>NC_084467.1:72020000-74520000 GCF_027409185.1 Cynocephalus volans | reverse complement strand
TTCCATAATTGCTTAAACCTAAATAACCATTTCACTTTTTTTTTTTTTTTTTGTCTTTTTCGTGACCGGCACTCAGCCAGTGAGCGCACCAGACATTCCTATATAGGATCCGAACCCGCGGCAGGAGCATCGCCGCGCTCCCAGCGCTGCACTCTCCCGAGTGCGCCACGGGCTCGGCCCACCATTTCACTTTTTGAGCTACTTCCTCTTACTAGTTTCTTTAAGGATTAAAAAAATACATATTTTTTCAATAATTTTTTATTTCACATCTAACTGTACTGTTTTCCCTTTTACATGGTTTATCTACTTAAGATATTTATTGGTTAAGAAGCACATTTGTCTTTTATAAGACATGTTTATAAAAACATGTCTTTAATAATCTCAATCATCAAAAAACCTGACCATGTTCTGAAATGGTTAGCTTACTAGATTTAAGTATGGTAGTCCCTACTTACAACTACAGGATTTATTTATACTTAAAAAGGAACACTCTTACCCTGATCCCTCTTCTATCAGAGCCTTTTGTTATAATGTCAGAGGAAGAAAGAGAGGAAAGAGTTAATGATGCATTTTCCAAGGACTCCAGCTAAAATTTGGAAGGCATTCATAAGCGTTTTATAAAGAGTGTGTACTGAACCATTTAATTGATTAAATTATGTCATTGGAACATAATTTACATCCTGTGTAATGTTTCTATATGAACATATATTCCAGGTTCCAAGCATCCAACTTATGAACAAACTTTCGAAACAATCCTTTTAAAAGTGACAGGATGCCTATCTATATTTTCTGCTATAAATTGTGTCCTTGAATTTGTCCCTGTGTGATTATATTAAGTGAGATTTAATTTAATTTAGGCAACTCTAAAGATGTTGTTGGACCATTTGAAATTGGTGGCTTCTTATCATGAAGTGAACAAAATGACCTGCCAGAATTTGGCCGTGTGCTTTGGACCAGTGTTATTAAGTCAGAGGCAAGAGACTTCCACCCATAACAACAGAGTCTTTACTGATTCAGAAGAACTTGCAAGTGCTTTGGATTTTAAAAAACATATTGAAGTTCTTCATTACTTACTCCAACTTTGGCCAGGTAAATGATTCTATGGAAATATTTGTCTCTTTCAATGGTAGCGTGTTTGGATTAGCTAATCATTAAATATGCACGTATACAAGGGTACTTCAAAAAATTTGTGGAAAAATGGAATTAAAAGATATTGTGAATCTTTCCATGAACTTTTGAAGTACACTTGTAGTTATGAATCAATACCTACCCTTTAGATTTTTCCATTTAAATTTACTGCCTTTGCTGATAACATTGTGGACATATAAATCAATGTACCATTTTGGATTTGCTTAGATCTGGATCTGAATCCTGGTTGTGCCACTTATTGACAGTCTGACCTTGAGCTAGTTCCTTAACATCTTAGAGCCTCAGTATTATCTGTTGTCATATGGACTTAATAACATGTTTATAGACTTTATATGAGGATTAAATAAAAAATTATGTATGGTGCTCAGCATAGCTCTTGGCACACAATAGATTCTCAGTAAATATCAATTTCTTTACTCTTCTCATTTTTAGTTCCACTGTTATGAAGCAGAGTTCATTTTCTTTTTAAATCACTTCTTCCTGACATCTTTACTGTATTCATAGTCATTCTTCATATTATCCCAGCCTGTACTGATACTTATCTGATATTGCCATCTTTCTTATCCATCCCTTATTCCAGTCAATAACTAAAGGCTGGCAATTATTTTCCTAATGTATCTGTTATATAGTTTCAGAGCTAAAAGGAATATGTATTGAATTAGATGTTCTGTGAAGAATCCTGTATTTAAGTTCCAAAATTTTCTTAGCCTATAGTAAACCCCTCGCCCCACACCACATAGGACCAAACATGAAAGTACTTAAATGATTAGCATAGAGCACAGTAGTAAGAGTGCGTGGAGTCAGGCTTGGATTCAGTCAGATCTGGACTGTGGCGCTTGCCAGTAGGGTGGGCTCAGGCCAATTCTTTAACTTTAAGCCTCAGTTTGCTTCTCTCTAAATAGTGCCTACCTTGGGGTTGCCATGAAGATTGTGATAAAGCATCTAAAACAATGAGCAAAGTGTTTAGCAGAGTGAGCCCTCAGTAAATGTTGTTTGCTACTCTTTTATTGATATATATGAGAAGAAAAGACGAATGAATGCACAAATGAATGCTTGATTCTTTTAAAATAAATCTAATTAATTTTAGAAAGTGAATTAAAAATTAAGTTAATAAAATTCTCAACTTTTAAATTTGGAAAGTTAAAGTTTTTACTTTCTTTTAAACACAAGCTTAAAAAATTACTTCTAATTTTTACTTTAACTTAATTAGAATGTATTTTACTTATTTTTAAATCCTGAATCAAGATTCTGTGGGTAATTGGGCTAATTTTAGCATTTGGTGTCCAACGTAAGGGATGTTTGAAATTAAAGTTTTAAATGTGTGCTTCCTAATTTTTTCTAGAACTGCTTTAATTCTAGTAAATATCAGGAATTTGGGAGACAGCCATCTTATCATTATAATCACAAATGAAAGCTAGCTTCCCTGGAGAGACCATTACACTTACTATCAGTACCTGAATTGTTTGTCATTAATTCTGTATCAGAGGTTAATGTCATTTCATTATTTTGTAATAGCCACCTAAGTTTTGTGTTTGGGAGCAAAAAGTTAATTTTTATCCTGTGATATAGAAAAAGCAGGTTCAAATTTCATATTCACTGTATTTTTTAAAAAATTTACTTCTCAATATACATTGTAATTGATTTTCATGCCCCTTTACCGTATGACACCTTTTTCCAAAGATTTGTGATGTTGATTTTAAAAATAACTGTTTCTTTTTCTATAAGCTGTTATTTTTCTTTAGTTGTAGTACCTCAGACAAATGGCAGAAGAGGGTGGAAGGATAGGAAGACAGAACAATTAGTTTGCCCTCTAAATCACCTGCTATTCGATTCAAGAAAAGGCAGAAATCAAGTAGATGTGGTGCAGTTACTGAGCCTAAGAAAGTTGATGCTGACATAGAGAATGTGGTGAGGACTGGGCCAAAGCATATCAACTCAGTGAATGTCCATCTTCATGCATTCAATAAAAGGTTTTGGCTTTTCTTGCTATGTATATCTTATTTTTCTTTTTGAAATTTCCCCCATTCCAGAGTTAGAAAGAGTTGCACCTCCCTTTTCACTTTTTAAACTTTTTGTTTTGTGGGGTTTTTTTTGTTTTTTGATTTTAGGCATGAAGATAATTTGCTTTGAAAATGTGATTTCTGTTTGAAAAATCATGTCCTCAGAGTAATAGGTTAGAACTCTAGCATATCAGCACTAGAAGGTAAAAATCATACCTATAGCTAACAGTTTTCAGATTGTCTTGCACCAAGCCATGAGGTTCTTTGGAAGTGGCTTTGGGGCCAGATTGGCAAAGGGTACAAAATGGAAACACATTTCCCTTTTGACCAGAACAGTCTTCTTTTCATCTGTTTTATGTATTGTTTTTTCACGAAAATTTTTCTATTAAAAATGAGTTTGCTGTTTTAAGAAGAAGACAGTTGGCCCTTCGTATGTGTGGGTTCTGCACCTGCAGATCCAACCAACTGCAGGTCAAAAATATTTTTAAAAACTTCAATAAAAAATAACAATACAACAATAAAAAGTAATACAAATTAAAAAAATCATACAGTATTACAACTATTTACCTAGTGTTTACACTGTAGTAGGTATTATAAGTAATCTAGAAATGATTTAAAGAACACAGGAGGATGTGTACAGGTTATGTGCAAATACTACGTGATGTTATATCAGAGACTTGAGCATCTTAGATTTTGGTATCCTGGGGGGTTCTGAAACCATTCTCCCTCCCCTCCCTCATAATGAGGGATGGCTGTACTGAAAATTGCTGATAGGCCATCCTATCACTTTACAAATGGGAAAATAGATTTAGGGAGAGTATAACTCCTAGATCTTTGCTATGCCACATTTTCTATGATGAATAGATTTGGGACAGGTTTTTTGGAAATTATATCAATTTTTCGCTAATCCTCATTATTTCATTTTTCTCACTAGATTGTAAATTTTGTGATGTCAGGGATTGTATTTTTGCTCACCCTTATATACCCAGGTCCTAGCTATATGCTCAATATATTTCTGTTTAATAAGGTAATTATACTATAGATAAAAGGCTGATAAAGTGGTGATTAAAGAACAAATCTACTGGTAGAAAACAAGATAAGGAAAAATTAAGTTTCTTAGTACATTACATTACATTTCAGCATTATATTATAGACTGAATTTTTTATCTCATTCTGTTGAAGTTGGGTGGTCAACAGTAGTGGGGAAATCACAACTTTTCTTTTGGGGTTAAAATTAGTCATTTTCTCTGCATATTTAATAGGAAACTCTTCCAGCGTCAGTAATTTAAAAGTCCAGTGATACTGATTTTTCAGAAATTGAAGTTTTAGTCTAAAAGATATAAAATATCAATTTAATTGGCTTCTTAAATATTTTCCAAGAAAATATACAAAAATAATGTTTGAATAGGGTCTTAGCTAAAAACAACCTTAAGCAACTAGAAACAAAATGAATCTGGGTTTTGTAGGCAAATGTCAGAAAATACAGGCAAAATTAGACAAGCTCAAGACAGAGTCAAGATATATATAGTTGGATCAGACCACATGACCTTAAGGTTAGCAGAGTACTGTAATTGATTGGTGAAAACAACAAGCATGACAGTTAAGTACTAAGAACAGTAATAGCACAGAGAATGAAGGGAAAAAGCAAGGAGACAGTGGAGATGAGCAGCTAGAGGAGAAAAAGGAATATGAATAATTAAACAGTGGGAAAACTCAGATATCCATTCTTCAATTACAGCAGTTAATGGCATGGAACATTCTATATCAATATTGACATTAACGATCAATTTAAAGTAAATATCCTACCTTTATTTTCTAGAAAATTTTAGATCAAGAACTGTTAACTATCTATAATGATATATAATAACCATCATAAAAATGTAATAGAAATGTTAAAAACATACCTATATATAGTTATCAAGTACTCTAATAAAATCTAAGTAAAAAAAATTATTTGGTCTCTAAAAAGTGTTACGAATATCACTGTAAGTCTGAAAAACTAGAACCATATACATTTGTGTAGTTTTCAATTGTCTTATTTTGTACAATAGCAAATAAGCATTCATCATATGCTGAACAGTGTGAAGTTGGTATGTTAGCACTGATTTATGTTCCCTCTGTCTTAGTGAAGGGAAGTATAAATGGAGAGGCACTTATTAATGGAGAATAAACAAGAGGAAAGAGAAAGTTATTATGGATAATCTTTAATAGCTGTGTCTCAGCATTTTAAATTAAATCCATTTTATATACAGAAGAGCCTTAGACAAATATTTTGTTCCATATACACAAGAGAGTAAGCAGTACAGCCTGGGTTTGTAATGAAGTAATATGTCTCTCTGTGGTAATCTTCCATGTGGCCAGCACAATGAAATCTCTCAGAAGAAATTAGTCTTAATATGGGGAATGTTATTTGGGATTGTTAAATACCTAACCACAATGGGAAAATAAAATATCTGTACTATTTTCAGGCAATAAATGAAGACAATTAGTAGCTAATGCTGTATAATCAAACTCAGGTAACAAGTAGTCAAGTCTAGTCTTCATGCATTTTATCAAAGTGAAATTTGGGCTGCTTAGTAAATTATGACACTGCTGCTAATAGAATCGCAAAAAAGCCCACAAAGGTCAGAACTTTTAGAGTGATCCCTTTAGATGCCTTTGCCTCATTTAGATGTTTGCAGACAAAGGAGATTTTTGTTTTGTTTTGTTTGCACACCAACATGCCTTGCCTGCTTTTTGCTATAGCTTTTAATTTAGGAGAAGCTACCAGCTTAGCTACTGTTTGGATTATAGCTAGATAATAATTAACTTGCACAGAAAGTTAATCAACATTGGAAATTTGATTTGTTTTGGGATGTTATGATATAGCATGAATTAGCGCCACTGAACATTCTACTAGCTTCTGTCCCTAATCTTGATTGTGTCTGGTGATAGAAAAAATAATTATGGAATGCTTTCTTTTGATAGTGTGCATGTCTTTGTTTTAATGCATGTTTGTAGTTGATTATTAAATAGCTTATCTTTAGCTCTGTTTTTTAAGGCCAGCTGGATTACTGTCACTAAAGCAAATTTATTGTTCATTTCTAGTGCAACATTTAACTGTCAAAGAATCAACAGACAATTTGTTCCCAGAGCCGAAGTCTTCTTTGAATTACTTGAGGCGGAAGAAAGAAAGACCTTACATGTTAAATTTGGGTGGCACTGATTCATCAGGAGTACTTAGGCCAAGGCAAACCAGATTAGACAGTCCACTTAGCAATCGTTATGCAGGAGACTGGAGCAGCTGTGGAGAAAACTACTTTTTAAATTCAAAAGAAAATTTAAATGATGTGGATTATGATGATGTCCCTTCAGAAGATAGAGAAAATGGAGAAGATTATAGCAAAATGGATGGACCAGAAAAAATGATTGAACAGCCAATTCCCATGTCCAAAGAGTGCACATTTCAGACATATTTAACAATGCAGACAATTGAGTCCACAGTAGATCGAAAAGTTAATCTGAAAGATCTACAAGAAAGTATTGATACTTTGATTGGAAATCTGGAACGTGAGCTCAAGAAAAACAAGCTTAGTATGAGTGTTTGATATTGAGGGTTTTTATTTGATCTCTCATAATGTCTTGAAGTTTCAAATCAATTTTTCTCTCTCTCCTTGTATGTCCCACAGTGATGTTTTTATTTTTTTACTGTTGAAATCTTAAACTAATTTCTAATAAGTTCATGTGATTCAATTAAAAACACTATTCTTTAATATAATTTTTACTTATTAGAAAATTTTTCTGGGGGTAAAGATAACTCGGACTTTTTGGGATATTTTAATAAATTTTGCCAATTCTATGGAAATAACTTTCAAGTGCACTTATAAGATTCAGATAAGTTATTAGCCCTCAAGGTTTTTATACTTTAAGGAACCACTTTTCTTTAACTGAGACAGATGTTCCTTGTAGAGGAACGTTGCAGCTGCTCAGTGTGATTTGCAGTATGAATCCTTACACACTGCAATGTCATTTGGTCACATTTCATTTGCAGTGCAAATGCTGCTATAAGAAAACATTTTTATAAATAAAAGTAAAATTGTAAAATTAATGTATTCTGTATTAACATTAGTAATTATTTAAACTTATAAAAATTAAATATTTTTATAATCCTGAAAATATGTATATATTTATAAGTGCGTATAAGTATTAGAATGGGGGGAGGGGTTGACTGTGGAATCACATGTATTTTTAAAGTATATATGTCATGAGGCCAAAATTATTAGCTTAAAATGTCTTTTTCAGGGTAAGGACATTTAAGTTGAGGAGTTACATAAAAACGCTTGAACAAAAATACTCTAGAAGCATCTGAATAGAAATAATAGACTTTCTTTTTTTGATTCACAGATAGTCACAATATCCCCTGTGAAAAGGCATCTTTTAAATTAAAATCCTGTAACTCCTTAAGGGATTAAGTGCCCATATCTCTGCACTGGTGACTTGGATTAAAGAAATCTAAATCTATTCTATGCAATTTTGTATTTGCTTTAAGTATTTATTTGTAGTGGTACATTTAATACAGTTACTTTATAATTAAAGCCATTCGTTTCTAAAAAATAATCTTGCCGGCATACTACATGTTATTATTGATTTTTTAAAATTAACTTATTTTTGCTAAGTATATCTATAATGTAGTCGTTATAGCAGTCACAACAGTGTTTGAAAATGTAAGTTTAGAAGGCTTTTTTATTAAATCGGGATGTATTTTTTAAGCTTTTATACTTACAGAATGTGTAACTTAAAAATTATGAGGGTACTTCAGAATGTTTGTGGAAAAACAGAATCTTTTAAATAATACAACTATTTCCATGAACTTTTTGAAGTACCCTCATATACATAAAATTTAAACGACCAACTTTAAGGTATAGCAGCCATTAAAAAAACTGACTTTCTGATGTTTTTCTAAATGTTAAACTATTACTATGCAAATATACATTGGTAAAGAGATACCTTGTTATTTAATTTGAAAACCATTGTGAAAAAACAGAACTATTTTTATATAAAATTTTCGGTTTTTAAAGCTTTGTGTAATAACTCAGAAGAATACCAAAAGAATATGTGACAGATATATGTATTGAATAAACAGTCAAAAGAAAGTACTTTTAAATGTTTTGTAGGAAGACTGTCTGTCTCAGTTTTCTTCCTTTTGTTTGCCATGTCATGTATATTGTATGAATTGAAAAGTTGTTCCAGAAATGTAAAAATTTTATTAAAATATTATAACTTTGGTGTCATGCTATTATCATAATGATTTTAAAGATCACTTATTTTAATGTCTTTTTTAAACAAAGGTGTTAGAGTATTAGGCCATCATGTATTATCCATAATTATATATAATAACATTTATCTGTCCAAAATTGAATTTTCCAGAATCTGAAATACTTTAAGGACCATGCTTATATTATTATATTATTTTGGATGAGAATAAAGTTAATTTCTACCATCTTAGAGAATTCTAAATATTTTTTGTTGTCTAATTACTGAGTCATAACTGTAAACCCCTTTTATTGCTGCACCCAAAGTGCTGAGTAAGCTTAAATGCCTTTACTTCCAATGGTCTTTCTCTTCAAATCTTTTTTGTCGGTTGGATCCCGGCAGCAGCTGCAAGATTCCCGTCTTCTCTGGTTCTCCTTGCCACCTCCCTTTCACTTCGGGAAACATGGCCTCTGGTGTGGCTGTCTCTGATGGTGTCATCAAGGTGTTCAATCATATGAAGGTGTGCAGATCATCAACACCAGAAGAGGTGAAGAAGTGCAAGAAGGTGGTGCTCTTCTGCCTTAGCAAGGACAAGAAGAACATCATCCTGGAGGATGGCAAGGAGATTCTGGTAGGTGATGTGGGCCAGACTGTTGACAACCCCTATGCCACCTTTGTCAAGAGACTGCCGCTACACTCTCTATGACGCAATCTATGAGACCAAGGAGAGCAAGGAGAGGGCCTGGTGTTTATTTTCTGGGCTCCTGAATCTGCACCCCTTACGAGCAAAATGATCTATGCCAGCTCCAAGGATGCTATCAAGAAGCTGATAGGGATCAAGCATGAATTACAAGCAAACTGCAACGAGGAGGTCAGGACCGCTGCAACCTGGCAGAGAAGCTGGGGGGCAGCACTGTCATTTCACAACGCTGCACCCTGGCAGAGAAGCTGGGGGCAGCACTGTCATTTCACAACGGCAGGGCTGAGCCCGTGGCGCACTTGGTAGAGTCACAACGGCAGCAAGCCTTTGCAAATCCCTTCCAGCCCCCTGCCTGGAGCATCTGGCAGCCCCAGACCTGCTCTTGGGGGTTGCAGGCTGCCCCCTTCCTGCCAGATGAGGGGCTGGAGGGGTTCCAGCAGGTGGAGGGCAATCCCTTCTCCCCAGTTGCCAAAAAGCTCCCTCACCCCCCAGGCCGCCTTCCTCCCTCCATCCCTGATGGTTCTGGCCTTCCCAAACTGCTTTTGATCTTCTGATTCTTCCTGGGTTGAAGCAGACCAAGTTCCCCACAGGCACCCCAGTTTAGGGGAGTGGCTGTATTTTTTTAACAACACCCCTAGTTCCTACCTGTTCCTACCCCTTCCCATGCTGCCAACTTCTAACCACAATAGTGACTCTGTGCTTATCTGTTTAGTTCTGTGTATAAATGGAATGTTGTGGAGATGACCCCTCCCCATGCTAGCTGGTTCCCTTCACTTTCCCCTGGTCACGGCCACTCATGGAAGCAAGACCAGTAAGCGACCTTCAATTAAAAATAAAATAAAAAGACAAAACTCCAATCTTTTTTGAGTTTTTATACCTGCTTTTTGTAATTTCCTGGGAACTTCCTATTCTGTTAGACTGTCATCTGTGTAATATTTTTTACGATTAAAACAATTTTAATTTTAGTGCATATACCTGAATAAACATTTTAAACAATCCAGATGGATAGAAAATGAAAGAGTTCCTCCCTGCCATCTACACCAATCCCACTTCTCAGAGGTAACAGCCTGTTTATTGACTTATCATTGAAGTAGTATCTGTTGATTATCCATTATGAATAATAAGCAATTTAGCTCACTCCATTCCTCCTCACCATTTTTGTTATGTTTTTATTTCTTCTTTTGTTTTCCTTTACAACTTTAATAATCTTTATTTTGGGGGTTGGCTGGTTAGTTCAGTTGATCAGAGCATGGTGCTGGTAATACCAAAGCCCAGGGTTCAATCCCTGTATCAGCTGTCCAAAAACCCCCAAAACAACAAAGAAAGAAATAATTTTTATTTCTTGATCCATTGATTTTAAACCGTCTCTCTTGACTCCTTACCACTGAGGAGATGACTAACTCTATATTTCCTTCCAAGTCATTACTGCTCTTGATCTAACTTCTGTAAGTTATACTATTAGTTTATATAATCAATAGTTGCATATTATTTGGGGGAACTATACTTGACTTATGTTTTTCCTTTGTATATTGATTCTAAAAACTGCAAATTAATAACTAGCTGTCACACAGATTATGCAAAAATATTCATAGATAAACCAGGTGATTTATCTTCTATATAATCAATCTTATATCCTTAAATCTGCACTGATTTAAGCAGAATGTTGTAAGCATAAATATCAAATGGACACATGTAATATTCATCGACTTCTCCAAATCATGCCATGTGTTATTTGCTTCATAATTGGGTCATGGCTTTTGCAGCTTTTTATTTTTCCTGGAATATTTGCTTTTTTTTTGGCTGAAGAAAAATGCCTTCTGTATTATACTCTTCTTTTTTTAATCATACTATTGAACTACCAAATTTGTTCAGAGTGCTTTTAGCTCTCATCTTGGGATTCCTGAAGTATATTCTTGTCTTTATTTTTCTTTAACAAAAGAAAAATGTCTTCCTCAGTATAACCCTTCAACTCCATCAAATTTGGACAAAGTGATTTTTTAGCTGTCATCCTGGGATGTATTTTCTTTGTACTCCTATGTTCTACTTTTTGGGGGGATCCCATTCTTCCTTGAATTTGTTTTTGTTTGCTGAGGTATATTTACAAGAGCTGTTTTCCCCCTACAAAGGGTGCATGGGAGATAAACTCTGAGTCTTTGAGTGTCTGACAAGGCCTTTATTTCTTGCTCACACTTCCATTTTGATTAGACCTTCAGTTCTAGGTTCAAACTCATTTTCCTTCAGAACTTTTAAGGTATTTCACTGTTATCTTCAAGCATCCAGTTTTGTAGTAATTCAGGCTAGAAAGATGGTGATTCAGACTAGGATAGAAGCAATAGAGATGGGGCTGGTGGGTTAGATCAGTTGGTTAGAGTGCAGCCTTATAACAGCAACAAGGTCATGGGTTCAGATCTCTGTACTGGCCAGCCGTCCTACCCACACCCCACACACCCCCAAAAAGGAGGCAATAGAGACAGTGAGAATGGTTGGATTTGGGGTATATTTTGAAGTTGGAGCTAAAAGAATCTCCCAGTGGACTATGAAAAGAGTAAGGCCTGAGCAGCTGAAGAATGGAGTTGCCATCAAATGAAATTGAAATGACTCCTTATTTTTTAAATGAGTTCTTTGTATTGAATATTGGTATTATTAAAATGGTAGTTCTCAAAGTACCTTACAATGTGCTGTTTACTAATGCTTCTGTACCTGGTGGTGATACTCATAGAATCACTGCTAGAATAAGAAGACAAGAAAGCAAGAATGCTTCATATATGGGGTACTTCAAAAAGTCCATGAAGAAATGGGACTGAAAGATAATAGAAGTCTTTTCATGCACTTTTGAAGACTCCATGTATGTTTAAGTAAAGCCCACATAATAACTGTCTTTGGAAAATTTCTGATTGTGTAGCTTTCTTTATATTAGGGATCCTAAAGAAACAGTTTTGGGTAGTGGTACGTTTCCTGACTATACGATGACTTTGACAGTTAGGATATTATAATTTAAAAACATTAATTTTTAGGTTCTTGGATATGAAAAGGTCACATTATATTTATCAATAACAAATCCTAATTTGAGTCTTACTGACCTGAGGACTTTGGTACAAAGAGAAATGCTCTTTTGCTCTTGTCCCTACCCAGTTTTCATTTTGAATTCAGTGAGGCTTGTATTTGATAAACATTGTGCCACAAGTCAGAGTTGCATTCTGCCTTAGCCAAAAACTGGCTAGCTCAGGCAGAAATTGAATTTGTTGGAAAAATAGTATATCTGAGGGAAGGCTGTTTTTAGGGCACTGAAAATCTCTTATATTTTGATGTGGGGATGGTTTCACAGGTGTTTACATAACAAGTTGCATGCATACTTAAGATTTGTGGCCTTTATATAAGTCATACACAATTTTTAAAAGTAAATTTTAAAAAGTGTACAAGACTTGGAAAATAAACTGAAGCTAAGAGAGGCTAGGTGGTCACAATGACAGCAATCAAGGCCATGCATGGTTATGGTGCTGCTGTTACTGCCACTGCCACCGAACAACCCCATGTACACCACTGGAATTAAATGTAAAACCTCCCTGATTCTGCATCATTCCTGATTCTAAGTCCCTGACAAGCATCAGATTGTACCCCAGCTTCCAGGAATCAGAGAGCAATTGGCTTGCATCATTTCCCCAAAACTTACTCATTGATAAATTCTATGGCTACAAGAAGGGAATTTGGATGCTGAGCAGTCAAAACAGTGACAAATGTTCACCACACTTTCCTAGTCTCTCCAGTTTTCCACTGACCCTGTTACCCCCAAATTGGTGTCTTTCTCACCTCCCACCCCATATCTCAGCCATCAACAGGTCTGAGTGCCATATATCCTGAGACTGTGCACTTTGTCAGTTTGTCACTGCTAACTCCCTAGTCCAAGCAACCTTCATCCTTCAATCTCTTCCTGTTTCATCTCTTTGCTATCACTCTGCCCTCTCCACATGCACAATCCATTCTATTCATAGGAGCTAAAGTAATCTCAAAAAGATAAACCACATCATTTCCTGAGCCTTTCCCCTTGATCCTCGTGCTCTAACAACACTGGGGACCTCATTTCTGTCCGAGGGTCTTTGCGCTTGCCATTCCCTCTATCTAGAAAGCTCTTTATCCAGATCCTACTCGGGTAGCTTTTTGTCGTTCATTTCTCTGCTCAAATGTCACTTCAAAGAGGCTGCTCTGAAAACCAAATGAATAGACTGCTCTGAGAATTGGGGGAAGAAGGAGGTGGACACTTCCGTTTCTTATAACAAGTAATAAATAGTTATGATACTCTTTTTTTTTTTTTTGACCGGTAAGTGGATCACAACCCTTGGCATGGTGTTGTCTGCACCACGCTCAGCCAGTGAGCGCACCGGCCATCCCTATATAGGATCTGAACCCGTGGCCTCGGTGCTACCAGTGCCGCACTCTGCCTAGTGAGCCACAGGGCCGGCCCATTATGATGCTCTTTGATTAAACTGTGGACATTTCTAACTTCGGTAAATATTTATATTTTAACCAAACAAGAAGAAAAACTTTTAAAAACTATATCCACACCCACTGTCTCTGTTTGTCTTATTCCCCTGGCATATTTTCATCAAGGCATTTATCACTGTCTAAAATTGCCTTGTTTTATCTGTTTGTTATCTATGTCCACCCCTCCAGAATTGCAATCTCCATGGCAACAAGAACATTTTATATCTAGTTCATTGCCATATACCTAGGGAGTATATCATTGAAGATGTTCAATTAGTTATTATAAATGGATGACTCTAAAGGAATACTCAGAGAAAAGTTGTCTTTTTGCCAGGAAAAGACTAAGGACTATAAAATGCAATGTCTGTGTAACTTCAAAAATGTTCACTCCTGAGTAATAAATTATTTGTGGTTAAGAAATTAATGTGTTTTTTTTAATGTCTTGTGTTTCTTTAGAATTAGAGTGGTTTTTGGAAAATTGATGACTTAAAAAGTTAATGGTTTGGTAAATTTTTGCAGTAACCGTTTCCTGCAGAATACAGTAGAAATAGTTATTTAAATAATGTGTTTGAAAAGGTATATCCCACCATAAGAAAGGAAAGTTTCTAAGAAAGATTTTGTTAAAATGCATAATTTATTTCTTTCAAATTGTGACCAAAATATGTCCTCTTAATTTGGGCCTGATTCATTTTAGTATGTACTTTTTCTAGAACTGGAAAAACCTATTTTCCATTTTATTAAAAGAAAATATTTTCATAAACTTGAATGAACCCTGCAAATATAATTCTTCTTTATTAAAAGTTATAGCAGAGAAACCACTTTGGGGGACAGGCACCACTTTTAATGTTTTTATTTTTCTCAATGTCAAGAGTTTTTTTTTTTTTTAAGCAAATGAGAAAAATGCCTAATTATTGCCCCTGGGTTGGGTTAACTTTGTCTTTATTTGTTTGATAAGGCCACTTGACATGCTTTTAATCTTTTGGATTTATCTTGCTTGCTTTTTTGCTTAATGGAAGTACAGAGGTAGCGAAAACTTGGTGTTGGCCTCCATATTCTATATACTTCTCTGTCTGGAAATTCTACTCTTAAAAATAAACTCTTCTAGGAGAGTTTAAAATTCATCTTTAGACAAGTGCAATGGATATTACATCAAGAAAAGGGAAAGCCCCTCATGTTCAAGATGTTCCTTATGAAAGTTAAGAGACAGCATGCCTACAGCTCACATTTTTTCACAGCTGCAGGTATTGAACAGTGACCCCTTTTTCTTGACTTTTGTCAAGATGCAGGTTGCCAGACTGTTTGCATCTGTTCTTGCCTAACTTTTCTCCCTCTGTAGTCATTGTAAAACCCACTCTTCAACCTAAGAGCAAGTTTGAATCATAAGGTAAGCGAAAACTGCTTGTCTAAACTGGTAGCTTAGAAATGTCAGAGCATAACATGTCATCTGTCCAAGGTTATGAATCTGCGTTTGATCTGCACTCTATACCAAAACTTACCTGTAAAGCCAAACAAACTATGTATAAAAGAAGCCAAATTAGTGTCTTTTCTCTCAACATTTTATTATAAACACTTTCAAATATAAAGAAAAGCTGAAAATTGTACAATTAACAGCCATATATCTACCATCTTGATTCTATCATTGTAAGCTTTTTACTATATTTGCTTAATCACATAAACGTTCATCATCTGTCTTAATTCTTAGTGCATTTCAAAGTTGCAGGCATCAGTTCACTTCAAAGTTAGTGTCATTTTGGAAGCCAAAAAAATTGAATTGGGGATAAATTTTGTATGATTATAATTAATCTCTAAAAGATTTGGGGTGTGAATTCACCACAAATCTTAGGATTCATCACTGTTACAAAGACTTAACATTACTGTCAATAGCCTCTAAAAAGTAATGAGTATCGAGTATCTCTTGATCCTCTCCACATTACTTTCAGCTGTTCCAGACTACCACCATTCACAGGCAACCTTTACAATTTCTACCATATTCAATTACCAGCTGTAACATTATGTTCTTATTTTCTCTAGAAAGTCCTTTACTTCAAATAAATATGAAGTAAAACTTTGCTGCCGCAAATGGAAAACCAGTATCATTTGTCATAAATAAGTTAAGCACAGGGGTTTTCTAATACACTAAAATAAATTCATAGCTATTAATTAAAATGTATGTTCTATGTACAGTTGTGTACACCTTGGCATTTGTACCACATTTTAGGAAATACTGAGATATAATCTCTATCCTTCCCCCTTTTCCTATCATATATTGGGACACAAGAGAAGTCAAGCCTGCAATGGAAATTGGACATATAGATAACACCAGGCTATTCTCTCTTTAAGGGACAAATAAAATACTTGCCCAAATACCATCTGGAGCTGGTGATGGAGAGCCGACTACAGCAGGGACAGGGACAGTCCATTTGCAGCCTGTCTGAGATTGTGTCTCAAGTGCGGCTCATTCTTCATGAGCCTTGTAGGCCCCACATTGGCAGGAATAGAGCTAAAGCCTGATCCTTGCAGCCTGAACTTCGGCCTTGGGGACTTCTCAATGCTGTTGCCCTGACCACATTTTCTTTTTCATCTTGTTTCCTCTCACACTTCTAACCCTCTCCTACCAGCGTATCTTCCCCTGAACTACCTCTTCATTAACATAGGGATGGTGGGAGACCAACACACACACCTATCTTTCCCTCTTGAGATTAGAAACTAAGACACAGGAGCCAGACACATGGAGATCAAAATACCAGATTGACTATTGATAAAAGTAAGAAGGAGAACATGGCTGTGGCCAAGAGAGCTTCTTTGCACATCCCCTGTGAGCTGATCATTCCCACCCAGTCACTGGCAGAGTTAGTAAAAAACAGGCCTCTCCTGGCAGGGGCAGAACCTGTCAGTGCTATAAAAAAATATTGCAGAAGCCACCCAGCCCAGCATGCTCAAGTCCTTCTTAATTCCCCACTCAGATGAGTCTTCTTTGGGACTTGGAGAACAGTAAGTGAGGGGGGCAGAGAGAAGCTAGGAGTGATCCTGTCATACTCTTTCCTCCTGAGAAGTGGAGAAGACACTTTCTCCTCCTCATGGGAACAGGAGAAGTACAAGATGTTATCCCCTAACAATGACTTCCTACTGCTTCCTCCTACAGTGACCAAGTGTCATAAGGTAAACGTTGAGACCTTTCGACCTTTCTACAAATGGAGCAGGAAATGGAAATGCTGCAGTGCATGTTGGCAGCCAAAAACAACATATAAAGATTTTCCAGGTAATTGCTAGGTAATTGCTGCCATGGGGCACCCCAGCTAATTTGCAAAATGGCCAAAATTGGGCATTTTCTCACCTCTCGATAAATCCTTTCCTCCTTGGGTCCCCGTGGCCATGTGCCAGCTCTGGCTTGCCTTGAACCTCAGATATCCCAACTAGTCTGGCCTTTCCTTCCTGTGCCCAATGGAATCTGCCTCCTCCTTCTCTACCTCCACGGAAAACTCATCTTCCATTCGGTTCTACAATCTCACCTGGAAGAAAATGGTCTCATCATCTTATTAAAATAATTGGGTGTTGATGATGGATAGGGTTTATTTATGCTTTATTTTAAAATGTGAGCTTATTAAACCCCTTTTAGGGTCTATGCCTAAGAAAGTATCAGAGGAACTCCTTAGTTTCTTTTGGTTCTTTTGGTTAAGTGAGGGATCCCTTGACACGGCTGCTATAGTTCCGTGTCATGTTCATTTTTGAAAGTCTGTTGGCTTTTATATTAGCCACCTCAACTTCCCATATCTACCCACATCCTCAGCCACCAAGGAACAGTACTTAAGCCATTATCAGCTATATCTTTATTGCACTTACACAGGGTCCAAGTCACGAAGGGATTGCTGTGCTTGTAACAAATAACCTACTGGAAATTTTATGAATGTCAGAATTGCATATGTAAATTTAAATAAATATGCATATGAAGGACCTAGATTAACCAAAACAACTTTGAAAAAGAACAAAGTTGGAGGACCAACAGTGTCTGATTTTAAGATGACATATAAAGTGGCAATAATCAAGACATGATAGTATTAGTATCAAGATACACAAACAAATCAATAGAACATAATAGAGTTCAGAAATAGATTCATACATATATAGACAATAGGTTTTGACAAAGGCAATTCAGCAAAGAAAGGATAATCTTTTCAACAAATGGTGGTGCAATAATTGGACATTCGTATGCCAAAAAATATTCTTTGATCCATACCTCGTACCATATGTAAAAATTAACTCAAAATAGATTATAGAGCTAAATGTAAAGCCAAAAAGTATAAAGCTTCTACAAGAAAATCTTGGGTTATGCAAAGATTTTTCAGGTCATCAAAAACATGATCCATAAAAAAATAAATTGATAAACTGATCTTCATCAAAATTAAAAACTTCTGCCCTTTCAAAGACACTGTTAAGAGAATGAGAAGATAAACCACAGATTGGGAGTAAATGTTTACATATATCTGATAAGGGATTGTATTCAGAAAATATAAAAAACTCTCAAATCTCAATAATAACCCCCCCATGAGCAAAATATATGAACAAACACTTTATAGAAGAAGATATATAGATGGCAAATAAACACATGAAAAATAAACTCAATGTCATTAGTCACAGGGGAAATGCAAATTACAACCACAAAGAGATACCACTACACCTCAATTTGAACGCCTAAATTTTAAAAGATTGACCATACTTGCAAGAATGTGAAGGATCTGGAACTCTCATACACTGCTGGTGGGAATGTAAAATGGCACAACCACTTTGGAAGACATTTGGCAATATCTTAAATAAAAAGTTGAACATATATGCACTACATAATTCAAATTTTCCACTCCTAGATATTTATCCAAAAGAAATGAAAGCATATGTTCATTAAAAAACTTGTACAGAAATTAGCACAGCAGACTAGTTTGTAATAGCCCCAAACTGGAAACAACCCGAATATCCGTTAAACAAATCGTGGTATCCATACAATGGCATACTACTCTGCAATAAAAAGTAATGAACTATTGATACACATAACAACATGAACGGATCTCAAAAATGAAAGAAGCCAGACAAAAATATATATGTACCATATGAGTCAATTTGTACAAAATTTTAGAAAATGTAAACTAATCTATAGGGATAGAAAACAGATGAGCGACTGCCTGGGAATTAGGTGGGTGGGATTAAGTGAGTTAATATATTTAAAGCATTCAGAACAGTGCCTGACTCCACAGTAAGGGCTCACGAAATGTTAGTTATTGCTATTATTAGTAATGTGGCATCTCATTAACAGTTTTCAGCAGTAAACACAAACACTGTCAAATCATAAAGGCCCATTATAAAAATATCCAACTAATACAGACCTATAAAAAGTATGACATTTGCTTCAAAATAATCCGGAATGAGGTGTTTAAAGATTAGTCTTCTGCGCTTCATTAACTCTGGGGATGATGAAGTCCCCTCTTTGTTTTGCACAATCCTTCTCCCATTCCATCCCTCAGGAGTGAACGTCGTTAACATTTTGCTGGCTACATGTCTAGGCTTTCTATACATGTGCAGAGAATATGAATATCTACATATTGGCACAAATACACATACACACGTGCATTTTTACACAACTGGGGTCATAGTTTTCATATTGTTGTACAACTTGATTTTTCTCTTGGTAATTTGTGGATTTCCTTCTTTGTTGGACTGAACAAATGTATATCATGCTCAAGACAGCTGAAAAGTAGTCCTTTTTCTGGATGAGCATAATGTATTTTGCTATTTTCCTATTGATGGTCATGTAGACTCCTTCCACGCATTACAATTTTATTCTGGCTGATATTTCCTCTCTTTGGTACCAGAAGTCAACACTGTCTTCCTCAGCCTCTCCATTAGCACTCCCCACCCACTGCTTCCTTAAAGGCTCTGAACACCAATGCGTTCCTTAGATCTATGAGCCTGACCTTTACAAGCAAAAATAGAAGAGAGAGAGAGAGAGAAATAACAATAAAAGTAAATTTCTACTAGTGTTACGTTCACGTCACTGAGAAAACTACTTTTGCTTTCCTGAGAAAGTGTGTCTGAGGGACACCTTTTCAAGTTTGCTCTTCAGTCCACAAACTGAAGAATTTTTTTCTTTTCTGTTTTCTAAGTCATACTTTTTTACTTCTTTAAAGGCAGACCTTTTATGTGTCCTTTTATATATATTTTATTCTTTTTTTCCACATAAAGTAGTGGATTAACAGGAAAAATGTTGAAATTTCCCTCCAATTTTGGAATGTTTTTATGAGTTTGTAGTAGGCTAAATAATGGTCCCAAAGATATCCACGCTCTAATCTCTGGAGCCTGTGAATTTTACCTTACATGGCAAGAAAGATTTGACAGATACAATTAAGGATTTTGAGATGGGGAGATTTTCCTGGATGATCCAGAAGGACCCTTTAGGGGTAGTGAACAAGTGTCCTTGTAAAAGGGAGGCAGAGGGAGTTTCAACTACAGAAGAGGAAAAGGCAAAGACGGTGTGAAGATGAAGACAGAAGCTGAGATTAAAGTGATGCACTGTGAGCCAAGGAATACCACCAGCCGCCGGAAGCCGGGAATGGACTCTCCGCTGGAGCCTCCAGAAGGAATCAGCCCCGCTGACACCTTGAGACCGGTGAGACTTCTGGCCTCTAGAACTGTAAGGGAACAAATTTCTGTTGTTTTAAGCTACTGAGTTCATGAAAGTTAAGTTCATTGTTTAAGCTACAGAGCTCAATTTACAATGTTCTGTGATTAATTTTTGCTGTTTTTTTCAATTTGTTACTTGTTATTATTCTTGTTAACTGCTTTTCTTTCAAATGAGTGTTTTGCAGACATTGGAACAAAGTTATGTATTTAAAACTGGTGGTAAAAAATGAGTTTATAATGGCCCTTCATGGCATAAGTAGGGTTTTGCTTACCTCCTGAACTTACCAATTTCTTGCCTTCCCCACCCTCGCTCTAGCAGCACCAAACGGTCAGGGCTTGGATATGGTCCTCCATCTTTGCAATGTAGCTCCCCTTCCAGGGAACTCCTGCTTTTCTTCTAGCCCAGGGGTTCTTGGAGAGGAGGGTATGAATTTGCCTCCCCTCACCCCCACCCCAAGGAGACACTTAGCAATGTCTGGAGACATTTTTGTCATAACTGAGGAAGTCCTACTGGCATCTGATAGGTAGAGGTCAGGGATGCTGTAAACATCCCACAGTTCAGAGGACAGCTTGACAACAAAGAATTACTGGACCCCAAGTGTCAGTAGCTGAGGTTGAGAAGCCCTGTTTAGTCCCTCCTTCCGCAGCTCCACTTCACCTGCCTCGCTCTTCAGGCCTCATTCAGAAGGTACCTGCTCAGAAGCAGCTAGGTTAGGTAGCCTCCTGTTAACTGCTTGTTCTCCTGTCTCCACCTTCTGACCGATAATTCTTAACCCTGGCTGTGTATCTGCCCTTTTACTGTCACCACAGGTCATTCTCATATGCAGCCAAGACCCAGAATCCCTGCTCCAAATGTGGGTTCTTTGAGGTAGTTGGTGGCATAAATAAAGCAACTTCAGTGTTTCTGAGGTTAGAACACTATTTTGCAAACGCTTGCAGATTTTCATTCCTTTTTAAGGGACATATGCTTCAGCAAGAGCTTTGCTGTTACGAAACAAAATATTCAAAGCCATCAGAAATATTTCTCTGATATCTTTTATTTTTATTTGCATGACCTTTATTTAGCTGTCCCTATTGGTCTGTGGTTTGAAATTTTTTTTTTTTAAACTGGGGTGTTTTTAAAAACTGGCCTTGTTTCTTTTTATAAATATACTTTGTTTAAAAGTACATTTATATACTTTTAAATATACATCATCATTTTAATGAACCTTTTACAGCTCTTCAGTGATTTACATAATCAGTACCCACTGATGGTCATGTAGATTATTTTCAATTATCCACCATTATAAACAGTGCTGGTATGAACAACCTTGTGCAGAGAGAGCAAGAGCATGACCTGAAGAGAAGGATTTATTGGGTTTAGCTTTGCTGTATAACTTTGGGTAAGTTAGTAAACCTGTGCCTCAGTTTCCCTATTAATAAAATGGAAATAATTCTAATACCGTGCCTATTATTTGACAAAGGAACTATGAAGATTAGGTTAGTCAGTATATACAACAGTATGTAGCACATAGAATCTCATAAAAGTTATATATTGTTACATCCTTTCATTTGTCAGATATGTGGTTTGGAAATAATTTTCTGCTAGCCTGTAGCTGGTCTTTCCATCCAGGGTTTTTCACAGAGCAAAAATCTTGAGGTCCACTTTTATGGATTGCACTTTTGGTGTCAAGTTTAAGAACTTTTCACCTAGTCCTAGGTCCTGAAGATTTTCTGATATTTTTTCCTAAAAGTTTTACAGTTTTACATTTTACATTTAAGTCCTTGAACCATTTTGAGCTAAAATGTATAAGATGGTACACCCATGTTCATGGCAGCATTATTCACAATAGACAAAAGGTAGAGGCAACCCAAGTGTCCATCAAGATAAAGAAATAAACAAAATATGATATATACATTAGAATATCCAGCCTTTAAAAAGGAAGGAAATTCTGACACATGCTACAAGGTGAATGAACCTTGAAGACATTATGTTAAGTGAAATACTGTATGATTCTACTCATGTGAGGTACTTAATCAATCATAGACACGGAAAGTAAAATGGTGGTTGCCAGGGGCTCTGATGAGAGGAGCACGGGGACTTATTGATAGGAACTGCATTAAACTTGTATATCTTTTCCGGGAGAATTGCCATTTTTACTATGCTGAGTCTTTCAATCCATAAACATGACAAGTATTTTAATTATCTGTCTTTTTTGGTTCCTTTTCTCAGTAATTTGTAATCAGCAGAGATCTATATATGTTTTAGATTTATACCTAAATCTTATTTTCTTTGGAGCAATTGTAAATGGAGGTCATTTAAAAATACATCCTGCCAATCTGCTTTCTACTCCTTTGGTGTGGCAAG
The DNA here is from genome assembly GCF_027409185.1 of Cynocephalus volans. Lineage (NCBI taxonomy): Eukaryota > Metazoa > Chordata > Mammalia > Dermoptera > Cynocephalidae > Cynocephalus > Cynocephalus volans. The sequence goes on along the minus strand of NC_084467.1, from coordinate 74,497,427 downwards.
AGCATGTGAAACAAGAAGGATTGCTCTGGCCATTTTTGAGAATTGGTTCTGCCACAGCAAAAGCTCATCTTTGTTCAATTATTAAAGCTTATAAGTGGCTGAGTGCTCAGAATTCTGACTCCCAACCCCTGACTCTGATCCAGATATTTCTCTTACTCTGTGACTTTTAAAGCTATTAATATCACATTATCAACTCCTTTTGTATTTTCTAAACAAATTCTTATGAGCACTGCTCCTTTTCCATAGGAGGACTATATAAGAATTATTTTCCAACTGTATGTAGATACAGTTGTGCTCCATAAGATATTAATTCACTTTAGAGCATTTCTGAATTCTTGGTGGCTTTTTATCCATGGAAAGGGAATAGCATGTTCAAGGAAGCAGAGGTGGGAGAGCACACAGCATGTGGGGAGCACAGCAGCAGGTGCAATGGTTGGAGCAGGAGGGGAGGGCAAAGCTCTGATATGGGCTCAAAAGCAAGCAGGGCTGTACTGTAAGCAGGCAGAGCACCTAGCCCCAGTCCTGAAAGCAAGGAGGAGCCACTGAAAGATTGTAAGCAGGGAAGTGGAGACGTTCAGATTTGAATTTTAAATGACCACTTTGGCTTCAGTGTTGAGTGTTTAAAGGCATGAGATTTGGAGTGACATCTAAACCCAGCTTACCCACTTAGTGCATAATTTGGAATTTGCTTAGAATATTGTATGCTCTTTCAGTCTGTAGACACAGACAATTTTCAATTTAGAAAAGGCTTTTTTCTTTTTTTTTGATATCTTTGGTTATGGCTTTTTAATTTTCCTGATGTTTCATTAATTGTGCATAGATTTAAGTCCAATTCCTGATTTCCAACTGATAGTTGTGCTCATCTGTTCTAATGAGATGAAGTGTCTCTAATCTACCCGAATTCATCAGGATGGGCCAGGCTATGATATAACAAACCCAGAAGTCTCAATGGTTTAATATGACAAAGGGTTATTTCCTGCTCGTGGAAAATGTGGTACTGATTGAGAAACTTTTCTCTATTTTATAAATTATGGCCTCTGGAACACATAGCAGGGGAGGATAAAGTTGGAGGAATTCATGAGATGAGTTAAAGTCGGGCCTGGAGTGGCTTCTGTCACTTCCAGCCACATCCTGCTGGCTAGAATTCACTCCACTAACTGCAAAGGATGCTGGCAAACACAGAGGCACATATGGATATTTGGCAAGCAGGAGTGGTTTCTGCCACCTCCCAGATTTTCTGGTACTCTCAGTCAATTGAAATGAAGATCCTCATGATGAACTGGTACAGAATCTTCTTGCTTCACTCTGTCTGCAGAGTTCCACTTCTGAGGACTAGGCTTTTCACCAGTCCTCCCTACTCAGAGCCTGGTGTTTTTCTGGGTTTGCTCTTTGCAAAGTAGTAGACAGTCTGTTGGAGAAACACAGAGAATACAGAGTCTTGAAAAAGAAAACATGCAATCGAGTGATGGCCACATTGTTCCCTGGTTAAAAAGGATGGGGCTGACAGGGACATACAAAATGTCTTCCTACCTTTTAGACAGGTGGTTCACTCTCATAAGATAATGTCTAATTTTTCCTCCTTTTTCTAAGTTTTAAACTTTAAGACTTACATAATTGTTAAACCAAATTAACTGGCTGCCAATACATATAAACTGTTCATTTATCCAGCAGGATAAGAGAACGGAACATCTTGGTTAGCTGAATGTTAATTAAACACTGACTCTCAGGTATCACAATGTAATAAAAAATATACTACAATAAACATAAATAAACTTCCTTTGATGATTCAAAAGTCACCTCAGAATCCCAAAGTAGTTCAGCATCTATTGTTATTATTCCATATTTTTTATAGCACTTAGATGTTACACAGTACTTTCTATGTTTTATCTTATTTAATCTTTATAATTCTGTGCAGTGGGAATTATTATGGCCTTTTGTGGGATGAAGAAATGAAGGCTCAGAAAGGCTGCTTGCCTGACATTACAAAGCTTGAGAGGAGCTGAGCTTGAATTCTGCTTGGCTGTCACTATACTGGTGACCATCAGTAATCGTCCTGTCCTGTCCTGTGGATTTATCTGCCTGAATCCTACTGACATTTGGATGGATCTTGAATTTAATTACAAACATAATAAATCCTTAATAATAAGTTGCTTATTTGTCTTTTGTTGTCACAAATGTTTATTGCAGAACTAAAAAATAATGAAGTTCTAGTAATTGGTTATTAGGATTCTGGATAATTGGGAGTTTATTCTGTTTTTTATTTGTTACATTTAGATCCATACAGTCTTGAAACTTCATTAAAAATGAAAACTTAGTATGAATTTCAGTTGTTAATTTAGCTTGTTTACTAAGGCTGAAGTAAAGCAGGCACTTTCTGTATTTTAGACCTGGCTTAGCTTTGTTTTATTTTTTAGAGTTTTTTTTTTTTTTCCTCCAAAGAGAATTATTATTCTTAAAAATGTGGCTCCTAAAAAACACTGGAAAATACATCTCTAGTTGACAGGGAAGAGTGTAAAATATCGTATATCTTCCTTCTTTCTCCTCTTGAAGAAAAAAGAATAAAAACATCCCAGAATGTCACATATACAGATGAGTTAGAGAAATCTAATCTTCTGTTCTTTTAAGTTTGCAGCATTGGCATTGCTGCAGGGGAACAACCTATATTATCTACCATACTCACTGTGTATATTTTTAATGTCATATTTGTTAACAAGAAAGCATTTGAAAGCAATTACACAATTTTTTTTTAAATCACTGTTTCCCCAATAAATTTTCAAGGTTGGTTTTATTGGTGTGTGGGATTCTACTCTGATGGTGTGCAGTTATTTTACATGAGCCTGCGACCCTTAAACAGCTCATCAGCCATGGAAGGAGTGAATTCATCACCCAGGGTTTAATCTGCCCTTCACTGAGAAATTTAATTTCCGTTGTGAGACCTTGCTCAATTACATAGTATCTGCCCTGGCAATGGCAACCTAGCAACAAGGTGGAATGCTGCCTACACTGGGCAGTGCTCGGGGTAGAAAGGGCACAGTGAGATGTTAATTATTTACAGTGGTGGATTAGTGAGGCTGTGGAAGAGCACGTAGCCAACGCCCACCAATGTTAATTGCCTTTTGATCTGAAATGCACAAAGAAGATGTATTTATCTGAGGACACAAAAATATGCTTGTTTAATTACACATTTCTTGGTGGGTGAAAAGCAATTTGTAAAGCTGAATGATAATTAAATTTAACCTAAATAAATTATATATTATTAGAATGATTAATTTTCTGAGTAGCATTTGAAGTTATGCAAAAAGGAGAGCTCCTGTTCAAATTTTTAAAACTATGTCCAACCTTTGTGGTCTCATATTAAAATGATCAAAGGCTAATCATAAACCAGGCGTGCACAGTCACTGCTCAAGTCACATTTGAGAGTGGCAGACGTTCCCATCATTATTAATAGGTAAGAGAAATGTTAAAATCAGAGATGATTACATAGAACTGAGAGGAAACACCATGGTTTCTCATGGTTTTAACATTTCTATTACCTGAGAGCAAGCAAGGAAGAGAAGCAGCATTCGTTAAGCACCAGCTGTGTGCCAGGAGCTTTCCATAATGACTTTGTAGGAGGTGGGTAAGCATAATCACATTCCCATTTTACCACCAAGGCAACTAAGACTTATGGGACAGCACAGGTTGCCCAAGGTGGTGAAGCTGGGATTTGGACCCAGACCTGCCAGGATCTAAAGCCCCTTTCCTTTTCACTGCACTGTAGGCCAGACCAAAGGACTTAAGGGCAGAAAGAGAAGGTTGGGTTGACCTACAGTACAGCTGGGAAGGAAGGAAAGAGGCACACGGTTGCCTCCATTTTCATTCATGCCCAATAGTCCTACGTCTCTAGTTCTGGGTGGTTAGCTCCCCAGCTTGAGCCTCAGCTGTGTCCTTTGCCGGGGTTCAGTACATCTGGCCTTGTCTACCAAATAGAGTGTCTGGGCCAGGAAGAGGACATTAGCTTGAGGGGTTGAAGAGCCTCAGAGAGCTCATCATCCCAGGGAAGGAGGAGGCAGCACAGCGAGTTTGTCCGAGCGTGAAAGCCTGGGTGTCAAAGAGAAGTGTAATGTATAATTAAACCATGCTGAGCAGCCCAAGACTCATCCTCCTCGTCCTCTGTCCTTTCCTCTCTCCTTCCATAGGTAACAGACCTACACTAAGGTCTGAACACTCACCCGTGCTTCTCCTGTTCCCTCCCCCAGTAAATCTCTCGCACAGCTAGCCCTGCCTTGGTGTTCACTTCTTGCTGGACTTGAACTCACACAGAAGCATTGTCCCAGCACGTTACAGGTCATTAGGCAGCTCTAGCCTTTTGAAAAAAAGGGAGCCTTGAGTGTCTGGTGGTTCCGGGCTTGTTTTGGACATCTGTGACTCCACCTTCACCCCAGGGACTGCTGGACATACTGGAGGCCCTTTGCAGAAGGCCAAGATACCTGATAAGCAGGTGGAGCAAGATCCCATGAAACTTGGGCCATGCCTACTTAACATGACCCCGTCGGTGGCCATAGGCTAGTGAGGTGGCAAGACCTGGAAAAATTGAGGCTATAAATACACAAAGAAAACATCATACTGAATTGATAATAACTGCTGTCACATGCATGATGAACCCTATGTTTAGTTTCTATAGCAACAATGTTACAATCATTTTCTATTTGTAAATTAGGCAACATAATTGCAAAACATATTTACTGCTTGCTACGTGCCAGCCACTACACTAACCTCTTTACTTGATAACTTTAAGGCAGACACTCAATATCCATTAGCCCCCCCTCTTCTATGCTAACAAAACCCCACTGTTGTTTGAAACAACAATGTGCCCAGCCCCAGGTAATGGTTTATGTTACACAATCCAAACACTCTATAGTCCCAGCTTCTTGTGCACTGAGGTGTGGGGGACTGGGTTATGGAATAGGTGCAGTCCCTTACTCCCTTGAGATCTTTGCTCAAGGGTCACCTTCCCTGACCATCTTGTTTAAAATGGTAGAGGCTGGCACATAGTAGGCACTCAATACATTTTATTTTCTTGAGTGAACACATGAAAATAAAATAGGGAAGATCTCTGAAGAAAGCACGGACCAGCAAGCACAAATGCCCTGGGATGGGAACATGCTTGGCTAGTTTGGTGACTAGGAGGAGGCCAGCAAGACTAGTATGAGTGTGATGGAGGGAAAATAAAGAGAGACGAGACCAGGTGATGGTGGGGAGTCTGAGCACATGAGGGCATGCAGGGCACAGGGAAGCCTTTGGCTCACACTTGGAGCGAGCCAGTTAGATGAGGCAGAGCTCTGGGTAGGCGAATGGCAGCATCTGACTTCCATTAAAACTACCATCTGGCTGTTGTTGAGAGAGACTGATGGGGGGGGTGTCTAAATAACAGAGAGGGAGACTCTAAAAGAAAATGAAACTTATTTGGGAATGGGCATTACAATGGGAATACGAGTGCCATAGTAAACTACTCATGTGCATGTACAGGGACACAAAGGAAGACAAAGGATTTTAAAGGAAAAATGATGGAAGACTGCATATAGTTTGGAGACAATTTATTTGTGGCTACAAGGATCAATAACAAGGGTGGTGCCAGTCTGAGGTTGGACAGGCAGTTGTTGGGCAGATGTTCTTGCAGAAGTATGTTTTTGTGTAGGGTTGAGATGGAGTTTGTGCAAGGTTGTGGTTTTTGAAGTCTTTTGTGATAGTTCTTGTTATCAGGTATTTGTGCATGAAAACTCTTCCTTCATGACTTTCCTCAGGTCTGTTTGTCAGGGTTTTAAACACAAGTGACTCCATTTTAATTCTGACAATTATTATTTGCCCCTTATAAAAATGCTGCAAGGTAAGTACTCTCAACCTGACTTGGTGGAAGTGAAATCTGCTTCACAGAGCTCAGTCATCTGTCTGAGGGCATGGTGGTGTCTAAGTGTTAGTATCTATCTAACCTTAAAGTGTTCTTTCCTCTAGCAACCTAATTTATAAACCTTGGCATCATCTTTTGTCTTTCCTTCCTCATCCAGTCAGCCTTTCATTTCTATTTTCACATTAAGCTTTAGTACAGGGAATCCTAATGTTTTGCCTAGTAGGACTTCCTGTCATGAGACTCTTCCCGTTCTAAATCCATCCCTTATCTTCCTAAAAGTAAAGCTAATCATATCACCTTCCTGCTTAGCCCTTCTATTAATTCCTCACAAATTATAATCCAGCCTCCTTACCTTGGTTTACAGGAGACCTCACAGTCTGGCTCCAAGCTCTCCTGCAGCTCAGAGGGTTTCACGTGCTGTTGTTTCTTTTCTGGGCCTACACTGGTTAAATCCACATTACAATACTGACCAGATGACATGACAGTGGACACCATGTCTTGTTCCATGTCTAGAAAAAAAAAAGCTTTCAACTTTTCACCATTAAGTAGGCTGTTTGGTGTAAGATTGTTTTACATGCCCTTCATCAGATTAAGGAAGTTCTTTCTGTAGTTGCTAAGAATTTATTGTTGTTATCATAAATGGATCTTGAATCAAATATCTTCCTGCATCTATTTGGCATCATAACTTCTATCCTAACCAATCACTGATTTCTTTTTTACTGTTAAGTTAACCTTATATTCCTCGGATAAATCCAATTTGGTCTTCATGTGTTATCCTTTTTTTAATATACACATTTCTGTATTCAATTTGAAAATGTCCCTACAATTTATGAAGTGGCCCAGGGAAAGCACTTTTTGGAGAGGTAACCAAAAGCAACTTGACAGGGGGCAAAGTCTGATTTTCCACTTCTGTCTGGGAATTAGAGCCTCTGTGTGGACGGTAAGAACTGGGGGTCCAGGGGGTGTCTGAAACTCTCCATTGCTATAGGAAAATAAAAATTTTGTTATTGAAAACTTTCATATTCAGTACAAAATTCAATACCTATTCAATACAAAAATTGAAACAGATTTAATTGTTATAATTCAAAAGTTTTAATAACAGTGAAATAGAAGCCTGTATTTATAAATAAATCTATATATGTTCAGTTTGCTAATTCACTTTACATAAAAAATAATGAATGAGAAGAGGGGAGAAGCCCCTCAAAGTCCCCCAAACACCCCTTCAGAAAGCTTTTCTACATGATTTCCATGTATGACACCTTCTCTGTGGGTCTGATGAGGCCAAGATTGATGAGGACGGTCTTTTCCAGTTCCAAATAATTCTCGTAGTCCATTTTCAATTCATCCTCCGTTTGTTCTTTTGACTTCTGATATGTTTTCTAAGGGACAAAAGCAAGGTATCCTTATGAAATACTGATAGCTAAAAATGCCAAAGGATGAGATGGGGCTGCTTTTGAACACAGCCGACACATGGCTGCTGCTCGCTGGAAGGAGTTTTTGGGAGGGTGGGAGGAAGTGGGAAGTGGGGAAGACAGGGCCTTCCAACCTCTTCAAAAAACCAAAAAAAAATCTCCTCCTCCAGTCTTCTTCCTGAGAACACTTGCCTCCCTGATGTAGCCTGGAGGGTGAGTAATTGACTGGGGCTTGCATAATTCTTTTGAAGTGTCTCTTCTCCCAAGTCCCATCCATAGGGCATAGCTTGTAGACACATAGCAACTACTACTTTTCCCAGCTTTGGGCCTCCAAGCTGAAATTCCCGTTGGGAAAATTCCCATTCATATGCTGTTAGAGCTGTAATTACTATTACCCTTTAAGAAGTGAGCTGTATCCAGACTTGATGTATGATTTCCCGGGATCTGTGGGTTGAAGTGTGTAGCCATCCCTGACACCTGGGCAAGCACTCATAAAGTCCAGCTTTGCTGGACTGATGTGTGATCGTCCCCTGCCCTCTGTATTAATACTAATAGTGAACACTTAGTAGCACTTTCTATGCACCAGCTACTGGCTGACTGCTGTAAATATTTTAACTCATTTAATCCCCACTGTGATCCTCTGAGGCTGCTAAAATTATTGTTCCCATTTCCCCCTTTATCAGCAGTTGCTCATAAGGAGACATTTCTAACATTAGTTGTTTTTCCTTAGTGACCTTTTTCATGTAACAGAGGAGCCCTTTTAAATTCATTCACTTGTCCACAATCTAGTTGCAGAGAAATCTGAGAAGTGGTAGCTCTACTTAAAAGATGATACTACGTCCAACAGAAATGCAGTTACAACAAGGAGCTAGAAAAGTTTTGGAAACTAGAAGGCACAATACAATTTTAAGATATGATTATTATAATATTCAGGTGTTTTGAAAGTGTTTCACATATGCAAATTATTTTGGGATTATCTACAATTCTACTTGCTTCCACTGATGTAGATAATTAGGAGCCATCGCTATGGTATTTAAACACTCATAATAATACTTGTAGATAATAGCTGAGGTAGGGGAAGGGTGGCAGAGTATCTCCCACAACAGAATTTCAACCAACATTTGTAAATGCACAACAGAACGAAACCGACAGCAAATTGTTTGTAGCAGTGAAACACAACAAAAAGTTAGTTAATCGGTATTTTTATACTTTGTTCCCACTAAATAATGCTTTTGAAATAAGGTCCATTGCTTTTATTGCACTAATTAGTATCTGTGAGTAAGTGATAGTGTTAATCCATTTGCTAATGCAGTACATTAAAATATTTCCACATGCTGGTGCTTTTAACAGAGACCTGGGGTCTCCCATAAGTAATCGCACTGGAGGATGCTAGGTATTGGCTATAAGGAAACCACAGTGGGATCACTGATGAGATTTCTGGTGGGAAAAAAAAGGGCAAGGGAGGGAATGAGCAAGAGAGAAATAGAAATATAGACTGAGATGACCTTAGGAAGAAAGAGAGAAGAGCTAAATTCACAGAATATTTAAAACCCCCCAATTCCAGTGGACAAGGGAAGACCAACAGAGCCACAGAATTCATGCCAAACAGACAGAGGCTGAGGAAGGGGTGTGTGGGTGGCTTTAGAGCTATAGGTTCCTTTCTGGTAGAGTTTGGTAGATGGATGTTCCCTGTACCAAATTCTCCTCTATTTTGAAGTTTCACACTCCAGTATATTGTATTATAGTAAAATGCATCTCTCTCTTTCTCTTCCCTTCCTATCATCTGTCTATCTATCTATCTAATCTGTCATCTATCTATCATTAAACAGTCATGATGGACCACATACACGACACTGGTTGGAGCAACAGGCTGTACCATGTAGCCTGGGTGTACAAGAGGCTGTACCAGCTGCGCTGGGTAAGTACACTCTATCATGTCCCCACAACGAGGAGATCACCTAACGATGCAGCAACGACACATTTCTCAGAATGTACCCTGTTGTTAAGTGACACATGACTATAGTTACCTGTAGCTACCATTTAATGACAGTCTATTATTTGTCAGGTTATTTGGCTGAAAGCCTTACAATAATCCTAAAAGGCAGTTATTAGTATTTCCATTTTCAAGACGAGAGAACTGACGCTCAGCAAAGATGAGTGTCTTGCTCTAGATCTCATAGCTAGTTAAATGGCAGAGTTGGGATTGGAACCCACATGTCCTGATTTCATATTCAACTCTTTGCCCTGCCTGTTTTAATGCATTGTTGACCAAATATTAAAATTCTCTGTGAATGAAAGCATTCACGTTTTGAGCCATTGTATCTATACTACAGGACTTTGAAATTACAGAAAATTTCAGAAACTTAAATTGCATAGAATCTCACCCGGTGTCCAACTGATCATTCTCAGTTGTGGTGAGCTAAGAAATCAAAGAAATGCCCTCTTGACTCCCATGAGAACAAGAGGAGAACGTGAAAAGGCATAACTTTCTTATGGAAACTGTGGAATAAGCCAAACTAACATATTTGCATTGGTGTTAATGGAAAGCAACTTTCATTTATGAAACAACTTACAACTTTTTTCTTCTCCATTTCCTGCTCCATTTCTTTCTTTTCTTGAGCACGAATATTTTTGCGCTGTTCTACATATTCCAGATGTCTGACTTCTCTTTCAAAGTAGTGGTTGACACTTGACATCTGTTAGAAACAAAGGCCTATGAGAGGGTAACCCATGTGGGAGCCCCCTCTAGTAGATTTCCTGCTGCTTGTAATTAGGTAGATTACCTACCTATTCTACCTACCTAATTACCTGAGCATTACCTAACGACCATCTGCCTAATCATTATGTACTTTGAAATACTTACAATCTTTCAGGTGAATGTAATTTGGAAATTGTGCCCACAGGCCCACCACCAGAGGAGCTAGTTCAATTTGAGGGCTACTGTGCTAAGATTCGGTCCCTGCAATTTCGAGATTTCCAGGAAGGGAGAAGGGGTTTGAAGGGGATAGCTGCAAAAAACTGCAGTTTTTTAGCAAAAAGATTCAGGGATTGCTTTTTCCCATTTTTTTCCTTCTCACTCCTAATACTAAGGGAAATTTCGTATCATCAAAGTTGGAAAACCCAGATGCCCTAAAGGGACTGGAAGGAGAGCTGAATTCCTGATCTCCTGGAGCGCTTAGCTTGTAAGCATAAGAATAGGAGCTGGAGAGTCAGCAGAGAACTTGGGGAAGGCAACGGGAGAGGGAAAGCTTTTTGCCTGTTAGTAACTATGCTGATATTGTTGGGACTTGCAACAGATTGCAAACTATATATTTAATGTTAGTTGTATACATATTTATGTATTTTTATTCATCGATCTTCTTAAAACCTCATTATTAACGGTGCTTGAAACACTTGGGTGCTGGGTATGGGGCAGTGGTGTGTGCAGAGTTCAGATGTGCTGCCTGCAGTACACCAAGTTGGGGGAGGATGAGATGGGGGCGGGTGATGAAAAGATAAATAAAAACATCAACTGGGCCCTCAGGGAAGGACATCACTGAAATCAGGGTCCCACACTTGGGTTACAACCTGAAAATAACATTTTATGATTATGAATCCCCAAATTAATTCTTCTCTCAGAGTCTGGGCTTCATTTACTTGGCTTCCCTCCCATGTCATGTTTGGCCTTTTTTCCCTCGCTTCAAACTATTTAACATATACAACAGAAAAACGTTCTCTTATTTTTGACTGTATGAGTCTTTTATTCTCATATAGAGCAAAAAGGCTGTCTTTTCTAATACACTTTTAAGACATGCCTTGGCAATATTTGGTCACAAAAATCCTCAAAGCCAAAGTTACTAACCTCATTGGTGGAAGGGTGACTTAATGTCCAAGGAATTTCTAATATATGCAGTGTTCCAAAATAATCAGCTACGGCTAAAAATTGCTGCTTAACTGAAAGATTAAAAAAAAAAGGGTGGAAAATTCAGCAAATAGAAAGCCATCTTAAGAGGTTAAACGTGAAATGTGTTTTTGTTTTGTTGTCTCCCAAAAGACCTGCTGTGATTGCAATGATCTTGGCATCTTCATCAGATGCTCATGACTGGACCATATAAGCACGTAAAAGCCAGTTTTTCCAGTTGGTGAAATGAAAGCTAAGACCCTGAGCCTTTGTCAGCCGCCCTGCCACCTCAAATCTTGTTTTCCTGACATCTACATAAGGAGTCTGGCTCCTGACTGAGGTCAACCCTCTCTGTGGCTGGGCCCGCTGGGCAGATTTGAGAAGAAAGCAGGGACAACATATGGAAAGATTTTCAAAAAAAATCCTAAAGCAAATTTTCACCAGACACAGTAAGGGCAAAGGGATACTGTTATCCAGATGAATTTCAAAGACAAAGCTAGAACTACAGTTTTCTTATTATAAAAACAAATTGCTTCCTTTGAGCACTTAAAATTGGTATATACACAAAGTGATTGCAAATTTTGATTTTCTATCTATGTCTGTATTTTTTTCTTCTCATTTTCCAAAGTTCTGGTTAAAATTGCTAAATGCTGGGCTGGTTGATTAGCTCACTTGCTTAGAGTATGGTGCTGATAACACCAAGGTCAAGGATTCAGACCCTTGTAACAGCAGTACCACACACACACACACACACACACACACACACACACACACAGAGAGAGAGAGAGAGAATAGAGGGAAAAAGCAATTTGAGTAAAATTGCTAAATGCTGAACTCATAATCCCTGTAGGTAGACAGAGCAATGTTTTGTACCAAAGATGGGAAAACATACCAAGCAGTAGCCAGACTGTGACCCTCCAGACCAAGTTTCCAAATCTAATGTTTCTGAGAGAGCAACGGATAGAAAAACAATTTTGTGCCTGCACATCTTTGGACACAAAGGGAAATGTCTTCTTTTAAAAGAGGCAAATATACTGGAGTTACATAGAAAGTACTACTTGTGTAAAACAGAAAAACTGGGACAAAGGAAATAAACTACTTTTCCGTAGACACATCCTTGAATTTATGCTTGCTTTGTTATGCATTACTTTTTCCTCATAATTAATTCAGAGCTTAAAGTTTAAATAGATATACTACTCCTGACAGTCATTTGATCCATTTCAGGAAGAGAACTGCTTGATATTGTCCAGGGGAGAACCACAAAAAGTGATACAATATTGAAAAATGTGACTTATAATGGAAAGTTAAAGAAACAAAATGTATTCTGTCTGGAAAAGAAGCAGTAAAAGGCAGCACAAATTTAGAGGAGAAAGATGCTTCCCGTGGGGTGGCTCAAAACCAGCCTCTGCGTGACAGACTTCACGTGTCTCAGAAATCATGGTTGAGGAGGCGAAGCGGCAGGGAAGCTCAGGTGCATCCCAGATTCCAGAGCAAGAGAGAAGGGAAAGGAAGGGGAGGGGTGGGGGAGGGTAGAAAAACCAAAACCCAAGAAAAAACACTCCAGGCTTTCCAGATGAATGTCAAAATGTCCCCGAGTTACCCGCCATGACTTAGCTCATTTGGTTATAATTAACATACAAGAAAAGGTCCAGGGTTTGATACTGGTGACCATAGTTACGCAAATGTTTTGTGACAGGGCTGGTTCGTGGGTTTTCTCCAGAAGGTCCCAGATATCAATGTATCCGTCTTCTCGGCCAATATAGAAAACTCCAGGCCTCGTGTGGGACCAGTGCCCTGAGGTGTACCTTTTTGGCGCACAGCATGACTGAAGGAGGGGTCCCGTCTTTAAACAAATTTTTAAAAAGACAAATGAAAAGCTTTTATTATTATCCGAGGGAAATTCACAATAACTTTCCTTCAGTACAATTTAGCTAGCTATGATCATATAACAGAAAAATTATGCCCAGAAGTCTTACTTCTTTCTGTTTAAGGTTTTTATACTTGTAGAGCGACAGCTCTTGTCTTTCCTATTTGTTTTCATAAACTTTTTTTTTTAGCAGCCTTTTAGAAAAAAATTAAACCTTCCAATTGAACTGTTGATGGCTCTAATAATCCAACTGCTTCTAAATCCATGACTATTTCTGTGGAGATTGGTGGACATTAGATAAATAAAAATTACAAGTTAATTTTGCTCATACCTTCATTTAACTATCAGGTATCTGCTTCCCATGGAAACAGCTCTGGTAGCCAGTAAAAGCAAATGAAAAAAGTCTGTCAATTCCAGCTGTGAGCTGCATGTTGAAAATCAACAGCAGACTTGGCAAATTCTCATTAAGTAACTTCAGATGGAAGCATCTGATGGCTTATAAATATATTTGGAAGAGATTTTAGACCACCAAAGCACCATGAGATCATCTTTTCTCTACCATGGGGTAATTTGCCTTCTTTGAGAGGTTTTCAAAGAGAAAGAAGATCAGAGTGTGGTTTCTACCCACTGCTAGGCTCCATCTAGCAACCATTTGTGCTCATTTGTCTACTTACACCTGCAGGAACTAAAATAAACCATGTGGCTGTCCTGTGGGGAAAAGAGAATGTCATAGATTCACGAACTCCTTAGAGGTGACACTTTAAACCTGCTCTCCTTGTCCACAACTCCCAGCTCCTTTGGTTTCTAACCAGGTTCTTGACCTAGGCACTGTCTTGCGACACTCTTGCCTAAATTTTCTTTTTCTTTAACTACAAAACTTGCTCATTGTAAAAAAAAAAAATCAAACATACAGAAATACATTGGCATAAAGCAGAAATCCTTTCGTTAATGGATATTTAAGTACATAGCTTCTAATTTTTTAAATGATAAATTTTTATGTATTATTCACGCACTTTTTTTTTTTTTTTTTGAGTATTTGTATAAGGTAGACTTCCAGAAGTGGAACCCTTAGGTCAAAGAATATATATATTCCAGCTGTGAAATAAATATATAGACATATACATACATACTCATATTCCAGCTTTTGATAATCTTCTCAAATTGCTCACCAAGGGACATATCAATTTACACTCCCACTAAAAGCACTGATTTCCCTACACCCTTGCTTCACTGGACTTTACCAGTCTTTCTAGTTTTTGGCAGCATAGCTTCTATCTGCCTGGATCCACCCCCTCTCCTCAGCCAGACCAGACTGTAGCTGCTGCCTCCCTTTGACCCATGCATGTCTCTGGCCAGGCTGTGATCTGCCTGATGGTGGGCCCCTCAGCCTACTCACTCCTCCTTTCTGAACCTGCCAACACATTCCTGGTGCAGGAGCAAAGACAGCAGAGCAGTATTTCTCCTTGGACTTCATACAGTAATCAGCATCCCTTCTTGTATTTTAAAAGGAGGAAAAACACAAAGTCAAGCCAGCTGCCCAAAGTTTGTATTTCAAAGAATAGACTGTTAGGTTTCAGGCAGCAATTTTGTAAATGTTGTTTCCTTTCCTCAGGAAAGAAAAACAAATGCTTGTGTTTTCAGAAGGCTGAGAAGAGTCTGTTGACAAGCTGAGGCAATCTGCTGTCATTTCTCTAAAAGTGTCTCAAAGGCACTGCTGTGTCACAACAGGCTGTTGTTCCTATTGTCTTTCTCAGTAACAAAGGACCACACACCCACTCCTCCGTTTTGTGTGTAACTTACCATGACACCTTCTTTCCAGATGGCCACATTCCACCCGCCAATGGTGAGGATAATGTCATTGTAAAAAGGTGATCTCTGCACGGTGTGGACACATCCATCGTGGACCATGTAGAGGCTCACTGGCTTCTTTGCTGTTGGAGCACAAAAGATCATTTCATCTCTAATCACACTGTTTACATTCTGGACAGACCTCCAGTGGACAGACAGGTCCCAATCAAAGAGGTCCAAGAGTGGAAAACCAGAGGTCAGTTGGTGTGAATGAATCTGTCAAGGGATGGCTTTTCCTCTTTTTATGGAAAGACCAGGGAGCTTCCTATTGAAGGTTAAATGCTGGACACAGCCCTACTTCCCCCTTCCTTGCATACCAGAGCCCCCCCCCCTCCCTGAGAGGCTGCCCCTGGCCAAGGCAGTTACCCAAGGAAAGGCACATCCCCCTTAAGATAAACAGAATGCGGGAGGGAGCAGGATACTAAGTAAATGAACAAGCGCTCTGGTGCCAGGAGGGTAGCGGGTAGATTAACTTATCTACCCAGCCAGATCTTGGGCATGCTCCAAGTTATGTGAGCTGGGTGAGGGTCTGCACATAAGCCTGAAAGTAATTTACATCCCTACTTTGATCTGTTAATTATATAACTGCTGTATGTACTCAGTGGCAGTGCAGATTTCTCAAGATTTCTCACCGACCAGCCACCATCGGTGCCTTGCATAAGTCTAATAAACCAGTGTCTCTACCTGCTGGACCTCCAGGCTATTTCTTTGGAACAGGTAAACACTATGCACATAACCTCTCAGATTCAGGGCTCCTGCATTCCGCCTATCAAGGCCACTGTTCGGGCTCAGAGGAATACTTCATGTTCTTATTCATTTATTCACTAATTCAATCATTCAGTCAATAAATATTGTGGATTGCCTATATGTACCAAGCACTGTAGATGGCTGGATGAACGATGGTTAGTTAACGAACATGATCCTGCCTTCGTGGAGTTTGTAGTCTAGTGGGAAAACAGATACTCAGTAAACAAAGTATATAATCTAAGTATTGTAAAAAGTATTATGAAGGAAAAATATTATAAGAAAGAATAACAAGGGACATTCATAATTTAGACTGAATGGTCAGAAAAGGCTTCTCTGAAGCTGAGTCAGGTAGGCCTGGGTAGCAGTTCAGTATGGGGAGATCTGGGTGTGCAGGAGCATCCCAGAGAGAGGGAGCAACACACACCGAAGTCCCAAGGAGCGAAGTGTTTAGTGCTGTTATACATTTGAGAAGGGCAATAGGACGGGAGTCTGGTAATCCCAGCATGAGATGTAGGAAACGAATTGGGACTAGGAGGGTCCAGACCATTCCAGGTCCTGCAGGAAAGGAGTTTAGATTAGATTAGATTCTAAGTGTGGTATGTTTTAATGAGCCTTTAGGCCTAGAAGTGAGATGATCTGATTGACATTTCCAAAAGATTCTCTGGCTGCTGTGGGGAGAATGGATTACAGGCAGGTAAAAGTGAAGAGGGGACACATAGAAGGCTCTTGCAGTAGTTCTGGTGAGAGAGAATGGTGGCTTGGATTAAGGTGCAATGGAGGAGAGTGGATAATCAAGAAATACTTTGGAGCTAAAATTGACAGGACTTGGAGATGGCTTGAATAGGAAGAGAGAGAGAAGAGCCAAGAATGGCAATCAGGTTCTGATAGGAGCAATTGGCTCCCGGGAATTTCCACTTGTGGCAACTGGAAAGACTAAAGGAGGAACAGGTACTGATGTTAAGATCAGGCGTTCCCTTTAGCCTCTGCGCCAGGCCTGGGTCCTCCTGCTCCTCTGGTCTCTTTGTCCAGACAGGAGGATTCTGCTTGGGTTTCCTCTCCTCAGGCCTGGCTGCAGAGCCGGATGTTCCTAATTCCTTTTTGCCCACACTGTCTAGCCCACACTGTCTGGCTGCCTTATACTAAAACCACAAACATTCTGAATTTCATCGTATCGATAGCTGTGTGAGGGCTGGGGTTCTTTCCTCCAGAAAACTAATGGGATACTAAGCAGAAAAAGACCTACTAAATCTTGTAAGAAACGTATGAAGCAAGGTATTGAAGAGATTTGAACACCCATGTTCATAGCAGCATTATTTGCAATAGCCAAAAGGTGGAAGCAACTTGTGTGTCCATAAATGGATAAATGGATAAACAAAATGTGGTATACAATAGAATATTATTCAGCCTTAAAAAGGAAGGAAATTCTCATACATGCTACAACATGGATGAACCTTGAGGACATTATACTAAATGAAATAAGCCATTTACAAAAAGACAAATACCGTATGATTCCATTCATAAGAGGTACCTAGAGTAGTTAAATTCATGGAAACAGAAAGTCAAATGGTGGTTGCCAGGGGCTGGGAGAAGGAGGGAATGAGCAGTTAGTGTTTAACAGGCATGGAATTTCAGTTTTGCAAAACAAAAAGTGTTCTGGAGATTGTCTGCACAGCAGTATGAATGAACTTAACACTATAGAACTGTACACTTAAAAATGGTTAAGATAGTAAGTTTTATACTTATACATATTTTACCACAATTTTAAAAAGTATTTTTTTAAAAGTCTTACAAAGTAAAAATAAATAAATTAAAAATTTAAATGTAGCTCCTCTGAATTAAAAAAAAAAGGCCAATCTTCCTCCAACTAAAGGCCCATCTTGAAGAGAGCACATAAGACATACTTCTAAGGCCCTCTTGAGGTGAACTAGAAGATTCTTGGTAAAGTGCAAGACCCCTGGAAACCAGCAGCTTTCCTCTTGCTGC
Source organism: Cynocephalus volans (assembly GCF_027409185.1). Taxonomy (NCBI): domain Eukaryota; kingdom Metazoa; phylum Chordata; class Mammalia; order Dermoptera; family Cynocephalidae; genus Cynocephalus; species Cynocephalus volans. Next base: position 74,479,803 of record NC_084467.1, on the reverse strand, counting down.
TGCTCTTGTTTCTCAGAGGCAGGTTTCATGCCCAGGGTTAGTGAGGCTTCCCTAGACACCACCTCACCGTGGCGAGCAGGACCATCCAGGAGTCTGGGAGGCCTCTGCAAACTGTATCAATTACCAGTGACAGCAATATTGACAACCATATGGTTTTTACTTTAACTTTCGATGTTCTCAGCCCATAATAACTTTTTCTTCCTTTTGTTCTTTGAAAGACCATAGGGCCATTCAACAATGAATGGAGCTGTCCTTAAATTATTAAATGGAGTGCCATAGCCTCCGGGCCAGGTTATTATAAGAAAATTACAATAAGCTAAAAAGCAGTTTTCCAGAGTCATTATGTACTGCAGGATTCAGTGTAGTAACATGGTTAAGAGCACAGACTCTGGCAGCAGACTGCTGGGGTTCATATTCTAGCAATGCCACCTATGGTGGCTACCCCACAGGGCAGCTGCGAGGATCACATGAGTTAATCCATAGCAAGCGCTTGGAAATGTGCCGATTCATGAGCAGAGTACATGAAATGATCATGTCAACTATCATCATTCGGCCTGCATTTCTTGGCTTGTCACTGAGATCATCTGGAAATGTTTGATTTGGCCTTCTTTGTCACACACATCTCAGTTAGGGCAACCTGTGTTCCAGAAGTTTCTTCTTAGATGAGGAAATTCTCCTTCCTGCCTGTTTGCATATGTGAGGTAAGAACATGGGCTCCAAGCAGACCAAGAGGTCTTGGGCCCAGTGACTGCCTCATCTTTACTCAGGAAACCTCCATGGTGTGCACGAAAGCCACTGAGCCGGCAGTTCCGCAGGGAAAACACTGCCAGTCCGTGGCATGTAAACAGAGCACACAGTTTACGGTTCAGAGCATCTACACATTGACTTGCCCTGTACTTAAGCCATTATTCAATGGGAATAACAGTGTTGTTTGGCTTTCCATGTTACAAAATACTTGACTGATGATTTAAAGTATTGCTGTAATCCTTTAGTGTCAGTGGTTAAAGCTATTCCCATTTTTTTAATGAACTAAATGCTGAGAAATTAAAAGAAATTCCTCTTCTTCCACTGCCCACTGGCCACAAAGTCCTGGCATGTTGACCACTAAGTCTCTCCCACATTTCCCTGCTGTCCACCCCTGCTATCGCGCCTGTACCTCTCACCATCTCTTATCAGGCTATTACATCTGCTCATCCTGCACCACTGTGATTCCTACCACCAAATTCATCCAGCCCCTGCTCTCCTGCCACAGTGATTTTATGATTATGTGGGTGGCTGTAGGACAAAGTCCAAAGCTCTTAGGGAGGTACTCAAGGCTGTTTGCAATCTGAACCCAAATGTCCTTCATGTCACTGCTCCTGCTGCTGTTGCCCTCTCTATTGCTATGCTTCGGCCGTGAGATCTCCTTGCTTCCTAACTGTCCACTGCTCTTTTGGGCTTCTGTGGTTTTGAACTTGTTACTTTCTCCACCTGTAATGTCTTTCCCTATCTTATCTATCTGGAAATTTCAATCTACCCTTCATGACCCAGGTCAACTGTATGTCTGCTCAGGGAACTTTTCTTAACAGCACAAGAGAGTCAGTCCCTCCCAGGCTCCTACATCACTTGGTGTTTGCTTACAACCATAGCATTAATGACACAGTAATGTCAACATTTGTTTATTTGTCTGACTTTTCCAATAGATCATGGAACTCCTTTGGGGAAGGATAATATCCTGGTCATCTTTGTATCTCCAGTGCTTGGCACATAGTAGGGTCTCAATAATCACTGGATGAATGAATGAAAGTAAGAAAGAACAAACAAACAGCAGTGAAGTTCAAACATAAAGCTCTTGGGTTTTAAGTTTATAGTTATTGGTTATTTTATAAATGGAATAAAATGCATTTAAAATAAATAACTAAACCTGTTTGTCATGGCCCTCTCAAAAGCAGTTTAGGAAGCTGGCTCTAAGAGGAGGCGGAGCTCCAAGATGATCTTTGAGACCAGGAGGGATAAGTGTCCACCTGTGCACAAATGGCATCACGTCCTCAGCTTGTGTCCCAGGGGTGTGGTGGAGACACTGCTATGATATACAGTGCCTGGCATGCAGTAAGTGCACAATTAACATTCATGGATTATTGAATAAATAGATACATGAATAAACATAAAAGAAGCTGAATGTAATTCATTATATCCAACATCTAATTTTGAATTCAGTTTTAAATCATGGGATTGGGAATAAATGGAAAGTGAAAAATCAGTCTCAGTTCTGTGTGCACTTGGCCCTCCCTTGGCTCACATCTAATCCTCTCTCAATGCCCCCCTGTTGTCAATAACACATATCTGGGTTTTGGGTTGGGGGATACTATGGAAGAAAAGTAGGAGTGCTTTTGCTTCAAGGTTAAAATAGCTACTCTGAAGTCACACCTGGCAATGAAAGCCTTCCCAGGTCTAAGGCACACTCTGTTCTCTGGAACCAGACTCAGAAGTGAAGGGGGTAAGGTCTGTAGTGAAGACACGAGCCCAACAGCTGTCCCCTGCAGGCTATGGCTATGACCTCTTGCCCTGCCATCACTCACACTTCCGGTTGTCCCATCGCACAGTATTGACCGGGTCCCCTTCTGCACACCAAGCCCAGCTGCTCCCCCACGCTGCTTCCATACAGTGTCTGAAGCCTTCTTACCAGCCTTTCCCAGGAATGACTTCTTTTTTGCTTATGATTATTCCAAACTTTGAAACATAGTTCGAATATATTTTCATGCCACAATAAAATTCAAAGCTTTAAAATACATAGCTGTAATTGTAGTGAACCCCAAAGCTCTGAGCCTATTAAAGACAGGGAGCTTTGCTTACTGGGGTGCCTGTTCTCCTGACTCTGATTCCTGCTCATACCTGGGTGTGACCCACATACTTCTGTTCCACTGCCCAAAGTCCAGGTCCTGCGAGCAGGAGACACAAGGACACCACCTGTCCTAACCCCAAAGGACGGTTCTGCAGTAACTTCTCCTGTACCGTTCCAGGGTCTTCAAGATCATCATAAATCTAATTCATAATCTCATATTGACTCAGATTTCCCATATACATGAACTTCCAGGTTGTTGAATTATTGAAACAGCATGTTTAGTCTTTAATTAAATTGTCCAAGTGTCTCAGTCATTTAAGCATCATATAGATCAAATTTTGGTGTGAAAACAAATCATCTGGCAAATACTATTAAAATCCAGATTCAGATTTAGTAGGACTGGGGTAGGATCCAAGATTTTTACATGCATTTCTAACTAGCTCCCAGGTGACAACTGTGCTGCTTACTCAAGGCCCTCACTTTGAGGAGTGAGTGTGTGAGTCAGAACCCAAGTGCCCTCCCCCGATTAGCAAGACCAGGGTGACTCAGGGCTTCACGAGATTTCCCCAGGAAGTTTAAATTAAAAGGAACATCTTTGAACTTTCAGAAGGAGAGAACAGAACTGAGGTTACCAGAGGTGGAGAAGGGGAAGGAGGAGTAAGGGAAGAATTGGTAAAGGGCCATGAAAACCAATTACACTGTATAATGTTGAATACACTAATTATGCTGATGTGAGCATCACATATCACACACAGGTATTGATATTCAACTCTGTACCCCACAGATATGTACAATCAACTATGTTTCAATTTTAAAAAATAAAAATTTAAAAAAGGAACATCTTAATGACAGAGCAATCCACAAAACTTACTCATCAATCTGCCAGTTTCAGGGTCTCTTTCCATTTTCCAATCTGTGTATATCACTTCACCTTCCTAGAAACATTACAGGTTCCTGATGAGTACAAGGACGACTTAAGAGACAAAAGACCTCACACTGATGTGCTAAGACTGGTTCTAACCAAAACAAATACAAAGCAACAGGTCAGTTTAATCAAATGATAATTTGATACAGTGGGGGGAGGAGGAAAGGCTCAAAATGATTACTTGATTTTATATTGGACAAAAAAAATGAGTTTGAGGATTTTTTTTTTTTTTTTTTTTTTTTTTGTAATCTACACATAGTGATGCGGAGACCATGGGCAGTTAAGAAGAGTCCCAACTGCTGGGTTTCCAAAGTTTTGTTGTTGAGGCATGAGAGAGGAATCAGGTCCATCTTATTTAGTGATTTGTTCTCAGTAGGTTACAAAGTCAGTACTTAAATACTTGTGGAAAAAGACGGAACGAGGGAACATGAACGCATAAAATGGTGGTGATTACCTTTTAAAGTTGAGAACAGGAAACAAAGTTCAATCCAAATAAAATGACAAGTAACATATATTTTAGTTCTACCTTATGGACATTTTAAGGAGAGGGGAAGGCAGAGGGACCTGGTATAAAGATGGAGAAACAGCCACACAAAGGGGAAAGACTTGTGAATTACAGAGGTGGCAGAGGTTTACAGAAAAAGTTTAGTCTCACTAATGCCATCTTAGAGATGAGAAAACTGAGACTCAGAGAGGCTACATGATTTGCTCAGGGTCACCCAGATGCAGTCTCGTAATTCCAGTGTTTTTTCACTGGATGATGAGAGGAAACACAGAGAGGGCATATAAAAAAGAGGAGTTAAGAGTACTGGGAGGAGGAGATGGATTGGGGTGTGCAGGAAAGGGAGGGGACATGAGAAAATATTTGATTTATGCAAAGTGAAGGATGAACTCATTGGGGACAGGGCCCACTCACTCACTCATCTGTGCTTTTATTAATGCATACAAATTCATTTAACAAGCAAGGACTGTATTTGGTGTTGGGATTGCAAGCCAGAGGACAAGCCTCCCCTCGCTCCCGGCACTCGCACGCAAGGGAGAAGGCACACATACGAGGGCTGTTCTCTGCCGTGTGTGCACGTGGCCCTCAGGGCTGCCACTTACCAAGCACTCGGTCCTTGCCAGAGTTGTGAGGCCCTTTGCGTATGTGACCCCCAACCCTCACCAATGTCCTGTAAGGGAGCTATTAATATCTCCTGGGCCTCACAGCTGGTACATAGAGCACTGAAATCAAACCAAGTCAAAGAGGAATAGTTTGCACCAATTTAACAAATACACGTTGAGTGTCCATTATGTCATCAGTCACGTAGCTGGAAACCTTTACATCCTTCTTCAACCAGATACCTAATTCTGACACTTTCACTTCTCCCACACCTGTGTTGACGTTCTCGGCCCCAGTGCTCAGGCCCTCTCCATTTCTGAGCTGGCCAACTTGAAATCCCTGCCTGCCTGGCTTCTCTGCCTCCAGGGCTCCACTCCCACCCTCAGTCCATGCCAGCCCATCTAGATCCCAAGATCCCAGAGAGGCCTCCCTTCATCTCTCTATCCAAAAGAGATATCAGCACATCAAAGTGGGTGGAAGAGCCTCCACTGGCATGTCAGCCCCAGGAGGGCAGGGAATTTGGTCTGTTTTGTTCACTGCTATATCCCCATGGCCAAGAACAGTGGCTGGCGTATATTAAATGCTCAGTAAGTATCTGTTGAATGATGAGTGAAGGAATTCCAAGCAGGGCAAGGGCTTCACAGGCAGGAAAGAGTCTGTATAAGAGGAAAGAGAGAAAAAGCAGAGTGGCCCAAGAGGTGAGAGGGAGATTGGTGCACATGGGGGTGAGGAGACAGGCAGGAGCCACATTATGTAGAATGTTATAGGCCATGGTATGAGGAGTTTGGATTTTATCCATATTGCACTGAGTTGCCCCTGAAGAGCTAAAGCAGAGGGTATCATGCTTTAATCTCTGTTTTAAGGTCTTGCAGTTATTTATCTTTCTAAAGCTGATCTGATGGTGCCATTCCTCTGCTTTAAAAACTCTCGTGCCTCAAAAGGTAAATACTGTATGACTCCACTTACATGAGGTACCAAGAATAGTCAAATTTATAGAGACAGAAAGTAGAACAGTGGTTGCCAGGAGCTGGGGGAAGGAGGATAAGGGGAGTTATTGTTTAATGGGTACAGAGTTGCAGTTTGGGGTGATGAAAAGTTCTGCAGATGGACAGTGGTGATGGTCGCACAACAGTATGAATGTACTTAATGTCACTGAATTGTACGCTTAACTATGGTTAGGACGGTCAATCTTATGTATATTTTACCACAATTTTTAAAAGTCTTTTTAAAAAACTTTGCTGTGAAACCCAAGTTATAAAACATATATGTATTTGGTCCCATGCTTACCCAGTGAAATTCAAATTATCTAACGAGGCAGTAAAGGCCTTCAGTCCTGGACACCAGCCTGGCACCTAAGCACAGCTTCTCCTCCGCCACGCTACTGCACTACCTCCAGACAAATCCTGGACTTTCACAGCTCCGAAATATCGCTCAGGCTGTTACTTCTGCTTGGGCCTGTACACTCATCCTGGTCTTTCAGGTTCCTGCTCAACCTCCAACGTGCAGCCTGCTCGCTTCCACAATTCCCCAACCTCCCTTTCCTGTGTGAGTGGCCTCTGCACTGGTGGTGGCGTTTACCATGCTGTCACTGCAGCTGCTCCCTGACTAGGGAGAAGGTGCCTTGAGGACAGAGGACTGTGCTCTTCATCACCCCAGCGTCTAGTGCTGTGCCTGGCAGGCCAGATGCTCTCCAGAGCTGGTGGAATTGATTCATCTCCTCATATACCAAAGTGTGAATGCAAATCACTCTGGTGAGACTGAGTTATGGCATCTTCCCATGGTGGCCTGGCCTGGGAGAAATACCCTTTATTTCTGGGAAGGAGAGTCATGAATGAAAAGAGCATCTCTGCCTCTGTATGACTGTAAAGCTCTGAGCCTCATTTCTTCATAGGTAAAACGGGAATATAATATCAACTTTACAGAATTATTAGGATTAAATGAGATATAATTTGGAAAATAACTTGGCACAGTCCCTGATACATAGAAAATGTCCAATAATCGTGAGCTCACTTTGGTTATTATGATAGCAGGCACTGAAAATGGCAGCCTTTATTGTTACTATATCCATAACTATACTATATTGCTATCTTTTGAACTGAGTTTTTCACTGTATTTCTTATCAGATTGTGCTACCCTAACAGAACGATATATTTTCTTAGTAAATCTCTATTATTTAGCGTGGTTTCTTCCATATGGTGAAGGTATTTGATGAACATTTGCAGATTGATAAGTAAATTATTAGTAAAAAGCATTCCTAATTTTATAGATTTTTCCACATTTGTTCAGGAACATTAAATGTGAATCTATGAGGCACCAAAGTTAAAAATTTTTAATGCAAATAAACATATTAAAATGAGCATATTAAAATAGAAAAATGGTATAAATATTATAAGCTTTCATACAGCAAACATGTACAATAATGGTTAAAATCATATATTTTAGTGTAGTTAAATATTAATTTTAAAAGCAGATAATTTTAATTTACCTCAGTTCCCACAAAGAACTTGGTGCAGAAGTCATCTATTGGCTTGAGATGATTGGCCATCCCACCTTCCAGATTATGGTACGGGTTCACTTCTCCTGCCTTCATTGCTTTGCTATGTGCTAACATTTTGTCTTTCAGAGGAGAATGAGCAGAGAAGCACATATTTACGGTGAAAGATTGTTTAAAGTACAGATAGTTTACATTTTCCATCCCTCGCCACCCACATCTGCTCCATTCCATTCCCAATGTGGTGGGCATACGTCCAAGCACTTTTAGACTTCTAATTTAGCAGGAGAACCCTTTATTCAAACCAAAACATCAATGACTGTACTATATTCTAGCTACAGCCATACATGCAAACGTGTAAAGATCATAGCTAATCCGGGGCCTGAAATGCAAACATCCTCAGGAACTTAAATCTTTTTAAAAGTATTTGATGTCACCTTGTTTTAAAACAAAAGTCTTTTATGATCTAGAATTAATAATGTTATTTATTGAAGTTTTTAAAAATAGAAAAAAGCATGAGTAAACGAACAAAAATCATCCCTTATCATGTCTCTCAGAGATAACCACTGCTAACATATTGGTCTATTTCCCCCTGGTGACTTTTCTGTGAATACATATAAACAGACTTTTTAAAAAGTTGGATCATATTCTATTTTAGCTTTGTATCCTGCTTTTCTGCTCTCTGAAAGATATGTTGAGCATTTTCCCAGGTCATCTATTAGTTTTTCAAAAATGTGATATTAAACTTCTGGGAAAGATGGTAGGGAAATAAATGCTCATAAAACCCTCCTCATCACACCTCCTTAGTATGTCTTCTGGGTTATGACACCCATGGAAATCAAACAAGCATAAAAACCAACAAACCAACAGACAAACAGAAACTAACATAGTAGAGGAAAACTTCAACTATACTAAAAATATACACTGTATTTCAAAAAACTTTAGTATAATTCTGGACAAAAATAAAACATGATTATCATGATTTAGTTGATACGGTCAACCAACATTTCCTTTGTTTGGGTTCTACACATTTTAAGAGGTCTCTTTTCCCACTAGGTATCAAAATAAGCCAAGTGTCAAAATAACAAGTATCTGTATAAGCCAAACACGAAACTAGACCTTCAAACAGCTGTAAATCAACATTTCAAAAAAATAAATAGGCACATTCAATTATACTGCTCTTATTAAAATATATTATTTATAATACATTTAGGAAAAGCAAAAACATTTTTTATCCACTTAATGTATATAGTTTAAATTACTAAAATATTTTACATTCTTCACCCTCATTTTGATGTCTGTTTTTCTCTTTTTAAATCATGCATGTAAATATATTAGTAGAGTAGACCATGTATATAGTTTGTACATAAACATATATACTTTGGGAATTTGTACTCAAAAATGTTTACTGAGTGGGTGCAAGATCAAAAAATTTGGAGCCCTCTGGTCTAACAAGGAGAGACAAGACCCTGGTCTACAGGGCCGCAACTGGTAATGAAAAAGGAAGAGGGAAAGGTGAGCTACATTATAAAGGAAGACACAATTATCCTGAGTAAGAGACTGGAAGTGGGGGCCTCGGGAGAAAGTCAGGGAGGACTCAAGTTATGAATTCTGTTCTGGACACATTGATTTTAAGGGGGTAGATTGGGTTCAAACCCAGGAGACAGTGAGAGGTTAGGAGAGAAAAATGTTAGAGCCATCCAGGTAGACCATGCTACCAAAGGGAAAATGTATAATGAGGAAAGCATACAGCAGAAGTTAGTTTGAGGTACATTCATGATTAGAGGGCAGCAAGGTGAAATGCAGTCAGGAAAGGAGACGGAGGACGAGAAACTGAAGAAATAGCAGAATAGAAAAATCACATGCAAGAGAAGGTGTGAGCCCCAAGGAAAGGGCTGAGTTAATAGTGTTTAATGTGGTAGAGTCAAACAGGATGATGCCAGAGAAAAGTGTTGTCATCGACTACATTTACTCAGACTTGGCTGGAATAACTTTGGATATTTAGTAAATTCAAAGTCATCCTCAAAGGTTGTGGATTTTCCATCCACGGAGATAGTAATAGTGACAGCAACTAACATCTATTGAATGCTTACTACGTGCGGGGCACAAAACTGTGTGCTTTACACGAACCACTTCATTCAGTCCTCATGATAACTTCCAAATCAGTTATGCACTAATCTGTCTTCCAAGGTGAGTAAACTGAGGCTCAGAGACATTAAGTAATTTGCCCAAGTTCTCATAAATGGTGGATAACATTTATTGTGAGTTGACTATGTGCTGTTCTTACAGTTTCATGTATATTAACTCATTACACCTCACACTACCCTATGAGGAACTTACCTTTATTATTTACTCCCCTCATCTTTCTCACTCTATTTTCAAAGAGTATTTTTAAAAATGATAATAAGGCACAGAGGGGCAAGGTAATTTGATCTGCTCAAATAATAAATTGTGGCTTTGGGATTTAAACCCAGATCATCAACTCTAGAATTCACACTCTTAACCACTATATAACACATTGATTAGAAGAATATATGGCAGGCTCCAAAGGCTATTCCAAAAGAGGAATTCCAAGACCGTTTAGAGCAAAGGCTTCCTCATGAGAATAAATATGGAATTTCTTAAAATGACTACTTAGAAAGGCGTTGACTGTCATGGACCTAAAATGGTGGGCAAAAGGTGAGTGGTCTGTGGCCACTAGATGGCGACAGAGTACCAGACACTGATGCTAAGACTGAGCAGGCCTCAAGAGAAAATGGTGGTGGAATAGCAAGGGCTTAGGACTCACAGTCCAAGGAGAACCATATAGGATCAATAAACAAAATGTCATCAAGAAGCTTGTGAATGTATTCTAGCTAACAGGTCCAAGTCTGGCCGAAACAGGTGGACAGCTGGCAGTGTATCCAAAGGAGATCCAAAATACCATAGTTGATCTCAAATAAAGGCCATTCACACAGGAGGCAGGACATGCCCATAAAATGAGTGCCGTTAGAAATAAGAGGCATGTGTTATCAAGATCCCTGAGATTAACAAGTGAAATTTAATTCTCTCTAGGACCTGTGAAATTGCCTACAACATGGACTTCTGGACACATGTAAAGGGACACAGCCAACTAGAATTTCAGCTGAAAATCTAAAACCTCGTCCATTTTTGTTTTTTGATTAACTGATTTAACCAAATATGAATTTCTCTAAGAAACATCTACAAAATGACCTTGTCTGGAAAGAGAATGTTCATTTGATGAGAGTATTCCTGTTTGATGACAGATGGGGCATGCTGCAAGGTTCTTCATTTTAAATAGTGCTTTCCTTAAATGGGTGGAAATATGTATTTGTTACTTATTTTGGTGTCTATCCCATCAGAATGTAAGTTTGACAAAAGCAGAGACTTGTCTTTTTCACAGATGTATCCTCAGAGCCTGACACTTTGCCAGAGTTTAATAATTATTTATTGGATAAGTTCAGGTAACAGTGTAAACATTATTCTTTAAGAAAGTAAGAGATCACAATATTTCTATATAATGATTCTGGCCACATTTACTTTTATGCACCTATTCCCAAGTGTTAGCTGTGCCATCAGTAAAATAAAATATAAGGTTTCTTTAAGAAAAAAAAAAAGGCCTATATATCCTTAAATAGTACCTATTTAAGCAGTCTTCAGAAAGAGATGCCCTAGAAGTCTAACACTTGTAGAGATATGAAGGATCAACAGAAATTACACTCACTTGAAGAATGTTAAACTTTAGACTCATTTGTTTTTAAAAAAGATGTAGCCATATCTCAACGCATTTTTAAAAATACACTTTAGAAGACTTCTGCTTTGGGCCAAGATGAAACAATTGGGAATGAACTTAAGGTCTGTCACCTAAAACAACCAAAAAACAGACAAAATATATGAAACAATAATTTTCAAGACACTGGACCTCAGACCACAAAGGACATTGACCCCTATGAGACAGGAGAAAAAAAAATGATAGTTTAAAATCTAACTATATAAATAATCACATTAAATGTAAATGTTCTAAATATCCCAATTAAAAGCCAGAGATGATCAGGTTGGACTTAAAAAAAAAAAAAAAAAAAAAAAAAGGCAATACCCACAAGAAATACATGTTAAATATAAAGACACAAATAAATGTAAAAGGATAAAACCAAGAAATATCAGTCAAGGGTTCAGATCTGCTTATTGGCCAGCCACCAAAAACAAATTAGAACAACAAAAAAAGAGATACCGTGTTAACACTAACCAAAGAAAGCTGACACGGCTATAGTAATATAAGACAAAGTAGATTTCAAAGTTAAGGGTATTACCAATTCAAGAGAACATAACAATCCTAGGATTTATCTATCTAATAACAGAGATTCAAAATACAAGATGGAAAAACTGATAGAACTGTAAGAAAAAATAGACAAATCCACATTTATAGTCAGAGGTTCCAATGCCACTCCCTCAACAACTGATAAAACAAGGAGACTGAAAATTAGGAAGGATATAGAAAGTTTAAATAATGCTATCAGCCAACTTGACCTAACAGACATTTGTGGAACATTCCATCCAGCCACATGAGACACACATCCTTTTAATGTAAGAATGGAACATTTACCAAGACAGATCAAGCATGTTCATATAAGTCATATAAAGTATGTTCTCTGATTACAATGGAATTAAATTAGATATCAATAATAGAAAGATCTCTGGAAAACCTCTGAAAATTTGGAAACTAAATGACACACTTCTAAATAACCCATGTGAAAAAGAAGATATCACAAGGAAATATGGAAATTATTTTGAACTAAATGAAAATGAAAATACAACATGTCAAAAGTGTGGGATACTTCCAATACAATACTTGGGGAGCAAAATTATAGCACTAAACTAATAGAAAAGAAGAAAGGCCTCAAATCAATGACTTCAGCTTTCACCTTAAGAAATGAGAAAAAGAAAAGCAAATTAAACCCAAAGTAAATAGAAGACAGGAAATAATAAAGATGAAAGCAGAAAACAGCTGGCCAATTAGCTCAGCTGGTTAGAGCACGGTGTTGTAACACCAAAGTCAAGGATTCAGATCCCCATACCAGTCAGCCACCAAAAAAGAAAGAAAGAAAGAGATATGAGAGCAAAAATCAGTAAAATAGAAAAGAGAAAAATAACAAATAGAGAGTGAAAACTCTAAGCCCAGGTGGTTTAATTGATGAATTCTACCAAACATTAAACAAATAATTTCAATTCTAGATAAACTGTTCCAGAAAGTGCAAAAAAGAAAATTAAAATACTTTTCCATTTTTTTGAATATTTTTGGAAAAAAAATTGAAATACCAAAACCAGATAAAGACAATCATAAGAAAGAAAGACTATATGCCAATATTCCTCATGAACATAGTTGCAAAAATTTTTAACAAAACTTTATCAAATTGAATCCAACAATACAATAAAAAGATATTACATCATGAACAAGTGGGGTATACCCCAGGAATGCAGGGCTGGTTTAACATTTAAAAATTAATCAATGTAATTCACCATATTAATAAGCTTAAAAAGGAAAAAAAGGGTATGATCATCTCAAAATATGCAGAAAAGCTTTTGACAAAATCTAACACTGATTTGTGAATAGAAGAAAACTTTTTCAACCTGATAAAGGGTTTTATGAAAAACTTACAACTAATATCATACTTAATGGTGAAAGATGGAATGCTTTCTAAGATCAGGAGCAAAAAAAGGATGTCCACTCACCACTTTATTTGACATTCTGGAGGTCCTAGTCAGTGCAATCAAGTAAGGAAAAAAAAAAAAATCCAAATTGGAAAAGAAGTAAAACTGTCTTTATTTGCAGATGACATTATCATATATATAGAAAACCCAAGAAAACCCAATAAATTTACTAATAAGTGATCTACTAATAAGTGATTTTAGCAAGATTGCAGGATACAAAACCAATATTCAAAATCAATTGTATTTTTATACACTGGCAATGAACAATCAGAAAAAAATTTTAAAGTACCATTTACAAAAACAATGAGACACTTAGAAATAAATCTGTCAAAAGACATGAAAGACCTATACACTGAAAACTATAAAACATCACTAATAAATTAATGACATACTTAAATGGAGAGATATACTGTGTTTATGGGCTGAAACAATTTTGTTACATGCCAATTCTCTTGATATTGACCTATAGATTAGATATAATTCCAATCAAAATCACAGCAAGCTTCAATGAAAAACAAACTGTTCCTAAAACTCACATGGAAAAGCAAAAAACCTACTATGGCTAAAAACTACTTTTAAAAAAAAAGGTTGGAGGACTAACTATCTAAGTTCATGACTAATTATAAAGCTACAGTAATCAAGACAGTGTGGTATTGGTGTAAAGATAGAAACATGGATTGATGGAACAGAATAGTTTAGAAATAGACTCACATGTATATGGACAAGTGATTTTTGATAAAGGTGCAAAGCAATCCAGTAGAGAAAGGATAGCATTTTCAACAGATGGTGTCTTTGATCCATAACTGTGCCATACACAAAAATTAACTCAAAAGGGATCATAGACCTAAATGTAAAACTATAAAACTCCTAGAATAAATTAGGAAAAAACATTTGCAACCTTGGGTTAAGCAAAAATTTCTTAAATTTAACACCAAAATCATGATCTACAAAAGCACAAATAGATAAGTTGGACTTCCTCAAAATTAAAAACTTCTGATTTTCAAAAGACTGTTAAGAGAATGAGACAACAAATCACAGACTGGGAGAAAATATTTGCAAATCACATATCTGATATAGGACTAGTATCTAAAATATATTAAGAACTCCCCAAACTCAATAACAAGAAAACAAACAACCCAATTAAAAAATGGGCAAAAGATACGAACAGACACTTCACCAAGGAAGATATACAAGTGGCAAATAAAGACATGAAAACATGCTTAACATCATTAGTCATTAGGTAAATGTGAGTCAGATATCACTATATATATTTCAAACGGTTAATTAAACAGACTAACCATATCAATTCTTGGTAAGGATATGGAGAAACTGGAACTCCCATACGCTGCTAGTGAGAATGTAAAATGGTCAAACCATACTGGAAAACACTTTGGCAGTTTCTTACAAACTTAAACATACACCTACCATATGATCCAACTATTCCATTCCTAGGGATTTATACAAGACAAATGAAGTGCATGCCCAGACCAAGACTCATACATGAATGTTCATAGAAGCTTTATTTGTAATAGCCCTAAGCTGAAAATGATCCAAATGTCCATCAACAGGTGAATGAATAAACGACTGTGGGATATCTATAGAATGAAACACTACTCTGTAATAAGGAAAGAACTATTGATACAGACAACATGGATGAATCCCAAAATAATTATGCTGATTAAAAGAAGCCAGACCAAGGGAAAAAAAAAAAAAAAAAGAGTTTATATTGTATGATTTACATAAAATTCTAGAAAATGCAAACTAATGTATAGTAACAGAAAGTAGATTTGTGGTGGGTGGGAGTAGGGGAGGTGTCCGAGGGAGGGAGCACAAGGGAATCCCTCTAGCAGTAAACATTCAGGAGTGGATGGATACGTTCATTATCTTGATCATGGTGATGGTTTCATGGGTGTGTACACATGTCAAAACATATCAAATTGGGCACTTGAATAGCACACAGTTTATCGTATATCAATTATACCTCAATAAATAATCCCCCCCTACACACACTTTAAAAGAGGTAATGATATCCTCACTGTAAACTGGAAAAAAGTAGTCACATCCTCGTGGCCACCTGTTTTCATTAGGTTAAAAAATAAGATTAGGACACTTAATACAAGTTACCTTTTTACAAATTACATTAACCTTTCTTAGCCTTGGTTTCCTTAATTATAAAATGGTAATGCAAATTCCCAGCTTGCACATTTGTGTGATCATTAGCACCTGTTTTCACTCACCATTATACCTCCAGGACCTAACACAAAATAAGCACTTCATAAATATCTGTTAAATGAATAAAAGCATGTGCAATATTAGCACATTACCTGATACCAATAATCCAATATGAAAGAGGGGGAGGAGAAAGAGGAAAAAAAGTAGGAGGAGGAGAAAACTCACCTTAAATTCCTTCTAGAATGAAGTAGGCCCAAATAAATAAAAAGCATGCAATGTTTTAACATTGCTTTGAAAATGTCTATAAAAATTTAGTGATTCCACTTTTTTTAGAATGAGGTTTTGGGTTATATCAATAAACGCATGGCTCCAAAGTGAAATTTTGCTCACACTGGTTATTAGGTATACATTAAATGTTTTTCTTAGATGTCCTATCCTTTAACCGAACATTGAAAAATGTATAAATGGAATCCTTTCAACAAGTCAAATGCTTGGAAAATCCTTCAATCGCTAATCATTCTTGTACATTTGTATTACACATTGCTCTCCAGGTAGGATATGCACGCACGCTTTTACCCTGATTGTTCTGACAGCTTGTACGTGCACCCTGCAATTACTTCACCAAAGATGTGTGGGTTGAGTTGAGATAAATTTAAAAGTCAATTTTCTTTCTTTACTCAGTTTTATCATGGTGCTGTATAAAAATTAAAGTTTAAAAATATATTCTGATTGAGAACGGTAATTTATTTCTTGGTACTTTAGAAATTATTTTGCTAGACGTCAGATGTGTACCATTTCATAGAACTTTTTTTGAGCACATACATACTCATTAAGTGGGCTTTTAATGTAATGAGTTTTCAAAAATACATAAATGTGCTCAATAAATGTTTGTGAGACTGAATTGAACTGATCTCTGTCAAATATTTTTATGTGTATACACAGTTTTAATGTGTTGGCTATAGTTACTATAGCCATTATAAAGTTCCATACTGGAAGGTTTAATTTTCATATTCTTTTTACAAATCAGACTATCCTAGAAAGTAACTCATGTTAGATGTAATCAGCCACTAACATGCAAACTATTAAATGTCTTTTTACTAAGCAAAGGCACTTACCTTGTGTTTTGTAAATAAGATGGTCTTCATTCAGGCTTATCTTGGTTGGGCAGTGGTCTAAACTTGTTTCGCCCTTAGACAGTCTTAACTTTGGGGGCAACATAAAAGAAAGATTATTTCCATATATCCTTAAATTATTCTTAGGTGATTTATTCTTGCCTTTCCCTTCTGGCCCCAGATTGAGAGAAACCCACCTCCCTCTTCCTCTCCCTTCCCCTTTCCCCCTCACATTTTTAGTTGCTTTTCCCCATGGAAAGCACCTAAACCACATTTCTAAAACCTTGCCACAGAAGAGAGCTTGTCTGGGGACACATTTCCAAATGCCAAAGTCTCATGTGTTTTCTTTCTGAAAATGTCTTGTATTCTATTCCATAATACATCCTTGTTAGACTTTCTAAAGAAAGAGAGCCATCAACTTCAGAAATCCATTCCTACTTTTCACACATCACATCCATAGCCATATTTTTCTCAAATTAAAATGGTTTTTCCTCAAGCTCTATCTTCAGGATAAACACAAATAACTTCTCACTCAATTACTTTTCAATTGTGTTTGGTCATAGGTATTCCAACAGTATCAGATTCCAACTACTGATATGCAAAATATCCAGAATTTTGGCTACAACAGGAGAGGAATTAGCTTTTCTGGGCTAACCTGAGCACCTACCAATTTTTTAAGCAGCTAAAGTGCAATTGAATAAGTATTACACAAACCATTTTAAGTTGTGGCTTGCTTAGTTCATGATGGTTTTGATTTCTAGCTTGATCTAGGCAGGCACCAAAATAACTCAATCAAGGAATTTATTGGTTAAATGAGTACATAAATTGTAACTTCTTGTGTTAATATGAGCTCCTCTAACTTTTTAGTGTGTGTACACGTATGTCTGTTCATGCAAATTTTATAGTGTATATAAGCAAATAGGATGGACTAAATCCCATGATACCTTATTGAGAGGCTTCCAGGAGAGATCTAGATGCAAAAAAGTAGATGGTACATCAAAAGGAATTTCAATAACTTCTTCTTTCTTTTTCTCTGTTGGTTGGGGGGTTAAAGCTTTCTGTGGTCTAATATCCCAAAAACATATTGTGCTGAAAAAAAGTTTATATTTTATTTTTTATTAGGTACAAATAAAAGGTGTGACCTCAGGACTAGCATTACTGCTGCTACACATCAGCAATGCGACCACGGCTATATTTTAACATCTTCAAAACTAAGATTTTTTATGAAATGTGATTATTTTGCATTTTATATTTTAGAAACTTATACTTTTTATAGGGTTATTTAATAACTTCCTAGTCTTGAGACTAATATGTTATAGTAATATAACAGTTTTATTGAGCTATAACTCGTATACTACAAAATTCACCCACTTAAAGTGTATAACTTAGTGATTTTTAATGTATTTACAGAGTTGTGCAGCTATTACCACAATCAATTTTAGAAGATTTTCATCACCCTAAAAAGAAACTCCACATAGATTAGCAGTCACTTGCCATTAGCAGTTCCCCCCCAAGCCCTCTGAGCAGCCCTAGGCAAGCACTAACTGCTTCCTATCTCTATAGATTTTCCTATGCTGGACATTTATGGAATCATATAATATATGGTCTTTTGTGACTGCCTTCATTCACTTAGATTAATATTTTCAAGGTTCATCTATATTGTAGCACATACCAGTACTTCATCTTCTTTATTGCTGAATATTCCATTGTATGGGTATATCATATTTTATTTACCCATTCATCAGTTGGATTATTTCCCCTTTTTTGACTTAAGAATAAAGCTGCTAATAAACATTTGTATATAAGTTTTATGTAGATGTACATGTTTTCATTTCTCTTGGCTATATCTAGGAGTGGAATTTCTATATTATATGGTAACCCTATTTTTAATCTTTTGAGGAACTGCCAAATGATTCTCCAAAGCAACTTCCCCATTTTTACATCCCATCAGCAATGTATGAGGATTCCAGTTTCTCCACATCTCCACAAGTTCATTAACACTTGTTTTTTGTTTGTTTGTTTGTTTGTTTTGTTTTTGTCTTTTGGTTGTAGTCATTCTAGTGGGTATAAAGTAGAATCTCACCAAAAGTGGTACCACTCCCTAAGAAAATGAAGGTTTATGCCTACGTTTTCTTCTAAGAGTCTTTTAATTTTATCTTTTACATTTAGGTCTTTATTCTATTTTCAGTCAATTTTGCATATAATGTGAAGTAGGGGTCCAACTTCATCTTTTGCATGTGGACATCCTCTCGTCCCAGCACCATTTGTTGAAAAGACTGTTTTTTTCTTCATTGAGTTGTCCTGGAATCCTTGTTGAAGGTCAGTTAGCCATGCATGTGTGGGTTTACTTCTGGACTCTTAATTATATTCCATTTATCTATGTGTCTATCCTTATGCTAGTTCTAGTATATCTGTCTCCATAACCGTAGCTTTGTAGAAAGTTTAGAAATTGGAAAGTGTGAGTCCTCCCACTATGTTCTTCTTTAACAAGATTATTTTGGCTATTATAAGTCTCACTATGATTTTGGTTTGCATTTCTCTGCTAGCTAATGATACTGCACATCTTCTTATGTGCTTATTGGCCATTTGTACATCTTCTTTGGAGAAATATCTATTGGAATTTCTTTGCTCACTTTTTTTCAGTTTTCAAAATCTTGTTTTATTTGCATTCACTCGAAAGCTCTTACAGAAATACTTTTTGAGTACCAGGTTTTCTGAAGTGATCTATAACCGAGGCAATTTTTAATAGTTGAAGGTTTCTAGGGACTAGGACAAAGGTTGTTGATTATATTCCAATTTTTTTTCCCTCAATTTTTAAAAAAAATTTTTATCAACTCATATTTGATTATACATATTTTGGGGGTTCAATGTTGACATATATTGATCAAATCAATATTACTAGCATAAATAGTTACAAATTGTACTTATTCTTTATTGTCCAATCTCTCCCCATCCCCCTTTCCCTCCCCCCCACCTCTGATAACCCTAGATTTCTTCTCTTGTTCTGAAAGAGTAATGGTTACTCTGTTGATTTGTTGCCTAGATAATCTGTGCAATGCTGAGAGGTGTGTTCAGGTCCCCCAAAATTACATAGAGCAAATGCTTCTTCTGTCACTCTGAGATGGGCTTTGTGAAGAGAGACATCCTCTTCTTTTCTTTGGTCTCTGCTGGTGACTCTCCTTGTGTCAATGCACTCCAGTGGCTGGCAAACCATCTGCATGGTGGTTGTGACATCTAGCCACTTTCGCTACAGCCATGGTTATTGTGGTGGCTGTGGTGGGCCACCCACATGGAGGTGATGTTTTTGGCATGCTCCTTGGTGCTGGCGGTGTGCCTGGTTGTGGCGGGGGGGCAGTCCGGTCCCTGGATCCATGCCTCAGGTGGGCCCCAAGGCACTGGTGGTGTGCCTGGTTGTGGGAGGGGGGGGTCCAGTCCCTGGTCTTTGCTCACTTTTTAATTGGGTTATTTGTGATTTTATTGTTGAGTTGTAAGAGTTCTTTATATATTCTGGATACAAGTCCTTTATCAGATATATGATTTACAAATATTTTTCCCATTGTTTTTTCAATTTCCTGATAGTGCCTTTTGAAGCACAGAAGTTTTAATTTTGATTAACTCTAATTTGTCTATATTTTTCTTTTGTTGACTGTGCTTTTGATGTTTTCTCAAAATGATATAATCTTAAAAGCAACATAGTAAAAATAATGTATACACAGATGGAGTCAGATATTATGTACTTTGCACATAGTAGGCACCCAACAAGTGTTATTTCTCCTCTTATTCCTCCTTTCTTATTGGTTTATTATGAAAGTCAAATGAGATAATGTATGTGAAAATTATAAAGTTCTACACATATACAGAGTGCACTGAAAATAACACTGTATATGTGTGAAACTTTATAATGAATTTTCACATACATTATCTCATTTGATTTTCATAATCAACCTGTGAAGAATACGTTTCTCATAATGAAAGTTACAACACTTTATACTAATACTTCTACAGTACTTTAGTATAAAAGTGCCTTGTATTAATTACGTGAAAACATATAATGAAAATGGCAAAGAATATGCCATATTATCCCCCCAATTATATTAACTGAGATATATATATTATAAATAACCTGATTAATGAATTTAAGGTATAATAAAAATTAAGATGTATAAGTTAAAGTACTTAGATAAACAAATAGCAACTCAACTAAGACTAACAAAACATTTACTTATATGAATTGTTTAATCAATCTTAATCACTTTTTCATCTTAATAATGAATAAGTGGTTAAAATTAATAAAAATATTAATCATTTTTATGTTACCAAAATATAAATCCTTGAAAAAAAACACCATAAGTGGCATATTAAGATCTGTTTTAAACATGCTTATAGTTAAAGTTGTTTTTTAATGTTGTATAGCTCTTCTCAAGTTTTATTTATGGCATTAATTTGTATTATTCATGAATGGTTTGCTAAATACAGATAACATCAGCTGAACTTTCTACATGAATCAGTCACACATTCTTATTAACAGAAACTTATTTTCTCTTATTCTATAAGACCCTTAGCATGGCTGAAGTATAATGATTAGAATGGATGAGTTTTCTAGATAGCTAAAAGTTAGCTTTTCTAAATGCATAAACTTTATTTTTTACTTTAACAACTTTTGAAGGAAATATTTCCATGTTTACATAAATAAACATATAAAATCATAATTTAACCAACCAATACCCTTCCTTTCTTCCAGACTCAAGGGCCATCAATTATAAACAACAAACAAGGACCTGTGTCAATATGTTTTTAAATGTTCTCTGAGGCTACTGAAGAGCCATACCTTTACATGCAGTTACTTACAATCAACTTTATAGCATAAGCATTTCCCCATGAAATCATACTACAATTTTAATTGTTGCATAACATTCCATATGGCCCTTTGGGTGAGATGTTGCTTTTGCTTGGGTGACGACTTCTCCCTTTTTCTTTGGCCAGAGCATTCTAATTGTTCTTTGGGGAACTGCCCCTTTCCCATAGCATGCAGTCAGGTTGGCATTGTCACTCAGGGTGCTCTGCCATTCTTTCCCTGGCCAAAGGGGTGGGTTCATGAAGCAACAAAGGCTCAGAAGATCTTTTCCGGTCTCTCTGAATCTTGAGCGCCATGACACAATGGTTGGAGCTGATGCGTTCAGATGGAAGGGGCTGGCCATCTGTTCCTGCTACCCAAATCCCTGGGGTTCTTTCCAATGCCTGAGTCAGCTCTTCATTGATTCAGCAACATTATTACTTATAGCTACAGTATAGGATAGAGGTACATATGTAACTCACTATGTACAAGTATTCATTCAGATGGAAGGGGCTGGCCATCTGTTCCCGCTACAAGTATATAGTGAATTACAGGTAGAAAATGCATCTGCCTTCAGAGCATTTCCTCTATCCATAAGTATTTTTCAGGGTTGTTGTGAATATAAAAATAGTTAACCTATTAAAGCACCTAGTAGAGTACTGACATAAACATTCAATACATTTATTTCCAATAAATTAATTTTTTCCCCTTAAGTTAGCCACAGTCAATTTCTGCTCCTTGCAATCACAGAATTTTCCCCAATAGATGCCCACAGGACTAATCATATCTCCCCTACCCCTTGCCCATGGCTGCTGCTAATGTCACTTATGCCTTCTCCTGCCACTCCACAGCTGTTTGGGCTGCTGTCAGCTTCTATGACTTAAGGTGTCATTATTTCTATTGGGGTCAAAGCTGTTTGGAATGGTAAAGTTTTTCTAGTACTTGGATGCAAGATAAATAGCATTACTCTTCATATTTTCTACTTCATTATGAACTCTTAGTTTTATAAAGCCTAGCTCTTTTGACAACATATTTATCTCTATAAAGAGATTTTTAAAACCAGCAACAATCAATAACATTCTGTCCTTTAGTTGTGTTAGATTAAATTACTACAATAAAGATTATTTAAGGAGCAGAAGAAGACACTGATTTTAGGAGCACCTAAGAAAAAAGAACATATTGTATGAAAACATATTAGGAAATGTTTGAAATAAGACATACCAATCGGCTGAACATGTGACAAGTTGACAACATATTCCACTTCGATTCTCAAACACCGAGCCCATTCTGTTAATCTATTTTTTAAAAATGCAAAAAAGGAAATTCTATGAACTTACAAGAGTAATGTTTTTTTCATATAGCTGCTTACCTTTTTTATTTCTTTTCTTCTTTGTTGTAAATTTTAATAAAAGAACATAGCACTACCACAGAAGTTGGTAAATAGAAGGTTTTAAAATCAAATACAATTCCTACATATATTCTTGTCCAGTCTTTTGTCACAGAAACATTTTAAATATAGTTTTAATTAGAATGCATATACATTTTTATCTTGAGATTTTTCACTTCACATATTTACCTGTGAATTCATTTACCTATATATTCATAAATTATTTTGATAGTTTTATAACATGTAGATGATGGTATAAATTCATTATCTGTTATTATTAGAAATGTAGGCTCTTTCAATTTTTCACTATCAATTGAGTCAAACATAGGGGCTTTTATGAGATTGCTTAACATAAGATCAACAGAAAAGAGGATAGGTGTTAAAGAAGAAAGTGACGGTGTGGTGGGAATGCTGAGACCTGATACTTTCTGTAACTATTGGCACAACTCTGCAAGCACAGAGGATCTCCAGGAGGGTTTATGGCTCCTCGGGGTCCTAGAAGGTCCAAAATTCCAACCCAGTAGCTCTCAAATGAGGTGAAAGGCTTTGAGGTGAAGTGTGAAGATGCAGCTCTCACAGTCAATAGGGGCACATGACTTTCCTCTATTCCCCTTCCCTCCCAAGAGGACTGATGAACAAAATAGTACACAAAGGTGGGCTTCCAGCAGCAAACAAAAACAACAGTGAAATTAGGGGTGGAGGAAGGTGTGGGTGATGCCCTGTCAGGTCTGGAGGCATCCCAGGAGCTCAGCCACCACAGTCCTGGCTGACACAGCTGTGTGAACCGGTTCAGGTTCGCCAGCAGCTGCCAACTTCCACTGGGGTCTGATGAGCAGTCCTTGAACACGCGTTGTGCTACCTCTCCCTTTACTGAGGCTTCTTTGCTGCATGAAGTCAGAGACAAGAGATGTGCTTGCTCTAGGGTTTTAGGTTTTAATGATTAAAAAATAATAATATTAAAGAAGTTTGGAAAACAGAAGGTTTTAAAATCAAATATAAATCTTCTTTTCCCATCTTCTTTCATGAATACACTTTGACATGATTTTTTAAGGTGTGCATGTAATTTTGTACCTGGAGGCACTAATTGGATTATTTCTTAGTATGAATTCCCACTTCAATTACCAAATTGAAAATTTGGATGATTTAAGAACTGCATTGACTAACCATTCCAAAAGTTTTATGTTGCAATCAGCAATGTTAGTGTTAACTGGTCCACCTCATCCTTTTTAATACTATTACTTGAAATTTTCATTTAAAAATAAAGTCCAAAATAGTACATTATTGTTGCTTCATTATTAAATTGATTGATATTAGAAAGCCTCAATGATTTTCATGCTGATTTACTAATTGTTTTGTTTAGTGTGTGTCTTTTGCTTATTTATTGAGAATTTTTATATTTACCATATTTGGCACAAATATGTTCCTCCATTTAGTTATTTGCTCTTTATTTTTTAATTTAGAAATTTATATGTTATGTTTCAAATCTGTTGATCTTTCTCTTTGTGATTTCTTTCAACATTAAAAAACTTAGAAAACTATTGCCATCTTAGAAATCTGATATTCTATTCTGATTTGCTATATTTTTCTATGACTCAAGTTATTTTTATTTAAATTAATAACATCTAAATTAATTTCTGTGTATGGTATGAGTTAAAATGGAGTTCCTTTTCTTGTGTTATAACTTTCATTATTATATGTTAAATAATTATAGATAAGAGAAACTGTATCTGGGCTATTTATTTTGGTCCATTATGACTGTTTAAAATATCATTGCTTTACATAATCTACTTGAATACCTGGTAGAGTTAATTACCTCTCATAACTCTAATTTCTCAGGATATTTTTTGATATTCTCAACTGTTAATTCTTCAAAGTATACAGTTGACTATCAGTGTCCTTGAGGTAAACATTGGGGAGCTTGTCAGTTTCCAAATTCAAAACTACCACCCTTTGTGAGGTTATAGAACCACAAAGCATAGAGTTACAAAGCTTGGCAGTCAGGCAGGCTCACTTACTATGCAAGTAGTTTTCACCTACCAGCCCCTCAGCACTCTCAGTTCAAGGCTGTGCCTCAACGAATTACACATTACAATATGACACAGATCTTTAGGGTTGCCTGTCCCCAAATAGCTGTGATCATAAATTTTTAATTCATAAATACTAAGGGTGTAAAATACTTGCACTTTATTTTTACGTATCAAACCCTCATCTTCCCCACTATTGTATTAGGTCAATGTTGACACCACCTACATTTTTTAGTTATAAACCATCCAAGTCAAAAGACTGGCTTTATTCTCATCCCCAAATCAGACACTGGTTGGGCAACAGTGACCCAATTTTTTGACATTTAGTTCCTGGTTATTTCACAATTTGAATGTAAATGAATCAGTGACTTGAAACATCTTCTTTGGATGAAATCTGAAAATTTACAATCCAGTAGGAGGAAAGTATAAAGCCATCGAGACTCACCTCAAATGTGTCAGACAGCCAGTGTATATCTGTAATTACTTTCTTATGTCCATTTTCTATTGAAGAGACTGCACAATGTCTGATATACATTGCTTCTTTATTACTCTCTGGATCAAGGAGAAACATAGGCTGGAAAAACGTTAAAAGAAAGTTACACGCTAATTTCAGAGAACTGACAGGTGAACTCACATTTTACTCATGATTCTAATTAAAATTAATAACTCAGAGATATACCAGTTCAAAGAAAAACATAAATTAGTGTTTCTATATACCGTATATTTAAGTAATAGGATTATCTACTGTTCCCTTTAGTTTATTCTAAGATATTATCTCTAAATTTAACAAGTATTGTTGACCTATTCCCTAAAGAATCAATGAGACCTCACATTTTTGAACGACTATTTCTTGGCGTGCACGAAAGGTCACATACCACCCTTCCTTGGTAAGAGACCTGTTGATGTGAAGGCTGAGGAACTGAGGCTAGATGGATGTGCAATATGGTGGGTAAGTGCAAAGTTGGGATCTGAGGAAACTTTTCCCAACCCTCTTAACAGAATCCACAGCCTCACAAAATAGAATTGAAAGGTAATACAAATCTTTCCATGAACTTTCTGAAGTACCCTCATATATTAGTATCAGAAAGGACTGCAACCCTTCATTTTATACAAGAGCAAACTTATTCCTGCTGGGGTGAGGCGGCACGCCCACACTCACAGGACATGATGCAGAGCCTGCACCCAGCCCCTCTGTCCAGTGCCTTTTCAGCTACATCACTCTCTTTAGGCAAGTCGCTTAGTCCCTTCATTTTATTTAACAACAATAACAGAAAAGAATCTAACATCCTGGGATAGATGTTTGCTATGGTTTTAACCAAGGGCCCACATAAAAGAAATTTAGAACATGTCCACAAGCAAATGTGAAGACTTGGGGAATAATATTCTCTTTTATTTATTTATTTTTTTAATTGAGTCTTTGTTAAGTTTGGCAAATCTGTTATATGCTTTTTGATAAACTTCTGAATGGAAAAAACTTGCAAATGAAAAGTTATAAAAGCTAACCTTGAGTGTGACTTTTTTACTTCTACTACCACCCGACTTAATGTTTTCTATGCGATCTGCATGTGCAGTGATATCCCACATGACAATCTAAAACAGAAAAAAGTGTTATTATAACATTTTCAGGAAATAGCTAACTGGGTCTTAAAGATTTTTTAAAAACTATTGGTACACAGCCTGATAAATCAATCACCCTGGGGATAAAAAACTTTAGCCTATACCTTAGGTAGCAACATTTAAAGCTAATATGAGAAAGAATGTTTTCTTCTGTATAAAAGTATCTTCAGTATTTTGATTTTTATTCTTGCGTTAATAAAAGCTAGTATTTTGTAAAATCCAAGATATACATCATGCAATTTCCCTTTGCTTTGGGAACAGTTCTTCCTCTGTCTTTGGGAATGTGCTGTGATTGTGGGGATAGCTGCTTTAGACATGGGAAAACTTTCCAGAGTTAAGTACAAACACCCAGTTGTCTGAAAAAGGCTGGAAAGTGATGATTTCTATTTAACTAAATATTATGGCCAACTCTGAATTTGTATATACCTGGATGGGCATTTTTTGAAAAATCAGAACAAAGTAGAATATGCAACCTAAATTAAGATTATTTTTTAATGACTAAAAGGTATTTCAGTGCACTAAAATGTTAACAAAATGTCACAGTTACAGAACTGTGAGTGATTTTATTTTCATCCTGTGCTTTTTTAAGATATTCTAAAACAAAGTCATATTACCTTAGTAGTAAGTAGAAAAGGCATTTCAGGATTTGCAAGGATTAGAGGATAGGCTCTGGGTCATCATTATGACCCTCAGTTACTGTTGAACAAAACTGGGGGAGAAAATTTGTTTTCCCGGTTGATTTGGTTCTGGAGAAATGGGCATGAAACCTGCAGATGTTCATATTTCAACAACAAGGAAGTTTTCTTAGCCGCACTAAAAAGATTATATACCCTCCTTTTAATGGTCAAATCCACTGGATCACAATGAATTTAAACTATGATCATAAAATAAACAGGATATTGGAGGACAGGATCTAAATTGTATATAAATTAGTCAACATAAAAAAAAGAAGAAAAAAGAAAACATGGTGTTAAATTATATAGACATAAATTCAATGATATATGGATGTTTTCCAGTGAATTTCTATTTAAATTCTGGATCATCCCCTAACTCCTACCCCCAGGGAAATTTCAGAAGAGGCTTCTTTCCTGAGAGGTAGTAATGTTTGTAGCTTTTGTTCTTTCGTGGAATCTTATAAAGTATGTGGTTCTATCCCAGCAACACAAATAGATTTGACCCAGTTTTATTTCAATTAACATACACCTCTCTTCACCCTGTGAACACCTACATCTTTATACCCTCCTAGTTCCTGGCATAGTGACGGGCACACAATCGGCATGCCCTCCTTTGGCTGAAGTAAATCCTTAAGTTCAAGTAACTACCAAATGAAAGCTTATTACAGAATGTTGTATACATTAATAAATAGCTTTTTAAAAGTTTCTTAAGTACCTGCCCATTTATACAGCCTCCAGCAATGATATTAGGGTCACTCGGACAGAACTTGAAGCAAAAGATGTCATCTGGGCTCTCCAGCATTAACTAAAGTAAACCCCACAAATCCAAGAAAAGTAAAAATGCGTATTAAGATCGTGGCTAGAAAATATTAAGGCAATTAAAAGTCAATTATATAGCTATCTGTAAGCAATGTGCATATAGAGTTCATATCCAGAATTCTACCTCTGGATTGGCAGCTGCTTGTGTTGAATTTTATTGTGGACATTGGCCATACAAATGAGATGTGTATGTTATCAGGGGGGCCCGGTCTTTCCCCTCACCCTTGCCCCATGGGAGAAAAAGGGTAGGCAATTTTGGAGGTGTGTTATAATTTTTATAAACAAAAAGACTACAAACTTAGTGTTTCTGAAAAGTATGGAAGTAAGCTCTGTGAGGGCAGGATACTTGTCTGTTTTGTTCCCTGCTGTATAACTAGCCTGGCACAGAGTGGGCACTCAGAAATGGAATTTGTTGAATAAAAGAAAGTAGAGTAATTGCCAGTGATAATATTTCAAATTTTAAAATAATACAGAACTCAGAGGTGAACAAGCCCTATAAGAAATATATGAGTGTGAAGGAATAGTTGTATTAATACTGTAATAGTTAGCACCTATCCTACTGTGTGTTTCCACCAAGCAAAATACTGGCATGTTTACTGTTCTTTAAACACACCATCAAAAAAAAAAAAAGGCTCTAGTAGGCCACAGTTTTGCCACCACTGAGTTGAGGGTTTCAAAATGGAATTGAGGTGAATTATCTTGGTTTCTTTGGTACTTTAAGGATTCTAGAGAACTTTTGAAAATAAAATCTTTTAATACTCTCCTATAATTTTGATTAGAAAAGAGACAAAATAAATCATTTGCATTGTTTCTTTAAAAAGTTATCAGCTTGTTTTTTTAAAAGCTATTCTTCAAAGTAGAGGAAAGGAGGGTCTTTCTTTCTTCTTCCTAACTGCCTGGAAGTTCAGCCATGCTTCCATGGTGTGGAGTGGGGAGTAGTCTTGCATTGAAGAGAGCAATAAGGGTTTACAAAATTGGTTAAGCGATTATAAAGTACTTTGCAATAAAAACTGCTCAAGATGTATGTGAAAGTAATATTTAAAAATTTTAGGATACATGGGCAAGCCTCCCTTAATTACCTGAGGATGTATGGGATCGGAGAAACTCCAGAAAAGGATCAGTGATGGCTGCAGCAATAATTTACCAGAAAACTGGACTCTGTCTTCAAAGGAGAGTCGCACAGCCACCGACACTGCAATCAGTCCTGATTCAAACACAGCAGAAATCAAAGTCGACAACAGTTGTCCACAGAGAAGTGTTTCCAGCTTTTGCTTTTCTTTTCTTTTCTTTTTTTTTTTCCAACTGCTAGCTTTTGCTTTTCTACATAGTTACCATTCATTTCCATTTTGATAAAATTTGAATAAAAACATTCCCCGGGACACAAAGGGTATTTCCAGATCTCTGCTATTTAACATCGTAGCCACTAGCCACATGTCTCTTTTTTAACACTTGAAATGGGGCTGGTCCAGATTGAGATTTGCTAATAGTATAAAATAAACTGGACTTTAAGGATTTAGTGAGAAAAAAAACCGTTTTGTTTCTTTTTGTGTGTGAGAATAGGGCCATTGAGGGCTGAGAAGAGAAAGAGGGCTGCTGAGCTCTTCAAAGGAGGTGTGTTTCCCATCTTGGCCAGTAATCAGAAAGGCAGAGTGTTAGCAGGAATGAATTTAGCCTGGGGAGTGCAGCAAGCCCCAGTCAAACCTAGATTCTGCATTGTGCCAGCTGGTGACCTGAGCAAGTCACTTCCCTGAATTGAGCTTTGATCCTCTCCTTGTAAATGTGAAATAGAGATGTCCTATAGGATTGCAGGGAGGACACATGACAGCAAAGTGCTTGGCAGGTGCCTGGCACTTGGCTAAAGGAACTTGTTCTATTGAAATCGAGCTAGTTTGCCATTTTACATATAAAAGCAACTGACTATTTCAATGTCATCACAAAAGGGGATTCCTGTCATCTCCAACTCACCATAGATAGTTGGATGCCATGAGACGCAGGTAATCATTTTCTCCATTGGGCTATGAAGGTCGGTAAAGGACTGGTACTCTTTCAGGTGGGTATCAGTCTTGTCCCCAAAGGTGCCTTCTTCTTCTGCCAGGTTTTTCCAGTCATCAATAAATGTGTTCATGATTTCATTTTGCTGCAGGGCTATTTCAACACTATTTTGTAAAAAATAGTAATTAAGATGTTGGGTTTTAGTGTTCAATGATACGACTATTTCAGCAGCTCCTCCTACTTTATACTGAACAAAAAATAATAATTAATTCTCAGCTATATTTTGTAATAGTGATGAATCCCATGGGAAATAAATGACTTAAGAGAAAAAAAATTCACGGCGGTGTGCTACTCAGAACTTCTTTCAAAAGCAAACAGAAAGGACATTGTTGGGGGGGGGAGGGAGAGGGAGGGAGGTTTTGGTGATGGGGAGCAATAATCAGCCACAATGTATATCGACAAAATAAAACTTAAAATAAAATAAAATTAAAAATTAAAAAATTAAAAATAAATTTAAAAAAAAAGAACTTCTTTCAAGAACTTGCTGTCTAGCTGTCAGGAGGGCCGTCAGCTGACAGCCTCCAGCAACGTCGTGATCTGCCTGGGTTTCCAAGCCAAGGCCTTTGCTGTGTCCAGGCTAGTGACAGAGCATGGCAGCTGCAGGGGGGCCAGGGCCTGACCATTCTACCTCGTGAATGTACATGCCTAAGAAAATTGCCTTTTGTGACTCCTCCAACAGGCTGTCTTTGCTCTGGAGCTCCTGTTCAGTAGGCTGGGAATTTGTCTGAAGCTCTGCCTGTCCAATCCTGCTTTCTCCTTTCTTTTTCACAGTGTAACCCTCAGTAAACTTCTATTTCTCACTTTGTCCCATCTGCAGCCCAAACTGACACAAAAGACAATTTTCTTAGACATATTCACTCAGTACTAAACAATCACACTAAATGAGGATAGCCCAAATACATATATAATTCAAAACAACAAATAGGAGATTCTCAACAAAGGCAGATTTGGAGTTTAGAAGTGTGTGTGCGTGTGTGTGTATGTGTGTGTGTACTGGTGGTTTTAGTTGTCACAATGCCTGGGAGGTGCTGCTGTGCTTAATTCTATTGCCAAACCTCCTGCAACGCATGAGACAGTCCATAAAATGAAGAATTATCCTGCTAAAAATGCTAATATCACTCCTTTAAGAAATGATCTAAGTACTAGGATCATCTCAATAGTCTAGGGGCCCTGGTTTGACAGGTTCTCATCTTAAAATAGGTGCTATAATGTTTACTATACCTTTATATGGTTAGGTTTGAAAGCTCAGCTAACTCCAAGGCCTCTTGGAGCTTTCCCACAATTGGAATGCCACCCAAAGTTTCACCTTAATGATCAAAAGTCCAAATATCTTGGGTTTTTTTAAATAGCTGTGCTAAGCAAAAAGAGTGGTTCTCAATAATAAATCTCTTAAAATGAAGAAAGAACTCTATTTAGATAATTAAATATAAACACTAAATAGCATAATAATACCCTTAAAATGTAAAAAAGGGTACCATTTGATAGCTGTCATTAATCATTAATACTATCAGTCGTTGCTTAATTGAATACACTTGGTTAAATTCTTCTTTCAAAACAGAAGCATTTTCTAGGAACTTGCTACTCAAGGTGTGGTCCGTGGACCAGCAGCAGCAGCATGACTTGCAGCTTGTTAGAAATGCAGAGTCACTAGCTCCACTCCAGACCTACTGAGCCAGAACCTGCATTTTAATAAGATCCCCAGGTGGTGCGTATTCATATTAAGCTTTAAATAACCCTGTGTAGGGTATGTTCACACCCTGGTTTAAACTCAGTTTCAAGTATACACATTGGTTAGCATCTTCACAATCTTTTTTCTTTCTGTTTCAGCCTGAATGAGAAAGGAATTCTCAGGAGAATTCCGATCTGGTTTCCTGTTTTTTCCCTCTCAGCCAGAAAGGGAAAATAATTAGCAAGGGAGAATGAAGATAGCACGTTTCATCTGGTTTCCAGTTTCTTGATGTTCTGGAACGACGTGTCTCCTGAGAGTACTGAATTGGAGGCTGGCAAAACTGTTGTCGGAGGCAAAGTCCGTGAATATCATTGTTTTTGTTTTTAACCCCAAAATGAAGGTTTCTTGGTCGCTTTGTGAGGCCCCTTTAAGTTTCTCTCTCTTCTCTCGTATCATTTCCTTCATTTGCAAATATTGCTTTCCTTAGGTTTGTTTTAGATAAAATTCTACGAGAAAGAAAGAAATCATTTATTTCTAAAAGGGCTTTCTTCCAGAACAAAATCAGGCTCAAATTAATTTTAAAATATTAAATAAAACTTAGTTTTAAAGTATGGCAGTGATATAAACGTGGGTTTCTCATTTGCTCTTGGCCAGTGCTATTACTATTCCTGTGCCGATTTTCCTCTTTCTTACAATTCTGGCTTTTTCTTCCCACATCTTAGGTGGGGAATTATAAAGCTGTTCATTATTCCTTTCTTTATAATCATGGCAAATGAAAGAGAATAAAAGCCCAGGTCTAAAGATAATACATAATGTAGATAATTAAGCATTGATTATAGGCCATTTATTTTGAACATTGCTTTTTTCCTCAGGGTCTAGTTGCCCCTAGAAATTGATCATATATGAACAGACTTTTTTTTTTTTAAAAGATTTAAAACGCTTTTCTGCATAAAGCTAAGTGTTAAAAAATCTTTCTAGCTTGAGTTATCATTACCATTATAATTAGTACACAACTGGTAAAAGCAACATAAAGATATTATATGTTTAGACACATAATTATTAAATACATGAAGTAAAATTGTGGTTAACATTTTATTTATTTATTTTTCCTTGTACATTTTTATGGCACACAGTTTGTTCTTTCAGTACATGCATATATGTTACATAATGATCCAATCAGAATAGTTAGCATATCTGTCATCTGAACTTTTATCAAAATGTTCTATTTCTTCTTGGCTCAGTCTCGGCAAGTCATGTGCCCTGGAATTTTTCCACTTCCTCTAGGTTTGTAAGTTTATTGGCATATAGTTGTTCCTTCTAGCCTTTACTGATCCTTTGAATTTTGGTGGTATCAGTTGTAATGTCTCCTTTTGTGTTCTGATTTTATTTATTTGCATCTTTTCTTTTTCTTGCTTAGTCTAGCTAATAGTTTGTCAATTTTGTTTATCTCTTCAAAAAACCAACTTTTCATTTGATTGCTCTTTTGCATTGTATTTTTAGTCTCAACTTCACTTATTTCTGCTCTGATATTTATTATTTCTTTTCTTCTACTTATTTTGGATTTGGTTTGTTCTTGTTTTTCTAGTTCCTTGAGATGCATTGTTACGGTGTTTATTTGAAATCTTTCTATTTTTTTGATGTAGGTATGTATTGCTATCAACTTTCTTCTTAATACTGCCTTGGCTGTATCTCATAGACTTTGATATGTTGTGTTTCTGTCTTCAATTGTTTCAAGAAATGTTTTGATTTCCTTCTTAATCTCTTCTTTGAATCTTGGTCATTCAAGAGCATGTTGTTTAATTTCTATGTATTTGTGTATTTTCTAAAGTTCCTTTTGTTATTGATTTCTGGTTTTATTTCATTTTAGTCAGACAAAATAGTTGATATGATTTCAATTTTTTTTAACTTGTTGAGACTTGTTTTGTGGCCTAACATGGTCAGTCCTGTAGAATGTTCCATATGCTGATGAAAAGAATGTGTATTCTGGAGCTATTGGATGAAATGCCCTGTATAAGTCTGTTAGGTTCATCTGGTCTAGAGTGCCTTTAAAGTCCAATGTTTCATTGTTGATTTTCTGCCTCGATGATCTGTCCAACACTGAGAGTGGGGTGTTAAGGTACCCAACTATTATTGTGTTGGTGTCTATCTCTCCCTTTAGATCTGATAATATTTGCTTTATATATCTGGGTGTTGCGGTATTGGGTGCATATATGTTTATAATTGTTATAACCTCTTGCTGAATTGGTCCCATTATCATTATATAATGTCCTTCCTGTTAGTACAGATTTTGATTAAAAGTCTGTTTTATCTGATATAAGAATGGGTACTCCAGATCACTTTTGTTTTCCATTTGCATGGAAAATCTCATCCCTTCTCTTTCAGTCTATGGTAGGTAAGGTGTGTTTCTTGTAGGAAGCATATGGATGGTTCATGTTATTTTTATCCATTCAGCCAGTCTATGTCTTTTAATAGGGACATTTAACCCATTTACATTCAATATTCCCATCATTTTGTTGGTTGTTTTCTGATTGTTTTGTATATCCTTTGTTCCTTTCTTCCTCTCTTACTGTCTATTCTTGTGTTTGGATGGTTTTCTTTATTCATAAGGTTTGATTCCTTTCTCTTTCTAATTTGTGTATCTACTCTACCAGTAAGTTTTATATTTTCAAGTGTTTTCATGATGATTGTTATTGTTCTTTCTGTTCCAGATGTGGGACCCCACTAAGCATTTTTTGTAAGGCCTGTCTGGTGATGATGAATTCTCTTAATTTTTGATTGTCTGAGAAAGATTTTATTTCTTCTTCATTTCTGAAGGATAGCGTTGTTGGGTATAATATTCTTGGCTGGCAGTTTTTTCCTTCAGTGCTTTGAATATATTATCCCATTCTCTCCTGGCCTGTAGGGTTTCTGCTGAGAAGTCTGCTGTTAGTCTAATGTGATTCCTTTATGAATGACTTGATCTTTTTCCTCTCATTGCTTTTAGAATGGTATCTTTGTCCTTAACTTTAGATAGTTTGGCTACAACATGTCTTGGAGAAGACCTATTTGGGTTGAATCTAAATCTGTTTGGGACCTTTGAGCTTCCTACATTTGACTGTTCATATCTTTCCCAAGACTAGGGAAGTTTTCAGCTATTATTTGATTAATAGGTTTTCAACATCTTTTTTGTTTTATTCTCCTTCTGGAATGCCCGTAACTGAATATTTGCTCACTTAATAGTATCCCATAGATTTTGTACACTTCATTCATTCTTTATTTGTCTTCCTGTTTTATTTCAAAACTGTGTTCAATATTAGAAATTCTTTCTTCTGCTTGAGCTAGTCTTGTTGAGACTCTCAGATGTATTTTTTACTTCAATGAATTCAATTCCAAGATTTCTGTTTTTTTAATGATATCCATCTCTTTGCAGAATTTCTCACTTAGATCATGCATTATTTTTCTGATTTCATTGGATTGTTTGTATTCTCTTGTATCTCAGTGAGTTTCCTTAAGATAATTAATTTGAACTCCTTTTCCACACATCAGCAATTTCTAATTCTTTGGGATCAGTTACTAAGCATTATTGTATTTCTTTAGTGGTGGTGTGTTACCTCATTTTTTCATGTTTCTTGTTTTCCCTGTGTTGATATCTGTGCATCTCATGGAAGAGTCACCTCTTTGAATTTTATAGAGTGGCTTGTTTCACCTATAAATATGTTCTGGGGTGTTGATCAGGAGCTGGTCTGATGAGGGTGGGGCTGCTGAACCACTTCTTAGGTGGTGGGTGAGGCTGTTTGGCAGGCCTGCAGAGAGGGAAGCTACCTTTCAAGTGGTGGGCAAGGCCTCAAGGTAGGGCTTTGGAAAGGGGGGCCTAGCCAGCAGCTTCTCAGGTGGTGGATGAGGTCTGGAAGTAGACCTGATTAAGGTAGTCCTGGCCAGCAACTTCTTGGGTGGTAGGTGAAGCTGCTCAGCAAGACTGTTGAGCAAAAAACCACCTGGCTGTTTCTTCAGGAGGGTGCAGATGCACTTTATTTCCAGCAGCCCAAGTGCATATTCACTAGGGTAGAGACCCATGAGCTGTTTTTCTGTGGTAATGATGGGAGTTAGTGTGGGTCCTCTGCCTACCTTTTCATCTAAGGGAAAATTCATCCTGCACTGGTCCAGTGTTGGAGACAGCAGCTGAGGCCATGTGTCTCTCTCCTCTCTACACTACCATACTGGACTTTCATGCTCCACAGGGATGGCACCAGTCTCCTGCTGCACTCCTACACTCTCCCACTGATGTTCCCATCAATATTTAGCTGTTAGTTGTTCTGGTCCTTTTCTGTGAGAGGAACATACTATGGGCACCTCTAGTCTGACATCTTGCCCCACCTCTCCTAGACTTCTTATTTTAATGTTCTTATCAGGATAAATTTTAATGACTACTTAATTTTGATATGAGGGAAAAGAGACTTTAGGTTTTCTTCTTTCTTTCTCATTGCCCACATAGGAAAAAATATAGCATGTTTCCTGTGAATGCCCAATAGTTAATGTACTCTCTGAATCATTAAATGAATTTCTGAACTAGATTTTCCCCAGGCATAGGCAACAACTTTTGACAGTTGTTGGAATTTTCAGGACATTTAACAGTCTGAAAGAACTAATGATATTTTCTTAAAAATAAAAACAAAAAAGCCTAACTTGAGCTACAAATGACTTGACCACCAAACTTTTAATTTGGGGAAAAAATTAAAAGCAACCTATCGAGTACAACTGGCAGACTTTTCCACCATTGGTTCCACTTCTCTGGACTCTGATATTATCTTGATGAGACCTTGTCAAACTCCTTCTCTGGTTTCAAAGCTCCAGGGCTCTGCCCAAGGTCCTAGTACCAGCACAGGGGGTGTTTTGAAGACACCTCTCTTTCAGAGCCAGTAAGAGTGGCAGCAACACAGGAATCAGCAAGAAGGGTGACATATCCAAAAAGTACATCTGAATTGAACTCAGGTTCTCATTTACAAAGATATTTTTGCAAATACCTATCATAATAATGATCATCATCCTTCATGTCCCCAGAATCCTCATCCTCATCATCCTACAAAAGTCAATGAAGCTAAGAAGGGGAGAGAGGAGTGGAGGAAGAGACTTAAATTTTAAAAAACCATCATAAATACAAATAATTGTTAATTTGCAATTAGGAAAACATCCTTACACACTCACCTGTTCACACTGTGTTTGGTGTGGCCCTAGCTTGGGAGGTCTAGGATGCTGCTCAGCAATAGAAGGGAAATACTGAGAACTGCAGAATGTGTCATATGAGCATGCACAACTGATGACTGTCTTCATACTGTCTATCTAGACACCACATGTGGAATTGTTTATTAAGATCTATTAATATTAGTTAACACAAACATTTTATGTTTCATTTTTAAATGTTAATATACAATTTTTTACCTTATGGACACATTGTTAAGAAAATCAGCCAAAGACTTTGATTGTCCAAGTGTCTCTTTTTCCTTTTCTGAGAATTCTCTTGGATAATATTGTGTAGTAGCATTTTTGGGATATGTCCTAATATATTAAAAGAAAATTAATACCAAAAATTAGATCAAAGAAAAGCAAATATAGGTTATGACAAGTCAAAAATTTGCCTCTGTGACAATGATATTAGGATATTAGGATATTATTTTATATTTAAATTCTATATATTGAATTTTTTTCTTTATCCTAGACAATTATATTGACTACCCTTAAGTCTACATGTATTTCTCTCCAATATAATCAAAAAACTCTGGTTTTGTAAAATTTTTCTTTAGAAATCATTTTAAACTTCTAGAAAACTTGTAAGAAGGGTACAAGAAATTCCCATATACCCTTCACCCAGATTCATCAATTATTAACATTTTGCCATGTAATCAGTGTTTTTTCACGAGTACAATCCACCCCACCCTCTTGAGGAACATTTGACAATGTCTGGAAACATTTTTGGTTGTCACAACCGGGAAGTGCTCCGGCTGTCTAGTGGGTAGAGCCCAGAGATGCTGTTAAACACTCTACAAAGCACAAGATAGCCTTCCCACAACAGAGAATTACCCAGCCCAAAATGTCAGCCATGTTGAGGTTGAGAAACCCTGCTCTAAATATACAAAACTAGGAACAAGTTACACTCAGGCAGTGATGGCAGCACAGTCTCTAAAAGAAATCTTGTTCCATCCAGTCTGCCCTCAGTACTCACCTCCACCCATGAATGTGTCACATGGCATTGCACCTCTAGGTTTGGTTGTCAGTCTCATCCATGAGACTGGATGAGCCCTTAATATTAGCGTGTGGGCTGTGGCGAGGTCATATGGTGCTATCATTAAATAGAGTATGAACTCTGAGGACAGACTGTCTGGCTTTGAAGCCTGGTTCTATCACTTACTAGCTATGCAACCCTGAGCTAGTTACTTAACCTCTCTGTGCCTGTTTTCTCACTTATAAATGAAGGTTTTAAAGTACCTAGCTCACAGAGTTATTGTAAGGATCAAATGTGTTAATACGAGGGTACTTTAAAACATTCGTGAGAAGATTCACGTTATCTTTTCATTCTATTTTTCCAAGAACTTTTTGAAGTACCCTTGTATATGCTAAGCTTTTAAAATGGGCCTAACACATTTTAAGTGCTCAACAAAATATTAAGTAATAGTTAATCTGTGTTTGTTGAAAAATGTCAATAAAATGTCTCTGTGAGAGGCAAAATATATCAAATGGAGAATAATCAGGCAGAGGGGTAAAGAGAGTTTTGATTACATTTAATAGAATAATTCATTCTTTATTCCCTGCCTAGTTCAATATCCATAGCAGAAGACATAGTGTGAAGGAAAGAAAGAATATTGGTATTGTAACCAGAAAGATTTGGGTTCAAATCTAAGCTTTACATTTTAATAGAAATTTTACATTTATATAGAAATTAAAAGGCAAGTTAAATAGAAATTTCCTGGTAGGATTACATAAAAAATCATATGGTGCCTGGTGGTTTTACCTAAATAACAATACGACTAAGAGTCACTCATTTTTAAAATGTGATTTGTTTTATTGTTTTTCAGCAAAACTATTCATTATTGCTTCAGATTTAAATTATGTTCCAAACATTGAGCTTTCATTTTTAACCTCTTTGCCTCAGTTTTTTAATTTGTAAAATGGGCATACTGCCTATCTAGTGGACAGTTGTGAGGATTAATTGAGTTGATGTGTGAAAAGCACTTAGAAGAATGCCTGGTACATGATAGGAACACTGTAAGCACTTGCTGTCACTGTCATTACTTTTTGAACCTCATCTTTGATTATTTTTGACTTCCTACATCACAGTCATATATCCTATCTTTTCCACCTTATACCAACTATGCTTCCTAATTTCCTGATCTTAGTAAGTGGTCCCAGCATTCTCCCATTCACCTAGGTTTAAACCATTTGGGTTCCTTTGTGGGTCAAGGCATTCCCTTACTTCTCATCTATAGACTCTATATAGAAACAACTGTCACTATTTTTATCGGCCAGCATTCATTGAGAGCCTACTACATCCAAAGTCCTGTGGTTGGTTCCTGTTATCAGAGGTTTAGTGTCCCTTTTTAAGTCAATCTCCTGAGTGTACCCTGGCTGACTTATTCTTGGGAGTTGTCTGTCTGGTAAAAATATAGAAGAAATCTCTGGCTGGCTTGGCTTAGAAATTGGTCTCAAAATCCATGTTTCTTTGGTACTCATGTATCATCTCTCTCCTTCCTGTCCTGCCTTCACTTGTGGACATTTACAAGTGTCTGATGTCCTCAGTCCCTACCAGAACTTGACTAC
Source organism: Cynocephalus volans (assembly GCF_027409185.1). Taxonomy (NCBI): domain Eukaryota; kingdom Metazoa; phylum Chordata; class Mammalia; order Dermoptera; family Cynocephalidae; genus Cynocephalus; species Cynocephalus volans. The sequence goes on along the minus strand of NC_084467.1, from coordinate 74,440,607 downwards.
CAATCCTTGCCTTTCTCCTCACCTCCTCTGGTTCTGGACTCTTTGTTCATCTGCTTTCCTGGTTACTGACTCATTTTGTGGCCCAACCCCTGGTGTCTATGTCTGTGTGCCCTGACTTTAATGTTGCACTTTCATGGCTTCTGACAAGTTGGTTCACATAAATCTGAAAAGCACTTTTTGTACTGCACACCATGCTGCTGACCCTAATTCTCCTGGTCGTGACCCCTCCCACTGTGTGTCATGGCTCTTCTCTTAACACCGAACTCAAGTTTGTCAACATTCTGTACATTCTCCCTTAACTCAATTCCTCTCCTCCTCCTTTCCTTCCTTCCTTCATTTTTTCCCCCTATTTAATAAACATGTACCAGGAACTATCCCAGGAGTTGGGGATATATCAGTAAACAAAAACAGACAAAGTTCCTCTCCCATGGAGCTTGAATTCTAAGGGAGTGGAGAGAAAACAATGAAAAATACATCACTCAAAGGATGACAACACCATGGAGAAAGATGGAGTGATGGGACAGATAGAGATGGGAGTTGTTGCTTTTATGTAGGAGTGTCAGGGAGTGTCTCATTTGAGCAGAGATCTGAATCAAGGAGGGAATGAGCCATAAAGATATCCAGGGAAGAGCGTTCTACGTAAAGGCACAGTTAGCATAAACACATCTGTATAAGTATGTTTGGTAAATTCAAGGAATAAAGACACAGGTGCGTCTAGAATGGATGAGCAAGCGGGACTGTAGAAAACGAGGGCAGGGGGCAAGGGGGATCCAGATCCTATGAAGCCTTGTAGGTTCCTTCAGGATGGGAGACCACTCGAGGGTTTTGATCAGTGACATGACCTGATTTACATTTTAACAGGATTACGCCGGCTCCTCTATGGAGAACAGAATGTTGGAGGAAAAGGATGAATAGAGAAAGCCCGGTTAAGAGGAATTATAATAATCCAAGCAAGAGATGATGATGACTTGGTCCAAGATGACAGCAGTGAATATATTTTAAAGACAGACAACAAAGCCTAAGATTTTTGGTCTGAGTAATTAGAAGAGTATCATTACCATTTAGTGAGATGAGGAAGAGTCAGGAAGTTTCCAGTTTGGAAGAAGTCAATCAAAAGTTTTTTGTCGGGCATGTTACATTTGAGACACCTATTAGACACTCAAGCAGATGAATACACGAGTGTAGAGTTCAGGGGAGAGATGGAGGTTGAGTGTGTGGATCTGGGAGTCATCAGCAGAGAGAAGACAGGTGACACCACAGGACTGGACAAATGCACCCAGGGATTAAGTATAGGTAGAGAACAGATCAAAAGGAGCAAGCCTTGGGTCCTCTAACGCTTGGAAATTGGGAAGAGGAGGATCAAGTAAAAGAGACTGAGAAGGGGCTGCCATTGAGTTAGAAGGGGGACAAAAGAGCTTTCCATAAGTCTGTTTGGGATGGAAAAAGTGTTTCAAGGAGAAACAGTCAACCATGTTAAACACTGCTGAGAAGCGGGGTGAGAGAAGGTCTGAAAATGGACCACTGGATTAGGCAATCAGACCACGGGAGGTCTTTGGTGACCTTGTTAGGACTGCTTGGAGTGGGCTCAAGACAGAATGGTAGAAGAGAAAGTGGAACCAGAGAGTGTGGACACCTGCTATGAGGAGTTTTTTGGTAAAGAAAAGTAGAAATATCAGAAAACAGCTGGAGGGGTCAGGAAAGTTGGTTTTTGTTTTTTGTTTAAATGATGAGAGTGACAGCATTTTGTATTTGTACACATCTCCTTTCCACCCTTTCCTCTCTGTGTGATGCCACCACCTTACTTTAGACACTGCTCGCATTCTACCTGGTTTAATTAAAACAAATTCCTACGTGGCCAATCTCAACTCCAGGCTTCTCTTCCCTGCCCTCCAGTCAGCAGCGCCTGGCTCATCTTACGGTAATAGCCTGACCCTCCTGCCTCTCCCTTGCTTCGGAACTTGCCAAAATTCCCTACTGTGTGCCACAGAGAACCCACTTCTCTGTCTACCTCCACTACTCCCCCCGCTATACTCAGGCTGGTCTTCACGTGGTCCCATACAACAAAGTGTTTTTCCCATTCCTTTGAATTTTTTAGGACATTTAAAAATTTGGGGTTGTTTTCCCTTTCTCTCTGTCTCCAAATCCTGTTCCAAAGTTGTAGCTTATCTTCTACAATTTTGAAATTATTTCAAAATAAAAAGTTTTAAAAATCCTAAAAAATGCATGGCTTAGCTATGTCTTCAAATTTATACCACATTCAAAGCCTAGCTCATGTCTATGAAGCATTCCCTCAGCAATCCATTTCACATCAATTCAATCACTGGATAAATTTTAATTAAGAGCTTGCCATGTGAAAACAATATGGTTCGTACCCTCAAAGTGCTCCAGATCTAAGGCAGACAGAAAGTAAACAATTGAGTACAATATGGGTCATCAGCCCATACTAAAGAGGACTCCAGGGAGGGAGTAATTGACTTTACCTGATATTTCCAGCAAGTCGCAGACGAGGGGGCACCTAACTGTATGTTAATGGGTAAAGAAGGGTCATCCAGGTGAACAAGGCAGTGAAGGGCATTTTAAGCAGAGGAATAACACGAGCAGAAGCAGGAAGATGTGGGAGAGCAGCTATTCTGGAAACTGGAAGCAGCTCATAGGGTTACAGCACAGCGGGCTTGTTTAGGAACAGAGGGAATGAAGCTGGAGAAGCAGGTGCCTTGTCATGGAGGAAGGAAGACCTTATATGCCATCCTAAGGGCACTTAAGAATGGACACATTTCTATAAGTGATGGGGAGCCAAAGAAGAAATCTAGGCAATGAAGTAACAATCTGATTTGACATGTGTGAATGATCACTAGGTGGTGGAACAGAGCAGTTGTGAGGCAATGGTAATATTCCAGGTGAGAGGTGACCAGCACTGGCATGATTAACAGCATCACTCATTTTCCCACTTTATAGTCTCTACAATCTTATATACTTGTAGCTCATTTTCTTAAGATTTTTAATGAATTGCTGGGCATAATTAGATCTTCCTGAATTGAAGTACTCTCTGGATATTTATGTCATTATTGCTAATCCATTTCTATTTATTATAAAGATCTCTGAAAATAATCATGAAAGTTGCTAGATTTTACTGTAATTGGCTGTAAAAATACATAAACCAGTCACATACTTACCATCTTGTCTGAGTACTTGTGTCCTTGGTTTGGGGAACTACTTGCATGCCAACATCTTTTTCAAGTTGTTTGAGAGTAAAATTTTTATCTGGGTAGGCTGTACATTCAACATAAGCATCTTTTACACTGGAAGCATTCTGGTCACTGAACTTAATAGGTGCACCAAATTCACTTCGTTTTCGAGAAATCATGTATGTAATCTGCAACACATGTAAGCAGTAAAGTTAACATAATGAAGTCCCTGGAGAAAAATGAATGTGTGGTAGATACCGTTGGTGCTCTGCTCAGATCCTCTCAGATCCCTCTGTACACTTGCTGCAGGCCCCTCCAGCCCTGTGGGCTTTCCATGCCCATGGGCAGCACCTGCCGCTCCTCTTTGGAGGACTGCTTTAGGGCTACTGCAGGTACAAAGAACAGAAGTGACTGGCAGTGCTCATCTTGACCAGTGGTGGACTGGTAAGAGGCATATGTAAGCCCATCTCTCGGCTTCTGTTTGGAACAACTCTCAGGTGTAATTTCCACTTGAGTTCCTCTACACATTCTGAAGCCTTCCCTCTGCTGGACTTTTGCCTGAGATTGCATCCCACAGGGCTTCTCCATGTCCCTGTCCTACTGCTTTACCTGTTCTTTTATAAATTATTCATTATAAACCATTCGCACACAAATCCTCCTTTCAGGAGTTGCTCTGGGAACACTACTCTATCCATATTCTAGGGCTGCCATAACCAAGTACCACAAACTGGGTGGCTTAAAACAACAGGAATTTATTCTCTCACAGTGTGGAGGCTGGAAGTCTGAAATCAAGAAGTTGGAGGGTTGGTTCCTTCTGAGGGCTCTGAGGGAGAATCTGTCCTTGCTCCTCTCCTGGCTTCATGTTGGCCAGCAATCCTTGGCGTTCCTTGGCTTGCAGAGACGTCCCTCTAGTCTCTGCCTCCTTCTTCACATGGCATTCTCCCTGTGTTTCTGTGTCTTATAAAGACACCAGTCATTTTGGATTAGGGGCCCACCCTGCTCCAGTATGACCTCATCCTGACTAACTACATCTGCAAAGACCTATTGCAAAATAAGGTCACATTCTGAGGCAGAGGTGGGGGAGGGGTGGGGTGTTAGGACATCAACACATCTTTTGGGGGGGGATACGATTCAACCCATAACTCTCACCTAAGACAATGACCATTCTTTTATAAGAAAAAAAAAAAAGCCCCCATTGCACACATAGCAAACTTATAGATTCCTTAGGAATAAATGTTCAGCTATAGGGAGTTAATGACTGGAGATCATATTTAAGCCTCTGACCTGCTTTGTAGATTCCTTAACTGATTCTTCCTCAATTTCTTTTTCACTGCCCAAAGAAACCCATGGTTTAGAGACAGGTGGTTTATAAATATATATGTCTTCGGGAATAAGCTCCTTATATTCTTCCTGTTCTTCTGGTACTTCTGGGGGCTAGAGTAAAATAAATAGCATTCTAAAATATATGACCAATTTTAGGTTATCACTACATGTAAATATTTTGCAATAAACTTTACTTTCATATAAGTTTATAAAGTACTTCCTATTTGTCACTTTTGTTGGTTCATGCTTTTAAATTATGGGAGGTAAACTAAGCAAAAAAAAAAAAAAAGGAAGAACAAAAAATAAAAAAAGAGACAGCAAGGATATGGAAAGATGACAGGAGAAAAATATGGGAGAGGAAAAAAGGAAAAGATACATGATAAGAAAAAAGCATTTACCGTAAAACATTTTTATGAATACATATGCTAAACTTTATAAAACTTAATGATAAAACTAATTTTCTCTGATTTAATGATATTTGATAAGAGGATTATAAATATAAATAAATATGACATTCAATATATACTAAGGAGTGGATGTTTTTTAAAACCAAGATGTCCACAAGGAGATATGTATAGTCACTGCTGCTTTATTTGTAATAGTGAAAAAATGGACAACCAAATGAGTATCAATGAAGAATGGATTGATGACAGTGTGGCACAATCACAAGAAAAAGTCCCATAAAACAGTTATAATGAACAAACTCAATCAACTTATATATGCTATCTAAATATATCAATATTTCTAAGTCCTAGAATTTAATAGTTCAATAAGAAACAAGTTGCAGAATGATTTGTATAAAATGACATAATTTCTATGTGAATTTTAAATTAATAAAACACATCATTTGTGGAGCATACATATATGGTAAAAGTATAAAAGCATGGATAGGAAGGACATAAAATAACTTTAGAATAATAGTTCCTCACAGAGAGGAGTGAAGAAAATGGAATTAAGGAGGATACAAGAGGGAGTGAAACATTATCTATAATGTTTTATTTCTTTTTTTAAAAAGTCTTGAAGTAGATATCATGGGGGGTTCCAGTCAAGATGGCAGAATAGACAATCCACAGCGTCACTCTCTCCCATAAATCAACCAATTTACAACTATAAAAATGTAACATCAGCCAAGCTGGGGCCACTGGAGCTCAGGGGAAGAGGAGAAGAGACCTAAAGAGTTCATGAAGGCAGGAGAAACCACGATGAGAGAAAGAAAAAGCTGCTCTGAGTATTTCAGGCCGCGGCCGCTTTAAGGCTCGAACTGCTGTGTATGGAGCAGGAGCCGGCAGAAGCCACAGCTGTGCCCTTCAGATGGAGTTACATGGAGGTGGAAGGGGAGAAGAGGATTTTGGTGGCCCCCAGGACAGCAAGACCACTAATAGGGTTACCATGGAACCATGCAGGAGTGAGGAGCCAGAACAGCTGAAAAAAGGGAGCCACTCAGAGGCCAGTGAGTCATCGCAAGGGACTGGCACAGGGCCCGTCCCATGGGAACTGTTTGGAGACAGGCGGTGGGGGAGATGGGCCCACCAGGAGAACACTGGGACACAGCAAGGACAGCCAATCTGCCCCCCAATCAGTGCAGGACCACTCAGAGGAGACTGGTCAGGAATGCAGAATCACATGGGGAGCAGTTTAATGAAAAAACTCAGGCCTAGATCAGAGATTCTACAGAACACAGATCCACCGGGTCTCTGGAGAACCAGAAGTACCTATAAGGTCAACCATTAAACCCTGAGCTGCACAAAAAGCCTTCCCTAGGGAAACAGCAGCAAAGTAGCAATTTAAACAACCACACAGCTCAAGTACTGGTTCCCACAGGAAGCTCCTCTGTGTTAGAAGCAAAGGACAAAAAATTAGTTCCGGCCCAGGCATACCACCAGTGCCTTGGGGCCCACCAGGGAACATGAGGCATGGAGCCAGGGGCAGGACCTCTACCCAAAACCACTCACACTGCCAGCACCTCGGGGTCCACTGGGAAAACGAAGCTTGGAGCCGGGGACCAGACCCCCCCCTCCCACAACCAGGCACACCACACCAGTGCCTCGAGGCCCACTTGGTAACCCAAGTCATGGAGAAGGGGACCATAACTCCCTCCAACAACCAGACACACTGTGCCAGTGCCTGAGGTCCCACCAGGGGATCTGAGTCATGGAGAAGGTGACTGGATCCTCCTCCCACAGCCAGGCAAAACATGCCAGCATCTTGGGGCCCACCTGGGAACCTGAGTCATGGAGAAGGGGACCAGACCCCCCTTCCACAACCAGACACACCGCACCAGTGACTTGGGGCCTGCTTGGTGACTCAAGGTATGGAGCCGGGGACTGGACCCTCTTTCCACAAATAGGTACAACACCAGGGCCTTGGGGCCCTGCCTGTGCTTCTATCTGAAGCATGGAGCTGGAGACCAGATCCCCCTTCCACAACCAGGCACAGTGCACCAGCATCCTGGGGCCCATCAGGGGACCTGAGGCATGGAGAAAGGGACCAGACCCCCCTCCCACAACCAGACACACTGTGCCACTGCCTCGGGGCCCGCTTGGTGATCTGAGGCATGGAGCAGGGACTGGACCACCCCCTCCCACAACAAGGCACACTGTGCCAGTGCCTCAGGGCCCACCCAGGGACCTGAAGCATGGAGCCGGAGACCAGACCCCCTACCACAGCCAGGCACACCATGACAGTGCCTCGGGGCCTGCCCAAGGACTTGAGGCATGGAGTCAGGCACCAGACACTCCCCACAACCAGGCACACTGCCAGCACAAAGGAGCATGCCAAAAACATCACCTCCATGTGGGTGGCCTGCCACAGCCACCACTATAACCATGGCTGCCATGAAAGTGGCTAGATGCCACAACCACTTTGCAGATGGTCCACCAGCCACTGGAGTGCATTGACACAAGGAGAGTCACCAGCAGAGATAAAGAAAAGAAGAGGACATGTCTCTCCATAAAGCCCATTTCAGAGTGACAGAAGAAGCATCTGCTCTATGATAATATTGGGGGACCTGATCACACCACTCAGCACTGGACAGATGATCTAGGCAAGAAATCAACAGAGTAACCATTATTCTTTCAGAAGGAGAGAAGAAATCTAGGGTAATTAGAGGGGGGGAGGGGGAGGGGGAGAGATTTGGACAAGGGGCATAAAGAATAATTATGATTTGTAACAATATATATGTTAGTAATATTGATTTCATCAACATATCTCAATGCTGAACCCCAAATATTTGTATAATTAATTTTGTTTCAATAAAAATTTTTTTATAAAGTCTTGAAAACTAAATAAGATAAAATATTAATATATGTTAATTCTGGATGGTGATTGTGTGTATACCTGTTATACTACTCTGTACTTTTCTATACATCTAAAATATTTCACTATAATAGAAAATTAAAAATAGAGAAAAGCAACCATAAAAACAAAATGGAAAATGTTAGAAAGATTATTTTTAATTAACAACTGCTAGATATTTTAAAATTCTATGGCTTTCCTTTAGCTTTCTTGCTCATTGGACAATCAAGAAAATCTTTCTGCCTCGCTCAAACAATTTGACCAAATGAGGATGCAAAATCAGAAGGCAAGTCTCACGAATCTGTTACCTTTCATGACCACCTTGAATCCAAATCCCCAAAGGCGAATTTCCTTAGAAACTACTATTCTTTTGTTTTCTGCTTGTCTTTGACATCTCCCTTCCTCTCAACTGCCCACTGACCAAGTCCTTTTAAAATTCTGCTTTAATTAATCATAGCACACATTTATGAAGCACTATACAAGGGCTTTACCTGATTTAGCCCATTTAATCCTCACAGCAGAACTGGAAATGGGCACTATTGGTGCCATCGTTTTATAGATAAGAGGCTCAGCCACTTACCCAAAGTCGTGGGGATGGGAAGAAGGGAACCAGAAAAGTGGCCATGGAGTGGCTGAGAGCAGTGGCAGTCCAGATTCACTGCTCTTCACTGGGTCAGTATCTTCTACCCTGAGATGTCTGATTCAGTTCAGCCCACATTTACTGCTCACCTGTGCTAGGGGCCAGAACCTGACCTGGGCCCCAGGGAAACAGCCGAACAAGAACAAGCATCACCATGCACAGGGATCCCCCAGAGGTACCACTTCCTTCTGAGAGTCAACAAATTGCAAGGACTTGGGGTTCGCTTACATTTAAATAGTTTTCCTTGCCCTCTTCAGTTCCAATAAGATAAAAGTTAAGGCCATATCTGAAGTCTTTGTCATAAACAAGCACAAGCTCATCTCCAGGATATTCCTGCAGGAATATAATCAAAAGAGAAGATTAATGTTCAGTGGTCATTCAGTTTATGCAGACCCTGACACACAATTGATATTTCTCTAATCAATCAATCATAAAAGATAGCCAGAGTGTTAATCTATGGCTGATAGCCCCAAAATGCAAAATTGTTATATTAACTTTTAAAAAGCTCTTAAAAACACAGTGGGTCCCAGGAAATTAACCATACAATTTTATTTCTAAGAGGAAAAGAAAAGCATTGTTTTTATTTGGTATTGTGCTTTTTGGAGACAAATCAGGACCAAAATTATGAATTAATTAAAACAGTATGATAAGGTTGGCCGGTTAGCTCAGTTGGTTACAGCACCCTGTTAACATCAAAGTCAAGGGTTCCAATCCCCATACCGGCCAGCTGCCAAAAAAACCCCCAAAAAACAGTATGAGAAAATAAGGGTAGATTTCTATTCTATTAAAACTGTGCAAGGATAAGCTTTTCTGTGGGATAAGATAACCAGTCACAGATACAACTTTGCTTTTCACAGAGGATCATCAAACAGGGTTCCAAAGGAGGTGCGGGCAAGCTAGCATTTGCCCACAGTAACGGGGAATGCTGGATTCGAACTCAACAATCTCTCCAACTTTAGTTATTATGTATGAGGAACTTCTTGAGGTAGGTCTGAAAAATAAAGAGAAATATTATACTTACCTGGACAATTTTTTTGACTGGGTAGAAATCAGAGACTGCAGCTCTGTTTTGCAAGTCCTCAAAAATATCTTCTTTTCTGATAAGCTTATAAGGTTGTTCTTCTGTGACATCTACATCTATTCGGCACTTGAATATTTCCTGGGTGTTGGTAGTTAATACCACAGGATAAATTTCTGGATGACCTAGGAAAGACAAAGTGACCACTTAAAATATTAGCAATAGGAAACATGCAATTGTTTGCTTTTAATAATTCTTTTGGTTAAAATTTTGACTTTAAAATTATTGTTCTTTGTGGAATATACTAAAAAGCATATGTACTTCACAGGGCCTGGTTTTCTAAAGTCTTGCAGTTTCAAATACTGACCTTGCAAGGACAGGAAATTTTCCTTGGGCTATAAGTCTCTGTTGCAAGATAAGAATTGTGGCACAGCAGGTTGCTGGCTCAAAGACAGACTAGTTATTGATTGTTATGTAAAGATACTGAGAAATTTCTATAAGAAGGAATGTTTCCTAAGATCAAGCTTGTGTTGATAGGACCACTTAATTGTTTACTGGAATGTCATTTGGCTTGTTTCACTGAAAGTTACCAGCCTATACCATTAAACTATAACCCCATCTTTGTTCTCTTCCTGTAACTTCCTGGTCTGGAAAATAAATGCAGGAAGAGAACCCCAATTCCACGTTAATTTTCCCAAGAAAGAGATGCCTCTTGCTGGAGGGTCCCGGGAAAGTTAACCACTTTGGGGCTTCTCACTGCTCAGAAGAGACAGGCTTTGAGTAATCCTTTGCGTCTCCGTCACCCAGGAGAAGTGGGGTGACAAATCCATGGGGGGCGAAGCAATGCAAAGCAACAGTTCTTATATTTAAAGTAAATACATCCATTGTAAAAAATGTCAAAAAAGATAAAAAAGAAAATAACAATGGCCCATAATACTATTTCTAAAGAAAGAACCTCTATTAATATTTTGCTCTATTTTTTTCTAGGCACTCCATATATACCTTATATGAATTTCTAAATCCTGATTTTAATACTTACCATTATGTTATAAGTATTTTACTGACATTAAATAATTTTTCTAAAACCTCATTTTAAATAATTCTATAGCATAATTTTAAACCATTCTCTTATTGATAAGCATCCTAATTTTTTTCTCATGTTTCCAATTATTACAAAAAATCCTGCAAACAAATATCTAGTTTATCAATTTTCATCAAATTTCAAATTATTTTCTTGGGATAGATTTTAAAAGTGAAATGATAGGTACGATCGCCTTTTTAGGCTCTTTCAAGCTTGCATTACTTTCCTAAAACAACCTGAACCTCGCGCCTCACTTGCAGCCTGTTCTCCGTCTGGGCGACCGGCTTCCTGTCGCACAGATAACACTGTCCCACTGTCCACACAGCACAGAGCCCCGCCTGACCTGCAGCCCCGCCCCCAGCTGACAACGCAGTCACTCCTTTCCACCCTCCCCCCCACTCTCAGGACCTGCCCGCCGCTCCCCACCCTCCTCAGCCACCTTGGCCCGATCTTCCTGCTGCTAAGCTGTTTTCCTTCAGCATGTGCATTTATTTGCTCACTGATCCAGCATTTTAAAGGAACCTCTCCACCCTAGATCCTGGACCTCTGCTCTTTCGGGCTCCCCTATTCACAGTCGAATTTATTGTCCTGCAATTCATCACATTTTTCCGTGACTGACTTCTCAGTTGGATTATATTAATAAACCCCTGGACTTAGGAAGGCAGGTGGGTAGAGAATCCCCCTTTTCCATTCGGGTCCACTAGTCCCAGGATTGCCCTCAGAAGAGGAGGGAGGTGGGTGCAAGAGCCTTGACTCTGGCCTTCCCACTCCTTTCTCCCACCCAGGCCTGTTCTCAGTGGCAGCATGCCCTGGGACAGTGGCTGCAAAAGGACAAGAGAGCATCTTGCCTGCTGCCCTCCTCTCCCCCAAACCTTCTTCCTGTTTTCTTACCCTTATCACCATCAGCTTCCACTACCCCAGTCTCAGCTCTGCATCTGCCTCAGAACTCCCTCCCACAACTCAGCACTCCCAGGGTCGCAGGGTCTACTCCCATCTTCTCCAGCTCCCACACACCTGGATGTCCCACCCTCCCTCCAACTGCTCAGCAGGTGCGCCAGCAAGGGGAGAAGTGTATGGGGCCTCTCATGTCGGAATTTTGAGCTTATTTTCCCACTGAAACATTCCCCATCCCCACACCCCAATGGATACAATAATTTGGGGGGTAATTTGGATACAGGTAATTTGGGGGTTTTTAATAACTGTATGCAGGGCTGGCTGGTTAGCTCGGTTAGAGCACAGCCTTATAACACCAAGGGTGAGGGTCTGGTTCCTGGTACCAGGCAGTGGCTGAAAAAATAAATAAATAAATAATTGTATGCATAACACTGGATATATGTGGAAAGACATTCCAAATAGCAGTCAGTTGGTGTAACATTTGGAATTCAAGTTATTCATGAATTAGGGATAAATTACCTATTTTGTGTCTCCCTCAAAATACTACAGAACGCCTGGCACCTACAAGACGTTCAATAAGTGACTGTTGATGTGATTCACACTCAAGTAATCCTTGAGAAACATACTGTGGAAGGTCATTTGTACAGTGTGGAATGCATAATAAAAGTTCTGTAGTTTTGCCTTAGAAAAGCACTAGGTGGAGCTGTGAGACTTACCCTGCATTATGCCTAAAAGGAGGCGGCACTATATAAACAGAGGTATTCAGAAAGACCAGAAAGCTTCCTGCCATCCAAGAAACTGGAAAGATGGTGACAAAGACTGTATTCTATGTTACCTGCCCCCACTAAAGACATTCTTCAAATTCTCCTAGCTTGATATTTTTTGCAAAAATGATCCCTTCACTAATTGGTTTTTTTCAAGGCAACTGTGTTGCTTATGGTTCTTTCCGTTTTTATTTATTTTGGGGGGCATCTGGCCAGTACAGGAATCAACCCTGGACCGTGGTATTATGAGCACCATGTTTTAACCAACTGAGCTAACCGGCCAGCCCCTCAGAACAACTTTAATACAGTATCTAACATGCCTTTATCCAGAAGTTAGTAAAACTTGTAGACTGTTTCTAGCTGGGAATGGCAATCAGTAATAACTGCAGAGAACTGGCAGCTAATAGAGCACACAGACCTTCTATAGTCTAGAGCCTTTATGCCTTAGCACAATGCCCAGCCAAACAGAACAAGGCCCGATGCTTCTGGCCACCCTAAAGAGTCTCTGGCTAAATTCAAGACAAGAACTGGTATTGTTTAGGCTTTGAGGCATACACTGAGGACAGACCCCGGGCTCCAGCAACGAGGCTGTGGTGATGAGCAGTGAGTTGGGCTCACTGGAGCCTTGAGCGGAAGGGGACATTGGTTGCTCCAGGGAGGGTGAGAGAGGTACTAGAGTAGAGGGTGAGGGCTTCAGGGCCCCCTGAGGCTGGCAGAGGTCAGAAGTGCCAGCCATAAGGACAATATCTGCTGGGTAGGGTGACAGGCTAGCACAGGCATCAGGCCCAACAGTGTGAGTGAATAACAGCCATGTTAATTAATTATGGTAACTTCCAGGGAGCCCCACCTCCTATGTGCCAGGAGGAGTTCTAAGCACGTTATGTGCATTATTAACACACTTAGTCTTTACACAACATTCTGAGGTAGTTTCCATAATTGTTTCCATTTTTTTAGCTGAGGAAACCGAGGCCCACAGAGTTCAAGTAATGTGTTTAAGGTGAGCCACTGGGAGTTGGAAGTCGGGGAGCTGAGATCCACACCAGGGTCCCTGCACTCTAACTACCACGCTATACTTCCTCTCTAGTGAGTGAACACAGCCGAGCCCAGGCAAGGGTGCTGCTTCTTCTCCACACATAATCCAGGAGGAAACAGACATGACCTTCCACAGGACACACTGAATGGCAGCTATTCACCTAGCAGCCTGATGGAGCAGGAGCCAAAGGCAGACTCCAGCTTTACACAGTTCATGCCTACGAGTCTCACTGTGTGCACAACATAGAGGGCTGTGCCCTGCCCACCACGGGATATGCGTATATTGTCCTGCATAATGACACAGTTCATTTAAATAATCCTCATACTAGATACATTTCATCTGTATTTTTTTTTTTAACATTTTGGTGGCTATCTAGTTTTTTAAAAAATGGCTTTATTGAGATGTAATTGATGAACAATAAACTACATATATTTAAAGTGTACATACAATTTGATAAATACATGCACATGCCCATGAAACCGTTACCACAATCAATATAAAGAACCTGTCCATAAGCCCCAAATGTTTCCTCCTGCCCCCCTGTCCAGTACTCCCACCTCATCCCCAGGTAACCACTGATCTGCTTTCTGTCCCTATAGATTAGTTTACTTTTTCTGGCATATTTATAAATGGAGTTACACAGTATGTACTCTTTTTGGTTTTTTTTTCCTCAGCATAATTATTTTGAGATCTATCCATGCTGTCTCATGTAGTAATGGTTTATTCCTTTTTACTGCTGACTAGTGTTCCATAAAAGAAAAAAATCTTAAGTTTTTTTATAAAAAGATTTTCTTAAATTCTTAAGATTTCTTAAGATTTATGGCTTTGGGTGTTGTGTATTTTCTCCTGTGTTTCCTTCTAGAAGTTTCATAATTATTTGGTTTTACATTTAGGCCTAAGATCCATTTTGAGTTAACTTTTGCATATGAGGGTATTTTTAAAAGTTCATGGAAAAATAGAATTAAAAGATAATACGAATCTTTCCATGCACTTTTGGAATTACCCACATATGGTGTGAGGTATAGATTGAAGTTTAATTTTTTTGCATACAGTTATCCAGTTGTTCTAGCATCATTCGTTGAAAAGACTACCCTTTCTCCGCTGAATTGCCTTTGCACCTTTGCTGAAAATCAATTGACCATAAATATGCAGCTCTGTTCTTGGATTCTCTATTCTCATTCATTGATCTATTTCTCTAAAGTATCTTTTTTTTAGTGTAGTAATGAGAGTTAACATGAACCTACTTTATGACCGCCTTATGAAGGAAATGTGCATGTACTACCTAATTTGATTTTTACAACAATCTTGTGACGTCGATATCCTATCTCATTTTTCAGATGAGGGAGCAGAAGCTCAGAGAGAGGAAGTCATTTGTGGCCACACAGTAATTAAGTGGCAGAATTATTATTTAAACCATGTCTGTTTAATTCCAAAGCCTGTGGTAAACAGAATAGTGACCACCGCCAAAGTTATCCATGTCCTAATTCCTGAAACCTGTGTATATGTTACCTTACATGATACTGTGGATTGAATGTTCTCCCAAAACTCATTGAAGCATGATTCGCATTGTAACAGTGTTAAGTGAATGGGAAACAGACTGTAGCAACGTTGAAAGGTAGGGCCTTTGAGAGGTGATTGGATCATGACAACCATGCCCTCATGAATGGATTATTCCATTCATGGAGTAATGGGTTAATGGTTTAATGGGTTGTCGTGGGAGTGGCATTCAGGGTTTTATAAGGAGAGCAAATGAGCATGTTAAAGAGCTCTTGCCATCAACCCCATGTGATTGCCTCTTCACCACAGGACCCTATAGAGAGTTCCCATCCCAAAGAAGGCCTTCGGATGTGCCCCTTGAACAACGGACTTCCCAGCCTCCAAAACTGTAAGAAATAAATTTTGCTTCTTTATAAATTACTCAGTTTCAGGTATTCTGTTATAAGCAACAGAAAATGGACAATGCACATGGCATAAGGGACTTGCAGATATGATTAACTTAAGGGGCTTGAGATGAGGAGATTATTGGGCCCCTGAAGTGGGCCCAGTGTAATTACAAGGGTTCTTATAAGAGGGAGGCAAGAGGATCAAGTCAAGAAAGGAGATGTGACAAGGCAAGCAGAGGTCATAGAAAGATTAGAAGATGCTACACTGCTGGCTTTGAAGATGGAGGAAGGGGTCAGGAGTCAAAGAATACAGTTGGGTGACCTGCAGAAGCTGAAAGAGGCAATGAAACAGATTCTCCCTCTGAGGCTCCAGAAGGAATCAGCCATGCTGATACCTTGACCTCAGCCCAAAGAAAGTACTTTTGGTCTCCTGATTTCCAGAACTGTTAGATAATAAATTTGTGCTGTTTAAGCTACTGCCTGTGGTAATTTGTATGGATCCCCATACTGGCAAGCCACCAAAAACCAAAAACTAAAATGTGACTTATAATTTGGGTAAATTATTAATGTTTGGGAGTCACAGCACTCTGACTCTGTAACAACCACAATAATGCCTACTTCACAGAGATGAGGAGATGGGAAGAGTGTGCTTGGCACAGAGCTATTGCTCCATACGTGTCAGCTATGTGAAAAATTACATTTATTCTCTAAAAATCTCTAGGCATTGCTCCTTTAGGCCCTTTTGGAGACAGTTTTTTTAGCTAGCCTGTTGATACCTTGGTTTCTTGGTAGGAAAGGAAATCTCAGCCTCTTGGAGGATGATAACCATGAGCCATGAGTGATAGTGGGCAATGTCAGAACCTCACAGCAAGGAAGTCAGAGGGGTCCTGATGTTGCCCTAGGGGAGTCTGGGAGTACAGGAGACATGCTCTAGCATAAGGGGATGCTAAAACAAACTTACCCTCCAGTCTCACTACAAAGTACTGAGGCTGGGTTTTTTGAGGGTTTTTTCCCTTAAACATATATACTTGCTTCTATTTTTTAGTAGATTTACATTCAGCTAAAACATTTCCACTATGCCCCATTCTCAGGTTCATGGATTTTCTTACCAGTCAATTTATTTAGTCAAGAAATACTTACTAAGCACCTACTATGTGAAAAGCATGGTGCTTGTGTTAGTTTATGCAATTTAGACAAAGAGTCAGACATTAAACAAATAAGTTCACTCATAAATACATAGGTACAAATTGTGGCAAGTGCTATTTAGGAGAAAACAGGGTGAGAGATAAAACTAAGGAGGGTAGTAGTGGCGGTGGTCTACTTAGACAGGAAGAAAAGGGAAAGCATTTCATTCACTCATTTATTCAATAAATTGATCAATAAATATTTTATGAGTGCTTATGATATGTCAAGATATGTGCTAGGCATTGGGGTACAGTGGTAAATGAGACAGTTTCTGCTCCACTGGATCTGTAAGTGTGTGTGTGTGTGTGTGTGTGTGTGTGTGTGAGAGAGAGAGAGAGAGACAGAGACAGAGACAGAGATAGAGAGAGACAGAGAAAGAGAAAGAGCATGGATATGTGTGTAAGTAGACTATAAATGCATAAACAAATAAATACAGTGAATCATCATTATTCATAAATTTTGGATTTGCAAATTCACCTTCTAAAATTTATGTATAGGCTCTTTTCAAGACGGCGGTGGCTGCAGCGGTTGGCGCGGAGTAGCTGAGGTGGAAAAGGCAGCCACTGGGCCTCAGGCAGCCGGGAAACTTGTGGACCTTCCTCTCGCCATCTCTTAAGGGAGGACCACTGCTGCTGGCCGGTCGTGGGGGGTGACCGCCACTTTGCCCCCGGCAGGAGAGGCTGCCTCATTTACAGGCAACAGCTTTGAAGTGTGGAGCAGGAAAAGAACTGTTTCTTAGCTGCAAAAGCGAGTCTCGAAACAGGGAACGCGGCGCCAGGGCTGCTGTGGATGCAGACAGGATCCCGGAGGCTGGGGCCACACTGAAGGCGGCCAGCTGCCCTATTCAGGATTCGAGGTTTCAGGCCGGCATTAAAGAAGATTCCTGGGCGCGCCGGAGCCGCGTCGCGGGACTGACTGAACAGCCCGAGGCGGCAGTGGCCAAGAACGGGGAAGGCGACAAACCAGAGGCAGAGAGTGAGTGCCCAACCTGGCACAGCCCTGTGAGTGACCCCTGGCCCAGCCCTGCTTGGGGGGGCTGATGCCCACCCGGCTTCCGCCTGCACCACCAGGCCACTCACCGCCCCGGGGCTGCCTCCATTTTCCCAGGTGCTGGCAGCTCCGCCCGGCTCGGCCCCTCACTGAGCCTTCCCACTTGCTTGGGCTGGCGCGGGGCTTCCCGGGGCCTGCGGGCCGGCCTCCCCTCCCACTCCCTCCACGGTTCTCTGGAGGGGCTGGTGGCGTGGGGCATCCCCGGCCAGTGTAGGGAGGGCAAGGAAGTATAGGTGGGGCCGACTGTCACTCCACCACACCCTGGATTCCGGCCCCCAGTAAACTTCCTGTTACTGGGAGGCAGATACCATCTCTGCGGCTACCAGTTCGGAAAAACGCCTAACCAATTTCTGATTGGGAATAGTGTGGTAGGAGAGTTCCCAAGTCCGCTTGAACCTGCTGGAGAGCTGGCTGCAGGCAGGCGCTAGACTCGATCCATGCTGGGGGGATACAAAGGTGAACAAGTCCCGAGAAAGATCTACACAGTGCTACAAAGGCACCCAGAGCGACCGGTCGTCTGTGCCTAGCAGAAACCTGGCAGACTTCCTGGGCGAGGCGGTGCCGAGCAGGGTCTTGAAGGCCCAGCTGATAGACGAGGGTTGCAGAAGACAAGTCCCAGCCCAGCACAGTGCACACAGAGTGGGGAGACATGCTGCCAGGGAGGTGGAGACTCAACAGAAACCACACACCCTGTGGGGTCGCCACTGCACGATGTAACAGCCTGGGCCAGAGCACACGGAAGAGGGAGAAGTCCTGCACGGGAAGTGGAAGTTCAACAGAGATCACACACCCTGTGGTACGTGATCCAGCAGCCCAGCAGAGTCCAAGCTGACCAGAAAGGGGGCTCCCCGGAGAGGCCCAAGACCCGAGGCAACCACACACACAAGGCACTAGAGGCCAACAGAGCAGTCACGGAGGTAGCCATATGAAATTGGCAACCACAGCAACATCTTTAGTTAGTCATTAGTCTCAAACCGGTGGACTGTGAAACCCCCTGCCACAATGAATAAACATCAAAAAAAGATACCAGAAATACCAAAAATCAAGAAAGTACACCACCAAAAGTTAATAAATCTCAAACTCTAGATCCTATAGAACAAGAAGCCCTTGAAATGACTGACAAGGAATTTCGAGTGATAATTCTAAGGAAACTGAATGAGATACAAGAAAACTCAGCTAGACATCATGATGAAATGAGGAAAAGTATACAGGATCTGAAAGAGGAAATGTACAAGGGAATCAATGTCCTGAAAAAAAATGTAGCAGAACTTTCTGAACTGAAGAAGTTATTCAGCAAAATAAAAAACACAACGGAGAGTTTAACCAGCAGGCTTGTCAAAGTTGAAGAGAGAACCTCTGAACTTGAAGATGGGCTGTTTGAAATAACACAAGCAGACAAAAAGAAAGAAAAAAGAATCAAAGACATTGAAGAAAATCTGAGAGAGATATCAGACAACCTTAAGCGCTCAAATGTCCGAGTCATGGGTATTCCAGAAGGGGAGGAAAATGGAGATTGCATTGAAAACATATTCAACAGAATAGTGGCAGAAAACTTCCCAGGTATAGGAAAAATCACAGATCTTCAGATCCAGGAAGCTCAACGATCTCCAAACATATTCAACCCAAAAAGGCCTTCTCCAAGACATGTTACAGTCAAATTGGCAAAACTCAGAGACAAAGAGAGAATCTTAAAAGCTGCAAGAGAGAAGCGTCAAATCACCTATAAGGGAGCCCCAATCAGGCTAACATCAGACTTTTCATCACAAACCCTAAAAGCTAGAAAGGAATGGGATGATATATTCAAAATACTAAAAGACAAAGATTGCCAGCCAAGAATACTCGACCCTGCAAGGCTATCCTTCCGAAATGAAGGGCAAATAGTATATTTCTCAGACAAACAAAAACTGCGGGATTTCACTACCACATGACCACCCTTACAAGAAATCCTCAAGGGAGTACTGGGTTTGGTTCCTGAAAAATAACTACCACTGCCATAAAAACCCAAGAAAAATCAAAACCCACTAGTATAATAAAAATGGCATTCAGGAAGAGAAAACAAACAAACAAAAACGCTATCTACAACCTAAGGAACCAACAAACACAGAAACCAAACAGTAAATCAGAAAGCAAGGAACAAAAGACACCTAAGATAACCAAACAACCAATAAAATGCTAGGAATAAATGAACACCTTTCAATAACAACTCTTAATGTAAAAGGCTTAAATTCCCCAATCAAAAGACACAGACTGGCTGACTGGATCAAAAAGGACGACCCAACTATATGCTGCCTACAAGAGACCCACCTCACCCATAAAGATTCACACAGTCTAAGAGTGAAAGGATGGAAAAAGATTTACCATGCAAACAGAAAAGAAAAACGAGCTGGAGTAGCTATTCTTATATCTGACAAAATAGACTTTAAACTAAAAACCATAAAAAGAGACAATGAGGGACACTACTTAATGATAAAAGGACTGATCCATCAAGAAGACATAAGAATCATAAATATGTACACACCCAATGTTGGAGCAGCCAGATTTATAAAACAAACTCTATTAGATCTAAAGAAGGAAATAGACACTAATACCATAATAGCAGGAGACCTGAACACCACACTGTCAATATTAGACAGATCATCTAGGCAAAGAATCAGTAGAGAAACACAAGATCTAAACAAGACTCTAGACCAATTGGAATTGGCAGATATCTACAGAACGTTCCATCCAACAACGTCAGAATATTCATTCTTCTCATCAGCACATGGATCATTCTCCAGGATAGATCACATATTAGGTCACAAATCAAGTCTCAATAAATTCAAAAAAATTGGAATTATCCCATGTATTTTCTCAGACCACAATGGATTAAAGCTAGAAATTAATAACAAACGAAACTCTGGAAACTATACAAACACATGGAAATTAAACAGCATTCTACTCAATGACATATGGGTCCAAGAAGAAATCAAGCAGGAAATCAAAAAATTTATTGAAACTAATAAAAACAATGATACATCATACCAAAACCTGTGGGATACTGCAAAAGCAGTATTAAGGGGGAAATTTATTGCATTAAATGCGCACTTCAGAAGAATGGAAAGATGGCAAGTGAACAACCTAACGCTTCACCTTAAAGAACTCGAAAATCAAGAACAATCCAAACCTAAAGTTAGCAGACGGAAAGAAATCATTAAGATCAGAGCAGAACTTAATGAAATTGAAAACCAAAAAACAATTCAAAAGATCAATGAATCAAAAAGTTGTTTTTTTGAAAAGATAAATAAAATTGACAAACCGTTAGCATGGCTAACCAAAAAAAGAAGAGAGAAGACTCAAATAACAAAAATTAGAAATGAAAAAGGCGATATTACAACTGATTCATCTGAAATACAAGGAATCATTTGAGACTACTATAAACAACTATATGCCAACAAATTTGAAAATCTGGAGGAAATGGATAAATTTCTGGACACACACAAGCTCCCAAAACTGAACCATGAAGACGTAGAAAATTTGAACAGACCAATAACAATAAAGGAGATTGAAGCTGTTATCAGAAGGCTCCCAACAAAGGAAAGCCCAGGACCAAATGGATTCACAGCAGAATTTTACCAAACATTCAAAGAGGAATTGACACTGATTCTTTACAAACTATTCCAAAAGATTGAAACAGACGCAAATCTCCCAAACTCATTCTATGAAGCAAACATCATACTGATACCAAAACCAGGTAAAGATATAACCAAAAAAGAAAACTACAGGCCGATATCCTTGATGAACATAGATGCAAAAATCCTCACTAAAATACTAGCAAATAGAATACAGCAACACATACGTAAAACTATTCACCACGATCAAGTGGGATTCATCCCAAGGATGCAAGGTTGGTTCAACATACGCAAATCAATAAATGTGATACACCATATTAATAAACTCAAACACAAGGACCATATGATCATCTCTATAGATGCTGAAAAAGCATTTGATAAAGTTCAGCACTCATTCATGACAAAGACCCTCTATAA
The DNA here is from genome assembly GCF_027409185.1 of Cynocephalus volans. Classification (NCBI taxonomy): domain Eukaryota; kingdom Metazoa; phylum Chordata; class Mammalia; order Dermoptera; family Cynocephalidae; genus Cynocephalus; species Cynocephalus volans. The sequence goes on along the minus strand of NC_084467.1, from coordinate 74,419,232 downwards.
GTTAGGTATAGAGGGAAAGTATCTCAACATAATTAAAGCCATATATGACAAACCCACAGCCAATATCATCCTGAATGGGGAAAAGCTGAAAGCTTTTCCTTTAAGAACAGGAACTAGACAAGGATGCCCACTTTCACCACTCCTATTCAACATAGTGTTGGAAGTACTAGCCATAGCAATCAGAGAAGAGAAGGAAATAAAGGGCATCCAGATTGGAAAAGATGAAGTCAAACTGTCCCTGTTTGCAGATGACATGATCCTATATATCGAACAGCCTAAAACCTCTACAAAAAAACTGCTGGAATTGATAAATGATTTCAGCACAGTAGCAGGATACAAAATCAACACACAAAAATCAGTAGCATTTCTTTTCTCCAATAGTGAACATGCAGAACGAGAAATCAAGAAAGCCTGCCCATTTACAATAGCCACCAAAAAAATAAAATACCTAGTAATTGAGTTAACCAAGGATGTGAAAAATCTCTATAATGAGAACTACAAACCACTGTTGAGAGTAATTAGAGAGGATACGAGAAGATGGAAAGATATCCCATGCTCTTGGATTGGAAGAATCAACATAGTGAAAATGTCCATACTACCCAAAGTTATATACAAATTCAACGCAATCCCCATCAAAATTCCAAAGACATTTTTCTCAGAAATGGAAAGAACTATCCAGACAGTTATATGGAACAATAAAAGACCACGCATAGCCAAAGCAATGCTGAGTAAAAAAAATAAAGCTGGAGGCATAACACTACCTGACTTTAAGCTATACTACAAAGCTATAATAACCAAAACAGTATGGTACTGGCATAAAAACAGACACAATGACCAATGGAATAGAATAGAGAATCCAGAAATCAATCCACACACTTACTGCCATCTGATCTTTGACAAAGGCACCAAGCCTCTTCACTGGGGAAGGGACTGCCTCTTCAGCAAATGGTGCTGTGATAACTGCATATCCATATGCAGGAGAATGAAACTAGACCCATACCTCTCACCATATACTAAAATCAACTCAAAATGGATTAAGGATTTAAATATACACCCTGAAACAATAAAACTTCTTAAAGAAAACATAGGAGAAACACTCCAGGAAATAGGACTGGGCACAGACTTCATGAATACGACCCCAAAAGCACGGGCAACCAAAGGAAAAATAAACAAATGGGATTATATCAAACTAAAAAGCTTCTGCACAGCAAAAGAAACAATTAACAGAGTTAAAAGATAACCAACAGAGTGGGAGAAAATATTTGCAAAATATACATCTGACAAAGGATTAATATCCAGAATATATAAGGAACTCAAACAACTTTACAAGAAGAAAACAAGCAACCCAATTAAAAAATGGGCAAAAGAGCTAAGTAGGCATTTCTCTAAGGAAGATATCCAAATGGCCAACAGACATATGAAAAAATGCTCAACATCACTCAGCATCTGGGAAATGCAAATCAAAACCACATTGAGATACCATCTAACCCCAGTTAGGATGGCCAAAATCCAAAAGACTATGAACGATAGATGCTGGCGAGGCTGCGGAGAAAAGGAACTCTCATACATTGTTGGTGGGACTGAAAAATGGTGCAGCCTCTATGGAAAATGGTATGGAGGTTCCTCAAACAATTGCAGATAGATCTACCATACGACCCAGCTATCCCACTCTTGGGAATATACCCAGAGGAATGGAAATCATCAAGTCAAAGGTATACCTGTTCCCCAATGTTCAGAGCAGCACTCTTTACAATAGCCAAGAGTTGGAACCAGCCCAAATGTCCATCATCAGATGAGTGGATATGGAAAATGTGGTACATCTACACAATGGAATACTACTCAGCTATAAAAACGAATGAAATACTGCCATTTGCAACAACATGGATGGACCTTGAGAGAATTATATTAAGTGAAACATGTCAGGAACAGAAAGAGAAATACCACATGTTCTCACTTATTGGTGGGAGCTAAAAATTAACATATAAATTCACACACACACACACCCAAAAAAAAAAATCCTGCGGGGGGGGGAAAGGATATAACAACCACAATTACTTGAAGTTGATATGACAAGCAAACAGAAAGGACATTGTTGGGGGGGAGGGGGGGAGGGAGGAGGGAGGGAGGTTTTGGTGATGGGGAGCAATAATCAGCCACAATGTATATCGACAAAATAAAAATTAAAAAAATAAAATAAAATAAATAAATAAATAAATAATAAAATTTATGTATAACCCTTGATTCATTCATAACAGCACTTTCATGGTCATGGTCATTAGTGTACATGCTTTAAATGGAGAAAAATTTGAGTTGCCTGATGTGCATATTGCCAGCCGAGTTCAGACAAGAGGATCTCTTCCTTCCTGTCTTAGCTCTCATACTGTAAACAAGAATCCTTCTGCAAGTTTGTTTAATGTCCCATTTTTCACATTTTTGTGCTTTTTATTGGTGATTTCACTGCTTAACATGGCCTCCAAGCATGGTGCTGAAGTGCTGTCTAGTGTTCCTAAGTCTGTGATGTGCCTTATGTAGAAAACATGAGTATCAATTAGCTTCATTCAGGCATGAGCTATAGTGCTGTTGGCTGTGAGTTCAATGTTAATGAATCAACAAAATATATTAAATAAGGAGTGTTTAACAGAAACATAAAACAGAAATATAAAAAAAATTATATATTGGTTAATGAAAATGTGACCAGAGGCTCACAGGAACCTAACCCTGTATTTCTTCTAGGAGCAATGGTTAAGTATGGGCTAATTTAGTATTTGAAGCAACTTGATAGAACTTCCATGAATAACAAGAATTGACTATACTTTAAATTCAGAATTATAAGTGCTATGAAAGCAATTAAACAGGGTAATAGGTGATGGAGAGGTCAAGGAAGAACTCTCGAGGAGGTAGGACTGGAGTCTAGATCTCAATGACAAGGAGATAGCTGCGTGGAGATCTGAGGGGAGATCTATCCAAGCATTCGGAACAGCAAGAGCAAAGGCCCTGAGGCAGGAATAAATTTGGAATGCTCTGTGCTAAGCCAGGCTTGGGCTGTAATTGGGGGGAGAGGCAGAGGAGATAAGGTCAGAGAGGAAGGCTGAGCTCGCACCACTGTAAGGAGTTCTCAACGGCAAAGAAAAGCCACGGGAGAGTTAAAGCAGGAAAGAGACATGGCCAGGCTGCTGCCTGTGGAAGGACTGAAGGAGGCTAAGTGGGACCGGTGACACCAGTGAGGCGGTTTAGGGGCTAATCTAACTGGGGGATGTTTGGACTAAGGTTGCAGGTACAGAGATAATGTGAAGCAAATTGGCTTGAGATATATTTTAGAGGTGGAATTGACAGAAGTTAGGATGATTTGAATAGGGGTGGGGAGATGTTGTGGGGAAGAAAGCAATCAAGAATGACTCTCAAGTTTCTGGGTGGTAGAGTCATAATGTACTAAATATTTATTGGGCGGTGTACCCTGCTCCAGGCGCTGTGCTGAGTACTGATTACAGGACACTTACCATTAGCAGATACTCTCCCATCTTCTCCCCACTCCCCACTCCATACCTCTACCCTCTCTCCCCCTGGCCCAAACCACCACCAGCTCTCCCGTGGGTTGCTGCAATCACTTCCTAATGTCTCCCTGCTTCTGTTCATGCCCATGCAGTTTTCAACAGAGTAGCCAGGGTGACCCTTTACAAACATAAGCCAGCTTGCATCATTCCTCTGCTTAAATACCACCAATATCGCCCCATCTTATATGACTAAAAGCCAAAATCTTCACCATGGCCTACAAGGCTTTTAGATCTTCCTCCTCCCCATCCTCACTGTCTCCTTTCTGTTTCTAAAAATGAAGTGTGTCATCTAAGTCATCTCCAAGAGAAAGGTTTCCCCTCCACCCCGCCAGAAAAAGTCCTGTGAGAATAGAATTATTTAGCCTTTGAAAGTAGGAACATTACCTTGGTTGTCCAAGTTCTAGCCTACTTGCTTAAAACTCAACCTCTTCCCTTGAAATAATGGAATCTTACCATGAAGTACCAATAAATATTACCTACAAGACAGAGTTTGAAAAATACTATGGATAAAAGTGATAACTTGCAGGCTTACAACACTTAATAGTTACAAAAGGTTTTTCAGTAATCATATAATGGATTTTTAAGGGACTGCTTGGTGCAAGTCTTTTTCTCAGTTTGAAATTCTCTTTTTCACTCTTTTTTTTATTCTTTCTTTAAAAATTTTCATTTTATATTCTAAATCACATGATGTAATTTAAGCTCATGTACATTTCGATCGACTGCTTCAATTCGTAGTATTTTTGCTTACTTATTGCATATTAAAGTATTATAGAACTATGGAAATAAGCTCTAAATTGTATTTCCACTTACCCATGCTCTCCATATTTACTGGTTCCTCTTCATCACTAACTAGAATATAATAAAATTATGTCAAATTTACATTTTTGAATCAAATATGTATCTGAGTTTATTACAATCATTTACCAAACCTCAAAACATAAATGCAAACATACAGTGAAGGCTTACACTATCTTATGAATAATTAAAGAGAGAAAATCTAAATAATTGTCTTTCTCACAGTTATCTCAGTGATATATTTGCTATGGCATTTAATTGTTATTGTAATGAAATAAATCAAAAGAATTAATCCCTATATATTTAATTCCACATGCATTTCATTTTATGACAGAAAAAATATTTTATTTGATATGTACAACCATGATCATTTTGGCTGCTAATATCTGTACAAATACTAAATCCACAAAAAATCCCATTAATTGAAAAAACAATCCTACCAGGTAATACATGTTTTGGGGGTTTTTTGCCACGTGCTGACTTTTTTTGGCCAGTTGGTTTCTTTCCTTTTGGAGTTTTTGGAGCCATGGTTCTGACTTAGGCTGCATAAAAAGATGATATTGTTAGTAAATTCTGGTTTATGATTTCATATGTTAAGCGTTATCATTTAGTAATAAGAATATGGTTTCTAAGTTTTGCCCTGGGGTAAATCAATATGTATATTCATAGAAGGGTGTTCTGTGAGCAAAGGTTTATTGCAACAAACAAAAGATTATTTATTGCAATCTTACTGGTAAGATCTTGTGGTTCTAGTGGAGCCATTCAGCTGAAGCACAGGGCAGTGACCTGCCAAAACGTCGAAGTTTCAGCCACAGGTCCTGCCATGGAAGCACACAGGACACTGGTTCCCTTGCCTCTGGCTGAGATTCCCATCTCAGGTTGCTGCTCTGTGCTGCCTTGTGCTGGGTTCTCAACAGGTCCCGCAGCCACAAAGGTTAGCTTAAAGTCCACTGAAAGAGACAGGCCCACAATGTGCAGAGATATACATAATTCAAATTATGTGCATTTAAATTGCACTTTTGTCTTAGCATGTGAACACATAACCACTTATTTGTGCTGTCAGAGAATACCTCTGAAAGTTTTCTGTGAAATTGTTCATCACTTTTGATATAACATTCATCAAGGTCATTACCATGACATCATCCTTGTCATTTCCTCAATGCTCAGTTTGTACCATCTTGTTAAATGGTTAGGGGTATGATTTCAGGAGTTTAACAGCGGGGGATAACAATAAAATCTATAATTAAAATCTGTTTAATGGGGATAGTAATAAAATCTACCTCACAATGGGATTGTGAAGACATAATGAAATAAAGTTTCATCATCATCAACTCAATCATCTCAGACTGGTTTTCCTCATTTTAATCAATCAACACAGATTGAATATTATTTTATAGCCCATGGTCAAAATATCAGCAATTTTATTTTATACCTAGTCCCTTGATTACAAAATCTTGACCAAAGTGTGGGTGTGGGTGTCTGTGTTTGTGTATAAACATTTTACCCTTCAGATTTTTTCATAGGTATTTTTTCAAGTAGTAATAATAATAAAAGCTCACATTTGTGGAGTGCTTCCTATGTGCCAGGCACAATTCTAAGTACTTTACACGTGTTTTTAACTTAACCCTAACCACATTTTATTATTACTATTATCTTTTTTTTAAAAAAGGAATATAAAACTATTTATTGACCACTCTTCACCAGTATTTATAATAAACAATATACAGCTGGGTAACATTCTGATTACTACAAAGTTATTGTTTTCCTGGCTTCTGCTGAACCAGCAACCCAAATACTGAAAAGACTGAGCCCACATGTAAGGAATGAGTAGTGATAAAGAAAAACCATGCAGACCAGTAGTTTGGATTACAAAAGTTTGTTCACCCACTTATGCCAGCAAGTCCTAAACTGTCAAAATCTCTAACCATCTGATTATGTTTCCATGAGCCAAGTCTTAGACATGCCATAAATCATGACCTTTTAGTCAGTACATCACAGGGATTTCAACTTTTTGTAAAGCAGTGGCTCACTAGAGGAATCTTTAAATGTCCATTTAACTAAGTCTTGCTTAGTCAATTAAAACAGCAGGACTTGTCTAGTTTCCTCATCTGGGCAGATTGTTGGTAGTGATAAAATTTTTCCTGTCAGAAATTTTGCAAATAAATGGTTGCATTTGTATGACTATAGATATCGATATGGATTCTGATATGGCTCTGCTTTTATATTATTCAATTACAGAATCATCTATTTAATTTGAAAAGTTATAGCTTCAGGAAAAAATTCAATTTAACTTGAAGTGATTTATTTCTTAGGTTGTACAGAATGATGGCATCTCAGAAACACGAGCTTACCCAAGGTTTTTGTTTTGGTGAATGTTTAAAAACAAATAAACAAAAAAAGAAAGCCGTTTACATATGTATTTAATGTATACACGCACAAACAAACAAACAAAAAATCCAGAATTGTCTTTAGGCATATGAGTTAAACACAAGTTTTGATTGAGTAACGACTGTGGAAATTTCCCCCAACACTTAGAAAAGTTGTTCTCTAATGCAGAGGAAATACTATACTATGGCATCAAATGTTCTTTTCTGCTGAAGGAGGCAACTACAGAAAGCTTTTATTTATTTATTCAAAGTAACCAGTGCTATTGATGCAAAACTACCCAACACCCCCCCCAGTACTACTTTCAAAACGAACATATCAAACTTGATTTTCATTAGAATGTAGTTATTTCTTCACACTAGTAAATCAAAAACTAAGACCCAGATTTTATATATATAAATACATGTGTAAATACATGGATAAAGCAATGCAAACAATTATTGAGAAGAGTGTCAAGTTAGTCTCTCTTCATAAAAAGCAATTACAGTTTGAGGACACTTTTTATTTGCCTCTTTTGCCAGCACCAAGTCTGCCTCCTCTGAATCTTTCCATTTCATGAGAAACATCAGTTCTCCACTGCTGTCTGTGGCAGCATTATTCTTTCAGGATCAAGGCCTCTGGCAAAGCCTCTTGGTTTGTCAGCAGCATCTCTTTTCATCTTTGATTTGCTGTCATCAGACTCACTGTCAGATAAAGATTTTCTTTTTGTACCATGTTTTTCTTTACTAGCTTTTTGAGAATTAAGAAATGCTTCAATTAACTCTGGACAATCTAGATTTTCTTCAGGTTCCCAGGTATTGTCAGCATCTGTAAATCCCTTCCACTTGAGGAAATTTTCCACCTCCCTATTCACTCCAAGCTGGTCCAATACTTTTTCCACCACAAATTCTTCAGGCTCTGCCTCTTCGACTTTTTACTCTTCCCGTTCTGTTTCCTTCCCATATTTCTGCAATGTAGTTTTATTGGAGGCTATTTTTTGTTGCAGACTTGAAGAGCTCAGAGGTTTCTGAGCTGCTATAAGTCGCAGGTCTGCAGCATCTCCTGCTCTGTTAGCTTCTAGCTCGAGCTGCTTTTTACTATTATCTCCATTCCCATTTTATGATGAGGAAACAGAGGCACCGAGAGGCCACGTGACTCTGGGAGGGATACAGAGAACAGTGAGCAGGCGGCCAGGCTGCGAGCCCCAGCAGTCTGGCTCCCGTGGCCACACTCTTAACCTCTGTACGAGACTATCCCTCAATTTCAACAATAATTGTTTGCTATGCTTCAATACAAATGAAGTTTAAAATTGTTATCTTTACCTAGAAAGGCACAATTGTATTGTATTGTATGATTCTGACAATTTAGGAATTTCTCCTTTTAAAATATTCTGCAATAAATGGATTTCACTCAACTTTTCACTTTTCAGACTGCCAAGTGTCCTCCATCCCCACTTCCCAGTCTTAATATAATTTCATATCTTGGACGACTTAGTCCTTTTTTCAGAAGATTCCTTATCAGTATACCCCTCTCCATATTCTATTTCAGCTGCATTTGACTTAAAATACTCTAATAGACTCTGAACACGATCTGGGCTCACCCTACACAACCACCACTATTCATTCCACATATATTTATTGAGTGACTATGATGCACCAGATGCTGTCCTAAGTGTTAGGAATACCAGTGATTGAAACAGGCAAAATCCCTTGTCCTCATCAAGCTTATATTCTAGGGGGAGACAGACAATAAACAAAGGAGCAAAATAATTAGTATTTTAAATAGAGATAACTGTTAAGGAGAAAAATAAAATAGGAAAAGAAGAGGAATTGTAGGAGTGGGGAGGTTGCAATTTTATATTGGATGACCCAGGAAGGCTTCACACAGACATTGGAGCAAAGACCTGAGAAGGGAGGAAGGCAGAAATGCAGATATCTGGGGGAGAAAGAGTGTTTCTAGGCAGAGGGAGCAGGAAGCATAAAGGTTCTGGGGCCGGAGTATGCCTGGCACATTTAAGAAAACAGTAGGAAGGTCATGATGGCTGGAGCAGAGCGAGTGAGGGAAAGACTACAGATGAAGCTGGTCAGAGAAGTGGTAGGAGCATATTAGTCTTCTTTGCTGCAGTAACAAGTGACCCCAAAATCTCAGTGACAAACACCAACAAACATTTATTTCTTTTCATGTTATGTATGCATATGGTGGCTGTGGATGAGCTGCTGAAAGTCTTTTTATTCTGGGACTCAGGCTGAACAAGCAGTCCCTATTTGGCACATGTCACTTTCATGGCAGAGGAAAATCAAGAGAGCTAATGGAATGCATAATGCCTCCTAAATCTTCTCCCTGGTACTGGCACATTGTCCTTTCTGCTCACATTCCATTGGCCCAAGCAAGTCATACAGTCAATCCCTATAATGTTGGAGGAATATTCCACCTGCTTGGCAATAGGTGGGAATGTCTGACCCTCTTACAGGGAAGGGCAGTAATAGTTGGAAATAACGTAGTTGAAAACAATTATATAATATACCAAAAGGGAGCTAGGTCATGTATAAGGACTTTGGCTTTCACTCTCTGAATGAGATGGGGAGTTATTGGATGGTTTTGAGCTGAGAAGTTACTTTATTCGACCAGACTCATTTAAAAAAATCAGTATGGCAGCTGTGTTGAGAAAGACTGCAGTGAGGAAAGGGCAGAAGCAGAAATTCCTACTAAGAGGTGTTCAATAATCCATGGGAGAGATGATGGCAGTTTAGATCAGGGAGGTGAGAGTGGAATGGAAAAAGTGATTGGATTCTGGGTCTATTTTGTAAGTAAAGGCATAAGGATAGCTGATGACTTGGATGTAGGGTCTGAGAGAAAGGAAGGGATCAAGGATAACTTCAAATGAATTATGCCTAAAGAATGGAAAGCATCGGGTTGCTATTTATTAAGATGGGAATCCCATGGGAAGAGCAGATTGGAAAGGGAAGATCAATTCGGGGCATGTAATGTTAGACTGTAAACTGGACTATATGAGGATGGGGATTTTGTTTTCTTTCACTTTGCAACTCCAATACCTGGTACAGTGAACATACTCAAAAAAAAAAAAAAAGGTGAATTAATGACTCCATGGTCCTCCCTTCCCTTTTGCCATTCCCAGAGTGTGAATTTCCAATCTGAACAAAAGCCTTTTTCTATGGTCTGTGAAATAACATGTATGGATACTGTATTCATTTTCTATCGTTGCTGTAATGAATTACCACACATTTAGTGACTTAAAGCAACACAAATTTATTATCTTATAACTTTATATTTCAGAAGTCTGACAGAGTGCTCACTGGACTAAAATCAAGGGGTTAGTGGGGCTGCATTTCTTCCTTTCTAGAGGCTCTAGGGGAGACTGTTTCCTTTTCTTTTCCAGCTTCTAGAGGTCACCAGCATCTCTTGGCTTGTGGCCCCTTCCTCCAACTTCAAAGCCAGCAAGGGCAGGTTAAGTCCTTCTCACATAGCATGCTCTGACCTTCTCTTCTTTCTCCCTTTTCAGCTTTTAAGGGCTTTTGTGAATATATTGGGCCACCTAGATAATCCAGAATAATCTCTCTATTTTAAGGTCAGCTGATCAGCAACCTTAATTTCATCTGTGACCTTAATTCCTTTTTGCAAAGTATGGTAACATATTCACAGGTTCCAGAGATTGGGAAGTGCTGCTTTAGAACTGAGCTTGAATATGGGTATTGGTTTAACACAATCATTTCCAAAAATAGTCAAAGTAAACAAGCGTCCAGTTCTTTTCAAATACTACTATTAAATGATCTGTGGGTAATTTGGTTGAGTTTCTAATTTTCAGAGAAAAACAAAGTCAATTATTCAGCAGTAAATTAGGCGACATTTAGGCCTTATGGCTGCTTCGTAAATCTCCACTAAGACCCTGATTAAGTTTCAAGGTTCTCCTGGGCCCTTCAGCTGTCCCAGGGATAACCATTCCTACAATAACATTTCCTAATTAGCCTACTATGCTCTCCTCCTCCATACCTACTTCCACTTCTTTCCAAGATTGGATATTTATTCTTTTATACAGATGCTATCCCATCACTTCTCCCTTTGAAATGTCTCCTGAATTCCAAGCCTTCCTGGTTCAAGCCTTCAACACATCCTGCTAGACCAGAATTCCTAGCCTATTTTGTGCCACACACAGCTTTGGTAGCCTGGTGAAGCCCATGCCTCAAACAAAAACATGGGATTACAAAAGAGACAGACTATATTGAAATACAGTTATTAAAATAAACATTTTAATTATATTATAATAATTCATGTACTTCTTTATTAACCCATTAAATACAAGATCTAGCAGTGGTTCCAATAACTGCCTTAATTCTGAGGTAGTGATAAGCATAAGTACTGTGTCTGCAACATCTGTAATTTGATAGGAAAAGAGCTATAATTTCTTTGGCAAATAAAGTCACAGATCTCACTAACACTAATGTGATTTGTTACTAAATGCATAGATTACAATTAGTGGTTAGTGAAAATAAACATGTAATTTTTTATAAAAAATTCACAGATTCCTCTCACCCCACTCTCCAACCTTAGACACTTAACTGTTCTCCCTTCCTCTGTTCTAACTATAACAATCACCTACAGGGCCAAACTTCAGAACTCTCTTCCTAAAATGCAGATTTTATCAAGTCACTTCCCTGTATAATGACTTTTGTCAGTCCCTATTGTCCAAAGCAACATTCTCTTCCAATATCGTACAAATGGAGCTCATTTGAAATGTGAATTTCCAAGACTCCCTCTGATTCTGTGAGCCTAGGACTCTGCATTTTTAAAAGCTCTCTGAGGAAGTCTTGCACTGGTCTTTTGCAAAGACCAGACTTTGCAAAATGGGATGGAGTCCAAACTTGCAAGTATGGCCTTCAACACCCTTCACAGTCTGCCTCACCACACCTACCTTTCCAGTTCTACTCCAGGCTCATAGGGTTACCCTCTGTTCTCAGACAGTCCTGGTACTTTCCAATCTCCCTCTCTAGAGAATCCTCTTCCTTCCCACCCCTCATGCTCTTCCTGCTCCACACCATGCATGTATTTCTCTGTTTGCTAAAATCTTTCTCATTCTTCAAGGCTCAACTCCAATATGACCTTCTCTTGGAAATCTACCTGAGTTTCTCACTTGGGCTGAAACTATGTTTTTCTCCCTGACATTTTCCAATCACACTGTGTGTAGTTAATCATGCCAGGCTTCTGCAAAGGCAGAGGGCCTCAAGCTCAGAGATGCCTGAAAGATTGCTGTGAATTAATTCAGCATTCAGCATACTCTGGGGAGAAGGAGAGAGAAAGGCATTGAGCAATTAGGTACTACACAAATGAGTCACTAGAGGAATAAGACAAGATGCTTACTTTCAAAGAGTTTGTGTTCCCCATTCAGCTTCCACATCTTTATCCACTCCAACCCCTTCTTAACAATCCTGAAGTCATCTAACTACTTCAGCCTCCATTAATCTGTTCTTCTTTGTCCCCCAATACTGATGAATAAACAGGATTGTGCAGCTGTTGTATTCATTCATTCATTCATTCACTCATGACTTATTGACCTGCGTCTATGTGCCAGGCAATCTGATAGTCACTGTGGATGCATAAACTGTGAACAAGACAGTACCTGCCCTCAAAGTTCTTAGAGTGTCGTTAACTGCTCTAGTTGCTACTTTTGCCTCAAAGAGCTATGCTGGAAGCTCCTTAAAAACTGGTAAAGTCCTTTTTTTTTTTTTGGTAGTCTTCACGCGACTAGCACTTTGTTGGCACAGCAAGTGTTCCAAACGCCCTTGAAAAAGTGAGTAAAATACTTATTTCCCACGCTTCCTTTCCCATTTAGAGCTTCCCTTACCTGATACTGCTAAATTGAAGGGAAAAAAGCCTCTTTGCATACTCTGGGGAGAACTCCTTCGAGAACTGGAGATGAGAGCTTGACTGACTCTCCTTTCTCAGGAAAACAAACCCCAAGAGCACATACCGCAGCTTCTTAGCGGAGTGTTGCTAGGACGCACCCGTTGCTAAGAGAAAACAGGCAACTCCTCCGCTGAGATTGACAAAGCACCACCACCAATAGAGTATCTGTTCCCTAACAGTCTTCTTTAGATCAGGCTTGTGATTGGTTGCCGTAATGTTACGTCACCGAACAGGAACCGGACGAGGTCCTCAGTTTTCCACTAGCAACGAAAGAGTTTTGTTATTGGCCCTTTCTGACCCAGGTCTGACCGGCTCTGTCTATGCCCTGCACCCACCGCAGCCTTACCCAAGGAGAATCCTTCTAAAGTGTGTCTCTAGAAGGAGGGAGTGAAAGATGTTATAAAGACTGCCCGCTTGGAATCCCTTAGGGCGGCTTTCCTGCCTAGCCCCTGCAGCCGGGGCCTTGCTAGGAACCTGCCCTAGATTCCAGTGTAGAGAGGAAGTTGGGGCGATTGGGTGTCGTGGGCGTCCCAGAACTGCTTATGTGTTATATTTTCCTCTTGCCGAAATAACTTGTATAGAGTTTGACTCAAGCTGGAAGCATGAGTCTCACGGGAAGAAGTTTGAATCCATGAGTAACTCTACGGTTCATTTTATCTGTGATTACCGGTCCTATGGGATAAAGCTCATCTCTCTAAACACTATTTCCCTCCTTTCCTTTAAAAATTAATTATAACTGCTTAATTTGTAAACTGGCAGAATTTAATAAAGTAATAAAATTAACTGCTGTAATTGGTCTAAGTCAATTTTATATCTAATTAAAATAAAATATTTAACTGGAGAGAGGCTTATAGATTTATGACATATATGAGACTTAAATCCTAAATAAAGATTATTCATGGTATGTAGAAAGATCATGTAGACTCTTTCAAATTTCTGAAGAACTTGTGTTTGCAAAACCCAAGTAAATTTTACCACGGAAATCATGAAAAAAAGAGAACTAGGAAGAGGTCTTATCTAAACATTGTGACAACCTTTCCCAGGCTCTTCCACTCCCTGACACTGGAAGATTAGTTTTCCCCTGGGCTCAGTCCTGAGTCTTCTTTTCTCACTCTTTGCACCATCCTGCTGGCATAAAATCTATTCTCCTTAGCATTAACCATCACCTCTAAATACATCAGTGACTTCCATTTCTACATTCTCAGCCTAATTCATCTCTTAAATTCCAGACCAGAATTTCTACCAACTATTGAGCATTTCCAACTACCTGTCTAGTTCATTTCATGGTGTTTAGTAGTTGCTAAATAAAGATATTGAATGAATGAATAAATTACTACTGTACCACAGGCAACACAACTAAGCAGAGCCAAAGTCAACTCATTATCTTTGAGATGTCTTTCAGGTATCTTTCAGAAACTTTTTTTTTCCCTTTATGTCTTACCTTAGGTAATGACATCACTGTCCATCAGTTTGCAAAACTAGAAATCTTTAAGAGTCATCCCTGACTCCTACCACCCACAGTGAACACATCACTAAGTCATGTCCTTTTTGTTTCCTAAATATCCCTCAAATAATCCATCTCCTCTTAGCCATCCTCTGCCTCGGACTTTTTTCAGGTATGCCATATCTCTCCTAGATGGTAGCTAGGGTCTCTTGACTTGTTCTAGTCCCTCCCCACTAATTTATTTGCCAAGTTGGCAGAGAGTGTTCTAAATCAGAGATTCAATCCTGATTCAACCCTGCTTACATATCCTCAATCTGGCATTTGAAACCCTGTACAGACAGGATTCTGAAAGATATCTGAAAGGTAGAGAGCTATTTTTCTAATCACATTTCCTGCATCTCTCTCCAGCCCTATCCACATTTTAGTCCAGTGCTTCTCAACTGAAGACCCTGAGGGGTCAGGGATTGGTAGTGGATGGATGCTTGGAGAGGTTATGGCTTAAAATAGACTTCTACAACTGAGATGTATTTGTTTCATTTACAGAATTTGTGAAGTTTTTGCATTCTCCTCCACAATGTATCTGTGTTTGTTTTAATTTTTAAAAATGTCTAAAATGACTATTAACTAGAATTGACTTAAAATTGAACAAACACAAAGCAACCCCAGGCAACTGTGACATGCTTATGCTGTGGTTTTCCATAGCCCTTGACATGTTGCTCCCCAGGCCCAGGAGCTTGTGTGTCTCAGGTTGAGAGCCAGAGCTCCTGACTGCTCCTCAGGTATGCCATACCCTTTCACAGCAGTGCCTCTGCTCATCCCACAGCCTCCACTTCAACCTCTACCCTAATTTGCAATGCCTTTCTCCATCTTCATTACTGGGTAAACTTCTATTTTTTTTTCAAGACCAACTCAAAAGTCACCTTCTCTGTAAACCCTTTCAGGCACCCAATAGAATTAGTCACTCTTTCCTGTTTTCCAATATAGCAAGTATTGCATTGTGTAGCAATATCTTGTATTCATAGATGTTTCCCCCTTTAGACTTCATGGTGGGGATAGTGTTTCATTTCTTTATATCTCTGTTGCCTAATAAAGTGTCTAATATGGGTATTTAATAAAAATATGCTTTATTACAGTCATGGGTTGCTTAACAACAGAGATACATTCTGAGAAATGTGTCATTAGGCAATTTCACTGTTGTGTGAACATCATAGAGTGTACTTACACAAACCCAGATGGTATAACCTACTACACACCTAGGCTATATGGTATAGTCTATTGCTCAACCCACCATCATTTATGCGGTCAGTTATTGACCAAAACGTCATTATATGGCCCATGACTGTATTTAATTGATTGCCTGTTGTTGAGAGCAAATCTAGAAGCTCTCCAACAAAAGCTTCTTTCTATCCTTTCAAAGAATTTGTTTTCTTTAAAAAAAAAAAAATAAGGCTTTGTAGTCAGTTTCAAGGAAGTAAGGATTTAATCTTGTGATCTGGGTAAGACACCAAGCCCTTCTGTCATCTTTTCTTTAGAGACACCCCAAGGGGATGTCTATTTGGAGGAATGAGTCATAAGTCACAGCATCAAGAAAGTTAGAAATTAAATGGGAAATGTTTAGTAATTTGTGATTGACTGACCATCTGTTCTTCCATGGGAGTGATCAGAAATGAAACATTTCCATGGTGGCTAATGAATACTTTTATGCCTTTCCAGGGGATGCTGAATTAAATTTGCCTGAAACTTGAATATATGTAAAAATTAGTTTTAATTTTATCAGTTGAGTGAAAATGTAATGAGTCAAGAAGTCATAACTGAAAATAATTGTTTCTTTAAGGACATTTTGATAAGTTTCAGATTGGGTTTACAGAAGGATAATCTCACAAATTAGAGATGAGGTAAATTTTTACTACTTATTTTGGTGAGTGATTCTCCCACTCCTTTTATGGAGATATATATATATATATATATATATATAGAGAGAGAGAGAGAGAGAGAGAGAGGAGAGAGAGAGAGTTAGCTCAGAAACTAGGGGTGGGGGACACTAAATAGGAGTTTTATACTTTTTGCTTGTTTGATCAGTATGCCTGGGAGGGAGAAAAGGTGGAAGGGAAAGAAGTATCCTTATTTGAACTCTAAATGGCTGGGATTACTACATATTTTCTAAGTGTTTGGGGGAAATTAGCACAACCTATTGCATCAGGAACTGAGGAGCATACCAGAAGAATACTGAGCTTTAGAAATGAGAAAAACAGACAGAAAGGCTGACCTGGGAACAAAGCTTTAGCCGTTGGAGGAAAAAACCAATTGTGGCAATTCTAGAAAAAGATGGACTAAACCTTAGATGAGAAATTGGAATATGTACAACACTAATATGAGGGGAAAGGCACTCTTACTACATCTGCACTAATGGCTTGAGTCTACTAGGAATCAAGGAGGACATGGTCTCCACCTGGTCCCAGAATTGCTGGCCCTTCCCACAAGGCAAGACAGGGCCCTACTGCTGATCTGCAGGCTATACACAGCAGATGTCTCCAGAGGGGCCAATGCAGGAGCTGAAGAGGAAAAAATAGGGTCCTGTGGTAGCAGAGTGGACTTATTTGCAAATATGGGTGAAACTTTACTTGCTACACCCAGAAACCGTCGGGGTGGGAGAATGCGTGGTGGTGCTAGTCCTACAGCATTAGCAAGTGCCAGGAGCCAGTGAATATCGGTCTACATGCATAGTGATTATTACTATTAGGGCACTTCATATATTTTTTCAAGTAGAGTCCCTCAAATAATACTGTGTTTAAAGTGAGAAAATTGTGTTGAAGCCAAAATTTGTGACTTTCTGAATAAGTGGCATCAGACAAGCTATTATACGCTCTATATCTCAGTTTTACATCTGCAAAATTCGGGTTGATAATGCTTTCCTTAGAATCATGCCAGATAAAGGGCAGGAGCAACGACATTGCTGCCATCGGGGTATTCTTAGAAAGATACTAAACATCACTGCAGTGAATTACAAATAGTTTGTCAGTTCGGTTTTCCCAGGGGATATTTTACTTACCAGGAGGGAGATAAATCGATTCTTCTCTCAACCAAGTAGGCAGCTTCAGATTTGAAATAAAACCTACATTGAATATTTTTGCCATGGGAGGGTACAAATCATGAGGTTCAACCAAAAGGGAGTACTTTCATCCTTGAGTTCAGCTGGCTTCAATATCTAAATTTTGAACAGTTCATTCAGAATGCTCCACAAAAGTTGTCTAGTTTGGAAAATTGTGTTTAATAAATGTTTCTAATGTAAAGAAAGAGTATATGTGTTTATTAACAGAAACCAGTTTTTCCCCTTCCACTACATATATGATGAACAAATTTTTAAAGAGTATTAGTATGAAGAGGTGTCCAGACTTCTTCCAGACCTTAATCTGTCCCTTCCGCATAGCATTGCCATAAAAAGGCCAGCATAGTAAGTACTTCAAATGTGGTATATACTCAATGAATAGTGGTTGAATCAAAATTAATCTTAAATTCTGTTCAAAGTTAATTTATAGACATTGCCTTTGTCCTTTGGTGACAATTAAATGTAGATTTGAATATCCAACTATCTACTAAACATTTCCACTTCAATGTCTGATATGTAGTTGTCCAAAGAGTGGCCCTTGGATGCATGCCAGCCAGGAAATATTTGTTATTAGTCCACTAGTCCATGAATTATTTGTTACTCATCTGCAACAAAAGATGTACAGAAATTAAAAGTGTTTAAAAACTTTATAGCAATTTGACAGAGTAATTTTATGTTACGTATGAACAAAATTGAGGTTTGTATTTCAAATGTATTTATTCCATTTTTCTAGCAATTTATTTGTACTGTATTTACAGATGTATCAGTCTGTGAGAGAAATGAAAACAAAACAAGGCCAACTGGCCCTTTAACGGATAGTCTGAGAAGCGCTTTATAGACATCTTGAATGCACATTTAAAACTGAACGCCTGCTTCTCCCCACTTCCTGCTCATCCTGCAGTCTTCTTCAGCTCAGTCAATGGCAATTTCATTTTCCCAGTTGCTCAGCAAAAACTTAAGAGTTATCCTCGATGCCTCTTTTTCCATCCTTCACACTTTGGGGATATATTTTCAACAGTGCAGTCAGAGGAATTGCACTTTTAAAATATAAATCAAATCATGACAGTCCTCTGCTCAAAACCTTCCAATAACTCTCTTTTCACTCCACTTAAAAGCCGAAGTCCTCACAATGGCTTACAAGGTCCAGCATAACCTGTTTCTATTATTAGCTTCATTTCCTACCATTGCTCACACTGTTGCAAAGACACTGGTGTCCTGGGGGTTATTCAAACACGCTAGGCAGGTGGCTCCTGCCTTGCACTGGCTGTTCCCTCTGCCTGGAACACATAAACATTATCATTCAAGTTTTTACTAAAATGTTAACTTCTCAGTGAGGCCTGCCTTCCACCCTTTTTAAAATGGCAACTTCTCAGCACTCCACTTCTCCTTTCTCTGCTTTATTTTTGCTCATAATATTTATCGCCTTTGTACGCACTGTATAATACACTTATTATGTTCATTGACTGTCTTTGTCAACTAAAATGTAAACTCTTGGACACGGATTTTTGTCTTGTTTGCTGCTGCATCCCCATTGCCTAAATCTATGCCTGGAATGTAGAAGCTATACCATAAATGTTCATTGAATGATTTGAAATAACCACTTTGAAGAGTAATTTGGCAGTATACATTAAAACTGAAAATGTACATATCCTATAACCTAGCAATTCTATTCCTGGATATTTACATACTTTTACACACATGTGTAAGGAAATGGTTCATGCATGTTCACTACAGAATTTTTTTGTAATGGCAAAAGATAGAAACAACCTGAATGTCAGTCAGTAGTTAAGTGGGTAGAATGCTATGGTATAGTCAATAAGTTACGAAAGCTAAAATAAAGCTGCTAAAATAAATAAACTTGGCCAAAATGATCAGGTAAATGTTGAAGATTAGGTACAGAGCAATGCCAATTTGTGAACAAAAATGTGCATGAATGATTTCTATGTATCATGGGTACATGCAAGTGAGAAAAATATTACAAATGGACTAAGATGATTTATACCAATTCATGATAGAAGATTGCATTTGGGAGGGGTGATTAACTTTATAATGTTTTATTTCTTATAAAATAAAAAAAATCAAATGTAGAATTTGTTCAGTTTGAGGGTTGTGGGTGCCTGAGGTTACTCTATTATGTTATTCTTTGTACTTTTCTATATTTTCTCAAAATTAAAAAAAAAATTGTCTTAAAGACTGCAAAGCCGTAAGAGCAGAAACTGTGTTTTATTCATATTTCTATCAACAGTACCTAATACCCTTACTGGAATATAGGATTTCCTCAATACATACTTGCTAAATATATATGTGTTGAATAAATAAACATTTTATTGGAGAAAAAAAGAGAAAGACTTAAGGAAGAAAAGATGAGTGGTGAGAAATTTTTTGGGTTTACATGTGTGTCACTTACCCATGCCACCTGAGACTTTTGACTGAACTATGCTACTCTAAAGCAGATAGGATTTTTGAGATGACAAGATGATGTGAAAAAAGCCCCTTTCCATCCAGCAGATACCAAGAATGTTATAGGGATCCACTGGTTATTGTAGTAGTTTCCAAATTCCCAACAGATATTAATCTTTGGGTTTCAGGAATAAAAAATTGAAATTTCTGAAATCATAAGTTATTTTGTATTTTTCATAACACTTATTTACATGTTTTAAAATGAGTAAGCGTAATAATAAACAATGAGTCATTTTTCTGTGATAGGATCATACTGAAAGTTCTAGAAGTTTCTTTTTGTTTAAAAAAGTTAATAAAAGCATGGTTTATTATTATCGTAAACCAATATATTGGACAAGATTATATTTTTCAATTACACATAAGAATTGCTACCTGTTATAAACATTTCATAATGAAAATCATTAAAAGAAGGAAGCATTAATGCAAAATAAATTCTAAATAAAAATCATTTTAAAAATAAAAATATTTAATATTTTAAAAGTTATTCTTCAAATGACAATTTAAAACACATAAAACAGATGCCTTATCTGATAGATTTTATCTGTTTTGTGGCAAATATTCCAGATGAGGAATATTTTCTCTCATTCTGCACTTGATGTTGGTTCAGTTTCTAAAAGTGCTTCCAAAAACATTATCGGATCGGACATTAGGGCATATGGTGTGTTTATCAGCTCACTTACTTTTTTTTTTTTTCTCTCTCTTTTTTGACCAGTAAGGGGATCGCAACCCTTGGCACGGTGTGGTCTGCACCATGCTCAGCCAGTGAGCGCACCAGCCATCCCTATATAGGATCTGAACCCACGGCCTCGGCGCTACCAGAGCTGTACTCTCCCGAGTGAGCCATGGGGTCGGCCCATCATTTACTTTTTTAACAGTGAAAATATTCTGTCTGTTTTACAAAGTACTATTGCTTTAGCGAATATTCAAACAGTGTTTTCCAGTGAAAATGAAGCAAACACGATTGGGTAATATTCAAATATGGTCATGTGTTGCTTAATGGCGTGGATAGATTCTGAGAAATGCATCATTAGGCGATTTCATTGTTGTGTGAACATTACAGAGTGTATTTAATCCCAGATAGTACAGCCTGCCACATACCTAGGCTATGTGATATAGCACTATAACCTTACAGAATCACTGCCTTGTATGTGGTCCATTGTTGACAGAAATGTCGTTATGGGGCTGATGGAGTTTGGATGTGTTGTCCCCTCCAAAACTCATGTGGAAATTTGATCTCCAATGTGGCAGTGTTGGAAACTGATTGAGTCATGGGGGCGGATCCCTCATGAATGGATTAATGCTCTCCCTGGGGGAAGAGGGGTAGTGAGTGAGTTCTTGCTCTATTAGTTCCGGGGAGAGCTGGTTGTTTAAACGACCCTGGCATCTCTTCTTGCTTCCTCTCTCTTGCTTCCTCTCACCATGTGATCTGCTCATACCTGCCGGCTCCCTGCCACTATCCGCCACGAGTAGAAGCAGCCTGAGGCCCGTACCAGATGCAGCTGTCCCAGAATCGAAAGCCAAATAAACCTCTGTTCTTTATAAATTCCCAGTCTCAGGTATTTCTGTTATCGCAACACAAAACGGACTAAAACAGGGGCACATGACTGTAATGTAACTTTTGGATCTCCTAGCAACATCAGCTGCATTACACAGAATCATATGTTGAAGTTGCCAATTTAGAAACTTATTTTGTTTCCAAAACTTGTTATTTCTTGAGATACCATTTATAGGATTAACACAATGTATTTTATGTGTATAGACATATTAATGTTTATTTTATTAGCAAGAATCACTCACCAGTAGGTCCAGAAACACACACATAACATGGCAAAAGTTATAAGTAAGACTAACTGATTAGATATTAACTGCTTCTCTTTTATGTGCTCCTGTCCTGCTTTCCAGAAATGTTTACCTAAATCTTTGAATGCCAATGTTTTCTGTCTTAATCACTATGTTGATAGTTAAGGTTTAATTTCCTCCTTTACATTGATTTGCCACCTTTGTCAAAGATCAATTGACCATATATATGCGTGTGAGACGATTTCTGAATTCTATTCTGTTCCATTGTCTATATGTATTCTATATGTCTCTTCACAAATATCAAACTGTCTTACTTATGTAGAGCTTTGTAATAAGTATTGAAATTAGGTAAGGTAAATCCTCCGATTTTGTCCTTCTTTTAAAAAATTGCTTTGGTTTTTCTAGGTTCTTTGTCTTTCCATATGAATTTTAGAATCAGCTTGCCAGTTTCTACAAAAGTGTGCTGAAATTTTAATTGAGATTGAGTCGAATCTATAAGTTAATTTGGTGAAAACAATAACAATATTGAGTCTTGTAATTCATGAACATGGTTTGTCTTTTCATTAACTTAGGACCTTCAAAAAAAGAAAGGAATCAACATTTAAAAGCACATAAAATATGCAAGGCACAGTAATAGGTGCTTTACATACATCATATTAATTAAAATTCACCATTTATTAGGCAGATTATACATAAAAGGAAATGGGGACATGGAGAGGGTAAGTAACTCCCTGGAGGCCAGTCAGTAAGTGGCATACAAAGGAATTTGAGCCCCTACCTGTCTGCCTCCAAAGCCTGGATTTTTCTATTCACTGGTCTACATAGCTCAGCTATAACTAGGGTTAAATGAGGGCTGTCGTTAAGGTCTGTGAACTTCTCCTAAGTTTAGATCGTTCCTGAACAATCAAGCATTTCAAACTCTCACCATCATAATTTCAATGTTACAGTAAGGAGACAGTGTTAAATCATGTAGAGGCATATGGGCATTAGAGATTAAATTATATTTTCCAAAATGCACTTGAGAATCGAGTGTGCCAATTATATTCTTTGGTTAGCTACCTTGTTCACAGCACTTGGGATTCAGGTTAATGAACAGCATAAAATTCTTGTACCCGTTGCAGGAAAAGATATTTCCGTTTATCCATGCATCTGGCTTAGGATTTGAAAAAACGGTTTTGAAAAAGGTTTGACAGCTCTTGATATAATTTCGGAAACACCGTGTTAGGGAAATTAAGTGACCTTTACAAATTTACCCGTGGACAATAAAATAAAAATAAAAAAACAAATCCAAAGTGATTGGAATTAAAATTACCCAGAGTTCCTGATCCAGTCCTGATAAGGAGTAAACTAAGGTTTAATTTTTAAAAATAATTCATGAAGAACAAGGTTCCGGTTCAAAGTCTGCCTCAGGTACTTCTATCCACATTTCTTCTAAGAGCTTTCCAGGGCTCTTTCTGTCCCAGAGCCCAGCTTAGGGAAGAGTGTAGTCGACAGCCCGTTCGTTTCGTAGCCCCTTAAACTAGAAGCCCTGGGGTGGGTGGGTACAAGGCTCAGGCCGAAATGTCTTACATTTCACGATTTCATCTCTAATGCAAAAATCAGATTGGAAGGCTGCAGAGAGGATTGAGCACTTATCCAGTGCTGGGCCCCATTATGTGGAGCGGTTCCTGGGAGGAATGGCCAGGAGGGGGTGGCCCCTGCCCGGTCTGAAGCCCAGAGCCCACGCAGGGGCACCTCGTCTCGCGGCAGCTCCTGAGCAAAGGGAGAAAACCCGAGGAAGGCTGTGCGGGTTGTTTACGGTCAAAGCGAGGGTCGTGATGGTGTGGGAATGCCAGACATCTGGGACGGCGCCGGGGCATTCAGACGGCCGCCTCCGCCTCACCTGGCCTGAAAGACGTCCCAGACAGGGCGTGGAAGGGAGACCGATCGATGGGGAGGAGGGTCACGAGTTAAAGGGGCCGGACAGGGGAGGGAGGATGCCTCCGGCGGCGACTCGCGGCTGCCGGGCTCACGTCTGACTCTGGGCGGAGCGGAGCCTCAGTGGCTGCTAGAGCCGCTCGCTGACATGCCGCGTCCCCTTGCGACTAGAAGACCTGACGCCTCCCGGCCGCCCGGCTCACGCTGCTCCCTCCGGTCACCCAGCTGTCCCCGCCGGGCGCCCCCTCCCTGCGCCATGGCTGCAGGTGAACCGCGCCGCGCGCCGTTCGGAGGCATCAGGTGTCGTGGGAAAGGCGCCCGCGGGGCGCAGGGAGGGACCGCGATGTCGCCAGCCGTCGGTGACACAGAGCGGGAGGGTCGGGCGCCTCCGGACGTCGGCGCCATGGAGGGCACACAGGTGGGAGCGGGGTGCGAGATGCAGCTGTTCTGCACAGCTCCAGCTCCGCCGCCGGCCGGAGGTCAGTGGGGCGCACGCCGGCCGGGTTCGGGCCCGGGTCCCGCTGGTCGGGTCGGCGCGCCCCCGCCCTGGTTAACCGCAGGCCCAAACTGCGGCGGGTGGGGGGCTCGCTCCTCGGCCCCCGCCCACCGGGAAGCCCGAGGCGAGAACCCCGAGAGCAGGAAGCCTCTCCCCTCCCAGAGCCTCGCCCTCAAAGGCCTAGGGCGCGGGAGGACGTCTGGGTGCCGGCGGGGGCTCGTAGGTGGTCCTGAAGTTGCTCTTCGGGCCTCTCTCCACTCGCATTGCTCCTTTATTAGAGGCAAGGGGTGGAGGGGGGCGGATGGAAATGGGGGATAAAGCCTGGGTCCCTGCGCTGGTGCAAAGCAGCCTCCAGCCGGGCTCGGGCCGTCTGTAGAGTCCGAGGGGCAGCGCTTTCCCCACGGAACACCAGCCGGTGCTGGAAAGCCAGTCTGAATGCTTGTTTTTAAAAAATGAAGGAAGGAAGAAAGAAGAGACCGAAGTTTTGGGTGTGGTAAAGAGCGAAAGAGCTTCTTAAGAAATGAGGTTGCGTTACTTGGTCGCCACCTGTGAGGCTTTTACTATTTACACGTATTCCCTGGCCTTCTCTAATTTTTTGCAGCTCAGTCGAATTAAGCCTTTGACCGCACGCATGAATAACCTCTGTGTCAGTTGTGGGTTCTAAGATCAAGCCTAATACCCCGGGTGGACTCTCCTGATGGTCCCCTTCGCCCACCCTGCCTCCTGAGCAGCGCTCCCGCGTGGCTGTGAAGGCAGCTGCGGATATTCCTTCGGCGGCTGGGGGTCCCCACAGTTTGCCAGTTTCAAAATGCACCCTTGAAAGGCCTTTTCAGATGAGATAAAGCTAATGTTTGCAAGTTTAGCGGTCGGTCCTTAAGAATGAAATGTCTTGCTTACGGAACAACTTGGTGCGATGTGCTGAATAAATTAAGAGTGGTTGGCTCATTTTCTCTTTGCTCCTGTGGGTTACTGTTACATGGTGTGTGGCTAATTTGTTTAAAGTTTATTTTTCCTCTTATCAGAATGGAAAGGGCTTAACGTGATCTCAGATCTGTAGTTCACCAACAAGCTTCATTATTAACAACTTCATTATTATGTTGGTATTCATATGCAAGGTTTTATCAGCATAAAATCACCTTCGTTTTAAGTCCTACAGATAAAAGCTCCTTAAATGCTGGCTAAAATATCCTACCTTTTCAAAAAATATTCACTTCGCGGGGGAGGGTTGGGGGGTGCAGGGATCTAAACCCATGACTTTGATATTGTAAGTCTGTGCTCTAACCAACTGAGCTAATAATTGGTGGGCCCCTGTTACCTATTTTTAATTGTACATGTTAATGGCATACAGTGTGTTGTTTCAATACATGCACACATTGTATAATGATCTCCTCCTGGTAGTCAGCATTTCCATCACGTTATCCTATCTTTTTGAAAGAGGAAATAAAATGTTCTTGAGCAAAAACTCTAAGGGATTAATAACTTTTTTCATATGTCTTTACCTAAGAATTATTGTACTTATGCTTGACAGGCATTTTAACACACACACATATGAGCCACACTTGAATGACTTCTATCATAATTATTTCATTTGAAGGTAGTTCATAGGCTGCATAGGCTACATAGTAAATATGTTTTATGCTTTATTCACTCAGCAGTTTTATTAATTTTTTCATTAATCAAGAGTTTCAAAACTTTCCCCATGGTTAGTTTTTATAGACAATATCTACTGTTTGGAGATGTAGGGTTTGCTAAGAATCTTTGAATTGGAATCAGAAATGGGTTTCTAGACTTGGAAAATAGTGTGGTACCTAAACAATGACTTGTCAAATACTGTATGAATGCAAGTTAAATTATCCCCCTTTCTTTGCTGAGTATGAGTTATTATAAAAGTATCAACCAAAGCCAACCTTTCTATTCTGTATGGAAGTACTGTACTCTCCTGGTGGTTTGAGATATTTTATTTTGAACAGGTTTCCATAGTACCAGTATTAATCTGAGGGAAAATACAAGATAGGTCCCAGTCTCTAGAGTGACTTATCTGTCACTTTGGAAAAGCTGGCTATGAAGACAATAAAACCAGCCTCACTCTTTTCAAAGGGACAAAAGAAATAATAGGTACGAAGTACATTGAAAAGTAAAATGTGCTACATAACTATAAGACTTTCAATAAGAAGCAAATACAAGTGATGAGGATAACTGGGAATCAGACTTAAAGTGAGTGCCTATGTCCCCCTCTATAGAACAGTTAAGTTCTCAGAGGCTCACATTGCCCGTTAGGAACAACAGTTAAGTTTTTGGAGGTTCATATTGTCCCTTAAGAATCTTGGCGGTTTAGAAAGCTGTTCTGTCTGCTGGGGGTGTAGGTTAAGTTAGGCTGCCTGCTTAGTGCTAGATCCCATGCAAGAGCTTTATTGCATTTTTATTTAATGTTCGCTACAGTCATATGAGGGTAGGTATTATTCCTATTTTTCAGGAAAGGAAACTGAGGCTCAGGGAGGCTGAGTGACTTGCTTAAGGTCACACAAGGGTTAAGTTGTAGAACCAAACTTGGTTCTCTAAACCCTACTGCCTTTAACTCAGTGGTTTAAATTTTTTTTTCTTTTTTTTAAATAATCTGATGAAAGTTTTAGTTTCTCCTCAGGAAAAAATGGCCATATCCACAAATACACAAAATTTTGCCTACAATTTCAGGGTCTGCCTACCCTTTGAAGTCCTTGCCCAGGCTTGCAGGTCTCAATCCCTGCTCTAACTGTATCTGTTACTGAATGAGGCAGAAAGCAAGTACATACTTGAATTTGGTAACTTTCAACTAGGTGAAAATCCACTTAGTAATTGAAACAAATAGAAAAATGATGTCTTACTTTCTAATTAATTCTGTAAACAACTAAAGTACAGTTTAGTGCAATGGTGCTTATTTGAAATCTTTTGTTTGGGCTTCTTCCTGCAATATCCTGCAATAGCAAAGAATCGGTATGTATGCCTTTACTGACTGAATGGAAATGTTTTTTTGTTTTTTTTTGTTTTCCTCCCTAGAGATGGCAAATCCTGAGGTAGTTGTAAATAGCTGCAGCTCTCATGAAGACGAAAGTCACTGCACTTTTAACCATCATACATCTCCATCTGAAGAGCTTCTATTAGAAGACCAGATGAGGCGAAAACTCAAATTTTTTTTTATGAATCCTTGTGAGAAGTTCTGGGCTCGAGGTAGAAAACCATGGAAACTTGCCATACAAATTCTAAAAATTGCAATGGTGACTCTCCAGGTAAGCATCTCGGATCATGAGTTTGGTGAAGGCCTCTTTTAATAACAGAGAACTATGGACAGTGGTTTTTTATAACTTTAATAATATGCATAGTGGGGAACAATAAATAATGAAACATACAATCTTAAATCCTTCTCTCTTTAACACTTGTGAAAGACTTTGGCTTTCTTTCCTTGGCTTTTTCTTCTTGTCCTTCATTAAGTTATAATTTTAGTCATGTAATCTAATTAGTGTTCAGGAAAGGAAAATTTTAATATTTGGCTTCCAGTCAAGAGGTTTAGCTGTAGGTTTCTAAATCAGCAGTGGAAACTAGTGTTGCCCAACATGAGGATTTTCTTTTCCTTCCTAGTTAGTTTCCTGGGAATTTCTCTCTCCAGTAACTTCAAGAGTTTCTGCGACAGGCTAGTTCTTGGATTGCCACAGCCCTGTGATCATGACAGCAGTGCAATGGAAGAATGTGGAGTTAACAAAAGACGAGTGGCATTAGCTAGTGAACCATGGGACTTCATTTTAGCTCAAAGGAAAATTTTTCGAATCTCATTTTCTTGGCTTCTTTTAACATTTTTGTAGGAAACCATATTTTGTGATCCTTATATTGATTGGTTGTAATTCATTCTTATGAAAATACTTTTCCTGCTGGTGAGGGTAATTATCTCTTGTTAAAAGCAAAAGGGTGAAAATAAAAGTATTTTAATGAGAAAAATAGATGTGATAAGTTTATTTTTATTATTACTTCTTGGTGGAAAAAATGCATAAGTAAACAAATAACTGGTGTTGAAGGAGAGATTTAAAAAATCCTGACATTACTTATCCTAACTCTTATTGAGAATAAATGTTTATGATTGTTAGAAGCTAAGGCAATTTGTACAATTATATGAAATTGTTAGTATTCTTGCTAAAGTTTCTAATGCTAGATGTTTTGTCAAGGGAAACAAACATTTGGGCGACTGCTACTCTGTTTCAGTATGTTATTTAATTTAATTCTAACAACATTACTATTGGGTAAATACTAGCATCTCTCATTTTACAGAGGAGTAAACTGACATTTATAGAGTTTGTTTAAAGCCACATGGCTAGTCAGTGGCAGAATCAAGACTTTAGACACAGGTGTTCACTTTCCCTAATATAGCATCACGAAAAAGGATGTTGCATTCTCAGTATATTATTTGACAAGGGGAATTGAAATTCTTAACTTCCGTGATAATAGTGTGTCACAGTGGCGAGAAATTTGTGTTGTTTCTTATAAGGGAAAAAGCCTGTGTCAGTCGAACATGTATATTTTCTACTTAGCATAATAATAGGTACCACTTGAGTGTTTGCTGTATACTAGCCTAAATGTTTTATAGACATCATCTTGTTCAATTTTTAAAACAAATTGGAGGTAAATAGTGGTATCCCCATTTCACAAACAGGAACATTGAAGCTTAGTAAGATGAAATAATCTGTCATAGGAGACCAGAAGAGTAGAACTGAGATTCAAACTCAGATTTATTTTCTCTAGGACTTATGTTCTTAATTAATCCTTAGTCTTTTAGGGAGCTTATCTAACCTTCCTATGTTTACTAGGGTGGTACAGAAGAAAACTGGCCAATGGTTTAAGATTTTAAGCCGATTAGTAATAAGCATGTAAAAGGTATTTAGATATGTCTTAAAAAGAAACTGAGAGTTTCTTTGTTGTGATGCTTCCTTAATCTATATCTGAGCAATCAAACAAATATCACATAAAGGCAACTTTGTAATTGAGCAATTATGTGTGAGTTGGTGACCAATTAACTTTTTTCAGAGAAAAGAAGGTGGTCTTTCTGTTAAGTTGGAGATTTTGTGTCTGTAGCAGCAAAAGAAAGATGTCTACAAAGATAGGTACCCTACTAAAAATTTCTCTTTTCCCACTCCCTGGCTCAGTCTCTGAATTATAGCAGTTCCCTCTCAGACACTGCTACTTCTGATCTGCCGCTACACCCTTCAGGGCAGGGACTGATAGTCTTCTCATTGCATCCTCAGTCCCTAGTTCAGTGCTGGCACATGGGAAGTATTCAAGTATTTGAATGAACTGGTAAGGATATCTTTGGGAATTCTTTGGAGGCATTTTGGTCATCAGCTTCAGTATATATAAAATCCCTGGAATATAAGCTGTCATCTTATCAGTATTTAAATGAGGACACTTAGCTTAAAGAGGCTCTTCAGAAATGACAATCAAGTTAGATGGAGACTGATGACATGTGTGGGGTGCAGGCCATACGTTACAAGGAGAAGAGAGCGGGAGAAAGATTTGTCTACTCTATATTTTTCCTGATCAGACCCTAATTACTCTGTGTAGCATGATAAAGTGGATAGATCTTGGATTTATTCTGTCAGACACAGGTTCCAATTTTAACTATACACTTGCTAGTGATATAACTTGAAAAATTACTTAACTTCTTTGAGCTTTTATATACTCATCTGTAAAATGGTTATTTCTGGAACTATGCTGTGGGATGGCATGAAGAAAGTTCCTGGAACAGTGCTGGCACATAGGCACTCAGTGTTGCTTCCCCCTTCCATAAAAATACTCTGTCTCACTCTGGGATCCAAGTCAGAATGTACTTTCTAAACTTACAATGTGTGTGTGTGTTAGAGAGAGAGAGACAGAGAGACAAAGAGAGAGAGAGGTGGTTTGGGAGGGAAGAGAAGATAAAAGAGAGACCTTTTTGTGTGTGAACAACCGAGTTTCATGTAAAACTCTAATGAAAATATTAAGGATACATTATTTAAATATACTTTAGAGATGAGTTGAAAGGATATTTTCTATGTTTGATCTTATTGTCACAGTTTTGGTAATTAGGCGTAGAAATACAGTTTAGCAATAGGACTTGGACTTTCTTACAGTGTATTATCCACCTGCTGCAAAACCCTCATGATGTCCTGCAGAATTCATTTTAAACTCTGCTACTTGCCACACAAGCCCCTGCACATCTGCCTCCACTTTTTCTGATCACATTTTTCACCCTTCTACTTTTTTTTTTCTTTGAAGCTGGTCTTGTTTGGGCTAAGTAACCAGATGGTGGTAGCTTTCAAGGAAGAGAACACTATCGCATTCAAACATCTCTTCTTAAAAGGATATATGGACCGAATGGATGACACATATGCAGTGTACACACAAAGAGATGTATATGATCAGATCATCTTTGCAGTGAACCAGGTAAATCAAGCGTGTGCATTCTTTAAATGGGAGAAAGAACAAACTGGAAAAATGGTGGCAATGCATGCAATACAAACTGAAATTCATGTGTGGAAGGATGAACATCTCTGCTTGGAAATGACTTATGTATAAAACCATTTTTAAATTGTTTTTTAAAATGTTGCCAACAACTGCTTCACAAAGACCACTGAGGGTGGGGGAGGAATGTTGCCAACAAACTTTTACAAAACTAGAAACTAAAAAAAAAAAAAAAAAACTTTAGTAACAGAGAGACAGAAATTTTAAAGATTTAATTAAAAGAATCAGAGATAGGGTTTGGCAGGAGTCTCAAAGACTTAAAATTACTAAACTTGACCCTGGTTGTAAGTAGTCATTAAGTCTTCAGAGCTTATACTTTCAGGGGACCTTAACAAATAGTGAGAATATTAACTTTGCAGAGTGTGTGTAGCAACCGAGACCTGAACATTCATTTAAAAAATAACTAAGGCCTTTATGCTGTACATAACAATAATTTTATTGTGACATTGTCTAACCAACACACAAAAAGTAGGTTTGTTATTCATACAGATGAGTGAAATCTTTATTCTGAATTCTTAATTATTTTTGCTATACACAGTACTTTCTCAAGATTCCAAATTTCTTACTTTGTTGATATCATTGAAAGTTTTCTTGAAGTCAGTATTTCCAACCTGGGTTAGTTTGCAAGCCACATTTCAAAATTATTATAACTCTTCTTCAAAAAATTACTATCGTGCAATTATTATCTTTATTTTCTAGAGACAATCTATGCACAGTGAGATTGTAAACTGCTAGGATAAAATATCTATTTATGACACTAAAGCTTACTGTTAGCATTAGGATTAGGGAAATTAGCCAGAAATCTACAGTAATAAAGATAAGCTGCATAAGTTGTTCAACAGAATTATGCAATTTATTGGAGGGAAATATAGCATAATGCTGGAAATATTGAATTTTGAGATTTTTGTTTTAAATGTGTTAAGTTTCTCTAAAGCTACTCTGAACCAAATTGGTAGTTTGTTTTTTTTGGTAGTGGTGGTTGGCTAGGGGGAGGCGGATAGAGGTGAGAGGTAAACAGACCCATCAAATTCTTTATAAAACATCTTTATAAAACATCACTTTGTAACACATCTTTAGTAGGCCTAAACTCAATCTTCAAAATATAGTATTTGGCATTCAGGCCATTCTGCTGATCGGATTTCTATCTTCTTTACAGAAATCCATATAGATTTCTTATCCTAATTGTCTTGGTGTCCTGCTGCTATAACAAAATACCTAAGACTGAGTAATTTATAAACAACAAAAATTTATTTCTCACAGTTCTGGAGGCTAAGAAGTCCAAGATCAAGGTCCTGGCAAGTTTGGTGTTTGGTGAAGGCTTGCATGTCCTTGCTTTGTCCTCATATGGCAGGAGGGACCAGAGGGCAAAAGGGCCTAGCTAGTTCTCTCCAGCCCTTTTATAAGATTGCTGATCTCATTCATGTGGGCTCTGCCTTCATGATTTAATCACCTCCTAAAGGTCCCACCTCTTAATACTATCATATTGGGGCTTAAATTCCAACATGTGAATTTTGGAAGGACCCATACATTCTAACTATATAAATAGATAATACTAATTGTGATGCTTTACCTTGGGCAGATGATTCCCAACTGTCTTCCAAGCACCACTGGCCACTTTCAGCTGAAGATAAAAAGTATCTTGATCAAAATTTTTATGAATAAATCGGGTTTTTGTGATTAATGAGGTCAATTAGTCTACATGCTTCTAGAGAATTGAATAGGGAAAATATGGACTGATATTAAAGCAGGAAGACTCTTTTTTTTTTGGTAAGAAAATATCTTCAGAATTGAGGCGATAGTCACTGAGGAGAACTGACACTCAGGATGGTGGCCTCTCAGTCCTTAGAGGCATTTCCATGGCTCATTAACTATCCTGAAGGGTTTAGCCCCAAGATGTCGTCTAACTGGATAACCTCCAGGGTTCATTTTGATCCAGTACTGTGATTATAACAGCATCACTTTTTATTACATATGCTTCTGTATTTGAATGTTAATGACCTAGTTATTTTGTTTTTATACTATATCCTTTCCTCTTATTTCTCCCATTTTATCTTTTTTTTTTTTTTTTTTTTGTGGCTGGCTGGTATGGGGTCCTCAATCACTTTTGGGTCATAGTCATTGGCTCTTTTTTTTCCGTCTCCCCCTTAAATTTGACAGTCCTCAAAGGTTTATCCTTTTCCTGCAGAAATTTGCTCCACTATGCAGCCTCGGCCATCACCAGGATGAGGGGGCTCCCAAACAGCTGCTTACTCTGCCGTGTGCCAGACACCTCACAAGCACCTCAGAATTGCTCTGTCCAAAGCAGCTTCATATTCTCTCCTCACCTAATCCCCAGACAGGTTTCTCTTTCTGGTCAGTTGCTAAGGTTCCAAGGCCTTGGTGTCTTCTTGAAATCATTCACTCTTGCAGCTCAACCATAGTTGATAAATTTCTGGTTTGGGCTGGCCTTCCTTCTTCCCCACCCATCTCTTGGCTGTTTTCTAAAGAATTCACCTAAAATCACAGATCTTATTGCATAATATTCCCCATGATATAGATATAGATACCTATTCCTATACCTATATCTACATAAAACAGTGTTCAGCAACACAGCATTTGATATACTTATTCCTTGAAAGCGGAGGTACAAAACAGGCACTGTTTGTGAATGAGTGAATGAGCTCAAAAGTCTCATTGTATGTGTTAGGATCAGGTGATCACCGAAGGACCACAATCAAACAGTCTATAATCAAGGAGCAATCAGTTTTAATCTGCTTTACTTTTGGTGCCATATCATTCAGATGAGGACCTTTAATGTGTTTTTATATTATCACCCAAATGATGACCTGGGACCCTGGATCTGAGTGAAAAACGGTTCTCAAGGCCGAGGTGCAGAGGCCAGAAGGGACAGATGCCCAGCCTGATTAAAGCTCCTCAGAAGCCACAGCCACTTAGCTGCCCTGTGCAGTCTCCCCACCAGTTCCACAGGTCAACTGCCTTCCAGCCATAGTCTCACACCACATTCATGTCCCAGAATCCTGGGACTCATGCTCCAGAACTGCCCTTTAGTTGGACACAGCCCTGCCACTTGCCCTAGACCACCGAGTTCTTGCCAGGTGCTCAGACCTCCACAAAGAACCTTATCAAGACCTCAAGGAAGTCTGGCTGTCATGTAGCTTATAATATTAACAGGCACCTACAGCCCTGGGCCTCAGATCTTTGCATTTCAAGATCTTAAAGCATTCAAGACACAAGATTCTATGGTCAGGAGGTTCGGCTCATTAGGTGATCCCTGTGGGGATTGCCCCACACATACATAGTGGGCACTCAGAAGGGCTGCGGCATGCCCTTCACAGGTGTGACTCTGTACTTCCTGAGCCCTGCTTACAGTCCTGATTTACCTCCATTACACACCCCATGTTCCAGGCGAACTGGTCTGCTTGGTACCTTAAATGGAAACCAAAAATCTCAAACTGAATATCTCTAGCATTATACTGTTTTTCCCCTACATGTAGAACACAGTGCTATTTAACAACTTACGCAGCTTGCTCTATTATCATAGATTCTGCCTCATTTTCCCTATGCTAACACTAACAGAAAGCTTGGTGCCATAATCACATATCCTCACAGTTTACCAACTCAGTGCATTGAAGAGCTGCTATTGCATTATAATTTTTCACCTCACTGTTAATTTGACAAATATCTGAGCACTTACTATGGGTCTGAAGGGCTGACACTGGAGCAGTGGACTTAATAAATTCCCTGTCCTGTGGAGCTTGCATTCTAATGGGGGAAATGGATTTTAAACAAGTTTAATCAAAATCATTTGATTTAGGGTAGTGATGAGTGCAATGAAGAAAAATAAAGCAGCATAGAGCAATGGAGGGTGGGGTGGGGAGGAAGGGCAGAGATAAGGCCAGAAAAGTCAGGGGCTAGATCTCTCAGGGCTTTATAAGATATGGAAAGGAGCTTTGAATTTTATATTGAGAGAGACAGGAAGCCATGGGAGGGCTTTCAGTAAGGGAGAGACTGTAGTCACACAAGCAAAAGCTATTCACTCGAATATTTATTTAGGATCTAGTATGTATCAGGTACTTTTTATTTATTTATTTTTTTCATTGTATATGTTTATGGGGTAGAGTTTGTTGCTTTAATACATGCATATATTATATAGTGATCCAATCAGAATAGTTAGCATATCTATCACCTAATTATTTATCATTTCTTTGTGATTATAACATTCAGGATCCTCTTCTCTGGCTATCTTGAAAATATACACTACAATATTATTAGCTATTGTCACTCTAGAGCACCAGAACTTTTTCTTTCTATCCAAATCAGGTACTGTTTTTGGTGCAAGGATACTGCAGTACACAAATAGCCAAAGTCAAGGAGGTCATATTCTAGCAGGAAGAGACAGATAGTATATAAATATATAAGTACTGGGGAAAATAAAATAAAGCAGGCAGAGTGAATAAGTGTAGGTGGTCAGAAAAGCCCTCTCTGATAAGGTAAAATGTGAGCACAGAGTAGACAGAAGTGGTGCAGGCAGAATCTTTTAGGGAGGAGGAACAGCAAGAACAGGAGTCTTGGGCAGGTTTGTATTTGGCGTATCACTGTTCTAAGGGTTTTACATGCACTAATTCACTTACTCCTTGTAACAATACTATGAGTTCTAGATGGAGGCTAGACTGATGAGAGGCAGGATTAGAAGCAGGAAGAGTAGTTAAGAGGTTTCATTTGTCCAGGGGAGAGATGATGGTGTTTGGATGAGGGCGATAGCGGTGAAGGTGATAAGAGGTAGTCAGATCTGGGATATAATTTGGAGGTAATGCATGACTTTCTGATGGATTAAAAGCAGAATATGACTGAAGGAGACTAAAAGATCTTTCCTGAGTTTTGGCCTGAACAACTGATTGTCTTAAAGAGTCACTTATTGAGGAGGGAATTATTGTGGAAGGATCAGGTTTTTCTATTTGCACATCTACCTTTAAAATTTCTCTTAGACACCACAGGTGTCATGTAGGCAGACTGTTACCCATATATGGTATTCAGTGGAGAGGTCAGGGATGAAGATGTAAATTTGGAAGTTGACAGCGTATATGGTGTTTAAAACATGGGACTGGTTGAAGTCATCTATGGAGAAAATGTGTATAAAGAAATCATGGACTAAATCCAAGGACACTCTAAGATATAGAGGTTGGCAAGGGGAGGTTTCAGAACAGAATGAGAAGCAGCAGTCTGCGTTACAGACGTCAAGTGAAGAAAGTATCCCAGGAAGGAGAAAGCACTCAACTGTATCAAATACTGTAAGTTAGATGAGGACTGAGAACTAACTATCAGATTTGGTAGCATGCTGCTCATTGGTGAACTTGACAAAGCCCTACCCAAAATCCATCCCGTGGTCCCACATTATAAATTATCTCCTTCACTTATCATAGCATATTTCATATGCATCTTTTAGTAGAATTATTTTTCTATGTGTCCAATTGCACAAAATTATTAATTCCAGGAAAGACAGATATCTTATCCTTATATTTGTATGACTAATTGTGCCAAACATATTGTTCACAGTAAGCTCTGAAACACTTTGTTTTGGAAACATCTACAGATATCCATTAAGAGTTTAAGTTGGCAATTTTTCCAAGGTACCATAAGATTCTCATCTATAAAAGTAATATTTTGTTTTATTTAGAGGACTCACTAAGACAGGGGAATATTGCTATGAAAGTTATTCGAGCAATATTTTTTGTTTTGTTTTGTTTTTTTGACCAGTAAGGGGATTGCAACCCTCGGCACGGTGTGGTCTGTACCACGCTCAGCCAGTGAACGCACCAGCCATCCCTATATAGGATCCGAACCCACAGCCCCAGCGCTACCAGCACCCCACTCTCCCAAGTGAGCCACAGGGCTGGCCCATTAAAGCAATATTTTTTTAAGAAAAGGTTTTGCTGGTTGACTGGAACTATTGTATCCCACTTCATATATTGCAGTAGTAAAGTACAACTCTGACTTCATAGGACACAGTTCAAAGATAAATCAAATTTTTATTCACACTGAATGTAAAACCAGTCCCTGAACATAGTTCTTTAAAAGAGGAAAAAACCTCAGAGGTTATGTGGCTTCAGACTTTAATTTTGCAGATAAGGAACCAGAATCTCAGAAATTTTTTGACAGAAATGGGACTTGAACCCAGGACTCTAATGTGCCAGTGCTCTTTGCCCTGCCTTCCTGGTGCACAACAGCATGTGGGAACCAGCAGTTTCAACGGTGGGGAGGGAGGGGCACCAAGGCTTCACCTCTGACATTCCTATTCTCTGTGTTCTTGGTTGAAGTACTTGCAGCTACGCAACATCTCCATTGGGAACCATGCTTATGAGAACGAGGGTACCAAGCAGTCTGCTATGGCCATCTGTCACCACTTCTACAAGCGAGGAAACATCTATCCTGGAAATGACACCTTTGACATTGATCCAGAAATTGAAACTGGTAATGTTCTTCTATAAGCTAGAACTTCAATTTCTAACTCCTTGATTTATGCTTAAAATCAGTAATTTTATTTCTGAAAACATTGATTTAACCTGTGCTATTAGGACACAGCAAGAATTGCATAGGAGTTATTATGGTGCAAGTAGCATTCTAAGCCTTTTACTACAACTTGAGAATCCCCTCCCCCCCCCAAAAAAAAGACAGACAAGGTGAAGTTTATCATTATCCCCATTTTACAGAAGACTAAAACATAGCTCAGAAAGTTGAGCGATCTGCTCAGTGTGGAGCTAGTAAGAGGCAGCACTGGAATTTGACCCAGTCTGTCTGTGCTCTTCGCCACTGAATTTCGCTGCTTCTCATGCTGGACAAGCCAGTTAAATAGATAGGCATTGTATTAGTCCCTTTCATGTTGCTATAACAGAACACCTGAGACTGGGTAATGTATAAAGAATAGAGGTTTATTTGGCTTATGATTCTGGGACAGCTGCATCTGGCGCAGGCCTCAGGCTGCTTCTACTCATGGTGGAAAGTGGCAGACAGCCAGAGGGTACAAGCAGATCACATGGTGAGAGGAAGCAGGAGAGAGAGGGGAGGTGCCAGCGTCTTTTAAACAACCAGCCTTCTCGGGAAATAATAAAGTGAGATCTCACTCACTACCCCTATCCCCCAGGGAGAACATGAATCCATTCATGAGGGATCTGCCCCCATGACTGAAACAGCTCCCAACACTGCCACGTTGGGGATCAGATTTCCATGAGTTCTGGGAGAACAATACATCCGAACGCTATCAAGTATTATGCTTACAAACTCTTGATGTATTTAACCCCCCTCCCCATAGCACTTTACTATTCAGCATCTTTGGGGATAGGTTGAGAGGAGGAAGAATGAGAACCAGAAGTTGGTATAGCACAGCTTATTTTTATTAGCAAAGTTCTATTTGCAATATGTACCTAAAATATAAGTTGAAAAATAAATAGTCACATACTTTTAATAATAGCCACTAGGATTTTTTAAAAGAGATAGTAAAGGATAACAGTACCAATTTGTGAATTTAAAAAAAATTTTTTTTTAAAGTGCTGATTGAGGAAAAATCGTCAACACGTAACATTAAAAAAAGAGATCCTGTAAACTTAGACAGTCTTATTTTAGGCACTGCAAGTGCTTCAGATCCTATGCGTAGGATACAAAAAAAGGAGGGGGTGGGACTCAAAGTTTATCTAGGCTTTAAAAGACAGGAAGAATTCTATAGCATTCTATAGAACACTAATGAGATAAGTTCAGATTTCTCTCTATCTAACCCCCCGTCCACTCCAGAAATGTAGCCACTTAAGTCTTAAAAACAAATGTCATTGTAACCAAGTGGTATTGATGTCTAGCTTTTAAAATCTTAATTCAGAAAAATAATAGAATGTGAATAACTGGTCTTAAATGGATTAGCCTTTCAAAACGCAGTTTCATTTATTTATTTTAGGTACTATATCATATTTTTGTTCTTTTCTATTGCAGAATGTTTCCTTGTAGAGCCAGATGAACCTTTTCATATTGGAACCCTGGAAGAAAATAAACTCAACCTAACGCTGGACTTCCATAGGTGAGGGAAGTTGATGAGACCATAACTTATGTTTGTGTATATGTTTCCCCTGAACTAAAATCTCCTCTGTTTTCTAGACTCCTAACAGTGGAGCTTCAATTTAAACTGAAGGCCATTAATCTGCAGACAGTGCGTCATCAGGAACTCCCTGACTGTTATGACTTTACTCTGACCGTAAGTGTGGGCCAGACTAAGTTGCGTTCTAGTCTGGAGAAAAATAGTTTTATCTAGTTATATGTTTCATACACTTGTATTAAGGCATGATCAAGTATATAGGATGTTTCTACTTGAATGTGCTAGGGGAAACATTGATGCAGCTAGCTCTATTTTATTATAATAACTTGTTTATTTGTCAATTATCTGTCTTCTGCACCTCAGTGTAAGTTCCATGAGGGCAGGGACCTTGTCTTGTTCACTATGTGAACAATGGCTGGCACAGAATAGATGGTCAAACACAAAAGGAACAAGGGTTTGTAGGTTCCGCGTGGTCGGCTCTCAGCATTTGTGGCTGGCTGCTGACAGTCATTGCCAAGGGTTCTTGCTACTGAGTTTCCTCATGGAAGTTTGCAGCCTTTGGATTATTGCTCACAGTGCCTTCCTCGTGCTGTCTCTGAATGCTCTGATTCATTACGCCCCTTTCAGCCCACCCTATCACTTCTATGTTCTCTACAATCCAGTTGCAAATGGAGCTATTAAGCTCTGTAGAGAGCACAAGATGCCTCTCATGTGAGTTTATCACTTCACAGGATTGGAATGCTGTTTGGTCATATGCAGGGCAGCATTTGAAACAACTTACCTTCACACAATCCAGATTTCTATTACTTTAGCAGTAGTTTGTATCAAACGCTACATCCATGGTACTCAACTAGCTGGCTGTGAAAAATCAAATTTTCAGAGATTTAGGTTTTAAAAAACCCAGACTGTAGTATAATGTTACAATTCTGCATAGCATTCAACAAGAAAAAGCACTAAAAGTGTAAGACTATTTTAAATTGGGCTATAAATTTTGGTCCTAATATTAATCAGCAAGTTATGAATTATCAGCATTACTTGATTTTTTTAAAAAACTGAGCTATTATTCACAGTCTTCTCTCTCTCTCTCTCTCTCTCTCTCTCTCTCTTTCAAATTTGAGAAATGACACTTCATAATTTTTGTAATCCTGACATCTCCTTCATGGACGCTTTTACAATTCTTCAGTCAGAATACATTCTGTGCTAGGAACTACAGGTGTTTTGTGGGGTTTGTTATTTTCCTTCCCTTCCCTTCCCTTTCTCTCTCTTTCTTCCTTTTCAGTGATTCAGTACAGTGGTAAAATCAACTTGACCTGTTAGCCATATGCAGATTTGTTGTATTTTCACCATTATTGTAGAATCATCCTAGCCCTACGCCTCTGCGTTGTGGATTCAGCAGTGCATCTTATAGGACTGTGGTAGAACTTAAATCCTATAAGGTAGTTTAATAATAAAAGTCATTAGTGCAACTTCATTGTCATAAGTAAATGTGAACTGGGCAGCCTGCACCTGATATAAAACATAGGGACTTGGGAACCAGACAAGCCTAGATTTTAATTCTAGCTCACCTGTTAGTAGATACGTAACTTTAGGCAAACTACTTAATTGGCCTGTGCCTCAGTTTTCTCATCTATAAAACAAAATTAATGTCCACCTATTGGACAAGGTTGGTGTCAAGATATAAGATGATATATGTAAAGGTCCTACCTCAGTATCTGGTATGTAGAAGATATTTGATTCATTCAACAGCCATTTATTAAACCTTTGCTATGTGTGTGATGTGGTTTGAATATTTGTCCCTTCCAAAGCTCATGTTGAAGCTTCTTTTTAAAGGAACTTATTTAATTTTTAATTGAAACATATTCATAGATTTATGGGGTACAAAGTTATACTTTACTACATGTATACAATGTGTGAGGGTCAAACAGGGTAGTTAGCATATTTGTCATCAAAAAAATTTATTATTTCTTTGTGATGAGAACATTTAATCTCTTCTCTTTAAGCCATTTGAAGACATATAGTAAATTATTGTTAATTATAGATGCCTAGCACTACTGTACACCACTAGCACTTATTTTTCGTATCCAGCTGTCATTTTAAGTCCATTAACCAACCTCTCCCTATGCCCTACTTGCTTCCCTTCCCAGCCTCTAGTATCATGATGAAACTTAATGGTTTTTGAAAGATGAGGCCTTTAAGAGGTGATTAGACCATGAGAGCTATGCCCTCATGAATGGATTAATTCATTCATGGGTTAATGGATTAATGGATTATCAAGGGAGTAACTGGTAGCTTTATAAGGAGAGGAAGAGATCATATGGACATACTCAGCCCTCTCTTCATGTGAAGTCCTGCACCACCTTGGTACTCTACAGAGAGTCCCCACCAAGAAGAAGGCCCTCACCAGATGTGCCCCCTTGCCGCTTGGACCTTGGACTTCCCAGCCTCCAGAATTGTACAAAGTAAATGTTATTTCTTTATAAATTACCCAGTATCAGGTATTCTGTTATAAACAACAGAAAACTGACTACTACAATGTGCCCAGTTGGAGTTATAATGGAAAAGTAGAGCACTAACATTCACGCACAGTAGTTTAATAAATTTTTGCATCGTATATTTGAAGTTCTTTATTTGGTGTATAAACATCTAGGATTCTTGTGTTCACTCGATGAACAGATTCTTTGATCATTATGAAATGGCATTCTTCTACCCTGATAATATTCTTTGCTCTAAAATCCAGCTTTCTTTCAATTAGTGTTAACATGGCATATCTTTTTTCATTCTTTTAAAATTAACCTATTTGTGTCTTATATTTACCATTTTTTATTTTCTAAATTATTTTTAGTAATCAATAATATAATTATGAGTAATTTCATGGAGACCTATAGATGCTACATACAATAGTATGGCATATAGACTCTTCAGTCAAAAGTTTCCATTATGCAAATGTGCTAAAATACAATTTCCCTGAGCTGAACTATCTTGCTGACCCACAGAAATAACTGTAAAGCTGTATTTGGATTTTCTAATATAACACCCACCAAAATGAATGTTAATAGTTTTTTTCTTACCATCAGTTGATTTATGCTAATATTTCTTTTCAGCAGACTATTCATAAATTTATTACTAAACTAATGTAATGAGAGAACTTGTTTAAAATAAAACCTTAAAGAAAAATATAAGATGTACATAAACAGCTACTTTAGAAATAACTTTCTATGTTATCTCTTCAAGTGCAAAAATAGGCAATCTCTTCTGTGCTTTTAAGGTACATTAACATTTAATTACTTTACAAGTGAAAAAGAAAAATGCATTTAAACAAAAAAAAAGTAAAAAAAAAAAAAAAAGCTTCTCAAATACCCATGTTGCTCATGTCAGAAGATTTTTACATTTTTTGTCTTACATTTAAAGTGGGTTTCTTGTTAGGCAGAATATAGTTAGGCAACACATTTTTTTTTATACAAACTCACAACCTCTACATTTTAGTTAGAATATTTAGACAATTTAAATTACATATGATCATTAATACAGTTTCCCTCTTTTTCTGCCTTCTTTTAAATTAATTGAATATTTTTTTCATTCTGTTTTATCTCATTTGTAAATTTACTAGCTATAACTCTGTCGTATTATTTTGGTGTTCATAATATACATCTTCAAATTATTACAGTCTCCCTTCAAGTTATGTTACATTGCTGCATGCAGAAACCCCATAATACATTAATTTTTTTTTTGCTTTAAACAATCAGTTATCTTTTTTTCTCTCTTTCACTCACTCTCTTTCTCTCTCTGCTATGTGAGAACATAGAGACAAGGAAGCCATCTGCAAGCCAGGAAGAACAGTCAATTCTCTTTTAAAGTGATTTAAATAGTAAGAGAAATGTCTTTATATTTGCCCACATAGTTACCATTTCCAGTGTGCTTCACTCTTGTGTGTAGCTCCAGGTTTCCATCTGGTATCATTTTCCTTCTGCCTGAAGGGCTTCCTGTAACATTTCTTAAGGTGCAGGTCTGCCGGTGATAAAATCTTTCAGCTTTTATATGTCTAAAAAAGTGTTACACATTCATTTTTTAAAGATATTTTCACTGGGTATAAAATTCTAGGTTGACTTGTATATTTGTCTTTCCAGTACTTTAAAGATGTTGCTCTTAGCTAGCTTGCAATGCTTCTGATGAGAAATCTGCTGTCCTTTTTATCTTTGTTCCTCTGTATCGGATGCATTTTCCCCTCTGGTTACTTTTAAAATTTTCTTTTTATCTCTGATTTTAAGCAATTAGATTGTGAAATGCCTTGGTGTTTTTTTATTCATGTTTCCTGCGTTTGGGGTTCATTGAGTATCTTGGGTTTGTGTGTTTACAGTTGTCTTTATCTTTGAAATTTATTCAGCACAGTTTCATCAGATATTTTTTCTGTCACTTCCTCTCCCCACCCCTCACCTTTCAGAGATTCTAATTACATCCGTATTTGGTCAATCAATGTTGTCTCATAGCTCACTAATGCTCTGGTTTTTTATTTTATGTTTCAGTCTTTTTTCTTGGTATGCTTCATTTTGGATAGTTTCTATTGCTGTGTCTTCAAGTTCACTAGTCTTTTTTACTATACTATCCAGTATTTTTTCTTCTTTGTTTGAGGGATTCAGCTTCTTCTGAGCCTTCCTGAGATGTGATTGACATTAAGCCACAGTTCATTTACTCAATAGATATTTAGTGAGCACCTACTATTTGTAAGACCCTAAGTCTCTTTGTGCAGGAAAAGCATGGTTTCTCCTTGGCAAGGATTTCTGACTCAGTCAAATAACACTGAGCATCTTCCTTGTGTGAGGCTGTGGGCTGGGTCCTCCAGCTGTTATGAAGATGGGCAGACACAGAAAATGCCCTCAATTGCTTGTCAAGGAAAGAAGCACACAGTCCATCGTGAGGAGAAATACAGTGTAGTAGTCTCTTTAAAGTCATTTGAAATCTTGTATCTGAAGTGATTTCTGATTACTCCAAGGGGAGAAGTTCAACAAAATCCATTTAAGTGACAGACTTTTAAAAGAACTTCAGGACTTGAGAGAGAGGAGGCAGACTGATTTTTCTTGCCTTGCTTTTCCTGTCCCTACATGGGGAAAGGAGAGGAAGCTAGAAGGGGAGGACAACAGTAGAAGGACTATGAAATGTGTTCTAGCACAGCTATGTCCTGCTAGATGCCTGGTGTCTCAAAATGGTTATCCTCAAAGTAAGACATGGCTGTTGACTCTGTCACCAAACCCTTTGTAATACATGTGGTGCTAGAGTGACTAAGAAATCTAGGCCCAGAATGAAAATAGAAAAAGCTCCACCTGAAATGTCTCAAGACAGAAGTAATGAGCCTTGTATTAGTAAGAATTGCAGGAGCAGTAAAAATCTACCCCTAGCTGAGGCCCTGCTGGAAGTTGGGAAAAACACAGTTGTACCAGCTCTTGCTCATATCAAAGGGCATCTGGAGGAACTTAGAATGGGAAGGAGGGGGAAGTTCTGGTTATATAAATTGTCCAGGCCTGGAATGCTGTCCTAGAAACATAGGATTTTTGAGACTAAAGGATCTCTATAGAAGATCTAGTTCAACCTTCTCATTTTACAGAGAAATAAAAGGAACTTCCCAAAGTTGAACAGTTAGCTACAAGTTTAAGTTGAGAATCTGGGTCTCCTGAACCCTTGAAGAATTGTTTGCTAATTAATGCATAGATGTATTTTGGCTTCAAACACTATAGGTATGTTGTTGTTTATTTTTTTTAATTGACACTTAATAATTTTATGTATTTATGGGGTACAAAGTGACATTTCAATACGTGTATAAATGTGTAATGATCAAATCAGGCTAATTAGTATATCCATCACCTCAAACATTTATCATTTCTTTTGGTTGGGAACATTCAAAATCTTTTTTTCTAACTATTTGAAAATATACAATAAATGGTTATTAACTATAGTCACCTAACAGTGCTATAGAACACTAGAACTCATTCTTTCTCCCTAGCTGTACATTTGTATCTATTAACCAGCCTCTCCGTAAACCCACATTCCACCCTTCCCAGCCTCAAGTAACCACTATTCTCTCTACTTTTTTTTTTTTTTTTTTTTTTTTGTGACCAGTAAGGGGATCATAACCCTTGGCTTGGTGTCGCCCACACCGCGCTCAGCCAGTGAGCGCACTGGCCATCCCTATATAGGATCTGAACCCACAGCCTCAGTGCTCCCAGCGCTGCACTCAGCCGAGTGAGCCGTGAGCCATGGGGTCGGCCCCTATTCTCTCTACTTTTGTGAGCTACAATTTTTTAGCTCTCACATCTGAGTGAGAACATGCGGTGTTTATCTTTCTGTGCCTGACTTACTTCACTTAACATAATGTCCTCCAAGCTCATCCATGCTGCTGTGAAAGACAGGATTTTATT
Organism: Cynocephalus volans; assembly: GCF_027409185.1. NCBI lineage: Eukaryota > Metazoa > Chordata > Mammalia > Dermoptera > Cynocephalidae > Cynocephalus > Cynocephalus volans. Next base: position 74,374,380 of record NC_084467.1, on the reverse strand, counting down.
CCTTTTTTTATGGCTGAATATTATTCCATTGTGTATATTTACCACATTTTCTTTATCCATTCATCTGTTGATGGACACTTAGGTTAATTATAGGTATGTTTTTGACCCTTTTCCTGTCTTCTTCACAGATAACATTTGACAACAGGGCCCATAGTGGAAGAATTAAAATAAGTTTAGATGATGACATTTCCATCAGAGAATGTAAAGAATGGCACGTATCTGGATCAAGTAAGTAATGAGCTTTACTGGTTTTCAAACAGTTATGAATTATTAAATTATTGCCCCCACAATGTGTGAAACATCCCTAATTGTCTGCGATTAGATCAATGCATTGTAGATATCTGATGTTCCAAGCAATACATAAGTCATTAGTAACTGAAATGACCTTCTTTACCTTCTCCATGTGCCCTCAGTTGCCCACTTCTTACTGAGACTGTACAGTTCCCACCAAAACCTACCTATACCCAAACCAATATCGACTGAGTGCTACTACTTAAGTACTTCCACCTTCATCTCCCTCATTTTAATATTTTAAAATATCTTCGAGATGGGCAGAGTCCTTACTTTTACAGATGAAAAAACTGAGGCTCAGAAGTGATACTTTGCACCCATGGTCTTACAGCCAGGAAGAAGTCAGCTAGAATTTGACCCTGAAGCATCTCACACATTATAACATCTCTCATCTAGGTTAAAAAGTAAACAAAATGAGGACAGTGTCTATTCTTAGATATATGGACAAGAATTCAGGTGTAGACTGAGTATTGTCAAAAATTTTGAAACTGAACTGGAGAAAATTGACTAGAAAGAATTTATCTATCTCATTTTCTAGTCACTCATAAGTAACTTAATGGTATGTTGCACTGGACTTAATGATTAGGTCAGGGGTTCTCAGATTCTGGTGAGCAGAAGAATCATTCTGGGTACCTGTTAAAGTACATTTTCCCCAGCTCCATGCAAGATAGTCATTAGGTCTGGGGTGGGGACTAGGAATGTGTAGATACTCCTTATTTGGACTGTATTTGGATAATCACTGTTTCAGGGTTTCCTACTGATTGATTTGTCAAGTTCAGAAGTAATAATGAGATAGTAAGACTAAATAAAATGAAGTTACTTCACTGTAGCATTCTTTTCTCTAAGAGGTAACTTCAAATGTATGAGTATGAGGCCCTCAAATCACAAACTTTTATTCAATCATAAACTTGTTTATTTGAACACAAGCCTTTTTGCCTTCTGTAAACATTGTAAATTCTTCCCAAACTTTAAAATAAGGAAAATGAGAGCATATGAAAGTGCCCAGTACATGGGCTTTCTTTCAAAGTTTTGTTTCTGGGTTTTTAAGGTTTTCTAAAGTAGATTTAGACATTTGCATAGCAATTAGTGGCCTCTTGACAAAAATTAGTGGGATGCATCATTATAGATCTAATCCTAAGTACTTTATCTTTTTATAGGTATAGAGCAGTCTAACTTAAGTAGAGACAATCTCTGTATCGGAGCATGTGATGGCTGAGGCCTTGCCCACCTTTCTTCACTGGCTCCACTCATGCCAGCCAGGACTTTACACTTTCGGTTCTCCAGAATCTCTGTGAGGGTGGCTCTTTTTCCTCACTCAAGTCTCGGCTAAACCTACTGCCTCCTCAGTGAGGCCCCTTTACTACGTGATATAAACAAAATTCTGCTTTTACCATTCCCCAACACCAACCTATCTCATATAGAGATTCGGTGGGTTTGGGTAGGACCTGAGAAGGTGCATTTCTAACAAGTTCCCAAGGGATGCCCAGAACCACTGATACAGAGTGGTAGGCACTGGAAATAGACTGTGAAGATTTGAATCCTGACTCTGCCACTGACTGGCTGTGTCACCTTGGGCAAATCATGCGACCTCTCTGTGCTTCAGTTCTCTCACCTGCAAAATGGGGATAATGAAGCCCACCTCATTGGGGTTGCTGTCAGGACCAAATCAGTTAATATATATATATAAAGTGCTTGAAACTATGCCTGGCAAGAAATGTGCTCAATACATTTTAGCTATTATTATTTATTTCCTTCAGATCCCCTTAGCGGCCAGGTTCCAAAAAATTTTTTTTAAATTTTCTTTATATCACTTACTCCTATCTGAAAGTATTTTGTTCATGTACTTGTTTACTTCTTTGTTTGTCTCACTGCAGTAGAATAGAAGTTCCACAAGATCAAGGACCTTGTCTATTTTATTCACTACGGTATCCCGGCATCTAGAAAATGCCTGGCACATAGTAGGTGCCTAATACATATTTTATACCTAGATAAGCAGATTTTAATAGAATATGTAGGGAGGCTAATTGTATTAAGAACAAAAGACCATTAGCTTGTACTTAAAGATCCTGAATTGGTGGTTTTGGTGATTATTAAAAGAAGGACTTTTAACCTTCTTTAAATACTAAATGGAAGAATGTTTATCAGCGATTCGTTGTTGTCTCTCTGGAAAGAATGCTTGCATTATCTAAATTATTCAAAAAATAAGTAGATGTTACCATATTAATGTCCCACCATGTAAGTACTAATAATCCTCTTTCCTTCCAGTTCAGAGGAACACTCATTACATGATGATCTTTGATGCCTTTGTCATTCTGACTTGCTTGGCTTCATTAATCCTCTGCGTTAGATCTGTGATTAGAGGACTTCAGCTTCAGCAGGTAGGGGTTGTTGTTTCCTAGGAATGCTGCTGACATTTTGATTGACAGAAATTCACTGTGCTTCTCCTCTTTTCTCTAAAGGAATTTGTCAATTTTTTCCTCCTCCATTATAAGAAGGAAGTTTCTATTTCGGATCAAATGGAATTTGTCAATGGATGGTATATTATGATTATTATTAGTGATATATTGACAATCATTGGATCAGTTCTGAAAATGGAAATCCAAGCTAAGGTAAATTTTTTTCCTAATCATGCCATCATTAGTATCAGATATGGATTAATGGTAATGTATTTCTAGAAAGTGAGAATGTTCAGAGTAAATGATTTCTTCCAAACTTCATCAAGTAAACTTGAAATCGATAACAACAGTTTTCTTAAACCTAGTCAGGAAGTCTCTTAGGCAGAGTTTTTCAAAGTGTGCTTCACAAACCCCTGCATCAGAATCATTTGAGTACCTGGTAAAAATGCCTCATGTTAGACCTACTGAATCCAAACTCTTCAGGTGGGGCCTGAGAATTCTTACACACACCAAAATTCATACATATACAAGGTAACTAAGGTAAGAGTTTTTTGTCTTTGTGTGTGTGTGTGTGTGTGTGTGTGTGTGTGTGTGTGTGTATTTTAATCTTACAAGAAATGCTAGAATCTTCAACAACAAAAAAGAGTGGGGCTGGAGAGTAGAGTGAAGTCCAGGTACAGTTGTGAGTGCTTGCGTTTATTTCCTCTCTGTTTGAAGTAAGAATGCTCTCATTTTCTCACTTTTCCCATCAATGTGCTACAAGGTTATCCATTTTAAGTTAAGACTAACTTAGCCTATGAATCAACACTCCCCCCCAAAATAAAAATCGAATTAAAAAATAACATTGTTCAAACTAATGTTGCTCAAAGTTATGTTTTCCTAGTCTTGATGCAACTAACTATGAATCACTTGAGGAACTGATTATAAGCCTGGCAGAGACTACAAATACAATGACTCAGATAGGATGGGAACTTATTTCTCTCTCATGTAATAGTCAAAGTAGATTCTGCAGGTTGGTGAGTAGCTCAGCTCCACACAGTTATTCAGAGACCAGGGCTCCTCCTATTTTGTTTCTTTGCCAGCCCTTAAGGGCTTGCCCTTACTGCATGATTGACACTAGTGTCACCTCTCCCCCAGGGAGATGGAGACACAAAGGATTACTCAAAGGCCATTTCTTCTGAGCAGTGAGAAGCCCCAAAGGGGTTAACTTTCCAGGAATCCTCAAGAGAGAGCATTCCTCCTTGGAAAATTAACCCTGAACTGGGGTTCTTTCTCAGTAATTATTCTCCAGGCCAGAAAGTTACAGAAAAGGAACATAGGTGGAGTTATGGCTAAGTATAGTTTAACAATAGAGGCTGGTAACATCAGCAAAATAACAAAGTGACATTCCATAATGCAATTTGCAAAAGGTTAAGTTGCCCCACCAACAAAAGCTTGTTCTTAGCAAATACTCTTTTCCTATAGCAATTTCCTCAGTATGTTTACATAACAATCAAGTAACTTTAGGTTAACCTGCACCAAGGACATCTGTCCTTGAGCCAGGAATTTGGCTGTGTTACAATTCTTTATCTACAACAGAGACTTTAGTCTGAGGAAAGTTTCCTGTCTTTTGCAAGCTTAACATTTCTATATGTAATTTTAAAAGTTAGGCTAAACCTGAAGCTACAGGGCTTTGGAAGCTAGGCTAGGCCCTGTGAAATACATTTGCTTTATAAATGTTAGTGCAGTCTACATTTTCCCCCTTTTATTTACTTAATGAAAAAGAAAGAGCAAAAGCTATAGATCAAGGCTTTACAGTTAAGACAAAAACATTTAAAACAAAGTTAGTATCATTTAGCATGGCAAGTCCTTTTTAATTTATCCCAGGTGGGGACTGATGATGTCATCATCTCTCAGAGCTGTTGCATTGGCATCGTTCCTGGTGCTGTGAATTGGGATGCAATTACCAGTTGTTGAAACTCTGGAATGGGGTTCTGTTTCATGTAATAGTTGATTTTGAGTCCAGAGAGTTTGTTGGTGTTCACTCATCCAGGACATCATTGCTTCCAAAGCATCTAATCTTTGTAAAATTTTTTGATCAATTATAAATCTTTCATTTAAGAACAGAATGTCTCATAGGCACCCTCTTTAAGACCAAAAAACTTTAGAGAACTGCTTTTGTAGACAAGATATTATTTCCTCCTTTATGATCAAAGCATTCCTCATAAAAGCATTGATGATCAATATTTTGATTGAAAAGGATTTACTTTTCTTTGTATAGATCCCTCACCACTGAGAAGGCTCATTCCCAGGTTGTCATGTCCCACCTCGGGGGAGATGAAACAGCAAGATGAAGCAGCAGTTAGAACAAATTAGGGCAACATGAAGAGGGGTCAGGAACTTAGAAGAGACATGCTATCTTATAACCAAAGTTTTAAATTATATCCTTTTATGAAGAGAGAGTTAAATTTTATTAAAATTATGAAAATAGCCACATAGTTATAATAATCATAAAGATACTTAAAGTTATTAAATTTGGGAGGAATTGAATAGAGAAAACAAATACTTTTATCTCTTTTTTAAAGGATATTTTACCAAACTGTTGTCAGTTATAGATAGCTTAAACAGAGAGTTTTCTTAAATTTGGAGAACAAAACATTAAGAGAACCAGCAATGTTTTAAAATAAGGAAATTGTAAAAACCCATAATTCTTTTTAATCAGTTCATTAATTAACTTTTGTTGTTTTGACCTTGGTGAGTAACTTCATAAACCCATCAGTTTCTTCATTAGAATTTTGGAAATTTAGTTTAATGTTATGAATTCAAAGTTTGTCAGGAAACTGTACCTATCAGAGTTTTTACATGAAATATTTGAAGACATAACATTTTAAAATTATAATTGAACAAAGATTATGACTGGTAGCATTTATATCTAGACACAGATTTCCAAGAACCTTAATTTCCAAGAACCTTACGAATTTTGGAACACAAATTAATAACATCTCAATAATGACAACGCTTTCCCATATAGTCTAATTTATCAAATAAGCCAATTATTTTTGATACATCTCTTATATATCCTTTGAGAAGCTCCAGGGCCCTTGGAACCCCTCAAAGTTAGTTTAAGTCAAAAGGTTGAATTTTCAGAATTTGGTCTGGGAAAGTCTGTCAAATAACAAAGGCTTAAAACACTTAGTTGAATAAGATCACAAATCACTACAAAAATAAAACCATGGTGACAAAGGATTTCAAAGGCAGAGAGCACAAGAAATTATCATGATAAAACATGTAATAAGTTTCCTAGGCCAGTTATCTAAAAGATAAAGAAAACCTTTTACAATTTTCTATTAAGAGCAGTTAAGTGCTTTCAGGAAATCTGGTTGTTCCAGCTCAGGAGAGCAGACTCTAAATCTGTAACAGAATACTTTTGATATTAATTTTTAGAAAAACTTATACATAATTTGTTTTTAATATTAGCCAATTATTTTTAATTTTTTTTCTTTCTTTCTTTCTTTTTTTTTTTTTTTTTTTTTTACAAATTAGCCCGTACAAACCATTATCCCAACTTATCCAGACTTTCAGTTATTGTTCTATACTTCCTACTTCCTAAATAGCTGGTCATTTTACTTTAGGACAAAAATACACTGTACCCAATGTTTTCTCACATAAAAATTATTTTCTTTTCTTTTTAGCTTTTTAAACCATAACCACATTTTTATATCCATTGTTTTCTTTAAAACACCTCTTTTTTACATACTTGTTTTTTCTCTATCAATGTTAAATTGATCTGATTTGTCTAAAAATTATATAAGGTTTTTCTGGTTTCAGCAGGGTTTACAACTTAAAAGACCTCTACCAAAGACAAATGTAATCCTGTACGATTAGTAAACCCAGGCAAAGATGTGTGCTGATAAGAACATTTTTATACATTCAGGTTAGTAAATAGGGGTCCATTTGTCAGAGCAAATTACTCAAAGCCCAGTTTGAGCCTCAGCTATTTTTACCAAATAAATATTTATGGTTTCTCAGACAAAAACTTGGTGTATTAAATCTATACCCTTATAGATAATGTTAACTATGGCCTTTGAGATATTGGGCATAGGTTTCCTTTCACTGGCCAAGTATCCACGTGGTATTTAGGGCCATATGGTGCTTAAGACAGAGGGCAGCATTCACAAAGATAATGTCTAAAAGATACTGTTTCTCAGTTCTGGGAGGCAGAACTGAGATAATGAAGAGTTGTATTGACCTAGAGACAAATTTAGGTAAAATGTTTAAATCAAATTTTGAAGATATACTTATTTTATCAAAACTTTAGAAAATTAAAGTCACATGAACTTGAAAAGTATACTTATTTATTTAATGAGCGTGCATTAATTATAAGCCAATTTGGTACCATGCAGACAATACAAATACACATACAGATATGAACATATAGACATAACATACATTTATGTACATATATATGTAGACATAAACAGAAACAATAAGGATTTTATAGGTTTTGTTTAAAATAAGAAGATGGGTAAAATAGAGAACAAACTAGTTTAAAAGGACAGTCAGGTTTAAATTGTGTTTCTAAAGAATGTTAAAGCTTATCTGTGAGGCCTCACCTGTTTTGGAGAAAGCAAGGTAACAAATTTACATTGTAAAGCAAAGTATGCAAGCCTTTTCAAGGAGATGCAGAGAAAGTTTTCCTCTTTTTATGAAAATGGCATAGAACTCTACCATAGGATTTTGTGAAGAAATACATAGATGAGCCTAGAAAAAAAATTTAGAAGTCTGTTCAAGATAACCAGCTGGATGCCAGAAAATTTGAGACCATCTAGTTAAACAGGTAGATTTTAGTCTAGTTTTTGTTTCTCAAATGGGTTACTGAGCTTAAGGGCTGAGCTAATGAAAGCCATTTGACTGTTGGGGTTTTTAGGAGAAAAGAAGTAGACCCAAAAGGAGGTCTGGTTGGCATCATAGCTGCTTGTCTCATAAAGCCTCAGAATCTTTGGCAAAGAAGAGAAACACATGCAGATAAGAAAAGTACCACTGCTTTAAAGAGAGAAGAGAAGCATCGTGCAGATAAGAAAAGAAAACATGCTCAAACAAAACCAACATTGCAAAGAAATATTAACCTTTTTTACTTTAGATTGTCCAATTAAAATTTTTTTTCAGTTACTGGCAAAGATTAAGTTATATCCTTTTTTGGTGACATAAACATGTCTTTGTTTTTGTTAAGGTCTTGAATAGGTCTCAAAGCAACTTGACATAGATTCCAAGTTGTTAGCCTTGACAAGACCCATTGTACAAATTAAGCAGTGATCAATTTGTTCCCCAATTTTTATGTCAAGGCCCCCTTCCTGGTTGTTATAGTTGTCTAATAACCACTAACAGTTTTACAAGTTGCTGTTCAGTTACTTTACAGCCAGCTGCTTTAAGGAGACATTGGATTGTAATGTATGTTGAGTCTCCCCTTTTGTTAATGAATTATCCATATTTTAAAAGTAAAAAAAAGGGAAAAATACCTTTGGGTTTGAAAAGACATAACTTGACCTGCCACAGGTGTGGACCCCTAATTGAGAACCGCCTATGATCCCCTTTACCAGGGTGAGTCTCCTTTACCAGGACTTCCCTTGACAGGATGAGTAGCAGATATCCTTTTCCTTTCCAAGGCTTGGCAGGTTGGTCTCCAATCCGTGGAGCCAGAAATTCTCACACGGGACACCATTGTTACACTCTCTTTGTCACCTCTCTTCCCCTGGGTGACAGAGATGCAAAGGATTACTCAAAGCCTGTTTCTTCTGGGTCAGTGAGAAGCCCTGAAGGGGCTAATTTTCCAGGAACCCTCAAGAGAGAGGCATTCCTCCTTGGAGAAATTACCCTGAACTGGGGTTCTTTCTCAATATTTATTCTCCAGGCCAGAAAGTTACAGAAAAAGAACATAGGTGGAGTTATGGCTAAGTATAGTTTAACAATAGAGGCTGGTAACATCAGTGAAATAACAAAGTGACTTTCCATAATGCAATTTGCAAAAGGTTAAGTTGCCCCACCAACAAAAGCTTGTTTTTAGCAAATACTCTTTTCCTACAGCAATTTCCTCAGTATGTTTACATAACAATCAAGTAACTTTAGGTTAACCTGCACCAAGGACATCTGTCCTTGAGCCAGGAATTTAGCTGTGTTACAATTCTTTATCTACAACAGAGACTTTAGTCTGAGGAAAGTTTCCTGTCTTTTGCAAGCTCAACATTTCTATATGTAATTTTAAAAGTTAAGCTAAACCCGAAACTACAGGGCTTTGGAGGCTAGGCTCTGTGAAATACATTTGCTTTATAAATGTTAGTGCTCTCTACACACTGGGTCACCTCACAAGCAGGTTTTAGCCTATGGGAAGCCAAAACATGTGGTAGAAGCTCCCCCACAGTTGTATAGCCTTTGCTCAAGAATGGCAGACTTCATTTCTGTTTACATCCCATTGGAGAAAACTTAGTCAATCTTAACTGCAAAGGGAGCCAGGGAATGTACCCCCAGCATATGCGTGGGAAGGAGAGAATGGGTTTACGTCAACATTGAGCAGCTGCCACCATATGTGACTATAGTCTATATCATTTGAATAGATGTTTAACTTTAGAGACCAAAAAACCCAAATAAAACAAAACAAAAAAATAGGAATAAGGGAAGATTTGCAGTAAATTTTTATTTTTACCACCCTCGACTATCATTAATGTCAATGAGCCCTTAATGATGTCCAACAATATTTCTATATTTGTCTAGATCACTTACTTCCCTTGGCTCATAAATGATCATTTCATGTTTTCTTTTCTGAAAACTCTGACACCCCTGCCCCATCCTCACTCTCAGCTGATGACCTTACTTCCTGTTTCACAAAAACCATAGGAAAAAAACAGAATTTTCCACACACTCCCATATTTCCTTATGCTCCTCACCTGAATCTTCTCTTCAGCACTTACCATCAGCTAATGTACAAAAGGTTCTATTAATTTATTTCTATTGTTTGTTTTCCCTCTCCACACTATAATGTAAGTTTCATGAGGGCAGAGAATTTTGTTTAACTGCTTTATTCTTAGCACCTGGAACAGTACCAGACTCATAGCTAGCTCAGTTATATTTCTTACCCAAATGAATTTCTGCTATTTAATCTGATCTTTTTCCTTCTCTGTCTTAGAGTCTAACAAGTTATGATGTCTGTAGCATACTTCTCGGGACTTCTACCATGCTTGTGTGGCTTGGAGTTATCCGATATCTCGGTTTCTTTGAGAAGTACAATGTAAGGAATTCCATGGATCTCCATGCTGTGGGTTTTTCTCTCAAAATTGTTGCACTGTTTTGGCTGAAGGACAAAGGGACTCTAATGACCTCTCTTACTTTCCCAGCTCCTTATTTTGACCCTTCAGGCTGCGTTGCCCAATGTCATCAGGTTCTGCTGTTGTGCAGCTATGATTTATTTAGGCTATTGCTTCTGTGGATGGATTGTGCTGGGGCCTTACCATGATAAGGTACTGATATACAACTTTTTCCCTGTTACTGTTAAGCGCTTAGAATAGTGACAGTGGCTTGTTATCCTATGTAAATGAATTCCTTTTATTTTGTGAATCAGCCTTAAAATGCTGAAGGTAGTGTATCTATTGCCATATTTGTAAACTGGTAAGGTGTGACTGACTTGAGAGAATAATTGATTCACTCAACTGCCTCAGATTCATTTTTGGAATATATCAGATAATCAAGCCCCTTTCACCACCAGCAAAATCAATTTTAGTTAGTTTGATTCATCAATACACACTTGAGCAGGTTTTTTAGGTAAGCTTTCTCAAAATTTAAAAAAAAAAATAGTGTAAGGAGAAACTTAAATATTGAGAATTTTGTTACCAGAACCAGTATTGAATATCATGCCATTATCTTAAATGAAATGAACTTTAAAATGAGCTGTATGAGCGTGCATAGTTGGGACCTGGGTATCTCTGTAGAAGCATTTCAGGAATCTCTTTCTATGCAGTAAAGAGAAGGGTAAGGCTTGATTGGCTCAGAAAAGCACTGAAGCTGCAACCCAGCCTCTTCGCCTTCCGCTCAGGCTACTCCAATTAAGAGGAGCACCGAGAAAGAGCTGCTTGTCCCAGGAAAAACCAGGAGGCTTTTACATATTATATGCATCACAAAGCAAATGCTTGTGGTTACCTCAGGATATTTTTTTGAAAAGGTTAACATGAGATATCTGGTCCCACTCTTTTAAACATGATGTCATGAAGAAAGGTCTCTAATGGAAAGGAATGTGGAATAAAGTGAATTTTTCTCTTTTCTCCTTCCAGTTCCGTTCTCTGAACATGGTCTCCGAGTGCCTTTTCTCTCTGATAAATGGAGATGATATGTTTGCCACATTTGCAAAAATGCAGCAAAAAAGTTATGGGGTTTGGCTGTTTAGCAGAATTTACCTCTACTCGTTCATTGGCCTCTTTATATATATGATTTTAAGTCTTTTCATTGCACTCATCACTGATACATATGAAACGATTAAGGTAGGTTTATCAAGAGCTGTATGTAGCAGCATTCCTCCACTACTTGTATAGTAGCAATAAAATTTAGTACCCAAGAGGGGAGAACAGTTGATGGGATATTAATTTCTTCAGGATGGAGAAGGACCTCAATTTTAGAGACTGAAACAGAAATGAAGGAGAAATAGAATTTCTAGAATGTTGAAAGTCTTGTCTCTTAGTAATTGTGCTTTTCTAGGTAAGCTTTCTAACCTTTTATTAGAATCATAAGTATCAGTAGGTATTGGGTCAATAAAACTGATGGCATTTCAGAAAACAAAAATTTTGTAGGTAACTTTAAAAATCCAGTTTTCATAAAGAAAAATGGACACCTTCATTTGGAGTGTGCTGTAGATGAACCCATTATTATTTGCAAGGCCTGGCATGGCATACCTATAGGGCCCTGGCCTTCAGAACAGCAAAGGGACTGATGGGTCCAGCCATGTATGCTTTATACAGTCAGAAACCTGATTTGAAAAGCTATTGTCATTCATATGAGACACTGTATTTTAAAAACTGGTTTGAGCCCCTTGAAATATAGAAAGGCAGAGTAAATATCCACATATATTTAAGTTTCTAATAACCATATATATCATTAGGTATACTATTGGCATAGACACTTCACTTGGGGACTTCTCTTTCTGGGTATGAAACAAGTAATGAAATATGATGTCACATGATTGGCTCTAGGGATAGAGAAGGCCATGGTAATGACAAATACCTTGCTCATGAAGCCAGGGTGGTGACTTCATTCTTACTGTGGGAAATTTCAGGTACTGACTATCCTCTCTCTCTTCAATACTTGCTCTGCAGAGGTGTGCTCAGGGTCCCAAGGCGACTAGGAAAGAATGTAGTTGTTACTGTCCAAATCCCTCCCTATCATACTCTAAAAGTTTACTGCCTTCACCTCTGCCTGGAGAGAACGATGTGTTATTTGAGGGTGACATCTGAGATCTCTAAGAGTAACGTGGGTTTTCAACACTTGATAACACAAGCCTGAAACGTTAACCTCTTTCCATGGGCTCAGATCACATGCCAAATGTGCAAGCTAAGTTATTTCTAATCCTTTCTGCTCAGGGCATGTTTTGGAGATCAAAGACTCCAAACTGATATAAATAGGAGGCCCTTAAACAAACCTGTCTGCCTGAAAGAGTGACTCCAAAAGGGCATGCAGGTTGGAGAGGTCTCTTACAGCATTCAGATCTTTGTCCAGCACCTGGACCAGCTCAGGAGCATCCAAGGATGTGTTGAGATCTTCCAAGGAAGACTAGAGATGTCCACTCCTCAGCTCCCAACAATACCTTGTTAATTTAGATCAGTTGAGCTTCTTACGGCTTGAACCAGTTTCCGTCCAGATGCCTGCGTCACACTAACCAGGAAGTCATGGTGCTGTAGGGCAGAGTGGTGACAGAGATTCTTATACTTGGGATGGGGCTGGCTTGATTCTCCCTGAGAGGACATGCCCATTTGGATTGAAGCAGACCTGGAAAAGAGCCCAGGAGGGCACTGCAGAATCCCAGGCCCACTTTACCTAAGCCAAATCTAGGAGTGACTCTAGAGGTTACATCTCCCTGAAAATACTTGGAAGTGACTAAAATATCTCTCTAGAAAAATCCTCTCCCTTTGCCAAATGATCCATTTTGAATTTGGGATAAGGCTGTTTCCAGGGGCTTATTAATGAGCGCTTTTTATTTCTTCTGTATAGCATTACCAACAAGATGGCTTCCCAGAGACTGAACTTCATACATTTATATCAGAGTGCAAAGATCTACCAAACTCTGGAAAATACAGACTGGATGATGACCCTACAGTATCTTTATTCTGCTGTTGTAAAAAGTAGCTATCAGTTTTACCTGTGCTCTCTAGAGGAAAATATAATGTATAGCTGAGTTGGCAGACTATATGGATATTTTGAGATCAGGTGTAGTATGTTCAAACTATTTTGATAGCTATAATTCATTGAGAACTATGTTAATATTTTTAAAACCAATGTTTAATGTCTTTGCAGATTTATGCTGGTTTTGTTTTAATTCTGATGAGGGAAGCTATTGGATTATTATTCTTTCTTGTTTATTTTGCCATAGCTTTAGCTTGTGTTCTCTGTGCCCCTCTTTAGCTCTTATACTCTTGCTTCCAGTTATTCTGACTGTGAGAATTATGTCATCAATGGAAAACAATCGCGGGACTGAAAGTGATTTTGGGCAGCTCAGTGACCCTAGCCTGGACCACTCTCAGGGGTCCATCTCTGAGAGAGTGGGGATAGTTAATGTATGTCCAGTAATCATCGCATTTAAAAAATCTTCTCTAAAGGAGAATAAGAAAGAAACAAGCATCACCAGCTAACAGTACAATATTTGGTTCTGAAGGACAACTGTTATTTGATGCTGCTTTTAGTTCTGGAGAGGATCATGTTTTAAAATATTCATTTATAGGTTTTTTTTTTCTCCTTTAGTGTGTATATTACATATATACGAAAATTAAAGTAAAGCACATACCAAATGCATATCTGATCTAACAATGATTATTTTATTAGTACTTGATCAGCCTTGTGAAAACTTTCATAGGCACATTAAGTCTTGCAGCAAAGCAATTTGTGGTCAGGTGCTGCGGTTTCATAGGGCAAGGTTCTATAACTCACATTAAAAATAATTTGGGGGCCAGCCCATGGCTCACTTGGGAGAGCGTGGTGCTGACAACACCAAGTCAAGGGTTAAGATCCCCTTACTGGTCATCTTTAAAAAATTTTTTTTTTTGGAGAACAGTTATGCTCAAAATTTAAACGTAAATGAGAAACGTGTGCCTTAAAAAGACAAAAATATGCTCTACTTCTTGTAGACTGCTGATTGGTAATTACTGGGATATTCACAACATGAGTATTTGTTTTGTGTATTATTTATTCAAATAGAAGTGAATTGAATGATGTGCAATAAAAGACTCAGAGCACCCTTTTTTTTTTAAGGAAACTGATTTTTAAATTTCTGGTTCTGTTTTAAGGGCTAAATGAAGATAGCTTTGAGACACTGAAATCTTATTATTTAATCACAATAACAATCATAATAATGGCTCCAGATACTGAAGTATGAGGTTTTACAACAGGTATAACCTATTTTTGTAGCACCTGTGGCTTTTAAAAAATAAAAAATGTAAACTTCTAGGTGAGTATTTTGTGGGGGCTTAATTCTAATATTTGTATCACAATCATTTTTAGAATTTACTAGAATGCAATGTGAATTTTGAAATTATGTTTATTATTCAATAAATTCTTTTCTTTAATCCTTGTGAGATTTTTAGTTTAACAATAATGCTTGAATGGAAACATGAAAATACTGACACAGTGTTGGGCCTGGAGTTTTGCTTTGCTCTGAAGTCATTATGTTTCTTCTGTGGAATTACAGCCAGTGGCTTGGTGCCCTCATGTCTCTCTCCTGATGAGAAAAATTTGTAGCATTGAATACATATATTAGAAAAGAAGAAAAAAAAATCAATCCTTTAAGCTTTCACCTTGGGAAACTAGAAAAAGAGCAAATTAAATCCAAGTAAGCAGGAAAAAAGAAATAAAAACGAGAGCAGAAATCAATGGAATTGAAAACAGGAAATTAATAGAGAAAATCAACAAAGCCAAAAGCTGGTTCTTCGAAAACGTCAATAAAATCAATAACCCTCTAGCCAAGCTAACTAACAAAAAAGAGAAAAAACACAAATCACTAATATTAGAAATAAAAGAGGAAAGATCACTACAGGTCCCATGGGCAATAAAAGGATAATGAACATTATGAACAACTCTATGCCCACAAATTTGAAAACCTAGATGAAATGGACTAACTCCTTCAAGGACACAATTGTTGAAATTCACACAAGAAAACAGGCAATCTGAATAAGCCTAAATCTATTAAAGAAATGTAGTCAATAATCAATAACCTTCCAAAACAATGCACTAGGCTCACATGGGTTCACTGGTGAATTCTATTAAACATTTAAGGAAGAAATTATACCAATCCTCTACAATTTCTTCCAGAAGATAAAAGCAGAGGGAATGTTTCCTAGCTCATTCTATGAGGCTAGCATTATCCTAATACCAAAACCAGATAAAAACAGGAAAACTACAGATCAACATCTCTCATGAATATAGATGCAAAAATCTTCAACAAAGTAGTAGCAAATCAAATCCAACAGTGTATAAAAAGAATTACTACAGCCAAGTGGGATTTATTCTAGGTAGCAGGGATAATTCAACATTCAAAGATCATTTAATGTAATCAATCACATGAACAGGCTGAAGAAAAGAAATCACGCAATCATATAACTAGATGCAGAAAAAACATTTGAGAAAATCCAATGCCCATTCATGAAAAAACCCTCAGTGAACTAGAAATAGAGGGAAACTTCCTAAACTTGATAAAGAACATCTACAAAAAAAACCCCCAAAACTATAGTTAATATCATACTTAATGATAAGAAACTTAATAAGTTTTTCTGCTACAATCAGGAATAAGGCAAGGATGTCCCCTCTCACTAGTTCTTTTCAACATCATAATGGAAGTTCTAGCTAATGCAATAAAATAAGAAAAGGCATACAGATTGGAAAGGAACACAGTGACCCAGGGGTCACATATGGCAGAAAATGGCAGAGCAGAGAGAGATAATTCCTCATGCACTCCTTTTAAAGCCCTCAGAACCACACCCATGACCACCATTTTTAATCCATTCACTATGGCATGGTCCTACAATCTAAGCACCTCTTCAAGGCTCCACCTTTCAATTACCATAATAGGATTTCCCACCCTCAACAGTTAACAGTAGGGATTAAGCTTCAATTAGGTTGGAGGGGCACCCAATCTACAGCACAAGGTTAATACACAAAAGTCAATCACTTTTCTATATATCAGCAATGAAACAATCAGAATTTGAAATAAAAGGACCAGCCTGTGGCTCACTTGGGAGAGTGCGGTGCTGATAACACCAAGGCCACAGGTTCGGATTCTATATAAGGATGGCCGGTTAGCTCACTGGCTGAGCGTGGTGCTGACAACACCAAGTCAAAGGTTAAGATCCCCTTACTGGTCATCTTTTTTTTAAAAAAAGAAAGAATTTGAAATTAAAAACACAATACCATTTATATTAGTACCCCCTAAAATGAAATACTTAACTATAAATCTAACAAAATATGTACAAGGTCTATGAGTATATGATGAAACCACAAAACTCCGATGAAAGAAATCAAAATAGAGAGATGTTTCATGTTCATGGATAAGAAGGCTCAATATTGTCAAGGTGTCAGTTCTTCCCATCTTGATCTATAGATTCAATGTAATCCCAATTAAAATACAAGTTGTTTTGTGAATATCAACAAACTGATTCTAAAGTTTTATGGAGATGCAAAAGACCCAGAATAGCCAACACAATTTTTGAAGAACAAAGTTGGAAAACTGAAACTACCCAATGTCAAGACTTACTATAAAGCTACAGTAACCAAGACAGTGTGGTACTGGTGAATGGATAAACAAATAGATCAATATAAAAGAATAGAGTGCTGGCCAGTTAGCTCAGCTGGTTGGAGCATGGTGCTGATAACACCAAGGTCCAGGGTTTGATCCCTCTACCAGCCAGCCACCCCTCAAAAAGAAAAGAATAGAGAGCCCAGAAATACACCACATAAATAGAGTCAACTGATCTTTGATAAAGGAGCAAAGACAATACAATGATGAAAAGAAAGTCCACAAAACCTAAAATATTTACCATCTGACTCTGTACAGAAAAAAGGTTGCCAACCCGATTTACAAGATAGTTTGCTGAAAATTACCTTACTTTAATGAGAAAAACTGAGCTGCCTTTATATCTCCCACTGTATGTAAAGCTGAAGTACAAAGTAATTTGATATGAAGAATAAAACTAAAATACTATAGGAAATGCAGAAGAATTTTGGTGACTTGAGGGCAGAGAAAGATTTCTTAATGAAGATCATGAAAAAACAAACCATAAGGATTAATATACTTAATTTTGATATCGCAACTTCAAAATTAAGGATTTCCATCCAAGGAAGAACCCCATGGATAAAGTTAAGAGATAGATGAAGACTAGAAGAAGATATTTACAATGTTTAAAACTGGCAAGGGATTAATATCTAGAATATACAAAGACTACTTGCACATCAACAGAAATTGGACAGGATGTGAAAGTAAGTAAATAAAGGGCGCCATTTTTTGTCTTATTTCATTCTGTTTTCTCTTTACATAGACTTCACAATGATTATTGTTTTAGTTTGTCTATTCCAGAAAATTGTTGCATTTCTCCTATTAGCCTGTCTCACATTTCCTAGACCACTTTTCAAAAAAAAATTCCCTTTTAACATTGTAAATCACTGAAACTTTCACATGAAGGCAACCTGCTAGAGAGATTCAAGACCTCTGTCTTGTAAATGTTAAATGCCATATCATAATACATCACTGAGCTAAAGATTCTTGTGTTATTTGGTTACTGGTCATTACAAATTTGAGTCAGGGCACAAAACTTTGTACTATGATATGCAGAACAGGGCACAAAACTTTGTACTGTGATATGCAGAACAGAACATAGATGTTTGAAAGGAGCAATGCATAGCACAAGACAATGTCCATTACTACCCAGTGAGAAAGGAGCCAGGATCTTTACCACAAACAAGTGATTTT
This sequence comes from Cynocephalus volans, assembly GCF_027409185.1. NCBI lineage: Eukaryota > Metazoa > Chordata > Mammalia > Dermoptera > Cynocephalidae > Cynocephalus > Cynocephalus volans. Next base: position 74,356,512 of record NC_084467.1, on the reverse strand, counting down.
TTGAAAGTGAAAAACTTAGTGCCTAACACTGTGGACTATATTTACTACTTGAGAATGGTTAGATCAGGTGCCTAGAAACTATAATTCACATCACTTAGTACGTGTGATATTCAAACGCTTCAGCCATCTGACTCCAACTATTTTCCATTCTTACTCTCCTCCCTTCTTCTCCATCCCCAATTCCCTCACACACTCAGGTTAAATATTTCCTAGAACCTTGCTACTTAAGGGTTGGTGCATGGAGGGCCAGTTCATGGCTCACTTGGGAGAGCATGGTGCTGACAAACCAAGTCAAAAGTTAAGATCCCCTTACCTGTCATCTTTTTTTTAAAAAAAAAAAAAGGGTTGGTGCATGGGCCAGCAGCATTGGCAGCATCTTCACGTTAGAGGTGCAGAACCTCAGGTCCCACTGAATCAGTGTTCTTCAATAAGATCCCCTGGTGATTGATGTATAACATTAAAGTTTGAGATCCCTGTATCTTCCCTTTGAAACCATTTATCCATCTACAGTGTTCTATATGAATTTGCTTACTGTTTATTTTTTAAATGGTACTTTTATACTGACTGATAATATATACATCACCAACTATAGCTATTTAGGAACATGTATCTGTTCACTTTGTAAAACTGTTTATAGGTTGTTATAGATGAGAAACTGTTTACAGAAACTCCTCCAGATGGAGAAAGCTACTAAAGGGCAGCAACTGTTTATTAATCATGTCTATCAGTGTGGCCATGTGGTGAGAATAAAGATTCGGAGACTCAAAGACCTGAACAGAAATCTTGGACCTGTTACTTACTTACTTTGTGGGTAATCTCAGGAAAATAACTTAAACCTCTTCAAACCCATTTACTCACTTCGAAAAGGAGATGACAGTGTGCAGAATGCTGAGTATTCTGTGAGACAGCATTTGTAAATCAGCCTGAGTGCCTACTGGGTGCTCAGGATTACTTCTGGTCCCTTTGAAGCACAAAGCCTTTGCACATGGTAGGTGTCCTTAATAAATGTAATAAACAATAAATTTTCTTTTTAACTACACACTGTTAAGCTAAGCTATTCAGTAGAATTGTCCTAGCTTTAGAAAGCGCTTATAATGAGAAGTTTACTGATAGAAAAACTTTCTTAGTTTACAATCCCCTTCTAAAGGGGTTGTTGCCCTTAGTGGAGTCCTAGCATTTTGGAGCTAATAGGTTTGTTCCTTCAATAGCAGTTTTTCTTTGAATTTAAAAGGCTTTAAAAAAATCCTTTAGCATAAAAACTATATTACATCCAATTTCTTACAATATACCTCTAACACTCTACAGTCAAGTCAGTGTCTTCTTCGTTCACCGGAGTCCGCATTTTCCCAAAAGGCCAGGCCTGCAAGGTTTCCTCTCCTTTTCTTCTAAAGAACCTAACCTGTGTATCCAGTGGGCACGTCCTATGAAGGGGGCTCTAAAATAAGGCATTTTTGCCTAATAATCCTTTGGAAGTGACTTTTAAAAGTGGGTCAACTATGTATGCTTTTATACACATTGCTTTATCCAACTGCTTCTCCCTGGAGACACATACTAAAATAATTACCTGACAGAATATTCTTCGCCCTAGCTAAACCCGGAGAGTTTTTAAACTCTTGCTGACCCAGATAGCCTGGAACTCAGGACTTCCTCTGCTGCTGCGGTTCACGTGCAGAGCGGGGGTACGACTCCTTTGGGAGAGGTTGTCGCCCATGCCCAAACCGTTGTGAACATCACCCTCAGCACGACATTTGGGCATGTGCTCGGAACGCTCATCTCTAATAAGATTCATGAACGGCGACCGATTGTTTTGTCCCTTTTCCCACAGGCGTGTTCCTTTCGTGCCCCAGGAGTGAAGAGCAGCGGCGGCTGCAGCCGCTCGGGCGCTGTGGGTCTGCGAGCTCCCTGGGCGCCCGCGGGGGCCGCGCGGACGCTCCGCTCCGCTGCGCACTGGAGGTCCGCTCGAGCTGCCCCACGCGTGCGCAGGGCGATTCGTCCGTCCTTTCCTTGTGCGCCCGTCGCACCGTCGCACTGGTTTGGGGTTTTTTGTTTATTTTTTTGGCTTTTTTGGACGGCTGGGCAGTTCGGGGATCTGAACCCTTGACTTGGTGTTACAACACCGCACTCTAACCAACTGCGCTAACATGCCACCAGCCCCATCGTCGGACTTCTAACATCTCCGAAATATGACCCTTGTCACAAAGTTTCGTGATCGTGCACTTCAGAATAAAGAAACGCCGGGTCAGTGAACTCGTCCGAAAGAACGTGCCTGACTTCTGAATGGAGTTGAGAAAGGACCGTGCCTTTCTCATCCAGGTGAACACAGTACCTACCCAACGCTCGGCTCGGCGCTCAGTGTTTCCCGAACGCATCCCGATAGAAATGACCAAAGAAATGAACGAATGGATGGATGGATGTAGAAACAAGGAATGAACGCATGAGAGGGTGAAGGAGAGGACAAGAAGTCAGGGAAGAAACGAGGAAAGGCAGGCGCTGGGGAGGGCAGGGCGTGCCGGGTCCTGCCGCCCGGGGGCGCTGTGGAGAGGGCCGGGGCCGCCTCGCGGCAGCGCCCCACGGCCCGGTTCCCTTTATAAGGGCTTCTCCCCGGCTCTACCTTCCCGCAGACACCCCGGAGCCGCGACGGCACGGGCCGCCGCGCTGGGCACCGGGGACAGAGCACAGGAGCCGTGGGCCGGTGCCCGGGGCCCAGGCAGGTACAGCCGTCCCACGCTCGGTGTCCTCCGGCTGCGGCTCCCGGGCCGGGCCATGCCTCGAGGCGTGGAGGCGCTGGACCTGCCGGTGCGGAACCGCGCCTCGGGCCTGCCCTGGGGGCCCCGCCACAGGTCAGTTCCCCACCGGCGCCCCGCGGTTCGCCCTGTCCCTGCCTTCTGCGGTCCCTCCCCCGGGCCCCACTGCCGCCCCTCCCCAGGCTGCTGTCTTCCTGGGTCTCCTCTTGCCCGCACCTGGGCTCCAGACACCCCACCCCCATTGTCCCTCCGTCGCTCCGTCCAGGCCCCGCTTCGCTGCCTCCCGCCTCCGAGGGCTCGGAGAGGCCGGCTCACTGACACGCGGAAAAAGTCCGCACGGGTACGGAGTCGAGAAGCTCGCCGCCGCGGCTCTTCGGGTCGCCCAGCACGGGCGGGAGGCGGCGGGGCGGAGGGGGCGACTCGGGGGCGGGGTGGGACGCCTGGCCACGCGCCGCAGCCCGCCGGGCGCGCACAGAGCAGCCTTTCAGCGGCCGGGGCGGCGGGCGGCAGACAGCGCCTGCTTTGGGGCTGGGATCTGCGCGCACCGGGAGGCTGGCGGGAAGGGTAAGAGAAGAGGGGCCCGCACAGAAAGGCCCCAATTTCAGAGCACGCGTTCCCGGCGAGGCCGAAGGGGGTGTGCAGTGAACGCTTTTTCTTGCTCCGAATCCCAGGAGCCGTGGAAAGTTTTGAAGGCGGAGGCATGGCCCGGCAGCCTTATCGTTCTCCCCAGGCGGGGAACCCAGAGAGAGGATCAGGTGTTTTCAGGTTAACCGTCAGGTGAGGCGTCAGGGCTGTATCTTTCGGGATACCAGACTCTGAAGAAACCCCCATAAAGTGGATGGCTTTACTGTCCTAGACTAGAACTTCCTTGCTGCCTTGGGAATGCTTATATTCACGGCTTGCAGTTGGTTAAATAAGGCTGGGCTTTGCCTTCCGGAACAAACAGGCCTTTTCCTCAGGTGGGAGGGTTATGGTGTGGTTAACCCCAGTAACTCTGCCTTCATGAAAAGGCGTACAGTTCAGCCGGATGGCGCTGCCAACGGGCTGCGCCTCCATGGTCAAAGCTCCAGCCACCCGGTAGCACAGTTGAGCCGAGGAGGTGAGCACATACAGGCTTTGGCTTCCCCTTCTCTGCTCGCAAAACAAATGAGGTGGTGTGCTGTTGAACTTTCCTAAAATAGTATTGAGACTTTCCTGCTTCCCCTGCCCGGTGCTCTCAGTATATAAATGGACTTAAAGCTAGCAGAGAAAGCCAGAATTCAAGAGAATTTATTTGATCTCAGATGGCTGTTCAGATTAGGTATTTAATTAATTCCTGGCAAGCGTGGTAAATATTGTTTAGACTTTTGAAAGACTAGTTTTGAGTTAGAAAACCTAACTATGGTGTAAGCTCTCATTGCTACAGGACACATACTTAGAAGTGCTTATAAATAGCTATTGAAGGCTTTCAGATTTGAAATTTATACAGTGTGTGTCTGGTTGTACGGTACTAATGGGAAACAAAAGATTGTATGTCATCGTAAATTAAGAATGAAAGAAAAGGTTAGAGTTGTCTATGAATGTCAGGATGTAGAATTTAATATTTTATGTATAAGGGACCAACTACAAAGTTCTCTCCAGAAGTGAACTTTGCACTTTCAGGAACTGCTCACCACCTCTGTGCTGGGCTATCCAAACAGCATAAGTTTTGGGAAATCTGGTAGTTTCTTCCTATTGAGTCATAGGTCTCTTGAGATTTTAGCTCATCTTCCCCTTTATGCCTTAAGAGGAGTCAAAGTCCCATTGCTGTGAACTTTCCACAGGCACAGCCTCCCCCTTTAGCAAACCTTCCATAAACCAGATTTTGTGGCGAGGACCCTTTAAAAACAAGTACATTTTCCACACTTTCCCTGACCATTTCCATACAAAGGCCATCATGATAACGCCAATTTAATTTAACCTCCTGTGCTAAAGAATTGGTAAGTCTTGAAAAAGTATTTGAGGTGGATACCCTCCTTGAGGTGGAAACAGCCCAAAAGTGCTGTTTTTAAAAATAAAATAAGAGAGAGAAAATATCTTGATGAAGCAAGTAAGAAGAGTTGGGAGACAAATTTTGAACAGAGTGGCAGAGAATACAGAACTGAAAGTCAGGAATGATCATACAAGCTAATCTCATTGGGTAGGTCTCTGTCAGTGAAATGAAACCCAGAGTAAAACAATTTTTAAAACTTAGTAGAAAAACAGGTGGCTTCTTGAGGCTACAGTTTTCAAAGTAAAAATAGTGGCCAAAGGAAACTCTTCTGACTGTAAAAGTTAAAAGTGGACTCTTGCTTGAAACTGAACTGTTCTCTTTAGCTAAAGCCTAGAGTCTAAGTTCATGTATCAATTCTGGAGAATGAAATCACTCTTTGGTGAGTGAGCTCTTGTGTCCCATGTTAAGAGCTTCTTAGAGAAAAGTAATTTAATCTCCAGACTTCATTTTCTTTATCAGACTGCAATATTATGTTCTATATCAAATGTTTAAAACCACGTTTTTGGTTTGTTTATTTGTTTGCTTTGGCAATCATCTGGGTTTTTTCTTCCCACTCTTCTCAGCCTACCTCTAGCTGAGAGGTAGCCCCAGAGCTTCCTACTCTGTTTTGAGAGTGGGCCTTGGCTTCCTTTTCCCTGGTATGAAAGGACTGCTTTAGGGTATGTTGTCCATATTCCTTTTCCTCACTTGTGTGGGCTGCTTCCTTTCTTCTCCTCTGAAGGTTACATTTGTTACCTCCCCTTGGTACCATCTAAGGTGTAGGTTTTTAGAGTCACCTGGGGAGCTTTTTAAAATCCTGATGGGCTGCGCCCACACCAGTTAGGCCAGAATGGCTCAGAGTGGAACCTGGGCATCAGTATTTTAGAACCCCTACTCCCCCCATCTCTGTAGTTTCAGCCTAAAACATCTGCCAGGCAATAATTGGTGACTCCTGAGGCTGAAGGTTCTGGAAGATTGTCCTTGGTGTAATTCCAGAAGAGCTTCAATTTAAATGGTGGGCTTTTAAAAAGATTGTTATCACCTATACCAACTAGAAGAATTTGCTAGAGACAGGGTGAATCTATGGATTTACCAGTATGACACTGAAGTCACCTTGTCCAAATTCAAGGTAAATTCAATGCTTTGAGAGAAAAATATGATTATTTCTTTATAACTTCTTTTACTTTTACTTAGGGAGAGTCATTAGCATGACAACTATTAAACTGGACACACTGAAAATGTTAGGGAAAGAAAAATGTTAGAAAATGCCATAATTCCAGCCACTTTCTCCAGCTTTAACAGCGTTTGGAATCCTGTATTGCTGAGAAATGGAGTTTCCCATTACTTACCTCTGCCCCTAACAGCTGATTCTTCAACATGTTTTCAAAAGAAGAGTAGCTTGTTCAGAAGCAGCATATTTCAATGTGCAGCCCTAGTTCTGCTTTTCTGTTGGTCTGAGGCAGCAAAGTGGTGATCGGAGATGATTTTGTAGGAAATTGGTGGCATGATTGTCTTTAGGGAAATTCCTGAAAGTTAGCATGCTCGTCTTTTGCGGGTGGCTCTAATTGAAAATCAAAAGCCCTATGACCTTCTTTCAGGGTACTTCTTAGGATTAGGATGACCATGTCATTTAGGTTATGAAAGCTGTGCTGGGAAGGTAACCAAAGTTTCCTTGTTTGTCTTTTATTTTTATTTTTCTCTCAACTTCCTTTAGTTGATGCCCAACTACCCCAGAGCCTCAGCTAACTGGACTTCTATTTACTTATTTTTTCCTCTTGCAAACCAAGCAAATCATGAAGAAATTAGTTCATAGTAAGAATTGGAGTGAAGAAATGATGTAGGAGTTGTTAGGAAAGTCTTTCATCTGCTGGATCGCTCCCTGAAGTTCATCCTGGGGCCAACGTGGTCATTGCTGTAGAAACGCTGAGTTTTAGTCAATATGCTTATCTCCCCTACTCTCTAACCACTACCCACCATGCACAAACTAAGGACAGGGAAATACCTGATTACCTGATATATTTAGACTCTTTCTTTTTGAAATAGCTTATTTTATCTCATAATGATAACTCAAGAATTCATACGTTTATCACCAAAAATGAAGAAAATATGGAAAACTGGATGAAGAAAATTAAGATACTTTAGAATAGATGGGAATAAACAAGCTAGAGAGGTTTTGCTACACTGTTACTCAGCAGCAATCAACACAGAAGACTTCTGTGACTGATTGTAGGGGGTTTCTCCCCCCACAACAAGCAATTCTTCATCTGACACCAGCTGAGTGTCCTCTTATTCAATTCTGACACTCTCTACCTGGAGATAGCATTAGATCACAAAGGTCGAGGGCTCAGTCCCCAAGATCACCCCCTATCCCCACCCCACCCCACACATTTCAGGTGCAAGTTGCCAGCTCCAGGCTGTTTTGCCTGTTCTCTGACCTACTGGCTATAAATTGGCTTCCCACAACCGCCTTGGGTTTGATTAATTTGCTAGAGCGACTCACAGAACTCAGGGAAACATGTATGTTTGCTCGTTTATTATAAAGGGTAGTACAAAGGATACAGATGAAGAGGCACATAGGGTGAGATATGGGTGAAGGGAGCACAGAGCTTCCATGCTCTCCCCCAGCTGCACCACCCTCTAGGAACCTCCACGTGTTCAGCTATCTGGAAGCTCCCCAAACCCTGTGCTCTTGGGTTTTTATGGAAGCTTCATTACATAGGCATGACTAAAGCATGGACAACCATGTAGAAATGTGATTGGGCAAAAAGGGTGGTATCAAACACTAAGAGCCTGGGTGGAGAAATCCAGCAAGGCCTGTCCAGATTCTTCCCAGCTTTTCTGTGCAGCATTCCTTCTTCCTGGGTTCGGGACAGGACCTCCTGAAATGGGGGTCCTATCACCTATGATCAGATAAGGAAGGTCAGAGAATTTTTAATGGCCAGCTCCAAGACAGAAAAGTGAGGAAGATTAGATTAAGCAGGGAAGTGATGTCTGATTTATGCTTTTAGAGTTACCCCTCTGGCTATTATGGGAAGAATTGGGAGGCTGTTTGCAGTTGTCCAGTGAGAGACAATGGTGCTTGGACCAGGAAGGCTGTGGTGGGTATAGGGAGATGGGGACCACTCCATCGTGTGTTTTGAAGGAAGGCATAAGTTGGATGTGAGAGTTGACGAAAAGGGAAAATCAAAGCATAACTTTAGAGCAGTGGTTTCCATGCTTTGGTGCACATTAGAATCACCTGGGAAGCTTATCAACCCCCTGAGGCCCAGTTCACACCTCATGCCAATTAAATCAGAATGTTAGGGGCTGGGAGTTGGGTACTGAAATCTTTTAAAAATCCTGGGTGATTATGCTGTGCAGACTAGGTGTAGAACCCCTGAATGGACTAGGGATTGCAGGCAAAGTGTTTGGATGATTGTGTACAGATCACTGTATTGAGCAGATGGGTAGAGGAGAGGGTGGAGGGTGGGTTTGAGAAACCTATTAGACATGGGGGTGGAGATTCAAGGAAGAGGTTGGATAAGGGTGTCTGCAGCAGATAGTTTACTCCCAGCAGTTTCAATGGAATAATAGAAATGAAAACCCAGTGTTTGTTCTAGGTAACATAAAGCACAAAGATACCTTGAGGAAAGTAAATGTTGGGTTCATTCCATCAGATGGCTTTACTTTTTTTCCCTTCTCATTTTGATAACATTATCATATAGAAATTTCCTGAATTTATGGACTAAGATGGCTGTTTGCCAAAATGTTACAAATTTTTAAATGAGAGAAATTATGTTTGAAATGTGAGTATATTTGAACATAACATTTGTCTTCACTCCTGACCATTGTATAGGCCATTACTCCATTAGAAATATCAATTCAGGTATCAAGAAGGAACACTGGACAGGGCGATCAGTAAAATTGGATTCTTGTAGTTGGGGGGGAAGTTGCAACCTCAGGGTACCTTAGTTGCCTCCTTTGTAAAATGAAAGATGCAAACAGGTACCATCTAAGGTGTAGGTTTTCAAACTTGGTTGCACATTAGAGTTACCTGGGGAGCTTCTTAAAATCCTGATGGGCTGTGCCCACACCAGTTAGGCCAGAATGGCTCAGAGTGGAACCTGGGCATCAGTATTTTTGAACCCCTGCCCCCCCCCACATCCTTAGCCCCCTGCTCCCTGTGATCAATTATGCAGCCAAGTTTGAAAACCATGGATCTAAAGTCTTATATAGGTCAAATACTAACTAATCTATCCTTTGGTATTACTGTGTATTCCTTGTCCTCAACAAAACCAGGAAAAAGAGAGAAATGGATACTGGGTATCCACTAGCAGTGTCTGTCACAGGATGTCTCAATTTACTTTCAGGCTTCCTTTCCACAGGAAGCAATTGAGTGATATTCTCCACAGAATGAAGGAGTAAAGAAAGAGGCAGATGTGGGATCCAGGAAATGGGGAATCCAATTTAGGAAGGAGATGAAGGGAATTTCCAAAGTGATGTCCTTGAACAGGGATTCGAAAGCAACCAGTGCAGGCTGGATCCGGAGGATGAGGGCTCAGGAGCTGATGGCTCTGCGGAAGAAAGGAATTAACAGGGTCCCCAGCTCATTTGTATTTAAGGGCACTGCCAGAGTTTAGTAATAAATTCATGGTTGGTGTGTAGAAAACTAAGCAAATGGGGAAAAATGTGATTAACTCCAGAAAAACACTTTCTTTACAAGAAAGAATATAACATTACTAATAGCTCAACTGTGAAGAGTTTTTACATATTCACTTGGTAAAATATGACTATTAATTTATCAAAAATTTTTATTAAAACTTTATTGGGACGATGAGTGGGTAGGTAAAATGCGTATGTTTGGGGGGTACAGACATAAGAGCTAAGAGCTAAATTTATATTTTCCGAGGGAGGATGCAAATTGATAATACATAAAAGAGGAAAAAATAGTGGCATAAACATTATTTAGAAATATTAAAGTAGGGCTGGCCAGTTAGCTCAGTCAGTTAGAGTGTGATGTTAATAATACCAAGGCCCAGGGTTTGATCCCTGTACCCGCCAGCTACCAAAAGAAAAAAAAAGAATAAAAATATTAAAGTAAATGACTGAAAAAAAAACCAGATAAAATTGGTTGCCTCTAAGGATCAGAAATTGGGGGCGGAGTTCATTACAGTTCATTTAAAATTATTTACATGATTACATTTGTTTTGGGGGAAAAAAGACACTGGGGAGTTATGTGGAACCAGATTTTGCAGATCTTCACAGATGTGGCTTCCCAGTTTGGGGGCCTGGGAGGCTGGTTCTATCATTCACTGTGATGAGGATACAGAATGAAGGATAGATTTGGGCAGTAGTTTACCTTGCCTCACCTGTGACTGGTAAGAGATTGTTGTGAATTAAAAAGAAATTTTGTTCTGGTGCCACTACATCAATATATGGTACCTAAACAGGTCTGGTAGGAAAAGGGATGTTCATTAAGGATATTTTCTATTTATTTGTTGGAGCCTGGGTAACATTAATTTCTTAAGGAAATTATTATTATATACATTATTATTATAAACTCTAAGGAGTTTATAATATCAGCTGGGATGACAAAAGAACAACCACATCTAAGTTGTGATTGGAGCTCTAAAACACCAGCAAAGTAGTCCCAAATATTTTTCATAACTTGTCCTCATCAGTTTAAAGAACATCTACCCTCTCTGAGTGTATACGAGTATTTATTTATGTATTGTATACAGAAGTGTATACATATTATAAAATGGGTCAAATGAACATTTTAAGAGATGAGATAGATGAGGATATTAAAATGAATTGCCAAATGCAGTGACTTCATTATATTATGACTTCATGGTGTCGTTAGGATACTATACACTTAGAACCGTATTTCTCATTTAACCAATATTTTAAATAGTTTTCCTGATAAATCTGTTTTTCTCCCTACCTTCTTCTCAGATCGGATTTGCTTTTCATCTTTTTTTAAACTCATGGCCAACAAAATTTAGAGTGTTAGCTCTCCTATTTTCTTGATGTTAATTTAGGCTTACGCTAGTTTCACAATGATTCTAATTTTTTGTAAGAATCTTTATGTCCTTTGCCCATTTCATGAGGGTTATTTTCACTAAAACTAGATAATATACTCTAAAAAACTGTTTAAATGGGTACACATAAACCATTAGTAGTGGGAATATGATGAAAACCTGCAGGGGCACCACCATCAACTCCCTGCTTAGGGAACTTGCACTGTTCCCCCCAGGAAGCCTCACATACTTGGTGAAACAGGCCTCTGACATTCTGACCATGTGAGGGCACTTTAGGTGTGATAGATAATGATCCATATGTTAAATCTTGGGAAATCTTAATTTCTGTCTTTTCTAGGTGAATACACTTGGAAGCCCTAACCTTTTCTTCTCACATACTAGTGAATGGTCCTGCATACCCCCTTATGTATGAGGACCCCTCTTTGGAGACCACTGCAGTAGGGTAGAAAACAACTTTCAAACCTCTTGTCAAGCAGAGTAAGGATTTTGGAAGCCAAAGGCAATAGCAGCCTGGGCTATGAGCTGGTTAGCTTATTTGCTGACAAGGTACTATTGCTAAAACTGGTGTGCGCATTTTCCCGGGCAAAGGTCAAGAGCCTTTGTCTTGTTCTCATAGGGGTTTATGACCCCTATAAGGTTACGAATCACTAGTGACTTTTTTCCAAAACTTCAGTCTTCCATAGACTCTTTAGTCATTAGTTTGATAAAGCTGAAGTTGCCCATCATATGATAGCCTTTAAACTTAGCCAACATCACACAGTCCTGATTATCTGGGGAAAGAGTAGGTTTTCTTAATAACTGATGTGCTTCCCTTCTGTCTGCTCACCACAGTACTACTCTCAGGTTTCTTTTCTGTGTCCTGTTTACTTTTTCACTCCAGCATCTCTAGCTTTTATTTAGCCCACTGTATGGGTGATTTTCCATTCTATTCCAGATCTTGTTTTTATGTCTTCAAGTACTGTGCTTTTGTCCTGTGACATTTTGGTCTTTAACAGTGCTATTTATTAATCTTATAAAAACCCAGATTATGCATTTTCTATAGTTTAAGGAAATAAGTAATTCATAAGAGTCATAATTGTTCTTATGAATTTCATGCAATTTCAATTGCTTGACTGCCCTGCAACTGATGGGTCAGTGTGATTTAGATCTTCATTGATTTCTGTTCCTTAACTGTTTTTATGGTGTGGTCACATTTACTTCCCCTGACTGTGTTACCAGAAGGTAGCAGCTCTCTGTCCTTTTCTTAACTTGTTAGTGATGTTCATCATTTGTGATGGAAGTTGCAGTATTTCTCCTGTCTGCTGACCTGATTCTTGCTTGTGAAGTTGTGATTGCTGCTTTCAAGCCTTCTGTGCAAACACCCTGCCTGTACAAAACACCTACTCAGCATCCAAGGGTGTTGGATAAGTGTGTATGAAATAAAGGAAAGTTTTAGTTATCATCCTCTCTTATTTTATTTTTCTGTCTCTTCACTTTGTACTTCTTTTTTTGCACCATTTTATTTTTGTTATAGTAATGTCTGTGTGTGTGTGTGTGTCTGTCTGTCTGTCTATCTGTTTAATACCCTTGATCTACCAGGGATCTAGGGCAAACCTCCAAGAAGAAGGGAAGAAGAGGGCAAGAAAGAGCTCTCAGAAAAGTAAGGTTTAGAAAGCTTATACATTTACATTTTCCTTGGAATAACGAATTTTTAAACCAAAATACCATTACATTTTCCTCTCAAATTTAGATGTTATTTTAAAACTTAAGTTATACTTATTTTAAAAATCTGTCTCATCATGTACCTTTATTATTCATATCAACTTTATTTTTTTCTGTATTTCTATCATTCTGCCATCAGTTGGTCACATTCAAACTAGTACTATGCTATATTTCGCTAATTGGCTCATGTACTCTTAAGGGAAAAGCTTTTCATGCTAGTTTTTTCTTTCTTTTAAAAATTTTTTTATCCTTCACATTGCTAGAAGTATTGCGACTGCTCTGTAAATACCTAAGTGAAACAATTCTGGAAGGGTACAGTAGTATAAGTAATGTAACACAATGAGTGATCAAGACATTCATTATTTGCTATTTTGACCTTTTCCCTTTTTTTTTTTTGCCTGAGACTTCTTAATAAAGTTTCTTGGGGATAATGTTAACATCATTTGTCATTTCTTGAACACTTAGTGGCCATGAATGGAAGGAACCAGTAGCCAAAAGAATTATTTAAAGCATCTTGAAGCAATTGGGCTGCTCCAGGCACTCTCTCTTCCCAGGGCACTCATGCCTTCTTCATCTATGTCTCCTAACACATTTTATCATACTTTGATGTATTCACATCTCTCCCTTCCCCTGGACTAAGCTCCTGGAAGGCAGGAAAATGTTTCTGACAGAGCTCGGTTCACAAGGTGTTCACCAAGTATTTGACCTAATGCACTGTGTTTTGCAGCACTATTTTAAAATAAAGAACCTTTTCTTCATTTAGCTCAGCTTTTCTCACACAGAGGCCAGGTGGGTGGGTGAGGGAGGGGGTGAGGGGGGATGGGGTGAGGAGGATGTTCCATGACGTTATTCTCAGGGTTCTAAGAATTCAATACACTGCTTTCTTATGTTCTTTTCTTTTTTTTTTTTTTTTAATGAAAAGCATATTGCAAATCATCAGGATGAATACTTTAGCAACACTGATCTACTAAAGCATGGGGGTTAACTCTAAATTTAGTGTTGCTCAGACATGTCCACAAGGGCTTCTTACAGGTGTGCTCTGAAAGTTCATGTTTGAGGATGTTGTTCTCAGGCACAGTTGAGATGCCACCCTTTCTTGGAAATGCCTCCCTCGTTGCTCCCCAATCTAGTGTCCCATAGCATTACCACACCATGTATTACCACTGTTAGGGGTTTTCCCACTAGCTCTCTTAACACCTCTCCCGAGAGTCAGAACTCTGCTTCCATAACACGTTTACACTTATGGTTCAGCATTCCCTGGCTGTTTGATAATTATGTATTCACAAGTCTGTCTTTCCTACTGGACACCAAGCATGCAAATTTCAGGGAACCTATTCAGCTTGTGTTCTGAGCACCCAGCACAATGCTTGCTCATCAGAGTAAATGCTCATGAAGTTGGTCAGATCTAATCTGCTCAGGGCAAACACGTTTTTAAAGTCTTCTCATCCTTTTGAAATGAGACTCATGGTGATTGATTTCATTTCTACAAGTTTTTGTTTTTTGTTTTTTTGTTTTTTCAAAATTTTTCTTATAAATATTTTTACCCATGTTTATCTTTAAGTATGGTAAGGATTGTTGAGCAGAAAAAATACACATACAAAGAGTGTTTTTACTGTACTTTTCCTCAGCAAAATACTTTTACTCTGTGACCAGATGTGTGGATGTTTTCCCCATACATCAAGCAAGCAAGCAGTTCTCCAGCAGACACCAGATGGGTGTCCTCTAATTCACTTCTGACACTACCTAGAGACAATGTCAGATCCCACAAGGCAAGGGCTCAGTCCCCAAGACTGCCCCCCACTTCAGATGCTAGTCGCAAGCCCAGGCTTCTGGAACTTCTCACTGACCAACTGTAAATCAGGGTTCCCACGACCCTCTCCTTGGGTTTGATTAATTTGCTAGAGCAACTCATAGAACTCAGGGAAACACTTACTTATGTTTACTGGTTTATTATAAAGGATATATATGTTTTTTAATTATTATTATTTCTTTTACATTCTATGATGTTGTTGTAAAGCAGTTGGGAGGGATGGGGAGGGGGGAAGGGGAAAGAAATAGGATGGAAGGAGGAAGGAGGGGTGGGGTTGAGGCCTGTGGCACCTTCCTCATTCCCACAGGGGAGACCAGGGGACTTCCAGGGGTGGCTCGGTCATTGCCAGGCTGGGTGCAGATGTCAGGAGGGTATGGCTAAAGCCCTTGCCCCCCACAACCCCAGCTCAGGAGTCTGGGGCACTTCTTGTGGCAGCCTGGTAGTCTTTGCTGGGCTGGTTGCACTTGTTGTGGGGCCCAAGGCCCCCCACTGCCTTGGCTCAGGAGAGCCTGAGCACTTCCAGCAGTGGCTCAGTGGTCATTGCTGGTCTGGTTGTGGGTGTTGGGGGGACATGACTGAGGCCCGAGGCCCCCCAATGTCCTGGCTCAGGAGAGCCTGGGTGCTTCTTGTCGTGGCTTGGTGGTCATCACTGCGGTGGTTGAGCTTGACAGGGGGGTGTGGCTGAGGTCCAAGGCCCCCACCCTTGGGACTGGTTGTGTGTGTTGGGGGGTATGGCTGAGGTCCCTGGCCCTTCCCCCTCTCTGGCTTGGTAGCCAAGGGGACTTCTGGTCCTACTAGGTGTTATAGGTTTTGGTGATGTGAGACCTTTACTAGTTAATATCAAGCTTTGTCTCTAGTTGTGGGTATTTTGTTTTTTCTTTCAGTTCTGTGTTGGGTTATTTGCTCTTCCCACCACTTAAACTCTGCACTGGAACTAATCTGTAGTCCTTTGCTTCCTTCTAAAATGAGGGAACTTCTTGTGGGGATCAGCAGTTGAGCTCTGTGGTTGAGCTAAATTGCTACTTTGTTGCTTATTCCCTGGGGAAGGCTTTTTGTGCAGCTCAGGTTTTAATCATTGATTTATAGGTACTTCCGACTCCCCTGAGATCCAGTACACCTGGGTTGTGTGGAAACTCTGATCTGGGCCTGAGTCTTTCAGCATACTGCACCCCCTGCAGTTCTATATTCCTGACTAGTCTCCACTGAGTGGTCCTACACTGATTGAGGGGCAGATCAGCTGTCCTTGCTGTGCCCCAGTGTTCCCCCAGTGGGCCCATCTCCCCCATCGCCCATGCTGCAAACACTTCCCATGGGACGAGCCATGTATTGGTTCCTTGCAACTCACCGGCCTCTGAGTGGCTCCTATTTTTTTCAGTTGTTATGGCTTCTTGCTCCTAAGTGGGTCCATGGGAATCCTATTAGTGGTCTCTGGCCTGGGAGTCACCAAGGCCCTCTTCTCCCCTGCAGCCTCCAAGCAATTTCATCCGAAGAGCACAGCTGCGGCTTTTGCCAGCTCCTGCTCTGTGCACTCAGCAGCTCCAGCCTGGAAGCAGCCAGGTTTTGAAACAGTCGGAGTGGTCCTGTCTTTCTCTCTTCATGGCTTCTCCTGCCTTCACACACTCCTTAGGTCTCTCCTCTTCTTTCCTTGAGCTCTAGTTGCCCCAACTTGGCTGTACTTGCTTTTTAATAGTTGTAGATTGGTTGTTTTATGGGAGAGAGTGACACGGGGGACCATCTATACTGGGAGCTTGTTATAAAGGATATTTTAAAGGACACAAATAAACAGCCAGGTGAAAAGATACATAGGGCAAGGTCCAGAAGGGCCTGGGCACAGGGCCTTCCATTCCTGTGAAGTTGGGGTGTGCCACCCTCCCAGCACATGGATGAGTTCCATTGTCCATGAGCTCCCCAAACCCTTTGCTCTTGGGTTTTTGTGCAAGCTTCATTACATAGGCATGCCTGAAACATGGACAACAGCCATGTAGAGGTGATTGGACAAAAAGGGTATGATCTAACACTAACAGCCTGGGTAGGGAAACCCAGCAAAAGGCCTGAACTGTTCAGGTTCTTCTCAGCCTCTCTGTGTAGTTTTCCTTCTTCCTGGGTATGGGATGGCAACCCTTCTGGAGTGTGGGATCTGTGACCTACAGTCAGAAAAGGTAGATCCAGAGGCTTTCCTATTTCTGCTGCCTATTTCTAAGTAGACTGTTGCAGGTTACTTGGTTTCTTTGTGTGCTTGGTTAAATGAGTGGTCTTCAAAAAGTTCATGGAAGAATTCGTGTTTTCTTTTAATCCAGTTTTTCCACATGCTCTTTGACTCACCCTTGTATTTAACTACCTGCTGGTCATTGTGTTTTACAAGTTATTTGTTAGAGTGTCCCAAGTCCTAGGGAGAGGTGTGTATGTATTTTCTAGGATATGAGGGGTGATTCCAGTCTATGACCCCCAGCACCAAGCAAGCTCAAGTTTGAAGCTCCCTGGCTCACCCAGGTGTCAGGCTCAAAGGGCTAAGTTATTATTATCTGTCATTTTTCAGGATAGCTCCATTTTCTAATTTCCTTTTTCTTCTCTTTGATTTGGAACTACTCTGCCCTTCTCTGTGGTCCTGTAAGTTTGGGGACAGGCAGTTTTAATGCTGGTTATTTTTCTGAGAGGGTAACCCCTCAGAAAATGGGAGGAGGATCTCCTCTCAGATCGTGGGTGGGCTTTGGGCCTTGAGTCTTGACTCCCTTATTCCCTTTTCTGAGGCCTCAGAACCGAAGCCTAAGTGTGTGGGAATGGCAGTGGTGTCCCCCAGGATTGGCCCAGGGACTCCCTGCTCTCTTTCAACTCTTTAGTCTTTTAAAGGTGCTTCTTACCCCTCAAGAAGTATGTATTTTATCTAGGATTTTCCTTCCTTCCTTCTTTCATTTTCTCCCTTCCTTTTCTATTTCCTTCTTCCTTTCCTTCCTTTCTTTGTTTTCTTCCCTCCTTCCCTCCTTCCCTCCCATTCTCCCTTTTTCCTCTCTTCTCTCCCTTTCCTTTCTTTCCTCCTTTCCCTCCCTTCCTCCCTCCCGTCCGTCCATCCTTCCTTCCTTCCTTCCGTCCTTCCTTCTTTTCTTCTTTTCCGGGATAGTTCTGAATAACCTAGCCCACTATTCCAGGAAATAGGAGGTCTGAAAATCAATTTAGAAACAGAAAATTGTAACAACTGAGTATGTATAAGACTTAAAACGGTCATTCCCTTTGGGCTTCTTTTAAACTTGTTAGTCAAAGTAGATAACATAGATCATGTCAGTATAAAAAATATACCCTTTAGATAATTCTAGTAAAAAGATCCCCAAGAATGACCTCCAATTCTGAACACTTCCCAAGAAACGACTAACTTGAATGATTGGCCTAACTTACTGGAATTTATTCATTAAACTTACCATCAAGACACTTCCTGTGGCAAGGAATGAAAATGTACCTCAAACTGGCTTAACCCCAAAAGGTATTTATTGGTTCAGACTAAAAGTTGTGGGGTAGGTAATTTCAGGGACAGCTGGATCCAGGAACTCAAATATTGTCATCAGACTTAGTTTCTGTCTCTTGTCTGATCTTCTGTGTTAGCTCCAGTCTCTGGCAAGCTCTCCCCTGGTGGTGAGTTGGCTTCTAGGAACTCCAGATTCGTAGCCTGTGCTTGAAGTCTGCGATCTCCAAACTTTGTTGATTATGTATCCAACAGTAAAATTTGAGCACAATATTCCCCCCATTGTGTGTGTATTTATTTATAAATGATATGCTACTATATACTACTTTATATATAATATATAATATTATATTAATTATATGTATTCTAGTTATGTTGTGTTTATATATATATATTGCATTTCTTATAAGTAGAGTTCAGTATTTTAGTTTTTAAAATAAAGAATAAAATGAGGTACTAATATTTTCTATACTCATAATAGATTGTTTTGCACACCCCACTTTGCGGTCTACTTAGTGGAAAGACCACATCTCTCCCATCAGTTACAATCACAGTCCTGAGATCATGTTTCATTAGTTCTTTTAGGCCTCGCTTGAGTCATGTACCCATATCTGAGTCCAGAATCCTTGAAATAGTAAAAGCAAAAATTTACTAATATAAGGTGACAAATATCTGACTAGGCATAAATAGATGCTGTTTTAACTTTTTAAAGCTATTTATATTCAGGAATCTTACAATCATTGATATTTTATCCCCCCAAAAAGAACATAATCCTTCTCTCAGTACAATTATAAAGATTCTCTACTTTTATAATAACCTAACTCCATTAATCTATACTAAATTTCTGTAATTTCATACCTGGAGTAGCATGACAGTGTCCCACGTAGTTTTTGTTCACATACACACTCACACACATACACACTTTATTATAACGCTCCAGTGATGGGTGAAGCTGAACGAGGGTACTTCAAAAAGTTCGTGGAAAAATAGAATTAAAAGATAATAGAAATCTTTCCATGAACTTTTTGAAGTATTCTTATATGTTAAGATGCAGGAATTGATGAGCCTTGCAAATTAAACTTTGTTATAATTTTTTAGAACGGCCATTTGAACAAGATGGGTGGCTATGTGGAAAGGCAGGTGATAGAGAGTCCAGAATAATTTTCAGATTTCTAAAGAGAAAATGAAGTCACTGATTGGAGAGAGAGTTTTGTTTGTACAAGCAGGTAAAGCATGTGAATGGAGGGTTTTATTCAGGAGCTTTTTGAGGGACGGGCTGTTCTCGGTACTTCAAAATTGATCTTCTGTGGCAGAAATGTGATGGCGCATCTTGATTCTGAGGTGAAAGAAGAATGTCTGAGAGAAGACCTAAAGTTTTACTTCATGAACCCCTGTGAAAAATACCGAGCCAGACACCAGATTCCATGGAAACTGGGTTTGCAGATTCTGAAAATAGTCATGGTCACCACACAGGTAATTTATATTATCATCTTGTTCGGTTTTTCCTTACTCCAGAATGAAACTGTTTTCTGTATTGTGTGCTGTACTTGACTTCTGTTTTGAAAAGTCCACACCCAAGTTCATAAAACTGTAAAATTCTGTTGACTGTGGAGGGCAGTTGGTAGGTTGAAGTTCAGTTTAGAAGATGACCTTGTTTTAGTGAGAGGTCATGAGGTCATCTCTCCACAGGTTCTGTAAATACTAAATAAATGTAGATCTGTAATGAGAGAGTTTCTGTATCTGAGGGAGGCACATGGGCTGTCCAAGGCTGTCAATCCAAAGTGATTTATGTTCTTGAAATCCATCAACTTTATTCAAATACACTTCATTCAGATATACTTTTGAAATCTACACTTTTGTTTTCTTCAGACTTACAGAATGCTAAGCTTCCCCTTATCAGTAGCAATGTGCTCTAAGTAAGTAGTAACCCCCAGGCACTATCAGGAGTGTATAAAAGCTACATTGGGACCTCTTTGTAAATTCATATTGTTGAGTACTTTATCACCAGTCTCAGAACAGCCATTAGAGTTGTCATCTAGTTTTTGGGCCTGTGGTGCTAAACCAGTTTTGGAGAGGCTTCTCTGTAGGTAACTACATTGAAAATATGTGCCCTTTTAAAAGCAGCACTGATTTGGAATATTTGGTTCTATTGGCCAATAATCATTCTATTAGCAATGTAAAAGCATATTAAAATGTTATTTCTTAAACAAAAATAAGTGCTTTAAAAAAATACCTCCATATAGTTTTACTTATTTACCTATTTTGAGGGCAGCTGGCCAGTAAGGGGATCTGAACCCTCAACCTTGCTGTTATCAACACCATACTCTAACCAACTGAGCTAACTGGCCAGCCCTTTCCATATAGTTTTAGAAAGGAGAGGAGGTTTCTGCCATAGCTGAAGTTGCATCTTTCTTTATTCCTTGTTCACAAAGAGGTGTTTTCATTGTATGACATGCCATCCCAGTTCATCAAGTTTTGGGGAAAGCAAGTTACTTCAAAGAAAAAAGGTTGGGATATAGGGATGCTGTTAAATGTGCGTGCTTATTAGCTTTTTTCATTCTTGGTTTTGAAGTTTTAATTTTGGCAACTTAAAAAATAGATGGATTATTAGTATTACTTGGAAGAAGAAGAAATAAAGTCCCCTTTTGTCCTTTGGTTAATTTTAATCGTTTCCTAACTTCTTTTCCTGCTAAACCCATTTCATTCAAATGTTTTGATCTATTAATGTTACTGAAATTTTAACTTTTCCAGGCATAAAATGTCATAACCATCTTTGACTTACCATACCTACTGTATTAGTCCGTTTTCTGTCACTCATAGCAGAATACCTGAAATTGGATAATTTATTTCTTACAGTATTGGAGGCTTGGAAGTCCATGGTCCAGGGTACATCTGGTGAGGGTCTTCTTGGTGCGGCTCTGTACAGAGTCCCATGGCAATGCAGGGTATCACATGATGAGAACTGCAAGAGCAAAAAAGTTAATGTGCTCACTCACTCTGCTCACAAAGCATCATAACCACTCCTTACTAGTCCATTAAACCATCAGCCCATTACTCCATGAATGGATTAACCCATTCATGAGTGTATAGTCCTCATTATCCAATTACCTCTTAAAGCCCCTACCTTTCAAATATACTATAATTGGATTTCTCACACTCTTAATACTGTTATGATGGGGGTCAAGTTTCTAATACATGAACTTTGGGGGGATGTATTTAACCCATGACATTCTGCCTCTGATCCCCAAAATTCATGTCCTTCTCACACAGAAATACATTCATTTCATCCCCATAGCCCCAAAGTCTTAACTTATTCCAGCACCAGCTCAAAAGTCCCAAGTCTGCAGTCTTATCTATGAGCCCAAGAAATCAAAACAAGTTATCTACTTCCAAGATACAATGGTGGGACAAGCATATGGTACATATTACCGTTCAAAAAGGGAGAAATAGACTAAAAGGAAGGGGTGACAGGTCCTAAGCATGTCTGAAATTCAGCAGGGCAGGCCTTAAATCTTAAAGCTGGAGAATAATTTCTCTTGACTCCATGTCTGGCATTCTCTCCACACTGGTATGGAGGTTTGGCCCCAACTCCTTGGGCAGCCCTGCCTCTCTGGGTTTGCTGGGCTCAGCTTGTGCTCTAGCTCTCCCAGGCTAGCGTCGCATGCTGGTAGCTCTACATTTCTGGGGTCTCAGTGGTAGTCCTGTTCCCATGGCTCCACTGGGCATTCTCTGCTGCAACTCTAACCCCACATTTCCACTTGGCATTGCTCTACTGGAGGCTCTCTGTGGTGACTCCACCCCTGTGACAAATCTCTTCCTGGGTCCTTGGCTTTTCCATACATCCTTTGAAATTGGGGTCAAAGCTGCCAAACCTCCACAGCTCTTGTGTTCTGCCGGCCTGCAGACTTAACACCTAGGGCCAATTTAGCTGGGGTACCTGAGGAGACAATGCTGGAATGCAGGGAGCAGATTCCCAAGGTGGTCTTGGGTAATGAGCCCATGGAGGGCACCTCTGGCCTATTCCCAGAAGCCATTCTGTCTCCCTAGGCCTCTGGGCCTGTGATGGTAGGGGCAGCCTCGAAGATCTCTGAAATGCCTTCAGGGTTTTTCTTCCATTCTCTTGATGATCCCTTCTCTCTGAACTCATCTCTGGTTGCTAGGCTACACCTTTGTTTTTCTCTCCTGAACACACTTTTTAATTTTTACACGACCAGACTGAGAGTTTTCCAATTTTTTACCCTCTGTTTTCCTTTTAATGATAACTTCTGCTTTATGTCTGCCTTTGCTGCCATAATTCAGCATAGCCTGTTAGAAGTATCCATGCAGCTATCTGAATGCTTTGCTGCCTCGAAATTTCTTCTACCAAATACCCTTGTTCATCACTTTTAAGTTCCACATTCTATAAAGCCGTCCAGCATGGACACAATTCAGCCAAATTCTTTGCCAGTTCACAACAAGGGTGACTTTTGCTCCAGTTTCAATAAGCTCTTCATCATTTCCATCTGAGCCCTCCTCAGAATGGTCTTTATCTGGCCATATTTCTATCAGCATTCTGGTCACCATCATTTAACCAGTTCTAAGTTTTTCCTGGTCATCTTGTCTTCTAAGCCCTCACTAGAATCAGGGCTTTTTCTAGCCTGTTCCTCCAAATTCTTCCAGCTTCTGTCCGTCACTCAGTTCCAAAGATGCTTTTATGTTTTCAGGTATTCATTACTGGCAACACTGCACTCCTGGTACCAATTTTCTGTATTAGTCTGTTTTCTGTTGCTTGTAACAGAATACCTGAAACTGGGTAATTTATAAAGAAAATGAAATTACTCGGTGAAATTTATTTCTTACAATTTTGGAAGCTGAGAAATTCATGGTCCGGGGGGTACATCTAGTAAGGGCCTTCTTCTTGGTGGGGCTCCATACAGAGTCCCATGGCAATGCAGGTATCACATGGTGAGAATGGAAAGAGCAAAAGAGCTCATGTGCTCCCTTGCTCTCCTTATAAAGCCATCATAACCACTCCCTGATAGCCCACTAAGCCATTAGTCCGTTACTTTATGAATGGGTTAATCCATTCACGAGGGTACAGTCTTCATGATCCAACCTCTTATATGCCCCACCTTTCAAATACTATAATTGGATTTCCCATCCTCTTAACATTGTTATAATGAGGGTCAAGTTTCCAATACATGAACTTTTGGGGGACACATTTCACCCATAGCACCTACTAAATCCCATTGATTCTTCCTTCAAAACTGGATCTATTTATGTTTTTCCATACTTACCGTCTTCTCTCTAGCACAGACTCTTATCTTGCTAGTTAATTATAAGTATATATGGAACATCTCATATGCTGGCATTCTGTTGGGAATAAGTCTGTAAAACATTACCTCTGCTGCTGGCAGCTGACACTTAACATAGTGTTTGCCATGGGCCAGGCACAATAAATGTTTTATGTATGTTAATTCATTTTTTCCTCACTGCAACCCTGTGAAGAAGGTTCAGTTATAATCCCCTTTCTCAGATGAAGAAACTGGGGCAAGTGATTTGCTTACAGCCATTCAGTGGGTGAGTGGCAGAGCTGGGATTGAGCCCAGGCAATCTGACTCTGGAGGCTGCACTCTATTCTCATACAGTTTCTATTGTAGATATAGGTCCTCTCCTCAGAGTTTGCAGTCTAGGATTATAGATAAGTTAACTAGGCTGTTTCTAGTCTTTGTCTTGTGCCTACCTTTCTTGTCCACAAACATGCCAGTCTACTCAACATTAGTATCCAATTAATGATTCTTAGAATAGCCTTTATTGTGCCATACTTCTGTAGAACCCTACTTTCCACAGAAGAAAAATTTCTAGCCTGGAATTCATACATTTCCATTGTCTGCTTCAACTTGTCTTTCCAACAAGTTTTTATCTACTCTTTCCTACCCAAATCCCAGCCAGATGGACCAACCTAGTAATTCTCATCCATGCCCTGTTTGTTCCCCCCAAATCTAGAGCACCTTGCAGGTAGGTGTTCTTTGAAGTCCCATCTCCCACACCAGCCTTGCCTGTCCAGTTAGAATATGGTTTTTCATAGTACTCCTTGCTGTCTACATCACTAATTTTACCTTTAATAATAAAGTATTTCTAGGAACCAATTTACTTTTTGTATAGATATATCATGTCTCCCCTAATAAAATTGGGAGGGATTAAGCTTTTGTTTCTCATAGTATCATTCTAATAAGTTTTGCTGCTTGAGTAATATCTATTTAGAACAGACTTTTTGAATACCTTTCCTTCCATCAAATCCCTCTTTTTCTCCCTTTTCTTTTTCTGTCTCTTTTAGTGCTCCATCCTCAAGTCTAATGGGGTGGGTGGCATTTTATCAGGGTTAATGAGAAGGATACTTTTTAAAAACATTCCTACTCTGCATTCTACAGTAATTTATAATCTTGAGGGAGGTGTCTACATTCTTGTGCTAGTTTTACTCTTTCCCTCCCATATTCTTGGTACATAATTGAGTGGTATCTTGTTTTTACCTGGTACAGAATATTTTCTCCTACACTGATTACATAACAAGTTCTTAAATTTACAATCTTTGCCAGACTATACACAATGAGTAATTATTTTTTCTGTCTTGTGTCATATTCTTAGCACATCTTAAGATCTAGTTATTGGGACTAGGATGCATTTTGCTATTAACTGCTTTTTAAAAATGCAGTCATTTGGCCAATACCATCATCCCTTACTCTTGCTCTGCAGGTAGTGTTTGATTCTGTCATAGCAAGAAAAGAACTTTGCAGTTTTCTCTGCAGGGTTCGTCTCCCTTAAGGGATGCTTTGAAAATCCTAACCCTTCCCTGATGCTGTGTCATACATGTGGATCTTGGCTTATTCTACAAACAATAGAATAGAGGAAATTTTTTGTTTCTTATGCCAGGGGTGGTTCCAAGTACAGATTACAACTCCATGCTCTCTCATTCCCAAATGAGTTGATGAGCTTGGAGTTTAAATAAGGTGGTGGCTTCAAATACCAGCAAATTGCATGCCACTTTCTTGAGCAATTCATTCATTTCATATTCATATATTTTTGTGTTTTTTGGCATCACTATGAGTGTGGGGAGAATGGGTCTACTATCCCTGCTTCTAGAGTTAAGTTGACAGCATTTCAGTGTGAGAGGTGGGTACAGCCAAGTGGTCAAGAGAATGAATAGTCTCTGGAGTCCAATAGACTTGGGTTAAGATACTCACTCTGACACTTTCTAAATGTTCCAACTTGGATAAATTACTTGCCTTCAGGTTGCACACATATATATAAATAAAATAGGACTACATTTACCACTGATTAAGTATTTGGCTCTGACATTGTGATGGGCACTATTTCATTTTCTGAGTATATAGCAGTAGGGAAAAAAGAAAAAAAAAATCCCTGTACTTGTAGAGCCTAATGTAATAACTTCCTCATAGGTTACTGGGGAATTAAATAAAAAATAATAATTTAAAAGTTTTAGCATAATGCCTGGTACTCAGTAGATAAGACTTATTATTCAACACCATGCAGTGTTTATGTTAACCACATTGTATCCCAGCTCAGCACAGAGTTAACACTTAGCAAACTTTGAAGAATTTATGTATGCATGTATCAGTTTTTCCACAAGTGTATAAGTATTTTTAATTAAACCTTGAAACAATCATGAGTGTGTTGGTTCCCTGGTTTACTTTTTTAGCTCTCAAAGAGCAACAGTGACCTTTTCTGGCATCTCCTATAGGAACCAATGACAGATGTCACATGCTTAGAAGAACTTTTAACCTTTTGTTGCTTAATTTTCAGCACAAGTTGAATGATGTGGGGCTTCTTATCTGATGTTTTTCTTAGAATAGCTGGGTTTTAGCAATTGCTCAATCTTTTGACCTGGTATTTGAGGAATGTAACATGGTGAGTTTTAAAGGCTGATGAATGTCATCTATGTATATTCTCAATCGATAGTTTGCCTTTCATATTCTAAAAGGCTAGCACTTAAATTCTTTTTTATAAGTGGCTCAAAGATAGTTTTCCAGCAGAAGGAAGTTGTTTGTACAGCATAATAAAGATGACTTTGGAGTTAAACCTGGCTTCCATTCTAGTTAGGTGACTTGGGGGAATTTAAATCTCAGTTTCCACACATGTAAAATGGAGAGAACAGTAATAATATTTTCATAGGGTGATTGTGGTGGTAAATGAGATAATGTGTGTAAAGCAGTTAGTACAGCGCCTGGCATATAATATTACTGAAAAATAAATGGTAGCTATTATTTAAAATTATTCAGTCTTAAAAAAAAAGTCAGACAAAATGTAAAAGCTAAAAAATATAAACCACTAAAAAAACCCTTATTGCCTGCTTGCATATGCAAATTAACATTATTTTTATCTGAATTATTCATAACTGATATCTTGTATATTATTGTTCAGATGTATCATATTGAACCATGAAATGACAACAAATGATGGAACTCTCAGGGTCATCTAGTTAAACTTGCTTGTTTTACACATGAAGAAGCAGTCTCAAAATGCTTTGGTGACTTAGTTGGGCGAGAACTTGAGGCAAACTTTCTGCAGTCTCATTGCTTTATAAGGCAGCTGAGGAGATCACTTAGGGAGGTGGGGAATGGTGTGTGGGATGGGATTTATGGAGGATTGACTTCACCACTACCACTGCCTGTGTGCGTGGGGTAGGAGGGGAGGGGGTGAATGAGTATGCATGTGTGAGAGAGTGTGCAAGTGGGCAAGGGCACACCTGCAAGAGTGGAGTGTGCACATGTGTGTGCATGACTGCAGGTGTGTGTGTAACTGTGTGTGTAATTTCCTGGGTTTTTGTAAACTTTTGGTACTGGCTAATTTCTCCCATTTATTGGCTTCCAAGAGGAAAACTTTCATTCCTGGTAAAGGGAGCCCTTGGGTCCCTTACCTCATGCTAGGATACAACATAAGGGAGAATAAGTAGGCATTTTCAGAAGGAGGTAGGTACTTGGTGACAATGCATGGGTGTGACATAATATAGGTGAAGTGAGCCCTATTGTTCTTTCATATGCTTTGATCCTGTAGATCTTGGTGGGGAAAACTCTTAGGAGTAAATCTAAGAATTCTTGCAGAGCTAAATTAATTGAATTCCTTTGACAACTTTTACTGTCTAGCTGGAGTCAGAACTTATATAGACCACTTTTCAAAAACATTCTTAAACATGCAAAACATAGTTGTGATTCTAAAAAATATATATGTTTCTAAATATTAAACCAACAAGATGTAAGTATTGCTTAACTAAGTAATCAATTTTGAAAACAATTTGCAATCCAAGTATAAGAAAATGCATTGAGAATTAGCTGATTTGGATTCTTTCTTTTTTTTTAAAAGAGGACTGGTAAGGGGATCTTAATCCTTGGCTTGGTGTTGTCAGCACCACGCTCTCCCAAGTGAGCTAACCGGCCATCCCTATATAGGGATCCGAACCCGTGGCCTTGGTGTTATCAGCACCATGCTCTCCCGAGTGAGCCACGGGCCGGCCCCTTGGATTCTTTCTTAATTAAAGGCCAGTTGTTAGTCATTGGAAGTGGTTAGTCATTGGAAGTG
Source organism: Cynocephalus volans (assembly GCF_027409185.1). NCBI lineage: Eukaryota > Metazoa > Chordata > Mammalia > Dermoptera > Cynocephalidae > Cynocephalus > Cynocephalus volans. The sequence continues at coordinate 74,329,223 of NC_084467.1, read as the reverse complement.
GTAATTTCTTCCAATTTAATGCTACTTTGGATTGCTGCTGTAGCTTAATGACATTATTCTTCTTTGGGATTTGTTTTTTGACATTGATGCTATTACCATAAACCAAAGAATTGAGATTTTTCTTCTGGTGAAGGTAGATGATAATAAGAAGGCATTTGTCTCCCCTGATAAATGGTAAAATTCATGTATTCCTATTTGATTTTCTTTTCTAGCTTGTTCGTTTTGGTTTAAGTAACCAGCTGGTGGTTGCTTTCAAAGAAGATAACACTGTTGCTTTTAAGCACTTGTTTCTGAAGGGATATTCTGGTATAGATGAGAATGACTACAGTTGCAGTGTATATACCCAAGAGGACGCCTATGAGAGCATCTTTTTTGCTATTAATCAGGCAAGTGCTTTGTTGTGAATGACATATACTTTAAGAATATATTGATAATTGACTTTATTGTCTTAGGAAACAAACAAAAAGTATATGTATATTAAAATATTCTAATGTAAATTTTGCATAAGTCTGCTAAAAAATGTTTATTGCTATTTCTGAAACTACACTTTCACACAATAGAGTTTGCCTATTTTGAATTTTTCTTTAAGATTTGCCACTTTTATTTATCCCTTCACACCCTCTACTTTTGGGAGATGACTTTACCCCAGATCAAATAGCTAAGAGTAGATTTATAATCTAAGAAGGCTTGATGAAGATTTGATACCAAATCTAAGATTCTGTGGTCTCAATTTTGATGTCTCAGCATTAAGAATATGGAATGTGATATGGTTGTATTTATTTATTTATTCCAAGATTTTATTTGTTTTATTTGTTGTTTATTATTATTATTATTATTACTATTATTATTATTATTTTGGCATCTGGCTGGCAAGGGGATCTGAACTCATGACCTTGGTGTTACAAAGCTGTGCTCTAACCAGCTGAGCTAACTGGCCAGAATGATATGGTTGTATTTAGACATGTATGAGGGAGCAGATTAGTAGACTTGAAGAAACCATTTATGGGGGAGAAATGGTTCTTTATTTTGTTTTTTCTTTTTCATTCATTCATTCAATAAATAGTCAAGGGGCTGGTTGGTTAGCTCAGTACCAGCCAGGTGCTAAAAAAGAATAATAAATAAATAAATAAACAAACAAACAAATAAATAAATAATGTTTGAGTACCTAGTATGTCGCAAATACTGTTTTAGACACTGAGGATACAGCAGTAAAAAACCAACCAAACAAACAAACAAAAAATCCCTGCTCTTACAGAGCTTAATTCTAGAGGAGAGACCTAGACAAGTAAAAATAGGTGAAATGTAAAATATGATGCTAGCTCCCTGAAGACACCACCCCAAAAAACATGTTGATAAGCAAAGTTGAGCTTATTGCTTATAGAGGTCAGGGCGATGCTATCTTGACCAGTCTCAGTAGTGCCTTCGGTGGGGAGGGGATCCTTCATTGTTGGGGGAGCTTGACTAGAATTGGGTAAAGATCATGATATAACAGTTTAGAATTGGTGGACACAGCAAAGTGAGAGTTGAGGGGACAGTTTCAAAGAGTCTTGGACTTAGACTAAATCTTCAAATTGGTATCAATTTTAATGAGTTTTTTGAATGTTCCTGAAACAAACAATGCAGTTATTTGCAAATTTTATGTTTCTGGGCAAAAGTTTCCTGGAATAGTAAAGTCATATTAATGAATATGGGGGCTAGTAAAGCCCCATTAGCACAGATAGCCAAATAATAAAGTTTGTTAATGTAAGCTGATGTTAGCTGTGTTGATGTAAGCTGTGGGTTGTGGATGGCTGGGGTCCTTGGTGGCATGTCTGAAAGTGACAACTGCTAAGAAATAAAGCAGGGAAGGATTTGGGGAATTCCCAGATGTGGTGATGGATATTTGTTTTCTTTCTTTAAAATTTGTCTTTATTTTTCTTTTTTACTCATTTATTTTTATTTATCCTATTTTATTTTTAATTGACCAGTAATAATTGTACATATTGTTATATATGTCATGTACAATGTGATGTTTTTATATATGTTTGTAATTTTCAGTGGCTTGGTGAGGGAAGGCCTCATTGAGGTGGTGAATTTTGAGTTAAGTCCTGAAGGAGTGAAACAAGCAGGCAGATATCTTGGGTTCCAGGCAGAGGGAACAGTAAAGGCCAGAGGCAGAAGTATGCCTGTCAGGCTACAGGAACTGCCTGGAGACCAGTGTGGCTTTGGTGGGTGGAGCCAAGGGACAGTAGCAGGCAGTGAGGTCGAGGGAGAAGGCAGGACCTTGGCTTTGGCTCTGAGTGAGATGGGAGCCTCTGCCAGCACGTTTGCTTTAGTTTTGAGCTCTGTGAGGCAGTATGTTCCTCCACAACCTGAGAAATTTGCTTTGCGTTATTTTTTCCCCAGGTAAAGCAGATTTTAATAAAAGGATTATATATTTAAATCACTTGTTTTAAAATTTCTAAGGCTGTTTTCAGTCTTCATAAAAAATAATTTATAGTTGCAGATCGTTGTCTATGGGCTTGGAAAGCTATTCTGTTCTCCCCCAACCCCTTAAGACCATGCCTCAAGTTAATACTTTCCCCAAAATTTACAAACTTGCTCTTTCATTTATTTTCACAAAATATAAAAGGTGTTAAAAGTTTGTGTTTTTAGTGCCTTAAGAAATATATAAAAGTACACCTTTTTAAATTGTATGCCCAAATCAGAATTTCCGAAAATGTGCTATGATCTGTTTATAAGTATTAGGTGAAAAAAGATTGTATATTATACTGTTACATAATTTTGGGAAATACCAAGTTAAGCAAAATTAAAGTTCTTTACTACAAGACTGCTACTTCGTGGTATTTTAAATTGGGACATTCTTGAGGGCATGATTTAAACAATAAAAAGAAGCTAAAAATGCTTTCCATAGCTATAACTTCTGATCAGACCTTTAAAAGCTATTATGTGTTTTTAACTATTTTTTAATAGTATCACCATCTTAAGAACATTTCCCTGGGGACCCTTGGTTATGGAGAAAATGAAGACAACAGAATTGGCTTAAAAATCTGTAAGCAGCATTACAAGAAGGGAACCATGTTTCCTTCTAATGAGACACTGAATATTGACAGCGACATTGAGATAGGTATGCAGTGATCACTTCACTATGTGACTTTATCATCTTCTGTGGTAAGAGCAAAAATGCCCTCATGTGCTAGCAAACCAAATGGAGCAACTTTGCTTTCATGAGCACTAACCTGTTTGAGGCTGTCTCTTTTAACATTTGCCTGCAAGGAACTTTGGATCAGGAAACTGTGCATCTGTGGTGATTGGGACAGGGACAGCATTTGTGAATCTCTTTGGTAAGACTCAAGACTGTTGGTTTTGGAATAAATGCACAGGTGTTTCCTGTTGGTTTAGGTTTTGCCATCCATGAGAGGGCAATTAGGCTTTTTGAAAAAGTGGGTCTGTGTGTATTAAATGAATTAAATGGGGTTTTTTTTGGCAGCTGGTCAGTATAGGGATCGAAACCTGGACCTTGGTGTTGTCAGCACCAGACTTTAACCAACTGAACTAATGGCCAGTCCCCTTGTTTTTATCATTTGTAAAAGATATAAATGCTCTTCAAAGGTGAATCGTGATTAATAACTTGTTTTCTCTTTTAGAAGCTCACTTGCCAAAAAGTTAATAGCTAATCAAGTAGAATTGTTTTGTGCCATTCTGTTAAGAATTTAAAAGCACACAATACGTAAATACAAAGTGTTTGACTTAAGACTTTGAGGGTTTTGTCATTCATTCAACAAACCTTTGGTGTATAGCCATCAGGCCCAGCACACTCACTGTTTTACATACTGAGGTTACAAAGATTAATCAGTCATGGCTCCTCAAGTAGCCAACAGTTGAAGAGTAGGAGTTCTAGTAGCAGTTTAAATTTGGAATGGTTTTATTAAAATGAGAGCATCGCTCAGTTAATTTGACCATATTTCCTATAGTCTCATCTTGAGGTGCCTTGGTAACACAACAGGAGAACACCCCTATAAAACAGAGGTTTTATTTCTGTTTCCACAGGCTGCCTGTTCAAAACCTCTCTGTGAGTAAATGTGTCCCATGCTCTTGACTCTGAAAGAAATATCCCCAAACCAGCACCATCAGGGGCCGTAGTGGTGTCTGGCTCCCAGGTTGCTTTCGCGGACCATCTAGAGGACAGTTGCTTGGTTCTATAGCCAGCAACATTGAAATGTCCCTGGTCTTATTGCCCTGGAGGCTCTACTAACCTGAGATCTGTTTGATAGTCTACCTACAGGGACTAATCCTGTTTCACTCTCAATCTTTTATCTGAGGTGGTCAGCGTGATGCCTGGGATAGGACAACTTGATAGGTGGGGCTGAAAGCTTGGCCAGTCACCCTCTGCTTCAAGTAAGCCATCTGTCACTTGCCCTTTTAAAATTGTATGACTCAAATTGGATTCACCATGCAACTGTTTGCCAGTGATTCATATGCTGTTTTTCTCAATTGATTTTCCTTGGAAAATTGATTAAAGAATTGTGGCCAAAGTCAATATCAGTTGCTAGGTAGGGCGGGCAGTGCCAGAAAGCAGGATTTATTCCCTGACCGTTGGACAGAGGTGCCCTTGTTCATTTCCTTTCTATCAGAATATGGAATACTTCTAACTAAATGGAAAAAATTTGGTTATTAATTTGACTTTGAGAGATTACTTAAGCAGATTAATTGTATTCTTTGACTTATTAAGTATAACTTCTCAAAGAATCTTTCTATGTATCTATTCAAAAGGTGTAAAAAGATTTTAAAAACACTTGATACTGGATTTTAGACCTTCTTTTCTTGGACACATGGGGGAAGCCTGCAGATGATATAAATAGGAATTGAGTTTGATTGCACTGGTGTGGCATTATAGTTTAAGTGAATTAGCAGAAGCTGTTCTAGATAAACTGCTCATTAATTTTACAGTATCTTCACTATTAAGAGAATCATCCCTTATTGTGCACAGTGCAGACAGAGATCTGCCTATATGCCCAGCTTTCCTTCTGGGTAAAGTTATATTTAGTTGCACAACTGATTGTGTAGATCAAGCTAAGTGTTTTCCTTAGTTTATGCTAATGCACGTATACCTCCCATTTCTGCCTCTAGAACTGTAGCTTTCCAGTTCAGCCTCATTGGGAGGACTGTTATGAATCCTGTTAAAAAAAAAAATTTTTTTTTACCACAATTATTAAGTGGCTATCATTCTAATATAGTGCTTCATTTTCTATAATACACTTTTGGAGTTTCTTATGTTCTTCTTTCCACATGTTCTCAGCATGAGACATTATGACCATTTTGTCATCTTCCCACTGTTTTAAGAACATGTCTAATCTACCTTTCCTCTAAGAGGATTATTATTTCACTGGCTGGAGAATTCTGCTTTGTAGGTGAGATTCATTTGAGGGACGAGGCTTTTACTCTGGGCATCAGTTTGTTCTGTTTGGGGTTTGATGTTTTACTTAGGGCTTTTGCCATTCTTTAAAAAAAAAAAATCTCAGTTTTCTGCCACCAGATTTCTGAAAGTTCTGAAAGTGTATTTAGATAAAGCGTAACTCTATGACTACAAACAAAATAATACAAAATTTGAGCAACAAAACAGACTTTTATAAGGCCAATAGTGTGAAATTGACTAACAAGATTCTGTCACATTTCTCTGAATCTAAGATTCCATTAATCATTTTAAAGACTCATCTGCTTTAGAGATGTTTAAAAGTGAAAAAATGTTCATCTTAGTGTGAATGAAATACAGGAGAAAAAGACCTGAGACAGCACTAGCACATACAGGGAGTCTTCAAAAAGTTCATGTAAGGATTTGTATTATCTTTTAATTCGATTTTTCCATGAACTTTTTGAAATATCCTAGTAGATCTTGAACATGTTACTTCTTTCAGAGTGTAGTCATTTACTCAGATAAGTTTAATTTAATTTTTTTTTACTTCACTTTAGAATAATAATGTTAGAGGTAGAAGGACTTTAAATATCATGTTTGCCTGTCATTTTACAGGGGAGGAAATTGATGTTCAGTCAAGCTAGGCAACTAAAGTCGTGCAATGATTTAGAGATGGTAGGTCTTTGCCACTCAAAGACCAGCAACATGGGCATCACCTGGGAGACTGTGAGAAAGGCAGAGTCTCATGCCCCTCCCTAGAGTTCCTGAATCCAAATGTGCATCTTAACAGGATCCCCATGTGATTCATGAACATTAAATGTTTGAAGCACTGGTTCAGTGCTCTCTGGCTAATGATCTTTGACTTCACATAGACAGACCTCTTTTCTTTCTGACTTCCTCACATCTCCCACCGTCCACCACCACCTCCTGCCTTCAGCCTTCTGTACCTGCCAATATCATCCCCTTACAGAAGCTGCCAAGGTGCTTCCCTCTCCTTCTTTCTCACCCAGTTCTTTGGCCATCATTAGTTTCCAGTCTCTTGTGTCCCTGTGCCCAGGAGCTGACGCTAACTACAGAAAAGTGCCAGAGCAGAATGCCCGCATCTTCTTGCTGCCACATCTTAAAGCCCCTTGTATGGTTTCCTTTCACTCCTTTTCACCCTTGTGTTACAAAGAAGCACAGGGCTGAGGCCACAGTTTAAATCCTAACCCGAGCACCAGGGCCCACTCTCAGCTTTTGAGAAGTCATGCCCTTCCTCTCAGGCACCCACATTTACATGTCTACCCTGAATTCTCCCCGAGTTCCAGGCTCCTCATGTAGTCATCTGGCTACTCAACAACCTCACTGTGTTGTTGTCTGATAGGTATTTCGAACTTGCTGTATCAAAACAGAACACTTCAAACCTCCCCCATCTCCCGACTCGTGGCCCAACCTACTTCTTTCTTAGACTTCCTCATCTCCGATAATGGTACCAACATTTTTGTATAATACTTTAAAATTCACAGTCGCTGAAGTTTTAAACATGAGTTTGCTGATTTTTTCATTCCCACCGTCACCACTGTAGTCCAAGATCCTATCCTCTCTTCGTTAGACTGGTCTCCCTGCTTCTGGTCTTACCTCTGCCATCCCCTGCCATGCCCCACAGCAACCAGAGCGATATTATTAAACATGTAAATTGATTCATATCACTCCCTGGCATAAAAACCATGAGTGGTTTCCCATTGTATTTAGAATAAAATTCACAAGTCCCTGTAGGAACTGGCCACCCACCAACCTGCCTCTCCAAGCCCCTCCTATTCTTGTGCCCATTTCTCTGTTCCAGCATCCTTTCTGTCTGTTGAACAAGCCAAGGTCTTCCTTGCCTGGGGGCCTTAGTGCTTGCTTTTCTTCCTACCTAGAGCACTCTACCTGGATCTATGCATAGCTGGTTCTTTTTCTTCCCTCAGGTTTCAGTTCAAACATCATCAGCACCTCAGAGTCGTTCCCTAACTACCTTTCCTAAGATAGGGCTACCCACCTAGTTATTCTCAATCACTTTACTCTGTCTTCACAGTATGTTCACACTGTGAAATTATCTCGTATACAGTTTTTACTTATTGATTAACCCCCATACTAAAATGTGAGCTCCACAAAAGCATTCAGTGACCTTGTCTGTCTCATTCATTGCTTTACCTTTGGTACCTAGCACAGTGCCTGGCTTTCAGTAAATATATGCTGATGAATGAATGAGCCAGGTAGGGAGCCTGGGACTTGGATGTACTTCTGAAATGTATGCTCAGAGGTCAGCCTTCTCTGTACTGGTGGAGCTCAGGCTCTGGAACCAAGCACAGCTGGATTAAAATTTTGGATAGCTACCAGCTAGCTGTGTAAACTTAAGAAAGTTTCTTGTCCTCTCTGTGTCTTGGTTTGTTTATCTGTAAAATGGCAGCAGTAGTATCTATCTCACAAGGTTGCTTTGAGGAATAAACAGGACGATGCATTAAATGAGAGAACATGTACAGCCCTAGCACAGTGCCTGGCATGGAGTAAGCTCCTGGTGTGATTTTACTATTTTTATTATCATCAGTCTTTTCCTGCCTGAAAACAAGTTTCTTTTGATTAATTGCCCTCACTGTGTTAACGAAACTCTAGTCAGGAAAACCAACATTGAATCATTTCTTTACTCTAATGTTCCATTTGCCAAACACAGGGAGATACCTGCTTTGAGAGCTACCTTTCTTAAATTACTTGTTGAGTTGTCTGTTCAGCTCTGTATTCCTGTTTTTGGCCCAGGATGCCTAATTTTCATTAAACATAAGTGTGTCCCATTTATTGGGACATATTTTGAGTGCCAGCTGTATGCTAGGCAATGAGTGTTTACCAAGGTGCAACATAGTTCTGCTCCGGCTCTCAAAGACCTTATCCTCTAGTTGAAAGGATAAATAAGCAAATAAAGAGTAGCAATTATGGGAAAACACTCTTAAAGAATTAGCCATTGAGTCTCCTGAGGTTCTTGAGCACCTACTGGGTACCAGGCACTGCACTAGGCTCTGACTTTTCCATTTCAAAGTCAGCTCAAGGGACAGCAACAGCCTGTTCCTTTGGCAAGAATACTGCACAAGTGCTGTTGTGTCCTTCTCAGTACATCGTATCAGGAGGCTCATGATGCCTATGTATCTTATCACTGGTGATGAAAACTTTGATCACTGGGTTAGTGTGGTGTCTGCCAGGTTCTCAACTGTGAGGTTACTATTATTCTTCCTGTGTAATTAGTATTTTCTGGAGAGATACTTTGAAGCTCTCTAAGTATTCTGCTTCTCATCACACTTTTGCCCACTAGTGTTTAGCCTCTGATTCTTGCCAGAAACAACCCTCGCTTGTTCTTTTTTATTTCCCGAGATTGCATTCACTTAGACCTTCAGGCCCTTGCCAGGAACCCTCAGGACTGGAGGAACTCATCATTCCTCAGACTGGAATTTTATCGGTAAGTACATTTTTAAGTCTCATTTCCCAGGAGACAGGGGTGAGGGAAGTAGAGTAGTATGGTAAGACTATGATAATTCATACTTTTTAATATGTTTTATTTAGGCTCTTACAAGTTGAAATCTCCTTTCACCTCAAAGGTATTGACCTACAGACAATTCATTCCCGTGAGTTACCGGACTGTTACGTCTTTCGGAATATGGCAAGTGTCTTTGTTTCACTAAGCTACTTTATTATTTTTCCCTACACCTTTCATCTACACCTGTAGATGCAGAATATAAAACACATCAGCCAGTAGATGTGTTAGATGCAGTTGTGTTTAAAATAGTTTTACTGCCAACTGCAAAAATAAAATAAAATTAAGTTTTGAATGTACATTATGGTATTGTTGATCTAGAGACCAGTGCTTCTAAAGATAAAGCAAGCCCTTTCCAACTTTTCAAAACTAGACTTCTGGGTTAAAAAGAGGAGTTTACAAAATTGGCTCTGATCTACTCTCCCAAGACATTTAAAAAAATGTTTATGACAAGCATTTTAAGTATCTATAGTATTTTTCCCAGCTTCAAAGGAAGGTCTTTGAAAATGTTGTAGCAGATGTTTTCAAATCTCAAGGCAGAAATTGCCCCCTTGATCTGAAGTCCAGTTTGCAAAGGAGCAGTTTTTCCTTTTATTTTGGGAGGCGGCATGTGTGGTAGAAGAGACTGTCCACTTTAGTGGGGAGAGTAAGCTGCTTTTCGCTTTCATGGAATTTCTTTTTCCTTCCTCCTTTCCTTCCTTTTGTTTGCTAAGGGACTAACCTGAATACGAGGCCAGAGGTTGTACATACTGTCTTTTAGCAATTCAGAAGAGTGCTTCATTCAACAACAATCAATAAATACCTAATGTGTCCCTACTATGCACAAGCATTTTGTTATGCCCTAGTGGCCCTGAGGAAGCTTATAGCTTAGTGGAGGAAACAGATAGAAAAACAAGTAAACAAAGAAATAAAAGTAACTGCAGATTGTGCCGTGTGTTAAGGAGGAACATCTCAGCTGAGAAGAGCATGGTTAGCCTCCCTGGGGTGGGTGGGCCAGAGGAGCATGGGGAGCATGTGGGGGGACAAGGAGAGAGGCAGGAGTGGAGCATTGGGGGGGGGGTCCACAAAGACAAGGTCACGGATGGCTTGGTCATGACATGGCCAGCAGTGTGAGTTAAAAAAAAATTCGGCTCTTCATTTTTGTTTTGTTCTTTGGCCTTCTGTTTGTTCTCTGCTTAATATTCTAAAGGCTTGAGAGAAGTATTTTAGGGGATCTCCTGGGGGAAACAGAGACTCGAGTGCCAGTCTGAGTGGAGGTTTAGTCATAGCTCGTAGTTATGGAAATGAGGCCAATATGGTTTAATTCTCCCACCTCTGGTTTAGTCATAGTGATGTTCTTGGATTACATGGAACTTGGCTTTTATGTTCAGAGGTGCAGGTGCATGTAGGTTTGATCATCTGCACGTTCAGCTCTCCAAGCTCTTTGTGAATTTTTTTGGATTTCTTGATGTGTTCACCCTAAGAATTACTTGGCATATATCACTTATAAGCTTTAAGTGATTTAAATGATTGATTTAAATTCCATAATGTGGAAGATTGATTTAAATTCCATAATGTGTACAACTGAAGCCCACAGCCTAGGAACAGTCTTCGTTGTTTCTGAAAGCATTATATGTAGCTCTTGAAGCAAACAGAAAAATAATTTCCAGCCTACTAAAAACCTAGAATTTAATACCCAAAGGACTAAATTGAAAGAAATGCTTTTAAATTCCATTCAGAGTAATAAATGAGGTCATTGTGTTCTCTTGTCAAAGATTGGTGAATTCTGGTTTTTGTGCCTGGGACTGTTTTGCTCTAGGATTTCTCTGAACCAGAAATCTGAAATCCGGGATTTAGCAGAACTTCATGTATTCACCCTTCAGATCATAATTTTTTTTATTATTAATACAAAGTTATGAAGAAATCCTGTGATGAGGACATTTTCGTCAGTATAATTCTCTTTGGATCAGTACACTGGATGCCACTAATTTTTTTTTTTTTTTTCTTTTTTAGAGCAGAGTTGATCTAATAAGTCATACTTTCTGCTGGGCTGTAACTTCTCTATGCATTTGTGTCCCCAGATTACCTTTGACAATAAAGCTCACAGTGGCAAAATTAAAATATATTTTGACAGTGATGCCAACATTGAGGAATGTAAAGACTTGAACATATTTGGATCTGGTAAGTATGCTGTATACTTGCCCATTGTGGATTATGGATGATTTTAACATTTTATTTTAGGATCTGGGGTGTTTAAATGGTTTATTTGGGTGGTGATAGGAAGAAAGTGTTCCAGAAAACCACATTTTGAGCATTAGATTCTGCAAAGCATATCCCAAAGCTTTGCATTTTCATTTAATTCAGCGAATGTTTATTACACACCTCTTAGGAGAGGTAGTTAAGAGATCAGGCTCTGAAGCCAGACTGCCTGGGTTTGGGTCTTAATTGTGTTTACTATTCCTGTGATCTTGGACAAATTAATCTCTCTGTCTCGGTATCTTTCTCTGTAAAATGAGGGTAATAATAGTAGTAACTTTCCATGATGTTGAGTATTAGAAGAGTTAGTATGCCAAGCAAAGCACTGAGCACAGGAGTTGAGACGTTATTTGCTAGGCACTATGGGAAAGAAAGAAACTGCCTTCGTGAGGGAGACTGTCATGCTGATAGAATCTCTAATATGTTATGGATAGGAACAAGTGGTACACAGGCACAAGGTATGAACAGAAAGAAGGCAAAGGTTAAATCTGACTGGGGCAGAGTGAGAAATGTAATGTAGAAGTGATTCTTGGAGAAAGCATGCTTTGATCTGAGCCTTGGACAGTGGAGAAGGATTCTTCAGAGCCCAGACTGCAGCTTCTGCAAATGCTGGGTCATTTCCTCGGTCATTGCTCAAAAACACCTCTTAATACACATTTAAAATGGGCTACAAGGAACCTGTTCTGTTTGTTCAGGGAAGGGTCGGGGTGATGTTAATGACGGATGGTCATTATTTTTTAATTTACAGGTTTTGTTTAAGTGAATTTCCCTTGACCAGATTATCGGAACAAAATAAAATGTAAAATACCTGTGGTTCCTACTTTAGATTTGTTTTAAACTAGATCTGATTTGTGGCGGGCTGAAAGGTTGTATAATACGCCCTGATGGTTTCTGTATTTTGGTTTCAGTAGTTCTGTTAATTGGTCTAAGCCTCTGATTAGCATACACAGTTTTGGTTTCTATCAGTAAGTGGTTACTATTCCCCAGCGGACAGGACACCGCTCTCTCTGACAGACATGCACAGGTCAGTTGCTTATTTTCCAAGTCCAAGTATAGGTTGCAACTATTTTTTGTGAAAAAAAGCTAACCTTTGTCGTATATAAAATGTGATTTGGAATAGTCATTATGAAGATCAAAATAACAGAATGAGTTAATTGGTCAAATGTGTTGTCAGACCGAGTTGTTTCCTTCCTCACTGACCAGGCTCATCGCTCTATTAGGTGTTTTTCCTTGCCCTTTGCTCAGAAGAGAGGAGCTCTTGCTCCCTCCTGTGGCCAATGAGGGGAAACACAAACCTCACAGACTGCTGAGTAAAAACGCTAAAATTTACTTACATATGCTTCTCCGAGGGCTGTGTCCTAAGAAACCAGATTCCATCACTAGGAGAATACAAATTTAAAATAAAATGATGTGATGTGAAAGGCTTAAAAAGCTGAAGTTTGGAAAAAAAGGGAAAAAAAGGTTAGGAAATGGATTTTTTCCTATATGAAACTGGTGGATCGACATTGCCCTAGCTTTGGGGAAAGTGGGACCAGGGCAAGGGTGACATCTGGTGGGGTCCTTACGCTATTTCCAAGAAGTTCTGAAGTTAGTTCACGTTTATACACTTATCCCCAGGCTTCTTTCTCTTGTCATTACCCATATTATCTCAAGGCGAAATTGAGAGAATGTCCATTTTCACATACAAACCTCCTGCTGCCTTTTACAAATTCTGTTACCCATCTCAAAGTATGCTACTAATCTTCATTTAACTTGATTTTATAAACATAGCAATTTGGGCATGAGGGGCTTGGAGAGGAATTAGTGGGTGGGATTCCCCATTGATTGGTTGTGTAAATGGTATTACAGGGAAAAGGGTTTCAATATGTTTGGGAAGCTCTTAGTTAGAGTCTCACAAGCATGCCAGTGGATGGTGTGTGTACGACTTCATGGGCCTTTGAAAGGGCTGAGGGGTATGTGGGACGTCCCTAACCAAGTTGGCTGGGGCATCTTTCTGGATTAGTGTTTTACAAACCCAGGTTTGACAAAAGTTCTTGTGGGGTAACATAGTTTCAATAGAGTAAGAAAGCAATTATTATGTTCAAAAAATACTTCTTTTTAGCATACCGAACTAGCTTTCTCAATAATTTATAGAAAAAACGGAATACTATACTAGATTCTCTGTTAGGAGGGATGGTTTATCTTTCTGGGTCTGTTGATTTTCTATGTGTAAGTAAGGCCCAGTAAAAGCAATCTTAGAGATTTGTGTTCTAGTTATAGGTCAGAAAGGAAGGTACTAGACACTGTCCTTCCTTTCATAACATTTTCAGTCTCATCTTCTCAAGAACTGCCCCTGTTCTCTCTGTCCCATTCCATGGGTCCAAGGTTAAAAAAAGGTCTTGTATTCTGGTAAAGCTAAGTTGTTTTCTTACCTACCCATTAGATGATATCTCAAAATAACTGAAATTTCTTGAGGGTGTGATGGCTAAAGGTAAGTGAGCGCCAAGTGCTCCTCTAACAAGCACTTTGGTGGGGTGTTTCACTTGATTCTCATGACAGCCCTGTGAAGCAGTTACACTTGCCCTTTCCATTTGTAGCTGAGGCATCTGTAGCTTAGCAAGGTCAAATCATTTGCTCCATGAATTGCATTTACTAGCTGGCCATGCTCATCACCCCCTGGATGAGCTGCTTTGCCCTCAGACACTCATGCCGATCTTGCTTGCACCCTTGCATTGCTAAATCCAAGGGCACTCTGGTCTTCCTCTTAAATGCCTACCCTGCAGAGGTGTCACTGTGCAGTGCTCTGACTGTACATCTCCTCTGAAGGTCGCCTGTCCCCAGTCTTGTTTCCTTCTCTTCTGGCCTTTCTTTTCATCTAGTTCCTAAGCTCCTCCCCCTCCTCTAATTCACAAACATTGTCTCCTCCCCTCTTCCCTCTGCCAACCCCCATGCCTCCTAGTCTGCTTGTCTCTCTGTGGTGTCTCTGAGTGGCTGTCCACAACCAAGACTTCAGCAGCAACCGAATTGTCCTTTCTTGCTGTGAAGATCCAGACTGAACTCATTTTACCCAAGACAGAAAACCAGGGAGTCATTCTTGGCCATTCTATATTCTCTAGGTCCAACTGGAGACCAGGTTGTGACTCTCCCCTTCCTCTCTCGAAACTCTGTGCCTTCTCCTTTCCCTCTACCTCTAATTTAGCTCAGACCTTCATAAGTTTTAGCTTAGATTATTCAGCGGTCTTCTCATGTTCTGCTTGATTCTCTTCACTTATCTGTAAGCATATTGAAGCATTATGCTAAGCATAGGCACTGTATTTTGTTCAACACTACTTACAAACCTGCCTCTCAGAGCCAGTTCTTTAGTGGGGAAGATGGACATTGAATGATAACACACAGTCAGCCCTCCATATTCATGTGTACTGCATCCATGGATTCAGCCAACTGCAGATTTAAAAATATTTGGGAAAAAAAAATGGATGGTTGCATCTGTGCTGGACATACACAGACTTTTCCCCTTGTCTTTATTCCCCAAACAATGTAGTATAACAACAATTTGCATAGCATTTACATCGTATTAGGTATTATAAGTAATCCAGAGATGATTTAAAGTGTATAGGAGGATGTATGTAGGTTATATGCAAATACCATACCACTCTATATAAGGGACTTGAGCATCCATGGATTTTGGTATCTGGCAGTCGGGGGGGTCCTGGAAACAATCTCCCATGAATACTGAGGAATGACTGTAGTAACTGCTGTAACCACTTGGCAGTTTCAAGTGCTTTTCATATATGAACTTGTGTAATCCTCACAACAGCCTTGTGATAAAGGTGTTTTTACTCTATCCATTTTTCAAATGAGGAAACTGAGGCACAGGGGTTAAGCAACTTCCCCAAGGCTTCACAGCTTCTGAGTGCAGAGCTGAGATTCAGATCCAGCCTGCTGGGCTGCAGAGACTGGGTCCTTCCCCATTTTACAGTCTCTGTGCTCCATGCTGTGCTGTCTTGGAAGACGTAATTTTATAAATTCAGTAGCTGTCATGCAAAGGAGACTAACAGGAGCTATGAATGTGTGTAGTCATAGAGAGTGCTATGAATGGATAGAGGAGGTGGCTAATAGAGATGGGAATTTAGAGAATTTTGTTCTGATGTAGGGGATTTTTAATCTGAAACCTGAGGCTGAAAACGAATAATCTGAGCATGTATGTTGCAGGGAGAGGTGCTGTTCCCAGGCAAAGGGACCAGGATGTGCAAAGTCCCTGAGGCGAGAACAGGGAAGGAGGGGGCCAGGCAGGAGAGAGCAGTGGTTGGAATTTGGGACACTACCATGAAATCTGAGAGAAGCTGAGGTTACAGTTTCATCTCCTTCCAGTACATTCTCTCTACTACTCTGTATTCCAAACCAAAAATCTGATGAACACTCTCCTCCATACTTCCATTCCAAGAACTTATTTTCCTAAGGGTAGAGGAAGGTTACCGAATTGGCATTCTTTGCTGGGAAAGTGCACAGAGTGATTGAGAAGCAGAAATGGGCATTCTGAGTGCTGGTGTTTGAATCTGTTCTCTCATTAATGGCAAACTTGATGTCTGTGCTTTTATGTGAAAGACCTCAGAGTACGCCAGTAGTTTTGCCTTTTTTGAATGGAGCCCAAATGGATCGCCTTCATTGAAATCTATTCTACACTAAATATTTATAAATACATTTTAGTGCATTTATTAGCAGTTCATGTTTTTTAATTCATAACTCTTCACACCAAGAAATGTTTTACCTTATTTATGGACTTCAGAATGAATACAGTGTGATTTGTTTCTGATTTTTATCATTTTGTTTTAACAATAAACAGAACTTTCATTGTTCAAACTTCTTTTCAGACTGCCATTTGTTTGGAAATTATTCTCAAGAAAGGTGTGTTTTTAACACTTGAATTCTGTTTTTGTTCCTCAGTTCAGAAAAATACTCAGTATGTCCTGGTGTTCGATGCATTTGTCATTGTGATTTGCTTGGCGTCTCTTATTCTGTGCACAAGATCCATTGTTCTTGCTCTACGGTTACGAAAGGTATGTGTGTGTTCCAATTTTCTCCTCCCCTCTTGGCCTGTGCCTCAATTTGCCCAAACAGACCACTCATGTGCCACCCTGCCCTTTCCAGAGCCCCTTGACTGAATTAGATTCCTTTGAGGGGCTGCCCCCCCTGAGGCATTAATCAGCCTGAGGCTTAGGGAGTGAGTAAAGACTCTAGGATGTCAGGTGGGATCGGATAATTACCCTACTGAAGACTGAGCTAATATGTGCAGGAGCACAGTGGTGAACTCTCAAGCTTTTTAATGTTTCCAGAATAAATTAGACCCTTTTAAATTCAGGAGTGATCTTAAGAACAGAGTAATAGCATGTGTGGGTTTCATCTTTTGTCTTCAAATCAGAGTTCATTTTGACAGGGAGGGATGGTAAATGGGTTATAATGAAGCGTAAAATACTTTATTCTATTTTTCAGATAGTTTTAAAATTCTACCTTGAGTTTCATTTTGCCTTTTTACCCTCAGGGCCCTTGTGACTATACACTCTAGCTCTCTGTAAGTCTTATTGCAGTATGTAGCATGTGTATAAATTCATACTGGGGTCAGGGGAAATAATTGGAATACCATTTGTGGAGCAAGGAAATAGTCTACATTCTATTTTCCTTAATCTTGACCTTTGTCAACTTACTTTGTAAATATCCACCTCTCATACCTGCCTCCCAATCCCCCTTGACATTCTGAACTCAGGGGTAGATTCTGTTTCTGCCAAAGTAAGGGGACAACGTTGGGAGCACACACTCTGGAGCTGGCCTTCCTGGACTCAGATCCTAGCTTAGCCACTCTGTGCCTCACTTTCCTCATCTGGATGGTAGGGCTGATAATACCTCATTCACAGGGTTGACATCAGACTGAATGAGTCAATAACATGTAAAGTATTTGGAATGTACTGTGTGTTAGCTATTATGACAAGAGTCTGTTGGGGTTAGAGTGTACGTATTTGACGTTGAGTTAATTTAGCAGATGTTTGAACGCTTACTTATTGCTGGGGTGGATTATGGGGAAGAGCATATGCCCTAATCTCCACTTGATATGGGTCTATCAAGATGGCAAAGGCAACATCACGCCATTTTACAGGCAAGAGCACTGTTTTGTGCTTGTCTTCTCCTTCCAGAGGGCAGTGGTGGTTTGTAAGAAATGCTTTTTAAAATGTTTGCATAGAGATTCCTAAATTTCTTCCTGGAGAAGTACAAGCGACGTGCGTGTGACGCTGACCGGTGGGAGTTCATCAACAGATGGTATGTCCTGGTGATCGTCAGCGACCTAATGACAATAACTGGATCCATATTAAAAATGGAAATCAAAGCAAAGGTGAGGCAGCTCATTTAATGTTTTTCATTCTTTAGATTCTTCTGGATGATCTCAGGCATTTTAGGATATGAAACTTTTATGGAGACTAGTCTGATTCTCATGTGAGGCCACCTCTGACTTGATCCCCTGTGAAGGGAAAACAAGGCGGCCGCAGTACTATGAAAGGTGATATTCTCATGCATATTCCCCAGGAAAGTGGTGCATCTTCAGAATGGTAACTGAAGTTGGAAAAGATTGGTTATTTGGGCTTCATTTTTTTTTTCTTAAAGTTGCAAAAAGATCAGCTGCCCCATAAACCAGTCCCCTCCCCTGAGCACGTCTAGACCCCCTGGTGCTCATCCGTGACCATTGCTACTGTCACCAACCAGCGTGCAGCAGGAATGCTTTAGTGCCTGTCACTTTGTGTGAATTAGTGATTTCACCTCGTGCTATGTCTTGACCCCTCCTTCACCAGCTGTTCTCCCCTCCACGCTGTGCTGTCCGTCAGCCAGTCTCACCAACCACGGCCACTTCCAAACCGCTCCGGTGCCCCCTCCCCTCCATGCCGACCTCCTCTGGGCAGTCCTCCTCCCAGCCTGCACTGCACACAGCCTCCTGCTGCCTTTCTGTCTTCAGCCTCGCATCCTTCACATCCTGCACACGCTGTGAGTCCTTCTGGAAGTGTCTGTCTTGCTGTTACAAGCCTTCCTGCCTCCTGGGGCCTACTTTGGGATGAAATGGCCTCCCCTCAGCCTGGCCTCCAGGGCCTTCATGCTCTGGCTCAGCCTCCACTCCCTGCCCTGTTCTGATCCTGCCCCTCCAGGACATCTTGCTGCCTTTCATCCTTGTGCCTGTCCATCCACCTGTGTTTCCCTGGCCCATCATGCCGGCGCAGCTCCGCTCTGGGGTTCCACTGTGGGAAGGTCCTGAGACTAGCTGGGCCTCGTGTCTCTCATTGCACTGAGCCTGTTTGTGAGCGTTTGTCTCCTGGACTAGACCTAGAATCCCTCAAAAGTCGCTCGACTGTATTGTTTGATATTTGTTTATATTCTTTAATGCCTAGTCAGTAATAAATGCAATTTCTATTTCAGAATATTATTTGGAAAAAAAAATTTTTTTAAACAATTGAAATACTAATTGGAGATGAGAAACACATTTAAGACTGTGTTCTCTATTTTTCTTCGTTTTTTTTTTTTCTTTTAAAAAATTCTTAGTCTCACCTATACGAGGCAGATAGTTCATTCTTTTCTAATCAATTTCAAGTGGAATACAATATTTTACTCATCTTTCTTATTTTGTCTTGTTTATTCCTTAGAATCTCACAAATTATGATCTATGCAGCATTTTGCTTGGGACGTCTACGCTCTTTGTTTGGGTTGGAGTCATCAGATACCTGGGTTATTTCCAGGCATATAATGTAAGGATCTGGCATTGGGTAGCGCTACTGTGATTGAGACACATTTCTTCTTGGGTTCTAGTAGCTACTTTTTAATTTTACCCATTTGGTTTGTTTCTTTTTTCAGGTACTCATTTTAACAATGCAAGCCTCACTGCCAAAGGTTCTTCGGTTTTGTGCTTGTGCTGGTATGATTTATCTGGGCTACACATTCTGTGGCTGGATTGTCCTAGGACCATATCACGACAAGGTGTGTAGTACTTATTCTTCCTTCCGCACATTGGGCACCTGGCACCCTTACAAATGGGTTTCTAGTATTTACCTTCTTCCTGCTCTTCTCCAGAACATACCCTGATATTAGAAAGCACATATCTTTGCATTGGTTTTCTGTTTCTTTTCTTCTTCAAGATATTGAATTGACTTCAGAAAATTGAAACAAGAATGGCAAGAGACTAGAAAGCACATGTCAGTTCTCTGGGACTGGCTTAAGGGGTTGCACAGTCACCCAGCTGATCATCAAATGAGAAGTGTTTGGACACGAGATTACTATAGTCAAAATGAAATTAAGTGAAGAAAATTGTTACAAAATCTTAGGGTTTAGGTATTAGGGTTTTCATCAAGTTAATTGAGGAGAATAAAGGTGGGCAGAGTCTGCCTAGAATGATCATGTTAAGTTTCTGATTGAAATGATAGCACATCTTGTCTTTGCAGGTGGTTTTGATTACTGCATCATTTTTGTGCCTTATTAAAGATCAGTATGTTAATTCTGAACTATTACTGAGCTTCAGTCAGCATCAAAATCTCAGAGACATCAAAGTTATGCTAAGATGTTCTTTTAAAATGATCAATCTTATTGGTAGATACATCAAGAAATGAAACTAGGTAGGCCTTGTTTTCAAACCAAAAAAGTGAAAGGAGTTATAGCAACTCATAGTTTTCCTCCATGGGCCCATGGCAGGTGGAACAACAGAAACAACAGAAATAATAGCAGCTAACATTTGCTGCTCACATGTTAGGCACTATGGAGAGCATTTCCGTGTTTTCTCTCAATTAATCCCCACAACAGCCCAGGATACTGTTGTACTCAGGTGCTGTGCAAGAGGAAAAGAGGAATAAATGCAAAGAATTGCTTCCAAATTTGTGTAACAGTTCAGCCTTTATCTTTGACCTTGCTAGTTGCATTAACCAAAACGTGATCAAGTCTGGTTTGCAAACTGTTCACTAAGAGTAAGCTATACATGACCCTCAAAGCTTCTATGTTGTCCTACCAAAATAAAGCCTACTAACTTGGCACACCCAGGCTTTCTCCTTTTAAAGGAGAAATGACACATTAAAGTGTCACATTTAATATGTCCAAAGAGAATTACTGTTTTTCCTATTTGAGACACTGTGTAATTAGCAAAGTGACAACCTCTGGGCTAATAGTAAATCTTGTTAATTTTATTGCTCTTCCAAGTCCATGTCACTGCTTTAAAGGTGACTCATGAGTAAAAATTGTTCTTTGATATGATCTCTCTGATCTGGAGAACTTACTATCTTCATGCCCGGGAAAATTTACATTTTTTTTCCTTCCTTGCCTTACGTTCTGAAAGTTTCTCTGCCTCTGTGTCACTAGAGGGCAGTGTTGCACTGTGTGGAATAAATTCTGAGCCTAAGGCTTTGGCTTTAATTCACCGGGCGCAAGATCTTAGGACAAGTGGTCCTATCTCCTTTGCATCCCACTGCACTCGCGCCCCCGCTCCCAGTCTCCTCTACCCCATCATTATTCTGGAAGGTGCTCAGATAATGTTGCTTGAATTTTACTAAGTGGCTACGATTCTCAAGTTCCATTTGTTAGGCCTGGTTCCCATGTTCTTAACCTCCCTTGCTGTGTTAACCCTCTCCGTCCCTTCTCTGCAGGGAAATATTATCTTTTTACAGAAAACAGAGACTGTCATATACTAAATAATTTTCCTCAGGTTACCCAGCTAGTAAATGGCAGAAATGGGATTCAAACTGAGGTCTGCCTGATCCCAGTACACATGCTTTGACCAATAAATACCCTGTAGGGCTTTTCTTGGTATTATCTATAATAGACCATTGCAAAAGAGCATTTAGTTTCACCCAAGAAGCTGGGTGGTATTTCTAGATCAACTGTGCGAGGACAGCCATGTAATCAGTCTTATTCTCTCAGTGTGGCAAGGTCACTTTGTGGAAAATGAGGTTATTTGCTTTGTGAACCTGACTGCATTTCCATATTTTCAGTTTTGTTCTTTCAAAGGATCCAGGTGAAATTGGGTTGCTCTGGGCCAGCACTGTCCATTAAAAATGTAATGCAAGCTACAAATGAGAGCTATATGTATACTTTAAAATTTTCAGGGCTGGTCCGTGGCTCACTTGGGAGAGTGTGGTGCTGATAACACCAAGGCCACAGGTTTGGATCCCTATATAGGGATGGCCGGTTGGCTCACTTGGGAGAGCGTGGTGCTGACAACACCAAGTCAAGCGTTAAGATCCCCTTACTGGTCATCTTTAAAAAAAAAAAATTTTTTTTTTCTAGTAGCCACATTAAAAAATAAAACAGAAACAGGTGAAATTTATTTTAATTATGTATTTCATTAAACTTAATATTTGCAAAATATTTCTTCATTGTAATCAATATAAAATATTGAGATATTTTACATTTTTTTGGTACTAGGTCTTTGAAATCTGGTGTGTATTTTATCCTCACAGTACATCTCAATTTGGACTAGCTATATATCAGGTGCTCAATAGTCCTATGTGGTTAGCGGCTGCCATTCTGTATACTGCACCTCTAGACTTGTGTCTCTCACTTAATGTCAGTCTTCCCCTTCTGCCCTCGAGGAGTAGGGTATAAGGGATGTTTCTAGGGTTGCCTATGCAGGTCTGTTCAAGGCATCTCTCTCCCATCTTTAGCCAGGCTGATTTATTGGGGAAATGCATAGCTGAGTTAATTCAGTAAATGCAGGAGTCAGTAAAGGGAGAGAACTTCAGCCTGGTTCTGGAATTTTGTGCTTTTCTTCTCCATATTGCTTCTTCTTTTGAATCTGAAGTTAGAAAATTTTATTGCACCCTGCACACTTCCCCCTCATCCCCAAATTAATCTAAACTGTCAGAATTTTCAGGTTTTGCCAGCATCTGTTGAATAAGAAGAACTTCAGTGTTACCTGAAGCTTTGAAAAACTGAACATTACAGCAAACATTTTCTAGGATTCTTAGAATCACAGAATCCTTGAGTGTGAAAGCTAATTCTTTCTTTAAAACGGACAAATAGAATATATGAGGAACATGGGAGGGATCCCAAGGTGCTGCTCCCAAATCCTTGCTGCCCGAAGACTTTTAAACATTGATTATATACTGATTTTTAGGGCAGCTTTATTCAATGTAAATATAATGCAAGCCATGAATGCAAGATCATGTGTATTTTTTTTTTCTAATAGCCATATTAAAAAAGTTTAAGGATAAATCCTGGCGTTTTCAAGATGGCGGTGGCTGCGGCGGTTGGCACAGAGTAGCTGAGGTGGAAAAGGCGGCCACTGGGCCTCAGGCAGCCGGGAAACTTGTGGATCTTCCTCTTGCCATCTCTTAAGGGAGGACCGCTGCTGGTGGCCGGTCGTGGGGGGTGACCACCACTTTGCCCCCGGCAGGAGAGGCTGCCTCATTTACAGGCAACAGCTTTGAAGTGTGGAGCAGGAAAAGAACTGTTTCTTAGCTGCAAAAGCGAGTCTCTAAGCAGGGAACACGGTGCCAGGGCTGCTGTGGATGCAGACAGGATCCCGGAGGCCGGGGCTGCGCTGAAGGCGGCCAGCTGCCCTATTCAGGATTCGAGGGTTCAGGCCGGCATTAAAGAAGATTCCTGGGAGCGCCCGAGCCGAGCCACGCTGAGACTGAACACCCCGAGGCGGCAGCAGCCGAGAATGGGGAAGGCAACAAACCAGAGGTAGAGAGTGAGCGCCCGACCTGGCACAGCCCTGTGAGTGACCCCTGGCCCAGCCCTGTTCGGGGGGCTGACGCCCACCCGGCTCCTGCCTGCATCACTGGTTCACTCACTGCCCCGGGGCTGCCTCCATTTTCCCAGGTGCTGGCAGCTCCGCCCGGCTCGGCCGTCACTGAGCCTTCCTACTTGCTTGGCCCGGCGCGGGGCTTTCCGGAGCCTGCGGGCCGGCCTCCCCTCCCACTCCCTCCGCAGTTCTCTGGCGGGGCTGGTGGTGTGGGGCATCCCCGGCCAGTGTCGGGAGGGCAAAGAAGTACGGGCAGGCCAACTGTCACTCCACCACACCCTGGACTCCGGCCCCCGGTAAACTTCCTGTTACTGGGAGGCAGATACCATCTCTGCAGCCATCAGTTCAGAAAAAAGCCTAACCAATTTCTTGTTGGGAATAGTGTGGTAGGAGAGGTCCCAGGTCCACTTGAACCTGCCGGAGAGCTGGCTGCAGGTGGGCGCTAGATTCGGTCTCTGCCGGGGGAATACAAAGGTGAACAAGTCCCGAGAAAGATCTACACAGTGCTACAAAGGCACCCAGAGCGACCGGTCGTCTGTGCCTACAGAAACCCGGTAGACTTCCTGGGCGAGGCGGTGCTGAGCAGGGTTTTGAAGGCCCAGCTGATAGACGAGAGTTGCAGAAGACACGCCCCAGCCCAGCACAGTGCGCACAGAGTGGGGAGACATGCGGCCAGGGAGGCGGAGACTCGACAGAAACCACACACCCTGTGGGGTCGCCACTGCACGATCCAACAGCCCGGGCCAGAGCACACAGAACAGGGAGAAGTCCTGCACAGGAAGTGAAAGCTCAACAGAGATCACACACCCTCTGGTACGTGATCAACCAGCCCAGCAGAGTCCAGGCTGACCAGAAAGGTGGCTTCCCGGAGAAGCCCAAGACCCGAGGCAACCACACACACAAGGCACTAGAGGCCAACTGAGCAGTCACGGAGGTAGCCATACGAAACTGGCAACCACAGCAACATCCTAGTTAGTCATTAGTCTCAAACCGGTGGACTGTGAAACCCCTGCCACAATGAATAAACATCAAAAAAAAGATACCAAAAATACAAAAAATCAAGAAAGTACACCACCAAAAGTTAATAAATCTCAAACTCTAGATCCTATAGAACAAGAAGCCCTTGAAATGACTGACAAGGAATTTCGAGTGATAATTCTAAGGAAACTGAATGAGATACAAGAAAACACAGCTAGACATCATGATGAAATGAGGAAAAGTATACAGGATCTGAAAGAGGAAATGTACAAGGAAATCAATGTCCTGAAAAAAAATGTAGCAGAACTTGCTGAACTGAAGAAGTTATTCAGCGAAATAAAAAACACAACAGAGAGTTTAACCAGCAGGCTTGTCGAAGTTGAAGAGAGAACCTCTGAACTTGAAGATGGGCTGTTTGAAATGACACAAGCAGACAAAAAGAAAGAAAAAAGAATCAAAGACATTGAAGAAAATCTGAGAGACATATCAGACAACCTTAAGCGCTCAAATATCCGAGTCATGGGTATTCCAGAAGGGGAGGAAAATGGAGATTGCATTGAAAACATATTCAACAAAATAGTGGCAGAAAACTTCCCAGGTATAGGAAAAATCACAGATCTTCAGATCCAGGAAGCTCAACGATCTCCAAACGTATTCAACCCAAAAAGGCCTTCTCCAAGACATGTCATAGTCAAATTGGCAAAACTCAGAGACAAAGAGAGAATCTTAAAAGCTGCAAGAGAGAAGCGTCAAATCACCTATAAGGGAGCCCCAATCAGGCTAACATCAGACTTTTCGTCACAAACCCTAAAAGCTAGAAAGGAATGGGATGATATATTCAAACTACTAAAAGACAAAGATTGCCAGCCAAGAATACTCGACCCTGCAAGGCTATCCTTCCAAAATGAAGGGCAAATAGTATATTTCTCAGACAAACAAAAACTGCGGGAGTTCACTACCACATGACCACCCTTACAAGAAATCCTCAAGGGAGTACTGGGTTTGGTTCCTGAAAAATAACTACCACTGCCATAAAAACCCAAGAAAAATCAATACCCACTAGTATAATAAAAATGGCATTCAGGAAGAGAAAACAAACAAACAAAAACGCTATCTACAACCTAAGGAACCAACAAACACAGAAAACAAACAGTAAATCAGAAAGCAAGGAACAAAAGACACCTAAGACAACCAAATAACCAATAAAATGCTAGGAATAAATCAACACCTTTCAATAACAACTCTTAATGTAAAAGGCTTAAATTCCCCAATCAAAAGACACAGACTGGCTGACTGGATCAAAAAGGACGACCCAACTATATGCTGCCTACAAGAGACCCACCTCACCCATAAAGATTCACACAGACTAAGAGTGAAAGGATGGAAAAAGATTTACCATGCAAACAGAAAAGAAAAACAAGCTGGAGTAGCTATTCTTATATCTGACAAAATAGACTTTAAACTAAAACCTATAAAAAGAGACAATGAGGGACACTACATAATGATAAAAGGACTGATGCATCAAGAAGACATAACAATCATAAATATGTACGCACCCAATGTTGGAGCAGCCAGATTTATAAAACAAACTCTATTAGACCTAAAGAAGGAAATAGACACTAATACCATAATAGCAGGGGACCTGAACACCCCACTGTCAATATTAGACAGATCATCTAGGCAAAGAATCAGTAGAGAAACACAAGATCTAAACAAGGCTCTAGACCAATTGGAATTGGCAGATATCTACAGAACATTCCACCCAACAACCTCAGAATATTCATTCTTCTCATCAGCACATGGATCATTCTCCAGGATAGATCACATATTAGGTCACAAATCAAGTCTCAATAAATTCAAAAAAATTGGAATTATCCCATGTATTTTCTCAGACCACAATGGATTAAAACTAGAAATTAATAACAAACGAAACTCTGGAAACTATACAAACACATGGAAATTAAACAGCATTCTACTTAATGACATATGGATCCAAGAAGAAATCAAGCAGGAAATCAAAAAATTTATTGAAACTAATGAAAACAATGATACATCATACCAAAACCTGTGGGATACTGCAAAGGCAGTATTAAGGGGGAATTTTATTGCATTAAACGCTCACTTCAGAAGAATGGAAAGGTGGCAAGTGAACAACCTAACACTTCACCTTAAAGAACTAGAATAACAAGAACAATCCAAACCTAAAGTTAGCAGACGGAAAGAAATCATTAAGATCAGAGCAGAACTGAATGAAATTGAAAACCAAAAAACAACTCAAAAGATCAACGAATCAAAAAGTTGGTTTTTTGAAAAGATAAATAAAATTGACAAACCATTAGCATGGCTAACAAAAAAAAGAAGAGAGAAGACTCAAATAACAAAAATTAGAAATGAAAAAGGCGATATTACAACTGATTCATCTGAATTACAAGGAATCATTCGAGACTACTATAAACAACTATACACCAACAAATTTGAAAATCTGGAGGAAATGGATAAATTTCTGGACACACACAAGCTCCCAAAACTGAACCATGAAGACGTAGAAAATTTGAACAGACCAATAACAATAAAGGAGATTGAAGCCGTTATCAGAAGGCTCCCAACAAAGAAAAGCCCAGGACCAGATGGATTCACAGCAGACTTTTACCAAACATTCAAAGAGGAATTGACACCGATTCTTTACAAACTATTCCAAAAGATTGAGACAGATGCAAATCTCCCAAACTCATTCTATGAAGCAAACATCATCCTGATACCAAAACCAGGCAAAGATATAACCAAAAAAGAAAACTACAGGGCGATATCCTTGATGAACATAGATGCAAAAATCCTCACTAAAATACTAGCAAACAATACAGCAACACATACGGAAAATTATTCATCACGATCAAGTGGGATTCATCCCAGGGATGCAAGGTTGGTTCAACATATGCAAATCAATAAATGTGATACACCATATTAATAAACTCAAACACAAGGACCATATGATCATCTCTATAGATGCTGAAAAAGCATTTGATAAAGTTCAGCACTCATTCATGACAAAGACCCTCTATAAGTTAGGTATAGAGGGAAAGTATCTCAACATAATTAAAACCGTATATGACAAACCCACTGCCAATATCATCCTGAGTGGGGAAAAGCTGAAAGCTTTTCCTTTAAGAACAGGAACTAGACAAGGATGCCCACTCTCACCACTCCTATTCAACATAGTGTTGGAAGTACTAGCCAGAGCAATCAGAGAAGAGAAGGAAATAAAGGGCATCCAGATTGGAAAAGATGAAGTCAAATTGTCCCTGTTTGCAGATGACATGATCCTATATATTGAACAGCCTAAAACCTCTACAAAAAAACTCTTGGAATTGATAAATGAATTCAGCACAGTAGCAGGATACAAAATCAACACACAAAAATCAGTAGCATTTCTTTTTTCCAATAGTGAACATGCAGAACGAGAAATCAAGAAAGCCTGCCCATTTACAATAGCCACCAAAAAAATAAAATACTTAGGAATTGAGTTAACCAAGGATGTGAAAAATCTCTATAATGAGAACTACAAACCACTACTGAGAGAAATTAGAGAGGACACAAGAAGATGGAAAGATATCCCATACTCTTGAATTGGAAGAATCAACATAGTGAAAATGTCCATACTACCCAAAGTGATATACAAATTCAACGCAATCCCCATCAAAATTCCAAAGACATTTTTCTCAGAAATGGAAAAAACTCTCCAGACATTTATATGGAACAATAAAAGACCACGCATAGCCAAAGCAATGCTGAGCAAAACAAATAAAGCTGGAGGCATAACACTACCTGACTTTAAGCTATACTACAAAGCTATAATAACCAAAACAGTATGGTACTGGCATAAAAACAGACACACTGACCAATGGAATAGAATAGAGAATCCAGAAATCAACCCACACACTTACTGCCATCTGATCTTTGACAGAGGCACCAAGCCTATTGACTGGGGAAGAGACTGCCTCTTCAGCAAATGGTGCTGGGATAACTGGATATCCATATGCAGGAGAATGAAACTAGATCCACACCTCTCACCGTATACTAAAATCAACTCAAAATGGATTAAGGATTTAAATATACACCCTGAAACAATAACACTTCTTAAAGAAAACGTAGGAGAAACACTTCAGGAAATAGGACTGGACACAGACTTCATGAATATGACCCCAAAAGCACGGGCAACCAAAGGAAAAATAAACAAATGGGATTATATCAAACTAAAAAGCTTCTGCACAGCAAAAGAAACAATTAACAGAGTTAAAAGACAACCAACAGAGTGGGAGAAAATACTTGCAAAATATACATCTGACAAAGGATTAATATCCAGAATATACAAGGACCTCAAACAACTTTACAAGAAGAAAACAAGCAACCCAATTAAAAAATGGGCAAAAGAGCTAAGTAGGCATTTCTCTAAGGAAGATATACAAATGGCCAACAGACATATGAAAAAATGCTCAACATCACTCAGCATCCGGGAAATGCAAATCAAAACCACATTGAGATACCATCTCACCCCAGTTAGGATGGCTAAAATCCAAAAGACGCTGAACGATAAATGCTGGCGAGGTTGCGGAGAAAAAGGAACTCTCATACATTTTTGGTGGGACTGCAAAATGGTGCAGCCTCTATGGAAAATGGTATAGAGGTTCCTCAAACAATTGCAGAGAGATCTGCCATACGACCCAGCTATCCCACTGTTGGGAATATACCCAGAGGAATGGAAATCATCAAGTCGAAGGTATACCTGTTCCCCAATGTTCAGAGCAGCACTCTTTACAATAGCCAAGAGTTGGAACCAGCCCAAATGTCCATCATCAGATGAGTGGATACGGAAAATGTGGTACATCTACACAATGGAATACTACTCAGCTATAAAAACGAATGAAATACTGCCATTTGCAACAACATGGATGGACCTTGAGAGAATTATATTAAGTGAAACGAGTCAGGCACAGAAAGAGAAATACCACATGTTCTCACTTATTGGTGGGAGCTAAAAATTAATATATAAATTCACACACACACACACACACACACACACACACACACACACACACACACACAAAACGGGGGGGGGGGAAGAAGATATAACAACCACAATTACTTGAAGTTGATACGACAAGCAAACAGAAAGGACATTGTTGGGGGGGAGTGGGGGAGGGAGAAGGGAGGGAGGTTTTGGTGATGGGGAGCAATAATCAGCCACAATGTATATCGACAAAATAAAATTTAAAAAATAAAATAAATAAAATAAAATAAAACGGACAAATAAAAAACTCTAAAGAGCAGGTATCAGGAAAATTATAATTTTATACCACTGTGTGATCAGTAGCTGGAGCCCCATGACATTTTAGCTTCCTGGCTTCCTGGAGACATCTAATTTCAGTGGTTCAGCTGAAAGGGAGTAAAGATGCAAAAAGTGCTGATATCTGTTTCCAGCACTAATAGGCTTTGACAGAGCATCCTTTCAAAATGTCTGGATACAGAGGGCTAGAGACTGTTGAAGTCCTTCCACACCTCATCTTGAATTATTAAATATTACTTTAATGTAGCTTTTACATTTCCAGAGTACTTATTTTTTTACTGTGAAGAATAAATTATAGTCTTGTATTATACAAATGTGAAGACCACGGTATTGAAAAATTGTTGGACTTTGCCAATACCATGGGGAAAAGTTTGGCATACGCTGCATTACATATTCATGCTTCCAGTGCCTCTGGTTTTAGCCAAGCACCTCTTATGCAAGAGGACTGTTAGCCAGTTGTGACATTTTACCTACATGGTGCATGAAATTCTTAGTACCAACTCTTGAAGCAAACCTTTACATCATTCTCTGACGTAAGACATTGAAGGTTATGTTTTCATTTAAATGAAAGTTCTTCTTGTCTCAATTGCAAAATTATCATTTGTGAAATGAGCTCTTGGGTTCTCACTGTGGTCCCATGGAACCTACAGAAACTTTTTGTAGAAATATTCATTTAATATTTAGTAAGTATCTACTGTACACCAAATGTTACCAGGTTCTTCTAGACCGAGTTCTTGGAAAGCAGGGAATATGGCTTATTCTTCCTTACATTCCCAGTGTTCGGCATGGTACATCGGACATGGCAGGGGCTCAACAATTTTGCTGAATGAACAAGAAACAAAGAGAGATAGCAGTACCTGCTTTCCAGGGGCTTATGATCTCTCAAGAACCAAAGCAATAACCTATAAACGTGGTCCTTACAGACCGAAAACACATTAGGACCTTACCTTTGTTATTTTTTCAGCTCCTACTGTGGAATTTGGGCCACTGACTCTGGTTTAGCCACTTCTTGTGGAACAAAATGTAATTTAACAGGTGTCTGTTTAAATTTTGGGATGGGTTAAAATAATTCTTATGTGCACAGAGGAAGGGGAGGAAGAATGGCTATGAATAACATTCATGTTGAGGCGGGTATTATGTGTGGACTGATAATAAGTAACTACACAGGAAATTAAGGAATGAATTCAATATGTAGTGACCAACTAGCTATTTGTAGTTCTAAAAACTGAAGCACAGACTGGTAGGGGTTCTTGAAACTAAAGAAAAGAATTGACTGGGTTCCAGAAGAAACTGTAAGAAATATGAATTATTAATGGTGCTGTCAGAGTTATAACTGACATCCACAGAAACCTGCTTTAATTTCACTGTCTAAGGCTAATGGAGGGGATGGAAAATATTTATCCTGGGAACTGCCTGTCTTACTGTTAAATAATTTGCATATTGTTGAGTGATTTTCTCAACAAGATGCTCCCTCCAGGTCCCTATGGAGAGCGACTTTAGTCCAGTTCATCAGAGTTGTCACTGATGCAGCAAAGGCAGGGGCATGCTCCTTGTTTGGAGTGCATTTGTGCACCCTCTCCCTTGGCCACAAACTTGACCCTGCCTGGTCCAGCCACGGGGCTGGGAGCACAAGGCATAGTGTTTGCTCTCTAGTTGGGGTATAAAAATAATTAGAAGACTTTCACATGTTTCACCCTGTGGTTCTTACGGATCCAGAGGACAGAGAAGGGACTAGAGCCTCCAGGGCAATCTGTCTTGCAGTAGACTTTGACATAACCCGTGAACATTGGCTTGACTGGTACAGAGAAGAGGAAGAAGAATAGAACAGGTGAGGAAAATAAATCTCAAGAGGAAGAAACGTAGAAATGGGCCAGGTGCTGTGGGAGGAGACAAGCATAGGGTGTTGATACTGATAATGAGGAGAAGCAAGGAGGCCACATGAAGGAGGAACTTATCCCCACCTAGTCTTGGTTTGGCGTTTTACTTTGCATTCAGACCTTGTACGGTTTTAAGCAAGTGAAATGGCCTTAAAGCCATCTTCTGTGAAGCTGAGGTTTTACTGCAGCTTGGACTGGAGAGTGAAGAGGTTGGAGAAAAGGAAACTTCTTTGGAGGTTTCTTTAACAATTCAGGTATGTGTTGATATCAGAGTAGAGTAGAAAGGGCAGATCAGAGAAACATGTCATAGGAACAGACAGGCTTAGAAGAGTGAAAGAGAAAGATTAATCTATTTATTTAGATTAATCAATTTAACACATAGTTTTAAGTACTTGATTATTTTGGAGTAAACATTGGTTTTCTTGTTTGTTTTTGGTTGGAGATTGGAATCAGTGACAGAAATAGGGAACTTTAAGAGGAAAGCCCATTTTTCTGGTTAGGGTGGTAGAAAGTTTTATTTCATTGCACGTCAAACAATAGCACAACTTCCAAGTGAAGATGTTCCATAGACATTCATCAGAAATTTGGGTATCCCCAAAGTCACATGGACATACATGCCCCTACCCCTAAGGACAGAATTTGGTTCAAAACCCTGTTTCATCTGTGTTTCTGAAAATTGTATTGTTTTTTGCCTAGTGGGTCATTAGTGCTCTTTAGATAGAAACTTTTCACATTCATCTAATGTCTAACCCTCTGTCCCTAGAGACATGTTTATTAAGCACCTGTTTGTTTTCAGTTGACAGGATGGCTGGCTAAGGATTCCAGAGGTATTCCACATTGGCCTCAGCCCAGCTCCTGAACTCTAGGTGTACACCTCCAGCTAACTGCCAAATATCAACATTTCTGCCTGGAACCTCAAACTCACCTTGACTAAAATTGAACACATTAATAGTCCTTTCTCTTACCCTACCCAGACTTATCTTCTCCTTAGTCTCCCAGACTCCTGCAGTCACCTCTCCATGGCATCCCTGCCCCTGGACTTTCCTCATTCTAGGAGGTCTTCTGTGTGCCATCAGTTCCCTGTTGGAAACACAGACCTGAACACGCCAGTCCTCTGTTTGGAATTTTTTACTAGTTTCTATTTGTGGGCTGCATTAAGCCTGAAGTATGTAGGAGACCTAGCAAGGCCTTTTGCAGCACAGTGCAGATGCTCCCCCTCTCCTCAGGCTCAGCACCATGTCTCCCCAACACTCAGGGAGCAAATCCTTCCCTTCCTCCTCTCACTGGTGAACCACTCAGCCTTCAGGCCTAGTTCAGAGGGTCACTTTGCTTGTGCAGCCCACCCAGCTCTACCTCAGGGCGTTATTACATATCTTGGTTGTGGCTACTTGTTAGGCAGAAGTTGTTGGATGGCATTAGCCATGGTTATCCCTCCTTCAACACTTTCTCAACTCTGGCAGTCAGTTTTTAATGTGCTAAAATTACCTGGATCCATAGATGGAAAAGCTACAGTGAAACCATTCACTTAGCAAAAGTTTTTGAGCCTGTGCTATGTCCCAGTCCCTTCCATATATTGCTGGTTATAACATATGACTGCCACAGTTCTTTCAGAAAGCAGTATGGTAGACTTTAGCCTTTAGAATGTTAATAGCTTAGACGCAATAACAGGAAAAAACATTATGCATAGAAATGTTTACTACATTTTTCTTTATAATAGCAAACATTATTGGGATGTCCAGTGGCAAGGAAATAGTTAAATTTGGCATTTCCAAGGAATTGTCTTATATAACAAACACTTTGTCAGTGTGAATAACTTAAGAAAATGCTTATGGGAAGTAGGGGAAAAAGTCAGGATCCAAAATTGTTAGATAATATGACCACCAATATGTAAAAAGTGTATAGGAAAAAACTGAGGGAAATGTCAGGAGATTATTTTTGAGAGTGTGGAGGAAGGTTTTGAATAATGTTTTTCTACTTCTTGTTGGTTCTAGGTGTCTTAAAAGGTTACTATGCTACTAATGGCAAAAACAACCTTAACAAAACAAGCTAACTAGGTACCTCTCTGCTTTCTAGGATACTGTATCTCAGAAACTAAATTTATTTCCTCCTTATAGTTTGAAAATCTGAACACAGTTGCTGAGTGCCTGTTTTCTCTGGTCAACGGTGATGACATGTTTGCAACCTTTGCCCACATCCAGCAGAAGAGTGTCTTGGTGTGGCTGTTCAGTCGTCTGTATTTATATTCCTTCATCAGCCTTTTTATATACATGATCCTCAGCCTTTTTATTGCACTTATTACAGATTCTTATGACACCATTAAGGTAAGTAATTATCAGTATTTGCTGTCCCCCAAACTACTGAAAATTCTACATAGATTGAAACATAGGAAAATACTGCCTTTTTCACTTATGTAAAATATTACAATTTTATTTAGATTTTGAAGTTTTGTAGAAAATTGTTTTAGATGCTGGAGATTAATTTTAAATGTGCGTTTAGGACATTGTCCCTGTTACCTAGACCAGGGTGGATTGGTTTGGGGGTGTGGTGGGAAAGAAAAAGGAACTGGGTAAGGTTGGTGGTAAGGGGTTTAGTGAATCGAGCAGTCAGGCTACTGGTCTCAGCAGTGACAGATGCACCTGCCTGTGTTGCTACCTGAAGCTTAGGTTCTGAGTAGGAGTTTCAATGGTAAGAGGTGGCTGCCACCTTGACAACTGTATAGATACTGGCATACCTTACACTGGATGATACAGCCACCTCCATGGTGCAGATTTCTTTTAAATGATGAAAGGTAAGGCTCCTGTGGCTGTTTAGTTTCCCACTTTCCTGAGCCACCTAATGGGTTCTGTATCCTTTCAGACTGGGCCCATTTAACTGATTTGTGTCTTGAAGGAAGTTTGCTTCCTTGGGTACTGGCACCTCCACAGCAGATGGTCATGTTTGGAAAACTGTTTCAGGACCA
Organism: Cynocephalus volans; assembly: GCF_027409185.1. Classification (NCBI taxonomy): domain Eukaryota; kingdom Metazoa; phylum Chordata; class Mammalia; order Dermoptera; family Cynocephalidae; genus Cynocephalus; species Cynocephalus volans. The sequence goes on along the minus strand of NC_084467.1, from coordinate 74,295,166 downwards.
GTGTCTGAGCAACCAGGGTGCCATGTCTGTGCCGTTGGAAGCTGTCCTCTGCTTAACCCCTTCTCAGACCAACTCAGGAGAAAGCTAGTCCATTGGAAAAACTGCTGAGCACTTTTTTAGTGTGTGATTAGTGTTGAGGTGGGAATGGGTGGTTGGCTCTAGCAGCAGAGCATGGCCTGGAGAGAGAAGAGCTGCACACTCATGCCTGGTAGGTTCATGTCTTTGATGTGGCAGTGTCCCCATGGGTGGGCCAAGCCTCAGTGTTGAGGAGCATGACATCACTAAGTGTGAGGGGAGGGGGTCTCAGGGTCTTTGTGCCTATTTGGAAGAATCTATTGACTTCTGTCCCACTGAGTGACCAACTTCCATAAGAGTAGAAGAAATAGAGATTGCTTCCCAGGTAGATTCTGCAGGAGATATCTTCCAGGGAGATTGGCAGTGTGTGGAGAGGGGGGTTTTATCTGGTCTTACAATTAGCATTAAAGCTTTAGACTATTTCCTTTATTCTCTTTTTTTAACACACCTCTCCCCTGCTCCACCCTGGCTTGCTTTCTGGAGTTTTCCTTTGGATTGTTCTCTGTTCCCATGGTGGCCCTTGGCTTGGTGTTCTAGGACTGACAGATTGATTCATCATTGTTAATATCAGTTTTTGGATCTGAGCTAGCAATGTGGGAGAGATTTATTTTAGAAAAGGTGGGTTTTGTTTGTTGACAAAGGGAGCAATTTCTCATGCTCAATAAATAAGGTAACAACATTGTGTACTTTTAAAAGAAATACCAACAGAATGGGTTTCCTGAAACCGATCTGCAGGAATTCCTGAAGGAATGTAGTAGCAAAGAGGAGTATCAGAAGGAGTCCCCGGCCTTCCTGTCCTGCATCTGCTGTCAGAGGAGGTCAGTATTGTGTTTAATCTCCATGCTTTGCTGCCTTAAGAGTCAGTCCAAGGTTAACACTACACTCAGAAATCAACTTCTTGTGGGAAACAATTCATCTTGGTTTTCTTTCCTCCCACTGAAATTGGCTTTAGAAATGAATTGTGTACTTTAAACAGGATTGTATAGAAAGCTACATGATGTGATTGAAATCTCTTAGGAACATTATGAGACTATGATGAGAAGGCATGGACTATGTCCCTAAAATCAAGAAGCTGAATTCTTCAGTGGCAAAAGTAAGAGGTCAAAGCTCTTAGTTTTAGAGGTGGAGTGCTGGAAATGTCAAAGGCATTTTCTCTTTTCGCAGTATGCAGTCAAATAACCTTTCTTGAACAGAGCAGGAAGTGTGCTTGAGAGGAGGCTGTACGTGCCCTTGTTGGACACCCACATCAGCAGCTCCTCGTTGACCAGCTGTGTTTTGCTTGCTCTTTGTCAGGACACAGGAAAATGGTCTAGACCTCAGTGGAGAAGGCATACCACACAGTGGTTTGGAGACTAGAACAGGGGTCAGATGAGGACAGTTTTCTTCAATGTGTCCATGTTTGTTTTTCTCTGAAGTCAGGGGTGGGGATTTTTAACTAAAAGTATACCCTACCCATGTTTTTTGGAGAAGGATTCTCTAAACGAAATTTCTAAAGGAAGATGGGAGAACATAATTGCTACTTAAAAGCACAGGATATATTTTTCTGTTAATCAATTTGTACCGCATCTTGGGAGTTGAAATGATATGATTGAGCATATCCAAAGGATGTCTGGTAAATATGAAATGAGGTCTTCTGAGAAGAGTTAAGTTTTCAAAATCACATTTCATCCTCTCAGAGCATTAAATTGTTGCTGTGGAAGCTGGAGTAAAGGGAAATTAATTTTCTTAATAGGCAGCTCCCTCCTAAGAAGCACCCTGTATAGGGAAAATCTCTCAAAGTTGCTTTTCTATTATGTAGTTAACTGTAAGGGAAAAAAATTCATCAAAGAATATAGTTGTAAATTTGAAAAGTAACTGATAGATCCTTGGTGTTTGGCCCTTGGTTTGTACCACAAAAAGACCTAAGAGGTTGTTAAATGTTTTCTTGTGCAGCCATATGGAACGAGTAAAAGATGTAAGGAGTAGACTGTAAGACTTATTGATAAAACCGGATCTGAACAGTGAGGAAAAGAGAGTAACATTATCAGACAGTTGGCCCTAAGGTGTGCTAAGGGTTGTTGAGAAACCTGGTGTGAAGGAAGGCCTGCCCATCATGAGGAATGAAAGAATTAGGGAACAAGAGAGTCCACCAGGGAGATCAGCTGAAGAACTAGGATGAGGATATCAAAAAATAAAGACAGGGACTGGCTGGTTAATTCGGCTGGTTAGAGTGATGTCATAACACCAGGGTCAAGGGTCTGGATCCCTATACTGGCTAGCCTCCAAAAAACCAAACAAAGAAATCCAAACAAACAAAAATATAGAGGCAGAAGTGGCTGTTACCACGTTTGGCTAAAAGACAGTCATGGGTAAAGTCATCTAGAACAGTTTCAGTGACATCATCAGACCAAAGCCTAGATCCCAGGGGTTTTGGATTGACCTGGCAGAGTGTAAATGAAAGGTCATAGACCCTGATGGAAGAAAATGGATTGTAATGGAGCCTCGAGAACAACTGATGGCTTTGACTCCTTCAGAAATTAAGTACACCTTGATATGTTTAAAAACTAGGAACAGAGGAATGGGAGTAAAATTGAAGAAGTCTATGGATGGAGAGTAAATGTTGGAGAAAGACCTCACTGAGGTCACGTGAGGAATAGCAGCACTGCAAAGATTGGTGTCTGCTCTTCCTGTCTGGTGACCATGATAGACAACACCCATCTGTCCCAGCTCTGCCTCCTGCAGAGCATGGATGTGTCACTCTTTCAACAAAGCAGTCCAGCAATCACCACACATTGATCCTCCTTCAAATTGCTGACAGAGCCTCTACCCTGATCCTCAGAACAGCTGGGTTTTCATTTTGTACCCTACCATTAACCAAGTGTGTCCTGTGACCTCTCCTAAACCTCTTGGCTCCCCCAGTGTCATCTGGGTGGGCCAGATGAGCTAATCCTAAAGCGATGTGGTTCTTTGGAGAGAGATGTTTGGTTGAACAGATGCAGAGTTAACCTTTTTCTTTCTCTACCATAGTGAAGGAGGAAAATTGGCTGTTCTAACCACTGATAAGGCTTTGTGAGAGAAGGGGGACAGAGGGTCTTGAGAGGGATGGCTCCTCACAGTCTGTTTCCAAAAGCATCTACCCACATCCCAAATAATGTAAATTACCCTTTTAATTTTTCTTTCGCTTATACACTTCATGCATATGTCTGTGTGTACCTACAGAATACAGAGGATTCCTATTTCTCCTCAAGGTTTTTTGAATCATTGCTCTCTCTTTTTTTCTTTCTTCCTCCCCCTTTCTGTCACAGGAAAGGAAGCGATGACCACTTGATACTTATTAACTAAAGACCTTCTGTTAAAAACAATTAAATTTCGGGCCTCCTTATCCAGTGGCAAAGCGGAGAGACCCCAAAGGGCCGGGACCAGCAGTTCCAAAAGAACTGTCTTCATTAATTGTGGAGTGGGGAAGAGCACTGACTGCCAGCTGGCTGACCACGATTGGAGTTCTGAAGTTACTTTTTATAAACTTGGATGATGAAGGATAGACCATAGGCTACTCCTGGGCATTAGTGCAATTAAGCAGTGATAATGAAATTCTCTATTAGTCTGTTAATTTATGACATGATAATGTTGGGATGGAAAAAAAATCACATTTCATAGAGTGGAAAACAATGATGTTTAATCCCATTTATTTAAAGATATGTGTTTATCATCAAATAAGGATTTGTTTTAAAAGTGATTCCTGGGTTTTGAGACATTTGTTAATTCATGGTCTGCTCAGAAATGAAGTTGGTTGCAGTACCAAATTAGAGAAACCACGCTGGAGATCTGTTAAGCCATTTAAAGATCATACATAAGCCAAGAAAAAGACCTCTTGCAATGGACATTTCTTGGCCTATTTTCCTGTGGGATTTCTTCTTTAGCACGACCAAGAAACTGTTGGCATAGTCAGTGGGATGAATAGGAAATGGAGTCATTTGGATACCTTGTCACTTGTGCTAATTGTTGATTGTACACACATGGCATATGGAAGTAAACTGTAGCAGTGGTCATTTTAACAACTGAACTCCACAGTGGTGGGGATTTACCTTTGTAAAGCAATGAAATATGCTATATTTTTTCCCCAAATAAATTTATTTTTATCATACCATATGGCATTACTACCGTTTTTTTAAAATGTGGTGTCTCTTAACATCTACCTAGTGAAAAATTCAGGTCACATTTCTATGAACTACACAGTCTCCAAAAGGGATTTCTCACTTTCTTAAAAGCAGTGAAAGAGATATAGGGCCTAGTATATAGAAGTTATTCAGTAAATATTTATGATAATAACTTGAGAGATTAAGATTACTTTATGCATAGATTTATTTCATACCTGAGCTATCTCAGGGGTTAATTATTTTAAATTTATCTGTGAAGAGTAGGATTTGAACTAAGCACAACCCTCATCCCAGGACTGTTCTTTTTCCCTGGCCTCAGTTGTGCCCCTCCTCCCAGCCCCTACCCAATTTTCCTTCTTGTGTACCCCTCCTCTCCTTGCCCCCACTCTTTCCCTATGTGCCAGCACCAAATCTAGTCTAGGCAGGGAAAATTATCCAGTTAATACCATTCTCTTGGTCCATTTTGTGTTGCTATAACAGAATACCTGAAACTGGGTAATTTATAAAGAGGGATTCAAGAGGGATCCTCCCCCATGACTCAAACAGCTCCCAACACTGCCACATTGGTGATCAGATTTCCACATGAGTTTTGGCGGGGACAACACATCCAAACTCTATCAACCATTAAAGTTTGTAAGAGAGTAAATGACTTGTGTCTACACACAAAATAGTTGGCTAAAATTATCCTTTCAGTTCTCTTGCTATTTTTTGTTATTTTTAAAAAAGAAGGTTATGTTTGATTTTTAAACTCAGAAACATTAAACTGGTGGTTCTGAGATCATTTTCATGGCTCCAGAATCAGGTATGTAATTAGACCAGTTATTAACTTCTGAGAATATCCCCATACTCGTATACTTAGTTTTGTCTCTGAACAGAATTGCTATTAAAGCCTCTTGCTTATTCTGCAGCCATGACTAGAAGATTAATCATTGTCTTCCATGTTCATGTTCCCTTTTATTTCATTTCCCTACAGCAAGAGTAAACAGTTTCAGGAAGAAAAATCTTTTTCAAGGTTACTCTGTATCTGAGGAAACATTGTTTTCTCCCTTTTTAATAATTTTTTTTCACCTTTTAGTTATTTATTTATTTATTTTAATTTTATTTTGTCAATATACATTGTGGTTGATTATTGTTGCCCCTTACCAAAACCTCCCTCCCTGCTCCCTTTCGTCCCTCCCACCCAACAACGTCCTTTCTGTTTGCTTGTAGTATCAACTTCAAGTAATTGTGGTTGTTATAACTTTTTCCCCACCCTCCTCGGTTTTTGTGTGTGTGTGTGTGTGTGAATTTATTTATTAATTTTTAGCTCCCACCAATAAGTGAGAACACGTGGTATTCCTCTTTCTGTGCCTGACTCGTTTCACTTAATATAATTCTCTCAAGGTCCACCCATGTTGTTGCAAATGGCAGTATTTCATTCGTTCTTATAGCTGAGTAGTATTCCATTGTGTAGATGTACCACATTTTCCGTATCCACTCATCTGATGATGGACATTTGGGCTGGTTCCAACTCTTGGCTATTGTAAAGAGTGCTGCAATGAACATTGGGGAAGAGGTAAACCTTCGACTTGATGATTTTTTTGAGAATTTTTTCATATGTCTGTTGGCCATTTGTATATCTTTCTTAGAGAAATGCCTACTTAGCTCTTTTGCCCATTTTTTAATTGGGTTGCTTGTTTTCTTCTTGTAAAGTTGTTTGAGTTCCTTATATATTCTGGATATTAATCCTTTGTCAGATGTATATTTTGCAAATATTTTCTCCCACTCTCTTGGTTGTCTTTTAACTCTGTTAATTGTTTCTTTTGCTGTGCAGAAGCTTTTTAGTTTGATATAATCCCATTTGTTTATTTTTCCTTTGGTTGCCCGTGCTTTTGGGGTTGTATTCATGAAGTCTGTGTCCAGTCCTATTTCCTGAAGTGTTTCTCCTATGTTTTCTTTAAGAAGTTTTATTGTTTCAGGGTGTATATTTAAATCCTTAATCCATTTTGAGTTGATTTTAGTATACGGTGAGAGGTGTGGATCTAGTTTCATTCTCCTGCATATGGATATCCAGTTATCCCAGCACCATTTGCTGAAGACGCAGTCCCTTCGCCAGTCAATAGACTTGGTGCCTTTGTCGAAGATCAGATGGCAGTAAGTGTGTGGGTTGATTTCTGGATTCACTATTCCATTGATCAGTGTGTCTGTTTTTATGCCAGTACCATACTGTTTTGGTTATTATAGCTTTGTAGTATAGCTTAAAGTCAGGTAGTGTTATGCCTCCAGCTTAATTTTTTTTGCTCAGCATTGCTTTGGCTATGCGTGGTCTTTTATTATTCCATATAAATGTCTGGATAGTTCTTTCCATATCTGAGAAAAATGTCTTTGGAATTTTGATGGGGATTGCATTGAATTTGTATATCACTTTGGGTAGTATGGACATTTTCACTATGTTGATTCTTCCAATCCAAGAGCATGGGATATCTTTCCATCTTCTTGTATCCTCTCTAATTTCTCTCAGCAGTGGTTTGTAGTTCTCATTATAGAGATTTTTCACATCCTTGATTAACTCAATTCCTAAGTATTTTATTTTTTATGGTGGCTATTGTAAATGGGCAGGCTTTCTTGATTTCTTGTTCTGCATGTTCACTATTGGAGAAAAGAAATGCTACTGATTTTTGTGTGTTGATTTTATATCCTGCTACTGTGCTGAATTCATTTATCAATTCCAATGGTTTTTTGTAGAGGTTTTAGGCTGTTCAATATATAGGATCATGTCATCTGCAAACAAGGACAGTTTGACATCATCTTTTCCAATCTGGATGCCCTTTATTTCCTTCTCTTCTCTGATTGCTCTGGCTAGTACTTCCAACACTATGTTGAATAGGAGTGGTGAGAGTGGGCATCCTTGTCTAGTTCCTGTTCTTAAAGGAAAAGCTTTCAGCTTTTCCCCATTCAGGATGATATTGGCAGTGGGTTTGTCATATATGGCTTTAATTATGTTGAGATACTTTCCCTCTATACCTAACTTATGGAGGGTCTTTGTCATGAATGAGTGCTGAACTTTACCAAATGCTTTTTCAGCATCTATAGAGATGATCATGTGGTCCTTGTGTTTGAGTTTATTAATATGGTGTATCACATTTATTGATTTGCGTATGTTGAACCAACCTTGCATCCCTGGGATGAATCCCACTTGATCGTGGTGAATAATTTTACATATGTGTTGCTGTATTCTGTTTGCTAGTATTTTGTTGAAGATTTTTGCATCTATGTTCATCAAGGATATCGGCCTGTAGTTTTCTTTTTTGGTTATATCTTTACCTGGTTTTGGTATCAGGATGATGTTTGCTTCATAGAATGAGTTTGGGAGATTTGCATCCGTTTCAATCTTTTGGAATAGTTTGTAAAGAATCGGTGTCAATTCCTCTTTGAATGTTTGGTAAAATTCTGCTGTGAATCCATCTGGTCCTGGGCTTTTCTTTGTTGGGAGCCTTCTGATAACAGCTTCAATCTCCTTTATTGTTATTGGTCTGTTCAAATTTTCTACATCTTCATGGTTCAGTTTTGGGAGCTTGTGTGTGTCCAGAAATTTATCCATTTCCTCCAGATTTTCAAATTTGTTGGCATATAGTTGTTTATAGTAGTCGTGAATGATTCCTTGTATTTCAGATGAATCAGTTGTAATATCGCCTTTTTCATTTCTAATTTTTGTTATTTGAATTTTCTCTCTTCCTTTTTTTGTTAGCCATGCTAATGGTTTGCCAATTTTATCTATCTTTTTAAAAAACCAACTTTTTATTCGTTGATCTTTTGTATTGTTTTTTGGTTTTCAATTTCATTCAGTTCTGCTCTGATCTTAATGATTTCTTTCCGTCTGCTAACTTTAGGTTTGGATTGTTCTTGTTTTTCTAGTTCTTTAAGGTGAAGTGTTAGGTTGTTCACTTGCCATCTTTCCATTCTTCTGAGGTGAGCATTTAATGCAATAAATTTCCCCCTTAATACTGCTTTTGCAGTATCCCACAGGTTTTGGTCTGATGTATCATTATTTTCATTAGTTTCAATAAATTTTTTGATTTCCTGCTTTATTTCTTCTTGGACCCATATGTCATTAAGTAGAATGCTGTTTAATTTCCATGTGTTTGTATAGTTTCCATAGTTTCGTTTGTTATTAATTTCTAGTTTTAATCCATTGTGGTCTGAGAAGATACATGGGATAATTCCAATTTTTTTGAATTTGTTGAGACTTGATTTGTGACCTAATATGTGATCTAACCTGGAAAATGATCCATGTGATGGTGAGAAGAATGAATATTCTGAGGTTGTTGGATGGAATGTTCTGTAGATATCTGCCAATTCCAATTGGTCTAGTGTATTGTTTAGATCTTGTGTTTCTCTGCTGATTCTTTGCCTAGATGATCTGTCTAATATTGACAGTGGGGTGTTCAGGTCTCCTGCTGTTATGGTATTATTGTCTATTTCCTTCTTTAGGTCTAATAGAGTTTGTTTTATAAATCTGGCTGCTCCAACATTGGGTGCGTACATATTTATGATTATTATGTCTTCTTGATGCATCAGTCCTTTTATCATTAAGTAGTGTCCCTCATTGTCTCTTTTTATGGTTTTTAGTTTAAAGTCTATTTTGTCAGATATAAGAATAGCTACTCCAGCTTGTTTTTCTTTTCTGTTTGCATGGTAAATCTTTTTCCATCCTTTCCCTCTTAGTCTATGTGAATCTTTATGGGTGAGGTGGGTCTCTTGTAGGCAGCATATAGTTGGGTCCTCCTTTTTGATCCAGTCAGCCAGTCTGTGTCTTTTGATTGGGGAATTTAAGCCTTTTACATTAAGAGTTGTTATTGAAAGGTGTTGATTTATTCCTAGCATTTTATTGGTTGTTTGGTTGTCTTAGGTGTCTTTTGTTCCTTGCTTTCTGATTTACTGTTTGTTTTCTGTGTTTGTTGGTTCCTTAGGTTGTAGATAGCGTTTTTGTTTGTTTGTTTTCTCTTCCTGAATGCCATTTTTATTATACTAGTGGGTTTTGATTTTTCTTGGGTTTTTATGGCAGTGGTAGTTATTTTTCAGGAACCAAACCCAGTACTCCCTTGAGGATTTCTTGTAAGGGTGGTCGTGTGGTAGTGAACTCCCACAGTTTTTGTTTGTCTGAGAAATATACTATTTGCCCTTCATTTCGGAAGGATAGCCTTGCAGGGTCGAGTATTCTTGGCTGGCAATCTTTGTCTTTTAGTATTTTGAATATGTCATCCCATTCCTTTCTAGCTTTTAGGGTTTGTGATGAAAAGTCTGATGTTAGCCTGATTGGGGCTCCCTTATAGGTGATTTGACGCTTCTCTCTTGCAGCTTTTAAGATTCTCTCTTTGTCTCTGAGTTTTGCCAATTTGACTATGACATGTCTTGGAGAAGGCCTTTTTGGGTTGAATATGTTTGGAGATCGTTGAGCTTCCTGGATCTGAAGATCTGTGATTTTTCCTATACCTGGGAAGTTTTCTGCCACTATTCTGTTGAATATGTTTTCAATGAAATCTCCGTTTTCCTTCCCTTCTGGAATACCCATGACTCAGATATTTGAGCACTTACGGTTGTCTGATATCTCTCTCAGATTTTCTTCAATGTCTTTGATTCTTTTTTCTTTCTTTTTGTCTGCTTGTGTTATTTCAAACAGCCCGTCTTCAAAATCAGAGTTTCTCTCTTCAACTTTGACAAGCCTCCTGGTTAAACTCTCCATTGTGTTTTTTATTTTACTGAATAACTTCTTCGGTTCTGAAAGTTCTGCTACATTTTTGTTCAGGACATTGATTTCCTTGTACATTTCCTCTTTCAGGTTCTGTATACTTTTCCTCGTTTCATCATGATGTCTGGCTGAGTTTTCTTGTATCTCATTCAGTTTCCTTAGAATTATCACTCGAAATTCCTTGTCAGTCATTTCAAGGGCTTCTTGTTCTCTAGGATCTAGAGTTTGAGATTTATTAACTTTTGGTGGTGTATTTTCTTGATTTTTTGTATTTCTGGTATCTTTTTTTTGATGTTTATTCATTGTGGCAGGGGGTTTCACAGTCCACCGGTTTGAGACTATCGACTAACTAAGATGTTGCTGTGGTTGCCAATTTCGTATGGCTACCTCCGTGACTGCTCAGTTGGCCTCTTGTGCCTTGTGTGTGTGGTTGCCTCGGATCTTGGGCCTCTCCGGGGAGCCTCCTCTCTCGTCAGCTTGGACTCTGCTGGGCTGCTGGATCACCGGGTGGTACCGCAGGGTGTGTGGTCTCTGCTGAGCTTCCACTTCCCATGCAGGACTTCTCCCTGTTCTGTGCACTCTGGCCCAGGCTGCTGGATCACGCAGTGGCGACCCCACAGGGTGTGTGTTTTCTGTCGAGTCTCCGCCTCCGTAGCCGAGACTACTACTAGCCGAGACTACTACTCCCCACTCTTTGCACACTAGGCTGGACTGCTGGATCTCGCCAATGATGTATTTCTACAGAAGTTAAAGAATAAGCTTGGTTAATACCAATCCAAAGAGTGCAGAAATGATGAGTTTCAGAGCCTAGGAAGTCCTAAGTCCAGGGAACACATCTGGTGAGTCTTCTTTGGTGGTGGCAACAGTGACCCAGGGGTCCAGCTTATCACGATGCTTGGCTTGAAAGCAGTCCTCATTTGGTATCAAGAGGTCACCATGCTATTGCCAAGAATAAGGCAAATCTTCTTCCAATTCAGTTGACCAATAAACTCCCTGGCCTTCTACCAAGCAATGTATTTCATAACACAGCCTTTGAGCAGGTGAACAACCCTGAACCTTATTTGGAGAAACAGGATTCTCATTTCCTCAGCTATGTCAGTGCCTAGATGATAAACGCCGCTCATTCTCGAATTCTCTCAGCTTGCGAGACTCTTTCCCCACCTCACTCAGTACACTCGCAACTCTAGCAAAATAAGAGTACGCACGCTGCTCGCGCGGGCTCAAGCTTTTCCTTCCCCTAATAGGGCGGAACTCCCTTTTTAATAATTTTAAACAATTGTCACTTTACCAACTGTATTATCTGTTTGGATATTCCTGAACGATGTTGTCTCATGACTGCTAATAGACACATCTGAGACAACCCATTTTCTCTCTTACCCTAGGCCTCCTCTCAGAGAGTTCACCATGAAAGTTAGGAGATGCATTCTTTCTGCCTACTGGCTCCATCTGGGATCTCCAACCCTTGTAGAATTTGCCTCCTTGGCTTGCAGTGACACAGTCAAAGCCAGATGCAACATCCTTAAGCTTGTTGACTTGAGATGGTAGGAAAGAGTGCTGACATGGGAGCCATCTACACAGACTTGAGTTAAAATTCCAGATTAACCTAGACAAGTCACTTTCCGCCTCTAAATTATAATGATAAACCTCAATAAACTGAGATTGTCATTTAAGTCACATAACTCATGCAAAACCTGGCATTGCATTGAAACCTGAGCCTTTCTTTTGATTCTCTTCCATGGGACCAAATCCTCTGTTCTGCCTAGTATTTCCCTCCCTCCCCTCAACTTCTGGCAGTCACTGATCTTTTTACTGTCTTCATCGTTTTTCTTTTTCTAGAAATTCCTGTAGTTGGAATCCTGCAGTATGTAGCCTTTTCAGACTGGCATCTTTCACTTAGTAATATACACTTAAGGTTCCCCCATGTCTTTTCATGGAATTGCTTTTTAACAGGCATTTGGGGACACCATTTATCTCTGACCTCACAAATGAATAGCTGTGGGGCTGCTTCTTATCTCACAAAGATGGAGAGTAAATGTCTGTGGTTGGTGATGTTGACCAATCTTTCCACAATGCACTGGCAGGCTGATGCTAGCTGCTCTCCTTTGCCCAGGCCCTGCCCTCCATCAATGAAGAGCCTCATTTTCTGTCTTTCCATTTAATCTTGTTCCCTTGACAGAGAGTGAGTTTAGGGTGGGTCAACTTCTAAACTTATGCACTGTTGCCATATGACCTCAGACCTTGCACAATGAAGTCCTTTGGGATCTTCCCCATAGGCTGGACATACAAGCACTCTCTCCGAGTTCTTTGCAGTCGTTTGCTTTCAGCATAAAGGGGCTACCTGTGAATGGGAGCCTGTAGGATTGTTAAACATGCTCTGTCTTGGACAAAATAGCCTATTAGCAATGGGAAGACAAATCAATTCTCAGTGTAGACACTCAAGTTGTTAGTAAAATGGCCATGCGTGGTTATAGTTTTCCTTACGAGCTCATTGGCAGCATGTGATGCTGCAAACCAGTGTGTGACAATGATGGCAAACGCTTCTCTTGCCACTTATCTCTGCCAGGGAACCAGGGAGTGAATGAGAAGCTATGAGTTACGTCCGAATATTTCCACATCACCTTCCATAACAGGGACAGCGAAACTCCAACTTCTAAAGAGCCCTGGGAGCTATTGGCTGTGGCGAATAGGGGAGACAATTTATTAGTGTGATATATGTTTCTTAGTTTCTAATGATACATAAATTATCCCATGAGCCATGATACATATGGTTTAAAGAGAATTTTAAATGAAAGTAATTTTTTTTTTCTAGCAACACTAATTGCCTGGCAGCAGTAAATTACTCATCCCCTGATGCCTGTGGACTGTGGTCATTACTCTCTCCTTGAGGTTGAGCGAATTTCCCCCAAGAGGAATGTTTGCTCTGACAAAGTGGATTTACATTCTTACTTGTGAGCCTGCATGCTAGGTCTACAGAAGGGGGCATGATTGATGCCTTTCAGACCTGGCACCATGTGTTTGTACTGTCCTGTGTGTGTTATCTATGATGACCAGACAGTGAGTTGGATTTTTAGCTCTTGGTTTGCCTTTGGGGGAAAATCAGAGCACTGCTATCAATATTTAATATTCTTCAGCTGGGGGGTTTTAAACGTAGACTTAGCTAAGAAGCATGGAAGTCTCCTACATGACAAGTGAAGCCAGGAAGTAATAAGCACCATTAATTTTGGGAAATACTAGATAACTACATGATGTGTAGAAGGCAAATGATGATGTTATTAAAGACCATTAATTCAACACATACTTGTTGATTTCCAGTACAGCGCTAGGTACTAAGGCACAAGGAATGAATGACAAGATCCCTGTCCTTACAAGTTTGGCCCTTAATGAGAGACAACCACATAAAAAGCAAGGATAATACAAGGTCAGCCCAATACTGTATGAAAGCAGAATGGTTGGAGCTCCTGCCTCCCTTACCTGTCAGCTAAGCCTCCTGAGGAAACTAGACACAGCTAGAATGAGACTTGAAGAAGAATATCTTGTATTTGACCGGATGGCCACGCCAAAGGGGTTTCTGGATAAAGGAAACAGAATAGCAAGGCTTGAACATCTGAGAGAGAACCTGGTCAGTTAGGAAGAATATGCTTTGGGGTAGTCAGAATATAGGTTGTGAATTGAGGAAAATTATAGAAGATGAGACTAGAGACATGACCAGAAGGCTGCAAGGAATGTGCATGCCATGGGAGGGCTTTAGATCTGGGAGCTCTGTGACAAGAAAAGGCAGAAATGTGGAGGTTGGATGTAGGTGGAGAGAGGTAAGCAAAGAAATCAGTTACAAAGCTGATGAAATCATCCAGATTAGAGAGAGAGGGAGGGAGGGAGAAAGGGAGGGAGGGAGAGAGAAAGAGAGAGAAATGCTGTTACCATGTAATTAAACATGGTAACAAACACCAAGAGAAATTTGCCTGAAAATTGTCTCTAAGGAATATACCAGATTGCATATATATGTTTTATCTATCTGTATATATTTTTCTTTCTCAAAAGACTTTTCTGCTAAATACCGTCATTTTCTTAAGAGTTCATGCTTTTGAACATGTATTTGGAGGGGAGGGTCTCCTTTCATAACTTCTATTATTGAGAAGTACATGTTCGGCTGAATGGGTTAAATACAAATGTCTATCACATAGATCTTTCTTCCCACAATTTTAAGAAGCATATTCAAGATTTCCTGTTTCAGGGCCGGCCCGTGGCTCACTCGGTAGAGTGCGGTGCTGTTAACACCAAGGCCATGGGTTCGGATCCTATATAGGGATGGCTGGTTTGCTCACTGGCTGAGCGTGGTGCTGACAACACCAAGCCAAGGGTTGAGATCCCCTTACCGGTCATCTTTAAAAAAAAAAAAAAAAAAAAAAAAAGATTTCCTGTTTCTGCACCATCCCTCCCTACCCACCCCGACAATCACACACCCTGAAGTACTCTGACCTTGACCAGCTTCAGTTTTGCATCTACAAGACTGTAGGTGTAACCAATAACAAAGTCAGCCTGATGTGTATAGTCTGAAGCTTACAGACTGCACAGGGGCATTATGAAGACTCCATCCCACCTCAGCTCCCTTCCGGTGACCGCCATCAAGATTTGGGAGTGGAGACTGACCGGTGCACTCACTGGCTGAGTGCCGGTCACGAAAAAACGACAAAAAAAAAAAAAAAAAAAAAAAAAAAAAAAAAGATTTGGGAGTGGAAAAAAAAGGGGGGGGGCCGGCCCGTGGCTCACTCAGGAGAGTGCGGTGCTGATAACAACAAGGCCACGGGTTTGGATCCCATATAGGGAAGGCCGGTTAGCTCACGGGGTGAGCGTGGTGCTGACAACACCAAGTCAAGGGTTAAGATCCCCTTACTGGTCATCTTTAAAAAAAAAAAAAAAAGATTTGGGAGTGGGATTGCGGAGTTTAGAACTGAGTGCGGGAAAGGAGGGCATTAGGAGTAAATGCTGAGAGGAGCTTAGGCTTTAGCCTCTCTTAGGGGACGGTGGTATATATGGGGGGTGTGGGGAGGTTGAGAGTTGGGGAAGGGGAGTTGATGATCGAGGCACTCAGAAAGGTTTGCTTTGTGCTTACCCCCATGACTGCCTTGCTTTGGAAGATGGCAGTGAATACAGTCATGTTAGAGGAATGTTCCTGGGCCAGAGTATCCTGAGACTACGGGGACAGGGCAGGGAGGGTAGTAAGGTCCCCACCTCACAAATGAAGAAAAGATGAAGTTGTACAAAGCCTGAGTGCACGTGGTGCTGATGTGACTCCACCCACGCAGACCCCTGCAGGGTCAGTCAGCAGTTTGTGCTGAGAACAACCCCGATGCCTCCTTCCAACTTTGCCAGCCTCTGATGAGCGCATGCAATGAGGATCAGAGGTGGTAAATTCCTAACACTTCCTAATGTGTAGAACATGTGGATGGCAGGGGCAGGAACAACACCGCCAAGGGTTTCCTCAGCTCTCTAAGTAGGAGGTCAGGGGAACCAGGCTGGGCGTTGGAGGTGAGAGAGAATTCTCATGGGCCTGCAGTCTGACCACAGAGCAGGGAACCCATCTCCAACCCTGGGGGGGCGGGCACACTGGGCAGCTTGGCATGGACTGCTGGAGGTTAAGCTCTCTGCAGCATGCTTAGAGGGCCGACCCATGGCCTTAAGGCAATCCACCCCAGCATAGAGACACTGGATGACTATGAAGGGAAAGCATCATTATCCATAATTATTCCTGGACAATAGGACCATCAAGTCCTGGTCCGATCTCTGGGATTTTTCAATGAAAATCTATCATATGCCTCCAGATATGATAATATGATGCTTTGAGAAAGATACCACAGTGCTTCTGCAGTGTCCTGCCAAAAATGCATGACCTGAATCTAGTCATGAGGAGCATCAACAAATCCAGATTAAGGGACTATATGTAAATGCATTTCAGCTTTAAGCCAGACTAACATGGATACCGCTTCTCATATTTTTTCTCTGGAAGGTCAAGTTATTGGAACAACTTTTAAGGAACCATAGTAACAGATGGAGGAAGGGGTGGGTGGATCAATGATGATTCTTCTAGATTTTTATCTCTCTCGCATAAACAGTTCCACAGTCTATGTGGAAAAGATGAGCACACAGGGAAGAGACAACAGGCAGATAGGGAGGTTTGGAGGTGGGGGTGGCTCATTGGACAATGACATCACTTCACCCCCACATGTTTCCCTAGGCCTAGGGAGGCCCTGACCTTTAGCTCTTATGCAAAACACTCAAAAGTTTTTGCATTTACATGATTGAGACAAAAGGGTTGACATTTACTGTTCTGCGTTAAAAATGAAGCAACAGGAGCTGGCTGGTTAGCTCAGTTGGTTAGAGTGTGGTTCTAATAACACCAAGGTCCAGGGTTCTCACCACTGTCCACGGTTCCACCAGCTGTAATGGCCAGCTGTCAAAAAGACAAAAAACAAAAAACGAAGCAACAAAATGGATAAAACCCACCGGTATATATCTCTTCCCCACTGGCATTTTCAGAGAATGGTAATCCATTTTCACAGTGGGCAGCTTAGAAGGTAAATTATTGAGATGGAAATGGATACAAGCAAATGAGCCAATATCATCAGCCAGTATCATCAGGAGTGAGTCTTAAAAAAATAACTGTTCAGCACCTTACAGCCATGTAGCCAAATAAATTCCAGATGGATTAAAGACTTAAATGTGAAAAATTAGGCCTAGAAAAGAACTAGAAAAAAACCCCAGATGAATGTTGGTTTGATCCTAGGAGATGAGAAGGGCTTTCTAAGTTTAAAGCTGCAAATAAACCATAAAAAAGAAGGGCCAGCCCTTGGCTCACTTGGGAGAGCGTGGTGCTGACAACACCAAGTTGAGGGTTAAGATCCCCTTACCGGTCATCTTAAAAAAAAAAAAAAAAAAAAAAAAAACCAGCCAGACACCAAAAAAGAAAAAAAAAAAAAAAACCCAAATAGATTTTACAAACAAAAAAATTCAGAAAGTTAAGAATGTAAATGAAATTTTAAAAGCACACTGAAGAAAAAAATGATTGTAGCATACGTGACTGGCTTGTTATCCTTACTATATATAAAGAATCATTTCCAGGTCTGGCTGGTTAGCTCAGTTGGTTAGAGTGCAGTGTTGATTACACCAAGGTCAAGGGTCAGCATTCCCACACAAAAAAATTAAAATACATAATCATTTTTCCGTATCCCTGGGTCCCCCAGGGCAAGACTGTGTTTTCTGTCTGTATTTAATGTGCCCAGCGGGCCGAGCCCGTGGCGCAGTTGGTAGAGTGCTGCGCTGGCAGCGCGGCGACGCTCCCGCCGCGGGTTCGGATCCTATATAGGACTGACTGGTGCACTCACTGGCTGAGTGCCGGTCACGAAAAAACGACAAAAAAAGAAAAAAAAAAAAAAAAAAAAATAATGTGCCCAGCAAGGTTCTTGGTGAGTAGCAAATAATAAATTTTTTAAAAGCTGTATTTGGTTGAATGCCTACTGTGGACATGTATTATTGCCACTCATCTTAGCAAACTTACAGGTTATACATCAGGATCTCCATTTTAACAAAGAGAAAAGTGAACACAAAGCAGGGGGCAGATCCTGGTTTCAAATCCAAAGCTTCTGACTTCAAGACCTTCTCCCTTTCTCTCTTTCTACTGCCTGCCTTCTAAATAAATACTTATTGAATGGAATTGAATGGCAGAAAAACATTTAGCCTACTTAATGAGAAATGTGACTTCTATTTTCAAACAACACTTTGTTAAAGCAACATTCCTTGAACTCAAACAATGCTGGAGCTAGTGGAAAATAATCTTTACTTTAGTGGGGAAATTGAAAGCCCCGTAGAAGTTCCCAGCTCTAACACTAAATTGCTTAGTGATTTAGACAAGTTGTTAAGCTCCTTTATGTCTCAGAATCCTTATGTGTAACACAGGGATAATAAAATTAAGAGTAGAGTACAGAGAGGTTAAGTAATTTGTCCAAGGTAACCGCCAGAGTCAGGCCCAGGCAGCTCATCTGTAGAGTTGGACAGCTCACAAGGTTGATGTAATGTCTGGGAGATAAGGGATATTAGCAAACATTGAAAAGGATAAACTGGACACATTGGGTGAATGGAGATAAAACTTAAAGTAATAAGCCTGTATTTTGTGCAAGAAGTATGAAAATTAGAGTTTAATAGAGACTGCAGATGACTGGGTGTGTGCTTCTTGACCTAGTACTAAATTAAAGAATACTTTAATTTCTATAGCTTAAAATGTATTCTGGTAGACTGACCATCCCCTCCCTCCCACCCTCTTTACAGTATACCAGTGTGTCAGTACAATTAAAATCTTATCCAACTAGCTTCTTTAAAAAAAAAAAAGGATAATTGCATCCACTAGGGTGGAGTTTCTGGCATAAGCAGCAGTAATGAATCACTAAATAGTTGTGATTGAAAAAAGATAGTCACCCTATAAAACCTGGGCTCAGCATCTCTTGTGTCTCACTGGCTAGAAGCCAGGAGAGTCAGTGTTAATAATGTGTTTTAATATCAATCGTATGCTTTTCATGCCTCGGGGCAGCATTTGGTCATTGATGAAGTCAGTGGTTGTACATGCATCTCAATTAATGTACCTTTACATTCTCTCTTTCTTTCTAATTTATATGATTGTTTTCCTGAACCATTTGACAGAAGGTTGTGTATGTTATGAAAGGGTCATAACATAAGTAGTATAAAGCAAAAAAGGGATGTTTAATACTTCAGATCGAGAATAATCTGATATAATCATAGTGCCATGGTCAAATTCAGAAACTTTAACATTGATCCATGCTGTTTATCAGATCTGCAGTCCATAATCCAATTTCCTCAGTTGTCCCAATAATTCTCTTACAGCATCTTTTCCTCTCCAGCACAGGATCCAATCCATGATCACTACTGAATTTAGTTGTCATACCTCCTTAGTTTTGTTTAATCTGGAACAGTTCCTTAGCCTTTCTTTGTCTTTCATGACCCTGAGATTTTTGAAGAATACTGGTCATTCTTTTACATGTAGCCCCTTAATCTGGATTTGGTGATGTGTCCTCATGACTAGATTCAGGTTATGTGTTTTTGGCAGAAATACCACAGACGCACTGTGGTGTCCTTCTTAGGGTATCATATCCATCCAGAGGCATATGATAGTGGTCTGGTCCTCACTGGTGACATTTATTTTCATCAACCAGTTGAGGTGTTGGCCAGCTTCTCCATTGCTATGGAGATCACAGAAATGCACCACTCAGATTTCCTGTTGTGAGGAGCACAGCTGATGGGTTGCTGCAGGTGCTGAACTTAGAATCCGCCTGTGTGGGACCGTGCTTCACACAGACTTCTCCCGGCCAATGACTGTATTAATATCTGTATTAGTCTGTTTCTGTTGCTTATAACAAAATATCTGGAACTGGGTAATTTGTAAGAAAACGAAATTTCTTGCTTACAGTTTTGGAGGCTGGGAAGTCCAAAGCCCAGGGAACATATCTGGTGAGGGTCTTATTTGGTGGTGGCTTTACAGCAACACAGACATCTCACATGGCAAAAATTGAAGAGCAGAGAGAGCTAATCTCAGTTGGCTCCTTTTAAAGCCACCAGAACCATGCCCATGACCACAATTAGTCTATCAACTTATTACTCAGTGAATGGATCAATCAATTCACTAGGGCATAATCCTCACAATCCAATCTCCTCTTTAAGGCCCTGCCTTTCAATTACCATAATAGGATCTCCCACCCTCCCAACAGTCACAGTGGGGATTAAGTTTCTAATACATAAAACTTGGGAGACACAACTCAATCCTCATCAGTATTGCAGTTAGTGTCTTTTATTTTGTTTTTTTGTTGTTTTTGCAGACTCATGTTATCCCATCTCAAGAATTCAGGGTTATGTAGATAAGATTAATGGACAAAACCGTAGCAAGGCATGGCAAGATATTTCAGTCATGCTTGCAAGAGTTACAAAACCCATTGCTAACAAAAAGCATTTCATCATACTCAGTGCTGAAACTAGTTTTCCTTTTCTTTGGCTGTACATGTAACTCTAGTTGTGCACATGTACACTGATAGAAAAGCAAATGGTGGGTGCTGGCTGGTTAGCTCAGTTGGTTAGAGTTCAGCCTTAGAACACTAAGGTCATGGGTTTGAATCCCCTTTCAGGCCAGCCACAAAAGCAGGAAAAGTGAGTGGTGAGAACTGTTTTATTGGGCCATGATTTGCTTTTATTTGTGTAAATATAAATAACTGTAGTTTTACTGTTAAAGGTTAGGCAAAGCGCACAATAACGAATCATTGAGATTTTACAGGCATGTTCAAGAAATGGTGAGTGAAACTTTTTAATACTAATAGTTCATCATGATAGCACGGATTCATAACAAGAATAATATCTTATGTTTATACGGTACTAAAATGTCTGCAAAGGGCTTTCACATATATTATTTAGTTTTATCCTCACAATAACACTGTGCTAGGTAGAGTATTATTATCCCTATTTTACACAGGGGAAATTATATTCTTTCACAAATAGAAAAATTAAAGCAAGTTAATTGAAATGCCCATGGATCTTAAGAAATGTGTATGAAACCTGGCATAAGAGGCCCTCCATTTCTGAAACTACCTACTGCTATGCCTGGAAATTTTCATTTTTTATATTTAATATTTAATATAATTGCTTATACACTAGAGTTGGTGTTCCCAACCTGCAGAGAACCCTCACTTAAATCTGTGATTCCTTTTGCTGCTCTTTGCAATCAGGTTTTAATAAATAAAATAACACAAGTACTGAACATGAATCCTTTTCCTTTGACATTGCTGACAATTTTAAGCAGGTTTACACCATTTAAATTGCCATGGTCTTAATTAAAAAGGGGAGAGAAAAGAACCAAACTTAGTAATTTTAGAACTAATTTATTTGGGAAGAGAGATAGGAAGGTGTTATTATTTTATTTTTCTAGTAAGAATACTTCTCTAAAGTTTGGAATGGAAGTTTTGAGAAAATGGTTTTATAGACAAAACCTTGCCTTGTAGCAAAGTAACTGCTGGCAGAACTATTCCTTCCGTATACGTGGTAATTCTCTTTATCTCAAATAATGCTTTTTTGCCTTCAAGTATCTTTTGTTTGATAATCATAGAATTGCACAGGCTTTCTTTTGGTTAGTACTTCTTTAGTATATATTTTTTATCATTATGATTTAAATATATCTCATTCAAATAGTTTGTAGCTGGATTTGTTGTTTCAATTGCAGTATCTCAATTTGAACCCAGTAGTTTATTTTGTTTACATTTGTTGAGCTTACTGATATATTTAGACTTATTTCTATTATCCTAATTTGTGTTGTCCATAAATCATACTTTTTTTTCTTGTTTCTCATCCCCCCTTTCCTTCTACTGGAAAGAGATGAGTTTTTCTTTATTCCCTTCAATTTCTTTTCTTTTTCTTAACATTATCCTGTCCATTCCCTTCTATTTCTTTTTTTTTTTAGTATTTATTATTAATCTCTTTCAACTTTTTACCTGACTTAGAACAACCCAAAGTTAATCAAAATTTCTATGCTACTCTTCAATAATATAAGAACCTCAGACTGTTTTTGCCTCAAGCCACCCCCCTTATCCATTTACTCTCTCTTCCCTGTTTTTCTCATCTAGCATTTTAGTTTCTTTTTCCATCTCCTTTCCCCCATTAATTGTTATTGTTACTTATTTTCTGGTACTGACAATGTCTATTCCAATTTACTGATGTCTTTATCATTTACCATGGAAAAATGCTTGTTGCAGATCACTTCTTTCTGGGTTCAGTTTCCTCTTTCTTTAGTCGCTTTTTTTTTTTTTTTTTTTTTTAAAGATGACCGGCAAGGGGATCTGATCTCAACCCCTGGCTTGGTGTTGTCAGCACCACGCTCAGCCAGCGAGCCAACCGGCCATCCCTACATAGGATCCGAACCCATGGCCTTGGTGTTATCAGCACCGCACTCTACCGAGTGAGCCACGGGCCGGCCCCTCTTTAGTAGCTCTTTTATTGAGTCTCAGTTTTTATCTGAAAAGTCTTTATTTAACCCTCAGTTTGCAATAATTCTTTAGCTAGAAATTAAATTCTATGTTGCCCAATATTTTTCTTCAACATTTTGCTAGTGATATTCCATTTTCTACTGGCCTCTAATGTTGTTGAGAAGTCTATTATCAGTCTTTTCTCACTGGTTGCTTTTAAAGTTTATCTTTAATATTTCAGTGTGTGTGTGTGTGTGTGTATGTGTGTGTGTGTGTGTGTGCGCGCACGCATGTGTGTTAAACTTAATTGTTTGAGGTAGTTGTTGTTCTTGAATCTGAAAATTTGTCTTTCTTCAATTCTGAAAAATACTAAGTCATTAGGTTTTGAAAAATATTATTTTTTTCTGCCTGTTCTCTCATACCCTTTTCTGAAACTCATTAGCTCACTTGGTTAGAGTTTTGTGCTGATAACAGCAAGGTCAAGGGTTCGGATCCCTTTACTGGCCAACCACTAAACCCCAAAAATAAAAACCTGTCGGACCTTCTCATTCTCTTTTCCATATCTCAATCTCTCTTTCATATTCTTTATCCACTTTTCTCTTTCTCCTACAGTCTAATGAATGTCTTTAGATATATCTTTGAGTTTATTAACTTCCTCTTTAGCTGTTTTTAAACTTTTAAGTGGTTCATTGAGTATCTTCTTATTTCAATAACTCAATTTTTTATTTCTAGAATTTTTTTGGTTCTCTCTATTTAAAAAAAAAAAAGACCGGTAAGGGGATCTTAACCCTCGACTTGGTGTTGTCAGCACCACACTATCCTAAGTGAGCAAACCGCCCATCCCTATATAGGGATCCAAACCCATGGCCATGGTGTTATCAGCACCACACTCTCCCAGGTGAGCCACGGGATGGGCCCTTGGTTCTCTTTTTATATTCACCTCTTTTCTTTTTAAAGTGTCTTTCTGTATTTTGAATTTCTTGAACAAGCTAGACTCAGTAACATGTGAACAGAAGATAAATTTAATCTTTCCCAAATTGCCTGTTTAAACCTGATATAGAATCTGGCCTTTTGCATGAAATCTTGGACAGGTCTCATAAATATTCTAGCTATTATTAGATAATTAGCATCTCGTGACTATATTTATTTATTTACTTATTTGGTAGTGGTTGGCTGGTAAGAGGATCTGAACTCTTGACCTTGGTGTTACTAGCACCAGCTCTAACCAAGTGAGCTAACCAGCCAGCCCTGTGAATATGTTTAGACAAAAGAACAGTCTTATTTCAGTAACTATATACCCGGTATAACAATTAAGTTTCTGAATTTCATTCAATGTTAAAACTTTGCTCCTTCCAAGGCTTGAACTTTTCCAGCTAGGAAACTTGAAGTAGGAGAGGGGAGTCGGCTTGTCTTTGGTTTTCTTTTCTCCGGCTGTGCTCCTCTAGTTGGATGCCTTAGTGTCTAGCCTGTCAAGGGGCTAGCCCAGGAGGTTAGGGGAATAGAGGAAAGGGCATATTCTATAAGGCTGGTACTATCTTGACCTGGCTTTGGGACTCTTTGGATAGCAAAGATTCAATTGCTATCTTTTCTCTTGCAGGATGTTTTCTGGGTTTCTCAGAGATAACACTCCCTACCCTCTGCCTACCAGTAGGAAACTACAGCTGCAATTCCCATGAGTCAGCAACACCTACTTACTTCTCCAGTCTTGACCCTGGGCCTCTTCTAGTGTCCCCCATGGATTACTTTACTCTCACGGAGGATTCTGCAGCCGAGTCCCCTTCAAACCAGCCTCAGACTGATGGCACACTGTGTAGATCTTGTTTGGTTCCTTGGAAACACTAACAACCTCTGTGCTGCCACAGGTGAAAGTATAGGGTGCCGCCCATGTGGCCTTCTTCCCCTCTCTGCTATCTTAGGGTAACTTAGGCACAACTCCTCATTCCAGTCCTTACACTCACCCCATCTCGAGGACAGTGCCTCTCAAACTTTAATGCACATACCAGTCACCTGCGGAATAGTGTTAAAATGCAGATTTTGATTCAGCAAGTCTGAGTTGGGAACTGAGATCTTGCATTTCTAACAAGCCAGCAGATGATGACTCTGCTGCAGGCCCATGAACCACACTTTGAGAAGCAAGGCTCTAGGGCAAGCATGTCAGGTTCTTTAAATGGCGTTCTCATTTGCTTGAGATCTGGGGGAAGCATCCTTCTCT
This sequence comes from Cynocephalus volans, assembly GCF_027409185.1. Lineage (NCBI taxonomy): Eukaryota > Metazoa > Chordata > Mammalia > Dermoptera > Cynocephalidae > Cynocephalus > Cynocephalus volans. Next base: position 74,271,010 of record NC_084467.1, on the reverse strand, counting down.
TTTACCTGGGGTGGGGGAGATAAAACATGTGAGTATTTCAGTAAGATTTTCCAAAGGAATCTCCTTGCTTGACCTTTTCTGCTTGCACCCTTTTAGTCTAGATGAGGCAGATTGCCAGTGCCGGAAAGAAACAGTTTTGCAGTCACTTATCGCGTTTGCATAAGCGGGGTCTAGCAAGTCACCTTAGAATACGAGGTCCTGGTATCTATTTTATTGTAGCCCTTTGGGACTTCAGCCAGATCTGAAAAGGAGAGAAAGCCATTAAAACAACTTATTAGAATCATTTTATTTTTTCATTAACTTAAAGTTTTATTATGGAAATGAAAAAATATACCCCAAAGTAGAGAGAATCATAATAAATGCTGATTTTTCTGTGTGCAAATCAATGATTTTTGAAAAATCATGATATAGAACATTTTCATCACCCCCAGAAGTTATCTTATGCCTCTTCCCAGTGAATCTCTGACACTTTGATTTCTACCACCATACTTTAGTTTTGTTTGTTCTAGAACTTCATATGAATGGAAGCATGCGCTATGCACTCTTTTATTCCTGGCTTCTTGTGTTCAGCTTAATGCTGTTATCAGTAGTTCATTACTTTTTGTTAAATTGAGTAGTATTCTATTGTGTAGATATACAGTAATTCATTTATCCACTCACCTGTTGATGAACATTTGTGTTGTTTCCAGTTTTTAGCTATTACAAAGAAAGCTGCTGTGAATACTGCTGCACAAGTCTTTTTATTACATGTGTTTTCATTGCTTTCTAGTAAAGAACTGCAAGTAGAATGACTGAATCATAGGGTAGGTATATGTTTAAATTTATAAGAAACTGCCAAATAGGTTTTCAAAATGATTGTACCATTTTATACTCCCTTTGGCAATGTATGGGACTCTCAGTTGGTTAACTTCTTGCCAATATTTGGTATTCTTAGTCTTCAATTTTAGTCATTATAGTATGTGGGAAGTGGTAACTCATGGAAGTTTTAATTTTTGTTTCTCTGATGACTTTTTTTTTTTTTTAAAGATGACCGGTAAGGGGATCTCAACCCTTGGCTTGGTGTTGTCAACACCACGCTCAGCTAGTGAGCCAACCAGCCATCCCTATATAGGATCTGAACCCGTGGCCTTGGTGTTATCAGCACCGCACTCTTCCGAGTGAGCCACTGGCCGGCCCTCCCTGATGACTTTTGATTATCTTTTCATGTGCTTATTAGCCATTCATTTATATTCTTTTGTGAAGTGTCTATTTAAGTATTTTGCCCATTTTTAAATTTAATTGTCTTTTTATTGATTTGTGGATCTTTGTATATTCCTGATACAACTCCTTTGTCAAACACATGTTGAATGAATATTTTTTCCCAGTCTGTAGATTGCATTTTCATTTTCTTAATGGTATATTTTGAAGAGCAGAAGTTTATAATTTTGAAGACCAGTTTATTGTTTTTGTTAATGTTCTTTGTTTCTAGTCTAATAAATTTTTGCACATCTCATTATAGTCTCCTACATTTTCTTCTAGAAGCTTTATAATTTTAGCTTTTATGCATAGATCTGATGCATCTCAAACTAATTTTTGGTGTGAGGTCAAGGTGGAGGTTCATTTTTTTATCCACATGAATATCTAATTGTTCTGATGCCATTTGTTGAAAGACTATGCTTTCTCTATTGAATTACCTTGGCTCCTTTGTTGAAAGTCAATTGATCATGTATGTGGAGGCCTGTTTCTGGACTCTGTTCTATCCCATTGATCTACTTATCTAGCCCTGCATCAATATCACACTGTGTTGCTTACTGTAATTTTGTTGCCTTGAAATAAAGTAGTATATGCTGTCCAACCTTGATCTTTTTAAAAAAACATTTTTTTGACCATTTTAGGTCCTTTGCTTTTTCATATAAACTTAGAATCAGTTTGTCAGCATCTACAAAAAGGCCTGGTGGGATTGTGATTAGATAGCATTGATTCTAGAAATTGAACTGTGGAGAATTAAAATCGTAATGATCCATCCACATGGTATAGCTTTCCATTTATTTCCAATCTGGATGGCTTTGTATTTTGTTTAATTGCCATTCAGCAAAGCTAGAATTTCCTGTAAAATGTTGAATAGAAGTAGTGACAATGAACAACCTTGCTTTGTTCCCATTCATAGATGTAAATTGTTCAATATTTTGCCATTAAGTATGATGTTAGCAGTAGATTTTTCATAGATGCCCTTTATCAGATTGAGGACATATTCTTCTATTTCTAATTTGATAAGTTTTTTTTTTTAATCATAAATGGGTGTTAACTTTTGTCAAGCACATTTTTTGCATGAATTGAAATGATCGTATAATTTTTCTTCTTATTCTGTTAATGAATTACTTTGATTGATTTTTCAAATGTTGAATCAACCCTGCATTCATGAAATAAATCTCATTTAGTCATATTATATTTTCTGTATATGTTGCTAGATTTTATTTGCTAATTTTTTCTTGACTGTCTCTTTTATATGTTCAAAAATTATATTGGTCTGTAATTTTCCTTTCTTGTGACCTTCCTGTCAGGTTTTGCTATTAAAGTTATGTGGGCCTCATAAAATAGATAGAGAAGTTTTTGTTCCTCCTCTATTTTCTCAAAAAGTTTCTGTAAGATGAATATTATTTCCTCCTTAAATATTTGATAGACTTCACCAGTGAAGGCATCTGGACCTGGAGTTTTGTTCATGAAAAGGTTTTTAATGACATTCAATTTCTTTGATTGGCACATTACTAGTCAGACATCCTATTGCATTTTCTGTCAGTTTTGGTAAGGCATGTTTTTAAAGGAATTTGTCCTTTGCATTTAGTTGGCAAGTTTATTAGCATAAAGTTATTCTAAGATTTTTTTTTTTTTTTTTTTTTTTTTTTAAAGATGACCGGTAAGGGGATCTTAACCCTTGGCTTGGTGTTGTCAGCACCACGCTCAGCCAGTGAGCTAACCAGCCATCCCTATATGGGATCCGAACCTGTGGCCTTGGTGTTAGCAGCACCGCACTCTCCCGAGTGAGCCACAGGCCGGCCCCTAAGATTTTTAAATTATTTTTTGATGCGTGTAGGATCAGAAGTGATATCCCTATTTCATTCTTTTTTTAAGTTTTTTTATTTTTGCTGGCCAGTACAGGGATAGAAACCTGGACCTCCATGTTATCAGCACCAAGTTCTAACCAACTGAGCTAACCAGCCAGCCTCCTCTTTCATTTTATTTTTTTAAATTTAATCAATTAATTAATTATTATTTTTTATATTCTAAGATGTTGTGGGGCGATTGAGGGGGGAGGGGAAGGGAGAGGAGGATAGGGTGGGAGGAGAAGGAAGGAAAGAGGGGAGCATGGTTGAGGCCTGTGGCACCCCCCTCATTCCAGCAGGGGAGTCCAGGGGCTTCTGGCAGTGGCTCAGTCATGGCTGGGCTGGATGCAGACACTGGGGGGCCGTGGCTGAGGCCCTCAGACTCTCACCCCAGCTCAGGAACCTGGGGTACTTCCAGCAGTGGCCTGATGGTCATCACTGGGCTGGACGTGGATGTTGGGGGGGGAGGCGTGGCTGAGGTCTTCAGCCCTCCCCCAACCCCAGCATGAGAGCCAGGGGTGGGGGGCCCTTCTGGTCCTTCTAGGTTTCATAAGTATTCTTTTGTGATGTTAGACCTTTACTGGTTAATATCAGAACTTTGTCTTTGATCTGTGGGTATTTTGTTTTTCTTTCAGTTCTGTGTTGGAGTAATTTAAACTTAAATTCTTAAACTTAAACTCTGCACTGGAACTAATTTGTTGTCCTTTGCTTACATCTAAAATGGGGGAACTTCCTGTGGGAACCAGCACTTGAGCCCTGTGGTTGAGCTAAATTGCTGCTTTGCTGCTGATTCTCTGGGGAAGACTTTTTGTGCAGCTCGGGTTTTAATTGTTGACCTTGTAAGCACTCCTGGGTCTTGTGAGATCCGATACACCTGGGTTGTGTGGAAACTCTGGAGTGGGCCTGAGTCTTTTCAGCAAACTTCACCCCCTGCAGTTCCAGGTTCCTCACCAGTCTCCACTGAGTGAGCCTGTGCTGATGGAGGGCAGATCTGCTGTCCATGCTGTACCAAATGTTCCCCCAATGGGCCTGTCTCCCCCACTGGGCCTGTCTCCCCCACTGCCCGTGCTCTAAACATTTCCCATGAGATGGGCCATGCATCTCACCTGCCTCTGAGTGGCTCCTTTTTTCCATTGTCTGTGGCTCCTCACGGCTATGTGGGTCCGTGGGAACCCTGTTAATGATCTTGCTGGCCTGGTGACCACCAAGGCCCTCTTCTCCCCTGCAGCCTCCAAGCAATTCCATATGAATGGCACAGCTTTTGTCAGTTCTTGCTCCATGTGCTCACCAGCTCCAGCCTCGAAGTGACCGGGGCTCGAAATGGCCGGGGGGATCCTTTTTATTCCTCATCATGGCTTCTCCCGCCTTCATGCACTCCGTAGGTCTCTCCTCCTCTTCCCCTGAGCTCTAGCAGCCCCAGCCTGGCTGTCGTTACTTTTTAATAGTTGTAAATTAGTTGATTGATGGACAGGTTGATGCTGGGGACTGTCTATTCTGCCATCTTGATCAGAACTCCCCCCTCTTTCATTCCTGCCATTGGCAGTTTGTAGGTTTTTTCTTCCTTATCTTGACTAATCTACTATGGGTTTATCAGTTTTATTAATCTTTTCAGTAGACCCTGGCTTTTGGTTTCCTTGATTTTCGTTACTGTCTTTTATTTCATTGCTTTCCATTTTATTTATTTATTTATTTTTAAAGATCCCAACTGGAATATTCTGAGAGATCCAATCAAGATGGCAGAATAGACGGTCCCCAGTGTCTCTCCCACAAATCAAGCAACTTACAACTATAAAAATGTAACATCAGCCAAGCCAGGGCCGCTGGAGCTCAGGAAAAGAGGAGGAGAGACCTATGGAGTTCATGAAGGTGGGAGAAACTATGATGAGAGAAAGAAAAAGCTGCTCTGAGCATTTGGGGCCCCGGCTGCTTTAAGGCTCGAGCTGCTAAGCACATGGAACAGGAGCAGGCAGGAGCTGCAGCTGTGCCCTTCAGATGGAGTTTCTTGGAGGCAGCAGGAGAGAAGAGGGCTTTGGTGGCCCCAGGACAGCAAGACCACTAATAGGGTTCATGTGGACCCACACAGGAGCAAGGAGCCAGAACAGCTGAAAAAGGGGAGCCATTCAGAGGCCAGTGAGTCATTGCAAGGGACTGGCGCAGGGCCCATCCTGTGGGAAGTGTTTGCAGCACGGGCGGTTGGGGATATGTGCCCACCAGGGGAACACCAGGACACAGCAAGGACAGCTGATCTGCCCCCCAATCAGCACAGGTCCACTCAGAGGAGACTGGTTGGGAATGCAGAATTGCATGGGGTGTAGTTTGATGAAAAAACTCAGGCCCAGATCAGAGATTCTACAGAACACAGATCCACCGGGTCTCCGGAGAGCCGGAAGTACCTACAAGGTCAACCATTAAACCCTGAGCTGCACAAAAAGCCTTCCCTAGGGAAACAGCAGCAAAGTAGCAATTTAGCTCAACCACACAGCTCAAGTACTGGTTCCCACAGGAAGTTCCCCTGTGTTAGAAGCAAACGACAAAAAATAAGTTCTGGCCCAGGCACACCACTAGCACCTTGGGGCCTGCCTGGGAACTGGAGGCTTGGATCTGGGGACCAGACCCCACTCCCACTTCCAGGCAAACTGTACCAGTGCCTTAAGGTCAGCCTGGGGACCTGAAGCATGGAGAAGGGGACTGAATCCCCCTCCCACAACCAGGCACACCATGCCAGCACCTTGGGGCCTGCCCAGGGACCTGAGGCAAGGATAAGGGGACCGGACCTCTCTCTCCCACAACCAGGCACACTGAGCCAGTGCCTTGGGGCTCACCCAGGGACCCGGAGTATGGAGTTGGGGACCAGACCACCCTCCCACAACCAGGCACAACATGCCAGCACCTTGGAGCCCACCCAGGAACCCGAGGCAAGGAGAAGGGGACCGGACCTCTCTCTCCCACAATGAGGCACACTGAGCCAGTGCCTTGGGGCTCACCCAGGGACCCAGGGCAAGGAGAAGGGGAATGGTCCTCTCTCCCATAACCAGGCATACCGCACCAGTGCTTCAGGGCCTGCCCGAGGACTCAAGGAATGGAGAAGGGGACTAGACCTTTCTCCCACAACCAGGCACACCAAGCCAGCACCTCGGGGCCCGCCCACGGTCCTGGGGCATGGAGAAGGGGACCAGATCACCCTCCCACAACCAGGCACACCATGCCAGAGCTTCAGGGCCCACCCGGGGACCTGAGGCATGGAGAAGGGGACTGGACCTCTCTCCCACAACCAGGCACACCAAGCAAGCGCCTTGGGTCCCACCCAGTGACCCGAGGCATGGAGCCAAGAACCAGACCCTCCAACTACAACAAGGCACACCACACCAGTACCTCGGGGTCCACCCAGGGACCCGGGAGATGGAGAAAGGGACTGGACCCCTCTCTCACAACCAGGCACATGGCGCCACATCTTGGGGCCTGCCCAGGGACCAGAGGCATTGAGAAGGGGACCAAACATACCCCACAACCAGGCATACCGCCAGTGCCAAGGAGCATGCCAAAAACAGCACCTCCACGTGACCCACACCAGCCACCACAGTAACCATGACTGCAAAAGTGGCTGGACATCACAGCCACCACACAGATGGTCTGCCAACCACTGGAGTGCATTCACACAAGAAGTGTCACCAGCAGAGACAAAGAAAAGAAGAGGATGTCTCTTTCCACAAAACCCGTTTCAGAGTGACAGAAGAAGCATCTGCTCTATGATAATATTGGGGGACCTGATCACATCTCTCAGCATTGGACAGATCATCTAGGCAACAAGTTAACAGAGTAACCATTATTCTTTCAGAAGGAGAGAAGAAATCTGGGCAATTAGAGGGGGGAGGGGGAGGGAATGGGGGAAGGGGAGAGGTTGGACAAGGGGCATGAAGAATAATTACAATTTGTAACAATATATATGCTAGTAATATTGATTTAATCAACATATCTCAATGTTCAACCCCAAAAATATGTACAATCGATTTTGATTCAATAAATAAAATAAATTTTAAAAATAAAGATCCCAACTGGCTTTATTGCAATTCTAGAATCGGGCAACACCTCATTTCATAAGATAGAACAAGTGTTCAAGCAGAGGAGGTTTGTTTTATACACAGAAAAGGCTGAAGAAAGCAGAAACAAAGGACAAAAAGTGATTGGTTATTTCAAAGTTACTTTCCTTGTAAGGTGAGGACAGGAAGACAGAATAGAAAAATAAAATAAGTGATTATTTAACATCAGGTTACTTCAGGCTATCCTTTTTGTATATCAATTAAAGCAGAGAGAACTTTATTGTCATGTCTATTGAAGATTTAAGCTGGCCTGTTTGAGAAATTGGCTGTTATCTCTTCCTCCTGATGTATCAGGTCAGAGCCCATCTAAGTGACCTGGAACTTAGCAGGGGTGACTCCGTTGTGATTTCTTTTTTTTTTTTTTTTTTTTAAAAAGATGACCGGTAAGGGGATCTTAACCCTTGGCTTGGTGTTGTCAGCACCACGCTCAGCCAGTGAGCTAACCAGCCATCCCTATATAGGATCCGAACCCACGGCCTTGGTGTTGTCAGCACCACACTCTCCTGAGTGAGCCACGGGCCGGTCCATGATTTCTTTTTCTGGTCTTTTGGGGCCTAGTTCAGACTTAGTCCAAATTAATAGCCTCCTATAATTTTATTTAACAATTTTCCCCTTTGGTCAGGCTCTCACATCGCTGACAGTGTGACCAAAACTAAGGGTATCAGCACTACTCTCAGGTACCGTCATTCTAGGTTCTGGGTCACAGCATGCCATTCATAGGTCAAGATGTCCTCATTATCATTCCATTCTTCCTTCTAAATACTGCTTTGACTGCAGCCCATAAATTTTGATAAGTGCCCTTGAAAACATATGTATTTTGTAGTTGATGAATATAAAGTTTCGCAAATGCTAATTAGGTCAAGTTGGTTAATAGTGTCTCAAATCTTCTATAACTTTATTTTTTGTCTGCTCTGTCAAAGAACAAAATTACAACAAATTCAGTTAAAGATCTCAGTTGGCTTTATTGAGATTCCAGAACTGGGCAACACATTATTCCGTAAAATAGAATGTGTTCCAATGAGCGGAGTAGAGGAGGTTGATTTTATAGACAGAAAAAGGCTGAAGAAAGCAAAAACAAAGAACAAAAAGCAGATTGGTTATTTCAAAGTTACTTTCCTTGTAAGACGGGGACAGGAAGAGAGAACAATAGAAAAATAACCGACTAGTCAACATCAGGTTACTTCAGGCTCTCTCTTTTGTGTAAGGATTAAAGCAGAGGGAGTTTCACTATCATATCTATTGAAGATTTAAACTGGCCTGTTTGAGAAATGCTATTATGCTATTACGTCTTTCTCCTGACTTCTTGGAAGGTCAGACCACAACCTCAGTGACCTGGAACTTAGTAGGCGTGACTCCATCTTCATCTTTAGCTGGGGCCTAATGCAGGAACTTAGTCCAAAACAATGGCCTCCTATAATTTTTATTTGACAATTCTCCACTTTTGGTCAGACTCTCACCTAGATCAGGCTCTCAGGTACCGTCATTTTGGGTTCCTGGTCTCAGCATGCCATTCATAGGTTAAGGTGTCCTCATTATCAAGCATTTCTTTGAGTTTTGGTTGTTCTAGACATTTGACCAATTGACCAGAGACCATTTGACATTTGATGGCTAGCTACACAAAAATGTTTGAGAGAATACAGCACACCAGGGAGGTGACTATTTTCACTGTCCAGAGGATAAAACCAAGAGTTTTGATCATGCTCCTTAGCCAGGGTTCCCATGAACTGAACCAACGAAAACTGAACAGGCAGGTGAAAAGTCTGCTCATTTTAACCTCATTGCTGGTTCATTACTAAGTAAACTGTTTATAAATCTTTTTTGTAACTGAGTCTCTACAATACCTGATGTATTTATCAAGGACAGCAAGAAGTGTGAGCAACTGCACAGACTCCTCCCCATTTAGCTAGTAGGCAATCTAGCAAGCATCCCATGACTGGGTCAAAGCAGGGAATCACAATTTTCAAGTTACAAAACCTGCTGATTTTGAAATTTTTTTTTTTTTTTTTTTTGACCGGTAAGGGGATTGCAACCCCTGGCACGGTGTGGTCTGCACCACGCTCAGCCAGTGAGCGCACTGGTCATCCTTATATAGGATCCGAACCCACAGCCTCGGCGCTACCTGCGCCGCACTCTGTCGAGGGAGCCACAGGGCTGGCCCTGATTTTGAAATTTTAATGATAGCATCCTGCCCAGTGAAAGAGAAGGGCATAAGTAAGGAAAAATGAAGAGGGGTAAGAGTCTCGTTATGATAAGAAATCTTGTTCCAATGATCTTGGGCAAAAACAGCTATTTACAACATGAAGTCGGCAACTTCTCATCCTGGTTCACAGTTTGAATGTCTCTGGTTCTACCATCAGGCATAACATTGTCCTTTGAAATCTACATCAAGTTGTTTAGCTTCAGCTTCTAGGTCTTCAGGAACAGAACGGTTCTTGTTCTTAGAGAGTTGTAGCCAGATATTAGAGAAAACTAGAAGAGTTCAGAATTCAGCCCAGTCTACAGTAGATAATAAAACTCAAAAATGGTAAACAGGGCTAAAATCTAATAACAGGTTTACTATAGATTCCTATGGAAACAAAATTTTCTCTGCAGTCTCTTTCATGTCGAGCTCTTTTACCTGCCCATAATCCTGCTGACTGGGCCAATTGTCAAGCTAAGGCTGGGTCTGGAGCTCACAGACCCCACAAGCCCATTCACATACTCAGTCACAAACCCTTCACATGCCAGTCTGGGTCACCAGACCCCTCACATGCAGGCTTATGAGCTAGGTAACCGGCAAAGAGGTCCTTGGAAGCCGTAGTTTCGAGAGCATGGATGCACAGAGCAGATGCCTGAGGCAGACGCCAACCAAGCCAAAGCACTGCACAGGCACACTAACTCCACCCACACACAACTTATTTACAAAGAATGCACCGCACCACCCCCAACCGGGCAGGCGAGGGAGCCTGATTAAATTATTCTATTTTCCCAACACTATACTTCTACCAAAGATAATAATGGTTATTTATACAAATAAAGCAGGAATAACCACATAGGCTCCTTGTAAACTTGTTTTGCTAGAAATTTTGACAAGGGAGCTCAGATTAGACTTTAAAAAATCTCAGTGTTAGGAAGCCAAACCATGGCAGAACTTGCCTGCTGTATCTCTCTTTAAGTTCCTGGGCCTGGCAGGAAGTGACAACTTTTTACTCACTCACTGTAAGGTTCAGAACCCTTGAAGCCCAGTATTCTATGCACATTTTCAAATGTAGCACTTTATTCAAAGCCTCACTGATACAGCCAATGTTTCCAATTGTATCCTGTTAAAGAGAACATATTCTTATTAAACTTATATAAATAAACACATTGCCTTAAAAATAAGAATACTCAAAAATAGTTCCCAAATTATGGAGGGATCAAGTAGAGAGGAAAAGTAAATGTTTCAATTTCTGTGTACAAAAGTATGCTTTACCAAACTGCTATAGCTTAAAAAGTTTTCTTAAAATCTAGAAAAGAAAACATTAAAATGAACCAGCAATACTTCAAAATAAAGAAGACATAAAAACCCATAATTCTTCATCTGTTCATTCAGTCCCATGTAATTCATTTTTATTTTGTTTGACCTTGATTAACAGTTTTACAAACCCATCAGTTTCTTCATTAGAATTTTGGGAAGTCAGGCCAATGGTATGAACTCTAAGTTATTAGAAACATGTACTTGTCAGTGTTCTTTTCATTCTTTCCATGAACCTCCTTGACAACAGACTTTAAAACTATAATTGCTTGCAAAGAGCTTTGAGAAAAAGCATTCAGAATAAAGCAATTAACTGTAGACAATAAGACTTAAAATGGCTATGACAAGAAAATTTGGTTATTTCTGTGGCATACAACAATTTAAAATAACCAAAATTATGACTGATAGCATTTATGCCAAGACTTCAGATTTTGTTGAACCTTATATGATTTTGGAACACATATTTTGTTTCTGTTTTTGTTTTCTTTCTGTTGTTGTTCTTTCAGAACACACATTAAGGGGTCAGCCCGTGGCTCACTCGGGAGAGTGTGGTGCTGATAACAGCAAGGCCCTGGGTTCGGATCCCATATAGGGATGGCCAGTTGGCTCAGCGGGTGAGTGTGGTGCTGACAGCACCAAGTCAAGGGTTAAGATCCCCTTACTGGTCATCTTTTTTGTGTGTGTGTGTGACTGGTAAGGGGATCGTAGCCCTCGGCACAGTGTCGCCAGCACCACGCTCAGCCAGTGAGCGCACCGGCCATCCCTCTATAGGATCTGAACCCGTGGCCTCGGCACTTGGGGGCCGCTGCGCTCCCAGCGCCGCACTCTCCCGAGTGAGCCACGGGCCGGCCTGGAAGTAATCTATTTTGAACTGTTTGTCACATACCAACATTTTATGAATTTACATTTTATAATTTCTAGAAACATATATATAGAACAATTTTCTCATGCTTACTAACAGACCCAAATATATACAGCTTTTCTATACTACATAAAAACAAGATGCTAAGGGCCGGCCCATGGCTCACTCGGGAGAGTGCAGTGCTGATAACACCAAGGCCACGGATTCGGATCCCATATAGGGATGGCCAGTTAGCTCACTTGGAGAGCGTGGTGCTGACAACACCAAGTCAAGGGTTAAGATATCCTGACCAGTCATCTTTTAAAAAAAAAATACACACAAAAAAAACCAAACAAAAAATAAAATAAAAAAATAAAAACAAGATGCTAGTGTATATAAACTTTAAACTTATGCTTAATAATTAATATTTTAATATTTTAAATGACCCAAACATTTAATGAATATCTATTACTTAATTTCACCTCAAAGTTTCAAGTTCCCAAAAAGATTTTTTAAAACTATGATAAGTTCATTTATAAACCTCTATGCCTAATTTACTTATTTTTAACAATCATGTTTGAACTATTCATGAAAATTCTATAAGACATTGAGCAAAACTATCTTTGAAGCTATTTTCCTATTAACCAATTTACAGCATGGGAATGTCGGGCAGTTGCCACCTGATTTGGATTGAATTGTGTCCCCCAAGTTTTATGTATTAGGAGCTTGATCCTCACTGTGACTGTTAAGAGGATGGAAAATTCTATTATGATACTTGAAAGGTAGGACCTTGAAGAGGTGATTATGTTGATGGTTTAATGATGGGCATAGGCATGGGTCAGAGGGCTTTGAAAGGAGAGCACACTAGGAGCTCTCTCTCTCTCTCTCTCTGCTCCACCATTTCTGCCGTGAGAGACCCCTGGGTTACTGTCACCACCACCAAGGCCTTTATCAGATGTGTTCCCCGGACTTTGGACTTCCTACCCTCCAAAATTGTAAGAAGAAATTTCATTTTCTTTATAAATTACCCAGTTTCAATATTCTTATTACAAGCAACAGAAACAGACTAATACAGAAATTTGGTATGAAGAAGTGGGGTATTGCTTATAATAAATACTTGAAAATGAGGAACTGGGTGTTGAGGAGAGGCTGGAAGAATTTGGAGGTACAGGATGAGAAAAGCCTAGATGCTGGTGAGGAAAGTTTGGAAATTCTTGGTTAAATGGTGGTGACCAGAATGCTGATAGAAATATGGACTGTAAAGAACATTCGAAGAAAGTCTCAGATGTAAATGGGAAGGGACTTATTGGAAACTGTGGCAAAGATCACCCTTGTTATGAAGTGGCAAGGAACCGGGCTGCATTCTGTTCATGCCCCAAAGTTTTATGGATTGTGGAACTTAAAGATGCTGAACCAGGGTATTTGGTGGAAGAAATTTCTAAGAAGCAAAGCATTCAGGAAGCCGCATGGCTACTTGCAACAGCCTACACTGAGTTATGGCAGAAAAGGTACAACATAAAGCCAGAATTTATAATTAAAAGGGAAGCAGAGTGTAAAGATTTGGAAAATTTGCAGCCCAGCCCTATGGTACAGAATGAGAGAGCATTTTCAGGAGAAAAACTCAAGGGTGCAGCCCAGCAACCATTTGCTAAGGAGATTAATGTTGGAATGAGCAGGACCAAAGCCATGCTGGGACCTAAAACCACATGGGCTGAAGGAAAATTTTAAAAAGACACTTTTTTTCTTGTCATTCATTTCTCTGAGTTACCTCTTTTCCCATAGCTATTTGATATTTTGGACCTTGGTTACGGGGCAAGATAGCATTAGTTATATGAATGTCAAGTTGTTTCCCAGACAGCCTGAAGCTACAGACTTGCGTGTACTACCCAGACCCTGAGATAAGGATGGGAGCAGAAAGCAGACAAGACCTTGGAAAGACCTTGTACCTGGCTTATAGACCTGGATCCCTCATAGCTCATGTGCCCCTCCCTCCTGCTTTTCATTTCCCATGTCCCATTTCCTTGTTCCCCTCTTTAAAAACCCCTCAGTAAACCTGAGTCTTTGAGATGGCTTTAGTCTGGCCATTCTCCTTCAGGTTTACTGGAGAGATGAGTTAGCCTAACATCTGTCCTCAGGTCACTGGTATTCCTGAATAAAAGCTGACTTCCATTTTCACCAACATTTGACTCTTGGTTGTTCGGTTTTTGTCTGGGGGCAGGCAGCCAGAATTGTGAGTTCAATATCAATTTTAGGGAACATCAGCCAGGAGCTGAGTATGCTCTGTTACATTAGTACAGAAGAAAAGGATTATCAAGAGAAGGGGAAAAGGGCACTGAAGGCATTCCGGAAGTCTCTGGGGCCACCCGTTCTATCACAAGTCCAGAGGCCTAGGGAAACATAATGGTCCCAGGAAGAGGCATGAGGCACCCTCCGTGCTGCTCCCCACACCAGCACCCCAGCTGCTTTGGCTGCCCCAGCTGTGGCTAAGTTGAACCCAGGTGTGGCTGGACCCACAGTTTTACAAGATACAAGCCAGAAGCCTTGCTGGCATTCATGTGGTGTTCAGTCTGCAAGCTCACAGAATGCTTGTGTTTTTGAGCCATGGAAGCCTCCACCTCAATTTCAAAGGATGTATGGAAAAGTCTGGGGACCCAGGAAGAGATCCATAGCAGGGGCAGAGTCACAGCAAACGGACTTGCTAGAGCAATGCTGAGCGGTAACATGGGGTTGGAGTTGCAGTAGAGAAACCCCATCAGTGCCATGCCTAGTAGAGCTGTTGTAAGACTGGCCCAAAAGCACAAACCTTACTTGTTGGGAAGGCTCATCTTGCAAAGACCAGGAGACAGAGATCGCTGCAATCAAGCAAGAGGTTTTTTTATTCCAGCATGCTGGGGTCGCTCCGTCTTCAGGATAGAAGCAGCCCCGAGCTCTTAACACAAGCACTTTTTATTCAGTTTGGTAGGCAGACTTTGTCAACAGGATAAGTTGTACATAGCTTATTGGTCATCTGAGGTGACCTTTAAATTCATTGGTCGCTTTTGGCGGGTTTGCATGCTAACAAGGAACAGTGTATTGCTTAATCGTCTTCCCCTCTGGGTCAGACCCGGTGGCCCCTAGATAAGGAACTGGTCAGTCCTTCCTGGAACTGGGTGTACTTTTGGTGGTTACTCCCTTCCTGGAATCTACCGTGCCTAGGCCCGCCTTGACTATGCTTATCCTCTACATGACCCCTTAGAAGCTGCCTTACTTAAAATGGCTGATGCTGTTAATTATGTTCCCCGTCACAAGCAAGCAGTAGTACAGAAGCAAATCGCGTATGTTAGAGTAATAAAATTTCCTTTACACTGTGAAAGTGGGACCACTATGGAGACCCCAGATCTAACCCAACCCCTGCATCAGTGTACAGAGGGTGCCAAACATGGAGTCAAGGTACATGATTTGTCAGCTTAAGATTTAATGCCTGTCCTGCTGGGTTTGCAACTTGTTTGGGATCTGCTACACCTTTTGGTGTATTTCTCCCTTTTTGAATGGAATGTGGACCCTATGTTTGTCCCACCATTGTATCTTGGAAGTAGATAACGTGTTTTGATTTCACAGATGGGACCTTGAGAATTTGGACTTTATTTTTTTTATTTTTTGAGACTTTAGACTTTTGAGTTGAAACAAGTTAAGACTTTGGGGATGGAATTAATGTATTTACCTGTGAGAAGAACATGAACCTTGGGGGCTGGGGTGGAACGCTGTGGATTGAATTGTGTCTCCCAAAGTCCATGTATTAGAAACTTAACCTCCACTGTGACAGTGTTAAGAGGGTGGGGAATCTTATTATGGTAATTGAGAGGTGGAGCCTTAAAGAGGGGATTAGATTGTGAGGAACATGCCCAAGTAAACAGATTAATCCATTGATGGTTTAATGGTGGTCATGGGCATGGAGTCAGGAGTTATCTCCCTCTCTGCTCTGCTGTCCACCATGTGACACTCTGCTTTGCTGTGAAGAGTCACTATCCACCAACAAGCCTATCACCAGGTGTGTTTCCCAGCCTTTCAAACTGTAAGCAATAAATATTGTTTCTTCATAAAAAGACTTAGATAAAGCCTTGAGAGCTGAAAACAGTTCATCTAGCTGCAGATGGTGAGCAATCCACATCTCTATCCAGCCGTTATTACACCAGGCACAAATGAGGTACAACCCGCATTTCTGTCTGACCATATTCTTGGAGCTTCCACAAACTTTTGGTTGGCTGCCTGCACACACAGGCCCCGTAAATCACATGCCCCTGACAGAAAGTCAAAGTCAAGCCAAGTTCTCAGGACAAAGAACCAGACAAACAGAAAAGCATAATAGCTATGCATGGGAGGAAAACGATCAATCTTTCGAACATCCCACATAACAGCCATGGTAATTCTGAATTATTTTTAGGAAGAGTTTGCTACTTTTGTAATATTTGCAGCTGCTGGGGCCATAATTCTTACACACAGAAAGGCAGGCATACCGGAGAGCAGAGTACTCAAATCTTTGGAAGTTAGAACCCCATTCTTATGTTGGATCTTGGGCCTCAGAGCTGAGAAGCTTTGGCTCCAAGATCTCCTTGACCAACTTAGCCAATGATTTTCTAGTTTTTTACATACCTGTGACTTCCAAAAGCTGGAGTTCACAACCTCTGCAGTAACAGTCACTTCCTGCAACTGCTGTCAGTTACCTTCAGAACTGCAGCTCTTCTTGCCAGTAACTCATCAGCCACTGCAGACCCAAAGGTCACATGCCCTCCCATTGCACGAACTAATCCTTGGTACTTCAACGTCAAACATTCTCTCACAGCTCAAACTAACCCATGGTACTCCCCAAAGCCAAAGAGATCAGGGAGCTCAAATGCAAAGAGAGCAGAGCTTGGGCCTGAAAGGGACCTACTCACAACGCTTGGGGCTCCATGAGAAACAGTGGTCCCCCAAAAGAGGGGCTTAGTGGCCCTTTCTACATTCCTGAAGGGGTCTCAGGGGTCCTCAGCAGTCTCCTTCGAGTTCCTTCGTTGGTCACAAGAACTGTCAAAGAATAAAATTACAACAAACTTAAAGATCTCAATGGGTTTTTATTGCAGTTCTAGAATTAGGCAACCCATCATTCCATAATACAGAACAAGTGTTCCAATGAGCCCAGTAGAGGAGGTTGATTTTACAGACATAGAAAAGGCTGAAGAAAGGCTGAAACAAAAACCAAAAACCAGATTGGTTATTTCAAAGTTACTTTCCTTGTAAGGTGGGGACAGTTACTTCAGGCTATCTCTTTTGTGTAAGGATTAAAGCCAAAGGAACTTCATTATCATACCTATAGAAGATTTAAACTGGCATGTTTGGGAAATGCTGTTATCTCTTTCTCCTGACTTCTTGGAAGGTCAGACCACAATTTCAGCGACCTGGAACTTAGCAGGGGTGATTCCGTTTTGACTTTTAGTCTGGTCTGTTCAGGCCTAAATCAGGAACTCAGTCCAAGACAATGGCCTCCTATAATTTTTATTTAACACTTCTAATTGACTACCACTTTGGCCAGAGAATAATTTCAATCCTCTTAGATTAGATTTATTGAAACGTTTATGATTCAGACTATGGAACATTACATGTGCACCTGAAAACATGTATTTTGTAGTTGGTGGGTATGTTTCATAAATGCCAATTAGGCCAAGTTGTTTGACAATGTTGTTCAAATCTCCTATAACCTTATTTTTTTAACCTTATTTTTTGTCTGTCTGTTCCATCAATTACTTAGAAGTGTTAAAATGTCCAACTATGATTATGAATTTGCCTACTGCTCTCTTTAGTTCTGTTAATTTTTATTTCATATACTTTGAAGATTCATTATTTGATAAATTGACCCTTTTATGATCATGAAATCATCATATTTTTTCTAGCAATTAGCTCATTTAAAAAATTACTATAGATAACAAAACAAAAAAATTACTGTAGTACACTATCTCTCTTCAATTTCCACTGCTCTTGAAGGTAGGCACTGCCTTCCATTTATAGTTGTAGAGACTGAGTGAAATTGGCCAGTGCTGTATAACTAGTAACTATGGTAGAGCATACTCAAGTTTTTGAACTTCACAGTGAGTCTTAGAAGTGATAGATCCTTTGAGAAATATCATCTTCCATGATAAAGTCCTATAACATGTCTTTAATGTCATAATCAAAGTAGGCCATGTGTAAGCAATTAAAAGGAAACTAGCAGACCCCCGTACCTGCCAGCCACCCCCCCAAAAAGGAAACTAAGATTTGAGCCTCCTAGAAATTCTTCTATTACAGCAAGACAATTTATCGTAACACGTTTTCTTGTTGGTAAGTAAAAATTAATGATTGCAAAGCTAAGTATAAAATTACATGATATAATTATTATAATGTGCATTTTCATAATATTACAGAATTCTATTCTATTTCTTTTTTTTTTGTTTAATTTCAAATTTCACTACATTAAAGAGAAGACTGAACACTTTTTAGCTCTTGATCTTCCTTTTTAAATGAACCAATCCTTTATTTTAAATGGACTAATGGTTCGCAGCTCAGGTTGTTTTCACAGTACATTCATATCTTAGTCTACTATGTTATTATTCAAATTATACAAAAACATTAAATATTAATGTGGCCAGTATCCATCAAACCTAATTGAAAAAAAATCAATCCAGGAGATGAGAATGTTAGCGTCATATTACAGCTCTCTTTTGCAAAACAAGGAAAAAAATTTAGTGCACAGAATGCAGAAAATTCTAGCAGGATTTATTTACAACTATTTCCTTTTCCTTTTTCAAGTTTACCAGAATAAATATTTGTACAGCTGAAAGTGTTGCTAGTAGCAGGTTCTTAGTGGAGGCCTCAGACAAGGCAAATATCCCTCATAGCTTAAGCATCAGGTTTGGGAGAAGTTAGTCTATTATATAAGGGGTTGCCACTGTTCACACAGGGCTTCATTTTTGCCTGAGTGGACCCTGAGCCTCCCACGGTAGTTAAATACGTCCAATCTTGATGGTGCTCTCTTAAAGTGTCTCGGTGTAGTGTGTGCACATTTCACAGGCTGCAAACTTAGGCAAATAATGAACTGTTTTTTCTAAAAGTGGATCCCAATTCTATCTTGAAGCCCCTATTTCTATCACAGAGAATTTAATCTTGTCACTTTCCAGGTAAACTCAGGCAAATTTAGCAGTCTTTGTCATTTTAAATTTATACTTAGTCTTGTGCCTCTCCCCCTTTTGTGGCACCTAAATTTGGAACAGACTTTGTAGTGTTCAGGTGTTGGGTGAAATGGGTGGTTAATGAACACCTGGTTCACTACATTCTTGTGAGAGGTGATTCCCCCTTCTCATCTTTGGAGGCTGGCCTCTGTCCCTCCAGCGTCCGTTGCTGATGTTTCCCTTTAGGTATTTATCACCAAAGAACTGACTTTATGCTATTCTGCATCACTCTGGGCCTACAGTCCCTCACAAGTCCATCGATATCATGTCACTGCTTTAGTATTGCTGTCCCCATATCACCAGGGCATGAAGCACATGCACATGAACATTTCCTAGCCAAGCCTCAGATGGAAAGCAGGCCACAGGACTCTCTATTCATATTAATCAGGATAGGATAGGTGCCGCGACACGATGCTCCCCAAATCTCAGCAGTTTAGGGGAACAAAGGTTTTGTTTCTCATTCTCCTGGAGTGAAGGCTCCTGGATCCAGGCTGATGGAGCAGATATTGCTGATATCAGCATAGAAGAAAAAGAGAGTAAAGTGAACCTTTCGCTGACTAGTAAAGCTCACACTAAAGCAAGTCAAATGGATAAACCCAACACTGATGGGGTAAAGAAGTTTAATTTTCCCCTCGAAAGAGGCAGCTTCTGAGGCCGGCCCGTGGCTCACTTGGGAGAGCGTGGTGTTGACAACACCAAGTCAAGGGTTAAGATCCCCTTACCAGTCATCTCTTAAAAAAAAAAAAAAAAAAGAGGCAGCTTATGTTTTTAAATAATAATATAATCTATCACTTTATTTCTGGGTTCCTAAACTTAAGGGAGAATCTAAGTGTCTCTAATAATGTAGCCTGAGGAGCGGTGACGAGTCAGAAACCCCATGCCCCTGGCTTTCAGTGTTGTTTCTTCGACCCAAATTCTCCTCCCCAGACCAGGAAACCCTATCTAGTCTCTGGGGAGGGTGGTCTGGTTCTTCATCTCTTCTCTTCCAGTTGATTGTTTAGAGAAAAAAAGGTTCATGCATTTAGCCCTTTGAAGCTCCAGGGAACCCACCTTTAGCAAATCACAAACCTTGGTGTTTAAGATGATTTTTTTCTGCAGTGAGTTTAAGAAAACCTATTTAGGAACCTAGAAGCTGAGAACTGATTTTTTGTTTTTGTTGTTATTTCTACTCTTTTAAAGATTTGTTGTTTGCTTTTTATGTTTTGTTGTTTTGTGTCCTCTCTTGATAAACGCTCTCAGAAACAATAAATGCTCTTGGTTCAGTGGGCTGAAGAATCGGGAGCAACAAGGAAAGGGAGTAAAGGAAGTCTCAGCTGTTGTCTCCAAATGGAATCTCATCACAATTGGAAAGTAGACAAAGCGGTTGCTAGAATAGAGGCTGCTTCAGTGAGAGCTTTAGGTGAGCGACCAGCTAAAGCCAGCTTACCTTGGTGTTGGTGGATTATCATTTGCCTTCTCAGGATCTCCATGACTTATTGTCAACGATTTGTAAAGGATTTACAATGCTAACTTCCTATTTTCTACTGGGGATCTTACCTTTGAGAATTCCAGTGTTTGCCCATGGTAGAGCGCGAGCGAAGCTCACAGGTGTGCTGAAGCAATACTCGAGGGAATCCACATGAAATTAGAGTAAAGCAGAAAATGAGTAAAACAGGAAGCTCAATTTAGGTTCTGGTTTCTGGGACCATTTAAATTTATCAAACTTTCAAATCTCCATTTGGTTGTACACGTTTTTCTTGATCTATAATTATTTATGTTTGAAAAGTCATGACTGCATTTATTTATAGGAGTTCACCCTTTGAAATATTATTTTTTTAAAAATTTGAGTTAATAGACTGGCCAGTTAGCTCAGCTGGTTCGAGTGCAATATTCTAACACCAAGGTCAAGGGTTTGGATCCCCATACTGACCAGCTGCCCCCCTCCCCCCAATTTTATTTTAAGTTATAAATTTTATACATGTTCATTGCAGAAGATTTTGAAAATATAGAAAAGTATATAAAAAATAAAAAATGCTCATAATCCCACCTCTCCAAAATAACTACAGTTAAAATATAGGGCTATTTATTTGCAGTATTTTTTTCTTTCATACAAACAAACAAATGCTTTTTAAAAAGGGAAACACAGATTTGATTATATAGTTTTGTATTCTGCTTTTTATTAAAAACCTAATATGAAGTGATGAATGTGTTCCTATGTCATTGTATATTCTTTGAAACACGTTTTTGTTTTTATGTAGCTGGCTGGTAGGGAGATCTGAACCCTTATGTTATCAGCACTAGGCTCTAACCAAGTGAATATACCAGCCAGTTGGAAACATGTTTGTTATGGCTGCATAATATCCTATCCTGTGAATGTATGATAATTTATTTATCAATTTCCTATTGGACTTTAAGGCTATTTTTAACATTTCAATTGTATAAATAATACTGAAATGTTTATATTTGTATTAAAATCTTTGTGTGCCTCCAATAAGTATCTTTAGGATAACTTCTTAGATATGAAATCATTGGGTCAAAAGGTATGATGTTGTTAGGGTTCTTGATATACCATAGTTCATACTCAAGACCTCATAAATTGTAAGATATACCATTATTATTTTACATAACACTAAGAAAGAAAATGATGCCAATTAAACATAATGCTTTCTAACTACTTACACATCAGGGGCTGGCTGTTTAGCTTGATTGGTTAGAGTGCGGTGTCATAACACCAAGATCAAGGATTCAGATCCCCAGACTGGCTCAGCCACCGAAAAAAAAAAAAAAAAGCTGGGGAATGTGTGTGTGTGTGTGTGTGTGTGTGTGGGTGTGGTGTGTGTGTGTGTGGGTATGTGACTGGCAAGGGTATCAAAACCCTCGGCTTGGTGTGGTCCGCACCACGCTCAGCCAGCGAGCGCACAGGCCATCCCTATATAGGATCCGAACCCGTGGCCTCAGCGCTACCAGTGCCACACTCTCCCGAGTGAGCCGCAGGGCCGGCCCAAAAAGCTGGGGAATTCTAACTTAAAATATTTATCCTAGGCCTTGTGGATCACAAAAATAGTTTGGTTCTAACTACCTATGCCTTTTATCTTATAATTATTGAAAGAGTTTTCTGGACTTATTTAAACATAAAATTAGTTTCTATTATATTCTTGTGTATCCATGAAGGAGAAGCAAACACTCTGGTGAAGGTATTCCCTCCTAAAATTCCTCATTCTTCTGAGTCACTTTATGACTCTGTGTGGTCCATGATCTGAGCACCATTAGAAGCATTATGATGCAGGATTTTAAAAAATATGCTCTGTTCTTTGCTCCAGAATTTTTTTCCAACCACTCACATCCATTCTTCAAAACTAAACCACAACTGCTGCCTGGCTGACGATGATATTAAAACACACCTCATTTTAGAGATATTAAAAATGCACTTTGGAGAGAGAGGGGAAGGTGAAGGGGGAAGAGAATGGATAAGGGGCATAAAAATAAATATGATTTGAATTCACAAACACACACACACACACACACACACACACAAAAAAAAAAACTGGGGGGGGGGGGAAGAAGATATAACAACCACAACCACTTGAAGTTGATACGACAAGCAAACAGAAAGGACATTGTTGGGGGGAGGGGGGAGGGAGAAGGGAGGGAGGTTTTGGTGATGGGGAGCAATAATCAGCCACAATGTATATCGACAAAATAAAACTTAAAAAATAATAATAATAAATAAATAAATAAATAAATAAATATGATTTGTAATAATGAACATGGTAATAATAGATTTTAAAAAATGCACTTCTGAGAATGAATGAAATATGTTATATTGCAAATTGCCCACCAGAAAAGTCTTACCAATTTTTATTACCAGCAGCAGCGCATGAAGTTACCCATTCCCCATAAAACCTTAGTCAATACTGGGAATCTCTATAGACAGAAATCTTTGCCAATTTGATAGGCAACAAGTGGTATCTCATTTTAATTTATACTTTTTTAATTGTTAGGCCTGTTGAAATTTATTTCCACATATTTTTTGTCATTTGTATTTCTTCTTATGCCTATTGTTCACATTCTTGGCTAATTTTTCTGTTTTGACATTAATCTTTTTTTTTTTTGGGTGATTGGCTGGTTCATTTTTTAAGAGTTATCTATGTGCCTTTCAATAGGTAATGTAGGAAGGATGTTAATCTTTCATCTGTCATATGTTGCAAGTAGTATTTTCCCCTAACTTTTAGTTTGACTTTTATTTAAATTTATGGAAGTATTTTTATTATTTCCAGAAGTATCTATTTGCATGTAGTCATTTTAATTAATATTTTCCTGTGATTTCTTTACTTGCTCTTATGTTTTAAAAAGTTCTCCCCAAACTTGAAATCAAATAAATATTAATATTTATTTTCTTCTAATTGTTTCATGGTTCTCTATCTTTCCTTTTTAACAAATTAACACTTTAATGCATATAAAAATTACTCTGGTAAGCATTTTTTTTTTTTTTTTTTTTTTTTAAAAGATGACCGGTAAGGGGATCTTAACCCTTGACTTGGTGTTGTGAGCACCACGCTCAGCCAGTGAGCGAACCGGCCATCCGTATATGGGATCCGAACCCGGGGCCTTGGTGTTCTCAGCACCACACTCTCCCGAGTGAGCCACAGGCCGGCCCTCTGGTAATCATTTAACCTTATTTTTCCCCAAAAGTCAATGGCTTATACCAGTGACTGACTAAGCTTTCCCTTTCCTACTGATTTAAGATGTATTCTCCAAATATGAACATTTTAATATTTACTAGGTTCTGTGTCTGGAATAGTGATTCTGGTCCAATGCTTTCTCTGTTCTTGCTCCAGTGTCATATTGTTTTAATTATTTATTAAGGTGATCATATAATTTAGCAACCAAACTAGGTACTTTTGCAAGTGAATTATGCCTGGATGACAGGGATAAAGCTAGACTGTCCTGGGCAAACCAACACATAGGCCATCCTAGTTGTTATGGTTTACAATATATTTTCATATTGTGACTTTTATTTTCAATATTGGTCACTCTTTTCTGAACCATAAAAATGTGCAATGGTGCTGATAACACCAAGGTCCAAGATCCCTGTACCTGCCAACCACCAAAAAAAAAGAATTAAGTAGTGAAGAAGTAAAGACTTCATCACATGTAAAGTTCTTTCACACTTTATTTAAGATGATATAGTTTGCTCAATCTAAACAGACTTACGTTGATTTCAATTTTTTATTCTTTTTGTATTTGCGGACTGTTTGCATGACACACCTGAAGTTACTCACATGCAGTTGAGAGATACTCCCAGGACCACCTACCTTGATTACACTGTTTCCCTTTTTCTTCGGTTTCTATGGAGTTAAGTACTCAGTCTTTCCCCGGAACCTTCTAGCTTACTGTTTTTTTATTTTTATTTTTTAAAGATGACCGGTACGGGGATCTTAACCCTTGGCTTGGTGTTGTCAGCACCATGCTCAGCCAGTGAGCGAACCAGCCATCCCTATATAGGATCCAAACCCATGGCCTTGGTGTTATCAGCACCGCACTCTCCCGAGTGAGCCACGGGCTGGCCCTCTAGCTAACTGTTATTTTAGGTGCCACTCATGTCTCTCACCTTACAGCTGCCATTCCACTTTCTCTCACCAGTTACCTGCTGTAGGCATCCTCATTTTGCTCATTATTAGTACAGATGAGCAAAATTCAACAGAGATTCAGTTCAGATACTTTCCAAAGATAAGGACAGTAAATCTGTGAATTCCTGCCCATACGAGGGTCCAAGCTGAGTTGGGGACAGAGGAACATGGACCTCTTTCCATACATCCAGAGAGGAAAAAGTCTTGCCTGAGTCCCACATTGCTTCTCACTGTGGCAGAAGGCAGGCAGTTTTCACTTTTATTTGTTTATTTATTTATCTTGCAGCATTTATGCCCTGCCACATAAATGCTGGCTGACCCGGGCTCTCCAAGGCCATAATTGTTCTTACAGCCATCACAATTCTGTTCTGTCAAGCACTGTGGAATGTCCCCTGTTCCTCCTTATAGAAACAATGTTATAACTCTTTGTGTCCTCAGGAACACAAAACACAACACTTTGTATACAGGAAGCTTATCAGCAGATCTTGTTACATAAGTTTTGACTTTTCAGCCAGTGATCTCTAAGGCCAAGTATACCCTCAGGCTTCATACTTGCCATTTTTGATGCTCATTTTAATTTGGTTTTAATTATTATGCTTTAGTAGGTAAGTGAGACACCACAGATTGGACAAGGACTTATAGAAGGTTCTAGTGGATACTCCCTGAGCTTCCTTCTAAAAACTAGGACTTTGGAGCCACACCTTTCCTTTTAGTTGTCCTTTGCCTCTTGTCCTTTTTTTTTCTGCTCTTGCCCATAGGTCTTTATCACTGCTCCGTCTTCTCTAAATCTGTTTTCCGATGTCACCTTCTTGCCTTCCCCTCGCATCTGACCCACATTTGTTAAAAACCATCTAGCAAGAATGTTTTTTTTCCTTTTGCAACAGAGCTCCCATACTTCCTTCATTTTTCTCGTTTTTTTTTTTTTGGATTCATGTGTTACAGGTAGTCACACCTGCTTCTGCAGAATCCTTGTTCTTGTTTGCAATGCTCAAGTTCAGAAAGTTCCCAAATTACAACATAATGTGTTTCCAAAGTGCCTTTGTTAATAAGTTGGAACTTGGAACAAATTTTCCCAGAAAAAAGGTTCTACGTGGTGTTTACAGTTCCCAGTCCGTCTATAACAACTTACTTACTCAACATACTACACATTTGTTAAGTATTTGCTAAGTGCTGGTGGTTGAAAATTTTTGTGTTCATCAGCACTATGATGTTTGAGCTGAGCTGTTTACTGCCCTGAGCTTGCTTTCATATATCATAGGCAAGGTTTTGGCTTGTTCCAGTAAACACATGATCTTTCTTTAGCACTAGCTTTGCAAGTTGTACCTCTTTCCACATAGTGCATCTACAAGACACCACAATAATTTTCAATACCCAGATAAAGCAACAATAATTTGCACATGCTGATCACAATTAGCCTTATCTCTGTGCAGGTTTGAGGCACAAGGCTCTCCTGGTCTATGGGATGAGATCCACTGGGTAAGGAATATAACATTATTAAAACATTGTCTAGGGCCGGCCTGTGGCTCACTTGGGAGAGTGTGGTGCTGATAACACCAAGGCCACAAGTTCGGATCCCTATATAGGGTATGGCCAGTTGGCTCACTTGGGAGAGCGTGGTGCTGACAACACCAAGTCAAGGTTTAAGATCCCTTTACCGTTCATCTTTTTAAAAAAACAAACTAACAAAAAACATTGTCTTCAGAGAGAACAGAATCTCTTTGATGGCAGGAGGCAGATTATCTTTCACTTAACTCCAGGCAGCACAACCCCCTGATAGCATTGTCAGGTTGTTTCCTAGGATGTGGTTCCTTGCTGGCACACAGAGGGCCCAATATCAATGTTAAATGCACAAGGAAGAATGAATGAATGGATGAATGAATGAATGAACGAATGAATGAATGACAAAGGGCGACAGGAAGACATCTTGGCACACCTTTCTCAGTGTTTCCCGAGTTTGAAGACCTAAAAGTCCCACGGGAAGGACTTTTCACTTCACAGTATTTCCTTCTTGTGAGGTCACCGGGAAAGCCCAACTTTGAGCATCTCTCTGAGATGCTTTGCGGAGTCTGGAGAGAGCAAAGCTCTCATGCCGTTTGTTTTACTTTGCATCTTTCTTTCTTTTTTTAACCAAAGGTGGGTCAGTGGAGGTTTTATATTTGAACGTGAAAAACAAAGTATCCAGAACTATTACCCCAGGAGGCCAAGAAGCTTTTTACAAAACCTTAAATAGTCTTTGCTCCCTGTTGGGATAAAAAGGTGCATAGGATAGGCCCCAGGCCCCGTGGCCTCTGGGGGCTGCCTGCACCCTCAGGTAACTTTGGGGTTTGAGTTTTAGAGCGTTAAGTCTGGGCTTGGCACTGAGCCTGCCTCCCTCAGGTGGTGGGTGTGGGCTGCACCTCCCCGCAGCCACCTCAAACAAATCTTCAAGGAGAGAGGGATGGGAACTGCATTTTACTACGGAGCTCCGAGGTATGGCTCTGTTAGGCCTATGGGTGCTAGCGGTCCTTTACTGGGCGGCCACCGCTCCGGGCCGGCCACCCTCCTGGGGACGAGTCCCAGGAAGGCGAGCGTCCGTGGGCGAGCGGCTCTCCCTCGGCTGGCGAGGGCGCTCTACGCTGGGATCGCAGCGTCGCCGGCGGGGGGCGCTGCCGCGTGGGAACGGGCGAGGCGGGGCGGGGCCGCGGCCCCCTCCGCCCCCTCCCTGGCTCCGCCAAACTTCCCTCGGGCTCTGGGCACGTCGCAGCGGCTGTTGGAGAGGAGGCGCTCGGCCGCCTGCCCGCCGCGTCCTGCGCTGCTCCTCCGCGCCCGGCCGGAGCCCGGCGCCCGGCCGCCCCGTCGCGCTCGGCCCCGAGGGCATGCGGCAGCCGCAGGGGCCCCGCTCCCGGGCTCGGCGGCGCGGGCGAGCGTGAGCGGTGAGTGGGGGCCGCGGCCGGCCGGGGCGCGCGTGGGGAGGCCGGCGGCTTGCGGGGGTTGCCTGGCTCGCAGCCTGGGTCCCTAACCCATCTCAGACTCCTGGGACAGGACTCTCTGGGCGGGGATGTGGCGCATCTTGCCTTTTCCCCACTTTTTTCATCCTAGGAGCAAAAAGTCATCGAGATACAAACTCGGCGTGGCGTCCGCCTCAACTGTGGGCTGGGCGCGGACGCGCGGGGAGCGCGGAGCACCTTTGCACAGGTGCTGCCTTCCAAACGCGGTCTTTCTGCCGTCGATGCGATGGGGAAACTGAGGTGCTCTCGTGCAGCCTTAGGGAGATGACATTTTCAGCCTCCGGTTACTCCCGGTACAGTGGTGTGTCGGTTGGGGAACAGCTTGAACCATGCACGGGCATATGAACATTCGGAAAACAGTTATTAACTAGTAATGCTATCGGGGCTGTGCTGCCTGGAGTTAAGTGAAAGTCCCTGGGACCCTCCTCACCACCAGCAGACAAAAGTGCTTTGTACTGTAGAAGTGTTACTTTATTGCTTTCCCTCAGCAAGCTGCAACTACCCAAAATTGCTTACGAAATTCTCAAGCATTTAATTTAAGGAGTGACTGTGAATATGGGAAACAATTCAGTCTTATTGAGGTAATCATTAGAAAGGCCCTCAAATGCATTTGTAGGTCAATTATTATTTTTTTTTTAAGATGACCGGTAAGGGGATCTTAACCCTTGACTTGGTGTTGTCAGCACCACGCTCTCCCAAGTCAGCCACGGGCCGGCAATTTTTAACTGAGTAGTTTTCATAAAAAGTTTCCCCAGAGTGTGTTATTGTCGTTGCAACACTTTCCCCCTCTTCACTCCTTTGTAAGTATTACCTGGTCTTGGAGTGTCAAGTTAGCAGTAAAGGGCAGCTCAACTTTTCACAGTTCCCCCTTGTTTTTTTATAAGCGGGAGAATAAAGTAAACGTCATGGACAATCCCTTCTTTATAAGTAGATGATTATTCCATACATCGCACGCATTTCATTAATGCATGAACTTTGGTATCGCCAAGGAGAGTTGGGTTTTCCAGTGAACTATCAATAGTTGCTAACCCTTCTTCCCATGAGTCATTGGATCCAGTGTTGTGTGGTGATCTGGGTACTGACTAGGATTTTCCTCTTTTTCGAGTAGAAGTGACACAGTTAGAAACACACAACCTTGGCTCTGCTAACACCATGCTTGTCTAAACAAACTGGGCCATTTTCAAAAGACTAGCAAGCAAACCCCGTTTGTGATATTTTGTACTTGAGGTAAACTTTCAGAGTTGTCTCTTGTGCCTTGTGACTATATGGACCTAGAACCATGTAGGGACCTGAACATCTAACCATCTGAATAACACTTAGATTGATTGTCACGACCATATAACTAGGAAAATAAATAATTTGGGCAAATTTTTCTTGTTTCCATTTTTTTTTTTTTTTGTCTTTAGAATGCAAAACTTCATAGTTTTGATTTAATTACAAGTGACACTCCTCTTTTTCTAAATATGGCAAATGGATACATCAACCACCAGACTCTTTGTATCAGATTAGACCTTTTTCAGGTATCTATCTGGTTGTTTCATAGGATGTTTGATAGAACAGGTCTGCATATGTTTTCTATGAATGAAGACTGAAATGAAAACATTACAGTATGTGACTGTTTTTCATGTATGTTCACCAGAACCTATTTCAGACACTGCAACATGATAACTCTATCTCATTTTTCAAAATCGCAAACGCACACAGCATTGTAGCCAGGCAGCAACCATGGCACACATTCTCAAAGTTGGTGGTACACACGTGCCTAAGGCTGGCAGCTGCTCCTCCAAGTTTCCCAGCTTCTTGCTGAGGAGCAGCAACCCATAGCCCAACTTCTTAATTTCTTTGGGCTGGGGCAAGGGGAATCACTATGACTCCAAATAGAATTACTAGAACTCAAATTACCCATTAGCAATTCTCCTTGGAGTATACATTAGTTCAAATGCTTTCTGTCCTGTGATTATACCCAACAGAGTGGTTCAGTCTGATTGTAAGCTTCTAAATGACAGAGACCAGGCCTAGGGCATTATTAATGTGATATAATGAGAAGAGCAGGGCTTTGCAGGGCTTTGCAGTCAGACCAGCCTGTGTTCTAGCCCTGGCTTTATGACCTCGGTCATGTTGCTTCACCTCCCTAAACCTTAATTTCCTCATCTGTAAAAATGAAGATTATATCCACCTCCCAAGATTAAAAGAGAAAGCACTTAGCAGTGTCTCTGTTATACAGGAAGCACTCCTTAAATGCTCGTTGCTCTCTTTTCTTCCTAGATAAACATTAAAGTATTGACATTTGTGTAAACATGGGTGTAAATGCATATTGTTATGGTAAGAGTGCAAAGATAGATTCCCAAGCTGTAGGTGACTTAGAGATGTTATGCACACTTTCTTACCTCCTTTCCTCTTTCCTGGCTCGTCCTCCTTCACTCCTGCAGGTTCTGACCTTGATGATCCTTTGTCCTTCATCCTGAATTCTACATGTATGTGGAGGAGTCCCCTGGAAGTTAGTGCTGCTGTGGATGGGAGAGGTGGTGGTGAGGGTGGGGAGCTGTCTGCACAAGCCCTTAGAGTTTGCGCTTTTACAGATGATGGCTAGAGGCACTTGACATACAGGGGTCTGGGTTCTAATCCCAGCCCCTCTTTTGTGAGCTCTTGTGGTCTTGAATATATTACTTGTCATCCTTGAATCAGTTTTCTCATTTGCACAATGGGAATAATATTTTCTACCTGCCTGCATGGGTTGTTGGTGGGTCCCATAAGTCATGTATGTGAAAGAGCTTTGTACCTTGTGCAGGGCCATATAAATGTTAGCATTAAAGAGGTAGGGCATCCAGATGTGGGGCATCCCAGGCAGGCTCACTCAGTACTGACTATATGGGGGTGTTGGGATCTCCATGTGGGTGCCTTGTGTGCTGAGTGGGCATTGCTGTACTCCCCCCACATCCCTCCTGTCCTCTGATGTCATACTGGACTTTAAGGAGGAAATCATACCAAAGGTTGAGAAAACTCTCTGGGGAATATGAGAAGAAGATAAATTTCAGGACTGAGATTACTTAATACTACTTGATTGAAGGCATGGGGCAAAGTTCCACAGCAACTTGAATTTCCTCTTAGAATTACCTGTACTGTCTGCTCATCTCAGTTCTTAGTGGACAGAATCAAAGAGCTTGCTAGCCACCCACTAGATCAGGAGGAGAGTGGCAATGGCAGTCATCAGACATTGAATTGGATGCACCTATACTGTCCTCACTCCTCTATGTCTTCTCGCTTACTTGGGTCTCTAAGGCTCACTCTACAAAGCACTAAACTCAGTCAATTTTCCTCCCCCCTCCCAAAACAAGCAAATTATTTAACGCAGCCTGAAAGATGTGTGTTGCTCTCTGCCTGACCTGGAGAGCCAGGAGAGTAGTACCCACTGAGAGGAAGGTTCTGACATCCTGGGTTCTATCACCTCCCTCTTCACAACCCCCTAAGCCAGGCCTGTATTCTCCTCTTTACTCTTCTTCCCACTTCCTCTCCTGGCCTGGCTTCTGCAGCACTGAACCCCTGGACTCCTGTCCTGTGTACCTACAGCCTTGAACTCTTCCCTTGCCATTACTCCTGACACTTCTCCCAAGAACCTTGTCTCCCCTCCTCACATGTGAATCATTCATGCACCTCAGGCTGGGCCAGACTGGGTGTCACTCTGGAAAGCAACCTGCCCGGTACACCCTGCCCCACCCCTTCCTAAGAATGTTAATCAGCCCCCCAAATTACTCAACAGCTAGTCCTACATCTTCATTATTCCCTGGGATATTAGGCTGGAGGTTCTGCTAGCCCTGGCCTTGACTCAGCCATGTGCAGATTCAGTGGTGTCACCAAGGGATGGCTTGGCAGGTGGCAGGGCACATTAGTCCCTCTATAAGTGCACCATTTTACCCAAAGGCCTTCCAAGTAAACATGCAGTCTAAATAAACGCAGATTACTTGTTTTGTAAATGAAGCTTTAAGGCATTCCCCTGGTCTCTCCTTTAAACCAGGTTCCCCCAAAGCTTAATCTCTATAGAAATTCTAGAGCTTCTCCCAGATGGACTCAGACCATGTAAGTCAAAGGTGGGCAGTGGGGTCAGTCAGAGGCATTCATTCCCCACGGAGAGCTAGAAAAGAAAAGTGAAGGTGCAAAACCGTTGGCAGTGACTAGTTACTGAAGACCAAAACGAGGGATCGGGTATGAGTCTATCAGAAAAGTATGAATTAATCATTTGCCTCTTGCCCTGCTTGATTTTTAATAAGTCAGTCCTTTGAAACTATCACATGCATCTGGTGAAGAGGAAATAGGTATAATAGTTTTTCTTTGTCCCCCTTTCCCCATGGCATCAGGATCAAAATCTCTCTGTATGTGTATGTATGTGTGTTTGTATATATATGATCATTAGTCTTTTTTTTTTTTTTTTTTTTAAAAGATGACCGGTAAGGGGATCTTAACCCTTGACTTGGTGTTGTCAGCACCACGCTCACCCAATGAGCAACCGGCCATCCCTATGTGGGATCTGAACCCGTGGCCTTGGTGTTATCAGCACCACACTCTCCCGAGTGAGCCACAGGCCGGCCCTGATCATTAGTCTTTATTCTGAATCTTTTGACAACAAGTTGCAGATATTGCCCTCCATCACCCTTTAACCCTTCAGTATTTTTTAAAAAAACAATCACTCTCTTCTATATAACCAGCATACAACCTACCAAATCAGGAAATGAACATTGGTACAACACTGCCTTCCAATCCACAGAGCCCATTCATATTTCATCAGTTGTCCCCCAAATGTCTTTTTTTCCTGTCTGATCTAGGATTCACGTTACATTTAGTTGTCATGTCTCTTCCAGAATGGTTCCTCAGACTTTCCCTGTTCCTAAGTCCTTGCAGTTGTACAGGTCTTACATTCTGCAGGATGTCTCTCAACCTGCATCTTTTGGGCATTTCATTGGTACCAGACTTAGGTCATGAATTCTTAACAGGAATACTGCAGAAATGAAACTCTGACCTTCTTAGCTCCTCACAACAGAAGATATATTGTGCCAACCCATCGCACCTCTGGGATATTGACCTTGATCACCTGGTTATGGTGGTGTCTGCCAGATCTCCCCACTTTATATCTGTTTTTTCCTTTGAAATTTATTGATGTTTGTGGGAAAGTATTCCAAGCTATGCTAATAGACTGTTCCTCAGTGACCCCCCACCTACAGACTTACCATTCATCGATGACTTCTGCCTGAATCAGCCACCTCTGTGAAGGTTGACAAATGATGATTCCTTATTTCTATCATTCCTTTTACATTTATTAGTTGGCATTCTACTATAAGGAAGAATTTTCTTTCTCTCTCATCTATTTATTCATATATATTAGGAAGTATTCATGAGTTTGTTTTGTATACAATAAGTTTTGAAATCTTTTACTTCTTTTATTTATTTTGATGCTCAAAATTGTCCTTAATTTGGCCAGTGGGAACACTTTGAGCTGGCTCCTGTGTCCTTTTGACACATCTCTATCATTTATTGAGCATTTCTTTATTTTCTGGCACCACAAAATGTTCCAGGCTCATCTTTTATCCCTGATCCTATGGGTCAAACATGTCCCTGAAAACTTCATGTATTAGAAACTTAATCTCCATTGTAATGGGGCTTAAGGGTGGCATTTGAAAGGTGGGGCCTTAGGGAGGTGTTTAGATGATGAGGACTGTGCCCACATGAATGGGTTGATCCATTCATGGGGTAATGGGCATGGTTCTGATGGCTTTATAAAGAGAGTGAGTGATAAAGTTATCTCTTGCTCAGCTCATTCTTGCTATATGACACACTGGTCACCATGGGACCCTGTAGAGAATTCCCATTGAGAAGAAGGCCCTCACCAAATGTGTCCCCTGGACTTTGGACTTCCCAGTCTCCAAAACTGTAAGAATTAAATTTCACTTCTTTGTAAATTACCCAGTTTTAGGTATTCTGTTTAAGCAACAGAAATGGGCTAACACACCTGACCTACATATTACTCCCTTTTGGTAGAGAATGGTATTTATTTTTTTCTTTTTTTAATGATATATATTTAAGGTATATGACAAGATGTTTTGATGTATTTATCTTGATATACCCATTTCAGTAGATTGAGTGGTCCCCCAAAGTTGGGGATTGAAGCTTAATCCCTGCTGTAAGTGTTAAGGGTGGGAAATCCTATTATGGTAATTGAAAGGTGGGGCCTTGAAGAGGTGATTAGATTGTGAGGACCTGCTGTAGCAAATTGTTTCATGGTGGTCACGGGCATGGTTCTGAGTGCTTTAAAAGGCGAGCACAAGAGGATTTTATCTCTCTGCTCTGCTATTCTTGCCATGTGAGACCCAGCATTGTTGAAATCACCACCAAAGAACGCCCTCACCAGGAGTGTTCCCTGGACTTTGGACTTCCCATCCTCTGAAACTGTAAGCAATAAAATTTCATTTTCTTACAAATTACCCAGTTCCAGGCCTATATGTAGTGAAGTGATCACTATAGTCAAGCAAACCAATATACCCATTGTCTCATAGAGTTACCTTTTTTTTTTTTCTTTTTGTTGTGGTCAGAGTACCTAAAATCTACTCTCTTGGCAAATTACCAGTATATAATACAATGTTATTAACTGTAGTCCTAATGTTGTACATTGCCAGAGGTGGGGTAGGGGGAAGGCAGGCAGGAGAAATGGGAAGATGTAGATCAAAAGGTACAAAGTTGCAGTTATGTAGGATGAGTAAGTCTAGAGATGTAATGTATGACATAAGAATGGTATTTAGATAAGATATGGAAGATTGATATTATGCCCATTGTTATCAGAGTGTCATTGCTTCTAGATCTCTCAGAAGACAGAGCTAGGAAATATATGTATATTATGTATACACACATATATTTATCAATTTTTCTATATTAGGCCATATATTATAAAATCATGAGTTCGTACTAATACCTGCAGTTTCAATCCAACACCCTAAGGGTCTTTCTGTTTTTCCACCTTTATATGTTTGTACATATCTTCTCTGGCAGTTAGAAACTTGGCTCCCATTATCTTCGGTATTTTTACTTATTTGCTCAAAGTAACCAATCTCCCAACCATGAAGGCCATCTTGCCTCCTCCTTTCCCACTGCCTTTTGTCCTTGGCGGCTAGGCCTGCTGGTCTGTGTCGATGCAGCTTCACCGTCAGCCTCCAGTGTCTGTAGCTCACTGCTCTGTGTGGCTCCCAGCCATATAACTCGTGCCTCTGTGCACTTCCCCAAACTCTCCTTCATTGTATTACATTCTCAACCACATGCTGACCACCTTGTTCTGGGGAGGGAAGAAAAGAGATGGGAAAGGAAAAGAGAAGATGGGAATGAAAGGAAAGCAAAGACAGGAATAGTATGTACATTTTAAAATCTGGACAGGGATGAGAGACTCCATTGGTTGGGTAGACTCCACTATAGCCGAACCAGTGGAACTTGTCCATTACAGCTATGTAGCTCTCCACATATGCAAATTCCAGGAATATCCAATAGAGGAAAATAAAAAGGAATGTCAGCAAGGTTAAATTTCCATGGATTGCTACCAGGTCATTCCTAGTCTTTCTCAGTTTATTTCCACCCTAATTTCTGTTAGTCAAATAACTGAAGTCTGTAGTGTACTTCAACTAGTAAACTCTATTTTGTTAATGAGGAAAACAAAACACTTTAGGGGAAGGTATTAATTTACATCGTTCACCGTGCTAGATGTAACCTGGGTTGTTTTTCTTCTGAGCTTTCTCTGAAACACGCAAAATTACTAATCATTGTCATTTTCTATCATGTATTTAGAATTTCATTCTGACATTTTCATTTGATTATATGGACTTTTCCCCATAAGCGCATATCAAAAATTCTGAGTAAAGGTGTGCTTACAAATTTTTATTGATGTTTACCACAATCAGATTATATTTCCTCTAGAATCAGTAAATGTTTGCAAAAGACATCAATGCCATAATGGAGAACAAATCTTCATATTTAATTTCTCATGGAGGCAGAGAATTTGCTACCCCAAAGAAGCTCCAGCAGTCAGTGAGGTGAAGAGAGCCCTGGGCTAGAAGGATGAGAGCTGCTCAAGAGAATCACTCTCCCAGTTTTAGTTTTCTTCTCTGTGAAGAGGAGAGTGCTACACTGCCCATCTCACCATGGGCTGAAATGGGGAAAGAGATGGGAACTCACCTGAAAACTGTTCCATGGTATATCAGTGAATGTATTTTGATGGATTGCTCTAAGATCCTAATGGGGTGGTCTAGAGGAAGTGTGGTAATATAGTTATTCTTTTTGGTGGCTGGCTGATATGGGGATCTGAACCCTTGGTCTCAGTGTTACAAGGCAGTGCTCTAACCAGCTGAATAATGATAATGTAGTTAGAATCTTTTTTTTTTTTTTTTTGTATTTTATCAATATACAATGTAGTTGATTTTCATGTCTCTTTACCAACTCCTTCCTCCCCCCTCCATCTCCCCCCTCCCACCCATCAAATGATAATGTAGTTAGAATCTTAAACATCAAGTTTTTAATCCAGCTTGCTAACCCCTTCTTTCCTGATCATACATATTCATCTGGGACTAAATGTTTTCAGTGGTGGTAGAAAACATCAGCTAGTGACTGTACAGGATGGTAGAGGAGAGAAGGCCTTGGCTTTGAGGTCGTTGTTCTGATGACGCTCGCAATTTGAGGGAGGGGATTCTTCCTTTGGTCTCCCCTCCCCAGTAATCTCTGTTGGGGCCCCTTCTCCCCCACCTCTTGGGAACAGCTCACCCTGGAGCTTACTGGAGGTTCTCTAACTCCTCTAGACCCAGGAGTGGGCTCGGGGCTTTACAGTTGCTATGTCCTTTACTTCATCCCAATAACCTGACAAGTTAGATCTTGTCTCCCTTTTACAACAAAGGAAACTGAGACTCAAAGAGATTAAGTAACTTTACCTAGGCCCCAATGATAACAGTAATTAAATTAGCACTGTGTGTCAGAGGCAGTTCTAAGCACCTTATTTAAATCTCCTAACAGTTTTAAGAAGAAAGTAATGTTATTATCCCCATTTTGTAGATGAGGAAATTAAGGCACAGAGAGATTAATTAACTTGCTGGTAAGCAAGGCTTCAAATGCAGGCTGGCTAGCTTCAAATGCATGTGAATTAACAGTTTTCCCAGTACCATTAATTGAAGAGACTATCTTTCCCCATTATGTATTCTTGGCACCCTTGTTGAAGATCAGTTGATCATATATGTGTGGATTTATTTCTGGTGTCTCTATCCTATTTCATTGGTTTATATGTCTGTCTTTGTGCTAGTACCATACTGTTTTAGTTACAGTAGTTTTGTGATATCTTTTGAAATCAGGAAGTGCGTGGCCTCTAGCTTTGTTCTTTTTCAAGATTGTTTTGGCTATTCAGAGTCCTTTGTTTTTCCATATGAATTTTAGGATTTTTTTTCTATTTCTATAAAAAACGTCATTGAGATTTTGATAGGGATTGCATTGAATCTGTAGACCACTTTGGGAGGTATGGTCATTTGAACAGTATTAAGTCCTCTGATTCATAGATATGAGAAGTCTTTCCATTTATTTGTATCTTTAATTTCTTTCATCAGTGTTTCATAGTTTTCAGTGTACAAGTATTTCATCTCCTTGATTAAGTTTATTCTCAGTTTTTTGTGCTATTGTAAATGTAATTGTTTTCTTGATTTCTTTTTGGATTGTTTATTGTTAGTGTACAGAAATGTGACTGATTTTTCTATGTTCATTTCATATCCCACAACTTTACTGAATTCGTTTATTAGATTTAACTGGTTTGGGGGGGGCATCTTTAATGTTTCTGTGTGTAAGATCATGTCACCTATGAACAGAGGTAATTTTTCTTCTTCCTTTCCAATATGGATGCCTTTTATTTCTTTTTCTTGCCTAATTCCTCTTGCTAGGACTTAGAGTATTGTGTTGAATACAAGGAACAAGAGTGGGCATCCTTGTCTTGTTTTTGATCTTAGAGGAAAAGCTTTTAGTTTTTCACCATTGGGTATGATGTTAGCTGTGGGAGCCATGCCCTTTAACCACTCAGTTTACCTACCTATCTGCTAGTACTTGAACCCAGAATCCAAATCCTGTGTTCTACGGCACTGCATTGCCTATCCTCTCCCACCTTTCTCCCTTTTCCACTCCTGCCTTTCTGCTTCATTCATGCAGCAGAACAGGGAAAGCATCAGTGTCTTAAGCATGGTCACTATGGCACTGAGCCCATACTCAGGCAGAGGGGAAGTTCTTTCCTGGACTATGGCTATTTTTGTGTAGTTATCGGATGACTTTGTCATCGTTCCTTATTAAATGGAGGTGTTAGAGAATGAGCAGTTAATCTCCCTGAATTCCAATTATATATTTCATTGAACTTTTTAGAAATTCTGAGTCATGCAATCCTCTTGGGAAGTACTGTCTACCATTCGTTGTATACTAAGCATGTTGCTAAGCACTTTAGGAGCATTGCTTTAATTTAATCCTTTCAACAATCCTGTTCTGTTGTTGTACAGGATTATGCCATTTCTAGAGAAGGAAGAAAAGGTTTCAGCCAGATCAGCAGTGTGACAGGTTAGAGCCACTACTGACCATGATGAGCCTACCTCTGACCCAGGTCCAGCAGATGCCGGAGATTGTATTGTACTCCTCTTCCCTCACTGTCCTGCCCCTACAATCATCACAGTCTGCCATGCTTTCCCTGAAGGGTGCAGGTTACCCCAGAACTCCACAGGTCTGGCTTTCTCTTCTCAAACCTCTGCTTTAAATATCCATGCTAAAATGTTGGTTGCTTTCTTTCTTCTGACCAACATCCACTATACAGTGGAGCAGCAAAAACAAGAAACCACAATAACAACTCCCATTCAGAAGAATCGGAGACATGAAGCAGTCACAGGTGCCTAGATATGATGTTGCCCTGCTAGGCAGGAATTAGTAAGACTGCCCTGCCCTGGCCATGGAGCAAGTTCTGTAGTTGGTCCCTGCTTCTGCTCTCTGGGGGAGGCCTCCCAGCAGCCCTCACTTTAACTTTGTCCCCTGGGAAGTCCTTCTTTGTTCCTTTCCCTCCGTAGCTTTATCTGAAGTAGGTGTTGGAAAGTGTGTGCTCCTTGGGAGAGAATGAACATGGGCCTTTACAGGCCAAGCTGTGGCTTCTCTGGCAGTACAATTTCTTTCTTTCTTTTTTTTTTTTTTTTTAAAAAAAAGATGACCGGTAAGGGGATCTTAACCCGTGGCCTTGGTGTTGTCAGCACCATGCTCACCCAGTGAGCTAACCGGCCATCCCTATATGGGATTCGAACCCGTGGCCTTGGTGTTATCAGCACCACACTCTCCCGAGTGAGCCACGGGCCGGCCCCAAATTTCTTAAAAACTTCATAGGCTTCTGGTCTGTTGGCATCTAGTGAGTTCCATGTGCCAGCTACCACATCCAAATTCCATTTTGGACCAAGTTCTTAAGCATGCTTTATTTCCCAGTATCTGTGTTTGGCTCATCTCTCTCTTCCTCTTTTTAGTAGTACCTACATTGAGATCCTTTGAAACATGGACTTGGGTGGGAAGATGCACTCTTACTCAGATCTTTTCTGCTGGCCTGCCTGCCTGCCTTTGTTGCATTTCATTGTCTTATTGAGAGGCCTTTGAGAAAGACTGGGAGAGGTAATATTATTTTCTGCTCTTTGGTGTAAACACTAACCCTAATCCTAAGCAGTTATCTTTTCTCAGTTTCTGGACATTGTGCATTCCTTTGCATCTTTGCTTACTGCCATGGTTTGAATGTCCCTCCAAGCTCATGCTGAAATTTAACTACCAATATGGTGGTAGAAGGTGAGGCCTTTAAGAGGTGATTGGATCTCAAAGTCCATGTCTAGTGAATGGATTGATCCATTCATGGAATAATGAGTTGATAGTTTAGTGGGTGTGGTTCTGAAGGCTTTATAAGGAGAGTGAGTGAGAAGGTTAGCTCTCTTGCTTAGGCCACTCTCGCCATGTGATACCCTGTGTTGCTGTAGAGAGTTATCACCAAGAAAGCCCTCACCAGATGTGTTCCTTAGACCTTGGACTTCCCAGCCTCTGAAACTGTAAGAAATAAATTTCGTCTCTTTACAAATTACCCAGTTTTAGGTTATAAGCAAGAGAAATGGACTAATACACTTACAAACTGACAAACAATTCTTGCTTGAGCTCATATCTTTCTTGTAATGCCTTGCTAAAAGCTGCCAACACATGCTCATGTTCTGGTTCTTTCCAGCTCCATCACCTAGAGCAAGAAGCTTCTTTGGCAAAGAAGCCCCCAAATATAGACCTGAAGAGAACAGTTTATTTTTCTCTCATGTTAACAGTCCTGAAGTGAGTGATTCAGGTTCAAAGGGTTCCTTTCATCTTGTTTCTCTGCCATCCGCTAGGGCAGTGTTTCTCAAACTCTCTGTGTTTACAGACCAATTTTCTATATTTCCGATGAAGAAATTATTTATTTCTGTCAAAAACCAATACTTTTGATTTATACTCTGTTCAGAGACAAATGCACTGATTATGCACTTGTATCTCACAGAAATGTCAAATTGCCATAAACATTTCTAAGTGTTTAATCTCAATTTCTGTACTGATTTCCTCATTGATGGAAATTTGTGCTACCCTGGCCTTTGCCCTTGTTTGAATGTTCAAAGCTGTATCACAGGCCTGTTCGTGTTTCGACTTGCAGGAAGGGAGAAGAGAATGGAGGGGCACACACTCTATGTGTTAGGGCTGACCTGGCAGTAGCTCACTTCATTTATGCTCACATTCCATTGGCAGGAACTTAGCTATGTAGCCATTCTAGCTGCAAGGAGGCTGGAAAATGGAGTTTCCTGGTGGGCATCTAGGTGCCCAGCTGCAAACCTGTTACTCTGCAAGAAAAGGAAGACACGATTTAGCAGTCTATGCTGCAGAACATAAAACTAAATAATAATATGAAAAATAATTACAAGAGAAGTCACAGGGCAATATACAAGTATGGTCAATTGAATTAGAAGAATTCAGTTCTTCTGTTAGTTTAGTGTCATACCATGCAGAACAGGACTTCTTAGAAATGGAGTCTGGCATCCTGCAGACTCTTTACAAATTACCCAGTTTTAGGTTATAAGCAAGAGAAATGGACTAATACACTTACAAACTGACAAACAATTCTTGCCTGAGCTCATATCTTTCTAGTACAGCCTGAAGGTTAGAGGCTGGTTGTGTGGTGAAGTTAACTATCAGAAGTTCAGATGAGAAGAAGCTGAGAACCATTCTCAGAGGGAAGTCCAGAAAACAAATGTGCACGTTTGGATCTGAGTTAGAATCCACAAGGTTATGTCCAGAGTGCTTGGTCAGGAATATATCCAATGTCAGGGAACTCTATAGTAGTCAGGACCCAATGGGGCATGCTATGGGATAAATGTGTCCCCCAAAGTTCATGTGTTGGGAACTTAATCCCTCCCCATTTTGACAGTGTTAAGTGGATGGGAAATCCTATTATGGTGATGGAAAGGTGGAGCCTTTCAGAGGTGATTAGATTGAGAGGACTGTACCCTTGTGAATGGATTAATCCATTGACTGTTTAATAGGTGATCATGGGTGTGGTTCTAATGGCTCTATAAGGAGAGTGAGTGAGAAAGTTGACCCTCTTGCTCAGCCTGCCCATTCTTGACATGTGACACCCTATGAAGAAGGTCTTCAGACCAGATGTGTTCCCTGGAATTTGGACTTCCCAGCTTCCCGAACTGTAAGAAATAAAATTCTGTTTCTTTATAAATTACCCAGTTTTGGGTATTCTGTTAACAAGCAACAGAGACAGTCTAATACAGGACACCAGGGAAACTGGTTCCACCCTGAGCCTAAGCAAAACATCAGAGAAAGGGAGGATAAAAGTTCCCAGCCCAGGTAAGGTGGACTGAGGCTCTCCAGTTCACCCTGCCAACTTGCTAGTGCTGCACTACAAACAACTAGTGGGACCTGAGTCACCATCATTTTAGCCCTTTATATCAAAAACTTGGTGTTTAAAGTTAAATTGCATTCCTTAGTGAGGCCCCATCATCTCCAATGCTGAGCTGAGGAAGGTTGAGTGTTCCAGACAGCATCCATGCTACCTGCAGGGTGACTTTCTTATTTATTTATTTACTTTTTAAAAAGATGACCAGTAAGGGGATCTTAACTCTTGACTTGGTGTTGTGAGCACCACACTCTCCCAAGTGAGCCAACCAGCCATCCCTATACAGGGATCTGAACCCATGGCCCTGGTGTCATCAGCACTGCACTCCCCCAAGTGAGCCACGGGCTGGCCCTGTGACTTTCTTCTTGTTGACCTCCAAGGCACCTTGGGTTGCTGACATGCAGGAAGGAGCTCAGCAAGAGAGAGGGTGTGACAGGTGTCAGGGCTTAAGACCATCCTTGACCTTGTAATGGGAAAGAGTTTAAAGGGGAAAAAAAAGAAAGGGCTGAGAACCGAGTCTAGGAGTGTCTACACTTCAAGTCTGGAGGAAGAAAAGCAGATAAGAATACTGAGGACAGTGGGAAAAGAACCAGGCGAGTCAAGGCACATAGGCTGTGGGAAAGAGTTTCCAGAAGGGAATAACCATTATTATGTTTGACAGTGAAACCAAAGAAAATGAGAACTGGAAACAGGATATGGGAATTAATCAATCAAATTGACCCCTTTTTTTTTTTTTTTTTTTTTGGCAGCTTGCTGGTAAGGGGATCCAAACCTTGATCTTGAACAAATTTGCTAATGTTGTGCCTATTACAAGCCAGATTCTGTGTTTCTGCTTCAGAAAACAGGGAGACAGAAGGATACCAGTTTGCTCCCAACAAGTTTGGAAGTGAGGTTGAGACAAATAAATATAACTATGTTGAATGCCATATTTAAGTATATTGAATGCCATAGAAGAGGTATCAAATATTTCTTTCTTTCTTTCTTTGTGGGTTGGCTGGTAAGGAGATCTAATCCTTTGACTATGGTGTCAAGTATTTTTCAGCCTTTTTCTTTTTTAAAGAATAGGCTAGACTTTTTACTTCTGTATCATCCAAGCATTATTCAACATAACATCAGGTTTCCATATCCTCTACTTCCCACCAATTAACTGAAACTAACCAATTAACCGACATGTCAACCACATCAACTAAACATTTGTTGCACATCTATTACATGAAATTATACTAGGCATTTGGTGTACAAACATGACTAAGAAATTGGTCTCGCCTTTGGAAGCTCATAGTCTGGTGGTAAAGGATGACACATAGGCAGGGAATGACTCTGCACTGCAACATCAG
Organism: Cynocephalus volans; assembly: GCF_027409185.1. Classification (NCBI taxonomy): domain Eukaryota; kingdom Metazoa; phylum Chordata; class Mammalia; order Dermoptera; family Cynocephalidae; genus Cynocephalus; species Cynocephalus volans. The sequence continues at coordinate 74,228,386 of NC_084467.1, read as the reverse complement.
GGGATTTCCCCCCAATGGCTAAAAAAGAGTCAATCTAGTAAATAAAAAGCCACTTTGGGAGAATCAATGTACAGATTCTCATTGACTGACAATGAGGTTATGGCCCAATAAACCCATTGTAAATTGAAAATATCATAACAGTACCATGGCTGGATTAGGACAAACAGTGTGGACTAAAATTTTGTCTGTTGTGAATTTTACAATGTAAAGAAATATAATTTTTCATGGGAAGTCATTTACTGTAAACCAGTACTTTGAAATTTCTCAAAGTATATTTTTGCAGATGACAAAGTTTTTTGTACAAGAACATCTTTTTCAGCAATCAATATCTACACTTTAAATTTTGACATTCTTTTTTTAATTTTTAATTTATTTTTTATTAGCATATTCATTGTTACAAACCATACTTATTCTTTATGTCTCTTATCTAATCTCCTCCCTCCCCCTCCCTCCAAAATTTTGATGTTCTTGACTCCTTCAAACAGTAAAGCTACTGAAGTGTGATTACACGACGGTCTAAGGATTATTTGCTATATATAATAGAACATATGGAGTTAAGTATAAATAATATTAATTTTAAGCACTTTAGCATCTTTTATAAGGGTCATAGGATAAAATGTATCTGCCAACTTTCTAGTCTAATGAGTTTAATAAAGATTAAAATTTTATAATAGATAAAGCAAACACAATGAAAGATTTACATTATGTTTGGATAAACTAAGTCAGGGAGTTTGCTGATCACATAAAACCCATGTATCACCTCTTTTATTTAGTTCTGTATGCTTTCACGTTTGCTTTACGGTTTAATCAAGAGGCTTAAGACAGTCTTCAGTCATCAAGAACATCTGGAGAACAACACCTTTGATTATAGTTGTTTATTAAACAAATCCTAGGGTAAAAGCTGTGTGTATATACCCTGGCTTTCCATAAATCCACCCACTCGATGGGGAGAGAAAGCAGTGGGAGAGCCAGCTGACATGCCACAGGCTGTGCTCCCTGCCTACGGGGCTCATAAACTTGCACCAACACAATGCCCCATTTATTCAGCCAAGCCCAGGGTGCAGTTTTCTCCTGCGTGTCACCACCTTGGAGCTGAAGATGACATGAGACACTTAAGTTTCTCATCTGCGTTAAGTATGTTCCCAAGCCCACCCAGGATATGCTTGCCTCTCCTCTATGTGGCCACTTTTCTTAGACCCTTTACTTTAAGAGCATATTGTGGACACTTTGTTGCTAAGAAGAACAGAGGATCTAGATCAGAACAATTTTAGGTTCTTAAGAAACAGAGTAACCAAACATAAGCAAGGTTGAGAGTTTAGCTTTCTCAAGAGAAATGATCTAGTGTATGGAGGGAAGCAGATTTGTAATAGCTCTACCCTTAGCAAGCACCCCCAAAGTAAACATACTAGCTTTATCAAAGAATACCAGAGGCTTCTAATACTCTATGACAGACAATTTCTGTTTAAGTTTGATCTTGAACAAATTGCTACTCTTCTGTTTATTTTACAGTAGCAAAGAGTAAAGTAATTGCTTATGAAACACAGATGCTGAATTTATTTTGAAATTACTGCCGTATGGTAGAGTCAATAACATTCTGCTCCCCCCGCCCCCGTTTAAAAATTATTTTTATTATTTACTTCTTTACAGAGCAATTCAATTACAGAAAAATGGAGCAGATAGAACAGAGTTCTTATACCCCCTCCCATACACAGTGTCTCTTATTATTAAATCTTACATTAATGTGGTACATTTGTTATAATTAATTGAACTGATGTGGATATATTATTAACAAAAGTTCATACTTTATATTTTTTAGTTTTTACCCAGTGCCCTTATCGTGTTCCAGGATCCCATGCAGGATACACATTATATTTAGTCATTATATCTCCTTGGGTTCCTCTTGCGGTGCAAGTTTCTCGGATTTCCTTATTTTTGATGGCCTTGACAGTTTTGAGAAGTAGTGGTCAGGAATTTTGTAGAATATCTTCCAAATGAGGTTTGTTTGATGTTTTTCTCATGATTACCCCGCGGTTATGATTCTTCGGGGAGGAAGATCACAGAGTAAAGTGCTATTCCTAACATATCTCAAGATTACAGACGAGCAACATGGCTTGTCACTGTTGATGTTGACCTTGGTCATCTGGCTGATGCAGTGTTTGTCACATTTCTCACTGGAAAGTCAATGCCTCCCTCCTCCCCTTCTGTATTATTTTCTCTGGAAGTACCTCACTATGCACAGCCCACACTTAAGGATCTCGGCAGTTTGTGCTCCTTCTGCTTTAGGGTGGAATATCTGTATAATTTATCTGGACTTCTTCTGCCTTCGGAGACTTGTCTCTTCTTTCCCATTTATTATTTTATTCAGTCATTTATTTATGTCAGTGTGGACTCATGGATTTTTATTTCATACTTTGGGTTATAATCTCATACTACTTTATTTTGTTGCTTGAATTGTTCTAGCTTTGACCATTGGGTCCCCTTCTCTTTTGATTTTTCTTTTTAAGGCTGGATGGTACAGGGATCTGAACCCATGACCTTGGTAATATGAGTCTCTTGAAATTATGTTCAAAGAGGAATCCTAGTTTTTGATTTTCATGCTAATGGGAGAGGTCTCTATTGTGGGACTGTCCCTCAGACCACCCTGACTTGTCTGCTCTGGTGAAGCTGCTTTTCAGGGGTAGCAAACACCACTCCTTATACCTCTCAGACAGCAGGACTTGGAGCCAGGTCTATCCAGGGAAATGAAAGAGTTGTGAGACCCAAATTACAGAGTATACAGAAGAAGAAGAAAGCACTAAGGCTCAGTTTGGGTAACCAGTTAGGGGGCATGTGGGCATGTGTGCACAAGGATACTTCATTTAATCCTACATTTAGCAAGTGTTTACTGAGTTCCTACTGTGTGCTGGGCATTGTTCCAGGCACTGGGGATGTGCCATAACAACACAATGCGTACCTTCTAGATGGGAGACAGACTATAGCCTCAAGTAGATAGTGTCAGGTTGTGAGAAATGCTGTAAAGAAAACTAAAGTAAGGTAAATGGCTTAAGTGCAGCAGGATGGTGTGGGTGCTCTTTAGCGAGTGGCAGGGAAGGTATCTCTGATAAAGTGGAATTTGAGCAGGAATGAGGTAGACAAATGAGCCTGTGGGTATCTAGGGAAAGGGAGTCTTGGGCAGAGGGAAGGACAAGTGTAAAGGCCTTGAGACTAATGGCTAAAGTGAACCTCGGGAATTATTTGTGAATTTAAATCTCCCAAGCTATCTCAATTTTGCCATTAACATGAATTATTAAAAATAATTCAGTGAACAAACATGAATACTTACTCAGGATTGGTTGCTAGGGTACCAGCTAACCTAATATCCAGCTTCCATCTGGATGGGGTTTCCAGAGAAGAGAGGAATGTTCTATATGTGTGAACCATAGGAAAAGAAAATATGCAGAGCACTAACCTTGTCTTCGATACACCACTGCTTCTTCCTGGGAAGAAGAGGAGGGTGTTACTGAAAGCAAGCTAAAAGGCCAGGCAGCAATTTGTCTTTTAAGATGTAGCTAGAAATAAAAGCTGTTTGAGTGGTTTTCAGATGTCTTAATTTTCATAATTGTTTCCACATTCCCAGCTGGCTGTACAATTTTTCAGGGAAACAGGTTTGGGAGAATCTAAATGAAAGCTTTACTCATGAAGTTTTTATTTGGATTCCACATACAGACTTTCCAAGCCATCATTTTATGAAGTCTTAAATTACTGAAGTTTGAAGTTGTGGTAATCACTCCAAAGTTTAGCATTTTTTGTTTCTGGGTCAGAACTATCAAATCCTCTAAACCTTTAGTATAAAACAAACAAACAAAAACAGCTTGGGACTTAGCAGAAGTAAAGTTTAGTGACGTTAACCTGGTCCTGAAATTGACCATATTGTGTTCTAACTTACCATAAAAGTTGAAAACATATTTTCAGAAAATTGCTTTTTCTGATATTCTCAGGGCTAGTAAAAAATAAGTAGAATAAAATAATTTAAAGAAAAAAAGATTAAAGGCTATTTACAATGCCCCAATTTTTTTTTATACTGTGGGGCCATCTTTGAATGTGATTTGCTCACATCATTGTATTTTGGTACTTCTGTACTTCTGTTCTGTAGTTATTGTAAGTATAACTGTAGTTCTTGGTTCTGTCTGATGTTTCATTTGCCTGCGGAGAGAAATCACAGCATTGTAGATAAGCATGCAAGTTATGGAGCGAGGCTGCCTGAGTAGAATCTAGGGTCTTCCACTTCCTGGCTGTATGACTTTAGGCAAGGGTGCTTTGGTTTCCTCATCTGCAAAATGGGTGTAATAAGGGTGTCTAGGGCTGGCCAGTTAGCTCAGTTGGTTAAAGCATGGTGCTGATAACACCAAGATGCAGTGTTTGATCCCTGTACCCACCACACCCACCAAACCAAACAAAACAACAACAGCAACAACTATATATATATATAGAGAGAGAGAGAGAGAGAGAGAGAATCTATATTATTGTTGGGAGGATTAAATGAGATGATCTGTGTAAAATGCTTAGTCAGCAGGAAGCACTCAAATAGTAGTAATTAAAGACAGTAATAATAGGGCCGGCCCCCTGGCTTACTCGGGAGAGTGCGGCGCTGGTAGCACTGAGGCCGTGGGCTCAGATCCTATATAGGGGTGGCCAGTGCGCTCACTGGCTGAGCATGGTGCAGACCACACCGTGCCGAGGGTTGTGATCCCCTTACCGGTCAAAAAAAAATAGTAATGATAAAGTGGAGATATTTTACCTGAGAACACAGAATAACTAATGGAGCTCTCTAATTGTCATATTTAGTGGCTGAGGTATAAGTCAGCAAAGGCATTTAACAGAGACTTTTCATTTTAGTGGGGGAAAAGATAGTGTAGGACAGAGATTAATTCATTCAACAAATGCTGATGGTAAAGAGGTGGGCATGATCAGCAAGGCTCCTGCTGGTCACTTTTGCTGGATGGTCTAGGGGTGAGAGATGGACAATATATGCATAAAACCAAAATAAAATACCAGCTAATGAATAATAAGTGTTCTGATGAAGATAAAACAGGGCTCTCTGATAAGGAGAGCTGCAGGGCTACTTTGAATTGGTCGGAGAAAGTATCTCTGGAGAGGAAGTTGAGGCTAGGACTGAAATAACTTATTAGTTTGTTTAAAATCACAGAATCATATTTTAAGGTTTGAGAGAGGTCAAGAGATGCTAAATTGGTCATTTATTATAAGCTTGCTAAAGTATTTGGTAATTTCCAGCAAAGAACATGTGGTGATCTGTAGTTGATATGTGTACTGGGGACTGTTAACAAGCTTGGTAGCTTGGTAGCTTGGTAGCTTGTTAACAGAGGAGAATATGGCAGAGGAGAAGAAAAATACAAAGTACTAATTCAAAAAACTTTCTGTTATTCACTTTTGGAGCTCTGGGGTGATAGAGTTTGGAAATGTTTTATAGGAGAGTTGGTGAAAGTTATATATCCTGATGTGGTCAGTTGTTAGCAAGTGAAGTTTTATGGTAATGTGAAGTTTTAAGTAGAAAACCATTTTATTTTCATTATCACTGAAAAACTGTAAGGTGTGCTGTGCTGGTAAGAGTAAACTGAACATATGTGAATCTTTGAGGCTTTTCCTTTGGACATTACTTTGATTTTTCAGAGCTATAGTTGTAGAAGAAAGGTCAATTACATTAAGTAGAATGTGTGTTCCTAAGACAATTTGTAAACTAGTGTTTAAAAGTCTGTTGGTTTATTATGGAAAACATGGGACATAAAAAACCTGGAAAGAATCTTTTTAAAAATGACTCAGTTTCATCATTCTTAATTAGCTATTTACATTTTGGAATTTTTTTCCTTACCATTTTTCTACACCTTTAAAAAATAGTCAACACACTATTTGTGTGTTGGGGGGCAGGTGCATACATATATAATTATTTGTAACTAAAATAATGACATGTGATTTTTATTATATCACCACAACTTCATGGAAAACATGATTTTCATTTACTGTATAATATTTCATCCTGTGGAATCTTTTTTACCAATACCCTATATGAACTTTTTTGCTCTCATGGCCTGTTTCTCCCAAAAGTAGAATCTGGGGTTAGGGGGTAGGAAGCTGCTTAGTGGGAGTTGTGGCTAATCATACTTTTTCTGTGGTATCCCAGCTTTGTAAGACAAAGCTACTTCTTAGTCTCAGGACAATTTTGGCTAAAACATGTCAAAGAATGTGCCATTTTGGTTTTGTTGGTGGAAAGTTGAATTTGAAGATTTTTGAAATAAAAATCATTGAGGTTTTAGTGCATCATATAATCACAAATTCCACCAAATATAATAACCAAAACTAAAATTTTAAGATCCCATCAAAAGAAAATTAGGAAAATTATAACAGTATTTTTTGTAGAATCTTAATTCCAACCTCTTTGTGACATATTAATCTTGATATTTCTAATAAATTAGGCAAGGATAGTATACAATTGTCCCTTGGTATCCTTGGGGTATTGGTTCCAGGACCTCCCATGGATACCAAAATCCACATATGCTTAAGTCCCTGATATGAAATGGCATAGTATTTGCATATATCCCATGCACATCCTTCTGTATACTTTAAATCATCTCTATATTGTTTATAATACCTAATATTATGTAAATGGTATGTTACACTGTATTTTAAAAAATTTATTTATTATTATTTTTTAGTTCTAAGATGTGTGGAGCATATACTGTATTGTTTAGGGAATAATTATAAGAAAAAGTCTGTATTTGTTCAGTACAGATGCAATTTTTTTCCAAAATATTTTCAACTTGCAGTTGGTTGAATCCATGGATGTGAAACCCACAGATATGGAGGGCTACTGTAACTTTTAAATTAGAAATATATTTCCCTAGCTATCTAGAGTATGCAAGAAAATAAAATACATAAATTATTTTTAATTAGTAAAAGTACACATAATAATTGTATCATTAAAATTCCTCATGTGGTATCTTAGTCCATTTCTGCTGCTATAACAAAAATACCTTAAACTGGGTAATTTATAAACAACAGAAATTTATTGCTCACAGTTCTGGAGGCTGGACAGTTCAAGATCAAGGCATCAGCAGATTTGGTGTCTGCTGAGTGCCCAGTCTCTGCTTACCAGATGGTGCCTCATTGCTGTGTCCTCACATGAGGAATGGGAAAAAGGAGCTCACAAGCTCCCTTGGGTCTCTTGTAAGGGCACTAATTGCCTCCCGAAGACCCCACCTATTCATATCACCACAATGGGGATTAGGTTTCAACATGAATTTTGGAGGGACACAAACATTCAAACCATAGGATGTGCTTCTTGGATTGTTTGTCTTGAATTTCTGTATACTTTCAACATGGCTGAAAGCTGAACTTTCTCCTTGGATATTTAAATTGAATTTCACTAGTTTAGTATCTTCTATTTACCTCTCATATGGTGCTAGTGGAATTAGAAATATGGTTTCTCTCAACCACACTTTGACAAGATGTATCAAACACCTTTAAACAAATTTATATACTTTATCTCAATTTAAAATCTGTATATTATTTCTAAAGAAGTAATTGGCCAAGTATGTAAAGATTAGTGCACAAGAATATAGCCTTACTTATAAAAGTGAAATACTGGAAACAACTTTAATGCCCAGTACTTAGGGATGAGTTAAGTAAAGTGTGGTATATTTATATAATGGAATATTATGAAGCTATTAAAATTATTGTGCTAGCTGTATTTTTAATTTGGGAAAGTTATCACAATATAATGTAGATACATTGGCCTGTTATATGAAGTAATTTGATATTTATAGTTAAATATCGGTGAATGTCTACCAAGGAGAATAATTTACTTGTCATTATTAAAATTGAGTCCCTCTTCCTTGTAATTGAAAGGCACTGGAACCATTTGTCTCTTGAGACTACTCTCAGTTTGTTTATTTTAAGCATGTAAAATGATATTTTACCTCCATTTGCTATGGCAGAGAAACAAGTACCTAATTCACTTAAAAGTATCATTATACCTTTAAAATATACATTAAGAAGACTGAGATACATTTCTATTTTATACTTAAAAATTTTTGTCTTATCTGCTTATCTTGAATCTGGATGTGGTACTGGATTTGAAAATTTGCAGGAATTTAAAGCTGGGGATTTGTACTGAGCTTTGGTTGTTAGAGCCACTTCATTTGTACCAGTGGACTGCTCAGCTACGAGGCCTACTGGATTTCCAGTTCTCCAATGAATAAATTCTAGCCTCATTCCTTGTGAGAGAGCCCACAGTCATTCTACCCAGAAGCTAGAGTCTTGGCCTTAAACCACAGTCTCCTTTGATAGGACCCTCCATACTGTGGCCAGACCCTTGTGAGGCAGAACACCTGGTTTTCTCCACCAAGCCTATACAGATGGGTGTCCTTGGAGCCCCTGACCAGCCATTTCTTGGCCAGAATCCCTCACTTTTGAGATCCAAGAAATCTTGTACTAAGAGAATTCGTATCTTCCCTGTCTGCCTGATACTCCTGTTTTGGGGTTTGCTTTTAGACATGTGTCCCAAGGACTTGCCCTCATTTGGCAGGTATGTTCTGAATCCACATTGAGTTGAATATTTGCCCAAACTCCAGATCTCAGTCTTGCCGATGGAGGCCTGATTCCCTACAGCCTGCTGTGTTGGAGAGTGCCTAGGGAAGGAAACTTGAAGTGATTGAGTTGGAAAATCCAGTAAACAAATTCACACTGTTACAGTTTGAGTCAAGAGAATATAAGGAAGAAGTGAACAAAAAGGTAAGAGGTATTGAGACTAAAGTCTTCATCTCTACACCACATGCTTGATAAGTGAATGTTGTTATTGTAGCTTGAAACCAAAAGATGGTAAAAGGAGGATCAGGAGTGGAATTGAAGTGATGGAAAATTGATCTCTTGTGGAAGCCATTTGGTCATGTGAAGAGTACTTCAACCCCCTTTATCTTGGCAAGAGTGTGCCTGACATTACCAACCTGCCCTTCATTAATGAACATAACTCATAAATAAGAAATGAACTAGAAACCATCAGGAGAAAGCATTAACATACTGTGTTGAAATTGTTACCAATGTAGAGTGGACATTGCAGGGCTCAGCTCATTAGACCTATTGATGCCTCCGTGATCATTCATTCATCCATTCATTTATTCAGTCACGTGGCAAACAGGGCAACTGGCTCCGGGGGTTATAATAGTGAACAAAATAGACACATACCTTCCCTCACTGAGCTTGCAGCCTAGTCCGGGAAACAAACAATTAAAGTGCAATCTAAATGCTATGGTAGGGTGTCAGGGTCTACTGTTCTGGAGCAAGGGACATTTACACTGAGACCTGAAGAATTAATAGGAGTTAGCCAGAAGAAGGGGCTTAGCAGTGGCAACTGGCGGTTTAGTGACTGATTTTACAGACAGTGATATTTGTTTCTCTTTAAATTTCTTTCTAGGATGTCCAGTTCTTCTCCACAATGAATGAGTGTCACTATGATAAGCGTATGGACTTTTTTTATAATAGGAGCAACTCTGACACTGCCGATGAGTGGACAGGAACGACACTTGTGATTGTTTTGTGTGTTGGAACGTTTTTCTGCCTGTTTATTTTTTTTTCTAATTCTCTGGTTATTGCAGCAGTGATCAAAAACAGAAAGTTCCATTTCCCCTTCTACTACCTGTTGGCTAACTTGGCTGCTGCGGATTTCTTTGCTGGCATTGCCTATGTATTCCTGATGTTTAACACTGGCCCTGTTTCAAAAACTTTGACTGTCAACCGCTGGTTTCTCCGCCAGGGGCTTTTGGACACTAGCTTGACTGCCTCCCTGACCAATTTGCTGGTTATTGCCGTGGAGAGGCACATGTCAATCATGAGGATGCGGGTCCACAGTAACCTAACCAAAAAGAGGGTGACGCTGCTCATTTTGTTCATCTGGGCCATCGCCATCTTCATGGGGGCTGTCCCCACACTGGGCTGGAATTGCATCTGCAACCTATCTGCCTGCTCCTCCCTGGCCCCCATTTACAGCAGGAGTTACCTCATTTTCTGGACTGTGTCCAACCTCATGGCCTTCTTCATCATGGTTGTAGTGTACCTGCGGATCTACATGTACGTCAAGAGGAAAACCAACGTCTTGTCTCCACATACAAGTGGGTCCATCAGCCGCCGGAGGACACCAGTGAAGCTAATGAAGACGGTGATGATTGTCTTAGGTAAGAGGAACCAAGTGAGCCCTTATTCCCATTCATTCAGCAAATCTTTCTTGAGCACCTATTGTGTAAAAGACACTTACTAGGCAGTGAGAATGCAGCAGTGAACAAGAACAGACATAAATTCCCACCCACCTGGAGCTTATACTCTAGTAGGGGAAAATAAAATAAGTATCCTAATTGGAATAAACAACATAATTAAAATTTATAAAATAAATGAATCTTAGGCAAAAAAAAATTAATCAGGGAAGGGAGATAAGGAGTGTTAATCAGTTATAGTTTGCAATTTTAAAAAGCGTGGATGAGGGACACATAGAAGATGATCTTTGAAGGGCCGGCCCATGGCTCACTTGGGAGAGTGCGGTGCTGATAACACCAAGGCCACGGGTTCGGATCCTATATAGGGATGGCCGGTTAGCTCACTGGCTGAGCGTGGTGCTGACAACATCAAGTCAAGGGTTAAGATCCCTTTACCAGTCATCTTTATTAAAAAAAAAATAAGATGATCTTTGAGCAGAGATGTGAAGGTAGTAAGGGAGCAAACCCTGTGGGTGTCTGGGGAGGGGTGTTCCAGGTGGAAGCTGCAGGAAGCACAGGGGCCCTGAACAGAAGAAGACCAGTGTGGCTGGAGTGGAGTGAGCAGGGGAGGAGAGGAGATGAGGCCAGAGAGCTGGTGGGGGGAGGGTGGGGCCACTCACAGTATGTAAGGCCATGTAGTTATCAGGACTTTGGCTTTTCTGAGTGGGATGAGAAGCTATTGGAAGGTTTTGAATGAGGGAGTGACACGATCTGACTTAAATTTTAAGGGTATCTCTCTGGCTGCTATTTTAAGAGAATGCTATAGTGGGTAGGAGCAAAAAGAGGAATATCGCTTCAGAGGGATTTCAGTACTCAGATCCTAGCAGCCAGAGGACAGTTGGAGGTGATGGTCACATTCTGGATATTATTAAAAGATAGAATTGATAGGATTTGCTGATGGGGAAGCAAATCCTATCATAGGGGAAGGTGAGAGGAGGAGGTGAAAGTGGGTAATGTCACTGAGATGGGGAAGACTGAAGAGGAAGAGCTTTGGGGGGAAGGTCAGAAGTTTGGTTTTGGATGAGCTAAATCTAGGATCCTTTTGGACATCCAAGTGGAGTGGCAATCCTATTGAGTAGGTATTTGTGTGTATATGAGTCAGGAATTCAGGATTTAGGTCTGGGCTGGAGATGTACATTTGAGACTCATTGGGGGGAAGAAATGGTATTTTATTTTATTTTATTTATTTATATATTTATTTTGTTACCGGTAAGGGATCGCAACCTCGGCACAGTGAGTGCACAGGCCATCCCTGTATAGGATCCGAACCAACGGCCTTGGTGATAGTAGCGCCTTGGTGATAGTAGCGCCGCACTCTCCCGACTGAGCCATGGGGCCGGCACAGAAATGGTATTTTAAATGACAAGACTGCATAAGCTCACCATGATAGCGAATGTGGCTGTAGAATAGGGAGGACAAGGTGTGAGCCTTGGTGCACTCCAGTGTAAGGACATTGGGAAGGCAAGGAGCCCCAGGAGGAGGAACCAGAAAACCCAGGAGATTCTGGAGGGCTAGAGGCCAAGAGAAGAAAGCAGACAAGGGAAGGGAGCATTGACAGTGTTGATGTGTTAATCAGAGGTGGGGGAAGACAAGGTCTTACTGGGTGTAGCAAAGTGGTGGGTTTTTGATGACTTTGAGAAGATCAGAGTTGGTATTTCTGAGAGCCTGATTAGAGTAAAATTGAGAAAGGGAGGAGAGGCTTTGGAAGTGTTAGGACAGCTCTGAGAAGTTTTGCCTTATACTGTGATCCCTGAACCAAGAAGACATATCTGGTGTGGTAGAATTTTTCCTTTTTTTTTTGTTTTCTCTGTGGTAGGTGGCCTATTGCACCTAATTCGAACCCTAGGTTACAGGTAGAATTTCTGGTGTGTGGGCAAACAAGATCTTTTGTGGTTTCATAGGCCCTGTGTTCTAAGGCAGAGAGGCCTTTTCTTACTAAGTGTGGTGGCTGCTGCAATGGAGACCATTACTGAGAGAGGTCCAGGAGTATATTCCTGTCATGTCCCAGTGTAAGGGTATTATAAAATGAACTCTTGGGAAATAGTTCACATTAGAGGATGCAGAGTGTGTGTGGTGTGGTACAGAAATCATCATAATGTCTCTAGATCCTGAGACTTTTAGTAAGGTTTGGAGGTCAACAGACACACAGTATGATTGTTAGAATAATTTCAAACTGAGAGTTTATTTAACAAATATTTATATAGCACTTACTATGTGCCAACCATTGTCCTAAGGGTTTTTACAAATATTAACTTATTTAACCCTGTGAGGTAGGTGCAACTATCCCCATGTACCAGATGAAGAAACTGAGTGAGTTTAAGCAATGTGCCTACTAAAGTCACTCAGCTTTTAATGGTGGAACCAAGACTCACTGAGCAGTTGGCCTGGAGAGTCTATGCGTTTAACACCACACTCTGTGGCTAGTTTTGATGTATTTGGAGTTTTCACTGGTCTCCTCTTTGTCCTGTCTTCTGCTTTGACCACCTCATACTTCTTTGAGTACCTTGACAAGAACATAGACAAGAACAAGAAAGTAAGAATTCACATTAATGTATGTTTCCACTCTTGAGCTAGAGAGGATGTTAATGCTTTTTGTAAAGAGAGAAGTTTGGTATTTATATAGGTCATATCAATGAACTGTGCTACTTTCTCTGCTTAACTTGTAGGCATGATCATTTGCTTGACTATGTGTCTTGAGAAGTTACCTGCCTGCTTAAGAAGAAAACTTCCTTTTTCAGCGTATTATATAGTATACAGCACAAGATAGGAAAGACTTCTGTAAAATCCCAGGTGACAAGAACAGGACTCTGAGACAGTCATGGTCACTTGCTTCAGTTTCATATGGAACTGGCACAGTTATGGCAGGGTTTAAAATAAAGGAACTGTGTGGTCTGGGCAGGTATGGTGTTGGCTAAGAAAAAAACTGGAATAAACAGTAAACTTGCCAAGTAAGATATGAGAAGTAGTGGGATTGAGGTGAAACAACATTGGGGAATTGGTTAACAGCAGGCAGACAGTTTGGTGTTGAGGACCTGAGGAAGTTGCTCAGTGGTGAGACAGAGGCATCTAGTTGAAGATGGGAAGTTCGGGGACAGGGAAACGAAACTGGAGAGCTAGGTGGGGTAAAGTTTTTAAGAGTTCTAGCTCCTGGTTTCCTTGGATAACAGGAGAATTGGGTTTTAGCCCCAACTCTTTCATTTTCTACAAGGGTGACATTAAGCACATTAGCTTACCTTTTCTTGCTTAAATTTCTTCATCTGAGGTGAAATAGGTAATCTTCAATTTCCTTCCAAGTTATACAGTTCAGGGATCCTATTATAAGAATAAGTAACCAAAGATGGGGATGCAAAGGAAGAAAGAGGAATGCGTGTGCATGCATGCATGTATCTGTGCACGCACATGCGTGTGAGATAGAGAGAGAGAATCTTGTGGGGCAGCAGCCAACACAGAGTTCTGTGGCTGACTGTGTGTCAAAGCACAGAGCCTCTTTCCCTGAGAGCACACACATACCATAGTGTCTTCCTAAGGAGGAAGCCCCAATTGCTATACATAATACATGTAAATATTCAGCTGCCTAAAAACAGCATCTCCCAACAATGATATATTAGAAAAATCAACAGTGCTGGTATCTATCATCATTGTAGTCACTGGTTCTGAGTATGTGGGGAATGAACAGAGTAATACTAATTTCTTTAATGATTACATGATTTAAATATCTTCATGATAAAATGCTAAACCTTTCTATCCTTGATATATATTTTTTGTAGGGAAAGTTCATTTAAGATTAAATCCTAATGTTTCTTACAAACACTCTTGTTTTATAGCAGGGAGTGGGGGATGGCTGGCCAATACAGGGGTCAAACCCTGGACCTTGGTGTTATTAGTATCATGCTCTAACCAACTGAGCTAACCAGTCAGCCCAAACACTCTTTAAATATTAGACAATCAGTCAATAAAACATATTGTCTATTAAACAGCATCTAAGAGGCATATGGTTTCATGAATTCAGTGAGCTTAATCTTGTTTCGGAGAAGAAGGAAAGCATGGACAGGAGCTGTGCAGTTGGAGAAAGCATCTTAGAGGGCTTGGAGTATAATGTGGAAGGATAGGTGGAATTCATATGGTCAGGAGGAAAAGACGTTCTAAGTAGGAGAGAAACAGCATAATCGAAAATGTGGTGATAGAGACATGTTGTTTAGTTTGCTCTTTTTTTTTTTTTTTTTTTTTTTTTTGGCAGCTGGCTGGTACAGGGATCCAACCCTGGACCTTGGTGGAAATGTCTAAAGCTTGTATTGTACCACAAGGAAGGCCCTATGGAGCATAGATGCTTGTTGTGGTTCAGTGGAAACTAGCTCAGCTGTGAGCTAGAGAAGTTTAGTTAGTTACCCTCTTTGGAAGGAGAGAGGTAGATCAGATGACCTTTGTTTCCTTTTCAGCTTTAGAATTTTGGTTGAACACAAAAGCACACAGAAATGGATGGGGAGCAGATTCTTTCCTTGAGGGTGGTGGTAGTGATGATGTTGGTGTGAGTTTTAAATCTGTGCATGATTGGAAAGGCATCTGGGCATCATGTTCCCATTTCAGCAGCCCTGAGGCAGAATGCTTGGTCACTTCTGGGTTATGATGTGTGATGGGGCCCTTTATGTGAAAGAAATTGCTTATTGAATGTTCTCATCGAAAAGACATTGGAGACATATGATCCTGCTTTCCAAAGGGCACTAAGGCCTGCCAAAGAGAGAGTTTTGAAATCTTACCTGTCAACAAGGCTAAACAACTACAGCAACCAAACACACAAGAAACCCCATGTGAGCTTCTCATTTATTGTCAAACAACACACCATGTGAGCTGTGCACACAGAAATGGTCTCAACTTTCTCTTATTTTTGAAATGTCTTGAATACAAAAGAAAAGAACGAGTAAAATGATTTGCACACCATTCTTCTGAAGTGTTCCATGAAGCTTCCTGTCTCTTGGGGTGATGTTTTCCAAACTGTGAGTTGTGACCTGCTAGTGAGATTATAAACAACACTTTTTTTTTAATGACATAAAAAGAAGAGAAAATGTCAGAATACCTTGCATTTAATAGGTATAAGGATTGTTTCATAACCTTTCTTTTTGTATGTGTGTATATATGTACTGGATTGTGATATAAAATGTATTTCTTACCATGGGTTATGGTCAAGAACATTTGAAAAGCCATGTTCTTAGGGTCAAGGTTTCTTTTCTGGCTAATAAGGACAGAACTTTTTAAAAATATGAAACATCATTGTTAAGGGCCTTTGAAAAGGTTTGTGGTAATTGAAACAAGGAGCTGGATGTTTTTCTTCTCACCTTTTCCTCCCTTCTGTCCATGTAGGTTAATGCTAAATCCTCCTTTTCCTTCTTTCAAGGGAGAGAGGAAGAAGGCAAAGTGATGTTAAGGGAGGAACCAGTACCCGGAGTTCTCATGCTAGGAGGAAATAGGTGAAAATTGAGTACTGTAAAGAGCCTTGCTAGGGTACTAATAGTGTTCATACATGATGTTTCTGCAGTACTGTGCCCCTTTCAGTGCTTTAATACATTGTTTTTATTTGGTCTCATGGAAATCCTGCAAAGTAAGTAGGGAAGTATTATCCTGTTTTCCTGCCACTCCCTTAGATATGTCCTATGCTCAAGCTATAATGATTTATAGAGCCCTATTTTGCCTCTCTATGCCTTTGCACATGTTGGAATACCTTTCCCCTTGTTCTGCCTGGAAATTCCCATTCATCTTGTAATACCTACCTAGGGTCTACCTTCTTTCTTTGCCCTCTCTGGGTAATCTGATTACTGCCTCCTTTGGGTCACTTCTCAATCTTGTCCACACCTCAGTTAGTGCACTTAATTGTTTATATGCCTGGTGTTTTTGTTGTTGTTGTTGTTGTTTTAACTAAGATGTGCACACTTCGAAGTCAAGGACTGTAACTTATTTATCTATCTTTGCATATCTAACAGGTAGCACTCTGTCTGGCACATACTTGTTGAGATTATAATAGAATGAGTAAATGAGGAAATTGAGGTTTAGGGAAGTTAAGTGGTTTTTCAAAAGTTGGAACTAAAAGTAGAACCCAGATTTCCTCACTTCCAGCTTGGCCTTGGCAGGCTCTGGCCGGGACATGGCTGTGACAATGGGGTAGACAATGGCAGGAATGAGTGGATATCCCATTTTATAATATGAGAAACTGATGTCTCAGAAGGGCAAGTGATTATAATATCAGGGAAAGGAGAAAAGAAATGAATATCTCTTGAGTGCCTCCTATGATGAGATAAGCATGTTCCATGTTTTCAGGATTTTATTTCACTTAACCCTCACAACAACGCTGTGGGGATCAATTTTACAGATAAGCTCAAGCAGACTCAAGTGTCTTGCCCATAGACCTGTCCTGGTAAAAATATTGATAGTTAATATTCATTGTGTGCTATATGTGGTTCTGAACAATTTACATGTTTTATTTCGTTTAGTATTCATGACAACCCTGTCAGGGAGGTTCTGTTGTTATTACCAGATGAGGTCACTGAGGCCCAGAGAGGTTCAGTGTCTTGCTCAAGATAAATAGCAAAGCTGAGATTCAAACCAAGCAGATTGGCTTCAGACCCAACTCTTCACTGTCAGTTAATAGCTTTTTTTTTTTCTTTTTTTTTTTTTGGTGGCTGGCTGGTATAGGGATCTGAACCCTTGACCTTGGTGTTATCAGCACCATGCTGTAACCAAGTGAGCTAACTAGCTGGCCCAATTAATAGCCTCTTGTAAGTGATGGAGCTAGAAGGATGTGGATCCAAGTCATGAGGCTTATACTGTATCTCCCTTGATTTCAATTTAAATGTATTCCTATAAAGTCATGTGATCTTTCAGTGTTTAGCTCACCCTTGATTTGTTCTGAAGATTTTGCTGCGTGATAGTGGCAGTTATAACAACATCTCCTGGGGAATGACAGGTCCATACTCTTTAAATTTCATGCTTATTTAAATAAATGGTAAGAGTAGGGTCTTTGGAGTCAGGGAGTGAACTAGATTTAAATCCTGCCTTTGTCACTTCTAAGTTGTGTGACCCTGCACAATTTACCTAACCTCTCTGTGACTTAGTTTCCTAATCTGTAAGATGGGGTTAATACCTTTGGAATGGTGAGGTTTTGAGGATTCAAAGATAATGTACATAAAGCATCTAGTATAGTGCATGATACATAGTAAGCACTAAGTAAACATTAGCTACTCTTCTTAGACCTTAGTTTTCTCTGAAGAGCCTTGTTCTGTTTTTAAGCAGAGTGCACTTTTAACCCTAGTAATGTCACCACGTACCCTGGAGATGGACTAAAGGCCTACTGTTGGTGCCATTGTGATAGCTCATTTTGTAATATGGACCAATAGCCAAGAGGAAGCTGGTCGGGTGTGCTTTGCAAAGGCTGTACAAATGGTACCAGCTCTGTTACCAGAGACTCAGGCCAGTCTGAACACGTGGTCACCACAGAACTGAAAAACTGTGAGGTTGCATTGCTAGTCCCTATAAACCATTCTCACTCCCATGAAGTTCTGTTAATGATCCGTCTCTGACAAATGATCTCTGCATTAATAATTCATTTCACTTTTGCAATATTATGAATAAAACATTGTAAAGGAGACCCTGACCACCAAGCATTAGCTTGATAAGAGTCCTGTAACACAGCACCAACATTTTGTGTGTAAGGCATTCCTCCTAAGGAACTGTTTCCATCTTACTAAGAAATCCTACCAGCGTACCTAGTTAGTCACGTGCTATTATCACTTTTGCTAGGATTGGGAAATTTGCCCTGTGTCTGAAAAGAATCTGGACCAGAACCCAGGCCTTTTGACATTGTTCATGGGCTTTATCAATGAGATATTCTTGCTCAATTAAAAGAGAGAGAGAGAGAGAGAGGCGTGCACTCACATGCACACACACACACGCACATGCACACACACGCACACACACACTTTGACACCAGGAGGCAAAAGAAACTAACCAGAGTCCCTGGGAATTCTGAAACATTTGTTTTCAGCTTTCATAGTCTTGTAGTTGCTTCTGCAGCACAGAAGCTTGCCTTTAACGTTTGCCGCATTGCATGCCTTAGTAATCAAATATCTGTAAAAAAACAAAACAAAACACAATTGAAGCTTTGCCTTAAGAAATGCTGAGTGAAATGAACAGATTGTTGGCATGCAGGGGCTCTCTTGTTGCTGTGAGTAGAATCATATCAGACGGGGAAGGACTAATTCTTCTGAGTCAAGGCATCCAGGTATCAATACTTAGAACATCGAGTCCCGGGGTGTTCCTGGGGTGTTCCCAGGGTGTATGTACTTTTGTCTTGAAACAGCTACCCACAGGGTTATCTTTGTTGCAAATGATTTTCTGTGTCCTTCATGACTTTGAAACAAGGTCTTATGGTGGGGCGGGGGGGGGCAGGGGGATTTGCTTCCAGGCCAAGCTTTACAGTGAGTGAATACAAAAATGTAATTGCCTCTCAGATGCTGCCCCGACAGTACAGCTGGGTGCACCCCCTCCCATTCTGAGGGGGAACATGGGCGTTGAGATTACCTCAGTGTCTGATGTTAAAAGGAAGGCAGCTTCAAATTTTAAAAAGTCCCGAGTTGTGTACCATTCCATCCCCCTTTTCATATGGCCACCTTGATACCTTTTCCACCATGATGTTTTTAGGAGTCTGTCTTCTTCTGCCTCTGCCATATGTCATCTCAAGTCTGGCTCTTGCTTCTTGTTGTTTTTTTTTTTTTTTTTCCTACTTCACTGTTCCAGATGCCTCCTTTTGCAGTTAGTTCAAAAATTATTTTTCCAAAGCGCTGTCCTTGTTTCCCTTGCTATCCCTCCTCCCATTTCCTCCATAGAGCCTTTTGTTTTGTTACACTAAATGCACTTGGCTTCTTTTATTCCCCTTTCACGCCCCTTTCTTCAGAACTTTTTTCTGGCTTTTCTTTTTAGAAACCTGAAACCTCCTCTTCAGCTGGAACAAATAATTATTGAATATTTTCTGAGTGCAGGTACAGAAACACGTCTCAAATTTGGCCACTTTGAGATGATTTAGGGAGAGGTTTCATTGCATCCAACCCTCCTGCCAACACCCGACCTTCTGGAAAGTTCAGAACTCAGTAATGCCCTCTGTCAGGGCCTGATTTCTGTCAAAGAGAATGTGGTGTCTGTTACATATCCCACCATCAGCTAATTTAACACCTGGAGTAGTATGGTGTGTGCTGACCTGTGGTAGAATTTTATCAAATTCCATGTTAACATTGTTTGTACTTTGAAAATTTCAACTGAAGACTGCTGTGTTCAGCAAACCAGTTGGGTGGGGATCGGGAGTAGAGGGTGTTTGCTGGAATCATGGCCTGTCACGGACCTAGTGGTCAACATAGAAGCTGAAATCAAGGGCAGGAGACCCAGGAAGTGTTGGCCGGGGATACCACAGGCGAGCAGCCTTTCTTCCCTCCTGCTCTGGCAGTTTCCTCCAGCCCAGCACCCGCTCTCCAGTGCCAGCGCATTGTCATTGATAGCTCTGCAGAGCATATGAAGGAAAGATCCCATTACCTTGAAGAATCAAAATCTGTTGAGAGATTTGACCAAGTTCACCTTATAAATCATTGCTCGTGCTGTGGCCAGAGCTCTGCACTTCCTAGTTCCTGCGTCTTCTAGTAGGTCCCAACTTCTTGCCCTGGTGAAATAAACCTGTCCTTGGATGTCTGAGGAACAGTGATAGACAACGAGGATTATTTGCTTGTTTTTGTCAAGTCAGAGTTCTCCACCCAACAGTGGGCCTATTTTATTCTTCATGTTTTCTGAACAAGAAGATATTTCTGTTTTTTATATTTTCTCATCATAAACCTTTATTGACTGCCTGACAGGTTTTAGGCAGTATATTAACCGAAAGACATGGCCTCTACCCTGGGAAAGGCATTTTGAATCTGTACTTGCTCTAGTGTTTTATGGTTGTCAGGAAATGACCAAGGCTTATGTGTCAATGGTTTGTGTACACCCAAATGTGTACCCCATTACATAGAGGTAGGTATGCTGTGTGTGGCTTTTCATATGTATAATTCATAGGGAACCCTAGTTATGGGTTTATCTGAGGAAATGAGGCACTTACCCAAAAAAGATAACTAAAGGAACAAAGATATACACACAAAGACCAAGTGAAAGGGTACAGACAAAAATACGCCATGGGTTTGGATAGTCCATGGCCTCCTTGAAGAGGTAGGAGATAAGTCCAGACCTCAGTGTAACAAGTGGAGAAGAAAGGGTAAAGCATTGCAGACAGGAGGAAAGGTAGGGCAGGAGGCAGGGAGCCTGCAGGTGGGATGGGGAGACAGAATACACCCTGGAATAAAGGGTGTGAACAGTAATGACAATCTGGTGTGAAAGGCATACTGAAGCCAGAGAATAGAAGGCCTTGAATCCTAAGATCATGTGGATTTTATTGTCAAATGTCTAATAGAGACCACGGAGATAACATAGCTTTGTGAATTGGGCCTGGGTTGGGGATAATGCAGTAAGTAGGGAGGGTTGATGCCTGTGGCTAACTGGGCAGATCATGCCCTGTGTAAACACATTCAGATTTCAATTTTTGTTAAAAAACTATGCAGGCCAAATTAAACAGGTCTGTGGCTGGTCATCAGCCCACAGCTAAACTGCCTCATCTGGCAATGAAGAGCCCCTATAGGGTCTTGAGGGTATTGATGGGCTGAGAGGAAGGTGGGAGTTAAGAAATGCAAAGCAGAGTTTTGGGAAGATGAGAAGTGGGTTGCAGAGAGAGAGATCACTTAGGAGACTGCTGGGAGAGTCCCAAGGCTCCAGGGGTGCTGCTTCGCTCAGATGCCAGAGAGAAGCAGAGCTGGGCTGCCATAACAGACACTGCAGAAAAGCACCCCTGTCAGGAGCAGGCTGCGTCTGCACTGGGAGGGGGAGCAGAAGAGGAGCAGGCCAGTGGGGTGTGAGCTTGCAGGAATCTAGCAGGAAGCAGAGATGGAAAAAGTAGGTGTTGAAGCCCAAGACACCTAGAAGCAGGAAGCAGGGATCTGTCATGGGAACTAGGAGTCTGAGGCAGGGAATGGGTAAGGACAAGATTGGGTCTAATCAAACCTTCCACTTTTCTTAAGGCCTCTGAACTTTGCCCTTTCTCATCTCCCAGCTGACCTAACAGTGCTTGCTGCCTTCATCTGGCATGAACTCCTCTAATTTCCCTCTCTTCACCACCTCAGTCAACCTTCAGGGGCCCCTTCCTTACCTTCTAGTTTCTCCTAGAGTCCGCTACTTCCAGCCCGGAGCCTACTCTCATCTTTATTCTTGCTCTCCTGTGTGTTTGAGCATTAAAAAAATATAACCTCTTAGTTGTTTAGAGCACTGCCTTGTAACACCAAAGTCAAGAATTCTGATCCCCATGCTGGCCAGCCACCAAAAAAATAAAATAAAATAACCTCTGATCTTACTCCAATTCTAACTGCTGCTCTCTCTCCTTCCCTTATTCTACCCATTATCATCCTTTTTTTTTCTTTTTTTCTTTTTTTTTTAAAAAGATGACTGGTAAGGGGATCTTAACCCTTGACTTGGTGTTGTCAGCACCACGCTCTCCCAAGTGAGCCAACCTGCCATCCCTATATAGGGATCTGAACCCGTGGCCTTGGTGTTATCAGCACCACATTCTCCCAAGCGAGCCACAGGCCAGCCCCATCCTATTTTTTTAATACCGCAAGCCATAGTAAGCTAGCTTCTTCCCCAACCATTCTAATAAGACCGTGCCTGATAAAGCCACTATTGTCCTCCTAATTGCCAAGTTTAGTGACCTGCTTTGACCTTCCTTTTGTGTGGCTGCCTGCTTTATGCTACCCTTTGATGGTTTCTTCCTCCTTCTGTTCCTTCTCAGTCACTTGTCCAGTTTCTTCCATTTCTAACTATCCCTGAGATGTCCTTGTTCCTTCTCCTTTGGCTTCCCAAGTTCTCTCAAGGTGATCTTAGTCACTCCTGTGGCTTGAACCAGTGCCTCTATGTGAGTGCATCCCAAGGCAGGATCTCCATCTTCATCCTCTCTCACAGATCCAAGTCTGTTTCCTACTGCCCATTGCACAGACACCTGGATGTCCTGCAGGCCTCATAGACTTCCTCTGGCCATGTAAACCTGCTCCATGTGTCGTACTGGGTCTCTGCAATGAAGGCTCCACCTGCCTTGCCTTTCAAGCTGGACAGCTTGGTAGTACTGTTTCTCTCATCACCTGTATCCAGTTAGTCACCAAATCTACTTCAGTGGCATTTCCAATACTACCACGTGCCATTAGACCAAGCCTTGACATCTGTTGCTAATTATCATCTCTGCCTGGATTCCCTCCTCCAGGCTTTCCCCACTCCAGGCCTTCTTCCTCCATACCAACAGCTGAGGCATTTTTCTAAAAAGCACAGTTAACTGTGTCTGATCTTTTCTTGTCTTCTCTTGCATATTGGATAAAGCCCAAATTCTTTAGGTGGAATTACAAGGCCCCTTTCCCAGTTCTGTTCCCAGTCTTCTTTATTAAGCACACCCCCTCCCACATAGCCACTGCTTCTGTCATGCAAAGCTTCTCACCATTCTGCACATGTGCAGTGATTGCCTGATGCTCCTCTCGATTTTTTGTAGCATGGCAAAGTCTTATCCATCTGTCAAGATGCAACTCAAGAGTCTTCCTTCTCTGTGATATTTTCTTTTACTCCCCTATGCAGAGTTAATTATCCAGTGCTTCTATAGCAACTATTTATATGCATAAAAGTATTTAATCCATTTTATTATTATAATTTGTTTGCTAAATAACTCCTACAAGGCTGTGAACTTGTCAAGGACAGGACCGTGTCTATTGATTTTCATTTCCACAGTGCCTGGCACACCGTACGTACTCAATAAGCGTTTATATAATGAACTAAAAAACACATTCGCTGAGGGCGTCCTGGGACAGAAACTGATAATTAGTGAAGGGTCTGGTCACAGGAACAAAAGTAAGAGAGACAAGGAGGAGAACGTAGAAGAGAATCAGCATTTATGAAGCATCTTGAATTGTCAGGCATTTTAACATGTAGTTATCTAATTTCTATTAACAACTCTGTTACTAATAACAGCCCTATGAAGAAAAAAAGTATTTTATCTGAGTACCACTTTGTGCCAGGCATTTTATGTACACTCTGTTTAATCCTCTCAATAGCCCTGTAAGGAAGGTATTGCTGCCACCATTTCAAATATGAGGAAATGGAGGCTCAGAGAGATGACAGCCTGCCCGGGGTCATATATGTCAGTGGCTAAAGCCTCAGTTCAAGCCCCTTCTGCCTGCCACAGAGCTGCACACTCTCACAGAGCTAGAACCCAAGGTTTAGGCTGCACTGGCCAAGGGGTGGGAGAGGCAGGGCGTCAGTGAGAGCTAGTGGTCCCTCCCTTCAGGGCTTGTCTGCCTAGAGCAGCTGCCTCAGCCTCAGTGCTTGTGCCGACCATAACCATAGGGACTGGTTCTACGTAACTCAGGACCCTTCTTACTAGCTCTGTGGCATCCTAACAGGATTTGCTTCTGGAATGTGGACCCCCTGCATCCTGGTTCTCACCAGTGGTCATCTTTGTTTGAGCCAGGGGGAGACTGAGGAGGGTACCTACTTAGCCTGGGACTGCAGTTGACATTTGTGAGCGACCCTAAGGCATAAAAGGAGTTTTCTTTGGTAAGGCTGAGACTAGAGGTTGAGGGAGCTCCAGAGCCCCTGGTGATGATTAGTCCTTAATTCTGTCCTTCACAGGGTGCCCGGTTACTTGAGAGGGGGTTATATCAGGACTGCTGACAGGGCCTGCTACATAATTTATGGGGCCCTTATTCAGAAGGCAGGGGGAAAAAGTGCCACTAAAGGTATGAAAGCCCTTTCCTTTCTTCCCTCCTGTCTCCTCTACTCTCCCTCATGCTCTGTTGGCTCCCTTACAAAAAAGAAGTTCAAAGATAAAATAATTGAGGATTTTAAGACAGCAACTGCAGAGCTTTAAACCAGGCTCAGGCCCTCTGAGTGCTGGCCCTGTGGACCACCCAGGCTGCACACCCATGAGGCTGGCCCTGGCTGCTGAGTTCAACCCCGTGGCCTTAACTAGCCCAGGAACAACCCTGCTATGATCCAGGACACTTTGGGAGACTTAGGTCTCGTTACATCAGCTTCCCCAGGGTTATGAATGTTAGCTATGTTTGTTGTCTCATGATCAATTTCCTCGATTTTGAGAAGTATTTTCTTAGAGGGTTCCTTGTCTTCTCTAGGGCTAGTATCTTTTTCTAGGGGGAAGATCTTTATCACCAGCCTTTAGTACTGATGAGGCTGGGACTGTGTGGAGGGAGAGTGGCCAACCTCAGGGCCCAGCAAGGACAGCCTAGAAGTTAAGTTAAAGGCTTTCTTGGATTCCTTTAAGCTCAGACATGAGATAACATAGGAGAGTTCACTGTCGGGTGGGAGGGTCAGGCCTAGGCCCATCCCAGGTAGGAAAAGATGGTTGGGCTCAGCCTGGGGGGATCTAGTGATTGTGGAGTGGAGGGGCTGTGCCCATCAGTATCTGTCAGAGAAGGATGGGGATTTCTAAACTGAGGAGTTCACAGGGACTTAGCTCTGCAGCACCTACACAGCCCCTATGGTTAGACCCTGAGGACCTGGAGACTTACAGAAAGCTTCAAGAGGTTTCAGGGCCTTAGGAGAGAGTAGCTAACTTGGATCATTTAGAGTCTGGCTTGGTTAGGCCCAGGAGGTTCAGAGAACACAGACTAGCCTGGGCTCATGGGGCTCTTCAGCTCTTCCCAGAGGCAACCTTGGGTAACAGAAGAGAGGGTAGACTAGTGTTTGAGGGTCCTGTAAGAGAGGCCTCATTCTCCTCAGGTCCCTTGAAGACTTATTGGAGCACTCTAACATACATTTCGTATGTATCAGGGGCAGTGAGCTGAGACAGCCTTCATAAGGGGATCGTGAAAGGTTGGATGCAGAGATGGAAGCATGCATTTCTCTGTGGGAGCTAAAGCTCTCTGGCTTCTCTGGGCTCCTGTTGAGTTTCCTAGAGAGATCTGTAGGCATTCATTCACTCAGGATGGGCAGAAGGCCTCCTCTGGCCCCCTTGGTGGAGTTTCACCCCAGACAAGAAAGAGTCACAAGGTGATGGCAGGACCTGCATTGAAGGTTAAGGAAGTGGACCGGCCCGTGGCTCACTTGGGCGAGCATGGTGCTGACAACACCAAGTCAAGGGTTAAGATCCCGTTACCAGTCATCTTTTTATAAGAAAGAAAGAAAAAAAAAAAGGTTAAGGAAGTAGTGCAGATGTAGGCTGGTCACACCTAGATGGACAACATTTGTCCCTTCCAGCTGCTACTGTCTGAGCTCTGCGGCAGGTGAAAGGCTGGGGTTGTTGAACAGTTCAGTGGAGGGAAGGAACTGGCTGAATCTATATCTGGGCAGACTCACAAAGGCCTGCACCTACTGTTTAAGTGGTGTTGAAGGAATGCCACAGACAGGTCAATGTAAACTGGCAGCTCCTAGATGATGGGACAAAACTGTGTAGTTCCCACAACAGCATGGACCCTGAGAGAGAGCCCAGGAGCCACGAGGAAAGGGTTGGGATCCAGGCAGGAGAGTCTGGACAACAGATCCTACCTTCTCCAACAACCAGTCACTTAATTCCACTTTGGGATCGGTAGTAGGAAGTCAGGGCCAGGCAAACCTGGCAGCAGGTACTGAAACCTGGCATCAGTGAGGGCCAGGCGGGGGGTCAGGAGGGGTGGACACATCCTCTGGAGGGATGGCAAGTCCCTGAAAGACCAACAGGAGTCAGGGAGAGCCCCAGTGGCAGCAGACCTGGAGTATCAGTCAGCTTACTCTGGACACTCAAATTGGTGGGGCTAGGACATAAAGCAGATGCCCAGGTCCTAGTCAGCCTGAGCCTCTGGCCTCTTCACATTCCTCCTGATCCAAGATGGACTCGCCACCCGGCCTTCTGCTGGGCTGTGACAGGCTCCAAGCACTTGGGTTTGGAGGGTGGCCGAAACAGGGCCCAGATAATGATTATAGAAGTGTGGGTTCAGGAGGTTGAGGGGAGCTTTGTATCAGTATCACCCAGGCAACATTTTCAACATATGCAGGAGCTCTCCCTCCCCCCTACCACACATTTCAGTTTCTAATCCATTGGTCCCGCTGGGAGAGCCTGACATGCATATTTTAAAGAAACTACCGAGGTATCCTGAATGCCCTCATCCCATGTGGAAATGTTCCAGAGGCAAGAGTTACTGTGACAGCAGTGGGAAAGGAAAGGGAAGAATGGACTTAAAAGACATTAAAATGATAGAAGCCTCAGGAGGTGAACATACTTGGGCATGAGGGGAGTAGCAAAAGGACAAATTCATCTTCAGAGTTTCAAATTTGTATGAGTGAAAGAATGAAGAAAATGGTGGTTTAGGAGCTCGATGAAATAGAGGCCCAAAGTGGAATCTCTGATATTCCGAGGAAACATTAAGATATAATTTCTTTTAAAACTGTTGGAAAATACCCTCCAACCCTAATCTCTAGGAGAATAAACTACAGGGTGGCCCCCAAAGTTTCCAGGTGATACCTTGAAGCTGCATAATTTGCTCTGTTAGGACCCAGTTTTTAAATGTATTTCTTCTCTTCTGCCTGTGTGTCATAGAAAGACTTTACAAATTTTTGTCATTGTCTTGTTCTTTTAGTTAGTAGGAATAAACTGTTTTGTTAGATTGAAATTAGCCAGTTTGAATTTCTGTGAGATCTCATTTGCTCTGACACAAATAATCCCTTTGTGGGTAATGAAAACAATTTAATGGTGTGGTCTGAAGGAGAAAACAATATTACTCAAGCTGTTAACACCAGGGAATTTCTCACTGACCTCTTACAGTGACCTGCAAACTGTGCTTCCAATATTATTGCACTCTTGAGGAAGCATGGAATGAAATCTTGCCTGAAAATATTGTAGAAAATATTGTATGTGGAAAAGTCATAAAGAAAAGCAGAGAAATATAAGTAGCTATAAATGAGAGGGGAGAAGAGACTTCTAGAATTAACCTGATGACAAGGTTTACTAGTTTTGAGCAGCATGTCACCAGTGCGTCTGAATTAGACATGGGAGCCTGTAGAGTCCTGATAATAAAAATCGCATGGGGTTCTGCAATGTGTTTTGAGACTCTGTAACAGGACTAAAACTTTCAAGGAAATGCAAATTAGGCAGAGCATGTCTAACCTTAATGGAGGTAATGTGATTGGTAGTTCTCTACTGTCTCTTTATATAGGTGAAACATCTTTAAAATGCCTTTTTTAATACTTAGAAAAATTTATCTGGGAAGTCTTTTTAACAGTCTGTTATGATCCATAAAATTATTATCTTGAATTTGTTCCGTATCTTACTGGTGTTGGGAAATTGGTAGAGCTTTGTAGTATTGAACTAAAATTTGCTTGCTTGAAGCCAAGGGAATTGGGGCTCACCCACCTTATTTAGAAATGAGCCCTCTTCTTGGAAGGCTTGGTAAGAGTAACAATTTAGGATTGTGGCTGCTTGGAACTGGTAGAACGTGTTGTCTTGTCCCCCTGTTTATATACCTTATTTGTTTATAACGGTAGCATTACCATAACAAGCAAACTTTCAGAAACTTCTCAGTGGATAAAATATCCCTTTTACAACTTGGTGAATTCACTGCACCGTCTCATTTTTCCTCCAAGTAAAGGCATGTTTGTTTTGTCAAAGCCTACATTTTCTCTTCTTTTTTTAAAAAAAAATCTTGAATATTTATTCTGAAGAGGTTTTCCTAAACTGTTCTGGTTTCAGGTTTGGGGTGCATAAAAACATATAATCTGAGCATAATTAAAAGGATTAATTGGTTTTGGTAATGATGGACTAACACACTTTGCGGGGTTAAAAAAATATAGTGTTTTCACTGCAGTTTTACTTTATTTTACAGTTCAAAGGTTGCTTATTACTGCTCCTGACTTTAGTCTTTAGTCCCTTTATTTGGGGGCAGATTTACAGTTTACAGAGCCTTTTCAGTACCTGCTCCCTGTGTAGTGTAGAAAATGGAATGAGGGTTTAAAGACAGAGTGTTTTATTTTAGTTCTGCTATCTGAAGAAGAAATTTAAATTCTCTACACCCCAGTTTCATCATCTATAAAAGTCATAATACAAATCCCTACTACAATGTATTCTTAGGAGTAAATTAAATAAAATGCTAACAAGAAGCTTAAATATTATACCTAATGGCCTCTTGGAACTTAATGATTTTAAAATGTTTTTCAAAGTTCTTCCCATGAATTTGATTTAGCCACCCAGTAATCCTGAGTAGTACAGGACAAGTACTCCTAACCTCATTTTATGGATCAGGAATAAATAAAGCCTCGAGAGGTAATAGATTTTGTTTATCTAAAGGTTGTTGGCACTAGAGCTCAGAATTTAAATAGTTTTATAAATATTAAAGTGCTTTGGCTCCAGAATTTAAATAAAGTCTAAAATCTTTATTATTTTTGTTATTACGAATGTAATTTGCTTGTTGCTAAAGTGTATACATTACAGAATTTATGATTTAGAAAGTGGAAGTTCCCCTCAGTTTTCTCTTTAGATTTGAGTAACTGTTAACAGTTTGATGTGGTCTTGCAGACAATTTCTCTGTAAATAATAAAAGCATGTGTATGTATACACTGTTCACACACACATAGTAATAAGTTTCATGCAGAAATGTGTTCTTAATATTCATAATAGTTCTCCAGCTTGCTTTTTTCACTTGATGTATATGGACATTTTTTCATGTCACCATAAACATATATATCTAACTCTCTTCAGTGACTTTATGAGATTACATTGTATTCTACACTGAATTGTTGATACTTTATGCAGTATTTCTAATTTTTTCACCATTAAAATAATGCTGCAGTGTATGTCCTTGTATATACATCTCTGAACATTCTTGGGATTATTTTTATGGACTATGATTTGAGAATCAGTAGGACAAGAAAATGCCTGTTTAAAATTTTGTTAGGTATTTCTAAATTGTCCTCCAGCAGATTGCATCAATCCACACTTCTGCAAACAGTGCAGTAAATCTTTCTCCTAATGATTTCCATCAACATCAGTTTTTGGTTTTTTGGTGGCTGGCCTGTATGGGAATCCAAGCCCTTATCCATGGTGTTATAACACTGTGTTCCAACCAGCCAGCCCAACACCAGGTTTTCATAATTCACATACCTTTAAATGAAGCATTCCTGTTCCTGCACAAGGCATTTGAAAGGACAAGAACTATTCTATGTCTGTATTTGTTAGCAAACCAAAGGTGGGAAGCAAAAAGGAGTATATGAAAGCTGACAGGGAGGTGAGCACTTGTTAAGCTACAAATGGGAGACATTTGGATTTTATTCCTATCATTCATTCAAATAACATTTTCTGCAGGCTGCTATGGGCCAGTCCCTATTTAAACCCTGGGAATAGAGTGATAAACAAGAGAAAGTCCCTGCCTTCATTAGCTTGCATTCTAGTGTGGGTGAACCACAAACAAATAAATTAGGATATAATGTTAAGTACTCTTAAGACCTCCGCTGAAAATAAAGCAGGGAGAGAGATAAGGAGAGTAAAGCAGGTGTTGGTGGCTGAAAGTGGGGAAGGGAGGCTCCTTTAGATGGGGTAGTCCTGGCAGATTTCTCTGCTGATGTGGCCCTTGAATAGAAATCCAAATGCAGTGAAGACTGAGCCCACTGGTGATCTGGAGAAAGTTCCCTCTGGGCCCAGCTGGCAACAGCAATCACAAAAGGCCTGAGAAAGGAGCCAGTTTGGTGGGTCCAGAAATAGCCCCAAAGCAGCACTGCCTTTTGATTTGCTAGAAGACAATAATTGGGCTAATTACTTTCTTTGCAGAATGCCATGTTTGGGCGAATGAACTTGTGAACCACTTTTGTCTCTTTAGAAGAGGGATGCTGTTAGTGTAGAGCAGGAGTTCAGCCACTAAAATCCATCAGCAAGTCTCTGCCAACATCCAGCAGATGTGGTGTTTCGCATGATCTCTCTCCCTAGCAAAAGACTGCCTGTGTTGAAATGTATACGAAGCACTTCAAAAAGTCCATGGAAAGATTAGTATTATCTTTTAATTCTATTTTTCCACGAGCTTTTTGAAACTTGGACAAGTGTAGAACAGAACCCCCGTGCCTGCAGCATGGACAAGGCAAGACCAACGCACTCATGAATGACAGGTCCTTCTTCCTGCTTCTTTGCTGTGTAAGAACCCAGTTCATTATTAAATGTGTTTTAATACTACTGGAGAGAAGAAATAACAATTAGAAACAGATGTTGTTGGAAGGAGGTCACAGAGAAACTTCCATTCATAGGCCTGGGAAGTTACTCCTGTGTTGGTTGGGGCAGCAGCAGGAGATAAAGGACAGCTGTGTGGAGGGCAAAAGAGGATGCAGTGGAAGAAAAAGGCAGTTTTCAATGTGAGAATGAGGACAGGAGTTAGAATTTTCTGCAGGCCAGAGCCTGCACAGGCACGGGCCTTGTGGCTCAGCCCTGTCACTCACCCGAGGCTGGACTGACTTTCAGCAGTGTGAAGACCAAGATGGTAGTTCACTTTCTCTTCAGCATTTGGTCCCCATCCATTAAACTTCATCTTTTAAGGAAAGGGTAAAATTGCCTCAATAGAAAACTTATAGAATGAGCACATTGGGCAGTTTTCATTTTCTGCACACTAATTCTTCCATGTCTGAACATGTAGGGAATCTTTTTTTTCTTTGCTGTCCTCCAAGAGTCTTATGCAAGAGGGCTCAAACAAGAAAAACCTCCTTGTGAACAAAACAGCACCCCTGGAAGACTTTGAAATCCATGCCAAATGTGATATTGAACTTGAAATTCAAACATAGGACTGTTGTTACTATCTTCTACTTCTAAAAGGAACTCCCAAGTCTACCCTCATTTACCTACATAAAGAAAAAATGTGCTTACTCATAAGCACTTTAACAGATAATTTTTTTAAAGATGACAGCCTTTTCAGAGTGCTATGAATAAGCAGACTGATGAGGTTTATAATTTACACTAATACTTTTCATTTTACCAAAATGAAAACTGACCTAATTAAGTGCATTTCTTTTAAAAGGTCTCTTCAAATCTATAATTTATGAAGCTAAAGGAAATGTAAGGAAAATGATTTCTGCTAGTTTATTTACATCATTAAGATAACTTGCATAATTATTCATTATGGGGTTTTTTTGGTTTTTGTTTTTCCAAACTCTCTGGGAACTTTTTGGCTTTTGACCAGTGACTGAACTTCTTTTGTTTAGGACTCTAAATTTACGGCAAATAATTGATCTGATACTGGTGGTTATGACGTATCTGGAAGAAACTATGTATTTCAGTTTCTGGCCCCATACTTAAATGCAGCGCTCTATTTACGTATTAAGTATCCTTTTGATTGCAAAAACAGGAACCTAGGTCAGCTTACATAACAAAGGAGAGGAACAGGAGTGTCTCATACAACCCAAGGGTGTGGAGATGACCATGGAACCAGGGGTTAGAAAGCCTTGTGTTATCCAGGAAATTCTCTCTGTTTACGTCTCTTGAGTTTCTTTGCATGTGCTTTTTTTTTTTCCTCTGCATACTTTTCCCTCTGCTTCTTCTGTTTATTTTGTACAAATCATGGTAGCCAATAGCTCCTACATTATTGTATTAGTCCATTTTGTGTTACTTATAACAAAATACACAGAACTGGGTAATTATAAAGAAAAACGAAATTTATTGCTTACAGTTTCTGAGGCTGGGAAGTCCAAAGTCCATCTCATGGTGGCAACAGTGACCCAGGGGTATCACATTGCAAGACGGTGGAAGCAGAGAGCACAGAGAGAAAGACAGACTCTCCTCTTCTTTTAAAGCCCTCAGAATCATGCCCTTGACCACCATGTTTAATCCACTCACTACTGCACAGTCCTTCAATCCAATCTCTTTAGGGCTCCACCTTTCAATTGCCATAATAGGATTTCCTACCCTCTTAACAATCACAGTGGGGGCTAAGTTTCTGATACATAAAACTTGGGGGACACAACTCAAACTTCAGGAAGTTTTGCGGGGACATAATTCAATCCACTACAATTATATATCAAGGTCTCTCTCTGCCATTTGCAAATTCTCTGGGAAGGGACTCATCTGGTCCAGCCTGGAATCAGATACTAACCCCTAGATCATTCCAGCCTGGCCAGATGCTAGGGTCTAGGGAGTTGATTTCAGTTGGTCCAGTCTAGGTCAGGTGCTTCGAAGCAATGAATTTTGGGCAGGAGTGGAATCAGGTGTTGTCAGAAGCCTCACCTGTGTAACCATGCGGTTGGAGAATGTGTATGTGTGCGTTTGTGTGCTCGAGAGAGATCAATTGAGAGAGGTATTCAGGTTGAAGCAGTTACCATAGTAGGGGGAATCTTTGACTTGTAGTTGTCAATTCCAACCTCAAAACATGAACCCATACACATTGAATCATCTGAAAGTATACCGGTGGAAGCTTAGAGACTGACAGAGGAACCATTGAGAATTTCCTAGAATATCATGTGGGCTTCATCCATTTTTCTTTTCCTCTCGAGGATAAATCCCATTTCAGTGAAATCCAGGGGCTCTCTAGATTTTTAGTTGTAATGAGTTTTGTTGTTTCTAAATGTTTTTAATAATTAAGGAGTAAAACAAGCCTTATTTGTCATAAGGGGCCACTGGTTGTCCTTGAAAACCTCTCTGGTAAGTAAAGATTTACATAATTATGCTATATTTCAAGTAGGATTGATACATATTACAAAAATTGGAAATGGAGTTTCAGGAATTCATTTTTGATCTGTGATCTAGGAAGAAGGAATATGAACCTCAATTGCCAAAGGCAGGAGGATGACTGTTGAGAACTGAGGGACTGGGTACTATTTAAAGTAAAAGTCCAGATACTGCTTCTTTTTTTTCCTTTTCCTTTTTTTTTTTTTTTTTTTTTTTTGAGGATGGGGGTAAGGGTAGTAGTCTGGATTGGGTTTTGAGACCCCTGAACAGGCACCCCACCTCAGCCCTTGAACCCACTTTGCCTGCCAGCCGTGAGTACTTCTTCACAAAGAGATAGCAGTGAGCATTTAAATATCACAGAAATGAAGACCAAGGCTTTGGAGTGCTCAGTAGAGGGCCAGCTCCGTAAGCTTTTCTGTATTTCTGAACTTCTTTTGGTAAAAACCAGCCACTGTTTTCAGGAAATGGGGTTTCCATTCCAATAATCTTTGAGCAAAGACAGTGTTACCAACAAGAGACACAGTACTTAATTACTCCAGAAAATCCTGGCACACTGTTGACTCCTTTGGTTACATCTTTCCTCAAACAAAATTGTTGTTTTAATGAGATGTCTACTTTGCTTTAAAGAATGCACAACTAAATCCCCCACTGAAGTTAGAAGACCTAGTTTTTTCCACTGTCAGTGAGTAAATTGTTTAGAAAAATTTCCCCACAAAATAGAACTTTGGTTCTAAACATTCTCACAAATGCGAGGAGACATTTCCTTGTAACTTTCTTATAAATTTGGCTTGTATGTATAGGAGTTTTTCCTTTATATAAGTGGTGTGCTCTGAATGATACTTCTGGGTCATTTCCTCTTTAGAGTTTGTTAGGAGCCTACTCATTTACATGTCTTATCAAAATTGGTTTACAAGTCTACTGATAGGATATTTTGTAAGAAATTGTTAAGCTAGGTATTTAATGCTTTGTAACATATCTTTGGGTTATTGTATTTAATTCTAGGACCAGCATATATTTGTGGATTGTCACTTTATCATTGTCAGTTCCTCTTCCCTGTAAAATTGAGCTAATGATATTCATTCAATTTTGCAAGTGCTTTTGGTTTCTTAAGTAACACTAATGTTAAGAATAGCAAACACTTACATAGTCCTTATTATGTGCCAGAAACTCATCTAAGCACTCTACAGATATTTACTTATTTAATTTTTATATAAAATATATTATTATTATCCCCATTCTAGGCAGAGGAGTTAAGTAACTTGCTAAAGGTCACACAGTTAATAACTAGAAGAGCTGATATTTGAATACAAACACATTGGTTCTAGGGTATGCACCTAATCCTTACACCATATTGCAGAACATTGTCATCATTTATTAATTCAGCAAACACTTATTGAGCTTTGATCTAGGAGGTCACCAAAAATCAGACATGTCTTTTCCCTTAAGGACCTACATACAGTATGTGGTTCAGAAAATTGGGAAAACAGATAATTATGAAAATAGATAATTATAATTTTTATAATAAACATGGGGCTCTGAGATTACATAGAAGGGGCACATAACCCAGCATTGAGAGATCATGCAAGCTTGATTTAAACTGCCTCAGTTTCTAAAGTATGAAAGGGGACCATGATAATATCTACATCAAAGGGTTGGTGTGAGTGTTAAATGACTGGATACATAAAAATGTTTTGCATGTAACCCTGCACAGTAAGTGTAAGCTACTATTTTTCTTAAACCAAGCACTGATAGCTATGGAGTTGTGAGGAACTGGGCTGAGGATCCATAAGCATGTTGAAAACAGGCAGCTGCAGGGACAACAACCAGAAATGAAAGGCAGCATGGCCAGTTCAAGGCACCACAGATAACACAGAAGATGGCAATAGGGGCTCAGAAGAGAGTTTGGTCAGAGGAGCAAGGAGGCTGGTGGGTCACTCAGGTGAGGTCATGAAGGCCTTACCTGGAAGACTTTTAAGCAAGGAAATAACTTTTTCAGATTTTCCTTTTATGAAGATTGTTGACCACACTACAGAGAATGTTACCCCCAACACTGGAGGCAGGACGTTCATTTGGAAGGCCATTAAATTAATCCCAGGCAGAGCTGATGGTAGTCTGATGTAACCACCTCAGAGGGATCGGACAGTTGGAAAGAAATGAATGGATTAGAGAGAGATTAAGGAAGCGGAGTCAATAGAACTTGTGATTGTTCGGGCCGAGCCCGTGGCGCACTCGGGAGAGTGCGGCGCTGGGAGCGCGGCGACGCTCCCGCCGCCGCGGGTTCGGATCCTATATAGGAATGGCCGGTGCACTCACTGCTGAGTTCATGTGGGGAGGGAGTGGGGGGGCCAAGATGACACCCAAATTTCTGGCCTGGACAACTGGGTGGACAGTGATACTGTTCATAGTAGCTCTGGGCATGTAACCCATATCTGAGTGCAGATTCTGGAATCATTGAGAATGGGACAAGGAGAAGATGGAGTATACAGTGCAAGAGAATGTTCTATGAAAGAATCTGGAACCACAGGTCCAGGTGTCAATATTGGCTGGCACAGACTTCTTACTATTAGTATTTGTGCAGAGATGCCAATGACCAGAATGTTGGCATAGGGCTGTTGGCAGCAGTGATCCTCATTCTCAGATACCTTTGCCCCAAGGATCCCCTGTTGTTCCCTAGCCTCCAGGGCCTGCCGTGTCAGGAGGTGAGGACAGTTTGTATCTCTAGGAGTTGGCCTGATGCTCTTTATGCCTGAATACATACTAGACCTGTGTTTTTCAGAGCCCTGGTGTTCTAAGGAGATTTCTAAATCACTTCATGTTATACCTGTAGAGACCCTTGAAGCCATCTAGTTCAACCATCCTGGGAGGATATTTCACAAGTAGGTGTCATAGTGCCGAATTATGTATATTCTAAGGATACCATTTCTGAATTGCACCATGTTTTTTTCCAGCTTCAAATAACATTATTTCTCTCTAGTTTTTGTCCAAAAACTTAGAACATAAGTTTTGTCCAAAAACTTAGAACATAAGTTTCCACTCAGAGGTAGGAGCCATATCCCCCTTGATTTTACAGTGGCCCAAGTAAGAAGTGGTATATAACGGAAAGTGAAGCTTGATTACAATCTGCACAAACTTCTGGCCTCACTACCCTTCTAAAGAGAAGGGTACCACCATTAGTATTTCAGCCCTCCTTTTCAGTATAAGCAAACTGATAGAAATATTATTTGCATGTGTGTGTGCAATATGTAATAAATAGTTTGCTAATGGACCATATTTTCATATTTTTATGATGAGAAACTCCTGCCTAAGTTTGGCATTTCGTACACCCCTCTATTGACTATATCAGAGTTGATGTCACCTTGATTTTTTCTAGAATGGGAAAGGACCCCAAATTCTTCTTGCTGGCTCCAAACTGGCTCAGAACCTGTAGGGAAGCATATCTGATTATGTAGGATCAGCATAGGCGAATTTTCTGTTTTTCTTTAAATAATTAAAGTGCTATGTTCATTTCAGGTGCATTTTTTTTTTGGATTAA
Source organism: Cynocephalus volans (assembly GCF_027409185.1). Taxonomy (NCBI): domain Eukaryota; kingdom Metazoa; phylum Chordata; class Mammalia; order Dermoptera; family Cynocephalidae; genus Cynocephalus; species Cynocephalus volans. The sequence continues at coordinate 74,191,797 of NC_084467.1, read as the reverse complement.
AGTGATAAAAATATTTTTCCTTCAGTGATAGAATTTTTTTTTTCTTAAGAATATAGAGCTCTTAATTGTCAGGACAGATCAGCTTTCATTGTATTATTTGCTAATAATATTTACTTAATCTGTCAGTGCCTGTTTCCTCATCTATAAAATGAGGCAATTAGAAAGTACAGAAATGGGGCCGGCCCATGGCTCACTCGGGAGAGTGCGGTGCCGATAACACCAAGGCCATGGGTTCGGATCCTATATAGGGATGGGCAGTTCGCTCACTGGCTGAGCATGGTGCTGACAACACCAAGTCAAGGGTTAAGATCCCCTTACCAGTCATCTTTAAAAAAAAAAAAGAAAGTACAGAAATGACTGTTAATTTTAAGAACTGTGATTTTAAGATTTTTTTCCAATTTTCTAAATTAAGTCCCAAATAAATTATTATAGCAGATTGAAAATTAAATAAGTTGTTATTCTTCCCCAAGACACAGTGTATATATGAAAAAAGGAATATAACAGTTTTGAGTGTTAGAACTTCAAATTTCATTTTCTGACCACCTTTAGAAGATTTGAAATAATGAGCAGTTTTGCATGAGGCCAGAATCTATATTACTTAACTAATTATTTTAATGTTTGATGATGAATATTATATGCTCAGCAAAATTGTAGAATGAGTTTTTAAGTAAAAAAAATAAGTGGTGTTCATAAGACATCATAAAAATTAAAATTAACTCAATTTACATGTTGCAGTAAGGTTGCTAGTAAAAAGAATGCCATAGAAGGTATGTATATGGATGCTGAGAGAGCCTTTGATAATTGGACATGAAATTCTATTGATCAGGAAGAACTGTGGGCAGTGTGATAGAACAGCCAGGAGATTCATCAATAATGAACCATGTACCTAAAGGCTGGTGGTTAGAGACAAGATTGATGTCAATCTAGCAAGAATCTCAAGGAGTGCTAGGGAACTCTGCACTTTGTCTGTATTTCCTCAGCAAAATAGCAATGACTTAAAGAAAATGTGAAGAAAAAAAATTGTATGTAGGTGGCAAAATGTGTAGATGGCACAAAGTGAGAAGAATAGCTAATATGTTAGATAGGAGCTTCCAGGTTCAAGCAGCCATCAATTCTACAGAGCAGAATGATACACTGAAATAAGTAAGCACAACATTTTGTAAGAATAGATAAGATCATTAAGTTTAAATAAAACACACGTGTGCATGCACATTGCAGCTACACAAGCTGCAAAGATGGGAAGACCTCCTTAATAAGAGCGTATGTCTGGGAAAAACAAAACACCTAAGGGTTTCTATTAACCAGAAGTGCTGTGGTGTATAGGACAGCATGCCTGTGCAGTTGCCCAAAAGGGGAATGCAATTGTAGATATGTTAATTGAATGCATAGAATCCAGAGCTGGGAAGAAATTGTTTTGCTTTCTCTGGACATAAGGCCATGTTGTACCTAAGGACAGTTCTGGGCATCACATTTTATGAAGAATTTTGTCAGTGTAGCACCTCTTGGGAGAGTGGCTGGGGTTTTGAAGGATCTAGAACAGATGAAAGAATTAGGGAAGTGTCACCAAAGAAAAGAAATGGGGACATAGCAGTTATCTCAAAATATTTTAAGAATTGTTACTCAGAAAAGGAATTATATTTCAGAGGTTCAGAAGTTAAAACTAGGACCAAGGGGTAGAAATTACAGAAAGGATATATTAATTCATTATCAGAAGACTTTTCTAAAAACTGGAGCTATTCTGCAGTGAAGCTTGGCTGCCTAGTGAGGTGGGTTGAACTCCTCATTGGAGATGGCAAGGTAGATGTTAGATGACCCTCACGTGTAGTGTTATTTAGAGGATTATTTCATAATTTGGGAGGATAGATAGGCATCTGTAAGAATTCTTGCAGATCTCAGAGGCTGTGATTCTACAAAAAGAAAATGTTATTAGATTTATCCATAAAGTTTTCTATAAGCATGGGAAGATGACTTGAGTTCATTTGAACTAGGCACAAACATTTTATACTCTAATTGTACTGGTATGCATCATCTGTATAAAGCAAAACAATGCTTGCCAACGTGCCTGTGAAATGCATTTTCTCGACTGGACTAATTAGAGTTGTCAGGCAGAAAAGATGATTCATAATAAAATCTCTTTCAATAAAATAGACTTATAGGAACTATAAAATTGAGGTTCCAGGTTATAGGAACATCACTCCTGTTCATACTACTTGCTCATTTGCTATTGGTTCCTACCTGGTTACCCAGGGGTCAAATTCTATTCTGTCAGTATTCAAAGGTCCTCTTACATGTGTCTTTAGACCATTCATTTACTCACTCATTTGATCATTTACTAATTAATAAATATTGATTAAGTGCCTGCTTTATGACAGGCACTATGCTAAAATTCGGGAACATGAAAGTAACTTGGCTATTTATGATCTAGTTGAGAAAATGGACATGAAAATAAAAAATACTTGCAGCATTGCTAGTTCTGTAATAGAAGCATGCTGAATGGATAGGTCTCAACGTCATCCTTCTGCCACTCAGGTCTTTTTCACTTAGTTCCTTCTGTACAGCTGTGATCTAAATGACTAAATTTATTTTTAAAAATCACCGCACCTCTGGGATTACCTAGAAAACAACAGCTGATTTCAGCAACTCGGCTAGCTCTAGTTTTCCGGTATTTTTCCAACTCTTCCCAGACTCTTGAGTTTGATTCTGACTGTCTTTAAAGCTGGAGAGCAGGATCAACAGCAAGAATTGTGAACACACAGAGTCTTGCTCTGTGCCAGGGACTGCTCTGGACACTTTATGTATAATAAGCCACTTTGCCCTTACAGCCACCCCTGCAGGTGGAATTCTTATTATCCCCATGAGACAGATAAGTAACTGAGGTACCGGTGGGTTAATAGGTTAAATAAAATTGCCCAAACTTATCCACGAGGAAGTGGAAGATCTGGGATTTGAACCCAGTAGTCTGTCTCTAGAGGCACGCTGTTAAATCACCGTGCCACATTGCCCCTCTGACCAATGCTGTCCCAGGTTTCCAATACCAGACCTTTCCTGGAACACTAATAAGAGCTAACGATCATGATCATGATCGTGATGATGACCCAATACTAGACGCCACCCTGAAGGGCCTTATACCCATCCTTTCACTCAGTTCTCGCCCAGCCTGGGAGAGGGACTTATTGTTTCTGTTCTACAGATGAGGAATCAAGGCTTAGAGGGTATTATCCAAGTTTATCTAACTAGTAAATCCTTCAGTATATCTATATCATTAGGTAGCAAGACCAAATTAGTCATTGTACACAATAATAAACACATTTGTTTCAGGAAAATAAAAGGGAATATGTTGAAAGAGGACGTTTTAATGTTTTTCCTATGGTGGGAGAGGAGAGGCCTTAAGGGACAAGAAGATGAGCTTTTAGTTATCTGAGTATCATGATGTCTTTAGTCCCACAATTTAAGCGAGACGGTGTACCAGACTCCCCTTATTGAACGTAGGGTGTTTGATTTCTCCCAAATCCTGGCCAAGATAGATGATGTCTAATTCAAAGAAAAATTCCTTTCAACTTTAAATGATCTTTTTCAGCATCTCTATTTATGGGATTTAGACGTTTCTTCTTCACTGATTAACAATTTACAAAATATTTATTGTTGTTTGTACATTTTGACTTACTAATCTCATTTGATTAGTAGGATAGTAAAAGTAACTTTTTAAACAGAGAGTTCTTTCAAACCATGATGTAATGTGGTTGAAATGTGTTTGATTTACCCAAATGTGGAAAAACATAGACTGTAAGAAGAGCCTGAGACTCTTCTGTCCTAGATTATAATAAACTATTCAAAATCAGAAGAGGAGCCCCTGGCTTCCCAGGTACCTGTCATAACATGGTTTACACTTCCTTTGGGTGAAATGTGCGCTGGAAGTTATCCCAGCTTGTTATTATTACAGCACCAAGGTATGGTGCCTGATCTCAAAGGCGTTTGGTATATTTATATGTTACGTGTTTGGCCAGGGGGTGTGGCCACAAATTCCTCCTGAATGATTCAATTCCTACCTGTCCTTCATGACCTCCCTCAAGCCCTATCTTCTCTACCATGTCGTCTTCAATTACCCCAATGTGATTTCTTCTCTGAGTTCCTGTCTTATTTGCCCATTCCATTCATTTGGTGCATGTCATTTACTACCTCATGACAGTGACTTCATGTGCCCAATTTGCCCTACCAGAGGGCAAGCATTTCGAGGGCAGGAATTGTCTCTCAAACCCTCTTGACTATCCAACACTTATTACCAAAATTAATACATGTGTTGATGATTATGGGAAGAAACAAGAAAAAAGCATATTAGCAATTTGTATCACTATTCTAAGACAGGGAGGGGGCCTATTTATGGTTAGCAACACAAATTGGAACTGATCGTCATAGTTTCCTTCCCCTACAGAGACGGTGATAGTTCAGTAGTACAGGATTGTTAGCACAGGCAGTCCTCGAATTTAAGCTTGCTGCATGCTTTCCAGGGTAAAATGATAGAAACTAAGTTCAACCCAATTTTCAGTGGAAACAATGTCTTAACAGGGAACTATGTTCCCACACAAGGGCCTGGAGCTCAATCTCTAATGAGATTTTTTACTAGTACTCTGTTTTATCCACTCTGAATTATATACTGGTATATAACATAAAGCAAGTGTGTGCATTTAAAGTGTACATTAGAGCTGACAAGTTATCTCAGTTGGTTAGAGCTTGGTGCTGATAATACCAAGGTCCAGGGTTCGATCCTTGTAATGGCCAGCCGCCAAAAATTTTAAAAAGTGTGCATGTAAACATGTGTGTATTTTTATATATTATACAGGATAAAGAGAGTAATCAATTATATATTTTAAGATTTAATTTAGCTTATTTTCAAATACAGAAATATATGAGGTATCTGGAAAGGCGGAAAAGAACTGAAGGGTCTTGAAGAAGAAATAATAAAAAAGACAGAGATACACTTCCTTCACCCCTTGCAGAAACTGGTGGGGCCTCATGCAGGATGAGGCTCACAGTTTGGGAGGAGACTATTGGAAGTTCTTTCTTCTAACTATTAGCAAAGGTGTAATAGTGTAACTGGTTAAAAATAAATCAATAGGAAAAAAAAAACACTGCAAATCAAACTCTAAGTCTGGAATTGCCTATAAAGTAATCAACTATATGTATGGGTGAAATAGGCTTTTATGAGTGACTTATGAGCAACATACATCAGTGTGTTCATGACAGAGGACATTTTGAATTCCAGCCAGCCAACCAGCTTGCAAAATTTGGGAACAGAATTGGCTACTGAGTAAATTCATAAGATGGGTCTCCTGCAGTGCTGTAGCCTTGAACTTACCTTGATATCTCTGAAAATTGATCGGCGTAGATAGCTTGAGAAATGTTCTGTCTGAAATCAATACATTAGAATGAGTCATTCTGTATGAAAACCTGACAGGGAACATGTTCAATTTTTCTTTGTGTTACCTCCATGTTTCTTCTCTGTGACATTTCAGCTTTCTTTTCCTGCCTCCCTGAAAATTGAGCACCTACTAAGCATCCAGCCCCATCAGGTGTCAAGAGTCCAAGGTGAAGATGGCAGCCTTTCTGTCCTTCCCAATCAGGTGTAGAGAATCCAAGGTAAAGAGGGCAGCCTTTCTGCCCTTGCCAATCAGATGTCAGTGATCCAAGGTGAATATGGCACCTTTTCGCCCTCGACGTGCTCTCAGTCTGGCCAGATAGAGAGATAATCGACTAATGGTGTCTGATTTAACAATAAGTGTGTAGAAAGTACCATGGAATGTGGAACATTCAGCTCAGCCTAGGGAAGGGTGACTGGGGAAAGCTTTGCAGAAGAGGAGACAAATGAGCTGGCCTTTGATGAAAGAGAAGAAGATCACCAGACACTAATGGTGGCAAGGGAAGGCCGTGAACAAGGTACCAGGGTGAGAACTAATTTGCCTCTTTCCTTCCTGTCTTTGGCTTGCCCTCTTTCTGGGTGGTATGTGTGTATATATTGTAGGATGCCAATATATTTATTTGGATAGAGGAAATATAATTACCAGGGGGTTCAGATACTCACTGCCTGGCAACTCCAGTCGTAATCAGAAATTGCTTTTTGTGAGTTTGGTAGCTGGCTGGTATGAGAGATTGCCTTTTGAACAGAATCAGAACAGTAGAGACTTCCTAGCCACAAGAACAGACCGACTTTGACCAAAACTTTCCTCTCTGGGAACTGCATAACATCCTTCTAGACTTCTGTGGCTCCGATGACATTCTTTCTCCTGAGCTGTTATTGCCTTCAATCAGATTTCAGTAAAGGTTTTTCAGGTCTGGGGACTATAATATCTCTTTATGGTGACTTTGGTTTAGGGCTTAACTCAAAGAGCAACCTTTTTTCTCTCATCTCCAGGTTCTTATGCGATACCTTAATGGCATTACCTTGCACTGTTGCCGTATCTATCCTACTTTCCTTCCATTGTTATCTTTTACTTGTGGTCTATTTATGTCCTCTCCCCTACTTTGCCTCCTTCTACTTTCATCCTTGCTCTGCACTTAAGCCACCTATTCCCTCACATTCCTTGTATCAAACTTTGAAAATTTGCTCAGTGCAAACTAAGAAAATGTTTTCCAATTATGTTTATTTTTTTCTTTTTCTGGTTGCATAGTTTGTTCATTATAATAAGTGATTAACCAGATCATGCCTTACCAATAATTTTCTTTTTCTTGAGCGTGATCCTGACTGATAATGGTTTTTCATAAGTTCCTGTACGCCCATGCCGTTCATTATTACCAGATTACATTTCACAGGAGCCTCTAGAGTATGTCAGAGCCAAAAATCTTTTCCTTTCCAGCAGAAGGATCCTCAGGAAAACTTTCTCTCAGTGAGATGAAAGCCTGATGTGGTCATCAAACTTTTGGATTGTCAGAATCTGTTAGAAATTTGGGTTTGTGTAAAAACCAGCACTTCACACATTCTCCTGAGCATGAGAATGCCTCATGGCATTGGTTAAATGGAATGGTTAAAAGTTCAGATTTTGGGGCCCCATTCCAGACTTATGGGATCAGTATATCCAGAGGGGAACTAGATAACACAGTATATGTGGAAGATGCCTGTGGGTGAATTAAATTGGCAAAGTCCTCAATTTCAGGTTTACTTTCCAACTGGGGTGATGGCAATTAGTAAATCAACCAATTAACCAATAAAATAATTGCAGAGATTGATACAAGGAAACCAAGCAGAATGACATTTTAGGGAACGGCTGGGCTAGGTGCTACTTTGCATGGCACAAAGGAGGGCCTCTCCAAAGAGGTACACTTGGAGCTGAGACTTAAACTATGACAAGGAGCTGACAAAGTCAGGAACTGGGAAAGAGCTTGTGTCTATCTTGTTTACCTGTGTCCTGAGTAATCAGTACTAATGCTGGCTCCTTGTAGGGCCTCCATAAATATTTGTTGGATGATATATGAATTCTTCAGACAGCACTGTTACACCCAGGATCTGAACAGTGGGATCAAGTGAGTGCTGTTTAAGTTTGAAAGTAGGTGGGGTTGTTTTAAGTAGGTGTGGTTGCTATCACAAATAGGACACAAGCAGAGTTCCTGATGAAAGAAAAATGAAGAAAAGTGAATAAAGGAGAGCATGTGAGAGTAGGCTATGGGGGACAGTAGGACAGCTGAGAAGATGAGGACAAGGAGAGTAAGAAAACAAGTCCATGTTTGCACCTCCAGCGTTATTACGTACTGCCCATTAAAAGGTTAATCAGTAATTATTGCCATATGCTGGGGATTGAGCAGTGTGCCTTTGCTAGCATTGCTTTGTATATTACAAAGCAAACTTTAAAAACAGTCTTTAGGAAACAAAGGTAGTATTACATTAGATGCCTTTGAAGCAAATTATGGTAAATACCAATTCCAACTGGCTTAGGGAAAAGTTAGATGTGATCAGAGTTAACAAGCAGAAGGTATTTTTACAGAATCTGAATGATGCTCTAAATCATACCTTTGCCAAGTTAAAACTATAGGTGTTTGTCATTTTGATGCTTCGCCCCCACCACCATTGGCAGCAGAAAGCATAAAAAAGCAAAATGAGTTATTGGAGAAGCTGGCTATTTAAGAATTAGCAGGGTGCACTCACAACAGAATGTCTCTACATCTGTGTCCAGTGCTTGCATAGCTTGCTTTCACTGGGGGGGCTTGGAAGAAGAAAAAAACCAGATGAACCTATTTCCTGTGTTCTAGCGCCAGTATCCAGATCCCAGATGAAACTTTGGACCTTTTGGCTCAGCATACAGTATAGTATGTTTCCCTTCATTACCTTTGTGCTTTTTGTTACTTAATGTACAACTAATGGAGATGTTTTAAAATTAATATTGCAATAACCTCACATTTTACACAATTGATTTTTATTGGTTTCACTTCAAGGGTTATGCATGGTTTTACTATTTAATGACTTTGTCATACTCTTGCTGTGCATTTTCCTGTTTAGTAAAGTAACTGTTGATAAAATGGAATGAAACTGCCATTAAAAGAGTCATTGGGAGTGGCAGTCATGACCTTCTAGTTTCTCAACTTGTAGAATCAAGCTTACAGCATTTCTTGCAGTAGAAAGCTAGTACATGCAAATATATTTGTTCCCAAAATGGAAACAGAAATAGTTTTAGTGAGGGCTATTTAAAACAAAGACATGGTCTGGTCATGGTAAAAAATTAACACAACAATGAAATATGTAAGGAAGAAGTTGAGTCATTTGGATCATGCTGCTTAGAGATTATATTTGTTAGGGTTTTGGGTTAACTGTTTTGGGATCTTTTCTAAGCATACACACGCACATGTACCAATGCAGGCTTAATGTATTAATCAGTTTATTTAATGAAGTAATAGTCAATTAATTTAGTCAGAATGGAATTATACTATGCATAATGTTTTGTAACCTGTTTTTTTGGTTAAAAAACTCAGTATATTATGATCACCTTTGATATCAATATTATTGTTTTCAAAAGTTGCATAGTATGTCACTGTTTGGATGAATCATAACTTATTAGGCAAACCGTTATTGCAACCCATTTTTAACTCCAGCATTTTCAGGGCTGTTAGCTGCTTGATAAAATTCCTAGATTTCTGAGGGGTTTTCTAAAATCTTAAATTAAAAAAAAAAAAAAAAAAGTACTTTCAACCATTCAAAGAAAACCTCAGCTAGAAAAGACTAAGAATCTTTAAAGTTCTTGTTGAGTTTTTCTGATACAGATTTCATCAAAAATAACAAAATTGGGCTGGCCAGTTAGCTCAGTTGGTTAGAGCACACTCTTTTATAACACCAATGTCACAGGTTCGGATCCCTGTACTAGCCAGCTGCAAAAACAAAACAAAAAAAACCCAACAAAACAAAACAAAATGACAAATATTAGTGTGGTGAAATGAGTTAGCAGTCATTCTTCAGACTATCTGTAAAAAATCAAATCTACATTTTTAAAAAACAGCTATTGCGCACTACTGAACTATAATATATATCATTACTATTTCTGTAATATTTTTCTCTATATAAAATAACTATTGAGCTATTAAATAGTGATGTTACTACTAGCAGAGCCATTACATTGCACAGCTCCAGGGGGCACCATTATCATTATAGTCGCTGTGAATGGCATTTTTTTTGGAGTTTTACAGTTGACACCTTGCAAGGCCTTTCACTTGGGTGGTGTAGTATCCATATGGTATCTATATGCTGGCTTTCACATAATTTAAATAGTCTGTGGGGTCCTTTTAGTTTTTTGGTTGCTTTATAACTTTTTTTTTTTTTTTTAAATGACCAGTGAAGGAATCTTAATTTTTGACTTGGTGTTGTCAGCACCACGCTCAGCCAGTGAGCTAACCGGCCATCCCTATATAGGGATCTGAACCCGTGGCCTTGGTGTTATCAGCACCACACTCTCCCAAGTGAGCCACAGGCCGGCCCCTGGTTGCTTTGTAACTTCTGAATATTGTTGATTCATTTGTTCCTCCTTTACGTGTTGTCGAATATTCCTAAGCACCCACAATAAGGTGAGATTGGGGTCCTGAGGGCTTGTCTGCTTCACTGCCTCCTGGCCCTTCCTCTGCTTGAGTTGCAAAAGTCTTACAGTCATTATCAGACCTGGAAATATTTTGTTTAATGGTGTACTTTTAAACAGAGGGAGCTTATAAACAGCGTAGCAGTCATAGATTTGGGACTAGAATAGTAGAGCAGAGAGAAAGATCTTTCCTGGGGGAAAGATAGCAATTCAGTAGTCCCCTTTGCATCACCTTTATCCATATGCACGGCCATACGTATTCTTACCATGTCTATCCATTTAATAACTCAATGCATGGTTATCCTACAGAGGACATTCATTCTAACTCTCAGAGAGACTATTGGACAGTATACCCTCATAGCACCTTGTGTATACCCTGCATGGTAATCATTTAGTCCTCTGTCTTCTTGTCTTGCTATTTCTAGTTATCAGCATAGTGCTTAACACTTAACAAATGCTCTCTGTATTTTAGATGAATAAATATTGAATATCTGAGAGCATTCTGGGCATCTCATCAAAACACCAGTTTCTGCTGGAATAGTGTGACATGCATCTTATATTTTACCACAAAATTCTATCACGTGGCACCATGCAGAGCATCCATTTTTGCCTTTCTCCTCAGTTACAAGTCATTCTTGTCCAGCCCCATTAATGTATAGATGAAGAAACTGGGAGCAGAGAAATAGAATGACCTTTGAAAAAATCATACTCTAGTCCAGGATCAGGACTTGAACCAAGATCTCTTGCTCCTTTATTCAACAAGCATTTATTAAGCACCTGCTGGGTGTATGGCACTTGGCTAAGCACTGAGTATCCCAAGTCGAGTAAGATATAACAGGGATTTCCCCTGAGGATGTCAGCTGAGCAAGGCAGCCACATGCATATAGAAGTACGGCGGCGTGTAATAAATTGCGTGTGTGTATGCACATAAGTGGACACATAGCAGCAACTGAGGCACTCTACCAGGTCTGGTTATAAATTGCTTAAGAAGAGAGCTGACCGGTTAGCTCAGTTGGTTAGAGCACAGCCTGGTAACACCAAGGTCATGGGTTCGGATCCCCATACCAGCCAGCCACCAGAAAAAATATAAATAAATAAATTGCTTAAGAAGCACAGCAGAGGAAGTAACCGACTATCTGGACAGTCAGAACTAACATCTTCTAAGTGTTTTCTGTGTTGGGCTCCACATGTTATCTCATTAACTTCTCATGAAAATCCTGTTGGGTCATCATATCATCATGCTCATTCCATAGCTAAGAAAATGGAGGCTCGGGAAAGGGAAATGATTTGCCCTTGGTCATAAGCCAGGATTCCAACTCAGAGTCTACTTGATTTCAAGCCTGTGTTCCTTTTACTGTAGCAGGGATGGTAAGTGGGTTTCATCCCAAGGACAAATTCCATTTGATTGCTAGAGGCTGCTTGGATTACATGCTACAAAAGATTCTAGATCATATGCTGGCTCAGAAGCAAGTAGTTTTGTGGTTGGTTGATGATGGTGGCCTTGGATATAGGATGAGAAGTGGTGGCCCTTTGTTAGGACACTGCCACTCCTGAGCTTTATCATGCTGTAGTTCTTCCAGGCCCATCTCTCTGTAAGTCAGTGTGGTTTCAACCCACTCTTCCAGCTCCTGCAACTTCCCTTTCCCTTCCTCTGAGCTTAGAGTGGTATTTTGTGCCATCTGGATATACAGAAACTTATGTCCCATTTAGGTCAGTTTTCCTGTACAGTGTCCCATGCTGTAGCCCTTCCAAAATTTTTTGACTATATCAAAGATATCTCTTTACATTCCCCCAAGGTTCTGTTCTATGCTAATGTCAGTTTATGTGAAAAAAATATTATGTGCTTACAGCTTAATATGTTAGCATTTCTAGGTGAGGTGCAGCAGAGACCTTCCTAATCCAAAGGAGTGACTCCAGTGGGAAGAATTTTAGATCCTCGTGCAGGCTAGTTGGGATCTGTCAGTCTTTAAGATTATACCAGGCAAATAGCTGCTGCTCTGCCAATACACACAGCAGACCTCACACCTTTTCTTAGGTGCTAGAGGGCCCTTGATATAATAGTGAGGTACTGAGGTATTGATGATCAATACATGTGGTGCTTAAAAGTGGAATCTGGAGGTAGTGATGGTGTTTTCCTACTTACATAGTTTATGATTTCCAGCTGTTACCCAGAGTTATACACTAGAATTAGGTCTAGGCTGTGGTTTGAGCTGGTATGCCTCAGCTTTAAATTTTATTTCATAACCCCTTGGCATCAAGATTTCCACTTTTCCAAAGCTGGCCACAAATTTAAAAGAAGGGTCTAAAACCAGTTGTTAGAATCAAAAAATGTTACAGTAGTAACAATAGTGTTAAATGAATCATTTGTAGAATGTTTAACTGCTCATCATCTATTTGAAGTATCTTAGTGTTTTCTTATTTTCTGAAGTAAAAATAAGTCAGATTTACTAAAGGTATATATTTTCATTCCTTCCACATATGTGACACTCTATTTTCTGAATTATTGGACTTCCAAAACACTATGGGTAAATGAATATGAATTTGAGTGCACACCATATCTAGATATGTTATTTTTAAGTTGTTGAACAAGTTCTTTAATGTTGTAAGACTATTTTCACTTTAATATTCTATTAATGTGTGACTTACACATTATAATGCTTTTAACCAAAAATAGATCTTCATTTTAAAATTTTACTTTTAAAATTTCTTTTTAAATAAAAAGAGTGCTACCCTAGGATGAGGTCCACAACCCGATCGTTATGTAGAGTTGTAATTTTCTATTTTAGTAAATCAGACAGCCCTTTGGCTTACTAGGTTGGTATCATTGCTTGTGCTCTGTTGCTTTTTCCTGGACTAAAAACAAAGAATAACAGAGTGAACAGATTTAAAATATATATTTTCCAGTTTGATTAAATTAGTAGTCCATGTGCCAAAGTGAGACTATTCTGTGAGTGTTTTTATCATTGTGGATGTCTTATTTGTGTGCCATTCACATGTCAAGATTTTTTTGTTAATTGCATGTGTGCATTTTTGTTTTATTTTATTTGCATGTGTGCATTTTTAAACATATAAAAATATGGCTACAAGTCTAACTAGATGGAATAGAAAAGTATGAGTCCTGAAGAACAGGTTTCATGCAACTTGAGGTCAGAATCTTCCATATATCCTGTTTATCACCAAAACCCCAGGAATGCTGAACTAACTTAAATACATTCCAATGAAAACTGTTTCTCCCAGATGGACTGGTGTTCGCTCTTCTTACTTTCCATAATGTGGAGAATGAGGTATTAACCAGGGTATTCTTTGAGATGTTTTGTAAACTTCCAAATTGGAGGTGGGGGGTCGTTATAGATTATCTAAACATAATATTGACTAGGGAATTCAAAAAATCTTTTATTTCTCTTGTCACCAATATTTTCATTTGTATTTGTACTTTCCAGTGTGTTAGACATCCTTAATTTGATATTTCTGAGTACCTTAAATTGCAGTCATTAAAATATCATCTCAGTATCGTAGTTGAATATTCTACTATACTGTTCACTGTACATTAAAAATGAATATTGAACTCGTTATTGATTTTTGAGTATAGCACTCAAACTAGTTTATTTAATTAGTAGAGGAAAGCTCATTTATAGTCTAATTGGGCTATAAGTAAGTCTCTTAAACAAGTGCTGAAAGAATATAGAACATAATTAAAACAAAAAATAATTGCTTCTTCTCAAAACAACTAACCTGTCACTCAGCAGTAGAAGGAACATAGTTTTGTTATCCAAACTTAATCATTGTGAAGACATTCACTCTCAGTAGCCAGCACATGGTAGGCGATTGCTTAGTAAATATTTATTAATGGAAGGACATATGGCTTCAGTTACCACTACTGCCAATGACTTCCAAGTCAACATTTCAATTTGGAGCTCTCAGAGTTCTCACCCAGGATTCTGGCTGCCTTCTACATATCTCCAACTGGAGGAGCCACAGAGATTCTTAAGTGCCCGATACTTAAAATGGAACCACTGTCTCCTCCTTCTAAACCTGTCCCTCCTTTGTCTGCCCTACTTGATTATCCCAGCCACATGCTACTCAGTCACCCCTAACTTCCTAGATCCGAGTATTCATCAAGTCTTACAGTCCCTTCCTCCTCACTACCCTCTAACCCACCTCTTCTCTCCATCTCCACAACCACCGTTTTTTTCAAATCCTGATCACTTTCAGCTGGATTTTAGTCCCTCTTCAGATGCGTCTCCCTGTCTAGGAAAGTGGTTCTCAAATATTATCATGCTTAAGCATTCCCCAGAGAACTGGTTAAAACTGGAGATGACCAGGTCACACCTTCCTTAGTTTCTCATTTGGCAGGACTGGGTAGGACACAGAAATCTGAATTTTAAGCAGGCACTCTAGGTGACTCTGATGCAGGTGGGAGCAGACTTCTAGTTTCACACACCCCCAGTCCATCCTGAGCACTTGGAGAAAGCTTTGCTCTATAATATAAGATTTATCCACACCCCTAATTAGAAATCTTCAAAGAGCTACCATTCTATAGTAGTAGTTTTCATACTGTGGTCACTGGACTTGCCAAGGGTTTCCCAGAGTTGCCTGGGGGGAGATGGGCATTTGAAGTAGGAAGATAAGGTATGATGATGAGAGCAAATTCTACTGCACGGTGCTTTTGTCAACACTCCCTTCCCTCTTTCTTCAGCCAGAGCAGCTCTGATTTTCAAGCTTAACAAGAGATTTCCTTTGGAAAAAGTATTCCTTTACTTTAAAAAAAAAAAAAAAAAAAAAAGGCTTGAAAACCACTGATCTATAGAAGTGGATTTCAAACTTTTTTTTTTTTTTAATCCGGACCCCACAGTAAGAAACAGTACACATGCTGTATCATGGCCCAGTACACACACATGGTTTTGTGTGTAATTGAAATAAGTTTTATGAAACATACCCTTACTATACTTGATGCACTCTGATATTTTCTGTTCTATTTCATTTTTTTAAAAAAATTCTGTTTGCAACCCACTAAATTGATTTCACAATCCACTGAGTTACTACTGAGTCTGAAAAATCCTCTGATCTAGTCTTTCTCAGTGGAGTTCCTTTACGAAACATGGAACATAGAAGTGTTTTCTTAATCCTCTCAAGGGTGGTACATAACTCATCCCACTCTAGATGCTTGGGAGAGAAGTTGATCTATGACATACAAAGTATGCCTAAGGACATTCAGGCTTAATTCTCTGGATGAACTCCTGGTTGAAAAAGGCTTACTATGTCTTATCTATGCACTAAATCTAAACTTCTGAGTATTGCACGTAGGGCCCTTCTGGGTCTGGCCCATGTTTACCTCACACTTCATCTTATTTCCTTAGTCACCTACCTGGATTAAAACCATCCTGAACTGTTTGGAATTTCCCAAATGCATCATGCTGTTTCTCACCTCTGCACAGTCATTTGTGCCCTTCAACACCCAGCTCAGCTGAGCATCACTTCAACTGAGCCTTTCTTTAACAGTAGGTAGAATCATCAGGTCCAGGTTCTGTCCCTGTTAGTCTCCAAAGGGCAAGACCATACACTGTTCTCATCAGCAGGAGCTGCAGCTGGTGCAGTACCTGGCCCTGTGTTGGCTCTTAATAACCTTGTTACATTCCCCTGACTCATCTCTTTTGCTACTGAGTGTGGGGCTGTATGCTTAGTTCTAAGGATACAAACAGGTGTGAGGCATAGCCTGCAGGCTTAGCGAGCTTGTAACGGCCTGAGAGACAGGGCGTATGTATTACAAACCACCACCAGTGTAGCGCAGTGTTCAAGAGCTTGCATTGGTGGGGTGGGAAGATGTGAGATGGGAGGGGTCCAGTGGAAGAGGCAGAGTGTGCGCTGAGCTTAGAAAGAAAAATAGCCCCTAAGGGCCGAGCCTGTGGCACACTCGGGAGGGTGCTGCGCTGGGAGCGCGGCGACGCTCCCAGCGGCCGCGGGTTCGGATCCTATATAGGAATGGCCGGTACACTCACTGGCTGAGTGCCGGTCACAAAAAAGAAAAAAAAAAAAAAGAAAAAAAAGAAAAATAGCCCCTAAGATTAGGAGGTGGGAAGGCATTTCTGGCAGGGCAAACCGAAGAGCCAACAGGCCCAGAGGAGGAAGGCATAGGCCTTGTCTATAGTCTAGTTTCACTCCTAGTGTTTGTGCATTTCTGTATGTGCATTTTTTCCAAGTGTAAGTTGAAGATATTGATCTCTAGAGATGTTTATTTTCTCATTTTAGATAATTCTGCCCCCCCCCCCCCCCGCCCATGGCTTTTTGCTAAGTCTACAGGATTCCTAGAATTCTCCAAGATTATAGATTCCCAGGGCCAAAACCATTCCTGACGTTTTCTTCTCCTTTTTAATTTTTTTGAGGAGCTTTATATCTAACTGCTGACATACAGTATAAAACCCCAAAGAATGAACTGTTAGATAAGCTGTGGATCCACTCTGAGATGTGTTTGGAAGGAGAGCATGGCTGCAGTGGAGGAGTCTCGCAAAGGCTGTTTTGCAGGGTCACTGCCTGGAAGTGTGAACATCAGCTCCAGGCAGCATCCCTGAAACACCACTCTCTGGCTTAGCAGCCTAGTGTGCTTGGGCTCTTCTGTCACACTGTCACACAAGACTTGCCCTCTGTTGTTCACTGGAAACAGTATAAAGATAAGGTCAGCAGATTTTTATTTCTCTTCTTACCCTATGGCCAGTCTGCAGTTTTGTTGGATCTCCCTCCCTTCTCTTCATCCCTTCCCTCTCTCCCTTCTTTCCTTTTCTTCCTTTCGCTCCTCTCCCCTCCTCCTTTTCCTACCTCTACCTCTCCCCTTCCCTTTTCTCCCCTCCTTCCTCCCTCTCTTCCTTCCTTCTCTGGCCTGAAAATCTTTCTGCTAGCAAACCAAGGAATGACTTGTGATATATGCAGCTTCTTAGTCAGATATGACATAATATGAAGGGGACTTTAAAATCCAGAATTACCTTCCCCCTCCCCCATCACTGACTTTAGTCATAAGATGCTTTGTAGTCCTCTGCCGAGCAGCATAGCATATGGACAGTACAGGAGCACAGGCTGTCGTGCCAGGCTGCCTCTGTTCAAATCCTGGCTCTGCCACTTAACAGCTGTGTGCCTTTGAGCATATTACCTAACTTCTCTGTGCCTTAGTTGCCTTAGGTTTAAAATGAGGGTAGTATTGGTACCTATTTTCAAGGGTTGTTATGAATATTATTGGGTTAATTCATATAAGATGCTTAGAACAGGGGCTGGCCAGTTAGCTCAGTTGGTTAGAACACAGTGATATAACACCAAGGACAAGAGATCAGTGCAAAACGAAAATATATATAAATTATTGCATTATGACAAACAGGGCATCAATCTGAAGATTTATTTAGAGTGTTGAAGTCGCCTGACTAACCCAAACTTGTGTTTCATGCTGGGGGGAAAAAGTTTTCATGATGAAAAAAATATTCTCATCTAAAAAAATGAGAATGAGGTTGTAGGAAAACATGGGCAATTTACTTTTATCTCTTTTTTGGTGTGTGTATAATATATCATTCAAACAAAATTACATAAAATATATGTAGAGTTTAAAGAATTAACATTTAATAGAATAAAAAGTAAAAAGAATTCCTTTGTACTTACTACTCAATTTCATAGAACATTACCAATATCTTTAGAACCTCCTCTCTGCCAACCATTCTAGTGGCCCTCTCTCCTGTAAAGATAACCATGTTATAAATTTCATATTAGTCATCTTCTTGCTTTTTCTCATGGTTTTACCACATACAGATTTAATGTTAGACCTCAAATTGTTTAGATTTGCCTTGATTTTCTTTTTTCTTTTTTTTGGTGGCCAGCCAGTATGGGGATAGATTTTTAACTATACCATAATTTACATTGATTTTGGTTATCAATCTATTTGGATTCATTTCCAGCATCTTATTTTGTCCTTTGTCCCGTTTTTTTCTTTGTTTTACTTTTTTCTCCCTCTCTTCTTTTGTATTGAGATTTTTTTTTGCTTTCCTTTAGTTCCATTGTCCCCTTCCATTGGTTTGGAAGTTATAATATACTCTATTAAATTTTGATGTCTGTCTTTAATCAAGTATAAAATTAGTCAGTGTTTTTCCCTCCTTCCCATTAACACAGGACTTTGGATCACTCCCACCAGGATTTCTTTGGAATTATGCAATTTCATGTAGAAAGGACTCTTCACATCAAAGTTGGTAGCTACAGCTTTTGATGTCTGGCTTGTTTAGTTCTATCTTGACAGTATAGTAACGCTCTTGGGAATAGAGCAAAAGTATTACTGTTATGGAAAATACAGACCATTGTAGCTGGATGGAGCTGGAAATACAGACATTGGAGCTGGGTATCTAAACTTGTATTTTTCAAACTTTTTGACCAACCCCAACAGTAAGAAATATACTTTGTCTCATACTATATAAAACTGAAACAAAACTTTTATGAAACAAAATCTCCTTTAGTCTTTGTAAAGTACTCTGAGCTGAGCTATTCTATTCTTTCATTTAAACAAAACACAACAGGGCCAGCCCATGGCTCACTTGGGAGAGTGTGGTGCTGATAACACCAAGGTTACGGGTTTGAATCCCTATATAGGGATGGCCAGTTAGCTCACTTAGGAGAGCGTGGTGCTGACAACACGAAGTCAAGGGTTAAGATCCCCTTACTGGTCATCTTTTAAAAACAAAACAAAACAAAACAATAAAACCATGTACTGGCCAGCTGCCAAAAAGTAATTATAATATAATAAAACAAAAACCTGGTCTGAACCCATTAAGTTGATTGCATACCCACGAAGGAGTTCTGACCCACAGTTTGAAAAACGCAGACCTAGCCTAAAGTTCTTGATTTACAGCTGAGTAAGCCAAAGCCCAGAGCAACGACGTGGGTTTCCCAGAGTTATACAGCAAGAGTTAGGACCCAAATCTCTGATCTTTTATCTCCATGTCCAGTTTTTTATCCACATATGTCAGCCAGACCAAAAATAATACAGGTTGGAGAAAAAAGGGAGCCATCGTAAGTTGTAATTATGAAATGGAGAATTAAACCCTCCTGCTACCTCCTAGACATTTAATTTTGGTGGAAACAAAGCATCTCATGATAACCACTGCTTAGTGAACCCAACACAATGTTGGGCACCATTTTCCATTACCTCTGATCCTCACAACCACCCCACATAGTCCAGTTTATTATCTTTATTTTTTTATTTTTATTTTCAAAAAGATGACCGGTAAGGGGATCTTAACCCTTGACTTGTCGTTGTCAGCACCACGCTCTCCCAAGTGAGCTAACCAGCCACCCCTATATAGGGATCCAAACCCGTGGCCTTGGTGTTATCAGCACCACACTCTCCCAAGTGAGCCATGGGCCGGCCCATTATCTTTATTTTATAAAGGAAGGAAAGGAGGCTCAGAGAAGTGATTTGCCTAATTTTGTTAACTTACAAGGTGAGGAGCTGGCATACCTGTCTGACTCCAAAGCTCATGGTGCTTCACACCGTATAGCACCTCTCTATAATTCTTCACTTGTCTTGCTTAGTATTGTCTCTCTCAGAAGGAAGATAAAGCAGCAAGAGGAATACTGTCCAGGACTAATTCTAACCAGTAAGAATAACTAATTGGTAATAAGATTTGTAGAACTGCTTGTTTGTTCTGTCTCCTGTGTTAGCTTTTTATCTCCCCAAGTGCATGGTCTTCGCCTCGCTCATCGTAAGCTCAAGATGAGTATTTATTGAATGGATAAGCAAGTGCATTTAGAAATGATAAGGATGTTGAAAGAAAGCAACCACATCATACTTCAAGGCAGCTCACATTGTGCCAAGAGCACAGCCTGTGGAGAAAGACTGCCTGTGTTCAATCTCAGGTGTCCCTTAAAAGCTACTTGATCATAGGCAAGTTACTTAAGTTTTCTTGTGCCCCAGTTTCCTGGGGATAATAATGCCAACTTCATAGTGTGGACCTATGAGTTAATCAAGAAAGCATTTACACAGTGCCTTGCTCGTAGTAAACACAGTATGAAGGTTAGCTGTTACCATTATCTGAAGTTATGATAACTAAGTACGGGAATATTGAACCTATATCTCATATTTTAGGAGAAAAATATCACGAAGTTTAGAGGCAAGGTAAGTATGTACAACAGCTAGAGAAGAGACTACTGTTCACATTCAGTTGCAGAGTCTAAAGAACACATTTCTATCTCATAGTGAAAGATTTACTTCTGACAAAAAAATCTAAATCTAGAGCAGATAATTAAGCAGATGACCTTTATGTCAAAAAGAATGTAGTACTTACTAAGCATCAACATAGATTTATAAAGAGTAAAATTTTTAAGCAGGTGACTTAGTTAAAAGACTAGGAGAATGCTATAGAAGCAATTTATCTTATTTTCAGGAAAGCATTTAGAAAACCTGATTTAGAGACCAGCAGAATGTAAGGTTAAGTGTGTGAGCCCGGGAGTCAGAGAGGCTTCCTCACATATCGCCCTGGAACTGGGCCTCGGTTTTCTCCTCTGTCAAATGTGGATATTGATTGCAGCAGCTTCCTAGTGTGGTTCGGAGAACTAAAAGAGATCACGTATGTGTAGTGCTTGCTAAGCAGGACTTAAATGCAAGCTCCTAGTAATAACAAAACCTGGGCAAGCAGATAAGAACTTGAAATTGAATGTGGTTGATGGTCAAGGAGGTTCCCAGCTATCTGCCTCCAACAATCCCAGTCTCAAATGCTCAGATGAAGGGTGAAAGTTTGCTTTGCAATTGGCAGAACAAATCCTTCTGGTCCCTTGCCACCACTGACAGAAGGCTAGGAGAGAAGAACCCTGAATGAGCAGCCTGAGGTCTGAGCACATGTTGCTTCCTCTTTTCTCCCTCCAGGGGCATTCGTGGTCTGCTGGACCCCTGGCCTGGTGGTTTTGCTCCTCGACGGCCTCAACTGCACACAGTGCGGCGTGCAGCATGTGAAAAGGTGGTTCCTGCTGCTGGCACTGCTCAACTCCGTCATGAACCCCATCATCTACTCATATAAGGACGAGGACATGTACAGCACCATGAAGAAGATGATCTGCTGCTTCTCTCAGGAGAAGAATCCAGAAAGGCGCCCCTCCCGCATCCCCTCCACAGTCCTCAGTAGGAGCGACACGGGCAGCCAGTACATGGAAGATAGTATTAGCCAAGGCACAGTCTGCAATAAAAGCAGTTCCTAATCTGTGGACACCTCTCCGCCCACCCAGGCCTCCTCTGGGAAGAGAGCTGTAGAGAATGGTTACCTGTCTCTAGCAAAGCCTTTGTACAGTGTTATTTGAGGTCTGAATTAATCACTGCTAGATTAAAACAAATTTTTGTTTTACATAGTTTGTATATATATATATATTTTAAAGATGACCAGTAAGGGGATCTTAACCCTTGGCTTGTTGTTGTCAACACCACGCTCAGCCAGTGAGCCAACCGGCCATCCCTATATGGGATCTGAACCCATGGGCTTGGTGTTATCAGCACCACACTCTCCCAAGTGAGCCACAGGCCAGCCCTTGTTTTACATAGTTTAAAAGCATGGGCAGTAAACAGAGGACATAATGTGTTCAGAGAAAATGGATATAAAAAGGGGAGACAGCCCAGGGGACTCTTACTTGTGTCCTGGGATCTGCTCGGGGCATGTGCCAGCCCCACAGCTCATCCTGGATCCCCCGCCATCTTGCAGCCATTCTCTTTGTGTAAAAGGATGATGTTAGAAGGCTTAGGCCAAAATAAATAATAATGTTACTTGAGCCACCTTTTGTAACTTTTTGGAAAGCCTATGTAGTTCTTTCTGCATCTATTAAAAATTTTTAGAAATGCTTCAGCAGTGGTTTTTTTCCTCAAAGAAACCATGGCCAGTAGCTAGGTGTTCAGTAGGAAATGAAGAATAACAAATCAGTGAAAGCTCCAGATTAAACTTGATTTTTAACTGAAAGAACATTCTGAGAGGGGCTGGCCGGTTTGCTCAGTAGGTTAGAGTGTGGTGCTGTAACACCGATATCAAGGGTTCAGATTCCCATACCAGCGAGCCACCAAAACAAAAAAAACCCAAAAAACCATTCTGAGGAAAAAGACATATTTAAAAAATAACAACGAAAAAGGTAAATATTAAAAACCTTATTTGAGGTGAATAAGGTCTTAATGTGGTCCTCTAAGCATACACTCATATGTATATGCATGTGTATATTTATACAATTTAACTTTGTATTTAAAGACTCCGAGGACGAGGACGGGCCAACCCTGTAGCGCCCTCGGGAGAGTGCGGCGCTGGGAGTGCAGCAGCGCTCCCACCGCGGGTTCGGATCCTATATAGGGATGGCCGGTGCGCTCACTGGCTGAGCACAGTGCGGCCAGTCACAAAAAAAAAAAAGACTCCAAGGACAGTGATGCTGAAGTACATTCACTGGCCACCTAGACTTTCCAGTCTAGGACTATAGTTGTAGAAATGACCTGTTGTGCTTTAACAGAAAAAAATGTTCATTTTAAAACAGTCATTTCTATGCAATAGAGCGAAAGGTGCATTTACAAGCAGGTTGAATCCCTTCCATATAGGATCAAATATGAACTCGACTCAAGTCCTATTTCCAGTTACCTCCACAGCACTGGTGGCTTGTCAGATTTAGTATGTGGAATAATTTCACATTTCATATTTTGCCCAAGGTTATCAATATACTTCTGGTACTTGTCTCACTTGTGGACTGAATTTTGATCTGGGTTCTATTTTGAATTTTTCTCCTTGAAAGACCTAAGTAGGCAACATGAAAGGCAAGTCAGTAAGAAAGAAAAATAATGTTTCATACATGTAGGCTACTGACCAAAGTTTTCTATGTAAAGCATATAGAGTATATTCTGATTTAAAATAAGAATAACTTCAAGGCAGATATTATAGTATTTATGTAGTTTGCAAAAGAAGTTTACATTATTTTTGCTATTGTGATGTAACATTTATGTGCAAGAACTACTTGTAATAAAAGGATTTAAATCATGCTTTTAGATATAATGGGCTAAAATAGAGTATTATGATTTGAAGGTGTAGATTTCACAAACTCTGTGTGGTGAGTCTATGTGAAGCTTATATCAAAGCTACCTATAAAATAAAATAAAAAAAGATCTTTCTCGTTGAGGTGTGTTATTGCTTTGTGTATTTTCTAAGGAAAAATATAGTTTGTAGTAACTATAGCACGCATTTCTGTTGCAGAAGAAAAATCAAATTTGCCATGAAGTACATACTCTCAGTGTTTTATGTAAGCATTTTGAATCTACAGCTGGCCAAAGGGTAGAGAATTGAAATTGAATTCCAGTCCCCAAATAGCTACTAAGGGATCTTTGAAGGTTTTATTTTGAGGAAGAACCATTTTTAGTACCCTGCAGCAATGTTATATTCAGAATGGTGTCTGGAGGGGATCCAAAGTGCAGAAACTCAGGGTAGAAATATATAGCTTTTGTTTTTATGCACACGTCTCAGTGATGGTGCAAGAGTAGAGAAGCCGTGTATATTTGGAAATGACAAGTGCTGGTGGTCACAGGGCTCATCAAGAACACTCGGCAAACTTGGCCCTTAGGAGAAAAAAAAACACTAAGAATATTCCTCCTCAAATTCTACGATCCCAAGCTTATCTGTGTCATTGAGGTCGTGGTACTGAAAACTTCATTTAGGCCTTATCAGACAGTCCTTGACTCAAAGCATTGACTACTCTCTAGCCAAATGAGATTAATTTTCTTAACATTTGTAGCACTGTCCAAGATGTTTCTGATAAATCTGTATTGGTGAGAAAAGTTAATCCTTTGTGAAGACTGCCTGCTTGGAGAGAAAGAATGTTTCGGAAATAAATTATTGAAATTTCTTTGTGAAATTTCTTACCTTCAGTGAAGGTAATTGCTGAAATTTTACCTTACCTTGGTGAATATTCTTTTTTAAGTGGGTAAGACTTGAGGCCAGTGTTTGGCCTTTAGAAGCTGTAAGCATGGAAATGATTATGACACCACCTTGACCCCGTTTGTAATTCCAAGTAAAAGCAATACTAAACCATAAAATGAATGTAAGCTTCCAACAGAGTTTTAATTTCCCTTATAATCAGCACTTTGATGCTCTTTATAAATACTAAAATTCAAAATCTAGAAACTTCAGTGCCCTGGCTTCACTGGCACACTGAGCACATGCTCAGGCCATGGTTGGATGACCCAGGAGCAAGGACCCCGTGGAGTCCGCAGCCACAGTATGAGGTGATGCAGAGGTGGAGCTCTGCTAATCTGTAGATGTCACCCCATGCAAACTCTAGAGTGTGTCATGCTTCATGTCTGTAGGCCAGTTTTCCTCCTGAAGTTGGAAAGGTTTTGTGCTGATTAGCTCATTAATCCTCTAAGCATTCTGGGAGGGGGCGGATAAGATTTCTTGGCCCTCTTTCTTAATGGGTTGAATAGATATAATAAAAGTAAGCCCTATGAAGACACCTGTGAAGGTGACTTAGTGACAAACTCAAGCCCTGTTAGACCCTGGAGTAAAAGTAACCAAGAGTTATCCTACATGGTGATGTATACTAAAAAGGATTAAAAACACCCCCAAACAGATCTGACTTCCAGGAGGCTTACCAGAGAAGTATATTCCCTTTGTGGACCACTAAATGTGGTGTTAAATTGGAACCCCCTAGGACTTCTTCCAATTTTACCCATTGTCTTTCAGGCTTAGGAATTGGGACATGAAGGATTTTTAAAGTAAGGGAAGCTGTATTTTGTGTTAGGGATGCTTTGCTGAACATATCACATAACTAGTCTTAAATTATGAGTATTTTAAATTTTCACAGACTAAATGCTGTGGGGAGGGATGTTTAGTTGTGTTTTTTGGCCCTAATGCTATATTTTATCTTTTTGCCATTTTATCTTTTATCTTATTTTATCTTTATGCCATTGTCTCCAGCAATTTTAGAGTGTGCTCTCTTCTAAATTAACATATGGTAAATGGTTAATGGCAGTTGTTAGGGGTTCAGAGTGTTTCCTTATCTATAACTTCTGAGCTAAAGATTTATAGTTCAGACAATAGCACAACGGTCATTGAAATCACATGTGCAGGTTCCAGTGCACATCAGTAAAACGTGGTCACATCATACTACGAAATGCACTGCGTCTGCATGACAACCCATGAGCAATTTCCTAGGCCGGACAGTTTTGGAATTCTCAGTTTTTGACAGCTTTTTAGAGAATTGCAATTTTATGCAGCAAAACTTTATAATATTTTTCTGTCTCAGCAAGTTTAACTTTGCATAATTCAAATTTCCATAAAATGTGTCTGTACTGTATTTGCTATTGAGCTTACAGCCTGCACATTGTACATTAATAGTAAGGTATATTGAAGAAAAAGAGGGGGCTGCCTGCCACAAGCCCATATTACATCTTTGTGTATATTAGAAAATGATATATTTCCATACCAGCCAGCTGCCAAAAAAAAAAAAAAAAGCCCTTTCTCAAGACACTTTTGCATCTACTAGAAAATTATCTAATATACTAATTTTGTTAGAACTTTACTGGTATCTACCAGAAAACTGTGCTAATACATATTACTGTCCACAGTGTGACTGACATGTAGAGCTGTGTAGTTCACCACTCACACAAATGTATATGACAACCATGTTAAAGAAAGCACTGGATTGAAATTCAGAATACCCTGGTTCTGATGTTTGCCTAAACTGTCTATGAAACTGTAGATATGATTGCTAATGTCCTAAATGAGAGGCTTAAATGATCTGTAAGGACCTTTCCAGCCCTAGAATTCTGATTCTATGCGTCATCTCCCAGCTGTTAATTCTGAAAAGAGCCCTGAATCTTTGTTTGGTTGGGTTTTTTTTGTTTTGTTTTGCTGGCTGGCCGTATGGGGGATCTGAACCCTTGACCTTGACGTTATCAGCTCCACCTAAGTCTGGATTTTTTGGATTTTACTCCTCACATAGGGATTTCAAGGAAAAGGAGTTCTGTTTTCATTTATATCAGTGTGCACTCAAGCTTTAGTGTGCATAAGAATTACCTAAGGAGACAATCTAAAATCTATGAGTTTTAGGCAGGTGTGAAATGCGTAATCATAAATCCATTATCAATACAGGGCAGAAAGGATTTCTAAAATAAAATGGAACTGCTAATCCATATGCTTATGTTTGCTAAAAGTGAAGTTAAATTTGAAATGTGTGAGCTGCTGTTTACTCCAGCAAGGGAAGTAGAAAACCACATTTATTTTACATTTAATTTAACCAACATCTTTCAAGCATATCCTTGGTGCTGGAGAACCCCCCTCCTCCTGCCGCCCGCCAAAAGAATAAAGCCCATGCCCTTAAAGGAATCCGCAAAATCATAACGCAAATGTATATACAAATACACAAATCTAGGGAACCAAAATGAAAGGGATCTGAAAATATTAGAGATGGGCATGTACATTTTGTTGTAGGCATCCTCAAGGTATCGAATGGGAACACTGGTGATACTGGTATTGTATTTTTTTAGATCTGGCCCCTACGGTATAATTCTTGATATAGAATTCTTCAAGACCTGGGAGAAGAAAAGGAAATCAAATAAAGAAGCTATGTGTGGGTTAAAAACTGTTTACAATTTATCTGGTACTGATAGTCTAAACTAGACTTCTTTGTTTGTTTTGTTTTGTTATGTTTTGTTTTGCTTAGGTGGATGCCTGACCACAGGTTTATATAAATCTAGGAAAATCTTCAGTCAGAAAAATAGTAACCATTCTGGATAGTCGAAGCAAGAAGGTATTCAAAACAGACTTATAAAACAGTTGTAAAGGCCTGGCTGGTTAGCTCAGTTGGTTAGAGTGCAGCCTTGTATCACCAAGGTCAAGTGTTTGGATCCCCTTACCCACCAGCTGCTGGGGGGAAAAATTACAAAACAGCTGGAAAGGCTAGAAAGAGAAAAGTAAGAAAGCCTATAGTTAGCTCTCAGGTTTGCAGCTAACTTTTAAGGAATTATTGCCACACAGGTCAGAACTTTTGGAAACTGCCTCCTGAGGCAGGTGATTTGTGGGAGGACACCAGAGGCCACTACAAAATCTCGAATCTCAAATCTGCTGCTAGAGGAAGAATATGGCTTATGCTTCCTTTCTGCCTTTATCTCTTGTAATTGTCTGGCACAAGCAGAATCCAAATTGGGATATTTACTGGCTTTATATTCTGGGAAATATAGTTCCCAGGCTTCCAGCCTTTCAGACACAGGGGAGAGCATGAAAAGGATCAGCAATAGAACTGACAAACCAATGCACGGAGGAAGGAAAAAGGACGGGAGGACGGATCTTCTTTGCTTCTAGAACTTTCCCCTTTCTAAGATACCAGTTCTATTGGTTTTTCTTAACTGAGGGAAGGAGATAATATCAATAGTTCTAGAGTAAGGGGTGAAAATTCTCTAAAAAATAAAGTGTTGGTACATATAATGTAGAGGTTCAACATTGTAGAATAGAGATCCTCTGAAGGCTGAATGGGAATAAAACAAAATATATGAATATAGTTCACTTATTATTAGCTATTCCTTATCCAGTCTGCAATATCAACGTTGAAATTAGAGCATGAAAAGTGAAATATTTGTGGTCGTAGCTGATATACAACCATAGCGAATACATCACTATCTAGTCTTTCCTTTAGGTTTCCAGATGGTGAGTAGAATAGGATCTTGAAACAAAGGTAGGTGTAAAATTTGGATGTGGAAAGTTGTTTAAAAATCAGATTTCAGGGTCTGGCTGGTTAGCTCAGTTGGTTAGCATGTCATGCTGATAACCTATACAGGGTTCAATCTTTGTACAGCCAGCCACCAAAAAAAAAAAAAAAAAGACTTCAGTGCTCCTACAATCTTAAACGGTGCAATGGATCAACTCCTTTTTAGAATTGAACAGTAATAGATCCAAGTTTCAGAGTTTGTGGTTTGTTTGGGAAAAGTAACACTAAAGTTTCTTCTTTTGATAGAAATAAGAGCCTGACTAATGCATCTTGTGAGGAAGTTATAATTTAGGGATTATCTTGATTTTACAAATGAATAAACCAAACCCACAAGATCGAGTGAGTATTTAAAATCTATGGTGACTAAATCCAGGATCAAATTTAGCTAAGTTCTTTAGATCTTCTCTATTCAGAAAAAGAAGAAAAAATAGGTTCCTAATAACTATATATAACTTCAGATTTCAAAGAGCCAATGTTTACTAATAATATGTTAGCCATTTTAGGGATTAAGAATGTGTTCTTTGAGTAATTCAGCTTTTGAGAATGTATGCTAAAGAAGTGATTCCAAGTCAGGAAAAGGCTTTGTACACAAAGGTAGTTAAAACAACATGATTTATAGCAACTGGAAACTTCTAAACAATCTAAACATTCAAGTATGGGATAAATGTAAAGTATTTTAGTCAAGCACACAGACTCTGGAACCAAACTGCTTAGATTTATATCTTTGCTCTTTTACTTCCTAGTTGTGTGACTTTGGGCAGTTTTTCTGGACCTTAGTTTGTCTATAAAGTGGGGATAGTAAATATACCTATTTCATAAGGATTCTGTGGTGGGCATTGGGTATGTATAGTTGTCATTATTGATGGAATGCTATTTAGCAATTTAAAATTATAGGTATAAACAATCTAATAATACTGAAACATGTATAATGTGGAATTTGCTGATGAATTGGATATTATATCAAGATACGTGTCTTGTTAAATAAAAATTATAGGAGGCCATTATTTTGGACTAAGTTCCTGCAGTAGGCCCCCAAAGACTAAACTAAAAATCAAAGTGGAGTCTCCTCTGCTAAGTTCCACCAAATCTAAACTAAGTCGTGGTCTGACCTTCCAGGAAATAAGGAGAGAGAGATAACAGCCAATTTCCCACACAGACCAGTTTAAATTTTCAATAGACATGGTAATGAAATTCCCTCCGCTTTAATCCTTACATGAAAAGGATAGCCTGAAGTAACCTGATGTTAAATAATCAGTAATTTTTCTATTGTTCTGTCTCCCTGTTCCCACCTTACAAGGAAGGTAACTTTAAAATGACCAATCTGCTTTTTGTTCTTTGTTTCTGCTTTCTTCAGCCTTTTCTGTTTATAAAAGAACACTTATTCTATTTTATGGAATGATGCACTGCCCGATTCTAAAATCACAATAAAGCCAATTAAAATCTTTAACTAAATTCATTGTAATTTTGTCCTTTGACAGTCTTTTCTTTTGTTTTTTTCTTTTTTGAAGAAACTAATTTTATTAATATTGTTTTTACATTCTAGGATGTTGTTGCGGAACAGTTGGGAGGGAGAGGGAGAGGGGAAAGGGGAAGGAAATGTGATGGAAGAGGGAGGAAGGAGGGGCAGGATTGACCGCTGTGGCGCCTCCCTCATTCCCACAGGGGAGACCAGGAGGCTTCCAGCAGTGGCTTGGTCTTGCTGGGCTGGGTGCAGATGTCAGGGGGATGTAGCAAAAGCCCTAGCCCTCTACCATCCCAGCTTGGGAACCTGTGGCCCTTCTTGCTGCGGCTTGGTGGTCGTCCCTGGTCTGGTTGCCTGTGTCAGGGAGCATGGCCGAGGCCCAAGGCCCCCCCCACCCCCACCTCCCCAGCTCAGGAGAGCCCAGGGCCTTTCCTGCAGCAGCTAAGTTGTCACTGCTGGGCTGGCTGAGCATGTTGTGGGGGCATGGTTGAGGCCCTTGGCCCCCCACCATCCCTGGTGAGGAGAGCCCAGAGCACTTCCTGTGATGGCCCTTTGACAGTCTTAAGGACAACTTCAAGGGTTTTGGTCCAAACTTTCACAACAGTGAAAGAAAAGGGGCTCACTGTTAGCTAAGTTGGTTAGAGTGCAGCCTTGTAACACCAAGATCAAGGGGAAAGGGTTAGGTTCCCTGTCCTGGCCAGCTGCCAAAAAAAAAAAAAAGAGTGAAAGAAGAATCAAAGAAAAAAAAGGAAAAAAATTGAACAAAAGAAAAAATGAACTACTGCAAGAGTGGAATTGATTTTTACTGAGAGAGAGAAGATGGAGCTGCAGATGTGGAGGTAGGTGGGAATCAGGAACTCAGTTTAGGTGTGTGACATTTTATGTTTCAGAGACACAACCTGGTGGAGATGTCAAGAAGGCAGCCAGATAAGTAAATCTGGAGCTTAGGAAAGAGGTCCAGAGACAGGAGATATCGATCTTGGATTCACCAGCAAATGGACGGTTTTTGAAGGTATGGTATATGAAAGTATACTTGGACAGGGAGTATAAATAGAGAAAATAACAGGTCTGAGAACTGACCTCGGAGGATTCCCGATGTGTAAGGTCAGAGAAATGAGGAGTCAGTTAAGAAGACTGAGAAGAAGAAGCTGGTGGTCTAGGAAGCAAACGAGAAGTCAGTGGAGACCCAGGAGTGAACAATTGTGTCAAATACTGCAAGTTGAAGTTTGAGATTTGACTGTAGATTTGGCCTTGAGGCTATTGATGACCTTGACAAAGGCATTTCAGGGGAGCGCTGGAGAAGAAAGCCTTATTGGAAGGGTTCAAGGGAGAATGGGAGGAGAGGATTCGAGACAGTGAGGGCAGGTGGCTTTTTGTTTTTGTTTGTATTTTCTGAAAAGGGGCCAGAAATTTGGGGCAGTAGCTGGAGGGGCATGTGAGGTCAAGGAAGGGATTTTGTTTTAAGATGGGAATTATTATAGTTTATTAGTTCCTGGTAGGAGTGGTATAAATGATCATTTAGGAGAGGTCACAATTGCTGGAAGAAATGGGTTCCAGGGTACAGGTGGAGGGGTCTGATCTTTGACCTGAACAAGGACATTCCATTCATAGTAAAAGGATGAGGACAGTATTCATGCAGGTAGTTCAAAGATGTGGTGATGGGGGTAGTGTGTTTACCGTTTTCTCCTATCTTACAGGTGAGTGAGTGTTCCATTCCAGATCATTAGCAGAGACTCATGGTAAGGCAGAAGGAATTGGAGGTTTGAGAACAGAAGTTGAGAAATCACTCCCTAGAATAGTGAGCAGTGAGTGGTCCAGGGGACTTAGCAGTTGCCAGACCAAGGCCCACCCAGTGAGGCTGGTAGGTACAGGTTTAAGGTTTAACCATTCAGAAAGGTCATGTGTTTCTCTCCAACCTTTCTAGCTGCCTGGCTGTAGTAATGGTATAGACAAAAAGTTGAATTGTTTCGTCAGGCAATGTCTGGACTCCACCAATTAAATCAGAATCTCTGTGGCTTGGGACCAGCTATGGATACATCCAAAGTGACTGTCATGTGCAGTTAGAGTTGAGAACCATGGATTAAAGCAAGAAAGTAAAGAGAAGGAGCACCAAAGAGCCTGAGATCCAGGAAATCGAGCTGTGAAAAATTCAGTGAATATTTAATGACCTAAACGTGAGCTTTAAATTCAGCTAGTATCGTAATTCAGAGAACAGGAGCCAAGGAGGAGGAACTAACACTGACTGAGTACCTGCTATGGGTTAAGAATTGTGCTAAGCACGTTATATGCTTAATCTAGAAACAACCCTTGGCAATAAGAATTTTAAGCTCTACTTTAGTGAATAAATTGAGACTCAGGAAGGCGGAGTAAGTTGCCCATAGCTCCACAGCTAATAAGTAGTAAAGTCACCGTTTGAATCCAGAACCAATTTACTTTTAAGATTTTGTGAAAGATGGGCTAGCTGGTTAGCTCCCTTGGGAGAGCATGGTGATGATAACGTAAAGGTCAAGCATTGGAATCCCCAATTGGCCAGTTGCCAAAAAAAAAAAAAAAAATGTTGAGCTGTGTGTTAAAGGATGAGTAGGGTTTTGATTTTGGAATGTGGCAGGGGTTCCCAGTGGGAGAAAAAAAGGCATGGAGGCAAGAAGGAGCATGCTGAATCCAAGAAATATTCAGGGAGAAGGACTCTTCCTGTGGCCAGATGGGTTGAAGTAAACGAAGGAACAAATGATCCAACCAACCAACTAATAGATGAATTGAGAGAGTGTCTGTCCTCAGTGGCCAGACAGCTGCGCTGCTGACAGCATACTTGGGGCCCGAGGAAGCCGCATTGCAGAATGCTAAGTGAATGTTCCCTGCATTGTTTGTACAGTTCATTATTTTAAAAAAAAGGATAGCTCTTGGGCTCCATTGAGATAAAAAATGGTCTCTGAGTATAAGTTCATTATCATCTGTCACCATGGCTTGGGAGCTTTATGTGTCCATGGAATCTCAGAATCTATATTTCTCCAGCTTTAATCTCAGGGTCGATATCCCAACACAACACTGTTCATAATAAATAGCTAGTATTAAATGATAAAGCAGGCTACTCTGTTTTATTTTATTTGGCTTTCAAGCCAATCAATTTTATAGCTGACTGTCTGAGTGCTGAAAAAAATTCAGAGACAGCTAAGAATCATGAAAAACTAGAACACACTGACAAAATGAATCTTTATCTCCCCTTTTTCCCCCACAGAATGAGGCCCTAGGTAGATTGTTGATTATTCATCTAATAAGGCAGCTGCTCACAGAAATGGTCCCTTTGATTGGTTTGCAGAGAAACTCTATTTTATGCCCCTTTAGCCAGTGGATACAGCTTCTCATGTGCAACTGTGTGATGTGCTCAGTGATAATAACATTGGTTTGCTTACCTTCTCACAGAGATTTTTTTTTTTTACTTTGATAATATGGAAAATCATAATTTCTGAAATGGTAGCACAAAAATTGGGGTATATGGAAAGTCATCTAGCATCTCTCCTCAAAAGTACTGCTGATTAGAAAGCTGCATCTCCCCACTCTCTGCCTCGTTATTCCTTTTGGAAATAAATGTGGTTCAAATAAGGTGGAAAGTATCTTGCCTATTCTTGGGTGGAAAGCATTCACTTTTCAGTTTTTATCTTATAAGAAAAAAGATACAAATGATCCAATCAAAAAGTATGCAATAAATTCAGCATAAAGTGCAACTTCTAAGTATAATATTTATGCTTGCCTGAGTTTCAATTTCTGCCAAAGAAAGTCTTTTTAATTCCAGTCATTCATTGATGTAGCATGCACTATTCAATCATTCATTGAGCAAAACTTTACAGAGTACCTACCATGGGACAGAGTGCTGGGTACTAAGAAAGATACCAAGAGAAATAAAATGGACCCTGAGCTCAAGAATAGCAAATGCTAGTGACTAAGGCTCTACCAGTAGATATTCATGGATCAAGAAAGGGGCTAGATACTCACTGATTGCCCACACTGTCCAAAATGCATGACCAAGTCCCTCACCAGATCTATAGCTATCAAAAAGTGCCATTTGGATTGCCTATGTATAAACTTGAAGGGTATGGTATAAAATTCATTATTGCTGTGTGATCAACTAAAATTCTCCTAAGAACCAACGACTGCAAGTGTATTTGCATGTGATGTGCACTTTTTTTTTTTTTTTTTTTTTTAAAGATGACCGGTAAAGGGGATCTTAACCCTTGACTTGGTGGTTGTCAGCACCACACTCTCCCAAGTGAGCCACGGGCCGGCTGTGATGTGCACTTCTTATGTAGATTATATAAGTGAATTACAGACTGCTATGGGTTGATTGAACTGTGTCCCCCAATATCTATATATTAAAAGTTTAATTCCCATTGTAACTGTTGAGGGTGGGAATTCTATTATGGTAATTAAAAGGTGGGGCCTTGAAGAGGTGATTAGATTGTAGGACCATTCTGTAGTAAATGGATTAATAATGGCAGTCACGGGTGTGGTTGTGAAGGCTTTCTAAAGATAGTGAATGAGGAGGTTAGTCTCTGCTCTCTCTGCTCCACCACATTTGCAATTTGATACTCTGCCTCACACCAAGGTTCTCACCAGGTGGGCTCCCTGGACTTTGGACTTCCCAGCCTAAGAGACTGTAAGCAATAAATTTCATTTTCTTTACAAAATAATCAGTTCTATGTATTTTGTTATAAGCAACAGAAACAGACTAATACACAGACATACTTTTAAAAAATGATTGCTATCCTGTGGCATATTCCTGGATTTTTATTTCCTTTATTATTTTTTGACTATTAAAATCCATTTGATTATCTTATAGAAGTCTCTAGACAAGAGGAGTTATGGGGTGGCTGGGAGTGCTATGACAGATGTTACCTGGAATGCTAAGAGTTTCACTGTCATCACATGGAGGACATTCCCACAGAGTTAAACGCAGGCTCTAGCACCTGGAGGAGACAGTCCTTGGCTTCCAGGACACATTCTCCTGGTTGCCCCTTCCAAGTCCCTTTTATTGGTTTTGCTCCTCTCCCTGACTTCAAAATGCTGGAGGGCTCCACCACTGGTCCAGTTCTCTTTGCTGTCTACCCTCACTTGCTTTGTGATCTCCTCCAGCTATACGACTCTAAATACCATCTATATGCTGGTGACTCCCAAATTTATGCCTACAGCCCAGATCCCTCCCTCTCAAACTCCAAACTGGTATAGAAAATTCCCCTTGGATGTCAAGTATACATTCCCTCCGACCCCAAACCTGCTCTACTTACAGCCCTCCCCATCTCAATTGATGGTAACACAATTGTTCAGGTTACTCAGGCCAAAAATCTTAGAGTCCTTCACTTCTCTTTTTCTCATACCCACATCCAAGATGTCAACAAATTGCCTTGCTTCTTTTCAACATTAAAGCAGAATCTGGCCACTCATTGCCACCTCCCATGCTATTTCCTGGTCTGAGCAACTTTCATCTCTTGCTTGGATTCCTACACACCCTCTGACTGGTCTCCCAGCTTCTACTCTTTCCCTTCTACAGTCTATTCTCCAAACTGCAGCCAGAGTGGTCCTTTTAAAATTCACGTCAAGTCATGTTACTCCTCTGCTTTAAGCCTTGCAATGTCTTCCCATCTTACTAAAGTGATGTCCACGACCTTCATGATCTAGCTCTGTCACCTCTCTACCTCTTCTCCTTGTACTCTCTCCCTCACTCCCACCACTCGAGTTACATTATCCTCTTGCTTGTCCTTGAACTTGTCAGGGATGCTCCTACCTCAGGGCCTTTGCACTACTGTGCATATTTAATATATACATTTTGATGAGTCTGGACATATGCATACACACATAATACCATCAACACAAAGTACTAAACATATTCATGACCTCCAAATATTTCCTTGTGTTCTTGTGTGTGTGTGATAAGAACACAACGTGACTGGCATTCTTTGGCCCTGAGAAGGTTTTTAAATGTTGTTTACTTCTCTAATCATGACAATTGCTATAAAGTAAACAAAAGTTTAGAAAAAATTTTTCAAAACACAACATGAGATATATCCTCAACATATTTTACAGTGCACAATACTGTATTATTTGTTTCTGTTGAATTTGTGTTAACATAATACCAAAGGGAGCAGAAGAACACTCTTCTGAACAACCCCTAGGCACACAAATTCCAGTATTCTAATCACTAACACTCTTTGTGTGCTTGTAGTAAGTTGGGCACTGTGGGAAG
Organism: Cynocephalus volans; assembly: GCF_027409185.1. Classification (NCBI taxonomy): domain Eukaryota; kingdom Metazoa; phylum Chordata; class Mammalia; order Dermoptera; family Cynocephalidae; genus Cynocephalus; species Cynocephalus volans. Next base: position 74,156,333 of record NC_084467.1, on the reverse strand, counting down.
CCCTCTACATGCACCATTTCTTTTAATAAAAGTGTAACCAACTAGTCAGGCAAAGTCATTAAGAGAGACACCAGAATTCAATTGGATACCATTTTAATAACCCTAAGGGTTTGTTATCCTAACAGATTCAAAGAATATGAAAAGAATGTAGAATTCTGTCAAGTTCAATGTCTTTAGAGATAACCAGAAAATATACCTATATATGTTAATTATTGGTAAATATAAAACCTAATCAAGTGAAGTGTGCAGTTTGGGAGAGGGTGTTGGTGCAGACTTATGTGATAAGATAGAGAAACCTGGTAAGCAGAACATGAACTCAGAGCCGTGGACTGCAAGACACGCTCATCTGAAGGGCATTGATAGTGCTACTATAAATGGAAATAACCATGTCCCAGAAGTGCTGCTGTCAATCAGTGTGCCAACCACCACCTCTGGGCATTACCATGACTCACTGGAATGACAGTTAACTCTTCTGTGGGTATAGAGTAAAAATGGTGGCCTCTAAAAATATATGTCCATGTCCAAATCCCTGGAACATGTGCATGTTACCTTATTTGGGAAAAGGATCTTTTGCAGATATGATGAAGTTAAAGATCTTAAAATAAGATCGTCCTGGAATACTCTGCTGGATCCTAAATCCAATGACAAGTGTCCTTATAGGAGACACACAGAGGAGAAGATGATGTGAGGATGGAAGCAGACATCAGACTGATGTGGCCACAAGCCAAGGAAGCCGAGGAATGCCAACAGCCACCAAAAGCTGGAAGAGGCAAGCAAGGATTCTCCTCTAGAGACCCCAGAGGGAGCAGGGTCCTGCTGACACTTTGATTTCAGACTTCTGGACTCCAGAACTGTGAGAGAATGAATTTCTGTTGTTTTAAGCCACCCAGTTTGTGCTGACTTGTGATGCAGCCCTAAGACACTGATTTATTGGGTAAGTGTCACTCAACCCCAGGCTGATTTAGATTTAAGTATGGATGTACGTAAGGAAATCAACCTGTTGTATATTAATAGATTGTGTGAGGAAGAAGGACATATTTGGTATCTCATGTGCCTGCAATGTTTAAGACAATTTGGCCTATATGAGAATTAACAGATTTTAAATTCTAAGTTATAATATGTGAATAATTTAGACTTTTAAGTTATAATTTTACAGTTTATATTCAGTACTGAAATATTTAAAAGAAGTTGATTAAATGTATTGATTTATTGGTGTTCTGTATTATTTGAGTGCTAGGAAAGGCTATATTAGTTTAATCAAAACATTGAAGAAATTTTTAAAACAAATAGAATACATTGATTTACAATTGCAATTTTAAATGCTTGAACGTGTTAAATTAGCTAAACTCATAAATAGGATCACATATAATTCAAAGGCCCTTAACACAGTTTTTAAAAATATGACAGGCTATGTACGATACACAAGGAACAATAAGATTTGATGCAAAACTTAAAAGCTTCAGGAAAAATTAGTTTTCTTAATCTGTAACTTCAATAAATTGAAAATTAATTTTTAAAAGCAGCATTAACCTTGGAATAGTTTTTACTGCCCTAAAAACTACTCAAGGGCACCGAAAAGCTCATATTTAATAGAAGCCACATAAAAGAGACTTTCTAATTATTCCATCCTTCAGGAGCAGTGCCAGGGGAGGCAGTCAGCAGAAGTGAATCGGTGTCCGGACAGTGCGAAGGTGATCTATGCTGTGGTCAGAACAGCACAAGACCATGAACTTCACTGGCAAGGGCCTTTGTTCTGAGTCAAAGCGTTCCTTGGCAGGTGGAGAAACAACAGCTTCAAAGGCCTCTGGTGACTGAACAGATAACATGAATTCCATCAAAGCTCGACTTCCGTGCATCCCTGCCTGTCCTCCCCAAGACACTGCACTGAGTGTGATGTTCAAGGAAGCATGTGACTTTCTGTTTCCTTTGTTTAGTTTGAGAAACCAACTCTGTCCCCACAGAGAAAACCACAGAATGATTGTTCTGAAGTGGTAACCATATCTGGTTTTAGTATTTTAGTTCCCATTCATTGCTGCTTGTATCATTGGTTTCCTTATGTACGGCTGCTGGTCCTAAAATCTCCATTTGCCTCCAAGGTGGTTGATTGGTCAGACCCTCTTCCTCTTGAGTGTAGCCAGACCTGTTACTTTATTTCAACTAATATAATAGGACAAAGGTGATGCGATGTCCCATATGAATTCCGTTACATAGGATGGTGATGCCCCTCTTGCTAGGAGAGGGGCATCACAGCCCATCCTTTGCTAGCTGTGAAGAAGCAGGCTGCCACATTGTGTGCAAGGAGTGGCAGCACGGCAAGGAAGTGGGGTAGAGACTGAGGCCCTCAGTTTGACAGCCCACAAGGAACTGAATGCATCAACAACTACGTCAGCTTGGGAGCCTATTCTTTCTTCTCCTGCCAAGCTGAGGAATGAGAGCCCAGCCCCCACTGACACCTTGATTGCAGCTTGCAGATGAGATCCTGAAGCACGGGCCCAGCTGCACATGCCCGGACTCCTGACCCACTGAAATTGTGAGAAAGTAAATGTGTGTTGTTTTAAGCTGCTGATTAGGTGGTGATGTTGTGATGCAGCAATAGATTGATTCAGGTTAATCTGAATTAATCTATTAATTTACATTTTAGGACAGCGTTTCAGGAGACATGTACACTATGTTCCCATGGTACTTTGGAAATTCTCAGAACAGGGCATTGCAAATGTCTGTCTCCCCACTTGAAGCCACTGGCCATATCTTACCTGTAAGTCTCGTCATCTGTACAATGAGGATAATAATAGTACCTACTGATTAGGGCTGCAAATTAGATCATTTAAGACCCGGGTTTAACACTGTGCCTGGCACTTAGTAAGTGCTCATTAAATGCTACCTCTAAATCTCCCGGGCTTAGCACAGTACTAGCACATGCTTTATAAATGCTTATTGAATGAATGACTAAATGCAAGAATTGATGCAGAAGGCCAGCACATCAATACTTCATGTCAAAAGGAAAAGTGTTAGAAGTTCGGCTATCATCCCCATGGTCTGCCAGAAGGAAACAAAGGTGTCTAAAACAGTGCTGTCAGGGTGGCTAAGCAAACCCAGGCAAAAGCAGGCCTAGGTAAGGTGTCATCTGTCAGGGGCTACTTTTTTGGTTCTGCTCACTCTGGGCACCAGGTCTTGACTGGAATAGATATGTGAGTTTCACCCAAGGGTTCTTTTAATTCAGGGTTTTATAAACCAACACTTTATATTAAGAATAATATACATTGATCCTTGTACTGGCCAGCCACCAATTAAAAAAAAAAAAAGAACAATAAACAGTTTACATAGCAATACACAATGAAGTATATAAGATAATTGGCAGATTCTGATGTGACTTTCTAATTCCACCTTTGAAGGGATCTAATAATAAACTTTAATAGTCCCCTTGCTACTTCATTCATTCATTATGCATTCATGCATTCCGCCCACAAACACTTATTGAGGACAACTCTATGCCAGTCGCTGAGTTAAGCACCCGGAATATAGCAGTGAGCAAAGCAGACCTACTTGCTCTCCTGGGGCTAGTGTAATGACAGATCTGGTCTGAGCCTCTTCTGTAAGTACTGAGCAGCCCCTCCCTACCCCCTAGCTGTTTGTGCTATGCTGGAATGTCATGCTCTTGTTTCTGTGTCCTTAGTACTCTTTGCAAAGTCTTGACTCTTTGTTTATGCACTTGCTTCAAGAAGAGTCTTCAGGCATTGAGTCTTCATCAGGTAAATTTTATGGAAGACTTTTCTCCCTTGTAAGTTCCTTCCCATGGGACCGGGAGAGTGATTTTGCAACTAGTTGTCTCTTTAATCTGGATGTTCTTTGTGTTCTCCTTTCTGATGTTTTCTCTGAGGGATGTGAGCAGGAGAGACAGGAGGAAGCTTTGATGTTTACAAGTTCCTTCATAGCTTGGAACATGATCTAAAAGTGGCTCCTGCACTGTATAACACTCCACATTTGCAGACATTGTGAGAGGTAGACGTCGTTGATACCTGACCTAGCAGATTCCAGCCGTGGCTCTTGAGTTGTGGAATGGAGTGATGTAATCACCAATAGAGCACAGAGAGAGTGATAAGAAGGAAGTCCAGCTATGAGGAATTTGACATATCCCCAGGCAGCCAGGAAAGACCAGCTCCCAACACCCCTAGCCCAGCCTACAGCTACTGATATAGTTTTATCTTTTTTAGCAAAAACTTTGGAGCCACCAAGTGGAATTATAAACAATGAAACGTGCTTTAAAGTTTTTAAAAATAATATAATACAATATTTTAAAATAAAATAATACAACGAACAGCCATGAAACTACCATTCCATTTAAGAAATAGAACATTGTAAATAAATCTGAGCAGGGTTGCCAGATTTAGCAAAAAACAAACAATGATAGTGAAAAAGGATGCCCAACTAACTGAATTTCAGATAAACAATCAGTACATTGTTTAATGAACGTATGTTCTGTGCAATATCTGAGACATATTTATACTAAAAAAGTTACTCATTGTTTAAATTCAAAGTTATCTCTGCCTCCTGTATTTTATCTGGCAACACTACCTGTGAGATCCTGGCCAGTCACAGCCCCGTGTCCCCTCCCTGGCAGGTAACCATTACCTTAGAATTTGGCTTTGTCATCCCTTTGCTGGTGTTGATAGTTTTGCCACATATATACATACTGCTAAGCAAAATATTGCTTTCTTTGCTTCTTTTCCAAGTTTATTAAAATATCATATTTCATGTATTATTTTCCTCTCAACATTCTATATCTGCAATTCAATTATGTAGTTGATTTATTTTCACTGCTACAGCTGTTTTATGAATCTATCACAGTTGATTTGTCCGTTCTCCAGGTAGTGAATGTTTGGGTTGTGTTCAGTTCGTTGTTGTTTTAGTCCGTTTTGTGTTGCTGGAACAGAACACCAGAGACTGGATAATTCATAAAGAAATTTATTTCTTATAGTTCTGGAGGCTGGGAAGACCAATATCAAGGTGCTGGCATCTGGCGAGGGTCTTGCTGCATCATTTGATGGTGAAAGGCAGGGGGCAAGAGAGCACACAGGAGGGGTGGGGAGGGGAACCAAACTCATCCTTTTATCAGGAGCCTACTGCCATGATAACTAACTCACCCCCAAGTTAATGGCATTAATCCATTCGTGAGGGCAGATCCCTCGTGACCTGATCACTTCATAAAGGCCCTACCTCTCAACATTGGGGATTAAGTTTCCAACACATGAACTTTGGGGGACATGTTCAAATTATACTAGTTGCTGATTCCAACAATGCTGTCTCGAACTTGCCACCTGGTGCTCATGTGCAAGAGCTTTTCTAGGGCATATTCTAGGAGTTATAAGAGATGTACAGTCTCAACTATACTAGATCATGTCAAATTGTTTTCCAAAGTGATTGTATCGCTGGTCTAGCCTCTCACTTAGGAAGTTTCTATCTTTTGAATTTTGATGCTTCAACTGAAACTTAATTGAACATCCTTTTACACATATCTTAAATTCTTTCCATTCATCCTATGAGGTTAGTATAACATTGATCCAAAAAGCAAATAAAACAGCACTAGAATGGAAAAGTATAGGCCAATCTTATTTATAAGCAAAGTTGCAAAAATTCTAAATAAACTATTATCAATCAAATCCTGCTGGGCATGAAAAAAAAACCCTGCAGGTATTATAATCCATAATACTTAGTTGGGTTTATCCAACTTAGTAAAATTGAGTTAATGTTATAAAATTAATTAATGTAATTCATTATATTAACAGATTAGAGAAGGAAGACCATTTGATCATTTCAGTAGATGGGGGAAGCATTTGAGAAAAAGCAACCTAATTTGTAATAGAAACTTTGAAAATTATAATTAAAAGGTAACTTCTTTAACAGGCTTTAGGCCAAAAATCAAAAAAAAAATTATGGCAGATATCATCCTTACTGATAAAACTTACAAGTGTTCCCTTTAAAATCAGGAACAAGTTGAGGATGCCCATATCATCCTTCCGTCCAATATTACTCTAGTGATTCTAGTTTCCCTTGGAGAACTCCATTTGTGCCCTCAGCAGCTAGGCAGGTCCAGGGAACTTGTGTCTGTGTTCCACCTAGAGCACATAAGGCAGGAAAGGCACTGGCTAGCTGATGTGGTAATGGAGTGAGAGAAAGGTGTGGCTGGGCTTGAATCAGCTTGCATTCCCCTAATTTGCCTGGGCAAAGAATGTATGAGTGTTTCCTTGGCCCGCATACACCTAGACATGCACAAAAGAGTTGGCACTGGGTCGTCTTAGATTAACTCAAATAGAGTCAGATCAGTTGGAGAGGTGGACAGGATTCATTATGCGAGAAGCTGGAGGTGGATACTGCTTTCCTTGGTACTAAGGGGTGGTGAATAAGCAACTTCTAGAATACAGTGCATTCATTCAGATCAAAGGAAATCAACAATGATGGGGTGAGAAAATAGGTTCTCCAAAGTACACATGAAATCACTCCATGATGGGCCGGCCCGTGGCTCACTCGGGAGAGTGTGGTGCTGATAACACCAAGGCCACGGGTTCAGATCCCTATATAGGGATGGCTGGTTAGCTCACTTGGGAGAGCGTGGTGCTGACAACACCAAGTCAAGGGTTAAGATCCCCTTATCGGTCATCCTCTTAAAAAAAAAAAAAGAAATCACTCCGTGAGAGAAAGAATCAGCTTCAAATACCCGGCTGACCCAGGGAGAGCAAAGCACTCTTATGACAGTACCAGTTAAGTAAGGACCTTCTGCTCACCTTCCTTCCCCACCTCCCAAACCTGGAGAGGATCAGAAGCAGCAGTGAGTGAATGGAGAATGTGTCAGTTATTAAGTTGTTGTCTTTCAGCTCCAAGCTCGCCCTTTTATTCTCTGCTTTGTGATACTAGGGCCAGAACCCTGCAAACCACGTTTCTGCTTTGCCAGCTGTTCCCTGTTGGGCTTTGAAATCAAGGTGCTAGAGGGAGTCTGGAAGGCTGGAGGAGCAGAAGGGATGTGATCCTCCAGTTTGTTCCTGTGCACTTCCTGTCTACTCATGTTTGCTGAGTGTCACCTCAGCACTGCATCTTCACTGCATCAGTGGTAGTTCCTTCCACAGCAGCAGCTGATCCAGTTTGCAGTTTCTACAAAACTTGCAAGATCAGACTCATTACATCCACTCCTTCATCCTGAAAAATTTCTACTGGCTGGCCAGTGTCTCCTCTTCTGAGTCTGGGTCCCAGCCACCCAAGGTCACTCCTCTGAGCTCAGACACACCAGCAACAGACAAGCATCACCTTCTCCGCCGGGGTCACAGTTTTAGCTCTGTAGGATACTTTGTCTAAGCTTTTAAGTTGTTTTGTTGTTGTTGTTTTTGCAGCTGGCCAGTACAAGGATCGAACCCGGGACCTTTGGCATTATCAGCACCACGCTCTAACTGACCTATCAGGCCAGCATAAGTTTTAAGAATTCTCTCTTGCTTTTATTTCCTCAGCCCTGGAATGGGTAGCTGCTTCCTGAAATTATTGTTTATGATAGCTTAAAGTCTCTTCTTGTCTCTTTAGTTACCTGGTTAGTAGCTTTACATTTAGTTAATAATTCTTTTATTGGCTGCTGGCTGGTAAGGTGATCTGAACTCTAGTTATTATTCTTTATATTAAATTCTTTCTCAGATAACTGGTGTGTTTTCTGTGTCCTGATTGGACTCTGATTACTATGGGGGAGGGGTGATTAAGAAGGTGAGAGGGAAGAAGAGAAGACTCTAACTTCATTTTCTTCCCCCAAAACAGGTGGTCAGCCTGCCATAGCCCCTAGGTGGGAGAAAAGAAGGTGGACTGGAGCAAAGCCGTAACTTTTAAATTGAAAGCCTGGCTTATTACATCAGACTGGACATCTTAAGTTACTAATCTGAGTCTGGGTTTGTTTCTAAAAATAAATATAAGTATTTCTATTACTCAGTAATAGCCATAAAAGTCAAGAGGCTTGTCTTAGTTTTTATCCAATGGCAGGGGATGATTTAAAGAGACAGTAGGAGACAAAACTTTCTTAATTACATCCCATGAATCCTGCTTATTTAGCATATTGGTTTTAATCTGAGTCTGTTATTGAAATGTCTTGTAAAACGCACAAACAAAACTCTCTAAGCCTAGGATTTCTGTCATGGAAGATTTTTACTGCTAATTATACAGGCTTTCTATTTCTTTTTTGGTCAGTTTTGGTAAGTTATATTTGTCTAGGAATTTGTCCATTTCATGCACATTTTCAAACTTATTGTCATAAGGTTTTCCATCTTATATTTGTATTATCTTTCTGTATCCTCCTTTTTCATTTCTAGTGTTATTTGTGCCTTCTTTCCTTATATATATTTTTAATTTCTTTATTCAATCTTTCCAGAGGTTAGTCTCTTCAAAGAGTCTATTTTCAACGTTGTCAATAGTTCTTACTGTATCTGTTACCTGTTTCTCTAGTTTAAGATTGTTATTTGCTTTTTACTTTCTTTAGGAATATTTTGTTTTTTCTCTCTACCTTCCTATGTTTGATGCTTGGCTTATTTTTAAACCTTCTTTTTTCAACTAAACATTTAAAGCTTCTAATTTTCATTCATGTGTCCTTTAGAGAACCTGTTACCATCCTCTATCACAGCTGATTTCCCATGTGCATATCCCTTGAGTGTAGTTGTCATGCAATTCTTAGTTTTTATACTTCACCGTATGATATTGTTGTGATGAAGAGTTATTAAGTAATGTGTTTTTGTTTAATTTTTAAACTCTTTATTGAAGAATGATATAGAAAATGCAAACATATATTCATATAATACAGAAAAGTGCACATGTCATAAGTGTATAGCTTGAAAAAGTTTCACAAACTATATACACCCATGTATCCACACATTAGGATTTAAACACAGATATGAACACTTGTTTTTTATTAAGATGAAATGCGTAACATAAAGTTAACTATTCTAAAGGGTACAATTCAGTGGCATTTAGTACATTCACAATGTTCTGCAACTACCACTCTTATCTAGTTCCAACACATTCTCATCACCCCAAAAGAAAACCCTGCACCCATTACACACCCACTCTCCCTTCTCCTCTCCCCCCAGCCACTGGCAACCACCAATCTTTTTGTCTTTGGATTTTTAAGTAATGTGTTTTCAAATTTCTAAAAGTATGGAGTTTTTTTTTTTTTTAAAGATGACTAGTAAGGGGATCTTAATCCTTGACTTGGTGTTGTCAGCACCAACGCTCACCCAGTGAGCTAACCGGCCATCCCTATATGGGATCCGAACCCGTGGCCTTGGTGTTATCAGCACCACACTCTCCCGAGTGAGCCACAGGCCAGCCCCAAATTGTAATTTTCACTGGTTTCCAATGTAATCATGATGTGGTGTTATGATACTGATTCTTTGAAATGTGCTAAGATTTGATATTTGCTTGACTCAATTCATTATCAGTTTTTGTAAATGTAATATGTGCTTTTGAAAAGAACATACATTCTCTGATGGTTGAATGCAGTGCTCTATGTAAGTCTTTTATATCAGACCTGTTAATCATGCTGTTCAAAATCTTTATAACTTCACTGAATTTTTTTTTTTTTTTTTTTTTTTTTTGGCTGTTTGATCTATCTGTTACTAAGAGAGACATGTTAAATCTCCCACTTTGATCATGGATTTGTCAATGACTCCTTAAAGTGCTGTCAGGTTTTGCTGTAGTGATAGACTTTTCAGATAACAAGGAAAGGCACTAATCAGAGCAGAAACTTCAGATGTGCTCAATGTGCAAAAAGACACACTGCTTCAGTCTTTTCTGCCCTATTCGCCCAGTTTGGTCAAAGTCTTCGTAGAACAAGGAGGCTCTTGCTTTCTCTCTTTCACCTCCTCTCTTTTCCTTCCTCCCATTCCAGAAAAGCATATATTTAAAATCAAAAAAATGGCCTAAGAAGATACCGAATAAAAATACTGTAGATGTTTTGGATTTCCTTATTTCATTTCAGCAATGCTGAAAATATCTTCAAATTATTGTTCCACTCATTTACAAACAACCTCGTAGTTTTCCACTTTCCACAAGGATCACTGTGCACCAAGGGTAGTGTTGACCCAAGGCTGGACAAGTACTGTTGGCATCTCATGTCTATTTGTCTTCCGGGTTGTGCTGCCTCTTCATCAGGTGGTGAATGATGAGTTGTGATTGAGTCCACTTGGGCAGAAACGCTCCTGTCATTCCACAGCTGAATTCACGCTGTTTATCGCTACCTTCACTAGCACAGGAAAGAGAAGCATATGTAGTGAATCATTGCACTGGGTTCAGCATCTTTGTTCCTCATTACCTTCTACATCTGATTCAATTGCTAATTGAAATAATTACTGTCTCTACCTGGTAGCAAATTTCTATTTTGCTTATAAGACAGGCTGACTGATGTGCTTTGAAAAAGCAGCAAAACATCTTTCCTTGAGCTTGAATTCATTTCCCTTAGCAGATGATTTCAGTAACTTCATATCATTTTTCATCTGTCGAGTCAATGGAAGCCGAGTTTTGAGAGAAATAAAGCTTGTTCCTTGGAGTGGAACAATGCCACGGAAGGCAAAACAACTTCATTTTCCATGCAGACACACGTGCCCGTCTAGTGTTTGCAGAGAGAAGTGCCTGGATTTGTTCACATCAACTTGTGGGGCTCATGCTAATTGGGTTTTTGAAATGGGCTGTCCAGCTGGCAACCGAGTGGGCTGCTGGAATGGCCCTGGGGTTGCTGATTCATTTTTCTTCCCAAGACTGAATGGCCTATTATTTAAAAGGGAGGATGGTGCCAACTTAGTTTGCCCCAACTTGTTGCAGGTGATATCTAAGAAGGGGCTGCCTTTCCAGCGGAGCTGCCTTTCCAGCACTTCTCCTGACCTTTTGAGGATCATTTGCAAGTAAGCACAACAAACAGCCTGGGGAAATGGTGCTGCACCTGGCTCCCTAAAGCCTCGAGGTCAGAGAAGGTCGGGACATTTGCTGGGCCAGTGGTGTGCAAACCAGTCTGGCAGCATAGTCTACAGTCCTTTGGGCTTGAACCTACCCCATGAACCCTGTCCTGCTCATCTGAACCTTCTGCATGAACCCTTGTCCTGCTTTTTGCAGTGGGAAGTAGTGGCAAAGAAAAGGATTGTGGACCAGATAATCACTTGCCAAGTGCTGTGGCGATTAACACTTTAAAATTCATTTATAGAGGCTTTCTAGCATTTAGTCAATCTAGATACATTTATTGAACATCTAGTACATGCAAGGCATAGTCCTAGATTCTTTTTGTTTTTTAAGTTTATTTCTTTACTAACATTTTTTTTACATCCTAAGATATTGTGGAGCAGTTGGGGGGAGGGGGAGAGGCGGAGGTGGGAGGACGGGGGTGTAGATGAGGCCTGTGGTACCCCCCACATTCCTGCAGGGGAGACAAGGGGGCATCCAGCTGTGGCTTGGTTGTTGCTGGGCTGGATGCAGTTGTCAGGGGGATGTGGCTGAAGCCCTCAGCCCCCTCCCTTGGTGCTAGATTCTGTGATGGATATGAAAATAGAAATGTAACAAGATCCTGCCTTCAGACTCCTTATAGTCTAATTAGGGGGCCAAGACATAAACACAAAACATTAAAGAACAACACAAGCATTAAATAAGACCAAAGTAATCAACATAAAAAAAACACCAAACTCATTTCTCACAGTAGATAAATTTCTATCTACCCCAAGAGGCATAAATGACTTGAATCTTGAATCAGCAGAACTATTGCTATTAATAATAATGAACATAGTTCACATGTCAAGAACTTACTATAGCTAGAGCAATTTTAAGCACTTTACCCATTATTTCATTTAATTGTCAGAAAAATCACTACAATATAGAAAAAATCTTAAAGAGTGACACGATTCAGGTTTGAAAATAGACATTACAATAAATTTCATTGCAATGAATTTCAGCCTTGGCCTAATTTGTGCCCAAGCCTGGAATTAAGATTCTTTTCTGTGCTGTAACATGTTGCTTGTTGCATTTGAGAAGATGATCATGCCTGTACCATTGTGATGTCAGCCTATGAGTGTACAAATGGGACTGTGTACTCCTCCATGCAGAGGCATGCTCATGACTGTGACAGTGCATTGTAGGGGATTAAGGACAGGAAGTTGGAACAAACCCTTGTTAATAAGAAAGGTTCATGGAGGAAAAAAAGCATTTCAATAGAATTCAAAAGCTCTGTTTACAAAATCTTTATGACTTCACTGAATTTTTTGGCTGTTTGATCTATCAATTATTAAGGTAGAGATTGAAAATTTCACCCTATAAACCTTCAAGCAAGTATCTCAAGATTAGATATCCAGCTGCAAATTTGTTTAATAAAGGAGCAGCTTGGTTGTAATATAGCTCGGGGACATCCCCTTGGAATACCATTTGTATAAAACTGTGACCTTTGAGGTCAACTCTTTGGAGTTCTCAGGAGACTTCCTTGGGGGTAGTAGAATAATGAGCAAATAAGATGTAAAGCTGACTATTTCACCTTTCTGCTTCAAACTCTTGTATGTTGAGGTCCTATAGGACAATTGCCTGGCATTCAAGGGCTTGCTCGGGTGTGGGCTTCAGGCCCTCTTCGGCACCATCTCCCACCACAGCCCAGAGTTCACGCTCTGGTAGTTCTATCTGCCTTGCACCCTTTCCGTCAGTCAGCTCAGTGGGCCTACTACGTGCCAAGCACTGTGCTCTCCTTGGAGGCACATGCCATGCTTTCCATGCCCACATCTGGAATGCCCACCCACTCTCCAGGACCTGGGGACTTGAGACCACCTCAGGTTCCATCTCCTCCAAGACACATATATCTAGCTATATGCCCTCCTCTGTGCTACCATTTATTGGAATTATGTTTCTGGTGTGACTCACTCCCTAGATTTCTCCTTAAGAGTAGAGACACGTCTTATTCATTTTTGTATCCCTAGCACCTGGAATAGAACTTGGCATATGGTAGATGCTGGATAGATATTTGTTGAACTGAACTTGAGAGAAAAGGTTGGTTGTGGTCACATGTGAGGGTCTTGTGTTCAAGGTCCCCTGGGAGAGGTGGGAGTGGGGTGAAGTGGCAGTAAATGTGTTAAATGACTTAAGTGTTTGTTTCCCTGGAAAGGAGGGGTGTGGCACAGAGTCCTTGGCATTCCTCTTCTGTCCAGAAGCAGCTCTGCTTTCTGTGGGCTCATCTCCATGCCCACCAGAGGCATAGCCTACTCTAGAGGGTGGGTGTAGACCTAGGTCTGGCCCCTGCCTCCCATGCGTAGAGGGTAAAAATGAGAGTAGCTCTTATTGACCTAAGTGGACCAAAGATGAGGATGGAGGAATAGGAAGGATGGAGGTTTTAGTCACAATCCAAGACACTGTGGCTGGTGGAATGATGAATTGTATGTTGATTGTTGTCAGGAAGCCCATTGTGGGAAACTAGAGGAACAAAAGCCCCCCAAAATCCTGTGGCCCACCATCTGCCAGCAGTTAGCAAAAACACAATGAGAATAATAAACGCTGACAGAGGGCTTACTGTATGGGACACATTGTTCTAAGCACTTTGTGTATACATTTAATAGCAGTAGCAGGAGAAGGGTTGGTCCATGTCTATGAGAGGCGTGCTCTGGAACATGCGGACTTCATGGAGAAGCAGCAACAAGCTCAGTTGCAGACACCTGTTTGGGGGAGGTTGACAGAAGAGTGAAGGAGAGCAAGTGTAACCCTGAGGTTGGCCTTGAGGAACAAGGAAGCCACTGGTCCCCTGACCCTAACCTGGCCCAGCAGCCAGGCTTCGAGTAGGGGGAGACTTTGGGGCCTCGCTTTCTCTCCGTGGCCTTTTCTGCATGCGTGTCCCAATGAGCTCAGAGCAGCCCCCTTTGGAATGGCAGGGCCAAGCCCTAGTCCCTGGAATGTGCCCTTCAGGATTATGCTCCCTGCTGGGAGAAACATAAATATGGATGGAGCATGGCATCTTTCAGCATGTACAAGAAGAGAGAAACAACCAGGTCCAAATGATAATGTTTTGAAAAGCCACAGGGAGCCTCTGCTGCTGTTGAGTTAGAAATGCTCCTCTTTCGTGTGACTAAAGAAGCCCTCCTTGGTTTTTTCTTTTCCTTAGAGACATATCATGGTTTCTCCCCTCCCACTACAGCACTGAATGATTTTTAAGTTTTCTAAGTGCAGTTCATTTACATTTACTACTCATTCTCTAAATGGAAGGCAGGCTAAAACACATTAATGAGCCTCCTGATTGCTGCAGCTCTTGAGAAATTAATTAAGGACAATGCAGCATGCACATAAATTCCTCCCACTCCCTGTGCCTGCCCAGCCAAGGGGCTGTGCTTAAATCCACATCCAACCAAAAGCCACCACGTGCATCCTCCAGCCAAGGAGCTGGTTTTCTAGGGTGCATTTTGGATGGCTTTTCCTACAGAAAAACCATTCCCTGAATAATTAAGTGACATCGTTTTCGTGGACTGGAATTTTTTTACTCTAAACTATGTGGTTTTAGCTGGAAGATCCTTGAATATGTCTTGTTTCTTTTTTCTTTTCAGTGAACAAGTATCAAGCACTAGCGTTTACCTGGTGCCTCCTTTACAATAATAGCCAACACTTAAATGTTGCTTAATTTGTCATGGACTGTTCCAATTGCTCTGTGTGTGTACGTTTACTTATTAAGTCTTACAGTAACACTTGCGTAGGTGCTATTATTATCCCAGTTTTATGACAGGTGGAATAAAAGTGCAGAGATGTCAATTAAGTCACTTACAATCACACACACAGCTAGAAAGTGGCAGAACCATGCTCACAATTCAAAAAGACTGGCTCCGAACCCATTCCTTAACCACTAATTACATCTACAGCCACCCATATGTACATTTGCATCTTGAGCTGTTTTTGTTTTTCTTTTAAATCCAAATGTGTTTATTTTATTTTTTAAATTTATTTTTACTGTATATATTTAAGGTGTACAACAGTACGTTTTGGTACACACAGTGAAATGATTATTACAGGTAAGCAAATTAACACATTAATCACTTTTCCCTGCCTTCCCTAGTTACCTCTTTTTTTAAAAAAAAAAATGACCGGTACGGGGATCTTAACCCTTGGCTTGGTGTTGTCAGCACCACACTCTCCCAGTGAGCGAACCGGCCATCCCTATATAGGGATCCGAACCCATGGCCTTGGTGTTATCAGCGCCGCCCTCTCCCAGGTGAGCCACGGGCCGGCCCTCCTAGTTACCTCTTGTGTGTGTGTGTGGTAAGAGCACCTAAAATTTATGGTCTTAGCAAATTTTCAGTATACAACACAATGTTATTAATATAGTCCTCCTTCTGTACATTAGATCTCTAGATTTACCCATCCTACATAACTGCAACTTTGTACCCTTTGACCTACATCTCCCCATTTCCTCCCCCTCCTCATCCCTGGTAACCTTCGTTCTATTCTGTTTCTATGTATTTGACTTTTTTTAGATTCCACATACAAGTGAGATCATGAAATGTTTTTCTTTCTGTGCCTGTCTTATTTCACTTAGCATAAAGTCCTCTAAGTTCATCCATGTTGTTACAAAGAGCAGCATCTCCTTTTTTTTAAGGCTGAATAATATTCTATTGTGTGTGTATGTATATTTGTATGTGCATATTATTATATATAGTATATACATCCATATATATTACCCCTGTGTATAGTACCCATATATATGTAGTACTAAACACAAAGGTACTTCAGAAAGTTTGTGGGAAAATTGAATTGAAAGATAATACGAATCTTCCCATGAATTTGTGAAGACCCATGTATACATACATGTATATGTATAATATGTGTATATATAGCCATATCACAATTTCTTTATCCATTCGTCATTGACCTACACTTGGGTTGTTTCCATATCTTGGCTGTTGTGAATAGTGCTGCAGTGAACATGGGGATATTCAAAGGTATTTATTGAGATGTTTCCCGCTCATCTTGATTCACGGAGCTTTCAGTGCTGCATCTGCCTGCAGGGACGTCCTTCAGTGACCTTGCTTTGCCTCCTGTACACTGGCTGAGGACAGTAGACAGTCAACACACGAAACCACTATTTGAGCGTGCACGCATCCCAGGGTGATTTTATTGCGTGCAGGCAGTTCACACCCAGGAGATAGGAATTGGCCCCACAGCTGGCGTTTCATCCTGTGTTTCATCTTCTCTTCTGGGGAAGGGTGAAGGAGATCCTTCGTGAGGAGCATTTTCTCACGGGTGTGCCATCCCTGCTAAAAAGGGTGGACAGAAGTTGGCATGAATATATACCCATTGTTAAGATGAAGACCCCGAGGCTCAGAGTGGACTACTGACTTATTTGCTCAGGATCAGACAGCTTGGTTTCTTTGGGGGTTTTTTTTGTTTGTTTGTTTGTCTGACTCGGTAAAACTGCAAACTGCTTTCAAACTGCTGTTCTTTCTCCTGTACCACACTGTGTCCAGGTGGTTCTGCTGGGTGAAGCATTCCCCAGATGGCTACCATTTGGGAACCGTTGGTGATCTCAGAGCTAGCATAAGAACGAAGCAGCCTTACACATGTGAGTCCCAGGTGCCAAGCTCCTGAAAGATCTGTGCAACTTTTTGTCACCCCCAGGAAGTCCTGAAATAAAGCTTGAGGAGCTGAGTGGCATTCATGGGCATCCTGGTAGGACCCACATTTACCACATAAGACAGTGATACAACAAAGACCCAGGAAGCCACCTGGAGAAGCAGCTTTGGTTGGACAGTGTTTCCAAGTAAGAGAGAGAAAACAATCATAAAAGATAGTGGGTTTATATAACAAGCAAAGCGTCCTCCGGGCAACACGCAGCCTCCCAAGTACTCCTATTCTTCCCCCACACAATGCCCTGCGGGCCTGTGCATGGTCTCCCCCTATCGCAGTGGGGAGCAGTGTGTCTTTAGGAGGTTAGGGACGTGGGGTTCTGGACTCAGGCTAGACACAGACTCAAGCCTCAGCTCTGTCATCTCCTAACTCTGTGGTGTGAGGCAGACTAGATCATCTTCCAGCCTCTGTTTCATCATCTATAAGATGGGAGAATAGTTGTACCTATGTCACAGGGCTGTTGTGACAATTAAATGAGACTGCATCTAAGGAGCATAGTAGGTGTGCACAGTGCTTGATACACAGCAAACACTAAAAAAATACCTGGTTTTAGAGTCCACAGTGGTCTTTCTTTGCCAGTCTCCCTTCTACTAACCATTGCTGCTCCCTCTGAAAACCTCTGCCGCCAGCCAGCCCCAGGGTGTGCCACCTCTGTGGCCAGGATGCTCTGTGCAAACATGGGCTCCCAGCACATCTTTCCTGACCACCTGCCCAGAGCAACTCACATACCCTCACCTTGCTTTATGCTTTTCGTGGCATCTACCACCACCAGAAGCTATATGTGTACTACTGTGCTTGTTTATTGTGTGTCTCCTGCTAGAACATTAGCCCCATAATGACAGCAACTGTGCCATTGTCACTGCTGGATTCATGGTACCCAGTGCCGTGTCTGGCATATGGCAGGTACCAAGCAAATGCTTAGCGAACGCATGTCAATACACAGCATCTCTCCCGTACAGATTGCAAGTCCATACAACGGCACAGCCCAAAACTGTATGTGGATTACAGGAGTTCTTGCCTGTCTTGGGTTTCAGAGCCCCCAGTCTGGTGACCAAGAAAGTGTGACCAGCTGAGGCACTGCACTGTGCTCCATTTGAGCCCCACAGGCCGCAGGCGCAAAGCTGTCACTGCCCTGTACTGCAGGGGATCTGAAACAGCTCCACAAGTTTCTCTGCTAGGAAAGTTATAGGCTGAAGTGTCTGCTCACCAGAGCTCCCCACCCTGGTGTGCTTCCCAGCCTTCCACCTTGCGCTCTCCCTCCAGGATTCATTATTGGGTAGTGCACCTTCCTCAAGGGCAAAAAGCATCCTTAAAACTAACTTGTGGTGATGGATCATTTGCTGCTTTTAAACTCAGGAATCATTTCTTAATAGCAGCACATAGCGCAGCTCATGATTTTCAAAAAGTAAAAGCAAAGGTGGGTTTTGCTCCTGGCTCTACCTGGCTGCCACTGAGATGGAGCAGCCTGTGTTTCTCATGTCACAGCCCCATGGGAGGCACCTGTAGACAGAGACATGGCAGCTGTGGGGATAGCGTTACCTTTTTACTGCTGCTGCCTGGAAAAGGCCAGAGTAACCAAGGGTCAGTGAGTGCTAAACGTCCTGGCACTGCCTCACTAAAGCTCCTGGTCTTGCACACTCCAGTAAGATCCAGATGGAGAGTGAATTGGATGCAGGGTAATTCAAGCTGCACAATAATGCCCCTCAGAGCCACCAGTGGAGATTGATTTAGAGGCCCCTCTAAAGGGCATGGAGTTTCTCCAAAATGTAATGCTTGTAAATTCCAAGCACATTCGGAGGTTGTAACAAGCAGATGTGTGGCTTTCCAAAGCCTGCACAGAGAAATCAAGCAAGAGGTGAAAATAAATAAAATAACAAATACCAAAAAGGGAAACATGCTCTGTGAACTCTAGCATGACCCAGCAGTTGCCATAATTCATGTTAGAATTTAGTTTTTCTGTATCCATGACAAGCAGTGAGATCGGCAAGGTAAGTAGGAAGCTGCCTTTGATCTTTAGCTGTGAATTATTATCTATTTGTAGACATTATTTCCACGTAAATATACATGATATATAAGGTGACTATGATAGTAACTCTACTGAGCAGCTCATGAAAAGATGCAGTCATTAAGAGTTATAGTACCCGAATCATGAGTTTGGGTGTAGGGAGAACCTAAATTGTCATGATCATGTAGCGGGGTTGCCCGGGATATGTGTAGTGGAAGTGTTTTTCCTTAGCCATTCCACATAAAATCACAAGTCTGTGGCCTCCCTGGACAAACCTAGCTACAACTCCTGGGCAATGCTCAGGTCTCTAGCTATGGGTGGGTTGTTTCTTCTTTTTCTTTTATTTTCTTTTTTTCTCCTCAATTTGGAGTGTTGCTTAGATAAACATAGTTCTTATTGAAGAAAACCTCTATTTGGGGTTTCCTGGGCAGGGCTCTGCCCCTGAAGGAGTGGCCTCTCTCCAGGCAGCTATACTCTCATGTGCACAAATATAGCTCCCACTGTGGAAAAATAGGATACTGACCACCTATCGTCTTACCCATGTCCTGGGAGCTTGGAGAACTCAACCCACACCCCAGAGGCTGGTCCCCACCAGACTGGGCAGACAGGCGGCTCACAATCATCAGGACCAAAGCCTGCAAGCAGATCTAAGAGCTCCATGTTTTAACTTTCATTCTCAAAACAACTCCAGATATGGGGAGGCTTTCCTGACCACACCTCCTTTTCAACTCTCTCCCCATGGAGTAAATGACCTACTCTGCTTCCACTGAGTCCAATTCTTAACTTCTAACATAGCATCTATATCATTTTGTATTTCTTTTTTTCATATCTGAAGGCCTCATGAGGCCCTCTGGGGGACCCTGCACCTGGAGCAGTGCCTGGAACATAGTATACACTGAACAGATGCTTGTTGAATGCATAAGCCTTCACTTATCCATCTGAGGACCCTCCTCCTGAGGGTGGTGGGGAGTGTATTTATGCACAGGAGCAGCCTCTGCTTCATCAATAAGATGCAGAGAAATGCATGATGGACCTGAACACTGAATGTGGCCAGGTGTGTAAAGAAACCTGACGTCACAGCTTGGATCAGGAATCCTGACAACAATTACATCATCTAATCCCAAGGGCAAGGGTGGCTTGAGTAACTGGGATCCAGTGTAGCCTAAACAGTGGGGTGCGCCCTTCCTTCTTGCAGGGTCCTCGTGGAGTCTTTGGAAAAAGAAACTTAGTCCCTGTCTCTGCTGGTTTGCAACAAGTTCTCCTTTGACAGTGGTTTAAGATCCCTCAGGACCCAAATTATGTTCAGTTTATAACTCCTTGGCAATAATCATGGTGTGGAAACAAACACAGCCCATGTGTTACCTCATGCAAAGAAAGGAAGAATCTTACAGAGAATGGCAAGGCGCCTTGGAGTGTGTATGGTACTGGGTTCCTTTTACTTAGACATCTGGGCACGTCAGAATCAGGACCTGCAAAGGGTGTTACTTGGTTAGGTCAGAAAGTCAGGTGGAGCATTCCTCACGGCTGAGAGGAGGCGCTATGGAGAGGATGGAAAGGCCTTGCCCTGAGGCTCTGGCTGGAAGGTGAATTGCTCCAGAGAAGAGGCAGCCTTCGGATCCAAGACTCCCCCTCTGCCGGCTCTGAGACTTGGGTTTGGTGACTCCTCACGCCTGAATGGCCTGCCTGGGAAGGAAGGTGTGTGTGTTGGGAGAGGTATCCCACTAACATCAAGAGCCAGGCCCGGGCCTTCCCTGCCGAGGGTTTACAGCCCACACAGCTCGAGGAATTCCACCCTAGAAGCTGTCAACCGCACACCTTTTACCTAGGATTTTGGCAGCATGAATGTCAAAAGGGTAGATTTTATTTCACTGCAAACAAAAGGAGCATTCAGGCCCCAGGGCCTTCTCCACCCAGGCAGCATCTTCTGGGCCTGGCAAGAGAGCTCCCTGCGCAGGCTCAGGGCGGCCATGCTGCGGCCCAGATGGCGGGGAAGACGGATGGACGCCGCAGGCAGGCCTGCTCTGTGGGAACATAAAGCCAGGCATCTGCTCGGGGCAGAAGCACCGGGAGCCCCGTGAGAAAGCTGTCAGGGCTCACGGTGTGCAGTCAGGGGAAGCTGATGGGCTGGGCACCCGCTGCCAGCCAGGGAACACAGAATGTTCCTTCACAGTACAGCAAGTCCCTCTGGGCGGGAGCCCCTCCACAGCCCGCCTCTCTGGGAATGTGCCTTTGCCACCTGCAAGGCCAGGAGCCATCATTGTTCATTCAGACAGCCCCTGTGAGGCCAAGAAGGCGGATCCTTCCCTGCCCCTCCATTTTCCCACCTGCAGCCAGGCCCTCCTCTCGTCCTGTGCAAGGGGTATCTTGTACAAGTCTCTCTTGGGACTGGCCAGGAGGAGAAAGGCATATCTGAACAGGGACATGAGGATTTGGTGCATTTACTAATGTTATCCGGTCAACCTCCTGTCAACTGTGAAGCCTCGCCGTCCCTCAGAAAGAGAGAAACATGTCTGTGGGGATACACATCCGCTGAGAGAGCAGGCAGAGAGCCCGTGGCCTCAGTGCTATCAATTTCATCACCATCATCAACATCATCATCAGAAAGCATCTTCTAAGCCCCTGATTGCCCATCACACCAAAAAAAAGGAAGACTTGAGAGCGAGGCAGCCGAACTTGAAGGGAGGAGGCCTGGATTCTGACCTCTGCTCTGCTTCTAAGCTCTGTGCCTTTGCCCCTGACTCAGTTTCCCTTGTTCTCTCCAGTTCTACAGTGTGGTCATAGGCAGAGCCCCTGCCCATGGCAGACACGGCCAGTCAATCACTCTCCCACAGAGCCTTAGAACATGGCCTCAGAGACCTTAACACATCCTGGCAGCCACTTCTCATGATTTGAAGGGCACTCAAGATGAAACCTATTTCCCATCCCTGCCCTAAAGGAATTTATGGCCTGGGAATAGAATTCTGTATGAAGAAAAGGCCAGGTCACTAAAAAAAAAAAAAAAAAAGAAAAAAAGAAAGAAAAAGTTTAAAAATCAGTAAAGCAATAAACCCACCTGAACAATCTAGATAGGCCAGGTGAATGATACTTATTTACTAGGCAAAGATATCCCTACTTTATTGTTTTATTTGCACAGATCCGAGGTTACAGATGATGAAACACACCCAAAATCAGAAATGCCCTTTCTTTTTACGTACAGAGTTCTGGGAGGAAAGGGACCTCAGTATGCCCCTTCCTTTCCCAGATGAGGAAAGAGAGGTCTCAGCGGTTGTGACTTTGCAGGCCCCCAGCTTGGTGGCTGCCATGGCAGACAAGGGCCCAGGCTTTCTGGTTCCCAGCCCAGTGCTCCCTCCACCCCCTGACTACATTGTCTTGCTTGGCAAGGAAAAAAAGCTCCACGGTGCTATTTAAAGCACAGGCAATTAATGGTTTTCAATAGTGTTTGTGGTGAAAATTAATGAACCAATGGCTTCTCATTGAGACCGTAAAAAACAAATTCCCAAACACTGCGTGACTGAACAAGGGAGTCAGAACTCCTTCGTGTTATTGTAACTCCACCACTCCCTGTTTGGATACCTGGGGAATCACTTAACCCATTTTTAAACCTTGGTTTTCTTGGCTATACAATGGGTACGAATAATACTGTCTGTACTTATCTCACCAAAAGCAAAAGACGTGGAACTCCCAGATCCAGATGATCAGCAGTGACCATGAGAGGGCTAGAGAGCAACCAGCAGTGCGATGAAATGCTGAGAGCAGTGGCCACATCTGACACCACCAGGATGTGGTGGGTAGAGGCACCATGGTGCAGATGATTCAAACTCTGGGGCAGGCCCCAGAGTGGTTTTTATTTAGATGGGAATGTCAGGGAAAGGAGAACCCCAGAGAGATCTTCCACATGATGAAGGATTGCACCAGATCAGCGGGAGACCCAAAGGATCCTTCCTCTTCTTGCTTCAGAAGTCTGGAGGAGGGTCTGACAGCAGGGAGAAGGCCCCGGACGAAAGCACTGCATGTGTGCTTAATGAGTGTTAACTAGGAAACAGCTGAAAGCATTAAGGATCTGCGTGCAGCCGATTAGCACGTAGGGGTGTGTTTATCGGGGCACCTTGCTGGGTGTTCTTGACCTCAGGAGCCTGGCTTTGTAACCACATGCCCACCACTAAGGTCTTTGCCATAGGAAGTGGCAGTGTGTTCACACTAGGACATGAATTAAATATGTGTTCCTCCCAGATCTGGCAGTTTGCCTCACGCCTGCAAAGGAAGGGTTGAAATGGTTTTGTTTTCCTGCTTGATTGAGACAGAACCTGTGAGCAGAAGGCATCTTAGGGAGAATGAGGCCTCTGAGTCTGCCACTAGGTGGCGCAAGAGCCCTACCAATGAGACCATAGTTGGCCAAAGACCCTCTTAGGGAAATTCTGGAAAGGAATTTGAAGCTTCCAAGGACATCAAAGCAGGATAGTGCCTTAGCAGTCATCTAGTTCAACCCTATCATTTTAAGGCCAGAAAAGTAGAGCTCAGAGAAATGAAAGATCTTGCCTGTTGTAAATCACCAGTTAACTGCAAAAATGGGACTAAAAACCAGGTCTCCTGCCTCTGGGATCCATCTCAGTCCACAAACCACCAAGTTTTCCCACTGTTGGGAAAAATAGGAAAATGTCAGGGCCCCTCGGATGTTCAGAGTCTTGCCGAGCATTTGCTGTAAATGTCCTCAGGTGTTCCTTGTTACTGCTTAATGTAAGCTGTGTATGGGCACCCAGGTGTCCAGGGTTGTGGACTTAAGTATAAAAGACTAACAACTCTCATACACAGTGCTTCTCAGAACTCTCATTGAAGTCACTAGTACAGTTGCTCCTAGATCTGATTAAAACCCATTCATTTTTCTATAGCTACGGCTCCCAGAACCTTTTTTTTCCCTATCACCTAGCTTACAGACCTGCGTGTGGAGGGTTTGTAACCCAATCTGGGCAACAGACCCAAGGGGTCTGTGAGCCCTAGCTTTATACCGACTCTAGGTATGTTTGTCTTGGATTCTCAGCCACAGCTGAGGCAGGAAGCAGCTTTGGCATGGAGAGCTAAACACAAGAAGGGAGTGAAGTTGCGAGGTCTATTTCCCAGCAGTGGAGACGGGGCCTCGCAGATGACCGAAGGGCCTGGGCCACAAGGTACAGAGACTCCTCCTGTGGCCCTTCCCACCCAGGCTCAGTGTCTGAGGATGCTGTTGTCCTGCCCTGGCCTTTAATTGGTCAGGTCGTGAGGGTCAGACAGAGATGGGGATTCAGCCAGGAAATCGCAATTCTAGCTCTGCTCATCACTTGCCAAACGCAAGTTGCTCATGTCCCTAGGCTTTGGTTTCTAGGCTTACTAAAGCAACACGGCCACAGGAGGGTGGACTCTACCATCAAATTTCCATTCAAAGTCCATGGAGATTGAGAACATGAACCTGCCATTATTTCTATTTTATTATTTTATTTTATTTTACTATGTTCTTTATTACTTTATATATGCCCTATCATATGCCAAAAAGGAATTAAAGTACGACTGAACAGTAGGGAAATTTCATAGAGACCAAAAAATATTTGATAATGAGGATTGATTCAAATAAATTCATTGAAAAATGTTTACTGGATGCCAAGTTTGTTTTTATATACAAGTCTACTTTATCTGACATTCTATAAACCAGAAATCACATATATCTGGCACATCTGCACTTTTCTGCTATATAATCATTCATATTTATAATAAATGAGGCATTTACACTGGCGGAGAGGTTGAGTGCAGGATCTGCCCGGTTTGAGCTTTTTTTTAATGCCATTTCTGACCTGTACAATGTTGGGCAATCATGTAACCTCACTAATATTTACACTTCTCATCTCTAAAATTGGAATCATATTTTAATTTCAAATTATCTTATAGATAATGCCATGTAGTGCCCATCTTGCAGATTGGCAAAGGGCCAAGAGCAGTCTTTGAAATTAGTGACCCCAACCAGGCTGGGGCTGGTATGTTCTGGGCAGACCCCTGCACCTTGTAGGCTCCAGTTTGGGCTTAGCCTCATTTTCCAGAGACAATCTAAAGCTTACTAAAACACACAGAATAGTAGGAAAAGCTCTGGAACAAAACACATCTGAGTTTAAATTCCACTTACAACTGTGTGATCTTGGGCAACTTACTTAACTTTTCTGATCTTTGGTTTCCTTATCTATAAAACGGGGATTAATAATGGCACTTACCTCATAGGGATGTTGGTTGGAAGGATTGAATGAGGCACAGTAAAGGTCCAATTAACAGGTTGTTTGCCTCTTTCTATATTGGTGTCTTTGATGTGTTGGCAAATAAGTAGGCTACCCTGGAGGGATTGGGTTTCTGTTTAAGGTGAGAGTGCAGTCTAGTTGCATGGAGTTGTTCAGTCTGTCTGGCCGAAGTCCATCATTAACAATGCCACAAATGGTCCATCCATGCAGAGAATAAGTAATAAAAAATTAAAAGCAAAACACTGATTTAAGGAAAAGCCAAAACACAAACAGATCATAGATCACAACTTAGATGGGTCTTAGAGGTGAAGCAGAAAGGGTAAGTGGCATAAAGATGGGCAAGGCATATACTGATTGTCTCTATGCAATACCCGCTCTCCCCTACTTCCTTAGTAATGAGCTACGGTTTTATGGATGGTGGCAATGAACCCAACGAAAAGATTACATTTCCCAGCTTCCCTTGCAGAGAGCTCCTATATGACTAACTTCTGGCCCATGAAGTATGAATGGATGTTGTTGGGTGGCACTTCCAGGAAGGCTCTCCACAAAGGGAGAAATAGTTGAAACGTGATCTTTTTCTCGTCCCCTTTTTCTTTTTCTTCCCATCTGGAAGGCAGGCTTAATGGCTGGAGTTATTATAGCCTCATGTGAAAATGAGGCAGCCTTGAAGATGGAAACCACATGAGAGAGAAAGAGAGAGAGAGAGAGAGAGAGACATGAACCTGAGTTCCTGGTGACACTGCAGAACTGCTAGATCAGCCTAGTCTATCTACCTCCAGACTACACACTTATTACACATTATTTCCAGTCTGTTATTAGCAGCCAATAGAAATTCCCAAATGATGTAGGATTGGAAAGACATGAGACAGAGTCAACTTTGATGATTGAGGCTGATCATCACAGTATAAATGGTGAGAAAAAGAAATCCCTTTGTCTTGACCTGCAAAATTTCTATGCATAAGGAAGAAACTTTGGAGGTAAGAATGGACTGAACACACACACACACACACACACACACACAAACCCATGGTTCATTTGCACAGATGAGGGATATCAGGCTACACAGAAGAGCAAGTGAAATGCCTGAGCTGATTGATCAGTAGCTTTGAAGCCTGGTGTATTGTTCAACCCTTAATTCAACATGTGTTCCCAAACTTAGCAATCTCTTTTGCAAATGAGAGAATAACTGTAGTCACTCATAAATCAGATTATCTTGTCTAGCAAAAGCCACAACAGAAGTTGGTTAATGGGAATAATTTTTTATTTGGCCCTGATAGAAAAATCAGAACTTTATCACTTTTTCTTTGTAGTAAGCAATTTTCTTAAAACTCCTTTGTGCAAGTCATCTCCTTCCTCTTGAAAAAAAAAATCGTCACATTATATAAAAGCTTTACAGCATATTTAGACATTGCATCAAAGCAATAGACAGGTTGGCTCATGCTGGGCTGGGAGAACAGTGAATTGTATTCTTAGCCCAGGTACAAGCCTCCTGGGGTAGAATATAAAACATCATTAGTTAGAGTTTTGTTTTGTTTTGTTTTGTTTTGTTTTTTGACAGCTGGCTGGCACAAGGATCTGAACCCATGAATCATTGGTTAGAGTTTTAAGGACAGAAGTGCCAGATTCCCATAAAAGTCTGATTTTTGCTTTTCATTGTGTATGTGTGTGTGTGTGTGTGTGTGTGTGTGCGCATTATACAGAACAAGAGGCAACCAGGACTGAGACTGGGTAAGAAGGGACTCGGCAACGGGTCTGGGGTTAGTTCATTTATTCATCTGTTCCTCCATCCATCCATCCATCCACTCACTAAGAACATCTACCGAAGGCACTCTATGTGCCAGGCACGGAACTCACTAATGAATAAGACACAGCTCCTGGCCTTGAGGAGCTTCTGTTCTAGGACCCTAAATAAGAATATAAACTACCCAGCAAATGCAATTGAGTCCATGGGACTTCACCTCATTTCCCAGCATAAGCACAAATTGGTGAACTAGTGATATTGAGAAGTAGGAAGTTGAAAAGCAAATAATAGTAGATCTTAATTTCCCCCGGGTATCAATAATAGTAATTATAGGTTACCATTTATGGAATGACAGCTTTGTGCTAGGCACTTGACATACACTATCTCAATTAATCTTTACAATGACCCCCTAACCTCCCTCCCCCCACCACCGAGATAGGAATTTGTATTGGTTAGAATGCTTTAAGTCACAAGAACCCAAATACTCAGCTGACAGTGGCCTAAACCTTAGAGTCATGTAATCTTCTCACATAAAGCAGTGAGCAGCTCCGGGGCAGTTCAGCAGTCAGGGCACTAGGTGAGCATCTGTACACTTCTTGGCCTTCCCTACATGGTGGCGTGGTATGGCAGCCCCAAACATCATATTCTCACATGAAGGCATCTAAAGCTGGAAGAGAGGAAAGCAAGGGAAAGAGGAATCTCCTTCCATGCCTGTTATAGAGAAAACTGTTTCCCCTGGTTCCCCAATGGACTTCCACTTTCAGCCGCGAGCCAGAACTGGGTTGCATGGCTATGCCTAGCTGCGAAGGAGAACAGAAGAGCACGTGTCTGCTGTATTCAAGGCAAGGAAGATTGATTTGGGCATGGCTCTCAGGTAGACAAACACTTGGTTTCTGCTGCACGATCTGCACCATTGTTATCTGCCTTTTACAGTAAGACAAGGAAGCTGACAGATGGGGAGGTTATGCTTATATTTGTGCAAGTCACATAGTTGGAAATGGCAGGATTAGGATTAACATTTGGGAAAGTTTGATCCTGAGCCCAGGCTCCATCACCACCTGACACTTTCCTCATCTGCTGTACAAGACTACACTGAGTTTAACAACTTGCACATTCATTGTACTTTCTTGCTCTTCTTGTTAACCTTCCTTTGAGGCCCCAATGTTGTAAATTCTTTCTATAAGGCAAAGAGACACATGCAGCGTCTCTACAGCACAGAGAGGGAACTGAAGCTACCATTGAGGTAATAAAACTCCTAAGAAGGGAGCAATTTAACAGAGCAGTAATAGAGGCGTGAGTGTGGACCAGGCAATGTGGCGACAGAGTGAGTTCATCACAGTAGCTGAAAACTATCACTCACACCCAGCTGGCTGATGAATGTCTGCTGCTCGGCAACATTTTTGCCATAGAAATAAAGTTTAAGGTGAAGGGAAGATCTCAGCCACCCAACAAAAGTTCTAACTCATAATGTATATTGAGCATAGTACAATTTCAATGATTTCTCTCCATGATTATTAACACTGCTTTCACTAGAAAACACATTTTAACTTCCAACAGGGAATGCTGGGACTCAAGTGCCCCTTTGTGTCACGGTGATTCAAAGGCTGCTCCTAGCAAGTGGGTGAGGAAGAGAGAGTAGGGGAAATAGATGATTAACTCTAGATCTCTCAAGCCCTAGTGAGGAGCCAAACTTGAGACATGACAGAGGAGAGTTGTACCTCAGGGGGCCCAGACTCCTGGCTATGTGCAGAGAGGGTCCAAGTGCCAGGTGAATTGTCCATCCAGAAGGTGGCAGAAGTGCAAGGCTATCCCAGGAGCTGGAATTTTAAGATGGGAAGATTATCCTGGATTATCAGGGTGGGCACAATGTAACAACAGGTCATTAAAAGGGAAAAAGGGAAGCAGGAAGTTCAGAGAGATTTGAAGACACCATACTACTGACTTTGAAGATGGAGGAAGAGGCCACGAGCCAAGGAATGTAGATGTCTTCTATGAGCTGGAAAAGACAAGGAAACAGATGCTACCGTAGAGCCTCCAGAAGAGATGAAGCCCTATGAACACCTGGATTTTAGCCACATAAGGCCCGTTTGGGACTTCTGACCTCCAGAACTGTAAGAGAATATGTGTGTTGTGTTTTAAGCCACTTGGTGTGTGGTAGCTTGTTATAGCAGCAACTGAAACTAATTCAGGGAACTAAGGTGGAACCAGGAGTCCCCAGACAAGGATGAGATGATCAGGGGACATGGCCACAGGCAGGGAGGGGTCTGTGTGAGGACAAGCCCCAGCTGTCCCATGCTCTTCCTGCATGCACGTGCACGCACATGTGCACACACGCCCCCGCCCCGCAGTCTGTCGCTGCAAACTCTCCTTCCCTACCCAGAGGCCTTCCCGAGGCACACATGGGAGACTGCTATTTGGGGCTAATCATCTACCTCTTGGCTCTGTGCTGGAAATACACAAAACAACTTGTTTTAGGGATAAAGGGCCGGCTGCTAGGCCCTCAACTTCAGGGCTTCTGCACATTTCCTGGGCCACACTGTGTTACTCCACTGTGTTTCTCTTCCAAAGTGTTTCCCTTGCTCTAATTTTAAATGATCTGGCTGATGGGACTGCTCTGCTCTCTCTTGCTTCCCTGGGAGGCTCGGTTCATTACATCCATTAGCACTTCCCCATTTCTTCTCAGCAGGAGATTTTAAAAAGCATTAGTTCAAATGGCAGCACCTCCCCTCCAGTGGAGCATGGGCATCTCGGCTCTGTTCCGGTTCCCTCACTGTCCCTTGGCAGTGGAGACATCCCAGGCAGCCTCTCGCATTGGGAGGCGTGTTTCTGGTTAGAGAAACCTGTGCGCCCTTGGGCTTTACAAGGATTGCATTCCTTTGTGGTGGTTATTCCCTGATTGGGAAGATGATCATTTTCAGAGCCTATGGAGAAATTTTTAAAAAATACCCAGAGTGAATAAAACCTGTTTTCTGCCTCAATTCAGGAGGTTGCCTTGTTTTACCTGAGTTGATTTTGATCATAGGGCACTGCGGGAACCATCTGACTTGTGTTAGAAATCCCATTAGGGGGTGTCTGTACAGAGATGGGACCTGGCTTGAGCTTCAGGTGCAGATTTCCCTGCTGTGGGCACCCACTCAAATAAGGATGGGAAGAGGTATATTTGGTCTTTCGCAAGAGGATTTTGCTCTGTAAATGGCTGGATGCAAATCAGACTGTGCTTCATGGTTAAGCACCCAGAACACGTTATTAATTGAATATAGAAGACAGGATTAGGCAAGATTAGCTATGCAGGCAATCAGCAGCATTTGAGGCTCAGAACATTGAAAACAGAAATTCCAAATAATAATACCTTAGTAATTCCAAATATCAATGAAAGGCATTTAATAGAGCTTCTTTTTTTAAAAATATTTTTTTCTTGTTATTTTGCCAGAGCTATGGATGACAGGGACTTTTATACAAGTGGAAGCCTCCAAGAATCTACAGGCCAAATATGGATGAAGACAATTAGAAGGGCAACAGACAGCTGAAGAACTGGCTGATAACAACCAAGAGCATATTACATGGACAAAACAAAAAAACAAGATTATATCACATTAACAACAACAAAAACATATGTGCCTTTTGGAAGTGTCAAGTAAAAGGATGGAAAAATAGCATGCATGCTGTCACCCCCTTCCTATGACTGCAGCAGACATCATGAATCAATCACCACACTTTTCCTGCTAAAATCCTTCTCTTTATAGTGCTCCAGCTAGCTGCTATCAATTGGCAGGGTTTGGCATGCAAGATAAAACTCTGGCATGAAAATTAGAGTCATCCATTAGCAATTTCATTCAAAATCCCTTCATATTCTGAGGACTTAGCATGTTTAGGGCAATGTGCTGGGTACTGGGAGAAAAGGGATCCAATAGTTGCTTTGGTAAGCTAAATGGAATGAATCTGTAAGATAGGAGAAATCTTCCTAGGAAAAATATTTGAGTTGGTCCTTTCAGGAGCAGAGGGAGTAGAGACCATCAGGAAATGGGCAAAAACAAGAGCAACAGCCAAGGGGATAAAAGCACACTCCTGGCATATTCCAGGGAACCTAAGGATAAGGTAGGGGTTGAGGCTAGAAAAATAGGCTGAAGTCATTCTGTGACGGGCCTTGAATGCTCTGCTGGGAGTTTCCTGCAGCAAATGGAGAGCCAACGATTTGTTGGTGAAGACTGACCCAGAGCTATTCATGCTTTAGAACAGCAACTCTGTCAGCAGCGTGCAGGAGGGTCTGCACAAAGGAGAGCCTAGAGAAAGGAATCAAATATCTTAAAGGAAAAGACACAATCATTTCATTTCCATTCCCCTGGCCAACATTGCAGGGCCTTAAGGTCAGTTCATTTCTGGATTAGTAATCTTCACATTGTTCTAGAAATTTCTTTCTGAGTTGTAAGAATCCCTCTACTGCTTCCGTCCTCCCCAAAGTCAGAGGACTTTGAGGTCTCCAGTGACCTGGCCCACTCCAGATTGACCACTCTAGACTTAACCACAAGAGATAGGGTTCTTGTCCCTGAGGGCAGGGCCCAGGTCTTTTCCTGTCATTTCAGTACCAGCCAAGGCTCAGCACAGAGCAGGTGCCCCACAGATGTTTGTTGAACTAAATAACTGCAGGGTATTCCTTTTATTTCTTTTTTCATTAAACACACCCTTACTGTGTGTTCTGCCCCAGGTGGGCAGACCCCAATATTTTCCAAGCAAGAAAAGCTTTCCCAGGTCCCTTCTGTAACCCCCCTCTGCTAGAACACAAAGGCTCCCCTCCTCCATTCCCACAGAACCCAGCTCACCCTCGCCCCTTCTCAGAGCTCTACACTCAGTGACAGCACAGACCATCCTGTCATGCCAGAGCAGGGCTCTGTGAACCAGTGGGGTTGGGCCCCTGCACACTCATTAAAATGTTCCTGTCTTAGAGGAAAGATTTGCTGCCCTTTTGTCCCCAAAAGCTTTGTTAGCTCAGGCTCACGAAACGTCCTAGCTAGAAGCAACCCGAAACAGCTCACTCTGTCATGTCATGGTGGGGAAAACTGAAGCCCTGCGTTAGCCAGCTTGGGAGCAGCAGAGTCAGGATTGATACTCGGTCTCATGAATACTCAGTCCACTCCACCTTCTACAAAAACCCACAGCTACCTCTCCTGTTCATTGAGTATGATCCGTGAGCCTTCAGCAAGTAGTTGAGTTGATGGAGGTGACAGCTCCATGTAGA
The DNA here is from genome assembly GCF_027409185.1 of Cynocephalus volans. Taxonomy (NCBI): domain Eukaryota; kingdom Metazoa; phylum Chordata; class Mammalia; order Dermoptera; family Cynocephalidae; genus Cynocephalus; species Cynocephalus volans. The sequence goes on along the minus strand of NC_084467.1, from coordinate 74,124,471 downwards.
ACACTGATGTTGAAAGAAGTAACATTTTCGGGCCGAGCCCATGGCGCACTCGGTAGCGTGCTGTGCTAGGAGCGCGGCGACGCTCCCGCCGCGGGTGCACTCACTGGCTGAGTGCCGGTCACGGAAAAAAAAAAAAAAAAAAAAAGAAAAGAAGTAACATTTTTCAAATAGAATCCATTTCACACTGCAATGGCATGGAACATGAATTTTAGGGGTGGTGATGCTTCAGAAGGCACTTGGAAGTCTCATTATATTTGTGTGAATCCCAGCTGATATCATTGTATTGGCAAATGAGATCAATACAGGTTACTACTCGATCGGCAGAGTTAGTATGCAGAGCTGACAGGTAACAGCTATAAAACACGTACCACAGGGTTGGCCCACATTTAGGTCTCGAAAGTGGTCATTTTGTTGTTGTTAGTATATCCAGATGCTGCAACTGAGGCCTGAGATGTTACGATTCACTCCCGAAGGATCCCAGAGAAAGCTGCGAGGAGGGACTGGACAGATGGTTGAAGGACAGCTGTCAGTCATTAAGTCCCCACTCCGAGCCAGGGACAGTGCCCAAAACTTCCTTATCTCATTCATTCCTCTCAGACCCAACATGGCAGGTGTTGTTCAGGTGGACTTCATGACATTGCAGTACCTGAGAGCCGAGTTGTCAGTTACACACTACTGTCGAGAACTTGTTACAAATTGAACACAAATCATTTGCATTAATGAATTTCCTTTCTGTAAAAGGGGTTTATCATTGTTCGTACTTAATAGTGTGGTCATAAGGATTACATGAGTTAACGCATATAAAATACTCGGAATAGTGCCTGACACACGGCACCTGCTCTAGTTTCCTTTCAAAATTGCAATTACCACGAAGATGATGATTGATATTGTTTTGGTTTATTTTTCCTTCCTACCAGCACACTCTTTAGCCTCAAGACTCCTAAGACAAATGCTACATCTTTTATTTCCTTTTCAAAATGAAACTAATTTTTTTCCAGTAATAAAAGCAATACATGAAAAACAGAAAATACAGACTAGCAATAAATGATATTAAACACTGTTAATATCTTGGATAGATTATTTGATTAAATTAATAGACTTTAATTTATTTTATTTTAATAGACTTTATTTTTTAGGGCAGTTTTAAGTTCACAGCAAAACCAAGAGCAAGATACAGAGATTTGCCGTTGTCCCCTGCACCCCCCCACACACAGCCTCCCTCATTATCAACATCCCCACCAGGGTGGTCCATTTGTTACAATTGATGCACGTCGCTATCACCCAAAGTCCATGGTTTACATTATTGTTCACTCTTGGTGTTGCACATTGTATGGATAGATTATTTTAGATCCTTTTTGTATACATATGCATGTGAGCATGCACGCACGCACGTGCGCGCACACACACGTTCTCCCAATACATTTTAAGGTATCAAGAATTTATCTAAGGGCCAGCCCGTGGCTCACTCGGGAGAGTGTGGTGCAGATAACACCAAGGCCATGGGTTTGGTTCCCTATATAGGGATGGCCAGTTAGCTCACTTGGGAGATCATGGTGCTGACAACGGCAAGTCAAGGGTTAAGATCCCTTTACTGGTCATCTTCTTGAAAAAAAAAAAAAAAGAATTTATCTAAACCAATAAGTAATCATTCATTTAACCATTCGTTCACTGATCCAACAGAAATGATGGAGAATTTATGATGTGCCCTGCACTGCCAGGGCTGAACAAGGGGCTGAGCAAGGCTGTGCTGCTTTCTCAGGGCTCTCAGGCATCTTCACAGGTTGAAATGAGTGACTTGGAGAAGCACATAAGGATTTCTGCAAGAGAAACAAACCCAGCTGGCTGCTGACAGAACAGATCCGCAGGCTCCTTCATTTGACACTCTTTTCCCCAGGAGCTGTAAGGACATTCTGACCCTCCTCCTATCCCTTGGCCCACACCCCACCCCAACCCTTCCATCTAACACACACAGTGGCCAAGGTGGTGGGGACATCCATTACTCCAAGAAGCTTTTTGAATTGTGTGAAAACAAAGATCTTAATTTTTATAGGGAAACATGATTGTTTCAGGAAAAAGCTCATTTGCTGATTAAATATGAGAAAAGCAACAGGAGCAATTAGTTGGCAATTAGTCAGACAATCCATCTGGTGGCCAAGACCAGTCCTTGTACCCACCATGTTCAGGGAACAATGGGGCACTCTGAGCCACCACAGGACTGTGCCAGCGAGCTCTGCCCAGAATACTGGGGAAGGAGCAGTGGGTGTGTATTATTTATGTTCCCATTCAAAACAAACCCATCAAAAGAACAAAGCCTCCTTTCTTCTGGCAACGAGGCAGCTCTGACATACGGTGCTCCCTGTTCTTTCTGCTGAGGAGTGGGCGTCCAGGTTGCGTGAAGGTGCTGCCTGCAGCCATCTGCTGAGTGCCAGTTCTCTTCCCTCTGAGCTGAATTCTAGTTGTGAAACAGGGCCGCAGAAGGCGGGAAGGAGAGGGTGGCTGGGACACAAGACACGATTTTGTGACAGAGGAAACGTGCCTGCGAGAAGTGGGAGATGGTGTGTGTGATTTAAAAAAAAAAAAGAGGGTGAAGAGTGGAGGTGTAAAGAGAAGGGGAATGAGGAAACAGGGAGCATGGATATACAGAAGTCAAGTTATTGGTAGGCTCCTGGCCACAATTTACCTCTAAATACTATTTTGATATTTCTAGCCTCCCTCACAGATGCTTATGAAAACAGTCACAGTGAAACGACATGCAATGGGTGAAAACTGTGCCTTCAGGAGTGATTTGGGTCAGAAAATGAATGTTTAGTAAAATGTGACATGACCATAATCCATATTTGCTCGGGGGTTTCGAAATGAAAGACATGCAGAGTCCATGCAGAGCTTGTGGCATTAGCTCGGCCCTTTTTGTGCAATAAAATTTGCTCTTTGCCCCTGTAATCTGACATATAGTGGAGTAGGAGGCAGTGGGGGAAGGTGTGCAGCTCTGAGCTGGTGTGTGTGTGTGTGTGTGTGTGTGTGTGCACGCACGCATGCAAGTCCTTGAAGCAATTTATAAAAACACTACAATCGGTGATTCTTAATGTCACATACTGCATGCTGTTGTCCCCAGAGGCACTTGCCCATGTCTAGGCACACTGGTGCTAGGAAAGTCACAAACATACATAGGTGCACATTTTTAAAACCAACTTGAATACATATTTGCCCTTGGAGATCATAAAATCTTCTGCAGACTGTTCTTCTCTTGGCTCGAACTACAAGCAATGGAATGTATTACCTTAGGCTAAGATTAACTGGGCTATGCCAGGGTTTTCTCCCACTTTGTTTCTCCTTCTCAGGGAGACCAGGAATCACACTGACATTACTGAAACCATCACCTCACACCTGTGATAGTCACGAGACCCACCATTTTCTTCTTGCCCCCATCTTACTAGAGACCAAAGCCTTCCAGGGATTGCTAATTCCTCAACAAAGGCAGGACAGGTGGAGATGGCATTTCTCAAAGCTAAGATTTTTTTCTCCAGACTTGGAGGAAAAAAATAGGGAAAAATTTAGAAAAATTTGAACACTTTTGTCTTCCCAAGGGTATTTCTCTTTTAGGGTAGAAACAGCATGATGGCCCCTGGCCCTTACCTCCACCACCTTCACTGGGGGGAGCCCTAAGAATGGTCAAGAGATGGTTGGGCCTTGTTTGTGGGGTCCCCTGAGAAATGTTGTCCCATGTGGCATTGATGAGAGAGGAGACCTGAATGACTTTGGAATATGCCCTATTCCTGCTGTTTGCCTGGTAAAGCTCATTGTGCTGTCTTCTTCCCAGCCAATGAATAAAATCTGAAAGTAGAAAATTTAATCTGAAAGAATGGGAAGAGAAGGAGGAAATTCAGTATTTGTATATCCCAGCAAGCATTGCCTAACACTAGACCAAGGCTTACTTCTGGAGACCATCAGTGTCTCCTTGAGGGATGCTCTGCTCCAGCCACAGTGTAGCAGTTTTGATATAAAGTCACTTTGATTAAGACCTCATCAGAAATGAGATGTGCTTCAGATCCTGGAAGCTCAGAGTTGGGAAACAACAACTGCTTAGAGCAGGGGTCAGCAAACTTTCTCTGTAAAGGACCAGATAGTTGATGTTTTAGACCTTGTGGGTCAAGGCAAAATTGATTAACTGTTTTCAGTGAACAGCTAATGGACCCTTTTTACATTTTACAATTTGCATTTAAAATGTAAAGATCATTCTAAGCTCTCAGGCTGTACAAACTTGTGGCAGGTTGGATTTGACCTGCAAGTGGTCATTTGAAGTTTCTCTGCAGCCTGCCCATAGGTGGCTGTCCATGCATTGCTTAAATAAATACCTCTAAGCCGTAGGAAAATCCCCACCTCTCAAAGTCACCAAATCCAATTTAAGGGCAGCTAAAATTACTTAGAAAACACTCCTTTGTATTGAGCTAGAATTTTCCTACTGCATCTCGTCACTGAAAAATCACTTTAAGAACTGATTTAAATCATTTTAAAAACTGATTTAAATTTTTGGAATTTTTTTTGATAGACATCATTCTCTATTATCTATTCCCCTGCCCGGTAGCCATGTTGTAAACTTTTCTTAGTGTGAGAGAGTCATTACAAAAATAAATCATTGCATTGTGCTGTAATGCAAAGAAACCCTCAGGAGCTACTGGAGTTCATAAAGCTATTTGCCTTACTAAATATCCCCACACTACAATTTTTTTATTTTTTTAATTTATAAAGAACAGAGGTTTACTTGGCTTATGATTCTAGGACAGCTGTATCCAGTGCGGTTCTCAGGCTGCTTCTACTCATGGCGGAAAGCGGCAGGCAGCCAGCGGGTACGCGTAGATCACATGGCAAGAGGAAGAAAGAAAGAGAGAGAGGGGAGGTGCCAGAGTCTTAAAAGACAACCAGTCTTGCAGGAAATAATAGAGTGAGAACTCACTCAGTACTCCCCCCACCTAGGGAGAGCGTTAATCCATTCATGAGGGATCTGCCCCTGTGACTCAAACAGCTCCCAGCACTGCCACATTGGGGATCAGATTTCCACATGAATTGAGAGGACAATACATCCAAACTCCATCATTCTGCCCCTGGCCTCCCAAAACTCATGTCACTCTCACATACAAAATACAATCATTACATCCCAACAGTCCCAAAGAGAGCTTTTTTCAGTTTTTCTACCTGATCCCTTATTATAGGGATGTCACCGATGTCCCTTCTCACTGTTGCATGTGTGCCTACTGCAGCAGTTCATCTCCTTCTTCTAATTAAATGCTTGTAATCTTCCCTGGTCTTAAAACTAGCTCCCCCCAAGAGCCCTGGGACCTTTGGTATTTGACTTGAGTAGTTTCATCAAGGAAGTATTAAAACCACTTGAAGTCTCTCTCTCTCTCTCTCTCTCTCTCTCTCTCTCTCTCTCTTCTCTGTAGGCTTTTGAGTAAATGTGGAAGTTAGCCAAAAGTCATTATTACCATGTGTGTAGTTTACTGATTATAAATTCCTTGAGGGCAGTGACTTTCTCAACATTGTAGCCTTAGATCCTAGTCCAGTGCTTCAGGTACAGTAAGAGTTCAATAAATATTTCTGAAAGACTGAAAGAATGAGAGGTTTGAAGATAGTGCTATATTGATTTGCTTTAGCATATTTCAATTTTTAGTGGAAGTTTTTTGTTTGTTTTATAAACAATAAGATTAGGGACTATTAAATAATATAGTTTAGAAACCAAAAGACACCAACCCTTAGGGTTATAAATTGATAGAGAGATAGACAACTTCCAGGGAGCATCTTATTTCCACAGACCCAGCATTAACTCTCATCAAACACGGACCTATGGGATTTATGTACATTGAAGAGGTTGCATTGGGCCAGCTGCTAGATTGAGTTTGGTGTTTGTGGATTGCCTGTGTGGAAGCATTCTCTGTTTGTAGTTCCAGAAGCCAGGAGGTAACAGTGAGCTTTAACTAATTACACCTCACATTACCCCCAGGAGGTAGGTAATGATTGTAGACGTACTTGACTGAAGTAACTCAGAATGTCTTAATAATCACTTAATAGAATCTTATCATGAGAAGCAAATTGCATTAAATGGGCAAATGAAGTTGACTGTGAGAAGCACAGTTAGGAAATAAAATGCTATGGGGGGTTTTATATGAGAAAAATCTAATTAACACCCTTTTAAAAGAGTTGGCCCCATGACCTTTTCATATCCCTCACAGGGCCTGTCATGGGGTTATGCCCTGAATAAATACTTTCTCTATTTATGCTAAGGAAATTATAGGTTAAATGAAAGATGTGAAAGGAGACATGGGAGAGAGAGGGGAGGTGGGCCTAGAAGCCATCCAACATTACAATTCCATTTAGAAGCAAATAACAAAATGATTTCATTGTAAAGCTACTGTGACAAGCTTTACAGTGACACACTTCTATATATTATATTCCTAAGCAAAATGGCTGTCGTTATGTAATAAACACAAAATGCCAGCCAGATAGTGTGTGTGCATCATCAACATGTCATCCATTTATCCAAATCTAGGAAACCCTAGTGTTGAAAGAGCCAAGTCTGGATGTCAAGCAGCACAATAACAACAAGCCAGGTGAAGGGAGATTGCAGGTGGGTGTAAGGTCCAGAGACACGTGCTAGGAAAGACAGTTGGAATTTTGTGTCACACCTAAAAACAAGGAAACATCATGGAGGATGCTGGGGCCTCTCCTGATACTACTGATAGTGGGTGCGTGGGTCGGGTAAAGGAAGAAGTGGACTTTGCTCAGATAAAATGATTCTGGGGAGCATGTGATCCGTGTCAGAGGCGTGCTTTTAAAGAAAACCGGAGGGTGGCAGAAAGGCATGGACAGAACCCAGACGGCACATTGGCAATACACAGACGCAGCAGGTAGGAACAGGGCATGGAGTGTAGAGAGGTGAGCATGAGGTGCCAGAGGGACAGGGAGTCGGATTCCGGGACAGGGCAAAGCAGAACAGACCGGGAGGTGTGTGCCCGAGACTCAAGCTGGACTCAAGTCAAAATAAAAATAAAAATTTTACTCCAGAAATAGCACAATGACATAATTGTATGGTAAAGTTGAATTGTACACCTAAATTGTATGTGCGTATATGTACGCATATGTATATGTACATACATATTTATATATGTGTATGTGTACATATTTACATATGCGCACCACCCCCCCATATATATAACACTACACACCAGACTGCCCCAAGAGGACCCTATGGAGAGGTGAGTATGATGAGGGAACTTGGACATTTTTCATATATAGTTCCATGTTATATGCTTCTTTTTCTTTTGTAACAGACGTGCATTCGGATGAAACAACTACCACATATTTATATTTATTACTTTTACAAACGAAATGGGAGAGGGGTGGAGCGGAAACGCGTCCCCCTGACTAAGGGGGCATCAGGGCTTTGGTCTTTGCAGGGAGAAACCGCCTCCATTTTTATCGGAAGAACGAGACGGACCCTGAAGCTGTTTGATGCCGTTGAGGAGGGTTCTGGGATATCTTGGCCGCAGCTGTCGCCGTCAGGATCCCTCTGCACCCCGCGCGCCCGCGCCTCCTTCCGGGACACTCCCGTCTGCTCCCACGTGCTGCGCGGCGCTGTTGTCCTGCGGGCGCAGCAGCGTCACCAAGTCGCCCTTCCCCGCGTCCCGAGGCCGAGGCGGGCGCTGGCCGTTACCAACTACTAATGGCACGTTCTGCCGCCGCTGTTCATTTCAAATCGGCGACGGACAGAACTCGGGGATGCATTTGAGCGTCATTTTAATTGAGCGCGGAACGTTCTGTTTTTCTGTAGCCCTGTTTTCCTGTCTTCTCGGGGTGACTAATGAGCAGAAACAAGCAGGTGCGATGGGCGATCGGGGTCCCTTTTCTCACACGGAGGACCAGGAGCAGCAGAGGGCGACGCGCTGATGGGCGGCGGGAATGACGAGACAGGGCAGGCTTTCCCAGCATTACCCAAAGACTTGCGTTGCTCGATGCAGCTTCCAGGCCAGCGCCGATTCCGCCCACGGAGGCGCAGCAGGAACAAGCTAATGGGTTCTCAGAGCCTTCTAGGGGGGCTCGGATGTGAGTCACCCACTCTTCCAGAATGCTTTCTTTCCGTCTCTCAGCGGCCCAGATGCCTGCTGACTCCCTGGGGAATTTTAATAACATGTCATTTAACAAATTAGCAGGTGAAGTAAATTAAATACAGTAAATCAAAGCAAAGCTCGAAAAACAAAAGTAGAAACAAACAGACCTTTTCAAAGCATGGAGATTTGAAAATGTAAGGTTTCCAAACGGTTAGCAAAAAAGGGAAAAGTTACCATAGCAACTCCTAAGTCGGCCTAGCTAGTCACCAAATGCTTTCAAATGCCCTGCTCTGTGGTGCGAGATGTTTGAGGGCAGTTTTTGGATTTATTAGATTAAGGAAATGAATAAACAAACAAGCCTAGTGGGTTAAGATCCACCCTGCAATGCCAGCAACGGCCCTCTGACGCCTGCGATTTCTGCTTTGGGTGATGGTGACTGACCACTTGGTGTCGCTGTTGTTCCGCCGCTGGGTTCTGCAGCGGCCTTTCGCTCTCTGGTGAAAGATGTCCTCCTTTTCAAGCAGGTGCTCTTTCAGTGAGCCCGCCTAACATTCATCTATTCAGAAAATATTTATAGTGTCTACCGTGTGCCAGAAACCAGGCGAGTCTCTGGGGATAGGCTGGTGAAAAGGCAGTTTGTGGAGCTCATAGTCTAGCAAGAGAGACAAGTAAACAAAGGAGATAACTACATGTTGTGATTAGGTCTATGAAGGAAAAGATTGGGCTCCCTCGTGTGATGGATACTAATGGTGGGTGACTTCCCTGCGGTCAGGGAAGACGTTTCTTTCATTTTTAAAAAAAATTTTTATTTCATTTATTGAATCAAAATTGATTATACATATTTTGGGGGTTCACCATTGTCCAGTCTCTCCCCATCCCCCTCTGCCTCCCCCTCCCCCCTCTAATCACCCTAGATTTCTTCTCTCCTTCTAAAAGAGTAATGGTTACTGTGTTGATTTGTTGCCTAGATGATCTGTCCAGTGCTGAGAGGTGTGATCAGTTCCCCCAATATTATCACAGAGCAGATGCTTCTTCTGTCACTCTGCAATGGGCTTTGTGGCAGGGAAGGCATTTCTCATGAGTTATCACGCTGAGACCTGAAGGACGAGGAGGAGCAGGCTCCCCGAAGGGACGGAGGAAGAGTGTACAAACGGAGGGACAGAAAAGGCCCCGGGGGCTGGGGTGTGGTGAAGCATGAGCAGGTGGGAACAGGTCATGCAGAAGCCTTTAGCCCCGGTCAGACGTCAATTCAGATTTTATTCTTAGGACAAAGGGAAGCCGGTGAAGAGTTTAATCAGTAGAGTGAGGTTATTCAATTTAAACAGTTCGCTTTTCACACTGTATTGTAATTTTCACCCTATCATCTGTAGCTTTAGATATATGTAAACACTGAAAAAGAATATATAGTTTCATAACAATTTTATTTTTTTACACAGGTATGTTTTTCATAATACAAACCATAAGTTATAGAGCTTAACAAAATCTTTGTTGGTGGGGCAGAATTTAAGAAATTTGAGAGAAAGCAGACAAAGTGCACGTAAGAGAGGGCTGGACTATGATGTGGGTCAAGAGACTGGGCAGCTGCCCCTCCTCATAGAACTTTTCATACTGTGTTGTCATTTCTCTCTAACTTGCCTTCTGCCCTATAGACTCTTGGATCCAGAGGCAGGGACTGCTTTACCCATTTTAGTAACCACAGTGATCAGCATAGGAACACAGTAGATTCTCAGTAAGTGTTGGATGGAAGGAAGGATGGAGGGAGGAATGGATGGAAGGATGGATGGATGGGCAGGCAAAAGGTAAGAGGTGTGGAAATGCCAACACTAGATAAGGGAGTCTTCTACAGAATTTTAGTGACACTTTCTCAGAGAGAAATCATTTTCAACTTCCAGGTAGAAGACAAGGCATTTCTCTAGCCTCCTTGTGTATGTAGCAAATATTGACTGAGCACCTACTAGGTGCAAGGCATGGATACAAGAATGAGTAAGACATAATTACAGTCCTTATGCTACTTACAGTCAATAAAATAAGTCCTTCAATTCTGGAGAGGGAGCCTGAGAAACGGCTACCACATCCAAAATAAAAAATAGTAACAAGAAAATAAGCCCAAAGCACAACTAATCCATACTTTAGAAAGTGTTATGTACACAAAGTGAGGTGTGGATTAAGTGCTTGTAGGGGTTGAAAAAGAGGAAGAGGACTTTTAGCTATAAGTGTCAGGGAAAGTCTTGGGCAGGTGACATTTGAGTTTCATCTCAAAGGATGGGAGGTTTCCTCCTGAGATGACAGCTCTGTGAACCTCCACTCAGGGCTAGGAGTGGTGATTTGTTCCTGAGCACACCGTGCTAAAGGAAAAAGAATCCAAAGCCCTCTCCTATCCCTGTTCCCCAGTTAGTGAGCCCAGGTGTTGCTGCCCTGATGTGTCCAGACAGCCCAGCTTCCCAGACCACGGGCTGCAGGTCCCTGTCGATGTCTATGTTGTAGATGTGGATCTGACAACAGCATTCCCAAACTTTCCAAGCAGTCTTTGTGGCTTCTTGTTAGAGTCTTCAGGGTCACTCTTCATTTTTCTACTGCAGTATTTTCCCAGCTGCAGACTACAGTCCATTAGTGGGTCAGGTAATCAATATGGTGGATGTGACCAGCACTTTTGCAAATGGAATAGAATAGAATGGAAACTATTAATGTGCCCTGCATCACAAGGGAAAGCTTTTTAAAGTTAAGTGTAATGTGTGAAGAGTGGTAGCCCTGCTAGGTGATCTGACAGGCTCCAGGGGACAAAATTCCTTGCCAAAATATTGGTCCTTTACTCCATGGCAATTCACCAAACTTTCATTGAATTGAGGAAGGAGCTACCAATTTAAATTTAGATCTTCTCTGAGGCCCATGAATAGGTAAGTTCGTGCCATAATTTAGTGGAATACATTTTTGTGCTAAAAATAAACATTTTTGAAAACTTGTCTCTTTTGAAGTGAGACTAAAATATTCTCAATTCTTCACCTTTTGCACGTCTTCCTGTGGTTGGCCAAAGAAGCTCTATGTCAACATTCTGAGGCAGGAAAATACAAATCAAAGTATCACAAAATGTGTGTGCTGGGGAGTCACCCAGAGCCTCACAAAGTTGGGGAGCCTTTTAAAGCACCTCCAGGTCATTTTGTTAGAATTGTTTGCAAATATGTGACTTCTGCCACTATCAGATTTTAGTCAGATTCAATAAACCACTATTTTCCACTTCATTAATGTCTCATAGAAGCCTCAGCATTATTGGTGGAATTTAGAGCATGACTCAAATTCTCACCTCCAAATGTAGGCTGTGAAACCATGGAAGCACAATTAAATTTGGATAGAACTAAGCAATGTTCAGCTTGCCATTAGTTGATCACTTCTTCTATTCAATTTGTATTTACAAGCGGCCAGTAAGTGCAAAGAACTCTGGTAGGTGCTGGGGATCCAGTAATAGACAAGCCCTCAGTAAGCTCAAGACACACTGAGCATTCAGCAAATCACTGTGATGTTTTCTTTTTTGGGGTGGAATTATGGAGAACAATACATTTGGGAAAAAAAAGTGAGTTTGACCCTTCCTAAACAGAGGAAGACGTTTCCCACCTCCCCCCACCCCGGGCCTGTGTACTTAATCATGATATAGAGTTTACTTATATATGTATTTATTAATATATGTACTGATGGTACATATTTCTGGGGAATAGAATTATATTTCAATACATATATACAATGCGTGATGATCAAATCTGGGTAATTAGCACATTCATCGTCGCAAAAATTATTTTTTTTAAATTAAAAAAAATCATTGCTTTAAGTTGAGATCATTTGAGCTCCTCTCCTAGCTATTTGAGAATATACAATAAATTATTGTTAGTTATAGATGCCTAGCAATACTCTGCACCACTAGAACCTATTTGTCCTATCTAGCTGTGATTTTGTATTCCTTAACCAATCTCTCCCTCTCCTCACACGCCCCTCCCCTTCCCAGCCTCTAGTAACCACAGTTCTACCCTCTACTTCTATAAGCTCAATTATTTTTTTTTTTTAGCCTCCACATATGAGTGGGAATGTGCAGTATTTATCTTTCTGTGCCTGACTTATTTCACTTAACATATGGTCTAGAGGAAGACATTTTAATGACTGTATCACAACACCAGTAGCACAGGTGATATGTGGCTGTTGTAAAGTGGTTGCTCCTCCTTTACGTAAGGTCCACAGCAATCTCAAGAATTAATAAGCAAAAGTACATTATATGCTGTCTGCAACACATTAGAAGAATTTGGAATTGCAGGTGAGACTCGGGCAAGTGCGTGCAGAAATGGCTTCAAGTCCACTTTCTCACTAAAGTTCTTACATTGTTCCCACAAATTGCAGGCAACTTGAAGCCAGTAAGACTCTAACGGGAAAGATGCAGGATTCATCTTTACTCTGTCAGTGTTGGCTGTCAGGCTGCAGCAGCTAACAAGCTGGTGAAGTATATTCAGTCACTTCTTCACACTTTCGGATTTCCTAGAAATTATACTGATTCCAGATATACCATCAGTAATTTTCCGATGCTGTGGCTTCTGTTTAACAGCCTTTCCTGGAGAAGGGAAGGGTGTGACCTCAAGTAGCTGTAGGTAGAGCGACCCACCAGGACCGAGTTGAAACCACTCATGGTGGGTCATATCCAGGACTAGATGGCTGGGAAAGTCCACAGAAGCCAGGCCATGTCAGCACATCTTGAAGACTGTGACTCCACCACCAGCCAAGGCCACTTCTGTTCCAAGGCTTCTCAGTCTTTCCGTAGGAGATTCAAAGAACAGCTTAGTTCAAACCTTTGAGTCTTAGCAAACTCCAGCACCACCGAGCTTGGTCATAGAAGACCCCTGGCCCAACTGCTACCTGCTCACCACACCCAGAGTTCTCAGGAGCAGAGTTGACCTAGAGATGACCCCCACTTCTGTCATTGCCTCGAGTCTCCGTGTGGATTAGTCCACATGCATATCCATAGGGGGTTAGAAGCCTGCTGATCTCAGCAGATAAGGTGACCTGACTCACCCATTCTGTACCTTCTCGCCTCCAACCAAAAGGCTGGGAAAAGTGAGTGTGCAAGGGGAGGAAGACTGAGTTCTCCTGCCTCACATAAGGAAATGTTTGCTTGTCCTTGAATAATAGGATTGCCTGTGTAAATATTCCAAAAATGAAACCATGGATTACTGAGGAGAGCTGACCTGCCTGACAGCAGCCTTGTCCATGACTGTGACCAAATATGTCAGTAAAGTCTAAACATTTTTCTTATAAAACTTAAGCATCCAAATAAAAACTGGATGAACAAAAACTGGGGTGAGTCTAAAACAACTGGGTGTTTGCAGTGTGTGGTGGGAATCATGTGTGGATTTTCATTCTAACTTTGAAATTCAGCCTTTAAAATCTACCATTGAAATGTAAGATGTTAATACGTTATTGCAGAATGCCGTGACTATGAGAAAGGGTGGGGCCACGTTGGCAATGAGATTTCAAGCATTGGTGACCAGAGGAATTCACAAAGGCCTGCTTCACTTTTTCCATGGAGGGAGAGGAGGGGTGTTTCTGTACAAGCGCCATGAACATACGCTCATTCTTTTTCCTCTCCCCTTCACGTTGGCAGCATTATACAGACAAAGAGGTCCTTGCAAAGAACTGCAGCACTTGTTTTAGGGGCCCAAGCCAAGAGCCCCTTCCCAGTGTCCTGGGCTCTTTAGGACAGTGTCCTGGCCTCTCAGCAATGAGTCTGGCCAGGCACCTACAGATGGCAGCTACTGATCATGTCAGTGCTCCCTCAGGCAGGCTGCAGAGGTTCCAGGGGAGGGGGTGTTACCCCCCACTTACCTCAGGCTTGCTAGATGCAAGTGGGTGGTAAACTAGCAGAGTCTTAAACTAGCAGAGTCCTAGGTTCTGCCCAAAGGGACTGCCGCTGCCCCCCATCACCTGGGGTGGGGGAGTCCAAGGTCAGGGTTATTGGGTGCCTGTGCTCAATTCTTATTCCAACTGAGATTTGGAAACCATTGCCTGGTGCAAACCACAGAATCATTCGGAGAGCTTTGAAAAATACCAGTCCTAGGTACTAACAGACCAATTGATAAAAATTCAGTTGGTGACATCAGAATGTAATAGCTCTCCAGGTGATTCTAATTTGCAACCAGGACTGAGAAGCAAGAATCTCATAAAAATAAACAATAACAGTTCTGCAGGGACCTTAGGGAATAAGTCTACATGACACCTTGCAGTCCCTGTTCCGGTTCCTCTCCTGTGTTCTGAGGCAGGCATGGGACAGGGACCTGGGCTCCTTTCAGCATTAAGTGGGACCAAACCAGGGTTGCAAGACAAAACCATAGGGTTCCTTCTGGGAGCATCTGATTTCTTATCTTGGGTCTGAGTGGGCTCTCCCAGCTACGGAGGGCCTTCTCACATGTTATGAAGAAAACATGGCAAGGCTCCCAACTTCTTCACATGGCTGTAGAGTGAAGGACCAGTGAGAATCAAGTTTCTGAAAAGATGTATAAACTCAACTTTAATAATGACATTTGGATACAGAATTTACTTTTAATTGAGGTAATTTCTTTCTTCTGTGTTTCCTGCCTGGGGTAAAATATAGAAATAAATGCTTTTCATAAAAGGAAAATAAAAATAATCTGATTTCAAAAGAAAGTAAGTATAAGTGGTAAACATAAACTGTCAACCTCAAAGAGATTCATCTTCAGAATCGTTACCTTTGACATTTAGAACCCTGAAATTCTAATAACAAGAATGAATAGAATCCAACATTGATTGGGTTACATGAGGTGCTTTTTAAAATTTATTTATTTATTTATTTATTTATTTCAGGATAATTAGTATATTCAACATCACACAATATAGTCATTTTTTGTTGCCCTTTACCAATTTCTCACTTCTATAATACTATTCCTTCATTATCTTCTTAGTTATTACCCAGAAAATACGTTCTGAGCATTGCCTACATGCCAGGCTCTGTGCCAGGATGAGAGCACAGAATGAGCAAGACAAGACCCTGGTCCTGAGCAGAGTAGGGACTGTGGACACGCTCACCAGTAAGTACAAGGCAGGTGATGCTAGCACACATCTTGAGTAAATCTTAGGAGCTACTGGAACTGAAGGAGCATACATGAATGCCTGTCTGAACCAGCTTGTTCGAGCTGGATTTTGAAGGGTGGATAGGACAGGGCACGCCAGGCAGAGAAAGTGGTACATGCAGGAAGTGTGGCTGAGCAGGTCACCATCGGAAAGCTGTGTGCATTCATTTTTTAGGCTGCTGCAGAAAATTGCCATAGAATTAGCACCATAAAACAACAGAAATTTATCTTA
Organism: Cynocephalus volans; assembly: GCF_027409185.1. Classification (NCBI taxonomy): domain Eukaryota; kingdom Metazoa; phylum Chordata; class Mammalia; order Dermoptera; family Cynocephalidae; genus Cynocephalus; species Cynocephalus volans. The sequence goes on along the minus strand of NC_084467.1, from coordinate 74,109,025 downwards.
CAGTTCTGGAGGTCAGAAGTCCAAAGTAAACTAAGATTCTTTTCTGGAAGCTATAGGGGACAATGTTTCTTTAGCTTTTTCAGGTTTTAGAGATTACTGCATTCCTTGGCTCACGGCCCCCTTCCTCCATCTTCAAAACCAGCCATGACAGGTCAAGTCCTCTTACGTTGTGTCTCTCTGATCCTTCTCTTCTTGTGGTATCTCTGACTACAACTGGAAAAAATTCTCTGCTTTTAATAACTGACATGATTAAATTAAGCCCGTCTGAATAATCCAGGATAATCTCCCCTTCTCAAGGTCCATAACCTCAATCACATCTGCAAAGTCTCTTTTGCCATGTAAGGTAACATATCCATAGGTTCTGGGGATTAAGGCATGGACCTCTTGGGGGCCCATTTCTCTGCCTACACACTGCATGGATCTGCTGAGTGACTTCTACATGCCAGCATGATTAGAAAGTGTGAGTTGTAGCTGAATCATGAAAGCCCCTTATGGGTCAGGTTAAGAAGTATTCAGTTTATCCTGTGGGTGACCAGAAGCCACTGAAGGTTTTGAGCCCAGAGATTCCATTTCAGAAATGTCTTTGCCTATTGTGGTTCATCATAAGAATCAATGTGGGGTGCTTGTTACCAAGACTGACACACAGACTTGGTTTAATTTAGCAGGTCCGGGGTGAGTGCACAGGGACTTGTTCAGTCACTCAGTTTGCTGAGAGTACAGCAGGACCGGAAGTAGGGAGACCAGGGAGAAGGCAAAATAAAGGCATAAACTAAGGCAGCAAACAGCCCTAGAGTTGGAGAGAAGCAGGCGGATTTTAGTGACACTTCACAGGAAAATTTGGCAGAATAACTGGAGATCTATGGATGTAGCTCTGTGTGGTAGAAAATGCATATGCTTTAGAATATCCTGGCCCCAAGTGTCACCTACAAGCAGGTGAACCTTGAGGAAATAATGTTTCTGAACCTCGGGCTCTTTGACTGTAAAGCTGGGATAATTTTACAAATTTTGCAAGATTTGTAAGGATTAGCCATAATACATGGAAGATGCCTAGAATATAATAGGCACTCAAAAATGTTCGCCACCATTATGGTGATGGTGATGTTACATGGATGTAAAGAATGATGGGGGAGACAGGATGAACAGGAGCATAGTGAAGATGACTCCTAAAATGTTGGGCTCGTACACCCAGATGGGAAGAAGGGCCATTCACCCAGATACGAGATACAGGAGGAAGAGACCAGGCTGTGCAAAAGGCTGAATTTCAATCGTGAACAAGTTGAGCTGGAGGTGAGGTGGGACTTGTGGATGGAGTGTCCAGAAAGCAGTAAAATGTACAGATTTGAAGTCAGGAAAAAAAAAAAAATCTGGGTAAGAGCTATAGCAGCTTTTCCATGAATCTGAAAACTTTTAAAAGATGTCTTTGAACATGAACCGCAAAACTGTAGGAATCAAAAGAACTACTAATTCATCAAAGTCTTTTTACTGCTTAAATCACATTGTGTATTGTAATAATGCACAAGTAATTACAATGTTTCTGGTTAAGTAATGACACCCTGACAATGGAAAGGCCTGCTTAGAGAACCACAATGTCCTAAACATGCATTTTGTGCCCTCACAGAGCTCGCTGGTTTATGATTCTCTCAGTTTCCCAGGAGCGGGGTCCTGAGGAGGTTAACATCGGCTGTCTTTCCTATGAGATCATGGGCAGAAGCCTGAGTGAGGGCAGGTCTCTCCTTCCTGCTCTGTCCCTTCATTCATTTTCTTGATTTGTTAACCCAAGACTGGACCCCTCCCCACGAAAGCATTCTGTGCATCTTTAGTTTGCCTTTTACGGGGGTCTGCTGATGTGATTCTCCTTGTGCTGGAGCTCTGAAGGGTCAGTTTTTCTGTCTGTGAGCTAGGCTTAAAAGGGGGTCCATGTAGTGATTCTCAGGAGCACCTGCTGACCTTAGGATGCAGCACTGGCACCTCCAGGTCTGCTGGGCTCCCACACATGCTGACTCATAGGACTTGTCTATCACATGCAGGCCCACCCTTTTTTGCTCGAATCTTTCATAGTCCATGGCTTAAAACCTGGATCACCTAACAGATGGCCTGATTTACTCCCCCTCTTAATCCCCCTGGACCTCCACCAGAAGAGTCCAGGATTGGAAGTTGGGATTCTTAGGGAATAAATCCCTGCCCTCCCACCTTCTAGCTGGGGGACCTGGAACAAGATTCTTAACCTCTCTGTACAGTGCATTGTGCTCATTTGGTGTTTTCATTTTATTATTTGAGATACATAATCCCTTGTTCAAAGGAAATCTAAAGTGAAGCACAGAATCTGAAACAGCCAATGAGATGAGGTGCTGTAGGGAAGTGGGGATGGTAGTCCCGGGGCCCCTTCACCTGCCCCAGCTCAGTGAGCCCCTGAGGTGACCCTGGGCATCCTCACGGAGTGTGCTGTGAACAGGCCCTTAGTGCTTTCATGGGCTCCACTTCCAAATTCTGTTTATTACGTCACTCCATGCCTTTCAGCAGCTTTCCATGGCCCAAAGATAGCATCTAAATCCATTAATCTCTCATTTAAGGCTCCCCACAGTCTGACTCAAGCTGACCTTTCTGACTTTCAGTTCTGTTATAGCCCCCACAGCAACCCTCTGGCCTCATGACTGTCCCTAAATCATACTTAGAGTTTCCTGTCTTTGCACTCAACTCTTCTCCCTGATTTATGCCCTGTATTAGTTTTCTACTGCTGCTGTAACAAATTACCAACTTAGTGACTTAAAAACACAAATTTATTATCTTACAGTTCTGGAGCTCTTAAGTCCAACATAGACCTCGCGGGGCTAAAATTTAAGTGTCAGCAGGGCTGCTTTCCCTTCTGGAAGTTCCATGGGAGAATCTGTTTCCCTGCCTTTTCCAGTTTCTAGAGTCACCTTCCTTCCTCCACCTGCAAAGCCAGCAGTGTTACATTTCTCTGTGCAGTCTTCTGCAGTCACATCTCCCTCAGATTCTCCTTCTCTGCCGCCCTCTTCCACCTTTAAGAGTCCTCTTGATTATATTGGGTCCACCCAGGTAATCCCGGATAATCTCCCCACCTCAAGATGCTTAACTTAATCACACCTGTGGGGTCATCTGGCATAATCACAGGTTCCAAGGTTTAAGACAACCTTGGGGGCCATGATTCTGCCTACCACACACTCCAATACCCATTCATACAAGTCGTGTGTACGAGCAGAAGAGTGTGCTGGAGGGTGGGGCAGATTGTGGGAGGAGAGATGCTTCATTGCAGCCATGCCAGCTACTTCGGATCGACTCTGACATCATGTTCTTGCCATCCCACCACCGAGGGTGGTCCCCTGGCCATTTCACCCTACCTCGTGTGCTGGCTGCGTGCTGCCCCTCCTCTCCCTCCTCCTGCCTTTGCCTGTTGATTGCTATAACTAACAGATACAGTGTGAAAATCTACTATTTACAAAAATAGGTATACACATTTTCCCCTCATAATGTAGTCCTCTTTTTCTAACTTAGAAGGAACTCTGCCTTCTCCTTACATTCTGGTGTATTTAAGGGGGGGACTGTGTTTCTTGCTGTCAGGTGAGAATTGGTGTTAAGGGAGCCGAGTAATGCAATAGATAAAAACCCTCCACAGGGGATGTTGGAACGGGACATTGGTATAATGGCAGAAGTGTTTAAAAGCCACAAGTTAGTATTAACACCTATACAAAACAAGCATTCAAACCGTGAACCAACAGGATCTATGGTGGACTGTTATTCTTTCTGCTTCTGAGTTAGAGAGATGCTTATTCTCAATAGTGAGTCTCTCACAGACATGAGCTACGAAAAGCAGCAATCTGCAACCTTCAGAGAAGAACAGAGCAGACCACTGAAAGTTAATTCTCACTCTTCTAATTACATTTTGTTTCATATCATTGGCAAATAGAACCATTAGGAAATGGTTACTTACAGTAACCACTTAGAGTTGTTTTTTTATTGAGACAATTAATTACACATATTTGTAGGATACAGATTTGAATATCAATTAATACTTGTGTACAATATGTGGTGATCAAATCAGGATAATTAGTGTACTCATGTTTACAATACATAATCAATCTTTATGACCCTTAACCAATTTCTCGCTAACCCCTCTTCCCCTGACTTCCCACCTCTAATAACCACATTTTCGCTGTCTTTTGTTTGAAAGTTCAACATATTATCATTTTTTTTTTTTCTGAGTACATTGTAGGATCTCAACGTATTATTTTGATTGCTGTTTCTTTCTTTCTTTTCTTCTCTCTTCCTTCCTTCCTTCCAAGCTCCCACTTATAAGAGAGGATATGTGGTATTTCTCTTTTTGTGCCTGACTTATTTCACTTAACATGATTTTCTCTAAATTCATCCATGTTGGTACAAATGGCAGAATTTCATTCTTTTTTTTTATGGGTCAGTAGTATTCCATTCAGTATATATACCACATTTTCCCTATCCAATTGTCTGTCGATGGATATTTAGGTTGGTTCCAACTCTTGGCTACTATAAATAGAGCTGTGATAAACATGGGAGTGCAGGTATCCCTTTGACACCCCACACTCACTTTTTAAGAAAAAATTGAAGCTTTTCTTTCTATAATAAGACCCACCAGGAGAGGCTGTGGGAATGTGAGAGAGTGATGCACCTCTTCTAGAAAGATGTGTAGTGGTCCAGAGGTCCCTGCTCATAGCGGACAGGAAAGCAGTAACTTTGTGTATGAGAATGACAAAAGCTTTCCCTTCTGAGAGAGTGCAGCTAACTCACTATTTGTGCTGACAGAGAGAGGGTAAAGTGTGGGTAAATCTCCCAATTTTGTAAGGTAAATTGGTCTCATTCTGCATCAGACCGAATATTCATGTCCCCCCAAATTCCTATGTTGAAACCTAACCCCCACTGTGATGATATTAGGAGACAGAGCATTTAGGAGGTGATGCTGGGCACATTATCTCCTTCTGCCAATCCTATTGTCGCAGGGCCATAGGTTCCTGCAGCTCCCCTCTGTCTGGCTCCTTGGGAATCCCAATAATAGGAGAACTTTCTGTCTTCATCTTCTCTCCAGCGCCAAGAGTGCCCAGTGCAAAGGCTCCAGCGGGGGAATCTAGTAGTCTCAGTTCTGGTCTCAGCCTCTGACTTTCATGCCATAAACTATAAGTCAGAATCTGAATTTCCCCTGGCTCCAGACTCGGTCAGTGACTTCAAAATCTACCTCCTCTCCATAATGCCTCAGCTCCAAGGAGGAGCTGACTATCTAGGCGAGAATGTTCCAGCACCAGTAGATTTGTGAATGTATAGACCGATTTATCCACTGAGACTTCCTGCTGCTCCCCTAGGGGAACCTTGATGATTCCCTATGATAACTGTGTGTGTCTGAGAGATTCATCTGTGCTGTTGTGTGAACACGTGGATTGTTCGTTTTCATTCCTGTTTACTGTTTCATAGAGTGAATATACCACAATTCATCCATTCTTCAGATGACGGTACATTTGGGTTGTTTCAACTTAGGGCTTTTACAAATAATGCTCCTGTAAGGATTTTTGTACCTGCCATTTGACTTATCACATCAAATACCGTGGCATGTCTGGGAGTGGAATTGCTGGCTCACAGAGCATATGTATATTAAGCCTTGGGTACATACATACTCTCAGAGATTTTTTAAGAGATTTTACCGATTTTACACTCTCATGAACAGTATGTGAACGTGCCTGTTCCCTCCACCAACATCCAGAATTGGCAGACTTAAATTTTTGTTCATCTGGTGAGTGTATGGTTTTTACTATGGTTTTAAGGTTCACATTCCTAATGAAATGAACTCTTTTCACATGCTCGCTGGCCATTAGAATTTCCTCTTGAATGTTGATAGGGGTCAAATGTGTCCTCCAAAAATTCCATGTACTGGAAACATGATCCCCATTGTAACAGTGTTAACAGGGTGGAAAATTCGATTATGGTATTTGAAAGGTGGGACCTTTGAGAGGTGATTGGATCATGAAGACTATGCCCTCATGAATGGATTGCTGGTTTAGTGGGTTGTCGTGGTCATGATTCTGATGGCTTTATAAGGAGAGTGAGTGAGCAGGTCAGCTCTCTTGTTCTTGCCATTCTTGCCCTACGATGCTCTGCTAGCCACAGGACTCTGTACTGAGACCCCACCAAGAAGAACGCCCTCACCAGATGTGCCCCCTGGACCATGGGCTTTCCAGCCTCCAAAACTGTAAGAAATAATTTCATTTCTTTACAAATTACGCAGTTTCGTGTATTCTGTTATAAGGGACAGAAAATGGACTACTACACAAGTTTTTACCCATTTTTCTAATTCATTTGAATGAATTTGTGTATTTTAGATATTAATCCTTTGTTGGTTTTATGTATTGCAAATATTTTCTCTTATTCTGTGGCTTGTTTTCTCACTCTTTATGGTGCCTTTTAGTGAATAGAATTCCTTCACTTCAGTATAGTCTATTTTAGTTCTCCTCAAACTATCTTCAGTAGACACTTTTTTGTTTCTTGTTTTTTAATTTTAAATTGGTCACAGACTGTGTGAAATACAATAAAACAAATTAATATAAAAAATTAAATATAAAATTCATTTCTTCCTCTTATATGTAAATACTTTGATAAAGACATAAATAATATAGTAATAATAAAACATTAAGATATTTATATATAAGGAATAAATATTTTTTTTTTTTTTTGTCTTTTTCGTGACCGGCACTCAGCCAGTGAGTGCACCAGCCAGTCCTATATAGGATCCGAACCCGCGGTGGGAGCGTCGCTGCGCTCCCAGCGCCATACTCTCCCGAGTGCGCCACAGGCTCAGCCCTAAGGAATAAATATTTAAAGAATTAGAAGAAACAGAAATAAGAGATGTAAATGTTCTAGAACCAAGTGAGTGGCTTCAAGCTCCTTCATAATTCCCTTTGTTATACCCTTTGTACACACTCTTATCCCAAGACCTATGAGCACACTCTTCCCTGGCTTGGCTGCCACAGGGGTGTGGCCAGATCATTGTCAGTCAGGAGTAAAGCCAGTGTATTGAGGCTCTCCAGCCTCTCGTCCTGGGCTGGCTTTTCTGCTGAGCTCGCCACATCAACAGCTCAGTCATCGGTGGGGCTGGACCTCCCGGTGAACCATCACTCAAACCTCCTCACCAAAGACTTTATTTAGGCTAAAAGATGATGTCGAACCTTGAATTCCATGAGAGTTCTCAGCGGATTTTGGCTGGGTGTCAATTCCAGTCTTAAGCAGGATAGTGTGACAAGTGATTGTAAACATACAGCCTCCTGAGAGGAAGGGAGAGAGGAGCAAGAAGGTTTTACTGCCTCAGAGGCTCTCGTCTTTACACATTCCTCCTCTTCCTTGATGGGCTCCTGGTGAGAGAGTGTATTTCTCAGGCAGTGTAAAGAGGAAATGGGAGTGTAGAGGCAATTATTGTCAAAATTAAGACAGTTTTGTCTACTTTCTCCACTCCCTAAACACGAGTTAAGCACTGGCCTGGAGAATAATGTCTGCAGTCATTTCCCATAACCATGACAAATAACTACTATAAGGTCAACATTATTTAGGTTGTAAAGTAAAACTTGAGTGAACATGAGAAGCAATTTCTTCATGGCTCAGGCAAAGAAGCTAAGACCCAAGAGGTTTAAATGATGTCATTCAATCAATAGCAATTTTTAACAACTTTTTATTGTGAAATAAAACAAAAATACAGAAGACCACATAAAACAAATATATAGCTAGTGAGGTATTATCAGCCAAACACCCTTGCAATTACCACCCACATCAAGGAAGAGAACTTTGCCAGTCACTCCAGAAATCCCTCCAATGTGCTCTGACTTAACAATAACTCCTTCCTCTACCATTGTAGTTGCTATCATTACAACAGCTCAAATTACTCCATTTTTCTTTTTTTTTTTTTTTTACTTGTGGGACCCTCCTTAAGTTGGCTCCAAGTTTTTCTGACATGATCCTATAGTCTTAGCAGCTTCCTTACTGTCTGGAGTGATACAATGTTCCAAGCCCATTTTGTACATTTCCTGCCCCAAACCTGAAACCAGCCAGTTCTCTGAAAGCAAGAAGCCCTAGTTTCTTTTTAGTGGGAATTAGTATTTCAAGACCACAATCTGGCCACTAGGCATGTTCATGGGTACCTGGATTGGTGATCGTACGTAGAACACTTCAGTGGATAGATGCACACACACACACACACATTAGTTTCTTAAAGATAAAAAAACTTCATGTAGTTATACTGACATTTAAATGCCAAGACTACAAATTTTGAGAATCCTTTTTTTTATACTAAGAATTCTGGTTCTCAAGGACACAGAAAATGATAGAATTAGAATATCCCATAATTACTCATTTGCTTTATCCCACGTTATATGTCACAGAATAAAAATACTAACACTATCACCAGCAATTATGGTTACTAAAAACAGTGAAACACTTTTTACATACATTCTCCCTGTTCTTCTTCCTTTATGTACAGCTGTTCTACATCTGTACTGTCAGAGCATACAGCCATGACAAAGGATGCTCTCTCCCTCTCAGCTGTCCTATAGTCTAAATTCTACAGGTAACTATGTCTTCAGTGCTCAACACCAGTCCACATGTCCTCTCACATGTTCTTTAGTTAATTCCTCAGGAAGGACTCAGGGGAACAATATTCCCTGGGTTCTTACATGTTCGTAACAGCTTGTGCCTTTTATACTTGAAAGTCATTTTGCTGGATGTGAAATGCTTGGCTTACATTTCCTTTCTTTGAGTATCTTACCCAATTTTCTTACAGCATGAAGCATTGCTATCAAACGGTCTAAAATAATCTAATTTTCATTCCCTTGTAAGGCACGTACTCTTTTCACCTAACTGTCCAAAGGATTTTTTTTTTCTTTTCCCTTAAAATTCAGTAATCTTGCTAGAACATGCCATGGTGGTCATCTTGGGTTGATATTTTGTGTAAATGGTGTGCTGAAAGACTCCCGCAGTGGGTAGTCAGTCAGTTCAGGGAGACCCTCCCAAGGAACAGCGAGACCACGGCTTCGGATGCAAAAACAAGAGGTTTATTGAACACACAGGTACCCGGGCGACTCAGTCTTTCGAAAGACTGGCGCGCCGAGTAGAGCTCCTGGGTCCTTTTTATAGCAAAAAGCGCGGGTACAGAAGCGAGAAGCAAGGTAATTGGTTAGTTTAAATCAAGCCAGGGGTGAACTTCGGTCAAGTGGGAGTCCTTGAAACAGCTGAGGGGCACTCTTGAAACTTTAACTGACTTGTCTATTTCTGGGAACTATCCGCCCTTTGCCTCGGGCCGGGGCCCAGGTGCATAACCACAGATATCCTGTTTGACTCTGTTCCCCTTGTTTCTTAACTTGACTTTTTGGCTGTATTTTCCCTATACCCTTGTAAAAAGCACTTCTTTCATTCCCCCATTTCTCTTGTGGATCGCTCTAATCTTAGAGCGGAATTAAAAGTTATCTTCGCCATTTAAGGTTTGGTATTTTTGCCTAAGGACCAGAATCTTAACTGCACTTACCCTATCATTGATGAATTGGACTAGTCTATTGATGACGTAGGGCCCAAGGGTGAACAACAGAAGGAGGAGTAATAGGGGCCCGGCGATGGTTGACAGTAGGGTGGTCAACCAAGGGGAGTTATTTGATCTGGTTATAAGCATTTTCATAGTTTGAGTCAGGAGGCCTGACTCTTTTAGAGGCCGGTGCATCAATTTCTGGAATATCCCAAGCCTCGAGACCCGCCGCCAGGGCACATATATCAGGGGTAAGGGAGGGCCACCAAGTCCAAAGGGGGTGGACTTCTGTCTTGAACCAGACAACCTTTCCAGTTTGGGACAGTACCTGCCAGGTGAGGGTGTTGGGCTGGTTAGGGTTATTACTTGGTAGGCTTGCTCCGCCGCCGCCGAATGCGCAACTTAAGAGGATTATCAGTCCTCTCCAGCTCCCAGGATTCATCTGGTACGGAGGGTGGCGCAGGCTTGAGGTGAGAAGCATGTACCCAGGCTGCAATGCCATCAACTTTTACTGCGGTCGGGGTGGTCAGCAATACCAGATACGGGCCTTTCCACCGAGGCTCAAGGTTGCTGGGTCGATGGCGTCTGACCAGCACTTGGTCTCCGACCTGGAACGGATGAGGGATGGCCACGGCACCTGGCTCGTATACCTCCTTGATCTGGTCCCAGATCTGGGTTTTTACAACTTCTAAAGCCTTTAAGTGAGTAAATAAGACAGGAAGAAAGTTATCATCGGGACCCAGTGTTCCTCCCAACTCAAGTATGGGGGGGGGTCCCCCGTGGAGGATTTCATAAGGGGTCAGACCAAGCTGGCCAGGGGTATTCCTGGCTCTGAACAGCGCTAAGGGAAGGAGGGCCACCCAGTCTTTTCCACCGGTCTCTAAGGCCAATTTAGTTAAGGTCTCTTTGATGGTTCTATTCATTCTCTCTACTTGACCTGAGCTCTGGGGCCTATACGCACAATGTAATTTCCAATTTATTCCCAGTTGTGTGGCCAGTCCCTGGCTTACCTGAGCAACAAAGGCTGGGCCATTATCTGACCCGATCACCTTAGGGATCCCGAAACGGGGCAGGATTTCTTCTAGTATCTTTTTACATACAGTCAGGGCCTTTTCAGTTTTGGTAGGGAAAGCTTCTACCCATCCAGAGAAAGTATCTACAAATACTAGCAGATACCTGTTCCCATACCGGCCAGGCTTTACCTCTGTAAAGTCTACTTCCCAGTATACGCCGGGTCGATCTCCCCGTTGTCTTTTTCCGGTCTCTCGGTAGGTGGTAGTCGCATTAGTCATGGCACAAGCCGGACACCGATTGGCGACTTCTTGAACGGTGGACCGGAGATTCGGGATGGAGAGGCTGGTGCGGCTCGTTAGTTGAAGGAGCTTTTCTGGTCCTAAGTGTGTTAGCTGATGTAACCGCTAAATGAATTCTTTTCCCTGGTCAGGAGTGAGCTCTCTTGGCTTGGTCCTAGCTTGAGCAGGCTCGATTGGCTCTTGAAGCTTTATAGTTTCTGCTAGCACCCTGACCGACAGGGCGGCTTGTTTTGCAGCCTCGTCGGCCCTCCGGTTCCCGGCCGCCACAGGGTTATTTCCTCTCTGGTGGCCCGGGCAGTGGATAATGGCGACCTGCTGTCCGTGTAGATGTTGATGTTTTTTCCTTCGGCTAGGCGTAATGCCTGCGTCAAGGCGATTAGCTCGGCCTTCTGGGCTGATGTCCCTTCTGGCAGGCTGCTTGCCCATACCGTCCGTTTGCCATCTACGATGGCGGCCCCTGCTCTCCGCTTACCTTCCACAATGAAGCTGCTACCGTCTGTATACCAGGCAGGCACTCCGGGCAATGGCTGGTCCTTCAGGTCCCGTCGAGTCCCAGCTTCTTCAGCAAGGATTTCTGAGCATTGGTGTACTGGGGTGGATTCTGACTCGACTGGTAGTAGGGTAGCTGGGTTCAGGACAGCAGGGGGCGCGAAAGATATCCTTTCGTTTAGCAGCAAACTCTGGTAATGAGTCATTCTGGCATTGGTCATCCACCGATTGGGGGGCTGCCGCACAATACTTTCGAGGCTGTGGGAAGCAATCACAGTCACATTTTGCCCCAAGGTTAACTTATCAGCGTCTTTGAGGAGGAGTGCCACTGCAGCAACCGCTTTTAGGCAGGTTGGCCACCCACTGGCCACTGGATCCAGTTTTTTTGATAGATAAGCTACTGGCCGTCGCCATGGTCCTAGGGTCTGAGTAAGCACTCCTCGGGCTACACCGGCTCTTTCATCTACGTATAGAGTAAATGGTTTGGTGAGGTCTGGGAGAGCCAAGGCGGGGGCAGACAGCAAGGCTTTTTTTATGTGGTCAAAAGCCTTTTGATGCTCCTCAGTCCAGGTAAAAGGAATGTTTTCCCTTGTCAGGGGGTACAAGGGTGCAGCCAGGGAAGCAAACCCAGGAATCCAGAGCCTGCAGAATCCGGCAGTACCCAGAAATTCGCGGACCTGCCTGGGGGTTGTGGGAGTAGGGATCTTCATAACTGTAGCTTTCCGGGCCGGGGTCAGCCATCTTTTTCCCTCCTTGAGCAGGTACCCCAAATAGGTGACCTCTTTCTGGCATAACTGGGCCTTTTTAGCTGATACCCGGTACCCCAACTTACTCAGTTCCTGCAAGAGCTTTTGTGTCCCTCTTTTGCAGCCTTCATATGTGGGAGCTGCCACTAGGAGGTCGTCCACATATTGGAGTAATATGACCTGGGGGTTGAGAGCCCTAAAAGGAGTTAAATCCCGGTGGAGGGCCTCGTCGAAGAGAGTGGGTGAGTTCTTGAACCCCTGTGGCAGCCGTGTCCAGGTCAGCTGACCAGCGTTACCTTTTTCTGGGTCTCTCCACTCGAACGCGAACAGTGGCTGGCTGTTGGGGTGTAGTTTGAGGCAAAAAAAAGGCATCCTTGAGATCCAAGACTGAGTACCAAGTGTGACTAGGCGGAAGGGAACTCAGGAGGCTGTATGGGTTTGGGACTGAGGGATGAATGTCTTGCACCCTTTTGTTAATTTCTCTCAAGTCTTGGACTGGCCGATAGTCATTGGTCCCTGGCTTTTTTACTGGTAGCAGAGGGGTGTTCCAGGGCGACTGGCAGGGCACTAAGACCCCTAGGTCTAAGAACCTTTGGATGTGGGGTCTGATGCCTTCCCGGGCTTCTTTAGTCATTGGATACTGTCGGACGGCCACCGGTGAGGCACCCGATTTCAGCTCTACTACTACTGGTGGGACGTTATTGGCCAGTCCCATACCTGTCTTTTCTGCCCATACGGTGGGAAAAAGTTGGAGCCAGGATGGGTCGATGGAGGGAGAGGCCGGCTTTTCATACAGCCGGTATTCTTCTTCTAGGTTTAGGACCAAGCACATGGTAGAGTGATCTCCCCATGTTACTTGTGGGCCCTCTGTAGAAAACTGGATTTGGGCCTTTAGTTTGGTCAGAATGTCCCGGCCCAACAGAGGAGCAGGGCACTCAGGTATGACCAAAAAGGAATGGGTCACTTGTTTATGTCCAACCTTTAAAAGTCTTTGTGTGGTCCAGGGGTAGACTTTGCTGCCGGTTGCTCCTACTACGACTGTCCGCCTGGACCCTACCTTCCCCATGGGTTGGGTCAACACCGAATGTTCAGCCCCGGTATCGACCAGAAACTCGATGGGGGTCCCCTCCACAGTCAGTGTTACCCTAGGTTCGGGGAGGGGGTCCGAACCCCGACTCCCCTAGTCATCTAGGGATAGAACCTTGGCTTCTCTGATGTTCTTTTTCCGGGGACATTCTCTTGCCCAGTGACCCTTCTCTTTACAGTACGCGCATTGGTCTTTGTCTAGAGGGGGTCTTCCATCCCTAGGTGTTTTCTTTGCCCGGTTGCTCAGGTTCCCTGTCTGCCTATCTCTAGACCCTCTTTCACCTACCACTGCGGCCAAAATCCTAGTCAAGTTTTTTTTTCTTGGCGCCTATCGCGCCGTCTCTCTCTCTCTTCTGTCTCTCTTTTTTCTCTTTCTTGTTTTTCCTCTTCTGTCTCTCTCTTGTGGTACACCTTTTCTGCCTCTCTCACTAAATCTTGTAAGGAATAATCTTGGAGCCCCTCTAGCCTCTGCAACTTTTTCTTGATATCTGGGGCTGCCTGTCCGATGAAGGCCATTGCAACTGCCGCCTGCTGTCCCTCAGAAGAGGGGTCAAACGGAGTGTATCTCCTATATGCCTCCATCAGGCGTTCCAAGAAAACCGAGGGGGGTTCTACCGGTCCCTGCAAGACCTCTCTTACCTTAGCCAAATTGGTGGGGCGCCGGGCTGCCCCTTTGAGACCTGCCACTAGAGTCCGGCGGTAGACCAGAAGACGCTCCCTACCTTCGGCCGTGTTGTAATCCCATTGAGGTCGATTGAGGGGGAAGGCCTCATTAATGAGGTTCTCGAGTTGTGTAGGGGCCCCGTTGTCCCCGAGAACGTTCTTGCGGGCCTCCAGAAGAATCCTTTCTCGCTCTTCAGTGGTGAAGAGGATCTGGAGTAGCTGTTGGCAATCGTCCCAAGTGGGCTGGTGAGAGAACATAAGGGACTCAAGAAGTCCCGTGAGTCCTGCTGGTTTTTCAGAAAAAGACGGGTGGTTAGACTTCCAATTGTAAAGATCTGCTGAGGAAAAAGGCCAATACTGTAGAGGGACCAAGCCATTAGGCTCAGCTGGGGGCCCTATGGCTCGGAGGGGCAAAGCTACGGTGGAGTCAGGACCGGAGCCGTCTCTCGGACTGCGAGGTTGGCGGCTCCTAGTCCCCGCAGCCGGTCCCTCAGGGCTAGGATCACCGGGCGCTCGGCCTGGTGCCGATCTGTTTCCCTGAGGGGCCAGAGGGGGCAGCGGAGCCGCCGGGTAAGGTGGGGTTTCAGAGAGAGAAAATAGGTCATCTGGTGTCGGGAGGACGGGGGGTTGGGGAGGGGCGGAAGGCTTCCTTGTAGGTGGCCTTTGAGTATTTTCTGATCCCGAAACAACAGCGACTTTGCTGGAGGGTGGCACCCAGGGAGGGGGATTCTGGGCGAGGTCTTGCCATACCACGACACAGGCAACCTGGTCCGGGTGTCCTCCGGTCTCCTGAAAAACAATCTTTTTAACTGCAAAAATGACAGTAAGATCAAAGGTTCCCTCTGGCGGCCAACCTACGCCGAATGTGGGCCACTCAGACGAACAGAAAGTCTGCCATTTTCCTTTTTTGATCTCCATGGACAGATTGTGAGCCCTGGCTTTGACATCTTTCCAATGATCTAGAGTAAGGGAGAGGGGCGTAAGGGCACTTTGCCCCATCTCGAAAATTTCCAATAGGGGAACGACGACGCAAAGACCTATCACAACTAAGACAAAAAGAAACCAGAAACGGCGACGAGACCGAGTGCCGTAGAAATAGAAGAAAGAGTCCGATGGCAGAGCGCGCCTCCCGAGACGCGGTGAGACCAAAACACAATAATCCTCTGCCAAGGGGTCCACCAGGCGTCCCTGGTCCTCCCCTGATCCTGGGACGTCTCCCAGGATTGCCGGGTGGCGAGCCCCCGAACACGTCTGTTCGCTACCCGCACTTCGCTCCCAGAGCGACTAACCCGGAACAAACTGAAACCAAAATGCGCGCGCTCAGAAAAGACAGTCGAAATCACTGAGTCAGACACAGAGACGAGACACAGAAACGAGACACAGAACGACTGCTGGCCAGCTTACCTCCCGTTGGTGGGTCGGTGGTCCCTGGGTGGGGGTCTCCGATCCCGGACGAGCCCCCAAATGAAAGACTCCCGCAGTGGGTAGTCAGTCAGTTCAGGGAGACCCTCCCAAGGAACAGCGAGACCACGGCTTCGGATGCAAAAACAAGAGGTTTATTGAACACACAGGTACCCGGGCGACTCAGTCTTTCGAAAGACTGGCGCGCCGAGTAGAGCTCCTGGGTCCTTTTTATAGCAAAAAGCGCGGGTACAGAAGCGAGAAGCAAGGTAATTGGTTAGTTTAAATCAAGCCAGGGGTGAACTTCGGTCAAGTGGGAGTCCTTGAAACAGCTGAGGGGCACTCTTGAAACTTTAACTGACTTGTCTATTTCTGGGAACTATCCGCCCTTTGCCTCGGGCCGGGGCCCAGGTGCATAACCACAGATATCCTGTTTGACTCTGTTCCCCTTGTTTCTTAACTTGACTTTTTGGCTGTATTTTCCCTATACCCTTGTAAAAAGCACTTCTTTCAGTGCTTTTTCATTACATACTTTCAAATCATTTTTTATTTCAGGATTTTTTTTCTTGAATTATAGTTTTTACTATTTGTTCTCTTCTCTTGCATTTGCTTCAGTGGCTCCTGTTATCTGTACAGTTTGTTTTGTTTTGGGCCTATCTTCGCTATTTGTACTTTCTCTCCTTCATATCTTTTTGATTTTTTACCATTTTTCTCTTTTTCATCTACTTCTTTTAAGAAATTATTTACTGTGTTTATTTGCTCTTGTGTTCTTCCTAGTTTAGACTTTGTATCTAAAATATTTTTTCCTTTTTTCCTCATATTGAGTTTTTGATTTCTGTCATCACATTCTGTGTTTTATTAATTCTAATTTATATTGTTCTTTCATGTCTTGTGTTTTCTTAATGTTTTTAGCTGATAGTTTGGGTTTATTTTAAAGAGATTGTCTTTCTTGTCTGCTTTATTGACTGCAGGGTATAATTTTGTTACTGTCTTTGTAGTTTTAATAGCTTTGGGATTTGATCTCGATTCCTTTCTGTTGCTCATTTTTATTTGAAATAAGTTAAAGATAGTTTTGCTAGCATCACAGAGCTCCCTCTTCTGTCTGTGTGTTTGTTTTGTCATATAGAGTTTAGGAAACATGATGGCTTGCTTTCTGAGCTCTGCCTCTGTTCCTCTCTGCCACTGTTATCTGTATCTCTTTCCTTTAACTGTATTGTCCCTATCTTGCTGCACTTTGATTCCACTCCCAAAAGTTTCTACTCGGTATGGAGAAACTTTCACTCTTTTTATTCCTTTTACTCCTAGTAACCTCAGAAACTGTTGAAGAGTTTTGAGCAAAGAAGTGACACCATCTAACTTTTGTTTTAAAAGGCTCATTCTGGCTGCTTTGTTGGACAAAGACTACAGGAGAGAAGATGGAGGGACACAGGGAGACCAGTAAGGTAACAATTGCAATACTAGTAGTGACCAATTTTACAGGAGAAAACTGAGACCCAGGTGCTTAAATAACTTTCTCTAGTCACACAGCTGTAAGCGGTGGAGATGAAATCCAAATCCAGGCATTTGATTTCAGAATCTGTAATGAACATCTGCCATGTGAGGTTATTCAATGTGCTCTAAACACTGTCTCCATATTTTGATAGTTTTCCACATTATGAGTCCCAAAGAAACATTTCCCAGACTCTGTCACAGCTAGAATGCAGAGGTACATACTTGGGTTTCACCAATCAGATGCACCCAGATTTAGCAACTAATACAAGAAGCCCAGTTAAATTTTTTATTGTATATATATTTTTTATTGAGATGTAATTCTCATACTATAAAATTCTCCCTTATAAAGTGTACAGTGTAGTGGTTTTGAGTATATTCACGAAGTTGTGTGATACTGGCCCATCACCAGTATCTAATTCCAGAATGTTTTTATCACCCCAAAAGAAATCCCATCCCCACTAGCAATCACTCCTCATTCTCCTTTTCCTCCAACCGCTGGCAACACTAATCTGTTCTCTGTCTCCATCAGTATTCCTGTTCTGGACATTTCATATAAATGCAATCATATAATATGTGATTTTTCATTTCTGGCTTCTTTCGCTTTGCATAATATTTTCAAGGTTAATTCATGTTATGGTATTCCTTTTTCCTGTGCTTTACTCCTTTTTATGGCTGATAATATTCCATTGTATGATGTGATCATTAATTTTTATGCATCAACTTAATTGATTTTCAGGGATGCGCAGATATTTGGTTAAACATTATTTCTGAGTATGTCTATATGAGGATGTTTCCAGATGAGATTAGCATTTGTATAGAATTCTTATTCATTTATTTATGTATTTATTTATTTGAAGCATTTGTGGGATAAAAAGTTGACTATCAACAGTTGTATACAATATGTGATGGTCAAATCAGGATAGTTAGCTTATTCATCATTACAACACATAATCATTCTTTGTGTCCTTTAACGAATTTCTCACTGTAGAGCTAGGGCTAGGGTCTGGAAGTCACATAGCCCTTGAGCCCATTCACAAACCCTTCACATGCTGGTCTATGAGCTAGGTAACCACCAAAAAGGTCTTTGGAGCCTTGGTTGAAGTAGGAATAGTCTTTATTCAAAACACACAACACTATGAGCTAGGCAGTATAAAGAGATACTCAAAAACTCAACTGCTACTGGCAAAGTCCAAAGAAAAACTGAAAACTGAGCAGCTGCCAGCAGAGTAAACATGTTCTATTTTTAGATGCTGAGCTCTGCTGGCCAGCTGGCTTCAGAAATTGCAGAACACACAAAAGCAATTAACTGGAAAGATACATGGGTGCACATGCACAGTAACTCCACCTACACAACTTGTTTATAAGAAATGTGCTGCTTGACCGGCAGCCAGACCTGAGCCCAGGCAGCCTGACTAAATTATTCTATTTTCCCCACACTCATTAATTTCTCATTAATCCTCCTTCATCTCCCCTCCCCCTTTCCACTTCTAATAACCACAGTTCTGTTCTCTCCTTCTAAAAGTTCAATGTATTATGATTGTTGTTTCTCTCTCTCTTTCCTTATTGTTTATTTGTTTATCTATTAATTCAACTCCCACTTATGAGTGAGGACATGTGTTATTTCTCTTTCTGTGCCTGGGTTGTTTCACTTAAGTAATTTTCTCCAGGCTCATCCATGTTGCTGTAAATGGCAGAATTTTGTTCTTTTTTATGGCTGAGTAGTATTCCTATATTAGTCAGTTTCTGTTGCTTATAACAAAATACCCAAAACTGGGTGATTTATAAAGAAAAATGAAATTTACTGCTTACAGTTTCTGAGGCTGGGAAGTCCAAAGCCCATCTACTGGTGGGAACAGTGACCCAGGGATCTCACACTGCAAAACAGTGGAAGGAGAGATAGCAGAGAAAGCAAGACAGCAACCTCCTCATTCACTCTCTTTTTAACCTCAGCACCATGCCCCTGACCACAAGTATCAATCCATTCACTACTGCATGGTCCTACAATCCAATCACCTCTTCAAGGCTCCACCTTTCAGTTACCATAATAGGACTGCCCACCCTCTTAACAGTCACAGTGGGAGCTAAGTTTCTAATACATTAAATTCGGGGGACACAATTCGAGCTTCAGTGAGTTTGGGGGACATAATTCAATCCACCACAATTCCATTGTGTTTATATACCACATTTTCTTTATCCAGTCATCCATCGATAGACATTTAGGGTGGTTCAGTGGCCTGGCTATTGTAAATAAAGCTGCAATAAACATGGGAGTGCAGGTGTCCCTTTGACATGATGATTTCTGTTCCTTTGGGTATATACTCAATAGTAGGATTGCTGGATCGTATGGTAGTTCTATCTGTAGTTCTTTAAGTCATCGCCTGTTGGGTATGATATTTTAGTTTTAGTTTCGAGTAGACTCTATAGTCTCAGTAGTTTCAGGTGGACTCAGTTGTTCCAGGTAGACTCAGCATTCTGGGGGGGCACTGATGGGTGTGGCTGTGGCTGAGGGCAGCTGGGGCCTTGAAGCAAGGGGCTCGGTGGCTGTGGCTGGGTGGCACTGGGCTCCAGTAGAGGAAGTCACCAGGGGTGGGACTCCAGAGGCCGTTGCCTGGTGGTGCAGGGTTCCTGTCATGTAACCTCGTGGGACCGAAATTAGCATTTGAATCGTTGGACTCAGTAAAGCAGATTGCCCTCCCCAATGTGAGTGGGCATTATCCAATCCATTGAGGGCCTGAATAGAACAAAAAGGCAAAGGAAGGAGGAATTTGCTCTCCTCTTTTGCCTTATTGCTTGAGCTCGGACATCTCATCTTCTCCTGCCCTCAGACTGGAATTTACGTAATTGGCTCCCCTGGCTGTCAGGTGTCTTGCCATGGACTGAATTATGCCGTATACTTTCCTGAGTCTCCAGCTTGCAGATAGCAGACCGTGGGATTTTTTTAGCTTCCGTAATTGTGTGAGCCAATTCCTCATAATAAATTTCCTGTTATATCGTATTGGTTCTGTTTCTGTAGAGAGCCTGGACTAATACATATAAACCACATTTTGTTTATCTATTCATCCATTGATGGACATTTGGGTTGTTTCTACTTTTTGGCTATTATGAATTATATACTACTATGAACAAGTTTTTGTGTGAACACATGTTTTTGATTCTGTTGGGTAAGTTACATTTTAATTTCAGATAAGCAATAAATAATATTTTAATGTAAGTATGTCTAAAATATTGCATGGGATAAACATATTTTAAAACTATTTGTTGTTTATTTAAAACTTAAATTTAACTGGAAATTCTGTACCTTATCTGGCAACCCTACCTAGGTGAGACTTGGATAAGGAAGTAAGAATGTGAGGCAGTGTCAGTGGTGAATTCTATCAAACATTTAAGGAATAAATAATATTAATTCTCCACAATCTCTTACAGATAATAGAAGAGGAGGGAACATATATCAAGTCATTTTATAAGGCCAGCATCATCCAAACAAAGATATGCCAAGCAAAGAAAACTATGAACTCATTTCCCTAGTAAGCACAGATGCAAAAATCCTCAACAAAAACATTAGCAAATTGAATCCAGAAATATATTAAAAGGATAACAGATGATAACAGGAGCCTGGATTCCTCGGACTCAGCCCTGCTTTCAAAACCAGAGCAGCCCTAGAAGTACCCCCTGAAATTCAAGAGAATACAGGATGCATGATTCAAAAACCTCTACTCTAGAATCCCAATTTTTCCCTTTGATTAAGCTAGAGAGAGTGATATACTGAGATTGGATCATTTTGTTTCCTTGCAGAATATTCTTCTGTGGAATTAGTCTACTCTAAGATACCCCATCATTAACAGTGGTGTGAAAATCATAAGTGTGCATATTTGAGAAGGATAGTATGAAAGGTATTATCCATGACATTTCATACCTGTAGGAGATTCAAAATCATGGAAAATTATTCTTTTCTGGAACATTTCTTTTCCCTTTTACTTTATCTTATAGAATATTCTGAATCCTGTAACTGATTGGGTTTCTCACTTTCCTTTGATCACTGGAAATACCAGAGCCAAATTTGTTGCCCATCTATAGCAAATATATACAAATATGTGGGTTACATTTTGTGTGTTAATCTTACCTCTGATTTTATTATCCTTCTACCCTTAAGAGTGCTCCATTTAAAAAAAATTTTTTTTTTTTAAAGACGACTGGTAAGGGGATCTTAACCCTAGACTTGGTGTTGTCAGCATAACGCTCTCCCAAATGAGCTAACCAGCCATCCCTATATAGGGATCCGAACCCGTGGCCTTGGTGTTATCAGCACCACACTCTCCCAAATAAGCCATGGGCTGGCCCTAAAATTTTTTTCATATCAAATAAATTTTTGTAGAATTTCCCAAATCCTTTGTAGAATGAGGTAGGATTTGGTAGATGATTGAAAACATGATTATGTTTCTTTTGGTAGATGAACGACCATATATAATGATGATAACCCCCAAGAGACTTGGGAGCTCAGATGCAGGAAACCTTAGCTATTTTAAATGATTATTCTGAAAGGGGAAAAAAGGATGTGTGAGATTATTGAATTCCACAATTAGAATATCAGGCCTATCGCACAGAATTAAGTCCTGGAGCTTCCCACTATATTTCAAAGTGAATATCCCTATTCTTTGTTAATAACAACTTAAAACTCTGGTCCCTCTAGAATTTAGGGACCATTTGGGCAAGGTGTGAGGGGAATGGAAATTTCAATAAATACAGTTTTTACTGGTACTTTCAGATATCTTTGTTAACTTTCCTTAAAGCTAGCAGTAATACAATTATTAGTAAGAGGTAGCTATGAGTTTTAGATACTGTTTCCATTCTTAAAGAGAAAAAATGAGTAACTCCAGGGATTTGGCAAGGCCACAAACGTACATTCCATTTAGCTCCGAGTCAGTCCGCTCCAAAAAATAAACCCTGTGATAGTTAATTTTATGTGTCAACTTGGAGGGTGTTTTGGAATGAGATTAACCTTTAAATCAGTGAATTTTGAGTAAGCAGATTGTCCTCCATAACGTAGGTGGGCCTCATCCAATCAGTTGAAGACCCGAATGGAACAAAAATACCAACAACCTGGAGGAAGAGGGAATTCTTTAGGCTGCTGGCCTTAGGACTGGAACTACAGCACTGGCTCCTCTAGGTTTCCATGTGCTGGCCCTCAGTGCAGATTGTGGACTTGCCAGCCTTTATAACTGCATGAGCCAATTCCTTATAATAAATCTCCTTCTCTATATATCCACATCCTATTTGTTCTGCTTCTCTGGAAAACCCTGACTAATACAAAATCATAAACAAAAACAAACCAGTATGATCCACTTTAGATATATTAAGCTATCAATTCTACTTTATGTCAACAAAACTTTGAGATAAAAGAAATATGGATAAGTTTTTCATTTTGATAGAGAATAAAAATAACAAATCTGTCCAAAATACTTGCAAGTTTCAAAGGAGAGTAGATTTGACATGCTTTAGATTCATCTCACAGAAATATTGCTTGAAATACCATTGTGAGGGTAACACACATTTTATATACAGGGTTCATTAGTTGAGCTTGTGCTTGATTGTAATTGAAACCTCTAAGTGGTTTAAACAAAATAAATGTTTATTTTTCTCACAGATATAAAGTCTGGAGGTAGGGAGTCTGGGGCCGGTACAAAGGATCCCTGAGGCCACCAGGGACTCAGGCTGAGTGCCCTGGCACCCTCAGCATGTGGCTCCATGCTCATGGCCACCCCCTCATCAATGATGGTGGTTCCACCTCTTCTATAGCATCCACGTACCAGAGAAGGAGTAGGGCAAAAACTACCTAAACCTACTCCCTTTAAAGAGCTTTCCAGAAGCCCTGCCCAGCAATTCTGCTTACAACTCTAGACGAAGGCTAAAACCATGTATCTTCGTCACTCTTAGCTACAAGGAAAATGTAGCTGGGGACATTGTCATCTTGAACAACATAATCTTCATAGTAATAAATGAGAAGCCTTAGACTAAAAGCTGAAATCATTGAAACAATGGAAATGATGTCATGCTAGAGGGAAGAGGCATTTTGAGGGCTAGTTTGAGGGGACAGTGACTAGACCTGAGGCAGGGGTGTAGGAAGTGTCTAGGAGAGGTGTCACTGTATGTTAAAATCCCACTTAAAGTTCTAGGAAAGATCCCCAAATGCTGGCATTCGTCTTGGCTGTGCTCCTTGAATGTGAAGCTGCTATGGTACTGAACCACCTCAACCTCGGGTTTACAAGGCTCACAGAGTAAAGAAATGAAGGAATGAAAGGAAGGAGTGAGGGATGATGTGTCTGGTCCTCTCTCACATCCTAGTGTGAGTCATCCTTGAAATAAGGAGAAAAATGGAGATTGATAGATTTTTTTCCTGACGAGAGAGAATAATCTTCTACCAGGTTACTGAGGCTGGAGAAACTTTGGGAGAGATTTGAGCCAGTTGCTGCAAGCTTGAATTTCCAGTAAAGGGTATGCCTGGGGAAAGAGACGTATCAAACTGTGTAGTCAGACTTTGAAAGGAAAGCTGGAACGATTGAACGGCTGAAGTGAAAAAAGTACAGCAGAACATTTCAAAATATATTTTTTAAAGTTCTGTTTAAAAAATTCCCTGCCAGGAACTTATTAATATCTCCTTCAACCTCCTTTCCCCCATGTATTAGTCAGGGTTCTCCAGAGAAACAGAACCAATAGGAGGTATGTATACACGTGTATATATATATATATGTATGTATGTATACACGT
Source organism: Cynocephalus volans (assembly GCF_027409185.1). NCBI lineage: Eukaryota > Metazoa > Chordata > Mammalia > Dermoptera > Cynocephalidae > Cynocephalus > Cynocephalus volans. The sequence goes on along the minus strand of NC_084467.1, from coordinate 74,085,539 downwards.
GTATATATATATATATATATATATATATATATGTATGTACAAAGAGAGAGAGAGAGAGATTTTAAGAAATTGGCTCCCACAATTATGGGAATTGCCAAGTCTGAAATCTGTGGGGAAGGCCAGGGAAGAGTTGATGTTAAAATCTTGAGTCTGAAGGCCATCTGGAAGCAGAATTCCTTCTTCCTCAGAGGACCTCTGTCTTTTCTCTTAAAGCCCTCAACTGATTGAATGAGGCCCCCCCACATTATGGAGGTTAATTTGCTTCACTCAAAGTCTACTGATTTATAAGTTAATTACATTTAAAAAATACTTTCACAGCAACATCTAGACTGGTATTTGACCAAACAACTGTCACCATAGACTAGTCAAGCTGACAAATAAAATTAATCATCACATTCTATCCCTCCCAAAGCTCAATCTAGAGACAATGGAAACAATAAATAACAGTCTTTTGGGTGAAGAGTTGGCAACCTCACAAAAGCAGAGAGCCATGTGGACACTAATGGTGGAAAGGCGAGGGAAGAGTGGATAATCGAGTCTGGATTGGGGGAAGTAGTTGTGATCAAATCCTGACTCGTCAGAAGGATCATGGTGTGAAGAAGAGGAACGTATTCAGCTCCTAAAATGAGGAGTTGGGAAATGGTGGTGTGGAAGGGGAGCTTAATACTACTATTGAGCAATCAAGAGGTAGACTGAAGTTAACATTATGTGAGTTTATAATCACCTAGCATCCTTTGACCCACTGTTTGTAGACTTTCCACATTGTGGTTTCCTCTTCCTCAAATTACTCTTCCAGTGTTCCTTGCAGCTAGTACAGGCGTGTGACCCTGACTTGGTCCTATTCATGCAGACCTCTTATTTAGAAGTAAGGAAAATGCAGTATAAGTACAGTGAAGAATAGATCTATTGGTGAGGGTGGGGTTGGAAGCATCCTAATTTTATTTTTTTATTTTTCTTTTTTTACTTTCTCTTGAAACATCCTACTTTTAAAGGGCAGTCATGGCAGAAGTCCTGGCACCAGAAGATTATTATCTAATAGTAATCCCATCACTATTAATATGATCTATGTTGTCTTCCCTGGAGTAGCCCCTGTATTGTGGTTTGAGCCTTGTGGTTGTAGCCTCTGATACTGACCCTCTGAGCTACCTAATATCCTTCACTATTCTTTGTCAAATAATAGTTCTGCTTAAACTAACTAGAATGCATTCTGTTTGTTGCTAAGAATCCTGTCTTATTTAAGATAACTATACACATATCATATATGTATCTACAAATACTCATGTAGTCATCTTTATAGATAGTTAGGCAATAAACCCCCTTGAGGTTACAAGCATGATTTACTTTTCTGAAAATATGTTTCTCTTAGTTTTCAAGTTTTCTTTCTTCTGGAAAGAAAAACAACTTCTTGTTCTTAAGATAGTTGGTTTCTAAAAATATCAAGAAGACTAGAATAATGTTTGGATAAGAAGGTGAAGCACAGGACTTTACAGGTTGAATTGAGAAGTCTTTTCTCCTTAGCTAGGTGAATTCTGTTGCTTTGCCTCACACAGATTTGTCACCTCTGTTCCCGTGGGTGATGGAGCCACAAAAAAGATTACTCAAAGCCCATTTCTTCCAAGCAGTGAGAGACCCTGAAGGAGTTAATTTCCCAGAAATTAAGCACTGGGGTTCTCACCCACATTTATTCTCTAGACCAGGAAGTTACAGGAAAGGAGCATAGGTGGGGTTATGGCCAATTATAGTTTAACAATAGAGGCTGATAACATTCAGTGAAACAAGCAAAGTGACATTCCATAATGCAATTTGCAAAAGGTTAAGTCCATCCACCAACAAAAGCTTGATCTTAGCAAACATTCTCTCTCCCTACAGAGCTTTCCTGGTTTTTTACTTATCAGTCAAGTAACTTGTCTGTCCTTGAGCCAGCAACTTTGCTGTGTTACAAAGACTTTATCCTGAGGAAAGCTTCCTGTCTTTTGCAAGGTTAACATTTTTATATGTAATTACAAAAGGTTAGGCTAAACCTGAGACTACAGGGTTTTGGGGGCCTTGTGAAATACATTTGCTTTATAGTATACTCCACAGAATTCTATGATATTTCATAACATCTCTCAGTAACTTTCTTTAGCACAGCTACTAAAGAATCTTGGAATTCTTCAGCAACTGAATTCCATTGGCTATAAATTTTTCTTCTAATGCAGTAAAGGTCAAAAGTAAGATTTTATAATACAGCAACATCAAGAAGGGACAGGGCTGGGACAGGGGTTTAGGCCTCCTGACCCCTGGCCTGACATCTTGGCAATGACCCATCCATCAGGTTTTGGTCAGGGAGGCAGGGTCTGCTCCAGACATCCTTGGCTAGACCTTTTGAGACAGTGGGATGGGGTGGGAGGATGAAACTGAGATGCTTAAAACTGCCCCCTACAGCCAGAGATTATTCATTGAGAAAATGTCATTTTGGCCTAGGCACTCATGGGCCCCAGTCTTGCATTTGCAGGGCACATTAAGGAAGGTTAAAGGAGGTCATTTGTAGCTTTGCCACCCTCCTTACCCACAGGGCCCAGCCAAACCCATGTTTGCAAGGGCAGCCTGGACAACTTGAACAAGCGTGCCTGCTTCCCTGAACTATTCCAGCATTAAAATTGCGCTTGGGTGAACACTTAGTCCCACTGCTGATATGCCCACAGAGGGGAAAGAATTTCCACTCCACCACCCAGAAGAAAAGAATACGATCAACTTCCTTCTGTCCCTTTACCACCTCCTCCCCAGGGAAAGAGGAGGACTTATCTAATCAGTGAATTTGGTGGCGGAACTGAGCATGCCAGACTCTATCTCTTCTCTTTTCTTCTGAGCTGCCAACCCCCAGGGGTTGTGTCTGTCACTTCTCCTATATGTGATAAGTTACGGGGCTTGTCCTTGTTGCAGAGACCTATGGTTGTATATCTGTGCCAGTGACTTGGTGGATAAATCTTTTAGAAAAGGAGAGATTTGGGCAAACCTGTTTTACCACTAATCTAAAGCCGTTTTTGTGTCTCCTGTATCTTATTTCTTAATTCATTTGAACTTTGGCAGGACCTAATGCAATGACAAGTGTGGGGAAGGGCGTGAAGGTATAATACAGACAGCAATGGGTCAAGTGGGCTGACTTAGTATCCCTTAACCCATGCTGTTCAAACTAATGAAAAAGAGGCCAGGTGACACATTGTGGCATGCCAGAATTGGGGGAAGGTAAGGGTATCTGATTCCTTCCATATGGATAATGAGAAAGGAGACTAGTGTTAACCTTCAGATGGCCAGAATTTCTAAATTCCAGCCACAGCACTTGACTTCCTGTATGTCACCAAGCCTAAAGCAGTATTAGAAACTACCAACAAAGTACATTGAGAAGATCTGGGAACTGCAGGTAATGATGACAAAACCAGGTAGGGGCATACTCATCATCAGGTGTGATATAAATGTGGATTTTGGTGCTCCATCAGTTTACAAAGATTTGGGAAGATGGGGAAAGATGTCCCTAGTGCATACGAGGGAAAACCAGGCTGCTGGACCTTTTCTGAGCCCCTTTTCTTTCAATAGAAAGAAGGCATAAAATCTAATCCCTTTCCAGTTAAGCCTGGAAACAATAAAGGAGGAATTTTTAATTATTAATTTAAACTCTGTAAGATCAGTTTCATTAGAAGTGTATATTTACTCATCAAAAATGAGAAAAGGATGAAGCTGGAAGCAGATTTGCTGCTCTTTCATGGAAAGAATAGCCAACTGACCAAAATGGAAGCAAGCCATCAATCTGGGCATTGGAGTAAGTGGAAAAATGGAAAACAAGGCCGGCCCGTGGCTCACTCGGTAGAGTGCGGTGCTGATAACACCAAGGCCGCGGGTTCGGATCCTATATAGGGATGGCCGGTTTGCTCACTGGCTGAGCGTGGTGCTGACAACACCAAGCCAAGGGTTGATATCCCCTTACCGGTCATCTTTTTAAAAAAAAAAAAAAAAATGGAAAACAAAATAATCAATTGCAATTTAGTCTTTGGATTTAGGCTATGATTAGACTACCTTTCTAATACATTCTGTGCAGAATTACTTACCCCAGTCTGACTTGCAGATGGAACCCCAGGACTGTGGCAGAGTGCCTAATTTGGGGGAATGAGGAAGACCCTGAGTCAGCAGACCCTTTCTCCTCTATCAGAACATTGGACCTTCACTGGCACAGCCTGAGTCGTGGTTCCCAATTACTTACACACACCATAGTGAGGTTTTTCATGGCTCTTAGTTGAAGAAACTGTTTCTTCCTTCACTTATTCTATTTCCTATGTAGGTTTGCAGAGACATAGCTTTTGGCACAAAAATGCGGTTTCAATTCACGAAAAAAAAAAAAAAAAAAAAAAAAGAGCGGTCTGGAAAAGAGGGATAATCCTTATACTGTGACTGCAGTTTAAGTGTTTGAGAAAGGATATTTTTGTTTTTCTTTTATATATTGCATTTTCCAAGTCGCCAGTCACTAGAAGGAAGTTCATCTGAATACCCACTTTATTTGAAATCCATATGAAGTTTAAATAGCTTTGACCCCTTAATATTCAATAAATAATAAAATTATGCCATAGGAAAAGAAGAAAAGAAAAGAAAACCCAGCAACTTGTATGGGGGAACTTTTCTTTTTAGCCAATGACCTGATTTGACTGGCTGCAAGCCCCATAATTATCACTAATTAATAGAAATTTAGCAAAGAAAGTTTCAACTTTTCATTTTGGTGGAAAAAAAATGCATGATGTGTAAGGAAAAAGTATAACATTAATTAGTTTCTCTACTTTCAGTGAACTAAAAATTCTGGGAATGTGTGAGACTGTGAAGTGAGGTGAACACATGGTATTTTGGTCCCTGAGCATTTAGATTACAATTAGTGCTTTTTCCTCTTGGTCTTTCACTTGGATTAAGAACTACAAGTTCAAAAAGATGTTTGTTTTGAGGAGGGAGTTTCCAATGGGTGCAGAGTGTAATCCAGGCTGATTGAGTGCTGGTTTAGGAAGTGCCTTGGTAGAGGCAATGTTTTCAGCTGTGGCAGCAGAATTCCTTTATCTTTGTTGCTCACCAGATTTGCGTGAGAACGATACTTTTAAAATTCATCAGACCAGTAATAACGCGGTGGCATTTAACCTGATACTCACAGTGCACAATGCTCTCATCACCGTGCTCTGTTCGCACAGTTACACATTAATAAAAGCCTTTTCATTCTAGTCTCTGCCTGTTCAGCTGAAAGCCACTATTAATGTTTTTTCTTGGTCATACTTTTCCTAACTACACATTTCTTAGCTCATAATAACTAATGTTTCTGGCTAGGGCATTTAATGGTCTAACGGTATTTCAAAATCGTATTTATAGATGGTCAAGTTGGAATGGGAAACAAAGCGCGGTAGATACTGAAGAAGAGCCAATGTGCTGCACTCTTGATTGTGACTGTGAGAGTTCACTACATATTTACTAAATGCATGAATGGAAAAATGAATGAAACCACTAGCATGGCACGATTTCCAAGTGTACAGCAGGATGAGGTGACCCAGAACTAAGAGCACAAAATTTTCTTGTACTAGCTTCTATTTTGTCTTTCAAAAAAAGGCTTTCCTGGAAACTTGAACATTTCACCTAAAACTTGAAGCACAGCAATTTGTGAATGCTATCAGGCCATTTCTCTTGGTCTGAGCTTGCTAGTTCTATTAGAATAGATTTTATGTTTCTTTTTTTTTTTTTTTTTAATATATTGAAGAGGGAATCTCTTTTGTACCTATAAATGTACAGAACCTATAAAGCGGAGAGTTCATTTGTTCTTTCAGAGGCTGAGTCAAGGGAAGACATTCAATATGATCTTCATTCTGGACGTTCTGAAACACAGCCAAGCTGTCTTAACTGATTATGGGAATTTGAATACAGTCAAGCAATTCAGCTGCGGACATTTTTCCATTCATGCATTGTTAGAATAGAAAGAAAAATAATTGAAATATTTACAGACGTATTTCCCCATCATTTCCTTTCCCCATTTACTCAGCTACTCTTTCTCTAATCATTTTTTCAGAGAAGAGACATGATAGGAGAAAGCAGAGAAAAAGGCACTGTTTTCCTGGTGTTTGAGTTTCAAAAGAGCACAGAAAAATACATGAGGGAAAACAGCTAAGTAAGAACAAGGGATTCCCAGGCTGGAAGAGAAGGCTGTGTTGAGGGGAATCACAGATATCTGACTAATAGTTGTTGGTGGATCTTGAAGAAAGGAGGCCCTGCCCCAGCTCCCTGGACTCAGCTTGCACTGGGGAGCAGAGGAGGGTGATGAAGGGGCAAAATCCCACCTAAGTTTGTGAGATTTAAAAGAGAAGATCAGTGTCTTGTCTCCCAGATGGACCCTCAGCGAGTAAGAAAATCCCAGAGAAGAAATGACCTTGGAGAGTCTCATGGATGTACCACTGTGGTGGGAGCAGGAGTACAATTCCCAAAGCCTGAGGTTGGCCTAGAAGTGGATGAAAGACCCATCCCACTCAAAGATAGGGAAAGGAGAGAACACAGAGGTGAATGGGTCATGTGGCATGATGGATGTCTCAGCAGACGTAAGTATGACAAAAGGCCTTGAGGATCAATAGACTTCCCCCCATACCTCCAACTCCATCACTTGGATCTATAGAAACCTCTGCAATTTAGATACAATTACACGTAAAAGTGTGGAAGAATCCTAGAATTGACTGAGGGTTGGTTGTTTTGTTTTGTTTTTTTTTTTTCTACCACCTTAGGAGAAAGTGGAATTGAAAAAGAGATTATGTTCAGTTGTAGAAAAACAAAGCTGTTTCTTACACACTTGCATTTGTAGGCTGAGATTCAGACCCACTACATTTAAGAAAATAATAACAATGGTTAATATTTCTTGAATGCTCATCATATAGTGTACTCAGCATCTTCTTATGAGTTTTATGTGTATTACTCATTTAGAAAAGAGTTTCTCTGTTTAGAAATTTGATTTGATCTTTACAGTGTTCTTATATTTATTATTTCTAACAAAAACAATTTCTGTTTTATTATTCAAAGCCTGCTCATTTAAAAAAAAAAAAAAACAACTTTCAATTATGTGTAATTTCAACCATATATGAAAGTAGAAATGATAGTATAAAGAATCCTCACGTACCCATCTCTGAACCCTAACAATTATCAAGCATGGGCAATCATGTTTCATATTATGAACCAAATCCCGGATATCATTCACTTTATCTATACATATTCACTATGGATCTCTAAAAAATAAGGGTTAATTTTTTAAAATTAATTAATTAATTATTATTATTTTACATTCTAAGATGTTGCAGAGTAGGGGGAAGTGGAGGGGGATGGGAGAGAGAGGGACTGGCACTGGCCCACAGGTGGCTCCTTGGCTGGCCTGGTTGTGGATGGCCCTCAGCTCCCTGCATCCCACACCCCACTCAGGAGCCCAGGGGCTTAATTTTATCATATATACTGTGTTCAAATTTTCAAATTGCCTCATGGACTTTTCCCCAGCATTATTGAGGTATAGCTGACAAATAAAACTTATGTATATTTAAGGTGTACAGTGTAATGAATTGATATGTGTATATATTGTAAAATGATTACCACAATCCAGTTAGTTAATGCACCCATCAGCTCACATAGTTGACATTTGTTATTAGTAAGAATGCTTAAGATCTTGTCTCTTGGCAAATTTCAAGTGTACAATACAATGTTATTAGCTACAGTTACCCTGCTGCACTATGGTACCCCCCAGACCTTTTTCATCTCATAACTGAAAGTTGGTACCCTTTGACCAACATCTCCCCATTTGCCCCACCTCCAGCCCCTGGCAACCACTATTCTATTCTCTACTCCCATGAGTTTGACTTTTTTAGATTCCACATATTAGAGAGACCATACAGTATTGCCTTTTTGTGTCTGGCTTATTTCACTTAGCATAATATCCTCCAGGTTGATCCATGCTGTCACAAATGGTAGGATTTCCTTCTATTTTATGGCTGAATAATATTCGTGTGTGTGTGTGTGTGTGTGTACCACATTTTCTTTATTAATTTATCTGTAGATAGATACTTAGGTTGATTCCATATCTTGGCCATGGAGAATAATGCAATGAATATGGGAGTGCAGACATTTCTTTGACATACTGATTTCATATTCTTTGGATACATATCCAGTAGTGGGATTGCTGGGTCATATGGTAGTTTTCTTTTTAATTTTTTTAAGGAATTTCATTACTGTTTTTCGTAATTGCTCTACCCTTACATTCACACCAGCGTACAAGGGATCCCTTTTCTCCAAACCCTTCCCAACACTTGTTATCTTTTGTCTTTTGAGTAACAGCCATCCTAACAGGTATGAGCTGATATCTCATTGTGGTGATGATGTGCATTTCCCTGATGATTAGTGATGTTGAGCACCTTTTCGTGTACCAGTTGGCCATTAGTATGTCTTTTTTAGAAAAATGTTTATTCGGGTCCTTTGCCCATTTTTCAATCAGGTTATTTGTTATCTGCTATTGAGTTGTATGAGTTTCTTATATATTTGGATATTAACCCATTATCAGATACAGGGTTTGCAGATACTCATGTTTTCTCCCATTCTGTAGGTGCCTTTTAATTTTGTTGATTATTTTCTTTGCTGTACAGAAGCTTTTTAGCTTGATGTAGTCACACTTGTTTATTTTTGTTTTTGTTGCCTATGCTTTGGGTGTCATATCTGAAAAATCATTGCCAAGACCAACATCAAGGAGTTTTTTTCCCGGTGTTTTCTTCTAGGAGTTTTATAGTTTCAGGTCTCTCATTTTAAAGTCTTTAATCCATTTTGAGTTGTCTCACGATTTTTTTTTTTAAACTTGTTTATTTGGGTCAAAATCCAAACAAGGTTCTCACTTTGCCCTTGATTGATATGTCTCTTATGTCTCTTTTATTCTATAGGTTTCTCTTTCCCCATTTAATTTTTTTTCCTTTGCATTTTATTTAATGAAAAATTCAGGTCATCTGTCCTGCAGACTTTTTTACATTCTGGGTTTTGCTGATTTTCAGCCTATCCTTTAGCACATTACCCTGGCAACTGTTGATTCCTTGTAGTTATTGATTTTTGTGTGTGTGTGTGTGGCTGGCTGATATGAGGATCTGAACCCTTGACCTTGGTGTTATCAACCCCACACTCTAACCCAGTGAGCTAATTGGCCAGTCCTTGCTAATCTTTAGTCTCATTTTTTGTCTGTTTTCTCCATCCTTTTGGCTATACATATACCTACAATATAACAGAGCCCTGCCTAAAAAACTATGGTTTGGTGGTAGGAGGAAGTCATCTTCATTTTCAGTGATTCTAAAGCTCTCACCTACAAAATCTAAATCTCATATGTTCTCTTGAATGAGCATTCATCCTTCCATACCACACACTGTAGTCTAACCAGACATTTCTTCACAGATGACTCACCACTTGTCTCAAAAAATCTTTATTTAAACAAAGATAAACATTAACACACACAAAGCATGAATTTGTCTTGGCTTTTGTGTTCTACTCCTGTGTTTCTAATTTCTTTTTGTTTACCAGACAATGCCTGGGGCCCTGGGATCCACGATATGCTGATCTGTTCCCCATTCACTGTGGAATTGAGGTCACCCCTCTGGGAATAGACTTTCATCTGATTAGACATATTGAACGGCTGATTTATTTCCATTCAAGCCTCTGCAGAGAAGACAGACCAGTGGACCCTCCCCAGGGAGAAGGTGGGTCTAATACTAGACAGCATTTGATATACTCACAGCTGAAAACTCTTGGAAACAAAGAGTGGGAGAGGGAGGGTGTCATTTTGTAGTCAGAGCAGGTAGTTACAGTTTAATAATCAGATAAGCCATCCACAAGCTGGCATTATTGTAGCTCATGTGTGCGAACACTGAAAGGTACTATTATTATTTTAGCTTTGGCCTTTTGGACGGTGGTAGCATTGGCTTATATCCACTTATTTGGCTTCAAAACTTCATCATCTCTAATGCTTTATAAAGCCTCTCCAAATTCTATTATGTAAGGCTAGTTAGCTAAATACATCCTTTAGCTAACCTTGCTATAAATAATTCCCAGTTGCATATAGCATCAAATTTGTTATATCTTTTTGAAGAGGACACTTATTTTTATTGCATCTGAGTTCCAGTTTGTAACAAATGATTTTGCAAGCAGAAAAAATGCTTGGAGAAATGAAAATGCAGAACCGTATTACTGGAGAAAGCATATTTTGTGTTTGAATGTCAACTTTTGAAGGGAAATGCTGATGTACTCAGCAGTAGGAACTGGTGAACATTGCTGGATCCATTCTGTAGGCAGAGACATCAGAAGGCTGTCATCCAGACAAAACCCCTTGAGAAAAGATAAGATTTGCTACACAGCTGCAAATAAGCATGTCTCATGCGTTTGATTTGAAGGGAAAGGAAAAGAGGCTACTTGGGAGAGGGGCATAATACCACCTCACTTTATAGCCTTGGCAGTTTGCAAAATGCTCTGTCTTACATTTTTTCATTTTAACTTCATGACAACCATGTGGAGTGTGACATTATGCCCATTTTTAAGAGAAATAAATGAGGTAGAGCGAGGTTAATGATTTGCTCCAAATCACATATCCAATAAGTGATAGGATTTGAAACTAGGTCTTTGCATGCCATCTGTATATCCACCCCCACCTGTCCCCTGCCACACGTACACACAAGGCCTTTGCCTATGTGCTTCACAGTGTGAGCTTCCCTGTGCCCTTCCCACTGAGATCTGAGCTGCCTTTTCTGGTTACTGCAAGGACAGAAGTGGCTCTTTCTCCTTCTTTTTGATGCACTGCTGGATAGCTGTCTGCTCACTTTTTCTCACTGGGCTCCATTTTCATGATCCTTAATATTTCTTCTACTTCTTAAACCTTTGGATTTTTTTTTTTTTTTAGAACTTTAAAACGTAATGAAAATAATAGCTACCATTTCTTGAACATTACTTGGAATTAAGGACTACACTGAATCTTCTACATGCATTATTGCTAACTCAATACAGCCCTGCAACATTAACTTATTTTGTGATAAGCCTTCTGGGCCACAGAGAAGCCAAGCAGCTCTCCCAAAGCCTAGGCCCCCGTCATCTTTCTCCTGAACCACAGCAATCTCCTTGCTCCCACTCTGGCATCACTACTTCCTTTATCCACACAACATTCAGAATAATCTTGTTAAAAATTTGTATCAGATCATCCACTCCACTGACTAGAGCTCGTACTCCCCACCATTTCCTTCTCTACCCTCTGGGGTAGTAAAAATAGTGCCCCTAAATGCCCCTGGAACCTGCAAAATTGTTACCTTACTTGGCAAGAGGGACTGTACAGACTTGATTAAGTTAAGAATGTTGATTAAGTTAAGGTGGAAAAATTATCCTGGATTATCTGGGTGGGCCCAGTGTAGTCACAAGGGTCCTTATAAGGGAAAGAAAAAGGCAGGGAGTTGGGGCAGAGTGTCACAGAGATCTGAACATGCTACACTGCTGGCTTTGGAGACAGAGGAAGGGGCCAAACCCGAGGAATGCAAGTGGCCTATAGAAGCTAGAAAAGGTAAGGAAACTGATTCTCCCTAGAGCCTTTGGAGGGAGCATAGCCCTAATGACACCTTGAGGTCAGCCCAGTGAAACCCAGTTAGGACTTCTGACCTCTAGAACTGTAAGATAATAAATGTGTATTGTTTCAAGCCACCAAGTTTTTTATAATTTGTTACAGCAGCAATGGTAAACTAATACATACTCCCTCACTCATCTTCTCCATGCCTCAAACACACCAAGTTTGTTTCAGCCCCAGAGCCTTTGCACTTGCTGTCCCCTCTGCCTGGAGTGCTCTGCCTGAGACTTTACAAGGACCACCCTACCCGAGGTCTCTCACCTGCCCATCACTCTGTCACACACCTTATTTTATTTTTTTCAGATTATCATCACCATCTGAAGTTCCCTTGTTAGCTGATTTGTTTGCTTCCCTTTTGTCTTACCCAATGGGAAGTATAAGCTCCAGGAGACAAGGATTTTATCATTTTTGTTGCTGTCTCCCCAATGTCTAGGGCACTACCTGTCACACAGTGACAGAATCCATCTCAGTGAAGGCAGACAGTAAGTGATTTTGGAGGAAGGTAGGAATAGAAGTAGCAAAACACATGTACAAACTCAGGTCAGTCTACTCCTAAACATTTGTAAGATGGGTCTACTGCTAAGCCACTTTCCTGCACTCTGTAGACAGTTTCTTCTGGAAGCTTGCTAGATTTGAAAATGAGGGAAAAGTGAAATACACACAGAGAAGTAATCTTACCCTGCCTTTCTCCTCACTATTGGCATTTTGTCAGTTGCCATGGTAGACTTCCAAGAACGGAAGAAAATGAATTCATTTCAAAGGTCTTTGTTGACTACAACATTCTGTGACCTTTATAATATGTAGGACTTCTTTAGTATATATACAATAAATTCAATATTTATATTCTATTTTTGTAATGGGAAAATTTGAATATTCATTTAGCTCATTTCCAAGAGGCCTGATACAAACAAGAATAAAATTCAAGTGATTCCTTACACATGGGTATCTTTTTTTCCCCTCATGTATTAGCAGTAACACTAATACCATGTGTGTTCTGGGATTTGTCCAGAAAACATGGACAAATGTTAGTGCTTTATAGACTTCAATGAATCATCTTAGAGTATCTCAGAGAGCTAGAAAATGCCAACAGGGAGTGGTGTTGGTTCGTTCTGAGGACCTAGGCACGAGCCTACAAAGGCATTCCCCAATCCCAAAGCTACAGTGACTGGTCTAGTGAGGGAGTTGAACCAGGCAAACCAGGCGTATATCACTCTCACTGCTAGCTTTGCAGGGGAAGGAGCACCGTCTCTTTCTCAGTGCTTTCTTCCCTAACCCCACAACTGCATCTCATCCAGGTATATGTCTGTTTATTAACCAATTTCCAGGCCAGAAGGATGCAGTACTCTGATTGGTCAGGACTGGGTCTCCTGCCCACCTCCAATTTTAGGGTCAGAATCAAGGGTACTTACCTGCTTCAAGGAGAGAGGTGGGGGGGCTCTTTCCTAAGGGCATCAGGATATTGTTACCAGTAGGAGGAATAGATGCTGGGCAGGCAAAAGCAACATATGTTCTCTGCCTTCCCCAATTACTAAAGGTGGAGTTTCTGGCACCAAGATTCTTGGATAAGGGAGATATTTTTGAAGTGTTATTGCTTTTTTTCCTCTCTCTCAATTTTTGGATCCTTAGATAACACTGTGTTACCACCAGCCTACTTCACTGCATTTAAGAGCCATCTGGTCTGGGTTTGACTATTCTATCCGTGTTGCTTGCAGTTCTAGCTTAAATCCCTTGGCTTGTAAAGTCAGGTAGCAGCATTTAAATATGCTGAATTCAGAAAATGTTAGGATTATAAATAGCTCGTTTTATTTTAGAAATGCGAAGAGCAGTTCTGAAAACTATAGCCTCTCAAAACCTCCAGCATGGTTTGTGGGGTCTCTGGTTTTATTTTGTTTGTTTGTTTTGTTTTTGTTTTTGTATAGCTGGGGAAAAAGGAGACTTTTTATTATCAACAATTACTCTTACACTAAATAAATGATATGGCAAAATTTTCTATACAGATAAAAACTTCAAATATTTTTTTTTTCTTAAGGACATGTTAGAGTATTTTTGAATGTGTTTGATTTCCTATACTAGGTTTGCAAGAAAGTGTGAAGGCGAATTTAAAGGTTTGTTTTTTATGAAAATGAAGAATGAAGGATATTCATATTGCTCTGATTTGGGTTTGTGTCTCACGTGTTGCCAATTTGGAACATAAAAATTAGACTCCTTTTATCTTTTCCTAAGTTTCACTTTATAGGGCCTTAATATTATTGCTTAATAATATTGCTTAATATTATTTTATGAACTTCATAGATGATTGGGCAAGGTATTTAAATTTATTTTGCTAGCTCCACTTTGGTTATGGAATAGGTTGTAATCTAAATATAGCACAGTCATGTCTCCTAGGGTTTGTCTGCCACCCACTTTTCCAGGTTCTTATTCCATCTCAGGAACTTTAGTAGGTGCATCTGTTGTTTTCATTTATCCTGCGTCCCTTTTGCTTTGGTCACAGCATCAGTCCCTCAGCTGCCCTCCTTTGCTCCATGTGGTTCGGGTGGGACTGCCAACCGCAGGAACGCTGCCTCTGGCAGAGGAGTTTAGTAGCTGATCCAAACGAGAATAGTTGTTGATCACATTCTTTAGGACACAGTGATTGAAACAAGGAGTGGTCACATCACCCAAGCTGAAAAATCAGAATGTCTTCCCAGAATTTTCTGGAATAGATATTTTCATCTCTCTTTGGTGACAAGCAGTAAAATGTAACCTAAGAGCTAGCTGCATCCATGTTTCCTGCCTCATGGAGAAATCATGTCTGCGGCAGAACGGAATGAGGCCAAATGTACTGAAGGAGGCGCAGGTGAGAGATGGAGAAAGAGAGTGTGGAAAATCATTTCTGCAGGGTCCCTGTCTTTACCAACAGTTTGATCCAAAAATGTATTACAAAATTCCTGGGCCCGAGGAAGGTATAGTCATTTATTGCCAAAGATTTAGAATACTGGGTAGAGATGAGCTACCTTTGTATTTGTTTATTGTCCAATCAGTTTACATGAAGAGTCTTTGCACTGTCCAAAAACCTTCTCTTCTGCTCAGGTCCAGGAATTAGCTCTTCATCTTCTCTGCAGTCACATGCACTGCTCCTCACATCATGTCTCCCGCCATGAGAGAAACGCAGCAGTCCTCCTATTACACTGCCATGGCTCCTTAGAACCTCATTTGTATTGAAAGAATATAGATCTTCTGGGCCCTGCAAGTTCTCTGATACCATTTACTTAATGCTGGTTGCATCATTACTCATGAAGCTGCATCATCCACAGTGCCACTTGTGAATACTGGCTTCCAATGACTCTTTCAAAGTTGGTGACTGTGCTTCATTGATGATGACCACAAAAGCAAGCCTTATCCAGAGGACACAGGAATATATGAGTGGTCATTGTTTTCTGCTCATGTTAAATTTACCATCTCTAATTTTAGAACATAAACATAGAATAGCACATCTTCCAGCTACATCTTCTCTTGAGTTCTTTAGGCCATAATCACTCCATTTGTAGAGTGTGACCTATGTCTATGTTGGCCACATCCCCTACCTTCCTCATACTTCCAACAACAGGTGGACAAGCAGTGCACCTGTCAGGGAGAAGACAAGAGTAGTCCCATTTTCACAAGGAATGTATTTCCCTAGTCTAGCATGGTTTAATACTTAGAAGAAAATAACATCACCTGTCAATTAGGGACAAAAGAGGACATTGATCAGAAGGGCTCAATGGCTTTGGAGAGCATCCATCTCAAAAGCCCTCAGAGGAGAGGCATGGCCACCCCTGGAGAACTGCCTGACCATGGTATAGAGTCTGCATAGAGGGCAGGGTGCTAGTGGTGGGGGCAGAGAAAGTAAAGGATGTCTGCTACCACCACCCCATCCTCAAGTGCTATAGACTGAAAGCAACACTGCAGTTGAAACTTGGATGGGCAACAGGTGACACAGGGGCCCTTATGTGCAGCTCACATCCAAGGGTCAGCACTGGGTTGTAAGTAGCCCAAAGACTTGAACTCACCCTAGTCTGAAGTGACTAAGAATCATCTTAAATGTCAGCCCCATTCTGGCAGCCCAGTCTCACAATCCCACAAAACAGTTAACACGCTAGCCCACGGAAATGATTTGCTCACCAGGATGCCTCAGAACGTGAAGATGACCCTAGAAGTGTGAGTCTTGGAGCTCTTTGGGGTATCTGGTCTACTCCACACATACAGTAGCAGGTTTGAGAGCACCCCAAAGTCAGGAAACAAGAAGGGGGCCCATTTGGGTCCTGATTCAACTTCTGGTAACTCTACTAACCGTCACAGAGAGGACTTAGCACATTTCGATGAAGATGCTTCCAGCAACTGTGATGCATGTGGTATCTGGTCCTGGCCTAAGTACCCGCCCCAGTGCAACTGCCAGCCCAGAGGAAGACTTGAAAATTTCAAGGAAGGTACGCCAAGTGACAGGCTCCCTGTGGCTGAGGGACCAGAACAGGGGCCTCACCTGCCGGAGTGTAGGGGCAGCTCTGCAGAGGGTCCTAATGACATTGAAATCCTAGAGTCAATCATGTCTAAGGTCATATCTGAAAGGAATAAAATTCAGCACCAGTTAAAGGATGAGACACAAACGCAAGGCAGCTCGCCGGAGGTTTTTTTTTTCAGCGGGCACATCTGCTTTTATAGGGTTAGAAGAGAACTGATAGGTTTGCTGAGGACACGGGGCGTTCGGGGATTGGATGGATTGCGTTGCTAAGGGGCCAGGAGCAGGGAGCCTGTGCTGATTGGTGTGCGATTCGCGCCGGCGGGAAGGAGAAGGCGGAAGAGAAGGGTAGCCAGCGCCATGATGGGGCGCAGCCGAAAGGGTTCTCACACGACCTAATATTCCTCCCTTTTTGTTTTGTTAGGAAAAGGGTGACGTTTCTCTTTCTGGTTACTTCCTGCTGGTAGGGGGCGTCGTTTGGGAAGGGGTTGGAGTGTTAGGGAGGAATATGGTCAGGAGACCCCATAATATGGTAGAATATAAAAGAACCTCCTGGGGGGTGAAATGGATGAAAGTTCCCTGCAGCCATAAGTCGATTCTGTTGAGTCCACTCCTGATGTGTAAAAGCCGGGTGTGGTAGCCAGGCGTCGGAAGAAAGGGCATCTAGGAAGGCAATCCATTGCGTCCTGTATGTTTCATCAGCATGTGGTGAGGAGTTTCCGAGAAGAGGCAGAGGGTTCATCAGTTGCTAGGAGTTGGTAGTTTCTAAGTAAAAGCTGGTTAAAAGTCTGGTTAGAAATTTTGCCCACTTGCGTTTGTAAAAACTTGAGTATACAAGGTAAAAAAAGGCATACCAGAAGGATTACAGAGAGGGGGCCAAGGATGGGCCAAACCCAGGTTAGGAGAGGGTTGGACATTAGAGAGGAGAATGGGCTGGAGTCGGGTGCGGCACGCAGGCTGGTAGCTAATTCAGTGAGTTTAATGATGTTATTTTCTACCACACCCGATTCGTTAATATAATAACAACATTCTTCTCTTAGGAAGAGGCAGGTGCCACCTTTTTCCACTGTGAGCAGATCAAGGGCTCTCCTGTTCTGGAGGGTCACTTGGGCCAAAGAAGTTATTTGTTTTTGTAGGGAGGTTAGAGATTCTGCCGTGGATGTGAGGCCCTTTCTAACCTGGATTTAATATCTTCGACAGCCCACAGAGAGTGGCCCAGGGCTCCTCCCGAGAGGCCGGCACTGGCGACGGAGATGGTTAAAGACATACCAACCAAGACAGGGAGGAAAGCCGCTCTTTTCTGTCGGTCTGGGGGATTATGAAGGTGAAACATTTCTGAGCTGGTGTATAGGGTGAGCTGGGGAACAACAGTTACGAGAAGGCAAGGAGAAGTTATGTTGGGGAGGAAAGTGGTGATAAGGGTTCCATTGCACCAAAAAAAAAGGTTCCAGGCGATGCATGAGTGGTATTTGTGAGGTTAAGACTGTACTGGCAAAAGCGGTCATTGAAAGATTTGGAAATAGTGGGGCCACAAAGGCATGTTCTAGGGAGGCGGGTGCGGTTGCTGTCCTCAGGCTCCCACAAAGGAACATTGGGTAGGGGTGAAGAGGGCAGTGGGGCCTGGGAAGGGTTTGGACGAAGGAGTGAGTCGGTGTTGTTGACTGGGATAGCGGCAAGCAGGGGGCGAGCCAAGGAGGCACACAAAAAGCAATTTCCGGGGGAAATGGATGGAACAGTCTGGTTTAAAAAGGACAGGGTATCGGAGATGATCTGTATCCAAGTATATATAGGGGAGCCCGGGGCATGAAGGGAAGGGGCATTTTCTAAAGAGGATATGATGTTCTGTTCATGATGTTGTATGTCTGTAGAGACAAGAGATATAGGGTCGTGAAGAGGAACATACTCATGGGATATTTCAAAATTTCCGCAGGGGTGTGAAGCATAGCCATTACAGTGAACAGAAGCAAGGGCCCTGGTAGCCCATCGGCTCTCCCATGGGTCCTGGATGGTTAAAGAACACTGTCGTTTGTCGTCACACTGAAAAAGTCTCCTACCAGTAGGCTGTCCCATATACCCTAACCCCAGTGGATCTTACATGACCAATACGCCATAGGACAGCCGCCATAGGTGTCAGGCCACCAGCGGCAGTAATCGCAGGTCTGATCAAAGAGGAAGCAAAGGTAAGGGCGGTTGGCTTGTTTAACTAACTTGGAATTGGAAAGAGTGATAGTGACAGCCTCGGAGCAACCTTTGATGGAGCAGTCCGCAGTAGCGGCCGAATGGGTGACTTTGGTGTTTGTTGTGTGTGTGTATGACTCTCTCACCTTAAATCTCCATACGTAAGATGGAGAAGAGGATAACTTTGAGGAAGTATAAAGAGAAAGAGGAGGAGGATGTTAAAAGTGTTAAGAATACTAAAAGGGAGCATCCTTGTGGAGGAGAGGAAGAGCAGGAATGCGGGAAAATCGCAATTTCAGGGGATTAGATGGGTCCGGAGTACAAGAATAAGAGGGAGAAGGAGTAGATGGAGGGGAGCCTCGAGATTCTTCTGAGATATCCTGGACGCTAGTGGGGACGAGGTTCCGGGTGTCTGGTTTTAATCTAGAAATGTGAATCCAGGGAGTAAAATGGTTACCAGGTAAAGAGAGTTTGGCGGCTATAGGGATGCAAAGAATAACTGGGTAGGGGCCCTCCCACTTGGGCGTGAGAGGTCCTTTTTCTTCCGGGGAGTTGTAATATATTAGTTGTCCAGGGTGGAGAGGCAAGAAGTTTTGAGAGGAAGCAGGGTCAGGAAGAAGCCAATCTTGAAATTTCCAAAGTTCAGAGCAGAGATGGAAGAGAGGTAAATTGAGGTCTGGCGGTATTGGACCCTGTGAGGGAGTGAGCCCTGGAGGTAAGAGGGGACGCCCATACATTATTTCAAAAGGAGACATCAGAGAGGGTTTTTTTGGAAGAGCCCTTATCCTGAGTAAGGCCAACGGGAGTAGCTGAACCCAGTCCAGGTGTAGTTCTAAGGATAATTTTGTTAAAATATTTTTAAGAGTTCTGTTGGATCTCTCTACCTTTCCGGAAGCCTGGGGATGATAGGGACAGTGTAAGTGCCACTGAAAAGAGAGAGCTTGGGAAACTTTCTGGGTAATCTGAGAGATAAACTCAGGACCATTGTCTGACTGTAATGAAGTGGGCATCCCAAACCTAGGGATAATCTGAGAGAGAAGGATGGACGCCACTGTAATAGCCCTTTTATTAGATGTGGGGAACGCCTCTACCCATCCAGAGAAGGTATCTACGAACACTAGGAGATATCTGGTGCGTCGTACAGGCGGCATGTTAGTGACATCCACCTGCCAATCAGCTGCAGGTGTGTGACCTCTGGCCTGGAGGGAGGGGAAAGGTTTAGGTTTTAAAGGAGTGTTGGGGTTAGAGCGATGGCAGACTTTACAAGTAAGGGAAATTTCCTGTAGGAGGGCTTTATCTAAAGGGGTGAGCATAAAGAAAGTTTGTAAAAAGATTGTTAAAGTTTGGGGGCTAGTGTGGAAGAGAGCATGTAGAAGCTGGAACAGGGCCGTATTATCCGCGGGGGTATGTCAGTGAGGGTGGCTAAGAGGTGAGCAGGTTTATGTTCGGGATTCATGGCCGCTGTGCGTGCAGCCATGTTGGCCCTGGAATTGCCCTGTGTGTTAGGGGAGTTGTCTTTCTGATGAGACTTGCAGTGAACTACCCCTAGCTGGACGGGCAGACAAGAGGTGTCTATAAGTTTGGTGATAAGGGATGAATTAGTGATTGAGTTTCTTTTGTGGTGAGTAGGCCCCGTTTCCTCCACACAGCAGCATGGGACAACAAGATGTGGAAAACATATTTGGAGTCAGTGTAAAGCGTGAGGGATTTACCTTGGGCTAAAATACAGGCTCTTGTAACTGCTATAAGCTCAGTCTGTTGGTTGGTAGTGCCTGGGGGTAGGGGTTTGGCTTCTATGATTTCAGTGAGAGAGGTTACGGCGCATCCTGCGTAATGGGCAGAGTCCTGTCTGAAAGAACTACCGTCCATAAACGAAATGTAATTGGGATAAGAGAGAGGTCCTTCTGAAATAGAGGAGTGACAGGGCAGGAAGTTTTCTAGGGCCTCCAGGCAATCATGGGAAGGGGTGCCTATACCTGAAGGACAAGGTGTGGGAAGTAAAGTGGCAGGATTTAAGGGGGGGCCCGGAAGAAAGGTGATGTCAGGGTTTTCAAGGAAGGAGGTGAGAAGGGACAAAACCCTGGACGGAGGGAGGGATTGAAGTCCCTTGTATGTCAGGAGATCCTTTAAGTGGTGGGGGGAAAGGATAGTTAATGGTGCCGAGAAAGTTAATTTGTATGCCTCCTTTTGTAAGAGCTGTCCGGTGGCTAGGGCCCTTATGCAGGGTGCCCATCCACGGACGGTGGGATCTAACTGCTTAGAAAGGTATGCTACGGGAGCAAAGGTAGGTCCATAATTTTGTCCCAACCCCCGAGTGCCTGTCTGCCCTTCTCATGGATGTACAAGAAGAAAGGTTTAGAGAGATCAGGGAGATGAAGTGCCGGCGCCTGTCCAAGGGTCTGTCGCAATTTTAAAAAGGGATGGCGGGGGGAGGAGAGTAGGAGTTCATCAGGGGGACCCTTAGTTAGGTTATACAGAGGTCTGGCCAGGAAGGAATAATTTGGGACCCAGGCTCTGAAGTATCCAGCTAATCCCCAAAATGACAATATTTCAGCCTTTGTTTGGGGAATGGGAAGGTCCATGAGAAGTTGTTTTCTGTTAAGCGTAATTGACTTTTTCCCTGGGGAAAGGAGAAAGCCGAGGTAGGTTACCGTTGACTGGGAAATTTGGGCTTTATGTTGGGAGACCCAATATCCTTTATTAGCTAAGTGATTTAACAGGTGAGCGGTATCTGTTTGAGATTGCTCCCACGAGGGGCTGCACAAGAGAAGGTTATCTACATACTGAAGAAGCATGGAATCGGGTGGTTGGCATAAGAATCAGTGAGATCCTGGGCTAAAACCTGGCCAAAGATGTGAGGACTGTCCCAAAATCCCTGTGGGAGAACAGTCCGGGTAAATTGTCGGGAGTGTCGGGTGTGAGGATCAGTCCAAGTGAAAGCAAAAATATCTTGAGAGCGTGGCGCTAGAGGTATAGAGAAGAAAGCATCCTTTAAATCCAAAGCCGAAAAATGGGTTGTGGTTGCTGGGATGTTAGAAAGGAGGGTATAGACATTGGGCACTAAGGAATGGATAAGGATGACTGAGGAGCTAATGGGGCGCAAATCCTGCACCACGCGATAGGTCCCGTTAGGTTTTTTTACAGCTAGTATAGGGGTGTTGAAAGGTGAGTGAGTGAGCCGGAGATGGCCCTTTCTTTGTAAATCCTGAATGATGGGGCAAAGGCCAAAGGTGGTCAGGGGATACTGGGCCTGGCATATAAATTTAGTGGGGTCCTTAAGCCTAATGTGTATTGGAGAACACTTTGCAGTGGAGGGGCTTGACGTGTCCCAGACAACTGTGTTGACAGGCTCAGTTAATGTTGGAAAAGGAGGCCATGAGTCCGAGTCATCGTCCAGGAGTGCTATTAAAAACTGTGTGGTAGGCGAGGCATGGGCGGTGATGCTGATTGTAACCCTGAGAAGGGAGAGAATATCTCTTCCCAGTAGAGGGGTGGGACATTGGGGCATGACAAGGAAGGAGTGTGAGAAGGGTGTGGAAACATCTTGCATGGTGCATGTTAATAAGGGGGGGTTTACGAGGGAAAATCTGTTTACCTCCTACTCCGACAATAGGAGAGGTGGAAGGTGTAGTTGGGCCCCAGAACTCCCTCAGGACTGAAAAAGTGGCTCCAGTGTCTAAGAGGAAGGAAATGGGGCGCCCATCCACCACAAGCCACACCCTGGGTTCCTGTGTCGTGATGGTCATGGTCGGGAACAGAGACCCAGGGCCCCGTCAATCTTCTCCTGCTAGTCCGAACAGGTCAGGCTTAGATTGTGGGGTGATTGGCCCCTCTCCCCTTCGGGTGGCAGGGCAATCAGATCCCCAATGGTCCCTTCTGTGGCATTTGGGACAGGGAGTGGTTGGAGACCGAGGAGAGGGGCAGGCTTTTGCCCAATGTCCCTCTTTTCCACATTTAAAGCAGGTTCCAGGGGGTGGCTTATGGGTTTGTGGGCACCTGGGTTGCGGCTGTCCTTGGATTATTTGTGCAAGCATCTGAAAATTTGCCTGATCAGCTCTCTGCTTGCGGCGTTCCTTTTCCTCCTCTCTATTATGAAAAACCTTAAAAGCCACCATAAGAATTTCAGTCTGAGGAGTAGCGGGCCCCTGCTTTAGCTTTTTTAACTTAGCCCTAATGTCGGGATAGCTCTGGGCTAGGAAATAGGTCATTAAAACATGACAACCATCTGGGGTTTCTGGGTCTAGATTGTTATATTGTTGAAGGGCCTTGGTTAACCTGTCTAAAAATTCAGAAGGGGTTTCTTCCTTTTTTTGTATTACTTCCTGCACCTTTTCGAAATTTACAACTTTTTGAGCAGCCTGTTTGAGGCCAGCTACAAGGCAGGAAGCAAAAACATCACGGGAATTTATGCCAATAGGGGTGTTATAATCCCATTGGGGATCCTGTTCTGGAACTGCATTGGGGCCTGTAGGGTGGTTAGGATTAGTCCTGTGTGTTTCGTCTGCATGGGCTCCGGCCAGTTCCCATACATGCCTTCACTCCTCAGGAAGGAGAGTGTTAGCTATCAACATGTATATGTCATGGTGTGTGAGACTGTAAGCCTGCAGGATCCACTGAAACTCCTTAACATAGGTGGTGGGGTCAGTGGTAAAGGAGCCCAGTTTCTTCTCTAATTGTGTGAGATCAGAGATGGAAAAAGGTACATGAACTCTGATTACCCCTTCTGGGCCAGCCACCTCTCGAAGCGGTGCAATAGTGGGAGGGACCAGAGGGAGCCCCTATGATCTAGTCCATGGAGAACTAAAAGGTTTTGCAGGAGGAGGGGAAACGGGGGGGCAGCTGTGGAATTGGAGTGGAAGGGGAAGCTGAAATGGAAGATGGTGGAGAGGAAACTGAGGCGGAGAGGGAAGTGGGAGCAGAGTGAGGTGTGCAGTATGTGGGTGGTTTGTCCGCAGGATCGAAAGTAAGAGGTTCAAGAAGGGGTGGAGACTTACAGGCCAGGGGGACTTGGGAGGGAAAGCATGAAAAATAAAGATGGGGATTTTGTCTGAGGAGGCGAAAGGCCTCCACATAAGGGATCTCCTTCCACTTTTTGAGGCGCTGGCAGTAGTTAAAAAGGTCACAAAGGAGGTCTGGGTCTAGGGATTCCTCAAAAGGCCAATGGTTTTGGTTGTCCAGGGGGTACTGGGGCCAATCTTGAGTGCAAAATCTGATCAAGAGCTTTGGCTTAATATCTGGTGTAAGGGAGAGTACAGTAAGGTTTCTGAGTAAGCATTTGAGGGGCAAGGTTTCCAGAAGGGATGAGGAGGCTCCCATTGTGAAGTGGACAGAGATAAGGAAATCAAGAGGAAGAGAAAAAGAGAAAACGAGGAAATGAATCCCTGGGCCGGAAATGGGTCAGCAAAATCCAGGAGGCATCCTCCGAGGAGTTTGTGAGCCATGGAGGTTCTATAGGAACTGGATTAGGAGGAGAGTGAGGCTCGTCACCCACACTTCAAGCTCCCAGGAGGCACAGTGCTGGAGGCCACGAGGAACCTAGTACTAGGATTTTTGGAACCCGTTTTAGCGTCCAGAGAGAGAGAGAGAGAAGCAGAAAGGAACCTCCACCCTGAACCCTCACGCTCAAAGCCTCCTGGAGAGAAGGGAGTGGATAGCCGGAGGGTCCGCCATGACCATAAAGGTCTTAATGGGGTGTAACTTTACATCTCTTAAGGGCATCAGAGCCTTGTTGGTTGATAACTGCTCCGCTGTAGCCCAGAAGAGGGTGGCAGGCCTATAAGGGAGACTTACCCAAGGGTGGAAGCAGTGGTGAATGCAAAGAGCCAGCGCCCGAAAAGGTGGATGAGGGTGAGCTGCCTTGGTTGAGACGGAGACGGTCCCACAGTGGACAATCCCACCTCCCGGGTTTTGGCACCAAATGAAAGGAATAAAATTCAGCACCAGTTAAAGGATGAGACACAAACGCAAGGCAGCTCGCCGGAGAAGGTTTTTTGTTTCAGCGGGCACATCTGCTTTTATAGGGTTAGAAGAGAGCTGATAGGTTTGCTGAGGACACGGGGCATTCGGGGATTGGATGGATTGCGTTGCTAAGGGGCCAGGAGCAGGGAGCCTGTGCTGATTGGCATGTGATTCGCGCCAGCGGGAAGGTATTGTGGCACCGGCGGGAAGGAGAAGGTGGAAGAGAAGGGTAGCCAGCGCCATGATGGGGCACAGCCGAAAGGGTTCTCATACGACTTAATAATATCTACTGCTATTATTTTTACAATCCAATAAGATCCAGTTTTTGCTTAAGTTGGTTTAAGTTGAACTCCTGACACAACAGAAAGAGTTCTGACTAATACGAGCGCAGCTGTGGCCCCAGCCTTTGTTCATGCCCCTCTCGCTGCCTCAAGTTCCTTTTCCCTCCACCTCCAACTCCCAAGCCTTGTTGACTTTCAAGCCCCAGCAGGAAGGGTAAGTATACTTATATATAAGTATAAGGGTAAGTAGAAGGATCATAGAGAAAAAATAAACTGTAATATAAGAGTTTATATTATAAAAATAAAATGTAAGGATTTAGTTTGTTATTTGTAAATTTAATGGACCTGGGCTACAACCTTGAAAATTGCTATAGATGAGCAATTTAATAACATGTCTTTAATTAATCCAGCATTTATTACTTGCCTTGCTGTATATTCTTTAAGTAAAAGCCTAAGGAAGTTTATATAGAGGTTACTAGATATCCCATATTCCATGCAGATCGCTGCCATAAGAATTGGCATTCTTGTGAAATTTATTCTTTACAAGAGCTATTCTAAACCCTCATCATCCTCTTCATTCTTTTTTCTTTTTTTTATTTATTTTTTTTTTAAGGGGATCTTAACCCTTGACTTGGTGTTGTCTGCACCATGCTCAGCCAGTGAGCTAACTGGCCATCCCTATATAGGATCTGAACCCATGGCCTTGGTGTTATCAGCACCGCACTCTCTCGAGTGAGCCACAGGCCGGCCCTCTTCTTTTGTTAAATTTATTTATTATTATTATTATTTTTTACATTCTAAAATATTGTTGCAGAGCACTTGTGGGGAGGGAGAGAGGGGAAAAGAGAGGGAGATAGGGTGGAAGGGAAGGCATGGTCGAGGCACATGGCATCCCTCTCATTCTGGCAGGGGAGCGCAGAGGGCTTCCAGCAGCAGCTCAGTGGCTGTTGCTGGGCTTTATGTGGACATCGATGGGGGGCATGACTGACACCCTTGGAGCTCCCCAACTTTGGCACAGGAGCCCAGGATGCTTCCAGCAGTGGCTTGGTGGTCATTGCTGGACTGGATACAGATGTCAGGGGGTGTGACCGAGGCCCTCAACTACTCACCACCCCAGCTTGGGGCCTGGGGCACTTCCTGCAGTGGCTGGATCGTTGTCACTGGGCTAGATGCTGATGTCAGAGGGGCATTCAAAGGCCCTCAGTAGCCCCCACTGCCCTGGCTTGGGAGTCTGGGGGGCTTCCTGTCCTTCTAGGTTTTATAGGTGTTCTTTAGTGGTGTTAGACCTTTACTGGTTAATACTAGAACTTTGTCTCTGATCTGTGGGGTTTTTGTGTTTTCTTTCAGTTCTGTGTTGGATTATCAGCTTCCCCCACTACTTAAACTCTGCACTGGAACTAATTTGTTGTCTTTTGGTTGCTTCTAAAATGGAGGAACTTCCTGTGGGAACCAATACTTGAACTCTGTGGTTGAGCTAAATTGCTGCTTTGCTGCTGATTCTCTGGGGAGGGCTTTTTGTGCCCCTCAGGGTTTAATTATCAACCTTGTAAATACTTCCAGGTCTTGTGAGGCCTGGAACACCTGGGTTGTGTGGAAACCCTGGTCTGGGCCTGAGTCTTTTCAGCAAACTGCATCCCCTACAGCTCTATATTCCTGACCAGTTTCCACTGAGTGGTCCTGTGCCAATTGGAGAGCAGATCAGCTGTCCATGCTGTGCCCCAATGTTCCTCT
The DNA here is from genome assembly GCF_027409185.1 of Cynocephalus volans. Taxonomy (NCBI): domain Eukaryota; kingdom Metazoa; phylum Chordata; class Mammalia; order Dermoptera; family Cynocephalidae; genus Cynocephalus; species Cynocephalus volans. Next base: position 74,059,270 of record NC_084467.1, on the reverse strand, counting down.
GGTGGGCCCATCTCCCCCACTGCCTGCACTCCTAACACTTCCCATGGGGCAGGCCATGGGAGCTCATGGCCTTTGCAATAACTCACCAGCCTCTGAATATTTCCTTTTTTCAGTTGTCTGTGGCCCGTTGCTCCTATGTGGGTCCATGGGAACCCCGTTAGTGGTCTTGCTGTTCTGGGGGTCAACAAGGCCCTCTTCTCTGCTGCTGCCTCTAAGCAACTTCACACAAAGGGCATAGCTGCAGCTTTTACCAGCTCTTGCTCCATGTGGTCACCAGGTCCAGCGTTGAAATGGTCAGGGCTTAAAACAGTAGGAGTGATCCTTTCTTGCTCTCATCGTGGCTTCTCCTGCCTTCATGAACTCTGTAGGTCTCTCCTCCTCTTCCCCTGAGCTCTAGTGGCCCCAGCTTGGTAGTCATTGCTTTTTAATGGTTGATTGTGGGAGAGGGTTACACTGGGTACCATCTATTCTGCCATCTTGATTGGAAATCTCAAGACCCTATTTCTTTTTAAGCCCCTGAACTCAGAAATGGAGGCCAGGGCCTCAGGCTGAGTGCGGAGCCCACAGTTTGGGCAATCCACTCCCCCCCACCCCCAGCCTGAGCTGGGCAATGACAGGCCTGGCTGCCCAGCCTGGCCAGACTGGCCAAACAGGTGCTGCCCCCAAGCTGGGCTCCATGTTGGCTGTAGGGTTGGTGGGGGGTGGCCACATGGGCGGATGCCACCAGAGAAGAAAGGCCACGCTGTTGGAGTCCCAGGGACACCCCCCCTGCCCTATCACTATCTTCAGACTCTCTGTCTTTCCTTACCCTCACCCATCCTCCATCCCACCAGAAAAATAACTCCAGAGGTTGTGCCTAAAAAGAGTTTAAGTGATGTATTAATTCCCTAGGGCTGCTATAAGACTGGGTGGCTTAAAACAACAGAAATGCATTCTCTCACTGATCTGGAGGCCAGAAGTCTGAAATCAAGGTGTCAGCAGGGCCCTGCTCCCTCTGAAGGCTTTGGAGAAGAATTCTTCAGTGCCTCTTCCCAGCTTCTGGTGGTTGCCAGCAATCCTTGGTGTTCCTCGGTGTAGTGGGTTGAATTATGTCCTTCCAAAACTCCCTGAAGCTTGAATTGTGTCCCCCAAGTTTCATGTATTAGAAACAGCCCCCACAGTGACTGTTAAGAGGGTGGGAAATCCTATTATTAATTGATACAGTAATTTGAAGGGTGGAGCCTTGAAGAAGTGATTGGATTATAAGACCTTGCCGTAGTAAATGGATTAAAAATGGTGGGCAAGGGCATGGTTCTGAGAGCTTTAAGAAGAGGATTCTGTCTGCTCTCTCTGCTTCCACAATCTCGCAATGTGAGACCCCTGGGACACTGTTGCCACAACCAGATGGACTTTGGACTTCCCAGCCTCAGAAACTGTAAGCGATAAATTTTGTTTTCTTTATAAAATACCCAGTTCCATGTATTTTGTTATAAGCAACAAAAATGAACTAATACACTCGGCTTGTGGCTGCATCACTCCAATCTTTCCCTCCACATTCAGATGGCTTCTTTCCTCTGTGTGTCTCTTCTGTGTCTTCACTTGGCCTTCTTATAAGGACACCAGTCACTGAAATTCGGATTCACCCTACTCCACGATACTGCAGCTGAACTAATTACATTTGCAAAGACTCTATTTCCAAACAAGGTCACATTCTGAGGTTCCAGGTAGACATAAATTTTGGGGGGATACTATTCAACCCAGGACAAGTGGGCTTAATGGAAATCCAGACAGGAGCCCAAAACAAATTTAATATTGTCAAAATGTGGGTTTGGGATACTGAATTTATTCTTTCTGGTCTTTTAGGTGCCACACATTGAAAACCAAACCTAAAGAACAACAGAAAAGAGAAAGGATGGATAAGTAGCCAGAGGGAAACTGTTCAAAGCAAGCACGACCTTTGTAAAGTCCCACAGGAGCCCTGCACTTAGGAAATACCCTGTCTTATGTACCCAAGAGTACTTATACACACACCTAAGAAGCAAAGGGCTGAGAGTATTCGGGAGCAGGGGGCCACCTAACTCAGCCTGGGAGGGAAGGGGTATGGCAAACACTGCAAGTTTCTCATTTTCAACCATCCCCCCTCTTAAATAGAACTCCAATTTTGTTCACATATTAGAAGCTCTTGTGTTACATAGGCCTCTCTTTAGCCACAGGAATGAAGACTAGTTGGTCAGAGCTCAGAGCAGGAAACAAATGATTACAGTTATTTTAAACAGGAAAGAATTTAATTTAGGAAGTTCGGTCCTTAGGAATCATTGGAAGGGCTGGAGGAATGAGCTCTAAGCTGTGTCTCCAAGAGTACCTCCCAGAAGACTGCAGAGCTGGTCAACCAGAAGGGCTACTAACCTCTGATCACAATTAAGAAAGTAGAGAATCAAGAAGCTTCCACTGGAACTGTTGATGTCACTAGGGTATAAGCTCCATGAGGGAAACAATTTGGTGTGTTTGTTTACCTGTGTTGTTAGCATCTAGGACAGTATCTGGCACATTAGTAAAGGTTCAATAATATTTGTTGAATGAATGAAAAATACACTGTCGTAGCTGCAATCCAAGGATCAGGAAACTGGGATCAGGAGTTCCTGCCACCACCACACAACTGGCTGGACAGTGGGATGTGGATTCTGGTCTCTGCAGCCACCATAACTTCTTCTTGGCAACTGAAAACTGGTGCTTTGGACATTGGAAAGCTTCATACAGTCAATGTGACCACTGCGACTACCTCACAAAATCCACCAACCAAGACTCAACACTGTGATCCTCAAACCATGTTTGCTCGTAGAAAATAGTGAAAGCAGCAAGAAGAATGACGTGTGCTTCATTTTTTTCCTTTAAAATCTCACCTTAGAGTATGTAATTGATGGATCTCAATATTCATCCAGGATTTATCTGCAAGAGAGGTTTGAGAGGTGTTTTCTTTAGCTCTCTAGCCTCTGCATTAAAGGCCCTCACCAGAATAAGGTAGGAATAGAAGATGGAAGCCATTTGACAGTATCAAGTTCAAAAGAAGAATGCCTGGGGACTAAGTCCTGAAGTACTCTGTATTTGTTTTCTATTCCTGCAGTAATAAATTACCACAAACTTAGAAGCTTAAAACAACATACTTTATTACCTCGCACCTTGCATGGAACAGGAGTCTAGGCATGTCTTAGCTGGGTCACCAGGCTGCTGTCTGGGTGAATTCTCATCAGAGGCTCACCCAGGGAAAGATCTGCTTCTAAGCTTTCTCAGCTTGTTGGCAGAATTTATTTCTGTGAAACGTATGGTAGCTTGCTTCTTTCAGTTTAGTGGGAAAGTGAGTCTCTGATCTCAGGGAGGGCCTCAGGACCTCTTCTAGGGGTTTTCATCAGATTAAATCAGGCTCCACTCAGGAGAATCTCCCTTTTGTCAACTAAAAGTCCACTGATTTGGAACCTTAGCTGTATTTGCAAAGTGCCTTCACTGTTGCCATATTTTATTGGCTAGAAATAAGACACAAGCTCCACCCATACTCAAGGGGGGTGGATTATACAAGGTTTGACTCATTAAGGATCACCTTAGAGTGTGTCTATCATATACTCCAAGATTTAGAAGTGAAAATAAGAAGATGAGCAAGGGAGACTGAGAGGAATGGCCAGTGAGGAAAGAGGTAAAACAGGAGATTTCTGGAGTATGGAAACTGAGTGAGGAAATTCTTTCAACTGTGTCATACTCTGTCCGGAGGCTGATTAAGGTGAAAAGATGAGGACCAACAAATGACCATTGGATTTGGCAACATGACCTTGACAAAAGAGGATTCCTGTGTTGGAACATAAACCTGATTAGTGAAGAAGTGTAGTCACTGAGCATAGATCATTTTTTAAGGAGTCTTTCTGTAAAGAGAAACAGAAGAATGAGGTGGTAGTTGGAGGAGATATGGAGTCAAAGGAGGATTTTTTTTTTTTTTTAATGTTTGTTTGCTGATGGGAATGATTCAATGGGGAGGAAAAAAATTGAACATGTGATACGGGAAGGCAATGGATAATTGTGGGAGTGGGAGAAAGGGGTGGACGCCAGTGCACAAGTGAAGGAGATAGCAGGAGGTGAGTATCTCATCCATCACGACAGAAGGAAAAGCAGAGTACACAGGAAGAGATGTAGGAAGCAGGTAGTTCTGATGGTGAGAGTCTTTTCTGTTGTTTATAGTTTTCTGAGAGAAATAGGAAGCATGGGTGATGGGGTTTTGAGGAGGAGTGAAATAGTCTGGGAGAGTCAAAGAATAAATTGACTAGTTACATGCAGAAGGATCGCCAAGCAGCACTGATGGCCAACTTAATGTTTGAGGTCAGCATAGCCATGCTTTCTTTGAGACACATTTGGATTCTCAAGGGCAGGAGCAGAGAAGGTAGAGAGAGGACTATTAGCAGAGTCAGGATTCTTTTCAGAATAATATTAGATAGTATTAGAGGGCCAAGCGAGGTAAGAGCATAGTTAAAGGAATAAATATAATGAAGGCCCATGGAATCTGAGCTAGTTAAGAAGAGAGCAGGGGCCCGAGAGATGGAGATAAACAGGGAAAATGCAGTAGAGTCAAATGGACAAAGTGCTCCGTGGAGAAGAATTTTTTGAGCTGGGGTATGAAAGGGTGTAAGCTGAAAATGTAGGAGTAAGATTCTTGAAGCCAAGATAACTGAAAGGATGCGGTGGTGTAAATGACAAGGTGTGATGATAACCACGAAGGATGGTGACCAAAGTGAAGTGGTATTAGACCAGATCACTGGAAACAAAAAGGGTGAGGAATGGAGAGGTCATGGGATTGGAATGGACGGTCCATGTCGATATTGAAATCGCCAGGAACAATGACAAGATAATGGAGGAAGAAAGACAATAAATCTAGTGTTGAAATCTCCAAGAAATGTGTAGCAGTGACCAGGAGGACAGCAGAGGACCACAGCAAGGAGGTCTGGAGGGAGGTGCAGTCTAATGGAATGAGCTTTAAAGCAACCCATAGGGGAGCACAAGGGAGGGACAGTGGTTTGGAAGTGACAGTGAGGAGGAAGAAGGACACCTACGTAACCTTCTGGTCAGTGGGAAGTGATATGTGAGAGGAAACTGGGCACTATTGAGGGCTGTAGGGAGTTCAGTGGTCTCAGGGGAAATCCAGGTTTCAGTCAGAGATAGAAGGTGAAGGGACTGTTCAGAGAGGCGTGTGGTTTGAGGGGATTTTCTGATGACAGAGGTGATAAGGACTTGAATGATGAAATCTGACCTGGGATACTCAGGCATCTTGAGGTCACTGAGATAAACATTTAAGAGAAGACAGGGTGCCCAGGTGGCCTCTTAAAGGGAGGAGATAATTAATTCTGATTTTTCTTGGAACTTGACTCAAGCAATTTTTAGGTAAGGTGAGATAAGTAATAAAATTCACTGGAATCCAATTGATCCAATTATGCTGCCTATCCTTCCTTAACAGTTCACGTCGGCCCTGCTTCTGATCCGCACTGATTCTGTCTTGACTTAGGTCTTCATTAGTGCTTCCATGGCTTTTTATCATTGCTTCCTAACTGGTCTCTCTCACTGATCTTGCCTCTCTCCCATCCATCCTCCACATTTCTGCCAGTATTCCTCATAAATCATTAATTCAACCAGGTGCCTCCTCTGCCCCAAATCCACTTATGGTGTTCCTAATACTTCATGATAAGATCCAAACTCCCTTAGCACGGAAAGGCCCCACTAGGAGGTGAGCCCTGTCCTGCCCTGCAGCCTCAACACAGCCTAGAAGCTCCTTGACAGAAGGAGCTTTTTCTCATTTACTTTTGAATCTCCAGCGCCTTGCCCAGTACTGGTACATAGGAGGTGCTCAGAAAAGTTTGTTGAATTCATGAATCAACAGAACTTCTGTGCAGAAGGGAACAAAACATTTGTAAGTATTCCCATTTATATCACAGATGAAGAAAATAAGGCCCAGGGAATATATTTATCAAGGATTTCACAACTAATTAGCAGCAGCGTAAAATGAAAACCCAAACTTTCAGAGTCCAATTTTGGTTTTTTGGGTTTTTTAAAATTGCTTTATTTTTGGCAGCTGGCTGGTACGGGGATCTGAACCCTTGACCTTGATATTATAACACCATGCTCTAACCAACTGAGCTAGCCCCCACAGCCCAATTTTGGTATGAGAGTAAGTTAGAAGACATTAAGATAGCAGGCACGATTTGGATTATATTTGCTTATTTTGACCTGAGGATTACCAGAAATTTCTGATTCTAGTAAATTGCCAGTTTAATCTCCAAAGAACATTTTAACATATTGAGTCATGGATCCTAAATTTGGGTTTGGAAAACATATATCCTAAGTAGATTACAGGACACAGAACTCACAGGGAAATCTGTGGCACTTTTCTTTATCTTAAAAGCTGTGTTTCTTATCGTTTTCCTGAAACATACACAGTGTGGTAGACATTGCTACACATGTGTCTTTAGGAATGAAAGGAAAGCCTAGAAAAAAGTGCTTGCACCAACTCAAAGCTAAGTTCTCATTTGTGACCCTTTGCTGAATGCCCAGGGCTTTCCAAGCAGTGACCAGTGGCATTTTATTTTACATATGAACTGTGTTTTTCTATGTAAAATATTTGTGTTAATGATTATCTGGACCAGACTTTACGCACCCTGGGAGATCTGTGGTCTTTAAGATCACTGGCCTTCAAACATTTTCGCCTACATATCCTCCTGAAAAAATGGGAAACCTTATATCTGTCCCACATTTTTATTCTGCCACCTATAATTTTTCATCACAAGTTTGCAAAGTGTAATTTTCAGCATATTGCGATTCATGATATTTTAAAATAAAGCTGTTAGCTCACTGTTTTGAATTTATCCCAAAGAACCTAAATCCCACAGTGATTTCTTACCCAACATTATTCATTTTAAATATACATGAACCAGCTCTTCTTTAACAGAAAATCTGCATTGTTCCTTGTTCTTCTTGAGCTCATATTTTCACTCCATCTCCCCCGTGGAATGTTATCATATTGCATATTTTTATGCTTGAAAAATCTTTATTGATCATTATATCAGCCTTTACAACAGACATTGTAACTACATATTGATATAATTTTACTTTTCTGTGACTCTAGGTTCTAGCTGTTAAAAACGTCTCTGGGTGGAGTTATCACAATAATTATTAGCAGTACACAATTGATCGAACAGTAGCTATATTAAAAATTGATAAATATTTTTAAACATAAAAAAGTTATTAAAAATGCATGTTAATTATGTGGAAGGGGCTTTTTCTTTTTCAGTGTATTGGTGGATGATTATTTATATCAGGCTGGTGGGTTAGCTCAGGTGGTTAGGGCATGGTGCTGATAACACCAACGTCAAGGGTTCGGATCTCCATAACAGCCAGCTGCGTGTGTGTGTGTGTGTGTGTGTGTGTGTGTGTGTGTGTGTGTGTGTGTGTGTGTGTGTGTGTGTGTGTGTGTGTGTGTGTGTGTGTATAATATATGTATACATATAATATATGTATATATATAATTGCCTGTATAGATAGTTTATAGCTAGAAGGAGACAGAGTTCCACCCCAGTTCTATTCATGTGTTTGACACTGTTTTTATAGATTTAGACGCTGAGGTACTATGTTCACAGAAATGAGCAGATGGGAATGGGAGAAATTTGTGGTAGCAGTGTTACTCAATTACTTGAACTCCTTTCAATTATATGCCAAATATCATGTAATGAGCTATGATTTAAATTATTACTAATGCTCTATCAGGTGACAGTTTTGTTCCCCAGTTATCATAGTCATTTCCTTTCTTGACACTGACACGGGCTCCTAATTTTCTGTGATTTGTGCCCCTGGGGACAATGCATCACACTAAGATGTGGGATCTGAGAGAAGAATGACTTTTTGTCAAGTGGGAAGATGGCAATTGTGAAAGGGGGTGGAAAAAAGACCACAAGCATACTCTCAGACAGATCCGTTTAGGAAAGTGCAGAAACAAAAGTTGAGGATATGTAGCTGATTCCCTTAAAACCATCCACGCTCTGCATCATTCAAAGAGTCTTCATGTGCCTTGGGGATGGGGGAAGTGGTGGTGGGGGTCTTACCCCAGTTTGAAGATTTCCATTCATTAATCAGCAATAATTTGAATAAAAATGACTAGAGAGCAACAGAGATTAAGGCAGTCCTAAACATATTGGTTAAGGATGTGGTGATTAAGAGTTCCGTAAATCCTAGCTCTGAAATTTACTAAGTGTACAAACTCATATAATCTTGGGCAAATCATTTAACCTCTCCCTGTTTAATTCCTCGTCTGGAGATAAAGGAAATAACGATTATCTACCTCACAGGGCAGTTGTGTGAGGATTAAGTGAGTTAATATGTAAAGCACTTAGAACAGTGTTTGACAAGTAGTCATCACTTAATAAATCATTAACATTAATACAAGGAAATGATTATATATGCCATAAAAATTAGGATATAGTAATCTCTAAATAAGTTAAAGTTCGATATATACTTTGCTATTACCTAAGCTAACTGGTTTATTTGCAAACTAAAAGAAAAAGTGTAAGTTTGCACAGCAAGTATTTGGCAGAGCCAAGATTCTTCCCAGAGTTTTCACTCTTAACTGTGCTATGCTGCCTGACTCTTGGAAAAACAAATGAAACAAAAATAAATGAAATAGGTGTATGAGTTATAACATTATTCTTCTAGATCAAAATGGCATATTTTAGGCAAAATTTATAATATGCTTATTTCCAGGGTGACAAGAAGTGTTCGATGTGTTATTTCCTCACCTTCTGTGATCACAGAGATTTCCAGTATTTCCATTTAGGATACTTTCTCCAAGCCCCCACCCACACACACGCTTATTACTAAATATATCATCCAACTTTTGGTGCTTAGAGATTCAGAGGTTTTGTCTTACTACTGTTACTGGGGCTTCAGGCAGATCATATTTAACAGTTTTATGTTTGTTAAATGAAAATTAGAGTTTTTTTGTATTATTGTATTTCTCCATTATTTCTCATTGTCTCCACCCCCACTTCATTCTCAATTTGGGTTTTATGTTTATAGCATACACAATAAGTTGAAAAACACAACAAAGAGCTTGAAAACGCTTATCTGAATAACATCAACTTCAGGAACAGCTGCTAAGATAAAATAAATCCAAGTGAGCCCAGCAACCAGAGCACGATTGCTTTTCTTCTTAAAGGGACAGGCAGACATACATGATTTAATCTTAAACTGTCACTTTAAATCAGTACTATATTTTAAATGACATCAAAGTTTTTCAAACATGAAATGTTATGTGGGTGTTTATAGATGATTCTATTTCACTATACTTCAATTTGAGCAATTATTTGATGATATCATTGACAGAGATTTAGAAAGCTGGAAATAAAGTTCATAAGGAACCAAGCCTCCAGATTTCTTCTTCACAGGGACTGCAGAAAAAGAAACTTTACCTAGTGAAATATAAATAATAAAATCAAATGGAGATTTATAAATAGCATAAAATTGAATTGCCAATTGCAGAATAAATAGATAACTTTGATTGCAAAATCTTAGCCTTCTGTAGTGTGACTCATAGAAAACTTCATTAAAATTGTTGCACTAAAGTCTGGGTTTTAATGATGATAAGTAAAACTCTTTTAAGGAAATCCAGCACAATAAAAAATAGTCGTATAGAATGAATAAATGATAAAGAGGTTATTTGTTCTACAAAGGCATCATTCATTATACAAAATGATTTATCATAATTTCCTTTTAAACATCTAGCTTCACTAGTACATTTAGAATATGATTTGATTTATAAATACATTATATACACATAACTTTTCCTGGAAAATATCTATTATATAAAGCAAGTACTAGCAAGAGAACAGTGCTGTGGCCTGGAAATTTCAGAACAGCAATAAATCATTTTGTGAAAAGTTGTATTTATCGATGTGCTTTAATTTTTCTGGCCTAATTAAATTAGTAAAGAGAAAACACGATTCAGAAAAATGCTCATACCTTAGATATATATTTATAGTACAAAGCATAAGCAGTCCCACATTTTTTCTGCTTATTTACTTATTCCATTTAATCAGTGCTTTGTAAGTAACTTGTATACTTCACTTCTTGCTGACTTTTTTTGTTCTCTTGACTGTTTTCACTTGTGATATTTGAGCATATTTGCACCAGTAAAATGAAATATCACACCCTCAGGTCATTCCATGGGAGTCCTTTTAGATAGAATGCTTTTGGCTGCAAGTAACAGACAGCCTAACTAATCATGGCTTAGAACACAAAGCATTTATTGTTTACTAAACAGAATGCCCAGAGGAAGGTGGTACCAGGTTGGTTTAAGAGTTCGGTGATGTCAGCATGGAGTCAGGTAGCTGAGCCAAGATTTCAGCCCAGGCAGTCTGACTCAAATGCCTACGGTACACTCTACTGCTTCCCTAAAATACTTATACTGTCATTATTCTATCTTCCTAGGAGATTGAGTTCCCGTTGTGGGTGAGATATCTCATATTCCTCAGCGCTTGGCACACAGTAATCATTCAGTAAATGTTCATTAAACCATTGAGTTCAGTTTCAGATAGGAGGAGGGAAACTAGGACTATGTGAAATAAAAGGGTGCTTAGGTACAGAATTAAATCAGTTTGAACTGTTCAAATTAATGCCAGATCTTTGCACCCTCTAGTTTTTAAACAGATATAAGTATAACTGGAAAACATTTTTGGTCATTTATAGTCCCCCACTTCCTTGGAGGGTCCTTTGTTGGCTGAACAAGGCCCTGGGTTTAAATTTGCAAGTTTCAGTGAGCAGACTGAGCTAAACTGCTCTGTCTGAGAAAGGTTTAGAGGTGATTGGAATCAGCAAGGTTAGGGGTGTGTGTGTATTATGATAGGAAAGAGGGGATTGAGCAAAAACAAAGTGGCTGGAGAAGAGATCTGAGAGGAAATATGTTGGTGATAATTTTTTAAAAGTGAAATTATATGCTGTGTGATGAGACCCCACAAGTTTTTAGTAAAACTGCAAGTCATATACTTGGTATGATTGCATACTGAAGATGAGCTTGTGTCAAGTACTTAACATGGTTGAAGTGTTACATTGGAATTCAGGACAGTCCTGAAGCCTCTTGCCTTGGCCTCTGTCCCATACTGTTTTGCAGTTTATTACAAAAAGCATTAAATTGATATCGCAAATAAAGGCCATGGATATGAAAGTGCCTAGCACAGTATCCAGCAAGACTTCGTTTAGCTACCCTGCCATCCTTTGGAAAGATATCCCTGGCCAGAACACAGAATTAATGAAAGCAGGGCCATTAAGCAGAGGTGACTCAGCCCATATTCTCATCTGTTACAGAATACAGGCCATAACAAGAAATGTTCTCCACTAGAGCCAGAAATGTTGCTGCTATTGAAATAACCCAGATGGTATGCATTATAGCACAAAGTCTTTATAAGTTGGCCCATTATTATCCAGATCTGAATATGCATGTTATTAGAAGTTGTGTGGCCTGAATGCTTGCTGGGGTATTTGAAACACTTGTTTGCTAGAAACACATACAAGTAGAAGAAGGGGTGAGTTATTAACTTAATACATATATTAATGTCAGAGCCTATTTATTTCAGAATTAAAATATTTTTAAATCACAATAATGCATAATAGTAAAAACTTATATACAACAAAAGTTAATAAAATGTAAAGCAAATGTTCCTTCCCTTTTATCTGCCTCCCTCCCAACCTCACTATTAACAGTTTGGTCAGCAATCTTCCACTGCAGGTATGGAGGAGCTGGGGCTCCAGAAACAAACATGACCAACAAGGTCTCTATCTTTGTGGGGCTTATCTTCTAGTGGGAGAAGACAGACCACAAGCAAGGGAACAAAAAAACAAATAGAACCAACTGGGAAGGTTGCTTTATATATGGAGGTGGGAACTGAAAGATGAAAAAGAATGTCTTGAATCTCTGTGGGAAGAGCTTTGCAAGCAGACTGAAAAGCAATCACAAAGGGCTAGTGGACCAAAAAGGGGGCCTCTATGATTGGCACTTTGTTTGCCAAAGTGAAAGTTTGGAGTGTGAATGGGGCCAGACCATGCCAGGTAGGACTGGCTAGGAAGTTAAGTTTTATACTTAAATAGAATGAGAGTCCATTGAAGATTCGTAATTGGCACGGGGTGGGGGTGATTTTCATTTCTGAAAGACTTTGGTGTTGTAGGGGTAAAAATGGAAGTCTGCAGACAGGATGGAAGAAATTCACTCACACATAAAAACAGACATAAAAATCAATAAATGTATATATTTTAAACAAAAATGGTGGCATACAGTACTTATTATCTTGTTACTGGTATACATTTTTAGAACTCCCTTTTGAAATTATGTTGTCAGTTTACTGCCTGTCTTAGAAAATCAAACACATCTCGTTTTTGACCTTTCCCTACCCACCCAAATACAGTAACTTAGTAGAAAACCACAGGCTTGACATTTTAACATTTGGCCTAGAATGACTTTCGAATTGTTTGAAAAATCAGATTTATTCTTGAAGAAAGAATTATTTTCAACAAATTTAGTGCCTACTGATGTGATACCTTTGAACAGCACCATTGGAATACATGTATTCTAGTCTGCTAAGGTGCTTACTTTGAAATGAAAAACATTCATTTGAAATTATAAATTCACTTACCAAATAATCACTGAGCACCAACCACAAAGTTCCAGGCACTGAAGCTATATTAATGAACAAAGCAGATAAATTCTCTTTTCATGCTGGGCTTACGTTCCAGTAGAGGGAATGTTTGTTTGGCCTAAACAAACATTCAAAATAAGTAATTTATGTATTATGGTTGAAGATTATATAAGAACAAGATTAGAGAGATTTGGAAAGTTGGAAGGGGGTTCTAATTTTAAATAATGTTGTTAGGTTGGGCCTCACAAAAATGGTGATATTTGAGCAGACCTGAAAGGGGAGAGGTAAGTAATATAGATGCTAAGGGGAATTCAAACAGTGGGAATAGCCAGTGCAAAGTTCCTGAGGCAGGAATGTGTCTGCCAAGGTTGATTAACAATGAGGTGGCCAGTGGTTAGTCGAGTGGTTAGTTGATAGAATTGTAGATCATGAGGTCATAGAGGTAAGGAGGTAGAGGGAAGGTCATAAGAACCCTGCAGCCCTGGTAAGAATTTTGGCTCTAACGCTGAGTAAGGAAAGCCAAACCAGAGAAATGACATGATCTGATTGATGTCTTAAAAAAATTACTCTGACCACTGTGATGTAAATAGACTACAGAGGAACAAAAGTGGAAGTTTTGACATGTTTTGGAAAATAACAACAACAGCATTTCATAGTCACATCCCCTTAATTTTGATAAAAGAGGGGAAAGTTTTTTTTTTTTTAATTTCCAGATTGTATCTTTCCTCTTCATCTTTCCTTACCATAGCAAAGTTCTATCAAGCCCAATTTCTTTTAAAATTGTTCTTAGACTATTTGAAGGCTGCAGCCAAATTATTTATCTTGTCCTATATATCAGTCAGGATTTTCTTGGTTGCAACTGAATACCTGGCCCAGAATGGCTTAAGCAATAGGCCATTTACTATCTCACATGATGAGCAGTCTGGACATATGGACAGCCAGGGTATGTTAATTTAGCCACTCAGTGATATCTGGGTTCTGGGTTGCCTCTTCTGTATTTTTCTTGCTTTTCTCTCATGGTTGCAGTATGTACCACCACAGCTCCAAACAAGTCTTGTTCACCAGAGGATGGCCAAGGCAAGAAGGAAAAGATTTCACCTAATGGGCTCTCAGGATAAAGTTCCCTACCCCCACTTCCCATTACGAACTGACCAGAATTAGATCACACAGCTCAGCCCCTCAACCAGTCACTGACAAAGAGGGACACAGTACCAAGACGGGTTTAGACCAGTGGTTTGCAAAGTACGGTTTGTGGAACTCTACGGGGGGTCCCCAATACCTTTTCAGGGACTTTGCAAGGTCCAAACTATTTTTATTATAATACTAAGATGTTATTTGTCTTTTTTCACTCTCACTCTGAGTATATTAGGGAATTTTCCAGAGGCCACCTGAAATAGCACAACAGATTGAATACAGAAGCAGATACAAAAAACCAAACACCTTCTACTAACCCAGACATTAAATATATGTACAAAATTTTAAAGTAATACCATTCTTTTTACTATTTTTTGAAATATATTTTTCATTAAAACGTGCTATTTATATTAACCCATTAATTTTTATTCTTATTTACTATTTTTGAAAAATATTTTAAAATTTCTCAGTCTCAATTTCTAGTATGGTAAATATCAGTAGAGATAACCCACTTAAACAAAAGTGCTTTGGAGCCCTGAATAATTTTATGAGTGGAAAGGGGTCCTAAGACCAAAAGATTGAGAACCACTGGTTTATTCCGACACATCTGATTCATCCCTGGGGCAGCTGGAGGCAGGACCAAAATTTCCAGAGCTCACCTCAGCCTGACCCAAACCTTCTTAAAATATCACTGTTGGTGGTAAGGTCACAACAGGCTGTGCCAGACGTTGCTTACTGAATTGATTGATCTCAATTCTTCTAGTTGATCAGAAGGAATGCTCCCATTTTGACTGTGAGGAGGTGAAATGGTCAAACTGAAGCCTTAGGTGCCATCTCAAAGAAAAACATTAAATTGCTTTTTGAGATGGGAAGAGCTGTGATATTTGGGGGGGCAGACAGTAAGAGTTCAAAACCACTTTTGGGAGCAGGGTGTTCCCCCTCCCCCATCAGTAGCCTGAGTGAGGGAGCAAGGTAATCCTTGGCAGTAATGGGTTTCTCCCTAGCCACCAGCCCTGCGCTAAAAGCGCCCTTACAATGATTGGCCCTAACTGGGCCATGTGGCTGTCATTCACCTATGCTCAACAGCATCTAGTTGGCCTTCTGATCACTTAGGGCAAAAGAGGGTTTCGTAGGGTCCTGAAGTTGTCGCCGTCGCGTGCTCTGTTCTTGCCTTGATCTTTCATCCAGGATTGGAAACATGCGTAGGGAGGTATTCTTTCCTCTCTTGTTTTTCAGCGTTAATCTTTCTTGTTCTCCTCTCACACTGTTTTGGTCTCAAAGTGCTCCCAGAAGTCTCCTTAAAATGCCAAACCTGTTTCTCTCCTCTAGAATAAATAAATCCCTTAGCTTCATTTAAAAAAAAAAAAATCAAAGTACATCTTTGTGTTTGTAATCCAACTCATGTGCCTGCGATTTCTCCATCTGATCTCTTTCCTTTCTCGGGCCTCTTTTCTTCCCTGGAGAATTTTAGGCTGACCTGGAACAGGGGAGGAGCCGGCCTGACCCTGGCCACGGCGCGGCAGGCATTCTTTTGCTTTGCACATATTTTGCTGAGTGGGTGTGGGATTTTTGCATAAACTTCTAATTCAGAGTGCCATTTCTGGCAGTCTTCCCTTTGCACGCTGTCTTCTGCCTAGGTCCGTTGCCCTCATTTCACATGTAACTTTCTCCCGATTGGGTTGTTTTGCATCCACGATTCCCGACGCTTGAACCTCCCTTCCCTTGGGCCTGACCTAATTCTGGGTGCCGGGTGTTGTTCGAAGTATTCCTACACTTTGGCAAGCGCACGTGGCCCTTCTGGGAGCTTCACTTTTGCTCCTAGGATGGGGCAGGTGTCCAGAGGGGCTCAGAAAATGTGTCCTAAGGCAGCAAGACCCCCTGCCCCCACAGAGCCCGGGCCCGAGCTCTGCGGTCGTGAGGCGGGGCGGAGAGCAGGGCCCGGCGGGGTGAGCCACAGGGCGTAACAGGTGCCGCAGCCGCAGCTGCGCGCGGGCTCCGGGGATAAGGTTTTTTTCCTGTGGGTTTCTTTGGAGGTGAGGAGGAGACTCGGAGCCCCCACCCGACCAATGCAGGCGGCGGTTGTTCATTGCCTAGCAACTGGCGGAGCCAATGGGAGACGGCTGAGCCCGCGGCGCCGGCGCGCTGGGGCGGGGTGGGAACCTCGCGAACCTGCCCAGGCCGGTAGGGGCGGAGCTGGGCCCGGCCGGGGGCGGGGAAGGCGGGATCCCGCGGCGGAGGAGGGGCCGCCGCGCCTGTGCGGGCCCTCGGGGCTGCGGGAGCCGGGCTAGGGAGCCGGGCTAGGGAGCCGAGTGGTGACTGCCCGCTGCTCCCGGGAGCTGTGACGGTGAGCAGCTTCGCCCCGTGGCGGGGATTGTGACGCGTCGGGCCGGGAGGGGAGAGCTGGATCGGCGGGGCGGGAGGCAGGCGGGCGGGGGGCGGGCTCGGAGGTGAGCGCCGGCACCTGGCTCGGCGCCCCGCTGCTCGGAGCGAGGCTCCGCGCGGCCGTTGTGGCCGTTGGAGGGTGCGAGCGAGCGTTGACTCCGGCCGCGCCTGGAGGGGTAGGTGCCAGCTCGAGGACCGCTGCAGCTGGCGGTCGCAGCGCCGCGTCCACGGGGGGCTCCGGCCCGGGGCGCCTCACACCCTGTTCAGGATGGAGCGAGGGTGGGGCCTGGCGTGGGATGACGAGTGGCGCGGGGACGTGGGGGAGGAGGGGACAGCCAATTTGGGGCTGCAGTGTTTCCTTAGCAGAGGCCGTGGGACATGCGGGTTTCGTGATTTGTTCGTGCCAGCTGCAAGAGGCAGTCGTTAAAATGAGTTATTGGGTGGCCCGTCGCTGCTGCATGAGAAGAGAACCCCGATAGTGGTCTGTCAAGTTAA
Organism: Cynocephalus volans; assembly: GCF_027409185.1. Classification (NCBI taxonomy): domain Eukaryota; kingdom Metazoa; phylum Chordata; class Mammalia; order Dermoptera; family Cynocephalidae; genus Cynocephalus; species Cynocephalus volans. Next base: position 74,042,579 of record NC_084467.1, on the reverse strand, counting down.
AAGTCTAGGGGAAGAAATACATCATCCAAAGGGAAGGCATGTGTGAAAATATTTTGATGTCGAATTTTATAGTAAACTGCAGTAAACCGAATTTTGAGCTCCCGTACCCTTTTGAGCCTGTGTTAATCGCCTAGTTATGCAAGTCAGTTGGGCCCAAGAAACGGAATCTGCTAAATAATTTGGTCTCAGCACGTGTAATACGGGAATCTTGACATTATCACCCCATTTCAGGGTCCATTTGTGCATGTCAATCTGTCATTACTAGCAACGCTGATAAAGTTCTTGTTGAATCTGAATTGAGATTTCCCTTTTCTGGACTCTATAATGGGTTGAGGATTAGAAGAGGCATTAGAAGAAGATTAGAGAGTGTGGTTCAGAAGTGTAAAGATGGGGCTTCTTGGACCTTGAATTTGCAGGGCTCCCCTAACAATTCCTATTAGAGTCCAGGTCTAGAGTTGGCTGCCAAGGATGGATGCCGTGCACCCCTTCATGGTGCAGGAGGAATTGGCTTACTGTTTAGAAGAAAACTTGGGCAGCCTTATAATTTGATCCTGAACTGGAAAGCCTGGTATAATTTGACAAGTTGAGGAGACTGAATAAAATGTGAAAAAGAGATCTGGAGAGAAGAAGAAATGCCTTTAGACTTTAGGTCAAGGTATTTCAAAATGTAGAGAAAGTTAGGTAGATGTATGAACTTGGATCTAGTCGACAAAACTTAATCTGTCAAGTCTCCTATTCTAGAGCTATCAGCCTATGGCCTAGGAAGCTTAGACTATTCATTCAAACTGAACAAGTAAGAAAAGCTAATAACTAATTTGACCCTGTCCCGCCTGCTGTCAATGAAAGTTTATCAAACAAAATGGTTCTTTTAGGATTAGGAACCTGTAGTTAAAATGAAGGCTCTTTTAGGGACTGGCTGGGCCTCTTCAGCCAAGTCATGTTATACTCTTCCTTCCCTTCTCTTTCCCCATCTGTACAGTGAAGATAATAAAGCCCTTGGGTTAAGTAACATGGGTGAAGCAGCTTAAACTTATTCTAGGATGAAATGTGAAGATCTCATAACACATTGCGCCCTGTGACAAGACTTGTTAAAGCACATTATGTTCTAAACATGCTGAGGCAGACTAAATCATGAGAAAACTAAAATGTTACTAGGAAAGGCTTCAAGTCCAACACAAAGTCAGATTATATACCTGGGCTCTCCTAAAACCTGACATAGACTGCTCTTTGGCCAACGCTGGCTATGACAGGTTTTATGAAAGTAACATTTGAGTGCCTTCTATGTATTATGCATCTAGAGATAAAAAGATAAAAAGACACTGACAAAGAATTGTGTGATTTTAATTCATTTCACATGTTTAAATTGGAGCAATTACAAAGCTTTTTAAGTGATGTTTTTTCATCTTTTACAATAGCCGTGAACGTGCCTTTTTGGTGTGACCATTTACTTATAACACAAAGAGATACTGTGGGTCTTTGGTAATGGTGATCTTATTAGCTGGTAATGAAGGTACAAGTTATCTTGAATTCATGAATTTATGGGATGAGATAGAGAAGTGTGTCATTCATTATTGGTAATGGGAAACAACCTGGAATCATTTTTGGTGGTGGGCCAGTATTATATAGTACCAGCAGATTTACTGAATTATGCTTTAATAATTTATTCTTTCAATAAACATTTTTTTTTTTTTTTTGTCGTTTTTTTCGTGACCGGCACTCAGCCAGTGAGTGCACTGGTCAGTCCTATATAGGATCCGAACCCGCGGCGGGAGCGTTGCTGTGCTCCCAGCGCAGCACTCTACCAAGTGCGCCACGGGCTCGGCCCTTTCAATAAACATTTAATAAACACTTACTAAACTGCTACTTGCTAAACTTGAGGAGGATAAAAAGATGAGTGTTGCCTTGAGGAATTTGTATTTAGGAAATTTACAGTATAGTAAGGCAGAAAGCAAGGGAAGAGAAGGCAAATATGGAAGTCTTTAGGAAAGAAAGAGATTTTCAGCTGGGTCTTGACAGAGGAGGAGGATCTGTTGACCAGGCAGCTGGTGCATTCTGCAGCAATATACAGTTGAGGAATTACAGGTGGTTTGGTAGAGTTGCACCCAGGTGGGATTGCAGTAGTGATAGGATTGGAGTACAGTGTTATGAACTTTGGCCACTAGGTGATAGGGAGCCTTTAAAAGGTTTTATTTAGGGAAATTATATTTGATTTTTACTTCAGAAGAGTATTTCCACGAAAATCAGTATTTTGAGTGTCCTTAGGACATAATCTAAGTAATATCTGAAAAATAGTCCTACACAGCAATTAGACTTGAAAAATATTTTATTGAAGTCTCTAGAAACTTTAGAAAATCAGAAATAATTCCTACAACTAACCTTTGTTGAATATCTTCTACTTTTAATATCGGGGTAGTAGAGATTCTAAGATAAATAAGATAGCTCCATTTTCAAGCAACCTGCAATTCAGCAGGAGAAATAACACAATTATAATGCACTGTGGAATCTGTCATAATGGGCATAAAAATGTCAGGTTCTAGCAATGAAGGATACTGAGATGAGAGAAATTGTCTTTCAAATTAACAAAATAAGTTCATAAGTAGAAATAATGCTGCAACCAGTTAAAATTGAGAACAATCTTAACTAAAATGTCTACAATTTTCATATATTAACTCTTGCTTCACATGCTTCCTTCCCTCACTCATATTCTCTTAAGTCAAATTTTCGGTCTGACTACCATACTACTAGCTATGTGACCTTGTGCCTTAGTTGTTTCATTTGTAAGTAAGGGATAATAATGATAATATCTACTTCATAGAGTTGTGCTTATTAGGTAAATATGTTAGTATACAGAACAGTGCCTGGGAAAATACTTTATACTTATTGAACACTCAATATTTTTATTTCTTATAAAAATGCTGTAATTGAATAAAAACTGACTTAAGGATAGGATTTTTCTTTGAGTCATTAATGGACCTATCCATAAGCATCTAATAATGCCTTTACATTCCAAGAAGTTAAATATATTCTGCTAAGCAAAGCTTCTTGAACAAGGGATCTTTATTTCCTTATTTGCTGATCACCTTTTAAATCTGATTTCCACTTTTACCCCTCAACTTTGTCATAAAGTCTCTAATTGCCAAGTCTAACGATTTTTTTTATTCAAAACCTGTACACTCTATGGCATTTGCTGCTGTTTATCTACCACCCACTTAAAATTTTCTTCTCTCTTGGCTTTCCTGAAGCCCAGTCTCCCCTTGTGTTTATATCTCTTACATGTAAGTCTCCTTCACTCACTCATGTTGATGTTCTTCAGAGTTCTTTGTGCTGCCCTTTTTTTCTTTATGGATCCAACTAATACATAGATGCCGATGACTCCTGGATCTCCTCTGTCTTTTGATCTGAATGACCTAGAGCTTATCGTCATTTTAATGTCTCGTGAACGCATCTCTAAACCCAGTAAGTTCCGCCCTGAACTCATAATCTCCACATACTTACCCAAATAGTTTTATTAACCTTACTCCTTGTTCTGTTTATCTAAATGACATGATTACCTGTCTAGTAGCAAAACAGGTTTTTTGTTTTTGTTTTTTTTTAAAAAAAGATGACTGGTAAGGGGATCTTAACCCTTGACTTGGTGTTGTCAGCACCACGCTCTCCCAAGTGAGCTAACCGGCCATCCCTATATAGGGATCTGAACCCGTGGGCTTGGTGTTATCAGCACCACACTCTCTCAAGTGAGCCACGGGCCGGCCCTCTATACAGCTTTTTACAGGAGAGAATAAATATCTGCCTTTTTGTGTACTTGTCCGCATGTTCTTTCCAACTTTTGAAGTATTTTTTTTTATCTGTCTTTCACTATTCTCATTGTCACTGGCTTAGTCAGCCAGCCAGTCCCTGACCATTAATTGCCCAGTTTGCTATAATACCTTTCTTGAAGAATTTTTTCATATTATAAAAGTAATGCATGCTTTTTGTCATTTAAAAAGGGGGGATTAAAAACCAAAGAGTATTTTTAAAAAATTATTTGGTGTAGTTTCCTGGAATACAGTGAGCACTGAAAAAACATTTTTGTACCAGGGCTGCTGAGAATGGAACTTATTTTTGAAACATTAAGTTTGGAGGACATTGGGCTAAGAAAAAAAGAATTGTAGGACTAAATATGATTTTAAAAGCATATGCGGAGTCTAATGAGTGGCCAGTAGATACTTATGATCCAAGATGGATACCAACCATTGCATATACTTTTTATATGAGTCTTGATTTTATCAGTCTTTTGCCAGTTAGTTGTAATATGGTTATGTTTTCTTGTCTAAAAGATGGCACCTTCAACATTATTCTTTCTATTCTCTATCCAAATATTAGGAATATCCCTTAACATAGAATCTAGAATATAAAAACAAGACAGCATCTTAGAAAATCATCTGTAAGTACAAACTCTTGTCAGACATGTTATTTTGTAATGAGGAGATAGACTCAGAGGACTTATATCCATTGCTTAGGATACTTGTGGAGTGTCAAGAGGAGACCAGGATCTATGAGGCTTTGGAGTCATAAATAGCTAGTTTTTATTCTTACCTTCCAGGTTAAGTAGCTGAGTTTTTACTCCTACCTTTCAGATTTGTAACCGTGGGTAAGTTACCTAATCTCTCTCTTCCATCAATAAAATAATGTTATATCTACTCATTCTTAGGGTCATTGTAAGGGTTAAATAACATAGCTAATGAGCCACATCTGGCGTGCAATAGATGCACATCATCTTCTCTCCTACCAGTTTCACATAATTAGCTAGTTAGTTCAGGAGTTCTTAACTTCCAGTCCATGGATCCTTTGCAAATGGATGGCTTCATAGATTCTCTGAAACTGTAGTCCAAACTGACTGTTTTTGTACTTTTAAGCGGAGAGGGTCATTGGCTTGGGGGTCTGTGACCTAAAACAGTTTAACCCCTGAGTTGGCAGTAAGACCTAGGACCCAGGGCTCCACCGCCTCCACAGCCAGGCTGACTGGGTAGAATTTAGAATTGTTTGAAATATTTGAGAAACAGTACATATTTTTTTAAAAAAATTTTAAGGACTTCAGGTGCAAAGAATTAGATTAGTTTATACTCCTTGGCTAATGACATATTCTCTTAATTGGTCTATTTATTTGTTTTAACAATAGGCATCACCTTACATAAAGCTAGGACACTGACAACCTCTATAGAATGGTACTTCAAAAAGTTCCCAGAAAAACAGAGTTAAAAGATAATACAAATCTTTCCACAACTGTTTTTTTCCATTTTATTAAATTTATTTTTCTTAATTCACACATAATAATTGTATATATTTATGGGGTACATTGTGATATTTGGGTACATGTGTACAATGTGCAGTGATCAAATTGAGGTAATTAGCATATCCATCACCTCAAAAATTGGTCATTTCTTTGTGTTGAGACCAAAGTCCTCTCTACTAGCAATTTGAAATTGTACTATAAATCGTTAACTGTAGTCTCCCTACAGTGCTGTAGAACACTAGAACTTATTCTTCCTATTTAGCTGCAATTTTGTAGCCATTGACCACCCTCTCCCCATCCCTCACTCCCCCCTGCCCTTATCAGTCTCTGGTAATCACTGTTCTGTTCTCTACTTCTATGACAGCTTCTTAAAGTACCCTTGTATCGCCACGTGGGCACCTCTATCACTTTTTCCTACTTTCCTAACCTGAGGCAACTATTTACTGAATCCTATATTCATTGTTCCCTTGGTGTCTTTTAAAATACAGTTTTATTGCATGTATATGTTTTCCATACACATAAAAACTATATGTTACATGCTCTGTCTTCTGACACGTTTTTCACTTAATGCTAAAGTTCATCTATATTGTGTGTCACTGAAGTTTTCTGATTGCTGCGTAATATTCCATATTGCAAATACATCACAGTTTATTCATTCTCCTCTTGATGGGTATTTTGGATTGTTTCCAGCCATTACGTTCTTGTCTACTCTGCTGTTGTGAAGAATGCTGTTGTTTATGTACACAGCTCCTGGCGTGTATATGCAAGAGTTTCTCTTAGGTTTTACCTAGGAGTGGACTTGCTGGGTTGTAGAGTATGTGAATAGGATATATGAATGGTCAATTGACATATTGTTTGTTTTTCAAAGGTTCCTGCTACCCTCGAAGGTTTGATAAGCTTGTTTAGTCAGGCATTCCCTAGGACTATTATTTTCAACCTTCATTTAGTATTTTGGAAACTTATACATTATTCTTGGAATCCATTTTGTTTTGTAGGATCCTGAGGTAAGAATTCCTTTTTCATATTCTGTAATCTAAACTGCATAAATAGAATAATGATTTATACTGAACCACGTTCTGTAGAATCCAGCGATGATTATGCATCAGAATCGCATGGAGGTCCTCTTACAACACTAATTTTTGAGTCCCACCCCCAGAGTTTCTGAATCTGTACCACTGAAGTGGAACTCTAGAATTTGCATTTTTAACAAGTTCCCAAGTGATGTTGATGCTGCTGGCACCCGGACCACACATTGAAAACTATAAGCAATGATTAAATTTGGGCTAAATCACTGAAAAAAATGTTAGCAGATTCGTGAATTATGTTTGGTTTCTTTGTTATTTCCAATGCCTTTAGTGAATGTTACTTCTGTAATTATTTTTAAAATGAAATACCAATAAATAGTAATTTTTTAATTTGATTTGGACTTCTTAGCTGATTTTTAACCTTAAAAGGTAAGAGAGACTCTAAAATATTGCATCTTTTTTTCTTTCTATTTAATAATCCTCTTGTAAGATTATTATTGCTGCTATCCCTATGTATGCACTGGAAGAATATGAAATTTATGTAATGTCTCTAAATTATCATGTTTTTGATTCATACCCTGAATCACCTTGCTGCTTCCTTGAGCTAGCACCAATCAAGACTAGATTGAAAGTCCTTCTATGTTTCAGCATGGCTAAAGTGTTAAGACTTATCTATCGTAATATTATAGTGGTATACCTTACATTAATATATGATTGAATTTAGTTGGACATTATTGGGTTCCTATCATTGGTCAATAATGGTACCTCACATCAAGGTAGGGTGTAGAGAGTACCATGACACAGGCCTACTGACTAGGAATTTGGTTTAGGTAGTGGGAGAGAAGTTTCCTTACAGTTAGATCTGTACTGTAATAGAGTCAATGCAAAGTGTTCTGGAAACAAGAAGAGAAGGTGATGGTTGGGGAAAGCCTGGTAATTTGGGCTCTATATTCACTAGATTTTTCAAAAAGTTTTTTTTGAAATGCTACTACACTTAAAATATTAAGTATGCTTTTACGCAGTTCACATTCCAGTTATTCAATTGGAATAATTCTATCTGATTATAATTTAGTCTCAAGGTGAGGTGGTAGAGAAGAAAGTACCTATGTGTCTGTTCAGTTTGAAAAAGTAGGTCCCATATTATATACTCCCTCCTCTCCTACAATAAAGACAGTAGAGTATAATGATTAAATGTGCTGTACTAGCAGAGTTTGAATCTTGGCTTTGTCATATTCTAGCTATGTGATCTTGGGCAAGAAAACTCTTTGGACTTCAGTTTCCTCATTTGTAATAGGGGAAAGTAAATATGTATTTGGATTATTGTAAGATTGAGTAAGTTAATACATGTAAAATAATTAAAATTGTTCTAAGTAAATGGTATAGGCTTAATAAATTTTGTTACTTTGTTGTTATTAAATTTAGGTAGAATCTCCTTTGCTAAATATTGGGTTTTAAAGTCAGTGTATGCACAATCTGTTATAAAACTGTGAAGATATAATTTTGATATAAATAGCTGTATTCAATTCCATATTGGGTCCCATGAGAAATGTAAAAATCATAGATATTCAAACGGAAAATTCTTTAAAAATTATCTAGTTTGACCTCCTAACTCTACAGATGTGGAAACTGAAACCCAAAGAAATTATGACCAGTTCAAGCTTGCTCAGTAAATGATAGAAATGTTGCTGAGAACCACATCCCCTGACACTCCATCTGGTGCTCTTTCAATAGCCTGTGTAGCCTCGCTGAAGTGACAATGCCCTGAAAAAACTAAGAGTTTAATTGGAGACTAAAACATATGAAAACATTAGCAATAAAAAGACTAAAACATATGAAAATATTAGCAATAAAAAGTCAATGCATAACGAAATATCAGATGGTGTGCCTAGGCTCTTAAGTACATTCCTTATATAACTGCATGAGCTGCTCTCTTGAAGCAAAAATGTACCTTATTAGTTGCTTGGTGCATAGAAGTTTGAATAGTGTAAGAACATTTTTTTGGAGAGATTCTTAATGGTTATAAATGTTGGTCTCCCTCTTCTTTTTTCCTACCCAGGTTGGATTATTAATTGATCCGGGGGGAAGTCCACCTTTGCGAGGTCTGCCAGTACTCCATGACTTTACTCTTCATAACAGTTGAGGAAAAGTCTGGCTTCTGTGTTTATGTTCCCCACCTCCCTGATGGGCTAGACCCCCACAGACATTGCCATAGACGTTCTCTGACATAGAAGGGCATCAGTGTGAAGACTGTATTATCTTTGCTTATAAGAATGCATGAATATGTGTAATAAGTGCTAGAAGTGTACTTGATTTGTGGAGTATGCCATTTGTCTAGTTGAGATTTCCACTAAAAGGCAGGTGTGCTGCTGTCTGGGATTGAGCTGAGCGTGCTTTCACACACATTATCTCATTTAACTCTGCTTGAGTCCCTGCCTCTAAAAATTTTACAGAATAAAAATAAATAAATAAATAAATAAAATAAAAATTTTACAGAATAATATATGCTCCTAAAACATTCAAGCTACTGTATATTAAGGTGTACTGTGGAAGAAGTGAAAGCCCTGGCCTTCCACCTCTCCCTATATCCAACCATCCCATCCCCAGAAATGTCTTTGGTAACAGTTTGTAATATTTCCAGACCTTTCTCTTAAATGTATATAGATAGTTTGGTTTTAACAAAAAATGGTAATCATACTATTCTCATTAATCCATAACTTCTTTTTTCATGCTATACATGCAGATCTACTTTAGTTTTTAGTAATCCAAGAGTAGCCCTTCTTCTGGGAAGATTAATATCCATCAAGATCTAGTGTCTTGCCATTACGAATAACACTACAGCCAACACTGTCCTTGTATGTTATGCTTGCTCACTTGTATACCTAGTAATATAATTGATTAGGGGAAAGATTTAAGCATTTTCAATTTTTGTAAACTGCTAGATTGCCCTCTAAATCTACAAACTACTGACCTCTGATAAAGTTCTATTTCTCTTATCTGTGTAGTTTTCTAACCAGTTTTTGCCCAACAGGGCTGCTTGCCTTCTTGTTGAGATACTGTAGATTCATTTTTCATTACTTATGCCATTCTACAATTAGTTTTGGTGCTTGAGATGGTGCTGTTCGTCCCCATTGTCTCTGCTTACCATCACTGTAACTGCCTTTTAAAAACATGGGTTTTCTTTGTTATTATATGAAACAATTTGGAAGACACACAAAAAAGTAAAAATTATCCATAATATCTTCTGTGTGTGTATGAAAGCACGTAAAGAAAGGAAAGAAGGTCCTGCCCCTGCCTCTCTCCTTTCTGCTCCCAGGTTGGTCTTTCCTTCCAGTTTTTTCTGTTCTAATACAAACTTTTATCTTTATAGAGCAGAATTTATACCTATGCATATACACTCACATATAGTTTTGGTTTTCTTTTTTAAGATCAAATAAGATCATATTAGATACTGCTCCGCAACTTTTTGTTATTACTTAACAGAATAGCATGGAAACTTTTTCAACTTAGTAAAATAGCTAATAATAGCTGATATTTACTGTGCACTTAGCATGTCCCCAAGACCTTGTTTTAAGCCTTTTACATGCATAAGCCTATTTAATAAATTGTGGTTAAATAGTAAATTTATTTAACTACATAATAATCCTTTAGGGTGAAGACTGTTTTTACTCCCCTTTTGAAGATGAGGAAAATGAGGCCAGGAGAAGATACCTGTTCAAGATAACTTCATTTGTAAGTGGGGGAGTTGGGGTTTGAGACCAGGTCTCACTTTGGATTCTGTGCTTTTAACCATTATGCCTCCTGTTTCTCTTACTACATCAGTAATTGGTTTAAGGGTATGTAAGAATTTAAAGTACAGCCTGTAGCTCCCTGCTCCATAAGCTAATGAGAGTCGCTTTCTAATGACAAATTTTGGCTAGGCACTCCACTGAGATTGTATCCCTTGACCCAAAGGGATACACACGAAATATTTTACCATAATTTGCATCTTCACACTCTTTAATGCAGTCTGCCCAAATGGGAGATATGATTTGAAGACCTTCCTAAGCTTCTCAGTCTCTGAAGCAGCAGTATGTGATGGTTAAGAGAATGGGCTCTGCAGTCTGGGGTGGGGTGTGGGATGGGGATTGGAAAATTGGCCCTGTCACTTCCTGGCTCTGTGATGTTGAGTAAGTTACCTAACCTCTCTGCCTCAATTTCCTTATCTGTAAAGGGGAAAAATAGTATAACACATAGGGTGGTTGTGAAGATTGATTTCATAACATATGTAAAGCACTTGGAATAGCACCTGGCACATGTGTTTGTTAAATCAATATCCTATGTCCTAGTTATACTGTGCTTAGACTTTTGCCTGTCTCATTAAATACCCACAACAAACCTGAGAAGAGTAGGTATTATCACCCCATTTTATAGGTCAGGAAACCAGCTAGGACAGAAAGTCTACAATAAATGACTTAGGATATGACCCTTGTCTGTTGACTCAGGCCTCTGAGGCTTGCATTTGTTTGTGCTATACTCCCCACCTACAAATCCTCCGAATAGCCTCAGACTCAGCAAGAAGGCAGATTATTAGGGTAATGCCAATTCTTGAGGTTCAGGCACTCAGATATATATTAAAATCTAGTTTATGAAGAAAAACTTGTTTCTGTGGGAAAAATATTATTAAATTACGCCACTCAGATAAAATACTTTAGATTTTAAATTTGTAAAAAGTAAATAAAAAATTTGTAAAAAGTAGAATTTCTAAGAGGTTGAATGTAGTGTATTTCCGTATTGATAGGCACATCCAAATGGTTTTAAGGTAGCAGAGGTATTTATAATGGAATTAAAAGCTATAGTCTCTTTTGGAACAAAATTATAGTAGAAAGTAGTATTAATGTTTTAAATAATCATAAGATATTTAGTTTTTCAGGGTAATAACATCTATTTAAAGTACACTGGTAACTAAATTCTTAAGTTTTATGATTGAAATTATAAGATAGGACTAATGTTAAAAGACTTAATTTTTAACAGGGCCATCCCGTGGCTTACTTGGGAGAGGGTGGTGCTGATAACACCAAGGCCACGGGTTCGGATCCCTGTGTAGGGATAGCCCGTTGGCTTAGTTGGGAGAACGTGGTGCTGCCAACACCTAGTCAAGGGTTATGATCCCCTTAACCGGTCATCTTTAAAAAAAAAAAAAAGACTTAGTTTTAACAATTTTATTTTCTTAAACAGTTTGGTTACTCCGACTTTATGAGATTTTAGCAGACTTTAGTTAGCTATTTGTGAAAAATCCTGAGCAATCTTTAGAAGCCCAGATGGTATGATGTTACTATGTTCTTGTATAATGGAATACTATTATTTTCTGACAATTAAAGTTTGTTTTAGAATTCTGATTAGGTAGGCAGTTGGGCCTTCTCAAGTTTGAATTTCAAGTGAGCTTGAAAATTACACTTAAAATAGTGTACTGTATGAACGAAATCATGTAATCAAGATACTGTGTTTCTTCTGAGCTCTCTTTGAGTTTGTAGATGTGTAAGAGATTTGGGAGATAAAGAGAACAAGAGAAATGGAACTCGAGTAAATACTTTTCTCTAAAGAATCGACTCATCTCTTGTACCTCTTCCACTGCTGTTGTTCTTTTTCCACTTTTGCTTGCCAGAATGAACATATTAATTTATCAGCTATTTACTTGAGAATTCTTTGATTATTGTGTCTGTTAATATTAGTGTGGGAGGGAATACAAAGATGTAAAAATGTGTGGTACTTGAGAGTGTAGCTGGGAAAGATGAAACAAACTAGTAAACATATGGAGGGCTTAGTGAATAGAGCTTTGTGGGCTAGAGTGGTTGGAGAAGGCTATGTGGAGGGGATGATGGTGGTTGAGCTGTGCTTTGAAAAAGCATTAATTTGGGGATAGGTGCAAGGAGAAAGCACAGATGGAGGCACAGAGGCTGAAGTGAGTGTGCCATATGGGGGCTTAGTTCATTTTATAAACATTTACTGAGGATCTACTATATTTCAGGAACTGTTGGATACAATGATGAATATATCCCCTACCCTCTAAAAGTTCATAAACTAGTGGGGGATGCATCCAACTATAATATGGAATGATTAATTGTAATACTGGATTAAAACTGATCAGTTGCATTTATAGTGTATGGTATCATTTTTAGTTATTTCAGCAGGAGACACATAAATTTTGGAGTCAGTAAGTTTTAGAAGGGACCCAAATGTATTGTATATACATTTAAACTTTTATTTGTTATGTATTGCTGCTTAACAGATTACCCCAAAATTTAGCAGCTTAGAACAAGCATTTATTATTTCACAATTGCTATGAGTCAGGAATCTGGGCACGGCTTAGCTGGGTGCCTCTGGCTCAGGATCCCTCACTAGCTGCCGTCAAGGTGTTTGGCCAGGGCTGCTGTAATCTCAAGGTTTGACGAGGTCATATCTACTTCCAAATTCACTCATATGGCTCTCAGCACGCCTCAAGTCCTGTTGGCCACACACATCAGTTCCTTGGTACATTGGCCTCTCACAGTAGCTTGTTTCCCCAGAAAGAGGGATCTGAGAGACAGTGAGTGAAAAACGACCCCAAATAGAAGCCATATCCTTTTTATAACCTAATTTTGGAAGTGAAATCCCATCACTTATGCTGTATTCTATTTGTTAGAAGCTAGTCACTAAATCTAGCCCATCCTCAAGGAGCAGAATAATCCAAGGGTGTGTACACCAGGAGACAGGAATAACTGGGGGTCATATTAGAGGCTTCCTACCCCAAAGCTCTACAAGTTATTGATGTGTATTGAGAACCTCTGAATCTTTGGGCTAGAAGGAAGATGAACTAGTAAAGGAAATTTTCTGATAGAAAAAAACAGGTGTGGTTAACCTGAACCACAAATGTTTTTGCTAAAGGCCTGTAAACTTAGTTTCAATGTTGTAATAATATATACTTTAGGATAGAGAAGTGTTTATGAGAACAAAACTATTATTTGTGACAAAGTAGAGATAAATTTTATAGGGGTGCCTCAGTTTAGATAATAGATAAATTCCTATAGTTCCTGTAAGAATTGTGTGCTCTGGCTGGCCAGTTGCTCGGTTGGAGTGTGGTGCTGATAATACCAAGGTCAAGGGTTTGGATCCTGTACTGGCTAGCTGCCAGTATGTGCTCTGAATTATATGCTCTGAATGGAATCATTTAAAATGGATTACAGGAACTCAGTCTTTTAAAGGATCTTGATGGAAATCTTTTTGGTTTTATTCTACTTTCAATTGCTGTATGTATATTTATGTGTACAGTGTTGAAAGGTTGGAAGTGACAGAATGAAGAGAACACAAAGTTTTGAAAACTGAGATTTCTGTCCTGGATTCCTACCCAATTAGAAATGTGACGTTGGGAAGTTGTGTTGATCTCTCTTGAGTCCAGGTTTCCTATCTGTGATACAGGGGGAAAAAATGAAAATACATTGGCATGAAGAATGATAGATTTATGAAACTCAACATCATTTTCTTTCAGAAAGGGTACAATTACATTAAGTTTAAATGTCTCACTGCTTCACAGTTTTCTGTCTGGATTCTAATCTAGAAAATGTTACTAGATAATTCTTAAGCTCTGCATAATCATTTTACCCAGAAAAGTCCACAGGACCGTTGCTTACTTTACACAGGAAGTATATGGCATTGGTACTTTGGAAACTGTAACAATACAAAGGGAAGACAGAATAGTTGAAAAGTACTTACTGTCTCAAGAGTAGTAAAATAACATTTTTACTGAAATTAGTGTAATTAGTAAGATTTTCTATTATGAAGACTTATTGATTGGAATCTACATTGAGAAGTACTTTGAGGAAGTTTATCAGATGGCTGTATACATGTCAACCACCAGTAGTGCACCAAACTATGTTTCTGTGATGTTGAGAATAGGAAAAGAGAATTCTTATTTATGTATGGATTACTGTATAGAGTTTTTTCCTTGCTTTAATGTATTTTAAGATTGTTCCTCAACAGTTTTAGATGTATGAAATGACTTTTACCAGGTATTTAAATTCTTTAATGTTCAAGTTTTGTTTATAAAATTCACTTGTGAATGTGACCCATTTTGGAATTTGGGCAGCTACCCTGACTAATAGTATATAGAGAGAATTTTAGGTTACATATTATTTGAACCAAAACACAATTCACTGTTCACTTTTTTCTTCTAATGAAACTATACTAACAATGCTAATATAACTAAGTTCGTTCTTATATGACGTCTCATGGCTAATCATGTCCACTATATAAGGGTTCATTATGACTGATAAACCTGTAATATGAAACTGTGTTCCAGTCCCAGGTTTGTAATAGAGTTCTTCTTGGCTGTTTTTCAAGCTTTCAAGTTGAAATGGACTTGTTATGTTAATAGATTTATGCAGAGCAAAGATGATTCTGTTACTTTTTTTTTTCTTTTGAAATTAACATTGACTTATTTTGACATCTTAAAAAAGAGTTTACAGCCTTCAACAATGAACTTTTAGCTGTGATTGAGCTAAAATATATATATTTTGTATTATATTTTGCTTAAATTAGCCTCTTGGTTTTGTGGGAGTATATTGATTAAAAGTCTTATGTCTGTTTTCTTGGAAAAACTGGTTGGGTAACTTTTCTTTTATCACAAGTCTCTTACTGTATAATTCGTTACATCACTAAACAGAAGATGATTCATGGAAACTTTTAGATTTTATGGAAACATGTACTGTTAATAAGTTCTTTGTTTCATAGGATTTTGTCCAGCTAGGCTACAGGGGCTAGAATTCTCACAGTGCCAGTTGTCTAGCTACATGACCACGCCAGTTGTCGGGCTCTTTTACCTGCTGGTAATCCTGCACCAACTGGGCCGATTGTCAAGCTAAGGCTGGGTCTGGAGCTCCCTGACCCAAGCCCATTCACAGACTGGGTCACAAACCCTTCATACACCAGGCTGGGTCACCAGACCCCACACATGCCAGGCCAGGTCACCAGATCTCTTCACACAGGTTGATGAGCTAGGTAACTGGCCAAAAGGTCCTTGGAGCCATAGGTTGGAAAACATGGCTGCGCTGGGTGGATGCCTGAGACAGACTCCCGCCTGCCTGGTTCACTAAAACTCTCCCCCCCCACCCCCCCACTCTCTCCCTCTCTCTACAAGAATAGCAACAAAACTAAAAAGATACATTGGCGCACATGCACACTAACTCCACACACACACACACACACACACACACACACACACACACACACACACACACACACACACACACACACACACACACACACACACACACACACACACACACACACACACACACACACACACACACACACACACTTTGCTTACAAAGGATGCTGAACCACACCCAACTGGACCCGAGGTGAGGGCCCTGACCAAACTATTCCATTTTCCCAACAGATTTCAAAATGGAGTTTTGGTTTTCATTGTGCATATTTAACTGGATATTTTGCAGGGTTTGTTTTATTTTTTGGTTTTTTTTAATTAACAGGACAGAGAACAATTCACTGTCCAAAACCTGTAGACACTGGAGAGCTAAATTTACAGAGAAACTGACTTAAATTACAATTTTAAGGAATGGATGTGTAAGACAAATTTTGGTGTTTGATTTTTCTGTATGAGTAGAAAAGACTCTCAGGGCACTATTGTGTCTTATTTGCAAATATCTTAACAATTGAACAAAAAAGCTTGGGAAGGTGCCTATTTCTGTTTTCTTCCGATCTTGTTCCTCTCTCCAACCTATCAGTTACAAAGAATTAGCCTGCTTCCTAATGTATTTTTGTAAGGATGTCTGTCTCTAGATCTTCTAAGGATCTGTGTTCAACTTTTATTAAGAGCAGCAGTGCATTTTGTTACGGGTTTTAGAATCCTGTAACTTATACCAAATAGTCCTGTGTCTATATGATAACAACTAATATTATGCATGTCCTGTATGCCAGGCAATGTGCTAAATACTTTATGTGCATTAATCTTCAGGGGAAACTTATGAAGTAAGTGTTATTATGGTAATTTATCAATAAGGAAACTAAGGCTCAGAGAAGTAGTTTACCCAAAGCAGTACTGCCTTAGAATACAGTTGCCCCAGCCCTCCATATCCGCAGATTAGTTCTAGGACACGCCCACCCACCACCACCACCAAAATCCATGGATGCTTAAGACCATTAGTTGGCCCTCCTTATCCTCACATTCCATCTCCATGGATTCAACTGTCTGTGGCTTGAAAATACTGTATTTTCAATTGGAGTATGTTTTTGACTATAGATGGGTTTACTGTCCCTTGGATTCTGTTTTACTTATAGCTGCTATCTCTGAAAGCCAAAGCAAAATCCATGTCTTTCTTATTTTGGTGCAAACTCAACCATTATCCTGCTCACCTTGTTGCTGAAGGCACATATTTAAGGACAATGGGAAGTGCAAAATAGTTCAAGGTGTCCTTCCTTACCAAAGCACGTGAGTAGAAAAGTGATGAAAGATCAGTGCCAGACTGGAAAATCTTCTGTGTGTGACATGATAACATATAACACAACTTCATCTGTGTTAGTATATAATCATGCATTGCATGACTACAGGGATATGTTCTGAGAAATGCATCGTTAGGTGATTTCATCGCTGTGAACACCATAGGGTGTACTTATACAAACCTAGACGGTAAAGTCTACCAACACCTAGGCTGTATGGTAGAGCCACCATCATTATGTAGTCCCTTGTTAACTGAAACATCATTATGTATATGTCACATGACCACATTGAGTATGCTGCTGTATCACTTAGGAATCATCCTTGATTTTACTTTTGCCCACATTTCAATATTTGTGTGAGTCCTGAAGGTTCTGTCTCCACAACACATCCCTAATTCATTCACCTGTTTCTGCTTCCATTGTTAGAACTGTAATGTAACATTGGTTTTCTTGCCTGTTCTGTTGCAGTGACCTCTTGATTTCTTCCAGCCTTTACTGTTGTCCACATGTAATCTATTCATAGAGTAGCCAGAGTGATCTTTCTTAACATGTAAAGGAGGTCATTTTACTTTGCTGTCTAAAAAGAGCCCTTCAATAGCTTTTCATTCCGGTTTAGGGAAAATCCAACCTTCTACCCTCCAGCCTTGCTTACTGTGCTTCAAACACATTGACATTCTGTTTCTTTGCCCCCATAGATTTGTCACCCCTCTTCCCCTGGGTGACAGAGCTGCAAAGGATTACTCAAAGCCCATCTCTTCTGAGCAGTGAGAAGCCCCGAAGTGGTTAATTTACCCAAACCCACAAGAGAGAGGCATTTCTTTCATTTGGGACATTAACCACGAATTGGGGTTCTCTTCCTGCATTTATTCTCCAGCCCAGGAAGTTATAGTAAGAGACATAGGTGGGGTTATAGTTTAACAACATAGGCTGGTAACTTTCAGTGAAACAAGCTAGATGACATTCCATAAGGCAGGAAGAGACATAGGTGGGCTTAAAGTTTTAAAAAGTTTAACAATAGAAGCTGGTAACATTCAGTAAAAACAAGTCAGATGACATTGTATTAGGCAATTAAGTGGTCCACCAACAAAAGCTTGATCTTAGCAAACATTCCCTTCTTACAGCAATTTCCCAGTATCTTTACATATCAATCAGTAACTTGTCTGTCTTTGAACCAGCAGCCTTGCTGTGTTACAACTCTTTATCTTACAACAGAGACTCAATAGCCTGGGGAAAATTTCCTGTTTTTTGTAAGGTCAATATTTGAAACTGCAAGGCTTTGGAAAACCAGGCCCTGTGAAGTACATATGCTCTATGCATCCTCTACAACCTTCTTTATGTTTTTTATACTTAGTAAGTTCATTTCTATCTTAGGTCTCTGTACCTGCTATTTCCTCTACCTGTGCTGCTCTGGTCATTGATTTTCTTGTGGCTGACTCCCTACCATTTAGGTCTCAGTTCACATATTGCCATCTGGATGTAGCCTTCCCTGGCTTATCTATATATCCTTCCCTGACTTGTCTAATATTTTTAAACACTCATATTATTGTGTTTTATTTTCTTTATAATTTTTATCACTCTGAGTGTTATTTTAATTTACTGCTTGCTTATTTAGTATCTATTTCTACCCCCATCAGAATGTGAACTTCTTGAGAACAAGGCCTCACCTGTGCCTAGAAAAATGTGCCTGGCAAGTAGTAGGAGCTCAGCTATATTTATTGAATAAATGAAAAATTTACTCTAACTTTAACATTATATTGTGAATATTTTCCCATAATATTAAATATTCAGAACAGGAGTTGTGAACTCATGATCCATTGTACAGATCTGCCCTAAAGACACATTTTATTTGGCTTATTACATAGTGGTGTTGTTTGAGGTGTAACTTAGTCAAGTGCACAGATCTTAAGTGTACAACTAGATGAATTGTACTTATGTGTCCACCCCTGTAACCACCTCTCAGATCAAGATGTAGAACATTTCTCCTCCAGCCACTCCCCGTTCCCACAGGATAACTTGCATAGTGTTAACATTTTAAAATTTTTAAATTAGCTTCTAACGTTTAAAAATTGGGAGAGTTCATATAAAAATCCAGAATTCCAACTTCTCTTCAAACATTCGAAGATCGGTCAGCACAGGACCTACTTTCTCTTTGACCGCAATTTACTGTAGCTGAGAAACAGCTGTCCAAAGTTTTGGCATGTGTTCTACAGTTTGCCTGCAGTCTTCACCCCTCCTCCTTCTATTCCTGACCTTGAAACCAATTGCCAGTTGCCATTTATAATTTCATTTGAATTGTTCTTCTTATGATGAGGTCATATTTATCACTTGCATTATCTTTATAAAACGGAAATGTGAATGGTAGATGGAAAAGGTTACATGTCTTATACTTAGTCTACTTCATTCATTTGTATTTCTGGCCTTTTAAGTATTTGTTAGCTGCCCTAATTCTGCACAGTTGTGTTTAAAGTCTGCACAGTATTTTGTTGTATAAATGTATCATTTATTTACCCAGTCTTCTACTATGGAACATATTAGTACTTTCTGGGTTTTTGCTATTGTAAAAAACAACTTATAAGTGAATCTTTGTACACATCATTTTTTTATTAGGATAAAGTTTTAGAAGTGGGGTTTCTGTTTCAAAATATACTTTAATTTTTAAGACTTCAGATGCTATATTGCCAGATTGCTTGGTTGTAGTATAAATTGATGTAATCTTCTGGAGAGCAGAGTATGGGAGTGTTCACTTCCCTACATCTAAGCCAACATGAGGAATTGTAACTTAAAAGAAAAGTTTTGCTAATATAGTTAGTACAAACAAATAATGGGAATTCTGGCTAAGAAGAATTTTTCATCTTATCTGCATAAATAAGAATTGTACTTTATTTTAAAGGATATATAGGAATATTACTTAATACAACACATTTATATCTTGAGCCAAATCATGTATCATGTATCTTGTATATGAAGTAATGCAAATACCTCAGTAGAACTTGGGAAGCCTTTAACCTTGATCCTTACATATACCCATATTATTTATAATTATTATTATTAATCTCTCTACCATATTCTGTGTCTGTGCTTGGGAATAAATATTGCATAATCCTTCTGTTTTGAAGCATGTACAACTAATTTCTTAACACATTCGTTTTATATTTGCTTTCATATTTTAAATTAGATGCTGTTTTTATATAATTTGCTTTTTAAGGAGATGCCTACATAGAAAAGTGCCAGCAGCTGGACTAAATGTTTCACTGCTGAACTAGTTCCTCAGGTATCCTGGCTCTGGAGATTGCTATGGGAGACTGGTTGACTGTTACAGATCCGAATCTGTCTTCAGGTAACCAAACCTAAAATAATTGCAAACTAATGCAGTAATTGTAAAGGTTAATTTTTCAACAAAACTTTAAAATAATTACCACAAATATTGATGTGACTAGAGAGAGACATAAATAGTTGTAAAATAAAGGAGAGCTAAGAATGTGCCATAATTAGTGGGGTTAAATGGTTTGGATGGGTAATAGGTTACTTGGTCATTATTATTTTTGAGGGAAATGAAGTTGAAATATGTTCAGTGGCTACTTCAACCTGTTTCTCTGATTTTTTCCTTTAATCACATAAACTATATGTGGCATAGACAAGTGGGTTTTGTTCTTGTCTTTGTATAAACCTAAAGTGCTGTAAGTTAAGGTAGTATATTGCCACTTAACATGCCTCCTAGGAGCAGTACTTTATAGTTGTATCTTTTGGAGAAAAGTGTATAGTTTTCATATAAAAATGAAATCTTTGTCCCAATTTAAAAATTACTTTATATGTATATATATAAATATAATTTAAAATCTTCAGTAATGGGTTGGTTAGCTTTACATGTATTTTTATAAATTATTTATGTAAACCCTTTTATTGATTTTTTTCAGAAAGCAAAAATATCTCTCAATATACCTCAGAAACAAAGATGTCTCCATCAAGTTTATACTCACAGCAAGTGCTATGTTCTTCAATACCTTTATCAAAAAATGTGCACAGCTTTTTCAGTGCCTTCTGCACAGAAGAGAATATTGAACAAAGTATTTCATACCTTGATCAGGTAACATGTTTTTTGAAAGAAGCAATAGCATAAATCATGTTATATAATGAAACATATCAAAGTTAGGAGAAAAACATTTGTCAAGCATAAGTATATTGTTATGTAGTGGCCTGAGACTTAGATTTGCAGAGACCCTTGGTGATCATCTACTCTCGATAGTTAACTTGTTTGTTTAGAGCAGCTTGGGCCTCCCTATCACCCCAGGGAATCCTACTGAGAGTCCTGCCCTCCTTTTATTGATACAGAAATGTAAGTGCTATGCTCCGGGGCACAGGTGATTGTAGAACAGAGGCTAAAAGAGCCTAGTTCTCTTTAATTCTTTGTCCTTTGGGATATTTACTATTTTCTTATCCTGAGATATCAGCATAGTCTTCAATTTTTCTTAGAAAAGATTTCTTCTTTATTTCTTTACTAAGTTGTTAGGTAACCAACTTTTTAAAAAATTGACTTATTTACTTTTAAAATTTTTAATTGATAAAAATTATAAATGTCATGTACAAGATCTTTTGAAATATGTATACACTGTGCAATGGCTCAATTGAGCTAATTAACACTTGTGTTACCTCATTTTTTGTGTGTGGTAAGAACATTTAAAATTTACTCTTTTAGCAATTTTCAAGAATGTAATACATTGTTATTAGCTGTAGTCCACAATATATTTGTTGCACAATAGATCTCTTGTACAGTAGATCTCTTGAACTTATTTCTCCCATCTGACTGAAACTTTATATCCTTTGACCAACATCTCCCCACATAACCAACTTTTAAAACATTTTCTCCTACCAGGAACTCACTACCTTCGGTTTTCCTTCATTATATGAAGAATCCAAAGGTAAAGAGACAAAGAGAGAATTAAATATAGTTGCTGTTTTAAACTGTATGAATGAGCTACTTGTACTTCAGCGGAAGAACCTTCTAGCTCAGGAAAATGTGGAAACACAGAATCTGAAACTGGGAAGTGATATGGATCATCTACAGAACTGCTATGCAAAACTTAAGGTAGAAATTGTGTATCAATCTGTATTTCAATGCCATTTTATATAATTCAGTGCTATAAATTTTCATTGGCTTTATCAGACATATTTTAGGGTTAATTTTTTATTTTTTATTTTTGGTGGCTGGCCGGTACAGGGATGTTGGTGTTATAAGGCTGCGCTCTAATCAACTGAGCTAAGTGGCCAGCCCTAGGGTTAATTTTTAAAAGCTCTAGGTTTTGGTTTTTTTTTTAAACTGGTAAGGGAAAGTGAACTTAAAGTAATTTGTGCAAGTCAGTCATACTGCTTTCTAATATCTATATTGAAGGCATTAATTTTATGAACTGTTTAGTGACTTGCCAAATCTATAGAAAGTTAGATTAGGAAATATTTATGTCTGAGGAAAATAAAATAAGGATTACCCCACACCATCTAATCTTTCTTAATAAAGTAGATACTTAATTTAAAATAGTCTTATTGCGAGAGGCTCCATCAGTTAATTCCAAGAAAAATATTCTTGAAGCATCTATGCTGAAGGAGCTAAAGCTCAATAATGAAGTCAGGCCAGATAACTTCTAACTCTCAGAAGTCCCTGGGGCTCTAGAAAAGACCATAGAAAAATGTTTTGGAAGTTTGTTTGTTTCTCTGAAAAAAAGGAAATATTTTTCACAGGGCCATTAAAATGTAGAACATTTGTTGTTGATTTCTGGTTTTCTTCCTTTCCTTTACTTTCTTTTGTGTTTTCCTTTTTTAAAATATTTGTGGAGAAGGAACGAGGTGTTCAAAAATCATGGTGTAGTAGGGACTTATATTATGGTTGTATATTATTAAGGATGTCATATAATCAATCTAAGCCAAATTTTTTTCTAAATATACTAGTCTGTATGTATACTCTCAGAAAATGAACTTTTTGTTTTTCATCTGTTGGTCCGTGCTTCTTTACTTTTCCTTATTTTTCTTCCTGTATATCCTCTCCCCACCCATCCCCTCCAAGAATATGTAACAACAATGAAAAACAAACACAATAACCTGCTCAGAATCTTGAATCTCTGAGCTCTGTGAGAGAATAGTAGGATCTCTCTGTATAATATTTGAGTATCTTCTAGTAGGGAGTATGCTATAAATGAGTGGCATAGAGTTGGTCTGTATGTGAACACTGGAAACATTTGGGGCTTGATTTAGAGAAGCATCTTAGCTCCTCAGTAACACCTGCCCCTACCAGCCTGTCACTGTCTAATGCTATCTTATGTTGTCTTCAGCTCATATACAATGATAACAGTATGTTTTCTCTTTAATAATGTTTTTAGGTTTTTGTACATCCTATAATACCTATGGGATAGAGATTAGCCAATTATGTGTCTTGGCTAAGTGGAGAACTGTGGTGGGCTGGAGGAGATAGTTGTTACCTCCCAGGCTTATAAAAAGGCTATGAGTTGTATATACTACTTTAATCCAGATCAGAAAGACCTATGGAAAGCCTTATGAATTAGGCTGATCCACAGTTGTAAAGCTAGAACATGGTGTTTTTATATCTGGGCACTCTTTGCCACAGGTCTAGTGAATAATTATAATGATGTTGGTAACTTGGGGCTACTGAGCCTTTCCTTTAAGGAGTAGTTATTTATTAGGACTACCCAGAGCACATTGTTTTTTCCAGGATGTCTTCTGAAACAGTATTTGACCTGGGGCAGAATCTGTTATTTTGTGCCAACTGTGGAGAGAAATGTGTATTCAGTATGAAAAGTCACCGATCTATCCTCTAAACATTTCTAGATCTACCAAATGATTCATTTAATTTGTTGAACAAAATTTATTGAGTATTTATGTGCCTAGGAACTGGGTCTCAAAGATGAGTGAAACCCCAGTCCTGCTTACAAGGAGATTTCAGTCTAGTGGAAGGAGACACATTGAACTGTAATTCCTTGCATCATTAATTATTCTTAATGTAGGAGGTAAGAGAAGGCTCCACTGAGAGGAAACACTTGGTCTAAGATTTGAAGAATGAGTAGAAGTTTGCAAATGTTTGGAAAAGACATTTTAGACAGAGCGTATAACTTGTATAAAAGCATGAAGACATGAGAGAGTATTGCCCTTTCAGGGAACCACAGATGGCTCTGTAGGGGCTAAAGCATATGGTATATGATGAAGAGTGATAAGAGGTCAGGCCGGAGCCCAGGCTCCAGGTGATAGGAAAGGCATTGTACAGAAACAGGGAGGAGCTGTAAACAGAAGGAAGACATTGTGTAAATATTTGCATTTGGGATAGAGGTAGGGGGCTGAGAAAGCCTGGTGACAAGGATACCTGTTAGCAGGCCTACACCAGGATTTGGACTTGAACTGGGTTGTGCCAGTGGGGATAGTAGGTAAGAGTAAGATTTGAAGAAAACTTAAGAGGTAGAATGGGTAGGATTTTATGAAAAATTGAATTTGGGGAATAAAGTCATGAATTTAAGATACCATCCAGGTCTCTGTCTTGAGTTACTGAGGATGTTGGTGTGATTCACTGAGGTAAAGGAAGGAAGGGTATGTGCAGATATGCAGAAATGATGCTGAGTTCAGGTAAAGTGTTGATAATCACTGAGTGAATCTGATTTGGCAAATATGGGAATATCAACGAGCCCACTACCTTAATACCAAACGGCCTGACGTGAAAGGAAGTTTTATACACTCCAAAGAAGAGGGTGCCAAAATTTCTGACTACTTTAGAGTTATGTGAGTTATCCTCCTAAATTTTCTGTATCTTCTCGATATCCATTGTTATAGTGATTGTGCAAGTTGTTATTTATGGTCAGTTATGACATAACTTGAATGGCTTTTGTATTTTATGAAGATACGAGTATTTAAAAAATGTTCTAGATGAGTGGCCTCATGCAGAGTTTGGCACAGTTCCTCAGGGAGTGTGTGGAATGGATTGAAAATGAGCATCTTATCCCATATCGATTCTGGTGATGCTTCCATCCCTCTCTGGAAAATACTGCCTGCAGGGGAGAAGCGGTGTCGTGCTATATATAGTCCCACCCTTTTTGACCTGAAGTGTTGCCACTTTGCTTGGCTGCCCATCTTCTTCAGACTTAGCTCTGAATCACTTTTGGCTCTTTCTCAAAGCTAAATCAAATGCACTCTCAAAGAGTGGTGATGTTCCTATACCTGAGGAGGTCTTCAAGTGTGTGCTGTAGAAATGTTAAAAAGTATTTAAATTTTTTTTCATATGTTCGGTGGCAACATCACATCACTGGAATAAGTGAAGGGCTTTTCAGAGAACCACTTTGAAACTCTTTTGTATATACGTAAAAAATTTGGTATTTTGGTATTTAAATTAAATAAAAATTGATATTTAAATTTAAATAGGGCTGGCCAGTTAGCTCAGTTGGTTAGAGTGCAGTGTTGTAATACCAAGGTCAAGTGTTTGGATCCCCTTACTGGCCAGCTGCCAAAAAAAAAAAAAATGGCATACCAGCCAGCTGCCCAAAAAGTAAAATAAATAAGTAAATTTCAATAAATTTTGTGATTTTATGGTATAAAGCTTTATAATAATTGCTTTAAATAAACTTTTTATGTGCTACTAAACTTTAATTTTATTAACAAACACCAGTATGTATAACTTCTTGTTACTGACCCTTTAAGAATTGTTCTGAATCTTATGTTATTCTGAATCCTATGTTAATTTTAATCAAAACTGCATATGGATGTTTTAGGAACAGCTAGAAACTTCCAGGAGGGAAATGATTGGGCTTCAGGAAAGAGACAGGCAGTTACAGTGCAAGAACAGAAATTTACATCAGCTACTGAAAAATGAGAAAGATGAGGTAAGTTGTGAGTTATTGCTGATGTGAATTTTTGCTTTTTTGTCATCTGCGGCGACCACAAGAGCCACTTCACTGTAAAACAGAAAGAACAATTTATTCATCCTGCATCAAACTGGTATGGTGGACCTCTGTGTACAGTATTGTATCATATTTAACTGAGAGACAGGAATGCTCCCCCTCACAGCCTTCCAGCCCCTGCCCCCAGTGGATCCATTTACCAGTTCATAGCTGGTAACAACCAGTGTCCTGTACTGTTCTTCCTGAGCTCATGTTCACTGTCACTTTTTCTCAGAGGTGAGGGTGCTTTAAACGCAGATCTTTTATTCTCTACTATACCTGTATTTAATGCTTAACATCCTCCTCCTCGCACTGTCTTAAATATTGACGTTGTTCAGTCACACGCTTACTTGATTAAATGGGCACAGGAGCGATTCACATTAAAAATCTCATTTCTAGTAAACACTTAACCAAAAAAACTCATATCTGGGGCAAAAGATTTCATAATTTTAATTTTTGCTTTAGTGGTTATTTAGTATTTTGACCTATAGAGTTAATGCATTTGAAAATATTTTTTAATTTATGTAAGAAGAAACCATTATGTTTTTATTGCTCCGCAGTATAGTCTCTGATTAGTAAGTGGGTAATTAAGTATCAACTGCAGGGTTGCTTATACATATTTCCTTTTATTTCACAGAAAATTTTGACTTGATCTGTTGATTACACTTAAATGGTTTGAATATAGGTCATCTTTGATAGTGATTAAGTTAATCATGTTAATCACTAACAGGGATTGAGAATGGCTATGTAGAGTAGAACATACTTCCTATCAAGAGCTGCCTGAGATTCCATAGTAGATATAAACTTTGAATAGCAGTGCCTGGCACAATAGGTGCTCAGCAAGTGTTTGAACTGGATTCTATCTGCTGCTTGGACTTATTCTTACTTGAGAACTGTTTTTGATCAGAGAAAAATAAGCCTGTTTACCTACTGTCATGTGCCACTTGATAATTCACCTTGTCATCACAGATTGATAAAATAATTGCAAGTCAGTAGTATAAGGAAGCCTAAAAACAATCACGTAAATTCTGTTTCAGACGAAGATTTAATCATTTTAATACTTCCGTAAGAGTTTCTGGTTTCTAAATTATCAGAGTTCGTATGTAAAGTAAAAGGTATACAAGATAATTTAGAAAGTTAGCACCTTTGGAAATTTTAGAATTAAAAAAAAACTTTATGTGATTCATTTAATGGTATTTTTAAAAGTTATTTCCACTGGTTATGGAGAAAGAAGAAGCATTCTAGAATTATAAAACTATTCTTCAGGGAAATGAATACTAGGACTTCTTTTTGTTTTTGAACTAGTAAATTTTAACTAGGTTTAGCAATCCTAAGGGGACTCATTTGATAGAAAATGCTCTTTTCAGGTACAAAAATTACAAAATATCATTGCAAGTCGAGCTACTCAATATAATCATGATATGAAGAGAAAAGAACGTGAATACAATAAACTAAAGGAACGTCTGCATCAACTTGTTATGAACAAGAAGGATAAAAAAATAGGTAAGCAGTTGGTTAAGATACAGTAAAGGGCATAAGTAAGCTATTATGCTAAGAAATAAATGTAAAGGGACTGATTACAATAACTCATGTTCTTTTCATGCTTTATACAATTGATTTCTAGATGATGTATATCATATAAGCTTGAAATTGAGACAACTGGATAGTGAAAAGTCATTTTGCTTTGCTTCATTAGTTGCATAATTTTTTAACATGGCAGGTGTAAGATTAATCCATAGAGAAAAACTAAGCCAGAGGACACTCTAATCTTCCATAGCAAAGAACTGATGATCCTAAAATCAGAACTACCTGAGTATCAAAAGAAGTATGATTTTAGAGTTAACTTCATAAAATTATTCATCAGACCAAATCACTCATATCAATTTGAGTTCTTTTAAATAAGTTTAGCTGTGTGTTTTTGAAACAGGTAGTCAAAAGAATGGACTGTGAAAGTTATGCCCATGTATGTGTCTAAGGTATACTTTTTTCTAGTATTAGTCTTTTGAAAACTTTAATTTACAACTGCTTCATCAAGTATGTTTATAATTTCAAGTAAATAGTATAGATTAAAAAGTAAAACTACACATATACAAAAGTAGAGCTGCATACAATTTTGGCTGGCCTGGTATAATTAAGGAAACAGGAAGTCTGTGCCTAATTTATTGAAGAGTGGTTTCCAAGTGGATTATAGGCTGTCCTCTAACCTATATTATACAGTGATACCCCTAAACTGTGTTTCCTAAACTGAACTTGGGCTTGGCATACAACAGCTGATGAGCAGATGTTTCAGGCTGTCACATGGGTCTACCTGCTCTTAGCAAGTGGTTCAGTGTTGACTGCACCACTGTCATCCTGTACAGCAGAGCCGTTGCAGGTATTCGAATATTTTATTTTAAAGATTATTGAAAAATAGAAAATGGAGGTGCAATAATAAGCAATTAAGACAAGGTTGGAAATCAAGTATTCTGAGTTAATAAATCTTATTCATTTGGACACTCATTAGTTTTTAAGGTTGGTTAGCCTCATGTTCATTCATGAAGGAAAGAACAAAATTAAAGAGCAGGATGAAATGCTGAAAGTATAAAATGTAACATTTAGCTAGAGAAATTTATTAAATATTTAACTTGGAGACAAAGCCCTTCTATTATAGTTGGTCCCAATTTATGATGGTTCAACTTACAATTTTTTGATTTGACGATGGTGCAAAACTATTGTGTTTTTCACTTTCGGTACAGTATTCAGTAAATTACATGAGGTATTCAACACTTTATTATAAAATAGGCATGTGTTAGGTGATTCTGCCCAAGTGTAGGCTAATGTAAGTGTTCTGAGCGTGTTTATGGTAGATGAGTCTAAGCTATGATGTTTGGTAGGTTATGTGTATTAAATACATTCTTGGCTTACAATATTTTCTTTTCTTTTTATTTATTTATTTATTTATTTATTTATTTATTTATTTATTTATTTATTTATTTATTTTAATTTTATTTTGTCGATATACATTGTATCTGATTAATGCTCCCCATCACCAAAACCTCCCTCCCTTCTCCCTCCCCCTCTCCCCCCCAACCATGTCCTTTCTGTTTGTTTGTTGTATCAACTTCAAATAATTGTGGTTGTTATATCTTCTTCCCCCCCCCCCCCCCCCCCCCCGGTTTGTGTGTGTATGTGTGTATGTGTGTGTGAATTTATATATTAATTTTTAGCTCCCTCCAATAAGTGAGAACATGTGGTATTTCTCTTTCTGTGCCTGACTTGTTTCACTTAATATAATTCTCTCAAGGTCCATCCATGTTGTTGCAAATGGCAGTATTTCATTCGTTTTTATAGCTGAGTAGTATTCCATTGTGTAGATGTACCACATTTTCCGTATCCACTCATCTGATGATGGGCATTTGGGCTGGTTCCAACTCTTGGCTATTGTAAAGAGTGCTGCGATGAACATTGGGGAACAGGTATACCTTCGACTTGATGATTTCCATTCCTCTGGGTATATTCCCAACAGTGGGATGGCTGGGTCGTATGGTAGATCTATGTGCAATTGTTTAAGGAACCTCCATACCATTTTCCATAGAGGCTGCACCATTTTGCAATCCCACCAACAATGTATGAGAGTTCCTTTTTCTCCGCAGCCTCGCCAGCATTTATCGTTCATAGTCTTTTGGATTTTAGCCATCCTAACTGGGGTTAGATGGTATCTCAATGTGGTTTTGATTTGCATTTCCCGGATGCTGAGTGATGTTGAGCATTTTTTCATATGTCTGTTGGCCATTTGTATATCTTCCTTAGAGAAATGCCTACTTAGCTCTTTTGCCCATTTTTTAATTGGGTTGCTTGTTTTCTTCTTGTAAAGTTGTTTGAGTTCCTTATATATTCTGGATATTAATCCTTTGTCAGATGTATATTTTGCAAATATTTTCTCCCACTCTGTTGGTTGTCTTTTAACTCTTTTAATTGTTTCTTTTGCTGTGCAGAAGCTTTTTAGTTTGATATAATCCCATTTGTTTATTTTTCCTTTGGTTGCCCGTGCTTTTGGGATCGTATTCATGAAGTCTGTGCCCAGTCCTATTTCCTGAAGTGTTTCCCCTATATTTTCTTTAAGAAGTTTTATTGTCTCAGGGTGTATATTTAAATCCTTAATCCATTTTGAGTTGATTTTAGTATACGGTGAGAGGTATGGATCTAGTTTCATTCTCCTGCATATCGATATCCAGTTATCCCAGCACCACTTGCTGAAGAGGCAGTCCCTTCCCCAGTGAATAGGCTTGGTGCCTTTGTCAAAGATCAGATGGCAGTAAGTGTGTGGGTTGATTTCTGGATTCTCTATTCTATTCCATTGGTCAGTGTGTCTGTTTTTATGCCAGTACCATACTGTTTTGGTTATTATAGCTTTGTAGTATAGCTTAAAGTCAGGTAGTGTTATGCCTCCAGCTTTATTTTTTTTGCTGAGCATTGCTTTGGCTATTCGTGGTCTTTTATTGTTCCATATAAATGTCTGAATAGTTTTTTCCATTTCTGAGAAAAATGTCTTTGGAATTTTGATGGGGATTGCATTGAATTTGTATATCACTTTGGGTAGTATGGACATTTTCACTATGTTGATTCTTCCAATCCAAGAGCATGGAATATCTTTCCATCTTCTTGTATCCTCTCTAATTTCTCTCAGCAGTGGTTTGTAGTTCTCATTATAGAGATTTTTCACCTCCTTGGTTAACTCAATTCCTAAGTATTTTATTTTTTTGGTGGCTATTGTAAATGGGCAGGCTTTCTTGATTTCTCCTTCTGCATGTTCACTATTGGAGAAAAGAAATGCTACTGATTTTTGTGTGTGTTTTTTTTGTATCCTGCTACTGTGCTGAATTCATTTATCAATTCCAAGAGTTTTTTTGTAGAGGTTTTAGGCTGTTCGATATATAGGATCATGTCATCTGCAAACAGGGACAGTTTGACTTCATCTTTTCCAATCTGGATGCCCTTTATTTCCTTCTCTTCTCTGATTGCTCTGGCTAGTACTTCCAACACTATGTTGAATAAGAGTGGTGAGAGTGGGCATCCTTGTCTAGTGCCTGTTCTTAAAGGAAAAGCTTTCAGCTTTTCCCCATTCAGGATGATATTGGCAGTGGGTTTGTCATATATGGCTTTAATTATGTTGAGATACTTTCCCTCTATACCTAACTTATAGAGGGTCTTTGTCATGAATGAGTGCTGAACTTTATCAAATGCTTTTTCAGCATCTATAGAGATGATCATATGGTCCTTGTGTTTGAGTTTATTAATATGGTGTATCACATTTATTGATTTGCGTATGTTGAACCAACCTTGCATCCCTGGGATGAATCCCACTTGATCGTGATGAATAATTTTACGTATGTGTTGCTGTATTCTGTTTGCTAGTATTTTAGTGAGGATTTTTGCATCTGTATTCATCAAGGATATCGGCCTGTAGTTTTCTTTTTTGGTTATATCTTTACCTGGTTTTGGTATCAGGATGATGTTTGCTTCATAGAATGAGTTTGGGAGATTTGCGTCCGTTTCAATCTTTTGGAATAGTTTGTAAAGAATCGGTGTCAATTCCTCTTTGAATGTTTGGTAAAATTCTGCTGTGAATCCATCTGGTCCTGGGCTTTTCTTTGTTGGGAGCCTTCTGATAACAGCTTCAATCTCCTTTATTGTTATTGGTCTGTTCAAATTTTCTACGTCTTCACGGTTCAGTTTTGGGAGCTTGTGTGTGTCCAGAAATTTATCCATTTCCTCCAGATTTTCAAATTTGTTGGCGTATAGTTGTTTATAGTAGTCTCGAATGATTCCTTGTATTTCAGATGAATCAGTTGTAATATCGCCTTTTTCATTTCTAATTTTTGTTATTTGAGTCTTCTCTCTTCTTTTTTTTGTTAGCCATGCTAATGGTTTGTCAATTTTATTTATCTTTTCAAAAAACCAACTTTTTGATTCGTTGATCTTTTGAATTGTTTTTTGGTTTTCAATTTCATTCAGTTCTGCTCTGATCTTAATGATTTCTTTCCGTCTGCTAACTTTAGGATTGGATTGTTCTTGTTTTTCTAGTTCTTTAAGGTGAAGTGTTAGGTTGTTCACTTGCCATCTTTCCATTCTTCTGAAGTGAGCATTTAATGCAATAAATTTTCCCCTCAATACTGCTTTTGCAGTATCCCACAGGTTTTGGTATGATGTATCATTGTTTTCATTAGTTTCAATAAACTTTTTGATTTCCTGCTTGATTTCTTCTTGGACCCATATGTCATTAAGTAGAATGCTGTTTAATTTCCATGTGTTTGTATAGTTTCCAGAGTTTCGTTTGTTATTAATTTCTAGTTTTAATCCATTGTGGTCTGAGAAGATACATGGGATAATTCCAATTTTTTTGAATTTATTGAGACTTGATTTGTGACCTAATATGTGATCTATCCTGGAGAATGATCCATGTGCTGATGAGAAGAATGAATATTCTGAGGTTGTTGGGTGGAATGTTCTGTAGATATCTGCCAATTCCAATTGGTCTAGAGTCTTGTTTAGATCTTGTGTTTCTCTACTGATTCTTTGCCTAGATGATCTGTCTAATATTGACAGTGGAGTGTTCAGGTCCCCTGCTATTATGGTATTAGTGTCTATTTCCTTCTTTAGGTCTAATAGAGTTTGTTTTATAAATCTGGCTGCTCCAACATTGGGTGCGTACATATTTATGATTGTTATGTCTTCTTGATGGATCAGTCCTTTTATCATTAAGTAG
This sequence comes from Cynocephalus volans, assembly GCF_027409185.1. NCBI lineage: Eukaryota > Metazoa > Chordata > Mammalia > Dermoptera > Cynocephalidae > Cynocephalus > Cynocephalus volans. The sequence goes on along the minus strand of NC_084467.1, from coordinate 74,010,149 downwards.
TGTCCCTCATTGTCTCTTTTTATGGTTTTTAGTTTAAAGTCTATTTTGTCAGATATAAGAATAGCCACTCCAGCTCGTTTTTCTTTTCTGTTTGCATGGTAAATCTTTTTCCATCCTTTCACTCTTAGTCTGTGTGAATCTTTATGGGTGAGGTGGGTCTCTTGTAGGCAGCATATAGTTGGGTCCTGCTTTTTGATCCAGTCAGCCAGTCTGTGTCTTTTAATTGGGGAATTTAAGCCTTTAACATTAAGAGTTGTTATTGAAAGGTGTTGATTTATTCCTAGCATTTTATTGGTTGTTTGGTTGTCTTAGGTGTCTTTTGTTCCTTGCTTTCTGATTTACTGTTTGGTTTCTTTGTTTGTTGGTTCCTTAGGTTGTAGATAGTGTTTTTGTTAGCTTGTTTTCTCTTCACGAATGCCATTTTTATTGTACTAGCGGGTTTAGATTTTTCTTGGGTTTTTATGGCAGTGGTAGTTATTTTTCAGGAACCAAACCCAGTACTCCCTTGAGGATTTCTTGTAAGGGTGGTCGTGTGGTAGTGAACTCCCGCAGTTTTTGTTTGTCTGAGAAATATACTATTTGCCCCTCATTTCGGAAGGATAGCCTTGCAGGGTAGAGTATTCTTGGCTGGCAATCTTTGTCTTTTAGTATTTTGAAAATATCATCCCATTCCTTTCTAGCTTTTAGGGTTTGTGATGAAAAGTCTGATGTTAACCTGATTGGGGCTCCCTTATAGGTGATTTGACGCTTCTCTCTTGCAGCTTTTAAGATTCTCTCTTTGTCTCTGAGTTTTGCCAATTTGACTATGACATGTCTTGGAGAAGGCCTTTTTGGGTTGAATACGTTTGGAGATCGTTGAGCTTCCTGGATCTGAAGATCTGTGATTTTTCCTATACCTGGGAAGTTTTCTGCCACTATTTTGTTGAGTATGTTTTCAATGGAATCTCCATTTTCCTCCCCTTCTGGAATACCCATGACTCGGATATTTGAGCGCTTGAGGTTGTCTGATATCTCTCTCAGATTTTCTTCCATGTCCTTGATTCTTTTTTCTTTCTTTTTGTCTGCTTGTGTTATTTCAAACAGCCCATCTTCAAGTTCAGAGGTTCTCTCTTCAACTTCGACAAGCCTGCTGGTTAAACTCTCCGTTGTGTTTTTTATTTCGCTGAATAACTTCTTCAGTTCAGCAAGTTCTGCTACATTTTTTTTCAGGACATTGATTTCCTTGTATATTTCCTCTTTCAGATCCTGTATACTTTTCCTCATTTCATCATGATGTCTAGCTGAGTTTTCTTGTATCTCATTCAGTTTCCTTAGAATTATCACTCGAAATTCCTTGTCAGTTATTTCAAGGTCTTCTTGTTCTATAGGATCTAGAGTATGAGATTTATTAACTTTTGGTGGTGTACTTTCTTGATTTTTTGTATTTCTGGTGTCTTTTTTTTGGTGTTTATTCATTGTGGCAGGGGGTTTCACAGTCCACTGGTTTAAGACTAATGACTAACTAGGATGTTGCTGTGGTTGCCAATTTGGTATGGCTCCCGCCGTGACTGCTCAGTTGGCCTCTAGTGTCTTGTGTGTGTGGTTGCCTCGGGTCTTGGGCTTCTCCGGGGATCCACCTTTCTGGTCAGCTTGTACTTTGCTGGGCTGGTGGATCACGTATCACAGGGTGTGTGATCTCTGTTGAGCTTTCACTTTCTGTACAGTACTTCTCCCCGTTCCGTGTGCTCTGGCCCAGGCTGTTAGATCGTGCAGTGGCGACCCCACAGGGTGTGTGGTTTCTGTCGAGTCTCCGCCTCCCTGGCCGCACGTCTCCCCCCTCTGTGCACACTGTGCTGGGCTGGGGCGTGTCTTCTGCACCCCTCCTCTATCAGCTGGGCCTTCAAGACCCTGCTCAGCACCGCCTCGCCCAGGAAGTCTACCAGGTTTCTGCTAGGCACAGACGACCGGTCTCTCTGGGTGCCTTTGTAGCACTGTGTAGATCTTTCTCGGGTCTTGTTCACCTTTGTATCCCCCCGGTATAAACCGAGTCTAGTGCCCGCCTGCAGCCTGCTCTCCGGCAGGTTCAAGCGGACCTGGGAACTCTCCTACCACACTATTCCCAACCAGAAATTCGTTAGGCTTTTTTCCAAACTGGTGGTCGCAGAGATGGTATCTGCCTCCCAGTAACAGGAAGTTTACCGGGGCCGGAGTCCAGGGTGTGGTGGAGTGACAGTCGGCCCGCCTGTACTTCCTAGCCCTCCCAACACTGGTCGGGACGCCCCACACCCCCAGCCCTGCCAGAGAACCGCGGAGGGAGTGGGAGAGGAGGTCGGCCCGCAGGGTCCGGAAAGCCCCGCGCCAGGCCAAGCAAATGGGCTCAGTGATGGCCGAGCAGGGCAGAGCTGCCCGCACCTGGGAAAATGGAGGCAGCACCGTGGCAATGAGTGGCCTGGTGGTGCAGGCGGGAGCCGCGTGGGCATCCACCCCCCGAACAGAGCTCTGCCAGGGATCACTCACAGTGCTGTGCCAGGTCGGGCGCTCGCTCTGTCTCTGGTTTGTTGCCTTCCGTGTTCTCGGCGCTGCCGCCTCGGGCTGTTCAGTCGCGGCGCCGCTCGGGCGCTCCCAGGAATCTTCTTTAATGCCAGCCTGAAACCTCGAATCCTGAATAGGGCAGCTGGCCGCCTTCAGCGCGGCCCCAGCCTCCGGGATCCTGGCTGCATCCACAGCAGCCCTGGCGCCGTGTTCCCTGTTTCAAGACTCACTTTTGCAGCTAAGAATCAGTTCTTTTCCTGCTCCACACTTCAAAGCTGTTGCCTGTAAATGAGGCAGCCTCTCCTGCCGGGGGCAAAGTGGCGTTGAGCCCCTACGACCGGCCAGCAGCAGCAGTCCTCCCTTAAGAGATGGCCAGAGGAAGGTCCACAAGTTTCCCGGCTGCCTGAGGCCCAGTGGCCACCTTTTCCACCTCAGCTACTCCGCGCCAGCCGCCGCAGCCGCCGCCATCTTGAAACTCCCGGCTTACAATATTTTCAAACTTGCGATGGAGTTATTGGGACTTAACCCCATTTTAAGTTGAGGAGAATCTGTATAGGGGTTTTGCTGTTTCCTGTTCCAAACCCAATTGAAAGTGACATTATTATAGTGATTTCATTAGCTCTAAAGTTACAATTACTTACTCTCATCTTATTTCATTCTTAAACCAGATGCTTCCATTCCCACCTGTGGCAGAAGGGACGTTACTAGTGTCAGCAGCCTTGACTCCTTTGATAATGATAATGATGATGATAGGGCTTGGAAACTTCTTCTGTAAGGGTGCAGATAGTAAATATTTTTGGCTGTGTGAAGTCTATAGTCTTTTGTTGCACCTACTTATCTCTGCCATTTTAGGAAAAACCTTGCCATACACAATATGTAAACAAATGGATTTGGCTGTCTTCCAGTAAACCTTTGTTTACAATATCAGGCAACTGGCCTGAAGGCAGTAGTTTGCCAACCCAAGATAACAAAATTAATAGCGATAATAAAATAACATTTATTAAGGACTTACTGTGTGCCAGATACTGTGTTCATCTCTCTGTGTTAAGTGCATTCAACCTTCACAACAACTCTTTGGTAGATATTCCCATTGTATTGCTGATGAAACAGATTTAGCAGTTAAAGTAACTTGCTGGGATCTCTGTGTTTACAAGTGGTGGAACTAGAACTTTAAATTAGGGCTGTTTGAGACCAAATCCTAACCTATATAACAGGTTGACTTATGTCCCTAATGTGTATAGAGTACATTAGAATTTTAAACACTTAATACATATGGTAAGAATTGGTTTTGTTTTTGTGTGTTCATGTTTGTAGCTATGGATGTTTTAAATTATGTGGGGAGAGCTGATGGAAAAAGAGGCTCCTGGAGGACTGGTAAAACTGAAGCCAGGTAAAGTCCAATTTAAATTGATAAATTTAATCAGACTTTTCTTTTTATACTGCATTTCATACTGACAGTTTCTTTCTTAGGAATGAAGATGAAATGTATAAAATTCTCTTGAATGATTATGAATATCGCCAGAAACAAATCCTGATAGAAAATGCTGAACTTAAGAAGGTTCTTCAGCAGATGAAAAAGGAGATGATTTCTCTTCTTTCTCCCCAAAAGAAGAAACCTAGAGAAAGAGTGGATGATAGTACAGGAACTGTAAGTGGCTCTTTCCTGTCTAATACAGTCTTTGATTGCTAATTAGAACAATTAAAATACTAGATAGGTGTTCTCAAGGGGGAAACTATTAGTATTTTGAACCTAGATGCTCACTGCTGTGCTACCCCAGCCACTGTGATGACCAAAGAAGTGTCCCGATGTGTTTCCAGACACACCCTGAGAAATGATGGAGATGATTTTTCTGGGGACTTAATTCATGGCAGCCACTATGATAAACACTTTATAAGCATCGTCTTATTTTATTCTTATAATTTAGATACTGTAATTACCCCATTGTATAGGTGAGGAAACAGGCACAATGAATCCAGAGCTCATGCTCATAACTAGTGTGCTGAACGTCCTTTCAGTGGTTTTTGGTATAGTGTACTCTACTTTTCAGAGAGTGAAACTTGCAACTTTGGGAATAATCATTCAGTTCATAAATTAATTGAATGTTTATTAATTCCATTACCTGGAAAGAAAAAGCTAAAAAAATGTTAAGTGTTGATTTAATAGTGTGGTATGATGTGTAAAACAGACCAGTTATCATAGCAATCAAGGAAGGCATCACAGAGAAAGTGACATTTGAGCTGGTTCTTAAAAACTACGTAGATATTTTTGAGGTAGAAAACACGGGGTAAGGATTTGATGCAGGCAGAATAATAAATGCAGAGGTCTGAAAAAAGTCACATAATGTTGAAAAGTTCTTTTAACTTAATTGACTTACATAAGTTTAAATTCTGGGTTTCAGCAAGTTCACATTAGTGATTAAAATCTGAAAATAAAAATGTCAATGGAAAATACTACTTACCAGCAAGTCAACAGAATTTGGGGTTTTTTTGTTTGTTTTGTTTTGTTTCTTTGGTGGCTGGCCAGTACAGAACTTGTTTTTTAAACCCATCTTTGAGGATTATTTATTTGGTGGTATCACAACTCATAAACTCATCCTACTGTCTACTTTTTTTTTTTCCTTCTTTAAATATTTGTTTTTAATATTACTTTAATATTTTATTAAATTCCCAATTGGGTGCCAGCTTCACCTCTTATATTTAGTTAACTTTTCTTTTACAGTCTTTCACGTTTAGTCAGTTCTTAACATTCACTAATACCTCTCCAGGGTTAGCATAGTTTCTGTTATTGCTGTGGTTTCTTCAGTTTTGGGCCCAACCTTTACTAGCCTCTCATTACCAGCTTTCCATAAGCAAAAGTAAGTAGTAAACAAGGAACTCTTTCTCAGATAATTAAACCCTCCTCTCCCCCCATTACTGAGCCAGTTGGTAGTATCCTGTATGAATTGTCATAATTCAAAGGTTTAAGTTTGGAGAAATAATAATCTTTAGATGTATTTCTTATTTTTAAATGATCCATTTTTCTAGCTCCTTTTTCTCTTAAAATTTAAGTAATTCCATCATTCCTTTCTTTTAAGGAGAAATTTTGGAGCACTATAGCAAGAGGAATAAATTATAACCTAGGAATGCCTAGGCAGCATCCAGGTTTCATTTATTTGTTATTTTGCTTGCTTACTTAGTTGTAGCCAAAATATGTATCTAAAATTCAGTTTAAATGAATTTTTCATTTTCATTTTGTGGCTATAGAGTTTTATTCAATCTGGAAAATGTGCAGTAATTATTATTTTTTTTAACAACAGATTTGAGATATTCTGATAGGCTTTAAAATGTATAGAAGAGAAGATGTGGCTCCTTGAAAGAGTTACTGGCAAGTAGCTCCTGAGAATTGATTGGCAAGAACCAGAATCTCAATGAGCCACACCCTAGGCCTTTCCCTCAACTGCTCAACTTGGAGATCTTGACCTTTGCTAGCTCCTTGCAGACCTCAGACTATTGAAACAGTTCTTCAGACTTCAGTTATTCCTTCATTCCTGCTGCATCGACAAGTGGGAGCAGTCTAATCAGCCCTCCTTTCTTTTCATTTTCTATCTTTTCTTCTTTTTCACACAGCAAGACTTTTATTCAAATTAGTAAAGTTTATCTATCTACCCCACCTTCCTGAATGTTAACGACAAAATAGGACTAGTTTATCCAGATGCAGATTACTATGCCATGTATTATTTCTCCATGTTCTGCTTTGATTCTACATGATCATATATCAATAAAGTTTGCTACATTTTCCTATGATTTCATGCCTTGGTAGAATATAAGGAAAAATATCTCCAATTGTATAAAAAATTATATGAGGAAAATAAGATTAACAATTGCTTTTACTTTGGAGATTATTTCATGGGTTTATTGTTTAAGTAGCCTAGGATTAAGGGACAAGTTGATCTAACTTCAAATCTCAGTTCCACCTCTTGCCTGTGAGACACTTACTTAACTTTTCTAAGCCTCAATATCCCACATTGTAACATGATTTGAGGATTAAATAACATGTGAAAACATCTAACATTAGGTAGTGAATAGCTTCTCCTCAAACAGCTCCATGACTCTTGTTACTAACTAATACTCAAATTCAAACCCAAATTGGGGAGTTTCTATCTAAAACATTAATTGCTTCTTCTTAAGATATTTATGTTAAGTACTGAGTCATATATGCATAAGATACAGCACAGCCATGATTTTGATAAAGTTCTCTCTGTTAATCAATCTGATGACTGCTGCCTGAGTGTCTAAAGCCATTTTAAGATACTGTTGTTTCTCTTTTCATCTCTAACCACTCGTAGGTTATTTCTGATGTTGAAGAAGATGCCGGGGAACTGAGCAGAGAGAGTATATGGGATCTTTCCTGTGAAACTGCAAGAGAGCAGCTTACAAACAGCATCAGAAAACAGTGGAGAATTTTGAAAAGTCATGTAGAAAAACTTGATAACCAAGGTAAAGTGCTGCTTCAGTACATGTAAAGTGAGTTGTGACATTTATAGTAAGCTCTTAATTTTCAGTCACCACTTGGAAAGCTACATTGTGGGCTCAGACTTTTGAAGTTTTTGAGCTCTGGTGGATTGCAAAGCAAGATTTTACATACTTCTAGATGTGAGGTTTTTGAACCTCACTGAGAAAAATACACTTTGCTCTCAAACTTTCTTTGAAAAGAGGACATCATGTATCCATCTGCTCTGAGGACAGTATACAACTGAGTCTCTTTTACTAAATCTTGAATATCAAGAAATATTCATTGTAATTTAATATAAATATGAACCTTTATGTTTACTCCTTGATACTTGCAGATTACTAGGTTTCTAATTACTTCATTTAGAAATTATTTTCAAAATAATAGATGTCAATGCGAAATATCAATTAAGAAGTATATAAAGTAGAATATCCAGGTCTCTATGCCTATATGTAACACTTAAGTTTGATGCATATCTTTCTAGACTCTTCTCCATGTATTTGCAAAATATTTATTTTAAAATATATCAAAAACAAAAATTTAGCATTGTATATATTTTTCTTCAGTATGCTTTTTGTTTTAGACACTCTCTTTTATTATAAATAGATCTCTTAATATTTTACATTTTTTAAAGTTTGCATGCTTTCAAATCAGGAAAATTAAATTTTCTGCTCAGTAAATTAAGTCTATTTAAAGAAAATTTATTCAAAATTGTCAAAATCACAAACTCGGTGTCAATTGTCTTCAGTAGTAAAGAGCAATCAGCAAAATTATTATAGTACGCACATTAATTTACATGAGCTTTTGTTCATTTCAGTCTTTGTCTATTAGTAAATAGCAAGTATTTTGGACTTCATGTTTGTTGAATTTAATATGAGATCACTAGATTTGTAGCAGTGCATTGATCTTTGAAGTAGTGTCAACAAGAACATAATTTATGAATTTGTTAATTATTTTCCTCTTCGGTGAATATAGCCAACATTGTGTATTTTTAATTAGGACATATTCATAGATAAATATAGAATACAAATTAAATGTTGGCAATAGAACTCTGTTTGTAAGGATATCATTTAGTCCTAAAATAGTATGAATTTATAAGTGTCATGAACCCCTTATAGTTGCTTTACTTTTAAAATTTTTTTCATAGCATTATTTTAAATATAAACTTAATTATATTACAGCTTATGAAATTTTGAAAGGCCAAGGGAAATAACTGCCTTTTAGAAAACCTACGAGATGCCAGAAAAGGGAAATTTCTGAGAGCCTTGATTTTTAAATGTGTGTCCAAAAGCACCATAAATTAAATGGTGGCTGCAAAGCCTATACCAACTTACTGGTTTTTTGTTAGTATCAAAGGTACACTTAGAAGGTTTTAATGATGAAGATGTAATCTCAAGACAAGACCATGAACAAGAAACTGAAAAACTCGAGTTAGAAATTCAGCAATGTAAAGAAATGATTAAAACTCAGCAACAACTTTTACAGGTAAAAGTAAATTACCTTTTAAAGATGTTCTCCCTGTGATAGGTCAGAATATTACTGAATCTTACTAGATTTTTATTCCTTTGTTTTATAAGATCTGTAGTACTTGGCATTTTTTCGTATCTAAACTAAGTTCTTTGCTAACAGATACATTACATACCGTTCTTTAAATAGTCCATGCTTTGCCATTTGGGGGTAGTAGCATTTAGGAAATGAGAATCCTCTTTTGACTTTCTGATTCTTTATCATTTCTGTCCTTGCCCTAAAGTTTGACCTGCCTTCCCTTGCTTTCATGTCAACTTGGAGTGTTGTGGGGACCCTCTGGAATTTACTATGTTTTAAAATTTAATAGCAGCAGCTTGCTACTGCATGTGATGATGATACTACTTCACTATTACGAGACTGTTATTTGTTGGAAGAAAAGGAACGCCTCAAAGAAGAATGGTCTCTATTTAAAGAACAAAAAAAGAATTTTGAGAGAGAAAGGAGAAGCTTTACAGAAGCTGCTATTCGCCTAGGATTGGAGGTATTTTAAACAATTGTAGAGTTTTTGAAAATTGAGGGAGAGGAGTCCTCAGTAGAATGCTTTTAAGTTCTTTTTTTAATTGTTTCTGGATATCCAATTTTTTCTGAAGTATTTTACTGGTCATCTCATAAATAACTTCAAACAGAAGGGAGGCTGAGCACATGAATTAGAGAATAATATCTTTTTCCCTTTACCAGATTTGGCAATTGAAAAAATTTTTAGAAAGCTATCAGCTTTAATTATCCCTTTCAGATTGGCTTTCTACTGTTATGTGTTTAGTTTCACACAAGAAATCTCTTTTGGGCATCTGTCCTTTATCCACTATCAGTATGTGTGGTATCAGAAGATAGTGCAGCCAAGAGCATCTTTGTAATTTACAAAAAAAAAAGGAAGTACAGTAAAAAATAGTTTTCTCTGTTTCCAATCCTTCATCCATCCATGGTAATGGATTGCATTGTTATATATATACACTTCTACAGCTTGCTTTTTTTTTTTTTAACTTAATGTATTGACTACATATTTCTCTTCCAAAAATGGTATGGTATGGGGTTTAAAAAAAAAAACCAAACCTATGCAAAAAGATGCAAATGAAAAAATGTTCCCTTATCCCCAGTTTCATTACTAAGAGGTAACCATTGTTAGGTTTCTGTTGGTAATTCTTCTGTAGTATTTTAACTTTAATATATTTCAACTTTTTTTTTCTTGATGTCAGTCTATTTATATCCCTGCTGTGAAAGATAAGGAATTTAGTGTCCTTATAGTACCTGCCACCTACACTCTTCTTCATCTACATCTGATTCCTTTGTAATATTGTGTTACTTTTGTTCTTCTGGTTACCTTTTTTTTTTTTTTACTTTAAATAAATAATATATGTAATGTTTCCATTTCATGATGGCTGAACTTCAGACAATATCAACTTATCCCTGCAGTGAAAGATGAGGAAATTCTTGTAGTTACCCTTGTTTCACCTCTGCTTGACTCTGTACTTTGTAATTGTTGTTTATGACGTTATTTTTCATTAAGTGTTATCACATTTATATTCTATAATATAATCCAGGTATAAGTACTTTGTCTAAAGTTTAGACTTAAAAATTGAAAACTAGGAAAGAACATTAATGACATGATTATGTAAATATTGTTAATTCTATACCCAAATATGTTTAGACACATAGAAGAGAAAATATTCTATATTATTAAGACTTTGTCACCCAGAAGAGATGTATCACTGTTTAGTGAATTCTTTGACTTTCTTTGTAGCTTCCTTTGTGATTTCTGCAATCAGATTCAGCTGCTGCCATGTCCTTACATCTCATGTTATTCTTTTTTAGGTTCCTTTTCAGTTTGCTATGTTACCTTCTTGAGTAATTTTTTCATAAATAGTGTATGAATGATAAACATTCTGAATCCTGGAATATCCAGAAATATATTCATACTTGATTGGTTTGGCTGGATTTCCAAATTTTTCCCTCAAAACTTTAAAAGAGTTGTTCTATTTCTTCTAATGTTTTGCTTTGCTAATGAGGAGGCTGATTGTAACATAACCTATATTATTTTGTAGATAACCCTGTGTTTTGATTTTTGTTCTCTACTCTGGGAATTTTGGGGATTTTCTATTCTTAAAGCTCTGAAATTTTACCAGGCTATGTCTAGAATAGTTCCTTTCAACCTGAAGATTCTATATTTCTTCAATTTAGGGAATTTTATTTTTTCTTTCTTTGACTTTTCTGTGTTCTGGAACTTCTATTAGATATTTGTCTTACCTACAAATGTTTGGCCTTCTGAATTTATCTATAGGTTGACTTTGTGTTCTAAATTCTGGATATGATCTTACCTTTATCTCAGGAATCACCAAACTGGTCTTCAGGGTCAGTTTTATTATTTACTTTTTAGCCAATTAAGCTTTTACTTCAGAATTTATCTTTTAAATTTTCTAATGCCCTTAATTTTTGTTTTAATAGCATTATATTATTTTACAGATGTTTATTTGATAATATTTTACAATTTTTAAAAAAAGTTTCTTCCATCTCTTGGATTATTTATTATCCATGGTCAGTTGTCTCTATTAATGTTGGCCCTTTTTCCTCTTACACTATTAGTTTTCTTCAAATGTCTGGTGATAACAGTATTCTGTATTAATATTTATAAATGAAAGACTACATGTTGGTTATTTTAAGTAGTTGACATGGATTTCTTCCATAGTAATGAAAGTCAGTTTCACTAGTAGCTATGTTCCTCAGGAAACAAAAACAGTTTGTGCCAGCAATTTCTCCTATCTTATGATAGGATCACCTCTGTATCTGAACCCATATTCCTAATACTACTCCAAGAGATACTCTTGCTATCAGTTGCTTGGTGCCTTTCCCTGCCTTTGGTCCCTGGGGACAGTAGGGACAGTGAGGGGGGTGGGAAGGAAGAATGAGAGACATAAAGAGTGAGGGAGAATTTAGTTTATGATTCATCAGCTGTGTAGAAGGGGAGGTTTGATGTAATCTGCATGTGGTTTAGTGGTTGTGGCTACTAGTACTAGCAGATGGCTAGAGGATGAGAGAGATGCCTGATGAGCCATATGTCCTTTTTTTTTTTTTCAAGTGATTAATTTATAATGTAGGGTGTTTTTCTATTGTTAGTAATTTTATATTTATAATGTTCTATATTTTCAGGAGTTATGCTAATATGTTTCCTTTTTTTCATTGTCCGTTTGAATTTATTCAAAATTGGTGTGAAAATAGTGACTGTTGGTTTATTAGGTGAAACAGATGAATTTTTAAAGTTTTTTTTAATGAAACTTTTCGTAGTTCTCTAAGCTAATTCATTTGACATAAGTTTATATAGGTAGCCAGAGAGCAAGCAGATAGCTAGAGAAATCTTGTGAAATGGAAACTGTGTGGGTGCTGAAATACTGATCATTATTTTTTTGGTTTGTTTGTTATGGTAGAGAAAGGCATTTGAAGAAGAAAGAGCCAGTTGGTTAAAGCAGCAGTTTTTAAATATGACTACCTTTGACCACCAGAACTCAGAAAATATGAAACTTTTCAGTGCCTTCTCAGGAAGTGAGTATTTCATAAACTTTTTATATAAATAAAATACTACAGATTATTAATATAAAACTTTGGAGTTCACCAGTAAGAGCTCTGTAATTGGAACTAAAAATCAACTTTAATATTTTATTTACTGTAATCAAAATGGGGATGACAGGAGGAGTATGCATACCAAAAGTAATTTTGGGGATGAGTGTGTAATAGTGTCAACTTTTTGAAAATTCATTTCATCTAGAAATATTTTTAAAACTAGATCCTTCTAAATGTTTGTGGAATGTGCAATAAAGATTGCAAGATTAGCGATATTCAAATTAATTTGTTCTGTCACATTCCTCACTCAGAACAGCAAATGAATCATCCTCATGACCTTCCCAGTATTTAATACTCACCATGTGTACTGCTTTTTTTCTCTTCCTTTTTTTTTCGACAGATTCTGATCTGGACAATCTTCTGGTGCACTCGAGGCAACGGCAAAAGAAGCCTCATAGTGTGTCTAATGGGTCTCCAGTTTGCACAGCTAAACTCACGAAGTCTCTTCCTGCTTCACCTTCTACTTCAGACTTTTGCCAGACACGTTCCTGTATATCTGAACATAGGTATTTGTCTATAGGTAGTCTTTTCACATATTTCTAAAAATTACTGAAGTTGCACTTCTGAGGAAAAGTTGGCATGTCTGTAGTATGTCACAATAAAGGCTTTGGAGAGGAATTTTAATTTTATATTTATTTATTCTACAAGTTTTTATGGGGAGTCCAGCATATATAGCCATTGTGGGGGGAATACAATAGTGAACAAGGAAGATCTGCGCCCTGTTTCTTGGAGCGGAGTCATATAACGTGTCTTTTTATTTCACATTTAAAACACAACTTAAAGTATAGTTTTATTTACAGGAGTTACTTAATATTTTAAGAACTATAATTGCATTAAATAGGAGGATATTATTTTGACCTTTTTTTGTGTATGTATTTTAAAATTTCTTTTTGTATGCCCATTTTATTGGTGTTGAAGGGCAAAGAATGAGAAAAGCCTATTCATCTTGAGTGATAAAGAAGATCTATGCCCAAGGGTGATAGTGTGAAAAAAGTTTGCTCCCCACCCCTAGGAAACCCATATATTGCTATTAATTGGTACATTTTGGTATTTTCCTCTCTCGTGTTGTTAAACCATTTTCTAAGGTATAATGTCAGTTCTCTATTTTAGAGCCTATTTCAAGATTAATTTTGAAGGAAGCAGAACATTTCTAATGAGACAGAGGAATAGAATTAGGATTAATTTTGAAGTAAGCAAAGGAAGCAGATAGAACATTTCTAGTGAGATAGAGAGGAATAGAATAATAATAACGATATTAGAAAGTTGGAAGGTGTGGAGATAATAACTTTCCTCTTAATTCAAGTAGGAGACAGTGGTCTTAAAGCCAGAGCTGCAGCAAACTTGGCCTGTGATAGGGAGAGACTGGTGTGGAAGTAAGTGTTGAAGCAAGGGCCAGAATTGCTAAATGGAAGGATTTTTTTTTTAAAGGCCATGACTTTTAAAAGATGGGGGGATTAGCACTCCAACTAAGCATTTTGTGGGGGAGTGGTGCAAAAAAAAAGAGCTGGGTAAGAGCACTCCAGTCAAGCATAGAGACCTTGAGGTGGGACACACTTGGTACATTTGCAGTGGCGAGTGTACTTAGTGAGCAAGACCTAGAGGCATGAGATGAGGATGGAGAGATGTAGAAGTTCAAATATGTACGAATGTGGAGAGAATAAGGTCACAAACCCCTGTGTACCCATCACTCAGGTTTAGCAGTTATTAACTCATGATTAATATTCATATAGAAACCCACTCTGCTTGCCCCTCCGACCCAGCACATATATGGGATTTCATTTGTAAAATGTTTTAGCCTGTATTTGTAGGTCAAATATTTCTATAACAGCAATAGAAAAGCATTAGAGAGTCTTAAGCAGGAGAGTGAAAAAGAAATCTAGATTTTAAAAAGAATACACGCTATAAGTGTCCCTTATCCAAAATGCTTGGGACCAGAAGTGTTTTGGATTTTGGATGTTTTTTTCAGATTTTGGAATATTTGCATATACAAATAAGATATCTTGGGGATAGGGCTCAAGTCTAAACACTACATACATTTATGTTTCATATACACTTTATACAAATAGCCTAAAGGTAATTTTATACAATATTTTTAATAATTTTGTTCATGAAACATGACCCATCACATGAAGTCAGGTGTGGAATTTTCCGTCCATGGGGTCAAGTCAGCACTCAAAATATGTCATATTTTAGAGCATTTTGGATTTCGGATTTTCGGATTAGGGATGCTAAACCTGTACTCTGTTTTATTATGTGGAAAATAGATTATAAGAGTCAGTAATATAAGTCAGGAGATTCAGTTAGGAGGTATTACTGGAGTTGAAGTGAAAGGTGATGGTAATTTGGACCAGGGTCATTATGTGAAGATAGAAATGCTTGGATTTTTTATATATTTTAAAGTTAGAGCCAACAAATTGATGATTTGAATATGGGAAGTAAACCTTTAATTTACAGTCAAAAGATTGTAAGATGTAAGCTCTGAGTATTTTATTACACAGATATGTTACCTGTATTGTGAGTTAAGTGTTAATATATGTAAAGCATTTAAAACAGTACCTGGTTCATTGTAAACATTTTGTGAATTGCTATAAAAACTAAAATATATGTAAACAAATGTATTATAAAACTGCTTTTCTGTTTCTTGTATTCTGAGGACCACAATAAACATCATCAGTGGCATAGAAATAGAATTTTGAAATTTAAAGGAACTCTGTAAAGCTATTCATCATTACTAGCCTCTGAGAATAAAAGAAGCAGAAAAGAGTTTTGTAACTAATAGAGAAGCTCTGCAGTTTGACATGGTTTTTGAAACTTTGAATTATTTGATAAATTGGGATCTCTTGCTCCTGAAGCATCTTGGAGCTGGGTTTGTAATAAGATTACAGCAAATTAATTAGGAGTATCTATAGCTAATTTCTACAACATCCTCATTGCTCCTTCACTATAGAAAGGAATTTTACATAAAGTCTGTGCCTTGGATTCCATGCCAGGTAACTCAAGTACTAAGTTACTTATAGAAGAGACACTTCTGAGGTACAAGGATTATGAGAACTGAATTATTTTAAGTAAGTTCTTTTTTTTATTTTTATTTTTTGAAGTATTGGTAAATAAGTGTAAGTAAAAATTTTAGTTAGGTTTTTGATTTAGATTTTTAGAATTAAAAGCAACTTAATTTTTTTAGGATTGCCATGTTAACAGGTCGTGTTAGTAAACAAAAGTCACAAGAAGTGCAAATTAGAAAAGTTTTTGTGAAAAAATTACATAAGATATTCAGTTGATAAAAGTGTATTATTCATTGACTCAACTCCATAGATTTTTAAGTAGTCATTTAAGCAAATTTCTTCATTTTGAGGCTGGTTGAACCAGAACAATCTGGCTTCAGAGTCTGGTCTCTTAACCACTTTTGTAGGGATCATTAAGTGTCTGGATGGATGGATAGATGAAAGCGTGCTTGAACAAATAGGTAAAGAAAGAAACCATAGAGAGATTAGGAAATAGTGGCAGATGGGGATGTGGGAAACATTAGCTTTCAAAACCCTCATGTTTCCTATCTACTTTGAGCCTCAGTTAGGCAGCATGCTTCCAAGTAGACAACAGGTATAAGTAAACTAAATAGATGGATAGATAAAAGTGATCATAAGATCTACCTTTCTTTTCCCAACAGTTCAGTCAATGTACTGAATATAACTCCTGAAGAAACTAAACCAAATCAGGTTGGAAGAGAATGTACAAATCAGAAGTAGAGCATTTCATCAGGACCTGGATCACAGGAAGGTTGCTGTAGTGGATACTCCTTGACCTACACAAATTCTCATGTAGAAAAAGATGACTTACCTTAGACATGTGGACTGGAAGTTTTTTCATTAACATGTTCATCAAATTTCACATCTCAGTTGAAACAGGGTGCGTCATAAAGTCAGTCATCTCTAATAATTGAAGTTGGTCTGAGTTGTTTGGATTTCCCTGTCTTCCCCTCAAGGAGCTGAAATGTTAAATCTATTTAAAAGGATAGAAAAGCTTTGGATATGTATTTTTAGTAACAGAAGCATCTGGTTCTGTGAATAAAGGAATGTATAGATATTTGGATGGAAACAAAAGCACTAGAAAGAGTTTCCTCTTATAGGTATTAAAAATAGCACTTTTAGGAAACCAATTATTGTAAATGTTTAATTTTTGTCTCAAATATAGTTGGCATTGGAAGTTTAGCCTTTACTTGAATGTATACTGTAGATTTTTAACAAAACAAGTTCTATATTTATTATGTTTAGTGTGATTTGAAATTACCTCTTTCATATGTTTTAAATAAAGTGAAATTTATGTATGTTTTGTACATAGATATACATGATTATGTTAAGAGGCTTTAAGATTAAAAAATTTCGCACAACCTTAGGTATAGTGTTTCATGCCAATAAAATTACTTTAGTGGTATTCTGTTTACAAATGTATTAGGACCATTGCCACATTACATTTAAGAATATTTTTAATCCATCTGGGCAATAAATATTCAAAGCTGTTTCATGGAGCAAAGTTCTTTAGATAATCAACATTACTAACATGACATTTTTGAGATTTTTACAGCATTAGATTTTTATTTTATATACGTAGTATATTATAATTTTTAAAAGAGCTATTGATTATAGAGTAATAGTGTCAAGACAACAAAAACACCTTTGAATAAAACAAAGAATATTGGTTTAAGATATGAGAAAATATTTAAGATATGTGGATGATGATATTTTCCTTACCAGATGGGTACCAGTACAGTAATATCTGTGCCAGCTAAGGCTTTGTATCATTGTCAATAATTTTTAAAATAATTTTTCAATGAGGTATTTACCATTAATGATAAAGAAATATGACAGTGTAAAAGCATCAAATTTTATAATTCAGGTATGATACTCTAGACAAATTTGTACCATTTCATTTCAGAACAATCTTAGGCTCTTTTCTGTCTCTGTAATGTTTCTGATTGCATGTTTCTTCATGAAAATTATGTTACTATTGATAGTAATAATAGTAAATGTAGGCCTAGGCTCTTTTCCAGGATTATCATCAAAAAGCTTTAAGTGCCTAACCCTGCTTGTCTCTGTACATAGAAACCTACACAGATCCAGTCCTTGCTTGGTATTGTAGTTTAGGCCCATCTATCTTCCCCTTTTCTAGCACTTTGATCACTTACATACACTTAACTTATTGTGGCTGTTCTATTTAAATTCATCACATTACAAAAAAAAACCCACAAAGCCTATTTGTGTCATCCACTCACTATACAACTCTAGAGTTGTGTAGCAGCAGCCATTTTTCAGGGCTGATAGGAGGGTATCATTAAGAGATGTTAATGAATATACTCAGTAACCATACTATAGTCGGACAGAGCTGTCTCTTGAATACTAGTCACTCACTACCTTCAGCTTGATGCATGGTCACTTCTTTACTGTTTAAAATATTACGTATGTTACAAATTTAGAGATACTACTGTATTCCAAAGGAAGAAACGTAGCTGGGATACAATTATTCTTTTGCTGTTGAGCAATAACATGAAGAAAGGCAATGAGATTTTTAAAATAATCAATGGTACGTTTGTCAAGAATTTTTCCCTCAAGGGATTTCATGTTATACTTTGCCAGAAGAGCATCTGTTTTGCTTTTTAGTTTCCATTTTAAGGTGGATTAAATTCTTATATTGGAAAGAAAAATTCCTTGAGATGATTTACTTTAAAATCTAAGGTGTGAAAGAAAGAGTAAAATGAAAGCCAGGTTCATTGTACTTTTGATATCTGTATAGATCTGCTAGAAGTTGTATGTTTTACGTAACAGCATTACCTTTGTTTTACTGTGCATTCCAACCCCCAAATCCCCAATGACCCTAAACTTTCCAGAAGGTTGGAATGGTATTCATATTGGAAAACCCCTGACTTCACACAGAAAACTCCCAGGGTTGGTTTCCCTTCCCTTTCAAGGTATTTGCAATGTACTGGTGACAGAGCTGTGCTACAGTCTTTCAGGTAGCCATGATTAGATGATGGTACCATACTGTACTTCAGCTTGAAAATCCTGATAATCTTCAGCATTTTCTTGTTTATCAATATGTAAATCTGAAATATTTTGTACCTTAAATTTGTTTTTACATGGTATATCCATTTTGAGTTTTCAAAGTATAAAAGTGGCAAAGAAAATTTGAGATAATTTTATTTCTTATTCTTAAATGTTTGCATCTGCAATTTTTGATGATGTGAAACTTAACAGAAGAATCAATGTTAACCAGAAAATCATGACTAAGTTTAACTTAACAAACACATATTTTCTTGTAGAAGCAATGTATTAAATGATTAGATTCATGGGACAGTCTACAGCAAATTGTTTACCTCATAGTATAATTGAAATACTATTGTTACGTGGAAACAGTTCTGTATTCTCTACCTTAGCTAAAAACCAGAATTGTTCATAGACTTGTGATAACACAGTTTTTATGGGAAAACACATTCCATGGTACGTGTGAGGAGAGCACCCTGGAATCCAGTCTTCTCCTCCCCTGGTGGAGCCCCTGGAACCCAACGAGAGGCTTTGCAGTGTGTATGCCCAGAATGCTTGTGAGTTAGCAAGACCCTTCTGTGATTGCCCTGTTGTAAGAATCTTCAAAGTATATTACCTAATGTAAATTATGTTCTTATTTCTAGATTGGATGTGAAGTATGGATCATGGAAGTCTAGTAAATATACTTTTCCCTATGTTTGTCCTCCCCCCCCCACCCCCAATCTCATGATATAAAGCATTTATGAGGTATGTTCCATATGTCAGGGCTTATTACTATTTTCCAATCCCTGAGGATAGGAAGACAACTAAGCACACTCCCCACCATTGAGAGTCTGAGTGAAGACCAGCTGTATAAACCTAAATTGTGATAAACAATGCTAGATGCTATTCACACATTCAGTCTGTTCATGAAACATGGACTGATGGTTCTTCTCCAGGGCCACATAGCCATTTCATAATAACGTGGCTAGGCTTCCAAAGAGTTTTGTGTTATTTCCTATGGGAAGTGGTATGTAATTCATTTGTGTTTTTGTTTGTTTCCTATGATCAAAATGTTGACCTGCAGAGCAGTATAGGATTTTCTTTCCATATGAACATGTATTTTTATTATCTGATAGAAAAAGCGTTTGCAAAGATTTCGGCTATGCAGATGAGGATAATGAGATAGGTTCTTCTAATCCTTTTTCTAAATGCAGTTGTTTTTTCAAGTTGGATGTAAATTAGAGTGGAGTATACTATTGATTAAATTATTCAATTCATATAAAAACTTGACTGAGGATTTTTAAAATTTTAAACATTTATTTACAAATGGGTTTTGGAGGGCTCAGGAAATACTGTAATGCTAGTGATAAAGATAATGGTAAAGTTCTCAATATTCATATACTTAAGATTCAGAAATATTTGTACCTAGTATGATGCTTACCACACAGTAAGCACATAATTGTTGAGAAATATACTGATGAAACTTAAATAGCACATTTCTTCATTGGAATGAATAGACTATAAATTTGGGGTTGGGATCCTAAAACTCTTCTTTCTCAAAGAGAGTAAACTTTTTTATGATTCTTTGTATATTTCTAACCTTATCTTGTTTGATTCCTTGCACAGAATATTAGGATAGAATAGGTCACGCTGCAAGTAACAAACACTAAAACAATGTGGCTTAAACAAAAGTTTGTCTTGCTTGTGTCTTGTCCAGTGTGGATTGAGCAGTCTTCCTCTATCTTTTGCTATGCCACCTGGAACACATGGCCCCCAACATTGCCACACCAAAGGAAGAGCAGACTGATGGGTGGCTGTGGGATATTTTTAAGAACCAGACCTGAAAGAGGCCTTCCACTTACAGCCTAACTGCAGACAAGACGGGGAGGTAGAGAACATCTAGCTGTTCAGTTAGCAATGAGAGTCTCTGCTATGCAAGTTAGTCGATTCTAAATAATTCGTCCAGTCCTTTATTTATTTATTTATTTTTTTACTTTTTTTTTTTTTGGTGACCGGAAAGGGGATCGCAACCCTTGGCTTGGTGTCGCCCGCACTGCGCTCAGCCAGTGAGCGCACCGGCCATCCCTATATAGGATCCGAACCCTCAGTGGGAGCGCCACTGCACTCCCAGCGCTGCACTCTCCGGAGTGAGCCACGGGGTCAGCCCCTAGTCCTTTATTTTAAAGAAACAGTAAAACATATTACTCTATGCAAGGGATTTATTGCTGATTATTAAAGCTTCAAATTTAATTTTTAGAAGGAACATTTTAAGCCTTCTCTTTCTCTAACCTTTTTATAATACAATGTTTCAAAATGTTTAAATGGTAGTTGTGCCCATTTAGTTATTAAAATATCTTACAATGCACAGAACATCACATTTTCTTTTGGTTCTTTCAGTTACCCAGTGAGAGGATATTAACCTTCCTATTTTTAGAGAGCCGATAACAGACGTTAAGTAATGAGTCTCAGGTCACATAACTAGTAAATGATAAAATCAGAACTGATCCCTAAATTTCCAACTTATTCCACACTGCTAATATGACTGAAGTAAAATTGTTCAATTCTTAACTCATTAGCTGCCCCCTATAATCTACAGCAAAAGTAGTGATTATTTGGTCCACGTGCAAGACTCACCCTTGTTTTTCGTGACTGGTTGCCATGGCAAATCTATTCAGGGTTGGATCTCTACCTCTTTGAAATTAGGACATTAAGGATCTCATTGAAATAGTAAGTTAGCAGCATATGGTACTTGAAAGGCGTTGAGTAATCTGAAGATATGCCTAGACAGACTTTTCTCCTGCCCTGCGCACCCAGACTGCACTATTGCCCTACCTTTTGTTCAGTCTTGGCAGTTGGTGGGTATGCTGTGTCCCTCCACAGCTACAGGCACAATGACTAGAAACTGTTTTGTCCAAAGGTTCAGTAACCTTTTACACACATTTTGTCATGAAAAACAAAGTGGAATTAAATAACATGTGAATTTACTCAATTTAAGGAGAGGCTGGCTGATTAGCTCAGTTGGTTTAGAGCATAGCCTTGTAACACCAAGGTCATGGGTTCGGATCCTCATACCTGCCCGCTGCCATAAAAATTTTTCTTTAAAGGTACCAGCCAGCCACCAAAAAAAAAAAAAAAAAAAAAAAGTAGCTGCTTCTAGGGCAACTGGAGATTTTCTAGTTTCCCTGCTGCATCGGCATTTAGATATTTAATTTTCTTTTTTCTGATCTATGAGAGTTTCATTCTTGGTTCCAGTGCTGCATTAAAGCAAACCACACCGCAGCCCAGTGTACCGATTAGAAAAAAACTTTTGCATATTCCCTGGAACCCTGAGACTGACATCCTAGAACCTGCCTTCCATTCAGGCTCTTCAGATCCATTCCCTGTTATATATGGTGTCTAAATTGAGATGGTCAATTTTATCCCAGCCAGGCATGGGGCCAGGCTGCTGGGTTCCCTAGGTTCAGACTGCTAGTTTTCAACTAGTCTGTTTGTTAACCTGTAGGTATAGTTGTTACTTAACTACAATGTTGCAGTTGATTTGCCCTGCCTACCTTGAAATTTTTTCTTCTGTAATTCTCAGCCTAGAACTGACTCTTTCAGAATAAACTTTCATATTTCTAATTTTGGGTTAGTGAAGAGGTTCAATCAAATGTAATTCTCAACTAGTCACCCAGGAGTGTAATGCTTTTGAATATCAACTTAATTTTAACCACTTTTAGTCTCTTTTATCTTGAAAATCCCTTTTACCTTGAAAAGGAATTGATGTTTTTGTAAATTTTATTTTTTAAAGCAAAGAAGGATTAAATATAGTGAAAATCTCTATAAATTATTTCATCTCAGTCAAATCAAACATTTCTAAAACAAAATAGCTTTATAGATTGTATGTTAATGTCCCAAAGGAAAACAGAAATCCAACAACTAGCCACACAAAAGCATAGGCACACATGTTTTAGAAGAAACTATTTTCATCTTAAACCATGAGGATTTTTAACTGGAATTTGAAAACTCAGCTTTGATCTTTTATTTCTAGAGCACTATTGCTCATTTTTATCAGGGGTAAAGACCTAAGGAAATAACTCATAAATACTTTTAATTTAAATTCTTTGATAACCTAAGAAAAAAAAAAACTGTATAAAAACTCAAAAGCAGACTCTGGCCTCAGCAGTGACAGCCAGAAAGGGATGTAATTCCAAGACACAGTTGTCTGTGGTGTGGCTTCCTGAAATCGGGAGGTGCACATTCCTGTTGACTCAAGGATCTGTTTCTCTGTACTGGATAACATTTTGTTTTGTAGACCCCAAAGCACTGCATAACTGGGATTCACTCATAGTTCTGGTGACGATAAATTGCTATCCCAACTGAGAAGCTTCTCATAATGAAAGGAGTAGCTATTCATGATAAGACCTGTCCCACAGGTGTAAGTTGGGAAGAATGGTCACCCTGTGTGTGGTGCAATGCCTTCTCCAAGTAAACAGAACTCTGATTTGAGTTTTGATTGTTGAACCCTAATCCTCCCAAAACCATTTCCTTTAATTCATGCCTCAAGTATAGTTTCTAAAAGAAATCAAGTTGTGATCTATCCTAATATTCAGTCAGTCCCAATGTGATTTATATACGAGTATTAGGGAACAAATTGAGCGTAATGCAGTTTGTATTTCCTTATGTTTGATTCTGGGAGAAAGACTAGGTGTGCAGAAAACAGCACCCCGCTGAACCGAGTTAGCTGGGAACACACAAAACACATCTCAGATATCTCCCAGCTACGTCAGTTTGCCACATGTTTTAAAGCAGCACTCATCCCTATCTGACATTACAGCTTTCCCCTCAGATTTCAGACAACCTCCTTCTCACCGCTCCACAATGCACAAGCTGCAACCCTTCCAACTCTCGCTTCCACAAGCAAACTTCGTCTTTTTCAAGGTAAAGTGTTACATTTAACGTCATGCTTATGTATTTCTTAACCATTTAACACATTTACAACTGTGCTACCATTTTTATTAGGATCCTGATGAGATTTTTGAGTGCTGTGCCCCTCATTTAATTTTACCTATACGCCCTATGGTTTTTATTGAGCAATTTTGCATAACGTGATTTTCAGAAAGTATATGTTGTATTAAAGTAGAGCTGATGAAAAAAAGCAGCCTTTTTTGTCTCCCCACTCTGCTGGATAGCATCTCAACATTCCACGCCAGCTTTCCTCAGTCCATGCATCTGTAACGCTGTATTTGGGGGACAGAGACTTTAAAAATTTTAAATAGCTATCTAAAATACATTGAGCCATTGCTGTGCCAGGTACTGCACTAAACTTTAACGAACAATTTTTTTTTTTTTTTACTTCTCTCAACAACTATATACATGGAGCTATTGGTTTTTTGTTTGTTTGTTCCCCCCCCCCCCAAATGTATAGTTCTTTTATTCCATCATAAAAATTTACGAGCATGTCTTGGGAATCATCCTGTTACTTGTTTCTGTAGCTGGACGACTCTTAGCTCTTATTCGTCAGCCTTCTGAACTGTTCCTTTTTTCAGAGACATAGATACCATCCAAAAATTTTCTGATATCCTTTTTAACTTTTGTGGCTTGCTGAATCAAAGCCGCAGAATTTGAAACAAGTTCAATGTCACTTCCTTCAAGGATTAACTCATCTTTCTGGGCTTGAGAGAGTGAACAAGCAACACCTGGCCTCATTCGAACCCTGCAGATCTATTTTTCACCCAAGAAATTTTGGATTTCAACAAGACACCCATTCTCCTGAATAACGACGTTGATGGGGAATGAGCATACACAGACGTCATCTTGTAGCGGAAGCCCAGAGTAACACCCTTGATCGTGTTCTGTACATGACTACAGATAGTGCCAACAGTAGCCAGTTCCTTTCTATTTCCCCATCATTTGTCAACCTGGAGCCTCTTCTTTTTCTTTCCAAGGAGACTGAGCTCTACATTGATGTGATTGAAGTCCCTCCGCAGCGTCCCTCTGGGGCCCTTCACTATAACTGTGCGTCCCTTCAGAGTGATGTCGACATTTTCTGGAATGTCAACAGTCTGAGTGCTGAGAATGGTCTTCATTCTCGCAGTAGATGCAGCAAAGAGAGCTACATGGAGCTACTGTTATACTCACTTTACAGATAAGAAAACCAAAGCAAAGAAGGCTAAAGAAATTTGCCCAGCGTCACACAGCTAGTACAAGGGTACTTCAAAAAGTTTGTGGAAAATAGAATTAAAAAATAATTTGAAGCTTTCCATGAACTTTTTGAAAACCCCTCATATGTAGTGGAGCTGGCATTTGAACGCCAGGAATCATATTACAGTTATTTTATGGCACATTTTCTCTTTAATCTGATGAGCTTCTATTTTCCTTTAACATCAGCTTAAATGTTCTTACCTCTATAAAGCTTCCCCTGATTCTGTAGGCAGGCAGTCATGTCTCTGCTCTCAGAATTGAACTTCCTTTCTTCCTTAAATTCACTCAGCAAATATTTATTGAGTACCAATTAGGATCACTATGCTAGGTGCTGGGACTCTAACAGTGAAGGTGACTTAGCCATTGTCCTCAGAAACCAACAATCTACTGGGGGAAGCAAGTAAATGGACCATCCAAGGCAGCTGGATAAGTGCTGTGACAGAAAGAGGTGTTGGAGTGCTGTGAGCAGACAGCAGGGAGCAGCCTCTTGGTCTGGGGAGGAGGATCCAAGGGGAGGGGAGGATGCTTGAACTAAATATTCAAGAGTGAACATTCCAGGTAGAGAGAACACAACATTTAAGGTCAGAGGTGTGGAACTACATGACCTTAATTAAGGGAAGCTCCAAATGGCTCTGCATGGCCAGAGTGAATGCTGTGGGAGACCAGTCGGGCGGGTAGGCAGGGGGCAGGTAAAAGGGTCTTGGATACAAGGGATTTTGAACTTACCCTGAAGGCTTGGTGATACTATTGAATAATTCAAGCACAACTGTGACCCTTGTCATAGCACCATGAGCATTCCCCTATTAAAGCATTTATTACAAATGCCTTTAATTGTGTATACTTCTGTCATAGCACTTACCACAATTCTAATTTCCAGCTGGAAGCAATATGGGGAATTTCTGGAAGGAAAGCAAAATGGAGATGAGACCAGGTTGCAGTAATCCAAGTGAGAAGTGACTGAGAGGAGGGGATGGATTCACAGGTGGAATCTGATTGGATGTTGGGATTAAGTGGGACAATCCAGTCTGGCTTCTGGCTCAGGAGATGGTGGATGACGGGGTTTAAGGGAGAACAGCTCTGGGGGAAACGGTTTACTCAGCACACCTGGGTTGCCTGCCCAGTACTCCCAAGACATGTCTGTTTTCACGACTGGCTCTAGCTAACTCCTCCTGGGCATATCCTGCCTACTAATGTTACTGAGCACAGGTCCAGCTGCCTGCCCGCCTTCAAAAGGAAACCACTCAAAAGTCAAATGCTGGTGAAAATGGAAGTCAGCTTTTATTCAAGAATACCAGTGACCTGAGGACAGATGTTAGGCTCACCCATCTCTCTGATAAACCTGAATGAGAGTGTCCAGGCTAAAGCCGTCTCAGAGACTCAGACTGTAAAGCTAGGGCTTACAGACCCCTCGAGTCTGATGCACAGATTGGGTTACAAACCCTCCACACGCAGGTCTGTGACCTAGGTTAAAAAAAAAAAAAAAGGTTGTGGGAGCCGTAGATATAGAAAAATGAATGGGTTTTAATCAGATCTAGGAGCAACTGTACTACTGGCTTCTCTGAGACTTCTGAGAAGCAGTGTGGATCAGAGCTGTTAGTCTTTTATACTGAAGTCCACAACCCTGGCCACATGGGTGCCCATACACAACTTACATTAAGTATTAACAAGGAACACCTGAGGACATTTACAGCAAATGCTCAGCAAGATTCTGAACATCTGAGGGGCCCTGACATTTTCCTATTTTTCCCAACACAGATTTACTGAGGTGTTTTTTAAAAGGGGGTGGAGGGAATGGAATATGAGAAATGAAAAGCAGGAAGGAAGGAAACATGAGCTGTGGGGGCTCCGTGCACAGAGCCAGGTACAGGATCTCACCAAGGCTCTGATTACTGCTCCCATCATTGCTGTTATCTCAGTCCTGCTGAATAGTACATGTCCTTGGCAAGTTGGCAGCTTCGGGCTGGCTGGAAAACAACTTTACAGTTATGTAAATAATGTCCTCTTTCCCCATAACCAAGGTTCAAAATACCAAATAACCAGGGAAAAGAGGGAACTCAGAGAAATGCATGCCAGGAAAATAACTGCCTGTTTAAAAATTTTTGGAGCCCATGCAGTTTTAGGTCCCAACATGGCTTCAGTACTGTTCACTCCAAAACTGAGTGTTTTTGTATTCTTGAGGACTCAGGTCATGCTGTACCAGAGTGAGCAGCAGCCATGTTTACCCTAACAATGTGGTTTATGTGAGTGCCTGTTTTTGCCCGTGGGGCCAGAGTCTTAGTAGCTGAGGTCAGTCACATGGGTGGATGCTGCATACCTACCTGACTGACCCCAAATAAAAACCCTGAACACCAGAGCTTGGGTGGACATCTGTGGTAACACTTGGATGTGTTGACATACTCTGTTGTCACTCCATGGAAGCGTGCTCTTGGTTTCTCCTAGATTTTGCCCATGTGCCTGTTCCCATTACTGATTTTAATCTGTATCCTTTTGCTGTAATAAATATGGCATAACAGCTTTCCTGAGTCCTGTGAGTCCTTCTAGTGACTCATCAAGCCTTAGGGTGGTCTTGGGGACCACCTGACACAAGGATAATGAATTGTCCCGAACATTTTCGTTTTTGACTTTTTTTCTCTTTTCTTTCTTTTTTTGGCAGCTGGCCATTATGGAGATCTGAACCCATGACCTTGGTGTTATAAGGCTATGCTCTAACCAACTGAGCTAACCGGCCAGCCTTGTTCTGGACATTTTCAATTTGAGGTCTCTGAGACATCCAAGTTTATGTGTCAGGAGGCAATTGGACATGTGGGTTTGGAGCTCAGCAGAGAGGTCCTGGCCAGATAGTGAGATCTGAGAGTCAGCACATAGGTGCCTATTAAAACCATGGGCATACATGAGGCCACAATGGAGAGAGAGAATAGAAGCAGAGGGTAGAGACTTGATATTACTGGCATTTAAAGGCAGGTATAGAAGCAAAGGCTGTTTCTATGGAGTGAAGAGTGAGAGAGTTGAGAATAAATATCAAGAAGCTGTTAGAAGCCACACTTAGGAAGGAGACAATTTTCAAGGAAGTTCAAATGCTACAAAGAAGACAAATAAGGATAGAAAATACTGGCAATACTGTTGTAACTAGTGTATTAGTCCATTTTCTGTTACTTGTAGCAGAATACCTGAAACTGGATAATTTATAAAGAAATAAAATTTCTTATAGTTTTTAAGGCTAGGAAATTGCAATGGGTTAAATGTGTCCCTAAAAGTTCATGTATTGGAAACTTGACCACCACTGTAACAGTGTTAAGGTGAGGAATCCAATTATGGTATTTGAAAGGTGGAGCCTTTAAGAGGTGATTAGTTTGTTAGGACTGTGCCCTCATGAATGGATTGATCCATTCATGGAGTGATGGGTGAAGTTCTGATGGCATTAAAAGGACAGCAAGTGAGGAGGTTAGCTCTCTTACTCAGCCATTTCTCTCGCCATGTGAATCCTGAGTTGCTGTAGGACAAAGGCCCTCACCAGATGTGTTCCCTAAACCTTGGACTTCTCAGTCTCCAAACTGTAAGAAATAAACATCATTCCTTTATAAATTATCCAATTTCAGGTATTCTGTTACAAGCAACATAAACTAACACAAAAGTCCAAAGTCCAGGGTGGCACATCTGGTGAGGGCCTTCTTAATAGGGAGTCTCTACAGAGCCCAGTGGTGACCAGGGTATCTATCACATGGTGAGAATGGCAAGAGAGCTTTCATGTGCTCTTCTTATAAAGCCACCAGTCTACACCCATGATTACCCATTATACCACTAACCCATTACTGCATGAATAGATCCATTCACAAGGGCATACTCCTCACGATTCAATCACCTCTTAAAGGCTACACTTTTCAAATACCGTAATCGGATTTCCCACTCTATTAACCATGTTACAATGGGGATCGAGTTTCCAATACATGAACTTTTGAGGGACATGTTCAACCCATAGCAATTAGCAACTTTAAGGAGGATCTCTCTGCATTTCCTAAGTCAATTTAACCAATATTTATTGAACACCTACTATATGCTGAGGCCTCAATAGATCAGTATAAAATGAAGACACCAGGTAGTTGATTCTACCTAGAGAGAATATCTCCCTGGAGAGAGTACAGGGAGGGGACCTCACTCACTCAAGAGTGGGAGGGGTGGTTGTGTGTACTAAGCTCTCTTAAAGGGTGAATAGGAGTGAACTAGGAGGCACTCACAGTCAGGTGTTGGGTGGCATAAAGGGCAAAGCAGAGGGACAGTGATGAGGGACAAAGAAAGCCTGGAATCTGTTCCCTTGAGGGGAGCTTGGGCATTATCCTGAAGGCATATCCTGGAAGCATTGAAGGATATAATGAAGAGGAATAAAATGCTAAGAGAAACACTTTAAATAATAAATCACCCTGGCAGTACTATGGAGAATGACCTAAGGGAGACAGATCTGGAGACAGGAAGGGCTCTTAGGAGACAGAAGCACACACTTGGATGTGTGGGTGTGAAGTTCTTTCATTTGAATTTGCTATATGAGTTTATTTTGTTGCTTTATTTATTTATTTATTTATTTATTTTTTAAATTTTATTTTGTCGATATACATTGTAGCTGATTAATGCTCCCCATCACCAAAACCTCCCTCCCTTCTCCCTCCCCCCCTCCCCCCCAACCATGTCCTTTCTGTTTGTTTGTTGTATCAACTTCAAATAATTGTGGTTGTTATATCTTCTTCCCCCCCCCCCCCAGGTTTGTGTGTGTATGTGTGTATGTGTGTGTGTGAATTTATATATTAATTTTTAGCTCCCACCAATAAGTGAGAACATGTGGTATTTCTCTTTCTGTGCCTGACTTGTTTCACTTAATATAATTCTCTCGAGGTCCATCCATGTTGTTGCAAATGGCAGTATTTCATTCGTTTTTATAGCTGAGTAGTATTCCATTGTGTAGATGTACCACATTTTCCATATCCACTCATCTGATGATGGGCATTTGGGCTGGTTCCAACTCTTGGCTATTGTAAAGAGTGCTGCGATGAACATTGGGGAACAGGTA
Source organism: Cynocephalus volans (assembly GCF_027409185.1). Lineage (NCBI taxonomy): Eukaryota > Metazoa > Chordata > Mammalia > Dermoptera > Cynocephalidae > Cynocephalus > Cynocephalus volans. The sequence continues at coordinate 73,980,760 of NC_084467.1, read as the reverse complement.
TACCTTCGACTTGATGATTTCCATTCCTCTGGGTATATTCCCAACAGTGGGATGGCTGGGTCGTATGGTAGATCTATTTGCAATTGTTTAAGGAACCTCCATACCATTTTCCATAGAGGCTGCACCATTTTGCAGTCCCACCAACAATGTATGAGAGTTCCTTTTTCTCCGCAGCCTCGCCAGCATTTATCGTTCATAGTCTTTTGGATTTTAGCCATCCTAACTGGGGTTAGATGGTATCTCAATGTGGTTTTGATTTGCATTTCCCGGATGCTGAGTGATGTTGAGCATTTTTTCATATGTCTGTTGGCCATTTGTATATCTTCCTTAGAGAAATGCCTACTTAGCTCTTTTGCCCATTTTTTAATTGGGTTGCTTGTTTTCTTCTTGTTAAGTTGTTTGAGTTCCTTATATATTCTGGATATTAATCCTTTGTCAGATGTATATTTTGCAAATATTTTCTCCCACTCTGTTGGTTGTCTTTTAACTCTTTTAATTGTTTCTTTTGCTGTGCAGAAGCTTTTTAGTTTGATATAATCCCATTTGTTTATTTTTCCTTTGGTTGCCCGTGCTTTTGGGGTCGTATTCATGAAGTCTGTGCCCAGTCCTATTTCCTGAAGTGTTTCCCCTATGTTTTCTTTAAGAAGTTTTATTGTCTCAGGGTGTATATTTAAATCCTTAATCCATTTTGAGTTGATTTTAGTATACGGTGAGAGGTATGGATCTAGTTTCATTCTCCTGCATATCGATATCCAGTTATCCCAGCACCACTTGCTGAAGAGGCAGTCCCTTCCCCAGTGAATAGGCTTGGTGCCTTTGTCAAAGATCAGATGGCAGTAAGTGTGAGGGTTGATTTCTGGATTCTCTATTCTATTCCATTGGTCAGTGTGTCTGTTTTTATGCCAGTACCATACTGTTTTGGTTATTATAGCTTTGTAGTATAGCTTAAAGTCAGGTAGTGTTATGCCTCCAGCTTTATTTTTTTTGCTGAGCATTGCTTTGGCTATTCGTGGTCTTTTGTTGTTCCATATAAATGTCTGAATAGTTTTTTCCATTTCTGAGAAAAATGTCTTTGGAATTTTGATGGGGATTGCATTGAATTTGTATATCACTTTGGGTAGTATGGACATTTTCACTATGTTGATTCTTCCAATCCAAGAGCATGGAATATCTTTCCATCTTCTTGTATCCTCTCTAATTTCTCTCAGCAGTGGTTTGTAGTTCTCATTATAGAGATTTTTCACCTCCTTGGTTAACTCAATTCCTAAGTATTTTATTTTTTTGGTGGCTATTGTAAATGGGCAGGCTTTCTTGATTTCTCCTTCTGCATGTTCACTATTGGAGAAAAGAAATGCTACTGATTTTTGTGTGTTGATTTTGTATCCTGCTACTGTGCTGAAATCATTTATCAATTCCAACAGTTTTTTTGTAGAGGTTTTAGGCTGTTCGATATATAGGATCATGTCATCTGCAAACAGGGACAGTTTGACTTCATCTATTTTGTTGCTTTAAATAAGGTCCCTGAGAAAAATAGGACCATGTCTTATGCTTTTGTAAATTTCCTCTTTCTCTTTAAGCCGAGCATGTGGCCTGTAATGGGCCATATGGGAGAATAGATTTTTGTACTGTGAACCTTTCTGACAAATGCATGTTTTTCAGGAAATTGGTAAGGAAATCCTATCGAAAATTAGTTTCAGAATTGAGATACATTCTAGGATTCAATGTATTGCCCTTACTGTCTTTTACTGTCATATGGATGACTAATCTGGACTTATGGAAGAATTTGTTTTCTTCCTTTAATTGACATGGAATTTTATTCATCCCTACTCATCTTATTAATATTAAGAAATGGACAGGAACACCAGCATTATTTTAATCAGGTTAATTCTAGATATGAGTGAACTATCTTGGGAGGAGCAACCAAGACCCGACCTCCCGCCAACTCTGAAGGGTGGGTCTGCGCAGCTGCCATTGCTAGTGTCTCTCGTCATCTTGTGGCAGTGTTCAGGAGAATGTGGGCCCAACAAGCCCTATGACTTACAGAAACAGGAAGCATATATATTTTTATCCAAAAATTTCATCTGACGTGCATTTCATCAGAATGATAGGACAAATTTGTTATTGAAAATCAGGAGCATACTAGAAAGTTCAGGACTATAGTCTCCACCTAAATCCACTGAAAGAGAAAAATTTAGGTTGGGTTGTTGAGTGGGCAACTGCTGCTGGATTTGTATTGAACTAATGTTTCTTTGCTTCAAAAACAGCTCTTCTGACAGCATGGTTGACCTGCCAGGGAAAATGCTGGGTCATAATAACCCAGTAACTATGGTTGTGACTCAGCCAGGACTTGACCATTTAGGTCACCTGTTACCATGCAGTGCTGTTGAGATATGAAAGCTTCAATTTTCTACAAGCCACATTTAAAAAGGTAATATCAAATAGGTGAAATTAGTTTTAATAATATATTTCATTTAACCCAATATATCAAAAATATTATTTCAAACTATAATCAACATAAAATTATTAACATATTATTTACATTTTTTTCACACTGTCTTTGAAATCCAGTGCACATTTTATACTTACAGCACATCTCAGTTCAGACCAGCCACCTTTTAAGTGCTCTGTAGCCACATGTATGCAGTGGCTTCTGTATTGGACTACGCAGCTCTGGTGAGTGCACAGAGAAGGATTATTCCAAAGGGAAAATGTTCCATTTCTATTAAGTGAAGGCAATTGATTTTCTGGCAGTGTTTATAGGGATATCTTTTGTTGTTGTCTAATTCCATCCTTCCTTTTCCCATTGAAGCACTCAGTATTGTAGCTTAAGCTCTGGAGAGGAGAGAAATATGAATAAAGTAAGGTTGCTGTCCTTAAGGAACTTAGTTTGGTGAAACAGGCACTAAAACAATGATTGTGCTAGATGGGGTATGTTGTAAAATACCATGTGAACATAGAGAAGAGAGTAAAAAGACCCCAAGATAAAATTAAAACCGTGCTTCCCCATAGCACAGTGCTGTTGACCTATTAACCATTCATTTCTCTCACTGCACCTCTATCCTTTCTGGAGCTTTCATTTGCCCAGAGCTCACTATATTCCTTTTCTATTGCTGCATAACAAATTACTACAAGCTTGGAGGCTTAAAACAACACACTTATTATTTCACAGTTCCTGCAGGAGCCTGACACAGCTGCCCTGGGTGCACAGCTTGGGTGGGGAGAAGGGGGAAGTGTCACAAGGCTGCAATCCAGGTGTCAGCCCAGGCTGGGGTCTCCATGGAGGCTCAGTGAGGAAGAACCTGCTTCCAAGCTCGCTCGGGTTGTTGGCAGAATTCAGTTCCTTGCAGCTGAAGGATGGAGATATTCTGCTTCTTGCTGGCTACGGGGTGGGAGCAGAGGACGGGAGCCACCTTCAGATTCTAGACGTCACTCACAACTCCTCGCCACATGGCTATACCCACATAGGCAGCCCACAACACCGCAGCTTGCTTCCCAAAGCCAGCGACAAGAGATTCCAGCAAGACAAACCCTGTAATCTCACGTACACAATTGTGTGTGTGATCGTGGACACATCACTTATGTGATAACTTTTGCCAGTTCTAATGGTCAGAAACAAGTCACAGGTCATGCCCACACTCAGAGGACATGGACTAGCAAGGGAGGTGGGGATCAGCCACCCTGAAGTCTGCCCACCCCCCTGCCCACTCCACCTGATGTGCCAACTCTCTAGAATACTGATCATATTGGGTATTTTAATAGTCATACCTTTTGTTAATTCAAACCCTTCTTGAAGTAGAGATAGGGCTCACAAAATATAAGGTGAACCACAATTCCTGCCTGGCATCTGGAGGTTTGCCAAGGGAGCAGGTTAATTTCAGGCTTTTTACAGTTTTTTTGTTAGATATGGTATCTTTAGCCCCATAATTAATTTTTAGTTAATCTCCACTTATTCTCTTGGATTGGATTTAAGGGGAGGGGCCTAACTTAGTGCTGGAACATGCCCCATCAGGTGAGTTGAATTAGAGTTTAGCTGGCCTGGCATGGGTCTGAGGCCCAGAGGGACAGAGTGAAAACCAGAACCCCAATCTGCTGGTACAGGATCCTTTCCTGGATCATCAGGATCCCTTATAAATATGTCTAATGGCAAACTTGTATAGAGAATTGTTGATGTATCCTTCTGTGAACAACATCACCACATAGCTGGTTGATATAGGAAAATTAAGGAAAACAAATTTTTAGGAAAGTAATTGAAATTGGTGGGATAATCAAGGCAAACCAGTGGCAGCTTGTGTTTTTTAATTTTATTTTAGTAATATTATTTTTTTACACTCTATGATGTTATTGTGGAGCAGTTGGGAGGGAGAGGGGAAAGGGGGAGGAAATGTAATGGAAGAAGGAGGAAGGAGGAGGGGTGGGGTCGAGGCCTGTGGCACCCCCCTCATTCCCACAGGGGATACTGGGGGGCTTCCAGTGGTGTCTTGGTCATTGCTGGGCTGGGTGCAGATGTCAGGGGGCACATGGCAAAAGCCCTCACCTCCCACCACCCCAGCTCAGGAACCTGGGGCCCTTCTTGCTGTGACTGTGTGTGTGGCAGAGGTGGGAATGAGGCCCGAGGCCCCCCACTGTCCCAGCTCAGGAGAGCCCAGGGAGCTTCCTGCAGCAGCTCAATGGTTGTCACTGGGGTGGTTGCATGTGTTGGGGGTGTGTGGCCAAGGCCCAAGGCCCCCACCTTTGGGACTGGTTGCTGGTGTCAGGGGGCATGGCGGAGGCCCCCAGCCCTCCACCCTTTCTGACTTGGTAGCTCAGGGGACTTCAGGTCCTTCTAGGTGTTATAGGTGTTTTTTGGTGAAATGAGACCTTTACTAGTTGCTATCAAACTTTGTCTCTGATTGTGGGTACTCTGTTTTTTCTTTCAGTTCTGTGTTGGATTATTTGCTGTTCCCACCACTTAAACTCTACATTGGAACTAGTTTGTTGTGCTTTGCTTACTTCTAAAATGGAGGAACTTCCTGTGGGGAACAGTACTTGGGCTCTGTGGTTGAGCTGAATTGCTGCTTTGCTGCTGATTTCCTGGGGAAGGCTCTTTGTGCAGCTCAGGTTTTAATTGTTGACTTTGTAGGTACTTCTGGGTCTAGTGCAATCTGGTGCACCTGGGTTGTGTAGAAACTCTGGTCTGGGCCTGAGTCTTTACATCAAACTGCATGCCCTGCAGTTCTATATTCCTGACTAGTCTCCTCTGAGTGGTCCTTTGCTGACTGGGGGGCAGATCAGCTGTCCTTGCTGTGCCCCAGTGTTCCCCCAGTGGGCCCATTTCCCTCACCATCTGCACTCTAAGTACTTCCCATGGGATGGGCCATGCTCCAGTCCCTTGTGACGACTCACCAGCCTCTCAGAGGCTCCTTTTTTTCAGTGTTCTGGCTCCTCACTCCTATGTGGGTCCACAGGAACCCTATTAGTGGTCTTGCTGGCCTGGGGGCCACAATGGCCCTCTTCTCCACAGCCACTGCCAAGCAACTTCATCCAAAGGGCACAGCTGCAGCTTTGCCAGCTGCTGCTCCATGCACTCAGCAGCTCCAGCCTTGAAGTAGCCGGGGCTTGAAATGGTCAAAGCGGTTCTTTCTCTCATTGTGGTTTCTCCTGCCTTCACGCACCCTGTAGGTCTCTCCTCCTCTTCCCTTGAGCTCTAGCAGCCCCAACTTGGCTGTCATTGCTTTTTTTATAATGGTAACTTGGTTGATTAGTGGGAGAGAGTGATGTTGGGGACCATCTATTCCACCATCTTTACTGGAAGTTGGCAGCTTGTGTTTAAAATTAAAGTCCAGCTGTAAAGCATGGCATTTACCTAAAGTGGTTTTTAAAAGTAACCAATATAACACAAAGCCCAGTGGGTCAGGACCATGTAGACATTGGCTCATTTCTCTGAAACTGCCTGGTGTCAGAGATGCCTGTTTAATGGACACCATGAAGGGGGTCCCCTGGCAGTGACACTCTACTCTTCTGTAGGAGGTCCAAGGTCCTTTGTATGTATTCCTATCCTCAAATAGCATTTGCTTTTGACCCATGGTGTTTCCATATTCCATGAAGAAAAATTTTTAAATATGGATAAAAGTATCTCAAAAGTATCCAGAGAGTTCCAGAAGATTTCATACACACACACACACATACACACACACACACACACACACACACACACACACGCACAATGTTTTAGTTGGGATCTTTCAGGTCAATACATTTAAACTGCATCATTATTTAAAGTTGTTAAATGAATGTTTAATAATTGTATAGTCTTTCCTCATTAGACCAAGGTTTTCAAGCATACATCTTTGCATAACTGTTTATTTATTTGTTTAGCATAAATTCCTGAATTGCAACTATTAAACCAAGAGGCATACATATTTTTAATGCTTTTGTTATGTTTCCAAATCACCCTCAGAAAGAATGTTACTAATTCACACTTCCACTAGCTCTACATGAAAGATCCTATTTGACGTTTTTGATGTTGTTACTTTTGCTGACTTTATAAAGTATTGCTTTTCTTAGCTTTTGTTTCTTTCACTACTGAACTTGAAGATTTTTTTTCCATATTCATTGGCCATTTATATTTTTTCTCCTTCAAGTCTTTATTACTTTTCAGTGAGGCCTAACCTGACCACCCTATTTAAAATTGCAAACCACACTGACCCCTGACATTCCTGATATCCCTTTACCCTGTTCTGCTGTATCTTTTTTCACATGGTAATTGTCACTTCAAACATAATATAAAATTTACTTATTTATTAATAAGTACTTCCTCCCCAGCCAAGTTCTGGGAAGTGGAGGGGACTCAGAGTACATCTCATATACAACCTCCTCCTTTGCTTAGATAAAAGACAAGACAAGCTCTTATTTGTCTGGAGCTGCATCTCCTGTCCTTACGTGACTGGAGATAGCTATTTGACCCAGACTTAAAGGTTATACCCAAACTGAATGGAAAGTTTGGAAAATTATCTCATTTCCTAATTTTTTATTCATGTATATGTGTATTCATACACATACATATTAATATGTATTTGTGAATATAGTTTTATGTGTGTGTGTTTTAACATTTTAAAGTTTCTGAAACTGGGTTATGTTTTATACTCAATGTGTACATTACATATGCTTGGCTTGTTTTCCTGAAAAACTGTTATTAAATTCATTGTTCATGTCTAGTTCATTACACTGTATCTTAAAATTAGGAAAATATAGAAAGTGAACCCTAGTACCACTGTCAGTGTTTAGATCACAACTTTAGACCTCTTGAAAGATTGTTACAATAAAAATATGCTTTGCTTAAATTCCTCAAAGGAGTATTCAGCATTCTTATTCTTAACGTTTAGTTTATCTTATTACTTATTACAGAACAAAGTCACCCAACAAATATTTATAGAGTGCCTACTATATATCAGGCACTGTTCTAGGTACCTTGGATACATTAGACTATAGCTGGGTTGGCAAACTTTTTCTATCAAGAACCAGATAATAAACATTCAGGCTCTGCCAGCCAAGATGTAAAATCAAGGGTATTATGTTCCCACAATTTTCTTATTGATTAAATTCATAATAAGATAACAATAATCAGTATTAAAGTTGGTTTTCTCTATCATCAAAATTTAAATGTTCATTGGTTAATGCTGATCTGTAATGAAAATTTACATATTTCATCCTTAAAAATTTTCTTCCATGCAGATAGGTACTGCCTAATACCAATATTTATGCATGAACTTTTGATTTTAATTGAGCATATTCATTGTTTGGAAGGCATTTTTAGAATCAGGTTCTTGTCTTAATATTTGCCTTTTAGCATGTTGTTACATTGCAAATTAACCACTTCCATCTGAGGATTAGATGGAAGCTCTTCAATTGCACAGTTAAATGGATTTTGAAATATGAAAACTTCCTTTGCATTTGCATTGAGGTCTGAAAAGTATTGCTGGAATTATACTTGGAGCTCAGAAAATATATCTGCTATGAATTTGTGTGGGAATGGAGATCTCACTTCTTGCTTTAATTTTTGACAGCATGGGAAGTGTATAAAACAGTTTGACATAATTTGTGATTCATTTAGTTGTGGTCAAAATGACTTTACAACAAAATAATTTTCACATGTAAGTCTTATCTTGCCTTGTGATTTTAGGTTAAATTCACTAAAAAAAATTAAGTCTACAGCAAAAGCTAATTTCCAAAGCTATTCAGTGCTCAAAAAGAGTGAATAAGGGTGATTCTTCCTGCTTAGAAAAATTTTGATTTTTGCAATGAGCTCAAAAAATTACAGTAAAACTTAACCATTGCAAAGCCATAAAACTGATGTGTAACTGGGAAAGTCATGATATTCAGTTTCTATTTTGACAAACATCCATGACAAAGGTTAAGTCCATGAGAATGTAAGAAAATAATCTAAATGATTCATTTTCAGAAATGGCTTATCTGAGGGTGTTTTAACTGATTCAGGCTCAGCCCAAAAGTTGTTTGACTGGTCCAGCCCACTCCCAGAGGGTCACTGAACAGATAGAGCTCTCCTTGAGATGGTAAGTAGTTACTGGCCCTTACTGTTTATTTGAACAGATAAAGCTCTCCTTGAGATGGTAATGAGTTACTAGCCCTTTATTGTTTTCTTCGTTCCCTAGTGTTTCTCCTTTCACACGGTTTCAGTGGGCCTTTTTCACAGACTTGTCCTGAGCCCTCAGACAAATTTCTTACAAGGGGGTAATAAATTGGGGCAATAAATTTTAGGCACCATCTGGGAAGATTGTGCACCCTGTAGTATTCTCTAGACAAATGAGAAAGCAGGGGGAGGGACTTGTATATTAGGGAATAAATTGCTTGCTACAGCCCTTTTCCATGTGCCTGCCCTTTAGACACCTGAACTTTAATTAAAGTTTCACTTCACTGTACCTCATGTGTCCATGTTCATCCTTTGGCATTGGACAGGTGAGGGCATTTCTCACAGAGAACAAAGGAAGTTCACCATTGGCACCACTATTTCAAGAACACATAGCTATAGTGTCACTGCAAAATAAATCCAAATAGATTCAACTCTCTGGAAGGTACCTGCTGTTCAATATAGACGTTTACCACCATTAGTCGTAACACATCTTTGTAGATTCTACTTCAGATTATACTGAATTAATGTTTTCTAGATGTCTTTGAAAATATTCTCACCTGTTGTTGTTCCATGTCAGGTATGCATATATGCTAATTCTTCAGTCACATCAAACTTGTCTTTTACTTCTTGAATAAACAACAGGGCAGTATCAGTAATATCTTTTGACTCATCAAGAACTAAGGAAAACCATTCAAAACCTCTTGCTGAGGTGTTTTAGATTAACTGTTGACGTTGCTCCCAATGTCCCCAACTCTTTGAATAACTGTTCTTGCCAAAAAGCCAAGAGTCTTAAATAAATTCATTTTGTCCAGACACATTGCTTCAGCTGCAGCAATTAAATACACTTAACTAACTCACCACTGGCAAACAGTGTTTCTTGCTTGACTAACAGATGAGCCCCTGGGAAACTTAGATTTGTTGCAGGTATTTTCATTTTTAATTTTTGTGAAGAAATTCTGCTATGAGAAGATATTCTACTTTAAATTTTCTAATTTTTCTGACCATTGCTTTCCATGAGTTGGGAATACTGTGATGAGTTCTTAGTCTGATAATGTCAACAGACATTTTATTCTTTTATCAGTTATAGTATCATTACATAATAAAACAATGCTTTGATATCTAATATAACAAAATGATCCACATTCCACTGTTTCTTAAGAGTGCAACATTTAAAGTCTACTTTTCTTGTTTTGTCATGTGGGCATGTACAAGTAATAAAAATAATTTTTAAATGTGGTATGTTGAAACACGTGGCACTTGAATCATTGTTGTATTATAACTACAGTTATTAGTGCACAGGTACAACTGAGCAGTAGTCCTAAGCAATGACAGCATACAGGCCCTGTCACAACCACTCAACTCTGCTGTTTTAGCATGAAAGCAGTCATAGAGAATATGTAAATGAATGAAAATGATTACATTTATATAAAACTGGAGTTATGGTCATTGAAATTGAATTTCATATAATTTTTCCATGCCTCAAAATATTCTTCTTTTGAGAGAGACACAGTCATGAGCTTGACCAGGCAGGGGTCACCATCCCAGCTGCTAGATTGCTCTTCAAGGGGCATGACCAGAAGTTCTGGTCTCATCATAGAAAATGTGAGTTTGGTCCTGTGTGTTACTGATAGAAACCCAATCAGAAGTAACTTAGACAAAAGGGGAATTTGGTGACTCGTGGAACAAACTATTTAATAAGCATTAGCAGTTCAATGCCCTAACAGAACAGAATGCCAATCTGCAGTTCAAAATACAGAGCAAAGGATCCATCCCACTAGGAGATGGAGCTGGCAAGGCCTGTGGAGGTGGTCAGGATCCCAGAGCCATATGCAGACTCTAGTCCTCACAGCATCTAAGCAGAAACCCAATCCCATGGACCAGGCAGGCCAGTGGTTCTCACCCACAGCTATGTGGCAAGAAATTAATCACAATAAATTATTAATGCTTATGAATGAATTCCTTTTCTAATGTTATTTAGGGAAAATTCAAATTTTTTTCCATTGTCATTTCCACACAATTGCATTTCATTAGTTATTTTTTGAGAGGGCTAGAAAGGTGTGGTCAACCACTAGCAGGCAGGGTGTATGCTGTGCACATGAATGTCACAAGGTGGGGAGCGGTGGAAAAGACACCAGACAGGGAAGCAAGACTGCTTTCAAGAAATGACCCACCGCAGTGTTCCTATAGGAGCCCAGAGTTCAGTCCCCCAGAGATTGTGGTGACAGCCATGCAGGTAACTGTAGGCCCCACAGGTGGGCTACTGCTGGTGTTGGTTGGGTTTGCTCCATAATCAGATGGCTCTCAACCTACAGGTTGAAGTTTATCACTTCTGCCTCAAAGTCACAAAATATTCTTTTCATTGAGGTTTGAAGGAGCTGGCTGTAGCTTTTCTCCTGGTACATTTTATCCCAGAGTTCCTGCAGAAAACAGTCTGCCTGACCCACTGCTGCCTGACCGTGACTCTGGGGGAAGGTGGTCAGAAATGAGGTCCTCAAGACCAGAGTATTGGGTGCCTTGGATTGAATATTACCCCCAAACTTAATCCCCACTCTAACTATTGAGGATGGGAAATCCTATTATGGTAATTGAAAGGTGGGGCCTTGAAGAGGTGATTAGATTGTGAGGACTGTACCCTTGTGAATGAATTAATAATGGTGGTCACAGGCAGAGTTCTGAGAGCTTTAAAAGAAGAACACATGAGAGTCTCTCTCTCTCTCTCCTCCATCATTTTGCTATGTGATATCCTGTGTTTTTGAAGTCACCACCAAAGAAAGCATTTACCAGATGTGTTCTCTGGACTTTGGACTTCCCAGCCTCCAAAATTGTATGCAATAAATTTTTTTTTCTTTATAAATTACCCAGTTCCAGGTATTTTGTTTGAAGCAACAGAAACAAATTAATACATTGGGGTTGCATTGAGTATGTTTTTAAATTTTCTAATAAATGACATAGTAAAGTGAGAAGAATGGGGAAAGTAATGCTGATGGCAGAAAGATGGCACAAGTCCTGGAAATTTTGCCTCCAAACCCTACCCACCTATTGCTCTGCCTACATGTAAAGGGCTCTCTCCTTAAACAATAACTTGGGCAGAAATCCTATTTGCAGCTCACAGAGGCTAAGGATAATTTTCAGAAGATGAATTATTATATAATTGACTCAAGTGAGTATTTGAGTAAATAGGGGAAGCTAGTACTGGCTCAGTTTGGTGCGGCTTGTTTGGGTAGCCTCATTTTTCTTCTCCTCCCAAGGACAAGATAAAGACATGACGTCTTTGTGCCAGAAGAGTTCTCTTCAACAACTGCAGTTAGGGATGGAGCTCATGAGAGGAGGTCCTCAAAGAAACCTGTGGCAGAAGGGCCGTCCCCCAGCGCTCCTGCATGGTGGCTTGAACTCCATTCGCAGTGGCTGGGTGTCTGAACTGGTCCTTGAACTGTGCTCATAGTTACAGGAGCCACAGCCTGCAAGATTCACCCCTGAACACAATGGAGCACTTCGCATGCAGTGTGAGAAAGCTGCTTATCAGCCTCTGCACCTGGGAAAAAGAGAAGACTCAATCCTAATGTGAAAATTCTCACTTTAGGTGAGTTGTAGAAATAAACAAAAATAATATCCCCAACGGGATTCCAAAAGAATCCTCATCTCTAGAGTCTATTTTCACTCCCAGAACATTGCATTTTCACCTTGTCCTGTCCCCAGCAGTTATCTCTAAATGTTTCTGGTTTCTGTTTTGAGTTTAGAGGGCCTATCTTTCCCTGCCCGTGTGCACCCCAGGAGAAACTTGAGTGCAGAGGGCCAGGGAACAGGTGCCTTTGCAGTTCAGTTTTACTCCTATAAGGGGCAATGTGTCCTTTAGGATAATACAGCTAAATCATGCCAACAGAAGGGATATAATTCTCTTACATTTGAGTGTATGCTTTATAAACAGCCAAAACGTACAGGAATAAAAGTAAGGCAGGACATGACTACATAAGGAAACATTCTTACTGGGTAATCAGCCAAGTCAGAGGTAGACAACTGTCTTCTGTGGGGTCAACTATGAATATCTGAGTCTTACAGACTGCTCTGTGTCCTCACCCAGCTCAGGGCTTACTCTCTGAAACTGATAGAGAAAGCTGCCATCTGCAGACACAAAATTGTTTAGTGTCAAACTGTATTTACGAAGGTTCAGGTCAGAGCATCTCTACAGACAGTGCCTAAGAGAGATCATCACCCCACCAATTTTAAGAAATGTAGAGAGAATTTTAATTTTAAGTGACTCATTTAACATTAGCAGCAGCCTATTAAGTTGTCTATTTTGAAATTCCACTCTATAAAACTTTCAAAAGGCTTTTAAATACATGTTCAGCTCTGTTATGGCGTGTGAAAAACATTATTAAAAAAAAAAAAAGATTTTGAATGCATAAGGAATAATGGGCTGATCCTCCCACTATAGAATATTTAGAGTCTGAGATTGCCTATGCCTTTCTCTGTGTCCCCTGCATGGGGACAGTCACACCCTGGGACAATACGAAGGAAGCACTCCTTTACCATCTCCTATTGGAGATGGTGGAAGGACAGGTTGGTTAAAAGCCTTAGGGGCTACATTCCAGTTCTGGTCCTGTCATGGCCAAGCTGTGTTTCTTTGGGCAAGTTCAACCTCTCTGAGCCTAGTCCAGTTCAAAGTCTTTGACTGATAAATGTGAGACACTGCCACTACATGCTGGAGGGATCCTCGTTCAATCCTGAGTCACATCCCCATACTGCTGACTTGGAGGCTTCAACATTGATGCAGGAGAATGAAACATAAGGAGGTGTAAGGCTTTTGAGGTCAGAAAATTTGCAGCTTCAAGACAACATCCCCCCTCCTTCCAGCTCATTTGAATCCCACAACAATCACGGAAGCATAACCTTCAGGTAATAATATTACTCCCTTTTAAGAGACGAACAAACTGAGCTTTGGTGGGGTCAGGTAATTCACTCATAAACACAGAGCTAATAAGCAGCCTAAGAAGAACCTGGGCCTTTAACTCTGAGTACCGCAGACTTTCTACCTCACTTGCTGCCTCTTGTCAGCGTCACCCAGGTGCTGGCTTTTACTTCTTGAAGCCTTTATTTTCACCCAAGCAGAACTTGAAGGGGAAATCGGCCCTTTAGGTTTCCACAGAGGAACATCTACCCTACAAAGCATTGTAATGTAGATCTCACTAGAGACATTATTTCAATGCATGGGGTTATAAAAGCTGGATGATTTCACTTTGTACTTCCACACTCCACAGCATCATCACTTCCACAGGTGGGTCTTCTACAGTGTCTTCTCTGTCTCAGCCCCCACCGGGCTGCAGGTGACTAGAGGAGGGAGGGAGGGAGAGAAGAAAGAGAAAGAGGGAAGGAGGACGCCCAGGATGCCATATGAAAACAATGAAGTAGATAGTGCACTCCCAAAGCAATGACTGTAACCCACAATCTAACCACACCCAGCAGAGAGGGGCAACTTCAGAATTTCCACAAAGAAGGGTCTTGCTTAGGGGTCCCAATCTAGCTGGAGGGGGACGTGTCTCGAAGCTGCATGTGCCCAGCAAGCACACTGTTTTTGTTTAGCTTGTGTGCGTATCTGGGGTGACAGTAGCAAAACAGCAACATGATTACATGTTTGGGTGGAGGAAAAAGAAGACAAAGACAGTGACTTTGGTCTCTTGTGAAGGAAAAAGGCACAGAGGCGCTGATGAACATTCCTGCTGTAGAGAACTCACCATCTAGAGAGGGAGGCGGGGGACACACACCTGCTGAGTCAATCTGCAGCAGGAGGAAACCTGGGGGCAGGTGTAGGGGGCAGGGCCTGCAGCTGCCTGGCATGGCTAAGTGCTCTCTCTGAGTCTTCTAATATTTAAACTTAACACTGAGACCAGTTTTTCTTTCCTCCCCAGACCTGCTGACTACCATCCCCTACTATCCCTGAGCCAAAGAGTAACTTTAGCTTATGTGACCCCCAGCTGGGGAGGCAAAGACAAGCTTCCTTGGGAACTAGAGCAGTTAGTTTATGGAGCCAAGAGGCAGCCAGGCCCCGTTTTTAAGGGCGGGGAGCCCCCATTCCCTGCCATGTGGTCTTTCTGTCTTTCCTTCAATGGGGCCAGTTCAACACCGGGCCTGACTCCTCCCATAGCATTGCCCAGTTTGTTTAAACACTTACAGTTGTATATAAAGTTTGTGGATAGAAAAAAAATACTAGAAGAAATACTTCAAACATGTGCTTATTTCTGGATGATGCGACATAAAGATGTTTTGTTAATTTTTTTCTTCATGCTCTTCTGTGTTTTCCAATTTTTTTTTTACAATGAATAAGCATTACTTTGGAGAGCAGGGAAAAAAAACTGATGTTGCTTAAACAAAACAAAAAACACGAGTGAAGAGAAATCTGGATGAGGAGGCAGGAAGGTGGAAATGAAGACCAAAACCCAATCTCAGAAAACCCGAACGTCTTAACCAGGCTGCTCGCTCTACCTCCGACGGCCCAGCTCGGCCGCCCGCGCGCCCCGCACCTCGGCCGGCAGAGGGCGCCATGGGGCGGGCGCCGCCGCATCCTCGCCCTTCGCGGGTTTGGTGCCCCGGACGGCAATTCTCAGAGTCCTGCAGGAAAGTGGAGAAGAGAAGTCGTCGCAGCGCCGCGGGAGAGCCAGCGCGGAGGTGAGAGCACCTTGCTCCCAGCGAAGCGGGCTCGGGACGCAGCTGTCATCCTAAGCAGAAGCGCGCCCTCACCGCACCCGGCCGCAACCGCCAGCGCGGCTGCTCCGACCCCCCTCGCCAGCCTCTGCGCCCGGGCCTCCGTCCCCGGGGCTCTACCCTCGCCGGGACGCGGCTCTGGTCACCCAGTGCGCCCCAGGGGAGCGCCTGACGAGACCCCCATTGCCTCCAAAAGCGATTGCAGTGGTTTTGCAATTTTAAAATAACTTAGATAAGTAATACATACGTAGTAATATGTTGTGAAAATCCAAATAATGTGTGTGTGTATGTATTAAAAAGTCAGTGTCCCTTCACCATGACCAACTCCCTCTCCAAAGATAACTGCTAGTGATGGTTCTTAAATGCATTCCTATGCTTACAATCAATATAGCTTGTGCTATCTCTATGTATGTTTGTCCGTCCGTCCATCCCTGGAACAATTTTTTTTTTTTTGGAAGCATGGCCGGCTCGGGGATCCGAACCCTTGACCTTTGTGTTATCAGCCCCTTGCTCTCTCTACCCTGGAAGAGTATTAATCAGAATGTTAACAGTACTAATAATTTCTAGGTGGCAGAATTAGAAATTATTCTTGTTTTCTGAATGTTCCGCAATGAAAATATGTGTGGTGGTGGTGGTGATTTTTAAATCCCATCTACTCTTGAGGCTGCCCTCACTTCGACACAAACAGACGAACTCTGGGTGGCAGCTCTGAGTCCTCCTGTCTTGCGTGGAGAGATTCATGATCATCTCCCGCCTTCTCCAAGCGGCACTTTGGGTCTGCTGGTGACAGAACCGGAAGTTTGTAGCTAGGTGATTAATGACTTAAGGGGCGTGGCTACTGCCTGTATTTTTACCAGCACCAGGAGTGGATTAATGAGAAGACGTTGGGGCTGGCGGGTTCGCCCAGTTGGCTAGGGTGCGGTGCTGGTAACACAGAGGTCAAGGGTTCCTTACCTGTCAAAAGCAAAAGCAAAAAAAATCCCTTATGGCTTCTGGGAAATAATAATGCAAGTGTGATGATGGTGCTATCAAGACCGTGTGGATTAAAAACATTTACAAAGGAACATTTTTTCTTTTTGATTTTTGCAAAGCAATTTCGAAAATGTTCTTTGATTTTGGAGGCCAGAGAACTCAAGGTCCGATTTGAAGCTTGTACTAACCAAGCCAAAATCTTCATTGTCTTTGGGAGTTACGTAGCGATTACAAGGCTTTTCCCCTTCTTCCCTGCAGAAAGGGGTTTGTGCTCCATTCTTAGCACATGGAACCCAAAACCCAGGTCTGCACGGGATGATTGTGAGAAGCAGGTGGGCAAAGTCTTGCTGCCGGCGGGGGTGGTCTGATTTGACTTTTTTACATGTAAATGATTTATTTAACATACGTGCATTTTAAAAATCACAATTTAAACAGTAGATTAAAATGTTTAACATTTTGGTAACGAATGGAGGAAAGAGACAAGAGTCCTGTTTCTGCCTTTCCTTCCCTGTGGATCCACTTCTGATAAATTCTTATTGAGTACCTACTCCACAAGCCGGTATGATCCGCAGTGGGGCCAGGGAGAACCAGATGGCCCAACTGTCAGGCAGGGAATGGACAGAAAACCTGGTTTCCAGGCTTGTGGGAAATGCATTGCTCCAGAGGATCTCAGATGTTAAAATTTCACCAAGAAGCAAACTTCCAAAATAATTTTAGGAAGTGGTGGTGGTGTGCCAACTTTAAATGTTACCAAATAACGTCAGTAAAAAAGAACCTGTCATCTAGTGGCACTACTGTTTTTACAAAAGGAAGGACATGTTGACAACAAAAAGGACATGAGCTGAGAATAAAGGACTGTCAAATAAACTTCACCTTATAAAATATTTTACCATATTTTCCTTAACTTTTTATTTTTCCGAAGTGGAAATGTTGTTACCAATTTGCATTTTGCCCATTTGCCCAATGACAATAATTGAATCTTTATTTGATGGGAGCTAGTCTCACAATATTTTAGGATCATGGTGCTAAATATTAATGAACAGTGCTCGTACATTGAGGCAAGAAATGCTAGGTATTTGGCTGAGTTTATACTAATCCTGACTTTATACTAGGATCTTCTACTGATCTTATACCCACACTATAATTTAGAAAAGTATACTACCATTTATTTTGGTTTTAGATTGGTTTTGTTTCTGTTGGGTTTGGATTTATAGTAATTTCCAGATAATTGATGGTCCTTTTACTTGGATTCTTGCATTTGAAAGCTGTCTGCTAGTGACCACCCAAAGAATTGAGCACTTTTATATCATATTCTTTGTACTAAAGTCTTTTCCAAATTATAATCATTGAATTTTAAGAAAGCAATGCTTTGAAGGTGGGTTACACTAGCAAACAACTTAAAATGAGGACAACAGGAATCAGTTGAAAGGAAAGGGGGTGCTATATACAAACATACTTTTAAAAAATCTTTTCTAGAATTGAAGCAAATACTAGGACCAACGACCAACTTCCCATCTCTTGAAAGCAATCATAAGGGCATTAAATCCCCCAGAAGCTGAAAGCAGTTTGTAGGAGAACTCCCCGAATCTGTCAGAGCCTTCAGCGTGTCTCTAGACCTGCTGACGTTGTCCAGCCCCCAGGCCTGGCAGAATAATTACAAGGCAGCTCCCTGGCCAACGAAAGAGGCAGGAGTTTTTCTGGACACAGGCTCTATTGTATTACAGAGTAGAAATGGAATCCTCAACCTTAAATATGACTTTTTTTTCTAAACTTGAAATTAGCTGTTAAAGTATTTCAGCCAGGGAAAGAAAAAGCCTTTGGTGGTTTTCCCTTGTCTTCTAATGGAAAGATTCGACCCAGGTCCTGGATGTCTGGGAAAGGGGTGCATCTGCAGCTTCGAATTCCTTGAGCTGCAATTCCCAAAGAACCTTCTATTAGAATTGACTTTGCAGAGGATTCACACCGCATCGGCACTTCCCTGGGCTTCATCCTTGCCTCTGTCCCCTCAGTCTTTTCTGGTTCAGCCATCCCAAACTTGTGGCTGCTGCTGTTACGTAGACCCACACAACTCCTGAGTCGGTACCTCCAGCCCTGACTTCTTCCCAGTGCTCCAGACACGTTTTTGTCTGCTTGCTGAATGTTTCACCCAACAAACACCTTAAGCTCAGCGTATCCCCAATCAACCTAACCACATTGTCCCCACCACTGGCAGCCTCCTCCATCCTCTGTATTCCTTTTTTTATTTTGGAGAGTAGCATTACCATTTACTGAATTGCTCAAGCTGAAATTTTGGTGCCATCCTAAACTCCATGGCCCTCATCCACCCCCACTTCCTAATGGTCACTGAGGACTGTACTCTTCTGCCCTAATCCATCTCACCCTCTTATTCTCTTTTCTCCTTCTCATTGTCACCGCCCTAGTACAGGCCCTCATCACATCTCACCTGGACTGGAACAACTACTGTCTAACTGGTCTCTGGGTCACAGTATCACCTCACCAGAACCCATCCATATAGGTGTCAGGGAGATCGCTGTGAAACGTAGCTCTGTTTACATCTCTCTGCTGCTTAAACCTATCTGGCGATTCTTCATTGCCAGCAGGATAAAGTCCAAACTGCTTGGCATGTCACCTCAAGTCCTTCCCCTCTGGCTCCCAACATCTCAGTTTCCTCCTCTGACGCTCTCCACCATGCATCCCATGGGAGAGAGCACAGATTGCCCCCAATTTACATTCTCTCTTTCTTCCTGATTAGAATAATAGCAAATTGGTGATTACATTTCCTAGCCTCTCTTTCAGTTAGATGTGGGCAGGTGACGAAGTTCTGGACAATGGAATGTAAGCACAATTATCATGTGAGCATCCCCGAGACCTTTTTCAAGGGGGAGCTGGCACGTGTCCTTTCCTTTCCTCCTTTCTTCCTCCTATGGCCTGGAACGCAGATGTGACGGCTTTTATCTTGGACCATGAAGATGAGGAGCACACCCCAGGGAAGGAGGAGCAGGGAGGTGGAAGGGGCCAGGAAGCAGAACTGCCAGAGCCTGACGACCCACCTCTGGAATTTCCTGTGACAAAAAATTTCTAACTTGGTCAAGCCACTGTTATCCTGGGTCTCTGTTTCTTTCTGCTGAGCCTAAACCTAACTGACACAGAATTTGGTGCCAGATATGGGTTGTTGGAGGTAACTCCAGGCTTATCTTTTTCTTTCTTTACACTCCATAGGAATTCAAAAAGCCAGCCAACCCCACAGTCTTTGAATTCTTTACTCTTGCCATAAAGGTTTATTACCATAGCGTTTGGCCTTCCAACATTTGATTTTTATGGATTTTTTTTCCCAGGCGACCACAGTGATAATTTAAATAACCACTGTGCCACGGCGGACTGCAGACTGGTAGGCCTTGCAAAGTACATCTCCTTGGCAGAATCACATCCAGAACCACAGCTTCAAGGCATTCTGGAAATGTGGCTTTATTTGTAGCTCTGCAGAACAGGCCAGTGCACTGAGAACAGATGTCCGGTGAGTCAATCTGGAAGGTCCAGCACACTCCTCAGTCCAGCCTCATGGGACAACTCATCCTTCCGGAGACTGGCCGAGATGTCCATGCCCCTTTATGTCATTTCTGCATTTCCTTCTGCCCTGCATCTTGTCTTCCTCCCTCCCTCACTTCTCTGCTGTGTGAGTTTTTATGCTCATCTTTCAAGATCCAAATCAAACATCCCCCCTGGCACAGCAAATCTATCCTACCTGCTGCTGCCTCTAAGGAGCACTTTGAACATTCCTCAGTTATGTCCTTAGATGAATCATACATACTGGTTTATAGATCTCTCTCCCTGCTAAAATGCGAGCTCCTTGAGTGCAGGACTGTAAGCAGCTGTCGTTACATCTGCCCTTTTCTGCATTCCTATTTGTATTCTCAGTCTGGCACAGAGCAGTCACTGAGGAGATGTGTGGTGAACTAGTGAATATTGATAATGGCTCCAAACAAAGCCACCTCCTCTCTCAGACTGGAGGGTTGAGAGTATAGACTCTGGAGCAAAACTGCCTGTGTGTGAATTTCGGCTCTACTATGTACAGCTGTAGGGGCAACTTGGGCACATCATATAACCTCCCTGTGCCTTAGTTTCCCTCTTTGTTAAATGAGAATCATAACACCTACATGGTTGTCAGGAGGAGTACCTGGCACAGTCCCTGTGGAGCATTAGCCCAGAAGCTAGCACACAGGTGGGACTCAGCCAGTGCCAGCTGTTGTAACTGTGCTGGCTGTTATCTCTTGCACCCTCTTCGCTTTCCCTCTTTTTCTCTCCTCTCTCTGCACTTTGCTTTTTGATAACACTTTGACTTAATAAACATTTTCTGAGCCCCAGCACTGTGCCAGGACAAACACAGTCACTTCCTTAGGAAGCTTGCTGTCTTTTGAGGAGGCGGACACATAAACCATAAGCTTCAAGACAGCATAGCACATGAATGGCAGAAGTGTTCACTGGTTTCCATGAAAGCACATGGGAGACAGACAGTGCTTGTGGTCACAAGGGAAAGGGCTGGCCAGGAAGTGATTTACAGAGGTGGTGACCCTTAATTTGACTCTTAAAAGAGGAGTGGGAGGGAGAAAGGACCTCTGGGCAGAAAGAGCAGCATGTGCAAAGGCAGGGAGATGTCCAACATATGCTGTGACTTGGGGAGCTGCCAACGGTTCTGTAAAACTAGACCAGTGGTTCTCAAACTTGAGTGCATCAGAATCCCCTGGCAGCCTTGTTAAAACGCAGATTGCTGGGCCCCTCTACCAGAATTCCTGATTCATTAAATCAAGTAGTGCCTGAAATTTTGCATTTTTAACAAGTTCTCAGGGGATACTCAAGTTGCAGGTCAGGGACCACATTCTGAGACCACTGGGAGGGCTGGAGCATAGGGGGTGGCAGTGGAAAATAGTGGGAAATAGAGCTGGGCTTTGTAAGCAAGCTCACAAGATTAGACTTTACAATAAAACAAACAACTATTGAGTGTTTGAAGGACAAGAGTAGACGATCTGATCTATGTGGAATGCATGGATTTTGAGGGTATAAGACTTCAGAAGGGAAGGCATGGGAGGAGTTGAATCCAGGCGAGTTTGGGGTGATCTGTGACTTAGTTGGGCACAGAGCCCAGACCCGGGCCAAGTCCCCAGCCTCTAAGACCAAGCCTCTCTCCCCAGGCTGCTGCTTTTTCCTAAACACAGGATTAAATCTTCTGTCCATGTCCTCCATTTTATGCCTCCACTTCCTCTGGACTTGCCCTCTTCCAAACATCTTCAGCCTTTCTCTCCCCCCTCACTCTTCCTGCTGGCATAGCTTGAGTGAGGCCTTCACACGCATATGGAGCTCCCTGAGCCCCACCCCGCAGCTGCCCCATCGGCTGCTTCTCAGTGAGTGTCGCCTGTCACATTCCCTCACACCTGTGCCTACCCCAGGTCTCATTCTGCACCTGCCTCTGGAATGAAATACAACTTGTTTTTCTTACGTGCTTTAGTTGCATCGCCTCCACTACCACCAAAATCTCTTAAAAGAACCCCACGTGAGGAGTTCTAGTAAAAATAGTAAATGCTGTTGAAAAGGCCACAACTGAATTGAGTTTTTAACCCTCCAAGCCTTTGTTAACCTTTCTATTTCAAAACAGCTTACAGGAAACCCATATGAGATGGGAATATATTATTGTTTTTAACTTAGCCAACATAATCCAATTTGTCTAAATTGATGAAATGAAAACAAAATTGAGACTTGTGTAAAGTATAATTCCAAAAGATGTACATCTTACACTTTTTCTGCTCCTACAAACAGGATTTATCCACCTTCCTATTAATTACTGTAATAAAGTGTTAAGAATTGTCCACTGTTTGTTTCTACATTTTTAAATTTTTTTAGAGACTTGAGATAAAATTGGGGCAGTTGGGCACTGGGGCCATAAACAAAGCTTACTCTTAAAGAGCGTTCATTTGAGTGTTCTAAACCAACGTGGAGCATCCACTGAATCCAGTTCAAGCAATTGGATACATAGCAGGGATTAGTATAGTTCCTAACACTGAGTACACAGTTTTCAGAATGTTGGTAATAGCCAACGATCCCACACTTCTGTTTTGAACTTTTCCCTTTCTTCTGGACCATTTATGATGCTGCTGTAAATCCTTGATGTCATGCAGTCTTTTCACAGGTACCTTCCAACAGCAAGGGAGTTGTAATATCTCCAAAATAAATTTCTGACTCAGGCAGAGTGCTTTTTATAATGTCTGTGAGTCAGAAGAACTAAGAAGTTATAGAAACCAGCCAGAGAGGCCCATTTCTTCTCAATAATTTTGATCCTTTTAAACGTTTTTTCTCCACTTTCTTCCTGCTGTGACTTTACAAAATTCACAGCTTTTTCAACTGTTCACATTCTTCCCTGGAAGCAAAATGAATGATTTTATTTGCCTAATCAGTGAGAACACCAGCAATTCTTCCATCATTATCAGAATCTTCTAGAAGGACTTCTCTCTTTTTAAAGCAAGCAAATTTCTCTTTAAAAAGCTCCGAGTCCATACACTTTATTTGATTGTGGGGCACACAGCAAAAAGCCTGTGATCTTAATTCTCATGCTCCCTTTCTCCTGAACTCCTCAGAGAGGTCACGTTGGGGAAGATTCACTCCAAACTACAAGGAGATTTGGACACAGTAAAAATTCAAGTTAGTAGTAACTTCTTTGCAGGCAATTCATGGACTATTATTGCTAAGAGGTAGGAAGAAAAAGCGTTTTGGCAATCTTGATCATTTCTTTAAGATTTCTGGCTGGGGGCACAGATGACTGAAGTAGAATATGAGTTTTGGGCAAGTTAAATGGGATAGCCTTCCATGTTCATCTGACTACCTCTCAACTGAATAAAAAAATCCTATAGTTTTTAGGGGAAAAAACCCAAACAAACTTATAGGGAGAGCCAAGTCTGTGCAACATTCCTGAAGGGAGCCCAGAGAAGCCCAGTGAGATGGAACTGAGGGGAGTGGCAGGAAAAGGAGCGGAGGAGGCTCTCTCTGTCTCCTCCAACTCCAGCAATTATCTCTAAATCAAAAGAGAAAATTGGCCACATTATTTTACACTTGAGGCAATCCAATGAAATCTAAGTGTTTACCTTTTTCTTTTTTTGACCGGTAAGGGGATTGCAACACTCGGCAGGGTGTTGTCTGCACCGCGCTCAGCCAGTGAGCACACCGGCCATCCCTTTGTAGGATCCAAACCCGCAGCCTCGGCGCTACCAGCGCCACACTCCCAAGTGAGCCATGGGGCTGGCCCTCTAGGTGTTTAATCTTACCAGTTTACCTGCTCTCTCAAATGCAAAATACTTTGGAGGTAATTTAAAATTTGTCAGAATATTTTCTCCATGCCGCTTTCTGCCAACTCAATTTGAAATTGGCTTTCTCCATTCTCTCTTTCTCATCTGGGAGGAATCCAGCCAGGTCTCTACCTGCAAATGATAAAACATTACCCCATATCCACACCAGGTCTGCTTCTAGACTGGGTCAGGAGGCTGGCTCAAAACAATGGTGACAATTGGGACCACTGGGGCTTCTCCAAAACAGTAATTAGGCTGCTGCCCAGGGCCTGATGGGTTTTCCGCAGGCATGTAGTTTTTCAGAAATGGAGTGGTAGGGAATTGGGGAGAAATTATAGTAAGTGAAGGCCTCGAATGCCCTGAAAAGTCTTCGGGTTGGTATGACATCACAGAAACATTATCCAGCTCTTTGAAAGGGATTCCAAGGACATTACAGGGCCTGACACAAGGCAGCTACTTGATACATGTTTATAGGATGAATGAATAAATAGACTGCTAGAGTGAACTAAATAATAGATTATACTAGGAGCATTTCCTTATATTTTCTTTCAAACATTTTGATTTGAAAAATCTCATTTCCCACAATTTTATTTCTAGATTCAGTCTTCCCAAATTGATGAAATAAGGGTTTCTGGCCCAAAGGACCCTTCACACCATCAGCAAAGCTGACTGCTATGGTGGCAGCTCATCTTCCTATCTCTTTATATTTGAACACACCAAGAGAAGGTTGGAAATTCTGTGCCTCTGAAAACATGTTGAACGCCATCATCAACATATTCTGAGGAATCCTACACATGCTGCATGTGACCATCAGGAAAAACAGTCAGTCTGTGAACTCCAGGAGGTGCCCCAAGCCAAGAGATATTCCCCTCACCTACTGCCCAGACCATGGGCAGATGACAGAGATATTTATTCTTCTCTCATCTTGTCTGCAGTTGCATTTCTGGAGTTTATCTACCAGATATGCCATCCAGGAAGTTCAGAAGTATAACTGGAGGATTGTAAGCAAGACCAAGGACCTCAGCCCTTGCCAAGAAAAGATTATGAAGACTAGTAGGACTGTGTACGTGAATGACCTTCCAGCCTACACTCAGGTGGGTCCTAGGACTAGAGCTCCCCAGCTTCTTCCCTGGGTCAGCACCCAGTGGGCACAGCACTCGATGCCTACTCTCCCTAATCAATGCTGTGCTGATTTGATCAGTGGTTGTCAAACTGTGTCCTACACAGTCTACTATGTTCTACCCAGGAGTCCTGGTGAGGGACAGTTGTGTGAGAAAAATTCAAGTATCCCCTCTTCTAAATCGAATAGTCTGTTTTTTGTTTTTTAGTTGATTTTGTATTTAGGCTTTCACTCTTTTATTAGATGATATGTGCTTCATTCTTCAAACAATGGTAGCTCATATGGCCAAGGATAAGGGTTCTGATCTGTTCCTGAATGTCACTGGGTTTAACATGGGACCTCCTTCCCACAGGTACTTAGCACATGCGTACTAGGGTAAAGAGCCGCTGCTTCATTTCTTAATGGAAACACGTGGGACTCGTTTTCCATTCCTGTGACTTTTGTTGCAGGAAAGCTGAAAAGCACTCAGCACAGATTTTGGTTAAGTATTTAACACAATAATAGGATGGAACTGAAGGGTGAGAGATTTTTAAACCTGTGATTTTGAGCTTTTCTTTGTGTAGGAGGAACAAGTGATTACCTTCTGGCCCTGGAAGTTCTATTTTGCCTGGCATCATGGGGCAACTGTGATTGTCAGTTCCATATTGTGTGAATAATCTAAGCTCACCTTAACTATAGAGATGACTCCCTAACATGGGCATAAAGGGGTCATTTGTTCATTCCCAAGTGATAGGAAAACAGTAGCTATGCCTTTGGTTTGTTTGCAGTCACAGAGAAAGAAGTCTATGAAAGGGATAGCTTCATTTACATACAAATGAACTCTGAAGAGTCAAAAGCCCTGATCACTGAGGCTGTGACTCAGAAAGTGTACCAGACTGCAGTGTTCAATGAGCTGGACCACGAGGCCACTTCCAATCAAGGTAGGACTTAGGATGGTGGCGCATCAAGGATCGGATTTTCATCCTCAGCTCTACCACTATTAGCTGTGTGACTGTGAGCACTAGTCATATGAACACTAGTTTATTTTGCCTCTTTTAGGTCTCATTTTTGTCAGCTGTAAAATGGGAGTCATAAGTACTTCATAAAGTTATTATAAGAAATAAATATCCCAAATAGTCTACATGACTGATCATAAATGATCAGTGTGAGGTCAGTCATTTCATTGGAATAACTTAGTCAAATAGGTTGATTTGTGTTTGTGGTCCAAAGAAATAGTTATTGAAGTATCCATTTTTCCTCATTGTTAGAGTTTGAATGTTTGCGTCCCCTCTAAAATTCGTGTTGAAACTTAATCTCTAATGCAATGGTATTAAGAGGTAGGGCATTTAGGAGGGAATTTGGTCATGATTCCCTCATGAATGGAATTAAGGCTCTTATAAGAGAAGCTACACACAGGGTTTGGCCCCTGTAGTGGATTGAATTATGTCCCCCCAAAACTCATTGAAGCTGGAATTGTGTCCCCCAAGTTTTAGGTATTAGAAACTTAGCCCCCACTGTGACTGTTAAGATGGTGGGAAATCCTATTATGGTAATTGAAAGGTGGAGCCTTGAAGAGGTGATTGGATTGTAAGACTGTGCTGTAGTGAATGGATTAAAAATGGTGGTCAGGAGCGTGGTTCTGAGGGCTTTAAAAGGAGAGTGAATGAGGAGGTTGCTCTCTCTGCTTCCACCATCTTACAGTGTGAGACCCCTGGGTCATTTTGCCACCACCAGATGTGTTCCTTGGACTTTGGACTTCCCAGCCTTAGGAACTGTAAGGAATAAATTTCATTTTCTTACGAAGTACCCCATTCCATGTATTTTGTTATAAGCAAGAGTAATGGACTAACACAGCCCCTTTTTGCCCTTCTGTCTTCTGCCATGTGAGGATGCAGCAACAAGGAACCATCTTGGAAGTGGAGACAGGACCCTCACCAGACACTGGACCTGTCAGCGCCTGGATCTTGAACTTCCCAGCCTCTGGAACTCTGAGAAATAAATTTCTATAGTTTATAAATTACCCAGTCTCAGGTATTTTGTTATAGTACCACGAACAGACTAAAACACTCATTAAGTTTAAACACAGAAGCAGTTGCATTTTAGAATAATTGACTGAGAAATGAAATATGGAAGTATAATTTTCTTTGCGTATTTGGGTACTACTTGTATTACCTGACTTGGGTATTAAATACGTCTTACATTGACAGAGAAAGTGAATGATGAGCCTATTGAGTTCCTGTAGGAAGCATCTGGGAACTGGAAGCTATAGAAGACTTGGAGCCCATTCATATGGCTTTGAATGCTGACTCTCTTATTTTCTCAATCTTAAAAATACCAAGTTCTCATACATGTCTTACAGTTAGCATCCAGATGTTTACTTATCTTCTCAACTATACCATAACTTCTTTGAGAACAAGGACTACATCTTTTTGTTGTTGTTTACCAACCCACCACCTGCTGTTTACCCAACACCTAGCACACAGAAGCACTCAATAAATGCTTGTTGAGTGGACAAATGAATAAACAGATGATATGTGGCTTGTGCAAGTTACTTGCCCTTGCTTTTAAAATGAGCCTACGTTCTACCTCCTTTGCAGTTTGTAGTGGGATTACATGAAAGAGAATGGGTAAATTGCTCAACACATGGTAGAATTGACAAATATTCATTTTGTTCTCTTCTCCTTTACCTAAATGGTAGACCTCACTCTCAATATGTAACGCTTTGACCCTCATTTCCTGTCAGGCAATTACTTAATGTGATGGAAATAAATGATGGACCTATCACATTTGATTTCCGTATGTAGAAATGTGGAGGTCTACCCTGTCATGTCCCTAAAGAACTTGGTCATATGCCAATGTAACTAATAAAAATGAAAAGCATTGTAATACGGGTATAGGCTATATGAGACTTAATAAAATCTTTGACTGATTACGTTGGTGGTGGAAAGTCATCATGTGATACCACAGCAATGAAGATATTTAATTGCTTTTCTCTGTTTTTAAAAATAGATGGTGGAAACATTACAACATTTAGGTGAGAATAACTAGCAAGGAATCCATAATGATGTCGTATACAAATACTTTGAATTGGTCTTTCTCACTCAAAGATCTACCTTTGAGACCTTAAATAATATTTGGAAGCAGTTTGGAGATAAGGTTCAATAGAGGTAAAGCTAGATTAAGGTTATATTACTTGATCAGGGATTCTTGTAGTGAATCATGATGAGATAAATTAATAGAATTCTACACATGTGCAAGTGCTGGCAGCTGAGTGTTATGCTAATGGCAGGAATTTGGAACACATTTAAATTTTCTGATAGTTAAGCTTCATAGTGATGGACTCTATGTGGAAACGAGTTTGTTCTTCTCCATGATTTACCATTTTGTCAGGGCTGATGATCAACTTCTACAAATGGCCATAATGAGTACAACCAAGAGTTAGTCTTCATTAGGCACTTTAAAAAATTATAGGGTACCAGGGCAATCAACAGTTTTTTCAGTTCTAAAATGGTTTTAAAATGAGAGTTCAAATCCAAGTGGACAAAATATGCTTTCTAGCAACTTTTTGAAATCATGATCTGTTCCAGACGATACCACATTTTTATGAGGGTAAATTACGCTATGTTTTGTTTTTTGGAGTTCTTGAGAATATTGGGAAAAGGTTGTGGTTTGAGAATTCTTTTTAGGTAAAATAGGGAGAGAGTACAGCTATAGAGCTGCACTGACCATCCTTTCCTTTTGGGCACAGTTTCCCATTGCTGAGTTTCTGTCCACCTGGGCCTGAGCCATTGGAAACCACTGAAACCATTTTACTGTTTCCACTACAAAGTGGGACATTTTGGTAGAGGTCCTCTACTGCTTCCTCCATGATCACTCCAGGGGACAGTAGGAATAATGGGGTCTTCCATCTAGGAGGCCTTTGCTGCATGAAGGCCTCCTGTGCAGTCCAGGACAGGACTGTGTCATCCACATCCCTAGGGTCAGGGTCATCTATGGCTTTTACCCAAAGAGCAGTTATGGCTCATGAATGGTTTTCCAGGGGATCTTAACTCTTACAGAAGTCCCCCGCAGTTAGAAATGAAACCATCTAAAACTAGTTGAAACTGGTTTTATTTCCCTATCTCAAGTTGTCTCGCAAGATGTAAGCTGAGCATGCACAGAGAGAACTTTGCGCCCCAGATGACTTCAAGCACCACGGGAACCAAAAATCTCCCATATGTGGAACTCAAAAGCTAGAAGTTGAACCACCAGGAACTTCTAGGCATCAAGAGGTTCTTCAACAAGGATAATCAGCACCCAGAAGTTTCATCATGATAGATGGCCTGACATGGAACTAGCCAATCCAGTTTTGTCCAGTCATATGGCCAGACTAGGAGATAGACAACCAATTTTGCCTGGTATCCCTGAAAGCCTGCCCAGCCCCTGGATTGAGGAGACAGATTTGAGAGCACCTTACCTCCTGTCTTCTCATTGGTCAGCCTCATGAAATAAAGCCTTTTCTATTCTCAAAAAACAGTAACATAATATTGGCTTCTGTGTGCATCAGGCAGTGAGCCCTTGCTCAGTGACAGAAATGCTGCCTTTATATTCCTTGCCACCTAGTCAAAATTGGAATGTGCGTGTCTCTGTCTTTGTCCTTTCGGTTTTCTTGCTGTATGCCAGCAAAAACACCTAGCAGCTGTGAGTCAGTGGTTAGCTTTCCCAGACTGCCACTAGACAAAGACATTTGGGTCTGTGACACCCCTCATTCAAAAGGCACACCAACCAAGCCACATGGGACTCCCCTGGCTTCTGCGTGTATCTGTCCTTCAGTTTTCCTATTTCACTCTCAGAGAAGGACCTCCTTTCAACAGTTTCATTCTCAGCAACGCAATCAGTGGTTTTGCACTGAGTGAAAACGGGTCTGTCTTGGAGCTCACAATCAACCCTAACTGGGTAGAGCAACCCACACAAAGGCCCTTGATTCCCCTTGGGTGTCACCTGCAACCCCTGGGATACTGTGGGATTTGGCAGATGGTATAGTACTGTAAAGGCAGCCAGGAGCCAGGGCATATAGTTTCCCTACGTTTCTTAGGGTCCTTGTCTCACATGGCCGCCCTCATACATTGCACCTGCTCTCCCCTGTTGACAGGGGTGCTGTCTGCATCTCAGTTATTCCCATGCAGCCAGACCAAGGCCAGCGCCTCATTCAGCCTGTTTCCCCCCAGGAGCCAGCATGACCTTGAGATGGCTGGACTGATGAACCTTCACACCTCCACCATGCCATGGTGTATTTTGTCAGTGACCCTGCTCACTGTCGAGTATGTGACACTTGTTACCACCTCCAGGGGAGGAGTCCCATTGCATAGAGGATAACAAAGAGCATAACAATGCCTACCAACAGGAGCAAGAGTCTGTGGATGTCAACCCACCGCATGGATTGCAGGTGTTGGGATCACCAAGAAAGATACAACTTACACAGGCATTGGATGGAACAACATTTACTCACATAGAGAAAAGGCAGAGATCAGCTTCAATAGTGAGTGTTAGTCCCCCATGCCCAGGGGCGTCTCACCGCACAGCTAAGATAGTCTGTAGGCACCCCTCTTGTGCTGCAGGTGAAGGACCCCACTCCTTACCCACCAGGAACAGATATAGCAGTGGGGCTGGCCAGGGGCCATAGGACACCATATGACACACTCTTAAGCAGAACAAAGAACACATCAAACCCAGAGTAGAGGAAGATATTCCCAAACAAGGCAATATGCTCAGCACAGGCTGTGAGGGCTACTTATCCCCACACAAGGAAATGTCTCAGGCCCAAAGCAGGCTGTGCATGACTGCCTTTCCAACGCTTACCTACATCTTACTAGCTGTGTGGGCCAGAATACTGAACCTTCCTCAGTTCGGTTTCCTCATCTATAAAATAGGAGATAACAGTAATGATCACGATATACCTACTTTATAGGTTATAAGGATTAAATAAGGTAATGAATGTAAAAAACAACAACAACAACAACAACTAGTATTATGCCTAACACATAAGTGCTCAGTAGACATTATCAAAAAGGCAAGGAGCTGAACTTCAATCTGTCATGGTACCATCTTCCCCAGATGGGGAGGGAAGCAGAGATGTTCGTTTATTTCACAAATATTTATTGAGTTCCTTTTATATATTAGGCAGTGCTGTGGGTTGACTGAATTGTGTCCCCCAAGATTCATATATTGGAAGCTTAATTCCCACTCTAACTATTAAGGGTGGGAAATCCTATTATGGTAATTGAAAGGTGGGGCCTTGAAGAGGCGATTAGATTGTAAGACCTGCAGTAATGAATGGATTAAAAATGGTGGTCAGGAGCATGGTTCTAAGGTCTTTAAAAGGAGAGTGAATGAGGAGATTAGTTTCTCTCTCTCTGCTCTCTCTGCTCTGCCATTTTCACAGTGTGGTACCCTGCCATCACTGAAGTCACCACCGAAGAAAGCCTTCACCCGATGTATTCCCTGGACTTTGGATTTCCAGCCTCGGAGACTGTAAGCAATAAATTTCATTTTCTTATAAATCACCCAGTTCCGTGCATTTTGTTACAAGCAACAGAAATGAACTAATACAGGCAGTACTCTAAGTTCTAGGAATTCAGAAATGAATACGAAAAATAAAATTTCTGCTTTTGTGTATTTTATATTCTAATAGTTGAGATGAGCCACTAGATAAATTAGAACCTATTATTGGCATTGATGAGTGCTTTGAGGAAAAATAAAGCAAAGTAAAGTGACTGAGAGTGAGGAGAGGCTGACCAAGAGATCTATGACAGACAAGCAGAAACCTGAAACAAGTGATGGAAAAGGCCATGAGGAGCTTAGGGAAGAGTGCTCCAAGCAAAGGGAACAGCAACTGCAAAAGCCCCGAGGCACGAATAAGGTTGGGAAGTTAAAGAGTAAAAAGAAAGCCACTTAGTCAATAATCAAAGACTAAGGGTCAATGACAGTTTGTAAAAGCCAGAGCTCAAGGGCATTAGAGACCATGATATGGACTTTGGACTTAATTTGGAATGTTTGGAAAAGTGGTAAGATTTTATTTACAACGTTGAAAGATAATTCTGGCTGCTTTGAAGGGATAAGGGGTTTAAATAGTGGGCTATTATAGCTAGTCCAAAAAGAGATGGTGGCTCTTTGGACTAAGGTAGTGGTGGAGAAAGCAGGAAATGTTTGCGGGAGAGTTTGAGGCTGATGGGTTAGATATGGCACATAAGAGAGACAGAGAGAGAGAGAGAGGTTTCTGGCCTGAGCAATTTGGTGATTGGATGGAGACTTACTGAGATATGGAACATTGGAGGAGAAGCAAGGTATGGGATGGAAGTCAGTAGTTCAATTTTGACATGGTAAGTTTGTTGCCTATTAAACACCCAAATGGAGCTATGAAGCAGGCCATTAAATATGTAAATCTGGAGTTTGGGTGAGAGATTAGGGTGAAGATATAAAATAGGGAATCACAGACATATAGATTGTATTTAAAGTCACAAGACTGGATGAAATCACTCAAAAAGTGATTATGGATTAAGAAGAAAAGAGGTCAAAGATTGAGCTCTGGGACACTCCAGGATAGAGGTCAGGAAGATGGGGGCAGTCCAGCAAAGAGGGCTGAAAAATAGTAGCCAATTCCCCATCTGACTGTAGCCCCAGGAATCCTGGGAGCAGATGCTGAGCCCTAGAATGGACTCCGGATCCCCAAGTCCCCTCGGCTCTTCTCCAGGTCTCAGCCTAATGCAGCCATTTCAGCAACCAGCAATGAATTTAATAGGCTTAATACCAGAATAAGCCTAGAACACTGAAATGCTCAATATATATTCATCAAATAGCATGTAAGGCTGAATAAATAAATGAATAATGATGGATTTTATTTTATTGCTCTTTGAATATGTATTTACTGTGTTTTGTTCAATTTGAGCTTGATTTTTTTTCACTTGGAAAGAAGACTGCATTCACTTCATTTTAAGATCTTTCAGAGAAATTTTTTACTAAAGCCATAATTTATTTTTATTAGCCTCGATAGCATAAACCTTCTAGAATTTTATCAATGAATAATGAACATATTTTGTTCTTAAGTAAAGAGATATGTGAATTTTATGACTTTAGAAGTACCATCTCATAATATTCATTTATTCATTCGATTATAAAACCAAAACTTATGTAATACTAATATGTACAAAGCACCCTATTATCTGTGTGTAGAATATAGTAATTGATACTCCAGTAATAACAGTAATGACATTTATTATTACTATGTGTCAGGGAGTACACAAAGTTTTACATGTATTTTCTTTTTTTTTTTTTCATATGTCTAGTGGCATCCTATGAGAATGATGCTATTGTCATCTCTACTTCATAGAAGAGGAAACAAATTCAGAGAGTTAAATAACATTTTCATGGTCAAATGATTAGAATTGGGCAGAACTGAGATTTGAACCTAGCTCTGTATTCTTATAGAGCTCAACCTCCTAATCACACTGCTCTATGGCCTCTGTTCACTAATCAACATCATCACTGTCATCATCATCATAATAAAATAAATGTTAATTTTACTTATAGCATAAAAATAAGACCAAGCTCAGACAACATAAGCATGTGTCTCCAAATAAAAACCTGACAATGACTGAAATTCAAACTAAAGCTGGAGTGAAAATCCCATTGCAGTTTCTATCTTCTTCCTCCTTCCTTGAAAATGCCAACATCTTCTGTAACATCCTCTTCTGGAAAGAGCACACTTAAGACCACGACATGCGTCTCCAAACACAGGAGCAAACACAACACAGGGGCAGCACCAGCAGTGTCACAGTGAGTGAGTGTCAGCTTTCCCTGCGAGAAGACCCACGGCAACAAAGTCAAAGGTGTGGACAGCATTGGCATTGGCCATGTGGGAAGCGGCAGCAGCGAGGGCAAAAACAATCCTTGGAAAAAACCAGAAAAGATAAAGGCCCAATAGAGAAAGGATTTAGGGTAAAATGAGCATCAATAGCAGTGGTAGCAGCAGAAAGGGCACAAGCAGCCTGGCCACCAGTAATGGCAGTGGCGGCGGCAGCAGCAGTAAGAGCAAGGAGAAAAAAGGCATTTTCACAAAGGCAAGGGACTACAGTTGGTAGTAGTCATGCCACCAAGCTCGTGAATTGGTTCTCAGAAATCTATTTGGAATATGCTAGATATATACTGTAATCTGAATCTATGATTATTTGCTGAACATGTTTTAATAAAATAATATATATTAAAGAGCTTTATAAACAGTAATATGGTGATTAAAAATATTTATATTGTTGCTATTAATAATAATGATCACAAATAATATTATTAATAATTTAAGATGTCAATTTTTTAATCCATAGCAAAAGACTTCTGGTTATTTGGCTCTTACTAATTTGTTATAACTTAAATGAGCCCTATTTCTTATCCTTTTAGTTCTCTCAATAATCGCCATTTAACTAGGTACTTACCTTGCAAGGATGACCCACTAAACTTTATCAAATAAATCTGGGCCAAGGCTAATTATGCTGTATACGATTCCACTGCTTTGTTTTGCCCAGTCCTTATGCTTTCCAAAACGAGTCTGCTGCCTTCAGAGTTCTTCAGATGATCTTTAAAATTGTTTTCTATTGCATCCTAGTTTAGCTTTTCAGTAGATGACATTTAATGATTCTTCAGTTTTGAGTGAAGAGTGCACACTATTTTCAAAGTTTTCTTGATCTGTGATATTTTGGGTTCTGTTTCTCCACTTGAAATTATGACAGTGTAGAGTACTATTTCATCAACAGGTATTACAATTATTAGTTTATTTCCTTTAGTTCAAAGATTCCACCAGAGATCTACCAATTAAAATCCAAATCATTCTACAAACATAAGGTATGCCTTATTCCTACCTCAAGTTGATTCTAATTCTGCAAGCAGCACATCTTCTATTGATGAAGAAAGCAAGATTTAGCTAGGATCACCCAGGCAATAAAGATGGGATTTAAGGAACGTGCAATGAAAGCTATTGCTGTCTTAGTTCTTGTTCATGCTGGAACAACTAATGGTATTTTTCTTGCATTAGAAAGGATACAAGAAAAACAAAAAACAAAAAACAGCTATGAACTAGGACAGTAACTTATTATTTTATTCTAAATTTTCAAAATCAAAAAATAAGAGCTTTAAAATTGGTTTTGAAACAAAAACAGTATTATATAACATTGAAAAATATTTTTATTGCCTAGTAAAGGCAAACCATAAATTATAAAAAAAACTTTTCCAAAGGTTTGATCTTATCAGGTGAAGCCCAGTTATTTTCAAGGTCTGTGTCTTCATTCAAAATAAGAGATTACACTCTCAAAGCTTCAAAAATAAAATACACACCCCCCACATGAACACACAAACTGTGTCAAAGAAATATTTGCAGACTGTTAGAGGCATTTCTGTGAATTCTGTGAAAATATTTTTTTGTACTATTATCTTCTTAAAAATTATTTTGGTTGTTTTAGGATTCAAAAAATGAAAGGTATGAAAAGCAAGGAGAGTGGTAAAAGCAACAGTAGCCACAGTGACATCTCACGCTGTGACACCAACAGCAGCAGCACAGCAACAGCAGCCTTTACAGCATGGGCATGTATACGTGAAACATAGTTTTTCTGTATAAAGCTATATTTAATACTTCTTTGTAAAATAATAGAGACATTATAGAAATATTAGAATCCAAATTTTCTACTCAAACTTTTTTTTTTTCATTATAAAGCCCAATGTGCTGGTTGAGGCATGAGAAAAATGATCTCATACTAATAGGTCCTGATTATGGCATTAAACCTTTTTATGATGGAAGGACGTGCCAGGTACTCCTTCCTTTACTATCACCATCACTATTATAAATAATTACTATCATTATTATGATTGTGTGCTTACTAAAATACCCAATCATTTCTCCTTCTCTTTGTCCTTTTTTAAAAAATAAAGATCCAAATTTCTTTTTAGATGACTAGAAAAAATCCATGGTATATGTGGAAATTCTGATGCTGGAAAAAATTCAGAATTCCAAATGCACAGTGGCTACCTAGCTAAAGAGGCAGTGAGCTTTGCCCAGCCTTGAATATTAGCAGGAAGTTCCCTCCAGGTATGAAGGGAGATGTATTTCTGTTCAGCTTTGAGTTGCCAATATCCCAAATGCCTACTTTGATTTTTATACTGAGAACAAGTTAACTTTCCTGAGTTTAGCTAATATGGAAGGGTCCTTTACCATTTTATAACTGGAATTTCTACATGTTTTACATGCTTAGAGGAGTGGAGATGGTGCTGTAGTGGAGATGGGTACGCAGGCTACCTCGAGTTTTGCCATCTATGTTTGAAAATCCCACTAGAGACCTAGGTGCAAAGTCAACAAATGAGACCTGCCTCGACTCAGGCAGGGCCAGAGTGGGCAGGAGAGCAACGACCACTGCCCTGGGCCTAGCCTTGGCCTTGCTGATGCATCAACTTGACTTCCTCAGAAAGAATTGAGTCATGCAAACTGAATTCAGAAATGAATGCATAATCTACAGTCGGGTTTTTTTGTTTTATTTTTTCCATTTTGCTTTTTGATGGCTGGCTGGCACTGGGATCTGAACCAGTGCTATCAGCACCACACTCTAACCAAATGAGCCCTTCTGAATGCATAATCTAGAATGCCAACTTCTTTTTATCTTTCCTCCTTTCAATAACCAGCAAAGGATTTCCCTAGGGCCATAGAGATAGTAAAGACGGAGACTTGGGAGTAGAATTCAGGTCTTTTGATTCTATCCAAAATCAAAGGTGCTGAAAGAGCAGCAGTGATACTAATGGAATCATAGTGATGACCAGGATCAATATACTAAGAACCAGAAGTGTTATTAGCAGGATACTTTAGCTCTCTATAGACATCTCTCTATAAAAGTCTGTTTAGATGATCTGACCCCTGACTTACAGGGATAAATGTTTCTGGCTGTAGAACCATGTGAGCATGTTGAAACCTGACAATTCAATTAGGCCACCATTAAGCTATTTTGTGCACAGTGCTGAAACAATTCTTCTTAATAAAATTGTCACCACCACTACTATCCACATCATGGTCAGTATCACCATAAACTTCACTGTCATCATAGTCTATATGACAATTAAGGCAAATTTCCAATATTTAAAAATCAACCAAAATACAGGAGAGTCCTGTTCTGTATCTTGAGCCCTGTGGAAAAAAAACTGGCATTACGAGGTGACTGGTACATGGGTACTGCTATGGGTTGAATTGTGTTCCTCCAAAATTCATGTGTTGAAGTCCTAACTCTTGGTACCTCAGAATGTGACCTTATTTGGAAATAGGGTCTTGATCAATTTAAAATGAAGTCATTAAGGTGGTGCTATGGTCTGAATGTTTGTCCCCTCCAGAGCTCATGTGCAAACTTGTTTCCCAATGTGGCAGTGTGATGAGTGGGGCATTTGGGAGGTGACTGGATCACAAATGGATTAATCCATTCATGAATAATGGGCTAATTGATGAGGTGTGGAGGATACCAACATTAATAAAGCAAATGTAGTTTTAGCAGGCCAAAGCCCTGTAGTTTAAAGTATTGCTTAACGTTTTAGAATTGCACATAGAAATGCTTAGCTTGGGAAAAACAGAAAACTTTCCCAGGACTAAAGTCTCTGTTGTAGATAAAAAATCTGTAACATCGTGAAAATGCTTGCTATTAGGGCAGTCATTCTTGGTGTAGCTAAACCTAATGATTGTTGCCCTGACGAATATCTCATTGTTCTTTTTGTAACCATCTATGTTCCTTCTCAGTAACTTTCTTGCTTGGAGAATAAAAACTGAGAGAAAACCTCGTTTGGGGTTATTTCCTAGGAATACTTCTCTCTTGAAGGAATCTCTCCAGGAATTAATCCTTTCTGGGCCTCTCACTGCTCTGGAGAAATGAGCTTTGGGTAATCCTTTGCATCTCTCTCACCCTGGAAGAGGTGACAATGAGGAAGTTATCACAGGAGAGGAGCTGGTGGCTTTATAAAGAGTGGGAGAGAGCACATTAACACGTACTCTAGCCCTGTTTCCACATGTTGTCCTGCACTGCCTTGGGATCTGCAGAGTCCCCACCAAGAAGGCCCTCACCAGGTGCATTCTCTCAAACTTGGACTTTCCCACCTCCAAAACTGTAAGAAGTAAATTCTGTTTCTTTATAAATTACCCAGTTTTAGGTATTCTTTTATAAGCAACAGAAAGCAAGCTGATACAGAAAGTTGGTACCAAGAAATATGGCTGTTGCTCATAACAAATACCTGAAAATATGGAAGCACATTTAGAATTGTGTAATGGGCAGAGGCTAGATGAATTTGGAGGAGGCTAGAAAAAGCCTAGATTCTGGTGAGAGCCCAGAAGAAGATAAAGAGACCAGGAAAAGTCTGGAAATTCTTAAAGATTGGTTAAGTGGTGGTTAACAGAATGCTGATAAAAATATGGGCTGTAAAGAGCATTCTGACACACCAAAAAAAAAAAGAAGGAAAAATACCATTATGAGAAGGTCTCAGATAGAAAGGAGGAGGAACTTATTGGAAATTGGAGCAAAAATCACCCTTGTTATAAACTGGGAAAGAACTTGGCTGGATTGTGTCCATGGAATGCAGAACTTAAGAGTGATAAACTAGTTTATTTGGTAGAACTATCTAAGCAGCAAAGCATTCAGGCTGCTGCGTGGCTGCTTTTAACTGTGTACAGTGAAATGAGCAGAAGAAAAGATGACTTAAAGATAGAACTTAAAAAATAAGCAACCACAGACCTTTTATCTTTCTTTGATAAAAGGAAGTCAGGTGCTCTACATCAGGACAAAGGGAAAAAGATGCCAAAGGCATTTAAGAGATCTTTGAGGCTGCCCCTCCCGTCACCGACCAAGAGGCCTAGGAAGGCAGAATGGTTTCAGAGAATAGTCCTGGGGCACCCTCCACATATGGCTCAGGGCCATTTCAGCACACAGCTCTTCACATCCCAGCCACCCTGGCTGCTCCAGCCATAGCTAAAATGGCCACGGGTGTGGCTGGACCCGCAGCTTCAGAAGATATAAGCTGTAAGTCTTGGTGGCATCCATGTGGTATAAAATCTGCAGGCTCACAGAATGCAAGAGCTATGGAGGCACAGTAGCCTCCATTCTAATTTCAAAGGATGTATGAAAAAGCCTGGCTTCCCAGGTAGAGATTTGTCACAGGGGCAGAGTCACCACAGAGAAACTCCACTAAAGCAACATTGAGCAGAAATGTATGGTCAGAATTGCAGCAGAGAACCTCCACCAGGGCCATGTCTAGTGAAGCTGTGGGAGTGGGACCACCACCAAGACCCCAGAACTATAGAGCTATCAGTGTGTGGTGCCAGCCAGGAAGAGCTGAAACAAGGGCTGAGCCCAGGAAAACCGTAGGGGCAGGGGTTCCCAAGGACTTGGGGGCCCAATCCCTGTACCAGTGTGTGGAGGATGCTGAACAAGGAGTCAAGGGAGATTATTCTCCAGCTTTTGCCTGCCCTGCTGGGTTTCAGATTTGCTGGGGACCTGTTACCCTTTCCTTTTAGCTTATTTCTCCTTTTTGGAATGGGATGTCTGTCTTAAGCCTGTCCAACCATTGTATCTTAGAAGTAGATAACTTGTTTTGATATCACAGATGGGACTTTGGACTTTGAACTTTTGAGTTGGTGCTGAAATGAGTTAACACTTCGGGACTATGGGGATGAAATAAATGTAGGCAGATAGTTCAAAAAGTTCATGGAAAAGTGGAATTAAAGGATAATGTGAATCTTTCTGTGAACTTTCTCAAGACCCTTCATATTTGTGTATGAGAAGGACATGAGCTTTAAGGAGCTGGGATGAAATGTTATGGTCTGAATGTCCCCTCCAAAGCTCATATGGAAGCCTGATCTCCAGTGTGGCAGTGTGATGAGGTAGGGCCTTTGGGAGGTGATTGGATCATTAGGGTTATGTCTTCATGAATGGATTAATCCATTCATGGACTAATGGATTAATGGGCTCATAGATGAGCACATGAACACACACTCTAGCCCTCTCACTATGTGATGTCCTGTGTTGCCTGGGACTCTGTAGAGGGTTCCCACCAAGAAGAAGGCCAGAGATACAGGATTAGAACAGATCCTCCTCTCACAGCCCTCAGAAAGGAATTAACTGTCAATACCTTGATTTTGGACTTATAGCCTCCAAAACAGTGAGATAATAAATTTCTGTTAAGCCACCCAGTTTGTGGTACTTTGTTATGGTAGCCCTAGAAAATTAATACAGATACCAATGAAATATTGTGAATATCTTCCCAGTGCATGGACTGTGGTGAAAAGTCATAAAGATGAGCTATACATAGGCTATGAAAAGAAGGCTTCCATTCACTTCTCAGTTCAGACAGTCTTGCATATTGACAGGGAGGCCCAACCACCAGGACAGTCTCAGTTTCTTGGTTTCCATTGTTTGGCAGCTGGTAAGCGGACACCTTTCAGTGGTTGTCCATGCCAACAAAAGCCATTTTAAATCATTATGTTTATAGGTTGTCAGTTTGTTTTCTTTTGTTTTTTTTTTCTTTTTTTTGTGACCAGTAAGGGGATCGCAACCCTTGGCTTGGTGTCAACTGCACCGCGCTCAGCCAGTGAGCGCACCAGCCATCCCTATATAGGATCTGAACCTGCAGCCTCAGCGCTCCCAGCGCCTCTGCGCTCTCAGCACCGTACTCTCCCAAGTGAGCCACGGGGTTGTCCCCTGTCAGTTTGTTCTCTAAACCTCTCTAATTGGAGTACCTGAAGACACATTGTCTCTGAGTCTGCGTTCAGAAAGGTCTGGCTCAAACAAGATACAATTTCAAAGGATGAATGTAAAGTCCTTTCTTAGTTAAACAAGTTCACTGTATGGGTAAAGGTGAAAGAAATCTGACTGAACAATACTTCCTGACAAACAGACATAGAAGGGGCTTTAGTTGATCTTGAATTTCTTATACGCTAACAGTGATATCGCTGTCCAGAAAACTAAGAAATCATTAATGTCCAGAAAGCATTAAGGCATGTCAGCTCATAGGAGGTAATGATTTTGCTGTATGCTGCATTGACCAGGTCATGCCTGACCTGGAATGTACAGATTAGCTTTGCACCACATCCTTAGGGCTCATTAAA
This sequence comes from Cynocephalus volans, assembly GCF_027409185.1. Lineage (NCBI taxonomy): Eukaryota > Metazoa > Chordata > Mammalia > Dermoptera > Cynocephalidae > Cynocephalus > Cynocephalus volans. The sequence continues at coordinate 73,939,901 of NC_084467.1, read as the reverse complement.
GAGGGTTGTAGGTAGGATGGTGAAAAGTCTGGAAACTGCTATATTAGGAACAGGTGATGGAAATTGATTTATGTTGCCTGGAAAAGGAAAGATTTGGGAAGCAGAGGAGGAGGAAATATTGACTGTCTATCTTCAAACACATGGATACCACATGGAAAAATTATCATAGTTGTTCTGGGGGTCCCCAAGAGAAAGAACCAGGACCAGTTAGGGTTACTGTAGACAATTTCCACCTCAAGGTTAAGAAGCTGTTTGCAATTATTAGTTTGCTGAAAGTAATTAGAAAAAAATAGTATGCTGGGCTGCTTAGTGGGATGGTAAGCTTATTATACTGGAAGACCCAAGCAGAGGCTAAAAACCACTTCTTACAGGAAGGGAAGGTGGGTATGAGGTGGGACTTTGAGAGCTGCTATTCAAAGGTGTGGTAAGAATGGCCCATGGAGATTCTGGAAGCCATCCCAGCCCATGCTGCTGACCATGGAGTTAGAGTCTTAGGCTGACACCTGCATCAGAATGTTTACTCCAACCAGTCTCTAAAATGATTTCAATACGTAGAAATGCCACCTAGATTCAAACCTGAGGTGTTATCCCACCAAACTATAATCAATCTTCGAAACATAAATCAGATTTTAGATGGAAAACCATCTAAATATTCAAGTTCTGGTTAAATTTATGTACTGAGGCAAGCTCCATGCTAAACTCTATAGCAGTGGTTCTCAAACTGTTTTCCCTAGATTAGTTGTATCAGCATTGCCTGGTACCCTTTTAGAAATGCAAATTTTCTGGCCCCCTTTGGACCTACTAAATCAGAGACGCTAAGGGTGGGGTCCAGCAATGTGTATTTTAACAAGCCTTCCAGGTAATTCTTACTTGCATGTTTGAGAGCATTCTTGATTCAGGAGATCTAGGATGGGCCCAAGATGTGCATTTCCCACTGGTGCCTGGGTGATGCCGAAGCTTCAGGTTAGGGACCACACATTGAGATCTACAGGCTCTGAGCCTCTCTATGGGGGAGCTAAGACTGACACACATGAAATAATTAGAGATCAGTTATTTCTCTGCAGTTATGGGGCGGTGCCCGAGCGCAGCAGGAGAAACAGTAAAGCGAAGACATCTAGAACCAGAGTGAAGCCGGAGGCTGAATGGAGAGGAGCCTCGTGAGTACAGGCACAGAGTAGGACAAGTCCTGACCACCTGGCTGGAGAGAAGGGCCAACAAGGAGGAAAGATTGACTAGTTCAGATTAGGCCAGATCACAGAGAAATGGTAAGATCAGGCAGAGGAATTTGGGCTTGTTTTAGGAGTTCCTGCTGCATCTGGAACAGGAAAATGGCAAGTGGCCTCAGAGTTTCAGAAAGGTCAGTCACGCTGAACTTAAGAGGGAAGAGACCGGAATGGAGGCCACAGCTGGAAAGTTGGAAGCAGGAGGATGTCTACCATAGCTTGTGCAGGCTTTGCAGTCAGGTGGCCAGACGGTGAGGCCTGGCTTCGCCACTTGCAGTAACCTGCTTCTTGGACAGTCAACCTATGTGTCTTAGCTTCAGTATCTGTAAAATAGGGCTGAGAATCAGCCCTGACTTACATGGCCATTACTATGATCTAAGAGCAAGGATTTGAATCAGCGTGATAGCAGGTAATGAAGAAGAAAAAGTCAAAACAATAAAAAATTTTTTAAAAATCCTCTCAAAGTATTGAGTTTAGTAGAATGAAAGAATCGTGGCACCAAGAACCACAAAGAGGACTTCAAGATGAGGAAAATTAATCTGGTTTCCCATCAGAAATGATATTTCAAACTAAGCTTTTCAAATCTATAAAAAGAACTGTATTAATTTATTCTTGGTTCTAGTTAGCTAATTACGTTCTCCTGAGAGAGCTGAAGTGAGATCTCTGTTTTGATAATATTTTGGTTCTGGGAAGAAAATTTACATCATTTAAATTTTTATTGGTGTTTAGGTGGTTTAAAATAAATTTAAACTCATATGCTGTAATTAGTATTTTTATTATTATTTTATGAAGTCTGTGGTGTTCAATTTCCTTTATAGCCATGAAGAAAATGTTTATTCCTATTGATGTTTAAACAGAAGAATCCCCAAAGATACAAAATAACTTTCAAAATGTTTTTAGCTTCTAGGATCTATGGTGTTAATGAGCAGAGAAATCCAGACCACAAGTCTGAAGATTTGGTAGAAGCTGTTGATGCTCATACATCATGTTCCTGTAGTAAAATGCAGTGCTTTGTATGAAACATGCTCTGCATAAACTTATAAACTCTTAAGTTTAGACCGTTAGACTACATTCATTTTACCTTTATTTAAATTTATTTTGTCTTTAAATTTATTCTATTTTTTTACTGGAAAATCACAAAACATACTTAACTGGATATTTGGTAATGTAAAAATAATATCATCCCATCTATTTTACGCTTTTCTAACATTCTGTTTTGAGACTTGAAAAAGAATGACCTTAAGTGTGTCAACATAGCCAAAGCAACGCTGAGCAAAAAAAATAAAGCTGGAGGCATAACACTACCTGACTTTAAACTATACTACAAAGCTATAATAACCAAAACAATATGATACTGGCATAAAAACAGACACACTGATCAATGAAATAGAATAGAGAATCCAGAAATCAACCCACACACCTACAGCCATCTGATCTTTGACAAAGGCACCAAGCCTATACACTGGGGAAGAGACTGCCTCTTTAGCAAATGGTGCTGGGAGAACTGGATATCAATATGCAGGAGAATCAAACTAGACCCATACCTTTCACCATACACTAAACTCAACTCAAAATGGATTAAAGAATTAAATATACACCCTGAAACAATAAAACTTCTTAAAGAAAACATAGGAGAGACACTTCAGGAAAGAGGACTGGACACAGACTTCATGAATACGACCCCAAAAGCATGGGCAACCAAAGGAAAAATAAACAAATGGGATTATATCAAACTAAAGAGCTTCTGCACAGCAAAAGAAACAATTAACAGAGTTAAAAGACAACCAACAGAGTGGGAGAAAATATTTGCAAAATATACATCTGACAAAGGATTAATATCCAGAATATACAAGGAACTCAAACAACTTTACAAGAAAAAAACAAGCAACCCAATTAAGAAATGGGCAAAAGAGCTAAGTAGGCATTTCTCTAAGGGAGATATACATATGGCCAACAGACATATGAAAAAATGCTCAACATCACTCAGCATCCAGGAAATGCAAATCAAAACTACACTGAGATACCATCTCACCCCAGTTAGGATGGCTAAAATCCAAAAGACTCTGAACGATAAATGCTGGTGAGATTGTGGAGAAAAAGGAACTCTCATACATTGTTGGTGGGACTGCAAAATGGTGCAGCCTCTATGGAAAATGGTATGGAGGTTCCTCAAACAATTGCAGATAGATCTACCATATGACCCAGCTATCCCACTGCTGGGAATATACCCAGAGGAATGGAAATCATCAAGTCGAAGGGATACCTGTTCCCCAATGTTCATCGCAGCACTATTTACAATAGCTAAGAGTTGGAACCAGCCCAAATGTCCATCATCGGATGAGTGGATACGGAAAATGTGGTATACTACTCAGCTATAAAAATGAATGAAATACTGCCATTTGCAACAACATGGATGGACCTTGAGAGAATTATATTAAGTGAAACAAGTCAGGCACAGAAAGAGAAATACCACATGTTCTCACTTATTGGTGGGAGCTAAAAAGAAATAAATAAATTCACACACACACAAAAAAAAACCGGGGAGGGGGGAAGAAGACATAACAACTACAATTCCTTGAAGTTGATACGGCAGGCAAACAGAAAGGACATTGTTGGGTGGGAGTGGGGAGAGGGAGGAGGGAGGGGGATTTCGGTAATGGGCCACAATAATCAACCACATTGTATATCGACAAAATAAAATAAATAAATAAAATAAAAAGAAAATGTGAGTTCTTTAAATTTTGCAAACAGTAAACACTTACAGAGCACTTAGTATGTGCCAAGCACTATGCTGAGCTGGTGGGATAAATCATCTTCAGGGTTCTAGCAGGCTCCTGGGATGAGCAGGTAACTGATAGCTGAAAAGCCTACCTCTTGGTTCTCCTCATCTAGGAGCTGGGCTTCCTTAACTCTCATATTTTAGGCTCTGTTCTGTCCTATGCAATGGAACCAGTCCTCACTAGCAGAGAGCATAAGAAGGTCTTGAGGTTGTGTGCACTTAGGCATAGGATCCAGCCACTATTGCTGTTTTACTATTATATCAGCATTGCTACTTTTTTCAATCTGACCGACTTTGTTAGCATTCCTAGCGCTGTTTTCCACTCCTTACACTGTTATTCCTGAAATTTTCTGACTTTTTTCCCAGGAGGTGGGCTTCCTGACCCCTATAACCTACTCTCCCAGGGGCTGAATCTCTCACACTCACTGTGTGGGGTCCCAACCCTTTTCATTGGTAAAATTTTCCTTAAAGTTTTCCTTGGTAAAATTCCTCTAACTTTCTGCCCACTCCTACAGAGACAGTCATCTGAGATCTTGGTCCTATTTTGACCATATATAAGGGGGTTTATTTGTGTTTGTCTTGCCTTACCTTACAGTGTTCACCCTTGGACCACACTGACACCTCTACACTCTGGACTAATGTCCCAGTGTAGCAATTCCATTCAGCAAAAATGTTCTGATCCTCTCAATGCCAGATAGAGTGATAGGTGCTGGGGACCACAGATCACCTCTGCTCTTAGAGAGTGCATAGATGAGTGGAGAAAATAGACAAGTGATTGTCATCCTTTATTCTATTCTTTCCTCCAACCCCCATATACACTCTATCAGTGAGTCTTTCTAGCTGTACCTGCAGAATATACTCTTTATCAACCTACTTATTAACAACTACAGCCACCTGAGTTTGAGCCACCCTGAACTCTCATGGGAATACTGGGAAATAATCAAAATATTTAACAACTGATAATGGCACAGCATGGCATCAATCAATAAAAAACTGCCTCCAGTCTACAAATGCTCACCATAAAAAATCCAGACAGCAGTACCAGTATTTGCCAGCATAATATCAGCCTTGCACCTGGACTCCAGTAGCAGATCTGGTCTCTTTGCCAGTGCCTCTTCCAAACACCAGTCAGAATGACCTCTTAAAAACATAAATCAAAGCAAGCTACTTCCCTGATTAAAAACTTTCAAATGTTTTCTTCCCATTTCTCTTAGAATTAAATCCCAACCCTTTATCATGGCCACCAACGCCCCACATGACCAGCCCCTGCCCTCTTCTTCTACGTTATTTCCCTTGCTCTTTATGCTTCAGACACATAGTGAGCCTCTTTCTGCCTTTGCTATAAGCCAAGCTTGTTTCTAACCCCAGAGCCTTTGCACTCCCTGTTCTCTGTGCCCCTTTGCATGACTAGCTCCTTCTCATTTTCTGAGTTTCAGCTCAAATGCTAGTCATTTTCTCTAGAGTAACCACTTCTCCCTTAAGTCCTATCTCAGTACTAATCACTATCTGAAAACACTGCATTTCTGTATTGGTTAACTAGATTGTAAACTCCATGGGAACAGATACCTTGGCTATCTGGTTCACTCCCAGCGCTGAGAACAGTATCTGCTACTCTTAACAGATTAAATAGGTCCTTAAAAATTCTTGTTGAATTAACTAATATAAACAGACAATTATGGTACAGTGTAATAAGTCTCTGATGGGGAAAAGAGAAGGCCACCTAACAAACACAGTTTGGGGGAACTGTACATACCTCAGAGGAAGGAACTTGAGTGATGAACAATCATTGTCGTCATCACTGTCATTATCACCAATTACTAAATGCTTATTGACGTGCCACAAGTTATCTTGAGTACTGTTTATTTATTTTATTATATGATCATCACATCACCTCTATAAGGAAATATCATTTTAGTTCTACAGCTGAGAAAACTGAGATCTGAAGATGTTAATGTTATCAGTGCCTCCAAAGCTCAGGCACCGAGGACTAAGAGCGAGCAAAGCAGAAGTGAGGAAGGGCACTTGCAGGGAGAGGACATAGCATGTACAGAACAGCAAAGTGCATTTGGGAAATTGCAAGAGATTCCAGAATGACATGTACCTGATTGCACCACTATGATTAGAACTGGTCCTTCGTTTGATCCTCTGGGACCTCCTAGACTCTCAATCTTTCTGTTTGCAAATATGGCCCACTGCTTACGCAGCTCTTCTTATGACAGAACTTTTAATCTTATATTCATGTCCTTAACAAAATGGAAAAAAAACATTGAGATGTGAGGAACCCAGGAAGGCCTGCCCAGATTTGGGCCACCTGCCCTCCTCCCTTGGGCTGGGGGCATGGGCAGAGCAGGGGCCCAGAGGGGCTGGGAGAAGCAGCCATGCCTACCTGGGGGGCTGGCTCATCATACCCAACTACTTTGTGGTGTCTGTGGAGGCAGAGGACAAGGTGTGGGAGCAGCAGCCCCACATAGGGCGCATCTTCAGCGTGGGAGTGAGCGTCCTCCCCAAGGACTGGCTCGAGAACTCACATCTCACTGCAGCGTGAGGGCCCCCAGGAGAACGTCAGCAGAGCCAAGAGTTTCAGCAGCCTGGAGTTGCAAGATGAAATCCACTACCCACCAAAACTGCATTGCGTCTTCCTGGAAGCCAGGGCTTCTTCCATGACTGCCTGGTCTGGAGCCCTTCAGCCCACCTGCTGCCTGGGGTGCCTGGCTCACTGAAGATCAGTGGGCTGACTGTGGCCTTTGTCATGGCGCAGAGCCAGCTGGAGGAGCTAGTGGAGCGACCGAGCTGGGACTTTCAGCCAGGGCCATCCCCTGGGGCCTCTCAGTATGCTGGAGTGCTGAGAGACTTCTCTGCCCTGCTGCAGTCTCATGGGGAAGCCCACGGAGAGGCCCTGCTGCAGCTGCCCCTGGCTGTCCAGGAAGAGCTGCTGAGTCTGGTGCAGGAGGCGTCCAGGGGCTGCAAGCACTCCCCTCTTGGGATGGGAGGAGCCCAGGCTTGCTGGGTGCTCAGGGAAGGGGCATCAGAACTTCCCCAAGTGAAGGCAGGGAGTCCCTGGACCCTGGGTCTGTGGGGCAGGGACAGTCAAGGGGAGAGAGTTGTGCTGTGGAGAAGGGAGGAAAACAGCGTGGTCCCAGGGAGATGGATTTGGGGTGGAAGGAGCTGCCTGGGGAAGAGGCCTGGGAGAGAGAAGTGGCCTTCAGGCCACAGTCAGAGGGTGGAGGGGCAAGGGATGAGGGACCTCTGAAAGGGAAGGCCCCAGAGAAAGACAGGGTACCTTAGGAAAGTGGAGGGTTCTGTGTCCAGGGTGAGCCTCTGGTGCCCACGGCCCCTGTCAGAGGTCAGTTCAACCCCAGGGAGCCTCCCTCCTCCAGCAGCTCCACAATGGGCAAGCCTCCCCACCAAGAGTGCCTCCAACTGCACCCGAATCCCCATGGCATTGTGGAGACAGGAGACCAGGGAGACAAGCAGCAGACCATGGCTTGAGGTTGGGGGTCTCATGAAAATGAGGTACCTGCAGGGGGTGACAACTTGGTGACTGGCACACTGTTTCCAGGAGCCCTACGGGATCCATTTACCATGTGCCTTACCAACATACCTGGCCAGCCAGACCTCTGCCATATTGTCATTGATGGCAGCAGTGTGGCCATGGTTCATGGCCTTCAGTACTACTTCTCTAGCCAGGGCATTGCCATTGCTATGTAGTACTTCTGGGACCATGGCCTCTGTGACATAACTGACTTTGTGCCTCAGTGGTACCTCTGTAAGGATTCCAGGGTCAGAGAGAGTCACTTCCTGCAAAAGCTGTACTCCCTCAGCCTGCTCTCCCTCACCCCCTCACAAGTCATGGATGGCAAGAGGACCTCTTTCTACGATGACAGGTTCATGGTGAAGCTTGCTGAAGAGACCGATGAGATCATTGTCTCTGATTACCACTTCAGGACCTGGCAGAGGAGTCCAAGAAGTGGATGGCAATCATCAGAGTGCCTGCTGCCCTTCACCTTCATGGGAAACCTCTTCATGGTCTCTGATGACCCGTTGGGGCAAACATGGCCCCACCCTGGATGAGTTCCTGAAGAAGCCAGCCAGGTCACAGGGGTCTTTTAAAGCTTGGCCTCCTTCCGGGGCTGTGCAGAACAAGATAATCAGCAGCAGGGGAGAGAAGAGGAAGAAGGCAATGGAGGCATTAGAAGACCCAGGAGACAGTCACTCCTGTACCAGCTGCTGGAAGTGTTTTGGGGTCAGGATCACAAAGTGGACTTCATCCTGCAGCAGGAGCCATACTGCCGGGACATTAACCAACTGTCTGAGGCCCTGCTCAGTCTCAACTTTTGAGCTTCACCTGCCTCAGTGGCTGCTGCCTGACAGCTTCAGCCTGCACCAGCTCCCTGCAGCTCAACCCCTTCTGTGAGAGTCCTTCTGCTGCTCAGACTGTAACCAGACTCACTCTGAGTTGGTGCTTTGCATCAGGGAAGTGCCAAAGAGGGGCATTCCAGTATGGGGAATGCTCTTGCCTGGGAAACTTAGGGGCAGGTCCATAAAGTGGCCTGATCTCATCTTGAGTTAGGACCTTAACCAGCTCTCAAGAGGTCCTGCTAAAGCCTTAACCTCTCAACCTTGCTTCAGTGTAGGAAGTGGGGCTGCTGGAAAGTCCTGGAGACTGAAACAGGTTAGGGTGGGTGGGAGGTGACAAGGAAGCTAAGTTTCTCCCCCACTCCTGCTCTGAATGGCCAGAGGACTAGATGCTTCCCAGGCCTGTTTAAGCTCCTGGGAGCACTGAAGGGAATGCTGGGCTCTGGAAGGGCTATAGGGTATGTGGGCTGGGTCACAGAGGGGTAGCAGTGAGCTGGTGAAGAAGGCAGAGGGAGACGTGGCTGTTGGTCTCAGCTGTGCCCGTCTGTGACTTTGATTGAACTGCTTGGCTTTTATTTCTGCCTATTAATCAAGGGTAAAAATATCTGTTGGGAAGAGGAATGGGAACATAGAGGAAAGCTCCTTGGAGGAAAAATACTTGACCAAGTCTCAGGTGTGTCTGTCTGTGGCTGCGCAGGCTCCCTAACCAAAACCTCACTTTCAGAGAGATGTGAGTCCTCTGTCTGAGGGGCCCATGCCCTAGATTTTAACACTGAGTCCTCAGTATATGCCCTATTATGGCTACATACCTTTTGTGCAATTTCTAAAATCCACGTTTACAAAATCGTTAAATTAGTGATGACTGCATTACCAAAATACTCTCAGGGTTCCTATAAATGGCAGCTCTCCTGTTACATTCAAGTGTCTATTTTTAGAATAACATATGTGTCAGAAAGTCCCTGGTTAGATGCATTTGCTGTGTTGGGAGCATTCACCAAATTGATGAAGCCATGCTCTGCAATGTCAATGTTAATGTGATCTTACCCTAATGTTTTCTCTACAGAAGATATGTTGCATAAAGTGAGGCACACTTCTAAAAAAAACAACATACGATTGTTTGGAATGCTTGTTAAAAGCATCTCCACCCTTGGTTTCATGTGGTCACTGGAGTAATCTGGACACTTTTAACAGGAAAAAGGACAGGGGAAATCTCTGCACATGTCAGAGTTTTCCCCACCCCTTCATCCATGCTCAAATTTACTGGAAAATTACCTCTGCCCAAGAGAATTTCAAGGAATGCCAGGAGCCCTGCCTGCTTTTCCAGCTGGGGGAGAAAACTAAGCCACATATCTTTTTCACATTATAAAAACTTATAAAATGTTTAATACATGCAAAAGAATATATATGGATATAAATTATGAAGGATAACAACAGGGAAAACAACATAAACTGAACACTTAACTTAATTAAAATAAATATTACCAATAGCTTTAAGTTCTCCCACGTCCTCTGCCTTCTATAGATCCCATAACCCTAGCCCCCAACCCCCACCAAGAAATCACTATCTTGATTTTTGTCTATCATCCCTTTGCTTTTATTTGTGGTTTTATCCATATATAAGTATCTCTTAGTCAAATATGCTTTGGAACTTTAACTTCATATAAATGGTATCATGTTGTTTGTATTCTTCCGCAACTTGTTTTTTTCAGTGATGTTTCTAAGATTCATTCATATTAATGCCTATGGCTTTGATTCATTCCTTTTCATTGCTATATAAAATTCCATTGTATGAATATATCACAGTTTATTGACCTATCATTCTGTTGATGGGCTTGGGTTGTTTCCAGTTTTTTGCTATGACAAACAACAGTGCTTTCATGCAAAAAGGTTTGGTGTACATTCCTAGGGCTAAATAGGGCAGATATAAAATAGGATTTATTAGGAAGAAGCATTACTATCAGAGATTTAGTAGAATACACACATTTCTCTAAACTTTTGTTAGACCACAGATTAGGTTTAGCATAGAAGGTCTGCAGGCACCATAGCCAAAGTTCAAGTATAAAGGTAACGCCCCACTCTATCTCTGTACATTTAGTAACAGGGGGCAGGAACATTACACAGTGATATAACAATGGAAGCTTCGTGGGCTTATCCCAGAGAAGCTTTGTTAAAAAGCAGAAGCCTCCAGAACTCATCAGTTGGTATCAGCTGATCTAATTCAGATCTGATAAGCCAGCTCCCAAGCTAACAAAAAGGGAGGAAATGAGCCTACTGGGCCCATCTAGATCTCTCCTTAGTATTATGAATATACTTGCACATTACGTGACTGTTAAGACAACTGTGCGAGATATTCTCTAGTCTAGAACTGAAATTGCTCAGCCCAGGGTGTGTGATTTCCAAATTTACAAGATAATGCCAATTTGTTATATTCCCAGCCAACAATCTATGAGTTCTTATTGCTCCCAGTGGGTTTTATTTTACATATTCCATGTAAACTTAAAAAATCTTGTTAAGTTCCTTGAAAAGCCCTGTTGAGATTTTGATTGAAATTGCTTTAAATCAACAGATCAATTTGGAGAGAGTGAACATCTTTAGGAAATTGAGTCTTCTTCTCTATGAACATGGTATTTTTTTAAAAATGTATTTACATTTTCTATAATGTCTAAGTTTTAGGATTTTTTTCCATCAGCATTTGCACACATAGAAACATATCTTTCGTCATATTTGTTCCTAAATTCCATACATATTTGGTTGTTATTGTAAAAAATACCTTTTAAAAATTAATTTTATTTCTGTTTATAGTGTAATTGATTTCTTTAAGCCAACTTACTATCTAGCAACCTTGCTAACTCTTATTTCTAGTTATTGGAGATTCTTTAAGGTTTTCTGTGTAGATATTTTTATTTTCTGTAAATAATGACAGTTGTGTTTTTTCTTTTCAATCTTTATACCTTTTATTTCTTTCACCAATATTACTTCCCTGGTAAGTATAATACTGAATAGAAGTGGTGAGATGAACACCCTTTCTTGTTCTTGATTTTCAGGGGAATACTGTCACAATCTCCCCCTTCAGTATGATGTTTGCAAATGATTGGTTTGGTTTTTTTATATTGTTGCTTCTATTCCTAATTTACTAAGAGTTTTTATGGTGAATGAATACTGAATTTTATCTAATGATTTTTCTGCATCTATAGGATGCCATGTTTCTATATGCAGCCTACATATTCATTCATCTCTGTTAGGCAGAATTGCTGATTTATAGAGAATGTGTATCTTAAGCTTTATAGATAAGGCCAATCTCTTTTTCAGAAAAAAATAATATCATTTTACACTCCACCACCAACCATATGTGAAAGTTTCCGTTGTTTTACATTCCTGTCAACTCCTGATATTATCAGTCTTTTAAATTTTAACCATTCTGATGAAGTATCTTATTGTGATTTTAGTTCACATTTCCTTGGTTACCAAGTAGATTATCTTTTCATACATTTATTGATCCTCTAATACTTTTGTAAAGTGCCTGATCTTGTTTCCTGTCCATTTTTCTCTAAGTTGTCTACTTTTTTCTTTTAATTTATATGAGTTCTTTATATGTTCTTCATAAAAGAACATTGTTGGTTGTGTTTTGAAAATATCTTCTTCCATGCTATGGTCTTTTTACTCTCTTAAGGTGTTTTTTGATAAAGAGAAGTTCTAAAATATTAAGTAGCCAAATGTATTGCTTTTTTCCTTTTATAGTTAATATGTTTTGTATTCCATTTAAGGAATCATTCTTTCTCCAGAAGTCATGAAAATATTCTCCTATATTATTTTCAAACAAATTTATTGTTTTGCCTTTCACATTTAGGTCTACAAATCACCTGGAGTTGATGTTTGTGTATGGTGTGAGGTAGGGGTCAAGTTTGATTTTTTTTCATATCAATATCCAATTGTCACAGCATTTTTTTTTTTTCAGCTCTGCAGTATTTCCTTTGTCATTAGTCCAGTGTCTCTATATACATGAATCTGTACTGAATTCTCTATTCTGTTCCATTGGCCCATTTGTCTATCCTTGCACAAATAGTGGATAAAATTAATCACTTAGTCTTTTTAAGTCTTGAGACCCTGTAGAATAAGTCTTCCCATTTTGTTCTTGAGTAGTGTCAAGGCTATTCTGGCGTTTCTCTATACATTTTAGAATCAACTTGTCAAATTCCACCAAAACTAAACAAAAAGGAAAATAAAAAACAAAAAAAGGAAAATAACCCTACTATTGAAATTTTTATTTACTTAGAGCTTTAAACACTTCTCTCAATAATGTTTTATACTTTTCTACATAGAGGTCTTGCATTCTTGCACGTTTTGTTAGATTTATTCTTAAATATTTTATATTTTATGTTGCTACTGTAAATTTATTTTGGTTTTGCTCTATTGCATGCTACTATGGACCAATGGATCAACTAGATGGACAAACAATGCTAGAACTGTGAATGATTTTATTTGAATAAAAGCATGTAATTAGATTTAGCTGTCAAAAGTAAATTAAAATTTCTGCTTCCTTTTAAAATGTTATAACACCAAAACGTGCACATGAATGTTTACAGTGACTTCATCCATAATTGCCCAAACATGAAAGCAACCAAAATATCCTTCAGTAAGTGAATGTATAAACAAACTGTGGTACATCCAGACAATGGAATATTACTCAGTTCTAAAAAGAATTAAGAAGACATGGAAGAACCTTAAATGCATATTAAGTGTATTAGGGTTCTCCAGAGAAACTGAATCAATAGGATATGTTATAATTATATGAGAGGGATTTATTAGGGGAATTAGCTCACGTGGCTATGAAGAAAAGTCCCATGATAGGCCATCTATAAACTGGATGCCAGTAGCGTGGCTCAGTCCAAGTCCAAAGGTCTCAAAACCATGGAAGCTGACGGTGTCCTTGGTATAAGTTCTGGAACACAAAAGCTGAAGAGTCTCGAGCTCTGATGTCCACGGACAGGAGAGAAGAGTGTATCCCAGCTCCAGCAGAAAAAGAAAGAGTTTCACCTCTTTCCTCTGTCTTTTGTTCTCTCCGGACCCCCAGCGGATTGGATGGTTCCCACCCAGATTGAGGTCTTTCCCACCCAGGCCACTCAGACTCTCATACTAATCTCTGCTGGAAACACCCTCATGGACACTCCTAAAAAGATTGCTTTACCAGGTTTCTCAGCATTCCTTCATCTAACCAAGTTGACACCTAGAATTAACCTTCACACTAAGTGAAAGAAACCAATATGAAAGGCTATCTACTGTAGAATTTCAATTACATGACATACTGGAAAAGACAAAACTATGGAGACAATGTAAGGATCAGTGGTTGTCACTATTAGCAGGAAGGGAGGGATGAATAGGTGGAGCACAAAGAATTTTTAGGGTAGTGAAACTATTCTGTATGATACTATAATGGTGGATACAGGTCATTATATACATTTGTCAAAACCCATAAAATATACAGCACAGAATCCTAGTGTAAACAATGAACATTGGGTGAGAATAATGTATCAGTGTAGGTTCATTTATTGGATTGTAACAAATGTCCTATTCTGTTGTGGATGTTAATAACTGTGCAGGTTGGGGTGGGGAGGCGGGGGTTAGGGGCAGAAGTATATGGAAACTCTCCATACTTTCTGCTCAATTTTGCTGTGAACCTTCAACTCCTCTAAAAAATGCTATATTAACTATTTTGTATTTTGCCTTTAAATTTTAATATAAACTGATGACTATTTTAGAATAAAAATAGCTTTGCTTTTTGGAATCATAAAAATAATTTTAAAATTTTGTTTGATATTTACTTTAGTCTACATTTTTAATATCTGTATTAAAATTTTGTATGTTTTGAATACACCTACACTTTACTTTTGAATCCTTCCGATCATTGCTCCGAATAGAACACAAATTATGTGAAGATCTTGATTATAACAGCATAATTAGTGATTTTGCTGACATTAAGACAAGAAAAATCAATTTTGTGGAATAAGGACAAAAATGAATACCTGTGTAATAATTAAATTTAATCATCTTAATAGTTTGCTGATTTTGTCATAAAAACCGTAGCTTTACATATACATATATATACATGCCATTATGAAGTATATTTTTCCAGATAAAGGACAGTTTGTTGGCTTGGTTATAACTTTAAAATACTTAGACTGCAGATGTGTGGACTTCCAATTGTGCCCTTGCCCTGGGGCCTGCAAATGCTAGGGGAGGTTCTGGAAATGTTGGGAAGCCTGTGGCTGTTGGCAACTATCTTTCCACTATAAGGGGAAAGCCTGCCTGAGAACGGGCCAATTCAGGGAAAAGCAGAGCCAAGAAACAGAGAATGAGACTTTGAGAACTACTGATATTATTCAAGTATCTGGGTCTTGAAGATCTATCCATAAACTTTTAATTCCTTAAAATAATAAATTTCTTCTTTTTTGCTCAAGCCACTTTGTTTTCCTGTCATTTGTATCAAGCATCATAACTCTTTTGGAATCCTGGTTTTTGGTTCAGGAAAACGTGATACTTGTAAATGCAGAGTTAGCAGTGGGAGGTGATGAGATGGCAATGGGTAAGGAGAATGGGAAGGCAGAACCTAGTGAGTTTTGTTAAATGAGGCATAAGTAAACTGTGACCATTGTAGTGGATTGAATTATGCCCCCCCAAAACTCACTGAAGCTTGAATTATGTCCCCCAAGTTTTATGTATTAGAAACTTGGTCCCCACTGTCAATGTTAAGATGGTGGGAAATTGTATTATGGTAATTGGAAAGGTGGAGGCTTGAAGAGGTGATTAGATTGTAGGACCATGCAGTAGTGAATGGATCAAAAATGGTGGTCAGGGTGTGGCTCTGAGGGCTTTAAAAGAAGAGGAGAGTCTGTCTCACTCTGCTCTCTCAGCTTCTACCATCTTGCAAAATGAGGGGTCACTGTCGCCACCATCAGATGTGTGCCTTGGACTTTGGACTTCCCAGCCTCAGAAACTGTAAGCAATAAATTTTGTTTTCTCATAAATTACCCAGTTCCAAGTACTTTGTTATAAGCAACAGAAACAGACTAATACAGCAGTAAAAGAAATATTAAGAACGACAATTAGCTTTGTATCTCATGAATAATCATAATAAAAATTAGAAAATAGAATAATAGTTACCAGAGGCTGGGAGGGGTGGGGGTGGGGGAGAGGTAAGGGGTGGACTAATGGAGACAAAACTGCTATCTACCTTAAGTGAATCACTGTGCAAGACATGCATGTACTGAAACAACACCGTACCCCACCAAAAAAAAAAAAAAAAAAAGAATGCCACTTGAGGAATGTATATGTGAAAAATCATTTCTTAGCCTTATACCTAAGATCAAGTACCTGAGTGGCCCATAGATAAACTTCAGAATTGTTCCCAAAATTTTCATGAATATGTTAATGCACTTTTGGGAAAGAGAGTGCATAACATTTCATAATCTTCAAAAGGGACTGTGAGCTCCCAAAATGCCATACTAAACACAGAAATGTTTTTGAAAAGGTGGTGACATGATTTTTAAAAAACCGTACTTTAGAAAGATTATGAAAGCACTAATTATGGCAGTGTCTTTCAAATTAAATGCTACAGCCCACCTGCATCACAATCACATGGGGCTCTTGTTTCAAGTTCATGTTCCTGGGCCCCATCCAGACTCAGTGACTGAGAATCTTTGTGGGTAGGGCCCACGACTCTGCATTTTAAGAAGCTTTGCAGGTGATTCTTATCAAGACTAAAGTTTGAAAACCATACAAATTGTTGGATGAAGTAGAAGGAAAAACTGGAAGATAATTACAGTAGGCCACAGGAAACAATCTGTGCAAATTAGTTACATTTTCATAATCTGAATGTGATTTTTACACACTACTCATATTGTTAACTAGGCTATACTTACAGATTTCAAGACAATTTCATTGGAAGCATTTAAGTCTCTCTCTTTTTTTTCCCCACTGCACATGTAACTAAAGATTCTATAGAAAACACAGCTTAGGGCTATGTCAAACTCCTGTAGCTGCAAGCTCCAGACAGAACTGTATGTGCCCTTGGAGGAGTTTTTCATTCTGAGGAACAGTTCAAGGCAAGACAGAGTATTTTGTTCTTCTCACATCTAGAGAAGAAACAACAAAAATTAAATCAAGCAGTTGAAGATATTTAATTAACAAGGAGTTATAGTTCTCTAAGTTTTGCTCTGATGCTGATGAGACTCAAAAGGAGCAAAAGGGTAAATAATGAAAAGTAAGTCTCCCTCGATATTCTAACTCTTGATCCTTTGTGACTTTTCTCTGAAGCTTTTTGAATCTATTCTTTGCCATTTCATTCTGAAAACTCAGATCCTTAGTCCTGGATCCTTGAGAATTATTTAATTACTTCTTCCCTTTTATACTACTCTTTCAATTTTCTTGTCTTTTTGTCTTTTTGCTGTACATTCCTAAATGTTATCTTCTGTGATGATTTATTTTGCTATCCCCCCCCCCCCCTTTTTAAATTGCAGCCTGTTATGGCTTTAAGTGTTCTTGCAGAGTCTTTCCTCCTTCCTTTTTCTGTTGTTTAGGCCTCTTGTATGTTAGTAAATTTTCTTGGTCGCTATCCATGATTAAAAGTGAAAAATAAAAAGAGAGGAAGCTGTGAGTGGATGGCCAGTGCTTTTGACTTTCAATTTCACTATAGAGCGCCTTTTGTCAATATCTTTGGTCAGCCTCTTGGGTTAATCAGATCCTGGTCAGCCTCGTGAAGGATGTGGGTGGAGGTTTCAGTTTTCAGGAGACACAAAGTCACTTATTTCGCCTGTTTTAGGTATAGGACCCTAACCCTCACCAGTGAATTTACCCCTTCCAGAGAATTAAACCTCTCAATCTCAGCCTGGGTGAGAGAGGCGCAGCTTCCCACAGAGGAGGCTGGGGAAAGGATCTAGACATCCAACTGCTTCTCAAGCAGCCGTCACCTAATCCCCGTTATTTTAGATTTACCTTTCATGCTACTACTTTCCAGCTTCCAACATTTCGTCCCTGTGGTTTTAGGTTTTTAGTAGAGGTTAAGCATGGGAGAAGAGAAATTAGATGCTTGTATTCAAACCGCCATCTTAACTCAGAACGGACACCAGTACCGTGAAACTCTTGGTCACTCCAACCGCGTTGCTCACTGACCCCTCCAAAGACACCCTACTTCTCCATCTGGGGGCTCCCTCCCCCTTCAGACGCCACAATACACAAACCACCACGACAGAGCCAAAGAGAGACGCCGAGTGTTGGTGGTGCCGTAAGGGGTACAGACGATATCCACCGGAGTCCACGACCGGCCTGCTCGGTGCCACAGGCACTGGCCGGCTCCAGGAAGGCGTTCCCGGCGGCCTTTCACCTTCACACGAGCCCGAGGCGCCGCCGCTGTGGCCGCCCGGCCCCTCCCACGCCGGCCACGGAGCGCGGCTCCGCCCTTTGCTGCAGGCCCCGCCCCGCCCGGCCATTCCCGAGAAACCGGCTCCCGCCACCCGGCCACGCGCCGGCATGTCGCGGCCGCAGCTCCGACGCCCGCCCCTCCTCACCCGCCCGCGGCGCGGCGGCTCCGGGCTCGCTCTGCTGCTGCTGCCGCTGCTGGCGTTGCCGCTGGCGGCCGGGGCTGACTGCCCGTGCCCGGAGCCCGCGCTCTGCCACCCGATCCGCCACCGCCCCGACTTCGAGGTCAGCGCCTCTCTCTGCTCCTCCTGGTCTGGTCCTCAAGGCCCCAAGGGAAGTTAAAGTAGAAGCGAGCCGTAAAGAGAGGTGGTGTGGGTGCCGACACCAACTTTGACCTCTCGCTGAAGGCCTTCCTGTTTAGGATTTCCTTCAACCTACAGATGAGGAAATTCGGGCTCAGAGAGGTTGAGTAACTCCCTCCAGGTCTCACAGACTGGGCGCCTGGCTCGGCAGGCAAGTATTCAAACCCAGATCTGGCTCTTTGGCAAGCTCCTTTTATTACCCTTCTCTGCCTCTCCGGCGGCACTTGGGGGCACTCTGGGTGTGAAAGGCAGGGAAGGTAGGATAATCCATTTCTTGGTTTCCAAGAGGATTTAGTTGGAAAGAATCTCATTAACCCAACAGTACATTGGAAGGCAGAATGTTTTCATACCTTTGCTTGTCTATGCATATTAGCCCTTTCCTTTACAGCACCACACTAGAAGGGTCGTAAAAATGGTCTTTCCGTAAATTTTCCTTCTGCCCACCTCACAATTATAAGGCTTCTGGCAACTGTAATCAAACACCCTTTCAGAAGCAATATGAAAAACACTTGACTGCCTAGAGTTTGATGACTGTGGCAGGAATTGGTTGATGTCAGAGAGATAGGAAGGCTTAGTCCAAACAACAACTATTTTGTAAATAGGAATGATTCCTAGTTCTTAATCTCGTACATTAATTTGGAGACATTTAAATGTCAACGAACAGTTAAGTCAAATTAAAACAGTTAAATACGTTGCTTAGGAGAAGAAATAAAAGTGGTGAAAGTGTTTATAGTGTGGAAACCTAACATCTTGCTAAAAGAAAAGCTTTAGACAAATTAAACTTAACAATGCTTATATGAGCAAAGAACAATTCATGAATCCACAGCACTCAAACCAGAAGAGCTTCAGAGAGGTATGCTTTAATAGCCTGAGCAATGGGCTTTTATACACTGAAGGCAGAAGCAAAGTAAAGAAATTACTTGGTTGGCTATGACTAGGTGTTTGCCCTATGTGGTTATGATCTGGTGGAAAGTCCCTAGTTAGTTTAGTTTCTGATTGGGTAAGCTTAAGTTTTGTTTTCCTGTTTACACTGGAATGCAGTTTGCTTAAGTAGGAATCCAAGGCATTGGAGCTATTTCAGCCTAACAAACTCCCAATTAAATTTTTAACAATCTGAAATATTTGTTGTAGCACCCAACATTTCTTGGTGGAGTGGGCAGTATTTGTGGGCATTCTGAAAACCTATTATACAAAAAAGCAAAATTATACTCATTTGTATGTTTATGGTAAATGGTCTTTTTCTCTACTGGCCTTTATATTTTTCAAACACCAAGACTAGATTACATAGCTTTTTTCCCTTATATTTTCAATTGGTTCATCCAGTTATTTTTTTTTTATAAGAATTTCTATTATATCACAGGATCTCAGTATTTTTTAAAAAATAAATCCAATCTTTATTATAAAAATTAAAATAAAGGATAAGGTTTGATTAAACACAAGTCTAAAAACAATGGGCCATTCAATTCCACATTCTGTAATTTTTATTATTTCTGTGGGCAACTGCTTAGCAGAAAAATGAGTTATGCAGTCAATTCTGGAAAAAGGGAGATTGAGAAAATGAAGAAATGTCTGATTTAACTTTCATAGCTAGTGCTCCTCACTGCTCCTCCCCCATCATTTCTCCTCAAATCTTATGCCCACCCCTACTTAAAACTCTAATGGCTTCTCACTGATCCCAGGATAAAATACAAAATCCTCAGTGGTCTACAAAGTTCTACTTGATCTTTCCACCACCTACCTTACTAGTTTTATCAGATTCCATATAATTTCAGGATTTCTATGCTCTAGCCACATTACCTAAAGAACTGAAAGACAATTCCAGAATCTCCTGAAGTGTAGCGACCTTTTGGCTTTTTGTTCCCTCAACTGAGAATGCTCTTTTGTCCATAGGCACCCCTCCTCTGCCGTTCCGCAGATTTGAGTCCTCCCCTAAAGTATGTAGTCCTCAGGGAAGTTTTCCTGCCTCATCTGGCTAGCAGTTCCCCTTTATATGCTGTCATGGGGCTGGCTGATTATCTCAGTTGGTTAGAGCATGGTGCTGATACCACCAATGTCTAGGGTTCAATCCCTGTACTGGCCAGCTGCCCTCCCCTCCCCACAAAATAAAAGATTGATTCTTATATGCTATCATGGCCCCCGGCATTCTCTTATAGCCCTTAATAGTATTGTAATTAAATTCACTCCCTAATGGACCTGGCGTCTCTTGGTAACTTCTATGTCTCTAGTGCCTAGCAAAATACCCTCCCTACATCTTACTGGAATTCAATAAATATTTGCTGAATCAATGAATTAATACCTTGGAATAAAATTAAAATGATCAGTGAGACTTCTGTACTTCTAGAATTATCTGTGTGGGAAAAATACTGGAGAAACATAACATCAGCTGCCTTGGAATTTGACTTGAGTACTATTCTAAGAAGTCAGCTGCACCAGAAAACATACATAGTAAATGAATCATCTATGCCTTACTCTCCAGTAGCCAGAAACTTGAGTATTATCAAACTCCTCTCTTTCTCTTGCCTTACTCAACCAATTAGTCACAAGGTCCTGCTAATTTTGCCTCCTTAGGATCTCCCAGATGTGTTCACTTATCTCTCCACAATTCTAGTTGAGGTCACCCTTATCTCTTGCCTGGATTCCTCCATCAGCATTCCTTTTCTGCCTCCAGTTTTGGCCTCTCCCTAATCCATTTCCCACTTCGGCTAAAAGGTTTTTCTAAAACACATACCTTCTCATTTTTTTAAAATTTAATTTTGTCAATATCCAATGTGGTTGATTATTGTGGCCCATTACCAAAACCTCCCTCCCTCTTCCCTCCCAACAATGTCCTTTCTGTTTGCTTGTTGTATCAACTTCAAGGAATTGTAATTGTTGTGTCTTCTTCCCTCCCCCCACCCTCGCCAGGTTGTTTGGGTATTCATTTATTTCTTTTTAGCTCCCACAAATAAGTGAGAACATGTGATATTTCTCTTTCTGTGCCTGACTTGTTTCACTTAATATAATTCTCTCTAGGTCCATCCATGTCGTTGCAAATGGCAGTATTTCATTCTTTTTTATAGCAGAGTAGTATTCCATTGTGTAGATATATCACATTTTCTGTATCCACTCATCTGATGATGGACATTTGGGCTGGTTCCAACTCTTAGCTATTGTAAATAGTGCTGCAGTGAACACTGGAGAACAGGCATCCCTTTGACTTGATGATTTCCATTCCTCTGGGTATATTCCCAGCAGTGGGATAGCTGGGTCATATGACAGAGTTAAAAGACCACCAACAGAGTGGGAGAAAATATTTGCAAAATATACATCTGATAAAGGATTAATATCCAGAATATACAAGGAACTGAAACAACTTTACAACAACAAAAAACAAGTAACCCAATTAAGAAATGGGCAAAAGAGCTAAATAGGCATTTCTCCAAGGAAGGTAAACGAATGGCCAACAAACACATGAAAAAATGCTCAACATCACTCAGCATTCGTGAAATGCAATTCAAAGCCACATTGAGATACCATCTCACCCTAGTTAGGATGGCTAATATCCAAAAGACTGTGAATGATAAATGCTGGCGAGGTTGCAGAGAAAAAGGAACTCTCATACATTGTTGGTGGGACTGCAGAATGGTGCAGCCTCTGTGGAAAATGGTATGGAGGTTCCTTATACAATCCTGTTTTAAAATGTCATCTGATGATATACTCTCACATATTTCCACTCAGTCAGTGATCAGGCACTCGATGGCTGCAGATGTGTGCATTTCATAAAGTTCACCGGATTGGCAGCTTGTGAGCTGCTCTCTCTCTCCCTAAATAAAGCCTTTCACAGCATTCATGGGCATCCATTAAATCTTCAAGGCACATCTTAAATGGGATTGTAACATTTTCAAAACTGGTAAAACAGTTTCAGAGGCTAGGAAGTCTAAAGCCCAGGGAACACATCTGGTGAGGGTCTCGATGGTGGCAACAGTGATGTAGGGTATCACATTGTGAAATGGCAGAGCAGAGAGA
Organism: Cynocephalus volans; assembly: GCF_027409185.1. NCBI lineage: Eukaryota > Metazoa > Chordata > Mammalia > Dermoptera > Cynocephalidae > Cynocephalus > Cynocephalus volans. Next base: position 73,917,765 of record NC_084467.1, on the reverse strand, counting down.
GCAGAAAGAGCAGGGAAGAGACTCTCCTCTCTCTTCTTTTAAATCCCCATACCTTCTCATTTTTAAAATGCTTTTATTCTCTCCCATTCCCTAAGGATAAAGTACTAACTTCTCAACAGGGCTTATTAAGCCCTTCATCATTTAATCCCTGCCTACCACTCTCTGGATCTTCACCATGCTGTCTCTCCAAATTTTAGGCGTAGGCCATACTAAATATTTAGTTACACAATCACCATGCTCTCTCTGCCTCCACGTCTTGGCACTTGCCACTAGTTCTTCCTGGCCCATCCTTCCCCACTTTCCAGACCTGGCTAACTACCCCTGCCACCAATTATATGGGAACCACTGTGTCTTATTCACTATTGTACTCTCAGCCCACCACAGTGCCCTGCATGTATGTGGGTATGTTAATTTAGATGGTCAGCATGATATTCTTGGTTTAAGTGATGGTACTTATCCTGTTTTTCTGATAGGTCTTTGTGTTTGATGTTGGGCAAAAAACTTGGAAATCTTATGACTGGTCACAGATTACAACTGTGGCAGTTTTTGGAAAATATGACTCAGAACTTATGTGCTATGCTCATTCGAAAGGAGCCAGAGTAGTGCTTAAAGGTATGTTTTTACCAGATCTATGTGTTTAGCCAATGGGTAAATTTATCTGTATCACTTGCTATAGTCCTGACTTTCCAAAAAATTCCCATGTATGTTTATCTGATTTTTTTTTTAAGGATCCTAAGATTAATCTTAGTCTTTAATTCATTTCACAAATATAGGTATTTTTTAAAAAATTAAACAAACCACTGTATGGCTTTGAGCAAAATGTGACTGCTTAATTAGCACGATGACTTTTAGTTAGTCATAGTCCACAATTTCTACCTCTAATTTGAGAATGATTTTTACTAATTATTCATAATGGTTATTTTGGAGATTAGTGAGTAATGGTTTTCTCTTATTTTGGCATATTATCTCTCCATTTGGAAAACTTAAATTAGGAGCTTCACCTTCCAAAATAATGAAGTGTTTTAAACACATTTTGATCTCGTGGGAATGGTCTGTGAAATAAATGTCATTAAACTGTGAAAAGCATGTATGTACAAAAGATGTATGCTTCTTCCACAGGAGATGTATCCTTAAAGGATATCATTGATCCTACTTTCAGAGCATTCTGGATAGCTCAAAAACTTGACTTGGCCAAAACACAATATATGGATGGAATTAATATAGACATAGAGCAAGAAGTTAATTGTTCATCACCTGAATATGATGCATTAACTGCTTTAGTCAAAGAAACCACAGACTCTTTCCATCGTGAAATTGAAGGATCACAGGTAAAAATTTGTTTATTTCTTAGCAATCTCTTATTTTCTCAATCAAAATGTTTACGAGGGTATGACTAATGCAACCTTGGTTTTATAGTAATGAAATGGGAAAAAATTTCAGCACATATTTCCTAAAAAAATTTTCTGAAACTTTTCATGTTCTTATTTAAGGAATTTTAAGTTGCTAAATCTGTTCTCTATTCACATCAAAATACAACACTGGGATTCCCCACCTATACTTGCCTTGCAGCAGGGTTACAGGTATTAGAAAGGCAATGGGGGCAGCAAGGATCAGGGAGGGCCTAACTGGCTTTCTTTCGTCAGTGCTGGACAGAAACTGCTCTTGCCTTCGAATAGAGGTGGTTCTGGGGAAGTGTCTCACTTGCTTCGTAGTCTCTGAATTACTTGCAAAGTACCCAAAGCCCAATAAGACTCAAAGGATTAACTCCACAGAACTTGTCAGAGCTATGACAAAGGGCAGTGTGCTTCCCCACTGCCATAATGAGCATGATTAGAGGATCACAGCACAGGCAATGAGTGGTAACATCTGGCCCCAGACCACTGATTCTCAAACCACATGTTAAGATAACCAGGGGTCTTAAAAAAAAAAAAGTAAATGTGCACGTGTGTGCACACACAGACACATAGACACAGACACACACACACACTGGGGACTCACTCGCAGAAATTATTATTGAGAAGGTTTGGGGTGAGCCCAGAGCACATAATTTTTTAAAAGTTTCATAGTTGATTATGGTTAGGAACTACCAGGCTAGACAGTGAGTTTTCTTTATTCTTTTTTTGACCGGTAAGGGGATCGCAACCCTTGGCTTGGTGTTGTCTGCACCACGCTCAGCCAGTAAGCCAACTGGCCATCCCTATATAGGATCCGAACCCGCATCCCCGGTGCTACCAGCGCCGCACTCTCCCGAGTGAGCCACGAGGCTGGCCCTAGACAGTGAGTTTTCTGAAGGCAGGGAGCAGCTCCTTGATGTTTAACATGTTTAAAAATTGTTGAGTAAATGAATGACCCCCAAAGCCTGTCTTAGAGTCACCTGGGAGTCCTTGTTTAAAATATCCCAAGGTTGATTCCGTAGGTCTGGGATGGAGCCTTGGGAAGTGTATTTTTACCAAGTGCTCTAGGTGATTCTGGTGCAGTTCATCATCATGAATTTGAGAATCACTTGTAGAATAATAAATGATATGAAGACTGACATCGCTATGGTTTTATGCAAGTAGAGAAGGTTTGTCAGTGTGGAATTCAGCTTTTCAGATGAGTGCAATGTGGATGAAGAATAGCAAATACCTGGCATGCTGGCCACTATACCCCTCTCCTCCTCACAAATTTTGGTCTCAGAAACTTCATTCTCTACATAATCATTACTAATAGGTTAGAATTGGTGTGTGGGAAACAACCTATCTGCTAGTCCTGATTATGCTATAGAGAAAGGGCAAGGAAGAAGGGATTGAGCAAAGACCTTGCAGTAGGAATATCTACTTTCATGTTTGAGAGGTGAATAGTGCAATTTGGCCAGCTATGTCAAGTTCACATTAGGTGATTTAGTAGGAGGTACAGTTGCATAGGTAGGCCAGCTTGTAGAATTTCCAGAATGTCAGACTGAAGAGTATGCATTTTTTCAATATGTAATAGATTCCATGTAGTAGTATAGTAGTATAGAAAATTAGAGGAGAAAGGAAGACCAGTAAGGACTTAATCCAATAACTAGAGATTTATCGTTGAATTGAGATGATGGCATAACCCTCCCACTCAGTGAGTGTTCAATATTTGTTGAATGAATTGATTAATAGAAAGGGAGGGCAGAAAAACTGTGAGAGGCCACCCAGATGAAAATGTGGGATTAGATTTGGGGTGTGATGGAAGAAGAAAGAATCAGAAACTGGTCCAAAGTTTCTTAAACTGGTGACCAGAAAAAAAATGACTAACATAGTCTGAAAGGGGAAGTGAATTCCGTGGAAAAGGCAATGATTTCAGTTTACAGAATCGTGCTCACAGAATTAAAGAGAGAGAAATGACCATGAAGAGTTCTTTCTCTTCATGGGCACCCTCTTTAAAGGTGGGAAAATAGATTCAAATGCTTTAAGTGACTTAGCAGTGACACAGACTTAGTTATAACAGACCCAAGACTAAAACCCAAGTCTTTTGATTTCTAATATACTAACAGTATCTTCTCAAAAATATGATATTAACTGTGACAGGAGATCCAGGTGAAAATACTCTTAATGCCCAGGAGAGAGTTAAGGGCTTACAAAATGGACGTGAAATGTACCTGCTTAGAGATAGTCATTTTTTTTTTCCATTACTATAACATGGCTCCCATTTTGTAAGTCAGTGATAAAATGGGGTCCAATATGTAAAAATTCTACTTCATAACCTATTTTGCTGTGAGTTCCTGAGGAAAGCATGTACTTGTAAAGCAGAGCTTCCTTTAGTGCTAATAGTTGGAGAACTATAGACAGAACTGGAGAAAGTCCTAAAAAGTTTTTCTAGACTAAATGGGCCAAAGTATAAAAATTTTACCTAAGTATCTCAATTTTTTGTAATAATTAATTAATAAGTATTTATTGAGTGCCTAATTAAGGAAAAAATAACTCTTAATGAAGTTTTAGAACATCTGTACACATATAAAACAAAGCTATTAAAAATATTTAGTTAAGGCAATAAACAGATATTTTAAAGAGACTCATCCTTGTTGAAGGCTGGTTCACCATTCAAAATGAAAGATAATATATCACTCAAGTTTTATTTGGATATTTCCATAAAATAAGACCATTTAAATGCTTTGTTTCAACATTTTGAGTTGATTAATCTGTACCTGTGAGCCATAAAACACCACTATTCTCTACTGTAGTACTAGGCCAAACCTGCCATGTAATATAATTGTGAATTAGGAGCTCAAACTCACAAGCCAGTCAGGTTGTGCCAACAGGTACATATTTAGCCTGCAAAATATTTTAAAAGCTTTTGTATTTGAATCCTTTTACTGTGCCTTTACTCTCCAGTTTTTCAGGGGCCCCACAACACCCTACTGTCATTGTATCTGCTTCTTTCAATCAGTTGAGTTACCAGCTTAGCCTCTGAAAACATTTGAGTTTAAAATCCTTCTTCTATATAGAGCTGTGCTCCTGGTTATTGTATGTACAAATATGTCTTGGTCAGGTCCAATGTAGGCAAAAAATATATTTCTTAGAACTGTTCTATGTCTATATGTGTTGAGTCCTACATTCGTATACTGTAAGCAGTTCTTTTTTCTTGGGTAGTATGAGGCAAGAGAATATGTAACCCCCAAAAAACTCACATAATATGTGTATTTGATCATGTTACATGAAACAATATATTTTTCCACAGGTAACCTTTGATGTAGCTTGGTCTCCAAAGAACATAGACAGAAGGTGCTATAATTATACTGGAATTGCAGATGCTTGTGACTTTCTCTTTGTGATGTCTTATGATGAACAAAGTCAGGTCTGGTCAGAATGTATTGCAGCAGCCAATGCTCCCTATAATCAAACATTAGCTGGTAAGAATCCACAAAGTGATCATTTATTAGCAATATTAATTCCAAAACCACAAACATTAAGATGTCTTTTAGTATTTCTAAGTTATTTGTATACAATTTCCATTTGAAAATCAATGAATTTGGAGATCTTTAAAGATTACAGAAAGTTTTAAAGCTTTGAAGTTTTCACTTAACAACCTTGTGGGATAGGTATATTATTATTAACCCTCTATTATAGATGAGATGAAAGGAGTTAAGTTCTCACAGTTGCACAACTATTAAGTATTATATAGTTGGAACTCTGACAGGTATTGTAACTTCAAATCCAACACTCTTGTCATGAAATCACATGAAGAAGATACTGGCTTATCTAGAATATGACAGGATATTTTTTTGAAATAAGCAATGTTAAATAATTTAATAGCAAAGATAGTTATGGTGTGGGTACCTACCACACATGATTAATAAGACTGGCTTTCTCTTACTTAATATTAGAACCCATGATATATTAAAAATTGTATTCCTATTAGAATTAAGAGTACTTCTGGGGCTGGTCGATTAGCCCAGTTGTTTAGAATGCGGTGGTATAACATCAAGGTCGAGGATTTGGATCCCTGGACCAGCCAGCTGCCAAAAACAACAACAGCAGCAGCAACAAAACTAAAAATTGGTGGAATAATATACCTAGCTGGCCAGTTACCTCAGTTGGTTACAGCATCGTGCTGATAACACCAAGGTCCAGGGTTCAATCCTTATATTAGCCAGCCACCAAAAAAAAAAAAAAAAAAAAAGGAAAAAGAAAAGAAATGAAGAAATAAAGGCTGGCTTGTTAGCTCAGTTGGTTAGAGCATGGTGTGGGCCACAGGTTCGGATTCCTGTACTGGCCAGTTGCCAAAAAAAAGAACCCTAAGAAAACAGTACTTCTGACCTGCCATTGGTATCATGTGGTCTCTGAATTATCCTTTCCAAAGTTTGGATTTGTTTATATCCCACCAGTCAATTGAATAAAAGACTGTTTGCTATCTTTTGGACTGGACTAAAATTTTCTGGGATAATTTGTACTGATTTAGGTGTTGATGGATTTATAAATAACTATTTTTTTTCTTTTTCATACAGCGGTAAAATCTTAGAACCTGGCTTCATTCTATCATGTCCTAATTGTTTGGATAGAATAGTCTGATCATAAATATATACTATTTAAATTTGAAAAATAATTTCATTCTGTTTTATAATTCTTAATTTATAATAAATTATAATTTATTTCATTCAGGGTTCCTAAACTGTGTGTCATGGAAGAGATGATAATTGTGTTCTATCAATAAAAGGTTCACTATGAAATGTTTGGGAAATGATGCCTACCTCACCCCTCTTTTGGCTATTTAATAGTACACAGTAACATTAAAGACTCTGAAAAGCAACACATTTATTTAACTCAACATTCTAGATAATCTGGGAGTATCTCTTGGGGGAAAAACATGTTCTGCAGCATTGGGCAAGAAAAGGACTGATAGTACCATAAATTTGTTCATTTTTCTCTTTGTTTCCTACAATTGCAGATTATCAACTACAGAATAAAAGGGGGAAAAAGAGGGAGGGGAACATTTCTTATCTCAGCTGTCATTCATATATCCAGGATATTTGTAAAACATGGAACATTTGTGCTTTCTATAAGAAATTTTGAGACCATCATTGCCAGAAAGTTTAAGATTTACAAAACTTTTTTGAAACTATAATCTAGAATATCAAATATATCTTCTCTTAGCAGTTAATAGACACAATCAGTATGCTTTCCTGAAATGTGTTATTCTTCCTAGAATTAGATTCTGTAAATTTTTTGTTCCAATATTGTTTTAATTGTTTTGAATGTTTTCTCTTATTAAAAAAGAAGTGGTTTAGAAGGTAAGATATGGAGTTCATTGTTCTTAAAGGATGACTTTTATATTATAGAAACACTTATTTTTAATAATTTTTAATTTAATATTATTATTTTGGATAATTGTACCTGTTTTTTACACACTTAGATTTTGAGTGGTTGCATAGCTCATATGATGAACATATTAACAGACATATGAAGAGAAAAAATATGCTTTTTCTGTTCCTACTTGACTAGGATATAATGACTACATCAAGATGGGCATTAACCCTAAGAAACTTGTAATGGGTGTTCCCTGGTATGGTTATGATTATACCTGCCTGAATTTATCAGAGGTAAGAACAGGTCATTTGTTACATAATTTTTTTCTCTATTACATTTTTAGAGACTCTGCTGTCTCATTAGGAATAAAAAAACTTTATTTAGAATTTCTCATATATAGTTTGAGACTAAAAAATTGTTTATTTTTATTAATCCTACAAAAGCTTCTGAATTGCACATTATTATTTAATAATGAAATTTATTTTAACTTTTATTCTGTATAGTCAGGTTATCTATAGCATATATTTTATTTCTAACAAATAGTTTTTGATTATTTTTTATGATTAGGCTCTTAAGATTTGCTTAATTGTTAATCTGTAACTTGAACATTTTTGCATTTCTAGGATCATGTTTGTACCATTCCAAAAGTCCCTTTCCGGGGAGCTCCTTGTAGTGATGCTGCAGGACGTCAGGTGCCCTATAAAATGATCATGAAGCAAATAAATAGTTCTATTTCTGGAAGCCAATGGGATAAAGATCAGCAGGCTCCTTATTATAACTATAAAGTAAGACTTTTCACAAGTTATGAACACTTATTCTATTCTCATAATTATATATTTTCATAATTATTTAATATTAAGAATTTCTATCAGTTTACATACTGTTTCTATCAGAACATACTGTTTACATGAGTAAACTTGTCTTTGAATCTGTGTAATCAGAAACTTTAGCTCCCTGGTGAGCAATTCAAGTTATGCTAATAGAGCAACTACTCGGCTTCCCTGGTGAGCAATTCAAATTACGCTAATAGAGCAACTACTCTGCTTGGGCCACTTGTTATTTTAGATGATGCTATAAAAAGTGCATATCACAAATAGGATTTCCTAAATAGTTGACAATTATGATAACTATTGCTTTTGAAAGGACTTTGGGCCAAAATAAGTTACCAGCTCTGAAAGCCTTCATTTCAAAGTAGCCTAATGATTCTCAAGAGATTCTTATAATAGGGAGGAAAGAGGCTGAGAATAGGAGCTATGTCATCATCATTGACTTTACAGTGGGAATACTGTATCATGTCATGTCACATTTATTTCATAATTAAAAGAAATATAAGTAATGTTAAAAATCAGAGACAGAACAACATTACAAAAGGAAGCCTGAAAAAATATAGTAAATGATTAGCAATTCTGTCATGTAGTGTTTAATAAATAAGAATTGCTATACCAAAGAGGCAAAGAAAAGTTATATTTTTCATAATTTACCTTTAGCATAATAAAAACTTTTTCACACTTAAACAATCTAAGTACAAATAATCTTTGAATTTACTGTGGATTATGTTACTTTAAAATAATAGAATGCAAGTTAATTCCAGCAAGGTTTGTATTCTTGACTAATGGTCTGATACCCATTTATAAAAAATGATTCGAAACACACTATATGTAATAAATTATAATGACATACATGTATATGCCTGTATATCAATTATATACAAAGTACAAAGCTTTTTAAACTTTAAAATTGAAAGTACTATATATACCTATTAGTTAACAAAGTATCTTGTAAACCTGTCTTTGCCAAACAGTATAGAACTCTGATCTGGGAACTATTAATATTACACACACACACACGCACACATGCCCAAATATATACACGTGTACCATAGCCAGATATATTTGGAAAAAATCTATATACTGTAGTCCCTCTTGGAGATTTATAATGTACGACATTATATTAAAGGATTTGAGAAGGTTGTTTAATTGTTTGATGGAGAACCCTGTTTCACATCAGTCTCAGAAACATGCAAGGGAACAGTGTTTCATGGATATAGTTTGGTAATGGCTATGGTAATCAATTACATATAATTTAAAGATATATAATATAGAATGATAGTTTACACAACAGTAAACTGTCTTTTGTAATCCCTGACTTATTTTTTTCTTAATGAGTCAGAAGACACAGGAAAATATTATTTTTTAAAAAATTAAAGAAAAAGTTTAAAATTGACAAGTAATAATTATATATATTTATGGTGTACAACATAATGATTTTATATATGTATACATTGTGGAATGGCTAAATCAAGTTATTTAACATATACATTACCTCATATATAATTTTTTTATGGTGAGAACACTTAAAATCTACTCTCTTAGCAATTTTTAAGTATAAAATACATTGTTATTAACTATAGTCACCAAGTGTACAATAGATCTCTTGAACTTATTCCTCTTGTGCAACTGAAATTTTGTATCCTTTGACCAACATCTCCTATTCCTCCCACCCTCAGCCTCTGTTTCTACTGTTTCTATAAGGAACATATTCTTTACATTCTTATAATTCAGGAAACATTTTGGTAAGCCTTGAAGGCCATTTAATGGCGCTTAGATAGAAAACAGTCTAGTTATAACTGTTTTTCTCCTCTCTTTTATTCATTGTAAAATTGTGAGCAACCAAAATCAAGCTTCTATTGTGTTTGAAGAGAATCATTCTGCCTTCTTATGCTGTTTCAGCAATAGCAACTTCTTTTTGGACTCGATATTCTGGAAGGCATATATGCCTTAACCAGTTTTTCACCCTTTGACCCCTCACTATTTTGAGACTATTTAAAATTCCTTAACAGTATCAAAAAGACTCAAAGTACTAACTGAAATGATGGCAAAATTCAAAGGTGTCTTTGAGTTTGCTACTGAATCTTCAAAAATCTTTTATATTAAGTATACCTTTTAATAGCGAATCATAACAGTTACTAAAGCGTGCATGGCTTTGTTTAGTACTAAAAATGTTGAAGAATGGAATACAAGATATAGGATGAGATGCTTGCATGTAAGGAATCTACTATACTTAAATATGTCACAGCTTATTCATTTACCAAATGACTATTATCCTTCAAAGTAGTCATCTTAGGAGACTATACTAATTCCAGTGTTGTTACCATAAATAAAAATATTGCTGGCATTCTTTCAGAATTGCCTTTGAGAAGTTTCCAAGATGTATATAAAAATCAGTAAATTATTTTTAGTTACAGGTCTTTCAATTCTTACCGCCTATCTTTTCCCCCTTCCTTTACCCTTTTGCCTATCTCTGCTTCTTTTTCCAGTATCCTTATCCAATAGCTCTCGTGCCTCCTGAGAGAGACTATGTTAGTATTAGATATAGGCAGGTGATGCTGTACAGAGAAGGACTGTACAGGGTGGAAGGTTAGCATAAGACCAGAATCTAGTTTTTGGTTCCCAATCAGGTGTGTATTAAGTGGATCCATAGAGTCCAGACCTAACATCAATTCTGTAAGACCTAGAAAAGGAGGTACTTTCTTCCTCTACTGCCAATACCTTTTGATGTGGCTGATTCATCATAAACAAAATCATCAGTTGAGCTCCTAGCTAGGCACACTTCCAGGAACTGTAAAGAATACAAAAAAGCATATAAGCTGGTTTAAGAGGACCAGAGCAGTGATTCTTATTAACTTTGGCTGCATATCAAGATTACCTAATGGAATGCTAAAACACAAAACAAACAAACAAACAAGCATATGTTCTAGCATCAACCCTAGAGGATTTTGATACAGTAGGCTTTATGTGGTGTGGGTCCCAGGAATCTGTATTTTCTTTTTCTTTTTTTTTTAGGAATCTATATTTTTAAAAGCCCCACAAGTGATTCAGATGTACATCTTGGTTGATAATCTCTGGATCTGAGCAAGGAAAGAATCTTAGGACGCAAGAAGGACCTACATAGAATATATTAGGAGGCTCATTTGTGTAATCTTTGCTGTTGTTAGAAGTGCCATATGCAGTAATATCTAGAAAGTATCACATACAGAACCATGAAGTAATGGAGTTGGAAAGTTATTACACCCTAAAATTTCATTATTTCATTGTATCTTTTTTGAATCATTAGATTTAAGAAACTTTTTTCCCTCTTACTGAACTGAGTACTTAAAATTTCCATTTTAATTTATTTGTATAGGATCCTGCTGGCCATTTTCATCAAGTGTGGTATGATAACCCTCAGAGCATTTCTTTAAAGGCAGCATACATACAAAACTCTGGCTTACGGGGCATTGGCATGTGGAATGCAAACTCTCTTGACTACTCTGGAGATGCTGTAGCCAAACAGCAAACTGAAGAAATGTGGAAAGTCTTAAAGCTAAAGCTATGATAGAGATGAATATCTTTTGCCAAACTTAAGATTTAGAAAATGATCTGTAAAACTAGATCTGACTTCTTGAAGAGATTTAAAAATGTATACATTTTTGACATGTTGCTATATACTTTAGTTATTAATATACTCAAAAACAGATAAAGAATTAAAGAAATGCTTTGATTGTTTGAATTTAAAAAATACATATTTATATCATCAGTATCCAGGAACATAAAGGCAAAAACAAGTCAACTTACTGTATTAAATATTCCTCTATATTTCAATCCTATTATTTAATTAGGAAAAATTGCTTTCAGAGTTTTATTAGGCCAAATTTTCCCCCATTATATTAAAATATATGCTTACAAATCAATGCTGGTTTTAAAAATATGTATAATTTGAAGTGGAAATTGCTTGCTTAGAATGTATTTTTTAAAAACTTAGCCTTTGAGAAACAGTTTGTGCTGTACCGTTTTTTTCTCAATAAATCTTAAATTTAAAAGCTGAAATTGAGTGTCTCCTCTTTAAGTTCATCAAACTGATGAAAGTAATTCTTCTGCTTCCTGACTCCATATAGTACTCATACCTCTGAAGTACTTGAACGCAACTCACTTAAACCTACAGACAGTGAGGAAGAAAAAGAATACAAAGAGAGCACAGTGTTGTAACACCAAGGTCAAGGATTTGGATCCCCATACTGGCCAGCCGCCAAAAAAATAAAGAATACAAAGGATTAAATGTACTCATAAAATACAAGAAGATAACTTACTAATATTTTCAATTAGTGAGAGCCACCTAATATTTTCAAACTAAATTAATTTTATGAGGTTTATCTACAAATTTTTTACAATAGCAATAACTTGGTGTTTAACTTGATTCTATTCAGTCATTTACACTTCCAATTTTTCATATTTCTTCATTTGTGGACATCTACAATTTATTTCTTGGCTAGTTTTCTTTTCATGGTTAAATTTCTTTTTTTCTAAATCTGCATTTTATTTTTAATCATTTAAAGACATTGATTAGTTTCTTAACTAATTCCTCCTCATAAAATATCAACTTTATGCAAAGAACTTTTCTTCTTTTTTTTTTTTAAAAAGATGACTGATAAGAGGATCTTAACCCTTGACTTGGTGTTGTCAGCATCACGCTCTCCCAAGTGAGCCAGGGGCCGGCTACAAAGAACTTTTCTAAATGTAATGAAGTTTCTGTTCTCTTTCTCAAGGCAATTAAGAACAACACTGTGCAGTGCTTATATTAGTTCCTATAAATACACAGACTAAAAATCTGCATCCTTGAACTCTGGATTTACATAAATCCTGCCTTCTCTCCACATTTTAGAATAAATTGAATAAATTGACAATTCAATCATCTCACTAGGACAATATTATATGTCCTATTTATACAATTATTTATGACAGAGTAAAATCAAACATTTCCACAGTATATATTGAATCACTATTGTCTTTATATTTCTAACATAAATTAATAAAACAATTTAAAATCTTAGGCACTACCTCTGTCATAGCTCTGGATGCAATTCAATATCACTATTCTTTTATATTTCCAGATTGCTTTTAAGTAACATACAATGAACAAGTCTCTATTTTTATGCAAAGATAATAGTATTTATTAAAACATGATATATTTTTTCTTTGTAATTAGATTTTATAGTCATTAGCTCTTAAATTTAAGATTATTAAAAGTTAAAAGTAATTTAAAAATATAGTATTGTAAAATAATAGGTAATAGACTTGAAATCTTCAAAAATAATTAAACAGCCACCATTTTGCTTTATGTTACATCTTATGATTTAAGGAAAACAATGGTTGAACCTATTCAAATAAATATTTAAATATTTTGACAAATAAAAGTTTTAAATTAACATACCTAATTGAGGTTGTAAAGATGTATGAATTTTCTTCTGTGCCAGTTCAGCTTTCAATGTTTGTAAATCTGAAACTGCTTGTTTTCTCATCTATAAAAATAATTACCTTTCAAAAATCAACTTCATCCCACCCTTCTAAAAGTACATCATAATTGTCATGTAAGTAGGGTTTTGTAACTGTTTTAACCATCATCTTTCATTTTCCTTCAGTGCCTTCATTCTCACTGCATTACTACAGTAAATGTGTGTAGGTCATAAATCCTGTTTAATTAACATGCTTACCTACTGCTAGATATGCTATGAGATAATTTCCTTTATTAGTTATAAGGACAATACAATTGAACTGTTCTAAAAACTGAGAAAGAATTTTATTTTTGCTTAAACTTCAAAATCTGTTGTTCTCAATGTGTAAAGAAAATAATAAAAACAAAAATAAAAATACAGGAAAAAAAAAAAGAGAACTCATCTTAATTCCTAGCCCTTAGGAACTGAATAGATATTTAAGAAATATAATATTGTTTGCTCTGTGGCAAGCACTCTTCTAAGTATATAAATGTCTTTGATTTTAAAAAAAATTTTTATTGAGGCACATACTATAATTTATACCCATTTTACAGTTGCGGAAACTGCAGCCCCTAGATGCAAAGTAAATTGCTGAAGTTATAAAACTAGTAAAGTGGCACAGCCAGAATTCAAACTCAAACCACCTGGTACCTTTGCTATTCCAAGTATTGTCTATGGACCTGCTGGTATTAGCATCGCCTGCGAGCTTGTTAGGACTGAAGAATCTTAGGCTTCACCCAGATCTATTGAGTCAGATCCTGCATTTTTTTAATAGGATCCTCATGATAGCACATTAAACTTTGAGAAAGCACTATTTATGCTATATCTTGAATAAATATGTTTGCAACAGACTCAGGCTAGGTTTTCTGCCGCACAGCTGTTTTGGGTAGATCATTCAGAAATCATTAAATACTTGTTATAATGTCTGTTATTTGTCCACCAGGCACTGTTTAAATACAGGATTTCTCCCCCCCACCCCCTGTCCCCAGTCTGTAAGCTGAAAACATTGTTTTATTTTTTCTCCTTAATTGTCTTTACTGTTTTTGTACTAACAATTCTAATTTGGGTTCAAACCATAAGTGACATTTATAAGGTTACAATATACAAAAATGGTAGGATCTAATTTGCATGTTTTCCGGAAGAAAAGAGCATGAGGGAGTCATAAATGAAGGCTCTAGGGATTTTTTATTACTCCTTCCTACCCACTCAACTATTCTTAAGTGTACAAGTTTCCATATTGGTTTTCTCTCCATATATTCAATTTTCCTTCATTGAACAAATTATTTTTTGAGTGTATACTACATAAGAATGTTAAAAATTGTCCTTTGCCCTTTTCATTTTCTATATTTTAAGTCTTAAGCTTCTCAGAGCTGAGCCAGGGCTTAGTTTCGAAAATGCTGCTAGTAAAAATATAGAACTGCACTGTCCAATATAGTAGCCAGTTGCTATATAAATCTATTAAATTAACTAAAATAAGTTTTAAATTCAGTTCTTCAGTCATACAAACTACAATTTCAAGTGTTCAATATCTGTGGGTGGCTAGTGGTTACCACATCAAACAGTGCAGGTACAGAACATTTTTATAATCACAGAAAGTTCTGTTGGACAGTGCTAATTTTAGAAAGGGGTCATTATTCTATGTCATAAAGCTATTTCTGGTAAAAAGATGAATTAAGAGCATTCATATAATTATCTTTACTTTCCTGTCCTGTGTACATACTTGTGTGCAAATGTATAATCATCTTCTGTTTTCTGTTCAACAAAAGAGCTTTTTAAGACATCTGTACCTCAGAGATTACTCCTATGATGTGATAATTACATATAATTCTTGTCAAATAAGTGAAGTATGGTCAGAACCCTCTACTAAGCATCTACTATACAAAAGGTTCTATGGGAGAAACAAAGTTAACTAAGGCACAGTTTCTGCCCTGGGGGAAACTTAACATCTAGTAGACCCACTATTCATATTTAAAAAAACAGAATATATATGAAAATAACCAGACAGAATGAGACAATTACCCAAGGGAGGGGAAAAAATTAAATGGGAATTCAGAGGAGAGCTTAGTGACTTGTTAGACTTATTTTGAATGACTCTAATACAGGAAACCTTCTTTTGAAATATTTTTTTCAGACTACACTGACTCATAGGCTCCTTTTACTTTAATTCTTCTTAGTGAAATTCTCCTAAATTTTACTTGATATAACATGATATAACATGCATCTTTTCACAAGTTTTAGTTTTTCTTCTTGCATTTTTTTCACTCATGCTCTTTGTTGTTAAGTAACAATTTTACTGACTACCTTTATATTATGACACCCAAAGTTAAAACATCAAAATATTTTATTTCAAGATAAACCTTATAATCGGAGTAGGAGAAATGTAAATTACCTTAACTTCTATTATAAGTTTCATTTTGTCAGTATCCAGCTTTCTCTTAAGTTGGTCAATTGCATGCTGTACCTCAGTGATCTGGATTATAAGGTAATTCTGTGTGAGATATATAAAGACATACTTATTTAGTATAACATTTACACATTTTTAATTTTAACTGCCTTGCAAACATAAATTATGAAGTGATAAATAACGAAAGCAAATCATGAAAATAACATTCCATATTACTGCTTACTGCTTTGGAGTAAATTATTATTACTATTAATTTCTGTTAATTTCTTACATTTTAGGGACACACTTTCTCTTCTTTTCTACCACCATTAGTCATTTATTATTTTTTAAAAAGTAGATATTTGTAAAGATTACCATTAAGTTAGCACCATAAAGACTAGTAACTATTGCAATGAAAGGAATAAGCTAGGTTTAAGATACTAGCAAGACTTCAGAATTTGGCCTGCTTTATTAGCTGAATCAGATTAGAAGTACTTAAAAATATTTAATAATCAAATACCATATTTTATTTAAGAAAAGCTATTTAAAATAAGACGACTTTTGGGTTTCTTTTGTCCATGAATGTTTATGAGGTAAGATGATCCTCACTAAAGAAGTTATTTAAAATTTTTGAACTACCATTACAAAAAAATGTTCTTATACTGAACTTGATAAAACAGTAAGATAAAGTATCAGCTATACTGAAAAAAAAAAGTATCAACTAGCATGGACAAACAAATACTTGAGCCTATTTGAATTTTATATTAAATTTATCTAAGATAGTAAATTTTAATATTTCAATATGTCTAAAGTTAAATCTTTAATCTTAATCATAACTTACATATTTAAAAATCTTTTTTGGATAAGTGGGATCAATCCAACAAATATTGTTAAATGGCCTCTGGAACTTTTTTGTCTGTTGTTTAATTATATGGTGAAATTACTCAATAATAAAAAAACTTCATGTCTCTGATCTAAGATTCAAGACTATCTTAAAAAATGAATTGATTTAAATTACCTATAATTTCATAGTTTCTTTAGAATATCAATTCCTTTAAATTCCGTGGATGTTATAAACCCACTTTTCCCCCCTTCAAATAAAAGGAGTGTAGTGGAAACTGTTCGTACCCTGTCCTACTTTATCAGGTACAGTATTCATCTCTTTCCCATGGAGTCAGGAAATATGACCCTATCCCCAGATAAAGAGGTATCAGTCAGCACATGGCATTCCTTGGCAGCTATTAACTGATCCAGGGGCAAGCCTGGTTGATCCCTACCAGGCTAATGGGAAAGAATTATATATTCCAGGATTCGAGGAGAGGTTTCTCTCTTGTTTTGGAGATACATAGCCTTATGTATCTCGCTACCAGTAGAAAAAGCAGTCTCACAATGAAGCCAACACTAAAAATAATGAGGAAATATCAGAAGCAGATTAAGTTGCTGACTGTATCTCCTCAGCAAAACCTTCTCCCATTACACAAGGTAATAAATTTTCTTATTAAGTCAGAGTTTTGTTACCTGTAGTCCAAAGCATCCTAAATATAATAATATTAACAATTATAAAGCATGTATTTGGAACAAAACTTTTCTAATAGGAAGGAGACACATTTAATACCTTGGAGTCTGTGATGTTTGCCAGATTCTTTGGTCTCATCCTGATCTCCCTGGCTTCAAGTTGCATGAGCAATTTTTTATAGTAAAGTTCCAAATCTTCTCGAAGTTTTGTTAAAACTTCCTCCAATGATGCTGTGACTTTCTTTGTTTCCAAGTATTTTTTCTTCCATCCATCACAAGCTACAAAAAAAGCAAAAGCTATTGTTAATGTCAATTTAAACCATTTTCCTCCTCTCCTCTTCTCCCTCCCCTACATGCTGAAGATATTAGAGCTAAGGGAGAAATGTTTGTTGAATAGTAAAAAGAACTTGCCTAGAAATATAGTATATCTCATAGTAATAAATCCAGGAACCCCAACCAAGTTCTTTAAACATGTACTTGTTTCTGAAAAATCTTTATTTAAAATATACTACCTAAACCAAAATACATATTTATTTTGATTACTTTTTTCCATAATCTTATTTGAAATCATTATATAATTAAAACTATGAAAGTAAGACATGACATATATTTAAATATTTTTTTCCTCATTTTTTCAGCCCCCATAATGACTTCTGCTTTGTGAAATTAGCTGATTTTGATTCATCAGACAGCAAAATTATTTCAAATATTTCCCCCAAATTCTGTATGGCAAAGTTTCTCAAACTTGACAACCCTGGTCGAGGAAATTAGAAATTAAACACTATCAGTTTAGGAAATCACTTTGAAACCAATGAGATTCCAAACACAAAGTTAATGGGAATACAAACTGCATTCTAGTATACCAGAATATGCTTATGTTTATTTCTTTTAGATTATCACAATAATGAAAACCTTCTTCAATGCTACATCCCTAGTCAATACACTATCATCTTTTATTAAGAAAGTTGCATTATCTTTCTAACTCTCTTCTTCCATTCTTGCTCTCTACAGGCTATTCCATATAGAGTCATTCTGACCTTTCTAAAATATTTTTTAAATTATGTATATATGGCCACACTGGCCTTATTTCAGGCCCTTAATACCACCAGGTCATTCTTATCTCTGTTTCTTGATATTTAGTGTTCCTCCTGTTCAGACTGCTTTCCCCTATCTCTTTACATGCCTGCTTCCTTATTAATCAAATATTATGATATGTCCTCACAGAGGCTTTCCCTGAAAACCCCATTGAAAGCATCTTGCCCCTGCCCCATCACTGTTTACTACATTCTTTTAAAATGACATCTCAGCTCTGATTAGTAGCTGATATTGTCTTACTTATCTTTCTCTGCCCACTAGGAAGCAAGCTCCTTAAGGGCAGAACCATGTTTGTCTTGTTCACTGCTTGTATCCCCAGCATTTTAAACAATGCCTGGCGTATAGTAAGCTCAATAAATATTTGATGACTGGTACATACATTTTATCTTGAAATATTCCTGTTGAAATAGAAAATGACTGATCATTCCCATTTTATACACAGAAAGAGTGAGGCATGAGGAAAAATAACTTGCCTATGTAAAAGACTGATTTAGTGTTAGAATCCAGGTCCTGTGATTTCTAGTCCATTGTTCAAATTTGTCTGATAAAATCACTCTTTTAACCCTACCACAATACTGAGTCACTGGCACCATTACTGGGATAATTATGAGGCAGAATCTTCAGAAATACCTCCTGACATTGTCTATAACCTTCAGTCAGTTCTAGCACTGAAACAATTTTGCTGTAAACTGAGAGTCCTAAAATCAATTAATTCCATATATACCTTATATCCTGATAATTCTCAAACATAACCCAAAACGCAGGCCTCTCAGATCATTTAACATCTCTTCAACCATTATCCTATACTTTCTTCACCCTGGTTCATCTTTCCATTTCCACCAGTCCTAACAACACTGTTTCTACTTCTTTACCAAGAAAACTACTTACTTTTCATTCACTTTAGCAGGAAACAAAAAAACTAACAAAAATTAAGCACCTAGGGAAGTCCAAGGGACTCAAAGAAGGTTTCTAGAGTAAGTGATATCTAAGTTGGTCTTGAATGATTAGTAAGGAATAGCCAGGTGAACAGGGAAGAAAAGGGTAGGAGGAAGTGGTTAGGAAGAGAAGTAGATGGCAGAGGGAAAAGCATGTCTGATGGCCTGGAGCCAAGAAGCAGCACACAAATACTAGCATATCCAATGCTTTTCCTGGAATACTCCCTTGATCTCATCCATCTAATTTAGGTGTTCTTCCTTTGCATTCCTATCCATAGAATTCTGTAATTCTTTTATCATGGTATTCACTAGGATGTATCATTAATGCTTATCTTGATTCTCATTTCCCCACTGGACTATAAGATCTATGAGGGCAGGTACAAGATTGTGTGTCTATCAGAAGAGTGGCTAGATTCGGTAGGCACTTAATAAACATTTATTTAATAAACAATGGAGGAATAAATAAATAAATGAGTTTAAGGTATAAAAATATTTGAGTTTTAATTGTAAAAACCCTATTAAAGCATTTTTTGTATAAAATAGTGCTGAAGGTTTTGTTTTCCATATTGAATTTACCTCAATCATGTACCATTTAAACTCTAACAGTAAAACAGTAAACATTAACTTTATTATTTATTACAAAAGTATCAATTCTGTAAAAATTAAGTTTTCTTTATTGTGATAAAAGGTATATAATAAACTTTACCATGATATTGCTTCAATTTGCTTTGTTCACATAGCTTTTCAACTTTTTTTATTAGTTCTTCTCTAATTCTTTCCAGATATCTTCTTTCTTCCTTTACTTGTTTCATTTGTTCAATAATATTCTCTCCTAAAGAGATTAAAACCCATACTCATCAATGTCTAAAAGCTAAAAGATGGTTTGTATCCTAAAATATGGAATTCACAAATCATTAAAACTTAAAAGTGTCTAAAACAACAAAAATAAATTCTACCCCAAACTCTGTTTTTCTTGCTGCAGTATGTAGCATTTACCACTATGGAAAATGAGAGGAGTCATTTCAGTTTCTAAGAGTGATCACATAAGGGAATTTATAAAATAGTATGTCTCTTCTGCATTTACATGTATGTGTACAAACTTGGTAGAGCTCAAGTAGCTATGCTTATATTTTTTGGTATAATTCTTTTGGTAAATCTATCTTGGATCTGAAGTTATTGTACTTAAATCTTACATGAAAAAATGTGTATTTTAGTCTATGTTTTAATGAAATAATGTTAGTGATTAAACATATGTAGCAATTAACATAAAATTCACAAAATTGAACTTCTTTATTATAACAAAATATACATAACAAAATTTACCATTTTAACCATTTTTCAGTATACTGTTCTATGGCATTAAGTACATTCACATTGTTACACAACCATCACCACTATCCATCTCCAGAACTTTTTTATCTTTCCAAACTGAAACTCTGTACCTATTCAACAATAACTCTGCATTAACATTACTTAACTTTACTTCACAAAATCATCTGTACTTATGGTGTCACCATACTTACTCTCAATCTGTAATGAAGAGATATCAGTTACTCCTGAAGAAAGAACAGGTTGACAAGGAAATGAAGGAAAGTCAGTAAGATCTAGTAGGGTGATGCACTCAGTCTGTAAGCAAACATGAAAATCAGTAAGATGTGGTAGGGGTGACACATTCTTTTTTCACCTGTCTGCAAGCATTTGATAATTCTGTATTTATAACTACAGATTCTTTCTCATGCTCCAGTCTCTCCACTTCACTATTATTTGGACATTATACACAGGCACTTCAAAGTT
Organism: Cynocephalus volans; assembly: GCF_027409185.1. Classification (NCBI taxonomy): domain Eukaryota; kingdom Metazoa; phylum Chordata; class Mammalia; order Dermoptera; family Cynocephalidae; genus Cynocephalus; species Cynocephalus volans. Next base: position 73,896,984 of record NC_084467.1, on the reverse strand, counting down.
AAAATTAAAAAAACAAAAAGACCCATTTTCTTTCCAAACATGATTTTCTTCTAAGATTTCTGGTCTCAGTTACTTATTATGATAACTTTTTAAATTTTCTATGATGGGTATTGATTTTTTTTCATCTTGAGTCAATTTTTATATTTGTTTAGAAAACTGGTGATTATATGACATTTTCAAAATTTTAGCATAGAGTTTTATTTTATTCTCATGTCTCCTCTCCTCATTGTTTGTGTTTATATTGCCTTTATCTTTCCTAGTTTTTGTGTTTCTACCCTTTTTTGATAAACTACCTCAAGCCTTACCATGGTGATGTTTCTCCACTATCACTTTATAGAATTGTTTTCAATTCTGCTAGAGTTTTTACTTCTGTAACTCATTAGTTTCTACTTTTATCTTCATTAAGTTTTTATTCCTATTTTGTTTACTATTATTTTTCTATTTTATTTTACTAAGATGTAGTTCCCACAACATAATGGCAACCACCTAAAGTAGAATCTCTCCACACATCCTCCCAACTACCATTAAAAAAGGCAAATAAAATCACCCATAATTTATGCCTACAGCATAACTAGGACACAGAATCCTTTAATTTACATGTAAGTGTGCAAATAAAGACTCTAGACCAGAGTGAAGTCAGGAGCCCACATCTGACCAGAGTCAGATGTGGACTATGTATCAGAGGGCTCTACCTACGCATAGATAACATAGAAACATCAAACAAGGTTTTAGTTTGGAAGGAAAGGACCCCACCTAGAGTGGAGAAATACTGAGAGCAAGAAGACCTGGCAGATAGATCAAAGGACTATCTATGAGGGATCCAAAAGAAAAGTCTTGAAAAAATGTAGGCAGCCAGAGGGAGTAATCACAGGAAGACACAGCTTCTGGGAGAGAGGAAAATGCTTTGGAAGGGAGAGGTGTCCCTTAAGGGCTAGTTTGGCAAGAGAAAAGAAGAAAATGGCCAAGATAACAGCTCCATTGAATTAAGTTAGTAGAAAAATATCCAAAGAAAACAAATCCCTTCCTCCAAAGGCCTCATTTATTTTAAAAAAGAGAACAAAAAGAATAAACAACTGTATTTCACTATAGCAACAGAAGAGGGTGCTCCTGATTTAAGAAACAGAATAAGCCACCCAAACACCACTCCCTGTTCCTTTATAGGAACACCTGTTATTACTGATACAGAAAAATCCAACACAAATGAACATCAACAAAATCTACAAATAATCTGCCATCCAGGTAGCTACTTATTTAGAAAACCTCAAAACTGAGAGCTAAAATCAAAACACGAACCACCAGGAAGTAGAGAAAAACATTACAATACTCTCAACATGGAATAAATATAATTACGCAAGTCTTCATGGATATCAATGAACAACACAGAACAGAAATTTTAAAACTCAGAATAAAAATGGAAAAACAACAGGAAGATATGAAATGGAAGTTGGCCAAACTCAAGAAAGAAATTAAGAGGAAAATCAGTCTCAGAAATGAATAAATTAGCAGGTGTCCAAGGGAGAATAGAGATGACCAAAAATACAGAAAGGATAATAAAGAACAGAAATAAAAGGAGCCAAGAAAATTAAACTTAAATAAAACAGTAAAATACATCTGAAAGTGGTGGATATAAAAGGTAAAGAAAATCTAAGATAAGACTAATTGTGGTCCCTGAAAAAGGAAAAACAAAACAATGGAACAGATCTACTATTTAAAATTTTAATTTTAGAAAACATTCTTGTAATAAAAGAAGTCCTGATTTTCATACCGAAAGAGCCCCACAGAGTACCTAGAAAAACTGACCTAGAATTCTCAACTGAGGTATATAGCCTTTTAAAACTATTATTACACATTAAAGGAATCCTCTGACCTTCCAGGCAAAAATATATAAGTCGGTTAACAAAGAAAAGAAAATCAGGTTGGCATCACACTTCTAGTAACATACTCATAAAAAGCAAGACATCAGTAGAGCAACATTTTAAAGAATATCAATGGAAATAAGCCAAGGATTTTATAGCCAATCAAGCTATCCTTCAAGTATCAAGCCTCTAGAGCAGGAATTAGCCAGCTTTTTCTGTAAAGGTCTGTAGAGTAAATATGTGTTGGGAAAATAGAATAGTTTGGTCAGGGCCCTCGCCTCAGGTCCAGTTGGGTATGGTTCAGCATCCTTTGTAAGCAAATTGTGTGTGTGTGTGGAGTTAGTGTGCATGTGCACCAATGTATCTTTTTAGTTTTGTTGCTATTTTTATGTTCTTCTAGAGAGAAGAGAGAGAGTGAGAGAAAGAAAGAAAGTTTTAGTGAAGCAGACAGGCAGGTATCTGTCTCAGGCGTCCACCCAGTGCAGCCATGCTTTCCAACCTATGCCTCCAAGGACCTTTTGGCCAGTTACCTAGCTCATAGACCTGCGTGAAGGGGTCTGGCGACCCAGCCTGGTGTATGAAGGGTTTGTGACCCAGTCTGGACAATGGACTTGAGGGGTCTGGGAGCACCAGACCCAGCCCTAGCTCGGCAATTGGCCCAGTCGTGCAGGATTACCAGTATATAAAAGAGCTCGACAACTAGCGTGGTCATGTAGCTAGACAATTGGTGTCACAAACAGTATTAAGAGCACTACAATTGGCTATGTTGACAGGATTCCAGGCCTTAGCGTAGCTCAACAATATGTATGGGCCACATATGGTCTCTGTTAAATATTCTTTTTTTTCTTGTTTACAACTCTTTGAAAATATAAAAAAAAAACCACTCAGCTCACAGGCTTTCCTAGACAGGCCTGCAGGCCATAGTTTGCCCATTCCTGCTATAGAGAAAGTTTTAAATGTGTAAGAACTAAGGGAATATTATACTTGGGAGCTTTTCCTACCATGAGTTGAGCTTCATCCAACCAAGAGATAACTGAAAATTTCTGCAAAAGTTGCATTTAAGTGTTGAACTTGTATGAGGATACTTCCAAAAGTTCATGGAAAGATTTGTATTCTGTTTTTCTACTAACTTTGCAGTACCCTCATATAATTATGGATCTGAGACTAAAACAAAGGTGACGGGATAAGACTAGGAAGAATAGTAACAAAAATGTTACATTATTTGACAAAGGAGAAATAACAACTAAAAATAAATGAGAAGATAAGGGAGTTAAAGGTGAAAGTAGAGCAAGTTTTCTGATTATAAAAAGTAGGAGTCACAGCATAATTTTAGAGGTAACAAACCAAAAGCAGAAGCATAAATTTTTAAAAAAAAGGAAAAAAGAGGAACCAAGAATACTAGTATAAATGTATTACTATAAAGGTAAACACTAGAACAAAAATACTAACCTTCCTAAATACCTCGAAGACAAAAAGAAGCGAATAAATCACATAGTAAAAGACATCCAGTAACTGTAACTAAATAACATGGCAAATCTTAGACTAAACATATCGATCCTATCAATTATGTAAATAGAAGATAAATGCAAACAAAAAGAAGGCAGAGTATCTTGATATACAATAAGGAAGAATTCAGGCAAAAATGCATTAAAATGAGTCAAAGAAGGACACTTTGTAATGCAAATATAATATTTACATAAGAACAACTCTGTGCCAAATAACACATAGAAAACCTACATAAAGCAGAAACCATAGGAGACGCAAGGATAAATAGTAACACATGAATAAAAGCACACTCTAACACACCATTCTCAGTTCAATAATATGTAATACACAATGTATTCAGCAAGGCAGACCACAGACAAGCCATAAACTAGGGAAAATATGAGATTATCTTTTCCACAGTATATTAAAAACTCTTTCTAATCAGAAATAAATGGAAGACAACCCAATAGAAATACTTGAACAGGTAATTCCCGCCCTCCCCTCCAAGGGGTTATCAAATTGGGGTCTATAAAATATAAAACATGGTTAACTTTATGGGTAATGAGAGAAATTAAAATTCAGAACACAGTGAAATAGCATTAAACACCCATCAGATTGCCAAACATTTTAAAGTAAGAAGACAGCATGTGTTACTGACAGTGCGGACCAACAGGAAATCTCCTGGATTCCTAGTGGGAGTGTAAATTTCTACAATCATTTTGGAACACAATTTGGTATCGTTTAATTAAGTTATAAATAGGCATTTCAGCAATTCTAGACACTTATCATGCACTGTGGCCATAACTTTTGAAGTTTGAGACGCCGCAGCAAGAATAGCACAAGTTTTTTTTCCCTTCTCTGCAATTTCACAGATAGAAGATTCATTTTTACCATATATCTTAGCAACCTAAGCAAACAATTTTTTTTCTTTCCTTATTAAGAACTTCTTCACCTTTTCACTTAAAGGAAGTACTTTACGGCTTCTCTTTGGCATAACATAATTGCAGTATCACTACTCTTGTGCTTTGGGGCCACTATTAAGGAAAATAAGGGGATTACTTGAACCCAAGCACTGCAATATCATGACAGTCAATCTGATAACTGAGCTGGCTGCCAAGTGACTAAAGGGCAGGTAGCATATACAGCGTGGATATGCTGGACAAAGGGGTGATTCATGTCCTGGATGGGACAGAGAAGGATGACAGGAGATTTCATCATGCTACTCAGAACGGTGCACAATTAACTTATGCATTGTTTGTTCCTGGAATTTTCCATTTACTATTTCTGGACTGAAGTTGACCATGGGTAACTGGAAACTCAGAAAGCAAAACTGTAGATAAGCGGGGTCCTACTAGTATATAGTAAAATGCTGTAAATTGGCTTCTGCCACTCTGGGTTCCTATCTTCTCTAAGCTAATCAAGAAATACCTTCCCATCTTCATTCCAGGCCACATAAAACAGCCACTATACGCTTTTTCAAGAATGCTGGGCATTCCGATATATTCTTCAACACTTGGTTAAAGAGGATATGATGAATCCTTTCAATATTTTTATCTCCCAACATCTTTGGGTTTCTTGCTCTACTTTTTAAACAAGAAATTTCTAGCATTCTAAATTTACTTAGTATAAGCCACCATATGAGGGTACTTCAAAAAGTTAGTATTATATTTCAATACTATTTTTCCACAAACTTTTTGAAGTACTTTTGTATAGTCCAGAGTGCTGCAACCTGTTTTGTCAGTTTAGCAAACTGTTTTTACCACTTGCAACTGCTTGAATTAGCACATTAAATCCTGAATCTCTGATAAGTGTATCCATATAATTAAACTTGAACCAATCTAAAGTTATATTCCTTCATTCCTGGTCTGAATCTATTCCCAATAATATTCCTCTAAGTTCCTACTGGCATAAATTAGCAAAATATTGCAAAGTGTTTGCAATAATCAGTCGAGATTCTCATTTTTAAGAGTTTGTTGCCCATACCTTACTTTCTGTACCAGATAGTGAATCAGTTCAGTGAAGGTTTAAGAAGGAAGGAATTTAATAAAGGAAATTAAATATATCAGAAAGACCAAAGGAACAAGTTCTAGGCATAGTCTCCTGTAATTAATGACTTTTCTATTAGCAAAGTTACTATCTTTGAGGCTATCACCAGAATTATGCTGAAAGCAAGAAGCCATTGTTACTGCTATTATCGCTTCTCACACTCAGAAAGCTGAAGGAAAAAAAATACTTAATTCATAAAAAAAAAAAAAAAAGAAGAAAGTAAAACTGTTATTTACAGATAACATGATTGTGTATGTAGAAAGTCCTAAAGAATCAACAAAAATATGTAATAGAACTTAATGGAATTTAGCAAAATCTCAAGAGACAAGTTCGATGTATAAAAATCAATTATATTTCTTGTTCAGAACGAGTAAATGTATAGAGACAGGAAGTAGATTATTATTTGCCTGAAGTGGAGGATGAAGGAAAATGGGGAGTGACTGCTAATGCGTACGGGGTTTCTTTCTTGGTTTTCTTTTATTTTCGTTGATAAAAATGTTCTAAAACTGACAGTGATGATAGTTGCACAACTGTGAATATACTAAAACCATTGAATTGTATATTTTAAATGGGTGAATTGTATGGCATGTGAGGTATACCTAAATAAAACTTTTATTTTTTAAAATCAAAAATAACTCATTATATTTCTAAAAACTAGCAGCAATTAGAAAATAAAAATTTTAAATAACATTTATAGAAGCTTCGAAATACCAAATACTTAGAAATAAATGTAACAAAAGATGTGTACAAGCATTATACCAAAACCACAAACACTGCTGAGAGAAGAAACTAATGACCTAAATAAATGGAGGTCTATATAATGTTCATGGACTGGAAGACTCAATACAGTTAGGTTATCAATTCTCCTCCCAAATTGATGGACAGATTCAAGGTGGTTCCAATAAAAATTCCAAGTGGTCTTTTGGTAAGAAATTGATAAGCTGATTCTAAAGTTTATATGAAAACACAAAGAATCTAGAATAGCAAAACAATCTTAAAAAGAATAAAGTTGGAAGTCTTACACTATATAATAAGAACTACTAATACAAAGCCTTAGTAATGTAGATTGTATAGTATTGGCATAAGGATAAAAAAAAGATCATTGAGCAAAAAGGGGAAGCCAGAAATTGTCCTAGACCTAGAGTTAGTTGATGGGAAAAATAAAGTCTCAACAAATGGTTTGGGAACAACTGGATATCTGATGAAAAAACTAAACCTTAATCCCAACCTCACTCTGTACATGAAACTTTGTGATGTGGTGGCTCTCTTCAAATTGCCTCTATTTTCACAAAGAAAAATTATCACAGAAAATGTAAGAGAAAGGAAGTATGATGATTTGAAGAGAAGGTAAGACAGAGTTGTTTAGACAAGTAGTAATGGATTAGGAAAATATAGTATACTTGTCGGCAGAATTAAAGACTCATTTGAGATTTGTGGTTTGGGTTTTTGAGAGGGTTTTGACAAATGAGTATAAACTTGTAACCATGGAAAAGTTAATGTAACCTTCTGTGTTTTAGTGTCCTTATCTGAAAATGGGGATAATAGTACCTCCTCACCCTCTTCAAAGAGTTGTTGAATTAAATGAGTTAACATAAAGCACTTAGAACAGTGATTGGCTCAATAAATGCTACCTAACTGGTTGTTGCTATATCATTATTATTATTTAGATAGGTAGTTATTATAGTGGTTAAGAGTATGAGCTCTAGAGCCAGTTTAAAACTCTTAGGATCTAATCCCAGCTTCAGTATTTACAAGTTATATGTACAACCTGGGCAAGCCATTGAAACTTACTGTGTCTCAGTTTCCTCCTTTGTAAAATGGAGATGGTAAAACCATAACCTACTTCATAGGGTTTTTTCCCCTTCACAGGGGATTAAATGAGTCAATACGTTTAAAATACTTAGAATAGTGCCTGATAGTTGGTACTCATTGTTAGCTATTATCAAAACTGGTACTGTTATCATCTTAAGAATGTCCTAAATACATCCGATAAATACTCGCAAAAATCTCCCAGTCTCCCCATCATTTCTTGAGAATAAACTGGTGATTTGAAGAGTGTTCATTAATTCCTTTAAACCATTGTTATTCAGATTAGGTAGTATATCCAAGGTCATACAGCCAGTAACTAGTAACTGGTAATAAACAATTAACCACTCGACACACTATAGGTGTCTCTTCTGAAGAGCTGAGTTAATCAAGTACAGGTATAAATGTATGAAATTATAAATTAGCTATTAAGGCTGCCAGTTAAATGAAGGTTGGTGTACCTTAAAACTAGTAATTAAATTTGAGAAGATAATCCAAAAAGGTGTTGGTAGCTAACTTCTCCCCTCACCGCATTTCATTCAGGCATATTGTTTGCTCACTCACAAATGCAGAAACAAAAATTGGACTATCATTAACAATAGTGATATTAGAAGTATAATTCCAGAAAACTTAGACATTTTAATCTGCATTTTCATTTCGATTGTTTTTGGGGGGGTGGCTGGCCGGTACTAGGATCTGAACCCTTGATCTTGATATTATAACACTGTGCTCTACCCAACTGAGCTAACTGACAGCCCTTTATTTTAATTTTAATATAAATATTATGTTGCAATACCATATTTAAACAAAAATTTTAATATCATACCTGATGGTTCTGTCTTAAACTGAGAGTCATATCATCTCCACTTTTCCAAAGGAACTGACTTAAGGGAATGACAGATTTGAAAGTGATATTAAAACATGATTCCATGAATATTAGCTTTTCATATTTTAAATATTTTATTTGATGTTCTGTAAACACAACTATAACATTAAAATTTTTAAAAGTCAGCTTGAGACCTGTATCATAATTTCTTTTAAACTCATTAATGATCAACATAAACCACATTTAGTATGAGTAATAAGTCATATTATATTATAGCTAAATTCAAATCATAGTCTAATGTCTACAGCAATGTAAAATAATGGGAAATTTTAGAAACATATTTTATTTATAGTTCTTTTGTGAATAATTGCTTATAAAAATCCTTGTCTTAATTTCAAAAGACTGTATGCACAACTGTTGTCTAAGTATTATAATTTTGAATGAAGTGATACCAATGTGAAACTCAAGAACAGTGATTAGTTTATCTATAACCAAGAATCTAAGAAAGGCAGAAAAATTAGTTCTAATAAAGGAAAACAAAGACATTTTTCTGTCATCAGGTTGCTCCTAATGACAAAAAGATATAATAGAAATAAATTTTAAATAAGAAATTATCCCTTACTATAATGGAGAAGAATGGTAGTATATAACAGTAAAGATCAGACTTAAGGTACTTTGAATTAAAAATATTATTAATTTCACTCATATCTTTGTTCTAATTAAAAGTCCTTATTATAGTACTCTGGATATCTCACTCTTTTTTAGTTTAGATTATGACATGTGAAATCAACATCTATACTAATTACCTTTTTTTGTTGCTAAAATAATCAGTGTTTGAATCTTCCAATGATCTTGACAACTCAGAATTTCCAATTTGATTTTTTACAGCCTGGTTTTCTTTTGGAGTGGCTTTTCCCCCAGCTTATGTTGATGTTCACCCATGTCAAATAAAGTTTAGAATATTAAGAAAATACTAAAATAAAACTTTGTTTTTATATGCATATATTATAATCTTGTCCTATGTTCAGAATCCCCATTAACTTTACTATCCCAGATATAAGGCAACAATTTCCAAAGTGAATTTCAGGAAATATTAGCTTAGATGAAAAGAAAATTCTCTGGTTAATTTAGTTTGGAAAACACTGAATTAAGCAACACTAAACAGGAACATACCCCTCTACATACACATATACATATGTACATACACACACATATAAACTCCTACTGCAGGATTTCTGTCTCTGTATACAACATGAATCTGCAAGAGCGGGTAAGTTAGGTTTTATTCAAAGTTGACTGTCTTCAGAGACCTTTTGCCAAAGCATCTTTTGAAATAGTGCTCTGAAGAACCTTCTCTGGAAAATGCTGGTATAAATACAGAGCACAAAATATCATTTGTTATTTCACATATATTTTCATTTATAAAATCTTCCTTCATTTTAACAGAATTTCTCCATATAGAAAAATTACACTATCTTTAAAATATTAACAGTGATGTTCTACATAATCTATAAGAACAAAAGATCCAGGAACCTGGCAGTGCTAACACAGATTTTTTTTTTCCTTTGGAGAAATCTTTTTTTAAGAAAAAATAAAATGAGTTAAATTAATATTTGAAAAGTCATTTTAAAAACACTGCCACAATATCTTGCAACCTGAAGCCCATACTGGTTTAATTTTAGTTTGGCTGCTACCATTTATGTCCCAGCTGGCATCAGAATAGTCATTTAAGGACAACAAACAGGGATTTTCTATAAGATCTATTCAATGCAAAATCAACAAATATTAGATATAACAGCAATTTAAACACTAGTAGTAAAATACCACACCCCCTATCCAATCAAAAAAAGAAAGAACAGTGCAAAACGGTAGATTCCAAGTTACATTTTGATAGGGATGTAGGACATGTATCTGTTATTCCTAGTAACATCTTAGAAGCATAGCGTACCACACCATGTAATAACGGTATAACTTAATAACAAAAAGAAAGCAGGCCTATTTACTTTTGAAAAAAATCATAATACAGTGCTGGTCGTTTTCTCTGTTGGTTAGAACACAGTGTTATAACACCAAGGTCAAGGGTTCAGATCCCTGTACCAGTCAGTTGCCAAAAAACAAAAATAAAAAATCATAATACAATGTTTTGAGAACTATAATAGATATACATATAAAATATCATAGATTCACAGAAAAGGGAGTGATAACCATGAAACTAAGTTCAAAGAAGAAAGTAAGAGGAATTTAAGCAAAGGAATTTTTCATTTTTATCAACAGCGAAAAGTTCAGTATGACTCTAGCACAGTATTGTAAAGCATAGGCTTTAGTCAAACATACAAGAGCTAGCTAGAGTCCAGGCATTGATACAGGAGGTATGACTTCAGGTAAGTTATTTCTCTAACTTCAGTTTCCTTATCTCTAAAGTGGCATAGTACCTATAAAGCACCTAGCACTTTGTCCAATCCTTAGAAATCTCTTGATTTCGAGTTCTGATCTCTATCCCACTGCCATTTTCCTATTTCAGGTCTTTATTACCTAAGTCTGTTTTCCACATTGTCACCTAAGTTGTTTTTCTAGAGCTGAAATCTTAATCATGCCACTCCTGTTAAAAACTTCAGATGGCTTCCCAGTGCCTGCTAAATTCCTTAGCTTTGCAAGCAAGGCTCTTACAGCCTAAGTCCCTGCCTACCTCTTCAGAAGTACCAGTTCATGGTACTTCTCTCTCCCCTCTCTACCCCCATATTATAATAATAGTATTATTATTAATAATAGCAAAAATTTATTGAACCATCTACCCCATTAAGTAAATCCTGAAAGCTCCATTTATATCATGATCTACATGAAGGAAGCCTTCTGTAGGTAGATGAACAATCTACATGGCCAAATGCTGCAACCCTAGATTACAGTATGAAGGGTTCTCTATGTCATCTCAAGGAGCTCAGATCTCAAGTAGTGATCAATGAGTCTTTCTAAAGCAAGGAGATAAATAATCCAATTTGTAACAAGAAGAATGATGCTGACAGCACTATAAGAGACCATAAGCAAGGAAGGAGGCTAGACAAGATGGTTTCTAAGGTTCCTTAACCCTAAGAATCTATTAATTCTACAATAATAATAATTTCAAATCTTAAAGTCTGAGATGGAAGAATGATGAAACCAAAGAAAAGCCAAGGAAGTATACTGAGTTGGGGCAACGACAGAGTCAGGAATTAAATGGGTTAAAGTTGAGGCATGTCATAAATGTAGAGATGTGTAGCACAGAACCATGGGAAAGAACAGAAGACAACAATATGTAAAATATGTAAAAATGGGTAAAGCAATACTCCTTTTCTCCCTTTTTAAATTATTTGAAAAACATAAACTGTGCATATTATCACCAGTCATAGTTTTCCAAAGAGGGGATGACTCAGATTTGAAAGGAGAATGAATAGAGTAAAATAAGAATGAATAGGGAGAATGAATTGGGTAGGTCATAAAGTAGAAAATGATCACAGATCTGCTAATCTGCACAAAATAGACTAACAAGGTATTTTCAAATGAATTCCTTCTTGTTAACTGCAAAGTAATGCAAATAAAGTTTCTTATAGCATTAAACACATATACTATAAACTCAAGTAAAATGCTGTTACCAATGAGCCAAAATATACTATATAGTTGGAAAAATCCCAAATAGTATTATTTGGTCAATATCATTTGGTCAAGTATAAAGATGTTGACTCTGCTGTTATTAAAAACTGGCTCATTCACAAAAATTTCTGAGAGTAAAATAAAAGAACAGCAAGATGTACATTCAAAAATATTTAATAATATAAACATTACATAAAAGCATCTGCAATTACTTAAAAGCATATTACCTACATTCTCCTCAAACTTCAATATCATAAATTTATCCTCTAAGTTGTCACATATTTCAGGAGGAATAGCATGTTATCATTTTTGAACTACTATAGTTATTACCTAAGAACATAGTAGGTGATCATTATACACTATTGACTCACTGATATAGCTATATTAAGATAGTTATTAGTTTTCAAGAAACATTTATTCAGCACTATGTTCTAGGCACTGCGCATGACTGTTGAGTATGTAGCAATAAATCCTTGTCCTCAAAGAGTTTACAATGTTTATGAAAAAAATTATTTAGAAACTGGATTGCTCTCCAACAAAATGGCAAATAAACCACATAGCAAATAAAAGTTAAAACCAAGAGTATTGAAAAAATTATTTATATTTGTGATTTTTATCTGTAAACACTGATAAAAAGCATTTTTACATATTTTATTAAATGTATCAATTTTGAGCCTCACGATAAAGAGTAATAATATTGAATGGGAAATTGCCAGGCCAGATATACAAAAAATATTAAGCTACAGTGAATAAAACATGTCAGTACTTGTTCAGAGGATAAATACACTGAACAGAGCAGAGTCTAAAAGTTGTCATATAGAAATTTAGTGTGTGGTAAAGATGTCATTTGAAATCAGAAGGGAAGCAATGAATGGATATTCTGGGATAACTGGATCGATACACATTGGAAGAAATAAATCTATACTGCATCACTCATTATATCAAACAAATTCAGGAAGCTTAAAGAATTAAATGTGAAAAATAAAAAATTCAAGTCATTCATCATCAAATATTCACCTATATTTTCTTTTAAACCAGGAGTGGCAAAGCCCTTTCTAAATATGACATCCAAGTCAGAAACCATAAAGAAAAAGTGTACAATTTTGATCACATAAAAATTATATTAATCTACAGACTGGAAAAGTGTTTATAACTGTGCAAAAAGCTTTTACAAATCAAACTCAAACATGAAAACTTAAACACAAAACAGAAAAAGGGTAAAAATAAAAATTCATGAAAGATATATAACTGCCTGATAAACATATTAAAAGATGTTCAATCTCACTAGGAATCAAAAAATTGCTAAAAGTGGAAAAGTTGAAAGCATATTTTTCCCACCAGAATGGCAAAACTTTTAAAGACTGATAATATTTCAGTGTTAGAGTGCATATATTTTGCATTCTTGCACACTACTGGAGAAATTTGGCAATTAGCATGAAAAATTTTAAGAAACTGCACAACTATCATCAATAAATTGCAGTGTACATATGGAAATAAAAATTGAAGGACTCCTACCTCACACCACATATAAAAATTAATTCCTAGTAGATGAATGAGCCAAACCACAAAATCTTTGCATACCATATGATGTTAAAGCAAGCCATAAAGCAAGATAATACAGGACCTTTTTTTCATGATCTTGCAGTAGAAAAGGGATTTTAAAAGAAGACATAAATAATACTAACCATAAAAGAAAATGCTGATAAATTTAGCTATATTAACATTTAAAAACTGTAGTTCTGCTTCTGCTTAGGATATAGAAAGCCAAAAGAGTGGTCCCACCTGAACCAGGAGAAAAAGTTAGATAATCTATAAAATGATATTTTTTATCAAATTCATCACAGAGTTGATACTGCAAAGCGACTAGGTGAGCCAAATTTCACTTCAAAAAGATAATGGCGACTGGTCAGTTAGCTCGGTTGGCTAGAGCATGGTACAAGGTCTGGGGTTCAGATCCCCACACTGGCCAGCTGCAAACAAGAAAAAAAAAAAAAAAAAAGCCAAGAATTTTTCAAAATTAATGGAAAACAAGCTGCTTGAACAACACAGATTCAAGAAGCTCATAAAACCCCAATTAGAATTTAAATAAAATTAAAATACTGTGTAAACTGTAATCATACTGTTCAAAGGAAAAAATCTTAAAAGACAGCAGAAAAAAAGAATCAAAAAGAAAAATAACACTTGATTTATCATCAGAAATTATGCAAGCCAGAAGACAACAGAGACATATCTTTAAATACCAAACAACAACAAGAACAACAAACAAAGCTGTAAATCAGAATTTTACAGTTGGTGAAAATATCTTTCAAAAACAAAGACAAAATAAAGTCTTTTTTAAATGACAAAGCTGAGAGAATTAAGTATTAGCAGACCTTCACTACAAGAGATTTTAAGGGAAGCTTTTCAGGTGGAAAGATATAGTAATAAATGAGGGTAAATATAAAAATTCACTTTCCCCCTTATTTTTAATTTCTTTAAAAGACAGGTGACTGTCTAAAGTAAAAACTGGCAACAATGTATTATAGGGTTTGTAACATATGTAGAAGTAAAACGTACAAAATGACAGCAAAAAAGATGCAAGGGAGGAAATATAAGTACACTGTTATAAAGTTCTTATATTATATATGAAGTTGTATATAATTTGAACCAAAGTAAGGTGCATAATGCATAGCCTTGAACAGGAGTCAGCAAACTTTTTCTTTAAGAGCAAGAACATAAATATTTCAGGCTTGTGGACCAGAAGGTCTATGCCACAACTACTCAAATAAAATTCAAAACAGACCTAATTAAACTATACTGTTAAGGGATACATATCTAGGTTGTAAAACTATTAAAAAAAAGCAAGAAAACAATTATCACAAGAATCAAAGTAGTAGCTATCTCTACTGGAGAAGGAAGAGGATGTGACCAGAGAGGGACATACAAAGTTGGAAAATATTCTAAGAAAAACAATACCACATCACTTTAGAAACATAAATTAAACTTCTAAAAAACAGGAGGACAAACGCATAAAGCTGCACTGAGAAAAGTGTTGCCCACAGAACTATTCATAATAGCATAAAATTAATATAGGGTTGGGGAAATTATGACACAAGGGTATTCAATAACAATGTAGATCTATATCAATATGAAATGTCTATGATATATTCTAAATAAAAGATGCTTTAAAAGAGTTTGTATGTGACCTCATTTTTGATCTTTTTTGTTTTGTTTTGTTTTGTTTTGGTGACTGGCTGGTAAGGGGATCTGAAACCTTGATACTGGTGTCACCATCATCATGCTCTCCCAAGTGAACTAACTGACCAGCCTCCCCTCACTTTTTGAAAAATAAAAAATACATATTACATACAACAACTGAGAAAAATAGCTGGAAGAATATGCACCAAAATACTAACAGAAGCTATCTCTGGGCGGTGGAATTATTGTTAATCATTGTTTTCTTCTTTATACTTACTGATGTTTCTAGAACTTTTAAAAATGAGCTTATGGCCTCTCATTTATAGTATTTTTTTTTTTTTTTTGGAATAAAGCACCAAGAAATTAATACAATTTAAAAATTCCCCTTGCACTGAATTCATAGAATTAAAAACTCCCACCAAAGTTTTTTGGGGGTTTTGTGCAAGTAGCATAGTTCAGGAATTTGGCCAGTAGCCCAGGGTGTGAAACATGACATTACTCATAACTTTATGCAGAGCAATTGCCCACTTCTTTAGCCACTTGACCTTGTACTATTCAGGAATACTGGGATTCCACTCTGAATTTTTGCTTCCTTCGTATTTTTTTCCTTTAGCCCTTAAGTGATTATTATGACTGGAAAGCAGAGTTATGCCCAGATAAAGAAAGTAAAGACTCTCACTGAGCATCTCACTGGCATTAAGTAATAAACAGTAAATATTAAATGTATCTAAGATTAAAGAAAGTGTTACATTTGGAACATTGCTGGGTACAGCATAAATTTTGAACACTAAAGAAATATCATTGGTTAAAAATTAGTATATTCTGCAGCTACAGCAGATGGTGTAATTAGTTTTGGGAGGATTCATTTCATTTATAAATGTTTAGAAAGTATATCTGTTTTTTCTTCATGGTTTATTTCCTTAAGTAATAAGGTAAAAAAGTCGAACAGATTTTTTTCTATTGATTCTTAGAATGTAGCCAGCTTTATTTGTATATTTATGTTTCATATTAATGTAAGCACTTTTTAATTACCTACCACTTTTGAAAAATCAAATTATTAGTAAGTTGATAAGTATAATCAGATAAAGATTTAAAAATTCTTTGAAATACATATGTCCCCCAACATTAAAATTGTTTTGCTTTGATTTAACACTGTTTTCCTGGATAAGATCTTTCTGGCCTCTGAACAATACCAAAGTTTTATGCAGTAATGTCTTCCTTTCCCCTCCCCTGTAGCCTTAATTTTATCTGAAACAATTTTATCATAAAAGAAGTACAAATGGTAAAGTTGGTAAGTAAAGATTATTTAAGTGCTGTAACCATTTTGATTTTGTTTTTATTTTAACATAGTACTTAAATTGTTTTTTTCCTCCCATCTGGCAAAAACTTTTTTCAAATCCCCAGATTGAATTGTAGCTCTCCTGTTGTACTGCATATATTTGTAAGGTTAGGTTTGCCCAGAATTTACTCACAGACCTGATTGCTAAAATGTATTATAAAAAACTTCTCTGTGTTTCTCATTCCAGTTAAAATAACTTTCTTTCTGATTTTTGTTAAGAAGCTCTTTCAAAGTGTTTTTTAACACACCGGGATCTCTTCCAGGTTCTTCCTTTGACAAAGTAACACCAAGTGGTTTGTGGATTGTTCCATCAACCTCAGCAACACCATTAGTCTGCCGCCCATCTAAAGTAACTGTTGACGAAGCTGAATAAACATTTCCTAAATGGTCCATTATAGGAAGCAAATATAATTCTGGTTGAAGAGCCTAAAACATATAGGAAATTTTAAAAATTAGTTTGTAATGAAGAAACAGTATAAGTTAAAAAATTAGCAGTTTAAACTATCACATTACATACATATGGAGGAGCAAATGATCTGAGCTTCAGCTCTGATTCTTGCTTTTCCTTCACCTGGAAATAAATAAATGAGAAAAAATTAAAGCTTTTGTAATTTTTCAGTTATTTTTACCTCCACTTTTAGTGCAGAAGGCATGTATCTGCGGCATATAAATCAAATTTAAAAGCTAGCAACTGTGGCTAGATTCTAGAAAATGTAAAATATAATCCTATTTCTATTCACTGTATCCAACATAGGAGAAATTCTATGCCATTTAATAATAATAATGATGATTATGGCTATCACTTCCATAAACTATGTGCCAGGTACTACTTTAAGTGTTTTATATATATTAACTCATTAATCCTCATAACTTTATGTGATAGGCACTAATATTATCTATAGTTTACAGAGAAGGAGATTGAGGCAAAGAGAAGTTGAGTAACTTGTCCAAGATTGTATAAATAGGAAGTTTCTAAATTACTATTCAAAGCCAGGTAATGTGACTCTAGAGTATAATCTTGTAAACTTTATTTCCTATATATTCAACCCATAGAGCTCATTTGTTATTCATTTAATTAACAAATATTGAGGGCATACTATATGTGTAGGTAGTATTTCATATGGTGGGGGTACAATGACAAATAAGACAAAATCCCTGCTCTCTTGAAGCTTACATTCTACTTGGGAGAGCAGATATTAAATAAATAAATAAACATGATTTAGGACTGTGATCTGTGCTTTATGAAAATAAAAAACAGTGACATAATAAAGAGTAACTTGAAGAAAGAATATCTAAAAACCAGGTGGTCAGGAAAAACCTGTGTGAAAAGATAATACTTGAGCCGAATTATGAAAAGAAGTAGCCAACTGTCCAAAAATCAGGGGTAAGTGATTTCCAGGCAAGTACAAGGACCATAAACCAGAAATGAGTTTGTCATATGTGAGGACCAAAGGAAGATTTTTTGCAGTTAAAGTGTAGAACCAAGGAGAAAATGGTAGTAGGTGAAATCTGAGAGACAACCTCCTCCTTAGGCCCTCCTTATCTCTTGCCTGAACCACTGTAAAAGCCTCCTACCTGAAATCCCTGCCTCTAGTCTCTGCCCACTTCAGTGCATCTTTCTCAGGTCCAGTTAATTTTACTAAAGGCTGTGATCATGTCACTCTTTTGCTCAAAAACTCTAAGACTTCAAAATACAAAAAAAAATTCAAACTATTAATATGGCATTCAAGACCTTCAACAAACTTCTTTATTGCTTGTTCCCCACTACATCCTTTCACACAGTCAATGATCCATTAAAAAAATGAACCATTTATTCTTTCTTAATTGGCTATTTTCTACTTTTGTGCTCATCCTATTTTCTCTGCTCACAAAGCTTTTCCCGCCCTTCATCTTTGCAAGACCATTTCTCTTTCAAGATCCAAAGTGATATTGCTTCTTCCTCTAAGTTCTCTACCTCCCTTCTTCTCTTGATGGAAGTAATGAATTTTTCTCTTGAATATACAAAATATGATATTTTATTTATTTATTTAATATATTTTATTTTCACCACTACACTGAACACTCTTTAAGAGCAGGATGCATATGCAATTCTTTTTTCTAGTTTTGTATATAGAAAAACATCAATAAATATTTACTGAAAATAAGATATTAGAAGAATTTTAGAAGTTGACCTAAATTGTCTTTCAAATCCCTTTCATCCTGGGATTCTGAGATTGATATTTTTTAAATTTATAAATCATGAAAAAGAACAAAAAATTGTGAATTGTTCCTTTTCTTCACTTTTTTAAAATTGAAACATAATTGATTGTACATATCTGTGGGGTACAGTGTTTAATATCAATACCTGTGTGCAATATGTGATGCTCAAATCAGGATAATTAGCATATTCAACATTTCACAATGTAATCATTTTTTTGTGGCCCTTTACCAATTTCTTGCTAACTTCTTCACTGTTTGAGGAAAATAAACTTAATGATCAGTAAATCACTATTCTGGCACACTAAATAGAACCCTAATAACAAAAATTTCAAATTTAGCTGCTAATCCCAAGAATCCCACATAGCAGGCTATAGTAGTACTTTGGGGGAAATGTTTATTTTTTTCCATTATTATTCATTATTTAATTTGTTCAATGAACACTTCTAAATGCAAAGCACCTTGTTAGGCACTAGTTAAAAACACAATTGAATAAAATAAAGCCCCTTCCCACAAGGAACTACAATCTAATGGTAAAGTTAGATGTTAAACAAATAATCACATAGATAAACACATAATAATTATATAATATGTTAAATAGAGTGAAATAAGAATATATTGTATTTTCAAGAGTTTAAATATGGAAAATCAGGAAATAAACTTTATGTAGATATGAGAGACCAGAAACTTTGAGATCTGATGGTTCATTAGATTGGGAATTTCAGCTAGGAATACTCCCTGCTTAGAATATCTTGCCACTAAATCATAGAAACTACAAATAAGGAGTGTTCAATAGATAATAGCTGACAGCAAAAAAAAAAAGAAATTTTTCAAGCCATATAAAACCAAACAAGTCTAGTTGTGGCCAAGCAATGAGAACCCCATTTTTCTCCAGAACACAAATACTTGTTTAAAACACTTTTAGAAACTATCATTTAAATGTTTAAAATTGTATTACTTATATAATCACATTTTAAATCTGTCTTCCTTTTTTTCTCAAGGAAATTCACATGCAAAAAAACCCTCATCAATTTAGTGCCTGATAACATGCCAATGAGATCCATCTTTCTCATCTATGTGCTCAGTGATATTTTGATTTCACTGTGATTGAGATTACATATCTCATAGAATGTTTAAAAACTGAGTTGATAAGCATTTAACAATCATAATTTGATAGGGATTGCTTTTTATTAATCAGAGAAAAAAAATAAGAAAACTTACCACAGCTAAATTATTTCCAATGCATTTCAGAAATAAAAATTTTTCTGCAACAGCATCTTCTCCAAGAAACTCACCCAGACGCTCCCTCAGGGCTTGTAAAGTAAGTTGAGGAGATACTCTGAAACAATATGAAATTGTCTTGTAATGTAAAACTAAATAGATTTTGTATATACTAATAATTCAGTAACTTCAGCTATCTCAAACATAAATACAGATTTAATATATGAGATACAACTTCATATTCTATGTTTCTACATTGCTGGCACTTTGTAGGTTTTCAGTAAATATTTTTTAAAATAAATGATTAAAAGTCTGCCTTTTAAAATTAATCAAATAAACAATATAAAAGACCTTTTTGTACTGAAAATGATTGTCTACTTTGCTAATCATAATGGATTGAATTATGTCCCTCCAAAACTCACTGAAGCATGTACTGTGTCCCCCAAGTTTTATGTATTAGAAACTTAGCCCCCACTGTGACTGTTAAGAGGGAGGGAAATCCTATTATGGTAATTGAAATGTGGGCTTGAAGAGGTGATTATATTATAAGACCATGCCCTAGTGAACGGATTAAAAATGGTGGCCAGGGGCGTGGTTCCGAGGGCTTTAAAAGAAGAGAGGACTGTCTGTCTCTCTGCTCCCTCATTTTCATAGTGTGATACTGTGCCTCCACTAAAGCCACCACCAAAGAAAGCCTTCACCAGACGTGTTCCCTGGACTTTAGACTTCTGAGCCTCTGAAACTGTAAGCAAATAAATATTGTTTTCTTATAAATTACCCAGTTCTGTGCACTATGTTATAGGCAACAGAAATGAACTGTTACACTAATCCACCTCCAAATTTTGCTGTTAAAACTTTGCTATGGAATTTATATACTTTTATATATGTATTATAGAATGATTTAGCCACAGATATTTATTTTGGAAGTTTGGCAGGAGTAGCTGGTGCTTAAAGAGTTTTTTGGGGGCTGGCTGGTTAGCTCACATATAACACCAAGGTCAAGGGTTTGGATCCCCCTACCGGCCAGCTGCCAAAAAAAATTTTTTTTCAATGGTCAAATGTTGTCGGACTCCACAACTTTGCTTATTAGGGATATTTTATTCCTCAGTGTCTAAAATTTAAAGCTATCACTTAAAAAACGCTATTGTTCTAAGTTCTTGTTTTTCTAAAATCTTATGGGAAATATTAAATAATTCACTCATTCACTCAGTCAACAAATACTTATTGAGCGCCTACTATGTGTCAAACATTGGCCCAATGGATGGAAACACAGCAATCAACAAAACAGACAAAAATCTCTGCCCTCATAGACTTTATAATCTAGTAGTGGAGAAAAAAATTAACAAAGTAAATAAGTAAAAAGTATAATTTGGAAGACACTGCAAAGTACCATAGAGAAAAAGAAAGCAGGGAAGAGAGAAAGGGACTGTAGCTGTGATTTAAAACACTGTGATCAGAGAATATCTACCAAAAAAGGTAATATTTGAGTAAATACCTGAAGCAGATGAGGTGGTAAGGGCAGAAAATGCATTCTAGACATAAAGAACAGCATGTACAGAGTCCTGAGGTAGGGCTATGTCTTGTGTGTTCCAGAACAGAAAGGAGGCTGATGTGGTTGAAGAAAGTAATAGAAAAGATTAGGAAGAGAGATGTGATCAAGAGAGGTAATAACAGGTGTTCAGATCATATAGTGTGATATGTATTTCTGTCAGTGTGAAAATATACATATACATACATGTAAGTGTACATAATATACATATATATGTTCTTTATTTATATTTTTAAACAGTTCAGAGGACAGGGCATGTGGATATACTGCTTTAACTATTATTCACAGCTCTTCAAAAGGTTTTAATTTCAGATAACTTCTCTCTTAATTCTCTTTGTATATAACCACAGTAATACACAGGTTATACACTGTTTTCTAGGTGGCAGTATTGTGGCCAAGTGACATCTGTTCCTACAGCACTGTTTGACTGAACTATTACATAGCACTATTTATTGACAGTGTTCATTAAGTTAGGGAATGGATCTATGACATGGACAAGATATTTTTCACATATAATTTTAAAATTTTTAGAAAGCATTTTTTTCTGCTGAAAAAAAAGATTCTTTTTTCAGGCACTTTGTTACATAACCAGAAATACTTGCCTTATAAATCCAGCTGAAATGAATTTGTTAACAACTTCTATTGAAATTGTATTTAACTTATAGTTCCATGATCCTTCAGGGACATAAAAAACATGAAGTTCCACCAACTGAATAAATTGAGAAGAACATCAGTTAAAATATTTTAAAGTAAAAAAAAATTTAAAAATCAACTGATGTCCTATAGAATTTTGAGTTTAATGAACACAGCTGAAATAAACATGAAATACTTGTATCTCTCTGAACAAACAAAAACAAAAATGAAGGACCCAAAATCTGGTCCTAAGGTTGCTACTTGGCCCTTGGAATACATTTTCCCTTGGAATCAGTGTCACAAATGTGGTTCCTATATTACCCCAACATCTTCGACATTTGGTGTTTTTTTCTGTGGCCTAAAGTAAGCATACTAGAGTGCTAAGACCATTTTCTTTTCACTAACCTTTACTCCCCATCTACTCAGTTCCATAGGGGTGACCTTGTGGAATCCTTATCCTTTGTACAGTCTCTCTACTACAGTTGTGATGATTGCTAACTCTCAGCATCTACAAAAGCATTAATACTGTGGTTTGGGGAACATATTTGCTCTCCAGAATTCCAGGAAAACCTATTCCTGAACACTGATAGGGAAGGAAATGGTTATTCTTACATAGAGTGTGTCTGTAAGCTTGTCTGTGCTTATATACAACTATCTATTTTTCTATTAATGTTTTATTATGACCTTGCTTAGAATTCTTCTATTTAAAAGAATATTTGATTATCATGAGAAACAGAACAATTATAACAAATGTAGTCTTATCTTTTAGTCTAATAAAGTTTGATATTCACTGCATATTAAAAGTCCAAGCACTTAAATGATTGTACTCTACTGCGATATTAAATATCTGAGAAACATTTAAAAGTTTAAATATGACCTACTATTAATGTAAGTAATTTTTACAGGATATAAAAATGACTCTTGAACTGAAGGTTTTGCTCAAGTTATTTTTATAAACCAAGTAATTTACATCCATACTTTTGATGATGAAATATTAACCAACAATAAAAATGTTTGTATAGGTATGATAGTAATGTTTGCTATATGCTGCACTTTGAACACTAGAGCATTTAAAAGATTATTCCCTAGCTATACTATTAAATATTTGCAAAACCTTAAGTTTGAAGTAAATATGACCTTATCTTTATATGAATGTATTAACATTTTGCAATGTTAATACAAAGGGGGAAAATATTTTTAAAACTAAACATTTATACACATGTTTCTTTAAAAAAACATTTTTAATGTGATTTTTTTCCAGAACAAGTGTAAGTGCTCCTCAACTTACAATAGGTACCTATTGTAAGTAAAAAATATAATTAAGTCAAAAATGCATTTAATACTCTGATAAACCTATCATGAAGCTGAGAAATTGCAGCTCAAACCATCATAAGTTGGGGATAATCTGCAGTTGCAAAAAATATTGAAAAATTTAAAAGAACATGTACTAAAGCTCACAACATTATTTTAAGGCCAAATATTCTATTTACACCAAAACTCTAATTTATTATAATCTTACTTTTCTGGCTTTAATGAAAGCAACTCACCAATAATATTTTCCTTAAAACCACTAGCCATTTAAAAATTACATTAAAATGTGTATATATAGGGGTACATTTTTCCTTTTTGCCTCAGTCTTAGGCTTCAAAATGATTAGGCATGGCACTATTGGATCCTATGTCTATTTAAGAGGTTGGTATCTTAATTCATCATGACTTTTGTGCATTAGTTTTAATTAAAAAAATTTTTGGTGTCCCCTTAAATTTTGCACCGATGGTTAAGTACCTCCTTTGCTTCAGACTAGTCCTGGCCCATTGAGGGATATAGACAATAAACAATAAATATATAAAACACTAACAGGTTAGACAGTATATTAGAAAGTAGTAATTACAAGGAAAAAAGAATAATTAGAGCAGAGAAAGAAGACTGGGAAGATAAGGAATGGAGAAGGTTTCAGTTTTAAATAGAATAGTCAGGTTAGGTTCTCATGGAAGAGCTGAGATCTGAGTAAAGACTTAAGGGAAAGAAAGAATTAGCTAAGTGAAGATCTAGAGGAATTGTTCCAGGAAGAACTAAGCAAAGACCTTCGGGTGGGAGTATGCCAGTAAGACTGAAGAAGAGAGAGGGGTGGAGAGAGTAGTAAGAGATAAGGTCAGAAACACAAGGAAGTGGAGAGGGAACAAATTAAGTAGGGCCTTCCAGGCCATTATAAGGTCTTCACCTCACAAAATGGGAAGCCAATGTATGGTTTTTAATAGAAGCATGACAAGATCTGACTTATATTTTATATTTTTGTTTGTTCAAAATGAAAAGTTTTAAACACATACATACAAATAAAAAGAATACTATGAATGTCCAAATATACCTACTACTCAGATTCAAAAGTCAACATTTTGCCATGTTTACTTCTCTCTGTCTCTCTCTCTCAAATTCGAAGTAAATTTGACATCATGACAATATATCCCTAAATACTTTGGCATCCATCTTCTAAAAACAAGATCTTCAGGGGCCAGCCCATGGCTCACTTGGGAGAGTGTGGTACTGATAATACCAAGGCCACGGGTTCGGATCCCTGTATAGGGATG
The DNA here is from genome assembly GCF_027409185.1 of Cynocephalus volans. NCBI lineage: Eukaryota > Metazoa > Chordata > Mammalia > Dermoptera > Cynocephalidae > Cynocephalus > Cynocephalus volans. The sequence goes on along the minus strand of NC_084467.1, from coordinate 73,872,641 downwards.
GCCGATTAGCTCACTTGGGAGAGTGTGGTGCTGACAGCACCAAGTCAAGGGTTAGCATCCCCTTACTGGTCATCTTTTTTTTAAAAAAATTAAAAAATAAAAATAAAAATCAGGACTTCTCCAACATAATCACAATACCATTTTCACATCTAAGAAAATGAACAATTCCTTAATGTCAACTAATTTCACTTATATTCAAATTTCCCCAGTTGTCCAATTATCCTCAAAATGCTTTCTAAATCTAGAATTCAATAAAAAGTCACGTTGCATTTGGTTTACATTTTTTAAAAACTTTAATCTTGAAGAGTTTCCCAAACCTGTCTTTTAAATCTTTGTGTCATTGATTTTTTAAAGAGATTGGACTAGTTGACATATAGGCTGTTCTACATTCTGAATTTACCTCATAATCTCTAAGGTATCATTTAACTTGTTTCTCCAACCCCTCTATCTCCTGTAAACACTTAACTATCCAGCTTTCAAATGACACAGGTTAACCATCTAGGGGAGGAATATTTTATAAACGGTGCTCTGCATTTCATATTGCAGGACATATATAATACTTTCCTTCATAATCTTTCTAAATTTTACTACTTAGGTTAAGGGGATAATAGCCAGAACAGACTGTAAGAAGCAAGAAAAATTAACCTGCTATGATGTTTTTAGAATAATGGCAGTGGCTCTGACAAATGTACCAACAGTAGAGGTGGTAAGTAATTAGATTTTGTAAATATTTCAAAGTTAGAGTCAACTCCACTAGAAGTGGAGTTTGAGAGAAAAGAGTCAAGTAGAATAGTCAAGTATGCAAGAAGAATCAAGAATGACTCCAAGGCATTTGGCCTCAGAAACTGAAAGAATATTTGTCATCACCTGAGATAGGGAAAGACATGGGTAGTATAGGCTTTTGGGAGAGAGAAAAGATCCAGTTTCAGTCATCTTAAATTTGAGATGTCTATTGGCCATCCAAGTGGAGATGTCACATAGTCAGTTGAATACAGTTCCTATACACTAATCTAGAGTTTAAGAAAGAGGGCTGGGATGGGGATATAAAGCTGGAAATACTTAACATAAAGTTGATATTTAAATCTACTAGACTGGATAAGACTACCAAGGAATGAGTGCAGATAGAAAAGAGAACAAAGAGCTGAACCCTGAGGTACTCCAATATTTAGAGGTCAGGAAGATGAAGACCAGCAAAGAAGACTGAGAATGAATAACCAAGGAGGTAGGAAGAAAACCAAAATAATGTGTATGCTACAAGCCAAATGAAAGAATTATGGCAAGAAAGAGAGAGTGATTAATGGTGTCAACTGTTGTGCCCAGATCAAGTATGGTTAGGAGAACTACCAACAGATTCAGTAATAAAGAGGTGAATTTAACAAGAGCAGTTTTGGTGGAATAGTGGAGGTGACGAGTTGGTTTAAGAGAAAATGAGGAGAAGGTATTGAGGGTTTGAGAAGGTATGCAATACTAGTCTAGAAGAGTGGAAGAGTGAATGAATGAGTGGCAGATACAGGTTGAGTATCCATTATTCAAAATGCCTGGGACCAGAAGTGTTTTGGATTTCATTTTTTTTTTTTTTTTTGGATTTTAGATTTGCAGATTTGTCTTAACTCATTGAGCATCCCTAATCCAAAAATCCTAAATCCAAAATGTTTCAAAATCTGAAACTTTCTGAGTGCCAACATGACACTCAAAAGAAAGGCTCATTGGAGCATTTTGGATTTCAGACTTTCAGATTAGGGACATTCAACCTGTAGTATGATTGCCTACTAGCAAGAGAGTCCATATGAGATTCATGGTCAGGAATTTAAGGTGACAATAGTCATTATGTGGCATGTTTTTCTCCGGTCATATTCAGCTGCTCAGGGATAGGTGTTGAAAAGGTAGAGAAATACATTAACCAGCGTTGTTGTTCTGCCAAGGAGTACAATGAAGTGAGAGAGGGGCAAGGTGTCAAAAGTATGTGCATGGGAGTGATCAATAGTGCCCTATGAAATTTAAGCTAGGTATGGAAGGCATTACCAGTTGAGGAACAGTAAAAAAGATGATAGGATCAATGCACTGGAAGCCCCAGTACAACTGGGGAACTAAAGGAAGTGAACTAGAGACATAAGTGTAATGACGTTGGGATCATGGTGGAGTCAATATCTAATACTTTTTATAATTCATATTTTAATCTTATCAAAACTTTTCAAAAACAACAATAAGCAAATATTTCTTATATTTTAGTATAAACAGATTTTCTTACCTCTGATGAGGAAGGTCGACTTGGATTGAGTGACATATTCACCAATGTCTGAATGGGATAATTATCAACTGGAATTTTGTTTTGTTTTTTATCTTTCTTCATTTAAGTAGTATTAAATAAAGGTTATAACAGAGTCTTGGCTTGCTTAAGATAGCATTCCACTCATTTCTGGTCTCTGATTTGTTCAAATGTGAAATGAAAAAACATACAAGCTTTAAAATAGACTCAAAATGAAAACTTAGGAATGTATACAATCTTATTGTTATTCTGATTCAAAAAGACATATTACTAGTAAATAGGGCTGGTAATTGCAATGAAATGAATATAAATCCAATACAACTAAGTAAACTGATAAATTACATTATAACGGACGTGCGACCGGTATATATTTTACTATTCTAAACAATTCATTTTCTCTTGGTCAAAAATTAAGGTTATATATATAGCAGTTTACATAAAGTAGAAATATACTTTTGGAAGTAGAAAGAACTGAATTATACAAATGGCTGTAGAATGTAGAAAACTATTTTACTGTGTGCACTTCTTCCTGGGCTCAGATGCCCCAATAGTAATAAATGTGAATAATCACTTCAGATGAAAATACTAGTCATTAAATGTATCAGGCTTCATCTGTATACACAAATTTCCTGTGTTTTTCCTCAGAGGATTTATGGCAGTTTATAAGAAAGCATGATAAAATTAAAAATATATAAATATATAATTAAAATTGAAAAATAGGGTAGCTGAATACCTATTCTAAAAAGAAATTATCAGAATGGTGCAATCCTCAAGGATATACCAGAGCAGATTTTTCTAGATTTCAAAGCATTGCTCCACCTTGGCTTATATTAAAATAGTGATTCAAATTCAACAAAACTTAAAATTCCTCTGATTTGGTACTGATTATAGCTCTATGAAATCCTACAAGATACTGCTAATTGTTTTAATGGTAACAAAATTAAAATATTATTTCCTGGGATATATGATCTTCTAAATCAGTTTCATATATTACTTCCTATATAAATTTCTTAAGATAATTAAAATTTAAAATGTGATTTGTCATTCTGACCATCTCAAACACTATTTTAAATACCTTAGTAATTTAAGAAAACATTTAGATAGTTCCATTTTTATATCTATCCAAAGGTTCTTTCTGCCATTGTACTAATATAATAATATAATTATGAAACTAATATTACTAACCTCTATTATGAATGAACATAAACAAAGCATGACTCTGATATATATATATATATAAATATATGGTCACTTACTTAATAGATAAGAATTACTGGTAATAATCTATAATAATTATAGTATACAGGCATTCATCCATTAACTGGTATGCAAATTATGAGGCTAGAATTTTTAATTTCTGTAGATACATTAAAAACTTGATGTTTTAATTCAGAACAAACATTTAATTAAGCAAACTCAAAGACAGGTCAATCAAGACCTGTTTTACTATTGTCCTAAGGTAAACTGCCCCACTATAATACTACTCCTTTTAAAAATAACAGCAGAGAAGCCATGTTTGGGACTATACATTTCTAACTGGACAAATGCTGGAGAACAAATCCTGGGTTGGCCAGTAACAAAATGACATGATATGAAAAGATGAGCCCTTAGGAATTAAAAACAGGAAAATAACTCAAGTATTAGTTAGAAGACACTGAAGCAAAAAGAATATAGAAAGAGAAGTCATGAAGTATCATAGCCATGAGGCAAGCCCATGTTATGAGAACACTATATTTATGTGTAAACAGAGATAGAAAAAGAGATAAAGAACAGGGAGAATGACTAGGTGAACTGGTAGTAAAAGGCAAACTGAGATACAGAGCTGCTTCATGTTTATAGCTAAGCACTAGAGAGAAGAGTCAAGAATTTTTGATGCTGAGGTCTCTACCCTTGAATTTACTTCCAATTTGACCTATCAGTGCGACAGTTCCTCTCCTTGGATTTCCACGAGGTATGTGTCTCCACTACTGTTCTATGTCAATCTTTACAATAATTTCCCCATTGCTTGAGGTAACTTGAGTAAGTCTTTGCTATCAAAACCAAAGGAGACTTATTAAAACTTTAGGCATGCTTAGAATTTGTAGTTGATCTTAACCAAATCACATTCCACAAACTAAATCCTAACGTAGAATATTTGGGATTTTCAAATTCTTTACCTATTACTAATTAGTAATGAACAAAATAATGCCAACAATTCAAACAAAAGGCTCAATAACCGAAGATAAGATGACTACAGAGTTCTATTCTAATCTCTCATTTATTGCATAATTTTGCTTTACAACCTTCCTGTCAGGAATGGAAAATCAACTTTATCTTGCATACTAATTCCCACCGACAAGCAGTGGCTGTCTAAAAGTGAATTACTGAAAAACCAAAAAGGATCCCAGGGCGACATCTTGCCTCAGTAGGAAAGAGTACAGAAACGGATTATCATAGTCAACTATGAGTGTGGGAAGGAGTGTATGTAGATACATCACCTATCTGCCATCTCTGATCTAGTCTCTACTTTCAAAAAAATTAGTAGCTATCATGCTTTTTCTTCACTTTTCCAAAATGATTTGGTAGTCAGTAGGAGAGCTGAAAAATCAAGCTTAAGAATTTCTGATTCTCTCTTCAGTGCCTAGAAATAAGGATTCTGGTAATTTTTATTACTTGTCTGATTTGATAATATACCATACAAAGAGATGCTCAATGAACTTCAGAAAATCCTAAATACTGAAATTGGGATTGGCCAGTTAGCTCAGTTGGTTAGAGCACAGCCTTGTAACACCAAAGTCAAGGGGCTCAGACCCCATACCCACCAGCCCCCCCCCAAAGAAAAAAAAAATTGGAAACCTGGCACGGGCTATGTTTAAATATACCAATATAGTTGAATATCACACAAAGTAATCAAACGGATTAGGAGCCAGAAAAACACGTTTCTAGTCCTACATAACCTATAAGGCCACTTATTGGTGTAAGTCTCAGTTTCTTAGTCTGTAAAGTAAGTGACTTGGACTCTTTAAGATCCTTTGCAGCTCTAAAATTCTTTATTTGATTGCTCAAAAAATACAAAAAATGATGGGGAAATTTTTATTCTGGAAAAAGAAGTCAGAATATAGTCAACATCATGCCAGATGATGGGAGTACTTCTTGACATAATTCCTGATTCTTAAGTCATCAAGGCATGAGGTCCATCTTATCAGGATAAATTCAGGTTACATATATGTTCTGAAAGTTCTGCTCTATCTAGTTCATGGTTAACCAGTAAGTAAAGTTCTATTCCATTTAAAAGGTTACCTGTTTTAGGTAAATAGATTGAAATGTCTGAAGGTACTCCAGAGCCCATAAGCAGTTACAGTCCTTAGACTTGTAGGACCAATTGAGGAATGAAGTTTGTTTTCATTACAAGTCATTAGTATAGACAAAATGGCATACTTGTCTTAAAACCTAATTCTGTATCATTTTGTTATGTTAGAAAATAAATTATAGAACATGCTTTCTTTTCATATATCCCTTCAAGGCCTTTTGAGCTAGTATAATTTTCATAATCATAAAACAGCAACAGGACATTTTAAACAAATTTCTGCTCATCCGCCTACAAAAATTATTTCTTGTTAAGTGTTTTTTTTTCTAAAAGATGACCATAAGGGGATCTTAACCCTTGTCTTGGTGTTGTCAGCACCACACTCACCCAGTGAGCTAACCAGCCATCCCTATATGGGATCTGAACCCATGGCCTTGGTGTTATCAGCACCACACTCTCCCAAGTGAGCCACAGGCTGGCCTTCTTGTTAAATTTTTAAAGGGGTAGAGATATCTTCTTGCCCAGCATAAAACCTGAATTAAGATGCACATTACAATGATGTTTCTCTTGGTAAATGGTATTTGAATGCTTAATTATACAGGATCTCAAAATTTATATTCCAAAAATAGAAAAGGTTCAAGTTTGACAATGATTCAGCTTCAAATACAGAGATGAACACAAAAACAAAACCTTGTCTCATTCTTCCTGATCATAAGTACTAGTCAGTATGGTGTTATTAATACACAACGAAAGCATAGCATGGGGTTTACAAGCAGAGGTAGAAAGAATACAATTTTCCCCATCTCCTTGTTTCTCTACAAAGGAATGGTTTTTGAACCATACATGTGCACAGTTATGAAAGAAATACTGCTCTTTCACTTCTCCGTGTATCTTTTGGGAAACCTTTCAAAGGTACAACAGAGATAAAATAGTCTCTAATTTTTTTGGAACAGAATTATAACTATTGAGATGAATGGTAATATAGTTAGGTAACAGAAAACAATGGAAAATTTAAAAATAAAGGGTATTTAATGATACCTTATTCACTGAAAATGGATCTTAACATAGATGTTGAGCTAAAAAATACAATGAAGGCTTATGACTTTACTACTGGAGACCATAATTAAGTTCTTTTCCTGTTTCTTATAACCAAATTTCCTTATAGTTCTGTACTCAATTATGAAAACTAATCATTACTCCAATCATATATGAGCAGTTCCATGGAAAAACATTACCAACATATAAGAGGATAAAAATCAGGAGACTGAAGTTCTAGTCTTTTCTCTGCCACTATCTGTATAGCCATAAGCAAGTCACCTATCCTCTCCAAACCTCAATTTCCTTAGCTACTGTAAAAAGAGAATAACATAAGCTCACTCTCTGAGAAAGGAGTCAGAATTGTGAAATCTCCTCTTAAAAAGATTTGGCTTTTAGTTAAACTACAAAATAAGGCATGTGAATCTCAAAATATTTTACTTATTTAAATATTGAATTTAGATCTATTGAACAAAAGACCTTAGGGTACTAATCATACAAGGTGAAGATCCCAGGTAAATTTCAATTGGCAATGCTCTGCTGACAACACAAAACAAGATTTCCTGGCTGTGTTTTCTTGTCCTAAGTTGTTATTCTCTCGGTGTCAAATTGCTTTTACCACAAGGCCCATCTTTTTAATCATTTGAGATGCGAACTTCTGTCTGTACAGTTGGTAAGGTCTTTCAAATGTTTAAAATGTTTAAAAGCCTTGTTTAGGAAAATACTGATAGTTCCTAAACTATATTTACTGCTAATTACTCAAGATGAAACTGAATTTAATATGAATTCAATGTTTTTTTCTTTCTTCCTATCCTAAATTGAATCCTTTATTAGACACACATTACAAAAACTAAGATAATATCTGGTGTTTGAGGCAGCAATCCATTCTGTCGTTTCCTGATGCAGTCAGTTAAAAAAAAAAAAAAAAAAAAACAGAAACAAAAAACCCCAAACCTTTTCTGAGGCCGTTTAAGCCTAAAACACAACATGGGTTTGCTGATTCCTCAACACTGTTCCTCCCAGAAGGGATTGAACCATATATTCCCTGACATCCCTTTCAGCATTAACATTCAACAGTTCTTAGAGTTCAGAGGTATATTCTACGACTAAAACAGAACATTCTTTGAGTAAAGATATTTGTGTCTAATCTTACAAATCTGTAAAGTAAGAATGAGATTTTAGTGCTATGTAGTCAAAAAGACAGCAAAGATGAAATAAGTTAAAATACTGCCGGGGAAAAGGGAGAAACAATATTTATTGAGATACCTTTCATTTCTTTACATATTATATTCATAAAAACAACTCCAGGAAGTAAGCTTTATTATTTCATTTTGAAATGAGGAAGCAGAGGCTCAGTGAAGTTTAAGTAGTGGCCCAAGGATACTATGGTAAGTGGTACAGCCAGAATTCAAACCCTGGTTTCTAACACCAGTCATTATGTCCATTGTATGAATTAAGCAAAATGCTAAACTTAACACTGTACATTTTTGTGTACTGATATAAACTGTTTAGTAAGTTTTGTTGACCCAGAGCAAATTACACACGATTTTCTCACTATACAAAAAATTTGAAATGCATTAATGACGAAATTATTCATGTTTATAGAAAACAAGTATATTCAGAGATGGACTACCCCAACAGAAGTAGGAAACGTTTGTCTTAAGTGCTGTGACATAACACACGTTGCCATAGGTGAAGGATGCATTACCTGAGCCCGTGAATATTTTGTTTGGTTAGATCCTATTGTCTGTCTCTCCTGAAAATGCCTTAGGAAATCAATTTCAGGCGGGAGATTATAAATCACAAGTGAAATACAAAACGACACACAAAAAAGATTTATTTTAAAAAGTACAGTAAGCGTTAATTACCCCAACGAATGGATAACGGAGAACAGGTGTCATGTTCAGCCACCACCTTGGCTTCTTCACAACCTCTTCCAGAAAACCGATTCAGGAGGTAAGAAGCGACAGAAGTCAGTCCTTGAGAAGACCCTCTTCTCCAGTGCGGCGGCGCCCTTGCTCTCGGCCCGCCTGCTGCCCTCGGTCGGTTACAGCGCCCCCCGCGCCCTCTCCCGCCCGGGCGTCTGACGGCGGCGAGACGGGCAGAGAACGCCCGTTGGACAAACTCAGGCCACGCAAAAACACGACTATACAGGGGTGCTGGTGCTGCTGTGCGGGTGACTCGCGCCGGGTACATCTACCTCCTACGCCCCGGCTGGGATCTCCCCTTCCCTTCTGTCACCCCTACCTCAAACTCCGTGAGGAAAACTGGGACCTCCTCGTCACCCGCCACCACGCATTTTAGAAACTCCCTGGAGCATCTGACTTCCCTCACCGGTCCTCTTCAGCGCCCCTTTCGGGTCTTGGTGGTTAACGACAAGCTCTTTCCTTACCTCTCTCAAATAGGACTTGACGGAGAGGAAGAGAAGAATCCGTCGTCGGGTCTCGTTTGCTTCCCGCAGCGCCTCACCCACCGACCGCCCCGCCCCTTCCCCTCCCGTCTCCTCTCCTTCCCTCTTTCTCCCCCAGGATCGCGCTGGCGCTGGGGTGAGAAGCTAGAACTGAGGGCGGGCAGGGCGCGCATGCGCGCTGAGAGTTGAGCCGCTAGGCACAGAACCGGAAACTTGGAAACAAAGTTCGGAGCCCCGCCCTCGCCTCGCGCTGCCCAGCCGTCTGGCCCCGCCGACCCACGACCCACCGGCCCGCGGATCCACACATCGGCCCGGCTCTAGCGTACGCCATGTCTGGTTCCTCCAGCGTCGCCGCTATGAAGAAAGTGGTTCAGCAGCTCCGGCTGGAGGCTGGGCTCAACCGCGTGAAGGTGAGCGGGGACAGACGGCCGAGGGGGAGGGGAAGGCGGCGGCGGGTGGGATCCCGCGGCCAAGCTGGCTGCTCTCGCTTCCCGCGGGGAGAACGCGCACTCAGCGGCGACGGTCGGGGAGCGGCCAGCTTTAGAGGAATCGCCGCGCGGGTCGGCGCTGTGGTTTGGGGGCCGATCAGTCCGTCCTTCCGCCCCAGGACTTTCCAAGGCGGGCTGGCCCCTGGGCTGAGCTACGGCCCACATTCCGTCCCTCCACGTCCCTCTCTAGGCAGTGACTTCTTAGCTGGCTCGCCAGCAGCTGCACCTCCGCGCGCCGTCCGCACCCTGCCCTCCCCCTACCAACCTTCACCGTTTCTCGTCACCGGACAGGGTATTTTCCGACCTTTGATTGAGGACAGACTTATTCTTTTCATTTCTGATTTTTCCCAAACTTATTCCCTTTAGTAGAGTCTTACCTCCAGTTCCCCTGGGTCCATTGAACACATAGTTGAGAACGAATTTTTGCATAACTTAAACTATGGGTTGAAAGAAACATGTTTGTTTTCGAAACGTTCCCAGATGGTAAGGTTACGGTCCGCGCCCCGTACAACTTCGAACAAAGCGTGCATATTGTACCTATTCAGCACGGTTTGCTCGGTTCTGACCTTGGGAATGTGTACTGGTCCATATGCCCGAGAAGGTGATTAGGGTGGGCCAGTATTGGTTTTAGTTATTTTGGCGTCTGGTATTGTCAAGGCTGTTTACTTTGGGGGAAGAGGCCTTTTGTCTGTTGATTTGACAGCCTGCTATTCCAAGTATTTCCCTGATTTTTAAAATCCTAAATAGATTGGCTTCTTTCTGGTGCAGTAGGTCGGGTTACATGTGTAACCTTTCTTGTAGTTACAAAAACGAGAATATAAATCATGTACCCCGTTTCCAACATGATTTGACTTTAGACTCATCAGACTAGTCTCTTTATTTCTTCCTGAAATGTTTTGCTTAACTAGATAAGTCAGGGAACTAGCTTAGTTGTGATACCTCAGGAAGGGAGGGAAATTCCTACCGATCTTGGTGTGGGATGCCCTTCCTAGCATTTAAATGCTGTAGGCCAAACAGTGTGGCCTGAATTTCTCTAATTTCCAAATTCTCACCTAATCTCCGTGGTTTATGGTCAGTCTTGGCTAGATTTAGCTCTGACATTTGAAATCATATATTTCTTTTTTTTCGGCGGCTGGCTGGTACAGGGATGGAACCCCGGACCTTGGTATTATCAGCACCATTGCTCTAACCAACTGAGCTAATGAGCCATCCCGAAATTATGTATTTCTTAAATAACCATTATATTCTCATTCAGATGTGCCTTTATCAGATTGGAGTTGACCAGAAAAAAAAAAGGGTGGGGAAAAAAGAGCCTGGTGAAAGCAGTAATTGTAAGTAATTGTAAGTAGTCTCCAGAGAAAATGAGATGAATTCATCAGACTATAAAGACTTCCATGAGCTTTACTTTGAACACCATAGTGGTTGCCCCTCCAACTCCCCAGCCTGACTCTACCTCGTATATCTGATTCTCAGTAGGCTTCTGATTGGAATCATTAGCATGACCTGTAGCAAGGCGGGGAGGGCATCCCACTTCAGGATTTTAAATGAGCTTTTCTTTGGACATAGTGCTAAATGTGATTAGGTTCTGTTTCACGTTGTTTATCCATTATACTGCTAGGTGTTTTTTTGTGATAGTTTTAAAGTAGCACAAGCTCACTGTGTTTAAACCTTTATGTTTGAGTACATTTGATAGAAATTATCACAAGTGCTTGACAAACTCATAGGTAGGTCAGGATACTTTTGTGAGTGAAAAGAGCACTTACATACCAGGATTACAGAATTTCAACCTCCCAGATGGTAATTACTACAGTGCCTTGAAGGCTAGCAGTTTGTCCAGTTTTAGACTCTTTGTCTCAGCTTTCCCCACTGCTTGGAATGCTGTTTCTCACTGATGGTTATTTGGCTGGATCTCATCATTTAGATCTTGGCTTAAGTGTCACCTCACACACCTTCCCTTAGGTGGCTAACTACCCAGTCACATTCTAACAAATCACTCTTTACTACAGAGCACCTTGTCTTTTTCCCTGAACTGTCAGCTCCATAACAGCAGGAATATCGCTTTTCTTATATATTCTCAGTGCCTAGAAGTTTATTTGGCATATAATGGATAATGGTGCTGGTGCTTGAGAAGTTTGTGAAAGGATTTAAATTTGGACCCTTACCTACACTTTAGACAGAAAACGAACAGATACTTTACTGTAAGCTTATTGCTGGTTAATGTGAATGAAACCAAATACTGTAGCATTTCTAAAAATAATACCACCCATTCCCCTACTTTAGCTATACCTCTTTTGGGGTGGTTGCAGCCATTTGTAAAAGTACTTGGTACCAGGATTTTTAAAAAGTACATACTTTTCCACAAGACCTAATAAACCTATGGAATTCATTATGCTGTTAAGCCAAACATACGAATAGATTTGAGAAGAGTTTACAGTAGATTCATCTCAGGGTGATGGATTCTTTTATCAGGTCTGGAGTACAGATGTAATCTGCAGGGGTTCTTGGTGTAGAGAGCATTTGTGATGCTGTTAACTCCCTTTCAAAGCCACATATCCAGCTGGACTGGACACCTGCTCTCTCCCTCCTTGGGGATTTTTAAGACTGAGAATAACAGCTGGCCCGTTAGAGCGCAGTATTATAACACCAACGTCAAAGGTTTGGATCCCCGTGCCTGCCAGCCACCAAAAACAAAAAAAAACAAAAAAAAAATCCCGGACAATAAAATAAATGACTATTTTTCCCATCTTCCTAAACCTCAATTCAAAACTTAGGATATTGGATGCATTTGGGGCATCTTTTAGTTGTTCACTTTCTGCATCACAACAGTTCGGTTCGTTGTTCTGGTATTAGCGTACCATCAACTGTTTAATGTTAGAAAGCTGTAGACAGTGGGAGCTTTCTCCCCAGCATCATGTGACTGGAAGGCTGATAGCAAACCTCAGTTTAACTTTTCTGAGCAGCCTGCCTTTAAGAAACTGTATTATTTGCTTCAAATGTGATTCAACAATGTTCATATATTTATGCAATGCCCCAAACAGGATTTAGGGAACTTCTATGGCTTTAGAATTTTGATTATATTCTACAGCACCTTACCAGAATATAAAGAAATAGATGTTTAAGTGAATGAATGCATGCCTTTTACTGTGTTTTAGTTTAAAGGCAAGAAGTATGAGTCTGTATAAATTTGAAGAACACTGCGCTGAATGCATTCTTACAGTATTTGGTTTTCTAAATTATATGCTAGTTATCCGACATTATGTTCATTCACAGTAGCATTTTTCCAGTAATACTGCTTTCAAGACAAAAGTAATAGTTTGCCAGAATATTGATGCTTTTTGCTTAACCTCTAATAGCGTGTATTGCTTTTAAGATAAAGCAAGATGTTAAGTAGCCTCAGGCTTGCACCTGAACAGACTATAATTATTAAGCAAGATGTGCTATGCTTTGTAGATAAATGCAATTTTGCTGTTTATAGTGAATCATTTGATACTTCTCATAAGCAAGCAAAAGAAAACATACTATGAACCAGTCTTATTACAAACAGTAAATAGAAGAGCTCAGTATGTGACTTTTAGTCTTCAATTAGTCTATAATATTTTCTTTTGAGGCAAGAGGAGGGCTGTTTATTTCAAGTGTTTCCAAAGATTTGAGAAAACCTTCCTTAAAACTTTCTTACCACCTCCCACGTTCCCCCTCTTTTTTATGTGCAGGTTTCCCAGGCAGCTGCAGACTTGAAACAATTCTGTCTGCAGAATGCTCAACATGACCCCCTGCTGACTGGAGTGTCTTCAAGTACAAATCCCTTCAGACCTCAGAAAGTCTGTTCCTTTTTGTAGTAAAATGGATCTTCAAAGGTAAGTTGCCTTAAATAAAAACAAAAACCCACATAAGAATAACTAGTCAAGTCTCTATTTGCAGCACTTAAAAGACATCCCATGCACTTTCATTTGGTGCTCCAAGTCCAGCTTTGTAAGGAAATGAGTATTGATGAAACTTGCTGATTTAAGTCGTCATAAAGACAAATCGTTTCTATTTTACTATAAAGAGGGTTAAATAGAGGATGTAATAACCATAAAAAAGGTATAGGCAAGTTACTACAAAATTCTACTGCTGTGAAAAGCCATCTGTTACTTTTTAATGCATAGGCCTAATGGCATGTATATTTTGGGGTCCTCAAGTACTAGTTTTATTTTTGTGTACCTAGCAAATATTTATTTTTTTGTCATTTTTTCGTGACCGGCACTCAGCCAGTGAGTGCACCGGTCAGTCCCATATAGGATCCGAACCCGCGGCGGGAGCGTCGCAGCACTCCCAGCGCAGCACTCTACCAAGTGCGCCACGGCCTCGGCCCTCCTAGCAAATATTTAGACATTTAAAAAAATCTTCAGTGTTTGTGGGGATAGCTTTTAAAGTATTACCAATTGGGGCCGAGCCCGTGGCGCACTCGGTAGAGTGCTGCGCTGGGAGCGCGGCGACGCTCCCGCCGCGGGTTCGGATCCTATATAAGAATGACCGGTGCACTCACTGGCTGAGTGCCGGTCACGAAAAAACGACAAACAAAATAAAAAAAATAAAAAATAAAAATAAAAATAAATAAATAAATAAAGTATTACCAATTGATTCTGATTAATTCTGATGTTAACTGCTCCAGTAGAACCTAGGTATAGGGCATTATAGCAAAGAATTGAGAACTGTGAATGCAAGAGAAAATCAGGAAGTAGTTGAATAAGCTGATATGATGTGGCCATTTGGAGTGAGGAATAACATTTTACTTTTTATCCTCATGTGTTGGGCAAAGATAAACCATGAAAGTAATGAAGTATATGAGTTTGTGGTGGCAGTCAGACAGTGGATTGGATTTCAGAGAATTAAGAAACTAAAGAGATGCTGGCTTTATTAAAGCATGCTTCTGTAAGTTAATTTCTACCTTCCAGATCAAATGTCATATGCTCAAAAACGTAGGTAAGTCCAAAAGAGATGTGACCAAAAATGTGCTTTGGATAACTTAAAATGTAATCCAAAGGTGCTACCTTTTATAAATCCTTAGCAACTTAGTTAGGGTGTATATTCACCAGCATTAATTTATGAGAAGCAAACAATCTGAAAGTGCTTAAATTCTGTGTGTGTGTATGTGTGTTACATGGTACACACTCTTTACTTGACTTGGTAAAGTCCAGGAAGCTGCTTCCTAAAATACCTTGCTATGTGGTTGTGCCCTCCGGAATTAAGCTTTGTAGACTTGGGAGTGACCAGGAAGTCTGTATAACATATTTCCAGTAAATACAATGATTGGTCAACATTGTTAAGTTTTTTGGAAACACTGAGGGTGGGGTGGGGGGACACACCTTTGAGTAACAGGTTCTCCATAAAGAGTCTAGCACCTTCATGTTTAATAGTTTGGTATTTTCTTGCTTCTGGCAATAGTTAGTTCTTCATAGCAGTTTTTGGAAGTTTCATATTTTTTTGATTAAAGATTCTTTTTTAACCTCAGTTCCTGTTGCATTCACTTTACACAGTGGTTTATTTTCATTTGACATAAAATACTCTTAAGAAGCCTAGGCAGCTGTTAATAGTTTCATTTCACAGGAGTCTACAGATTAAGTGTTTAAACAACTTGTTCAAGTTTATAAACACGGCTGGGATAAGAACCCAGATTCCAAAGTAAAATAATGGCTATTAATCCCAGAATTATAAGAAAACAGCTTTGTGGATATTGTGATTTGAAACAATTTGGGATAGGGAAAGATTATTTGGGTATAAAAAAGCATCGCTTATCACAATTGAATGTACCATACAGATCACCTCATTAGAATGTAAATTTTAATTCAGTAGGTTTGAAGTGAGGCCCTAGAACCTGCATTCATTACATGCTCCCACATTTTACTGGTGCTGATGGTCATAGGCCTACATGGAGTGGCACGAATGTAAAGGATATACATTGGAGTCTTTATACTCATAAATAGCTTTTAAAAATTATGTGGCTTCTTAAGAGTATTTTATGTCAAATGAAAAAACTTAGCATAGGTAATTTAGCAATAGGCAATACATGAAAAATAGAAATGATCATGATCAGCACACCTGGAAATAATCACTTTCAAAAGATTTTTCTTTTAAGAGGAAAATTTTTATTTTTAAAAATAAGAATCACAGGGCTGAGCCCGTGGCGCACTCGGGAGAGTGCGGCGCTGGGAGCGCGGCGACACTCCCGCCGCGGGTTTGGATCCTATATAGGAATGGCCGGTGCACTCACTGGCTGAGTACCGGTCACGAAAAAGACAAAAAATTAAAAAAAAAAAAAGAATCACAGAAAGTGCAGTTTTTCATTCTGCCTTTAAAAAACAATGAATTTTTTCTATTTCATTAACCATTCTTTGTAAACAAGATTTTCAATGGTTGTACCATAACTTAATTATACTTTATTGAATACTGAAGTTTCCAAATTTGAGGCTATTGTGAGGCAAACATCTTGGTATCTATATGTATCTTTTACCTCTAACTATTTATTTAAGATGAATTTCTAGAAATGAAATTAGTCAACAAGGGACGAACAAGATAAACATTTAAAATTTTAATAACAGTCGATAACTACTGCCAATATAATACTTTGGTATTCCACGAAGGGCATGAGCGTGTTTTTTTTCTGAGCCCTTGCGAAACAAACCTTAGTCTGTTTGCTACCATTTTAAGTGAGGTTAAACATTTTTCATGTTTTTTGACCGTAACACATTGATTCTGTTTATGCCTCTTCAACATTTTTGTTATGAAATATCTCAAATTTTGAAATAAATACAAAGATAAACCACTTATCGACCATTCTGAATGAAATGTTTTACCTTGTTTCTTTTAAAAAGAAATAAAACAGTTAATACTTTTTCTACCTTTCCATATAGATAACTTATCTGGAAGTTGGTATGCCCACGTTTTCACTTTTTACTATATGTACTTATTGTATTTTGTAGCTTTAAAATATAACTTTTGTTTAAGGCATAACTTTGGTTTCTTGATTTTTGAAACTATTTCCACATAGATTATTCAGTCATTTTAATTGCTATAAAGTACCAGGGGTGTTCAAAGAGTTCATGGATTCATATTATCTTTTAATTCCATTTTCCCATGAACTTTTTGAAATACCCTCTTTTTACATCATACATGTAAACCTTAGTTTATTCATCCATTCCCCTATTGAATTACATTTAGGCTGTTTCCAGTTCTTTGCTGTTAAAACACTACTACAGCCAATATCCTTGTACATGTTTCTCTATGTATAGGTTTATCTAAGTAAACAGTAGTGTGGTTGCATCTTCTACTAGATATTGCCAAACTGCTATCCTAAATTCTCTAGCTCATTTTTCAGGGAATGCTCAGATTTTTCTTGATTTAAAAGATTTTTATATTAATCTTTTTTACAATACACAGTGTATTTCGGCAGTGATGTTAGCAAGTTAACCTGTAAGTCTGTTTATTTGTAAAACTGGAATAATATATATTTCAGAATGGTTGTGAAAGTTGAGAAAGTTAGATTTTACTGTCTACTACACCATATACATTTCCCATCCTATTTCTCATTCTTTCTTAGAAACCCTGTGATAACATATATGCTTTTCAAAAAGACAAAGACAAGGAAACAGGCTTAGTTTAATTGAAAGCATTTTATAAGCTGACATTTGAATGAATGCCCTAAGAGTAATATAAGATGTACTGTTATTCAGAAAAATAGTACATGAGCAATTTATAAAAAACTGAGAGATACAAAAACAGGGATAATTGGTAATTATTGATGAAAAAAGTTTAAAAACTAAGTTCTTTGATACTTTACCCTCATCTACCTTTTTTCTTTTTTTTTTTTTCCATTTCAGGTTTCCAAAACCACTTCTCATGAACCAGTGAATATTCAAAAGAGCGCCAAATTTGAAGCCTGTACAAAAGCTTATCCCTATAACACATGTGCCATAATATACAAACTTCTACTTGTCAGTCCTTAACATCTACCTCTCTGAATTTTCATGAATTTCTATTTCACAAGGGTAATTATTTTATATACACTGGCAGCAGCATATAATAAAATAGTATAAACATTTTTTGCTTTATTATTGGTATTAACTATACTATGTATTAATTTGTTTTGAACCCCTATGGGGGTTAAATTTTTAGTGTTTGTTCCACTGACTCTATCACATGACTTTATGCCATACATTTGCAAGACTGCTAGGGAATTAAAGGTAAACTGCAGACTTTTATTCCTTTAAGGTCAGGAGGAGTCTGTTAAGGCCTATGTTTCTATCCATGAGTTATTTATAGGGTTAACTTTGTTTTAATTAATCCAAATAAACTCCTTTGTATGGGTATTACCGGTTATACCTAAAAGTTAGTTACATCATAGCAGATGGCTTGCCTAGCAAGGATAGCAGTAGGAAGAAAAGACTGGAAGTAAGAATTCCAATAGAAGAATACCTGGCCTCCAATTTAAGTTAAAACTATGTGCCAGACATGGGGAACCTAAGATTAATTGAGTATAAAATCGGGCTACACATCTACCAACCATTTTCTTTTTCTCCAGCCCACATGTTCTACGCAAATGCAACCAGAAAAGTTAATTTGAACCTTGATTCTAAAATTATTCACATATACCAAAAAATAAGAGAACTGAATTTCAGGAAACCCAAGTTGCAACTTCTAAACTCTCATCAAAATGACTTTTATTTGTATTTGCTACATAAACATACAGTGGCAATTCATGGCACTTGGAAATTTGTCTAAACATGAAAGATTAATGAAAACAGGTAAATGCCATTTTGAAAAGGGTATTCGCTCACAAATAATTTACCAAGTTCAAGATAGGTCTGTTCAGCAAAATCCAGTATTATTCCCTCAGTACTTTATAAATGGAATTTTCTTCTACTTGTATCCATTTCCCGGGGCTGAAAATTAAAGGGGGAAAAAACACAAAAACATAATGAACAATTCAGGTAAGATAGTAAAAATTAACTTCCTTAGACCTTTATAGCTCTGAGACCCTGAATAATCAGTCTTAGATTTAATATAAAAGGTGTTGGAAGTTACTGTTCTGTGTATACGTATATAATTTTAAAGTAAAAATGTTCCTTAAGTGAAGTGCTACTTTCTCAATAGAAGAGTATGTTCTATAATACTGGAGTTTTCATTTACAATTTAAGAAGATCTCCAAACATCTATGAAACATCTATGGCAATGCAAAAGCATGCAGTAGAATCGCATTTTAAGACTGTCACATTATAAGATTGCTGGGCCTCATCCCCTAAGCTGCTGATCCAGAATTTCCATTCTAACAGGTTCCTAGGTGATGCTGCTGGTCCCACTTTGAGAATCACTGATCTTTAGAATACTTAAACAAAAATGAACGAGGATTTATCACCAGACCCAGATACCATATCAGATTGGTTCTCTCTAGCTCATGGGGGAAGAAATTCAGAAGGCTAACTTAAGTATAAATACCCAAAGTTTAAAGCACATGGTTTCTTTTTCATTCTATATATTTTAAATGATTTAAATGGTTTTCAAATAGGAAACACATACCTTATGGACCCATTCATACTCTCCATATTTAGAATCAAAGGTTCCTTTCTGAAGAGATCTTAACTTTAACGTAAAGCGTGGTCCAAGTTCCTGAATTCCCACTTTTTTTTCACTCTTGAAAATGTACCTTCCAAGACAAAAGAGTTAAGGAAATTAGTCTGAATGAACTCAACTGTATGTATTTAACATTATGACAGAGTTCAAAAGATAATTTATGTTCTCTTCTAAAATACTTGTTACAATATATTAGAAAAGTTTCATGTTGAAAATGTACTTTAATGATTGAAGTCAAAGTCCAAAGAGTTAAACCTTCCTCACCTGTGAAATCTGAAGAAAATATAATCCCGCTGATTGTGGAATGTGGCAACCTGCCTTCCAATAAACTGAGGGTTATGGGGAAAGAGAGACGCAAACATACGTCCAACCGAATGACCTAGCCGTGTTGTAAAGTTATTCAGAATTATTTCAGGTACATGTTCTGTGGGGTCCTTGCCTCTTCTCTAGAAAAAGAATGTAAAATCACAATAACAAATTAAGCTAATTAGCAAAACAATACCTCTCAATGCAATTTCAAGTATCAGAATTTATATGACAAATTAGATATATTTAAAGATTTTATTTCTATTTAATGACGGCTATTGTCTGCTACAACTCAAACAATCTCACAAGGAAACTAGATAAAACTACTGCTTTAATCAGGACAAATGCCATTATTAAAATCAACTAGATCTATAAGATACAATTAGATCTGCTAATCAAATACTGTGTGAGGAGATCAATGCCAATAAAGCATGAAACTTACCTTAATTTCTTTACGAAGCCGAACACTGCTCATTTTAAAATGAGCAGTTGGACCATTTGGCAAGTGACTCAAAAGAAGTCCATCTGTTCATGTAAGTTAAGAAAACACACTGAACTCTGTAATCTAAACCTTAAACTGTTTAAATATGTGGTCCTCTGTATGTTCAAAGGCCCCTAAAATCTGCAGCTAAGTGAATATGTGGATGTATGTATTCCTCTTGGTTGAGTGAAGTTTTCCTACGATGCCAAAAACTTAAAACATGTCCATCAGCCTAAATCTTTAAAGAAAATAGATTAACTTAGAGTAGTCCTACTTTTTTTTTTTTTTTTTTTTTAACCATATGATAAATAGCTTATCATCACCCCCAATAGGGTACCTTGGGCTTTTAACTAAAGTAGGTAGAAAAAAACTATTGCATGAGAACTACTCTAGCAGAAATGATAGAATGGGATGGGATTCTAGAATAAAATAGCACTGCAAATAGAATATAAATTTATGTCCATGTTCAGAAGAGGTTTATAAACCTGAAAATGCCACTTTAATACATTTGTACAATGAGGATGTGCTGTCAGCTTTAAATATCATTCCACAAGACCAGAGGCTCAAGCTCTCTTCAAATCAAATCCATTAAGATAAGCTCTTGCTCTTAAGATGACTCTACCACAAATTATAGTCAACCAGCCAATTAATAACCATTTACTGTCTACCATGAACAGAGAATTAAGCTACATGTTCTAAACTACAAATGAAATATAAGACACCTACCTATGATCAGCAGGGTTAGCAGCCAAAGGGCTCTAAAAGTCCTGGCTGCAGCAAACTAAGATTACTACCTATGCAACATTCCTCAAGTCTTTGTATCACAACTTAATTTTAACCTACAACACTTACTTTTCAATGAATAATTTTTGGCTACTGGCTCTACAAGCAGACACAATTGATAGCAATGGATAGGGCTGTAATTTATTATGCTTTTTTAGTTAAAAAATTTTTAAACATTTCATCTGATTCAACAACTGAACATTAAATGGAGGTATCACACTGTTTTAAATCTACCTGCACACAAATGAGTTTTACAAAACAGATGTTGCCATCTTTTTATAATGGCTTCAACACCCCTCATTCATCCAGATGATAAAATGATTTTTTTTGTGTGTGGCTGGCTGGTACAGGAAACTGAATCCTTGACCTTGGTGTTACAAGTTAGTGCTCTAACCAACCAAGCTAACTGGCTAGCCCCCCAGATTATAAACTATGGTTACCTTCAACTTCCCCCCTCTCCCACCAAATCTTGCTGCTTTTACCTTCACATGTTCTTCATTTCTACAGTCTCTTCTTTACCCTTCCTGTTATTGTCTTATTTGAGGTCCTTGAGATTTTCCACCTAGATTAAACTCTATCGTTGGTCTGACCTCTTCTCTCTCACTATTTCAAGTACATCTTCTAATACAGACTGTAAATTAAGTCTGGATTTAGGCCTTGCTTCTATAAGTAATCAACTGTGGAACTCAGCTTTATTGCTGTTATCTGTACCACAGTTTCTCAAATGCTAAGTGAAAACTAAAATTAGTCAGCTGTAGTTACTACTACTCTGTCATCACAGGCTTATCTACAGAATAAAGACTTCAGTATGGCACTCATAATGTGGCTACAAACTACCTTTCTAACTTGACTCCCTTATTGCCTCCCCAAGTCTTCCCTAACTGGTAGGCACATCTTATACAGTCATGAGCTACATAACAATGCTTTGGTTAATGACAGACCACATATATGAAGGTGGTCCCTTAAGATTATAATGAAGCTGAAAAATTACTATTGAGTAGTGGTGTCGTATTGCTGACGTTGTAGTGCAACATGTTACCTTTTCTATATTTAGATACGCAAATACCATTGTGTTACAATTGCCTTCAGTATTCAGTATATAGTAACAAGCTGTACAGGTTTGTAGCCTAGGAGAAATAGGGCATACCATATAGACTATTCCATCTAGGTTTGCTAAGTACAGTCTGTGATGTTCACATGACAACGATTAAATCACCTCACGACACACACATTTCTTAGAATTCTTAAAACGTATCCTTATTAAGTGATGCATGACTGCACTATACCTGTTAATCCTATCATGCATCATGCTATTTTTTGTTTTGTTTTGTTTTGGGGAGCTGGTTGGAAAGGGGATTCATGCTATTTTAAATACCTGCAATATTTTACTAATCCATTAGGCCTTCTTCAAATACTACCTCTTTTTAGACAGAATAAAGCTCTAAATCTCAGCTCTCCCTGTTCCTTATCATAGCACTTGTCAGTTATTTGAGTTATAGTCATGAAAATGCCTTTCTTCCTAACTAATCCATTAACTCTTAGAAATAGATCTGCTGGTTACAGATATTAGTACCTACTACGTTGTAGATGATCAGGAAACATTTGAATTCTTTTCTTCTTTTTAAAGATTCACCACAGGTTCCACTTCATGAAGTACAGCCAAGAATATTTGTTTCATTTGCACATTGAGAATATCATAAAATAATAAGGGGGCCAGGAGATATAAAAGTAATTTCTTCCAAACCAAATCAAGGCTGAAATACTTTCTAGAACATTCCCTCTAAGTTAGGGTTTGTGTCAAAAGCAAGTATAAAATCCAAACCTATCAGCTCCTAAATAGCTTCCTTTCCCTAAGTAGGCACTGTACAAGTACCTTTATGTTATTGCTAATCCCTAACACAAATCATGCAAAACCGGAGTTATTATGTCTATTTCAGTAATGAGGAAAAGAGGTTGTGAAGGGTCAAGTAAACTAGCTAAAGTTCCAGACTTAGGCAACAGTAGCTGTCAATGAGGGTAGGACTGCACCTGCACCCAAGCCCTTGGCTGGCAGTTGCCCTCATTTGGAAAAGTATAGAGGCATTATGATCATCAGAATGACTAGGGTATTATTGGCTTTTAGTACCATGAATGCAAAACATCCTACAAGCTGCCAAGAATAGCACAAAGAATTATCCCACCTCAAATGCCAACAGTTCTCCATTTAGAAATACTGAATAGAGGATGTAGGTCTGTGCATATAAAGCTTCCATGCTTCCCACTACACTATAACATTTACTAAAATATCTACTACATGCCAGGCACTATGTCTTAGAAACACTGTAATTTTAATGTGATCCTTGTGGGAACCCGAAGATAATGGTATTATTTCCTACATTTAAAAATGAACTGAGTGGCTATGAAACTTGACTAAAGTCACAAAACTAACAAGTCATACGTTTTTGACATCACATCTGCCCTGATCCCAAGCCACTAGGCTACAGTTTAGATAGATGACAACGTTCTTTTCTAGAATAAGTCAAAAATTTATATCCTTGTAACTTTCTACCGTCAGCACTACTCTTTCCCACAACAGCCCTTCCAATATCTTTGGAGAGCTGCCACATTCCCAGAGTCTCCACATACCAAATCCTCAGGTTTTTCAACTTTTCCCCAAGGATCATCATTAGGAGTCATTATTTGTTATTCCTGAGCCCATGTTAAGTCTCTAGGAATCACCACTATTTCTTTTAGGCACTTAGAAACTCTATTTCCTTTAACTATTCTACATTTTCTGTATGGATAATGGCAAAGATAAACCTGTAGTTCTCTTTTCTCCCTCTTTCCCTTAAAAATCTCAACTCCATTTGTCTGTCTCATATCTTCCTCAAACAGTAGCACAGTCTCATTTACAAGTTTGCTCAGAAACTTTTTGAAGCCAAGATATCTGACTTCATTTAGAGTTTCAAGGTCTTATGATCTCTTTCTCAAATATGGACTTCCAATCCCCCTTACCAGTATCCTTATTTGAAGCTCATTCTCTGTTAACAGAGAAGTGAAAAGT
Source organism: Cynocephalus volans (assembly GCF_027409185.1). Lineage (NCBI taxonomy): Eukaryota > Metazoa > Chordata > Mammalia > Dermoptera > Cynocephalidae > Cynocephalus > Cynocephalus volans. The sequence goes on along the minus strand of NC_084467.1, from coordinate 73,848,937 downwards.
GAATTAAGAGTTCTACTTTCCTAGTCTTTACCAACACCTTTGTCATCAGCCTCATCACTATCAGAAAAGATCAAGTATCTTTGAAATTACAAAAATCAACCTCCAGGCAGAAATATACTTATAAAAATTCCATTCATTAAGACGTTTAGAAACTATGTACTGCATAATTTTGTGTTCTCAAATTACAATCTTGGGGAACATATATACATGCAATTTCATAATTGGATTAAATTACTAAATTAGCCTGGTTATTTCCTCAATATAAATCAGGTTTGTATACTGATGGAACCTTAGTTACCTTATAGTTAACTTACCCTACACAGTGTCCAATGTGGTAAAAAAAAAAAAAAAAAAAAAGTAAGCTTTCAGAAGAAAACAGATGATATAAGTGAAATTTGTGTGCCTATATGAAATACCTCAGATAAAACAAGGATAGAACGTTGACTGAATTGATTAATGCTTGCTTCTTAGCAAAGAGTTACTAGCAGCCTTGAGAGTTTTTTAACTGCCAAAAATAAAAAAGAGAGGAAAACAGAAAGCTTGCCATTTTACTTTTGGAAACAGTTTTTTTTTTAAAAAAAATGTTCAGTAAGTACCTTAAAAACAAATCTTTTCTGAAATAGTTAAATATTCAAGAGATTTTAGTTACTTTGGTACATTAACCTGGTTAAGCCGAATTATAATACTGCCAACCAAACACCACATTACAAAGCTAGTTTTAGTCTATTTTAGTTTCCAGAAAGCTACTAGTAGAAGTGGATAAAAGTAACATCTTTAAATTATATTAAAAACAATAAAAATTGTAAAATTGATTTAGATTTTAAAAAGCAGCCTTTTAAACTATTAATTTAAGAAGAGCAATGTTCACTAATATAAAAAGAAAATGTTATCCTGGTAGCAGGACAGAAAGTCCTGCCCGTACTTTTGGTAAATCCTTAATAATTTTATTTTAATAATTTTGATTCACTCAATTGGTCATCCTTAAAGAATTCACATCCACCATTCAATAAATAAGTAAAACAACAGAAACAACAAAAACAAACCTAGATGTCCCTTGTATAATCTCTCACCTTAAAGCAGGAAGAAATACCTTGGGTTTAGGTGATAAATTCACCTCAGATCTGAGCCTCACAGAAAAAATTTTAGATTGTTCTTGGCATTCAAAACACTACCAAACATATAATGGGGTTCAAATTCCTACCTCAAAAACTTATTCCTGTGATAACACCTCTGGCAACATAAAATTTTGGCAACATAAAATCTAGCCATTCCAAACTATATGCAGGTCCCCAATGGGGTCAGTCTTTCATGCCTCTATCTTTCCAAATGGTCTTCCCTCTGCACTGATTACCCTTCACCTCCCTTCTTCATACCTCATTCACCCTTATCCATCTGGACCCAAATTAAGAATCTTTCTCTGTCAAGTCCTTCCTCACTGATCTCCAGGGCAGAGTTTACCAGTCACAGGGTTTCCACCATATCCTGAATTTTTTTTTAAAATTGTATTATCCACACTATATTTTGTTAGTTTACATGCTTATCTACTCTGACTATGAATTCCCTGAAGGCTATTTCTTGTTTAATCTCTGCATCTTTTACTAAGGATTAAAATAATGTCTTGGCTGTAGCATGTGCCTGATAAACGTTTGCTAAATAAAAAAGGAAAAATCAGTTTACAGAATCTTGGATAGAGACACATAATTTTCTGGTAAAAAAAAAATTATGCTCTGGGGCTGAGCCCATGGCGCACTCGGGAGAGTGCGGCGCTGGGAGTGCGGCGACGCTCCCGCCGCGGGTTCGGATCCTATATAGGGATGGCCGGTGCACTCACTGGCTGAGTGCCGGTCGCGAAAAAGACAAAAAAAAAAAAATATATATATATATATGCTCTGAAAGTTACAAGGAACAATTCCTTATTCTTAAATATATTTTAAAAGTAGGTGAAGGAGGAAATAGGAAAACTTCCTTTAAAAAAGGATACTTGGTGTTTTACGATCTTCATTAATAACAATCAGATCTGTGAAATCTCTTGAGATGCACTGTGGAATAATTTTTTTCAAAGCCAGTCCTCTTCTGTAATAAACATGTGAGTTTGGTATAACTGTGGAGAGCTGTTCACAGAGTCGTACTGTTCTCTGTAAAACAAAATAACAAAAATTCTTAAAAGTGAAAAAAGAAAATTTTATGTGGTATATATTCATAAGGAAATGAATATTGATTATTATAATAACATAGTGTTATTAAGAGAGCAATACTGAGAAAAGAATGAAATCGGAACAGTTTTTCATCTTTTATCAAAGGCTGATCATCCTAAAGCAATGGTTCTCAATTGGGGGTATTTTGCTCCACCAGGGGACATTTGGCAATGCCTGGAGACATTTTTGGTGGTTATGACTGGTGGTGGTAGGGGCGTGTGATTGCTACTGGCATCTAATGGATAAGAGGCGAGGGGTGCTGCTAAACATCCTATAATGAACAGAATAGCTCACCATAACAAAGAATTATCCAGCCCCAAATGTTAATGGTGCTGCAGTTGAGAAACCCTGTCCTGAAGAATCATGCTTAGTGAATCAACATCATACTACCAGTACTACATTTTATTTAGATTATTCAGAGGCATTATCTACAGCAATTAACTGATGATTTAACTCTACTGAACAGAGTACTTTAAATAGAAGTAATATAAGAAAATTAAGAATTCAAGAACTATACTAATCAATGTGTTTACCCCATGAGGTCTATCTGATGTTGTGATGAGAATCTTGGGAGAAGTTTGTCTGTTGAAGTAAGAAGCAAATTCATCTGTAGCTTCATCATAAGCAACCTAGGAACAAAGAAGAGAGATAATTTTATATCAAACAAATACTTTACCATGCCATTAAATTAAAAGCAGCTCCAGCAGGATTGTTTAACACTGGATACCTAGCTGATAGGGGATTTAAAGAAGGCTCAGGAGGGACTGACATTAATGGCAACATGAAGAGGTTAGATGACTTCCCCTCTGTAGAATACAAGTATAAAACTGGATAAAATTATAAAAAATCACTTCAGGGCACAAATGGTTTATTCTCAAAAAATAGCTACAGCCATAGGCAAGAACATCAGGAACCTTGCCTGGAATTACTTCTATTTCCCCCATCAACTTGGTTGGTGAAAACAAAAACATCACCAACTTCAGGGCTGATGGCAGGTAAGAACCAGTAGTCTTGGATTCAGAGGTGGTAGACTAGATCAGGAGGAGAGGGAGGAATGATGATGGTAGGGGGTGAAAACCCACAGCTTTGCCAGTCCAAGGTTTCAGGACCCAGTTCAAGGTTGGTATGGACCAGCCAGAAATTTAAAGGGGAGCTCTGTAAGTGAAAGTCTTAGGGGCTCAGTCTTAACACAACCTGTGTCTAACCAATGGCTGACCATGAACCACACACACATGGGGCATCACTAGGGAGAGAGGTTAAAAATAACAACAAAAAAATTGATCAGAGACACTGCACTAACAAGGGGGGGACAGATTCCACAGTTATTAAGTCCAGGCAAATTACAAAAACAAAAAACCAGTAGCCCTTAAAAAGTAAAACGGCATCTAGAGTTACTACAATATGTTTTTCAAAAATGTCCCGTTTGCAATAAAAAAATTACTAGATATGTGAAGAAACAAGAAAATATGATTTATAATCAGGAAAAAAGCAGTTGATAATAACTGAGTGGGTTCAGATGCTGAATTTTGCAAGGACTTCGGAGCAGGTATAATAAATATATTCCAAGATTTAAAGAAAAACAAAGGCATCAATAGCAGATCTAAAAAGGCAGAAGAATCAATGAACTTGAAAATAGATTAATAAACATTATCCAATCTGAAGAAAAGAGAAAACAATCATAGAAAATGGAGCAAAGCTGAGAAAACTTGTAGAAAAATATCAAACACTTCAATAGTATGTGTAAAGGGATACCCAGAAAAAGAGGAGAGAGAGAAAGGACACAAAAAATATTTGAAGCAATAATGGCTGCAAACACCCAAAATTTGATGGAAAACATCAGCATACAGATCCAAGAAACTCAACAAATCCCAAGTTGGGATAAATAAAGAACAACCTAAACATATCAGAGCCAAACTGCAAAAACTGAGAAAACTCTGAAACAAATAAGAGAAGGTAGAGAGAAACAATAATGATAATGGAAATAATGAAGATTAAAATGCAGTGGAATGATATGTTCAAAGTACTAAACGAAAAAAAAGGTCAACCAAGAATTTTATAACCTACAAAATTATCTTTAAAAAATGAAGGCAAACATCCACATTCTCAGATAAACACAGATTATTAGCTGCTATTAAATCTGCTATAAAAACAAACAGACTAAAAGAAGTCCTACAAGCTGAAAGAAAATGACACCAGATGCTAATTTAGATTTAGAGGATGCAAAGAACACCGTAAATGGTAAATATGTAGGTAAATATAAAAGATTTTGCATGCATGCGTGTGTGTGTGTGTGTGTGTGTGTGTACACTTTTAATTTCTTTTAAAAATATGAGATTCTTTAAAATAGTAATTATTACGTTAGGTTTATAACACAGACAGAAGTAGTATATAAGATAATGACAGCAAAAACAAGGGTGGAGAAAATGAAGCTATACTAGTACAAACTTGGTATATTTTACCAACCACTAAGAAAACCCTCAAATATAGCTTAAAAAATCAAGAGGAATTAAAACAGCATAAAAATATTTGTTTAATATGAAAGAAAGCTGTCAAGGAAAAAACAGAAGAAAAATAAAGATGTAAGAAATTTTGAGAAAAAAAGCAAAATGGCAGAAGTAAATCTAACTACATCAATAATGTTAATACATTAAATGTTAACTGTGAAACCAAATAAAGAAGCAAGATCCAACTATATGCTCTCTATAAGTGACACACTTTAAATTCAAAGACATAAACAGATTGAAAGTAAATATAAAAAAAAAAGATATACCATGCAAACAATGACCATAAGAAAGTTAAATTGCTATATGTACTGTACATCAGACAAAACAGACATTAAGGAAAAAAAAAATACTGCTAGAGACTAGAAGGATATATTATATATTGGATTAAGGGTCAATATATCAAAAGGATATAATTGTAATTATATAATTATAAATATACACACACTGAACAAAAGAACCCCCAAAAAACATGAAGCAAAAACTGAAAGGAATGGAAGAAACAGACAATTCAACAAGTATAGATGAAGATTTTAATATTACTCTCTCAGCAACTGATACAACTAAGACAAATTCAAAAAGAATACAGAAGACGTGAAGGACACTACCAACCAATTTGAACCAATTTTCATATACATAACAATCTATCCCAAAACAGCGGAATACAAATGTTTTTCAAGGGCTACACACAGCATTCTCCATAACATGCCATATGCTAGGACATAAAAGTCTCTTTAATTGAAAAGGACTGAAAGCAAACAATGTTCCACAACCACAATAAAACTAAATTAGAAATCATCAGCAAGAAAGAAATCTGGACAATCCTCAAATATTTAGAAATTAAATGTAACAATAATAGATGAGCCAAAGAAGAAATCACAAGAGAAATTACAAAATAACTCGAACAAAATTAAATAGAAACACAACAAACACATCAAAATTTATGGGCTGTGGTTAAGGCAGGGCACATGGGGAAAACCAAATTTTTAAATGCTTATATTAGAAGGAAAGAAGTTTAAAAACAATAACCTAAGCTGCTATCTTAAAAAGCTATCAGAAAAACAAACAACCCCCCCCCCCCCCCCCCCCGCAATAAACCCCAAGGTAAGCAGAAAAAAGAAATAATAAAGATTGGTGGAAAACTAATGAAATAAAAAAATATATCAAGCAAAAAACTAATGAAATTATAAGAAGAAATCAACAAATCTTCCATTAAAAGAGATACTCTGATTTAAACAATAATGAAAATAGCATATTTTAAAACTTGTGGGATATACCAAAAGTGGTACTTTGTGGTCTTAACAGCTGATATTAGAAAAAATGAAAAATTAGCAAATCAATAAAATAAAAACAGGACAAGTCAAAAGAAGGAAAAGAAAATAAACAATAAAGATAAGAGGAGATATAAATAAATTAGAAAACAAAGATTCGATAGGGAGGATCAAAGAAAAAGTACTTTGAAAGCAACAATAAAATAGATACATCTCTGGTAAAAACTAACTAAGAGAAAAAGCCCAAACATATAATAATAGGAATGAAAAGGAGGTATTATTACAGTCTCACACATGAACACAGATAAGCAAAGTATTAACAAAGCAAAACAATATATAAAAAAAGATAAAACACCATAACCAAATTGGGATTATCCCAAGAATGAAAAAGAGGTTTAACATTAGAAAATCTGTGTCATTTACTACATTAATGCAATAAAGAGAAAAACAACACATAATCATCTCACTATTTGCAGAAAAAGTATCTCACAATAAAACAAAAGAAAAAACATTAGCACAGTGTCATAACACCAAGGTCAAGGGGTTCAGATACCCATACAGCCCAGCCACAAAAAAAAAAAAGAAAACAAAACAAAAACCAGAATAAGAATAAATGGAATTTCCTTAATCTACAAGGAATTAACCATTAATGATACAAATGTTGATGATGCATTAGAAGTATTTTCTTTAAAATCAGGAACATGGCAAAGATGCCACTATTGCTTTTTCTATTGATTTGATATTATGCTGTAGGTTCTGGTCAGCACAAAAGTGGGGGGAAAAATAAACTGTTAATGGATTTAAATAAGAAGCAAAACTGTCATTCAGTAATGATTATCTAAACAGAAAAATGAAAACAATACTCAGACAAATTATTAGAAATGAGTTTAGGTAAGCTACTGATCAGAAGATCACTATCCAAAAATTTAGTCTTTTTATAAATCGGCAAACAAAACAATTTCAAAGAGATGCAAGTTACACAAAGAAAAACAGGAACAGCTTTAACAAGATGTACATGTAAAACTTGCATGAAGAAAATTATGAAACTCATTGAAATACATTTTCATTATTTAAAGAAGCCTAGGTAAAGCAATATATAGAGATCCCCAAATTGATCTGATTTAGTGCCATTTATAATTTATTCACAAAACCAAAAGCCCAGGAAGGCTGAAAACACTCCTGGAGAGAGAAAGGGATTTAGGGGTGGGAGTGAGGAGCATCTTGCCCTTACAGATATCAAGACTTATTAAGAAGCTAAATAATTAAGAAATTAAAAAGAGAATCCATAAATTGGAAGATACTTTTAACACATATAATTAGTATCCAAATTATACAGAGAAGTTCTACAGATCAGTAAAATACATTACTTGATAGGAAGTTGGGTGAAAGACATGAACTGGCATATCTCTAAAGAAAACAGTACATATGAAAAGATGCTCAGCCACATTAGAAAATAGTGAAATACAAATTCAAACCACAATGAGATAGATCTTCACTACTAGTCTGAATATACCAAGAGTTGGTGAGAATGTGCATGAACAGGAATACTGCTCTGATACTACGGAAGTGTAAAATGATACAACCACTACTTTGGAAAACATTTTGGTACTATTTTGTAAAGGTGAATGTTGGGAAAATAGAATAAGTTGGTCAGGCTCCCGTTGCCTCACAGCCCGTTCAGGGTCATTCGGTAAACACTGTGTGTGTGGATGAAGTAAGTGCGCCTGCATAGTGGCGCCCCTTTGGCTGGTGTTTTACTGCCTCGGGTGCCCACCCTGCGCAGCCATGTTTTTTTCCAGAACTGCAGCTTCCAAGGACCGTGTGGCCGGTTACCTAGCTTATAGACCTGCGTGAAGGGGTCTAGTGACCCAGCCTGGTGTGGAGGGGTCTGGTGACCCAGTCTGTGAATGGGCTTGAGGGGTCTGGGAGCTCCAGACCCAGACCTAGCTCAAACATTGGCCCAGTCGGTGCAGCATTACTGGCAGGTAAAAGAGCTGCAACAACTGGCGTGGTGGCCTAGCTTTACACTGCCATCACAAACAGTAGGAAGAGCTGGACAATTGGCACTGTGAGGATTCCAGGCCTTAGCCATAGCTTAGCAGTAGCCAGACAGTGAACATTCATACAACCCATGACCCAACAAATTCTCCCACAGTAAATGTTCTAGAGAAACTTTCACATGTATGTACCCTCTACGTGCCTATTATCCCCAAATTTATCTCCAGCCAAGACCTCTTCCCTGAATTACAAACTCATATCCCAACTGCCTGCTTGATGTCTCTTCCAAAAACTCTTAAGAGTCATCTCAAACATAACATATCCAAAACTGAACTCTTGATTTCCTCCTTAAATCTGTTTCAATCACAGCCTTCCATATCTAGTCAATGACAATTCCAACCTTCTAATCGCTCAGGCTAAAACCTTGACACCATCTTTGAATCTTCGTTCTTTCGCACCTCACATCCAATGTATCAGGAAATTTCAGTGGCTCTAATTTCAAAATATACCCAGGAAAAACCTCAGAATCAGACCAATTCTCACCACTTTGAATGTAACCACCCTAGTCAAAGTCATCATCATCTCTTTCCTGGATTACTTCAGTAGCTTCCTAACTACTCTGCTTACCCCTCCAATTATATTCTCAGTATAACAGTCAATCACTCTTAAAAATTAAGTCTGATCACATCATTCAAAATCATCCAGTGGCACCTCATTTCATTAACTGTAAAACCAAAGTCCTCACAATTGCCAACAAAGTCACTAATCTGGCCTTTCCCCTTCCCCACACTTTCCCGGCACCTCTTCTATAATCCTCCCCCCTCGCTCACTTAATTTCAGTCACACTGGCCTCCTTGCTATCCTTCAAAATCATATTAGGTATGCTCTTGCCTTAGAACTTTTGCACTGAGTATGTTCTCTCATCCTGGAGTTCTTTTTGCCCAAAGACGGCTAACTTTTCTTACATCCTTCAAGTCTTTGCTAAAACATCATTTTCCCAATGAAGCCTACCCTAACCATCATATATAAAATCCCAATCACACCAATAGAAAAATGGGCAAGAGACATGAACAACTGATTAGAGACAAATAAAGGAAAACATATGAATAGATGTTTAACCGCATTCATAAGAAGAGAATTGCAAATTAAAACTACACTGAGACACAATTTCACACCTATCAGACTCGAAAAAATTACTTGTAATTGCAAAATTTGAGTGAAAGTTCCAGAAGTAAAATGCATCTCCATAATCTCAAAGTATCTCCCCCCAAGATACTTATTTACTACAATGGGAAAAACGAAGAGTAACTGCACAATGGAGAAATCTGGCAGACACCACTTTACCCAAGTAATCAAAGTTAACATAACTAGTAACGTGAAATCAACATCATGTGACTCCTGATAACAGACACTAAAATGAAAAAACATCACATCTGTGGTATGCCTGTCAAAGTACATAAACTGAATATAATCAGAAAAAACATCAAACAAACTTATATTAACTCATATTCTACAGAATATCTGGTCTGTACTCTTCAAAAATGTCAATGTCATGAAAAGCAAATGAAGACTGAGGAACTGTTCTGAATTAAAGAAGGTTAAAGAGTCATTACGATGAAACGAAATGCATGACTTGGGACTTTTCTTTTGCTAAAAAGGACATTTTCAAGGCAAGTAGTGACATTTGAATAAAACCTATAGATTAGATAAAAATACTGTATATCAATATTAATTGTCTGATTTTGATAACTGTACTGTGCTTATTAAAAAGCACTTGTTCACAGGCAATACACACTGAAGTATTGAGTATACAGAAATAAAGATGCATCATGTCTGCCACTTCAGCATTTCAGAGAGAATATAAATGAAAACAAAGTGTGGTACAATTTAATATTTAGGAATTCTGGGTGAAGGGTATACATTAATTCCTACTTTTCTATTAAGTCGGAAAGTATGTCAAAGTAAATAATATTAAAATACACACACACACACAAACATCTATATACATACAACTGTAAATCCTTTTCTACTCCAGGTAGTCTTGAATCTCCTTTACTGTACTTTTTTCCTTTAACCTATTACCTGCTAACTTATGTCCAATTTATTTATTTTATTATGTTTATTGTCTCACTTCCTAGAATGTTAGGCTCTGGGTGGGCAGATGGTGTGTATTTTGTGCACTGATGGATACCAAGTCCCTAAAACAGATCCCAACACATAGCAATCAGTAAACATTTGTGGGAAGACAGACTGAATGAATGAATGAACAACCATACCAGGAGATATGAGAAAAAATACTGACAGCATTGTTTGAAAACAAGCACTATAAAACCAAGTTTCTTCTACAAAAATTTTAAAAGCATACAGTTTTAAAACCCTGATTCTCTCACTGCACCATGGCAAGCTATTTAAAGAGAAAATGTGCAAAGTGGAAGATTATCTTGAAACAAAGAGTTTTATAAGGATACAAAAAATGCTATCAAATGTTATCCTTAGGCATCAAAATGTCTAACAAATGCTACAAAAATCTATAGTATGAGGAATTCTTTTAAAACATTAAAAGTACTAGTCAGAGACTGAATGAGAAATGTAAACGTTTACTTAGGCATAAAATACATTTGTAGAAAATAAATATTGAATGCATTTTTCTATAGCATTATTGGGAAATTCAATTATGAAATAATCTACACCAAATAATAACACCAACATTATAGCTAAATCAGTCCTTTATACAACTTAGCCAGCACTTTAAATTAAACATAAACATATCAACAGATAATTTACCAAATGTGATCACTCAAATTCACTTAAGACTTCTAACATTACCTCTTCATCATTAGGGTCTACTGTGGTTTCATCATACACTCGCTGGTTGTCAATGGTCTTGGGTATAGGCTTTGGTGGAGCCTAGATAAAAGAGAAAGAATTAAATTTTACAAGCATTTTATATTAATTATTTCACATTACCGTTAGGGAAGAATAACAAAAACCTACATATTACTCAAAAATGCCATCTGTTCCTCATTTCAACCCACTCGTACTGCTACATCAGTACTAATAACAATATTGAATACGCTTTTTAACAATCTGAGCAGAGACATACATACTGGAAAAATGGCTAACATTAAACAAAATGGCTTAAAACTAGGCAGAAATAGCAAAGAAAAGAAATAGGGATCAAAATAATTATCCACTAAGGAGAAAAATATCAAGTAGCTAAAAAAAAACCAGAATGGAAAAAATTATAAAAGTATATATGCATATGACTTTGTTCCAATATTTCCAGAGAGTGATTCAGAAATATATAACAAAGTCTATCCATTGATCTAGTTAATTCAACTTTGGGGGACTTACGGGGAGAGAAAAGGAGGGGGGCAGACAATTTATGCAAAGAAATTTGTAGTATCACTATTCATAATGGAAATAACAGCAAACAGGGCAAATGTCCAACAGGGTAATGACCAAACACGTGATGGCACATCAACATGATGGAATACTGTTAGAATCAGCAATCATGCATATTCAACTTAGACCAAGAAATTGTGTAAATGAACTGTTAAAGGAGCAGGAACACAGAAGTGTAAGTATACATTAACTACAACTAATTCAAAATAATGTATAGTAGCAGAGATATGAAGAAAATACGAACAAATAAACTACTTAGTATTTTATTATTGCTCCATGAAACAAATACTGTTTTAAGTGATTTAAAGGAGGCAATTTTAGGAAGTCATCTTTCAGTCCAAAAAACAAGATTGATGATATTTTCAAATGGTGACCAGCAAAAATTTGACTATAATTGACTAACTCTTGAGGAGTTAAAAAAAAAACAACAACAAAAAAAACACAACTAACATTAGGATGTTGCAGGTCAAAACAGTCTAATACTGATAATTTCATATGGTTTAAACTGTTAGAATACACGAAAAAGTAGTGTGTTTAGTGTCTATACAGTATTTATATTATCTCTTCCTCAAAACCCCTTATCCTTACTTGGTACCTTATCTTAAGAGATGAGAGTGGGGAGACTTGTATGGTTATGAAAGTTTGCAAGTATAAATCATAACCTAGGAGTAACTATGAATAAAATGAGTACATTTTATAATGAAAAATATGACAACTATCCTAATTTAACCATCACATATTGTACACAAATACTGATTGTTGACACTGTACACCACAAATATGTATAATCAATCATATTTCCATTAAAAAAAAAGACAGGAGTGGGAAGAGTTGTACATTTTTAACATTTTACAGGTATAAATCATATCCTACGAGTAACCATGAATAACATGAAACTAAATGAAAATAACAGCTGTGCAATAATGTGGGAGTATTCAGTAGTTCTTTTCAAAATTTCAATAGAAAGATTTCACTTCTTATCAAGACCACAAAAATAGCCAAATCCTTTCTTGATGCATTTTTCTGCTCTTTTCTTTGCCATAATCCATCTAGGTGTCTCACCCTCCCCCAACTCCCCACTTTTACTCTTCACAGGTTCATATCCTCTCTATCAGCTCTCTTTCTTACATACTCCCACCCTACTCCAAGAAGAGGCTCTGCCCTGTTTTCTCCCCAGCCTTGCCTGACAAAGAGCTTTTGCTTCAAGTCACATCTCCAGCTCCAGGCCTAACCTGGAGAGCTTCCCCATTCCCAAAGTCAGGGAGAGGTGTCTCTGCCTCACAAACACATAAAGTTAACTTGAAAAACACTACCATTGTGTTCACTGTTTAGGTACACAAACATAGTAAAGATATAAAGAAGTGCATAGGAAAAATAAACAAGTTCATGAGTGGTTATCTTTGAAAGGGAAAGCAATCAGGAAGAAGCAGATGAGGGGCTTTCAACATTATTTTTTAAGCTGGTAAAGCATAGAAAGGGGCTTGTTATATTATTTTTATGTCTTTTTTATAAATCTGAAATGTTTCAAAATAAACTTTAAAAGTAGTTAAATGTAAATATTAAAAAAAACATTCTTAATGTAAGATAGAAAGTAGATGATTAAAAATTTTATTTACCTTATCACCAAGAGCCTCTCTCTCTTTTTTAAGTTTTTTCTTAGCTGCCAACTTTTCCTAAAGGGTTAAAAAAAAAAAAAATATTGAGAAACCACCAGTTATATTACAAACACAAACTGGAACTACATATTACTAATGCTAGAATATTTAAACTGGGCAATCTTTGTAATCCATTAAAATAAGCATCTAGATTTTTATGCCTAAATTACTATAAGCCAAATGAGCTGGCCAAACAATAAGATTTCTTTAACAAAGATCTTGCTCCTTCAAAAAATCTAAATTGGCAAGTTTCGGCATTTAAAATTTCACTAGCTTTATCTTTTACTATACGGCCTAACATTAAATTAATAAAGGTGCAAAACATATATCTAAATAAGTTAACAGATTGTGTTGTTTTGCCTAATCGGTTGCATCCTAAAAAAGACCTTAATTATACTGTTTGCTTCCCTTGAAGAGCACTAAAAATAAACAAGAATGAGAGATGAGTTTTCAGGTTTCCAATAAAACCATCACTAGTTATCCACATATCTTATAATCAAAATATGCTTTTAAAAATTGGAAGAACTTAAAAAGATGAGTAGAATTTGCTGTACTATGAAACTTAACTTCTGGAGATTTCAAGACAATGCTTGACACACAATAGAAAATAAACATTCTTTTTTTTCCAGACCTACTGACTCTCAATCCATCAGGTTTCAGATTAAAAATCATAGTCCTAGATATCCTAAGAAGACTTCCAAGATATCCCTTAATATCTTAGATCGGGTTGGATGCATCTTGGAACTTTGAATAAGAATCAGTCCAGGACCTCAAAAAGCTTACTAAGAGGAGGCAGGCAAATAAAAAGAATAAATGTGCATCTCCATGCTGTGCAAGGATAAGCAAATGCTTTCTTCCAATTACAATTTAACCACAAATGAGCACTGTCACCTTGGACAAGCCGTTTAAACCTATCTTTCAGTTTAAGTTTACCCCCCAGAACATTAGGAGGATAAGGCTGTAAACAGAAAATACAATTACTGGAAACTTTACAGTACTAATTTCAGTAAGAGCTGCAGCAGGAATCAGAGAAGAGACACTGTGGATTTGTTATGTATTGCCCATATTCTAGAAATTAACCAACGTTGGGTAAACTGGGTAAAGCAGAGGGGCTGACACTTTTGCCTTCTAGGCCCAGAGGAAGTAATTTTCACTACTAGGAGAACAGGAGTTCTCTAGGAATAAGCTAGCAAGGAAGGGAACTCTCGACCTTAAAGCTGCAGCAAAAGGCTGATCCTAGAGTGTCCAAAGCAGGGAGAGGGAACCAGGACACTGGAACCAGCGCGCTCCCCTCTGCGTCCGCCGGGGGTCCCCAGGCAGGGACACTGCGCATGAGCCCGGCTGCCTCCCCACTTCGCGTACCTTCCGCTGCTGCTCTTTCCACCGCGTGAACATTAAGTGTCGCCGCTGTTTATTCTTAATCTCGGAAATGCTGAAGCCTGGGGGAAAGGCAGCCGCTTTCGGTGGCTTGACCCCGCTTTCCGTCGCCTCATCCCCAACGACTGCAGCCTCCTGACGTTCTTCGGTTGCGGCTTTCCGTTTCGGGCTTTTCTTCCCGCTGCCGCTGCTCTTATCCCCGGCTTTCGCCATGGTGTTTGTTTCTTCGCGTCTGTACGGAAACGGAAACAGTTTTCTTCTCTGACCCCTTCCTTAAGCTTTTACTTCCGGGGTACTAAAGTTCTTAAAGAAGAATGTAGATTGTTCTGTGAACGTTAGCCATGTAAGGAGATGCTAGACCTGAGGCTTGAGGGGTGCTTAGGCGGCTTGTCCTGTTGTATGAACGGGGAAATGATGAGTTCGTGAACTCTGTTACTGAGCGTCTGCTGTATGCCGAGTCCTCAAAATAGTGGAGCAAAAACAATCCTTGCCCCATTTAATTTATATTTTACTGGAGAGAAACTTAAAATGAGTACACAAATAAATAAATAGTGTGGGGAGCTATAAAGTAATACACGGTATGGAAAAAATGGAATGGGATAAAAGAAGATGAGAGGGTAGAGGGGCATGTTGGGAGTTTAAATGAGATTCTCAGACTGGGCCTCACTGAAAAAGTTACATTGAGCTGAAATTTGAAGGAGGTAATTGGTGGGTTAAACTATGCAGTTGTCTGGAGGAAGAGCTGTTAATCTGAAAAAAGATGGTTATCTCAGAGGAAAGGCCATCTAGGCAAAGGATACAGCCGGGCTCCATGGCTCCTAGTTGGTAGCAAGCCTGGCATGTCAAGAAACACCATGGAAGCCAGGAGTCCCATGAGAAAGGAGAGTAAGTGGGGAAAACGGTTGAGATTGGACAGATGGCATGGAGTTTTGTAAGGAGTTTGGCTTTCATTTTATATGAGATGCAGATCTCTTGGAGGATTTTGAGAAAGGAGTGATATGATCTGACTTCCATTTTGAAAGCATCACTGAGACTCTTTTTGAGAAGAGACTGTTGGGGGTGGGGAAATTAGAAGGAGATGAGAAATGATAGTGGATGTGGCAGATACTTCTGGAAGGTAAAGTTTCTGACTATTGAATGGAGGAGCGCATGAAAGAAAGAGAGTCAAGGATGACTCCAGGACTTTTGACCAGAGTGACTGGGAGAGTAGAGTTACCATCAGTTGAAATGGGGAAGACTTCAGATGGAGCAAATTTGTGAGGTAAGATCAAGATTTCAATTTTGGAAATGTTAAGTTTGAGACACTTAGTGAGCTGATTGATGGTGTCAAATAGTTGGGATGTATGATTCTGCAGCAAGAGGGGAGGTGGGGACTACAGATCAAAATTTGGGAGTCATCAGAATATACTTGGTATTTCAAACCATTAGAGTAAGGGTAGATAGAAAATTGAAAAAGAGATGAGGACCAAGGACTGAACCCCGGAGCAATCCCACATGAAGAGAAGGAGAGAAAAGGAGGATCTTGCAAAGGAGAATGAGAAAAGAAAATCAAGTGAGTAGAGTGTTATGGAAGTCAGGTGAAGAAAGTGTTTCTCCAGTGGCTAAATTTGCTATTTATTGTTTTAATTTTATGAAAATGCCCAGCAAATAGTGACCTAAAAAAAAAAAAAAAATTCACTTTTGGTTTACTGTTAGGGGTCAATTTTCCAGAAACTACCTTAATTTCAAATTTTATGTCCTAGTATCTGTCTACATTGTGGTGTTTTGATAATCCAATATTTTGGTGTCAACACTTTTTGCTAATTCAAGTTATTTTTAACAAAAGCAGGATAGTAAAAGCATCATAACTGCATCTTCCAAAGTACAAGGCCCACAAAAACCTATTAGGATACAAGTCCAAAATTTTGTAATTAAAAAACTAAAACTATTATGTTTAGATCCAAAATTGAATCTGAATTATGCAATACAATAAAAAGGAAAAAGTGGTGTTGAGCTTAAAAATCACTGACATATGGGTTTGACTACAATAATCATAGAATTTCATGTTTACTTTATTTTACGAGGGATAATCAGATCAAAAAAGAGGAAGAGGAGGGGTAGAAGAAAGAAAGGGACAGGAGGAGACAGACAAACTTTCATTTGAAAAATATAGATTGAAAACTACAGACTGAAAAAATATTTTGGAAGTCTCTTCTAGCCTTAATAATTTATCTCTGTATGTATAATATATCCTTTCCTCATAAAACATAAAATAGTCCTAAAATAGATTAAGATAACTGTCTTAAATTTGTTTGGAGATGCCATGCAAATGGACCATAAGCTGCTTATAAAGATTTTCTTTTTTTCTTTCACTCCTTATTTGTAATAACAGTTGTGTGAGTTGAATGAAAGGATTTCTGTGAACAGAATAAAATCCTTATTATGAAGGAGTCACAAAAACATTGATCAATTCAGCAAATATGTATTTAATGCTACTCAATAAGTGAATAGAGTGGGTGGGTATGATAGAAACTATGAATCAAACCTATGTTCAGATCTTGACTCAGTCACTTAAATGCTATAAAATCTCGGTTAAATCACATAATCTCCATGAGCCTCAATTTCTTCATCTGTAAATTGGTGCCAATTATACTACCACATAGGTTGCCTAGAGAAGAGTAAGGATAATGTATATTAAAGAACTAGACACACCTGATAAATGCTAACTAGCTATTTTTATTATTGTTAGGTGCCAGAGACTATGCTAAACAGTATGGAGGAAAAAGACATAATGTTTACCCTTAAGTGGTATATAGTTTAGAAGATGAAACAAAAGTCTAGTGTGTTAAATGTTGCGTAGAAGTCAGTTTTGTAAGGTTCGTTTCAGCTATTTGCTTTTTTTAACTAAGTGCTTAACTGTCCATTATTTTCAGAGCCCATTCCCAATAGGGTATTTGTTATTTTAAAATAAAATACTTATTTTTAATATTTAATAAATATTTTTTACATGTTTTGATTCTGACATTTGGGGGACCCTGGAATACATCTCTTAGACACCACATGAGTTTGATGATCCAAACCAAGATTCTGTTCAGAAATTTTGATCTATTATTTGACAGCACTACTAAAGCTCTTTATATCACAGAAAACAATTCAAAGACATAAAATATGAATTCATTGCATGAGAATAATCAGTTTTGGCGCTGGCAGATTTTTATGTGCAATGTGGTATAGCCCTTTGACAAACATAAAGTAAATTGATGCTTCCTTAGCTTGAATTATGCTGTACAATCCATTGGTAAAAAACAACAGAACTGTTACTGAACTAACCTCATTTGTGAATGTCTCACTAGTACCCAGCAGCTGTTTTTTGCACCTGAACTACTTATTCTAAGGAATTTTGAGAGTCCTCTTTTTGTTTATTCTATACCTTAAGTCATCTTAGCAAGTGATGAGGTTTGTTCCCCAGGCTTTACTGGAAGTCTGTTAAAATGTTATTACAGTGGTTAATAGTATCAGTAGAACTTTCACAATGTCAGCTCTTCTTTGAAACAGACACATAGACCAATGTGATGGAGTTTGGATGTGTTGTCCACTCCAAAACTCATGTGGAAATTTGATCTCCAATGTGGCAGTGTTGGAAACTGATTGAGTCATGGGGGCAGATCCCTCATGAATGGATTAATGCTCTCCCTGGGGGAGGAGGGGTAGTGAGTGAGTTCTCACTCTATTAGTTCCCATGAGACTTGATTTTTTTAAAGGACCCTGGCACCTCCTCTCTCTGGCTTCCTCTCACCATGTGATCTGCTTGTACCTGCCAGCCCTGCTGTTTTTCCGCCATGAGTAGAAGCAGCCTGAGGCCCATGCCAGATGCAGCTGTCTCAGAATCATAAGCCAAATAAACCTCTTTTCCTTATAAATTACCCAGTCTCAGGTAGTTCTGTTATAGCAACACAAAATGGACTAAAACACAATGGAACAGAATAGAGAGCCCAGAAATCAACCCAGGCATATAGGGTCTACTGATCTTCAACAAAGATGCCAAGAATGTGCAGTGTGGAAATACAGCCTCTTTAATAAATGGTGCTGGGAAAAGTGGATATACGCAAAAGAATGAAATTGGTTCCTTGTCTTATACCATACACAAAAATCAACTCAAAGTGGATTAAAGACTTAAATGTAAGACCTGAAACTATAAAATTCCTAGAAGAAAATAGGGAAAAAGCTCCTTGACCTTGGTCTTGGCAATGGTTTTTGGATATGATACCAAAAGCACAGGTAACAAAAACAAAAATAAACAAGTGGGATTACATCAAACTAAAAACTTCTGCACAGCAAAAGGAAAAAGCAAAATGAAAAGACAACCAATGGAATGGGTGAAAATATTTGCAAATCATATATCTAATAAGGGGTTAATATCCATGATATATGAGGAATTCACACAACTCAATAGCAAAAAAAATAAAGCAAGTAAAATATGAGCAAAGGACATGAATAGACATTTTTCCAAAGAAGACATACAAATGGCCAACATTTACATGAAAAAGTGCTCAATGTCACTTATCATCACGGAAATGCAAATCAAAAACACAATGAAATATCACCTCACACCTGTTAGGATGGCTGTTACTAAAACAGTGGGTAACAAGTGTTGATGAAGATATGGAGAAAAGGAAACTGCTACACTGTTGATGGGAATGAAAATTGGTATAGCCATTATGGAAACCTCCATACTTGGAGGTTTCTCAAAAAATTAAAAATAGAGCTACCTTATGATCCAGAAACTCCACTCCACTTCTGGGTTTTCATACAAAGGATTTCAAAGAGATAGCTGCATTTTCATGTTCATTGCAGCATTATTCATAATAGCCAAAATATGGAAACAAATGTCCATCAGTAGATGAATGGATAAAGAAATTGTGATATATACATACAGTGGAATATTATTCCTTCCTTAAATTAAGAAGGAAACTTGCCATTTGTGGCAACAGGGATGGGCCTGGAGGACATTATGCTAAGTGAAATAAACTGAACACAGAAAGACAAATGCTTTATGATCTCATTTATATGTGAAATCTAAAAGTCAAACTCATGGAACCAGAGAGTAGAATGGTGGTTACCAAGGGCTAGAGGGAGGGGGAAATGGGAAGATGTTGGTCAAGGGGTTCAAAGTCTCAGAGGAGGAATAAGGAGCAATGCCCAGATTCCTAAGTAGGAGCCAAGGGCAGCCAGCCCCCTCCACCCAGAAGTAGGCAGAACAGAGATGCCCCAGGTCCTAGGTAGGAGTCTAGGGCAACCAGCCCCCTCTGCCTGGAAGCAAGCAAGACAGTGACACTCAGGGTCCTAAGCAGGGGCCAAAGGCAGCCAGCCCCCTCCACCTGGAAGCAGGCAAGACAGCAATGCCTGGGGTCCTATGCAGGAACCAAGAGCAGCTGCCCCCTCTGCCTGGAGCAGGCAAGAAAGCATGTGGAAAACACCACTTTCACATGGGTGGCCCACTAAAGTCACCATCACAGCTATGACTACCACAAAAGTGGCTCAATACCACAAAAATGGCTCAATACCACAGCAGTAGCAATAACCACTGTGCAGGCAGCCTGCCAGACACTCAACTGCACTGACAGAAGGAGAGTCCCCAGCAGAGATTGGAAAAAAAGGAGGATGTATCTCTCCTCAAAGGCCATTCCAGAGTCATAGAAGAAGCAACTGCTCTACCAGATGACCAGACATCAACACAGAGATACTAGAAATACGAAAACCCAAGAAAATATGACACCACCAAAAGAATATGGTGATTCTCAAGTACCAGACCCTATACAGCAAGAACCCTTTTAAATGGCTGAAAAGGAATTCCAAGCAACAATCTTAAGGTAACTGAGATACAAGAAGATTAATAACATAATGAAATGGGGGGGGGGCAGGGAATCCAGGATATGAAGAAGGAAATTTACAAAGAGATTATATACCTTAAAAAAGAATGTAGCAGAACTCATGGAACTAAATGATTCACTCAACAAAATAAAAACCACAACTGATAGTTTAAGCAGCAGGCTAGGACAAGCAGATGAAGGAATTTCTGATCTTGAAGATGGTCTTTTCAGAATTACCCAGTTGGACCAAAAAAAGGAACAAAAAGAATTTTAAAAAACGAAGAAAATCTAAGAGAGTTAACAGACAACCTTACATGCACAAACATTTGAATCATGAGTATTCCAGAAGGGAAGGAGAAAGGAAAAGGCATGGAAAACCTATTAAATGAAATAATAAAAGAAAACTTACCAGGTACAGGGAAAGACACAAACCTTCAGATACCAGGAGGCTCAAAGATACCCAAACAGATTCAACCCAAAAAGATCCTCTCCAAGACACATTATAGTCAAACTGGCAAAGCTGAGAGACAAAGAGAGAATCTTGAAAGAAGCAAGAGAAAAGCATCACGTCACCCACAAGGAAGCCCCTATCAGACTAACAGCAGACTTCTCAATAGAAACTCTACAGACCAGAAGAAAGTTGGATGATATATTAAAAATGCTAAAAGAAAAAAAACTGCTAGCCAAGAATAGTGTACCCAGGAAACAAATTTATTTTCCAGACAAACAAAAACTATGAGTGTTCACCACCACATGAGAGCCCTACAAGAATTTTCAAGGAAGCATCTGGCATCTGAAAAATGATAATCACTACCACAAATACACAAGGAAGAACAAAACCCAGTGGTATAACAAAAATGCAAACGAGCAAGAGAAAGAACATAAATCTTACCATCACAAAAAAACATAATGACAATGTAATAATACCCCTACTTTATTTCTGATTTTGGTAATTTCAGTCTTCTCTCTTTTTTTCTTGGTCAGTATAGATAAAGGTTTGCAAATTTTTTCAATCTTTTTAAAGAATCAACTTTTGGTTTTGTTGATTTTTTCTATTGTTTTTTAATTCCTTATTTCATATATTTCTGTTGTAATTTTGTTATTTCCTACTTATATTTGCTTTTGGTTTAGTTTGCTGTTCTTTTTCTATTTTGTTAAGGTAGAAGTTTATATTACTGACTTGAGATTTTTCTTATTTCTAATATAGTGTTTACAAGTATAAATTTTCCTATAAGCACTGCATGAGCCCTGCATCCTATACATTTTGATATGTTGTGCTTTGATTTTTGTCTCAAATTACTCTCTAGTTTCCCTTTGATTTTTCTTTTTACCCATTTTTTTATTTAGGAGAGTTGTTTAATTTCCACATATGCATGAATTTTATAAATTTTCTTCTGTTGTTGTGGTCAGAGAACATATTTTCTATTACTTTCTATGGTCTTAGCCTTTTTAAATGTATTAAGACTTGCTTTGTAGCCAAAACTAAACATAAAAATATAGAGAAATAAGTTTTGGAGATTTAACATATAGCATGGTGACTATAGATAACAATACTGTATTGTGTACTTGAAATTTGCTAAGAGGTAGATCCTAAGCATTCTTCTCACAAAAAATCCATAAAGCTAAAAAAGATGAGCAAAAAAAAGCTAACCATGTGAGGTGATGGATATATTAATTAGCTTGATTGTAGTGGCTATTTCACAATATATGTATATCAACTCATCAAGTTGTACACCTTGAGGAGTCATTAGAGCCATAGCCCCTCCCACCCAAAACTGAATTAGAGTGACTCAGATATGAAGACTTTTCAGGTATTGAAAACCTAGGAGTAACTGTGTGGTGAATACTGTCTGTCATCTCTATATATTCCACACTATGAAATAGAAATAATACATGTGCTGGCCTTTTCAGAGATCAAAATTAAATTAGGAAACCAGTAGATCTTCAGATTGTCTTTGGAATAATTTCCAATCATTTCCTTTTGGCATTTAACTTTTTTTCAGCAGACCCTAAATTTGGCTGTGATGGTGTAGAATGCAAGGACATTCCTCACTGTGTTTTCCAAGTAGCCAGATCCCTATCAATGAGGTGAGCTGTTTAAATAAACAAGAACTTTTTTAAAAAATTGAATAATGCAATAGATTTATTGTCATTACCCACTTTAAATGTGCCTTTTGGGTTTTTTTATGCCTGTTAATATTTCGAAAAAGTATATAGTTCCACATGTGTCTTCTCAAGTTAACCAAATTTCTGACCAGGGAAAGCAACACCACAATTAAATTGCAATTTCACTAAAATATCATCTTTTAAGAGGATTTCTGATTGTATGAGTATGGAGCAACAATAAATTTAATGTAAATATCAGTCTGAATGGCTATTCTGTTGATTTATTCATTCAATAAATATTTGTCATACTTTGTGCCAGGTCCTTGCATATAGCAGTGAAAAAGGGACCACTTCCTGCCCCTCAAGGAACTCAAGTGGGGAGAACAAGTACACCAGCAATTACAAAAAATATGAAAGGTTCTATGACTTATACTTTGTATAATCAAGACCAAATGTAGAATTACACTTTCTAGGGTCTTTTTCAAAGAGCCAGAGTAGGTATACAGTATTTTTAAGTCCCCTGTTGGAAGTTCAGAATATATTTTGCCTAGAAATTAGTCCATGTGTAATGATTGGATCACCCAGGCAAGAGACACAAATAATAAAACAAGGTAATAATGCATAGCCCTTAGCTTAGCCAAGAACTTCTCAAACTTTTTGTCTCAGAACCCCTATACATTCTTAAAAATTATTAAGGACCCCCAAAGAGCTTTTGTTTATGTAGGTTCTGTCTACCAATATTTAAAGCTTAATAAATATTAAAGAAAAATTAAATATGCATTTGTTTATTTTAATATTAATTAATTTATTAGTTTATTTAAATATAAAAAACCATTATATAACTTACATACTTTATGAAAATGACTGTATTTTCCAAATCAAATAAAAAAGTGAGTAGAATAGCATTATTTTATATTTCAAATCTCTTTTATATTTGTCTTAATAGATGATAACTGGATTTATATCTGTTTCTGCGTTTAATCTTTTGTGCTACACCATTTTGGTTAAAGTATATGAAGAAAATCTGGCCTCAAACAAGTATATGGTTGGACAAGAGAGGGGTATTTAAGAGCTTTTTCAGATGATTATGGGTATTTGATACTACATCAAAATTTTAGAAGTGCTAAGTTTTTTAAAGGTTAGTTGCAGTGTGGAATCTGAAATGATATCAATGATCTTTTCATATCCTATTACATCAAAATCTTTTGGTATGTCTTGTATTTTGAATGGATCTTTTGCCCCTGCATGATTTTGTATTCATTGGTCATTTGGAAAATATTGGTCACTAAGTTATGCATATCTCCCAAAAGTTGACACATTTCATTATATAGTATCAAAAAAATGACATTTTAAAAAGTCACTGCTAATTTTCTCAGGAAAGTTCTGAAATACTGGTAAGCTGTCAAGGTCACAAATGGTGCATGCAAGTTTTCTATAATTCTGATTTTCACTTGATTAGAGGCTTTCTGGGTTCCAGGTCAGTGATGGAGGTGCCCATAATGCAGTGCAGGGTGTGGAGGCAAGGGTTTAAAGGAATGAGGAGTTGTGGGTGGTGAGGGCCTCTTGTTGATGTAAGCTTCCCAGGACTGTTTCTCAGGCTGGGCCATCTCTCTGTTACCTTTTTTCATCTGTGGACCCCTGAAGATTGGCTTGCCTTTCTATTGCCACCATTAGTTAACAAGTGCAGCCTTACCATAAAGCCTTAATATATTCTGGGATGCTGTATATGGAGGCAGTCTGTGGGGTGCTTTGTGGGGGTCCTTCCAACCTACTCAGCTGTACAAGATGTAAGCCACCGTGCCATCATATGATAAATCCTAAGGCAGGATTTTGGGAGAACCAAAGTTTTTCCTATTCGTTGCTTCTGACCAAAGTTTTTCTTCTTTCCTGACTCACTATTAAAAAGGATGTTTTCTCACAGCCTCTCCTCTTATCCTTTAGGCAATCAATAAAGTTTTTCGTTTTTTCTGAAGTTTCTTTTTTTTTTTTTTTCCTCTCTAGAAAACGGATAAAATAGAGATAAAAGGTTCCTTTTTACACTCTAATAGGGATGGTAAGGTCTTATATAATGTTGACCTTTGGTTCCACAAAAAAAAAAAAAAGAAAAGAAAAGAAAAAAGAAAGAAAGTTAAGCTTTCTTTAAGGGGGCTAACAAAATTTAGTGGCTTTCCTAGAATTTTCATCACAAGAGACAGGAGGGCCTCTTTGGGAGAGGGAGAGAGAAGGATATAGAATAGCAGTCTGAGGAACTAAAGACCTGTTTGTGAGATCAGCATTAACAGTAGTGATATAGGCAGACTGTAGAATTGGATTACACTCTTCTCTATTTTTTTCTCTATGTCACTGCTGCTTACTAGATTGATACTACAGTAAAAAAGTAGGGATCAAGGATAAAGGACCTCTTAGTAAGTAATCAGGTTCTAGAAGTTTCCACCATGCTCCAGTATGAGGGGTCTTCAAAAGATTCATAGAAAATGCATATTATGAAAAACTGTGCATGGATTGAAAAAATTTTTTTGCTCCAAAATGAACCTGTACTCACCTGTTATGATATGTCTGAACAAGATCTAGTTTGAGGTACTAGGAGGGATAAGACATAAGTTTGAAAAGAGACCCTATCAGCACAACATAAATTCTGCTAAAATTGAAGCAAGAACAAACATCAAATTTATGGCAAAGCTTGGATAGAAGAATGGTGAAATCACTGATGCTTTATAAAAAGTTTATGGGGGCAAAGCCCCAAAGAAATTAGCAGCTTACAGACGGATAACTGGTTTTACAAAGTATGAGATGAGGTTGAAGATGAAGCCTGCAGCAGCAGACCATCCATATCAATTTGAGGGGAAAAAATGAATCTTCTTGTTGTTTTTTTAATGAGGTATTTTATTTTACTTTTTTCATCTTATTTTTTTATTGGCGACTGGCCGATAAGAGGAACCAAACCCTTGACCTTGGTGTTACAAGGCTGTGCTCTAACCAATTGAGCTAACTGGCTGCCCCTGAATCTTAGGACTGATGATTAAAAGCAGAAACAATAGCCAACACCACAGACATTTCAGTTGGCTCAGTTTACACAATTCTGGCTCAAAAATCACAGTTGAGCAAACTTTCTGCTCCATGGGTGCCAAAACTGTTGTGCCCAGGTCAGCTGCAGACAAGAGCAGAGTTTTAAATAAAAATTTTAAACAAGTGTGATCAAGATCCTGAAGCATTTCTTTGAAGAATTGTGACAGGAGATGAAACTTGGCTTTACCAGTATTATCCTGAAGATGAAGCACAACCAAAACCATAGTTATCAGGAGATGGAAGTGTTCCAGTCAAACAAAAATGGACTAGTCAAGGGCGAAGGTCATGGAAATAGTTTTTTGGGATGTTCAAGTCATTTTGCTTGCTTTCTGGAGTGCCAGAGAATGATATCTGCTTGCTCTGACAGTGTTTTGAGAAAATTAGCCAAAGCCTTATCAGAAAAATGCCCAGGAAAGCTTCAGCAGAGAGTCCTTCTCCACCATGACAATGCTACTGCTCATTCTCTCATCAAACAGGGGCTATTTTGCAAGAGTTTCAATGGGAAGTCATTAGGCATCCATCTTATGGTCCTGATTTGGCTCTTTGACTTTTTTTTTGTTTCCTACTCTTAAAAAAATCTTTGAAGGGCACCCATTTTTCTTCAGTTAATAATGTAAAAAAGGCTGCATTGACATGGTTTAATTCCTAGGACCCTTAGTTCTTTAGGGATGGACTAAATGGCTTGTGTCATCACTCACAAAAGTGTCTTGAACTTGATGGGGTGTATGTTGGTGTTGAGAAATAAAGTATATATTTTTTATTTTTATTTTTATTTCATTTTTCCATGAACCTTTTGTAGTTCTCTCATATACTCCAGGGAGATTTTGTTTAGATTTTCTAAAATTATCCCTTCTTTACTCTAAAACCTAGAGTTCACGATAGAGATCAGTATATTCCAAAATCTGTCAGTCCAAGGCACTATATAGTGCCATGACTGAGACATACTAGGAAGTTCCAGTGTCCTCCATGAGTCACTAGAGATGCTAGAACATGCTATACTTACCACAACCTTGTAAAAGGCCTATAGAGCTGCTCGAAGTATGATCCATGGAGCAAGAGCAATGGCATCATCTAGAAGCTTAGTAGAAATGCAGAATCTCAGGGTTCACACTCATACCAACTCACAGATCCCCAGGTGGTTCATAAACACATTAAAGTGTGAGAAGCACTGTTGAAGAAGGTGTGTGTTACATCTTTCACCCTCATTAATTTCTATTTATCAATCACAGACCAAAAGTTTATGATTGGCTTTAAATGATAGCTATTTTGTTATTGTTATAAAAAATTATATTTTATTATTATAAAAATGATTGCATTGCCTGAAGGAAAGACAGACTAGTAAAAACTATTGTGGGAAACTAATATATGAGGGTACTTCAAAATGTTCACAGAAAGGTTTGTGTTATCTTTTAATTCTATTTTTCCATGAACTTTTTTTGTTGTTGTTTGTTTTTTATTATTACTTTTTTTCATGAACTTTTTGAAGTACCCTCATATTTGTTTTATTTTCTAACATAGTCCTTGCACAGACTTAGAATGAGATTTAACAGATCATTTATCTGACTAGTAGGCAACATATCAATACAGAGACCTATGATTATACCTTGTCAGAACAAATGGCTTTGCTTTTCATTCAGTTCCCCATGAAGGTTAACTTAGGGAAGATCTAGAACAATGATTCTTGAAGTATAGTCCTTGGACCATCAGTATCCACATCACCTGGGAACTTGTTAAAAATGCAAATGCTTGGGCCCTGTTGAATCAGAGGCTGTATTTTAACAAGCCCTCAGGTAATCGTGAAGCATGCCGGAGTTGGAGACCCATTGGTTTTGAGCCGTTATTATCTCCTGATACCTATGAGGTTGCGGCTTTTTTTCTCTGGTGTCTATAGTAAACTTCTCTAACTGACAGATTTAGTAACAAAATTAGCCTCTTCCCACATTTTCATGTAGGAAAATCTAGGTGTCCGCACTAGGTAATACCAAAGGAATTATTATAGCAAGATGTTCTCATGGATATACAATTAAAAATACTCTAGCATTACTATGGTAGAACTTGATATAATCAGTACCTTTATCAGCACCGCACTCTCCCGAGTGAGCCACGGGCCGGCCCTAATCAGTACCTTTAGATAAATAAAAGAAATTAATGCCCGGCTAAAGAATCATGCTTACTTTTCCCTAAAGTTAGTTAAAATTCTGACATCATGGTGTGCCCAGGTGGCTTTTTTTTTTTTTTTGGACACTCAATAAAATTTACTCACATTAATATCTAACACTGATTAGCCACATTGCACAGAAATTGCTGATTTTTGAATCTCAGCACATTAAAATTAAAGTCTCTTCTTGTTAAATACAAAAAAAGAAGTAGTGGAAAATGGATAAAATCTGAATAAAGTCAAAAGTTTATTTAATAATAATGTACCAATGTTGGTTCTTAGTTTTGAAAAATGTACTATGGCAGTGTAAGATGTTAACATTCAGGGAAACTTTGTGAGGGTGTATAGGAATTCTGTGTATTATTTTTGCATCTTTTCCATAAATCTGAAATTATTCCAAAATAAAAAATTACTTTAAAAAAGTTTTTCTTTGATCCTTCACTTAACAAAGCCCTTGAGGTATTACAAGGTAAAAGAAATTAAAGAACTGCTGTATACCAACTCAGGCTGCCTGTTTGTGTGTAGACCAACAGTCGTTTAATTTGTTGTGTTGGGATGCCTACAAAGCTAAGTAACAAAACACATTTACTAAATATGTAGGACAGATAGTTAAAGCAGGGAAGGTGCTTTCTTTACTCTCCATTCCTTGAACTTTTATGTATAGTTTCTACTCAAGTACTTTGCACTTGGTGATATGTTGTTTTAATAATAATCCTTAAATCATTTCAT
Organism: Cynocephalus volans; assembly: GCF_027409185.1. Taxonomy (NCBI): domain Eukaryota; kingdom Metazoa; phylum Chordata; class Mammalia; order Dermoptera; family Cynocephalidae; genus Cynocephalus; species Cynocephalus volans. The sequence goes on along the minus strand of NC_084467.1, from coordinate 73,820,627 downwards.
GGGTGACTGTTCCCATCCACCCCCGCCCTCCTCCAGAGCACTTAATGCAGTGTGCTGCAGGAAATAGGCATTCAGAGAGCTCACATCTCTCTGACTAACTGACTGACTCAATGTGCTACCTGTAATTATATTTTAAAATTTAATCAGGGCAGTTCTAGGAACTCGAGGGGATAAAGTAAAAATCAACTATTCAAGTTAGGTTTGCATAAATTGCCTAGAGTGAATAGACTTCATCAAAACTTGTCAAAATGCAGAATTTCTAAGTGGAAACCAGAATATCAAAAATTTAAATCATCCATATGAAATACACTCATGACTGAGGTGAATAGTTCGTGGTGAAGTTAACATTTCTAGAATAAATTTTGGGCTAACAAATGATCCATGGAGCATTTACCAGTCTTACTTCTCTCAGGCTTTTTGATTCATTTTATTTTATTTTTTAAGATAATCAAGAATCATAAATATTATCTTGCTGTGGCTGTTGTTCTGTCTTGAGAAATTCTGAAAAAGGCCTGTAACAGAAAGAACCATTTATTTCCGTGATCTTCCTCAGTAGTACCTATGTGAACTAAAGCCAAGGCTACTTAATGATGCCGAGAATTATGATACATCTAACATTAGAGATTCTCAAAGTGTTTACAATATATCATCTCAGTCCTTCTAAAATTCCTATAAAATAGATGCAAGGCAGGAATTATCATTTTTCCAGTGGGAAAATGGAAATTCAAAGAGATTAAAACATCCAGATTAAACTACAAATTGTAATTCTTATGCCATTGTTCTTTCAACTAATCATTCTCTTAGATCCCTATTACTTAAGTCATTAGATGAACACAACCCCATATATGTGCATGTAACTCATTTTCTTTTCTTGACTGTGCAGTGTATATTCAGAAACAAAGCACTTGATGAAGTGTGATATGGTAAAAGGCAGATGCATGAAGTTTGCAGCTGTGAATGTAAGGGCAATATTTGTTTTTTGTTTAACTATTTCAACTCATGTTTCATATCATGGAGATGGTAGAGCTTGATACAGTTTTGGCAAAATGAATATAAGAAAAAAATAATATATTTAGTGTATCACTTCCCATTTCTGTAATTAGGGAGACTTACTTTAGGGCTTCCCAATTATATAAAGTGGCAAAAAGTTATCTTTATGATTTTCTGAAGGGAGATAAGAAATTGAAAATTATTTGGTTGACACAATTGCAAAATTGTTGGTAAGAAGCCAGGAGAATTACTGATTTTTTTTCCAGGTTTCTTTCTCAGGAATAAAATAGTTTTCAAAACCTCAATGACATTTTACATTCTAATCATTCACAGGGAGGTCGATATTTGAGCCGATTAAAGGAGGTTTACCATTTGAACTGGTAGAAAAGTGCCTTCTAGCCTTAGACAAAATGAAGATGTAACCTAATATACTTCACATATATGATGTAAGATGCCATCTATTTTATATTTTATCTCCAATCTAGCATGACCATTTCTGCATTTGTTGTGAATCTGACATCTAACATAGAGAGGTCATAAGGTTTGTTGTTCTAGATGGGAGATATTGTGTGTAATCTTTTCCAGAGGCACATTCCATTATCGTATCCCACATTTAAATTAAGGAGCCATGGTGGTGATACACAGGCATCTTCATTAAAGATGGAAGTCTCCCTAAACTTGGAATTGTGTTTAATGAATATAGCACATTTCGTTCATATAAACTATTAAGATTATTCAAGTGCTCATTTATTCATCCATACTACAAATATTTCTGAGCACTCACAACCAGACAAAGACCTTGTGAAGAAGACAAAGAAACAAGCAACGTAATATCTAATGACAAGCCTAAATGTACAAACATGAAATCTTAGATTTCAATCCAGGCATTAATTACACTGGTAAAGAACAGTATTGCGGGAGTCAGAAGATTGTACCTACTAGTAAGTGCTCAGTAAATGCTGTGATATTAAGTAAAGAGAGATCCCTTTGTTTTGGAAGGAATGTATTATAATGGGTAAGAACACAGGTTTTAGAGTCGGTCAGATCTGGGTTCCAGTCCCAGCTCACCCCTGTGAGCTGTGTGATCTTGGGCAAGTCCCTTAACTTCTCTAGGCCTTTTTCCTACTTCTGTAAAGAAACATCGATAATAAAAACACTTAGCTCATGGGGTTCTGATGATTAGATGAGATTGAAATTCACAAAACAGCTCTTAGCACAAACTGTCTAGCACTGAGTATGCTCTCATTAAGTACCTCCTATTATTAGTAGTCTATTATTATAATCAGAAGATTTCTAAGAGAATACAAGAACTAAGGTGAACCTGCCCAGTGTTTGAGCTGAATGCAAGCCCTAACTCATTTTTTGCTGTTACTAGAATAAGAGAAGATAAGTGATGCCTCTGTTGGAGATCTACTCAATTACTTTGGGTAAATGCATATAAATTCATTTATTTATTCATTCGTTTATTTATTCATCAAATATTTCTTATGCACCTTCTCATTTCTGGCTACTGTGCTAGTTATCAGGAACAAAGGTAAGTACAAACACTCAGGCCCATCTTTCAGACGAATGGAGAAGACAGACATTTAATAAATGACTACATAATATACATAGTTACGACAATGGGTGTTATGAAAGAATATACTGTACTCTAAGAGTATGTAACAAGGGATACCTTCATAGTTCAGGGAAGACTTTCCTGAGAAAGTGACTTATAAGTTGAAATCTAATGGACTGGGAAGTAGGGAGGGAGGAGTGGGGAAGGGTATTTAGGCAAGGGGAGCAGCATAGAGAAGGCTGAACTTGGTGTGCCGGAGGCCTTGAGAAACCAGTGTGGATGGAAGCAGAGAGAGGGGAGGTGGCTCCATGAGACTGTTGGCAGGGCTTTGGGGGTAATGGTAGGATTTAAATCTTTTTTCTAGATGTATTAATGGTAAGACAATAAAGGTTTAAGTAGAGACATGCTGTGATCAGATCCATGTTTTGAAAGAGCAGTATTCCATGTTACTGACTACCCCATGGGGTGTGGGGAAATAATTAAGTGAATTGGTATTCCAACCCTAGGGAAGAATGTAGTTGTGGCTGGAAGGTCAAAAAACAATGGAATGCCCATTGCAATGTTACTGTACACAGAAGGGGTGCATGAACGTCCTGGAGGTGATGCCACTGTTACAATATCTCATCAATGTACACTCAAAGAGCAGTTGAAGAATCATACAGTTCTTGTAGGTATTGTCATACCCAATGCAAGCATTCCAAATCTAATCAATGCAGATATGATCAAGGAAGGAGCAGCAGTCATCAATGTGGGAATAAATTGAGTTCAAGGTCCCATAACTGCTAAAGCCAAGTTGGTTGGAGATGTAGATTTTGTTTATTTTTGGCAGCTGGCTGTTTAGGGGATCTAAACCCTAGACTTTGGTTGTTACCAGTACCACACTCAAACTGAGTAAGCTAACCAGCCAGCCCTGGAAATGTGGATTTTGAAGGAGTCAGGAAAAAAGCCAGTTACATCACTCCAGTTCCTGGAGGTGTTGGTCCCATGGCAGTGGCGATGCTAATGAAGAATACCATTATTGCTGCAAAAAAAGTGCTAAAGTATGAAAAGCGGGAAGTGTGGCAGTCTAAGGAACTTGAAGTGGCCACTAATTAACTGTTGTGTCTCTGTCACAAAAAGAACTCCAAGCCAGTTCAAAAAGCAAAGCAGGGCAATATTTATTCTACTGAAATGATTTAAAATGATGCTTTGTGTTTATTGAAAGTTTAAATGGGTGCGTGTTTGTGCACATGGCCTGGTGAGTACCTCACCAGGGAGCACACCAGTGTCATGCTGGATCATGTGATCTAGCCAGGAGCAGCCATTAACCTAGTGATTAACATGGGAGACACTGTCACATTGAAAATGGATGCTTAACTTTGTCAAGCCACTTTGGTTAAAAATTTGCCTTTTCTAGAACTGCATTTCTCAAGTGCTATTCCAGTAAGAGTTGATACTCATTTTAGGTTCCAAACCTTTTGAGTTGAACTAGTCAAACAAAAGAAAAAATGTTTCTAGAGAAAATCAGGAGAAGGCGAAATGGTAGTAATTGAGCAGAAAAAAATTACCCGAGTTTATATACATATTGATTGATAACCAGATTTATCTAAATAGAACTGAATTGGCTAGGATGAAGAAAAACTACATGTTAGCCATATTCCCTAGCTGTCTTTTTGTGGCATAGTCACTGCAAAAATGTTAATGTTTAGGGTTGTTCCATTTGCTATTTGCTCTCATTTTATGTGTGTTACCCTTCAGTGAGGTCTCCCATTTTAGTTTTCTAGGATTGAAAGGCTTGTTTTATAAGTTATTCATGTATATTGTCATATTTGGCTTTTGCTATATACTTAAATTTCATTGTTAAATTTTTGTATTGTTAGAGGGTGTCTGTATGCTTTTTTTGGTATATTTTGAAACCTATTTTTGTAAAACAAAACTTCGGCTTGGTAATCATTAAGGCAGTTTGTAAAAATATGCAACCAACTTTTCCACCAAAGAATTGCCAAAAGCAGCCTGCTTTTCTCTGATGTAACCTGTTGGCCTTCCTGAAAGATTTTCAAGAGCTGGAGTTGATATTGAATTTAATCAATCAAACTTTCTGATTTAAATTGTTTTTTGGTTTTTTGTTTTGTTTTTTTGTCTGTCATAAAATACATCTGTCTGGTGTGAAATGTTTCTTTTCTTTTTTTTGGATGTCAATCCACCTTTATTGGAAGAAACCCTGCACTGTAATTGTTTTAAATAATGCACGCCCTGCCCCACCCCAGTGCCTGGTGGGCTCAGATGATCATCTCCAGCTGCCTGGCATACCTGATGACCTGTTTGGTCAGTTTGGTGGAGGGGATGTTGGTGTCTTCAGGCTTCTGTTGCTGGCTGGCAAAACTGCAGTTGTTGTTGGGGTCCAGGTCCCAACCTTGCTTCTTTGTGTAGTCCGTCACCCTTTTGGGGTGTGTTGAAGAAGAAGATCTGGGTGGCCTCAGTGAAAAGAATTTTCTCATAAGCCTTCTCCATGCATCCAGCAATCTCGTCCTTTATAGTGTCAAGCAGGATTTCCATGAAGAAGGTATAGCTCTAGGTGGGGATGTTACCTTTGGCTAGAAACACCTTGTTGTAGGTGCCCTCCATCAAGTATTGCTTGAGAGACATCAGGGTGCTTGATGTGGACACTGGTCTGGTTGTCCTTGGCAGGCAGCCATTCCAACTGTGTGGAACTCAGCGACCCAGTTCTGGGAGAGCAGGAAGAGGAGGTTGAGGCCCAAGAACGGGTGCATGTAGGCTGATTTGAGGAGTTGCTCCTTGTCATCAAAGTAGTAGCATTTCAGCTGGGCCATGTAGCACTGAAAGGAGGGGATGTCCTTGCTTAGGATGCTCCACTGGGCCCCAATCTCCAGTATGTCATGGTGAGAATGAGCTGCTGTTTGGTCAGCTTGGTCCCTGTGGTTGGCAGAAAGTTGAGCTCCAGCAAAACCAGCTTGAGGCAGCCCAGCTCTTCTCTGCACTTGCTAAGATCAGGGCTTTTATGATTCTACTTCCCCTTGAGTTGCTTGTACATGCCATCAGGACCGCACCTGAGGCCACAGCTGGCCCAGAGCTCTAGAGCCTGCCACCTCATTTACTGCTGCAGTCATCATCTTCCATGATGCAGCAAACCGCCTGCCTGATTTATGGCAGCCTGAAGTGAGTTTCTCAAAAAAATAAATAAATAAATAAGACAGAGAGTAGACAAATCCCTCATAAGCTTGTCTGTGGAAGGGAGGACAGAGATAAGGTGGTAGTGATATAGGAGGTGCTCAGTTTCCCTGGGTTCAGCTTTCAGGACATACCTCTGAGTTTCCAGCCACTCCCTAAGGTCTCAGACCCCCTTGTCTAGGCTTTCCCCTAGAGGAAAGTTACCGTTGCCAGTTAGACCTATTTGCAGCACCAACATGGGAAAAATGAGACCACAAAGGACTGGCTTATGCAAATGCAGTGGCAGGGCCTGCTCAATAGAGAAGGGTTATATAACCCTGTTGAATGACCTTCTTCTAGAGGTGCTAGAGAGCACAGAATATTCTTGAATATGCCTGGTGCATGTGCCAAGACTTGACCAATGAACATGCTCCAGGAAGAGACCAACTGGGCATGTACAAGACTAATGTTACATAACCGGGAACCACCCCCTTAATTGAATATTCATTAGGTGGTGAAACTATAAAAGCTGAATCCCAGCAGAAGGCAGGGTTGTTGCTCACTTTCCTGGAGGCAACTGGCTCTTTGCTGGCTGAGGTGTGTATAATTTGTATTGAACTTACTTTCAGCAAGCAGCTGCTCTCTCTCTTGAGCCAACCTGTATTCTGTACTGAACTTGAAGTGTGCATTTCTTGCTTTTGTGTAAAACTTGGTGTGGGCCCTGCTCAGTCTCTGGAGCTAGGCCACACTCTCTCTGGGGAACCTGTATTTCTTATCTGTTATATTAAATTTGTTCTCACTTTCTACTGTGACTCTGCCGTTGAATTCTTCCCTGTGGTGGAGTCTAGAACCTGGTAAGAGGACTGGGTGGGTTGAGGCCAACTATTGTCACCCCCCTCAACCCTCCCTCTGACATCAGTAGTAAGAGAAGACAGTGAGGTCGAGGGAGTATGTTTTAGAGGTGAAGAGACTGAATATGTTTGAAAGCTGATGGGAAGAATCCAGTACAGAAAGTGATTAGGAATTGAACACACAAGGGAGAAGGCAGTTAGGGTGTGACCCAGAGCACAGTAAGAGAAACTGGCCTTAAACAGGAAAAAGGAAAGCAAGAAATTGGTTCCATTTTATGCAGGCTTCAGTTTGTGGAAATTGAGGGAGGTTCCGACCCTTTTGTGTAGTAGAGGCGACATTATAGGGGGAGATTTTAGCTATAGTAAAAACAAAGAATATTAACTATTACTGCTTTATCATCATCTTAGAAGCCTTTAGATTTCAAATTCCATTTGACCTAAGACATTTTCCAAGGTAAATAGGTTTGGACTCTCTGATACATTGTTAGTAAATCTTAGAGCTCTGATCCCAGGAAATAAGACTGACTGAAAATATGAATACTGATTCATGAATTAACTGGATTCACTAATTAGTTATAATTCTCCAAGCTAGGTGGGGTAAAATTGTTTTTCACAAAGTTTAAGGTTTTTTTTAACTGCTGCCTTCTTCCCAAACTAAAAGGCAGCCTTTTCTCTCGTGGCCACCTCCAATTAAGTAACCTCTTTTGACTCATATTTAATTATTTTTCACTTACTAAGCTCTTACGCGAGAAAGTATGTTCAAGTGTGGCTGGGTCGATTCAGATTTCTATTTACCCTATTACCCCCCTTCATTTATCAGTTCCCTAAGGGTCATTCTCTATTGCAGCAGTTTGAATTGTTTCTTATATCCTGAGAGAACCTGGATCCTACTATGATGGAAACAAATAAACTCCTGTTTACATGTGCATTCTGTTTTTATACTTCTCTTTTACTGTATTGTAATAACCAAAAAAATTGTGGTCATATGGCAAGGAATACATTTTATTGCAATAATAATGGCAGCTAACATTTACTTAGCACTTTTTACAAGCCAAGCAATGTTCTAAGGGCTTTACTTCTATGACTCATTTAATTCTCTCAACAATCCAAGGCGTTGGGTGCTATTATTGACCTCTTTTTTATAGATTAGGCAACTGAGGCACAGAGTGGTTAAATATGTTGCCCAGAGTCACCCAACCAGAGCCAGGATCCACACCAAAGCAGTCTGACTCTTGATCCCACATTCCTAAGGGCTATACTATAAAATTATTTACCATATAAAACCCATTATTTCATTAGTAATTAAACATATGATAATATTTTTGAGTATAAGTTTTACCACTACATAACTGAAATGAAGGTAAATAAAAATTTGCAGAAGTAATATTGGCAAATAAGGGAGGCAGAAAATGTTGCATTACACTTGCAAATGGACATGGGGATTACTTAAGGAGAGTGAATATTTGGAGAGTCTAATGAAACCTTGTGTCCTACCTAGACCATTCTTCCCTCCACACTGGTATACCTCTAGTAGAGAACTACTGCTTTAGTAAACATTCTGCATGACTCCCTACACCTGCTGTATATGATTCTAAAAAGAGTGGGCCCTGAGGACTGTTGGTGTGTGATTGGAAAGTTCATTAGTTTATTTACTTATTCAAAAACTATTTGTTCAGAACCTGCCCCCCAAAGCTCCCAGATCTGTAGGGGAGACAAATATGAAAACACATAATTACAACACAGTAAAATCAAAAATAAAGGCATGTGCAGGATATACAGTGGAGATACTGAGATGAAGCGGGGAAGTGGTGGGTGAAAGGATGTTAGGAGAAGAGGGTACTCTAGAGGCATTCCTAAAAAGGAGGTGTTTGAATTTGGTGAGTGAGTTCTGCAGGCAGACAAGGAATAGGGAAAGACATTCCAAGCAGAGGGAGTGGCATGTGTAAAGACTCATGGATATGAAATAGGATCATGTGTTCAAGGAATTGCAAGTCTGTTGATATCATGTGGACATAGGTGCAGGGAAGGAAGGGAATTGAAAATGAAGCTGGTCAAGTAGCAGGGATTACAAGAATATGAAGGAATAAGGGGCTTTATTAGAGGGAATGGTGAGCCAATGAATAGCTATAAGCAGGGGAGTGACACAGTGAATTTAGTGCTCAGACAAATTAAACTCCACATCTTCTATTCGATTATCACACGTGAGCAACGTATTAAAAAGTAATTAAGCATATGATATTTTTATATCTCTGAAGTGACCATCTATAGTGGGCATATTTTTTTATGGTTTCCCAGCATTCCTTCTTTCTTTTTCTTTCCTTTTCTTTTCCCCTTCCTTCCTTCCTTCCTTCCTTCCTTCCTTCCTTCCTTCCTTCCTTCCTTCCTTCCTTCCTTCCTTCCTTCCTTCCTTCCTTCCTTCCTTCCTTCCTTCCTTCCTTCCTTCCTTCCTTCCTTCCTTCCTTCCTTCCTTCCTTCCTTCCTTCCTTCCTTCCTTTTTTGTAATAGCACTTGTTTTTCCTTTGTGGGATTACCTCTACCCCAATGCCTACAGTCTCCTGCAACTATCAAACAAGTTGTCTTATTCTCCTTGGCTGAAGGTTGGGCAAGTGATCTGAGCAAGGCTCCTCCAGACTCCATGAATTTAAATTTTGTGAGGAGTGACTCAAGGATGGAAAAAGATTGGATTTGATTCATCTCTTGTCAGTGTCCTGAAGGAGTATCCCTGTACTTCCTGTTACCCAAGTTACCAAAGTTACTTCAGTTCTCCCCTTTCTGGAAATAGGTGTTCCCAGATTGCCTTTGATTCCCTGAACTTCTCCATAAACTTCCTGTAAATTCCATTTTTGCTTGAGATAACAAATTCTGTTCAAACCAGGTACAGTTCGCTTCTAAGCTAAGAACCTTAATTTATATATCACCTGGGGGAATGATCTGCTTACTATTACCTGCTAAAATTAGCTGGAAATGTTGTCCTAGGGTTATTGTTCTCCTACCAGCCAAGAGACAGCAGAAAGCCCTTTTCCCTCTGGGTCTCAATGCCCTACCAGTGTACTGGCAAGGAATGGCCTTAGGTTTGCTTTGCTCTCAGAATCTGCAGTACTTCCTCACACTTCTCTTCTCCCCTCAGCCACGAACCTGGAAAAGAGAAATCTCTAGTTGTGAAAGTCTTTTTCACTTTATATTTTTGGCCAAGACACTTTTTCTATGTTTGTCATAGAAATTCATACCCTTTGCAAAAACAACTTTGTTCTCCTAAGATCTTGGAAGAATAATGAAAAAGACTTGTAGGTCTCTTCTGCTTGCCAGCTTGTCTCAAAGCCACTTAGAGGCCATAAACACATAATTACCTATGTGCTTAATTTGGGAGGCAGGTTGAATATAGAAGAAAAATGAAAAGGCACAAGGGAGGAAAAGAAAACAGGTTATCACTTTGAAATACCCCAGTAGTTTAGTAATAAAAATAAGGGACATATTTATTTCAACATATTTTTATTATCATTCTTTATAACTTTTTTATATTTTATTTTATAGTTTACTCACAGATGGAGAGTTATAAATTTATTACTAGATACATTGGGTTGTTTTCCTGGGTATATAGTGGCTCTTTTTAGTCATGGTAATGCCAGCAATGATTATGCTTGTGTCCAAAGGTGAACAATCTTCCTGCATGTTCCAAATCATCTGAAAGAGCTGTCGGAAGCCATACTTAACCATCAGAATGTTTGGGACGCAGCCTCTTCATCTCCAACACTGGCTTTTGAGTCACTGGCTAGGTGTTGTCATTTAGTCATCTTTTTCATGCACACCTTCTGACGTCTGGTATGCCAAGCTTCCTGTATGCTTTCATGTAGTATTGAATCCAGATGGAGAAATGTATTGGGGTGCAATAAATGACTATGAGTACTTTAATGTGTCTCCTGTTTGGAATTCGTAGTGGTTTCTTTCCTAAATCTCCATCTCCACCTCATTCTGAAACCATTTTCACCAGGTTAAATAGACATTCTGATAGAACCAGGGCTCAAGGGAGATGAAATGGTGCCTCCTCTAATCCTGACCACACTGTCATTCTCCCTTCTCACATCATTTCTTTTTTGCCACAGAAACTTGGAGCTTTGTGGTACAGAGAAGACTGAGGCAAAAAGGAAGAGTGAAGGCACCAAAAGGGGAAAAAGTCAGTAAAGGAAGCTGGAGAGAAGATTGAACATTTGAAAGAGAAGGAGGAATCAGTACCCTTAAAACATTTTGAAATATTTGCTGCCATTTTTAATGCTATTGTTGATTTCCCTTATAAACAAAAACAAAGGATTAGAATTAGTGAACAGAATATTCACAAGTGTCACTTCCGTCTGCTCTCCGCAGACATCTGTACCCCCTCCCGCCAGCTCCCCTCATCGCCCTTTCCCCAAGCCTTTCTAACAGAGGATGTTTCAGCTACGTATGTTGTGTTAGAGGCCATTTCACTAAATTACAATGGTCTTGAATATGTATGTCCTTTCAACATGTGTCTTAGGCTCTTGTTCATTATTATTAATTAAGCAGAGGACTGCTTCTAACTGCTTTTACTAAGTAGTGAAGTTTTCCCTCTTCCATAAACTGCCTGAGAGGACAACCAAAGACAGGAATCAAGATTTGAATCCACCTCTTACTGCTATCCTCAGGATGAAGGTAGCTTCTATTCTGGATCTCATAGAGCCACTTTCTATTCTTGCTCATGTTTATATTTTATTTTATGTGATTTCTTTTTATCTGTATGTTTTTCGTAGTATTTGAAAACTTGTGTGTGGCTTCAACCTTTTTCTTTGGATGAATGTAGCTGATAGTAATATAAATGGTAGTTTGCTCAAGTGATGGCAAGGAAAGCCTGGTTCATTCCTTTTATTATAGGTTTGCCTTCTAAGAGGAGGCTACACTGAGGTGAAGGTAGCATTATGTATAGCAAATGCTTGTGCTGTCTTTTTTCCTTTTTTTTTTCTTTCTTTTTACTTCATGATATAATAATAAACCCCTTTCTTCTTTCATCCAGTCAGCTTAGAAGGGGAGCGTGAAACATGGCTTCATGAAATGATGGCATTTCTTTCTTTGGAGATTTGCTTTAATAATTACCCAGGCTTTGATGTTCATATTTCCATATTTGCTGCCATTCCTTGATGCTGTAGTTGATTTCCCTCATAATCTTTTATCCTCATAACTTTATTTCCCAGAGGCAAAGGACACGCTCTGTACCTGACCGCATTACGAAACACCTGGGTTTGTCTGACCCACCCCTCCACAGGCTGCACCACCCAGGACACTATGAAAATGAAGTTGCTGCTGACTGGAGAACAGCAGTACTGCACTGGGTCCAGATAAACTTCAACCAACATGGAACCCCCAAGGTCAGGCTCTAGAGGGTCATCGATGAAACTCCTCGAAGTAAGTTTTCAGCCAGGTTATTAACTATTTTAGTGTTAGTTTTTGATATACCACTTCACTGGATCTTTAAAATTTTGATGCTCAGCATAGAAGCATGAGGTCTCTAAATGTAAGACTTCACTGAATGAGGGTGATCATTAGAAGGCTTTCCCCTCTTTTCTCTTTGTGAGAGCCTCTTTCTCTTCTGTTGATATTTTACAATCGTGTCTTGGGAGAAATACTTCCTAGGAATTATCTCTATTTTATAGCAGACTGGTCAAAAAGCAAAATGGGACTTGGGAAATGGAGATGAAATTTGAGGATTAATTTTTTAAAAAATATATATTGTCTTGGGTTTTGCATAGCTCACAGCCCATCTTTATAATATAATTGGTCTGATTTCCACAGATTACCCTAAATATTGTTTATCATTCATTCATTCAACAAACAATTGTCAATTGGGCATTTTGAAAATAAAGAGGGAGAGATTTCAACTAGAATACAAGCTCCACGAGCACAGGATTTTTGTCTATTTTATTCACTGCTATATCCCTAGCACTCAGAACAGTGCCTGGAACACAGGTAGCACTCAATAAATATTTGTTAATGAATGAATAAGTGAATGAATATTAGTATGATTTTAAAAAGAGAAATTCATTTTAGAGTAAGAGGTATATTATGTACATTGGATAGGGAATTACGAATATAACTCAGCTGGTTGGAGCACAGCCTTATAACTCCAAGGTCATGGGTTCAGATCCCTGTATCAGTCAGCTGCCCAAAACAAAACAAAAACAAAAGGGAATTGTAAATATAATAAAGCTTATCTTTTTTAGATTGAAACATAATTGATTATACATATTTGTAGGGCACAGAGTTGGCTATCAGTATTTGTGTACAATATGTAATGATCAAATCAGCAGAGTTTAGGAAAGGGCCATAGGAAGACTTGAAGTACCCAAGTGTCAGAGAAGATATACTCCTTTATGTTCAGAGTGGGCAACTATTTTATGTTCCAGATTGTTTTTGCCTCAGAGGCGGCATGTGGTTAATTTTGTCTTTTTTATTTTCACTCTTATTTAGGAGGTAAAAAGACTCTGATCTGTAAAAAAGTGAGTTAGTTCTGTCTGTTAGTCTCTTCTGTGTTCATTTAGTGCCTCTCTCCAAGGAATCCCAAGGTACTGGCCAGGTAGTTGTATTAAACCTCACAGCTTGGCATGGAGGTTGTGAGCAGAGCTAGCCCTTGGGGTGGGCAGTGCATACTTCTGCCCTTAGGCAGAAACTCCTTAGGCAGTGCCAAGCCAACTCTCACTAGAGTTTCCATTTTTCAATTTTATATTTGCTGTTCCCCTATTTCTGTATACTTCTCAGGGCTAGCAGTAAAGTCATGGAGAATTAAAGATGAGCATCTCAGATGTTGGTGGAGGACTTGGCTGTCACTCTTTATTAACCACCTTCTTTCCTGTCTATTTAACTCAGAACATCTTTTTCCTCCTTTGCTCCTCAGTGGCAAAGTCAAAGTGGGCACCCAATGCAGACTCGGCTGAGTGGTCTCCCCTGGTAGGGAGGGCACCATCACCTCCCTTTTGTGGCCTAGGAGCCATGACTTCAGAGTGACCTTTTGGAGATTACACTGTGTCTGGGATGGCAAGACCAGATGTTCTGTCTGAGGCTTTAGCCATTATACTGTGCTATAAAAAGCACGTAACACAGTCTAATACTTTTATGTTGCAGTTGAAGTGTTATGGAATTTCGTTTTATAAGAACTTAAATCCAACACATAAATCTCTCTCAGGTCAGCCAGGTTTTGTGTTTTTTTCGTCTTGTAACTCACTCTGAGTTCATTCAAGGCAAACACTTCCACACTAGCTGATTAGAAAAAACACTGTGGTGTAGTGGGAAAAGCACAAGATTACAAATCAGGACTCAATTCTAGTTTGGACTTTGTTACTGGCCAACTTTTTATCCAGAATGAGATAGACTGACCCTGTGCCTCATTTTCTTGCTTTATGAACTAAGGGAATTAGATGAAATGAACTATAGCAGTGCTTTCAGCCTTAATGTTCTCCTTTTGTCCCTTCTTTTCTACCCTTTTGTATAATGGAATATAAAGAGTTGGAAAGAGCCCTAGCATTGGTTTGGTAAATGTTAGTTAAATCTGAGTTCAATTGAATTTAGCTAACCCACTTAGTTTATAGAGGAGGGAACTATGTGAGCAGAGACAAGTCAAGTTACTCGCCTAGGTCACACAACTAATTAATGGCAGAAACCTGACATTTTTACCATCCATCGTGAGTTTTTTCTCAGAAAAATTTCCCTTGTTACTTTTTGGTGGTAGTGGTAGCTATAAAGGAAGCAGACGTTTTCACAAAAAAATGGAACTCTTATTTCTGCTAATATAGCATTACCTATTATAATAATCACTGAATATTTTGTCCCAAAATGTTGGTGGTCATTGTGCAGAAATATGTGTTGATTGCTTTACAATTAAACACAGACCAGAAACTCCTGGAGAAAAAGACCACCCCTTTAAGAAAGTAACAATTTTCTTTAATTTTTCTTTCTGACTTCACTTTTAAAGTCATGCTGATTGTTCAAATAGTAAAGGAAGTCAGAAAAATCTGTTCAAGCAAGCAAGAACCAGGAGTTCCAGTCCAGCCTCCACATGGGTTTTGGAGAATCTGATGAACTAATAACATAAACTTACCTGAAAATAGTAGTTCTTTTCTTCATATATTACTTCTCTGCTTAGGAATGAGCGTTGTCTAAATATAAACTCATTTTCCTCTCAGAGGCTGGGTTCTTTCTGACTTCCCTATTTCTTTAAACAGTGTCACTGTTCTTTAAATTACTCACACTTCAAACCTTAGTCATCTTTGACTCCTCCCCTTTCTTTGATACATTGAAATGGTTGCTAAACCCCATGGATTCGTCCTTTGTAATATATCTTACATCAGTTTTACTTCTTAATTCCTATTATTTTTCACATACGTCACAAAGTCATATTTTGTGAGTGGTTAGGAACATGGGTTTGGAATCAGGCAGAACTGGGTTTGAGTCCTAACTCTGCCATTTACTACCTATGTCATTGCTTAATCTCTCTGACCTGTACTAACCTTATCTGTAAATTGGGTTAAAATTGTATGGGTTTCAAAGAATTGTGAGAATTAAATGAAATAATGTATGTAAAATACTCAGTAGAGTGCCTAGCATGTAATAAGTGTTCAACACATAATAGTAATTATTTCTATTCACCTCTTCCAATCCATCTTGCTTTCTGCTAGCAGGTTAATCCCCCTAAAGTCTAGCTCTGACATTCTCTCTTCTTTACCCCCAAAAGAGGCATCATTGCAGGGTGGTTAAAAGCTGGCTTCTGCAGCCTGCACTACCTGGGTTACCATTTATGCTGTGTGAGCTTGAACAGTTTCTTAACTTCTCTCTGCATCAGTTTTCTTATCTGTAAGATAGTAATAATAGTATCTACCTCAAAGCTTATGATGAGTTTCATATTATTTAATATTAATAGTTAATATTTTAAAGTATTTAGAGTAGTGCCTGGAATACAATATGTCAATATTAGTGTTTGATAAATAAAAACTACACACTGACTTCTTATATTTGTTGTTTCATAAATACGCTTGGTATTTCTCCGTATTCCTTTGGTCTTGCTGTTCCTTCCACCGGGAATGCAAGGTGGTTTAGTGGAAAGAGTACTTTTAGCCCAGGGAAAGTAGTAGGTTTTACTTATATGCCAACTTTTGATTTATTTTATAGTAGTTACCTGGAGATCTGTGTTACAAAAAATTCTGGGGCTTTGTATGGTTTCATTGGGAAAGATTGGCACATTGTACTTCCCATGGTCCCTGGAAGAAGAAGCAGAGACATATCTCTTTATTTTACCACAATAAAGAAGAAGTCACAATGTTTTCATAATAAAAATAGTGCAGTTTTTAAGGCACAGATAAATTTTCTTAATACCAGGGACTAAAGAAAAGAATTTTCTATGTTTCTATGTAAATTATCAGTAACATTCTTCTAATTGCTTTATGTACTTGAATTCACTTATTCCTCACAGCATTCTCTGAGGTGGGTACTATTATTGCCTTCATTTCCTTTTTTACTAATGAGGAAACACAGGCACAAGGAGGTTAAGTAACTTCAGTAAGATCGTGTAATTAATAAATGGTAGAGCTGGGATTTGAAACCTGGGCAGTCTAGTCCTAAAGTCTATACTTTTAGCCACTATACTGAACCTGATTCTAGGTAGCACAAGTCCTTGGGTTACTTCTTAGGTAAGTTTAATTTAGTTTTAAAGTAAGGTACCTCAATGCAATTTGAGGAAATTCTATTCAATACTTTCAAAGAATTAATTCTACAACGGCACAAATTACTGTTCAAATGTGTATCTCTCTGATGGTTTGGCTTAATCCAGCAATAAAATTAAGAATGTCTTGAGCAGTAGGTTCAAACCACTTCCTGTTCTAGGGCTATATAGAAGTGTTTGTGGGGTCTGAGGACTAGTGGTAGTGGGTGTGAAAGAGGCTCTGAGCTTCTACTCCCAATTCAACCAGGAAGCCTTGTTTTAATGTTTAAAAAGTTGGGTTCTAAATAGGACTTATTTTGAAGAAAGAAATCTCTGCCTTTCAAAGTGTTTGAACACCAACGTCAAGAGTTCGGATCCCCACACTGGCCAGCCACCAAAGGGGAAAAAAAAAGTGTATGAAAAAATCACTGATCTAGAAACGAAAAACAAACAAAGAAACTTTTTTTAAAAAGGGAACAAATGGGCCGGCCCGTGGCTCACTTGGGAGAGTGTGGTGCTGATAACACCAAGGCCACAGGTTTGGATCCCTGTAGGCAGATGGCCGGTTAGCTCACTCAGAGCATGGTGTTGACAACCCCAAGTCAAGGGTTAAGATCCCCTTACTGGTCATCTTATTAAAAAAAACAAAAAAAGGCAAACAAACAAAAATCACTGATCTAGAGAAATAAATGGAAAGCATTTTTGGGGGGCAAATATTACTATTATTTCTGGTCAGTGATCTGCCAGTGTGAGTTTGGCAAGTAGTGTATGCAAAATTATATTTCTGGCAAGAACCTGGAGTGCAAATTATGTTTTAGTTATGATCAGATACACATTCATGATGATCAGTGGCACAGAGGGCAATGATAATATTCTCTAACAAAAACTGGGGTACTCAACCTGGACTCACATAATAGTCACTAGAATGTTCCTATATTCAATGGTTCATTCCTTGAGTTTTAGAAATTTACATGTTCAAACAAAAAGTATCAGGTCTCCTTGGAAGTCCCTGTTTACCTGTCTTTGTTGTTCGTCAGGAGGACATGATTAAGCTTTCTTATTGATGTCTAATACAAAAAATATGGTAACAGGCTTCCGTGGATTTTGTAGTATCTTGAATTTTCAATTTTTAAAAAAATCCTACTATTTAATAATAAAGCATTCTCAGAATATACGATCTGAAAAGTTTCCTGCAATCTACTTTTTATCAAATTCAAATACATGTCAATATTGATTTGACATAGAGGAGAGAACTGAAAAGGAAGCGTGCTCCTTGGATCTACTTCTAAGAACCCAGGGAGGGCTCTACCCATAACCTATTCTTCTCCAGAACCAACTTGTGAAAATACAAGTTATTGGGTCACCCAGGGTCCTGGACTAGGCTTTAGAAGTATGCCTAAAAAAATTCAACTGTTTCCAAAAAGGTAAAAAAAAAAAAAAAAAAAAGGTACTATTCTAGCTTTTAGTACCATAGGAAGTAGAAATATGATGCTCATTATTCAAAACTTTGAGTGAGTGAGTGTCTCATTTGGCTTTGAGATGCACTGGACTGTAGCAAATTTCCCCTCCTCATTATAATTTGCTTTAGGCTGGTAGCATTTGAAATGACTTTACTTTGGGGAGCACACACCTGTGTTAGACTGAGTAGTTTTGGGAGTGTGCTGATAGGAGGAGAAAGCCAGCCTGGTATTAACATTCCTTGTGGAAAATTTACCAAGTAGTAGTTCACATGGGGAATAATTGAGTTGATTTTGCAAGCAAAACTCATTGCTCCAGTTGATTTATGACTTTATTGAGTTACATGGCATACCGTGTCAGTATTTTTACATCTGTGAGTGAGTTAATAAGATACTGATAGAGTAGGAAAAGGGAAATCCTCACTGCTTGCCATTGGCACTGTCGGCAAAGCCCTGGACAGTTGTAAACTTTATTTAAATGAAGTAAAGACTTGAATTCCTACCGAAGCAAGGTTAACACTTCAAAAGTTGTAGAAGTTAATAGTTAATAGTTAATAAGAAACCAGCTGCTTTTTTACATTTAAATTTACCTTTTTAAAAGTTTCTTGATAGAAAATCTTATATGGAAGTTCCTATGGAGAGGCAAAATTCTGACCTGAAACAAGGTCGCATTCTCAGTGAATGCTCAAACAGAACACCTTCCAGTGGGGTTTTATAAATACATCTGTGTTGAGTTTCTTGTAGCATCAACTTCTGTTCAGAAGATGAGCTTTGGAGAAGTTGGACAGGTAGTTATATGGAAAATTATGCTGGTTTTGTCTGTAGTGGTTTTTGGGTGTATGATGATGATTCATATCTGTGACTTACCTGAGGAAGTAGAATCTTTAGTTTTTCTGCACAACACTGCCTCCTTGTGTTATAAAAATTATCTTCTAGTCCATTGAGTGTGTATATACACATATGTATATATGAGGGTACTTCAAAAAGTTAGTGGAAAAATGTAAGTTAAAGATAATATGTCTACTTCCATGAACTTTTTGACGTACCCTCATATATATTACCCATTTGAATCTAGTGGCTTCAACAACCCAAAGCAGATAGGGTGCCTTATTGAAGAAAATCGCTTTGTGTCTATATTTCATAATTTCCATTGATCAAACCAACTGTCTTATTTTCAGGGACTGTTTGCCCACTTTGACATTATCTACGTTTTTTGCTTTTATTTCTAATCTCTCTCATTGTGCCTGTAGGGGCTGAAAGAGAGTGATTACTTTCTTCCTCCTCATAAAGGTTACAGCCGACATCCCTATAACAAAAGACAGGTTAACAAGAGAAAAGCATAACAAATTGATTTGATCATTTTGTGTGACATGGGAGCCTTCAGAATGAAAATCCAAAGACACAGGAGAATCTGTCTGATTTTATGCTTAGGTTCAATGAAGCAGGGAAATGTGATGTAGCATGTAGAAATGTGATTGGACTAAAGGGGTATTAGCTAATGCTAATAGACTGAGTGGGAAAACCTAGCAAGGTCTGTCCAGATTCTTCTTGGCCTCTCTGTTGTACCATTTTGTCCTCCCAGGTATGGGGTAGAACCGCTCTGGAATGAGGATCTTAATTTCTTTATGGCCAGCTGTTACATGGAAAGGCAGGGGAGGGTTAGATAAATATTTTTAGGCTTTATGGATGGTTTTGTGGAAAAGGGGGTGTGGTTTCTATGACCTGCTTGGGGAAGAGGAATTCTAGTATCTATGACCCTACCCTGATGGGCAGAGACAAGAGGGCAGGAGAAGGTCAGAGAGAAACTTTGCTTCATAGGCTGCTCTGAGGCCTTCATTTTGGGGTGTCATTTTCTGAGCCCCAGCATACCTTTAAATTGGTGGAAAGAAATAGAGAAAGTGGACAAAAAGCAAAGCACTACTTTTGCTGCTTATCATTGAAAGGTTTGAAAGGTTTCACAGGAGAGAAGACAGAAATGTTCAGATAAATGAAAAAATCCACTAATTAGAAGATTCAATTTATACAATGGAATAAATTGTATAAAATTGGGTGTCTTACTTTTATTAAAAGCAGTTGGTCCAAAGTAGAAAAACCTAATGAATTTATTACATACGAGGGTACTTCAAAAAGTTCATGGAAAAATAGAATTAAAAGATAATATGTATCTTTCCATGAAGTTTTTGAAGTATCCTTGCATTTTCTCACCTTTTTTTCTATTTGTTCCGTGTTCAGGAAATTGGTGCTATTTGGCTTCATTCAATTTATTCAACAAATATCTATGTGCATCTGTTAGGTACCAGGCTCTTTCGGGCTGGAAATGGATACTATAGAGAACAAAACAGTTAATTTCTGCTTTCATGGAGCTTATTTTCTCCTGTGTGTGGGTGGAAGCAAACAAAAAAAGATACTAAAGTAAAATATGATGATGGTAATAAGTGCTAAGTAGAAAAAATAAAACAGGGAAAGGAGATAGGGAATGTCCAGAGCGGGGAGTAATATTATATTAGCAAGGGTGGCAGGAAAGGCCTTAGGAGAATGTAAAATGCTTGAGTGAAGTTGTGGAAGAGCAGAAAGAGCAAGTCATGGGACTATATGGGCAAAGAATTTTCCATGCACAAGTAACAGCAAGTGCAAAGGTCCTGATCAGGAAGTGTGTGCATGGCTTATTTGAGTGACAGCAAGGCCAGCATGGCTGGAGCAGAGTGAACAAAGGGTGGAATCATACAGCATGAACCCAGACAGGATCTAGAAACTCTGTAAGGATTTGACATTTTAAGTTATTGTGTGGTTTTGAGCAGAGGAGTGAAATATACTGACTTTTTTTTAAAAAATGGGCTGCAGTGTTAAGAATAAAATGAAAGAGGGTAAGAATGAAAATAGAGTGGATGGAAGGCTGGATTTTGATTTTATAATCACTCCATCTTCTATTCTGGAATATGCATTCCCTCATGGACTGAGAATTTGTTACTAATGTACAGATATTTATCATGATTAGGGTTTGTTATTAATAATGAGTTACCATATAGTAAAAAAGTTAAACATACAACAGGGAATAATTTTTAGAACATTGAACAGTTGGCTCAACAGTAATCATCAAGGATATTTTTATTTAAAAAGCAAATATCAGATTTGGGAATGAAATGCAAACATGGTACTAATTAGTATTTGGTGTTTCTAGAAACTTATTCCATTTTTAAGAATTGTGACTCGTATAGAAAGAAATTTAGGACGTTTAGGAATAGTTTGTCCTCTAAAAGAGCAACTGCTTCCTGGCTGTGTTAATATCGGTTCACAAGATTTCAACTAGGAAGATCTTTTGAAAAGAAACAATATAAAAATTTACTTTCTGTTCTTTTATATATAGAAACTTAGCTTTCACACCAGTCTTACTTTCCAGCAAAGTCTTTATTTACATTGCACTGTTTATGTTGTCCTAGAATTACATTAAATATATTGCACTGCTATCATACTGAATTCATTTTATTTTTGTAATTAATGCTTGGAAAACTTTAACATTATTATCCCCAAAGCTAGTCCCTGAATGCAGACTATGGTTTTCTACATACACTCCTAGTAAAGGGATTAGCACGTTTTCAGATTTGCAGAGATCCCTTTTAGCACTCTTCTACACAGGTATCATTAATTTGAGTAATCAAGTCTATAATAGTGTAGAAGATGTTCTGCCAACATTGATATGCGGCTCTCAAGGATCCACCCTATGCCGCCCTCCCCTCTGCCCGAAACTCTATCAGTTGCCCAAAGTAAGAAAAGCCTTCAGTGATCCCGTTACTTAATACTCACAAAAATGCTTCGTTGTTTGTTCATTCATCATATACCTATTAAACACCTATTATGTGCAAGCTTATGTGGGAAGATATAGATATTCAAGAATCAAAAGAAATATTCTAGTGAATATATGAATTTTCTTCAATTTATACTTTTCTACTAATAACCACGTTTTCCCTGCCATTAGGCATTATTATTCATAACTAAAAATTAATCCTAGCTACATAAAATATTACAAATATAGAACAACACCCTTTCTACATTGACCGTGGATTTGGGTATCATGGTCTTCTCTCCTCCTCAGGCTTAGAATATACAGGGATATACTTTCACTTCTCCTTTTGCTTCCCCTCTGTCCCCAAAGTTCTTAAACATTTATTTCATCTTGTCTGATTATAGGTGCTGATTCCCTCTAATAAGCCAAGTTTGTTTGTTTGACACAAACCCAGTATTCAAGACCATGAAGAATATCCCTGTCAATTCTAGCAAGGATTATCGCCATGTCTCCTTACGATGTTTCCCTGGATACCAGAAATAATTCACACTTTTTGCCTAAGCGGGATTTAGGGCCAGTCTTAGCTAACGTGTGGAATTTTCCTAAGCCTTCCACAGCCTAGTTCCAGGCCCTTCTCCCTTGCAGGCCTTCAGGGCCTCCATATTGCCCTTGATGCTTCGTGGCCCCCTCAGGATCATTTGATAGACCCCCTTTCTTTCCAGAACACACTGGGTCTCTCCTAACCACTTTTTCTCCTTCAATCCATCTAGAATTTCCTAAGTTTTTGAACAGATTCTTATGGATCTCCTCAAACCACAGTAAATCGCAGCGTTCCACCTTTTGGTAGCTGCTTCATAGAATTATAATTATAGCATCTTTTTAGAACTAGAAAGAACCTTAGAACTTATCTGCTTTTGTTTTTCAATCAGCATGATTCTTGCTTAAAAAAAACACAAAACCTTATTTGGAAACCCAGTTATAAAACAATAAGAGCAGAGCTCTTATTATATATTGTAGATGGGGTCTCCTCACTGTTCTCCAACCTGTCACCCCTCAATTCCTAGAACAGCCTGTAGACACCATAGAAATATTACTCCACAGAAGACCTCTGAAAACTTTCTGTTTGCTAGTTGAAGATTGCCAGAGCTTTCACTTCGTACTTCCTCCTGCCCCTTGGAGATCTGATCTCTGTTCTCATGAACTTGAGACTATTATCTACCTGCCCCCAACCTACTTGGAGGGTGAGGTGCCAGCCCCCTGGCAGTCATAGGCTTAAATTAACATTTTGCAGCAGTGAGTGTCATGAGGCTAAGTTGGATTGATGAGGGTCCTTGAAAATATTTCAAGAGCCTGTACACAAGTGCTGAGTTTTCTCTTATCATAACATTACACTCTTAAAAATATTTAGCAAAAATAGAGACTTGTGAAAATGTTCTCCTTTCCGGTGATTGTGGTGAGAAAGCACTTCCCTATGAGTTTGCAGACCCAAAACATTTCTCATTCTCACTTCAGTTTTTGACCAGCAAAATCCAGCTGAATTTCCTTTCATATCAATTTTCTCTGTCCTCAGAGAAATCTAAACTCATTTTCATTACTTTAATGGAAGCAGAGGGAGGATTGGCATGAAGCTGATAGTTGTGATAGTTTTTGGAAAGGTCCATGTTAGAGAAGAACAGATTGTTTTATCTACTTGGCCCACATGACAATTTAGGACAGATAGAAGATAAGCAGGAAGGCTTGATGTAGGAGACTTAATTTAGTTTAAGCTCTGATTTAAAAATAAAACCCTATGTTTAATGGTAGGGGAGGAAGAAGGGGGCAATTCGAGGGCTCCTTCATGTTTCCAGCTGGTAATTAGATTTTTGCCATCTGATTAGACCACACCCTTTGGGGAGGCAATGGGGTACAGAGGAAAGCATATGAGCTTTCAAGTCCTTCCTTCCTTCCTTCATTCATTTTTCTGTCCTTAATTTGTGCTTTCTTTTCTTTTCTTCTTTCCTTCTTTCCTTGTCAATTTTTTCGGCTCCTAAAATGTGCTGGAGATAGAACACTGAATTACACAATATGGAGCTTACATCCCAGGGAGCATTCACATTCCATCCTTGTCATTTACTATCTGAGTGACCTTGAGCAAATCATTTAATCTCTCTTAACTTCAGTTTCATCTTATGTAAAATGGAAGTAATACTAACTTTTCACAGGGTGGCAACAAAAAAATGAGAGTTAAATGAGATAACGTGCAAATTACTCCCACAGAGTGCCAGCTGCATAGTAGGGGCTTAACAAATGGGAGCTTGCTACAGATTCTCACCTTGACAGTGATTATAACCTGATCTTTAGGTTCATCTTCTCACATTCTAAAAGGGTTTCGGCATCAGGCTTTTAGTTTCACTCTGCCTCAGAGAACCTCCTGAACGTTCCCTTCAGCAACCATAGACCAAGAATTACTCCATTTCAGAGATCCTGAATTCTCAAAACCCCTTCCAGACTCCAGCTTCTGTCCATTTACCTCCCTCTCCCAGTTCATTCTCCCACTAACTCGGTTTTTCAGTTCCTTTGGCTTCTCTGGTCTTTGGATCCCATCTTAGTTTCTCAAATGTTAGCTGCACACCTCCACCTTCCACCCAATCCTTTCTTTTCATACCAACTTGATTTTCTTTCATGTTCCCCCTGCACACCACAGCCAAGCATCCACTGCCACAATCTCATCAAAACATTGTTCTTTTGTCCATCCATTGGCCATGACAATCTATAACTCTGAATCTTCCCCATTGCTTGTTTTATCTTCTCAAGCCTTCGGTTTCTCTATTGCTGCTGGAGAAAACCACTTAACCATGCCTATGCTCATCTCTTTTAGTTTTGTATTTACAGTCTTACTGTCCCCTCAATACTGCACACAAATTTTTAGTTGATTTGATTTGCCTTTCTTTCTGTAGTAACTGCTCTAGCATAAAACCTTTACCAGTCTCTGTGCCCTCATTTCACTGCTGTCTGCCTGAAATCACCCCCTCCATTCAAAAGCACATCTTTTCCTACTCTCCAGAAAAAAGTATATTCTTGCTGTTTTCCAAATCCTAACCTGTGCTCTCAATCCTTTTCTCCCTCCCAACTTCTCTTGGACAGGTTGAACCAATCATTTCTTCACTCATCTTTCTCTCCCTATTTGTTGGCTCTTCCTCATTAACCTTGTTCAAGTCAGTTGATCTTAGGAAAATTTCCTATGCCTCAATCTCCCCTCTGGGCACCACCCTGTTCCTCTTTTCTCATTCACTGCCAAATTTCTTGACAGTGTTGTTTATCCTCATTACTTTTACTTTCTCATTTCTCATTTAAGCTGTTACGCAAAGCAGCAGCAGGGTCCTCCAGCCTGCCCAACACTTCAGTCCAGCCCTGTCCTGACTGGGACTTGCAACTCCCAGCATTGTGCCATCCCAACCACTAACTTGGGGCTGGGGCCTTTCCCCTCCACATATACCTTGGGACAGAGAGATAAATGGGCAGAAGCTGGAGTCTGGAAGGGATTTTGAGAATTCAGGATCTCTGAGAGGGAGTAATTCTTGGGCTATGGTTGCTGAAGGGAACGTTCAGGAGGTTCTCTGAGGCAGAGTGAAACTGAAAGCCTGATGCTGAAACCCTTTTAGAATATGAGACGATGAACCTAAAGATCAGGTTATAATCACTATAAAGTTGCATTTTTCTGCGGGGTGAGACCAGAGGGTTATTTCTATTTTATGTATACATACACAAAATAAACATAATTTTGAAAACAAACAAAAACATAAACTGTCACTAAAATTGGGCTTTCACCCCCACCACTGCACTGAAACTCTCCCAGGGGGACCTCCTAAATAACAAAACCAGTGGTTTCTAAGTTTTCATCCTTCTTGATTTCTCTTTGGTTTTTGACACTATTGACTTCTTCCTTCTTGAAATTCTCTCCTTTGGCTTCAATCCAATAATTTCTCTTTGCTTTCCTCCAAAATCTCTGAGCATTCTGTCTCAGTTTCCATTAATTGTTCCTCTTTTGCCTATTCTTTAAATTTTGGTGATGTTCCCCAAGTTTCCATGCTCAGTCCTCTTCTCTTCATTTTCTACATTATCTCTTTGGATGATCATACCCATCCTCATAATTTTTACTCTGGCATGTAGGTTGATGATTTTTAAATCTATAACTTCATTTTCCAACCTCTCTCTTGAACTCTACTTCTTCTGGCAATAGCTAACTGGATAGGTTACAAGCACCTCACATTCAGTGGGCCTCACCTGCTCCTGCATAATCTGACCAGGCCACCTCTCCCACTTCTCAGCTTTAATGTAAGATGCATTCAGCAATTCCCACTGTGAAAGAAATGAAGACCTCTGTGTAATTCTCTTTCTTTCTCCCTCTCCTTTATTACAAGTAACTAGTGATTAGCAAAAGTCACTAGTTAGTATTATAAGCAATTTCCTGCTCCAAGCCTTTTCAAAAACTCAGATGGTACCTAAAGAGCTTAAATTATCAAGGTGAGAAAAGTCTTAATCACTAGGCTCACCCTGAGTTAAAAAGAGAGGAAACAAAGAAATAGCCCCAAGCAGTAAGAAACCTGGCACCTAGTCAGAATTTGCCTTATGTTTTATCATATGTAGCAGGAAAGAAAATTTCCAGTATTGAAATAAGTTTCTAATATCCTTGGAATACAATTTTGCAAGTAAAGGCCAAAGCTATTTGCTAAAGACATCTAATTGCCCTATTCGTTTTGTTTTAAAGCAAAAACAAAACAAAAACCAGCCTGGGCTTCTTGGTCAGCAGGGGGAGCACTATTACTTTGCTCTGGGAAGATTTTTGCCAAGGCAACAACTATCTTTTAATATAGACCACATCCTAGCAACAAGGAGGAAAAAATAATGATACGATCGATACATTTCCTCCCTCGTGGTTGCAATTTTTAAAAATAGCTTTTTGTAGCCTTTGTAATTGAAAAGTGTTTGCTTAGGAAGGGGTCATCTGCTGGCTTTTCATCTTTTCTGTCCTGCCTTTTAGTCACTTTCTAATTAGAGAGAGGTGTTTAATGCAGGAGGTAGGGTTTAAAATGGGTCATGGAGGCTGGTGTTACAGCACCTGGTCAGTATTTAGGCTGTGTCTATATGACACAGAAACAAAGACACTGAATTGCTTATTTTATTTAAACTAGTCAGTACAGTGAGAGCAATCAGTCAAACTGGATTTCTGTTTAAAATGACCTTTTGCTTGAGTGAATTGATTCAAGGAGATAGAAATGGGGACATGGTGTCCTCAGCCTCAGCTGGAGTGAAGCCTATCAAGCCAGGGTGGCACTGTCATGAAAAGGAAGAATCAGGAGAACAGGCTCTCATCTGGATTCTGCTTTGTGACCTTGGACAAAACATTTAACTCTTTGTATCATGATTTCTTCTCTTATAAACATCACACACTTTTATGAAGAGGAAATGATAAAATGGATTTGAAAATATCTTGAAAGATTAGGAAACATCTCTAAAATAATTTACACAAAAAAATCTAGCTTGTCTCACATATATCTGTGGTGTGTGCAGATATAGATATAGATTATAGATATATATACAGTGCATGTATACATTATGTGTGTATGTGTACATATATATGTATGTGTGTATATAGCTAAATAGATATATTTATATATATGTGGTACATATATATTAGAGAAATGTATACATATACAGGAGCTGTACAGGTAAAGACTTCTTTCTGAAAGTATTACACTCTTTATAATAATTAACTACTAACTCACTGAGAAGAATAATAACTCACAGGCAGAAATAATTAAGAGCACAGGACTGTTTTGATAATCTTTGACTTTCTAAAATTCTTATTTGGTAAAGAGAAGTTTGTATCACTTATTTCCAAGGACATTTTATAAGGAAGGAAATAGAGACGGTGCCTTAACTAAAGCTTATTGTGTACACCCATCCTTATCTAGTAATATACCTGACTAAATAATCTGCCCATTGACTTTTCCCTCATCTCATTTGTACCCTGAATGGAAGCACGACATCAAAATATTTTTATAAACATTTTAAGAGAAATAAATGGACAAAGGAAATCTACTGTGGCACAAAAAACCATGCGTTTATTTTATTCCCTCAGTTTCTAAAATGGTTGATATTTTTTCAGTTAATTTTTCTCTTTTTCCAAGTGACAACAAATAATTTAACATGTGACATTAAAGTTTTTATTTTTTAAAGTAGTGAATTTTAAAGAAACAAATGGAATAGTTTTGTTTTTACTAATATATTCTTCCATTATAAAGTGTGATTCGATCTGTTTGATATGTGGCTGGATAACTCTGAGGTTCACAGTGAGGTGCTAATGAAGTCAAAGTAATAAGTTTAATTCCTGTGAGGTTCGGGTTTACTTATCACTACAGCCACAAACACATCCCTAATCCTAAGTAATCATTCATCTTACAAATTATTATTGCTGTCCAGTTCTGAGACCAGGCAATGAAACGCCATCTAAATAAGGCAAAACTATCTCCACCAGCAAGAGGCAACCAAATCTCTTACCCTGCTTGTGAGCATTTTCAGTATGATCTTGGGATAGCCCATTCATAATTATAGTTTATATATATGTAGTGTTTAAGGAAGGTTATAAGTTGGAGAATCCCAAGTATTTTAATTAAATCATACAAAAAAACTGATATCATACCAGACAAAAAGCTGAAGTACAGTGAAAAATATCCTGGACTGCAAACTAGACACACTGTGTTTAATCTCCAACTCTTCCATTTACCTGCTCTGAGCACTTAGACAAGTCACTTAACTTTTCCCAGCCTTGATTTCCTTGTGGATGTGGGGAGAGAAATACCAATCTCCCAGTTTATTGTAGGGATTAAATGAGGTAATGTATGTAAAGTACTTAGCATGGTGCTGGGCACATAGTAAGTACTCAGTAAATAGCAGCTGTCTTTATCTTCCTCGTTATTAACATAACTTCTACATATGAGGTATTGTAAGAATTAAATAAGTGTGGACCACATTCTTTCCTCAATTGAAGATACTTTGTATGTCATTAAGCATTAAATTCATGTGAAATACTACTATCTTACTAGGAGGAAATGATATCTTTATTCACTAATTAAAAATTCTCATGGCCAGTTACTGTGTATTATGCACAAAATACTGAAATAGGTATCACAAGGGATTATTTATGTATGTATGTATGTATGTATGTATGTATTTTAAATATTCATGAGATACAAAGCTGATTGTCCCCCTTCCTGCCCATGATGTGGGGGCCAGATACATATCGGGGACATACCCATTACCAGAAATTGCTTTTGTACCCTTTGTCCCTTTCCAATTATCCCCCAATCTCCCTCCCCCTCTCCCCTCAACTTCAATTTGTAACCCTAGGAATGTTCGCTCCTTCTGTTGGATCATGGGACTACTGTGGTCTTTCTTTCCTGCCTTCCTTTCTCTCTTAGCTCCCACATATGAATGAGCACATCACAAGAGATTTTTTTAAGTGCAAACATGATACTTCTACTTCTGGGTAAGATGTAGTACCACAGGAGACCAAAACTCACAGTGCAACAATTAGGATAACTGATAATTTTGGATAAATGACAAAAATCATATTTTAAAGGGATCAAGTTTCTGTGGAAGTAATAAGAATTAGATGAACTAAAATTCCAGAGAAGGTAGATTCCTTTCCAAAGTGAGCTGATATTTTATTTTATCTGCATTGTTTGCTGCTTCTGAGTGTTGTTTAAGGGTTGGCCTAGAGATCCTCTGCTGAGAAAAACCAGTAAGGTTCTTGGCAGTTACAAAGGAATGATGTGACTGATAAGTGAGATGAAGTGAGAGATTCAAACACATGGCTGATTTTCCCCAGAAACCATTTGCTGAATTCTGGTACTTCAGACTGCACAGGGGGCTATGGAACTAGGACAAATGCTTCTAAAACATTACATGAAATCTATCTACCATAGTCTTGCAATGTGTTGCAAACAAAGACCTTCTGGAGACTTTGCCTCAGATACACCTCCTGTCTTTCTTCAAGACATTTGCCAGACATTGAAGATATGGGGGACAGGAGGCTAAAAAGCTGGGCTGGAACTTCTGAAAGGCAGAGCTGAACCTCCTTCAATCTTTCAGGGTGGAGGAGATGAGGACTGCTAGTTTCACAATTACAAACCCAGAAGGACCATGCCCTAGGAACAAGGGCAAATCTTAGTGAAACTGCACTCCATGCCCAAGACACCACAATTTCTCATTGTAATTGAAACCACCAATTCCTTACTACCCTCTCTAACAGAAGAAAGCTCTGATAGCTGGTAGCATTTGGAATCTTTATGATATTTTTTATGTCTAATGTCTGGCATACAATAAAAAATAGTAGACATGTGATAAGGCAATAAAATGTGGCTAATAATCAAGAAAAAAGGCAGATAATGGAAGCAGACTCATAACTGATGTAGATATTAAAGTAGGCAGACAACATTAAAATAATTCACAGCATATAAGACAACAAAAGAACTTCAATATGGAGTAATAATTATTTATAATTGAGCTATGGTTTGTAGGGGAGTGCCCTCAATTGAAAGAAATTGCCCTGTTTCTCTCCCTCTTATTTGAGGGAATGGATTGGTAAGAGTAAGGGAAAAGTGATCTTTGGACCAGGACCAAGGCCTCATGGCCTGGATTGTGAGTGGTAATAAATCTTCTAGAGTTCCAGGACAGTGGTGGTGAGGCAAATCGGAAGAGCTGGGTTACCAAATCTAAAATACCAAAGAGGAGCCAAGGAGCCGAGGCAAAAAGTTCAGGTATCAAAGAGAACTGATGTGTGAAGGTGAAGACTAAAGACATTCCCTGATCCAAAGAGCAGGTAAGACAGCGCATCTAAGGCAGGCTGGAGGGGATAGATTTGTGCGATATTAAGGAGGCGGAAGCAAGAGGTGGTAATGATTTTTGGATGAGTGAATGAAGGAAATGGAAGAGTCTGTATGTCTACAAACTTGGGTTACTGGATGAGTCATTCCCAGACAGGGAAAACCAAGAAGGAGAAGGTCTGACGGGCAAAAAGATAATATGGATATGGTACTTTTTCAGTGCCATCCAGGTGGAGATGTTCACTACACTGTTTTACACACTCACATATGTGTGCTTGTGTATACACATCCATATGCAAGTGAGAACTTTGTCAGAAATATAGACACGGGTGCCATCAAAGCAATAGTGGATGATATTGCCCATGGAGAATGTTTCAAGTGAGAGGAGATCCAAGGACAGAACCCTGAGAAATATTGACATTTAGGGTTTGAACAGAGGAAAGGGAAACTTGAAAAGCTGGTAAGACAGGCGGAAAGAAAATAAAGCAGAGCAATGTCCCAGGGACCTTGAGGGAAGTATGGCTTATGCAGGGGGCATGGTCAAATTTGTGAGATACGATTACAATTTTTTTAAAAAATAGCATTGGAAATTAGCAAGAGAAGATTCGTTGAAGAAGTGGCCACAAGATTGGAGCTTTTCTTACAAGTTTGGTTGTGAAGGGAAAGAGAGGCATAGGTCAGATATGGAAAAGAGTGGTGTTGTAGGACCAAGGCCGGTTCATTTGTTTGTTTTCAAGGTGAGAGAGACTTGAACATGTTTAATGCTGAAGAGAGTGATCTAGTAGAGAGCAAGTGGCTGAATATGTGGGAGGAGATAAATCATGGTGTCAGGTTCTGGAAGAGGTAAGAAGATATGGGAACTAGAATAATTGGTAGTGGGATTTGATTAAAAAATACATATGTGTGTGTGCGCATTTGCGTCTGTGTATGTGTGTGTGTGTATATATATATGAGTATCAGTAAGATATATAGATAAAAATCAATTCCCTCTTGATGAGATTTTTAATATTATAACATAGGATATATCTATATTTTAAGTGGAGGTGCTGTTAATAGCCAATATTAATTTGAGAGGTCTTCAAAAAGTTCTTGGAAAGATGTGTATCATCTTTTTTTTTTTTTTTTTTTGTCTTTTTGTGACCGGTAAGGGGATCACAACCCTTGGCGTGGTGTCGCCCATACCGGGCTCAGCCAGTGAGCGCACCGGCCATTCCTATATAGGATCCGAACCTGCGGCGGGAGCGCTGCTGCGCTCCCAAGCACTGCACTCTCCCGAGTGTGCCACGGGGGCCGGCCCAGATGTGTATTATCTTTTAATTCTATTTTCCATGAACTTTTTGAAGCACCCTCATATAACCTAAACCTAAATGCCAGTTTAAAAATATTATTTTGGAAAGTGATTTTTCCAAAATGTTTTACATAGTACTTTGCCTCCTTAAACAAAATGTTCTGAACACAATTTGACCTTTTCTTGATGACTCAGTTTGGACATCAATTATTGTCCAATGCTATAATACCACCATGCCCTCAGGAGCATCTGAGGTCCCCGGGGCTGTTGGTCTAATGCTAAATGGCTCCAGACAGCTGTGCTTTTAGAGTTCTCTGTTTTTCCATCTTGTCACTTGTTACTTTTCTGCTGTTGTCAGGGTGCCCTGATTTCCTGGTTCTCAAATGTTGCCTTTGCTTTGTATAAACCTGCTGGGTAAGAGCCCGAGGGCGGCCCTAGCCATCTCCAAAGTGCAGACTGATGCAGGGACAGCTTGTTCAGCCACTTAGGTGTCTTCGTGCAGAGCCCTGACCCAAAGCAACTCAGACCTTCCTGCCTCCAGGCCCCCAGCTGAGATTAGCTGCAAGTCTGATTTCTTGGATATAGGGACACAACTGGCAAACCCTGCAACTTGGATCAGCCTTTCCTTGGTCTCCAGGCACTCTTCCTAATAGAGGTGCAGAGACCTGAGTCGTCAGGAGGCTCTGATTACACTCTTACCTGCATATTATGGTCCTGAGCTGTTGGACACTGCTGTAAATGAGTGGTGAAGTCTGACTAGCATTTTGTTTTTGTTTTTGTTTTTCTATCAGTGGGGCCAAATTATTTTGTCCCTGGCAAAAATGGTTGGATTTTTATAGCTTCTTTTCCTGCTCTCTACCAGCTACCCCAGAGATCACCCTATAGTTAGATCTTTGTCTGACTCCCTCAGGAGGAAGTGCTGCCTCTCTCTTGTCTGAATAGCCCACCTGCACAAACATGCACACAGGTACCCACAGAGCAGAGGCGGGAGCCAGGTGGTAATCTGCTGCTTCCCCTGCCTTCAGGTCTTTAGGCTGGCATCCATGTTAATTAACTGCGGGGTGGTTTTGACTTGACATCCTCTGGTTCCTTCCTTATTCCCGAGGATAAAAGAGAGCTGGTTCTCAGGGATTCAGAATTACAACCCCCCCCCCTCCCGCCCCACAAATGATAGCTTTGGCTCCAGAAGAAGTGGTCAGAATGTTCTGTCGTCCTCTCCTTTAAAGTGTCTGGCAAAACTCCAGATTCAGAAGGTTGTGAATCAGGTACAAAAGAACAGGTGGAATCATATTTTCAGGGACAGATGTGATGCAGTCAAGGGTATCAGCAGTGGGTTCCTCAGTAGTCAGCTGCTACTAAATTACGGATGGCAAATGTTGCTACACAATGTTTATACATTGTGTATAGTAAGTGTGTAATGGTTGTTAAGTCGTCAATAATCAGATCCTGGAGGCTGTAAAAGTCAAATTAGCTTTCAGTTTCTCTCCCCTCAATGCAGTTTTCCCCTTTGGGTGTTATGTAATAAGCTTTGTGGGTGCAGTTGATTTTGGTTGTAAAATCTGCTTTCAGATAAGAGAGTAGAAAGTTGAAATAGATGAAAACCAATTACATTTGATCAAAAGTGATACCATTCTTTGTGTAAACACACAAATATATGTATATATATAGATACATAGAAAAACATTTAAAAGAAGGCACATAAGAGTATTAACAGTAATTTTGTATGGGTGATGACAGAAGTACTTTGAAAAATAATTAGTTGACTTTGTAGAAGTAAAATTTACATACAGTAAAATACACTCATTTTAAGTATACATTCCATGAATTTTGACAATGTCTACACATTTGTAACAATCAAGACACGGAACATTCTCATATCCCCTCAAAAGTTTCTTCATGCCCCTTTTAATGAATTCCACCTCCCCCAATCACCAGCCCCAACTGATCTGTTTTTTTGTGGAAGGACTTTGAATTTTCTTCCTTTCATTTATCACTGTCTTATAATATTTTCCAGTGAACTTATACTTCTTTTTTAACAAATAAAGAAAAAAGACATTTTAAAATTTAAAAATAAATACTATGTTAAAAACAGTAAAGAAATGCAAAAAATTAACCTATGAGATAAAATTTTTTCAAAATTAATTTATGTATTTCTCCTCTATAACATATACACCAAAGGGTAGGATTTCCATTTTCCTGCTTTGCCTCCTGACTCTAAAAGACCCCCTCTCCCTCCCCCACTGCAGTTATTTGGCTGACCCAAAGTTGACCTCCAAGGTCAGCAGATCCCCACTCCTTCCATGAATCAATGACCTCCAAGGATTATTATAACTATCTTCTCACCCAAAACGGAGAAAAGGAGACAGCCCTTTTCAGAAGGTCATAGATATATGATATTGATGTCAATTTATTATTTAGGACCATCATTTAAATTATTCCTTTCTTTCAATTCTTTTTATTTATTTATTTATTTTGGCAGCTGGCCAGTATGAGGATCCAAACCTGTGACCTTGGCGTTATAAGGCTGCACTCTAACCAACTGAGCTAACCAGCCAGCCTCCCAACTCTGTTTTAAATACTTCCCAGATATACATGATAATAGAACATAAGTGGAAGCTTAACACGGTCTGGATATATCAAAAAGATTACCTTTTGTGGATAACTCTCCTGCCAAACTAATGGAAACTTCCTGATACTACAGGAAATTATGAAAAACAGTGGTGAATGAAAGATATAGGATCCTGGGATTAGATTAGGATGCAGCAGACCTAGCAAACTGGTGGCATAACAAAGGTTATGAAGAGAGATGATCCTAGTCTAGGTATTGTGTACACAAAGTACTTCCATTAAGCCAAAACAAATTATCAAATATTTATTGAACACCTAGCTGCCTAATATCCAGATACAAAGTCTTCCTTTGTACCAAAGCACCACGTATACTAAGGTGATGCAGCTTAGAAACCCGAATCAGAACACACAATTCCATTTAGCTAACATTGCCCTTAAGAGGATAGGGATACATTGTACATTGTCTGCTTACCCTGTGTAAAAATTTTATGTATATTGTTTTTCTTAATTTTCTCAATTTTACGGATAGGAGAATCAAGGCTTTGAGGGTCTAAGTAAATCATCTGAGTCTGTATAGCTAGAAAGTGGCAGAACTGGAATTTAATCCACCAAAACCTTGATCTCATGGCCTCATGCCTGTTTACTCTGCAAATAATTGCGGCAGTGCCCTTTAGTCTGCTGTTGATGTATCGGGAACGTTCATACTGACAGCCTTTGCAAAAAACCCTCCTGGATGTTTGTAAGGCTATGTCTGTAGCTTCCTTTTCTCTGTGAATATATCCTGCATTCATTTCCTCTTGATTCCTCAAGCATGAGATAAAGTAAAAAAATGACTGATTTTTATTTGTTATTGAAAAAACACAGTCACCATGGAGAAAGGGAAACATTCGAACAAATAGCATTCTCAGTTCCTTTACTCTATTTACACCAATCTGTTGGACTGATTTCTTCATGAAATCGAACAGTTATTAGAATGTGGTACAGACAGTTTTGCTTTCCCCCAACCTCTGAATTAAGATGATTAATTAATATAGTTATTTTTTGTTGTTGTTCTGGCATTTTAAAATGGAAGATAAAGTTTTTATGTGCTAGGCACTGAAGTAAGTGTTATCTTATTTCTATTATTAACATTCTCTTTTCACAGTTTGGAAACTGGCTTAGAGAGGTTAAGTAATTCATTCAAGGTCAAACAGCTGGTACTTGCTGAAGGTCGACATTGCCACGTTTTCACCCAGGCTGTGTGATTCCAGAGCTCTTGCATTGTACTATGCTCTCTCCCAAATTCATCTGGGCACCCACAGAGTGGTATATTTTACTGATTCAAATTACACTAATATATTTAACATTTTCTTCAAAGATCTTTGCAAAAAGTGTGGGGAAACAACCACATTCAAGCAATATTAGAAGTAAATGCAGCATGTGGAAAGAAATGAAAAGAGAAGCCAGTTAACAAGGAAAGAAGTGTGGAGAGGGATTAGGGACAGCCAGGATCTTGATCTCTAACTGTCACTGCATAAAGCAGGAAGTTGTGTTGATGATTTAAAGAGAATTTGGCAGAGAGTTACACAGTATGGGCCACTGCCTAAGAGTGATGAGACAATTATTGTTTGGCTGGTGTGTGGCTTCTGCAAGCCTTTTCTAAAGAGAAGTGTCAAAAAGGGTGGAAAGAGTGAGACTAGAGGACAGGCTTTTAAAGTGATTAATTGAAAAGTACTGCATTTGTTTGACTACATTCGTTTTTAAAGTGATTAACTGGAAAGGGCTACATTCATGTAAGTGCTGGTAAGATGTATAACAAATCATTTGAATCCCTTTATGGTGCTGCCTCATACAAGCCTGGTCTGGTTACACCAGGTTATAACAACTGGTCCATATGGAGCATGGGTCTAATAAGGTTACAGTTATCTAGGTCACAGAGGCGGTCTATTTACAATGGAGGATGTGTTTTCCACCTGACCATGATCAGCCAGCCACCTGCAGGACACTGGTGACAAAGGAATTGAGTGAGAGAGCATATGCAAATCCATTGCCATTCTTACACAACGGCTTGCAGATATCTTGCCAGTGTTCAATAATATGATCGTTTTTGGTACGTAAACAAATATTTATTGAGCACCTACTAAATGTTGGGTTCTCATCACGAAAATAGCTATAGATATTATTAATTTAGACGTGAATTGGGCAGCTTTTGGGGGGAAATGTCTCTCACATTGATCTTTTTCTGCTTTTCCTGTTTTATTTGTTACTATCTTAGACCAGGACCTCATCATCTCACATCAAGACTGTTGTAAAAGCCTCCTAAAATGGAATAGAATAAAAAATAATGAAGTGCTTTAGGGCTAAAGGGATATGATTTAGTTCAAATCAATTACAGGGCTTGAACAGACTCTGCCAGAGATTTAACTACCTTAAATCATTGACTTTATCATGGCGTTCATCTTTCTCTTCAAGAATACTCAGCGTTTGCCCACTGAGTTTAATTCACTGCATGGCATTAAAGTCCCACCTTGCATTGTGGCCCCATTCTAAATGTCCAGTCTCATTCCTGTCAGTTTCCCAAAGCACAACCTCTCCTTTAGTCAAGCCTAACTCCTTACAGTTGTCTCCTCCTCTGTGGTACTCAGGTCTGCCTCAAGACTTTGCTCGTGCTATTCCTTTCTTCTTGAACATCTTTCCTCTTCTTCCAACTGTCTAAATTCCACCCATCCTTGAAGAGCCCTCGATTTCTGCCTCTCCATTGAAGGCTTCTTGACTGTTTCAGTCTTCATTAATGATCCCTCTTTGGACTGATAGTATGATCACAATGTGTCGCACTATTTAGTACTTAATTATAGAATTTGGGTATTGAAAAGGACTTTAAGATCATCCTCAGTCTATGCATGACTCCCCTCAACCACAGCCCTCCTAATGAGGTTTTGCTAGGCACTCACTTATTTAGGCAGATCTCATCATCAGAGCAAGTGTAAGCACTCTTCCACAGAGCAGTCTTTTACATATTTGACGTCACCTATCCTATCCCTAATGAGCCTTTTCAGGGATAAACATTTCCATTTCTTTCTATTGTTTCTTCTACTGCCTCAGGAACCATCACCATTCTGGCTAATTTCTTCTATATACTCCCACACTTTCTATATTCTTCATAAAGGTGGGGCCTAGACCGCGAACACAGGATAGAGCAAGCCTATTTCCTCTCTCTTTCTAATATATGTTCTAGTTATGAAACTCAAGATTAGATTAGCTTATTTTTTTTCCTTTTTTCCAGCCAATCACTTTGTTTAGTCATGTTGTTTTCTGCCAAAACCTCTGAATCATTTTCTACGTTGTCTGCTGCTAAACTATACCTCGCTTCAACCTATGCCTCTGTGATGACCATTGTGTTTTGTTTTGTTTTGTTTTGATTAAAGGGAAGAACCTTACATTTATTCGTGTTCTATTTAGTATTATTTGGTTCAATCCATCATAAAGCCTTTCAAGATCCCTTGGGATACCAATTTCATCATATGTTGGATCTGCTGTTCCTCTTACCTGCTTGTCATACACAAATTTAATAAATGTATTTTCCAAAAACTCTCCAAAGTCATCTATAAGTGGTTTTAGAAGAGGGCTAAGGACAGAGTCAACTATGAGGTCTCTAAGGGCAGAGACTGTCTGTCTTGTTCATTGTTGTTCCTTCTGCTCATTACAGAGTCAAGGAAGTCTTTGTGAAGGAGATGAAATTTAATCTATGAGATGGCCAGTAAATTCATGAACAATTGGAGTTGACTAATCTGGAAAAAATTTTTCTTTTCATTCCCTCTCTTCCTATTTTAGTTGTGTATAATATTTTGTATTTATGGTATATGAACATAAACTATGTTTATGGTATATAATCATAAACTATGTTATGTTTATGGCAAAGTAGATAAATTGCCACTAATTAGAATAAATAATGGTAACCATGGGGAAAAATGTTTTATTTGATAATATCCAGATTGTGAGGATATTAACAGGCTTTTAATGTATAAAGAATGGCTCTAATGGAAGAAGACCCATTATCAATGTTTTCAATGATAGTACATGTGTCCTTTCACCAAGTTTAGTTACAGTTCTCATAAAACAAAACTAATCTTTGAAATGCTTGGTAAATGTGCCGATTTTGAGTACAAATGAATCCACCACTTCTGAAGGCTTGGTGTGGGCTCCGATTTAGGTCTCCAATACATGTCCAGTGTTTTCTGGTGCCCTTTTGAGAAATACACCATTTGGCATGATCCTGATAAGAACTGAAATAGGATTGTCGAGATATCTTAATTGCTTTGATATTGTAGACATGGTAAGGAAGGGAGCAGTTTGAAGGAAGCTCTTGTCTCTTTCGCTGCCAGGTTTCTGTTAGCAAGTGTGACTTCAACTGTTGAGCCATCCATGCTGCAAAGATGTCTAGGGTTTATAAGGAGAAAGATAGTGAGATTGGTATTTACACTTAGATAAGTCCCTGAAAATATCCTCAGGGATGGAAATCATCATTCACTCCTGAATATGGATGCCACAAACACAATAACAACAACATAAATGAGAGAGTAGATGGGAAAACATTTTGTAAAATGCTAAGTGATATGCAAATAAAAGTTATTATCATCATTATTAGGATGATGTTGGTGTCTGCAAACATCTACTGTTCCATATAAGCAAAGGAATGATATACATTTTTGTCCTGAAAAGACCTTCAGAAAGAATAATGAAGTAATCATGGGATAGTTTCTAGGGATCATTATAAGCCATGCAAAAATGCCTAGATTTTCCTGAAATCTATGGAGAATTTTTATTTAGTGGAGAATTAATAGAAACTGATTTATGATTATAAATATTAATTGAGAGGCAATGAGCAGTATGATTGGCTAGGGTGGGTTAGAAAGGAATTAGGGAAGGCATAAGGTCATCACAACAACTGTGACAATAAACACAGGTGTGTACTGTAGTGGTGGCAGAGAGTTTGGAGAGGATAAAATAAATATGAGGGTCACTAAGGACATGGAACTGACTGAATTTGACGGTTTGTTAGAGGAGTGAAAAAAAGAAGAGATCTAGAATACCTGGGTGACTGCAGAATATGAGAAAAAGAGTAGGTTTATCGGGGATGATGATGAGTTGATTTTGGCGTGTTGAATTTGGTGTGGCTGTACTACCTCCAAGTGGAAATGTCCCATGTACTGTTGAATACATCACCTAGTACAGAGATCTGGTGTGGAGATCCAGACTTGGGAATCACCTGAGGGCATGCTGGAATCGCCCAGCATGGGTATGTAGAATGACATAAGGAAGAGCAGAGTACTACTTGGCAACCCAGTCACCTAAGAAGTAGTCAGAGGAGGAGGACCTGGCAGAAGACACTTAAAAGAAGTGGGGGGAAGACCAAGAGACTGTGTACTCCTCAAAATTAGTGAAGGGGAGTGTTTCAGAAAGGAACGGGTTTCATCAGTGCCAAATTCTGCAGAGACTCTTTCTATCCTGTTAGTTTTGAATCTGTAGGTCTAACATAGGGCTTGGCAAGTAGTAGGCATTCAGTAAATTTTATTTAATGTGTAAAGGAAGGAAAGAAGGAAATAAGCAAGGAAGATAGCAAGGTCATCTAAGACAGTCATTGGTGACTGGGGAGAGATTGCAATGTCTACAGAAAGAAGCAAGACTGCAGTGAAGGAGCACTGAGCAAGTGGAGGTCCTGAAGAGTTTTTTAAAAAAGAAATTTGGAGAAAAAAAGAAGAACAGAGATTTAGGAGGTTTAGAATTGAGAGAGGGTTTTTAGTCATGAATGCTATGAGGAAGGAGCCTGTGGAGTGAGAGAGTTGAAACAGAAGAGGGAAGAGAGTTGAAGCAGGAGAGATCAAGTAGACAAATCAAGGTATTCTGAAGCTACTATAGGTTCCAGAGCACAGGGTGTGCATCACTTCTGTTTGGATGGGAGAAAACCCGGTTAAAAGGAATGAAAACAGATAAGATTGTTGGAGGGGTCAGGGTGCAATATAAGTGGTTTCTCTCTAGTGATTTTTGTTGTCTTTATGAAGGAGAAAGTGAAGCTATGAGTGGGGGGGGGCAGGGTCATTTAAAGGACTTGAGAGTAAGGAAGCTTTAAAATAACTGCATAGGCAATGGAGGAAGAGGAGACGGCTGTGGCTCCATGCCCAGCAGAGGCTGGAAACTGAGTTTCCCCTGGCTGCATTGTTGTGAGATATTTTGTGGTCAGATCAGCAACGCTCCTATTCAAATGGAGCAGGAAAATGTTTGAATTGATCTTTGACTTTCCTCTTTCCTTTCTTTCCTTTTTCCTCCCTTCTCTTCTATTTCTCTTCCCCCGAGTAATCAGAATATTTCCTCTAAGCAATCCATAGCAAGTCCAACAGCAGAGTTCTATAGCATATCGTTTGTCATGGCCTTTCATACCATCGAGAAAATAATCAGACTTTGCAAAATGGAGGAAGTTTTGTCCCTGGGCTGACTGCAGAGTGGTGAGGTGCCGGTCAGGGGTCTCTGATGAATGAGATTTAGCGCACAGCTGGGGCATGTGAACGAGCTCCTGGCGAAAGGTGGCCGGGATGGAACAGCTGTAGATGTTTGGGTTGCAGACCAAGAGCTGAGAATCTGAATCAAGAAACAGTAAAGAAGAGTTGAGAATTAAAACACAAATGGAAATACCTGTTGTTAATATTATAGATCTTGTTGTGGATTAAAGAACAAGACAAAACAAAAACCTCAAAACACAAG
This sequence comes from Cynocephalus volans, assembly GCF_027409185.1. NCBI lineage: Eukaryota > Metazoa > Chordata > Mammalia > Dermoptera > Cynocephalidae > Cynocephalus > Cynocephalus volans. The sequence continues at coordinate 73,779,691 of NC_084467.1, read as the reverse complement.
TATTCCCTTCTTTAAACCAATAGACTTCAAATGACTTTTAGTTAAAATAGTTGACACCTACTGAGCACTTCCTGCTTTCCAGACATTGTTCTATTAGTTTTACATGGTTTTACTTAATCCTTACTTTATGGATGAATTAACTAAGAACTTACTTTTTACACCCAATGTTATAAAGCTTGTAACTAATGGAGTTGATATTTGGACCCAGGTAATTTGGCCTTGGAGATTATGTTTTTCTCCTATATGTGCATATACAATAGTAGAGAACTCCTTGTACTGATCATCCAGCTTCAAGAATAATCAACTCATCAGCATGCATGCCTATTTCTACGATACTCAGCTCTCTAATCATTACATGAACTCAGCTGGCTAGACTAGGGCTTAAGTTGGGTTAGAAGCTCTGTGATCCTTGCCATAAGGTAGAAATTTGATGAGAAATATTTTCTAAACCTCCTGTGGCTAGAGGCAAGTCACTCTTCAATGCTACTAAGCAATCTCCTCAGTAAAAAGTGATTGGTAAAAGTGTTCCTACTTCTCCTCCTCCCCCACCATAGTTTGCCAAATCCAATTATTTTTGGCTATTTGAGCTTGAGGTCTCAAAGAAAGATTATCTGGCTGAGAGATGTCATGTTGGCAGCCTACAGGCAACAGGTGTCTGTAAAATTTTAAAATAAGATTGAGCCCATATTTAAAAATCAGGAGTTCTCTCTCTCTCATACATAAACACACACACACGTGCATATGCACACACATATAACACATCCCCTAAGTTTCTGGATCCTTGTAAAAAATATGGAGATCTGCAATCATTAGGCCTGTATTCCTGTAGAACCACAATAAGATAGAGTTCACTGAAGCTATGGGAGAGTTAACACCCCAGCTCATCACTGTCCCCATTGCCCATGTAACCGTCTGTCTGCTTCACCCATTTTTTTACCTACCTGGCCCCTGAATACATTCAAAACTAATTCCTCTGATCAAGTTCAATGACTTCATTGGTAGACCAGGAACTAAGGCCCAATAAGTAAGCCTGCTGAAGGTTTCACCATGTCAAAGCCACTGTTAGAATCTAGGCATCAGAGGGCTTCTAAATAGATAAATAAGTGAAGTGACACATTTCTTAATACGTTTCCAAATCCCTTCAACATTGCTACCTCCTTTTTTCTCTAGTGTTACCTATTGCTTCATACTGGTTGTACTGGAAAGTCACACAGATGCCACTTTGTCCATTTCGTCTCCCTGTGGGTGGATAATCATAGCCTTCTTCAGGAATTGGAGGAAACTGGGGAATGGAATGAATCAGCCAGAACCCCTGGACTCTGTTCCAGAGCAGTAAACCTACCAAAAATACATTAATACAGATAAATCAGAAAACAAAGCTCCTTTTAAAATAGGGTTCAAAGCTGCAACATTTAAGCCCATTTATGCTTTAGGTTAATGTTTTATTAAACTAATAATCACAAGGATTATGCTTGTTTTTCAAAGATTTCAAAAACAGTTCAGGCACACACCATTATTGATGATAAGCCACCACAAAAGGGGAGCCAGGGCAGCCATCCTGTAAAGCGTTAAGAGGAATTTCATATTGAAACCACAAGGAAAATTAGTTTTGGCAGAATGCAAATTCGCTAAATTGGAATTTGACCTTGTTAAACTATACTGTCACCTGGCAAGCTTCAGGTGGTGTCTTTGCTGCTAATTGGCTAAGCTATTTTCAAAAGCTGTCTAAAAAACAGAGTTGAAAGAGAAAAAATCAAATGAAGAAATGTATTTGCAATAATTTGAGGTAAGAAATTGATGCTTATTTATCGGCAGAAAAGTCACCCAATTCTACAAGCCCAATGAAAGAGGGATATAACTGTATGCCTACAAGGTAAGTTGAGAAGTTACTGCCCCTTTAGACTGAGTATGTGTCCTCCAGTTACATGTTAGTTCAGCCCACTTCACTTGTTGACATCACTTGCCTGCCCCCTGAACGTATTTGAATTTGGAATCTTCTGAAGAATGCTTGCTGCTATGGAAAACTATTCATAATTATTAAATTTTAAAAGATTGAAAAGTAGTCATTACAATAGTTTTATAAAAATGTTTTAAAATATCTATCTAAGAAAAAGTAGAAAGAACTAAGTGTGGTTATCTAATGAGTATTATGATTACAGATTTTTTGTTTACTTGCTTTTGAATTTTTCTGTAATACGTTTATATACGTATGCATAGTCAATAAATAGAAAATGACTAAAGTTACTATGATAAAATTACTATATATAATAAAATGTATAATAACAATATATAACAAAAATTACTATAATATAAAAAACTATTTAACAATACCTTTTCAAAAATGTTTATTTCAAAGGGAACTGTACATTAAGAGTAGTTAATTTTACTGTGTAAATTATACCTCAATAAACCTGACTAAAATGTGTGTGTATACATACACTACACACACACACATTTATACATACATACATACATATGTATGTATGTGCATCTATATATATGTATATAGACTGGTATATGACTATATATGAGTATATTGGCTGGTATTCCCAGTAGTCAGTACTTGGATTTCTGTTGTAAAGCATATATTTAAAAATATATTAAGAAATAGATGGCATTTCTGAAAAGGAGATTGACAAGTCAGATCATATATTGTAACCTGTGATATAGAAATCATACATTTCAATAACTCAAAATAAACCATTAAGAAGAAAAGATTTTTTTACTGTGGAATATAAGAATATTCAAAATGAAATGTTTAAGAAGACATTGATTTCCAATAGGAAAGAGAAACCAAGAGCCTTTGCCATACCTTTGGTGTGTCCGTACTTCCTGCTGTAATTCACAGATTTAGGGACTCCATCATTGTATATTAGATAGCCTGTGTTGTTACTCTGCAGGAATATATTATGGTTATAATGGTGTAAATCTTCCACTGACAAACGTTCACAACATTTCTACCACCTACCCAGCTTGTAGTCTAGCGCTATCATTAATTCACACGAGAAGTCATCCGTTCCTCTAATTGGCGATTTCCCTATCAGTATGAATTCTGTGACATGCAAGAGAGGGGAAAGGAAGTCCATTCTTAACTATGCATGGTTTTGACTCATGTGACAGGAGCCCTATGCACTGTGATCTCTGTGTCAGGGCCATATTCTTATTTTTCTTGGTTGTTTTGGAATAGGTTTCTGATTAAGTAACAAGTATATAATAAAAGAGTACTGAATTATTTGCTCAGGAAATGAAGTAGGAACAACCAGCCAAGGATCACACTTGGGTTTTTTTCCACTGATATTATAGGCTCAGTGCAGAGCTGGCTGTCAGGATCTGATTTCCTCTGCCTACTTTGTGCTCTGCTGCTTGATCATAGCTTGGTGTTTAATCAGGATTCCTCATTATCTACTCCTCCTTCCTCCCTGATATGGGAGGATTTTTCTTCAATCCATTTTTCAGTGTCATTTCACCTTCCCAACTTATTATTTCCCTGCTTAAAAAAAGTGGTAAATTTTAATGTATTATTGGATTTCCTTTGGTAAGGCAAATATGAGTCAGTTCTCCAAACAGCCAAATCTCTGAGTCAAAATAAAGCTATTACTTTGATAGTGTTTCTTTGTCATATTTTGGAGACTTGCTTATATTTGTTCTGAGTGGTTCCATCTCATTTGTGTCATGATGTAGTGACTTTTATTGGAAGCCAATAATGTTGATATTTTAAAAAACTCAGTGGCATAATTAAAAGCAGGAAAGGATATCCCATCTCCTTAAAAAAGCCCCTTGCTTTTCTCTCAGAAAAAAAAAAGTCAATAACTGAGTCTCTCACAGTTGCTTAATTACTTGATGTAACCTGATAACATTTTTTAAAAATGTACAGCATAGTCTGTGTAGCATTCTTGACTAGTGTGTTTAGGAATGTCCAAGAGAGTAAGCTGTTTCCTTACCTTCATTTTCCGTAATTGACCATAGCTACACAATGACATTCATATCACTGTCCTTCTCTGGAGAACTCCAGCAGTTAGTTGGTCTATGCACCTGCACTGAACGTGTTAAGGAGGCCATTTGTGTACCTTTTGGGTGCAACATGGAGGGACGCTGGGAAGATCTGCTGAGGAATTTTATTCTTTATGATACATGAAGTTTGTTATTCTAACGAGGAGTGTAACAGCCAGCTAAGGTTAAGCAGGTTGAAGCCTCGTGGAAAGAGAGGCTACTGATAAAGGGAAAAGGTCGTCGACTTAAAAATATGTAGATGTGTTTGCCTTTGAACAGCCTTATTCCTTTAATACATGTTGGGTATTGTTTTGAGTATTCGATGTTGAACTAGAGGGGTCTCTGTCCCCAGTCCAGCAGGGAATATAGACAGGCAAGTACAGATATTCCTCAACTTAGGATGGGGTTACATCCCAGGAAACCCATAGTAATTTGAAAACATTGTAAGTCAGAAATATATTTAACACACCTAACCTACTGAACATCATAGCTTAGCCTCACCTACCTTAAATGTGCTCACAACACTTATATTAGCCTACAGTTGGGCAAAATCATGTAACACAAAGCTTATTTTATAATAAAGTACTGAATATCTCGTAATTTATTGAATACTGTACTGAAAGTGAAAAACAATGGTTGTATGTGTACCATCGCAAAGTCAAACATAAGTCGGGGACCATCTATGTAGGCAACGGCAATATAGTTTGATAAATATTATTAAAATGAGTGGAAGGTTCTTATTTGCAAAGGCAAGAGAAGGGAAACAATTCCAAATATAACTCAGTTGTTGGCCTTGGTCACCGTGACACTTGAGATTTAAAACCAGTTTCTCTGATCTTGCCTTCCATACTATTCGAAGTTCAATTCCAGGTCAGGGGGTAGAGGGGTTACATTCTAACAGTCATTTCTGGGATGTAATTCCAGCTTCCAAAGACCGCTCAGTGTCATACTGATATCACCCACTGCTGTTGCTCTCTTCTTTTGGCTCCATGATTGTCGGATATGGAAATCAGCCCCTTTTCTGTCATTTTCGTCCCAGAGCCAATCCCGGAGGCATTGTGTGTGTAGGAAACACTGAATAGTTTCACATCATCACCACAATGCCCTACTCCAATCTCCCTCCATATTTCTTACTCTTTTTAATTCCTAACTCCCTTCCACCCTTTTTTTGTTTTGCAGAACAGTTTAGCTCTCTCTCTCTCTCTCCCTCCTAGGCTCTGGGGCTATCTTTGCACCTCCAGAGATCATTATTGTATTCTGCCAAACTAAGGACAATCTACTCCAAGTAAGGTAAATGACAGAGGCTTTACAGTGTTACTCTTTCTTTTCCCCTCTCCCAGAAGTCTCTGAGATGGAGAAGGGAACAATGCAGGCATTTGTTTTCTCACTGATAGTTATGTTCCTTCCCCATCCCCACCTCCAACCTTGGAAAGCAGAAATAGCTGCAGGCAGTATTCACTTTACATAATAGTCTGTTTATTCAAAACAGGGCTGTTGTTGAGATTAAAAAAAAATTTTAAAGCACCTGAAACAGTGTTTGGCACATCATATGTACTCCAACAGCCTACAAGTAAGTTTTAACTTTGTAACTTGGCTCTGAGGCTGGTCTTAATGGCAGGTGAATAAAATGAATAATGCCACATACAGTGACAGATCCACGCACATTTTGAATAAATACTCAGATACACATGTGTAGTAACGCTGGAAGCTAAAGCAGTATTACTGTGGGCATTAAATTACTTGACATATGTAAAGGACCAGCAGAGACCCTAGCATATTATAGACACTGAGTTATTTTATATATTTACTTTTCTGTAAGTTATTGTTAGGAAATGCATGCATAAGCATAAGTTGCTTGAGTTTACTTGTCACCCCTGGTTGGAAAGCAGTATGTTGTCACTGAACAGCAGCAGATGGTGCCTGGAACATCGGGAGGCTGCCCACATTGAGCCAGCAGGCCACTTACCTATGTCTATTTAGTTGGTTAGCTTATTGCCTGATGACGTCCAGATAGCAGGTTTAATCTCCATTCAGGCAAGTTAGTTCTAGGGCCTTGAACTAAAGCCTGAGCTCTCAGTCTACCATTTTGAAAATAATTAATTAAAAGGAAGACCAAGTAGAACCCTTTTCTTGGGTCAACACCACTCATTAACACCACGATGTAAACAACCCATAACTCATGACATATTGATCACCGATCTGTATTTGCCTTGTAGCCTTGTAGCAGAAAAGGGCTCTTCTCCCCATTTCTATCAAGCAGATTATTTAAGTGAATTGGCAGAAGTTTTGGCAGCCCCAAGACTTCAATATACAATTAGTTCACAACTTTCCCAGTAATACCATTGGACATGGTGCCAAGTGAACCGACCATATAGCATTGCTGCAGAGTACGATGACATATTTTCTAAGGTCTTATTCAGATTGATTCCGATAGTTGTCCTGGGCTAGTTCTGAGCTAACTGACTTCAAGTTGCTAGGATTGGAGGTTGGGTGAGTGAGTATGAAAAAGTTTTTGGAAGCTTTGGATTGCTTTATGCATTTTACATGATTCACATAAAAGATTAACTAACATACCTTGGAGGCATATGCTTCATAGAGCTGTTGTAATGTCCTTCCCAAAACACTCCCGGTGGTATTCATTAGGTACTCACTCCTCCTCCAGCTTCGGATTGTAGAGTCTAGGTACAAGTACTCTAACCCAGTCTCTCTACTTTCCTTATCTTGCCTTTTAGGTAATTTATAAAAGGTAAACCTAATAAGGAAATAATTATGAATTAATAACATTTATTGACTGCTTTTCTAGTGGCAGTCAATGTGTTAAACAAAAATCTCTCTCTTATGTTTCACAAAAGACCGCTAAGGAAAGGGATTTGCTTATGCATCCTGCCTCTCTCTTCACCCTGATCTTCCCACTTCCCCAGAGAAGGAAATGTAATTCTGATTGGATATGTTCTAAGATGTCAATGGGCCTAGTGGATGAGGTCTTTGAGGTGGAAGTCCACGAACATTCAGAGTGTCTTTCTATGTTGCTTCCACAGTTCATATGGCTGCAGTGGGGAGAAAGCCAAGGCCCAGACCTAAGACAACAGAAGTCTTGGATTCTCTTTTGCCATAAGTGCCTGGTACTCTTTGCAGCTGCCTGTCTGGGTATTGGGTTTGGGCTTCGGGGTAAGAGGAGGCTCACTTGAGCCTCTGGCCTAAACCACATTCTTCAGCTCAGTTTATCAGAATGCTCTGCATTGACAGTTCAGGGCCAAGACCAACTAATTAAGTAGGCCCTTTCTTTACTGTTTGCTTCCTGTTTGTATTTCTCCTTTGGGTATCTCACAGGGAGGAGAGGTGGTTGGGCCCATATAGCATTCAGGCATTCTTGGATCACCTAGCCCAGGGTTTCTCAGTGTGCTTTATTCACATTATGAGCTGATCATTCTTTGTCATGGGAACTGTCTGCATTGTAGGATCCCTGGCTTCTACCTATTACGTACCAGTAGTACCTCCAACTTGTGGCAATCAAAAATGTCTCCAGACATGTCAGAAGTCCCCTGAGGGCAAAATTGCCCTCAGTTGAGAACCACTAGTCTAGCCAAATACTTTTTAAGAGCATGAACCCCACAATTAACCCCTAAACACTCACAGTGAATACATTGTAATATAAATACTATTACCAAGCAATAGTGTCTCTAACTGCCCATAAAAGCTTCATATTTTTCACTTGGTTCTCTTCAATCTTATGTTTCCACTTAAGTGAACTCTTCACGTCCGTTGTATACTTTCCTATTCACAGAGCCAGGTCCTCATATGTGGCAGGAAATGTGAAATTTTTCTCTGGTGCTGACTTGATGGTCTCTGCCCTTTAACTCTTTCAGTAAATTGTAGCAGCTTGGCAATAAGGTGCTTATATTCTCTCTGACAGATATTACCAAATAATATGTCCATTCAGTTGTGGCAAAAATAAATTTTATATATCAGTCACAATTTGGTGGCCCATCAATGAAGGGTTTGTGGACTATCAGTGTGCCATGACACACCTGTTGAGAACTAGTACTTTTAAACATTTTTCCTGGGTCTCTAATTATATGCTGAAGATTCCTAAATCTATTTCTAGCCCAGACTTCTATACTGAGGTCCAGATGAATCAAAATACAAAGATGACCCAGAAACCTCTAACTGCATGTTTTTGAAAACAAGTTTTCAATATTTTTCTTTAAATTTGGTCATCCCATACTATTAGGGATATCCGCATAGTCACAAGAAGCCAGAGACCTAAAGGTCTTTTTTAACCTCTCCCTCTTTCCTACCCGCTGCAGCCCATCCTTTACCAAGTCTTCCCAGAGTGTTCCTTCCTCTCTATTTCTGATATCACTTCTTCAACTCAGGTCCACACCTCTTCTCACCTGAAGGCTGCAAAAGTCCTATTGGTCTCAGTGACTCTAAACTGGTCCCCATTTGTCCAGCCTTCACAGTACTGCCTGTCAGCTTCCTAAAATGTAAATCTGACCATATCACATCGCTGCTTGAAGTCCTTTAGTTTTTCCCTTTCAGTGTCAAGTTCAAACCCCACAGCTCAGCACACACAGCTCTACATGACCTGGCCCTCACCTGCCTCTCTAGCCTCACTTCCCGCCATTTTCCCACATTCTCCTGAAGCTCCAGCAATACCAAAATACTTGCAGCTCCAACTTTCCAGGCTGCTTCTTGCCGCTGTACCTCCTCACTGCTTCTTCATTGGCCTGAGATACCCTTGAACCTCCCTTCTTTTTCTAGCTACTTCACAATTGTTCTTAGAATTTAGGTCAAGAACTATTTCCTCAGGGAAGCCTTCTGGGCTCTGTGCTCCCCAGTGCCCCACACGTGCCCTTCCCACATACTGTGAGCTGCTTGTGGGTGATAACTATGTTTTATTAACATTTATATTTTCAAAACTCAGCATAGGGCCTTGTATGAGCTCAGTAACTGCAGAAAGACTGGGTGAATGAGTACATCTGTGTTCCCTAACCTGAAGTTTATACAAAGCTTGATGCCAACCATAATGAAAAACCTAAACACCCTAATTAGAGAGTGAAAACGTGATCAAAGCTTTAGGAGAATCTATGACTATAACACAACTCGGTGTTTAGTCTCTGTATACAAGGGACCAGTTACCCACTGCAACAGCTCCTGGTGCTGCCTAACAAACCTAGGTTAACTAGATAGTGCTGTATGTGATCAAGTCCTCCTTCTGGTTCTCATAAAGAGAAATGCATGATGCAGTTTCAGAAGAAAAGTAATCTGCCTTCTATCCTTTATCAGTCTCTAAAAGGATGTTGGAAGGGTTCTGTTAGGAAAAGCCACAATGTAATTAAAGGAAATTTCAAGCTGGCAGAAGTTGTCAGCTCAATCCCACTTCTGTGCCTACCAGTTTCTCTGCTGAGAGCAGTGAATCAGAGGGGCAGCTCAGCTTTTTCTCATGGGGAAAATCCCTCACTCAGAAGCCTACTCCAGTCCAGGAATTTGGCCCATTTGCACACTTTAATACCCTTTCTTTTTAAAGGGAGGAAGCAGGTTGGAAGTTCTGCTCAGGAACTTCACAGTGAGCCAGTCTGCCTCCCACACTCAGGCTTTCTATTTGCATACACCAGTCCTTACATTTCATTTACTTACCAATCAACAGCTTCACCTTTTTCATTTCTGCATGATATTGTTGCTGCCCTGAGGACCCCAAAGAGGCCAAGGAAGAACAAAGCAAGAGTTGTTCTTAGACGTCTTGCTGCCATTTTCAATTTGTCACCTGTATTCCATGCCACAGCAGGAAGCTTTCCCCATAGATTGTGTAGTCTGAATTTCAAGTCTCTCCCAGTCTGTGCTGGCTCTGACATTTGATTCCATTTACCTCTGCTGTTCGCTGTCCAGGCATTTTTCAGAGTGGGATGAATCCCACGTAATTGTGTGATTCTGTCACAACGTGTCAGCGTGACTCCAGATGCATTTGTGCTGAATTGTCAACTGGTTTGCAAAGTCATCAAAAAGTTCTGGAACAAAAAAAGTGATATATTGCTAACTCTTTGGAGTGAATGTTGTGTAGTATGAATTTCAGTGGGCAGAGGAACTCCATGTTGATAAGTAGATGTTACAGTAAATATATTTTATGGTTTTTCCCTCCTGATTGACTCTCTCTGAGTGAGAGCAAATGCATGTACTTCACACATTAAACAGAAATGACAAAACCTTATGTCTTCGTAATAATTAGGATCTGTCACTTATAGTAATTTCTATCTTAAGGAAACAGTTGCTAAAGAGTACTTCAAATCAAAGGGTTGCTTCAAATCAAGAGCAAACTCAGTTGTATTTTACCAGACATTTTTATATATCCTCTCTACCCGCTTGGTTTTAGCCACTTTCAAGAGGATTCAGTGTCCAATTGGCTGCTATGCAATCAGGTAAACATATTGACCGCTCACTCTTCCAGTTAAATAAAAAATGTTGCAAACATTTGTTCTGCCCAAACTATTCTTTCTTCTTGAAACTGAAACTGCGGTTGAAGGCCAAGAGAAAATGGCACATTTTCGTAACAACTATAAAAAGGTGAGAAAATCTCTTTTTGGAGTAGGGAAGGAGTAGACAGACATATGAAAAGAATTTCTTTAAATGTGTAATGCTTTTGAATCAATTATTAAAGAAACTGTCATACTAACTAGGAGCTTACCTCATGCCTGAAAATCATGATGACTCTAATCTGTCCCTCTGATTATGGATCCAGGTCAGTCACGTAGGGGATCCAGTCCAAATCAGACCCTTGCAAATCATTATCACTTCTGTGGTTGAGCTAGACTTGTTCAGGATTCTCAGGGTTGTTAGAAAGGAAGGGCTTGAGACTGTGTTTCTCTTAAGACAGGGTTTCGTGGGGACACTCTGGACTACTCATTCACATTACCTGTGGTGCCTGCAAAAAGACAGAATTCTGGGCCTCATCCCAAACCTGCCAAATCAGGATTCTTCCAGTCCAGCTCAGGAATCTAGATATTTAATATGTGTATTGGTGATGCTGGTGTACCATAAATTTTGAAATTCACTGACCTGAGACCAAGGCTATGCTGTATCTGATAGATTCACAGCCCCCTGCAGGGAGCAGACCAAACTGACTAAACCAAGAAACATTTTTCTTTCCATTTCTTCATGGGTATAATTTTGTTTTATATATACTGTGTTAAGAAAATAGGGTTTCAACAACCCAAACTTTTTGTCAATTTTTTAAAAATTTTTACAACATAAAGTTTTCTTTTCCATGTTAAAGTGAAATAAAATTAATTTTATGTATTTATTTTATTTATCTTGTGAAGCTTTTTGTATTACAATGGTAGTAGTTGAACACGCTAGGCATTGGATTCATTGATGCATTTAGAGAATATAAGCAACTTGTCTTTAATAATGTAGGCTAAAGATATTTTGTTGAAGAGGATATAAAATAATTCCTGTTTTCTTCTTCTCATTACATGCTTAGCACAACGTCTGGTAGTAAATGATCCATAAATGTTAGCTAAGATTATTCTGATTAAATCTAAGCCTTTCCTGTAAGGTGGCTGGGGGATATATGTTTTAGGGTAGTATTTGCTAATTCCAGTTTTATTTTAAGGTCTGGAAAGACACTGTTAGGTTGGTTTTTTTTCAGATGTCACTTTCAATAAACTTTCTTATCGCCAGTTGTTGCTGACCTGATCATGCTGGTCATCAGTCAACAACTTTCCTTACACAATCACTACTGTGTCAAACATTGTACCAGACATTGAGGGTCTCCAAGGATTTCAACACTATCCTAAAGCCCAGATTCCAGGGTTTCCCAGTTTTTACTAAAAACAGAAAGTAATGTTGTGGAAAGAAAGTCATGTAGTTGGTGGGTGAAGAAAATGCAAACTGGACAGAATGTTTTTCACAATATTACCTGCTTTTGAAGCCCAAGTAGTATAATATTATCAAAATACCATGACTCCTTCATAACTCAATTACCCCAAAAAATAGTAGAAAGTGTCTTGATTGTAACCTGGCAAAATATAGTGAACAAGGAAAAATCCTTCACTTGGCGATGGGCTGCTTATTTTATAGCCAAAGGTTTGCATTCACTCTTCTAATCATTCTGGAAAATCTCAGTCTTAGTTTCTTCCAATAGTGTCTCTTCCACATTCTCTTTATCATATTCTGGTACATCTTCTCTCTTTGTTTCTACATATCATATTCTAGTACATTTTATGCCTCTTTCATATATTCTAGCTCTTTGCGTGTATGCATTAATCCTTGATTCTCTATTTGGATCTACCTGATAGTTCTCTAATTCTCTATTTGGCAACATTAATCTTTTACTTAATCAATCTCTTCCAAATAACTAATTCCTTTTTTTCATCATTTTTAATTTTAAAAAATTTTAATTATAAATTGACAATTTATAATTGTATATATTTTAATTCTTTCTTGAGTTGTGTTTAATCTGTTTCTTAATTCACTTATTAATGCATTTCTAGAAGTTCTGTTGGGTTATTTTTCAAATTTACTTGGTCTTTTTTATGGTCTCTTGTTTCTTGCACATATGGTTAATCATTTATTTCTGCTAAAAATATTTCAAGTATTATTTTATTTTTAATCTAATTTCAATATCTAAACTCTTTGCAGGTCAGATTTTGCTATCTGATACTTCTGCAGCTCTTTCTCAACCTTCCTATTGTGTATACTTTTGATTTTTGGGTGTGAGTTCATGTTCCTTGAAGCTTTATGTGTGAGAATTTATTGAGATTGTGATAAAGTTGGGTTCCTTCAGACTCTGGTCTATGCTGCCTTCATCACAGTTCAGCCATCCTGTGAGGACTCCTGGGAGTTGGGCTGTTGGCTTTGTTTATTTTCAATAGCTTTTTGAAGTACATACTATAAAATTCATCTGTTTAAGTTCAGCTTTGTCTTTGTTCAGACTTTTACAAGACTGTTGGTGGGCTGACAAAAATCTAGAATGTGGCAGACTGAAGTAAAAACTTGATGTACTTGTTGTGGGAGGAAGGGGAGAGGACTTGAATTACTCTGAGGAAAAGTGATGAGACAAGCAAATGACTCAGGTATTTGTAGAATAAAGAATCATTCATGAGAAATGTGGTTAAAGGAAAACATATGTAGAATAAGTGGAAGAGAACCAGAAAATTGTATTTGGTTGATTCCTACTCATCCTTCAAGTTGCTCTGAGAATGACAATTCTTCCTGGAAGCTATCCTTCATCTCTCAGTCTGGTTTAGGTGCCCCTGCAATATATACCCAGAACTCACTATATTATTTTCGATTAGAATAATTATCACATTGTGTTACTAATTACTTGGTTGCTTTTGAGTCTTCCTCTAGAGAGCAAGGGTCTGAAAACTCTCGTGGGCCAAATCTGGCCCACTGCCTGTTTTTATGAATAAAATTTTATCAGAACACAGCCATACCCATTCATTTATGTATTATGTATAGCTGCTTTTACGCTATAATGGCAGAATTGAGTAGTTGCAACAGAGATCCTACAGACTGAAAAGCCTAAAATATTAACTGTTTGGTTCTTTGCAGAATCTAGTGTATAATCTTTATGAGGGTGGGACGGTGTCTGCCTTGTTTACTTCGGCACACATACTATTGTGCTTGTCACCAACGAGGAGCTAAATAAATAGAAGTGATGAATGTATGGATTGAATGGAAACAGTTTCAGAGACTTTTATTTTGGGGTTATGTGGACTTTAAAATGAATCAAGTCTAATCAAAGAAATAAAGTGGATATGTAGTAGGTAAAACTCCATTACAAAGAATTTCATTATAATGTTTATAAATCAGGGTGACAGCTAAGTAGTAGAGTAAAAAGAATCAGGCAGAACTGGGTTCCACGGCTGCCTAGTCCTGTCTCTTGCTAGTCATGTGGCTTTGACCTAATGATTTAACCTTGCTGAGCTTCAACTTCCTTTTCTAAAGGTGGGCCTCATGGATCTCTACCTTCATAGAGTGCTGTCAGAATTCAGTGAGAGGCTATGTGCACAGCCCCTCACACATAATTGGTGCTCATTAAATGCTGGCTTCTTCCTACCTTGTTTCCTTTCCTTCCATGACAAAGTTATTGCCTTTTCCTTGCTGACAGACTAAAAACAGTCCTTTGGTGATATGGTTTTAAAGGACCACAAATAAGCGCATAGTACTCGTGATTTCAATGTTCCATGTCCTGATAAAAGTCAGTGTTCAACTCAAACAAATGAGTGTCCCGTTGTTGGAAGAATGAAGCTGAACTTTCATCCTGCCCTAAGAGCAACCACCCTTCCATTCTCCCCTTGCTTCACAACTTAAACGTCCCTGCCATGAACACAGAATCCATCTGAGTTTATAATCCCCTGTCATTTAAAAAACTGACTGATTGCTAGAAAACAGGACGGTATGGGCAGGGATATCTCTTGGTGTGTGGTAAGTTATGCCTGGTATACTGCCTCTTCGATCTCAGCAGGACTCTTTCCACTGTACCAGTCTGCCTGTCAGCTGTGTGACTTTGGGCAGCTCACTTAACATCTCTGAGCTAGTTTATTTTAAAATAGGGATTCTCTCTACCAAATCACAGGATTGTTGTTAGGAATAGATAAGATAATGTAGTTCCCAGTGGGTGAAAACTTAAAAAATGGGAAAATGGTACATAAATGCAAGCTTTTGCAGCAGTATCACCAATTCCCTCTTTTGTCAGAATCAGAATAAGTGCTTCCTTTCTCTCCTTAATGAATGGAGGAGCCGGCCACCAAAGGGGGTATAGGGACTATGATGTAGTGGGAAAGAACATGTCCTCTGGGGGCACACGGGCTGGGCTCTCATCCTGCCTCTATCTCCTAGTAACTATGTGATTTTGGAAGGAAACCTTACCCTAGTTTCTTGTTTGTCATACTTGGTTAATAATACCTACCTCACAGCATTCTTGTAAAAGATTAGAGGAAATATTATATGCAAATTTCCTGACACATATCAAACCCTCAATAAGTGGTTGCTGCTATTACTTTTATTTTCAAGACTTACACATTAGGAAACATATCTTTTAATGAATGCATTTCAGTAAAATTTTCTTCCAACTGCATTTTTGGAGGTCTCCATCAATTCTTTATTGTGGGGTTTCTGCTCCCAATCCTAGAAGCTCCCATGGGCCTGGTTCCAGGTTCCCTGCTCTAAGGCTGCTGGTGCTGTGGAGAAGCTGGCAAGAAAATTAGCATTTTTTCTGGCATTTAGTGATGAGATTCTCTTCCTTGGTAATAGGCAGAAGAATGGAAATAACTGAGCACCTGTAAATGGAGTCTTCTTTAGGTAATGGGTTATCCTTTCCACCATAATTATGCAGCTGAGTTCTTATATGGTTCTTCAAACATCTGTTTGATAGATCCCTTTAGAGTCATACTTTGAACATAATGCATATTCCCCTTGATAGATAGCAATAATAAGCCACTCTGCAGGTTAAAGCAACATGACATTTTCTACTGGATACCAATATTTTCCCATCCAACATTTAGTAGATCCTACGCAGCCAAATAAAACACCAGCTGCCTCTAAGATTATTATTCACCATTATCATTCTTATTATTATGTGTTGTTAAAACCCACCAAAGCGATATTAAGATTGTTCGAGTGCTCACTTTTCTCATATCAGCTTAGCATTTTTCTCTAAAGTCATTTTGTTCATGAATGCCCAAGATAATAGCAGGCAAAGGAGAAACCTAGGCAGAGAATTGGAAGAACTTCTGCAGCACATTCCAAAGACAGAGAGAGAGAGACTCTCTATGAATCATTCTTTCTTCTGTCACGACATGCTACAACTGAATTAATATTTTTACATGTGTGATAGGTCCTAAATAGCTAACATTTTTGTATTTCTCTCTATTATGGAGGGTAGAGATGATGCTTATAGAAGCTCTTCTAAGAGAGCTTCTCTTGAGAGAAAATTCTAGTCACTTAAAATTTAAACTTATTAAAGTTTCCCCTTATCTTTCTTAATATTTTTCCAATAATTTTCCTCTAATTAAAATCTACACAGATGAGCACGTATTTGGTGAACCAAATCAAAACTTACATCTGAATTTTGGAAAAAGCTATAATTAAAAACAACAATAACCTTAAATGAAATATTTTCTTTTGCCAGCAGAGTAGAGAAATTCAGTGGTTGAAGTATGACATACTGGAATCAAAAACATAAGACTATGGCTAAAGGAAGCCAATAAAATGAAGAAGTTCTGTGCAAAAAATAAATGAGTGTGTGCTAGAGGCTTACCTAGTTGGAAACTGTGCCATAACACTACTATTCTGATAATATTTAATAATATAGAGGTCCACAGGCACTTTCAAAAGGATTTTTATTTTCTGAGAATAACTTTTAGCCCACAAGTGACACAAATAAACCTTGTTTCTTTTTTCTATGAGAGTTCTTATAGGAGAATATAGATTGATGTAGGTTGGGTCTCTCTCTACCTCTCTATTTCATCCTATAACTTGAAAATATGAACCTGAAGCTTGAGCTGAAAACAGTGTTTTTCCTGTTTAAAATAAAAATGACCTAAATTTTCTAAAATAATCTGCTAAATGAGGGAGCTTATTCCTTCGACAAATAATTTACAACCATTTACAGAGCACTGTCAAGTGCTGCGGGGAGCATGAAAATGACGTGAAGATATTGCCTTCAAGACATTGATATTGGGAGTACTAAGATGTATATACTAATAATAAAGGAAGAAAATGACCTCAGCAGCTTTGACTGTTCACCTAAAGTGCATTGGGATTTCAAAGGCAGGAGACATTATTTCCTGTTGAAGCCATCAAGGAAAACTTGATGGAGGAAGCCCAGTGTGGAATGAGCCACGATATATGGAAAGAGGGCATGTGAGCAGGAGGAAAGTGTTGGCTGGAGGTTAAAAATCACAGAGACTTGGAGTCAAATCCTGTCTGTGTGGCCAAAGAAATGTACTTCTTTCTGCCTCTGTCTGGGTAAACTCATTTGGTTTCTGATACATTTAAGTGCAAATATGTGAATGTTATTAAAAGTAAGCATAGGAAATTAAAAAAACAAAAAGCAAAACAATAAAAGGAGGCATGGATAAATGTGCAGAGCTAGAAAGTATGGAGCATGGGTGGAGAAGAATATTAGGTTTATATAAAGATTTGCCCTCTGTGTATATACAGCTAGGATTCATTTAAAATATAATTAATATTGACAAGGATTTGTTTTATTAGTAGCATAGCTACAGCACAAAGCAACACACACCTGTATGAGATTCTCAGTCTTCTTTATCAAAAAGAGAAACAAGGCAAATTCTCCATACTTAGCGATGGAACTGATATCAAAATGTTCCAACCACTACTTTTGGTCAACTTGGTAGGCCAGATAATGATAGCTAATATTTTCTGACACTACTATGTGCTAGTCACTGTTCTAAGCACTTACTTTCAGTCTCACAGCAATTATGGGAAATAGGTACTATCATTATGCTATTTTACAGATCAAAAGGGGAAGGGACAGAATGATTCAGTAACTCGCACAGGGCCATACAGCTAGCAGCTGGTAGAGCCAGAATTCAAACTCAGGCAGTCAGACTCTAGGGTCCATGTGCTTTACATGGCTTTCCAGTGTGACCTGAACAAAGCTAGCAGTTCCATTGCATCCCGGTGGCTGAACACCAAGAATGAACAAGTCGTCTCCCTCCTGCTATCTCATGGCTAGCTGTCAGACCACAGCAGTTTGACCAAAGTGATTTTAACAATTCGGACCCTAGTTACACAGAACAGTGGTTCTTAAACTTTTATGAGTCATGAACGCTTTTGGTATCTAATGAAATTCTATGAATGCTGTCCCCAGAAAAATTTACCCCTTCTACTCCTCAAACACATAAAGGTTTAGTTACAACTTCATGGAGTGCACTGTTCTGCCTCAAATCCATCCACCGGGGCTTCTAGAAGTTAGCAGACTCCAGGCTAAGAACTCCTCGACCTGTGGTGACAACCTATATCACTTTCAGTATGGCCTGGTAATAAGAGAACACTCACCATCTCATTGCAGAAATGGAAATTCATTAAGAGTTATATAAAATCCCTGAGAGTTCTCTCCAACATTACTTGCAGACAGGTAATGATTCTCTGTCCCTTTACATTTCAAGACATGTATTGAAAAGGAGATTTTTTCTTGTGTACAGCCAGGTAAAGGTTTTTTAATGCTGGTGTTTTGTCCAGAGGATTACTCTAGGAAATTGAGTTTTCTTTTTTTTTTTTTTTTTTAAATTTTATTTTGTCCATATACATTGTAGCTGATTATTGCTTCCCATCACCAAAACCTCCCTCCCTTCTCCCTCCCCCCTCCCCCCGACAATGTCCTTTCTGTTTGCTTGTTGTATCAACTTCAAATAATTGTGGTTGTTATATCTTCTTCCCCCCCCCCCCCCCCGGTTTGTGTGTGTGTGTGTATGTGTGTGTGTGAATTTATATATTAATTTTTAGCTCCCTCCAATAAGTGAGAACATGTGGTATTTCTCTTTCTGTGCCTGACTTGTTTCACTTAATATAATTCTCTCAAGGTCCATCCATGTTGTTGCAAATGGCAGTATTTCATTCGTTTTTATAGCTGAGTAGTATTCCATTGTGTAGATGTACCACATTTTCCGTATCCACTCATCTGATGATGGGCATTTGGGCTGGTTCCAACTCTTGGCTATTGTAAAGAGTGCTGCGATGAACATTGGGGAACAGGTATACCTTCGACTTGATGATTTCCATTCCTCTGGGTATATTCCCAACAGTGGGATGGCTGGGTCGTATGGTAGATCTATTTGCAATTGTTTAAGGAACCTCCATACCATTTTCCATAGAGGCTGCACCATTTTGCAGTCCCACCAACAATGTATGAGAGTTCCTTTTTCTCCGCAGCCTCACCAGCATTTATCGTTCAGAGTCTTTTGGATTTTAGCCATCCTAACTGGGGTTAGATGGTATCTCAGTGTGGTTTTGATTTGCATTTCCCGGATGCTGAGTGATGTTGAGCATTTTTTCATATGTCTGTTGGCCATTTGGATATCTTCCTTAGAGAAATGCCTACTTAGCTCTTTTGCCCATTTTTTAATTGGGTTGCTTGTTTTCTTCTTGTAAAGTTGTTTGAGTTCCTTATATATTCTGGATATTAATCCTTTGTCAGATGTATATTTTGCAAATATTTTCTCCCACTCTGTTGGTTGTCTTTTAACTCTTTTAATTGTTTCTTTTGCTGTGCAGAAGCTTTTTAGTTTGATATAATCCCATTTGTTTATTTTTCCTTTGGTTGCCCGTGCTTTTGGGGTCGTATTCATGAAGTCTGTGCCCAGTCCTATTTCCTGAAGTGTTTCTCCTATGTTTTCTTTAAGAAGTTTTATTGTTTCAGGGTGTATATTTAAATCCTTAA
Source organism: Cynocephalus volans (assembly GCF_027409185.1). Classification (NCBI taxonomy): domain Eukaryota; kingdom Metazoa; phylum Chordata; class Mammalia; order Dermoptera; family Cynocephalidae; genus Cynocephalus; species Cynocephalus volans. The sequence continues at coordinate 73,760,292 of NC_084467.1, read as the reverse complement.
TCCATTTTGAGTTGATTTTAGTATACGGTGAGAGGTATGGATCTAGTTTCATTCTCCTGCATATCGATATCCAGTTATCCCAGCACCACTTGCTGAAGAGGCAGTCCCTTCGCCACTGAATAGGCTTGGTGCCTTTGTCAAAGATCAGATGGCAGTAAGTGTGTGGGTTGATTTCTGGATTCTCTATTCTATTCCATTGGTCAGTGTGTCTGTTTTTATGCCAGTACCATACTGTTTTGGTTATTATAGCTTTGTAGTATAGCTTAAAGTCAGGTAGTGTTATGCCTCCAGCTTTATTTGAGTTTTCTTTTATAACTTTCTTTCCTCAAGACACAAATACCTGAGGAATGACAATCGAAGGTGTGGGTATCAGTGATCAAGAAAACTTACATAAGGACAATATACCTGAGGGTAGGCAGCAGAAGTAGGTCTTATCATAGCAGCAGCCCTTTGATTTTACCTAGCTCAGATCTGGACTGGTGTGTGCTCTAGGTAGTTATCGGTATCTCGAAGGATCATTTAATGCAAAATTTGACATATAATTATTATTTACCAATGATAATTATAGCTAACATTTATTGAGCACTTACTGTTTGCCAGGCACTTTTCTAAGTGCTTCATGTCTTTTCTCATATAATCCTCGCATCAGTCCTGAGAGATGGACACTACTATTATTCCTATTTTATAGATGGAGCAATCTGCCTCATTCAGAGCTGATAGGTGGCAGAACAATGATTCTACCTGGGCTGCATGACTCCAGAACCTAAAGCCCATCCTCTTAGCCACCCATCCACCCTCCAAATGAGAGCAACCTTTGTAACTGTATGGTTATCTTGGACATGGACCTCTGAACCATACTCTGCTTCAAAAACAATGGGGTTCTGACACCTACTTTTGATTTCTCTAACTACACAACTCGGGGAGAACAGCCTCTGTTCTGTTAAGTCCTGCTGAGAGACCCTTTTGGGTGTCCCATGTGGACTTGTTCCATCCTACTCCAGGCTCAGATGGTTGGTTCTTTTTATTCTGACTCATTGCTCAGTAAACTTGATTACCCAAGCTTTGCGCAAGTGCCAAACTTTGCTTAGCCTTCTTGGGTTCTCCTGCATTTGTCTCATGTGAACTCCAGGATGGCTGTACTGTGCTGGAGCACTGTCTTGTTAGCAATGTGAACACTTTGTGCTGCATCACTGACTCTCTCTTCACTCAATTCTGCCCTCCCTGGGCCTTTGTTTTCTGGCCTGTGATCACTGCCGTGCCTGTGATCTCCAGGCTGTGGTGATCAGAAGGCATAAGTTCTCTTCCCCACTTTCCCAGAAAGAGGAACTTCCTGATTGGGTCTGAGTTGAATGGGCTCTTCCTGTATTGAAATCTTTTGTGTATTTTCATTAACCATTCCATGTCATCATACATGCAGTGGAGGTGGTGGTAGCACCATCCATCCATTCATGACTCATTTATTAAGCACCTGTTTATGTTCCAGGCACTGTGCTGAGTGCTGGGGTTGCCATGGTAACCAAAATAGATCTTGTTCCTGTTTTCATAGCGTACTGTTTTAAAATGAATCAGACACATGAAGAGGCAATTGCAGTACAAATCTATGTAGATTCTGATAAGGCAATAAGTGTTTCAAGAGCACATAAAAGGGGCACCAACTCCAGACTTGAAGGGCTGGGGCAGATTACCTGGGGGAAGTTACATCTGAGACCGGAAGGATGACTAGAAGAAGTAAGGCTGGTGAAGAGGCTGGTGGTTGGGTAGCGAGGAGGAGAAAAAGTGTTCGAGCAAGAAGGAATAGCAATTCACAATCCTACAGGCAGAGAAAGCATGCAGTGCCTGGGCACCCACAATTAGCTCAGCATAGCTGAAGCAGAGTCTGATATAGGGTGTGGCCAGATATGAAGCTGGAGGGGTGAGAAGGGGTGGGGATATGAAGGGTGGCTATCATTTACTCTTTCTGTACACCACATAAGTACCACTTGCTTTCACAGGCTAAACTACTGTACCTTGGATATTTAGTGGCAGGAGATGGTGCTTTGCTTAAATAGTATTTTAACAAAGAGCCATAGATTTCAGAAGTGACAGGACAAAGAAGAGAGAATTTTTAGGCTTCCAAAGGTGGGAAAGTATGGGAAGATAAATTGATGGAAAGATAAAGCTCAGAGCCATCTCCAGTAAGGAGAGAATTTACATCTCTGTTTCTAGGAGGGAAGGCGTTCCTTCTTTGTCTCCCCACCCGGAGCCTTTTTGCTTAGTCTCTAGCTTCAGACAAGAGTACTAATGAATCAATCACCAGGCTTTTATTAAGTGTCTCTTAACTAAAAGCATAGCTCTTCCTGCAGCCGACAGCCCTGGCTCTGCACTCCTGAAGGTAATCTGGACCCTGTCACTAATTACTCTTCTCCTTCCCAGCCACAAGTAGAAAAGGCAATTTTCAAATTGTTTCTATTGATCACAGGGCATTTTCTCCAGAATATCATTCTCTATAACAAAGGACATATAATTATTTCCAGTTAATACAGTCAGGAAATTTTAGGGAAGAAAGATAGTTTACACAGTGGCCTCTCTACAGTTTGGAGTTAACAGACTTGAATGCAAATCCTGAATCTGTCCTTTATTAGCGATGTGAACTAGGGCAAGTCACTTATTCGCTTTGAACCTCAGTTTCTTCCTCTGTAAAATGGTAATATTAGTTCACAGAACTGTTATAAGGATTAAGTTAGCAGGGATTAAAGTAAACAGAGCAAGTCAGCATAGTTTTGACTCAGGAGGTTCTATTATTGTTATTTATTTATTTACCATTATTATTATTCTTATTCTATCATCAAGAAAGTCATCTACCTGTCTGTCTTCAGGGCAATCTGATATATTTTTATTTATTTCTTGGGATTGTCTTTTTTATATACAAGTTCCCATTTGTCTTCAAAGGCAGGAAATGATATTGCTTTAATAAATACTCTGAACTCAAATTTATAATCGTATGATAAAATTAAGGCTTAAACAAATTGCAGCTGACTTTTTGCTTTCATTTAACCGTCTTCAATCAGACGAATATGTCTTTCATTGCAGCATGATGAAGTGGAGTTTGTCCGAACTGGCTATGGAAAGGAGATGGTAAAAGTTCTCCATATTCAGAGAGATGGAATATATCACAGCATTAAAGAGGTGGTAACTTCGGTGCAACTTACTCTAAGTTCCAAAAAAGATTACCAGTTTGGAGATAATTCAGATGTCATCCCTACAGACACCATTAAGAACACAGTTAACGTCTTGGCAAAGTTCAAAGGGGTATGAGTGATTCTTCTTAAATGCTGCCTATCTTTATGCCAAATTCACTATAAGATAGCATGGGAGTGTTACTTGCTTTTTTCAGGTTTCCTTTACTTTTAACTTATTTTTACATTTAAACCATTTTTTAAAATGTTCTTTTCTCTCCTGAAATTCTCAGGCTTGCAGAAAAGCTTGTATTTTTTTTTTTTTGGTTTTTTTTAAAATTCACTTCTTGGTCCTCACTTCTTGGCTTTCATCTTGCTACAGTCTTTTAGGCAGAGAATTCTATTGGACATATTTACACATGATCTCTAATTCGGATCATAGGAAATTAAAGTCCTGAGAAGATTTCAGAATAGAATTTAACACATTATTGTTATGCATTCCTCTGAGTCCTATCATTTATTTTTTTCTTTAAGAATGGTATGCATTTATAGAAGAAAGTACCATTTCTCTTCCTGTTGTTACTACAGAAGAAAATCTTGAATGTAAGATATGTTTCTTTTATTGTCAAAATATATTTGTCCAATTTTTAATGGCTTTTTAACTTTCTCAATTCCATTACCACCTACTCTCCATATATGGTGGTTAATTGTACTTTTCAAGAGAGACTTAGATATGACAGGATCGATATTTTTGCCCTTCCACCTCCAGGTTCTTTAAGTGTGAGTGACGCTCTGCTGGATCACCAGTGGATTTTTGAGCCATTCAAGATAATTTTTTATTTGCCAAGAAGTCTAAAAAGATAAGAAATATAGACTGGACAACATCTTTTTTCATGTTTTTGCGTGAAATCAACACCCTTGGTACATTAAATGAATAAACTAATTGGAACATAATTTCTGTGAGGCCTATTTCCACGCTGAACCTTTCTCTTGCTAATCAGAATGGCCCAGCAAACACAGACAGGGTCATGGAAAAAGGAATTGCTCTCCTGAAAAAAATCATTTGAAAACAGGTTTGTACTGTGATGTGGAAGAGGGCCAGGTGCCACAGATTCTTATATTTCCTGTCCTGTGTGAGAGGTTGCAGAAAAGCAAAAGAATGGGCCTGAATGTTAAAAACAGTTTAAATTCATTTATTATAGAGTGACTGTATAATTTTTTATCCAAACCAGGACACTTTTAATAGTGAAATAGGATGCTATTAATAATTATTCTGGGACAACAGGTATAAAACAGAACTATGCTGGGGATCTGTACAAATAGTCCACCTTAATTAGGGGCAAAGCCATTAATAATTAGTAAACTGTGCTAGGACCATATAATATTGCCTAGAGATTAATATGGAGAATTTGTGTGGAAGTGGGGAGCTGCTTTCTGTAGTACAGGAGCTGGGATGATCAATAGAAGGCCTGTATGTAAGGCAAGGAAGGTGAGTTGGCCCCACATTAACATTTTTCCTAGGGAAACTGGGAATCCCATTTGCAAAATTCATAAAGAGATAAGAGTGTTATAGAGTATGCTGTGGTTGACGTAGGTGATATCTGAGCTCACCATGAAAAGAATCTAAATGTTATGTTACTTTTTGCTTATCCACTGAACAAACCCTTTCCTGCAAAATGGATTTCTTTTAAATACAGGAGAGTCACACTTGGTGATGGTGATTTATTAACTACACTTTTGGAGCTCTAGTGAAAAATTGGTATAAGGACCAATTCATCTCTTCAGATTCTTTCTAATTCTGTGTTTCTCTCATTCTCAAAAGGAATCAGTCAGGACAGAGAGCTCCATGAGTATTGTCAAAAGACAGAATTACAACAAATTTGGTTGTAGATCGAATTGGTTTTTATTTGCAATTCATGAATCAGTCAGCCTCCATTCTGCAAAATAGAATGAGAGCTCCCCTGGCCAATAACAGAACACTGGGTTTTGTAAGACGGGAACAAGGAAACAGAGCAACAACAACAAAAACTACTTGGTTAACATCAGGTTACTTCAGGTTCCCTTTTTTTGTAATGGTTAAAGCTGAGAGGACTTCCTTATTAAGCTGACTCAGACTGGAATCTTCTGTTTTCAGGAAAGACTGTTCTGTTTGGGGATCTATCTGCTTCCTTAAAGTTTCAGTTTAATTATGTGGCATTTAGCACAAGTGACTCTATATTGGCTTTGTCTGCTCTGTTGGGACCTAGTGCAAGAGCTCAGTGCAAAAACAATGGCCTCCCATAATTTTGTTTAACAGTATTTAAAAATTATTTTTAAATGGGGCAAATATTTCTGATCACTAGCATTTTTGTTTCCTTTTACAGATCGAAAGCATAGAAGTCTTTGCTCTGAATATTTGTGAGCATTTCCTTTCTTCTTTTAACCATGTTATTCGAGCTCAAGTCTATGTGGAAGAAGTCCCTTGGAAGCGTTTTGAAAAGGTTAACTCAATTATTTCTGTTCCCGGTTTAATTAAAGAAATTGGCTTTCTGGCATATGCTGAAATTTTACTGGAAACGATTTTTTTTTTCTGATTTTCAGAATGGAGTAGAGCACATCCATGCATTTATCCTCACTCCCACTGGGACACACTTCTGTGAGGTTGAACAGATGAGGAGTGGTAAGAAAATATTTTCATGCTTTGATTCTACAATAAAAGTGACTTCAGGGTTTTTTTTTCTTCTAAACAACTCTTTATTAACATGGAGGAAAACTGTAGAGAATTTTTAAGACTTTTAAATCTGAGATGGGAATGAACATTGTGACTTTGGATTACATTAAAGAATTGTCTACTTTTTATCTTAAAAATGTAAAAATGAAATAATTCATTTTGTAACAAAATCTGGGGACAGATCATTTTATTACCCAATTTTGAGGTAAGGCAGGAAAAAGAAAGAAGGCCCAAGCAGACAAGAACCCAAATCTCTGAATTTTCCAACCAATAGTTTTTGTAGCATACCATGACATAATTTTAGTAGGCTTTATAGGAAACACCTACTGAATAATACTTACATTCCGCTGATATGTTGAGGTTGCCAGAGCAGAGTTTAACAACTGTTTAAGAGTTAGACTAGAAGACCTCTAAGAACCATGGAGCCGTAAGTAAACTTTAATGATCATTAGTAATTGAAGAGTGTGGACACTGAACTTTTTTCTTTTTCTATTTTCCTTTCCTCTGCTCTCCTCCCCTTTCCTTTTCTTTTTCTTTATCTCCTTCTCTTTCTTTCTTCTCTGGCTCTCTTCAATAAGAATTTGAGGTGGCATCTAATAAACGTCAGAAATATTAAAAGGTTAATAAAATATAAGGTCCTTTTTCATTCTGAGTTCTATTGGATAATGCCCTCCTTAGAAAGTTCTAGTGCATTAGCTATTGTTTAATATTTTTCATTATCTGTGTTAAAGTCTAGACATAGCTAGGGCCTTCTCAGTGCATGATTAAGAGTTATAAAATTATTGTTATATAATTTTATGTAACAATATAAAATTAAACTTCTGAATAGTTGATATTAAGTTGAAAAGATGATTTTAATCCCCAGAATGTATAGTCACATGATATATTAACTCTCTGACTGAATTATTTGTTAGTTAAAATGGAAATAACCAACTCACTTATTTACTTACTCCTTCCTTCCTTCCTTCTTTCCTGACTGCCTGCCTTAGGTATGTGACTTTGGAGGATAGAGAAAGGAAAGTTTCCTCACTCTTAGCCTGGTGCTTTCCTACCCAAACCACAGTGACTACCCTCATAAAATTAGAAACTGTAAACCAGCTCTGTCCAACTGAAATATAATGCAAGTCACATATGTAATTTTATTTTTTTATTTTAATTTATCGATATACAATGTAGTTGATTTTCAAGTCCCTTTACCAATTCCTCTTCCCCCCCTCCCACTCCCCAACATATGTAATTTTAAAGTTTTCTAGTAGTCATATTAGAAAAGCAAAAAGAAATGAGGGAAATAATTTTCATAATATATTTTATATACCTGATATACCCGAAACATCATTTCAATATGTAATAGATGTAAAAAAAATTAATGAGATAGTTTATATTCTTTTTAAAAATTAAGTCTTTGAAATCCTGTGTGTATTTTACATTTATAGCACATCTCAAGTCACACTAGCCATATTGCAAGTGCTTAATAGCCACATGCATCTAGTGGCTGCTATATTGATCCGCATAGCTCTAAGCTGTTTTTCAGTGACTTTTGGGATACTTAGCACACTCTTTAACCCACTTTCAATTATGTGACATAATAGCTGGGGCTAGAATTAGACTTCAGGAGAGCTAATTTAAAAAGGAGAGCATTTATGAAAAGTGCTTCTGTCATTCATTCATGTACTATTCATTCAACAATTAGATTTTGAAGACTTATTACACATGTGAAGGGCTGTAGAGAAAGAGATGAATAAGACATTCCCTGACCCTAGTGAGTTCGCAGTAGATGAATAACAGGAGACAGACTTATAAACAGATTTATTGCAATATGAGAGGCTAAAGATCATAATGGAGGGATTAAAGGCATGCTATGGAACAAAGAGGTGCAGAAACCTAACTTTCCCAGTGCATCTGGAAGGCTTGACAGGGGAGGAGGAAATATTTCAGGTGACTTTTGAAAACTGATTCAGAATATTCCAGGCACAGCAGGGGGAAAGAGAATTATAGGCAAAAGAAACAGGATACATGTGGGTAGAACTCATGAGGAGCACCTGGCTCATGATGAGCACCATACTGGGCAAGCAATTTCTAATTGCTGAAAGGGCAAAGCCTTGGAAGAACAGTAACAAGTTCAGTGGGTCTGATTCCTGGAATGTAAGAAGTGGCGATGAGGATAAAGAAGTTGGTTCAGGCTGGACTCTGAAGGGCCTCATGTGCTATACCAACCAGTTTAGTATAACTTGGAGGCAGTTTTTTACAGTGGTTAAGCCCAGAGGCCTTGGGGTCAGAATGAACTGTATTTGAATCTGAGCTCCATTACTTAATAACTTTGTAATTGGGAGGAAGTGCCTTACATTACTTTCCTTACACTCCTTACACTACTAGTGGATAAAATGAGGATAATGGTAAACACCTCAACAAATTTCCAGAGAAATAAAGGAGGTAAATGCTTTTTTTTTTTTAATTAATAGCTTTTAGCAGTTTCTGACCCTTAGGAAGCACTCCTTAAACAATAGCCATAGTTATTGTTAGAATGACAACAGACAACCAGGAAGGGTCTTTCATGGTCAGGGGAGTGTTTGTGTGTGTGTATGTATGTGCAAGCACACTTTTGTTGAGTAGTTCTGACCCGAGGTACAGTGAACAGGCCAGAGAAGCAGGCAGTAGTGAGACATTTGGAGACCTGTTGCAGAGATGAAGAAGTGGTGGGGTCTGAGCTAAAGCACTAGAAGTAGAGATGGACAGGCTGAGAGGTTGGGGGGGGGGGATTAAGGAGGCATTTTTGAAGTATAACTGTTAGTGAGTGAGAAAACGCACACTGGCTTTCCTTTGCTCTCACAGCTTTCTAGAACTCCCTGAACCCTGTGCTCTTGGGTCTTTTATGAAGACTTCATTGGATAGGCACGATTGAAGCATGGACAGTTGTGTACAAATGTGATTGGACAAGAAGGGTGTGATCTACCAGTAACAGACTGGGCGGGGAAACCCAGCAAGGCCTGTTTGTTCAGGTTCTTCTTGACCTCTCTGTGCAGCATTCCTTGCTCCCAGGCATGGGGCAGGATCCCTTCTGTAATGGGAGGTCCCATGAACCACAATCAGACAATGTGGGTCAGAGAATTTCCTGCCTCAGGGAGAAAAAGGAGCAGGTGAAAAGAGGGCAAGAGAAAGTCAGAGAGTAGCATGAGTCAGGAATTGTGGATGAAAACCAATATATAAATACAACATCACAGTGAACCAATAGGTCTTAGTATTTGAGTAGGGATGGAAGGTTGGAGAAAAGGAGATGTTAAAGTTGACCCTAAAGTGGGAGGACTGAGGGATTGGCTAAAGAGAATACAAGTTTGGGAATATGGGAGGCAGGTAAATTTGGGGACCATCAACAGATTGATGGTAGGAGAAGCTGTGGGGAAGAAGTAGACCATTCCATAAAAACATAAAAAGTGAGAAGAGGAAAGAGGAGAGGACCCAGGGAAAATTATCCAGTTTAAGAGTTGCGCAAAACAATCAACAGAGTAAAAAGACAATCTACAGAATGGGAGAACATATTTGCAAACTGTACATCTGACAGGGGATTAATATCCAGAAAGTACAAGGAACTTAAACAACTTAACAGTAAAATATATATATATATATATATATATATATATGTAAAACATGGGCAAAGGAGCTCAATATTCATTTCTCAAAAGAAGGCATACAGATGGCCAACAAGTATATGACAAAATGCTCAACATCAGTAATCATCAGGAAAATGCAAATCAAAACCACATTGAGATATCATCTCACCCCAGTGTGATGGCTATTATCTTAGACTGGCTATTATCAAAAAGACAGAGATAACAAATGCTGATGAGGATGCAGAGAAAGGGGAATGCTTCTACATTGTTGGTGGGACTGTAAATTAGTGCAGCCATTATGGAAAACAGTATGGAGGTTTCTTAAACAACTACAGATAGAACTACCATATGATCCAGCAATTCCACTACTGGGTATATGCCCAAAGGAATGGAAATCATTTATTTATTTATTTATTTATTATTTTAGTTTATCAGTGTACAGTGTAGTTGATTTTCATGTCCCTTTACCAATCATGTCAAAGAGATACCTGCACTCTCATGTTTATTGCAGCTGTACTTACAATAGCCAAGACATGGAACCAACCTAAATGTCCATCGATGGATGACTAGATAAGGAAAATATGGAATAGTTACAATGGAATAGTACTAAGCCATAGAAAAGAATGAAATTCTGCCATTCACAGCAACATAGATGGGCTTGAAGAAAATTATGTTAAGTGAAATAAGCCAAGCACAGAGAACTATTGCATGTCCTCACTCATGCAGTATTTTTAGTGGGAGCTAAAAAATAAATGAAAAGAAGGAAGGAAGGAAAGAAGGAAGAAAGAGAAAAGAAAAAACTACAATAACACATTGAACTTTCAGAAGGAGAGAACACAACTGTGGTTATTAGAGGTGGGAAACGGGGAGAGAGAGCAGGTTAGTGAGAAATTGGTTAATAGACACAAAAAATGATTACATTTTGTAATGATAAATTTGCTAATTATCCTGATTTGAACATCACATGTTGTACACAAGTATTGATATTCAACTCTTACCCCACAAAAATGTATAATCAATTATATTTCAATTAAAAATAAAGAGTTGGGCAGTTTAAATGATCAGAATGGTCAGAGAGACAGAAGGAGGACTGGGGACAATGGTGTGGCAGGAAAAAAATACATTTCAAAAAATCAGGTATAGTTATCGTGGTAACAGGATATATAACAAATACGCCCATATGTAATGGCTCAGAACAAAAAGTTTACTTCTTTTTGTAAAAGTCCAGTTCAGTGTTTGAGTGTGTGTCAGGGGGTGGGGTGCTCTGCTCCATGAAGTTATTCAGGAACCCAGGTTGATGGCAACCTTACATTTTTTTTTTTCAACCTTACATTTTTAATCCTTATTTTTCAGGATCACCTCGAGAGTAGATCCTCATGCCAGACAACCAGGAAAGGAAAAGAGCTTGGAGGAATAAAAGGAGGGCCCTCAAGCATAAGCATCAGGCTTCAAAATAGCACATAGCACTTCTGGAGAGAACTCAATCACATAGCTACACCTAACTGCAAGGGAGGCTGCACGATATAGTCTAGCTGAGTATCCATGACGAAAAGGAAGTAGATTTAGTCCCTGCCACAGGAGGGTTAAGAAGTTGGGTTAAAAGAGGACTAAAAAGAAACTGTGTAGTTGGCTAATAGTCAGCATTGGTAACTTCCACTAGAATACTTTTAGCAGAGCCAGGTAGGTGGAAGTGAAGTGGCCCAGAATACGGTTCTGCGGATCATAAAAAGAAAACAGGCTTACTCTCTACGCCCTTGTTCTTTCCAGGAATTATTGGGAGCCAGTATCAGCCTGAATTCTAATCACCTGGCTGCTGTGGAATAGAAAACTAGCCACCCATAATCAAGTTAAAGCTTTTTCTTTGTGCAGAAAGCTACAAAGCTTCAGGGTACTGAGATCATTGTGGCAGTGTTCCCAGAAGCTCCAGCTTGACTCATCTAGAGTCCAGCCCTCCTTCCAATTCATACAGGGCTGGCAGGGATCAGGGAGGGGGAAGAGACATCTGTTGTGTGCAGGTATGTGTGTGTATATGTATATGAATGTGTGTATCTTCCAGGGTTGTGTATATGAAGATGACATTTGTACTCTTTCCCTCTTTGGAGATCAGGGATGTATGCACTTTTAGTAGCAAAGTCTAATTCTTAATCTGCTTGTTATGCAAGAGCTTAAACTGCAGGAATTGTGACATGAGTCAATGTTACAATCATCATCATAAGAAATGCCCTTGTATAGGCTTAACTGAAGAAAATAAAATCATTATCTTACACATACCGAATTTATATGGTGAAGGCTGTTGTTACAAACCCCTGTGTAGTGCTTTTGGTGAGGTGGCTGGCTAGAATGGTGAGAGTTCTGCCCCCGTGAAACACATGTACTTAATCACACATTCTTGCATACAGCTCCCCAAAGGTACTCTTTCCTGCAGGGTATGTGACTAGGTTTCTCTTGGTGGACTGGATTCATTTTACTTATCAACCAAACAAACATCTACAGAAAGCCTACTTAAAATCTCAAGCACCATTTTAGGCCCTGAGAATTGCTCTAAAATTCCCATTACGCTGGTTTATTCCCCTGTGGATCTTTTACAGCTACATCATTGAGCTGTGCTTTTAGCTGCTTCAAAGTCTGCTGGTTCCATGGCAGAATCTGGAAGAGAGAAAGAAATTTGTTTATCCAAAGGGATGAGGGCTGGTGTTATGTTTGTGACTTCCCAAGCCCTGAGAAGAGAACTAGGCTCTACATACGTGATGCAGGCTGTTGGTTTAGGTGTCATATGGAACCTGGATCTTTCAAACTCTTTCTCTCATGTGTCTCTGCTGAACTACAAGCTTAGCTGAACCTTGAAGTCACTGGTAAGACTGAGGCACTGAGTTGACCTAAATCAGCCCCCAAATCTCTGCACTATGTGAATTATATCTCACAGTTCTTTAAGTATCGAATTTATCTCTTCTGACACTAATTATAAAATTCAGCTAAAGCATAGCTAAATAGAGGAATGGATCCCAAATAAGAGATGCTGTCTTCTGGTAGTGAAGAAAAAAAAAAAAACAAAAAACACCTAAAAAATCTATTAACGAGAAAGCTAGTGGGGGTAGGAGGATGGTTTTAAGGAAGAGGGCTGATGACGTCGAAGTTTGGGGGAAAACATATTTAAGAAGTGACAAGCTGGGCAGATGGAAGAGGTGAGATGGGGGAAGTGGGAGACCCAGGACAGAGATGGCCACAGCCAAGAATGCTGTTTATGTCCTTTTGATATCAAAACTAAAGTGTTCCTCAGTTCCTCCATAAGAACAGTTCTTGGCAGGAACAAAGTCTTTTCAAATCACCTAGTTGTACAAAAGCCCAGTTAACTTCCTGCCATGTAGATAATGTCATCTCTCCCCATCTAGAATTGCATGGAGGGAGCCGTCACTCTCCCTGCATGAGCTAAATGGACTCTCCAAGGCAAATGATATTTAATTGATCTTCACTTTTTCTAGCACTTTACAAGTTTGAGCTTTTCTACTAGAATGATTTAATATAGTTTTAAAATATCCTCTTTTCAGCTACTTGTGTCCTTTTTGGAGGTGTTAAACATGGAAGCAATTATCCTCTTATGACAAGATTTTTTTCTTGGCTCACTAAAGCTTTGTGCTTTGTGACACCTGGTGCGTAGGTAAGGAATTGGGCTTATTTTCTATTAATTTGCAGTGAGTTTCTTTCCCTTAGAGAGCTAAAGGGTAGGATGTGTGCTTCTCTGAGAGATAAACCACAATCTTTTAAGTGTGTAGGAGGACACTAAAAGCTAGAAAAGATTATGTTCTAGCAAAGTAAAATGTGAAAAAGCTTTCTTTGCATTACTCCATAACTATGGCAAAAAAGCAAAAAAAGAAAAGAAAAGAAAAAAGCTGATTAAGTGGTTTTATGGGAAATAACCTAGAAGAGGACAGTCTTTTTGGCTGAATTACTTCTTGTTAGTCTAATTGGAATCTTTTTTAGAGTGTATGAGGAATCATATTTTTAGTTGATGGGCCCATGCATTTGAAAGCCTCAGGTTCTTACCAGTTCAGAAAGCTGGGGCACTGCCAACAAAGAAGATAAAATAAGCTCTCTGATTTCATCCAATATGTCTAATGTGTGCCAAGCAAAAACTTCTTTTAATGTTCAAAGAGAATAGTTTTTGTTGCTGTTGTTCATAGAATGATGAGAGCACCAAGAGTGAATGGTTTGCATTCTGCCAAAATTGGCAATATTGTCTTTGGGAACATGAGATATTTTATTATGTGAAAGTGATGCCAAAACATATTTAAAAATACAACTGCTTTCTCCATTTTCAGAGTCTAATGAGAAAGTAGATCATTTCAGGATGGCCTAGCAGGACTGACACTCCCTAAGGTCAATAGATTTTATCCCAGGACTGGAGGTGGATAGGACAGCACATGAGAAGTAGTTTTCAGACCCAGTGAGCCCTTGTGAAACATGGGAGATATTTACAGGTGGTTGAAGCCGATAAGAAAAAGTTAATTATGGCAAAATAATCATGGTAACTTTTATAGATCATTTCCTGTAGGGCAGCCATTCTGCTAGGTCCTTTATGTGCATTATCTTAGACATGTATCAGCTCTAGGAAAATAGGTATGATTATCATCTACATTTTACAAATGACAAAATCAAGGTACAGAGAGGTTCAGTAATTTCCATAAGGGCATAGTGCTCATAAAAAAGGGGGTTAGGGAGGCAGAGAGAGCACTGAGATTTAATTCAGGGAATCTGAATCCCAGCGCTGTGGCTTCACTATGCAACACTGCATCCAGAAATCATCTTATGGTTGAGACCACTGGAGGAACCAAACTTTGATTGGCTTCTGTGGATGCTGGCAATCAAGCCGGCTGTATAGGAGATGAAGTAGGTAAAGTTTGCCTTTGGTTCTCTTTTCCTTTTTATTATTCTCCTTCAAAAATTTGTACTACTCGTTTTTAACCCCACTCCTGATTGCAAACCCATGTTTTATTTCTGTAGGATTTTGTTTTCTAGAAGGCATTACCTTTGGAAGTAGATTACAATATTAGCTTGCAAAGGCTTAAGGAGTCATTCCTTTAAGGGATCTTTGTATTTCAATAAGAAATTTTTAAGGAATAAAAGGTTTTTTAGGTATACAGGAGCCATTTCTAAAAGCGATGCTTTAATCTCCACTTTACACAATGGAAGCGGTATTTTCCAGGTTGGGGACTCTGAGGCCCTTAAAACACTGTGGAATGGGAGGTGGCAACCTTCCCATCTTCTGGAAAAGCCTCATAGTATAGAAACAGGGAAAGAGCTTAAAGGAAGGAGGAAACATTGCATAGATGAAGAGTGATCCAAAAAATGGGAAGAAAAGCATGAACTCTCATGATGTGCTGCTGAGTTTAAACTCCACCTCTGCCAGTTTCTAGCCATGTGCCTATGGGCAGGTGATTAAGTTACCTGCATAACAATACCTACCTTATAGAGATTTGAGGATTAAGTAAGATAAAAACTCAGAAAGGCAGCCACCAAAGGCATGCCTACAGATGGGAGGTTCTTGGCCAGTGTTGATGCCTTCTTGCTCCCCCGGCCACTCTGTGTGTGAGAGATGGAGGGGTTCAGGAAGGGAAATGGTAAAGATTGATGAAGGTGAACTGTCTAGAAGAGAAAACAGCTAAGTTGTGAGATACCTGTTTTTCCGTTACGTGAATCAATCTCGTTGCACTTATTCATTCGACAGATACTTATTGATTGCTTCTGCAGTTCTCTTGGGTTTGAGACTTAGACTCACTGCATTTGGAAATGCTGATTTTGTGGGACCATGTCTGTATACATTTAGAATCTGATACACCCAGCCAACTGAAGGCATTAAGGCATCGCTGGTGTCTTTCTCTTGCTCCTTCTTCAGAATTTCAGAAAGTTAAACAATTATTATTTTCTGTTTTACCACATTTTCCTGGAACACTGAACAGAACACCTTATTTAATCAGAACATGTTTAATCAGCAGATCTACCACTAACCACTGGCTATTGCTCCTTCTGGTAAGTACAAACACATACCACAGAAAATATCAAAATATAGTCATTACTTACCTGTTCTGAAACTCCACAGCTCCTGGGTTAATTGAAGCAATTGAGACCACATAGATAATGTAAACCATTGGATTTTTAAGAGATTCCCTGAATTTTAATTGAGGTTCATGAATTACATTCTTGTTCTTCATCTAAGACCATATATGTAGTGATGCCTGATACCTCTAGCCCTTGAATTTTAGATTAGACAGGCCAAGAAGGACAGCTATTAGTCAGGATTAACTTACAGACTGACAAGAGGTGACCTTGATATTCCTGCCATGCCACTTTACTATTGGGGGTTTGCCAAGTGCTCCCAGAATGTCTCCTGTCCTCACCAGCCTGTGCATACAAATAAGGTTGTGGTAATGTTAATTCCTGACTTTTCTTGGTCTTACAGCTTTCTCACTAGAAAACTGCTAGACCTCTCCAGCCAAACTCTCCCACCTTCTGACAGCCTCGAAGGGCTGTCTCACATGTGCTTAGGAAGAAGTTTACATCCTTTGGGTACAACTGCTGCCTCATCAGCTCTGCCAGCATTTGCTGTGTCAGTTGTCACTGCTCCTTGGGAAGAATGCTACTATCCACAGGGCATTATACCCTGGGGTTTTCCAGTGTGTCATCTGGCGCCATGTTCTCTTCAGGCTTCACTAAACTGCTGGAGCTATAGCATGTTCCATATAGAAAGACAAAGTGAGAATCTTCCCCTCTTTAACTCTGTGCTACACCTGTCACCTGGACCTGAGCTAGAACTGCTTTGGCACACAGTAAACAGCTTCTTCACATTATGCCTGTCACCCCTCTCCCTGCTCCACTACCTTATGTGGGGACAGCGGAGACAGAAGGAGAGCCAAATGATCCCCTCCACTGTTTCTAGCTCTCCCCTGTCTCCCCTAGGTACCCATGAACCAACTTCATCACTTATCCTTCAGCCAAAAAACAAAAGCCAATATGGATATCAACTTAAGCAGATCTATGCCATATGAGTCATCCTCCCAGTCTTTGATTAGGCTCAGCCAGGCCCACACTGCTACCAGTTCATGACGTTGTCTGGTCCATCGGGGAATGGAATCACCATCATGGTCCAGTGGGAACTGGAGTCATCTACCTGTGCAGATGATCAACACGAGGACTGCCCCCAGTAAAGGGGTCACAGTGGCAGATAAAGGAACTGCTCTTGAGGAGCTTTTTCACTCATTTCAGCATGATTGAGGTGGAGCTAAAAAGTGTAAGGTCATTTGGCTGAGAAGACACCCCAGCATGTAGTTAAAATGAAGGTGCTCATTTCTGTGACCTTCAAAAGAATATGGGGGTTTGTTCTCAGACCTTCAGTTTTCCTAGGGCAGGAGAGGGCAGGGAGTCATGGAATCCATAGAGAAGGAAAGGTACACTGTCCTCAACACTTGGACTTCAGAGAAGACAGGATGACAGAATATATGGGCAGTAATGTATTTTTCGTACAAACACAGTGTGCCATGTTTTAATGACCAAGATCCTCAGTGCTGGGTATCAGTAAGAAGGCACTGCTTTGTTTATGGCTTCATCCCCTACTACCTTTCTACTTGAAACAGGACCTCCCATCATTCATTCTGGAATCAAAGACCTCAAGGTTATGAAGACGACCCAGTCTGGATTTGAAGGATTCATGAGGGACCAGTACACCACCCTCTCTGATGTGAAGGACCGGTGCCTTGTGACCCAAGTGTACTGCAAGTGGCGCTACCACCAGTGCAAGAACGTGGACTTTGAGGCTACCTGGTATGAGCGTGTGCCAGGACCTGGCACTGGGGCAGGTAGAGTCTGCCCTCTTCCCTGGGTCTCAGTGTTCATGGGGTCTTAGATTCTGAAAGGGAGAGTTAAAGACTGTTCAGCTCAACTCCCCTTGACCATTCCGAAATCCCTTCTATTTTTTAATTATTAAATAATTGGTTTGAAAACATTAGTGTGCATCAGAGTCACCTGAGGGCTTAAAAGGAAGATCACTGGACCTATACCAGAGGTTCTGATTTGGTAGGTCTGAGATGGGGCCTGAGAATTTGCATTTCTAACATCCTCCCAGGTAATGTTGATGCCTTTAAGAACCATTGCATTGAGTGAAGATATTATGTGGCCTTACTATCTCATAGCGATGCAGAGAGGGCTAACCTAGGGTGACCAACCTGTCCCAGCTTGCCAGGGACTTTCCTCGCTTTAACACTGAAAGTCCCATGTCTCAGGATACCCCTTGGTCCCAGGCAAACTGGGACAATTGGTCACCCTAGGCTAAAGTAAAAATGATATGATATTCATGGAATCATATTAAAGATAAATTCTTTAAAAATATAAAGGTATGATTATTATAATATCCTTGACAAGGACTAATTAGGACTCCGAACTCCCAGAGCTTGCTTTTTGACTAGGTATTTCATTCCTTCTCTATAGCTCTAATTATTAGAAATTTCTACCCGAAGATGAGCTGGAATCTGCACACAACCCCCTCCCCACCAACTTCCTCCCACTGGTATAGTTTTTCTCCGTTCTTTTTATTATTTGATAGGCTTTAAAATGCTTGAAGAGAACCTTACCTCAGTCCTCTTTTTCCTTTTTTCTTCCAAGTGTTCCCCATGGGCAGCAACCTGATGTATTTATGTTGAAAAGAGCACAAAATTGAACATGCCAATCAGGATAGTAGTCTGGGCCTCCCACTACAGAGAGGGACTTAGTGCAGACCATCTAACTTTTTATTATTATTTATTTATTTATTTATTTATTTTACATTCTAAGATGTTGTTGCAGAGCAGTGGGGGGCGGGGGAGATATTGGAGGGGGGTGGGGCTGAGGCCCTCTAGGGGAGCTCCCCATCTAACTTTTAAGCTCAGATTCACCCCTCTAATTTGGGGATAATAATAGTACCTACTTCTGCTAGATTGACAGAATTCAATGATATAATCACATAAAATGCTTAGCACAGAGTCTGGCACAGAGTAAAATCCCTTATGTAACAATTCAAGGAACCAGCCAAGCAGAGCAGTAAGAAGGTTAGAGTACTTGGGAGTCCTCTTTGTAGATTTTTCAAACATGACAGGAGATTTACCCTGAAATGCTCATTTGGCCCTGGTGCCAAATTATGAAGACAGCTTCATGATGCTCGACATGTTTGTTGAATGGTAGGGGTGTGTGTGGGAGGAATGGGAAGTGAGGTGTTTCTTCTTCCTTTTTGCATTAGAAGATATTGGCTCTTCTAAAACCATCAATAAAATTGTTTTCTCCGAGACAGAAAGGTCCCAACTTCTTAACATTATAATGCGTTCCTAAAATACCATCCTATGTGAGTCCTCAGTTCCTTTCTCTGTGTTTTAGGGACACTGTTCGGGACATCATCCTGGATAAATTTGCTGGGCCCTATGACAAAGGCGAGTACTCGCCCTCTATCCAGAAGACCCTCTATGACATCCAGGTGCTCTCCCTGCGCCGGGTTCCTGAGGTATGTCTTGTCATTTGCCATTTTGAGGATTGAGAGGACTTGTCCTGACAGCTCTGAGAAAGAGTTGAGAGTTAAAATAAGAAAGTGGAAGACACATGAAAAGTGACATCTGTTGTTCAAAAGCTTGTTATAGAAAGTGAGAAGAGAGCAAAAATGGAAAAATCTGTTCAACCTGAAAACACAGGCCACTGCTGTAGTTCTCTCGTTTTGTTGAAAAT
This sequence comes from Cynocephalus volans, assembly GCF_027409185.1. Classification (NCBI taxonomy): domain Eukaryota; kingdom Metazoa; phylum Chordata; class Mammalia; order Dermoptera; family Cynocephalidae; genus Cynocephalus; species Cynocephalus volans. Next base: position 73,741,087 of record NC_084467.1, on the reverse strand, counting down.
TCTTTGAGTTCTTCAACCTGCCTCTGACGTAAGCCTAATATTTAAGACATTTGAATGCCTTAAGAGAGAGGTAATTAGACAGAGGTTCTATGTTTCAGGGGAGCTAGAGGATGAAAGATAAATAAATGTAGAGAGATTTCATCCATCCCGCCCGTCCATCTACCCATCCATTCATTCATCCATTTATTTAATATTATTGAATGGTTAGTATGTATCTAGCAGCACACAAAGGATACAAAGATAAATTAGACATGGTCCCCGTGCTCAAAGAGCTCATTATTCAGTGAATGAAGAAAATAATGAAACTAACAGTACAATAGAGAATAGAGTATTATGGAAATACAGAGGAAAACACCTAACTCAGGTATAGGAGACAGGGCTGGCCAGATTTTCTGGAGGGAGAGGTGTTTGAGTTGAGTCTTTAGGGACAGGTAGAGGTTATCTAGATTTACACTCAAGGGTAAGGGAGCAGGGTAGGTGTGGAGACAGGAGATAGCATGGTACAGTCATTTACTGTTGAGGGTCTACCGCACGTGAAGCTCTAGGAATGAGTCTTCCCATGTGCCTAGAGATGAGGCAGGAATCAGTCAAGAGGCCTTCGTGGGCTTATTTATAAAGTCTGTACTTTATCCTGAAAGCTCTTAGGAGCACTGAGGAGTTTAAGCAGGGTGTCTGTGACTAGATTTGCACTTTGGAAAGATCCCTCTGACAGAAGTGTTACGAATTAAAAGGATGATGGCCCACAAACAAGGAGACCTGTCGGGTACTATTGTGGAAACCTGGCAAGGAGATCCTGGGCCAAGGCCACAGTGGGGACGGAGAGGAAGATAACACCTTTAGACCTGAGCAACAGGGACTCCTGCCACGATCCAGCACTTGAGAGGCCCCCTTCAGGCCTTCGTCTGGTTACGCCTCCCTGCACTGGGTGAGGAGTCAGTGGGGCCAAGGCAACAAACCCTTCAGGAGCCGATGTATCACTCAGAATGTCCTACTCACATCAACGTGAGACTACTTCCAGAACCTGAGCAAACCTCTGCCTGAGATCTGTCTTCTGCAGGGCAGATTGTGCTATTGATGTGCACACCCTTAGGCCTGAGAGTGGGCAGAGGGGCAGGTATTTGCAGTAGGTGTGGATGGGGCTTGACATGCCAGTTGGAGTGTCCACCGTGTGAGCTCAAGAGGGAAGGTAGGATGGGCCAGGGGCTGGGGGCTGGCCCTTTCCATGCTGTCATGTCCTGGCATGGCACTCCGGGGAGTCCGAGAATTTTAAATTAAAACCTGGCCTCCCAGGTTGTTATGAAGGTATAGTTGTCAAGTGAGAAGACTAGAACATATTTCACTTAAAAGTTTTTTAGCTTATGATTTATAACTTTAAATCTTTGTAGATCTGGTTTGTGGGTCTCTTACCCCAGGGCCTGTAAATGTTAGGGACAGGCCTGGAAAGGAGGGAATAGAATGAGGAGGAATTTAAGAAGTTGACTTGCTAGTACCTGGAAGCTAGGTGGATGCAGAAGAGGTCTCCCAGGTTTCTGATCCAAGGAGCCCTTACTTGTCAGAGAAGCAGATATTATACCCCTAGGGAGAAGAGTGGGCCTCCCATATAATAATAGGACTAGCTGGAGAGAACAATGTCGGGCAGTGGATGAACATCAGTGGGTGTCTCAAAGACAGAGCTTGAACTCGAGTAATGGGTTAGCAGATAGGCGGGGGGAGGGTGGGTGGAGTAACAGAGACTCACAGTTGCCCAATGTGATACATGCTATTGTGGATTCCAGATAGAAGATATGGAAGTCAGCCTGCCAAACATTCACTACTTTAACATAAACATGTCCAAACTGGGACTGATCAACAAGCAAGAGGTAAGAACACTTTAAAAATATTTAAAACACATCTCTGCCCCATCCCCCTTACATCTCCTTATAAACCTGCGATAATATCACTGGCTAAACTCAAAATAGCTATTGCTTTGGGGAATATTTATAGTTGCCACTGAAGAAGTCCCTCTTAGACTCTGGGCCTTTCAGTGCCTGAGGCTGCAGTACCCTAGAAGTAGATGAATGATTATAGAAGAGGGTTGGAAGTTGTAGAGAGGTAAAAACAAAGAAGGAACAAAGTATGCCCAAGGAAACAGCTCTGAAGTCCACTTCTCTGAAAAGTGCCACACTAGGTTGCGGCTGCATTGTTCTTCCATCTTGAGGCAGTGAGGAGAAAAAAAGATTCTGTTTTCATTTTGTTCCATCATCTCTAAATTTTGATTAAGTAGTCAATTCAGTAGCATATAGTACACACAAGAAAAAATTAAAGAGTATTTGTGTTTCTAGCAATCACAGAAGGCAAGAAGAGGAAAATCATTTTTTGGAAGGAGACCTTTGTCTTGGAAAAAGCACTTACCCTAATTTGTTTTTAGCTATAACAGAAGGTTAGACTGTAACTCAGTGTGTCTGACTAGACTGCCCGAAGTCCTGACTGGTAGCCTGTGTGCTCAGTTCCTGGGAGAACAGAACTGTCCCTCCCTCTTGGACCACTTTCAAAATGATAAGATTTCTCAACTTGATCCATACTCCCACAGGTTCCTGGAATTTTAAAGACACCATTTGGGGTAACTCCTTTTTGTCTGTGCAGGGGATGAGATAGGGAAGGACCCTGTGTGATCATGACTCTGCTGCCATAGAATCTTATCCTTTGATGGGTGAAGGCTAATGAGGGGGTCCCCAGAAGGTCCTACATTCTGGGCCTGCTGACTTAAGAGCCTCATAGTCCCTCTGGCCAGATACCTTGTTTCTGTTCTGCAGGTAATGTCAGTGGACTCCATGGGGCTTTGCAGCACCATCAGCTGCAGGTTGAGTCAGAGGTGGTGCTGGGGAACAAGGGTCATGCTTAGGTGCCCTGTATAGGTGATCTAGAGTCCCAAGTTGCAGAGGAAAGCAACGCTGGTCCCATGTACTGTTCATTCAGCTGGAAGGAGGGGCACCACGATTTACTTCAGAGGAAGGAAAGGACGGTGACCACCAGAATGCCACTAATTAGGATGTAAAGCTAAAGGACAGGAGGGGGACCTGAAAGTAATCCTGTCTATGTCCACCAGAGGCAAAACAAATGAGCCCTAAACAGAAAAAGGGTCAGATGTCATGACTATAGCTGTGCTTAGTTCAGGACCCCAGGCAGAGAGAGAAGGGTCTCCCTGATGCCTCAGGCTTGCACTGATCCCAGCTCGTGGGCTTGCTGGCAGGGTTGGGGGGTTGGGGGGTTGAGGCCGTAGTGTTCCTCCCTCTAAGAAGTCAGGCTCACAGCTCCCTCCTGGAGCCCAGCTAGGGCCCTGAAGGCAGGAAGACCTGAGTTCCTTTGGGTCGGGGCTCTGCATAAAGGCACCTGAGTGGCTGAATAAGCTGTCCCCATGTCTGTGTCTGCACTTTGGGGGTGACTAGAGCTGCTCTAGGACCCTCACCAGCAGGTTTATACAAAGTGAAAGCAACACATGAGAAGCAGGAAGTTGGACACACTGACAACAGCAGAGAAGTAACAACTGACAGGGTGGGAAGATGGAAGAACTCTAAAAGTACAGCTGTCTGGAGCTATTTAGCATTGGACCAGCAACCCTGGGGACCTCAGACACTCCTGAGGGCATGACAGTATTATAGCGTTGGACAATGATTGATGTCTAAAGTGAGACATCAAGAAAAGATCAAATTGTGTTCACTACACTCTATTTAAAAAGAAGGGATATGTAATGCATTTTAGAAACATTTATATCCGAATGATTAAATTTTTCAAAAACTCTTTAATTTTCTGGCAAATCAACTCATCTCTCAACTATTGCCAGAAAAATAGGGTATTACCTCGCTTGAAGTGACATTACTGTAGGGCACATGCATTTTCCTGTTTAACAAGTTATTTTAATATTGATTAATAGAAAGGAGAGGGCTATTTTAATATTTCTGGAGTTACCATGTGGTTTTTCTACAGGTCCTGCTGCCAGTAGACAATCCATATGGCAAAATTACTGGTACAGTCAAGAGGAGGCTGTCTTCAAAGCTATGACATTGTGGCCACCAATAGGAGTCCACTTTCAGCTGAGGAATTCCTTAAGCCATTTGTGATGCTGGGAATTGTAGCGGGTAGCCGTGCAAGCTTTCAGCCTGGTATACTCTGTCGTGTTTGTTTTCCTCCTATATGAAATAATTTATTTCTTCCACATCTTGATCAGAGAGGAATTTTGTGGATTACCTTATTAGTAATTATAAAACGATTTGTAGCTATAGTTTTAAAATGCTGAGTAGTATTAGAACAATCATAAATCAATATTTCTTTTTGGTCATCTTGTGCTTTCCTATCTCATAGATCTTTAAAATCAATGCATTCAGAAAATAATCCTGAATTAATGGGGGTGTTACATCAATTAATTTGTGCACAAGTTTAAGAGGCAAATATTGTTTTCATCCTACTGATGCTTCTGGGTAATGTAGAAAATGTAATAAAAGCATATTGAAAAATATCATCATTGTGACTTTAATTGACTGAGTATCTGAATTTTTAAGAATGCTGTAGCATATGTATCATTGGTAGTATTTTCTTACTCTGATAGTACTTTCGTGATCTTAATGGTTTTATGGCTTTTATAACTCTTAGAGAATCTTTAGTACACACTGGGGCACTAAAAAAAAGCATAACTTGTTTTTCTTTGAATAATGCATTTCTTTGACACAAAAAGACACATTTAATAAGTGTTAAGTCAATACACAGATGGATGAATATACATATGGAAAGAAGACTAGAGAGTATATACATGAAAATATCAGCAATGAAGAATTCTGAATGATGAGATTATGACTGATTTTTATTTTTCTACCATATACTTTTCTGAATATTTCAAATATGAAAATTTATTCCTTTTATAATAACAGAAAAAATATATAATTGATGATTTAAAGATGCATACAGATTTAAGGGGTGATTACCTTTATATCAGTTGACTAACACTACCTTCATATACATACCATAAAGCTTCATAAATTACTGTCTTAGAAACCCATGATGAAAACCTGTGTACAGGAACATTCTAGATAACCTTCCTCCATTTTTAAAATCTCCATTTATTTTTTAAAAATAAAATCTGCATTTTTTAGAAATGCTTACATATAAGCATAGTATTATTTGATAATACTGCTTCATTCACCCTTATACTACTACTACTTTAGGTAGCATGGTGTAGTGGTTAATCACACAACTAATTTAAATCCTGGCTCCACCTCTTACTGGATATATGACAAGTTTCCTCATCTGTAAAATGGAGGCAAAAATTGAACCTACCTCTATTTGGGGGATTAAATGAGTTAACGTTTGTAAAGTGCTCTTTTTGCCTTACACTTAGAAATTTCTGTATAATTTTTGTTGAATGTAGTAAATTCCATGTGTTATCATATCCACGTAAAAAGTCATCACTGGCCTCTGTGGGTCATGTGAGACATGGGTGGTCTTGCGAGCAGCCCACCCTACAAGATGCAGGCCCTTCACAAGCTGGTGCCTGCTTGGAAAGAACGTGGGATAAGAGAGGTGAAATAATTTGATAAGAAAAGTTCTGTGCTACATTAAATACTCACATTGCAAAATGTGCTTCTACATCATGTAACTTGCATGGCCAAATGGCTGGTACATTTTATTCCTCTGCTAATTTGATAATTCTGTTCCAAGAGGAGTCTAACATGACTTTTCCTTAAAAAAAAAAAAAACCAACCAAAAATTTAATTAGGCCTTTCTTACGTGGTGTTCTTGTTCATGGAAGTTTTAGAAATACCATATTTGTTTCAGAGAAGAAACCCATGTTAGAGCAGAATCCTTAGATGAAAATTGTGGCCCATTTTCTATGTATATGCATTTTGCTTCTCTTGAACTCTTGAGACATTTACCATAATGAATTGCACATGAGCTATTGGATGTTCCATCCAGGTGAGTGGAAGGAAAAGTCTGTAGTCTGAAATTTTCAAGGACCAGGTTCCTCTTTTGTGAAGGATGTTTTCTTGTGGTTAGAATTGTAAAATGTGTGCTGAAAACCAGCTTTGAGTTTCACCTGCCCCATTCAACTTGGCAGAAGGACAGGCAAACCTGAACTGTAAAAATCTGGGAGGTAATTTATATCAAAACACTTGCTATGGAAAGCTACAGGGATTCTGTTCCAACTTTCTGGGAAGCAGAGCTGCCTTCACAGCACTCTCGCTTCCTCTCTCTCCCTGTCCTTACCCCAGCCCTATCTCAGGTACTTCCATGGAGGAATTAATGCAGGTGATATTAAGCCCATGCACTGCTTGGGAGGCAGTTTGCATGGAATTCAGTGGAGCAAGCCTATCATTTGGGGCTTGTGATTTTGGCAGCAAAGATTCTGGCCAAGGCTTGTTTCTTATCCTCTAAATTTCATCTCATAACTTTTCGTAGTGACAGACTCAGAAAATATATCCTATTCCTTTTCCTTTTGAGTCATACTTAAATTCATAGCATTCCTTATTTTTAGAAACATTTTCTTTCCCTTTTTTCTATCCTGATATAATAGAAATAAGTCTTTTGAGATAGCATTTTATTTGTCATTGAAACAAAATTTACCATTTTCAATCACCTGCAGCTTTCAGCTACAGAAATTTGAAATTTTCTCACCTCTTTTACACTTTGTCCAGAAAGAGCATTTCCTTTTGTTCAGACTCTGAGCTGCACGGAGTTTGCCCTCTGTAGTCGCTTTTACAAAACCTTCCATAACTTCTGTTTCCTGACCTGCACTTACAAGGAAATGAAAGCTTATTTCCAAGGACATGGATTTTTAAGCCTTCTGACCAGACACACCAGGTTCTTCCTGCTTCTGAATATTTGAAACTGAATGTCTTTGTATTTTTCATGTTCTTTGTTCTCAATTCTCTTAGAGTTCAGCTGCTCTCATTCTCCCATTTACCCAGGCTCCCGCTTAGAAATTCTTAGTTTCTTGAAGTCTATTGAGACCCTATTGAAGATATAAGGGCGATGGGCCTTCTTCCCAGAAAAATGCTCATTCATGTCTCTAGGTGCCTCAGCCTCTACTAAGGAAGTAGTTTACACCCTGTCCTTAAAGTATAAAGGCTTCTAATAGAAATTTACCACGAGGAATATGTGCAACGTAACAAAAGAAAGGTATATCGCTTACCTTTACATGAGAAAGAGAAGTGTTTTTAGAATAAAAAAGAAGGATTCTAGGTGTATTTGTTTCCTGAGGCTCCTGTAACAAATTACCATAAACTTGGTGTCATAAAACAACAGAATTTATTCCCTCATAGTTCTGGAGGCCAGAAGTTCAAAGTCAAGGTGTTGGCAGGGCCATGCTCTGTCCAAAGGATCTAGGGGAGATTTCTTTCTTGCCCCTTCCAGGCTGCCATGCCCTCATGGGTTCCTTGGCTCATGGCTGCATCACTCCAGTCTCTGCCTCCTGTTCAAACTGCCTTCTCCTCTTTTGTCTATCAGATCTCTCCTATGTGACTCTTATAAGGACACTTGCCATTGGATTTAGGGCCCACCCAAATACCTTACGGTAATCTCTCCATCTCAAGATCCTTAATGATGTCTGCAAAGACCTTTTTCCCACATAAGGTCATATTTGCTGAAATGCAGTTAGGACATGGACTTATATTTTGGGGGCCATCATTCAACCCACTACATCAAGTAAGGAGACAGTAGGCTTCTTGAGGGCGGCTCTTCTGGTATATATATACAGCTCTTTAGCTACCCACAGGCTACTATTCCCTTCAGATCTGAGGGATGGTCACATCCTTTCCCAGTTTGATCGGTTGTCACAGAGATGTTCACAAAAGGGTGAAGATGGACCTTGGATCCAGATACTGCTAAGTTTTAGATTGGGCTCCACCAATTTCTAGCTGTGTGACCCTGAGCAAGTTATACTCTCTGAGCTTAAGTTCTCTCATTTTTGAAATGGGAGTGATAATAACGCCTATCTCACAGGGCACAGGGTTACTAAGGATTAACTGAGATCATGTATGAGTTATGCTTTTATTTGAAAGTAACTGACGACCAGGGAGGCACCCCATCGGAGAGGCCTGAGATCCATGGAGACCATGCGCCTCACAGTGCCAGCGCATGACCGCGAAAGTAGGCCTCGCCGCCGCCAGACTCCATCCCCAGCCTGGCCAAGTGTGCACTGACCAGAGAGGTGCCCTGCCAGAGAGGCCCGAGATCTGTAGAGACCATGTGCCTCACAGTGCCAGTGGATGACGAGCAGACACTGAGGCAGCTGTGTCAAACTGGCAGCCCCAGCAGCATCCTAGCCAGAAAATAGTGTTGAATCAGTGGACCATGAAATCCCTTGCCACAATGACTAAAAATCAAAGAAAAGGTACCAGAAATATGAAAAATCGAGAAAGTACACCACCAAAGAGTAATAACTCTCAAGCTCTAGATCCTACAGAACAAGAAGTGATAATTCTAAGGAAACTATATGAGATACAAGAAAACTCAGCTAGACAACAAGATGAAATGAAGAAAAGTATACAGGACCTGAAAGCAGAAATGTACAAGGAAACCAATGCCCTGAAAAAGAATGTAGCAGAGCTTGCCAAGCTGAAGAATTCATTCAACAAAATAAAAAACACAACAGAGTTTAATCAGCAGGCTTGCAGAAGCAGAAGAGAGAGCTTCTGACCTCTAAGATGGGCTGTTTGAAATAACACAGGCAGACAAAAAATAGAAAAAGGAATTAAAAATATTGAAGAAAATCTAAGAGAGATATCAGACAACCTTAAGTGCTCAAAAATCTGAGTCATGGGTATTCCAGAAGGGGAGGGAAAAGGAGATTGCATTGAAAACATATTCAACAAAATAGTGGCTGAAAACTTCCCAGGTATAGAAAAAGACACAGATCTTCAGATTTATGAAGCTCAAAGATCCCCAACTGTATTCAACACAAAAAGGTCTTCTCCAAGACATGTTATAGTCAACTTGGCAAAACTCAAAGACAAAGAGAATATCTTAAAAGCTGCACAAGAGAAGCATGAAATCACCTATAAGGGAGCCCCAATCAGACTAACGTCAGACTTTTCATCACAAACCCTAAAAGCCAGAAAGGAATGGGATGATATATTCAAAATACTAAAAGAGAGATTTCCAGCCAAGAATACTCTGCCCCACAAGGCTATCTTTCTGAAATGAAGGGCAAATAGTATATTTCTCAGACAAACAAAAACTGTGGGAGTTCACTACCACACAACCACCCTTACAAGAAATTCCCAACGGAGTACTGGGTTTGGTACCTGAAAAATAACTACCACTGCCATAAAAACTCAAGAAAAATCAAAACCCACAAGTAAAATAAAAATGCCAGCAATGAAGAAAAAAAAAGTTTATCTACAACCCAAGCAACCAACAAATACAGAAGGCAAACAATAAATCAGAAAGAAAGGAACAAAAGACACTTAAGACATCCAAATGAAAATCAATAAAATGCTAGGAGTAAATCAACACTTTTCAATAACAACTCTTAATGTAAAAGGATTAAATTCCCCAATCAAAAGACACAGACTGGCTGACTGGATTAAAAAGGAGGACCCAACTATATGCTGCCTTCAAGAGACACACCTCACCTATAAAGACTCACATAGCCTAAGAGTGAAAGAATGAAAAAAGATTTACCATACAAACAGAAATGAAAAATGAGCTGAAGTAGCTCTTCTTATATCTAATAAAATAGACTTTAAACTAAAAACCATAAAAAGAGATAATGAGGGCCACTACATAATGATAAAAGGATTGATCCATCAAGAAGACATAACAATCATAAATATACACGCACCCAATGTCAGAGCAGCCAGATTTATAAAGCAAACTCTATTAGACCTGAAGAAGAAAACAGACACTAATACCAGAATAGGGGACCTGAACACCCCACTATCAATATTGGACAGATCATCTAGGCAAAGAATCAGTAGAGAAACACAAGATCTAAACAATGCTCTAGACCAATTGGACTTGGAAGATATCTACAGAACATTCCATCCAACAACCTCAGAATATTCATTCTATTCATCAGCACATGGATCATTCTCCAGGATAGATCACGTTACTCACAATCAAGTCTCAACAAATTCAATAAAATTGCAATTATCCCATATATTTTTTCAGATCTCAATGTATTAAAATTAGAAATGAATAACAAACGAAATTCTGGAAACTATACAAACACATGGAAATTAAACAGCATTCTACTTAATGACATATGGGTCCAAGAAGAAATTAAATAGGAAATCAAAAAAATTTCTTGAAACTAATGAAAACAATGATACATCATACCAAAACCTGTGGGATACTGCAAAAGCAGTACTAAAGGGGAATTTTATCACATTAAATGCTTACTTCAGAAGAACGGAAAGATGACAAGTGAACAACCTAATACTTCACCTTAAAGAACTAGAAAAACAAGAACAATCTAAACCCAAAGTTAGCAGATGGAAAAAAATCATTAAGATCAGAGCAGAACTGAATGAAATTGAAACCCAAAAAACAATACAAAAGATCAATGAATCGAAAAGTTGGTTTTTTGAAAAGATAAATAAAATTGACAAACCATTAGCATGGCTAACTAAAAAAAGTAGAGAGAAGACCCAAATAACAAAAATTAGAAATGAAAAAGGTGATATTACAACTGATACCTCTGAAATACAAGGAATCATTAGAGACTACTATAAACAACTATATGCCAACAAATTTGAAAATCTGGAGGAAATGGATAAATTTCTGGGCATACACAAACTACCAAAACTGAGCCAAGGCGATGTAGAAAATCTGAACAGACCAATAACAATAAATGAGATTGAAGCTGTTATCAGAGGGCTCCCAACAAAGAAAAGCCCAGGACCAGATGGATTTACAGCAGAATTCTACCAAACATTCAAAGAGGAATTGACACCAATTCTCTACAAACTATTCCAAAAGATTGAAACAGAGGCAATTCTCCCAAACTCATTCTATGAAGCAAACATCACCGTGATACCAAAACTGGTAAAGATACAACTAAAGAAGAAAACTACAGGCCAATATCCTTGATGAATATAGATGCAAAAATCCTCAGTAAAATACTAGGTAACAGAATACAGCAACACGTATGCAAAATTATACACCTGATCAAGTGTCATTCATCCCAGGGATGCAAGGTTGGTTCAACATATGCAAATCAATAAATGTGATACAACATATCAATAAAATCAAACACAAGGATCATATGATCATCTCTATAGATGCTGAAAAAGCATTTGATAAAATTCAACACTCATTTATGAAAAAGACTCTCCACAAGTTAGGCATAGGTGGAAAGTATCTCAACATAATTAAAGCCATATATGATAAACTCACTGCCAATATCATCCTGAATGGGGAAAAGCTGAAAGCTTTTCCTTTAAGAACAAGAACTAGACAAGGATGCCCACTGTCACCACTCCTATTAAACATAGTTTTGGGAGTACTAGCCTGAGCAATCAGAGAAGAGAAGGAAATAAAGGGCATCCAGATTGGAAAAGATGAAGTCAAACTGTCCCTGTTTGCAGATGACATGATCCTATATATCGAACAGCCTAAAACCTCTACAAAAAAACTGCTGGAATTGATAAATGATTTCAGCACAGTAGCAGGATACAAAATCAACACACAAAAATCAGTAGCATTTCTTTTCTCCAATAGTGAACATGCAGAATGAGAAATCAAGAAACCCTGCCCATTTACAATAGCCACCAAAAAAATAAAATACTTAGGAATTGAGTTAACCAAGGAGGTGGAAAATCTCTATAATGAGAACTACAAACCGCTGCTGAGAGAAATTAAAGAGGACACAAGAAGATGGAAAGATATCCCATGCTCTTGGATTGGAAGAATCAACATTGTGAAAATGTCCATACTACCCAAAGTGATATACAAATTCAATGCAATCCCCATCAAAATTCCAATGACATTTTTCTTAGAAATGGAAAAAACTAGCCAGACATTTATATGGAATAACAAAAGACCACACATAGCCAAAGCAATTCTGAGCCAAAAAAGTAAAGCTGGAGGCAAAACACTACCTGACTTCAAACTATACTACAAAGCTATAATAACCCAAACAGCATGGTACTAGCATAAAAACAGACACACTGATCAATGGAATAGAATAGAGAATCCAGAAATCAACGCACATACCTACAGCCATCTGATCTTTGACAAAGGCACCAAACCTATACACTGGGGAAGAAACTGCCTCTTCAGCAAATGGTGCTGGGATAACTTGATATCCATATGCAGGAGAATGAAACTAGACCCATACCTCTCACCATATACTAAAATCAATTCAAAATGGATTAAAGAATTAAATATACATCAGAAACAATAAAACTTCTTAAAGAAAACATAGCGAAACACTTCAGGAAGTAGGACTGGGCACACAAATAAAGTGGAGTGGGGAGGGAAGAAGACACAACAATTACAATTCCTTGAAGTTGATATGACATGCGAACAGATATGAGGTTGTTAGGAGGGAGCGGGGAGAGGGAGGAAGGAGGGAGGTTTCGGTAATGGGCCACAATAATCAACCACATTGTTTATTGACAAAATAAAATTAAATTAAAAGAAAAAAAAAAAAAAAGAAAGTAACTGATACCTAAGAGTGTCTTAAATGGAGAGGACATCTTGTTTATTTAAGAAATTTAGTGGTAGCCTATCCCAGGAATGACTGGGCAATTCAGTGATGGCATCGAACCAGGCTCATTCTATTCTTTGTTCTTCCATCCTCAGTGTGTGGTAATGTCTTCCTTGTGGCCACAAAATGGGAGATAATGTGGTACAGTACCCACATCTCCCTTGGGACCAAAGCACTTACTCCTTCAGATGCCTGAAGGGTTGGCCACTGATGGCTGAGTCTCTCTCAAAGAATTGCCCTTGGCTGAAGGAGGCTTTCTCTCCCAAGTTTACATCTGCTTTCTGGAAGCAGCTCACATCCAGTCTAGTCAACACGGGGGACACAAAGTCCTGACCCCTTGCCCTAAGGGGCACGACTCTGCAGGCCACTCCAGCTCCAGAGCTGCTGATTGGGTGAGCCTCTGTTGCAGCCGTTCCACTTCTCCTCTGCCCAGACCCACTTTCCTTACTCCTCACAAGCATTGTTCCCGAGAGTACTCCCCAGTGAGCCTCCTGCATGAAAATGTCAGGGTCTCTGTATTTTTCTTGGGAAAGCTGACCTGTGATACCAGGATTGGTTCAAGGAAGGAGGCTCTAAATGGGATTTTGGCACTGGATCACCCATTGGCTAGCTGGCAATGAGCCCTGGAATGCTGTAGTCATGCAATTGCTAAAACTTTCTCCAGAGGTGAATTGGGATGGGATACTGCAGGAAAAGAATACACTGGCAGTGGCATTATCTCAGATGCTTGAGAGATTTTTGGGAAATAGTTATTATAAGGACTATGGAATTTGGATGGGTGTTGCTGGGAACCATTACTACATTAAGAAAGACAAAGAAAAGCTTAGGATGATTAATAAGCAGTATAAGGCAAAACATGAAAGCAAGAGGGCTTCCTTGGCAGCCTATAAAGAGCTTGGGTTTTTCTTTTCTTTTCCTGCTGTGTGGCAGAAAAAGTTTAGGATCAAGCCCAGAACTTAATTAGAAGGATAGTAGAGTTCTAAGGAAAATTGAGTCCTCAATCTTGACAGGTCTGTCACACCAAGGTCAGGGTACTGACTGATGCACTTGAAATCTCGAATCCTCAGCTTTCCTTGAATTCTCTGGGCCTACAGAACTGGCCTACTCCTTCCTGTTAGAAGCTAGCATTGTACCTCTTTCTTGAAGACAATGCAGAGGCTCCTGCCTGCAAGGAAATACATGTTCCCCTGGGATCCATTCCCACCTCCTGATCACCAGACCTATAAATAGGGTAAGTCACATTGCAAACCAGCCAGAGACATGCTGGGTCTGCTAAGAGAAGAGAAGGATCACAGGCCAAAAGAGTGACAAAGTCCCAGCCAATATATACAGACACTGGAAGATTATACATGGGTGTTGGATAAAACCTATCACATTTTCAAATCAAGAAGGAAGACAGTTGCATACATTTATGGTCTTGCCCCAGGACTATATTATCTCTCCTGGCCTTTGTACATGGGACCTGGACCATCTGGACATCCTACAAAACATCAAATTAGGAAGAAGTGACACTTGTATTCTGGAGAATGGTAGATTAATCTACCAGGAGCCTGCCATTTTAGTGAAGTCTTTAGTAGTCCAAGGGTCCAGGACAGGGGATTGGCAAAATCTGTCCCTCCACCTGTTTTTGTAAATAGTGTTTTATTGGAACACAGCTGTGCCCATTTGCTTATGTATTATCTGTGACTGCTTCTGTGTTTTCTGTGGTTTAAATGTGTCTCCCAAAAGTCCATGTATTGGAAACTTGACCCCCATTGTAACAGTGTTAAGAGAGTCAAAGATCCAATTATGGCATGTAAAAGGTGGAGGGAGCCTTTCAGAGGTGCTTAGATTGTGAGGATTATGTCCTTGTGAATGGATTAATCCATTCGTGGGGTAATGAGTTATCATGGGCGTGGTTCTAATGGCTTTATAAGGAAAGCGAGTGAGAAGATTAGCTTGCCATTCTTCTCACTACGTGATACCCTGCATTGCCATGGGACCCTGTAGAGAGTTCCCACCCAGAATAACTCTCTCACCAGATACACCCCCTAGACTGTGGACTTCTCAAGCCTCCAGAACTACAAGAAATAAATTTCACTTCTTTATAGATTACCCAGTTTCGGGTATTATGTTATAAGCAACAGAAACAAACTAATACAGTGTTATAATGGCAGAGTCATGTAGTTGCAACAGAGACTGTTTGGTCCACAAAACCTAAAATATTTACTCTCTGGCCCTTTATAGAAGAAGTTTGCAGACCTCTGGTCTAGGGCATTACAGAACATCCCCTACAAAATAAAGGACATGTTATAACATCTCAAACTTTCTAACACCAACAACAAAGCACAATGCCTGGTAGTCTCTTCAGATTTGGGAAGAATCATGTTCCAAGCTTGAGAATACTGCTGCAACCCATTACTGGGTGACAAGGAAGACTTCCAGCTTTGTGTGGGGCCCAGAGAAGTAAAAGACTCTGGCACAGGTCAAGAGTGGGTAGAAACATTCCTTCTGCGTGAGCTGTATGAATCAGTAGACTGTATACTATTAAAGATGTCTCTGATGGAGGAAGATGCTATGTTGGGCTTACAGCAAAACCCAATAGGGAAATTGCAACATAGACTCCTAGGGTTCTAGAACAAGGCCATACTATCTGTAGCAGAAAATTGTTCTCCTAAAAAATAGTTTGAAAAATAGTTCCTGGTGTGTTACAGGGTCTCAGTAAAGACAAACATCTGACCATGGGATATCGATGGACTTTGTGGCCAGCGCTGCTCATGAAGAGCTGGGTTCTATCAAACCCACCAAGTATTAGGGTCTGGCAGACCCAGTAGTAATCCATTGTAAGATGGAAATGAGAGATCTAGGATCAGGTACAAGGAGAGCTGGAGGGCACAAGAAAGGTACATGAGCAGGTGGCCCAGATTCCCAAGTTAGCCATCACTGTTTCTCTAGCACCTCTCACACTTAAGGCCCTAAGGGGAGGGTGACTTTTATGACAGTGGTGAAGGGAAATCTTCTCAATGAATACAGTTTTAGGAAATACACTAAAAGGTCATCCACTTTGTGGGTAACATGTCCCTGGGTAAGAATATACATAAACTCTTGGGCAGTGGTAAATGGCTTGGTTAGTTGGTCAGACACCTGGAAAGAGAAAGATTAAGAGATTGGGCAGAAGGAAGAGGCCTATAAATGGACTTGTGAGAGTAGACATGAAATGTGAAGATCTTTGTTTTGCATATTGATATCCACAAAAGAGCATCAACTATGGAAAAAGCACTAAACAATCAAGCATACAGGATGACTTGGTCAGTTGATGTCAGTCAGCTTCTTTCATTGGAGATGCCAGTGCTGACACAAGGAACTCATAAATAGAGTAGCCATGGTGGTAGGGGTAGAGGGCATACATGGGGCCAAAAGCATGGGATCCAGGTTTCCATTACTAATAATAAATGTTGTTAACAGATATCTACCCTTTCAGCAGTAGAGACCAATACTGAGTGAGAACTTGATATGGCACCAATCTTTGAGAAAACTAACCAGCTATGCTTGGTAGCAAATTGAAAATCTTACACACCTTTCACTCTGAAAGAGGCAGTGATTCATCTTGACTAGAATGGATACATATTCTGGATACGGGTTTGCCTTTCTTGCCCACAGGGACTCAGCCAGCACCATTATACAAGGGCTTACAGAATTCCATGTAACATCTCTCAGACCAAGGGACCAAAAGACACACTTTAAAGGAGATGAGGCAATCTGTAAGTGACCATATGATCCACTGATTCTATCACATACTGTACCATCCCAAAGCCGCTGGTCTGATAGAAAGATGGAATGATCTCTTCCAATTCTTCTTCTTCTTCTTCTTTTTTTTTTTTTGGTGGCTGGCTACTTCAGGGATCCAAACCTATGACACTGGCGTTATTAAGGCTACACTCTAACCAGCTCAGCTAACCGGCCAGCCCCTAACAATAAAGTTTCTTTCTTACACCAGGATAGTGGTACAGGAAGAGATTGCAGGTCCTTTTCCTTTTCAGCTACACAGGGATCAATCCTGGACTTTGGTGTTATCAGCACCATGCTCTAACCAACTCAGCTAACTGGCCAGTCCCTGGAATGATCTCTTTAAAGGCACAACTGAGGTGTCAGCTTGGAGATAACCTGTGATGATGGGGTACTATCTTCCAGGATTCAGTTCTACTCCATAAATATTTGACTCTTACATGGTATCATGTTCCCAGTAGGAAGAACACATGAGTTTTTTAACCAAGGGGTGGAAATATGAATAGCCCCACTTACCAACACTCTCAGTGACCTACTTGGGAAATTTGTGCTCCTCATCCCCTCAGCTCTAGGCTCTGATTTTGCAGAGGTCCTTTCCTAGAGGGATACTTCCTTCTACCAGGGGACACAGTGAGAGTGATTTAAAGTCAAAGCTATAGGGTTGTGTAATCAGCACACTTGACAATTCTCAAAAAAAAAAAAAAAAAAAAAAAAAACCAGCTGTTCCTAGCCCACTACACAGAGAGAACTGTAATAAGAAGAAAATCTTGGAACATTAATGAAGGGGAAAATGATGTTGCAGAACGTGCCAGTGCTGTGGGTTTTAATTGAATGGTGGAGGGGAGCAGTGATACATATAATTCGGATCATTGTATTATTAGAAAATCATAGAAATTGAGTGCTGAAATAAACTTCAAGTTGGATTTCGTTGTTTTAGGTGGTGGCAACTGAAGCAGGAGAGGTTAAGACACTTGTACAAGGCCTTGCAGATACGTTGGTAGCAAATCTGGGACCAGAATCCCAGTCTTCTGACCCCCTCGTCCAGTATTCTCTTCCTCCTCTGCTGTGAATTCATAGCTCCAAAATTCTCCTTTTTAATTATGTGTGGATTAGGCCAGTGTTAACTTATTCTGCATTCTGCATACATACCATACAGAAGGTGGATGGATAAACCTACAGACATTCTGGTAAGACTGGGAAAAGTCACCCTAGCATTAAAAATTCATTATAGAAATCTGCCCAAATAGACAATTAAGCAGACTGGTGTCAACCTAATTGGCTCATATTAATGAATGCAGCTCCACTCAGATTTTAAGGTTTCTTTTTTTTTTTTTTAATTTTTACTGTTTGTTATTGACCTCCACACACTTTCATTAAAATCACAAAGGTATCACAGATCTCCCTTTGTTAGTCTCACAAAATCATTTTGAATGTCATTAAATGCTCATTTTGGATTGGGGACAGGATACATGTAGAATTCACCAATGCCTCAAACTAAAAAACGTCTCTAGGTCTTTGGAGACCAATAAAATCTCATATGCATTTCGCTCAACACATTTCCCTAAACTCAGCATAAAAATTTTTCAAGGAGCTTAAATAATGCAGGATTTTGTTTGTTTTTTGGTTTATGTACCCTTATGAAGATAAAGCCTCTAGAGCCTCCCAATTCCCAAGAAACTAAGGAAGGAATTATATTTTATATTGTAGCAATATTAGGGTGCAACAAATGAGCAGTATTTGGGTTCAGCATACATTTGTTAATTCTGTGACTACACTGGGCTTGAAGAGGGGTGAGATCATAGCAATAAAACCACATTTTTAATGCTCTTTTTAATGTAATTCCCCATCAGCCTTACGTGACTGGCATTATAGCACTTCTAGCTTCTCCACGGGTCCATCCTCCTGTCCTTGTTTAGCTGGACACTTAGTTGCTTTCTGAAATGAAGACTGCACTTTCCAACTTTCCTTGCAACTAGGAATCACCAAATGACTAAGTTGTGTTAAAGGGATGTCAGTGGAAGTGCTGAGTACAGCTCCTCACAACAGGTGCCCTTCTTTACTTCTTCCTGGCTGGAATACACTTGTGATAACTGAAGCCCGAGCAGCCACCGTGGATACATAGGAGGCTAAGTGTTGTGGATGGTGGAGCGACACGCGAGAACACTGGGACCCGACCACGATGGAGCAGCCTCACGTACACGATAGAGAAATTCCATGTTGTCTAAGTTGCCGTTATTTGGGTTTCCAACTGAAACGAATCCTAAGTGATACACTTGACCTACTGTCCTGATTGAGATGTGCTCTAAATATAAAACTCACACTGGATTTCAAAGGCAAATGAAAAAAAAGGTAATGTATATCATTAATAATTTTTTATAATGATTATATACTAAAATGATAATGTTTTGAATATATTGGCTTAAAATCATATTATTTAAATCATTTCTCCTGGTTATCTTTGCTTTTTGTCAACATGATTATTAGAAAATTTTAATTGCACTCCTGTATGTGGCTCACATTATATTTTCATTGGACAGTGCTAGGCTAGTGCAGCTCTGCTCTGTCTCTGTATCTGCACTAGTGAATAGATGAGGTAGGTACCTGAGGCTAACAAGAGCCACACAACTTACCCAAGTTCAGCTGTCAAGTAAATGGCATGGCCGGATTCAAGCTCAGGCCTATCTGGCACAATCCCAGTGCTTTTACTCCTACATACATTGTATCTCAACTGGTGTCACTGGGTTCAGGCATAGAAGAGAGAATCTTATCCAAAACACTTAGGCAGGAACTACTGGCTGCTTGAAGAGTTCTACTGACTTTTCCTCAAAATATGTTTGTAATCTGATGAGTTTTATAGTACAGGCATTATATTTTCAAATCTCATATTTCCCAGCATATAAAAATAGAAGGTAATCCATAGAAAAAGGATATGAAACAGTTTGCTGAATGACACTGATGCTTTGATCCAAAAATAAATATTTAACTTGGGAAACTGCCATAAACATATGCCACAGATGACAGAGCTGGAGGCCCTTGTGGCAAAACTTTCCTTTGGTTGCTTTACCTCACTTTTTTGGAAGCTTAAGGTCTCTAACCCCTGAGACCAAAGATGCCCCATGGGTGATGTCTGCATATACCCTATTGCAGCATATTTCCTCTGATCTGGTTGTTTATAGATCCACAAGTAATAAGTTTGTTTAGTGTTATTTACTCCCTTACTCACTGACCTTCTCACCTCTGCTATGATAAAGGTGGTAGGTTGGCCCATGCACTTATTCTGTGGAAGAATAAGTTTTCCATTTGGAGATGGCCTGGAATCTCCAGCTTTCCTGATTTCTTCCTAAAGACCACTATAGACAGGAACACCTTGACCCACTGAGGTGAAAAGAACATCAACTTAGCTTCCTACCTGTGGGTAGCCAAAGAGTTCTCTCGCTTTTTTCACAGGATCCCCTATTATTCTGCTCCAGTGCTAGGCTAGACACAACTCTTCTTTGAGGTTCACCACCTCCAACTGATTCTAAGACATAAGGCAGCCACAGTCACTGAATGAACTTGGATGTGATCATTCTAATCTCTTTCTCTATCTAGCACAGCCGCAACTGGCCAGAAATGGTACCCAGACTACTTAATTGCCTATGGAGCTACAGCATGAAACTAATGAGCTGTTCATTAATGCACCCATTGCTGTCTCTCTCCTTCCTGTGGCTTCTGTTCCTGGTTTAGAAGCAGAATAAACAAGTTTTCTCCTACGAGGCATATCTGTCCTGCAGTAGTCAGCTCTTTGAACAATTTACTTCATCCTCCAAATTATTACAAAAAAAACTTAATGGCTCTGGGCCCAGACCTGACCCCTGCAGATCCCATTTGCAAGGACTGTCAAAGGCAGATGAATCACCACCGGTAAGTATTTTTTACATTTGGCTTCCAAATTGGGAGTGGTTGGGCAACTGTGGGTCATTAGACTTTTGCAAATTAAATTCTCCCCAAGATATATTTCACTAATACAATTGAAGGATAAAGCGTGCCCCTGACAGCATATGCTAATCTGAGACAGACAAAAACCAATATTCGTGTAGCATATTTGTTGATGACAGCATGAACAGACTGCTACCAACTGGCCTCTTTTTCTTCATATTCATCATGTCCACTACGTATCAGAAATGATGCTCAAATCTGCTACACATTCCAGTGCAATATGCCAGCTTGTTTTCTTTTCAACTAGATCTACTTGCAATCTCTGGTTCCTGAATTAATTTACTCCAAGGAGGCTCTCTGTATGCTTTTTGCTTTAGATCAGGTGGGGATTAGGGAGTATCTAAAACTCAAATGCCTTCAGGGTCTAGACAGTTAACTTAAAAATGTGAAGTTGCTGGTTATAAGCATTAGGGAATAGAAGAGACTGTAACAAATTGGAGCTTTTGGCCTCACTAGTAGTGTGCAAATGTAGTTTTAAAAAACACACATACACTGCATTGGCTGAAGGAAAACATGTTTAGATTCTACTGAAAAATGTCCAGTTTGTGACCTTGCCTTTAAATCAATTCATTAAATTTCCTTTGCAGGGTCTGAATCTGAGTTTCGAATGTGGGGTGGGGAGGGGAGGTGGAGTAGTTATTACTTTCTTAAATCTCATGTGATCCTGATATCCTATCTGTCTCTGTGGTTGAGAATAATCGAAGTCAACATGAACTAGTTCTCATGTACACCTTCGCCATATACTGTATTGGCCTAAGGGCATGCGCATCCCCACTCATATTCATGAAGTGCTTCCCCACACAGCATGTGTATTTGCTACTAGTTGCTGACCCAGATCACGTTGACAGAAATCCAGTGTGATCTGAAAAGGAATCAGACCCCTCTGGTTTTTACAGAGGCCTGGAGACAAAGGCTGCCTATCAAATACTTCCAGCCTCTCTCTATGGCCAGTTTAGGTCACTCTGCTTTCCTCCTGGGTGCAGGGGGTGAAGGCACCTTAGTCATTGCCAAGGCACTCAGGCCTGCCTGTTGGAGGCCTTCATTCTGGGTGGGAGGAAGGTAGACTATATTTAATTTGCCCAAAAGTTGTCATCAAAGGCTGAGGAATGATTTTATACATTTCTGTTTGCTTTTCAATTAGTTCCCCCCCCCCCCCCCCCGAAAGCACTTATAGAGCAGTCCAGGCAGTTTAGTTGAGTTAGTTGAGCGCAAGTTCAAATCTGGAGAAAAATACATCTAAAAACATACTTTCAGTATCATTTGCTCTGAGTGGTTAGTAGCAAGCTGCCGCTCAGTATCTCTTCCCCTTATCTATAGAATAATGGGACTTTAGATTTTAGTTGGGCCCATGGTCTCTAAGACGAAGAAGAAATCTTTCAAGCTTCCCTGCAGCTTAAGTAAGGCAGTGTGACAGAATTCTGGTCGGCAGGACATAAGAGAAAGTAGTATGTACAATTTTCGTGGAAATGTCCTTAAAGGAAGAAGGTCTGTTCCTTTCCCCTTTTCTTCTCCCTTATGGTTAGAATTCAAGTGGTGATGGCGAGAGCTGGGGCAGCTATTTTGGGCTGTGAAATGATTCTGGGAACAGATGTCATGCATGATGGAGCAAAATGATAGGAGGAGCCCGTGTCCCTAATGTCATGGAGGGCCATACCATCCCTGGCCCCTCTATCTGGACATCTACATGAGAGAGGGAGACGTCTATCTTGTCTACATTATCTGGTGGAGGTGGGGAGCAGTTTCTATTACTCACAGCCAAACCTATTCCAAAGTAACATGGAAGGTATCAGGTGGATGCACAGAAGCAGAGCTCGAACAGTCCGCATGCTCTCCCTTTGAGGTAGAGAGGGGTCAAATGTCATCACCATTTTACTGTACAAACTCCTTCAGAAAGTTCTTCATTCCATCTTCCTTCTCCTTGACCTCCCGTCCCTTCTTTCCCACCCAGGTCTCCAGTAGCTGCAGTTCTCACCTTTGTCTCCATCGCTCCTCACCACACTTAACTATATTTTCTGGCTTTTACTTGTTTTGTGTTTGCTGTCTCAGGTAGACTGTGGGAACTTGGGGATAGAAAATGCTCCTGTTGTAACCACCTTTCCCACTACCGGTGCAAAACAAACATTGCTTAAATTTCAAACACTCCATAATTGAATTAATTTGGAATGCATTTTTGAACCCCACTCACTATATCATCTCCTATGTATCTCACTTTCATCTCCAGACTTTCTGTTCTTTAGCGAAATTATCTACACAGGGGACTAATTATGACACCCTCTAAATAGGAACTCTCAACTTGAGGAGGAGGAAGAGGGAACTTCAGGGAGTTCAGCAACTCTTTGCAAAGTTTTGTAGGTGGGAGTATGTCTGGAGGGAAGGTCCGTAGCTTTCATCACAATTTCAGAAAAATCTTGACCCTCACTGGCCAACAGCCCATAAAAAAATCTTTGGCTAAAATGATACCTACAATTGGCTGTTGGATGGGGCTAAAAGAAGGAGTGAGATCTACTTGGATGATTCAGTTTATAAAGAAGATAAATCCATGTATATATCGATATAATGCCTATATCTAAAGATTTCTTTTTTAAAAGAAGGCTTCATTTTCTCTCCATGGTTTCTCTTAATCCTTAATATCAACTGAAGAAACAACCAAACAGAAAAGGTCAAAGATACACTGGGAATAAACCGAAGCAACGCTTTATTGCAACCACAAAGCACCAGTTCAACAGGCATTGACACACAGAGACTGAACAAATGTCTCTTTGAACAGAGATGTATGTAGCAAGCCCACTTTTTCAAGTTCTTAAAAACAAGTGCTCAAATCAGGAATCAAACAAAGCATAGGACAATTAAAAAAATATTACACCATCATGGAGGAATATATATAAAAATATTCTGTACTAGTAACAAGGTTTTTTGATCTATAACTCTTGGCAAATTTCTTCAGAAACAACTTATTATAAATACAAACCATAAAGTAAAAAATGCTTTCTTCAGAAACAAAGAACCAATTTAAAAGCAAATCTATGCAGAAAATACCATTCTCCCTGGCGAAAGCCAGCAGAATATGGATGGATATCCCCAGCACACAACAGAGTTTCTCTGTGAAGAGCTACAGTTCTGCTCCTGGAGGGGCCGTGATGCACGTTTGTTTCAAATGTCGCAGCATATCCCAGTGAAACCTTAATAAGGTCAAGTGGAGGACCCTCTATAAAAAGGGTGTTGGCAATTCCATCCAAGTAACACAAGCTCTAAGGAGCAGAGGAGTTCAAAGGAGGCTGCAATCCCTTTCTGTCTTCCCCCTCCCCAAGTTTTCTTGTTTTTACTCTTCCTAAGTCTGTAACAAAAAGATGCTAATTCCATTACATTCCTGTTTTTAAGGATTTTGGGAAAGCAATCTATGAAGTAATGAAGAAAATCCTTATGTTTTCAAAGCCTTTGTGGGTAGGGGTGTCTAATCATGTCAAGGATTATTCTACTTGACAGACTCCACAAGGAAAATCATCCCGTGCATGTCTTGTCCTTGCTCCTCCTGGCTGAAGTCAGGTCAGCCGATGGATTGCCTAGTCTATCCAATAGGATAGCGTTTCATTTGATTGAAATTCTTTACATATACACATGTATGTATTCTGTTTACAAAGTTTCATCACATGAAACTAAAGTATGTCATTATGTATTTTTTGAGGTCTAAGACCCCAATTTGACTGTACTATGAAGAGTTGTTCTTTAAGTGCTTTGTCTGCAGAGGTTTTACATGATATTCGTAGATTTTCAGAGCAGGCCCCAATTTTAACTGAAGTCCTGTCAATACATCATTCCTTGTCATCAATAGCAGGGATTTCCCATCAATTTCCTATAATGGAAGCAGAGGGTAAAGCCAACATGTAAGTCCAAAAGCTCAAAGATAATGAAGAAAAAAGGAAGTTCAAAGCAAAAGTCATACCAATTGTCCCCAAGCTAAAAACATTACTTTTTAAATTGTGCTAAGGTGGAGAAAGTGAAACATTTTATTTTTACCTTCCATCTTCTACTGGTATTATTGGATTAAACACAAGCCATAGCTGATCTTGTTTACAAGACTGAATCACAAACATCACATCTTAAAAAAACTGATGGCAATCTTAGAGCATGTACCCTTAATGATCAAAGACGTTGCTTCCGAAAAGCATGATACTTTCCATTTATAAAATAAAGTTTATGCAGAATTTTCTGTGTACTTATTGCTAAAACAACTCTATAAATTAGGACAGGTAGAGATCATCATTTTTATTTTACAGGCAAACCAAATCAAGCAAGAAGTTAACCTAAGATCAAGAAGTTGGGAAAGGGTGCACAGGACTTAAACTTCCATCTGCCTACAGCCAAAGCCAGTGTTCCGTCCATAATTCCCTTCTGCTTCTCTTGAAACTCAGAATTAAATACATGCTGGCTAGATGGCCTAATGGGGACTAAAATCTCAGGTTTCCTGGAGTCTTGTCAACTACAACAATGGGCGTTGGAAAAATGACACCCTTGAGGAGACTCTTTCCTGCCCTTTAATAGGAGAACCATCCTGCCTCAGCCCCAAAAATCAACCCGTCCATGCTGAGGGCCCTACCACACTCCCTCTCAGTAGATTCTCAATATTCCAAATAAGGTAGAGAGGGGCAGGGTCCTGCCAGCTGCAAAGCCCTTCCCCACACCTTTCAGGCACACAAGCAGGTACACTTCACTGCAGGTATTTTGGAGACTACAAAGCTTTGGGGTAAAATAAAAATGGGTTTCTCACTAAAGAGATGAGAACCCCAAATATGTGAAGAGTTTGAGACTTTTGGAAAAGAAGCACTGAGAAGAGTGCTGAATGCCACCTTATTTTTGCTTTTGTTTATTATGGGAAACTTACATCTCTTAAGAACCTGGGCTGGTTTTCAGGAGACTTGGGTTCAGGAGAAGGACCAGCTGTGCATTGTTGGTGAATCTCAACATTTCTGCTCATGGTTTCATCCACATACTACTGTACCTACTTCCCGCACTGACCAAAAGGCAATAGGACACAGTGTACAACTACAACTACTTAAAACCATGACTCCCTCCTACACTGTCCCCAGGGCGGCTGTTCTTTGGCACTCTCTCATGTACCTTGCCAGGCTGTGAAGAAGATGTGCTTTGCCTGAGAGTGTGGGCGAAACAGCACCAGGCTAGCAGACTGAAGAAACAATCACTTTGTGGCCTTAGGCAAATCCCTTCCTCCTCTGTCTCCTCATTTGGTGATGTGGGGACCTGGGGTTCCTAATAGGATTCCAAGAGAAACCACTCTCACAAATGCTCCCTGAGCTAAGTCATATAATCGCTTGTTATTATCCCTTCCACCATTGGTGACAGGACTGTGGTCCTCATTTCACTTGTCTACCACTTAACACCAACCAGAACAGAACGAGGAATTTCTTCTAATTGCTCTGTGGTGTTTTGAGTTTTGGAAACCTTTATATTGTCAGCTATTAGAAGACAAAATTTGTGAGAGAGAACTATTCAAAACCATAAAGCATAAAAAAAGCAACTGGTTGATAGGGCAAGAGTAGAAAATTATTTAAGGACATAGGAACTGACTCTAATTCTAAAGTCTTCTTTTCCTTCTATTTAAGCAACTACTAATCCTGAAGATTGCCCATTAGTGAAACTTGCAAGTTTGCGATTTGGCAGAGGAGCTTTGGTCACCTGGAAACCACAGCAGCAGTGTTGGAGACGTTGTGAGGTCCAACGGGTCTGAACTGAAGGTTACTTCAGAGCTCGTGCCCGCCTTGCACCTGAATGAACACTGACACACACAGGACGCTGCACAATGGTGAGGCCCTTCCTGCACTCCATTTCTCTTTTGCTGTTGTTTGCTCACACTTAACTTACTACACATTTTAAACAGGCATCAGGAAGAGATGACACTTCATTAATTTGTACACAACAAAAAACTTCCTTGACTAATGGAAAGCGAATTTTTCTTTTAAAAAACTTTGCTGGTAAGATAGTCCATCTACAACTCCTCATTTCTATTAAAAGCCAACTATGTCTGTGAAAAATGCTAAAATTTGGATTTTACTTAAGACAAAATGGAAAATCATGTTCATCTTCCAATTTGATTTTCCCACTGCAGTTCATCTGAGACCAGGGTTGGTAAAAGGAAGCTCCATCTGGAAATCCATATTTAAAAAATGTTAAAATGAATATAGTTAATTAATATGTACAACAAAACTTTCCTCTTAAACCATGACCACAGCAGCTCAAATGAATGAGGGTGGAATACAGCACTATGGCAATGTGAGCTTCAGGTCAGGCAAACACCAGTCTGAATCCTGTTTCCACAACTTACTGTGTGACTCTGAGTAAGAGACTTAACTTCCCTGACCTCAGCTTAGTTTCCTCACTTGTAAAATGTAAATGAACCCCTGAAGGACTTTGGAGATTAGAAATGATTAAGTAAAGCACTTAGCACAGTGCCTGACATGTAGGAGGTTCTCAGTGATTACTAAGTGGAAATTTATAGGCTTTGAAAGAAATGGGATGTGTTCTGACTCCAAACCCACCTTCTGCTTCCTTTCTGCAGGTGTGCTAATCTTTGCCAGAGAAATGTAGGCATGTTCCTGTTCAAGTTCAGAAAATTTACTGAGATTAAAAAGTTCAAAGGCTACAGAAAACATTTGTCTCATAAAAATTGCACACACAGGAATGTTCCCTGATTACGGAAACTAATAATTTGTTACATCTATAAAAGTTTGCAATGTCAATGAAATACAAATTTTGCCAATCAGTATGGTGTACTAGAATGAGCTTGAGACTGGAAATGGAAGACAGGTTCTAATGCAGACTCCATCAGTAACTTTCCATAAGGAACAATCCCTCTTGATCCCAATCTATTTATCAATATAAATGAAGGGGTTGAAGTGTGATCAGCTCCTGCTAAACAAACAAAAATGAAAATCCCAAGATTTTGCAAGTCCATGATGATTAAAGCCAAAAACAAAAAGATAATTCATATCTTGGGATTTCTGCATTAATGGATAATCACTTGTTAGTTTCAGTGAAACTTTTTACATTGATTCTGCCTTCATGTAAAAATAACCAAGTTCCTATTGGGCAATAAAATTCAAAATGTTTGCATACTTAAGTTCCAGCAAGTACTCATGGATTGTAGTAAGGTTTAGAGAGGATAGATTTAAGTTTCCAATGAGAGCAAGACCCTAGATTTATAAATAAATGAGTAGGATACATAGATCCTGTAGCTCAGTAGATAAGCACGTGCTTTAGTGTAAGACACTATTTTACTGCTTAATTAAGTGAGGCCTGGGGCATGTTACTTAATCTCTCTAAGCCTCATTTCCTTATCTATTTCCTTATCTATATGATGGGGGGAAAGTAGCTACTGTATTTCACTGCTAAAAGGATTATTGAGATAACACATGTAAAGTAGAATTCTTGACATCTACTGAGCACTCAAGAAATGAAAGCTATTTAAAAAAGCATATAAAAAAATCTTAACCCACTTAATTCTCCCTCTTTCTCTCCATCAGCATTAATCCACACCTAGGTAACTCTTTGAATTGAGCCTAATTGTGAGATGGTTCATGAAAGGGAAGAAGCAGAGAGAAAGAGGCTAGAAGAGGAAAAGAGTAGCCAGCAAGAGAGGAAACTGGGTAAGAGCAAGGAAGGGAGAAAAAAAAAAAAAAATCAGAGAGAAATCAATGGGGCTTATGATGGCAGGGCCCTGCAGCTGACTTCGAAAGCCACATCTGTGGTGGTGGTTGGTGGTGGTGGTCTCTACTGTCCCAAGTAGTGTGTAGGGGAAGGAAGGCTCAATTTGGAATTAGAAGACTTGGGCTGGAAGCTCAACTCTGCTGCTTACTAGTTCCTGTCTAGTCCGTTATTCTCACACACACACACACACACACACACACCCCGCTGTGAAAAGAGAGGTGTGGACTAAGCTGACTCTGTCTATTCAAGTTCAACACACTCTCAGGTACCATTTCTGTCTTTGATAAGCACGACACCAGTCTCACAAGAAGTCTCCCTATTAAAGAAGAGAGCAGCAACTCCTTACCATTGAGGTGGCGGACTCTGATCAAATAATCTTTCTTTTTACTCTTCAATCTTCCCCCTCACGTTTTCTACCACTTTCTTTGTAACAACTCTCTTGCCATTCACTATCTGGCTACAAGTGGTAACCAGTCTGAAGGTTCCCATTCCACTGCTTACAAAGGGCACACATGTCTCAGAGGTAGTGGGACTTGACCTGAAGCCCAAAGATACAAAAGTGGAAAACCCTGTGTCCAGTATGGGGGTCACATCAAAGAAGGAATGGAATCTCCTGGGGCTGCCCATGTGGCCCATGGAAAAATAATCTCTTGAGAAGAGGTCCTCATCTTCACAGACATTCCGAAAGACGTGGCATGGCCTCTCAAAGCACAGTTCCTCCTCCAAATGGTTTTTGTCTCTGCTGCCATCTCCTCTATTTCCCCTTTTGGTGCGGTTCTCTCTAGACTTGTCATAGTCACTGCGTTTCTTGGCATCAGACAGGACTTCATAGGCCTCTGCTACTTCTCTGAATTTCTCCTCAGCTGCCTCCTTGTTCTCTGGGTTCTTGTCTGGATGTACCTGTAGAGCCAACTGGTGATAAGCCTTCTTAATAACGGAGGAGGAAGCATTTTGAGGCACCCCTAGTACTTTGTAGTAATTCGCCATGTTTCTTTAAACAGCCTTCCCCACCAAGACACAGTTTATTTTCTGAAGAATTTCCATATAACTTTGGAAAAGAAGATGGTGAACTATTCAAATTTACACCGAGATCCTTTGAATCCTATCACATGGTTCTCTCGGGATGAAGTTTCTTCTGGGGGAGAGACTCCTCTTCAGTGTAGGGACCCGCCACGTGCCCCACCCCTCTCCCTCCTGGCTCATTGCAGGGGAGTGTCTATGAGCTCAACATCTTCAGCCAGTGACACTCAGCTGAGCTGTGCTTGCCTTGCCTTCCTATTGGTAGGAAATTTGGGGTGAATAATATACATATTGGGGAAGCTTCACCTTATTTAAAAATCAACACTGAGCAGCTTGTTAACAGAAAAAATTACTAGTGTGGCTCAAAAGTCATTACCTCATTTGTTAAAGTAACAGTCACCAGCCAAATGGGTCTTACACTTAAATCAGACACAAAATCTATTTTGGCTCACTGTGAGGGCTAATGCTTTCAGTGACTTCCTGGGTATCTCTCTGTGTTATTAAATATTTGCTGCTGGCACAGGTGGGTGATAAAAGAGTATATTACAACAAAAAATCTTGTATACATTTCTGATGAAGGAAAAAATAAAACTCATGTCATCAAATGAGGAAACTGGGTCACAGAGATTAATAGGCAGATTTTAAAAAGGATAGAAAGGGAACAGAATTAGAAGCAATGTCCTCCCACGTATTGTCAGATAAGACTTCTTCAGTTGAGCTTTTAATGTTAGCTTTTTTTGAAATTTATCTCTGGACCTAGGGACAAAACTAAGTAGTAGCATCAAAACAGCAAATGCATTTTAAAAATAACTTTAAAGCCCCAGTGTAGCAGGGGCTGCTGATTACTCTTTTTCCAGGACTCACAGCTTCACATTTTCCAGACTTCCTGGTGACTTGGTGTGGCCATGTGACTAAGTTCTAGCCAACGAAATGTGAAGGGACGATGCGCACCTCTTTCTGGCCTGGCCCATAAAACCACCTACATGGGCTCCTCCTTGCTCTTCTTCCTTACACCCACGAGGTGTCAACACCCAGACAATCTTGAAAGCTGTCCGTTGAAGTTGGTAGAGCCTCCAGCAGCCTGGGTCTTTGAATTACAGTGAAGCAGAACATCTCCACCAACCACCTTGGACGATTTATATGAAGAAGAAATAAACTTCTACTATAATTAAGCCATTATACTATGTTTTCACCTATTGGTGACAGCAGTTAGCCTACTCTAATACAGTCTCACCTTCCCTCCTATAATGGCATCACCCAGAAGAGTCCTACCTCTCCCATTCTCTTTGGTGACCATTCTTAACCTGCACTGCTCTCCTCCACTTCTTTATCAAACCTCCGCCCATCCCCGTCCACTCCAAGCAGAAGAGCTTGCCTATATTGTTTAGCAAAGGAAATACGAGGCTGTCAGGAACTCTCTTAAGGTCCCTGAGGACAAGGTGTATTAGTCGTTGATCTCCAGAGAAACAGAACCAATAGGTTATTGGTTAGATATAACCAAGCTGCAGGCTGGGAACCAGGAAGGCCGCTGGTGTGATCCAGTCTAAGTCTGAGGGCCTGAGGACAGGGCATGGGGTGGATGTAGTGCTTCATGCAGCAATGACCATTGCACAAGGACAAATATCTGGCTGAGTCCCTCTTTTCAGTTCTTTTGGGCGAAACTGGTGGGTCATATGGTAATTCTGTGCTTAAAAACTTTTTGAAGAACCACCAAACTGTTTTCCACAGTGACTGCACCATTTGACATTACAACCAGCAAGGTACAAAGGTTCCACTTTCTCTGTATCCTCATCCCTCCATACTCTTTTGATCTCATCCTTTTCCATATCCTCAGGGAGTTTGCTTCACTTAACTGTCCTTAATTTCCTGCAATTTTAACCTGTCCAATTCTTTTGGCTACTTTCCTGCATGTAAATAAGTCTTCTTTTAGAAATGAGCCCTCATGCCTACATTACTCTCCAGCTCCTGCTTCTCCCCCCACTTGCCTGCCTCCTACTCACTCCTCAACTTGGAGGAAAGGGTCCTCTACCCCTGACAGTCCTCTACACTCCTCCCCCTTACTCCACTGAAATTCCACTGGCAAACTTCACCATCACTCCAAGACCTCCTTGGACCTCACCTTTTTGAGGTGTGTGACCTTGCTGATCATGTCATTTTTCTTGAAACTCTCCCCTTCATTGGTATCTACAAAACCTCTTATTACTGGTTCTCTCCCTACTTCCCTGAGCGCTCTTTCTCAGTGGCTTTTGCTAGTTTCCTTTCCTCTCCTTACAATGAAAACCTTGGTGTTCCCCAGGGTGATGTCCTTGGCCATTTTCTCTTCCCTTTCTAAACGCCTCTCTCATTCTCACCCCCTCATCTGACTGATGGTGACTCTCATATCTGTTTCTAGGCCTCACTCTTCCCCTCAGTTGTCTGCTAGATAGTTTCACTTAGATGTCCTACAATCGCTTAAACTTAATTTGCCCCAAACTATGCTCATTACATCCCTTTTACAACTGACCTCCCACAACATCCTGGCGAATGGCACCACTTTACAACTGCCCCATCTGGAAACCTGGCAGTCATCCAAGCCTCTGCCCACTCCCAGCTATAAGCATTGGGTTCAGTCCCATGGCTACTGCAGAGAACCAAGGCTGGACAAATCTTTACCCTCCACTGGCATGATCAACTAAATTCTTTTGACCATTTTCCCCATACTTTCTAATCTATCTCTTCCTTTCCATCCCCAAGGGGACTGTTATAGCAGCTTTCCCACCTTTGGTCTCCACGGCCTCCAAGCCACTCTCCACATTGCCAAGAGATTGATCTTTCAAACATATCATCTCTTCATGGCAATCCCCCCTTAATATCCTTCAGTGGTCCTGATGCCTCCTGGGTGAATTCTCTCTTCCACCAGGCAAACCAAACTCTCTGTTATCCGGATCCCTGCTTACCCTTCAGTCTTATCCCTTCGCATTCCCTGCGCCACACCTCCTACTCCCAGGTACTTGGAGTTCTCAAGATAAGCTATGTTGCTTCATGGCACCAAGCTTTGTATTCGATCCCCCTGTGCCTAGAGTCTTCTGTGCTTTTCCTCAAGTGGTTCTCATACCTGTAATGGCTTCATTATATGAATATTATTTTACTTTAATAGTTTTACGTTTCCTTTAATGAATGCTAGAAAAAGCTACAAGTATGGAACAACTGAACAAGTAAATAAGCCAAAGAAGCACTACACACCTGGCTGCCTTATAGTGTTCTAAAACTATTCTAATTTCAAATGAATGACTTAAACAACCATTTCGGTACTTTACAGAAATCTATTCCATTTCAATAAAAAATACAAAAAGGTTGTTTCATTATCAGTTTTGCTTTCAGTTCTCTTGGCTACTTTCTTATTATTAGCATTGCCCATTTGCTTGTTAGTTTAATTCTTTTCTAAATTTTTATGGTCTGAAAGGACACAGCAGAGTCTGAGTTGCCATTTCGCCTGTTTGTTATGCTATAAAATATTTTAAGCATTTCAGTTGCCTTCAATTGTTAAGAAGTATCAGGCATCAAAGCACTTTGAACATTTTCAATACTTGGTAAAGTAATTAAAGAAGTAATAAAGTAATTAAAGTTATTCTAATTGGTGGGATTTTAATCGGCCTAATTCAGAGCTGGGTTTACTATGAAGCTAATAAAACTTAAGTTTCACCTTAACAATTTTGTATTTGTAATTTTGTATTTTTCCCCCAAGGGGGGGCTCTGAGAATTATATGGTCTTTAGGCCCCACAAAACCTGCATTTGTCCCTGGTCTGCCTGGAAATATCCACCTAGAATCACTACAGTTGAATTCAGTGTGGCCATGACTTCGGATGCTGTGCTCAGGCTTGCTCTGATTGGCCTCCCTACTTTACTCCATTTCTAGGTCGTTAGGGTAACTTGGCAATTTGTAACAATAAGAAATTTTATTTACCTTTGTTGAATCAATGACTTCAGCAACTTATCAAAAGTTAGTAATAAGCCAACTGAAAGAAATGCCAATCTTCGTGTTTCAAACGAATAACTTACACAACCAGTTGGGCATTTCACAGTAAAATTCTGTTGTTGTTTGCATGGCTTGGTGAAAGTGAGGAGATAACAGAGTAATTTACCACCTTAAGTTGCACATTATTTTGTCATGATACTTTGAGAAAAAAATTATCTCAGAGATACTTACTGTTCTAGAAATAAAATCACTGATGTCACTCACTTTTGTAAGTTTGAGAAATCTGAACAATATTAACAATTGAATGGTGGACCTCTATCTTCCATATTCTTCATATGTATTCTGAATTTGTGAGTTGTATAGATACAGAAACAGAAATGAAGTGACTACATCGCAACAGGCAGAATTGTCTTTGTGACTTGCAGCTAGGGTCCAATTTGGATGGTGAAATTACTGTACTAGAATGCCAGAATTCCTTAGCTGGCAAATAAAAGCACTGTCAGTAGAGATGGCTTTACGCCAGAGAATGTTGCTCACTTAGCCTTCAGAGTCTGACAATGTAAGCCTTACCCTAAATGTTCTCTGTGAGGAAGGTGGAGATGCCTTTCAATGAGATTAGCCAAAATGGTCTCTCTTGTAAACCAAAGCTTAGGAAAGTAAAATTCCTGACATACCTTTGACTCTTAAAAACCAAGCAACCCATATCCATGGGCAAGTGCCAATTTTTTACCATCTATTCAGAAAAAGTCAACTGTGTCTCCAGTGGTTTTGTGCCCTATGCTGTGTACTGAAAGCGTACTTCATGAGGACCAGCTCCAAGATCACAGGAGCTTGAGCAACACTGTTTCTCTAACTCAGCAATCGCTTTATACAATCTGAGTCCTAGAAAGGCAAACTCTCCAGGATCATCTAGTGACCATGAGTCAATCAGGAGAAAATAATCAGGAGTCATGACTCTCACTCATGACCTTCACCACAACCCGAAAGGTCTGTCTTCTAGGAGACATTTAGGGAAACAGCCACATACCATGGTGTGTGTGGGAAAGTAAAGTGGTGCTGATGGTGCCATAATCACCGCCTTCTCTAGGAAGGGATCCTGCTGCCTCCTGCTCTAATAGGCCAGTGAATACTTTGAGCACTATGTTGACGACTCCAGTGGGCTGGACTCCCCACATGGCGAACAGTTGCATCCCTGATGACAGAAGTCACATGCCAACCCGACGGGGAGTGATACTATAAAAGGGGTCTGGCAGAACAGTAATACAACCCCAAACACACACGCTGTTGATAAGGCGTCATTGGTGATGGGGTGGGCAGGTACTTATAGGCCTTCCCTCTTGATAGTTCTTTTAGCTTCTAATTGTGGCCCACACAGAAGGCACAAAAGAGGCTTGCCTGAAGAAAACTTGATGAAGATAATTGTGCCAGAGGAAACAATGGAGAAAATTGTTGTGTGGCAGCAGCATGAAAACAGAGAAACCAGAAACAGAGATACCACAGGACCATTCCTGATTGTTGGACACATCTCCCTCAACAACCTGATATCTTCCAAGGGGGCATGCTGCTAGAAAAGCTCATCAGAGTCTGGTTGCTACCATATACAGTAATGTACTGTGAGACCATACCATGAAGACAGACACTGTCCTGAAAGCCCATCTGATGCTGGACATGTTTGACATCAATGTCAGTATCTTAGTTTGGGTTGCTGCAGCAAGATACCACAGACTGGGTGGCACAAACAACAGACACTTTTGTCTCACAGTTCTGGAGGCTGGAAGGGAGACAGCATCGCTGGGTTCTTGGTGAGGGCTCTCAGCCTCACCAAGGGTTAGAAGGCAGATGGCTGCCTTCTTGCTGTATCCTCAGACAGCGGAGTAGAGAGAGCAAGCTCTCTGGTGTCTCTTCCTCTTCTTAGAAGGGCAATAATCTCATTGTGGGAGCTCTATACTCATGACCTCACCTAAACATAATTACCTTTCCAATGTCCCACCTCCTAATACCATCACTTTGGGGGTTATGTTTCAACATATGAGTTTTGGGAGGACACAAACATTCAGCCCATAACAGCCATGAAATAATAAGCTCCCCACATCACTAACACCCGCGCTGCCCTCTCTGGACCCGCCAGTTTCAAAGGTGTTTAGGGGATGATCTCCATCCCTGCCCTGCTTCCACCGAATGGTAGGGCAAGGCTTTCCCTGAGGAGATTTAAGGATGTGGGTATTCTTATTGTTTCTCAGCTGCCGTGACTCAGAGGATGCGCCTGAGGATCATGTGTTTGGGCTGGAGGTGGACTGTGGTCTTCCCCTCAGGAGGTACTTGGTGAGGGAGTGTCGACTGCTTGAGGTTCATTGCCAGCAAGACCCTGGAGGCAGAATACTGAAGCCTCTCCAGCACGGTGATGGAAGAGGCAGGTCAATGTGGTAGAGGATCCAATCCTCAGTTCTCATCAAAATCACAACAGCTACCTTGTCATCTACTTTCTTTTAGTGTGAAGAGAAAAATGATGAGAATTTCAGAGCAGGAGAAAGATTGAGAACATTTTCAGAGAATAATTCAAGGTACACTCTTCCCCCACCAAACCACCCTTCGGTGAAAATGAAGGGATCTGAGGTTCTGAACCATGCCTGCAAAACTCCAGTCCTCTGGAATTCACTTCTCAGGCTCCCAAGTCGGTGGACTCAACACAGTGGCAAGATGATGCTCGTTTGCCCCTTAAAGGAGTTCTGATGAAAAGCTTTTGGAGATTTGTTCCCTTTTGCTTCCCAGTGTCCCTGGTGCCAGAATGAGGTCACTCATGGGAGAAAGGGTCTGCTCCTGGGCCAAGCTCAGAGCTGGCCAGTCCCATTACTGAGGTCCCATGCAGAATCTGGAAGGTCCAGGGAACACCTTGCTCCCTCCTCCCCTCTATCTGAGACAGCCTCAGAGGAGTCTGAGCAAAAGCTCAGCCTGAAAAAGGCTTTTAGGAAGCTGGGAATCTGGCCAAGAGACCTTTTAGCTAAGTCCTTTTTTTGTTAACCTTTTACAATATTGTTTAAATTTAATTTTAGAAGGGAGTTACTCAGCTGCAATAACACAAATGGACATTATACCATTAAAAACCAAAATAAAAATGTTTCAGCTAATCAACTGCCTTCCACTTTCCAACCTGAGCTGTTATTTTCCACCACAATTTTATTATACAAATTTTCACACATAAAGAAAAGTTGTTAAGAGTTTTATAGTGAACACCCTTACTCCTACCACCTAGATTGTACTACACACACACACACACACACACATTTTTTTTGGTGGCTGACCAGAATGGGGATCCAAACCCTTGACCTTGCTGTTATCAGCACCATGCTCTACTGAGTGAGCTAACTGGCCAGATCCCAGATTCTACAATTAATATTTTCTATACTTTATCATATATCTGTCCATCTAGTCATCCCTCTATTTGATTGTTAATCCATAGTTTTTACACATTTCACAGTAAGTCGTATACATCAATAAAGTTCCCTTGTATACATCAATAAAGTTCTCACCTAAATACTTCAGTTTGCATACCATTGTTTAATATTTTTTATAGTTCTTTTCCTTTTGAGGTAAAATTTATAGGCTATGTAATGCACAAATCTGAATCATTTGCATATGCCTGGGTATATGCAGTAACCAATGCCTATACCTGTAACCCAAATCCTTATCAAGGAACAGAACATTACCACAATACAGAATGTTCCCTCATACCTCTTCCTAGTCATTCCCCATCCCCACCTATCCAAAGGTAACCACTGTCCTAATTTTTTTTAATAAGTTTCATTTTTCTGTTCTGAAACTTTTCTAAGTGAAACCATTCGGTATGAACTCTCTTGTGTAAGGCTCCCCTCACTAAGCATGTTCTTGAGACTCACCCAAACTGTTGTATATATCAGTAGTTCATTTCTTTTTATTACTGGATAGTATTCCGTTGTGTGAATATATCACAGTTTGTACATTCATTCTCCTATTGATGTATACTTAGGCTTCCAATTTTTAACTATTATGAATATAGCTACTAAGAACAATTTTGTACAAATGTTTTTATGGACATATGTTTTTATTTCCCTTAGGTGAATACTCAGGAGTGAAACTGGTGGATCATGGGTGATGGAGTTGTATGTGTTGTCCCCTCCAAAACTCATGTGGAATTTTGATCTCCAATGTGGTAGTATTGGAAACTGATTGAGTCATGGGGGCGGATCCCTCATGAATGGATTAATGTTCTCCCTGGGGGAGGGGGAGTTAATGATTGAGTTCTCACTCTATTAGTTCCCGTGAGAGCTCATTGCTTAAAAGGACCCTGGCACCTTCTCTCTCTCTCTTGCTTCCTCTCGCCATGTGATCTGCTTGTACCCGCCAGCTGCCTGCCACTTTCTGCCATGAGTAGAAGCAGCCTAAGGCCCATGCCAGATGCAGCTGTCCCAGAATCATAAGCCAAATAGACCTCTCTTCTTTATAAATTACCCAGTCTCAGGTATTTCTGTTACAGCAACACAAAACGGACTAAAACAGAAAATTGGTACCTAGGAGTGGGGTGTTGCTATATAGATACTTGAAAATGTGGATGCAGCTTTGGAACTGGGTAATGGGCAAAGGTTGGAGGAGTCTGGAGGACTTAGAAGAAGAGAAAAAGATGAGGGTAAGTTTGGAATGTCTTAGAGACTTATGTGGTGGCAAGCAGAATGCTGATGGAAATGTGGACAGTAAAGGCCATGCAGATAATGAGGTCTCAGACAGAAATGAGGAACTTATTGGGAATTGGACAAAAGATAACCCTTGCTACACCACAGCAAGGAACCTGGCTGCATTGTGTCCATGCCCTTGGACCTTGGGGAAGTTGGAACTTAAAAGTTGTGATCCACAGCATTTGGCCAAAGAAATTTCTAAGCAGCAAAGCATTAAGGAAGCTGCATGGTTGCTTTTAAGAGCCTACTCTGAGTTATGGCGGCAAAATCATGATGTAAAGCCAGAATTTAAAATGGAAGCAGAGTGTAAAAATTTGGAAACTTTGCAACCTGGCCATGCGGTAAAGAAGCAGAGCTGGAGAACAACGCAAGGGTGAAGCAGATAAACTTGTTGCTAAAGACATTACCTTGGCGGTGAGGCAGCCAGATGCTAATAGCAGAGAAAATGAGAGGAAAGCCCTGCAGGCATTTCCTAAGTCTGGAAGGGTGCCCCACCCATCACAGGCCCTGAAGCTTAGAAGGACTGAGTTATCCTGGAGGACAGACCTGGGGCACAGCTGCCCTCGGGATCCTGCTCCCTGCATCGCAGCTGCTCTGGCTGGAATGACCCCAAGCATGGTTCGTGCAGCAGCCCTGGAGAGTAGAGGCCCAAAACCTCGGTGGCATCTACATTGTGTTAAGTCTGCAAGCCGGCAGGATGTGAGAGCAGTGGAGGCATGGCAGCCTCCACCCAGATTCCAGAGGATGTATGGAAAGGCCTGGAAGCCCAGGCAGAGACCTGATGCAGGGGCGGAGCCACTGCAGAGGACATCTACTAGAGCAACACTGAGCAGGAAAGTGGGGTCAGAGCCCCCACAGAGAGCCCCCACAAGGGAAATGTGTAGCACAGCCAATGCAGCAGGGCTGCGGCCAGGACCCTGGAACTGTAGGGACACTGGTAATGTGCAACACAGGCCTGGAAAAGTCACAGGCATCAGCATGGCCCACTGGGCCTGATGCTTTGGGGGCCCAGATACCTAGTTGTGCCCAGGATGCAGGACTTGGAGTCAAAGAACATTATTTTGGAGCTTTAAGACATAACGTCTGCCCTGCTGGGTTTCAAACTTGTTTGGGGCCTGTTTTTCCTTTCTTCTGGCCTATTCCTCCCTTTTGGAATGGGAATGTGTACCCAATGTCTGTTCCACCATTGTATCTTGGCAGTAGATAAATTTGGTTTTGTTGTTCAGGTTCACAGCTGGAAGGACTTTTGCTTTTGGTCTCAGATGAGACTTTGGACTTTGGACTTTTAAGTTGGTGCTGGAGCAAACTAAGACTTTGGGGACTGTTGGGATGGAATGATTGTATTTTGTATGTGAGAGGAACATGAATTTTGGGGGGCCAGGGGCAGAATTGTGGAGTTTGGATGTGTTGTCCCCTCCAAAACTCATGTGGAATTTTGATCTCCAATGTGGCAGTGTTGGAAACTGATTGAGTCATGGGGATGGATCCCTCATGAATGGATTAATGCTCTCCCTGGGGGAGAGAGGATTAATGAGTGATTTCTTGCCCTATTAGTTCCCGGGCACCTTTAGTTCTTCTAAAAAGACCCTGGCACCTTCTCTCTCTATCTTGTTTCCTCTTGCCATGTGATCTGCTTGTACCCGCCGGCTGCCTGCCACTTTCCGCCATGAGTAGAAGCAGCCTAAGGCCCATGCCAGACGCAGCTGTCCCAGAATTGTAAGCCAAATAAACCTCTCTTCTTTATAAATTACCCAGTCTCAGATATTTCTGTTATAGCAATGCAAAAGGGACTAAAACAATGGGGTAGATGTATGAGTGTTTATTTTACACTCACACCAAGAACGTAGGAGAGTTCTGGTTGCTGCACACCCTCAAGAACATTTGACATTATCTATCTTTCTGATTTTAGCTCTTCTTGTGAGTGTGAAATGATTTAAGCTTATATTTTGGCAAATTTTCCAAACTAGCAAAAAGCACATATGTACAAGTATCAAGACTGAAGGAAATACTGGTTGAAAGAAGTCTGGAGATTAATGTATGTGACAGTAGAAAAGTTTTCCTTATCCAAACTCAGGTGATACAACCAATGGCTTGAGAGAATAAGCAACAGCTGAAGAGATGTGGAACAAGCAACCAGAAACATTCTTCAGTTTATAGTTCTTTCAATTATATCATAATATTAGAAAAGTATGTTTAATGCTTAGAAAACTGCAGTCTTCATTGACAGAGAAACAGGAACTCTGTGCCTGGTGTGGACCACATGTTCTCCCACTGTATCTCCTCATGGTCAAAGCCCCTTGAGGACCATCCCTACAGACAGAGCTTGCCCAGTCTGCAAAATGCAGTCATAAATCACCCAGACAACTGGAAGGGTCCCCTGCTCCTCCCTCCCTCTTTCCAACACCTACCCTGGACCTGAGGAAAAGGAATTTTAGCATCAGCATTGTGCCAGGACCTATCCCAGGCACTTTGCATATATTGTCCTTTAACCCTCAGAACAACATCCCTATACGGTTAGGTATTGATAGCCTCACATTATAGATGTGAAATTAACACTCAGAGAGATGTCTACTGTAACCTGGGGTCACACAGAAAAAGAAGAACCAGGATTTGACTCTAAATTCTGTGCTCTTTCCACTTTACCTTGCTAAGCATCCAAAAAGCAAACTGCAAGGTGTTTAATAGTTCAGTGGGTGCCGAGGCCAGTAGTAGAAGGTGCTGCATGTCTCCCAGTCAGGATTTGTCTCTCCTTTTTCTTTCTTTTCTGTTTTCTGCTTTCTAGTGTGTTTGCACTGAAGGTAGGGCTGATTCACTGCACCCATGAGCACGATCGTGTTTCTTTCAGAAGGTGCAGATGTAAATGTGCTTTAGCCCTGCTCCCTGCAGCTGAGACTGTCTCAGGCCTTGGATTTTCCTCTTGCAGGAAGGAATCATTAGCCTGTCACTTTCATTATCTTTCCCCCTCAGTTTCCCAGAGCCTCACTGATCCCTCACTGCTCTTTGGTCCTCTTCTTGCTCACTCCCTCTGCCCACTCTGGGGAAGGGAAGTAATTGTGTTCATTATGTGTTTCTCCACACTGAGTTACCTGTTCCTGAAAAACACTAGCTTGCTCCTCAAATCCCGCTGTTCGGAAATAATTGACGACATCTATCACTGCCCAGTCTGCAGGATCGGGTGGTCTCCCATTTTCCATGGAACTGCAAAACATAAATCCAGACAGTTGTCATGGCAGTGCATGCACAAGGGTGTACCCAGGATCCCTCCTTGGTCTGCTGGGCAGACTTGGGTCAGCTTGCTGGGACCATGGGCCTCTGTTCCCTTGAATCACAGTCTACCCCACCACTGGACCATAATCATTCTTGTGTTTCCTGGGTTCAGATGATCATTACTCTCACTGGTTTAGTCACTGCTTTCCTAATAAACCATCTGATCTTTAATAGAAATTATTTCTTCACATATTGTTTTTAAATCCAGAGACACTGAGAGTTGTCTGGTGACTTCTGGTGACCCACAGAACCATATTCATACTGCAGGGACTTTACCATATGGTCCCAACATACCTCTCTCTTCCCATTTCCTACCTCCTTCCCCACCCCCTTCCCCACCATTCCCCAACAAGTCATACCCTTTCACAGATCTGGGTCTGCACATTCTGTCCCAGACACTTACATTGCCCCCTCATCTATCTCTACCTGACAAAACCCTACCATTCCTACCAGTTCAAAGGCCACCTCCCCATGAGGCAATTTATGGCTCCTCCAGGGAAGTGTTTTAGTTACAATGTCCTCTGAGTTCTAGAACTCCTTCAAACTCCCATTGTAGTACATTCCACACTGGATTAAACTTTGTGTTTATTGGACAGTTTCTCTCACTGGAGTGGGATGTGTGGGCTTGAGACACATACATGGGCCTGGACCACTTCTTATTTTATTACTCCTAGTGTCAAGTATGTATTTAGGAACTCAATCAATACTGTTCAAATGAACAAAGAGATGACAATCAAGCATTTGTCTGTGAGGGCCCCGGGGTAACCCACCTCACTGGATTTAGAGAGGAGGGACAGGAGAAGTGGAATGGAGAAAGAACAGCAGTGACCTGCAGCTGCTGTCACTTAGCCTCATTTCTATGTTTTGAGAGTATTTGGATTTCTCTACACCTTATCCAAGTTGATTCTCCCAGAGCATATATCTAATCACATCATTCCTCTGCTTAAAATCCTTCAAAGTCTTCCCATCGCCTTTAGGATAAATTCCAAACAACTTAACTTGGTTTAGGGTGTCCTCAGGACAAAGCCTCTCCCACCTCTCCAGCTAGGAATACGTTGGGGAGCAAAACAGACACAGACCTTCCTTGATGGGCCTTACACTCCTGTGGGGGGTGGGGTTGGGGGGGTGGACATTAATCAATATTCATAAAAGTAAATGTACAGCTGCAGGTTGTGCTAAATGCGAGGAAGGACAGGTCCACTGTACTATGACAGTTTAAGGGCTATGAGAGACTTCCTGTGAAAGTTTCTTTTGGGGTAAGGTCTAAAAAGCAGCCAGAAGTTAACCATATGATGAAGTCAGGTAAAAATTAGTTCAGGCTCTTGGCAGGAATACATACAGCCAAGGGAGCCATGCAGGTCTCAGAGGCCACACTGGGAGTTCTGAATTTTTGCTAAGAGCAATGGGAAGTTGTTGAATGGTTCAATGTAAAGGGGGTAACCTGATCAGTTTGGAAAAGAGGGTGCTGGAGAGGAGCCAGAAGGGAAGAAGGTGTACCAATGAGAAGTCTACTGCAGTCACCAAGCAGGAGAGCATGGTGACTCAGACTAGTGTGGAGGCTATGGAAAAGGAGAGAAGTGTGTATATGTGAAAGGTATTTAACAAATAAAATCAGCCCGGCTTAGTGGTGGACTAGACACAGACAATGAAGGGAATGGAGTGTTGTGGAATTCGATGGATGGTGGTAACTTCACTGAGATGGTACCTCAGGTTGTGGGACAAGATGAATTTGTGGTACCATCTATGTCCAAGCAAAGATTTAATGTGGGATAAGAGTCTGGAGCTCAAAGCAGAGAAGCGGGTTAGAGGTACAAATCTGGGAGACAGAGGCATTTAGATGGCAATTGGAACCTGAGAGGGGATAAGAAGAGAACTGGGCCTAGAACTAAGCTTGGGGCGGCTCAACAGTTAGTGAAAATTGAAAAGATTCATGTTACTTTTAATGGAAATGAAATTGTCCAGACTTTGGGGGACTCCTGAAGTTCTTCAAATATCTAATAGTCAAGGGTCTAGCTGCCTCACCCCAGGCATAATGTTTTGCTCATAGCAGGAACCTAAAATAGTTCACTAAAAAAAATAAACCAACTTCTGTTCTAGTTAAAGAAAAGGAGTCACTGGTTAATGGTACATGTGATTGCTCATTTCTCAATAGCAGTTAATTTAAAAACATTGAGAGCCAATGCTTACTAACTAGGAGTTTTCTCATCTGGGCTTAGAGACTGTAAATCTATAAATAGTGCATGCCTCTGTACACGTACACACACACATTTTCCTACCATTTAACAGGCAATATACATTGAGGAAAAAATACAATTTTCACCCTACCATTACCAAACATTAACTATGTATTTTTAAATCAATGCTAAATTTAAAAAAAAATCCACATGCTGGGATTTTCCATCATCCCATTAACG
Source organism: Cynocephalus volans (assembly GCF_027409185.1). Classification (NCBI taxonomy): domain Eukaryota; kingdom Metazoa; phylum Chordata; class Mammalia; order Dermoptera; family Cynocephalidae; genus Cynocephalus; species Cynocephalus volans. The sequence continues at coordinate 73,697,580 of NC_084467.1, read as the reverse complement.
TAAGCAATCATGAGCTGACACTGGGGACCCTCTTCAAGGTACCATCTTCCTTTCCTCTCTTGCTTATGGTGGGATTGAAGAATATTTGGAAAGGAGTTTATTGGTCTAGCAAATCTTTTAACTCTTCTAATCAGCTCATTTCTAGCAATGAGCACACAGTCCCACTGGACATACTTTTAAGTGTCCTGGAAAACTGAATTCACTCTCCCTGTGGTTGACTTCAATTAGCTGCCTTTATGCATAAAGAATAGTTATGCAATTGTAACAACAAAGTATGCTACATTGTAATTTTAGGATGGAAGCTTTCCTGATTCTCATTCTGTTGCGATATTACATCATCACTTCCATAATTCTGAAATATTCTTGAGTATTAGCAATGCCGCAGAGAAGAAAGACTTTGTAAAACTGCTGGCAGTGTACCATGAAGAATGGGAGCAATGTAGAACTGGGTGCTCTCTCATATGTAGGGTGAGGGAATCCACCCAGAAGAAACAAGGGGTTAGAAGATAATCAATAAATTTAATGACTGATTACTAAATTTAAGCCTGTTAACCCAGAAAACAAAATAACTTGAAAAAAAATCCGAACATCAGACTACTCATATCCTGAGCAGAAAAACTTGTCTGTCTTCATCTCTGTAGCTCACCAACACCTAGCACAGGTCTGACTGGTGCATAATCGATGCACAACAAAGATCCGTCATGTTAAGTGTACTAACAACCAGAGAGCATTTACAATCTATGAACTTTTCACACCTTACCTAATATCAGCCTTCCACCTCGTGAACTGGCTACTGTAATACGCTTTTAGAAAACTAAGGCTCAGAAAAGTTAAGAAATTCACCCAAAATCACATGGTAGATAAAGCCAAGATTGGATTGCAGATATGCTTGACTACAAATCTATGCTTGACTGCAAATCTATGCTTTACCCACTATATTTATTCATTGATACAACAGATTTACAGAAATCCTACAGTCTTCTCAGTATTGTGCTAGATGCAATATTACAAGGACAGAGAATGCCTAGTCCCTGCCCTCAAGGAGCTGGTAATCTGGTGAGGGAAAGCAGACATGGAAACAGCTAACTAATACTAGAACTGAGGATGAACAAAGTGCTATTAAGGAGCATGCAATGGAAGGTGCAGTTAGATCTGCCTGACTAGAACTCAGGAAGATTTTCAATGGCAATTTGAAAAAGCATTTATTGCTCCAAACGCACCCTAAGCTAGGCCCTGAGTGGGGATGGCTTGCAGAGGTGCATCTGTGCAGGTGCACATCACCACTTCTAGATTGCTTATGTTAGGCCATGTTGGATGACTTCACTGGGCTCTTCCAGTGGTTTCAGTGACAATTTTAAGGATAAAGCTGGAGTTGATCCAAGCTAACACAAAGGAGGAAGGGGGTTGGGGGGGAGCAGCCAGAGTGCCAAGCCGAATAGTATCTGACCTGAGAACAAGTTGGAGGATGGGATTAAGCAGCACCTTTCCCTGCTGGGAAAACAATACATATTCTCAAGGACTGTTATTTGTGGCCAAACTTAGATGCTTAACTTTTTTTACTTATAAAAGAACCATGTTCTCCACATCTTTTCTTATAATATGTGCAAGTCAAATTCCAGAAGGAGTTTAAACAGTGCTGTTTAAAACACCTCCCAGATGGTGGTTCCATTGCGGCTGCTAATTTTGCACTGACAAAATGAGATGGCAGATATAAAAGCAATTGTTATTTGATATTTATTATTCACTATAATCACAACAAAATGTTTCTGAGAAAATAGTACACATTAAAATGATATATTCTGATATTTTTCCAGGCACAGAATCTTAGAAATAAGATAAATAAAATAAAATCTTTAAAATAAGTTTTTGCCTTATTACAAAAAATTAGCAAGAAGTGAAGGACAGAATTTGTCTTCAATCCCATCACTTAATTAAATCAATGTTTTCATTTAGCCCAGTCACCTTTTAGTCCCTGTGCATATGGTTAGGTACATCATTTATTGATAAAAATTATGTTACGTGTGAATAATTCACACTAGAAAACAATTATCCCTTAATTAAACAATCACCTCACTTTTAAAGAGAGCTAGAGAGACACTTTCATGGTGACAGAAATGCAATAAATAACGAATTTGGCATATATATGCAAACTAACTGAGACCATATGAGCTTTTCATGTTGGTGCATCATAATTTTAAGTACTGGCACCAAATGTTTCCATTTCCCTTTATATGAAGGCAGGTGAAAAATAGTTGAAACTCTTTCTCCAAATCTAACATGTATATTTTATAGTACTTGTGATATCATAGCTTCTGAAGGTTGGTCAGGCCAAAAGGATACTCTGGATAAATACCATCCATATGTGATTTCACAATTCCATTACATTCATTAATTGCATTTCTATTTCAAGTTTGGAGCAAACGTTACTTTAGTCACTGGGTAGTATATTATGGTGATGTCACTCCTTTTATAAGACTAATTCTGAATGTTACTTATTATTACACTCAGAAATGCACTCAAACTTTATACTTGCCTAGATTTTCATAACTTATTTTCAAAATTAAATTAACTTACTCTTTGCCAATGTCTTAAGACAGACCTTGGCTAAAAGCAATTTAATTCTTATTCAAATAAATTAATATTGATCTCTTTGCCTATGACATATCTAAAAATGAAGCAACCAAATGAGCTTTAGCTTTATCTCCATTCCTTTCTCCCTCTCCCTTCATGCTAAAAAGCAGGGATCTGGCTAAAACACAGGCCCAGAAAGAAAAAGGATGACTCAAAGGCTCTTGACAGGACATTTTTCATTTTTTAATATTCAGATAAATAAGAGTTGACTGCATTTAGTTGCAGCATACCCAGGCAATGAAAGCACTGAAAAAGCAAATAATTCATCAAGACTTCTGTATATTCCAAATTCTTTTGCTTAGCATTCAGAGACTTGATTCAAACATAACTTTGTAGTTTGTACTGAAACCCAACTGGACAACGTTTTATACTTTCACATATCACAGTTTGTTTCTGTCACTCAAACCCTCTCTGTCCAACTTCCAGGAAGTAGAGTCCCACTCATTTTTTAAAAGGTACCAGTTAAATGTCCACTTCCAAATATCTCCAATCAGTATTTTATTCTAATCATTAATTAATTAATTTTAACCTGCCTACTATGAGACAGGCACCTGATAAGCACTGGAAACTCACAGTCTTATGAGGAGGACAATCCAAGTCAGCTGCAGAATGAAGAGGGTCACGTTTGTCTTCTGCCTTATTTCAAAAAGCAGTTGAGGAACTGGGTGAATAAATAGGTGGAGGAAGGATGGAAGGTCAACATGACAATGGGAGGCAGGCTGTGCTAGGCTTTGGAGCCCTGCATCAGCAGCAGTACTAGGAGCAGGATCCTGGGAAAGATGGGGCATCTTCCGGCACCACTTCCTTCCTCTGTAATAGGTATCTTCCCTCAGACTAATGGCTTTCCTCTGAAATCACACAGAACTCTGTCCTTGGCATACCTCTGCCTGGAATATCTCCTAAACACCTCATCTCATCTTTCTAAAAACAAAGGGTCCTATAAACAGTATCTTTTCCTACCTGTTCTTGACTTTCTAGTACAAATAAAATCTTCTGAGCTAGCATTAATAAGGACACTCTGAATTTCAAGAGGACTCAGTGAATTTCTTTTAATTCACTATCAATTACAATTTATGCCAAACACAAACATAAGAACGTTTCATATCCTAGTCATTAATACTAAAGATAACAGCCTAGGGACTGCCTGAATAACTTTACCTCCTTGCTCTAAGCCACAGTATACTGGTCACTATTCTAAAGGACTTAGGTGTGGCTTTATTGCTTAGACAAACTTGGTTTTCCTTCTATAGGGATCTCAATAGCAAAATAGAAACTGTAGAAAATAGCAGACCCGAGGCTGCTAATGTATGAAAGATATATAGTGAATGTCTATAAATTCTGCTGGCCTTTATTGAAACTCCTATTGTTTTCACACTGAAAATATGATGTCCTGCCAGGCATACAGTGTTGGAAAAAAATTAAATAAAATATGATGTCTTAATATGTTTCATTGGCTCTGAAGTTTTATGCATTTTCATCTTTCAAAATGTACACTTCTTTAGAACAGTTATTTTCAATGTACAAAATGGTATAAGTCAAAACAATAAGCAGGCTCAATTCTTAGCCCAATTTATCATCTAACTGAAGGGAATAATCAAACAGTTAAGTTATATATCATAAGACCAGATAATGAAATGAGCAGACAGCTATAAAATACTAAAGAATGAATTTTAGCTTCTCTAAGAAAAATAAAACTGTACCAGCTACAACTATCACTATTAACTCCCCTATATTATCCATATTCAGGAAGCCATTCAACAAAGAAGCAGGGAACCTGAACAGCAATATAGACCAAATGGATTTAATAGACATATACAGAACATTTAACCTAACAACAGCAGAATACACATTCTTCTCAAGCACACGTGGAACCTTCTCCAGGTCACAAAACACGTCTTAACAAATAAAGAAGACTAAAATCACACCAATTATCTCTGATGACAATGGAATGAAACTAGAAATGAATAGCAGAAGGAAAACTGAAAAATTCACAAATATGTGAAAATTAACATACTTTTGAACAACCAATGGGTCAAAGAAGAAATCAAAAGCAAAATTAGAAAATATCTTGAGACAAATGAAAATGAAAACACAATATACTAAAACTTATGGAATGTAGCAAAGGAATAATATGAGGAAAATTTTGTAGTCACAAACTTTAGCCTACATTAAAAAAGAAGAAAGGTCCCAAGTAAACAACCTAACTTTATACATCAAGGAACTAGAAAAAGCATACACTTTTTTTGTTAGCAGAAGGAAGGAAATAATAAAGATTAGAGCAAAAATAAACAAAATAGAGAATAGAAAAACAATAGAAAAAATCAACAAAACTAATGGTTTTTTGAAAAGAGAAACAAAATTGATAAATCTTTAGCTAGACTAAGAAAAAAAGAGAGAAGACTTAAATAAATAGAACCAGAAATGAAAAATACATTACAACTGACTCTATAGTAATAAAAAGGATCATTCTAAATGGTTATAGGTCAACAAATTGGATAACCTAGAAACAATGGATAAATTCCTAGAAACATACAATCTACCAAGACTGAATCATGATGAAACAGAATGTGTAAACAGACTTGTAACTGTTAAGATTGAATCAGTAATCAAAAACCTCCCAACAAAGAAAAGCCCAGGACAAGATGGCTTCATGGGAGAATTTTACCATTTAAGAAAGAATTAATGCCAATCCTTCTCAAATGCTTCCAAAAAATTAAAGAGGAGGGAACACTTCTGAACTTATTTTGTGAGGTCAGCATTACCCTGATACCAGAGCCTGATAAAGACATCACAAGAAAAGTAAACTACCAATATTCATGATGAACATACATGCAAAAATCTTCAACAGAAAACTAGCAAACTAGTTTGAATTCAACAGCACATTAAAACAATCATACACTATAACCAAGTGTGATTTATCCCTGGGATGCAATGCAAGAATAATTCAACATAACATATGAAAATCAATTAATGTGATACACCACATTAACAGAATAAAGAACACAAATCACATGATCATCTTAATAGAGACAAAAAAGGTGTTTGATAAAACTCAACACCTTTTCATGGTGTGAAACTAGTAATGAAGGGAAATTATCTCAATATAATAAAGACCATATATGAAAAGGCTATAGGTAACATCATACTCAATGGTGAAAAACTGAAAACTTTTTCACTGAGATCAGGAGCAAGGCAAGGATGCCCACTTTTGCCACTTCTATTCAACATAGTACTGGAAGTCCTAGCCAGAGCAATTAGGAAGAAAAAGAAATAAAACGTGTCTAATTTGAAAAGGAAGAAGTAAAACTGTCCCCATTTGCAGACTATATAATTTTATATATGGAAAATCCTAAAGACTCACCAAAAAAACTGTTAGAACTAATAAATTCAGTAAAGTTGCAGGATACAAAGTCAACACAAAAAATCAGTTACATTTCTACACACTAATAACAAACTATCTGAAAAGGAAATTAGGAAAACAATACTATACACAATAGCCTCAAAAAGAATATAATACTCAGGAATAATCTTAACTAAAGAAGTGGGGGCTGGCCAGTTAGCTCAGTTGGTTAGAGTGCAGTGTTGATAACACCAAGGTTAAGGGTTCAGATCTCCATACCGGCCAGCTGCCAAACAAACAAACAAGAACCAGGGAAGCTGATGGTGTAATTCTATAGAAGCCTCAGAACCAAGGAAATGCAAATCAAAGCCACAATGAGATATAGTCTCACACCTGTCAGGATGCTATTATCAAAATAACAATGACAAGTGTCAGCAAGGATATGGATAACCTGGAACCCTTGCACACTGTTAGTAGTAATGCAAAATGATGCAGCTGCTATGGAAAACAATATGTAGGTTCCTCAAAAAATTAGAGGTAGAATTACAATATGTTCCAACAATTCCACTTCCGGGTATTTATCCAAAAGAACTGAAATCAGGATCTCGATTATTAGCACTCTCATGTTCATTGCAGCACTACTCAAAATAGCCAAGACGTGGAAAGAACTGAAATATCCATCAATTGATGAATGGACCTTTTAAAAAGCAGTATATAAATACAATGAAATATTATTCAGCCTTAAAAAAGAAGGGAATCCTTTCATTGGTGACAACAGGGATGAACCTTGAAAACATTACGCTAAGTGAAATAAGCTAGTCACAGAAGGACAAATACTACGTGATTCTGTTTATATGAGATATCTAAAATAATCAAACTCATAGAAGCAAAGGATAGAACAGTGGTTGCCAGAGGCTAGGGGTAGAGGGAAAGGAGGAGTTACTATTCAACAGGTGTTAAATTTCAGCATGCAAGATGAATAAGTTTTAGAGATCTGCTGTACAACATTGTGCCTATAGATAGCAATACTATATTGTACACTTAAAAATCTGTTAAAAGTGTAGATCTCATATTAAGTGTTCTCACCACATTAAAAAAAAAAAAAAGAAAAAAAAATCATTCTAATTGATCCCACCTTACATATCTGCAGAAGGGTTACAACATCAAGTCTTGATTAGAAAGGTCACTTTTCAGGTTTTAATTATTGGCTTAGTTTGCTTCTTTTCTTTTTCTTTTCCTAACGGACTATCTGTTAAGAGGTATTTAATATTTAGCCCTTTAAGATGTCTTGGGAGTTTTATTTTACTCCCCTTTGCTTTTTGTATAGGGCATCTTACCATCATGATCACCATCCATTCCAGATTGCTGTTCCCTGGGAAGGAGAGCATCCCAAGAACCACCTCGTCATTGCATTCAGGTACAGTCAGGGCCGTGTGGTTGTGGGGACTGGGAAAGGTGGTCAGAACAGACAAGAGTGGGCGTGATGAGAGAGAGTGTACCCAGAAACTACCTAGCAAGCTGGATAAAATCCCTTCAGTGCTTTCAGTGAACATACACCTAAAGACTGCTGATTATTTACATGATGCCGCAAGAGGGCAGGATGAGGAGTCAACAAATAAGAGCCGAAGCCAGCGATCAGGCACAGTTACTTCTATCAGTCCCCATCCCTCCTTCCCTGAGGAGCCACGCAAGGCTTCCAGGCAAACCACCAAATATCCTGTGAGGTGATTTATTCAAGCCAACATGTGACTGCTCCCCTCAGAGGTGGAGACCTGACTGATATGTGGATTGCCGTACATGTAAGCTGGCAGGACTTCTTTAGTGAGGTAAGTTAGTAGCCATTGTTTCAGTACTGTTATATGAAAAGCTCTCCTTGATAATTCCACAATGAAGTCAGAGTTTTGAAATTGTAGCAAGGGCCGACCCCGTGGCGCACTTGGGAGAGTGCAGTGCTGGGAGTACAACGACGCTCCCACCCCGGGTTCGGATCCTATATAGGAATGGCTGCTGCGCTCACTGGCTGAGTACTGGTCACGAAAAAGACAAAAAAAAAAAAAAAAGAAATTCTAGCAATACCAGTAATAATTTCTAGTTCTACCCTAATATTTTATTTCTATTAGTCACCTCCTAATTCTCTAATTCACATGGGCAAAAATGATAATTTCTTTAACTTAAAATTTAGCTTAACATGTATATGTTAGCTTTCAGAGATGGCCATTTCAAAAGTTAGTATTAAAGTTAGTTTAAAACCTTACAACATTCATTACCAAGAAAAAAAAAATCATATTACTAATTATGAGAAGAATGTTAGCTCCAAAATTTGAAAAAATTCCTTTGCTCCATAACGAAACAACACCTGAACACAAAGGCAGAATACACATGTGCAAGAAAAGACATAGCATTAATAAGATATAGCTTGCTTTGAAAGTCCTTGCTAAACTTTATTACTAGAACTTTCTATAGCAATAGCGCTTCTCCACTGAGGGGGTGAAAGGCATGGTGGTGGGGGGGAGATAAACTGCTTCCTGTTGAAAATCTGCTAACTTATAAGCATCTGTCATGTGGAAACATCTTTTCCTCCTCCCATCTTAGGGTAAAGGGAAGAGAGGAAAAAAGACCAACTAATGATAAAGGGTGTAAGACTATGTGAATAGCAAAACAAACAAACAAAACCAACAAAAAACATTGAATAATTGTGATTTGGACAGATGGGCACGTATGTAAAATACCCAGAATTTTTTTTTTTTTTTTAGAATTTAGTAAAAAGTCTAACATGGATCTAACATGGCCAAACATAGATCAGTGATGAGTGTGCCGTGTACCAAGGATTATGATTAATCCAAAATCTGTGTATCTGAAATCCACAAAAAGAGAATACTATGATCCCATTTGTTAAATAAAAGCTTATTTATATGTGTGTTTTGAATATATGTATACATTCTGTGTTTATACCCATATATGTGTGTATATTTTTCAGTACATGTGAATCTATGTGTACACTCTTGTTACTATGTACATATATGAATACAGAGTATTGTACAGAAACTTTTCTAGAAGGATATATTCTAAACTATTGAGATGGCTCCCTCAGTTATTTAGCTATTTTTCATAATGTAATAAACATCCATGAACCCACTAAGTAAAATAAAAGCTAGAACTTTGAAAATAACTACTTCTGTCTACATGATTCAGCTCCCTACACCTGCTCTACCTGGGATAATCATCATCCTTGATCTCATGTTCATTTAACCTTTCTCCTGGTGCACATGTGCAAGAGATTTTCTTGGTTATATACTTGTGCTTTTCAGTATGGTAGCCATTTAAAATTTGACTGAGGAACTGAATTTTTAACTTTATTTAATTTTATTGAATTTAAATTTAAATTTAAATTTAAAAACTTGAAGTGGTACAAAATATGATTCTGTTAAACACAACTCCATTGTTTTTTATTGTAAATTGACAGTTTATAATTGAATAAATTTATGGAGTACAAAGTAATATTATAATTTATGAATACAATGTGGAATAATGAAATCAAGCCAGTTAACATATCCATCACCTCAAATACTTAACATTTTTCTTGGTGAGACATTTGAAATTTATTCTGTTAGCAATTTTGAACTGTACGATAGTTTATGATTAACTATATTCACCACACTGTGCAATAGAACTAAAAAAGATAAACAAACATATTCTTCCTTTATTACTGAGATTTTTTACCCTTTGACCATCATTTCTCCAGCCTCATTAAGCACCATTCTACTCTCAGCTGCTATGAACACCATTGTTTTAGAATCTACAGTTAAGTGAGAACATGCAGTATTTGTCTTTCTGTGCCTGATATTTCACTTAACATTATGTTCTCCAATTTCATCCATGTTGTTGCAAATGACAGAATTTCCTTCTCTTCTAAGGCTGACTAGTATTCCTTTGTGTGTACAGCTTTTACATAGCATTTACACTGTACAAAGCACTATGAGTAATCTAGAGATGGTTTAAAGTACACAGGAGGATGTGCAAAGGTTTTATATCAGGGACTTGAGCATCCATAGGTTTTTCCACGGGAGGTCGTCCAACCAATCCCCCACAGACACCAGGGATGACTGTATATACTACATTTTCTTTATCTATTCCACTGTTGATGGACATTTAAGTTGATTCTATAACTTGACTATTGTGAATAATGCTGTAATAAACATGAGGGTGCGGACATCTCTTCAGCAAACTGATCTCAGATCTTTTGGGTAAATAGCCAGAAGTGGGATTATTGGGTCATACGGTAATTCTATTTTTAGTTTTCTGAGAAACTTCTGTACTGTTTTCCATATTAATTTCTGTACTAATTTACATTACATAATGTACAAGGTTTCCCTTTTCTCCACATCCTCATGAACACTTATTTTTTTTGTCTTTTTGATAAGAGTCATTCTAACAGGTATGAAATGATATCTCATTGTGGTTTTGATTTGCATTTCCCTAATGATTAGCAATGTTGAGCATCTCTTCATATATCTCTTGGTCATTTGTATGTCTTCTTTTGAGAAATGTCTATTCAGGTCCTTTACCCATTTTTAACTGGGTTTTTTGTTTTCTTACTATTGAGTTGTTTGAGCTCCTTAGATGTATGGTTTGCAAATATTCTCTCCCAATCCATTGGCTGTCTCTGCACACTGTTAATTGTTTCCTTTGCTGTGCAGAAGCCTTTTAGTTTGATGTAATCCCATTTGTCTATTTTACTGCCTCTACTACTGGGGTCAAATAAAAAGAATCATTGCCCAGACCAATGTTGTGTAGTTTTTCTGTATGTTTTCTTCCAGTAGTTTTAGAGTATCTGGTCTTACATTGTAAGTCTTTAATTCATTTTGAGTTAATTTTTGTATATGATGTGAGAGAAGGGTCCAATTTCCCTCTTCTGCATGTGGAAATCAGTTTTCCCAACACCATTTATTGAAGAAACTGTCCTTTTCCCATTGCATAATCTCGGCACCTTTGTCAAAAATCAAAAATGTGTGGGTTCATTTCTGGGCTCTCTATTCTGTCCCACTGGTTAATGTGTCTATTTTTTTTTTTACCAATACCAAGCCATTTTAATTACTATTGCTTTGTAGTACAGTTTGAAACCAGGTAGTGTGATACTTCCAGCTTTGTGGGTTTTGCTCATGATTGCTTTGGCTATCTGTCATTTTCTTGTGGTTCCATATGAATTTTAGGATTGTTTTTTCTATTCTATGAGAAGTGACACTGGAATTTTTATAGGAACTGCATTGAATCTGTAGATTGCTTTGGGTAGTATGAACATTTTAATAATATAAGAGGAATTCCAAAGTTTGTGTAAAAATGAAATTAAAAGATAAAAATTTTAAAGATAGACCTTATTTCTCAACATAAGCTCCATCAAGTTCAAGGCACTTTTGTAAGTGATGATACCAGCCTTTTATAGTCCATCCCTAAAGAACTGAGGGTCCTGAGAATTTAACCATGTCAATGCTGTCTTGGTTACATTATTAACTAAAGAAAACTGAGTGCCCTTTAAAGATTTTTTAAGATTAGGAAACAAAAAGAAGTCAGAAGGAGCCAAATCAGATGGTAAAGTGGATGCCTAATGATTTCCCATTAAAACTCTTGCAAAATTGCCCTTGTTTGATGAAATGAACAAAAGCATTGTTGTGATGGAGAAGGACTCTCTGGTGAAGTTTTCCTGGTTTTCTGCTACAGCTTCTGCTAACTTTTTATCAGCACTGCACTCTCCCGAGTGAGCCACAGGCCGGCCCTCTGCTAACTTTTTAAAAACACTCTCTTAAAAGCAGATGTTATCATTGTTTGGCCCTCCAGAAAGTCAACAAGAAATATGCCTTGAACATCCCCAAACATTGTTGCCATGACCTTTGCTCTTGACCAGTCCACTTTTGTTTGACTGGACCACTTCTAACTCTTGGTATCTATTACTTTGATTGTGCTTTGTCTTCAGGATCATACTGGTCAAGCCATATTTCATCCCATTACAATTCTTTGAAGAAATGTTTTAGGATCTTGGTCTGACTTGTTTAAAATTTCCTTTGAAAGCTCTGCTCTTGTCTGCAGCTGATCTGGGCACAACAGTTTTGGCACCCATTAATCAGAACGTTTTCTCAACTGTAAGTTTTCAGTCAGAATTGTGTAAACTGAACCAATTGGGAGGTCGGTGGTGCTGGCTTTTGTTTCTGCTGTTAATCATCAGCCCTCTTCAATTAGGGCACAAATAAGACTAATTTTTTCCTTGCAAATTGATGTGGATGGTCTGCTGCTGCAGGCTTCATCTTCAACCTTGTCTTGTCCCTTCTTGAAATGAGTTATCCATTTGTAAACTGCTGATTTCTTTGGGGATTTGTCCCCATGAACTTTTCATAATGCATCAATGATTTCACCATTCTTCCATCCAAGCTTCACCATAAATTTTGTGTTTGTTTTTGCTTCAATTTTAGCAGAATTCATGTTGCTCTAATAGGGACTCTTTTCAAACTGATCTTATCCTTCTTATTGCCTCAAACTAGATCCTGTTCAGACACATCATAAGTTGTTAATATTTTTTTATTTTGCTGTAAAAAAAAATTGAAATCCATGCATATTTTTTCATAATACTTATTTTCCATGAACTTTCTTTTTTTTTTTTTTTTTTTTTTTATTAAAAGATGATCGGTAAGGGGATCTTAACCCTTGACTTGGTGTCAGCACCACGCTCAGCCAATGAGCGAACCGGCCATCCGTATATGGGATCCGAACCCGGGGCCTTGGTGTTATCAGCACCACACTCTCCCGAGTGAGCCACGGGCCGGCCCTTCCATGAACTTTCTGATGATCCCTTGAATTAATTCTTCAAATCCATAAACACAGGATATGGTTCCATTTATTTATGTCTTTTTCAGTATCTTTTATCAAAATTTTGTAGTCTTCAGTGTCTTTCACCTCCATGGTTAAATTTATTCCTAAGCATTTTATTTATTTTTTGTAGCTATTGTAAATGGGATTGATTTCTTGTTTGGATAGTTTATTGTTAGTGTATAGAAATGCTGATTTTTGTGTGTTGATTTTGTATCCTGCAAATTTACTGCATTCATTTTTTAGTTCAAACAGTATTTTTGGTGGAGTCTGTAGGATTTTCTATGTATGAGATCATGTCATCAGCAAACAGTGACAATTTCACTTCTTCCTATTCTACTTGGATGCCTTTTATTTTTTTCTCTTGTCTAACTGCTCTGGCAAGAACTTCCAATACTACGTTAAATAGAAATGGCAAGAGTTGTCATTCTTGTCTTGTTCCAGATCTTAGAAGGCAGGCTTTCAATTTTTCACCATTGAATGTAATATTAGCTGTGGGTTTCTCATATATGGCCTTTATTGTGTTGACATATATTCTTCCTATACCTAATTTATGAGAGTTATTATCATTAAAGGAAGTTGAATTTTCTCAAATTTCCTTCATTCTGTTAATGTGATGCATCACATTTATTGTTTTGCATATGTTGAACCATCCTTGCATCCCAGGGATAAATCCTACTTGATCATGGTGGTTGATGTGTTATTGAATTCAGCTTGCTAGTATTGTGTTGAGGTTTTTTGTATCTATGTTCATCAACTTCATTGTTTTGTTATGACTACATTTCACTTTAACTGTTCAATACCATAGGATACTATTGTTGAGCTGATGTCTCATAGTATGTGAAGACTAAAAAGGTACTTTACAAAAAGTGAGAGATTTTCTAATATATGTGTCCTTTCTAGTATTACATCTCCTATCCTAGTTGGTGTCAGTAGCTTGGTTCAGTTCAAACAATTTTTTCCTATACACTCAGCTAACATTGTAATGTGTTTGTTAAACATTTGCAGACAGCATGAGTTATAAGGATCGCTTTGTATGTTGTAACTGGTAATTAAAGTGACTTTTTAAATTTCAATTATTATACAATTAAATTTTTTTAGTTAAAAATAAGCATAGATGAAATTTAAAATTTAAAAAGGAGCAGAATTGAGGGGATGCAAATATTAGTATCAGAATAGTAAAGACAAAAGGGGACTTAAAGAAGGTATGTTGAAAATTTCATGATAAATAGCAACTGCAACTTGCAGAGCAAAAGGAAAAAAATGCTGTTTGTTGTGTAAAGAAGTGGTAAAGATAATAAAATGGACATTATTAAGAGAGATTTGTGAATTTGGTAAAGTTCTTCTCAAAAAACAAAAAAGAATTAATACAGTAAGTCACCTGAAACCAAAATTAAATGTCCAATAGAACATTTTAAAGTTATTTTAAAAAGAATCTAAGCTTATAACTTTATCCAGCTATAAATGGCTTGGATTCATGCACCAAAAAGAAAACAGTGTTTCAATGGACATATGGTTACTTTAGTTACAGAAGGCTTGTTAGATATTATGAGAAAAGTCTAATAAAAAGGTACTTCACAAAGAGTGAGAGATTTCCAATCAAGCCACCAATTAATTGCCTGAAGAATACAAGTTCTTTCTAACAAAACCTAAGATCAACTGATTCAAAATTTGAAAAATCACATGTACTTTTCTTTAGTTTTAGATGGAAGTGCAACATAAAGGACACTGCCCAATTAATACTTGAGATATGTTTTACCTCAAAAGACTTCCAAATTTATGAAGAAATGTCCATTTATGACCTGAAAAGTTGAACTCAGGATTTAGATATTTTTATCTCTTTTACTTCTGTCAAAGAAAAATTTCAGCTAGATATAAAAAAATTAAATTCTATCCCAATGGACGGTTTCAGAAATGGTGGGTTAAAAAACAAAAACCAAAAAAACTTGGACTTCTTGTAATTTTAAAACAAGAGACTGCTGTTTCCCGTATTGTTTCATTCCACTGTATTTTATCTATGTTCAGTTTTCTTTTACTTTTTTTCTTTGTGGTGGCTGGCTGGTACAGGGATATGTTCAGTTTTCTGAAGCAGACTCTTGCAAAATGTCATAGATGCCACTGTTAAATTGTTCAGTATATATTTGAAAATGCTGTGAATCAATGACAGTTAATAGAATTGTTAAAAGAAATATAAGACGAATTTAATGATCTACGTTCTTTCGCAATGTTTCTCAATGTTTTTGCAAGGAAAGGAAAAGCTGATTTGTGATCTAGTTGAACAAGGACAATATTTTATGTTGATTGTTCTTTCTATTTTTTGATGAATGTCATTGGTATCTTGATGGGCATTGCACTGAATCTGTAGATTGTTTTGGGTAGTATGGACATTTTCACCATGTTAATTCTTCCAATCCATGAACAAGGAATGTCTTTCCATGTTTTGGTGTCCTTTTTAATTTCTTTCAGAAATTTGTAGTTCTCATTGTAGAGCTCTTTCACCTCTTTGGTTAAATTTATTCCTAGGTATTTTATTCTTTTTGTAGCTATTGTAACAACATCTTATGTTGAAATTGCAACTTTTCAGAGTTCTAGACAATAATAATTTTACACATTTTTCTAACGTGAACAAACTTCAAGGAAAATTTGAAGAATGATTTACAGACATTGATAATTTATGCACTATTCCTTTGAATTCAAAGTTTAAAATATTGAGTTGACACGTGAGTAAATTTACTTAACTTGTAAAGATGTCGTTTTGAAACCAATATGCTTTTGCTTTAATGCCAAATCAAGATAAACCAGTTGTATCAATGCAGATGCAAAGATACAAGAAAATAATTTTTTGGCACTTGATTCAGTTATTGGAAAACATTTAAGTGTTTAGAGTTATTTGGGTATGTAATTCTACTTTTTCAAATGTAAATTTTATGCAATCTAAATGCAGATCAAGTATTTGCAATGAAAAATTTGAGCCCAAATCAGGATATACAATAAGTATAAAACACACAGCATATTTTAACAATTTAGTACAAAATATATAACATATCTCATTAATGTTATACTGATTACATGCTAAAATGATAACATTTTTGATATATTGAGTTAAATAAAATATATTGTTAAAACTTATTTCACCTGTTTAAATATGACCACTAGAAAATTTGAAATTACATATGTGGCTCAGGTTTTTTTCTATTGAGTAGCTCTGATATATATATACAGAAATGGAATTGCTGAGTTAAAAATACTTGCTTGTTTGACACTAGAAAATACTGTCAAACTGTTTGCAAAGTTGCCATACCAATTTACATTCCTACCAGCTCTGTATCCTATAAATCTAACTTCTCTAATGATTGGTATTGCCATATTTTTAAATTTTTGCAAAGTGAATGGGTATATCACTGTGATCTTGATTGCATTTTCTTGATCACTAATGGTACTGAACATCTCCTCATATGTTAATTGGCCATATATATTTCCTCTTCTGTAGAATGTCTGTTCATGTTTTGGCCATTTTTCTATGGTGTTTTTCTGTTTGTGTTTATCTTATTGTTTTGTTGGTTGTTACTGTTGAAGACCTTGAACATAAAATTAAATACAGAATTCATTTACTATTGCATTCAGAATGAGTTCAAGTAGAATTTAAACCTTGTTGATTATCATGCTAAAATCATATTGACTCATAATAAAATAGAATAATAGAGTTATGAACAAGAATCCATATTAGAGATGTAGGAGTTTTGTGGGTCAAGGCTGGGAGACTTTAGCAGCAATAAATGAAGGGATGAAGGAAAGTCCAGCATGATGTTTGTTTAAAATTGTCAACGAAGCATTTATCCCATCATAGTAATTTAAGTCAATATGTTTGACAAATCAGAAGGCCTTAAATATGAGTTTCAATCTTCCTCTTCCTCCTCTTGTAGCAGTGAAACAAGAATACAGGGTCCAGCATTGGAATAAGCCAATCCCTAAGACCACCTAACACCAGACCTACCCTGTTTATGGGATTTAGTGAGGACAGAAGTTATATGGAGAAAAAAAGAAAATTATCTTGGAGTCAGAAGGGCTGGGTTCAAATCTCAGGTCTGCCACTTTCTCATGTGATTTTCAAATAGTCAGTTCCCTGAGCTCCAGTTTACTGACTTGAAAAAAAGGCTGCAATATATTTACCAAATCAAAGGTTGCGATGATTAAATGAGATAATGTTTGTGAAGGCAATTAGCAAAATGCATGATTCACAGTAGACACTCTGATGCTTTCTGAATTGGAAAATAAAGACTATTACTGCTATATCACTTTACAACTTACAAGTGCTTCTTTCGATCCTCATAACAACTCCCCATTTCTATGTTATAGTCAAGAGAACCAAGACAAAGTGAAAATAAGGGATTTACTTATTAAATATTCTGCTAGTAAAGAAACAGAAGCACAGTTAAACCCATGTCTTCTGAACCTAAGACTTGACTCAAAGTCAAAAGCTCTATCCATTGCAATGTCATGCTTAATTCCCCCCCCCCCCACCCCCCAGTCTCTGAATCTGGGCTAGGAGTATTGCTGCTTTCCTAAAAGAAGAAAGATTTTTCTCTCCCAACTAATAAAGCAGCTTTTTAAAAAGTTCTTTTATAAGATAATTTCGGACTTATAGAAAAGTTGCAAGAAGAATACAAAAATCCTCTATTCCTTTCACCCAGATTCTGCAAAACATTAATACTTTACCACATTTGCTTTATCCTTCCTCTTCCCCCTCTCTTCTCTTCTATGATATATAACGAGTTCTGGGGTTTCTTGGCTGGCCAGTATGGGGAGACAAACCCATGACCTTGGTGTTATAAAGCTGTGCTCTAACCAACTGAGCTAACCAGCCAGCCCTCTTCTATGATATATAAAGGAGACAGAAAGAAGGCAAAAGAAGCACTAGATTGAAATATTTAAAAATTCATGGTCTCTTTAATGTCTTAAGCAGAAATGACCTGTGTAGATATATAAACTAGTTTCTGACACATAGTAGCTGCCCTGTTACACATTCCTCATGCAGAGATTAGCCTAGAGTAGTGGTTCTCAAGTGGGGATTATTTTGCCCCTCAGGGAAGATCTGGCAATGTCTGGAGACATTTTTGATTGTGATGACTGGAGTGGGGGTACCTCTGGCATCTAATTGGTAGAGACCAAGGATGCTACTAAACACCCTACAATGCACAGCACAACTCCCTCCACAACATAACCTTAAAACCTTATGTTTTATGCCTTTAGGGATTCTGCATTATAATCTAACTTTGCCCTGCCCAATATGTTCGCCACTAGCCGCTTGTGGAATATAAGTTAACTGGAACGTCTACCTCCAGTCAAGATGGAGTAATGGGGGTTGTATTGACCATTCTGCCTAAAATAACTAAAGAAACAGAGTTAACATGTAAAACAATGACACTCAAGACATTGGTAACAGGCAGTAAAGGACAGCAAGGTAAGCCCTTTCCACTTACTATACCTAGACTGTGCACAGGGCAATCCTAGAGAGGAGAGAGCTACACAGAGAGATAACTCTGGAGGTCTGCAGAGGGTTCGCTTCAAGTGTGAATTGGAAATAGTGCCTCTTTCCACCTGAGAGAGAGGAAAATCTCATAATTCAAGAGCACTGATTAGAGTACAAAGAAGGGTCTTATCTCAGTAAAAGGGAAAAAAATATCCTTATACTAATACAGCTCTGGTCTTGCCTAACAAAACTTAAAAACAAGACTTGAAAGGATCAAACTATTTCCAAGTAACTTAATGGCATCCTAGGACAAAGATCAAGCATATTTACAGGAATACAAAAATATCTAGCACCTGGTAAGATAAAATTTATAATGTCTGGCATTCAATTAAAAATTACCAGGCATGCAAGGCAGCAGGAAAACATAATCTATAATGAGAAGAAAAATCAGTCAATTGAAACTGACTGAGAAATAAAACAAATGGTGGAATTAGTAGACAAGGACATTGAGACGGTTATTAAGAATGTATTTTATATGTTTGAGAAGATAGAGGAAAGATTGACTATGTCAAATAGAGACATGGAGAAATAAAAAAAGACCCAAGTTAAACTTCTAGAGATGAAAACTAAATTGTCTGAAATAAAAATGCATTGGCTGGGATTAACAAGAGATTAGACATTTTAGAAGAAAAGATTAGTGAACTTGAATGCAAAGCAATAGAAAATATCAGAAATTTAACACAGAGAATAAAGACAAAAAAATGAACAGAGCATCAATGAGTTATGGGACAATATCAAGTGATCAAATATACATATAATTGGAGTCCTCAAAGGAGAAGGGGGAAGACCAAAAATATTTTTTAAATAATGGTTGAAATTTTTCCAAATTTGATAAAAACTAGGCCCACATACAGGTCCAAGAAATAAAACAAACCCCAAGCACAAGAAATATGAAGAAAGCCACACCATGTCTCATAATATAATTCCTTAAAACACCAATGATAAAAAGAAAATCTTAAAAGAAGACAGAAGAAAAAGACATGTATGTACAGAAGAGCAAAGATAAGAAAAAGACTAGGATAAGAAACAAAACAAGGATGCCTGCTCTTATTGCTTTTTTCAACTTTTTACTGGAGGTTCTCCACAGTGCACGAAGGAAGGAGAAAAAAATAAAAGGCACCTAGATTGCGAAGGAAGAAGTAAAACAGTAAAACTGTCGTTATTCATGAGATATAATTACTTACGTTAAAAAATATGATGGAATCTACAAAAAAGCAGTAGTAATAAGCAAGATCAACACATACAAAAATAAATTGTATCTAGCAACAACTGGAAATTCAAATCTAAAAATCAATATCACTTATAACAACATCAAAACATGAAATATGTAGAGATGCACGTGACAAAAATGTGCAAGACCTGTACACTGGAAACTACACAACATTGCTGAGAGGAATTAAAGACCTAAGTAAATGGAGAAAAATACTATGTTCATTTGTTGGAAGACACAATATTAAAGTGCCAACTCTCCTTAAATTGATCTGTAATTCAATGCAATGCCCATTGAAATGCCAGCAAGTTTTTTTCTTTCTTTCTTTTCTTCTTTTTTGGAGAAGGGGGTGGGAATTGACAAGCTGATTCTAAAATTCACATGAAAATGTGAAAAGCCAAAACAGCTTTGAAAAGAAGCAAAGTTGGATGGCTAACACTACCTGATTTCAAGCTGTAATTATCAAAACAGTGTTGTGTTGGCATAAATATATGCACAAAGATCAATGAAATATAATAAAGAGTCCAGAAATTGACCTATGCATATATGACCAATTATTTTTCAACAGTTGCAGAAGCATTTGAACAAATGGTGCTGGAAAAATTTGGTATCCACAGGCAAGAAACCACCACCACTACCAACAAAAACACTTCAGTCCTTATCTCACACCACACACAAAAATTAACTAAAAAAACCATAGTCCTAAATTCTAAAACCTAAACTATAAAACTTCTATAAGAAAACATAAGAGAAAATCATTGAGACCTAGGGTTAGGCAAAGATTTGTTAGATATGACACCAAAATCACTATCCATAAAAGAAAAAATTAATAAATGGAACTTCGCCAAAATATAAAACTTCTGCATTTTGAAAGACACTATTAATAAAAAGATAAGTCACATACTGGAAGAAAATATTTTCAAATCATATACACAAGAAATATGACAAAAACTAACCCAATGAAAATATGAGCAAAAGATCTGAACAAGACTTCACCTAAGAAGATATACAGATGACAAATAAGCACATGAAAAGATGCTCAACCTCATTAGTCATTAGGAAAATGAAAATTAAAACCACATCTGAAATAATGTCTAATATGCAAAAAGGTGGATCATACCAAGTTAATGAGAATATGGAACGACTAGAACATACACACTGCTGGTGGGAATGTAAATGGGACAACCAGTTTGGAAAACAGTTTGGCTGTTTCTTAAAAAATTAAACATACAACTACCATATAGCAATGCCAATTCCATTCCTAAGTATTTATGGAAGAGAAATGAAAGTATATGTCCACATAGAGACCTGTACATGAATGATCAAAGCAGCTTTATTTGTAATACCTAAAAAATGGAAACAACTCAAATGTCTATCATCGTGTGACTAAATAGAGTAAACAAATCGTTGTATATCCATACAATAAAATATTACTCAGTAATAAAAGGTAATGAACTATTGATACACACAATAACATGGATAAATTTCAAATTAATTATGCTGAGTGAAAGAAACCAGACCAAAATATATACAGAAGGTCCCTGACTTATGATGGTTTGACATGACTTTTTGACTTTACAATGGTATGAGAGCAATATGCATTCAATACAATATTCAATCAATTGCATGAGATATTCAACACTTTATTATAAAATAGGCTTTGTGTTAGATGATTTTGCCCAACTGTATGCTAATGTAAGTGTTCTGAGAACATTTGAGTTACGCTAGGCTAAGCTATGATATCTGGTAGTTTATTTTCGACTTAAGATATTTTAAACTTACAACAGGTTTATCAGGACATAACTCCATCGTAAGTCAAGGAGTATCTGTATATATGTATGCATTTATATAAAACTCTAGAAAAAGTAAACTAATTTATAGTGACAGATAACATTATCAATGGGTGCCTGGGGATATGAGGGCAGAAAGAACAGTAGGGAGAGATTACAAAGGGTTATGAAGAAATTTAGGAGGTGATAGATATGTTCATTATCTTAATTATGGCAGTGGTTTCACAGGTGTATACAAATGTCAAAACTTACCAAATTTTATACTTTGAACACACGCAATTTATTATATGTCATATACACTTCGATAAAGCTGTTAATTTTTAAACTGATGAAAACTAAGTAAAATTAAAAGTTTAGTTTATCAGTTACACTAGTCACATTTCAAGTTCTTAATAGACGCATGTGGCTAATGCCTACCTTTTTGGACAGCACAGATATAGAACATTTCCATCATTATTGAAAGTACTGTCAGACAGCAGTGATCTGACTCATCCATAAAAAAGCATTTGTTTCTTTCAGTCCTCCTATATCTACTTACCCCAAACTTTGAGAATGTGAATAAGCATGGCAGTATGGCTACTAGCATATAAATTACCTAAGAATTTTAAAAAGCAGATTTTATTAATTTAAATTTAATATAATTTCACTGTGAAGCAAAATACGCTTTCTATTCATAAACATAGCACACTGTCTCCTCATTTAGATATCACAGCTTCTATGGATTACACCTAATTAGTTTCCTCCAAAGCTCAAATTGACAGCAATTTTAAACTAAATGACATGGAAAGAAATGAAACTGATAATACCCTCTTGGAACTTACTTTCTTTTCGTAATCAAAGTGGTTATAGCCCCTATATAATTCCTAAATGAGAATATACATTCTTTTCATGTACTCAGATATCTTGCAAGTTAGCTTTTTGTTTTGTTTCAGAATATTATGCTACATAATGCAACTGAATTTTCCTAGTTAAAAGAATCAAGCATATAACTCACACAAAAAATATAATACGAAGTTTCAAATATGAGAACAGACAGTGAAACAGAACACCATGGTATGCACTGAAATGTTTCACATTCAAGGAACAGTCCATAAGATCAGGAAAGAGAAGTTGTTAAGCTCAGTATTCTTACTGAAGCTTCTTCCCTTTCTTCTCAGTTTTGATAGAGGTCATTTTATTAAAAACAAAACAAAACTCAGACTCTATTTCCTGCCCTCACCCTTGCAGCCTGTGGACTTGGAAGGCAGAGTCTATGCTTGCTTGGAGTTCTTGTTTCAATACTCATATACAGGATGCAGGACTGAAATCTTCAACTGTCCTTTTTCCAAAGCCTGACACACTAACCTTTTGTGCACATTTTGATACCTGAGTCATCTCTGTTTTAGAAATGGAATACAGAAAAAGGCAACTGGGGTTTGGGGGGAAAAGGGAGGCTGATGGACAGTACAGACAAACCAAGACAACCCCCAAACTGTATATTGTAGTAGATAAGCAAGAAGTATAAAAATAGAAACCAAGTCCCTCTGTTGTTTGCAGAAGCAGAACTCAGAAGCCAGCTTCACTTACTTTTTCACACCGACAGAGCCATTTTCCTTGTTTTCCATGTCAACAGATAGCATGGGAAGGCTGCAGGGTTCCTTTACTTCAGCAACTAATCAATAAGGGAGAAAAGCTCGTGTTTAATTCTTAGAAAGTGAGACAAGAATATATATTCTGAATCGGAAACATAATGGTCCCTTTTACAGCTTCACACCAGTTCACGTATGTTTGTTTAAATCTCCAGTTCCCTCAGTGATTGGAGAGATGTGATTAAACCTAAAAGACCAGAGGAGACGGACTGGGGTGCTTTCATCTGTACTGGCACTCTCTGCCTTGACAATAAGCATTTGCAAATGAAATTGAATCCTTTGCTCAAAACAAGTGCTGTGTGAACTGGCACGGCTTCCTCTGGGTGCCAAGCTCTCACTTAAGACATTGTAACTCACAAATGAGCCAAAGTAGAGAAAAACAATCCCCCTTTTCCTGCCCCCTCCTACCATGGGCTGTGATTTTTTTTTTCCTTATTGTATTTGGTTTTTGTCCACTCTCCTGCTCCTAGATTTTTTTTCATTGCAGTACAGAAGGGCACTTAAAGCTTTTGTCAGCAAGTATTCCCCTACCTCACATATTCTCAACGAAAGCCTCAAAAACCTGTCTGTGAGATGACCGTGCTGTAGTAAAGCAGGAAGCTCTCGAAAATACCAGATAGCCTTTAGCACAGAAAGGTGGTGTGTGTGTGTGTGTGTGTGTGTGTGTGTGTGTGTGTGTGTGTGTGTGTGTGTGTGTGTGTGTGTGTGTAAGAGAGGGGAGGCAGCTCACTAGATTTATGTAAAATCATCAAAGCATTTAAGGAGATGTAGTAGCATCCATCACTCTGTCTTTTTGTTCAGTAGGATGAGGACTGTGAAAAAATAAAAACCTCCAAATTAATATGCAATTAGCAAGATGAAAAAACTATGAACAAAACTGCTTTAAGAAAAAGAAAAAACTAGTCCTGAAACGTGTTTGCTCTTATTCAGCTGAAGCCATAAATTAAACACATTTCCTCTGAAATCACTTTATACTTCGGCACTCCTTCTCTAGGGATTACTCTGACATGGCAAGTGCATCATTTAGTATATTCATAAGATTTTATCACTGTTAGAGAAGTAGATGATTAACAAATAACATTGTAAGTGTGGGATAATCTTCACTCCTGAAACACACACACACACACACACAGAAACTTCAGTTGCTAAACCACTTAGATCATTGATAGAGAAACCCAGCATTTAATATACACATAGATATCAGCATACATTCACACACCGTTCCAGAGTAGACAGGAAGATAGTGCTGCTGCTCCATGCTGAAAGAATGATTTCACTTCAGTTGGAAACTACTACACATTCACCATTTTCTAAGCATCTCAGAAACAAAACAAAACAAAACAAAACACAATGATACTCTGCAACATCACACTACATTGTCTTATTATTATTACTATTATTTTCTTTTTGTGTGGAAGAGTAAAAAGAAAACCTACCTATAAGCAACTAAAACATGTCATTTTTTATAGGGTTATCAAGAACAGCCAAAGAAACCCCAATGTTTTCTTTCACAAAGTAGGCTGGCAAAGGAATTCAATAAGGAGGTACAATTTGACACAGTGAAATAAAACCAGGCTGGCTCTCAGCCAACATGACGTTAGGAATCACACACAAGCTGCACCAACTGCCTTCTGGTTCATGGCTGACTTTTTAAAGCTACAGTGTGCCTGTTCACTTTTGCTAACTACCTTCAGTACAATTACTGGAAGTGAATGAATCACGAGTCCAAAAACTGCAGAATTCTCCCTGCACCTGTCTTGTGAAAAGAAAATCAAGCTGTCCTAATAGCCTCTTATTTTCTCCCTCCCTTTCACTGTTGCTGCACCTTATGTCTTTGCTGTTGGTCTGGGCATAAATATCATGTTTCAAACTATTTCTTTTTCTCCCCTGTGGGAAAAATAAGGGAAAGAACTCAGTGCTTATGGGGTATATATAACCAGTGAAAGCTCAGAAGCTGCAGTTCTGTGTTACTCTTTTTTCCTAATAGAGATTCGTGGACAAAGTTCTCAGTGCTGGCTTTTAAGTAATCTCTTTGTAAGAATAAGGAAAGCACTGCCCAGCAGCTAGTCCTTTTACTTCATTATCCAGGAAGTAGCATATTTCAGAGAGTATGCAAAATAGATGACCAGATCTCCTGAAAACGCCCACATTCTTTTATTTTGGCATTCAGCCTACCAAATGAAGCAAGCAAATATTCAAACTGGAACAAACTAAACTTTATTCTACAAAGCAAAACAATTAGATCTGGGAGGTTTAATTTTAACCGTTTATCCCAGTTGCACAAAAAGCTTAATTCAACAAATTTAATCAACACTTACAATTTATGAGTACCTGGTACTCAGTTAGTTGATATGAATAAGAAGATATTGTACCAACCCCCAAATTCATAGTCTTTCCCACCACCATCCTCAATTCCAATCAAGAAATGAGGAGGTGAACTAGAGACTGGGCCATATCTTTTGATTAAGTCACCCTGGTCAGACTCACAGTTCCTTTGCTTGGCTGGGAACCACTGCTCCAGGGGAGCATTCCGATCCCATTAATGCTCTGCACATACACAGAAAACATACATTGTTCCTGCTTCATTGAAATTAACACCAATCAACATTTGGACACTTTTAGGTGAAAATGTCCACAAAACCACTTAAGATAGGGCAGAGAATACAGATTCCCCAGAAGAATCCTGGAAAAAGTTATTTGTTGCTATAATGCCATGTAGATTTCAGGCAGAAGTGAGAAGACTGCCTGCCTCCTTTTTCTTTAGTAAACTTTAAGAGCACTAGGAGATTAGCAACTATGATCTAAATTTGGAACCTAAATTTCAAAGTCAAAAATTTTCCCCTTATTTATTCCAGGAATGATGTGGAAATCTTCAATTACCTGAACGATTATCACTCACTAGGAAAGATTTCAAGTTCTCTCTCTACCATCTTTGCCATTGCCCCTTGAAAAAGTAATAATTTAGGGGCTAATTTTAAGTGTTCAAATATTTTTGAGTACCATTTTTTGATTATAGGTTAGGCATGTGGATCTTTCACCACTGCCGACCAAAACGACAGACTCTCATGTAGATAAAGAGCTCTTCCTCTAACAAATTCCATAATGCTTTTGGACTTGATCTGAAATTCCTGAACTATTCTCCAACTGAATCCAAATGCGAGGGGGCTGGACTGTGAGCCCTGTGGGCAGGGGTGAGGGGAAGAGGGTGTCCTGACAGCATTGCTCAAAACAAAAGCATGTTCAGTTCACCACTCTTGAAGGGAAAGAGGCAAAGAAAATGTAGTTACAACCAACTCTTCCTTAGACACACTCACGGGAGAAATGATTCTGTGAAGTTTTTCCAAGCATTTCTTCCTACATATTAAAAAGGACACCCTCTCCCTCTTAGCCTGCTGTGATCAAGTTTGCCTGTTAGACAAGTGTAAGGTTTCAGAAGGTGCTGTAGGAAATCATTCCCATAAAAATGAGCCACAAAGGCATTCTAAATTATGACAACAGGAGGTTTCACTTACCAGCTAGTTTTTAACTTTGGTAATAAACTGACATTTGTGAATATAAGTATATATGCTAGTACTCACCCACTCCCTCCAACAAACTGACATTAAACCTCTGCTGATAAAAATGATGTGTACGTATGTGTAGCACAAATGAAGCGTGTAATGTGTGTGCGATGTGTGTATTATGTGATGTATGTGTGTGTGTGTTGTACTTACGTGGTGTGTGTGTTGGCTGTGTTTAGTGTATGGTATGTGTGGCTGTATTACGAATATGCTAAAATAACTTCGGAGATCCTCAGGTTAGGATTCTGCAGCATAACTTTCGGACACACTTAGGAGTGGGCTCAGATGAAGGAGGGGAGACGGGTCAGGAAGGGCGGGAAACTGGTGCCTCCGACTGGCTTCTTTTATTGATCAGCACTCAGCCCCAGGCAGAGCGGACTCGCCCAGAGAGGAGCGCTGCCCCAAAGGAACCGCCCGCTCTTGTCCCCGTCCTGGGTCCGGCCCCCAGGCGCATCCAGCCTGAAGTCGCCCGAGGGCAGGGCCAAGCTCTACGCGTCCCGAAGGGCGTCTCAACGGAAAGTGTGAGGAGCGGCCTGGAGAGGAGGCGGTGGGGACAGGACAGAGAACACCAGACTGCCACTTGGAAAAGCAGCGCCAGCCGGGAGTCAAACGACTCGCTGTGGCACCGGTGACAGTGAGGGGGAAGTTTTTGACTAAGACTTTCAAGGAGAAACAGTTCGTTGGTCTTTAGTTTGGGGGCTCCTCGGGGAAGCCCGTCTTTGGAAAGGGGAGTTGGGGGTGTGGCGCTCGCGGTGCGCCCGGCCGAGCCATGCCACCACCCTGTCCCGTCCCGCAAGCTCTGCCCCGCAGCCCCCGGCGAGCCCGGGCTCTCCGCGCGGCTGGCGTGCTTCTGCCCCCAGTTTCCACTCCAGGGTGACAGAGTCCACGCCCGTGGGTGCAACAACCTGCAGGAGCACTGGACACGGCGGAGACGAGGGAGGGCAGGGCGGTTTTCATTGTGGCGTTCTTCGTTTCCTTTCCTCCTGGACAGGAGAGAGGGCGGGCGTGTTCCCATGCCCTGGCCGCACGAGCCCATCACTTACCTCCCCGCATGGCCGCGCCGGGAGGTTTGCCCCACGCAGAGCTCGGCGGCCGCCACGCGCGGAGCCCCGGAGCAGCCGGCCGGACGCGCGCGCGGCACGCCGGGAGTTGTAGTCCGCCGCAGGCCGGCGGGGGTCGGGGAGGTGGGGGCCCCGGGGAAGGGGAGGACGGCGCGAGCGGGGAACGGACCCGGACAGGGGCCTGGGGGTATGAGAGAAGACCTAGGCGGTGACTTCAAACTTCTAGGGAGCTGGGGGGAGGGGATCCTCCTAGAGAGATTTTTAAAGTGAGGGTTTTCAGGTTAATAACATTTTCTTCCTGTGTTACTCGTTCATGACAACCCTGATGAAGTTTTCAGCTGGACTTTGGCAATAATGATAAGTAGAAATTTCCTGAGTTGAGTTCATATTACTTAGGGCTCTACTCTCCCTTCACCCCGAACACACATGTGGATTCTCTGCGTGAAACATCTATTGTGTTGCTCACAGAATAACTCGGTTGAAACCCTGCGCATGCAGGGAGGGTGAGTACGTTTATGGAGCGCGCTACAGCACTCCTTCCTTTACAAAGCACTTTTTATCTAATTGATTCATTATATTAGGACCGTAAAGCAACACTGGGCGTTAGGCGGAGAAAAGCTAAAGATGCAGGGAGGTGTACGTGTCCCCAGGTGCGGAGGCTGGGGCCACCCTGCACACTCTTCATTTCCTTCTCCAGTCCTTCCTTTAGCAGGGAAGAGAGGGGCGGAGGGCTGGGGACAGGTGTGGTGGACACAGCGAAAGAAGAGGGGCCTGCTGTGAAGGACTTTGTCGAAATGGCTAATGAGTAAATCCTTACAAAATAAGGGCATAAGTAAAACCAGAAGAAGAACCTATGGATTGGAAGAATGGAAGGGGAAGGAAGAGGCAGATGGGATAGGCATAGAGACTGAACAGAAGATTGTAATCAGGCTACAGGAAATATGAGAAAGTTGTATCAAAACAAAACAAAACAAAAAACCCAGGGATTTTAGAAGCCAAATAGACCTGGAGTCCTGGTGTTGTCACTTCTGAGCTAGTTTTGTGACCTAAGGTAAGTTATTTAACCTCTCTTTTAAATTTAAATAATACTACTGTAGTTTCTACTTTCTGCTGTGGCTGTACAGATTTTAGCTACTATTATTATCTGTAGAAACTCCTTTTGTGGAAGTATCAAAAGATAAATGGGAGTGGAAGTACCAGTCAGGAGACTGACAATGCTCTAAGCGACAGGTAATGATCGCTTGAACTATGGTGATAGGAAGCAAAGGAGATACTTGGGAGGGAAAATGGACAGAGCCGTGCAATCAACTGGATGTGGGCAATGAGAAGAGGGACCAGAGATGGTTGAGTAAGTGCGTGATGTTGCCATTCACTTACATAGATACAACTGATGGGATAACAGGTTTTGGAGGAAGATGACTAGTTTGATTTTGGACATGTGTAACTTGAGGCTCTGTGTATGTGAATGACCAAGTGGCAGTTGAAAGTGTGGATTTGAATATTCCGTATGGAATGGAATTTGAGAGTCACTTACTTAGGAGAGGTAGCTGAAGAGCCTGTGTAGAGAAGAAATGAGGGGCTGCAGGGGTGGAGTCAGACAATGATACCAGGCAGAAACTGATGAAGGCAGAAAGGGAAAGCAGCAGGAGTGCAGCGACATGGAAGCCAGGGAGGATGGAGAGGTGAGAAGGAGCTCAACGACAGGTCAGACGCTGTAGAGAAGTGGCCAATGACAACAGAAACAAAGCTGCTGGATCTGTAGATCATGAGTCTGTTGGGATGGAGCTACCTCTAGGCGTCGTTCTGGAAATTTACCAGAGTGACTTTGCTTGTCCCAGTGATTGGGAAGGGGCCGCTATTGAAATATAGTTGGTGGGACCAAAGATGCTAGACATCTTCCATTGCCCAGGACAGTCTTGCACAGCAAAGCATTGTTCCACATCCTGTGTGACGTGACTGTCCCATTGCTCATTCGTGTATGTGAAAAACCTGGTAATGATGATCTGAGCCTAGAATCTATTTTACATATAAAGTGTTTTCACACAGTTTTAGTATATATTGAATTTTCCTGGAATACAGTAAATTGAATGACAATATCATTCATGGAATCTGAATCACCAATACAGTTCGTTTTGTGGCTATCCATTTCATAGTACTTCTACAGATGGATGCAGGTATCCAGCTACTACATTGTGTCTTTTAGTTCAGAGATGCCTGAGCAGTTCCATATTGAATCACGCATTATTTTAATGTAAATTACTTTCTTTACTTTTTCCTTTATATTACAGTTAAGGCATTTCTTTAATTTTTAAAAATTACATGTGTTGGTAGCTTATGACTTTCACTTCACCACTGTAAAGAGGATATCATCTCATATTTATTATTAAAAGAGGGCATTAGGTTTGACAAGGTTGAGAACCATTTATTCATTCAGTCAGTGAATATCTCTTGAGTTCCTGTAAATACTTGAGATACATCAATGTATACAACAGAAAAAGTTTATTGCCCTTATGGAGCTAATATTCTAATATGAGTATGGGAGAGGCAGACTATAAATAATAAACATAAACTAAATAAGTAAATTCTGTAGTACATTAGAAAGTGGTAAGTGCTCTAAAAAATCAAAGCAGGATAATGGGAGTAGGGAGTACTAGAGAGGATGTGGGTTGAAATGTTAAATATAGAGATCAGTGTAAACTTCATTGAGAAGGTGATATTCAAGAAAATATCTGGAGTTGGTAAAAGAATAGCAGGATTCAGGGCCTTAGTTGCTTGCCACATGGGTCTCTCCATAGGGTAGCTCACGACATGGCAGCTGGCTTTATCAAAGCAAGTATGTGAGAAGAGTCAGAGAAGAGTGTAAGCAAGACAGAAGTCACAGTCTTTTATAGCCTGATTTCAGAAGTGAAAGCCCACCATTTTTTTAAGCCCACCATTTTTTTTTTTTTTTTTTTTTTGCCACATTCTCTTTGTTAGAGGCAAGTTATTAGGTTCAGCCTACACACAAGGGCATAAATACCAGGCGGTGGGGAATATTCAGAGCCATTTTAGAAGACTGCCTTCTACATTCTGGCAATTTGCAAGTTGCAAGGTCTGTTTTAAATAATATGCTTACATTTATATTTCTCAATTAACTTTAGAAATAAAATGATGAAAGGTGATGAAATCAATATATTTAGATTCTCTCTCTTCTCTTCCCCATCTCTCAGTTTGGACAGCAAATATGATTTTTGTTCTAGTCTATTATTATTAACAAAATATTATTCTTTATATATTATTCTTTAAGCATTATAACAATTATATCTAATTTTTATGACTTAAGATACCAGTTATTTAACTATAATTTTATGTATAAATATTCAAAGCTCATGGCTCAATCTTGTGTATCTCATGATTTTCTCATTCATGAATACATTATTGTTACTCCTCTGTTCATTGTCTTGATTTTTCTTCCTGAAAGATATTTCGGAAGTGCACAAATGTTATGTTTCTTTAGTTCTTGCATATTTGAGGATTTCTTTCTGTTGTCATTATTCATCAGAGATGACTAGACCAGGTGTAGAATGTTTTTTCCCTTCAATATTCATTAACCATTTTTCTATTTTCTTTGAGCATCTAACGTTTTTTGGAATATGTCTGATTTCTTTGTTTATGAAGATGACCTTTTCCACTCTGTCTAGATGACTGTATGATTCCTTTTTTTTTTTTTTAAATCCTTAAAGTTCTGGGGAAAAGCTTTTATTAAATTTTCTTGGAATATGGTGAGACCTTTCAAAATGCAATTTTAAGACCTGCTTTATTTCATAAAATTCTTCTATTTTGTAAATTTTTTATTTTCACTTGTTCATTCACATCTTCAAAGATAGCAGTCACTTCACTCATGGTAGGTCTCCATTGTCTATGGTCCCCATCTTTCATCTTCTTTCTGATTACCTTCATTCTGTGTCATTTTCCACTAAATTCTGTGTGATTTTTTAAAAAAATAGCTTGCCCTCCATGTCCAAATGTCTGCAATTTAGGTTCTGCTCCTCGGTGCTTTTAATGTAATTTTCGTGGCTTAATTGTTCTCCTTGTTTATTTCTTCTACTATTACAGATTTATTTTATTTTCACTATTGCATGGGTCTCATTCTTTTTTTTTTTTTTTTTTTTTTTTTTTTGCCTTTTCTTTTAATCTTTGAGGAAGTCGGTGAGTTCTAGTTGATTTGCTCAAAAATAAAGTGAGTGGTTTTTATTGCCTCCCCCTCCCTGTGAGTACTGTTTGAATCATCCACTTAGAATGTAAACTGGAGGACTAATTTTGATGGCTCATAATCTGTGGTCAGTCATTCAGTGATGGATGACCTGGGACAGGAAGAAAATTTGCTGTGAACAAGGAAGAAAGAGACATAGATTTATGTTTTTCCCCCCTACTTATTACCTACTTTTTTCCCACAAAGTATTGGGAGTGACTTGGAATACTTTAAGAAGCAATTTTAAAACCTATTTAACATCAGAATGAAAATAAAATATCAACACCAGAGAAGTAAAAAATGCAGATATGTAGCTGTAGCATCCTGCAAAGTATTAAACTTAACTTATGGCTAAATTTTTAAGCTTCCTGGCAACCAAAGCAAGAAGAAACACATAATTAGATACATGATTCTCATTGACTCTAAAATAAAACCTATCAGTTATTTGGGGGGAAAAATTTTGTAACACTTAGTTCTGGAGAAAGAAAAAAGTCAAATGGTGCAGGGTTCTTAATGAATTTGATTAATAAATGGAATAGTGGCATTCATTAAGCTATTTCTTATTAAGCTGAAAACATGGCATTACAACAGTCCAGAGAAAGCCAATTCCTGTGTTTCTAAGACAGTACAATCCAAGCCTATTTGGAAGATAAAATCTC
Source organism: Cynocephalus volans (assembly GCF_027409185.1). Taxonomy (NCBI): domain Eukaryota; kingdom Metazoa; phylum Chordata; class Mammalia; order Dermoptera; family Cynocephalidae; genus Cynocephalus; species Cynocephalus volans. Next base: position 73,665,085 of record NC_084467.1, on the reverse strand, counting down.
TCTGAGGAACATATAGTGTTATGGATTGAATCGGGTCCCCCAAAAAGATATGTTGATGTCCTAATCCTTAGTACCTCAGAATGTGACCTTATTTGGAAATAGTATCATTGTAGAGGTAGATGTAATTAAGATAAGGTCATGCAGAAGTACTGAAGGCCCTAATCCAATATGCCTGGTGTCTTTGTAAGAAGCGGAAGGACACAGAGAGGAGAATGCTATATGAAGACAGAGGGACACAGAGAAGGAAGATGGAAGTTATGCCGCCACAAGCCAAGGAACACCTGGGCTACAAGCAGTGGAAGAAGCAGAGAAAGATCCGCCCCTAGAAGCTTCAAAGGGAGGTTAGCCCTGCTGACACCTTCATTTCAGACTTCTGGCCTTCAGACTGTGAGAGAAAAAATATCTGTTGCTTTAAGGCACCCAGTTTGTGGGACTTTATCACAGAAGCCTTAGGAAACTAGTACAATTAAGACTGCATTTTGTTCAACAATGTATCATAAAAGTTAGTTCCCTCAACCAAGATTTGATATGTGTTGGACAACAGAAAGTTTGATAAAGGATTAAAGTAGATTTTATATGCTGATATTGAGGATGGATCCCTACGCTTTAAATTAAAAACCTGCAAATATTGGTAAGCTTGACATCCTTATGAACACGGACACCTGAGATTCACACCTGGAATGCTAACCATTACACTACATGTGGGGAAGGATCAAATGTGTACTTTAAAGCAAATCCAGGGTTATTGGTGGTGGTGGTTGGTTGATTGGTCGGTTGGTTGGTTTTATCAGTGTGGGATCTGTTTTATGACATGAAATAAATGAACATTGCTGAAATAACTTAGTCTAGAAAGTTTACAAGACCGGTGATACCTGTCCCTTTCTGTCAGAATTGAAATGACATAAGATTATTAGCTATAAGTCAGTTAGAAATTCAGGATAATTTTAGGATAGTTGATGTGCCAGGATATACAGCAATGAGTCGACAACAAACTGAATTCTCTGCTGAAACTATCCTTAGTCATTGAAAACTCATCACTGGAATACAGGATACCTGTGTATATATATATACATACAAGTTTTCAAAAAAATGTTTTCCTTCCTACCTTTCTTTATTTCTTCCTGTCCAGAGATTTTTATTCCTAGGCAGATGATATTAAAAAGCAAAAGTTTGTACAGTCTTATCCCCTTATCCAAATTTCAAACTTTTGGACATTCTCCAAAACATAGCAGCAGTCTAGAGATAGGAAAAGGAGTGGGTAGGTCTATGAGAGTTAGAAATAACCATTAACGCTCTGAACTAAAATTGTGAAGTTTGCAGGTAAGGGAAACCACTTGGAGACAGGCTCAGTGACAGGCAAAAGATACACTATACAGCAGATACAGCATGATGTTGGTTTACCTTCAATAATGGGTATTTTGTAGTGATAGCTGGACCCAGAAGCAGACATCTAGGGGCAGGGAAGGACCCAAGGGTAAGTTCCTTGTATCCCAAAGTATAAGCAATTTGAAATAATAAAAATACAAATAAAAATATAGAACGAGGACTTTTCCTACTCTTACATGAGGGATAAAATATATAAATCATCTTTTAAATGCAAGGATAAATTTAAAATTAAAATGAATATGTTTAATATATGAAAATAAATTATAAGGGAAATAAAAATGTGAAGAAAGAGAAAGACTATAAAAATGTCTATGATATTTGGAAAAGAACGAAATAGAACTTGTAGAAATGAAACAATAAAAAAATTGAAATTAAAAACTCAGTGTAACAATAAACAGAAAAGACCATAGCTGAAGAGAGAATTGGGGAGTGGTAAGTATAAATTGCAAGAGACAGAGAGACAAGTGCTAGAAAATATGACAGGTTAAGAGTCATGGAGGATACAGTGGGAAGGTTCAATAAGCCTCTAACCAGAATTTTAAGAGGAGATAATAGAAGAGTTAGATTATGCTGAGGTAACAAATTAACTCTGAAACCTCTGTGGCTTAACATAACAAAAGTTTATATATCTCTCACATTACACATGTAGTATAGGTCACAAGGAATTCTGCTCCACACAGGTACTCAGAGACTCAGGCTGACTGGAGCTCTGCTCTCTGTAACTGCATTACCAGAGCTACATGACCTATGAGATCACTGCAGAAGGAAAGGAGGAACACACAAGAATACAGTTTCTAAATGCCTTTTTCTGGTAGTGAAACTTGTCACTTCTAGTTGCAGTCCATTGGCCAGAATGAGTCGCAAGGTCTCAAACTAACCACAAGAGAGGTTGGGAAGTGGAGAGAATTACATGAATATTCAGTAATACTAACTTGTTTGCTACAACTGTTTTTCAAAATGGGGATGAAATAAGGCACTTTAGATAAACAAACACTACGAAAGTTTAACATCAAGAAACTTTTCATAAAGGAACATCTAAGCATGTCTTTAAGAATAAGGAAAATTTGCAACACCAAGGTGAAGGATTTGGATCCCCATACTGGCCAGCCACCAAAAAAATGAAGAAAGAAAGAAAGAAAGAAAATGATCTGAGAAGGAAATTCTGAGATGCAAGAAGGAATGAGTTAAGTAAAAGGCAAATTGTTGGGTAAATCTGAACAAATATTAATGGTGAGAAACGTATGAATAATAAAGTGCAATTTCTGGAGTTAAAAAATAATAGATTTTGAAGTGGAAGTGATGATAGAAGTTAAGACATTCTTAACTCCCTGCATATTTGGAACAACTGTAAAGATATTAAATGTAGAGGACTGGCCAGTTAGCTCACTTGGGAGAGCATGATGCTGGTAACACCAAGGTCACGGGTTCAGATCCCCATACTGGCCAGCTACCAAAAAAGATATATTAAGTATAGATTTTGTTAAGTAAAGTACGTATGTTCTGATTTCAAAGGAATTACTTAAAACACTGACATAAAGGCAATAAGTCCAAAACTAGACTAAGAAATGTTTGGAATTAAGAAATCTAATCAATTCAAAAGAGGCAAGAAGACAAAAGGAAAAAGTTACAAAACATCGTAAGTTAAAAAATTGATGACAAAAATAAATTTAAATATGTCAATAAAAGTAAATGCATTAAACTTCCAGTTGAAACAGAGGTTGTGATTTTGGATCGAAAGATCAAAATCTATGTTTATATTTTTTACAAGACACACCTAAGACATTAACAAAGAATAGTTGAAAATAAAGGATAGAAAAACATATTTTAGGCAAATATTAAACAGAAAGAGTTGGAGTATGTATATCATATCTATTATTTTAAGGCAAAAAACCTTATGATACACAAAGGAGATTAATAATGATAAGAGATTTAATTAGCCAGGAAGATAAAATGATTCTAAATTTTCACAAACCTGATAACGTATCTTCAATATCATAAAAGGAAGTTTGACATAATTTCAAAGAAATATTGTCAAATTCTCCACTATAGTGAATTATTAATTGTATCTTTCTTAGATAAAATATAGATAAAATGAACCAAAAACCATTACAAATTTGATTAATTTAATACAGAAAGCTTGATTTACTATACAGATTTCTGTGCTCCAAGTTAAGGTGCATATAGAGGTTTAGTTTGGGTCATGTTTAGAACACTACAATAATTGATCATGAATAAGGCCATAAAGCAAATCTCAACTAATTTCAAAGAATTGGTTTTAAACAGATTATATTTTCTGACTATAATTCAATTAATATAGATATTAACTAAAAGATAATGCTAAAAAATTCATTTAGAAAATTAAAAACCACACTTCCGAATAACTTATCAGTCAAGGAGTAAATCATAACAGATAATGGAAAATCTTTAGAATCAATTACTGAAAACTTTACCATCTTTACCAAAACTTAAATACAATTAAAGAGGGCTTAGAGGGAAATTTAAGCCATAAATGCTTATATTAAAAAGTAAGAAATGGTGAATATTATTGGGCTAAACATCCATGAGAAATTTTGAAAAGAACAATAGAATTAATTTAAAGAGAGCAGAAGAAAGGAAATAATAAAGATTAGCCCAGAAATTAATATAATAGAAAACCGAGATAAAATAAGGAAGATCAACAATGTCAAAAAGCAGGTTTTCAAAGAGGTGAATAAAATAAACAAATTGATCTGACCTGCTAGATCAAAAAAAAGAAAGAAGAAAAATAAAAAAGTTTTGGAATTTTTAAAATTCAGAGATGCATAAAACTAGTAAGCTACTACAAACAATTTGGTGTCACACTTGAAGATTTAGACAAAACAGGCAAATTACTAAAAAAATGCAACTTAACAAAACTAAGCAACAAAGAAATAGAAACTCTGAATAGTTTTAAAGCCCTTAAAAAAAACTGATTCAGCAATTTCAAAATCTTACCACAACGAAAATACCAGGACCAGATGACTTTATAGGTAAATATTAACAAACACCCATGGAACATAATTCCTATCTAAAGCACACTCTCTCAAAGAATTAAAAAATAGAGAAACACCCCAATAAAGAATATACTGGCTTCATTCTATGGAAAAAAAGTATATAATATATATAACAAACTATGCAAGGATGATATGAGAGATAAAAAAATTACAAACCAACCTCACTCATGAACACAGATGCAAAACTTTGCAAAAAAATTTTTAAAACTTAATTCAGCAATGCATAGAAGATAATATATTATGAGTTTATTTAAATACATTGAGTTCATTCTCAGGACACAGGATGGTTTAACTTCATAAAATAGATTAATGTAATTCACCAAATTATAGGTTTATAGAGACTAAATTCACACTCATCTCAATAGTTGTAGATGAATCATTCTATAAAATTTAATATTTATTCATGTTAAAACAAGCAAGCCAGCAAACAAAAACTCTTAGCCACCTAGGGATAAAAGTTAACTTCCTCAAGTTGATGAATATTTACCAAAAACTCACAAAAATTTTACTCACTGCTTGAAGGTTAGAAGCATTCCTTTAGAAATCCGTAAGAAGTCAGGGATGCCTGCTACTTCTAGCCACCACACACTGGAAGTTCTAACTACACGATGAGAAAAGAAAAGGAATAAGAAGTTTAAGAAAAACATTGTCAATATTTACAAATGGTGTAATTATCTGTATAGAAAAGTCAAAAATCTATAGAAAATTATTAAAATTAATAGTAGAATTTGGTGGATACAAGGTCAATATCAATTGCTTTCCTACTCACCAGCAAAAGAGTAAGAAAATGTAATTTTTTAAATATATCATTTACAAGTACGGCAAAAATACAATATACCTAGGAAGAGATCTTGCACGTTACCAAAGATGTGCAAGACCTTTATGAAAAAATTATACGACTTCGTTGAAAAACAGAATTTCTAAATAAATAGAGATATACCATGTTCATGACTAGAGGAATTTGATATCACAGTGATTTTAATTTGACCACAAGTAATGTGTATAGTCACAGTTACGTTCTCATAAAAATCTCAAGAGGGGTTTTCAAAGGACTTAAGCTGAGTCTACAATGTATGGAAACTTAAAGGGTCAGGAATAGATTAGATACCCTGTAAGAAGAACTAGGATAGTAGAGACTTGTCTTATTAAATGGCAAGATATATTACAAGGTTATTGCATTGATGACATTGTGATATCGGCATAGGGAGAGATAAAAGGAAAAATGGAATATAACAGAAAGCCCAGAAACAGACCTAGGCATGAGAGGAAACTTGATATATGATGCACATGTCATTGCAGATAAGTGTAATTGGCATTTGAACAATTGCTTATCAATGTAGAGGGAAAATGTAATGTAATTGGATCTTTGCCTTACACCATACCAAAAAGCATTTATTTCAGATGGATTTAAGACATGAATGTGATATGCAAAACTTGAAAATTTTTGAATTAGAAACTATAGAAACCCCTTTTTTATGCCAATAGAATAAGAAACAATTTTCTAAAGAAGACACAAAAGTGTAATTTGTAAAGAAAAATATTGAAGAAATATGAGTACAGTTAAATTAGAAACTGATTGATTAAAACATACCTCAAACTAGAAGATATTTGGAGCAAACTTACCTGACAAAATATTGATATCCCGAAGGGTGAAGAACCCCCACAAATTACAAGACAAAAACCCCAGCACCCGAATAGAAAAACAGGCATTTTACAAAAGAGGAAACCCATGTGGTCAATAAATGTATTAAAATATTCAATCTCAGTATTAGGAAAACAGATATTCAAACTCTGAGTTACAATTCTATATCCACCAGATTGGCAAAATTCTGGAAGTCTGAGCAGGCTGTGTTGGTGAGGTATGGAACAGTGAGGACTTTTTTATTCTGCTGGGGTGAGTATAAATTAGTGTGATTGCTTTAGAAAATAATTTGGCATTATCAAGTTGAAGATCCATATACCCTATTATTCAGCAATTCCACTCCTAGGTTTATAACTGTGGTAGACAGAGTACAGATGTTTCTTGATTTATGATGGGGTTACATCCTGATAAACCCATCGTAAATTGAAAATATGATAAATCAAAAATGCATTTAATACACTTAACCTACCAAATGTCATAGCTTAGCCTCACCTACCTTAAATATACTCAGAACACTTAGGCAAAATCATCTAACACAAAGACAATTTTATAATAAAGCGTTGAATATTTCATGTAATTTATTGAATACTGTACTGAAAGTGAAAAACAGAATGGTTGTATGGGTACTCAAAGTACAATTTCTACTGAATCCATATTGCTTTTGCACTATCGTAAAGTTGGAGAATTGTAGTTTGAACTATTATGAGTTGGGGATAGTCTGTTATGCCATCCCCAACAAGATGCCCACACCCTAATCCCTAGAATATGTTAGGTTATGTGGCAAAGGGGAATTAAGTTGCAGATAGAATGAAGGTCACAAACCAGTTGATTTTAAAATAAGATTATTGTAGATTATCCAGGTAAGCCCAATAATCATGAGGGTCCAAAGTGGAAGAAGGAGGCAGAAGAGGCAGAACCAGAAAGATGGCACCGTGAGAAAGACCAGACCTGCTATTACTGGTTCTGTAATGTCTTTGACTCTCTCCCCAGTGCCTGGCACTGTGCCTGAGACTTGCCTGGTTAGATAGATGGATGGGTTGAAATAAATCCTAGTTTAGAAGGAAAAAAAAAAAAAAGCCAAATTTGAAATTGGATCAAGCACACTTGTGCTTGAGTTCTGCCTCTACCTCTAACTAGCTGCTAAGATAGGAAAGTTCCTAAACCGCTGAGCATGTCCAGAGGTCATTAGTATGGCAAGTGAGTTCCTGGGTGGGAGAGGACTTTGGCACTAGAGGCTGCAGATCAACAGGGAGGATGGAAAAAGAGTATTAATTCAGAGGCAGGGTGCCTTTTGGTGCAAGTTTTCTTTGCAGAAGAACTATTTTGTCATGCAGTCATGCAATATTTATCTTAGTTCTTCAGAAGGGAAGATAGCAACTCGCTATCTCTGTGTGCAGCTGTGACCAGAGAGATTGATGTAGGGACTTGGTCTCAATGTGAATGCGGGCACACCACCTGCCTTTTGGTTTGTGTCCAAGGCTGCTGTTTTCTGAAAATAGAACCTGATACTGCCTCTGACTCAGTTGCTTTTCGCCACATGTTCTCTCTGATACATTAGATCTAAAACAACCCATCGCTGATTGCTTGCTACATGCCATTTTTTGTGCAAAATTTGTGAAATTTGTGGGTTATTATCAAGAGATTTGAATGTCCTTTTATTAATTCCTGGAAGTTAGTGCCACATGAATCAGGGATTTACTCTTTTTATGTTTTTTCTTTAATGATTTACAAAATCACGTGGCCTCCTTTACTCTGAGTTCTTTTAATATGGTAACAGGACTCATTAGAGCCAGCTCCTTGGGATCCATTCCACCTCAGTTGCGGGGTGAGGTTCTTCCTCTGGATTAGCTTTTTAATTTTCTCTCCCTCTCCAGGAGCTCCCCTCATCTAATACCTTTCTATTAAGTGATTGTTTAGTGGGGCTTCTCCATAACCCGAGTAAGCAGAAGTGGTATTTCTGCAAGTTCTGAGCAGCTGCAAAGATAACATAAAAGGAACTTAGATGACCATGTTATGGTGATGACTTCTTAGATACAACACCAAAGACATAAGCCATGAAAGAAATAATTGATAAACTGGACTTCATTAAAATTTAAAATTTCTGCTGTGCAAAAAACAATGTCAGGAGAATAAGAAGACAAGCCACAGACTGGAAGAATATATTTGCAAAAGACACATCTGATAATGAACTGTTTTCCAAAATACAATGAACTCTTAAAACTCAACAGTAAGAAAACAAATAACCCAATTGAAAAATGGTCTAAAGACCTTAACAAACACCTCACCAAAGAAGATAAACAGATGACAAATAAGCATATGAAGAGATGATCCACATCACATGTCACCAGGAAAATGCAAATTTAAACAACGAGATACCATTACACACTTATTAGAATGCCCAAAATCTGGAACACTAACAACAAATGGTGCTGAGAATGTGAAGCCTCAGGAACTCTAATTCACTACTGGTGAGAATGCAGAATGGTACATCCACTTTGTAAGACAGTTTGATAATTTCTTACAAAACTAAACACACTCTTACCGTACAATTTATCAATCATTCTCCCTTAGTATTTACCAGAAGGAGTCTAAAACTTATGTCCACACAGAAACGTGCACATGGATGGTTATAGCAGATTTGTTCAAAATTGCCAAAGCTTGGAAGCAACCAAGATGTCATTCAATTGGTGTGGTACGTCCAGACAGTGGAATACTATTCAATGCTAAAAAGAAATGAGCTATCAGGCCATGAAAAGACACGGAGGAAAATTACATGAATATTGCTGAGAGAAAGAAGCCGATTTGAAAAGCCTTCATGCCATAGGATTCCAACTATATGAAATCCTGGAAAAGGCAGAACTATGGAGACAGTAAAACAACAGTGGTTGCCAGGGGTTAGGAGGGAGAGAGGGATAAACGGAGCACAGAGGATTTTTAAGGCAGTGAAAATATTCTGTATGATACTATACATGCCATTATGAATTTGTCCAAACCTACAGAATGTCCACCAGAAGTGACCTCTAATGTAAACTGTGGACTTGGGGGGTGATAATAATGTGTCAATGTAGGTTCATCAATTGTAACAAATGAACCACTCTGGTGGAGGATGTTAAAAATGGGGGATGTTGAAAATGTGGGTGGCAGGGAATATATGGGAAATCTCTGTACCTTTAAACCCAAAACTGCTATAAAAAATAAAGTATATTAAAAAAAACAAAACAAAACAAAAAACACAACACACTTGATTTTATAATCACCCAAGTTGGGAAGGACAAACATAAATATTCTGGCATAATTCTCTTTGTTTGACTTCACCTTTCTGAGGAACAGCAGCTGGGTAAGTGTTGGCTGCTTTTCCTGCTGCATAATGACTAGCCCTCGCCAAGTATGCTTAACAGACAGGTGTGTCTGAGCCTCTCCCCAACTTTTACCCAAGTCAGTTATTTTCTAAGCTAGGTCTAAGATGAAAAAATATTCTTCCTAAGTAGGGTGAGAGATCCACGTTTTGCTGGTCCTGAAGCTTATATGGTTTGGAGAGGCCCTCTTAAAGGAAAAAAAAGTCAAAGTATGAATACAAAATTACGTACAGAGGCCCTTGGAAGAGGCCCGTGAAAATGAGGGATGCTAAAACAAACTTCATTACATTCACAGCAGGTCTTCCTCTGCACAGCTTTGTCATTTGGAAGCAAATCAAAAAACTCTGTTACTCAAATTGTCTACACCTTCAGTGTATATTAGATAAGCTGGATTTATGCAAATGAAAAGAAGAGAAAAACACAGAAATAGATGATTTTGACTGAGAAATGTAAAATCTCTTGGCACAAACATGTTATTCACCCTTCACTGAGAGACTTTAGTATGGCCTAGGCCTTGTCCTTGGGAAGATCCAGACGCCTTCTGAGTTCCTGCCTGGATAAGCTCAGCCCCTAAGCTCCCTTTCTCAGAGCATTTACCAAGAAGGGCTTGCAATTGTGAATCCTTCCTCTGTCCCTTCCAGATGTACGTATGTATCTCTTACAACTCAGGAGTGTCTTTCTCAAGGACCTGAAAGCCATTCTTTTGAAATGTAATCATCAGGAAAGATAGAGCCTTTGTTTCTCAGTCTCTGTGGGACGATAGAATTCTAACTTCCACAATTGCCCGCGAGCAAACACAGCTGGCTTAATTGTATTTACACTGACCAACGCTTTGTAATGAATTGTTCACTTCCCTGATTCTACTGAGCCCCTGCTCACCACCCCACCCTCCAAACTCCCTCATCTTCCCTTTAAAACACCCAGTCACTTCTGTGCAAATCTGAATGGAGCTCAGCCCTTTCCCTACTGTCAGTAGTTACTGAATGAAATCTGTCTGCACTATTTTAACTAAGATCTGACTTTGTTTATCTTTGACATGTCCAAGAAGAGTATGAAGCTGAGTATTTAACTATAACCCAGTGGCACAGGCTTTGTTTGTTGGTGAGTTTGAACATTGTAGAAAGAGCAACCCATCACCTTTCTGACCACATCTCCTACCACGATCATCCCTCAGTATATGTGGGGTTCTGTAAACCAATCTCCCCCCAGAGCAAAATTTGCTGCTCAAATCCCAGAGTTGGCCCTGCAGAACCCGTGGATGCAAAAACTGGGCCCTCTGAATCTGGGGTTTCCACATCTAACAAATACTGTATTTTATATCTGTGGTTGGTTGAACCTGCAGATGTGAACCCACGAATACAGAACCCATTAAAACAGAGGGCCAACTGTATGTATTGGGAAAAAATCCTTGAATAAATGGACCTGTGCAGTTCCAACCCATGGTGTCAGGGTCAACCATCCTTCCCTCCTCCCCTACTTCTCTTCAACCACTCTGGCCTCCCCTTCTTCTCCTGTGCTTGGGGTTCATCCCCCTGAAACAGTGTTGTCTCCATTTTGCAGAGAAGGACACTTGGGCTCAGAAGCGCTAAGTGCTGTGACTAAGTGATTAAAACCAGAGAAACCATCCATAACGTTTTTTCCACTGACTTCGTTCTTGACATCTCTTTTCCTCTCATGACCCATCCAATCAGTCAGGGAACTCTTGTTGGCTACACCCTGGAAGTATGCTCTGGGTTCAGCCACTTCTCAGTCTTCATGTTTACCATGAGGGTGAGGGCCAGCACCGCCTGTAGCCTGCATTACTACTGTCACCTTCCATCTGATCTCCCTGCTTCTTCCCTTGCCCCCATGATTTGTCTCAGCACCACAACCAAAGTGGTCCTTTAAAAATATAAGTTAGATCATGTCATTCCTCTGCTCAAAACCCTCTAATGGCTCTCTGCATTTCTTTCAAGGTAAAAGCCAGAGGCCTTACAAGGCCTATAAAGTTCTACAGTTATGCTACCCAAGGAGGAAACCACTGGCCACATGTGACTGTAGAGCACTTGAGATGTGGCCCATGGAAATGAAATGTAAGATACACACTGGATTTTGAAGACTTAGTTTGCATAAGAATGTAAAATATCTCTTAATAATTTTCATTTTAATTATGTATTGAAATTATAATATTTTAGATATGTTGGATTAATAAAATATGTCATTAAATTTAATTCCACCTGTTTCTTTTTACGTTTTTAGTGTGGCTACCAGAAAACTTTAAATTACGTATGTGGTTCATGTTTGTCATTTGTGTTATATTTCCATTGGACAGAGCTGGTCTACAGTATCTGGTTCCTCCCTAAAACCTCTCCTGATGCTGCCTCCTGCTCTCCCCTATTCTTTCTTGCTCCAAGCTAACCACACTGGCCTCCTTGCTATTTCTTGAGCATACAGTGTACCAGGCATGCTCCTGCCTCAGGGCCTTTGCACTTGCTATTTCCACTCCTGAAAAATCTTCCCTCCAATTATCTGGATGTTTCTTTATTTAAACTTCACCTTCTCAATGAAGCCTTCCCTGACCAGCCTACTGAAAATTGAATTCTTCACCCACTTCCTCTCCCATATTCAGTGATCCCCTCCCCTGTTTTACTTTTCTCCATAGCATTTGTCACCATGTAACTATAGTTTCCTTATTTATTTTGCTTTTTGTCTAATTTTCCCTCTAGAATCCACAAGGGCAAGGAGTTTTGTTTAAAGCTGTGCTCCCAACATCTAAAACTGTGCCTGGTATGTGGTAGGTGCTCAATAAATATTTGGTAAATGAAATACTGACTGAATCTTAATAAGCCACTTAATTATACAGGTGAAGAAACTGAGGATATGTGGTTTTTTCAGTGTCTCACAGCTAGTTAGGGGCAGAATGGATACACCCTCAGTGTGGTGGATTGAATTATGTCCCCCCAAAATTCACCGAAGCTTGAATTGTGTCTCCCAAGTTTTATGTATTAGAAACTTTGCCCCACTGTGACTGTGAAGAGGGTGGGAAATCCTATTACGGTAATTGAAAGGTGGGGCCTTGAAGAGGTGATTGGATTGTAGGACCCTGCGGTAGTGAATGGATTAAAAATAGTGGGCAGGGACATGGTTCAGAGGGCTTCAAAAGAAAAGGAGAGTCTGTCTTTCTCTTTCTGCTCTCTGCTCTCTCCTCTCTCTTGCTTCCTCTCGCCCCATGATCCGTTTGTATCCACCAGCTGTCTGCTGCTTTCTTCCATGAATAGAAGCAGCCTGAGACCCACGCCAGATGCAGCTCTCCCAGAATCGTAAGCAAATAAACCTTCGTTTTTTAAAAATTATTTGGTCTCAGGTGTTCTGTTATAGCAACACAAAACGGACTAATACTCTCAAATTATAAGATCAAATGCTATTGACCAAAATTTCAGGTACCACCATCTAGATCCTAGCCCTTTAGTTATATTTGTGTTTCTTCACTGGACTCTACGTCTTTTATGCCTTTCACTTAAGGAAAGAAAGATCTACTCCAGAAATAATCTACTCAATCATGCCCAGGGGAAGAATCCCAACATTCTTTCTTGGTCCAAGGATAAGCCTTTGAGATTTTTTTTTCCTAGACAGGAATCCTGAATCTGCTGGAATGAGCAGGACTGAAGCCATGCTAGGACCTAAAACTGCATGAATGGTAGGCAAATTTTGAAAGGACACAATTTTTTTCTTGGCATGCATTTCTCTGAGCTCCCTTTTTTCCCATGGTTATTTGATATTTTGAACCTTGGTTATGGGCAAGATGACATTATTTACATGAATGTAAAGTTGTTTTCCAGCCAAGCTGAAGCTGCAGACTTGCAGCAAGGCATGTACTATCTAGTAGGACCCTGAGATAAGGGCAGGAGCAGAAACCAGATGGAGTCTTGGCAAGACTTTGCACCCTAGACCTTGCACAAAGCCCTCGCTGCTATTTGCCCCTCCCTCCTGCTTTTCATTTTCTCACGTTTCATTCCCTCAGCCCCCTCTTTAAAAACCCCTGAGTAAATTTGAGTCTTTGAGATAGATTTAGTCTGACCATTCTACTTCGGATTTACTGGAGAGATGAGTTAACCTAACTGGTATTCCTGAATAAAAGCTGACTTCCATTTTCACCAACATTTGACTTTTGAGTGGTTTGTATTTGAAAGGGGGCAGGCAGCCGAGCCTGTGTGCCCCATAACAGATCTAAGAAAACTAAAGATATTTCATCAGGAAAAAAAAAATTACTTGAAGGAAGCCATTACATTTGATTATATAATGAACTTTTTAAGCTATAGCTTGAAGGATTTGAACTAGTTCATTTATTTGACTAAACAACACTTTTATTCAGCACTGATACAAGCCAGGCATTATGTTAGGTGCTGGGGATAAAGAAATGAATGTGACATGGTCTTCAAAGAGCTTAACAATCTAGTGTGTACATATGTATCCGGGAGGAGGTAAATAAACAAAACCAGGATGTATCAGTTTCCTACTGCTGCTATAACAAATTACCACAAACTTAGTGGCTTAAAACAATGCACATTTAAAAAAAAAAAAAAAACAATGCACATTTATTCTCTTATAGTTCTAGAAGTCAGAAGTATAAAATGGATCTTATTTGGCTAAAATCAAGGAGCCAGGGGGCTGTGCCCCTTCTGGGGTCTCTAGGGGAGTATCTGTTTTCTTGTCTTTTTCAGCTTCTAGAGGCCACCTGTATTTTTGGCCCCTTCCTCCATCTCCACAGCACATCAGTGTAGTCTGTGCTTCTATCATCACTGGCCTTCCCCTCTCTCTCTGACTCTTCCTGGGTCCCTCTTATAAGGATCTTCATGATGATAATGAATTTACCCAGATAATCCAGGATACTCTTGTCTCAAGATTCTTAACTTTTTTAAAAAAATTATTTTAAATTTAGAAATAATAATTGTATATGCTTATGAGGTACAATGTGATGTTTTGAGATATGTATACATTGTGGAATGATTATATCAAACTAATTAACATATCCATCTCCTCACATACTTATCTTTTTTTGTAGTGAGAACATTTAAAATCTATCCTTTCAGCAATTTTGAAATATACTTTATTATTAACTATGCTCATCTTGCTGTGTAATAGAGTCAAGATCCTTAATGTAATCACATCTGCAAAGTCCCTTTTGCCATATAAGTTAGCGTTCATAGGTACCCTGCCTTATAGTCTCTCATGAAGTTGCAGTCAGGTTGTTGGCTGGGGCTGCCATCATCTGAAGGGGCTGGAAAAGCTCCTTCATGTGACCGTTGGCAGGAGACTTCAGTTGCTTACCACATGGCCTCTCCATAGTTGCTCACATGACATGGCAGCTGGCTTCCCTGAGAGTAATCCAAGAAAGAGAGTCTAAGATAGAAGTCACAGTCATTTATAACCTAATCTCAGAAGTGACGTACCCTCACATTGCCATTCTGTTGGTCACACAGACCAACCCTTGTACAACACAAAGGGGTGAACCTTAGCGAGCACGGATCATTGGAGGCCATCTGCGAGTCTGGCTACCAGAATATTCTTGAGGGTACAAGCAGCTTCCCATTGCTGGCATGTAGGGCAATCACGAAAGATTGATGGGGATGAGGTTGGCATGGGAAGGAAGGGCTAGAGCATGTGGGGCCAGACACTTGGCCAAGGAGTTTGGAGATAATCCTTTTATTGATAGGGTGCTATTGCAGGGGCTTAGGAGAGTGACGTGACCAGATTGTTTCTTAGAGGGATCACTGTGGCCAGGAAGTGTGGAGGGTGGTGCAGAGGGCAAAGGGATTAGGGAGAAAGATCAGCCAAGAGGCTATTGCAACAGCACAGGAGAGAGAGGAGGTTGATCCATAGAAGACAACAGTGGTCAAGGAGAGGTGAGGAGGATGGGTTCAAGGTGTGTTCAGGAGGTGGAGTGGTTAGGGAGGCAGAGGGTGGAGGAGGCCTCAGGGTGAAGGTCAGGCTGCTGGTTTGCAGAAGGGATAGGTAACATTAAATGAGTATAGTAAGAAGAGCGGGTCGACATGAGGGTGAACAAGAGTTAAGATGCCTCAGGTGAGTATAGTATGCCTATGGGACGTTCAGGTATAGAGATAACTAATGAGTAGTTACAGTGTGATAAACTTAGTTTAGACTAGCTACTTAAGGGCTTTTAAGCATTTGTTAAGACAGTCTGTGTGCCCAGCCCAAGCTGAATGGCATTTTCTAGACACTATCCTCATATTATTGTCATCCTTGAAACTGTCATTTATTGAGCACCTGCTGTATACCACACTCTGTTTTACACTTTGCATGCTTTTAATTTCATCTTCACATTAACACAGTGAGGCATGTAATGTTATTATTTCTTTTTTATAAATGAAGAAACAGAGGAAGGTACTACTATTCTCCCCATTTTACAGATGAGGAAACAGGCTTAGCCGGTGTCAATGACATTGCTCAATCTTATACAGCAAGTCAGTGATGAATGCAGCTTTCAGGTCCAGATCTCACTGTAGACTCCATGCCCTTCGTTGAACTGCCATCTATGGCATGCTTTACAGAATTAGAGACGCTTTCCAGCAGGGTTGGGGTGGAGTAATGATTTATAATCTGATATGTGAGAGACAGCAAATAAATAAAACAAATGAGGTCATGAATCTACATACACCGTGGTGTGAAGAAAGGATCGAGTAAGGAAGATACAGAGATGGCCATGTACTGGCAATGTTTGCAAACTTTTTCCTACAACTCTCTCCCTGGTTTTGCTATTTCTGAAAAATGTAAGGGATTGCTTTCATTCACTTAAAAAAGATAACAAATTGTTCATTTTCTTTTCACAGGAAAGTACCAGCATCCTGCATTAGCAAGACAGCTTTTCAGGCTTGGGATTGATGCAAAGGGAGTTTTACCACAGTGACATTTTTCTTCAGAAAGGAGCAAGGGAATTGGGTAGATGAAAGATATCAGACAGATCATGTCTTTTTCTTAGGGAAGGATCCCATGATGGCAGATACAGTCTGGAAACAGCTACAAGTCATTTCTTTATGTAAAACTCAAATTAAAAAAAGAAAAAAAGGCTCTCACATCTAAGGTTATACTGTGGAGTTTAAGAGGAAATAAAGGGAATAGCAGTCATGCACAACTTCATAAATGATGCCTGGATTACTGTCCTAAAGAAGGTCTGACCTCTGGACCCCCGACTTCCCGTAGGTCAGTGTGAAAGCAGAGGGTCTCACTGAAGCAAGAGGGACTTCACAGCTTCTCTGCAGTTGCCTGGAATTTCCCTGAGAAAGCAAAAGACAAGGTTAAATGTAGACTTTCACCTTGAAATGCCATGAAAGTAATAAAAACAGGGCACAGTGGGTTCTGATAGGTTGGTTTGCAAGGCTCCCACTTCACGTGTTATGTGAGTTTCCAAGCAACAGAGCTCACGGAAACCAGAGGAGCAGGGAAGTGAGTGACGAGCCCAGTGGCTTCAGCCACAAGGTGTCCCAGACAACTCTGGACACAAGAGAGCTGCTTGCTCCCTCCTGCCCTGCTGTGCAGTCAGCTCCAGCTCGTTGACTTCACTCCCCCGCCCATCGTCCTCCTCCTCATCTCCTCCCCACTATCCTCAGAACCTTGTGGAATCCCTGCACATATGAGCTATTTGATCTACTCATTTCCTGGCCTTCACTGCTACATGAACACACATCATGCCTTTCTATCTTGATTTACCTAGGAACCATCTCACGTTAGAAGGCAAATAGGTTCCGTCCTAATTTCCTTTGATACTTGTTGGTTAGGTGAATGAAGCAGCTCAGCATCTGGGGGAGTCCGAAGTGTGGGTTAAGTCATCATTCGCCTTTTGGGACACAACTTTCCTTGTGTGTAGCCCACGGGCCTTCACAGAATTTCTGGTTCTGGTTTAGGGTTTCAAAACATTAGCACTTGATGAAAATGAATTTAGTTAGAACGTAACTGAGTTTTCTTTCACTAATTTTAACACATAATGCTTTTTCCTTTTATTTTTCTGTTCAATGAAATGTACACGAAAGGAAAGAATGAAAATTATGAAACTTCTGCAGTCTGGGTTTACAATGAATAAGGTACTTAGGGGCCTATCAATATTCTTGTTTCTATTAATGTCATAAAAATGTACAACTTCATACAAATGGGCTAGGGATAGCAAAAAGTATCGAAAGGCTGCCTAACTGGAAACCAATCTTCATCCCAGAAGGCCCAAGAAAGTCAAGTCAGATGCTGAATATATGAAGATTTATACGACATGCTAGCACATTATTACCACAAATTCTATTACTAAGTCAGCCATGGGAAATCAGCTCAGGGCCAGAAAGACGTCAGTCCATGGACAAATCCAGCCTTTACTGTGAAACTCTTCCACCTGCCATAATCATGGGAACCTTTCAGTCTCTGAACGGTCAGCACCTACTAGACATGAGGATTAGGACACTAGCAAATGTGGGTTTAATGAGACCAGAATAACAATCTTCTGTTTGCACAACGTGCCCAAGTTTTCTATAATTGTCTTTATAGTTCTACTATTATTAACTTTGCATGCTGAAGAAATCATTTTATGATATTAGTGAAATGACATTGAGGTTTTCAGAGAACTAAAATTTCAGAAATGTATTTCAAGGTGGAATCTGTGATGTGTTTGTGTTGTCCCCGTTCTCAAGGACACCTCTACCCAGGAGAGGAAGCCCCCCACAGCCATGCATGGCAGGGATACTCAGGCTGGTGCTTTGTGCTTCCGAGGTCCAAATAGAAGCAGCCATAGAAAGCCCAGCACCTCACTTTAAACTTCCTCTAGTTTAATTCTTCTCCCTCCAGTTATCATCTCATTAGTTCTTCCAACTTAGCAGCTCTATTCCAGCGAATGGGCTTCCTCCTTCTACCTTCTTCCGTATGCCCTGTCTGTTTTGTCTCCTATTCTTTGACATGGTGCTTGTTGCAAACACCGGTCTTGGTAACTGACTGTCTTGCTCAGCCCAGGATTCCTCCCGCGATATACCCTTGAGAGTACTGCTGTGGTGGGCTGCTGGTCCTGCCCCTGTGAGGCCCACCCCAGTGCTTCAGGGAGACTTCTGCCATCTCCTGGGCTTCTTGCTCTGGTTGTAGGAATTCTGACTCTCCAGGATGCCTGCGTCCCAGGTGAGACATAGCATGTGTGATAAATGGAGTTCCACCTGATTAGCAAGGCCTAGGCAAAACACTCCCATGCAGGAGGGTGTTCCCAGCTCAGAAAATATGCTGGGGTCTCACCTGAGATGAGACCTGTGTTCCACATGGACATGTGGATATACAGTGTGGTCCAGATGACCAGTGCCCACCTGGCCAGTCATCAGTCCTTTGAGCCTTGGTGGAGAAGTCACATTCCTAGGAAAAACACTAGAGTCCCCAAACTTTGTCATTTGTATCCCCCTTTACTGCATAATCCTTTTAATCTTCCTGGGATTCCATGCTTGTGGGCTTCTTGGGTGACATAATAATCTACCACTCAGAGATGGGCTCATGTGAGCACCTATTCAGGTGCCTCCTCTATTGTTATGGACATGTTGGCCAAGAGAATGCAAGTCCAGTATCACTACAAGTACTGTTCTATTTTTTTTAAATAGAAATCTGATTATTTATATATTATTGTGGTGAAATATACATAATATAAATTTTACCACTTTTAAGTGTACAGTTCGGTGGCATTACGTACATTGACATTGTTGTGCAACCATCACCACTACCCACCCCTAGGACTTTTTCATCTTCCCACATTGAAACTCTGTATCCACCAAACAATAACTCTTCACTCCCTCCTCCCCCCAGCCCATGGCAACCACCAATGTATTTTCAGTCTCTATGAATCTGACCACTCTGGGAACCTTATTTAAGTGGAATCATGTAATATCTGTCCTTTCGTGACTGGCTTATTTCACTTAGCATATTGTCTTCAGGGTTCATCCATGCTGTGGCATATGTCAGAATTTCCTTCCTTTTTAAGGCTGAATAATATTCCATTGTATGCATGTACCATGTTTTGTTTATTCATTCATCTATTGATGGACACTTGGGTTGCTTACATCTCTCGGCTATTATGAATAAAGCTGCTATGAACATGGGTGTACAAATGTCTATTTGACAGTATGGAGGTTTCTCAAACAACTACAGATAGAACTGCTGTATGATCCAGCAATCCCACTACTGGGTATGTACCCAAAGGAATGGAAATCATCATATTGAAGGAATACCTGCACTCCCATGTTTATTGCAGCTCTATTTACAATAGCCAAAATATGGAACCAACCTAAATGTCCATCAATGGATGACTGGATATGGAAAATGTGGTACCTATGCACAATGGAATACTACTTAGCCATAAAAATGAATGAAATTCTGCCATTTGCAGCAACATGGATGATTCTGGAGAAAATTATGTTCAGTGAAATAAGCCAGGCATAGAAAGAAATATTGCATGTCCTCATAAGTGGGAGCTAAGAAACAAAGAAAGGCCATAATAAAACATTGAAATTTCAGAAGGAGGAAACAGACCTACAGTTACTAGAGGTGGGAAAGGGGGAGGAGGAGGGAGAATAGGGAGTAATTGGGTAAGGGACACAAAAAGTAATTACTGTTTGTAATGATGAGCATGCTAATAATATTGATTTGATCATCACAGACTGTACACAAATACTGGTAGTCAACTCTGTACCCCATAAATATGTATAAATAAAAATAAAACAAACAAAAAAAGCCCTACAAATATCTGTTTGATTCCCTGCTTTTATTTCTTTCGGGTGAATACCCAGAAGTGGAATTGCTGGTAATTGCATATGGTAATTCTCTTTTGAGCAAGCGCCATGCTATTTTCCACAGGAGCCGCACCATTTACTTGCCCACCAGCAATGCACAAGGGTTCCAACTTCTCTATATCTTCACTAACACTTGTTATTTTAAAAAAATATAATAGCCATCCTAATGGGAGTGAAGTAGTATCTCATTGCGGTTTTGATTTATATTTCCTTAATGAGTAATGTTGAGCATCTTTTCATGTGCTTATTGGACATTTGTATATCTTCTTTGGAGAAGTGTCTATTCAAGTCTTTTGCCCATTTTAAAAATCTGGTTGTTTGCAGTGAGCAGAGTAGCGCAGCGGAAGCGTGCTGGGCCCATAAAAATCTGGTTGTTTGTTTTTTGTTGTTGAGTTGGATCAGAAATATAATTTTTAATGGTCTTTCCCAAATGTTAAATATTGGTTACTTATTAAACATTTCAAAAATACTGTAAAAAAACCCCAAAAAGCTGTGGAGGTCAAACTGATCACATCAGCCATGAGGCTCTGGCCCTAGTGCTGCTGGCCGCCACCTCTTTCTTAGGCACTGGGCAGGTGCTTTGTCCAGAAAACAAACCATGGTGGGAAGGACGTTTAACACATGAAGTACTTTCCAAAGTCCCATATTCTTTCCCTTTGTTACCAAAACCAAAATCCATATGCCTAATCTGTGCTTACCTCAGCAATGAAAGCAAATGACATATTTGCTTTATTTAAGAGAGGGCCTAAGAGGGTGGCAGGGGTCCTAGAAAATTTCCAATCAGCTGAATGAGAGACACTGAGTCCTTTGCCCCACTGTACAGCTTTTCACCAAAGAATATTGCTCTGTAAGACACTGCTGACTCATTCTGTTTACAGGAGGAGAAAATAGCACATAGATATGGAAGTTTATTAACTAGATAACTCAAGGAGACGGCAACTGACCTCTGCGCTGGTCTCTTCCAGTTCTGCTGGGAAATGTGTTTCAAGTGGGCTTGATGGAAATGTCCTGAACTGGAAGGTCCTAGGATTGACTTCTGCTCCTGCTACTATATTGCAGTGTGAACTTACTTCTCTGAGCTCAGTTTCTTCCCTTATAAAATAGGCTTAATAACACCTCCCTGGAGGAGCTTTTACTGAGAGTAAATAAGAATTTTTTTTTTTAAAGTGGAAGTGTTTTTCAAATGTAATGTTCTATGCGGCACCGATTAATCCTCATTTTTCCAGGTTCCCCTAGTCCTGAGGACGAGCATGGGAGTGGGCAATGCTTACAATGATGTTTGGTCTGAGCCTCTCGAGTGTTGTACTGAAACTCTGAGCCCCTGGACCTTGCCCTTTGAAGGCCAATGAAGTTTTTCCTGCTGTAATAATTATTGTCTTTGACATTCTGTACTTGGCAGCTTGCATGCCTTCTCTGAGCTCTCCAGCCCGCCCCTGGTAAAGGCAATGCGGCAGTTAGCCAGGATGCCCCTTGTCCTTCGTGATCCACACCACAAAAACCTCAATAGTCCTTCAAGCTCCTGTCTGCACCTGCTCAGGGCTAAGCATTGTTGCCCAGGATAAAGTCTCTGAAACTCAAGTGCAGGCTCTTTAAAGGAAGAAATTCTCATTGACCTAGAGGATATGTTAGAGGACTGTAGAAATCTTTGGACCCCAGTTTGGGACACAGTGTTCTCTGTTCTAGCATGTTCCAATAATGGAAGGAGGAGATCATGTGAGAGACAAAGGCATGGCTTTTACACCCCCAGCCCCTCTCCTTGCTAGCTGTGTCACCCTGGGCAAGTCTTTTTACCAGAATGCTGAGCTTCAACACTGTTAAATTAGGGTAATTACCCGTTATTACCCATCTTAATGTGATGAGAGGGTTAAATGAAATATCAAACCTAATGTGCCTGATATTCAGTAAGAGCTTAGCAAGAGTCAGTACTGTGACAGCTAACAGGTGGAGAAAAGTACAAGAACAGGGCCATGAATAATTAACCAGACACTAGTCAAAGGTGTAGCAAGAACATTCTTTAAGGTTCCAGGGACGCAGAGGGGTCCAAGCACTGGGCATTCTCATGCCACCTAATGAGTTTCCTGTCCATAGTGGGTGGTTTCCTGAGATGTGAACAGGCTGTGTCACCTAAACCCTGTGTCACAAAGACTACCCTCTGTCCCTCTTCACCACTTCTCTTGGGAGGCTTGGAAACCTTAGTATAAATATGACTTCTTGGATCTGCCTGATAGCCTAATTGCCCCTGCCTGAGTGGCTAGGAAACTTGGGCTCCTCACTGTGCCCTCTCTACACAAATGGCCATAGCTGTCATTATTTACAGCTGAACCTGTGGAGAAAATTGCACAGGTGTGCAAATTAGGGCCATGACAAATTCATGGTTTTCAAAATCAGTTAACCCTTAACAATCCTCTTGTTAAGCTCCTTCTGTTTCCCTCAGCTTCTCTTCCAAACCTTAACCCTTCCCACAAGTCTGCTCACATGCTCTGCTCCCACTCTCCCTGCTCGTGTGCTGGCCTCCCCTTCTCTGGGAAAACCCGTGCTCACTCCTGCATCTTCCAAGTTAACCGCTTTGGCACCCATCCTGCCCTGCCCCTGCAGCCTGAGGAGATGCAGGGAGGAGGAGATGAGGCGATGAGGAGAGGCACTTCCTTCTATTTAAGAGCAATCCCTCTTCGGTGGACTCATGTTCTTTCTGCCTCCCTGGTGTCCCTCCTTCTGGCCAAGAAGCTCACATTGCTTTTTTGGAACCGTCCTTCTCAGTCTCAGCCCATGTGGTTGAATTGGGCACGGACCCCACCCCTCCTCCTGCTCCAGGGGGGTACATGTGACCAGTTTTGGCCAATCAAAATACTCCATCCCCTGGCCACAGTTATTGGGTCAGGATGGATACACAAGGGAAGCCTGGGCCAATCAGATCAGTCCAGAGACTCTTGCCAGAGCCACTGAGAGGGAGGCTATTTTACTGAGACTGTGGGCCTTAGGACCGTATAAAGATGGAGATAGTGAGCACGTTTGCTCAGAGAGACCGAGGGAGATAGAGAATCCTGACAACATTTTGTTGAGTCTTTGGAGGCAGCTATGCCTAAATTTTTTCAGTTAAATGTTTTAGTCAGAGATTCTCTTTTTCTCTTAAGCTGGGTGGGTTTCCATTACTCACATTAAAGAGGACTGAAGACACACTCTCCTCTAGAGTGTAGATGTCACTAGGAAAGGACTATGTTTGTTTGCGTTGCTTATTCCCAGCACTTAGGACAGTCCCTGGCACACAGTAGGCACTCCATAAATATTTATTGACTAACCTCACCTGTGAGTAGTGTTGCTCCCACCTCCTCACCTCACTTCCATCTTTGTTCTTTTATCATTTTATTTCCTATGTTTTGTCTTTCTCTTCCTCCGATAATATATTTGCTCAAGTCCTTTAAATTCTAAAAATAAAACCAAGCAAACAACAACAAAGCAAACGAAACAGAAATCTTCCTTCAATATCTCTTTTTCCCAAGCACCCTGACCTACTTTCTCACCTTGTCTGACGTTTTCAAAAACATTTTTGTAACCCACTGCAACCTGGTTTCTGTCCCAACACTTTCATTGAAAGCACAGAACACTGTGTGTCAGCCACTCTTATTAGTAGCTGCACAGTCAATTGACCCTCCCTCCACTTCTTATAGGAGGCAGGATGTCCCTCAGAGTTCCCCAGACTCCACGCTCTGGATCTCAGTACACCACTCTTCCTTTTGCCTGAAAGCTCATCTTGGAATTCTAGCCTTCCATTAACAGAGTATTTGGAATTCTTTCCTTGTATTGGAACTGCAGCAGCACCACACTCTCTCTCCTTGGCCATGGTAACTTGCCCCAAGTGACACAGTGGATCAGGCTTCCATCATCCATCATGTCTGGGGCCCACAATATGTCACGTTTTAACCTTCAGAATTACGCCAAGTGGCTGTTGTGGCTTGGACCCTACCCCCTACCTTACCCCCTAAGACAGGTGCTTTTAACTCAACAAGTATCAGAGGCCAGTCTCTGAGGTTAACTCTTTAGGTATTGGACTAGGAATATTCTCTACAATATCAGGATTAGGACAGACATGAATTTCATTTTATCTGGGCTAGTGTATTATTACCAAAGGCAGTTTCAGGAGTGGAGCTGTGGAAGGAGATGCTTTGTCACACTGACCCATTTCTCTGGGGTTTAATCCTGGCTGGTTTTGAGGAGGTGACATGCATCTAAGTAGAAAATTAAGACCCCATCCGTATAAGTTGTGAATGTGCATAAATAACCTGAATTATTTAATTTGTAGAGGCTTAAGAGAAAAATAATCTCTGCACATTCTGCTGTCTCTGGAAAACAATAGAATTCTACAGTGGCTATATTCATTGCATTTATCTGTTCAGCAAATATTTAACAAGCACCTACAGCCTGCAGGAGGATTATTATCTACTTAGGGACAAAAGTCATGCAGATAAATAGCTTAAATAAAATATGCTGTTAAATTTCAAATTGAAAAAAAAAATTCAAATAGGTTTTCTGTTAAAAGGCCATAAGGAGCCTTGAAAGTAAGAGTTAAATCAACAAGCATGAAGTGCTCATTTAATTAGTAAAACATCAGGTCATTTCATTCACTGAGGGCTTAACCTGCTTCTTATCAGAGTCTAGAGCAGTAGCCTGGGGTAGATTCTGGGAACTGGTCTTTCTGACAATGTCCTTGAGTGACTCTGATGTGTCCCTATGTTTGATCATTGATACAGTTCTTCCTCTGCCTTCATAACTGGACTTGACAGCTCAGTGTCATTTGATGCTGTTTCCTTCTCAAGGTGCATCATCTCTTGATTCTCTAACTGCACTCCCTCTGGTTCTCTCCTATTGTTCTGGCTTTTCTGTCTCTTTCTCTGGCTACTCTTTCCCACCAGCCATGTATTTGTTTTCTATGACCATTGTAGCAAATTACCTCAAACTTAGTGGCTTGCAACAGCACAAATTTATTATTTTCTAATTTCGTAGGTTAGAAGTCTCACAAAGGGCTCCCGGGGCTAACACCAGGGTGTCGGCAGGGCTGTATTCCTTTCTGGAGACTCTGGAGGAGAGTCTATTTCTTTGCCTCTTCCAGCTTCTAGAGGCTGCCCGCTTCCCTTGGCTCGTGGCCCTTTACCTCTTCAGAGCCAGTCACGGTGACAGCTGGTGGAGTCTTTCCCACACTGTGTCAGCCTGACCACGCTTCCCTAGTCACATCTCTCTCTCTGGCTCTCCTCTTCTGCCTCCTTTTTTTATTTTAAAGACTCTTCCGTTCCTCTGTCTTCAAAGCCAGCAACACTGTGCCGAGTCCTTCTTATGCTGCTTCATTCTCCCCTCCTCTTCAGCTTCCCTCTTCCTCTATAAAAGACTTTGCAACTGTATTGGGTCTTGCTGGGTAATCCAGGATACTCTCCCTATTTTACAGTCAGCTGATGAGCAACCTTAACTCTATATGGTACCTTAATTGCCCTTTGCCATGTATCATAAGCTACTCACAGGTTCCAGAGATTTGGGACGTGGACATCTTTGGGGGGGGGGTGGAGCATTCTGTGACTACAGGCCGCTTCATTACTGTTCTCTGGCCCTCTCTTTGCACACTCAGGCCTTCCAGTGCCAAGCTGGCAGTGTAAGTGAGTGAAGCTGGACTGGGAGGCAAAAGCGTTGGAGTGGATGCCCCTACTAAAGGGGCAGAGGCTGATCAGCCCTGGCTGATTGCTGCTATGTGAGAATGGGGGCCCAGCATTGCCAGATCTTCAGATTTTTCAGAAGAGCCAGACCTTTAGATTTTCTTTGTTATATCCCCCAACTTTTAAATGTTGGCACTGGATTTAAGTATTTCAAAGCATTATGCAAGCCAAACCAAATGTATCGACATTGTTGGGTGGGAAGGGGGAGAGGGAGGAGGGAGGGAGGTTTCGGTAATGGGCCACAATAATCAACCACAATGTATATCGACAAAATAAAATAATTAAAAAAAAAAAAAAAACCCCAAATGTATCTGCTTCAGTATTTGACCTTGGGCTGTCCATTTGTAACCTCTGCTCTCTATGTTACTCCTGGGATTCTCAGTATGCCTAAGGATTCAGCTGCAACCTGTACTGTGCATGAGGACTTGCAAACCTATCTGTCTACCCAGACCTCTGATGACTTGAGAACATCTCCAACTACGTGATGGACAGCCACACTGACTTGCTATCCCCCTGCACGAGTCTGCTTCTTAAGTACCAAACCTGGGAGTCCCTCATTTTCTAATCCAAGGATCACCAAGTCCTGAAATCTGTCCCCTCCTTTATACTTAAGGCCTTAATTGCCTCTTTGCTGGATTATTATAACACTCTTTTAATTCATCTCTAAGGATCCATTCTTCCCAATTCTAGCCTCCCTTAACAAATACCATAAACTGGGTGGCTTTAGACAATAGAAATTTATTTTTCACTGTTCTGGAGCCTGAACGTCCAAGATCATGCCAGCGGGTTGAGTTTTGGTGAGGGCCTTCTTCTGGGTTGCAAACTTGCCAGCAAAACTATTCTCACATGGCAAAAAGAGAGACAACTAGCTCTCTGGCCTCTTCTTATAAGGAAGCTAATTCTATTCATGAAGGCTTCACCCTTAAGACCTAATTACCTCCCAAAGGTCCCACCTCCAAATATCATCACATTAGGGATTAGATTTCAATATATGAATTTTGGGGGAGACACATTCAGTCCATAACACAACCTAATCTCTACAATACAATTCAGATCACATCATGTGTACATGGGATATAGACATCCTGTGGGATGAAGTCCAAAGTCCTTAGCATGGCATTTCATACCTCTCATGATGTGACTCTGCATTACTCTCCAACTGTATTTCTTACCACCTTCTCACTGGTCTCTGGTGTTCCAGTATTGCAGAACACTAATTGGAGTTCCCTAGACACATAATGATATTTAACAGTTGCTGTTCCCTCTGACTGGAATGCCTTTCCCCACTGATATACGTGGAAATGTATACTCATCCTTAAACCAGAGCCCGGGTCTTACTTACTCTGTGAAATGTTGCCTGACTCCTTCCCCTGCCCTCCCACAGTCCTTCCTCCCATCTATCACTGTTCTTTGCTTATGCAGTTTTATTGCACCTTTCTCATATGACTTTAATTATTTGTTCACATGCATGTCTCCCATCTTTATTTTTTATCTTCTTTGTATCACGAGTACTTAGCACAGGCCCTCACAACACACACACCTAGTAATATCTCTGAATGAACAAATGAATGAATGGAGAAGTCATGCTAGACAGATGGCATCTGTTCTATTTATGATCAAAATTACCCAAAGGAGGTGTAATTCTTTGATGAGTTTCTCGTTCCTCTCTTCAAATAAGTTGCTATCTTCCGCCAGCTGCAGAAGTGCTTTGAATGTTTTGAAAAGCAGAATTCAAAATTGGCTGCTGCCAAGCAATGCCACTTCATTTCCTTTCTAGAATAATGTGATTTTGCCCATGACCCAGACAAAACAACTACCCTTGGCTAATTTTGCATAAAAGGAGATTTTTCAGGAGAGAATGGTTAACAAGATAATAATTTAGGTTTGTTTGTTTCCTCGGTTGCCTAGGTGTTGCCCAGGTGTTCCCATCCAGGTATAGAGCCTCCTGTCTAAGTGTGCACAGGGAAAGTCACTCCAGGTTAGGTTTTATTCCCGTGGTGACACCACCTCAGGAAGTGCCAGCACCCTATGAACCTTGCAGGCTCCTGCAATATAGTCACAGATCTGGGCAAGTACCACAATTTACAAAGCATTGCTCTCTCTGATGGAGATTGGATTAGTCATCTTTCTAAAAATAGAAGGAACAGGCACAAAGGGGCACTTGTCTTCCCAGGGAGCCTGGCCAGTGAAGCCTGTACATGGACTAGAAGAGCTGGGCTGAAGACCAGCCTCAAGGGCAGTCACACGGCCGTTCGCAGGCTGCCCAGTCATAGGATAGATGCCAGGGGCCAAAAAGAAAAACCAGTTCCTGGATCCACATAGTTACCAGACCTCACCTTTCTGATGTCTGAGGTTTTCTCTCTCCTGTGTCCCTGGGCATCTTGTCTACCCCTCCTCCTTGAGAGAAAGAGAGGAGGGGAAAGCATGAATGTTTACTGTGTACCCACCATGAGCCAGGACATGAGTTTGATGCTTTAGATGCTTTTTCTTTTTTAACTTGTTTTACTTTTATTTGTATTTTTTAATCTCCACTTTATAAATGAGGAGATTGGGAACCAGCAAGGCTAAGTCACTTGCTGAGTTCTGTATAACCACAGATGATAGGGTCAAGATTATCTGGGTAGATGTTATTTTAAAGTCCATGCTCATTCCACTTATGCTGCTTGCAGATATAGGAAAATAGCTGTAAAATTTAATTTTTGTGCATGTGTACCAGAATCAACAGTTTATGCTAATTCATTTATTACCTTATCGGGCCAATGTGTCCAGAGTATTCTCAGCCCAAAATTTGGGCAATCAATTTAGGTACACACATATGTGAAGGGACTGCCAAAGGTTGATCCAAAGAGGCCTAAGAACCAGACCCTGCCTGCCAGGACTACACTCTGTCTGGTGAGGGGAAGATGGTGAGGAATAACGCAAGAGCACTGTGCTAGTACAGGAGCTGCCTCAAGTAAGCATGTCAGCAATTCTGCACCTTTCCACCGTGACACACATGATGGTGATAACCTCATCTGTGACACCCACCCTGGGTATTTGTGGGTCCATAGCTATTACTCTTCTTTTGCCCACTCAACAAAGTATGTTAGAATGCAAGTAATTGGGAGAATGTTGTTAAAGGGATTACTCAAATATGGACTTATGTTAAATCAAAATAAATCATTGCGGATCTTTGATATTTTAATTATTAGTAACTAAATACCAGTTGCTATCTCACAATAGATGACAGTACATTTGTGTGTTTGGAGCTATGGTGCCTGAGAATCATTGCAGGGGGCCGCCAAATGCCAAATGTGGACAAGACATGCTGTGAGCTGAGAACAGGGGAAACTCGAGAGGGTGGCACAGACTGGGGAATCTTATGGGAAAGAACAACTTAGAACAGTGCCTAGTTAGTGCCTGACGTGGAGGAGCTTAACCAAGGAACCAAACTGAAAAATGCAGGGTCCACATGGGCCTCATGCCGAGGAGCTGCAGGTGCTGGCCAGTCACACTCAAGGTCCAGTGCAAGGCAAGACCGACCCCCCTTTCTCAGTGCAATAAGGACACACAAGCAAACCCTCCGCCTCCTCTACCTGCAGACACATTATCTCAGGTAGAGTCAGGTGGAGCGGGTACTCTCTGACAGACTGTTTTCTAAAAGAACTGCATGATTTATCAGACTGGATTATGCTTGAAAATGAATAGCATAAAAATGAATTATTTCCTCCCTTAGCCAGATGGTGAAGGTTTGGGGGGAAAACCAGATTGATAAGGGATAAAGTTAGGGAGCTATATTTTCTCTACCCTGATTGGAGTGTGAAATACATTTTGTGACTCTGTTAACATTCATATTGCTATTTGCTGATATTTCAATTTTAGATATTATCTTATACCCCTCTGTGTCTTTCTCCCTCTTTATCCCAATTTTTGACAGTTAATAACATTATCTTTAGTTCTTCTCTCAGTACCTTCGTGTAACTTTAAATTATATCTACTTAAATTTCTCTTTCTTGTTCCGTCAACTTTCACCCATGTCTCATTTTGTAAAATAAAGACATTATTCCATCCACTACTCCTTCCACCTTCTAATTTCTGTCTTTTGGATTATTAATGTTTATCTTGTGTTCTGTAACCACATTTTGAAAATCAAAAATAAATTTATGCTTTTTTTTTTTTTTTGGCAACTGGCTGATGCAGGGATCTGAACCCATTACCTTGGTGTTATAAGGCTGCACTCTAAATTTATGCCATTTGGACCACGGAAATGTTTTTCACGTCAGAGGCACATGTCAATATTATGACTTCTGCTTTTCTTGGATTGCAGTAGTACCCAGCTGTTGCTGTAACAGATTACCCGAGACTTAGTGGCCTAAAACACAAATCTACTTTAGTTGTGGGTAAGTCCACCATGGTCTCATTGTGCTAAAATCAAGATGTCAGCAGGGCTCTGGGGGAGAATTTGTTTCCTTGCCTTTTCCAGCTCCTAGAGGCCACTTGCATTCCATGTCTCATGGTCCCCTTTTCCGTCTTCAAAATCAGCAGCATTGCATTTCTCTGGCCCTTCTTCTGTGATCACGTCTCTCTCAGACCATAAGCTGGAAAGGCTCTCTGCTGTTAAGGACTCATGTGATTCAACTGGGCCTGCCTGGATAATCCAGGATAATCTCCCCGTCTCAAATTCCATAACCTAATTACATCTGCAAATTCCCTTTTACCACAGGGAAATGTCCCACAGGGGATGTCTGGTCATTTTCCCTAAAATAGCATTCAGTTAACAGGGCATAGTCCGTTTTGAATAACATTTTACATTGATTACATGTTATTGTTAAATAACTTTTTAGTTTATTTAGTTATTTTAACGCATATGAAAATTTAATATTTTATTATTTAA
The DNA here is from genome assembly GCF_027409185.1 of Cynocephalus volans. Taxonomy (NCBI): domain Eukaryota; kingdom Metazoa; phylum Chordata; class Mammalia; order Dermoptera; family Cynocephalidae; genus Cynocephalus; species Cynocephalus volans. The sequence goes on along the minus strand of NC_084467.1, from coordinate 73,634,310 downwards.
AATGCCTCCAAAAGTTTATTAGAGGATAAAAGTACAGTAGTTTCCCCTTATGCATGGGGGATATGTTCCAAGACTCCCAGTGGATGACTGAAACCATGGGTAGTACCAAATCCTATATATGTTTTTTCCTATGTATGTTTTATCCTATGATAAAGTTTATTTTACAAATTAGGCACAGTAAGAGATTAACAACAATAACTAATTATAAAATAAAACAATATTGTGACAGCTGATAACCCAAACAGCTAAGTGACTAATGGGTGGGTGGATAGCATCTACATCATGGATATGCTGGACAAAGGAATAATTCACCTTACAGGCAGGATGGAGCAGGACTGTATGAGATTTCATCTCACTACTCAGGATGGTGTGCAATTTAAGACTTATGAATTGTTTATTTCTGGAACTTTTTGTTTAATATTTTTGTACCACGATTGACCACAGGTAACTGAAACTGTGGAAAGTGAAACCATGGATAAAGGGGGACTACTGTAGTAATGAAAATAACAAGATAAATTCTTTATCTCATAACAATTTTCAAATCCTAAATAGTTAAGTGGAATTCCATTGGCAATATTAGTTGTGAATCTATGTATGGGGAGAAATAAATCTCTCAGTGTGATGATTTCTCACAAGCAGAAGAAAAATAAAAATGGGAGAAGGGAAAAACCATAAATCTTTGAAAGCAGGATTTTGTAGGATTGGGCAATCGTTTACCCCTTGTCCATGATGTTCATTATTAGGATAATTTCTTTGTAAGTGGTATGGCATCAGTGACTCTAGTAAATCTATAGTTTTTCCAGAACTACAGAAAATAATTCTTTTCTGTACAAAATTGTTGCATTTTGCTTTTAAAGGCGTAAAAGAGATTTTAGTGAACATCAGATATTTTCCTATCTGACCAGCGTATCTTTCTTTCTCTGGAGAAGTAACCTGCTCCCAATACACATAATTCTGGTGAAATTGTCAATCATGTATTTCCCCATGCCCAGCCGCAGAAGTAGGCTCTGACCCAGGCTGGACAATCAGAGTTCCTATAGGGGCTTGATACAGTGCAGGAGAAACGTCCTCCTCCTTCACCTGAAAGTGAAAGCCTGGAGAGGCTGGTAGTTTCATTTTCTGCCCCTTGGAGAGTGCCTATTGATGAAGTCAGTTCTAAGGAAAGTAGGGCAGAGGTAGAGAGAGAGGCAGAGTTCCGATGATACGAGTTTGATCTTTTACACCTTATTGCTGCTGAAGCCCACCCTCAGACTTCCTGGCTATGAGACTTAGTTGCTCCTTTTTTTTTTTTTTCTTTTTTTTTTGCTAAAGCCACTGTGCCTTGTGTGGTCTGTCACTTGCTAGTGAGTTGGTCTTGATACCATCAATTCCAAAAGTACAAAAGCAAGCTTCAAAGTTTTCCTCCTTAGCAAAAATCACTACTAGTCACACTATTATTAAGAAAGTGTGTAAAACTAGCCACAAATAAGTGACAAATATTATCTTTGGCGGGAAAGCAAAATGAAAAAAATATATATATCAGTGTCACACAATCTAGAACAATGAATTTTTACCTTAGAGCTGGTAAGACCACTGAGTAGACAGTGAATTGGGATTTAGGTGCTGTGTATGTATGAAGGAGAAGTGATCAGCAGCTTTTTATTTATCAAATGGAAGAAAACTTTTTTTTGTTTGGTTAATGATTATCTTCTGAGCCATGGTATAGACAGGAATGAGGTGATCAAAAGATAAGTAAGCAAAAAGAAGGACATTGCTACCTGAATAAAAAGAGGCTTTTTCTCGATGCCTGTTAACCACATGATTTATTCACAGAGAAGCATCTGCACTTAATTCAGCTTTGTGCTTCCTGACTTTGACTCATTATTAAAGAAATTAGAAATACTTTCATAACAAGTTAATTGTGGTCATTGAGTATACCGGGTGAAGAAATAAGCAGTGAAGACGAGTCTTTTTTTTCACATGACAGTGGTCTGGCTGTTAAAGGAAAGGGTTCTTATGAACTTGAGAAATGAAGAATGAGATAAAAACATTTCTTCATGGCAATAATAATTCTCCTGAAGCCATTTCAGTGATATCTGGTGGCTTGTACAAAAGCATATAAGTGAAATAGTATCTCATTTTCAATCTTGAAAGTAAGAGATTAGGATTTCTTACAAAGTCCAAACTCTGGTGAAAATGGCTAAATCGCTAAGAGTAGGACTCCTACAATATTTGATGATTTTTTTTTTTTTTTTTGTGACAGGTAAGGGGATCGCAACCCTTGGCTTGGTGTCGCCCGCACCGTGCTCAACCAGTGAGCGCACCGGCCATCCCTATATAGGATCCGAACCCGTGGCGGGAGCGCCGCTGGGCTCCCAAGTGCTGCACTCTCCCGAGTGCGCCACGGGGCCGGCCCTGATGATTTTTTTTTAATGGCTAAAGAAATCAATGCTCTGTTATTAGGTATGTTTGTTTTTGATTAATTGCTTTATTGTTATAAAGAATGTGAACAATTCAGGAAAGTACGAAAGAGAAATTATAAACCAGCCCCAAATCCCATACCTTCAGTAATATAATTACAGTCTTCTCTCTGTGCACACAAAGAGACAGAAGGAGAGGGAGACAGAGAGGTACATAACTGGATAGCACTAATTTTATAAATTAGAAAGAAAGTATTCAATTAATTTTACTTATAATGTAATATTCAATTTACCAGAAGAAGAAACTGAAATGGAAATAAATGTAATTGAATTTAATACAAGAAAAAGAAGGTGAAGTGCAAATGAAAACTGCTGACAAATGTTCCTTCCACACAAAAGGATTACAAAATTATTTTTAAAAATTGAGAGGTTAGAGACATTATCTTATTTAAGCACATGTACTAATTTTAGAATGTATTAGCTGACTTCCTGCCCTAAAAGGTAAGGAAATGAGAAGTCTTCTATTTTCTCTCACTTCCTTCTTCCCCCACTTTCTAATTTTGTTAGTTATAGTATCCTAACTTTGCCAAGGATTAAAGCATTTACATTGGGTTCTATAATTGTAAATACCATAGTTGCTTATAATTAGTACTATATTTAGAATCAGTGTTTACCACGAGCTTTCTATCACTACTTCTCCATTGCTAAGTTCTTCATTTTGATCCATATTTAGTTGGATGTGAAAGGCCCATAGGTCTTTAATCTCTTTTGGTTGTTTAAAGGGGTCTGTCTTATGCATTTAAATTAAATGCAACTTGGCTGGGTGTAATACTCTTGGCGTATATTTCCTTTTCCCTAGAACTTTATAGCCATTGTCTTTGACATTGAGTATTATTGTGGAGACATTTGAGGCCAGCCTAACTCCCTCTCCCTCCCCCGTTGGAGAAGGCTTGATTTTTTATGCATGAAATTTTAATTGTTGAAATTCAAAACCTTCACAAGAATATGGCTTGGTGTTGAATGCTCTATGTCAATTTTTCCTGAAAACCAGTATGTTCTTTCAACATGTAAATTCAGTTCTTCCTTCATTTTAGGGAAAAGTTTCTGTATAATATAATTGAATACTTTTTCTATTTCATTTGCTAGTTCCTTAATTTAGGGATGCCAATAATGGATCATCTTTGTTCTTAATATCCATTACCATCCCTGAATTTTCTTTAATATCTTCATCTTTTTCTTCTCCATTCACTGTAATTATCTCACTGTATTTAAAGTCTGTTCTGTATGGTAGTAACTCTGTGACCGCGTCATCCCCCACTGTGTATCTTCATTCTGTGTCTGGTCTGTGGAGATGTCTATCTTGTTTCGAGTGTAATGTATGTCCTTAAAGATATTTAAAAACATGCTCTATCATTGCTCTGTGTTTGGGGAGGGATAGCAGAGGGAGGAAAACACGTTTTGCGTGTCTTTTAAGTCCCAGCTTGTAAGTTTTAAAAGCTGTTCTGCATTTATCTCATTTCTTATTCCTAATGATGTTTAAGTGGGTGTTTTTCTCTTTTGTTTGTTTGTTTGTTTTCCTTTAGACTTCCCAGAGGCTGTATCTTCTTTCTGGCACCATTCTCCTTCTTCATGAAATACAATTTTAGAAGTTCCTTAATGACGATCTGTTGGTAGAAAATTCTATTTTATTTGGAGTGGTCTTTATTTCACCATTGTTGTTTCTTCTCTTACAGTGATGTCTAGGACCATTCCACACAATGCAGAATAGAACTGGAGATAATAGGAACATCCATCAGTGTCCAGTCAGGAATATTGAGACCATTCAAGGTATTACAACAGAGATTGTTAATAGAAGAAATTGGTTACACAGGTTATGGATGAACAAAGAGCCAAACAGCTACATATCACATAACAAAAATGAATGCCAGTCACATTATTACTCTCATGAGGAACATTATTTATGAAGTTCGTAAAACCAGCTAAAAATATAGACAAATACTGGGATGGTGAAGTAACCCAAAGATGAGCAATAACAGGGTGCTCTATCAGCCCTAGGACTGGAGGAAAAGGAAGGCAGGGATCACAGATGTCAAGAGCTGAGGCCATCCAGTGAAACACGGAACCATGACAGTGACAAGTTGGGACAATGAAGACCCAGGAGATGGTGCAGAAAGCAGACAGAGAGCTAGGGTGCCTGGAATTAGAGTCCCTTCCACTTTGCAATGAAACGATAGTTTGCCTAGGTGTATAATGCTAAATTAAAAAAAAAATTCAGAACTTGTTTACCTAATGTTTAGATAGAAAATTATTTTCTCAACATACAAACAAAGGAAAACATCACAATTGAGTTTAAAGTCAATTGATAAGGAACAAATTTAACACCCAAAGATTGACATCCTCAATTCATAAAGATCTCTTAAAAATGAATTAGAAAAATCTCAACAAAAATTTGGTGAAGGACAAGAGCAGACAAGTTACACATCCCAAAGAAACACATGTGGCTAATAAATACATTCTAAGATGTTCTTGCAGGGGTGGCGTCCCATGGTCCCTATCTTGGGATTGGGTGTGCTCTGCAGTTTGCCTGGATGCAGGTGAGGGTGGGGCGGCCCACAGCCCCCTTCAGAACTTTTAAGACATTACTTCTTTATCTTTTGGTGTCTCATGTAAATACAAAATTGCTCCTTTGAGGATAACCTATTTTTCCCCCCTCTGGAAGCTATTAGGGCTTTGTTTCAGAAATCTTAAAAGGCTACATCTTGATGTGTTTATGTGTAAATGTGTATTTTTTTTTTTTTTTTTTTTAGTTTTGCTTGGTAATTTATGGGCCATTTGATTAGAAGACATGAGTCTTCTTCAGCTCAGGGATAGTTCCACAAATTCTGTACTTCGTTTCCATTTTCTCTGAAACTTCCTTTTAGAACTATTGGACAATTACTGTGTCTCTTGAGTGAAATTCCCATGTTTCTTAACTTTTCTCTCATATTTTTCTGTCTTTTGTATACTCATTCTGAGAGATTTCCTATACCATATCTTCTAGATTACTAATCTTCTATTATAATCATATCCCCTCTAAAATTTTTTTAAATCATCTTTATTGAGTTATAATGAACTCATTTTAAGCATACAGTTCAATGAGTTTTGACAAATGTGTACAACCAAAAATGTTTTAATGTGCTCATGTTGTTGCTTGTATCGGTAGTTTGTTCCTTTTTAGTGGTGAGTGGTATTCCATTGTGTGGATGTACCATGATTTGTTGATCCATTCAGCCACTGCAGGACATTTGGATTGTTTTCAGTGTGAAGCTGTTATAAAGCTGCTGTGAAAATTCATATCTCTGTGTGGAGATGTTTTCATTATCTTGGATAAATAGCTAAAAGTAGATTGGCTGGTCATATGGTAAGTGAATGATTAACTTTATAACTGCCAACTATTTTCCAAAGTGGTGGTCCCACTTTACAGTCCCATTAGCAATGCATGACTGTTCCAGTTGATCTACATCCTCTTCAAAACATGGCATTGCCAGTCTTTTTAATTTTAGCCCCCCTATTGGGTGGCATCTAATTGTGGTCTTAATTTGCATTTTGCTGATTGTGGAAGAGGTTCACTAATTACCAATCTCAAAGGAGGATTTCCGCTGCATGGAGGATAGCCAAGATCATCACTATGCCAACCACTGCATCTTTGACTACAGTTTTACCAAGTACCTGAGTCTGGTAAGACAGAACACACATACAACAAGTTATTGAAGCAAGTTTATTACTTACAGTTAAGCAGCAAGGGACAAGTGAAGTCTTGGATCCATTCTGAGCTTGTCCTCCAAGACTTGAGAAACCTGCCTGGGGTGTATAGTCTAGACACATGGCCCACTTGCACCACAGCTGAGGGACCCTAAAAGGCAGCCTGGCCTGGGTTATATAACTCAGGGGAAACATGATCCACTGGGCAAACTTCGAAGGACACTCTGCTTACAGGGAAAGGAGGAATCAAGCTCAGTCTGTCCTGGGCAGTTCCTCCCTAATTTGACATGTTAAATTCCTAGGAGGAACAGAAACAAGGCCTGGGCTGTTTCAGGCAGTTCCTCCATGTATTGCATTCCCAGTACATTTTATGGTTATTCTAAGAGCTACATGCAGGAAAGGGGAGGAGAGAAATTGGGTTGATCCAAGGCCACTCTGAGAACTTTCCTGCACTTATGAATAGTGATCTTGAGTATCTTTCAAAGTACTCAGAACTGGCATTGCTACTCAATTAAGCTCTGTAGCAATGTACGTGAATACTCACTGCATGCAAAGCACTATGCTTCAGGAAAATCTCAGTTCAAGCTTTTATTCTATTTGAATTGTGGAAAGATAGTGTTTACTCCCATCTTTCAGAAAATCACATTTTCCACCTAAAATGACATTATTAAGTGTGGTAGGCAGAACAATGCCTCCCCTATCCCCAGATGTCCATGTCCTAATGCCCAGGACCTATTTAATATGTTAGGTTATATAGCAAAGGGGAGTTAAGGCAGAAGATGGAATTAAGGTTGTTAATCAGCTGATCTTAAAATAGGGGGATTAGCCTGGTTATCCAAGTAGCCTAATATAATCACAAGGGTCTTTAAAAGTAAAACAGGGAAGTAGAAGGGGTCAGGGTGATACAGCATGAGAAAGACTTGTCCCAATGCTGCTGGCTTTGAAGACGGAGGAATGGCCTCATGAGTCAAGGAAAGTAGGTGTCTTCTAGAAGCTGGAAAAGGCAAGGAAACTGATTTTCCCCTAGAGCCTCCAGAAAGAAATGCAGCTATCAACACCCTGATTTTAACACAATGAAATTCACTTTGGATGTTAGAACTCCAGAGCCATAAGATAATAAATTTTTGTTGTTTTTAAGCCACTAAGTTTTCGGAAATTTGTTACAGCATCAATAAAACTAATACATAAAAGTAGTCATTTGCCATGAACATTACTAACCCAGAATAATTGGGGGATGAATTGGGGTTTCCTCATCAATACTTTATTCCCATTCCCACTTTCCTATTGGTCATTTCATTGTTAGGATCACCACTAAAGATGGGCAGACTCTTGTGTGCTCAATGACTCTTGACTCAATGACTCTTGTGTGCTCAATTCCATGCTGTATTAGTACTGCTTCAAGAGGACAGCTTAATACCCAGGGTATGGCTGACCAGGAGTTAGTAGTGGTTTGAATTACCCATGGTTTCCCCTGCTCTCGGTATCTCAGTAGCTACTTTTTACTGTTTCCTGCTTGTATTCCAGGAAAGAATAGAAACAAGATAGCAGATGCACTGAGGTTTGTGACCATACTGACATACATTTTTTTTTCTTGCCTATGGTAAATTAACTCAGTTTTGACCAAGTATAAAGTGTTTGAAGGCATATCAATGTAAGCCTTTCACCATGGGAATACATAGCTCAATAGGTGTATTAGTTTGTTAAGACTGCCATAACAAAGTACCACAGACTGGGCGGTTTAAAAATGGAAATCGATTTTCTAACAGTTCTGGAACTAAAAGTCCCAAGATCAAAATGTTGGCAGAGTTGGCTTCTTCTGAGGCCTCTCTCCTTGGCTTATCCCTGTATCTTCACATGGTCTTCCCTCTGCCTGTCCTCTCCATGTACTAATCTCTTCTTAAAAGTACATTGGTAATATTGGATTAGGGCCCATCCATATGACCTCACTTTATCTTAATTACTTCTTTAAAGGTCTTACCTCCATATACAATCACACTGAGGTACTGGTGGTTAGGATTTCAATATATGAATTTTGTTCACAAAAAAACTGACAACTCATAACAGTGGGCACAAACACCATTAAACAAGCATACAGAAAATCTTCATAAAAGCTAGAATGAAAATAAGTATTTAACTTCTATTCAATATTTATACATAAGAGAAAATTTATATTAAGCCCTGATAATGATAAAATGAAGCAAGCACTGGTATAAACATAGTAAGCACCATGTTATACAATACATCAGTATTTATAAATGTTTGAAATAACAAACAAAATGGTAAGCTATTAAAATAATTATCTAAAATATTTCTTGAGATAAAGGCAACTATAGAAATACTAATGAACCTAGCTGAAACAGGAAGAGGTAATGCGAAGCTCAAAAGCCCTCCTGGAGAAAAAAATATAAATTCATAATTCATTGTTACAATAAAAGGATGAAGGCTCTTGCAGTATTCCAACATTACGTTAGGAATAATTTGGACCAATATGAGAAATGAACTAATTAGAAACACTTCTTAGAAACTATGGAATGAGCACTTTCTTAATAAACATACAGTTTAAGTAGTTTGCTGGATATGCCTTCCCCTATTGCTCTGCTCCCACCACCAAAAAAACCAACCCAAATACATAAAGACTAGAAATCTATTAGCATCTGTAGTAACAGCAGAAAATAAATCAGAAGATAAGGGCATCAAATAGAATTCAAGACTCAATAAATTGTTTTATCCTTTGAAGATACTTTAATTTTGCAGTTATTGATTAATTAAAAAACACAATTGTTTTCAGCATTTCCTAGCTACAATAGTGCATAGGAAATTCCATTCTAAACAAAGAAATAATTAACGAAATAACAACACACCTCAACATTTTACATTGATAGGTTACAGTATACAAGGTGCTTTCACATACATTATTTCATTTGATTCTTACAACAAGCAGAAAAAGTAGTCAGTCAGAAAGGAAAATGATTTTTTTTTTTCAGGCTTACAATGAGAATTTTCAGGCCAATGGGCAGTCAATACAAAAACACACCAAAAACAAGACAGCAATACCCATAAGCCGCAGTATCTTTTTTGGTAATTTGACAGCTTTATATCAAATGAGTATTTAGCATCAGTGAATGAGGAAGGAATCAGGACAGACATGAGGTTCTCATGATATTCAAAGAACTGTAAGAACACTGGCAGAGATAAGAAGAAAGATGCCCTAAAATAGATCACCTTACTGAGACATATTTCAAAGCACGATATTCCTTCAAAATATCAGATAAAAAGAGAATCTTGCCATAACATGTGAAACTTAGAAGGACCTTCGAAACTGCCTAATCCAACTCTTCCATTTTACAGATAAGATAAGAGAACTGAGGCCAAGGTCATACAGACAGTTTTCTGGCCTGAAATTCAGAGATCTTGACTTTCAGTCTACGGCTCCTTCCTATACAATGCCATCTCTTAATTATTTACTGAGCAAAAACATAATTTCTTCTTCTTCAAATAATATCACTTGAGGTTAAATACTGATTTATGCCACATTTTTTAATTCAAGTTTTTATCTTGCTCTTGGCTAAATTGTGACTGAATTGGGAATTTTATACACTTTTAAAATATTCTAATTCAGTGTACTTGATGGGTTGGAAACAGACTCCCTTGACATATTTGAAAGCTTGCTCATGTCCTTTAGAGAGTAAAGCGGAATGGCTGAATAGCCCTTAAAACCAAATATGCCTACGGGTCATCTACCTAGGTAGGTTCTATAGCTGGGCACTAGTAATTTTATAGAGAAAAATAGTTTTTAGAATTCATAGAAATCTTTTCGATTACTGAAAACTAAATTGTAATAATCAAATTGTCATCCCCATGATTTATTAAAATAATTTTACAATAATATACAACAAAGCTACCATAGAATTTGTAGCATACATATAGAATACAATGATCAGCATGTTCTCAAGTCTAAATGAAATTTTTAAAATTAATTAAAATATTTTATACAAATGATGTTTTGTTTATTAACATGACGATAAACCTTTGTTACATAAAACTTGCTACAGCAGAATATTTCAAAAATTTCTTGCATGTTTTAAATATAGGTGGACCAACTGAAGTTATTATCAGCCTTTATGTGACATTACCATGCAGAAACACTTGACAACCAAAAGACATAAGATATTGGTGGAGAGAACAACTCAGACAAGATTTTTCAATGTCTTCAAAGGTTTTACAAGGGTGTGGTATATATTGAAAGAACAGTGACAGTGACCTACCTGCACCAATAATGAAGCAAACAGAATAGTTATATACATTAAGATCAGTTTGATTAAAAACAATTCATTTTATATGCATGTAAATTGATCATAAAAAATAATGTAGTTTATTTTAAACTATTTTGGTGTGTTTTAAGATAGGTCACTGAGATGCAGAAATAAAACCAGATGGGGAAAATTAAAAGCAAAGAAAAAAAAAGTAAAGAAACCGAGTTAAGCCATGGATTCTCAACAAGCCCTGAATTGAATGTGCAAAAATGCTTGAAATTTTCGCATGACAGTAATGTTATTGTCAGTTGGCAAAGTACTAAAAAAAACTAAACTCAAATACTAAAATTCTATCTGCATGATCATACATTCTGTTTACTGAGAGAAAAGAGGTTAGAAATTATGACATATCTAAAAATATTACACCTCAAAATTAAAATACAATAGTGGCAGTTTTATAAATCTTTCCTCATTAATCTTTCCTCATTAATGAGGCATGGGATGAAAGCAGAAGTTGCAACAGTGCTCCTACCTTAGGCTTACATATAGTACACCATAAAAATAAACTGGTAACAACTTCTTTTGTTAACTGTTACATAACAAAACAAAGAATAAAACTTCATTTAAATAAGAGTACCTCTATACTGTTTGCAAGAATCAAACCATCTATTTGGCTTAGCAAAGTATCCAAACCAATGTTCTTTTTAGTTTGCTTCTTTTCCTTTAAAAAGTTTACAATAAGGACTATTTGAGAAACTTTAAAATTTGTCTCTTTCATTAATGTTCTATTAAAATACTGGCTAAAATCCTTAGTTAAGGTTTATAAACCTTAGAAATCTTCTCTAATACCTACAGAAATGCTGGTACCAAGTGAGAGAATCTGGGTGATGATCCATATTATTAGTTTTTCCTGCTGTATGAGACATATTTGTCACTTTGCACAGGTTGGTCACTTAATTACTCAAGGGGAAGATGATATAAAAGGAGTCAAAGGGAATCCACATTGTTGGGTTTAGCTACTCTGTAGTAGTATATCCAAATTTATTGTCAGAAGAGTGAATTCCAAGGAAGTTATTGTCTTAATTAATTTTCCTTGCCGATTTTATCTTCAAAAATTGTCAAGAGTTTTGGCAAAACTGAATCTGAGCTACTCAAAGTAAAACCAGTTACTACAAAGTTTATCATCAAGCCAATGACCAACAAAAATACTGGCAAGAACTACTAAAAGCAACACTTATCCTTTTCTTCAAATATCACATAGTCATAACACTGCCTGTCTGAAACACCAATAAAATAAAATGGATCAGTGTGTAGAGAAAAACGAATGAAAATGAAAAAGGAAGAAATGGATGTAGGAGGAGAGGAGAAAGACAAACCAAAGAGAAGTAGGAAAGTGGTCTAGTACTGTGTTATGGCACAGACAATGCTTGCTTAGCGGTGCCTTGTTACATAGGTGGATGCAGAGTGCACACACGGATGATGGCAATAAAGACCTCACTCAGTTGTTGGAATGAAGGAACTAGGTAACTGCTTCAACAAGGATGGTTTCAGCTCCACCTTAACTCTCAACAGAGTGCAAAGACTGAGTGTGAGCTCTGATGTCATCTTGTTCCTCTCTAAAATTCTCCAAATTCTTTTCCACATTTTTCTGTTATAGAGACACGGATATCTTCTTCTTCATAATCGTCAAAGTTGCTGGTATCTCCAGAGCCTCTGAACTTTGGTATGAATGGAGCTTCAACCTATAATTGAGATAAAGAGAAAAATAGAAGGAAAAACAAATTCCTGAGAGTTTCCAAACACTAAGGAAAATAGATTCCCACTATTACTACACGATGGTATCTTTAAATGCCATTAAGTCCCTAAAATATAATAGCATTAGAAGAAGAAGCAAACAGTAGTTTTGTTATTAATCTCAACATCTTCATTCAAGGAATTGTGCAGGCCAACACAATACTTAAGAGATTTCTAGGATAATTAATAGTTGGCATAAAAATACTGGCTCCTAAGTTTACAGAACTCCAGATTTTCCTTTAGCAGCTTCTTATTCTAAAGCCTTTATTTTTCTATCCCCCTTTTAAAATTCCTTTCTCCTGAGGTTAGATAAACCTTAGACTTACTTTTAATCTCCTCCCTTTTTTAATTCCCAAGTTTATTTTGTTTAAAATATCTGGCCATCAAAACTTCCTGGGAAGTTGGAAAGAAACATATCTCTTTTAGAATTACAGAATTGTTAAATTCTAAAAACTTTCTCCTTCTTAGCCCAAGGGTAAAATGTCTTTCCACTATTCAGAATATGGTCTTTTATAAAGATTATGTGGGATACTGAATATGTTTGAGGAAAAGATTTTAAAAGCTGAAAAAATAATACCACAATTTGCATGGCACTTACGGAATTTACAAACAATTACAAACACAGTTGTTTCATATTTTCCCCAACAAAATACTATGAGGAAGGCAGGGCAGGTATTTTTATTCCCATTTTACAGATTATAAAATGGAGTTGACCAAATTTACATGACTAATAAGTAGCCAAAGCAGGTCTCAAATTCATGATTCTGTAGTTCTGGTCCAGAGCTCTTTCTACTTTCAATACCAGTTGTCTCCAAAGCTTTTTGATTTATATCTCTTTCAGTAAAACATTTCCTAGTATACACCACTAATATATGTATGGTTATTTACTTATATTAGTATAGTCGTGCTTATAAATAATTTATAAGATAAATACACAAAGACATTTAAAAAGAATAAGGTAAAGAATGAGTAGGAATAGAAATTCTAATATTATCTTTTTGTTTGCCATCTGGTTCCTTGTGTGCCCTGCTTTGGGAACTGCTGTTTTTGCACTATACAGAAGAATGAGCTAAGCAGACAGCTGCCTCATGTCTAGCAAGGCAACAATTTAAAATCACACCTATTGGGGCAACCATCCCTAGAGAATGATTATACAGTTTGAATTGTCCAAGCCACTCCTTCTTCTGTTTTTCTTTCTTTCTTTCTTTCTTTTTAAATTTCTGCTAGATGCATTTGGCTATTTCATTGCTCCTGAACGCTGGGTCAGAGAATAAGTAAGACTGTGGAAATTATTCAAATTCACTATCATTTTTGCACTGCTGTGCTTAGTTAAAACTGAGAAGATATTTAAATAAATGGCTAAATTAAAGTACTGGATTATTTCTAATTGTAAATTATCCAGGGATTCTCATGTCCATTTTGTTGATAATCAAGATTTGGGTGTTGATCAATTTGCCCAATACTACAACCTGTTTGTTATACAGTGTGCCATTTCTTGGTAGGTTCCCTGTTTACTACTTGGGATAAGTCAAGCTCTTTGGAAAGCACATGAACTCTAAATGAGTAGTAGCAGTTCAGTTCTTCCCCATTTTAAGAATAATTATTAAAAATTCAGTACCTGATATGGATATATTAGTTAGTGTTTGCCAAATAACAGCAGAAATTTTTATTTTAAAATAAAAATATGAAAAGATTCAAAATACATCATAAGTCTTAAAATACTAATGAAATTGACAAGCCTCAAGAATCTAAAAATACTAAAATAATACCCCATGATTAAATGATGTTCCTTCCAGGAATGTGAGGATATCTTACCAATATAATTCATCACATAAATATGTCAAAGAAGATAAAATTCAGTATACCAGGAATCAAGGATACTTCCTTAATCTGATAAAGAACACCTACATCAGCCAAATAACCAACTTCCTTTTTGGCGGTAAAAAACGAAAGGTATTTCCATTCAAAGCAGGAATAAGACATAAAAACTTAACAGCCCTACTGTTTTACAATATTGTTCTAAATATTTTAGCATATATAATAAAACAAAAATGGAAAAAAGAGATGTAAATATTGGGGAAAAAAGGCAAAACGATACCCCTGCCCCTGTGATTGTCTACCAATAAAAATCCAAAGGAATTACTGAAAACCTAGGAAATCAACAACAGAATTTAGTAAAAATTATTTCATAAATGATGAGGGAACAATCAACTAATTATTATTCAACAATAAAAAAGAACTTAAAGAAAATATAGATTATATAGACACATGGTATGGTCTGAATGTTTGTCTCTGCCAAAGCTCATGTTGGAGCTTAATCCCCAATATGGTATTTGAAAGGTGGGTCCGATACCCTTTTTCACCACGGGATTCTATAGAGAGTCCACATGAACAAGAAGTCCTTCACCAGATGAGCCCCCGTACCTTGGACTTTGCAGCCTCAAAAATGGTAAGAAATAAATTTAATTTCTTTATAAATTACCCAGTTTCAGATATTCTAAGTGACAGAAAATGGACTAATACAACACCCTTACAGTGGAGCAGACTATTTTAAAATGATTATGTAATGTGGCAATAAGTCAACCGAATGGAATTGTGTACTAGGTAGCAACTGTGACATAAAGGACTGAAGTGGAAGAGAAAGTGCAGGGCTGGAGAAAGTAGATCTTAGGTTGTTACTGAAGTCACGGGAATGAACTACAGTGATGAAAAGCACAGAAAAACAAAAGGTGAAAAGACATGTGCCAAATGTTAATAGAGGTTCTATCTGGATGGTGGGATTATGATTTCAAATTCTTTTATTGAATAAATTACCTGATTATAACTATAAGAAACATATCTCAACCAGAAAGAAATACGGAGCCTGGACCAATCTATCTAATCTTTCTCCCCAAACTACTCTTTTTTTTGTCTTCTCTATCTTAATCCAAATTTTAAGGATGTTAAAACTGATGCTTTATACATGTTAAATAATTTGTTCAAGATTATACTACTAATGGGCAGGAACAAAGGTTGTTTTTTGCTCATCATTGTATTCTCAGCACCTTGCAGAATACCTAGCATAGTAGTAGGCATCCAGTAACTATTTGGAGAAATATAATGTGAAGAATAATTGTTAAAATAAAAAATGTAGTAGTTACAGAAAATTTGTTTTTACCTTCCAAAAAATCATTAAGGGCCGAGCCCGTGGCGCACTCGGTAGAGTGCTGTGCTGGGAGCGCGGCGACGCTCCGCCGCGGGTTCGGATCCTATATAGGACTGGCCGGTGCACTCACTGGCTGAGTGCCGGTCACGAAAAAACGACAAAAAAAAAAAAACAAAAACAAAAACAAAAAATCATTAATGAAAACCCCAATTTCCATTATTTATGTTCAAATTAGCTTTCAAATGGATAAAGGAAAGGTGTATTTGAAAAAAGACCAATGCTCAGTTATTCAGCAAACATTTAGTGAGCATATACCAACCATAAGGCTTTTACCAGATGCTAAGAATATAAAAATGAATAAGATAAGGCCCCCGTTCTCAATGAAATATTTTAAAGCAATAGTGAATATGTAAGACATTAAGAAGACTACCTTCCAGAGAAAATATCACAGTACAGGTAACATTTAAGCCAAATCTTAAATCTAAAAGCATGGTTTGTTTGTGAAACACTACACAGAGGTCAAAATAAAGACTGAAAAATGGTGAATCTAGCGATTAAATATTATATCTGGCTGCATGCCAATTCTGGATAGGAGACTATATTTGCTAATATATTGTCCTTCTAGTGCGGCTTCATATCAGTTTTGAAATGAAAACTTTTAGGATATTGTCTAGTATATAATTGGCAGTTTTGTGATGAGTAAGAGGCATGGGTAGGAAAAATTTAACAAAGAAAACATTTCAGATTGATGGTCAAAATATAATACATACTTTCTCTTTTATCTAGGAGAAAACTCATTTTTAAGTTGTGGGCTATAGGATTAATTCAAAAGGTAAAAAATTAAAACCATGTGTTAAGTCAAAAATATCTCTACTATGTATAAACACCAACTTTTAAAAAACTTTTACATTAAAAAGAAAAAAAAGTCTCACCTTCCTCTGATAAATAGCAATCCAATCTGTTGTGGCAAACCACTTGTGAGTTTTTATATCACTCACACCATTCTTTAGATTTCCAAATCGCTTCGTCAAATCCACCTGCAGCAGGTTCCTTAGAAGGTCCTTGAGATCTGAACTGAAGTGGGATGGGAATCGGACCTGCACAAACACACCATGTGGTGAAACACACATTCTAAGACTTACAATATTTCTGTTTTGATTTCATAAAGGTTTTCTTTTTAAGATGACACATCATTATATAAGCAAAAATATATGGTGATGACCTTCAAATACTTTTAACTACATGTTACAGTCCCCATAACAATCTTAAAGAAGAGAATTATTTGGGTGAATGAACTAAGACTGTTCTCTTAGGGCTTGGTTTTGGTCACGAACTTCCTTTAAGAACACAGACCAGTCTCCAGAAAAATGTATATATATATATAGAACTTTTCCAACATATACTTTGGTGGTATTCCCCAATACCAGAAGTTTCACCCATCTTCAAGAGAGATCCCCTTGGATCTCACATTATAAACCTCTGTCTCAGAGATGTACAGATTTAAACTTATAAATAGAGCAAGCAGCATATGAAAGAAATCGGTATGTACATTTTGAAAAGGGACCTATCAAAAAGGAAGTCTAAAAATGATTGTAAAAATCCACACTGCCTTTCACAACATAGGAAACCATTTTTCATTTATTAGCAGATGGCTTTTAAACGTAATTCTTTTATTATGCAACAGTGAATTTTGCTCTCTATTAAACTGTCATCAAACTTGCAGAACTCCTTAATTTATACTCTGACTTTCAAAAAGCTCAACATACTTGACATACATTTTCATGTTCTCAAAGTAGATGTTAAATCATTAGCATGCAAAGATAGATTTTATGCTAAAGCTAGATTCATAACTACAGCTATGATAAATGTTTCCCAAAATGTGGTCCTATGACCCACTTGCATTAGAATCAACTGGAAGACAAGATGATAAAATGCAGATTCTTGGGGCTTACTTCAGATGATAGGGGTACGGGGCCTGCAAATCTGAACATTTATCTCCAAATAATTCATATGTACATGAATGCTTGAGAAGCTATTCTCAACTCTATTCACTACTTTATGCATAAGTTTTACTTTCTATGCTAGAGAAAGTTCATAAATTTTTAAATGTAAATAATAAAATAAACTGAAATCATCATCATACCAGAGGAAAACTAATATATGTGTCAAGCAACTAAAGATTGTTTGAAGGCTGAATAGCTAATAAATGGTCAGGATTTAGGGTCAATTCATATAAATTAGCAACTAAAAGCCTCATTTTGAAAAGCCTGTATTATCATACATTAAGAGAGATTTTACGTTCTAAAAAAGTAAGATGTGAACTACCACCTTCTCTAGTTTTTACTTCTGACACAATGGCTTATTAGAAGCTAGACACTGTGCTAAACACTTTATATGCATTGGCTCATAAAATCCAAAACATAACACTGAGGTAGGTATGATTATTATCCCCATTTTATAGGTAGGATGAAGCAATTTAGACCTATAGGGACCTATAGAGTAATTTGCCCAAGATTATAGAGCTAATAAGTGGTAGAGCTGTAATTCCAAACTGGGTACTCTGACTCCGAGGTATATACTTTTAATTATTCTATACTGCTTCCATGATTCAATAACCTAAAAATAGTCGTTACCAGGAATCTTCTAAAAGACTGAAATTTTCATCTTAAAAATATTGTGTTGCACATTTCCTGATTTATCCTAGTTGAAGGAAAAACTAGAAAATAAGGAGTATTCAAAAGGCACACTGTCTACTTAAAAAAAAAATGACTTATTTTTCCAGTAATTATATTAGCTCAGATTTTTCCAGTGGTAAATCTAAACTTTATTTAGATTCCAAAGAAATACCTTATGTAAAGTATATCTACCTTTGTCTATGACAGAATTTGCATGAACTGTTCAATGGTAATGTGCCGGTCATCCCCTTCATCATGTCCACAATGGTAGACAGTAACATACTACATATAAATTCTTTTCTGAATTCAGGTAATATGCAATGCAATGCATGAAGAATATAAGCACCTAAATAAAGTAGCTCTTTATTTTGGAATACAAATAAAGTGAGTTCTTGAATTAGTTAATGTGGGTATGTGTGTGTATGTGTATGCATGTGTGTGTGTGTGTGTGTGTGTATGTGTCCATTTAATCTTCAGCACAGTGGTGGGTTGTCATGGCAGATATCAGAATCATTTGGGGACTTTTTCAAATGAGAGACATATATCCTCCTCATGTCCACATCACACCATCTTCCCCAGAGATTCTCATAGGCAGCCCATACTCTCATAGTGGTCCATGTTAATGATGGGAATCTGTTATATCCTTAAAATATATTGGGATAGAAATAATGAGAGTCATTGTGAAAGTATTTTTTCCATGACTGTTTTGAAATGTAACCCGAAATGTAATTTCTTTTTTGACTGAAATTTCCAAAGAGACATGTTGATTCAAAAAAAAAAAAAAAAGTTTAACAAAATTATGTTTTAATTGCAAGACCTTTATCGGTAGTAAGAGGGTACTTCAAAAAGTTTGTAGAAGAATAGAATTGAAAGATAACACAAATATTCCACAAACTTTCTGAAGTATTCTCGTATATCAACCTGGAGACACCAAAGATTTCTACAAGGGAAAGAGTGACTAAGTTTTCCTTCAAAACTGTATCAAAAAGGGTATTTTTTAATCATTATTATCAGTTATAACTAGAAAGTGCAATCAGAATCCTAGAAAATTGGAGCTAGAGGGAGACTAGTTCAATTTAATCTAAACCTTCATTTTAAAGATAAGGAACCTGAGCTCCAATGAGGTTATCAGCTCAGTCAGTGGAACTGTTGGGAAAATAACTTAATCCTTCTGACTTCTATATCTGTGAGCTTTCTTCAGTCCATAGTAGAGCAAATAATGTAAAAGCAGCTGAAAAGATCCAGACAAAGAAAAGAGAAAGGCAGCCTAAACTCATTAAACCACTAGGTTTGAGAGATCAGGTTATTAGAATTTGGCATCATTTAACATGGAAGAGGTGTTTGAGCATCATGAAAGAAGTGTTTGTGCAACATATACTTCCTAGAATGCTTCTTTGGTCTTTTTCCTTAATATTATTATTTTTTTAAGGATTCTTTTCCAACCTTTAGAAACTATGTTACTTCTGATTTTCCTAATGGTATATTCTTGAGAATAAATCTATTTTTTCCGGTGAGGTATAGACACACAGAACAAGCTCTCACACATGGTATATATCAGAATCATCTGTGATAATTAAAAAATACAGATGTTTGGAATCCACAGAAGACCTATTGAATGAGTACTCTGGAGTGGGACTCCAAAGATGGAAAGCTTCATGAAGAAAGAGAGCACTGATGTGCTATATCTAGCATGTAGAACTGTTCTGGCATAAACTATGAGTTTAATAAATATTTACTGAATACATGAATTCAAATTCAACAAATATCGATTGAACACCTACTATGTGCTAGGCACTGATGTGCTTTGGATATATTAGTAAGCAAAATGAGACAAAGATTCCTGCCTTTATGGAGTTTACATTCTAGTGTGATAGAAAGATGATAAATAATAACTTAGCAACTAGAATGATCCTTAAAGATATCATCCTATCACTCCTCACAAGACCTTGCATTGTAAGGTTTTTGATTTTTACTCTGAAAAAACGAGAAATCACTGCACTGTTTTGAAAGGAGTAACAGGATCTGACTTAACATTTTTAAAAAACTGCTCTAGTGACTCAGATGAGAGTGGTAGCAATGGAGGTGGTAAGAAGTTGTTGAATTCTATATTAATTTTAAAGGGAAAGCCAGAATGGTTTCCTGTGCATTAGGTATGGGGTGACAACTTTAAGGCATTTTGTCCTGACCAAGTGAAAGGATGGAGTTGCCTTCAACTGAGACGGGGAAGGCTATGGGAGGAACATAATAGCTAGTGGTATAAAAACCTGTCAGTTTCAGACAGGTTGAATTTGAAATATTTATTAGACATCCCAGTGGAGATCTCAAATAGGACACTGGCTACTAGAGTCTGGAATTTAGGGATCAGGTACAGACTGGAAAAATGAATTTGGGAATTGTCAGTTGGCTTTTAAAGTCAGGAGACTGGATGAGACCACCAATGGAGGAAAAGCAGAGAAAGAAGAGGAGAGGACCAAGTGAAGGAGACTGAGAGGGAAAGATCAGTAGTGCAGGAATAAAACTAAGATTGTGAGGAGTCACTGAAGCCAAGTGAAGGAATAATGAATGAACCACCGAACTAGATTTCTGTTTCTTGTTTCGCCACAAACTACCTTTTGTCTTTGTGCAATTCTGAGTCTTGATTTACCTACATGTAGGATGAGGGAGTTAAACTAAATAATATTGAACATTCATGCCACCTCAAAAATTCTACCAAGCGATTTCTTTAGAAGACAGAAATCCTGGGCCGGCTGGTTAGCTCAGTTGGTTAGAGCTCAGCCTTATAACACTAAGGTCATGGGTTCAGATCCCCATACTGGCCAGCCACCAAAACAAAAAAACAAAACAAACAAAAAGAAATCCTGAATTCCAATGCCAACTCCAATTACATACATGCTCTATGATCTAAGGCAAACGCTTTTACCTTTCTGAGTCTGTTTCTTCATCTTATAAAATGATGAGTGTATTTGGCAGGTATGAAAAGAAGTCATGTAATTTTTATGAAACTACCTTGCATTATGTCTAGTATCTTGTAGGCACTAATTCAATACATTTTCATTTTTTTCTACCTTCCCATTAGAATACTATTTTAATAATCTGAAGCTGAATTTTTTTTGAATCAAAGCAGAAACTTAGAAGACAGCAATATCTATTGTTATGTTTCCAGACCAGCCAAGGACAATCTGTGCTAGAAAAGCCATTTAGATGGTATAAGGTATAAGGAAGTTCCTCCTTTCTTGTCTGAAGCTCCACCTGTTAATTTATAGAACACTTTCATCTTTTCTTAAGTCTTAAATTTGATAAGGCAAGGGAGAAAATGGATGACTATACCCTTGTTTTACAAGGACAGCACTGTGAATATAGCTGATATCCTAAACTACTTTGTCAAATTACATATGTAATATGTTTAAAAAAACTATGAAACTCATTCTGAATTGAAAAAACTCAACAGAATATTTGTTCTGCTTTCATCACTGATTATAAAGTCATGTACACTTCAGTTTTAGAATGACTATTATTTTCCTTTTTTTTTTGTGACCGGCAAGTGGACCAGAACCCCTGGCTTGGTGTTGCCCGCACCATGCTCAGCCAGTGAGCGCACCGGCCATCCCTATATGGGATCCGAACCCGCGGCCTCATCACTCCCACCGCCGCTGTGCTCCCAGCGCCGCACTCTCCCGAGTGAGCCACAGGGTCGGCCCAAATGACTATTATTTTCTAAAATTTAAAGAGGAAGTAATATCCAAAAAGCAAATACATTCATGTATAAGGTATCCATACAGAGTGATTCAAATCCACTAAGTGGTTTACTTACTTTTTAAAAAATTTGTCTGTATTGCACTTAACCACAGAAATTATAAAGTTGATCTCTGAAAGAAAGCAAATATCTTACTTCTATTCTGCAATTATTGGCAGGGGAAAGGATCTTTAAACTAGTAACATTATCTTTTATGCACTGGGATAAAATTTACTAGTCTTAAATAACTCCAAAAGAGTTTGCATGCAGCCAATAAGCAATAATCAATTAACTTCTGGCCACAAGCATGTTGAAATAAATTTTAAGAAGTTATCTCTATAAATTAGGTATAGAAAATTTTGAAAAATCTTCAATCCCAGTAAAAATCTCATCAAGCAAAAATGAGCATATATATTGTTCACTTTTTAAAAAGGTATAACAACTTTTCATATACTAGGCTTTCTATGGACATGGTGCCAAGCTCCATAGTACCTCACAGGACCTGGGCAAACTTTAATCAATCTGGATTCCATATATATAAAAAAAGGCTAGGACATTAAAAAATATTTATAAATATTGGCACCATGTCTGTGGGCTATCTAATCTGTTCTTTTACCTATGCAGAAACATTGGTAGATACAACAAATCTAGATGGCTGCAGAGGGCTATAACCCACCCTGTCCTCACTCTCTCCCCCAAAAATCAGGATCCAGTGTTGCAATCATTTGCCCATAGGGCCACTAGAGTAAAGGGCTATATCAAAGCAGGTATTAATAAGAATTTTAAATGACCACAGCAAAGTTAAAAAATGGCCCTGGGTTTTATGAAAATAGTAAAACTGCTTTTGTATTTTATGAAAAATGACTTCTGCGTCATTTTTCTTTATTTTATTTTATTTTGTCAATATACAATGTGGTTGATTACTGTGGCCAATTACTGAAACCTCCCTCCCTCCTCCCTCTCCCCCTTCCCTCCCAACAATGTCTTTTCTGTATGCTTGTTGTATCAACTTCAAGGAATTGTAATTGCTGTGTCTTCTTCCCTCCCCTCTTCCCCCGCCCCGGGTTGTTTGTGTATTTATTTATTTATTTATTTTTAGTTCCCATGAATAGGTGAGAACATGTGATATTTCTCTCTCTGTGCCTGACTTGCTTCACTTAATACAATTCTCTCTAGGTCCATCCAAGTCATTGCAAATGGCAGTATTTCATTCTTTTTTATAGCAGAGTAGTAAGTAGTATTCCATTGTGTAAATATACCACATTTTCTGTATCCACTCATCTGATGATGGACATTTGGGCTGGTTCCAACTCTTAGCTATCGTAAATAGTGCTGCAATAAACATTGGAGAACAGGTAAAACTTCAACTTGATGATTTCCATTCCTCTGGGTATATTCCCAGCAGTGGGATAGCTGGGTCATATGGTAGATCTATCTGCAATTGTTTGAGGAACCTTCATACCATTTTCCATAGATCCTGCATGATTTTGCAGTCCCACCAACAATGTATGAGAGTTCCTTTTTCTCTGCAACCTTGCCAGGACTTATCATCCACAGTCTTTTGGACATTAGCCATCCTAACTGCGTCATTTTTCTAAGTTTCTTAACTATAGCCATACCCAAATAGAAAATGATATTTTAATTTCCCAAAAAGCATTAATATTGGCATCTTAGAAAAAGTATAGTGGTATATCTGCATATGTGTATGTTATTTAGGAAACAGAACATGCACAGAAAAGAATTCACATAGCAGGCCTAAGACTGTTACCCTTAGAAAGGACCGCTTGCAAGTTTGGTTCTTGGCAGGTATCTGGGAACTTGAATGGTACCAGTTCCTTACACTGATCTGAAACTTTCCCTAAATGATGAGAGTGGCTCACTGTGCCTAGACTGTTTGTACAAACAATATGGTTTATGCTGAACATCTGATTTCATTCTGGGAGTCTGGGATTTTGATATGTGCTAGGTAAAAGGTGCATATGTAACCAGCGCCCCCAAAAATCCTTGGGCACAGAGTCTCTAAAGAGCTTTGCTGGTAGAAAACATTTTACATGTGTTGTCACAATTTGTTTCAGGTGCAATTAAATGCATCCTTTGTGGCTCCACTGGGAGAGGACTCTTGAAATCTTGTGCCTGGTTTCCTCTGGACTTTGCTTTTACCTTTGTTGGTTTTGCTTTGTATCCTTTCATTGTAATAAATCTTAGTCATGAGTACCACTGAATGTGAGTCCTGTGAATCCTCCTAGTGAATCACCAAACCTGGAGATGGTCTTTGGGAACCCCTGACACAGAAAGGAATAGTCATTTGGCTGCTAATCAGTTACCCTTTATGTAATGTTGAATTTCCCTTCAGGAAAAATTAACTGACTCTTTGATCATTCAGTATATACTTATGTTTATACTGCCATATCTTGTACAGTGTCTCCTTGTACACTCTTGGTGGGTGGTGCTCATTAAAAGTGGAATAATTACATTATGCTTGATGAAGCTACAACTTTGTAAAAGTTACGTAAGTTGAGGACTCGAAAGCTATGATTTCCATAATAGCTATTACTTGATTACCTATTTGCAAGTATTATTTTTGAACGCAATATTAATTTTTATATTTTGATGGGTAATTCAGCCAGATAGAGTTGCTGTGAAAACTGTAAATGATTCTTGTCTTAGAGTACATGGCATTGAGTCCTGAACTTAGCATATGTATTGCTAGGATGAGGCATAGTTAATGCAGGAATTATAAGTCTTTTCTGTCAACTATGCATTTTTAAACCTGAACCTTAATATTGCATGAATAATTTGACATTTAAATACCACCTCCTCTGTTTTTTTAAAGGTAAAATATGTGTAGGAGAGAATCTAACAAGCTGATTGATCAACTTTCTGTGCATTTAAAAATACCAACCTCAGTTAAAATATTGTAATAGAGAAAGTACTTAATGATCTAATGTTCAAATATATGTACTTTAGTGAATTAATCACTTAAGTAATAAATTTTATTTTAACTTTTATAAGTCACTGATACCTATAATCTTTATAGCATGGTTTCAAAAGTGAAAATAAAATCAATATAAAATACCATCACATAAAATATGCTTTTAAAAATCAGAAAAAAAGATTCTGAATGAAAAGTATATTCTTCAATGATATATCATAAAACCATTAAAAAATGTAAATGCAAATATAGAATCCACAACTATAAGAACAAAATTGGATTTGTAATGACTTGAACAATAAAAAAAATTTAAAAACTAGTTAGTTTCCAATTGGTTTTTAGCTACTAACCAGAGAAACAATAATAGTTTTGTAATGAGGATAGAAACACATTTTAGTTTGAATTTGGATACTGAAACAGATGGTTTTACCAAGAAATGGTTAATATGATCTGTATTTCACATAATACAGATCTTAGAGATCACTTAATGGCAATATCCCGCTTTCATTAGTTCTACTTTAGATGGATAAAGGGAGCAAGGGATGGAAATACTCATAACTTTATATCCAATATGGGGAGTGATAATCTGGCACCTTCAGTTAATAACAAAAGTACACTAAACACCCTGTCATATTTCTATATAAATAAAGGGGAAAAAAACAGATATTGTGATATGACAAAATTTTATGTTGTTATTCTTCTAAGATGATTAGAATTTAAACTGTTCTAAATTTTAGGACATATGCAGATTATTTTAAATTTAAATGTAATTTAAATTTAATTTAAAATTTTAGAACATATGCAGATTATTGGACACAAAATGTTAAACTTTGATATGAAATGAAACATATAAGCAGATGAAAAAATTTTACCCAATACAGAAGGATTGGCAAGACAAGGAGAATGCATACAGATGAAGATACTTATGTCTACCTAAGAAGATCACAAAATACAAAACAAGTCAACTACGCTACATCACATCTCAGAGTGATGTACATAACGTGATGTCAAAACTGATGCTCTGTTCTATTTCCTGGTCATATTCTAAATGAGGCAATGTGGTCTTTAAAAAAAAAAAAAAGAAGAAGAAGGCCAAAGAATAGAGTAGAAGGGAAAATAAGGAAAATATCCCTTCCCATTTATTCTAGCATTAATGTATAGAAGGCCTCCTTCTGGGAATGTTTAAAAGCCTACTCTACCTTTGCTATATGGTGGGAAAACTCAGGCTCATCTCTATTGAAACGGACTGTGGTACTTAAAAAAAAAAAAATCTGAGATATGAGCTAAGGCAAGAGCAAATCATTGATCCAAAACAAAATGCTTTTGGAATCAAAGTTACAGATTATAAATGCAAAAGAAGGAAGGTTTATAGAGGTATTTACAAAACATAAAATAGTATGACACAGTAAATCTACACATGTTCAAGAAAAACTAACATAATTTCCATATTTGCTAAAAATCAATGGCAATTATAATCTCAATCAATATGAACAATTCTGTTAAAATCAATTCCATGAACTTTCATCTTTAAAAAAGCCTATCCATTTTATACTTACTTCCAATTTTGTCGTATTTGACATAGTTCAAACAAGAAGTCTCTCCTGCAAAAGCAACGGCATATAAAAATAGCCCCTAAAACTTTTCTCCAAGGAGATTCCATATGAAATCATTAAAAATTTTTATTTATTTGAAGGAATATTGAGAATTATGGCCATGATCCTGTGCTTTGTAAGTTGCCCTATTATTTTGCAAATTTGTTTGTAAAACTTCTCTTTTTTCTTAAGAGACTCCAATGATTCAATACTTATGCTATTACCATAAATGAATGCTAGATACAAGAGCAGCAATTATGGATATTTCTATACTTTTCCCAATTTAGGATAATATTCTGATGACATGATATAGTTTCAAACTGCAAAGCTTAAAATTCATGTACAGAAATAATAATAGAGGAATAATAAAATATATTACTTACCTTTCCGGAAACAATCTTTTCATAAATCTGAATTGGCTGGTCTGCAAAGAATGGGGGGTAGCCAGCTGCCATTTCATAGATTAGCACTCCTAACGCCCACCAATCCACTGCCTTATTGTAGCCCTGAAATTAAACCAACACCAGTGTCAATTATTACTTAAGTTACTCAGAAGAAAATGAAGTTATAGGTAATTTCAAAATGATCTGGAGGCGTATAAAAGTTTTTTTAAAAAAGCAGTTGCTGAGCAGCTATTCAGAATAGAATAAAAAATGTATCAGGTAAGATTTGAATTAAACGAAGTAGATAATTTTCAGATATTGGAATTGGATATTACAAAGATTATTAAATCTTCTTCCTAAAATCATTGATTATTACAGACAATGAAATAAATATCCTCTATTTCGCTGGGATAATTTAGTTGTTGCTGAACAAGAGGAAGGGAGTTGCACTAAATTACCTCTTAAGGCCCACTCAAGGTCAATAATCTTATGAATCAGGTTTCTTATAGCATACCTAGAAAGGTCAAAAGTTTTGAAACAAAGTAGTAAATATTGAACTTCATAGTAAATAGTGAAGTTGACTTCAAAATTCTCTACATTCTTGGAGTTAGGAGGGTGAATGTATTAGGGATAATCCTGTCCACTTTGCAGGATCTTGTGAAAGCTAAAAGTTAAATGCAGTATCCAATTGATGTAAATATTTAAGTTTACTTTTCTTTTGTTATCTACTGTTTTAATTCTCATGTCTAAAAGGTATTTGGGCAGAAGGCAAGAGAGCATGCCCAGGCTCCAAGGCCAAAAGCTGAGGGCCACAGCCCCCTCTGCCCAGAAACAGCAAGAGGGCATGTCTGGGGTCCTAGGCAAGGAGCTGTGGGCTGCAGCCTCCCCCTCCCAGAAGCAGGCAAGACAGCATGCCTGGAGTCCTAGGCAAGGAGCCAAGGGCAGTACCACCTGCCCCAAAACAGGCAAGAGAGCATGCTGAAAACATTACTTCCACATGGGTGGTCCACCACAGCCATGGCTTCCAAAACAAACAAACAAACAAACAAACAAAAAAAACCCGGCTCAACACCACAGCAACACCCACAGCCACTGTACAGGTGGCCCACTGGACACTTGACTGCACTGATACAAGGAAAGTCACCAGTAGAGACCAGGAAAAAAAGAGGACATCAAAGTCCTCTCCAGAGTAATAGAAGAAGCAACTGCTCTATCAGCTGATCAGACATCAACAGAGAGATACTAGAAATATGAAAACCCAAGAAAATATGACACCCCCAAAAGAAGACAATCATTATCAAATACCAGACCCTTTAGAGCAGGAAACCCTTGAAATGACTGAAAAGAAATACTGAGCAATGATCTTCAGGAAACTAAGATATGAGAAGACTCAATTAGATATCATAATGAAATGACAAAAAAAAGTCCAGGATATAGAGGAGGAAATTTACAAAGAGATTAATACCTTAAAAAAGAATGTAGCAGAACTCATGGAACTGAAAGATTCACTCAATGAAATAAAAAACACAACTGAGAGCTTAAGCAGCAAGCTAGAACAAGCAGACAGAAAATTTCTGATCTTGAAGGTATTCTTTTCAAAATAACCCAGTCAGACAAAAAAAGGAAAAAAGAATTTTAAAAAGTGAAGAAAATCTAGAAGAGCTATCAAACAACTTTAAGTGCACAAAAATTTGAATCATGGGTGTTCCAGAAGGGAAGAAGAAAGGAAAAGGCACAGAAAACCTATTCCAAAAAATAGTAATAGAAAACTTCCCAGGTATAGGGAAAGACAAGGACCTTTTGATCCAGGAGGCTCAAAGATCCCCAAACAGATTCAACTCAAACAGATCCTCTCCAAGACATATTATAGTCAAACTGGCAATGCTCAAATACAAAGAGAGAAGCTTAAAAGAAGCAACAGAAAAGCTTCAAGTCACCTATACAGTAGTCCCTATCAGACTAACAGCAGACTTCTCAACAGAAACTGTACAGGCCAGAAGAAAATGGGATGATATAAACAAAATACTCTAAAAGAAACCTGCCAGCCAAGAATACTATACTCAGCAAGGCTATCCTTCAGAAATGAGGGGAAAAGAGTGTATTTTCCAGACAGATAAAAGCTGCAGGAGTTCACCACCGCACAACCAGCCCTACAAGAAATCCTCAGGCAAATCCTGCATATGGCATCTGAAAAACGATAATCACTACCATGAGTACAAGAAAGAACAAAACCAACTGGTAGAAGAAAAATACAAATAAGTAAGAGAAAGAAAATAAATCTTACCACCACAAAAAGCCATAATGACAATGTAATAATGCCCCTACTTTACTTCTGATTTTAGTAATTTCAGCCTTCTCTCTTTTTTCTTCGTCAGTTTAGAAAAAAGTTTGTAAATTTTGTTGATCATTTTAAAGAATCATCTTCTGGTTTTGTTGATTTTCTCTATAGGTTTTTAATTCCCTATTTCATATATTTCTGTTGTAATCTTTGTTATTTCCTACTTATATTTGCTTTTAGTTTAGTTTGCTCTAATTTTTCTATTTTCTTAAGGTGGAAAATTTACATTACTGATTTGAGATTTTTCTTATTTTTAATATAGGTGTTTACAAGTATAAATTTTCCTCTAAGCACTGCATGAGACCTGCATCCTACAAATTTTGATATGTTGCACTTTGATATTTCTCTCAAAGTACTCTCTAATTTCCCTGTGATTTTTCTTTTTAAATTGTTTATTTAGGACAGTGTTGCTTAACTTCCATACGTTTGTGAGTTTTCTAAATTGCCTTCTGTTGTTGTGGTCAGAGAACATATTTAAAAAAAGGAAAAATTTAAACAACAACAGCAACTACAAAAAGTTCATAGAAAGAGTTCCATTATCTTTTGATTCTATTTTTCCATGAATTTTTTGAAGTGACCTTGTGTTTATATTGTTTTATTGATTTTTTTAATGCAATTTATGTTGTTAAACTTAGATATTTAATTTCTGTTCTTGAATTCTTTTTAAGTGGACTTGTTGATTTGCTTAGAAATTAATTTGCCTTTGAATTTTATTCATCTTCCTCTATTGAAGTTAATTTGATATGTGCATGCTTTTAGAAGACTTTAGAGAGCTATTTCAAATAATTATAAAGATTATAAAATGAAATATGTAAATTTTAATAAGTTGCATATCTCTAGTCTTTGTGAAATTTTGAAGCCCTACTTTCTACAGAATATTTTGCTATTTATCTGTTATTCAGTTTACATATTTGTTATTTAAACAAATAAATGTACATATCCTTAAAATAAATAAATAAATAAAAGATATTTGGGAAAGAAAACTAATTCATCAGGTTTTATGAGAAACATATTACATCAAAGAAAATAATACATATAAAAAGTGCTTTGCAAACCAAGTGTACAATTCAAGTTATGTTTAATTGGGTTTGGTTTTTTTTTTCCATATTAAGATCCAGAAGTATTTATAAGAAAATAAATAAGAATAACATGTTTATATTAACATGTTGTAGTGGATTGAATTGTGTCCCCCCAAAACTCCCTGAAGCTTGAACTGTGTCCCCCAAGTTTTATGTATTAGAAAGTTGGTCCCCACTGTGACTGTTAAGAGGGTAGGATATCCTATTATGGTAATTGAAAGGTGGAGCCTTGAAGAAGTGATTGGATAGTAGAACCCTGCAGTAGTGAGTGAATTAAAGATGGTGGTCAGGGGCGTGGTTCTGAGGCCTTTAAAAGAAGAGGAGTCTGTCTTTCTCTCTCTCTGCTCTCTTTGCTTCCACCATCTTACAACGTGAGACTCCTGGGTCATTGTCATCACCATCAGATGGACTTTGGGTTCCTAGCCTCAGAAATTGTAAGTAATAAATTTCATTTTCTTTATAAATCACCCAGTTCAGTGTACTTTGTTATAAGCAACACAAAACGGACTAATACAGAAAATTGGTAGAGAGAAGTGGGGTGTTGCTTATAACAAATATTTGAAAATGTGGATGTGGCTTTGGAACCGGGTGTTGAAGAGAGGCTGGAGTAATTTGAAGGAACAGGCTAGAAAAAGCCTAGATGCTGATGAAAGGTTAGAAGACAAGAAAATGAGGGAAAGTTTGGAATGTCTTAGAAACAGGTTACGTGGTGGCAAGCAGAATGCTGATAGAAATATGGACTGTAAAAACCATTCTAAGGAGGTCTCATATAGAAATCAGAAGGAGTTTATTGGAAAGTGGGGCAAAGATCACCCTTGCTGTGAACTGGCAAGGAACTTGGCTGTATTATGTCCATGCCTTAGGACTTGTGAACCAGAGTATTTAGTGGAAGAGATTTCTAAGCAGCAAAGCATTAAGGAAGCTGCATGGCTACTTGCAGCAGCCTACAGAGTTATGGTGGCAGCGGCATAACATAAAGCCAGAATTTAAAAAGGAAGCAGAGCATAAAGATTTGGAAAATTTGCAGCCTGGCCATGTGGTAGAGAAGCAGAGAGCACGCAATGGTGCAGCCCAGAGACCATTAGCTAAGAAGATTAGTACAAAGGTACGGGATTATCAAGAGAAGGGGAAAAAGGCCCTGAAGGCATTGCAGAAGCCTCTGGGGCCAACCCTTCCATTTCAGGCCCAAAGACTTAGGGAGACAGAATGGCCTTCGGGAACAGGCCTGAGGCACCACCCTCCACAGACTTACTGCTCAGGACCACCTTGGGAAGCTGCTGCCAGCACCAGCACCCCAGCTGCTTTGGCTGCTCCAGCTGTGGATAAATTGGCCCCAGGTGTGGCTGGATGTGCAGCTTTGGAAAATACAAGCTGGATGCCTCGGTGGCATCCATGTGGTGTTAGGTCTGCAGGCTTGCAGAATGCTAGAGCTGTGGAGGTTGGGAGCCTCCACCCCGATTTCAGAGGATGTACGGAAAAGTCTGGGGGCCCAGGAAAAGATCTGCCGCAGGGGTGGAATCACTGCAGACAACCTTTGCTAGAGCAATGCCGAGTGGAAATGTGGGGACAGAGCTGCAACAGAGAAACCCCATCAGTGCCATGCCTAGTGGAGCCGTGAGAGCACAACCGCTATGGAGACCCCAGACCTGTGGATCTAGCAGTGTGGAAGGACAGCCTGGGAGAGCTGAAGTGTGGCCTGTGACTAGGAAAGCCATAGGAGCGGAGCTGCCTGAAGACTTGGGGACTCAACCCCCACACCAGCATGCAGAGGACATTGAACATGGAGTCAAGGTACATGATTCACCAGCTTTGAGATTTAATGTCTGCCCTGCTGGGTTTTGGACTTGTTTGTGACCTGTTACCCCTTTCTTTTGGACTATTTCTCCCTTTTTGAACGGGAGTATGTACCTTATGTTTGTCCCACCATTGTCATCGTGGAAGTAGATAACTTGTATTGATTTTACAGATGGGGCTTTGAATTTTTGACTCTTGAGTTGTAACAAGTTAAGACTTTAGGGATGAAATGAACGTACTTGCATGTGAAAAGAACATGAGTTTTGGGGAGCCAGGGGCAGAATGTAGTGAATTGAATTGTGTCCCCCCAAAATCCCTGAAGCTTGAATTGTGTCCCCCAAGTTTTATATATTAGAAACTTGGCCCCCACTGTGACTATTAAGAGACTGGGAAATCCTATTATGGTAACTGAAAGGTAGAGCCTTGAAGAGGTGATTGGGTTGTAGGACCCTGAAGTAGTGAATGGATTAAAAATGGTGGCCAGGAACGTGGTTCTGAAGGCTTTAAAAGAAGAGGAGAGTCTGTTTTTCTCTCTCTCTCTGCTCCCACCATCTTACAATGTGAGACCCCTGGGTCACTGTCACGACCACCAGATAGACTTTGGACTTCCCAGCCTCAGAAACTGTAAGCAATAAATTTCATTTCTTTATAAATCACCCAGTTCAGCATACTTTGTTATAAGTAATAAAAACAGACTAATACACATTTTTATTTGAAGTTTGTTATCAACTATGATCAGTGTCAATGGGCACAAAAGAGTATGGAAGAAAAAACTGATCATGGAGAGTAATAAGCTGATATCTTCCCAGATCTTTTGTTCTGCCTTCAAATGTACCTTCTAATTACCATTACCATTCCCCACATTCCACCCTTTTGTCAAAATTCTAGCTTTACAAACTAGTTTCCAAATTACTACCTAAAATATAATACTACAATATAGAGATTTTCTTTTTCTCTTTTTTCCTGTTCTATATGCTTTTTTAAAGGGAGGGACTGGTATAACAGGAATAAAAGAAGTTGGCATGAAGTTTGATTTCTATTTTTTAAACTGGGTGTTAGTTTTATAATAAATATGCCAGATACAAGTTAATGCCCTAGGTATGGAGAATTAAAATACATAATAAGAAAAAAGTTAAACTATAGTAGAAAAATGAGCAAACTAATAATTTATACACACATATACAAAAATACCAAATGGCTATTAAGCATTTCAAAGAAAATCTAATAATCAAAGACATGAGAATTAAAATGTCATTTATTGCCTATTAAATTAGTAAATATTTTTTAAATGAGAATATTCAGTGCTGGAGAGAGTGTAGTGGAACAGGCACTCTCCTGTACTACTGGTAGGAGTGTAAACAGTACACTCTTTTTAGAAAGCAATTTGGCAATATGTATTCAGAGTCTTAAAAATGTTCATACCCTTTGACCCAATAGGTCCACTTCTGGAATACATCCTAAGGAAATAATGTGAAATACAGAAAAGGTTTTATGCACAAAAATGTTTATCATAATTATGAATAACAGCAAAAACAAAAACAAAAACCAAAAAAAAAAAAAAAGAAAAAAAAAGAAAACCTGAATACTCAACAACAGAAGAAGGGCTAAAATACTTTCCAGTACATTTGCAAGCAAGCCATTAGAATGATGTTTGTGTGCTTGTTATCATAGAAGTGAAAAAGTCAGACACAATACTATACATTCACTATGATCTCAACTATGATAACATGCATAGAAAAGTATATCAAAATGTGTTTAAAAAACAAAAGGCTGCCTCTGGGTGGATTACAGGTTTTACAGGTTTTTTGATTATTTCTTTATATTTTTTCTGTATTTTCCAAATTTTGAACAATCAACATATATTACACTTTTATAATATATACGAATTTGTGAAAATTTTAGAGCTTATTCTGTGGTCACATTATTAATTATACTTAAAGAAGAAATTTGTTAACAGCAATGATATTTAGATTATAAAAGGCTAGTTATATATGATTTAAATTATGAAAGATAATGAAAGAAAAGCTGAAAGAAATCTTTTATTTTATTCTAACACTTTTACAAGTTAGCCCAATTTTAATTATTCAATTTGTGAACCAGTAAGGCACTATCTTATCTCTTTCTCTTTCCTTGCTCCTATTTGTGCCCAGTAATTGCTAGTTTTTCCTTTCTAGTTTTCTCCACCAAGGGATGGCAGAGGAAAAGAAAAGAGAAGTTAACATCCTTTTAGATATGGTTATAGTCTCTCTCACCACAGTTCACTATTTGGAAAAGTAGAACTGGCTTTAATAAGACTAAAACTATTCCATTTCTGTAATACAGTAGTCCCACGTCATCCATGGTTTTGCTTTCCCCGGTTTCAGTTACCCAGGGTCAAACATGGTCCAAAAATATTAAATGGAAAATTCCAGAAATAAATAATTCATAAGTTTTAAAGTGCACACTGTTCTGATTCTGAGTAGTGTGATGAAATCTTGCACAGTCCTGCTCCATTCTGCCTGGGATGTGAATCATCCCTATGTCCAGCATATCCAAGCTGTATACACTACCCACCAGTTAATCACCTACTAGCCATCTGGGTTATCAGATCAACTATCACAGTATTGCAGTGCTTGTGTTCAAATAATCCTTATTTTACTTAATAATGGCCCCAAAGCAGAAGGGTAGTGATGCTGGTATATTGATATAATTTTTCTATGTTATTATTAGTTATTGTTTTATTCTCTTATGGTGCCTAATTTATAAATTAAACGTTATCATAGGTTGGGCCGGCCCGTGTCTCACTCGGGAGAGTGTGGTGCTGATAACACCAAGGCCCCGGGTTCGGATCCCATATAGGGATGGCCGGTTCGCTCACTGGCTGAGTGTGGTGCTGACAACACCAAGTCAAGGGTTAAGATCCCCTTACCGGTCATCTTTAAAAATAAATAAATAAAATAAATAAATAAATAAATAAATAAATAAATAAACAAACAAACGTTATCATAGGTATGTATGTGTAGGGAAAAACATAGTATATACATAGGGTTCAGTACTATCCATAGTTTTAGGCATCTACTGGGGATCTTGAAACATATCCTCCAAGGATAAGGAGATATACTGTATTCCTATTAAACTAAAATTAAAAAACAATTCTCACACATTCCTTTCATTTAAATGGTAAATTTGAAACAAAAGAAGAATTGACAATTAGTACATATTATCTCTAGATTTGCCTCTTGGTGTAATCCAGAGCAAGGTTTCCCTACCCTTTTGTTATTGGGAATAATAATAAAAAGACTATGTTTTTGGCTTTAAAACATAGATCTAGAGGTCAAGTTTATTCACAATATTTCTCTAAGATCCAGAGTTAAAACTGCAGAAGCTATGGGATTAATGGTAGACTCTAAATAACTATTCTTTAGTAATTATGCACAAATAAGACTTAAATTTATAACTTAGATCAAATAATGAACATAAAATTAGAATAAACTGTTTTTACAGACGTCCACAGTGATGCATGACTCATTCCTACTTCTTAAATATTGACATTATAAATATACCTTGCTGAGGATTATTTCTGGAGCCAAATACTCTGGAGTGCCACATAATGTCCAGGTTCTGCCTTTAACTCTTTTGGCAAATCCAAAGTCTGTGACCTATAAAAGAAAAAATATATATTTGTAAAAATTTATTGCTTCACAATAAATGTATTTATTATATGTAAATTGAAAGTTAAAACTTCAGGGTTAAAATTAAAACCATGAAAAAATGGAAAACGTTAAGTCAATGTAATTGAGACTAATTCATGACGGCCACTGTTTAATGAATGAAGGTTAAATAAAACAACCCAACTTGGAAACCCTTTCCCTTTTTTAAAACAAAGAAACAAATGAACAAAACAAAACAACAACAAAAACAGTTGTTAGTCATTATGAAAAGAACACACACCCAAGGAAAAAAAGTGAAAATAAAAGGTAAACATAAATAGTTTAATAAAAACGAAACAATGCTTAAGTCCAAAGTGTCATATGCCATCAATTACAACATCAGAAGTGTGAAAGCATCAACAGGAGAATCTATTGATAACTGTGTAGAAAGAGGTGTTCCAACTATATTAACAGTAGAAATGTAAAGAAAACATTGCCACCAGTCCAGTGTTGGAGCACAGGCTCCTACACAAGGAAATAATAATAGCTAAATTTGTGAGCACTCATTATTGCCTTAAAATGAAGATAATAAATAGGATTATCAGGATTAAAAGAGATAATACATGGAAAACACTTTGAATATGCCTGGCACTAAGTGCTCACAAGTTTAGCTATTATTATTTCCTTATGCAGGAGACTGCTCGGTTCATAACTATAGATTATGGGGGACATAAATAGATTCCATCCTTGATGGGATTTTTGCTTCTCCATAATAGTGATGGAACCATGAGTTCAACTTAAACTATCAGTATAAAGTAATAGTCTCCCTCAAAAAAATCCAATATTGATAGTTGGGGTTAAATATATACAACTTCTTGCCTAATCTTTTCTCAAATACATTATATATAATGTGTTCAAGTCATACCTGGATATAACCTTGATGGTCAATTAAGAGATTTTCAGGTTTTAGATCTCTGTAGATGAGGTCTAGAGAATGAAGGTACTCGAATGTTAGCACTATCTGAGCTGCATAGAACCGAGCATGGGGTTCACTGCAAAGAAACAAAACATTAATTTTCGGTAACTTGATTAACACATAATAATTAGTAGATTACATATAAAAATTAAAATGGGGTAGAGGTACTTTGGAAGTGAAAAGTATTTTTTCTTTTAAACGTATGTAAAAAATCTTGTTAGTTTCCAAATATTCAATAAATCTCTAAATTGTCATCAAATAATGCTTTGATACATTTAGGGGCAGCATGTATTGAAGAAAAATATAATCCTAAAATAGTCATCTTATTGTAAATTATTATTGGTCATGTTAGAAGATATTGATGTCTTTATAATTATGTCTGACCTTGAGAATGATTGAAAAGCAAATGTGCCAGTTGGATTGTCTGTCAGGGCCATTGCTATAGTTAATAGGCTACATCTACTTTCTCCACAAATTTCACGTGCTTAAAGAATTTCACTACATAGAGGCTCCAGCTGTGTTAATCTGCAGATTAATGCCATTTTACCCATTTTGTAATAGCTTCCATTACAAAAATGGCATGTGCTTATTATAGAAAAAATATCATAAAATATTGGTGAAGAATAAAGAACACCCATAATCCCATCCAAAAACCACATATACAATTTTGGCAAGTGAATTTCCAAACATTCCACTATGCATGTTACACAGACACATAGACATAGGTATAATCCATGTTTGTGTAAACAGGCACAGTTCTTGCATGTATAGATTAGGTCAACTGATAGGTCAGGATAATTTTGATGCCATAATCTGAGTAGCACTCCAAAAGGATGTACAAATTTTCTAATATGAGTTCCTAATTCATCTTCTAGCGTATTTATTGGATTCTGCTAATCTGCCTAATAAATTGCAATGACTTTCAGATTTGTGCCCTCAGTAAACAACCTTAATTGTGAATAGGATTTCTCTCAAGATGGCTGACATGAGTTTGATCTGGTAGCACTAGAAACAGAAATTCCAGAAAAAAGATTGCATGTGCTGCTCCTTTTGCTCGTCACTACATTTCCCAGGTCTTAGGGCTGATACACATCAGGTGCTTAGTAAATATTTGCTGAGTGAATTAATATCTAAAGAAAAATACTTTTTGCAGGGCAACATTTTATAATACGCTTCCAGTTTCAGCCCTAACCTAATACTGTAATAATCTACGTCATATGTCAAATGACAAGGAATAAGAGGGGAACATTCTAAGCAGAGATTGGGAGAATCCATCCTGGCTATTACAACATTTATCCTTAAATTTGGAAATGTTTAACCTGGGAGGTTCCCTTCTACTTTCTCCATGTATCTGTAAATATGAGGGTATTTCAAAAAGTTTGTAGAAAAGTAGAATTAAAAGAAATATGAATCTTTCCATGAACTTTTTGACATACC
Organism: Cynocephalus volans; assembly: GCF_027409185.1. NCBI lineage: Eukaryota > Metazoa > Chordata > Mammalia > Dermoptera > Cynocephalidae > Cynocephalus > Cynocephalus volans. The sequence goes on along the minus strand of NC_084467.1, from coordinate 73,596,410 downwards.
CTTTTATAAAATGCAGTCAGCACCTTATATGTATTTCCACACACTGGTGTTTGATTGGAAGGAGTACAGATATTACATAGATCTATAATCAAATTGTTGAAAGGTGAAAGCAAAATATTCTAAATGCATTTGCTTTCCACTCCTTTGGGTATATAACCAGTAGTGGGATTGCTGGATTGTATGGTAGTTCTATCCGCAGTTGTTTTAGAAACCTCCATACTGTTTTCCACAATGGCTGTACTAATTTACAGTCCCACCAACAGTATTATTGGTTATTTCTACTCATATTTAAGAGAATGCAGGAAGACAGTAGGAAGGTTTAATGCTGTAGTAGCTTTAAGCCTAGACAACTATTTAAGTAGAGAATCACAATGACCGTTGATTTTGAGTAAAGCCATGCTAAACAATAACTCATATTCTTGTTGCCTCAAAGTTTCTAAGACAGAGTTAGCAATCTTTCAAGTATATATGTAGCATGTGTGAAAGGTTAGAAAAGAGAGTGTCTCAGTGTGAATTATTTCAACCAACTTGCTTTCGTCTTATTACCAAGTCAAGAATTAAAGATATAATTCTTTGGGGAGTTTCAAAGAAAAGAAGTTAGTAATTACAGAAAATGGACAAAATATTTTTTGAAGATAGGTTTAGGTGTGGTACTTCAGTGTAAAACTTTGAATAATCATATGGCAACATGAGGATTCTAGGACTGCTTGGACAAGGGATAGTAGGAGAGATGAGATAATAAGAGGTGAAAGAAAATTACTAAAGATAAACCAAAGCTGCTTTGCATTAGCACAGTGCCTATATGTATTAAGTAAATAAATATATTTTGGCTTAGGCCCCAGGTAACTAAAATAACTCTAATATTTGCCCATTACTAGATATCACCTCGTGATAATCTGAGTCTACAATCATCTTTCAAATTACCATCATCAGTCGTGTTTGAGCTCATACTCATAATGTTTTAATTATGCCAAATGCATAATATACTGAATGAAGCTGAAACTGTTTTGGTTTAGTTTTATTCTATTTGTAACTATCAATGAAAAGTAGTAGCTTACAAACTATTACACAAAGGTAAAACTATCAGAATCTATAATCTACTTTAACAACTGAGATCTTATTAGTAATAACCTAATGATAGGGTAGAAACTCCTCTTAAATTATGTACATATTTTGAAAACTCAACTTTACAACAACTTTAAGGAGAATTGTTTGTAAATAGTGATCTTTTATAATCTCATCACCATGAAACCATTATCATTTCTCTCTATATATTCCTTTTTTATCTTCAACCTTATGTGAACATCTGTCTCAGAGTTGTATTATTAATATTTGTTCAATAAATATTGGTATTTAAAAATTCAATTAATGTTTGCATTTTCTGGAAACTCTTCAAATAATGGTACCTCCCACTATCTACCAATGGTAGAATATTTAAATTGGCTTCACAGTGCATTTATTTGAATTTTAAAACTCATGTATGTTGTGGTCTCTTATTAATGTGTCCACCTAATGCTTCATATAGTTAAAATATCAGTTAATTAAATGAAAATTTCTGCCATTAGCATTAACTTAAAAATTTGTCTTAAAACAACATGAGCATATAAAGATTTGAGGAGGGGAAAAGCATTAGTTACCTGAACCTTCCAATTCTTCTTAGATGTGAAAACATTTCACCCCCAGGGACATATTCCATAACCATGTATAAATTAGAATTATCCTATGAATGAATAAAAAGGAAATAAATTTAAATTATGAAACCTAGGTTAAAAAAAATATTTTAAGATTACAACATGTTCAATTAGAAAAAAACAAATTTAAAATTCATCTGACAGACTAACGACATTGAGAAATACAGAATAAATGGAAATGCTTTAGCTTTTCTATAATGGGCAGTTTTTTTTTTTTTCCTCTCCTGGTATTCTTGCTAAATTAGTCCAGGATTTCACCTATTCCTGCTCTTGCAGGGAACATTTAACTCTTGAATAATTAAACACTGAGGTAATGGCATAATGCTACAGTGTATGCAAAAAAATAACAAAAGTTAAAAAAGAATTTGAAGTTAATAAGAATATTTACATTTTATGTATGAGAGATTAATGGTTTTAATATCTTAAATACATAGGTCTTCAATTGACTTAAGAATAACTGGGGAAAAAGGTTAAAATATTTCATATAATTCACCATTGCAGAGAGATGCCAAGTATTACTTCAAAAAGGTGAAAAGCTGCCAATTTAAAGAATAAATCTTGTGCAACTTTATCAGACACTTGAACAGTGGAGCAAAGACTTCTGCCTTGTGTAAGTGAAAAGACTAGAACACAAATTACTAAGTAAAAGAAGATGGTAGGAACCTGGCAGAAAGTGTTTAAGAGAAATAGGTGTATTGGTTGTATATACTTGCATGAGTTTAAGAATTGCTTAATAAGATATCACAGTGGTTTCTGATAAGTTGAAATATTTGATTTTGTCATACCATCTCATGAACAATTACATATATACCCTTGAACAATTTCCCCAGGAAAAACCAAAACCTTTTCAAATGTTACCTAAGTTAATAAGCTCAATAGGATTCAACAGCATAAAATTAAATGCTTATTTCTTTTTGCTTATTCATATTCACCAGATTTATCATCTGGTTTAGAATCTTATGATAGCTTCATATTTTAAAGAGTATATCAGGTTAAAATATCTTATTTAGATATTACTAAAATTTACCTTAAAGGAGTACTCCAGACGAACAAGAAAAGGAAAATTCACTGCCTGTAATATTCTTTTCTCATTCAAAGTATGCTCTATTTGCTTCAGTTTAACAACCTGTAATTTATAGATAAATATATCTTAATGTAATAAAGCAAAATAAAACAGTTACTATCATTTTAAAAGAATAAAATGTTTTTCACCTGATAATGAACTTGGATAAACAAAATTGTTAGACTATGATAAGAAAGATAATAATAATTACCAATTAAGCTTTCAGATTCAAATGAAAAACCTAATAGAGGATTTGAAATTTGGTCTTAAGAAGGTCAACAATAATTTTAGTTAAGGAGCCTGAACTAAGTGGAATAAAAAATAGGCCCATAAAAAATTACTTTAAAAACTAGTATGTTAAAATATTAGCCACTAATGACTAAAGGAGCTGGCCCAAATCACTGCAGTAAGTAGGTACTGATTTTAAATACTTTAGAAGATCAGTAAGGAAACTAAAGATTAAGGAAAAGTCAATAATTGAAAAATAGTGGGTAAAAATGAACAGTCTGTTCATTTCATAACACCTGAATGAAGTACAATTCTAAAAATTCAGTTTTCACAGCCACAGAAGAGGACACACAAAATATTGGCAAAAGACTTCTTTTTTTATATAAGAAATAGGTCATTTAGGATTAATCAAGCTTCATCTGGATTATCTACTCAATAGAAGGGGAAAGGAATTGATCTTGACTTCATGAAGACTGATTCTATTCCATGTGTGATTCTATTTTGAATTTAAGAAAAGGTGACCTTAGGGGGACATAAATAATTGCCTCGTATATGTGCAAATCATTAGAAGGTGGCATTCTTTCTTCTTGGAGGCTTACTGCCAGTGTGGTGATAATCGCAGAAGTCAAGAAGTTAAGCATGAATAAGAAAAGTAATTAAAGACACTGCCAGTTATTGGTATATAAAATTAGGAGTATACCAACAGTATTGAGCAATGAATAATTGACTAGGAGTCAGAAGATCTGTATTCTAATCTAGGCCTTCTATTTAACCAGTTTTGTTACTTTGCAGATGTTATTTTAACTCTTTGGACCTCAGTTTTTTCACTTGTAATATGAAGTGGTTGGGTTACTACTGTCCACATTTTAACTAGTTACAGAACCAATTAGTCCATAATTATTACAATAAATTCTATAACATTAGCTGGAGAATTACCTTTGTTTTGTGTTTACTTTTATATATTATGATGTAGCAGGTTTTTAATTAGGCATAAACAATGTGTTAGCTTGTAAAATAAGTAATGAAAACTACAACAGAGAGGCTTTCTGTATTATAGTCCTAAGCCAATTATGTGTGTGTGAGACATAATACAAAACAGAAATAAATTCAAGACATATGAACTGGCAAAGCAAATAAATTAACCTAAATAATTAACTAAAAAGCTGTTTTTTAAAAATTAACTAATTAAAATAGAATTGACTTTTAAATGTGCATATCTACTATATACAGTATAATAATAATAGGTGTTACAGAGATAAGGACAAGAAAGTATCTAACTTCATGCTGCATAAAATCTATTTGAAAGTACGATGCATGAATATGTGAATAGCAATATATGAATAATTGCCAAATGAAAGTTATAATGTCTCAAGTGTTCAGAGGAGAAAATGTTTACTTGAAGCTTAGTACATAATCTTTCTAAGTCCCAGATTCTTCTCTGTAAAATGCTGATAATGATACCTACTTTAAAAGTGGCTATGTGGCAATGCATGTCAAGTGTTTAACATAGTGCATGGCACATAGTAAAAGCTCAATAAATGGCATTCGTTATTATAATCTGTTTAAAAAGTCAAGAGTTCAGCTGGGTCTTAAAAGATGGATAGATAACAAAGGTTAGGGAAAGATAGGGGAGAAATTTCAGTCAGGGTTGATATCCAGAACCAATACCTGAAAGACGAAAATATACAGAAGTAAGTCTGAGTAGTAGTTCCATTTGGTTGTAGTTTAGGATAGTGTTTCTCAAAATTTGGTGATAAAGTATTCCTAAATGGCAGAGGAAAATTAAAAAGTATCCCTGGGGATGTAGTCCATGTTTTACTTTCAAAATTCGTAGATTTAAAAGCATTTACAAATGGCTTGTTTCTTACCAGCCGATTGATTTTTTAGCCAAACACCTGAGGAGTTATCGGTAAAGGAAGATAGACCGTACGTCATCCCTACCTCACCCAGAACAGCACTATATATTCCTGTGACCTCAGGTTTCAAGTCAGAGAAGTAAAGCATAGAGGACACGTAGGGAATAGTATAAGATAAAATACTACAATGGAGTTTGGAAGAAAATTATGAAGGGTTTGAAAGCATGCTGTGAGTTCTGACTTTAGTAAATAAATATCATAAAGCTTTTTAAGTGGGTGAAGGAAATGATATGATATAGTAAGAATTTTGTTGGCAGTAAAGAGGATGAATTAGTAGAAGAGGAGAAGTCTGAGGTTGTGGAAATTAAGATGTTATTGTGAAAGACCAGTTGTCTTTAATGAAGGATCAAACTAGGGGGTGGTAGGAAGGATCTCAGAGATAACAACTACATTTTAAAGGAAAAATTAACAAGGAGTAAAGGCATAGAAATCAGACAAATCTAGATCAAATTCTTAGTTCATCTTACTAGCTGTTTTACTTTGGAAAAATTACTTGAATAGAGAGGTTATTGGCTTAAAAGGGAGATTAATATCACACAGTTGTGAAGATTCACTGATTCAGTTGTACCTCGGTATCCATGGGGATTGGTTCCAGGAACCCTGTGGATATCAAAATCCATAGATGCTCAAGTCCCTTATATAAAATGGTATAGTATTTGCATATAACCTATGCACATCCTCCCATATGTTGTAAATCATCTCTAGATTACTTAGAATACCTAATGCAATGAAACACTATGTAAATAGTTGTTATACTGTATTGTTTAGGGAATAATGGCAAGAAAAAAACCTCTGTACATGTTTAGTGCAGACACAACCATCCACTTTTTTTCAAATATTTTTGAGCCACAGTTGGTTGAATCCACAGATGCAGAACCCAAGTACACAGAGGACCAGCTGTAGAGTAGTTCCCACCTATCTGCTGTATTACTTTCTATGGTTTCAGTTACCTGTGGCCAACCATTGTCCAAAAATATTAAATGTAAAATTCCAGAAGTAAACAATTTATAAGTTTTAAATTGCATGCAGATTCTGAGTAGCATGATAAAATCTCATGCCATCCTGCTCTGTTCTGTTTGGGATGTGAATCATTCCTTTGTCTAGCATATCCACACTGTATATGCTATCTGCCCTATAAAATGTAATTATATAGGAAAAAACATACCGTACATAGGGCTAGTGCTAGCTGCATCTTCAGGCATCCACTGGGAGGCTTGGAATATATCCTCTGTGGATAAGGAGGGACTACTGTATATAAAGTGCTTAGCTATGCTTGACACACAACATGGAGTAAAGAAATGTGATTTCCTTAATTTTTGCACACTGGTTTTCTTCCTCTCATCCCATACACCCTAAGATGGGAGAAGTCAAACAGATTTAACTGAAAGATTTGTGATTTTATTAAGAGAGAAGAATGTTTTTATGGAATGTTATTTTGTTACTTATCTTGTAGCAAGAGGTAGAGGATAAACAAGAAGGCAGCTAAATTATTGTGGGTTGGAGAATTAATAGGAAGTGAGTTAGTGGTGGATAGAGTGATTAAACTATTTTTTCAAGAAGCATGGTTAGAAAAGATATGCATGTGAATGAGGGCAGTAGACAAAAATGCACAATTAAATATGTGTATGGGTATATTTAACTTTCAAGAGATTTAATCCATTACCCCCTTTCATGTTAGAGGGTAGTTTTGTTCTAATTACAGTAGAGGTTGGGGGCACATGGTAGGCATACCTGGGGACCTCAGGAGCTGCTGCAGCAGCCCCTGCCACTGCCAAAGACATTGTTTCCATGTGTGTGGTCTGCCACTCCCACTGCCACAGCCACTGTTGCCTCAAGGTCAGCTCACTGCCACAGCAGCAGCCACAGCCACCATGAAGGTGGCACACTGACCACTCCACTCCATTGACACAAGGAGAGTCACCAGCAGAGCCCAGGGAAAGAGGTGAGTGAGTGCAGACATGTGACCCAGTGGTCCAACCCACAGAAGGAATTATGCTGCCTCATGCAGTAGCGATCCTAGCAGGGAGGTACGTGTGCAGCCCTCACGACTGCCTTGATTCGGGAAGAGATACATGCAGAACCACCTGGGGAAGGCAGAAATCCAGGATACCCAAATAGAATAAGAAAGAAAATTCCCAATCACCACCAACCCTTAGCCCAACTGGTAGAAGCAAGGCTCTACCCAGGAGGAGCCTCTGCCTGTAGGGAAGAGGAAAGGGAAACCCCAGCGAGGGTCATCCTTTCAAACTGAGGACCTCTAATACACCCGAGTGCATGCATTAAGGTCATGGGACACTAGCTGGGGTGCCATCAAGCCTGCCCCAGGATACTCACTCCAGCCACAGAGTGACAAGGCACCCAGATGCTTCTCTCAAGAACTTGAGAGCTCACCCATGTCCTCAATGAACCAATACAGTGTCACTAACCTCAGCAAGGAATCACTAAGTGCTCCAGTGCCTAGGCCACAGAGACAATCACACCTAACTCCGATACTGAATATGGTTGATGTACCCACAAGGAGGCTACACTACTGTATCTACCCAGAACCAGTACTAAAACAACATGGATGAACTTAGAGAAAGTTATGTTGAATGAAATAAGCCAGCACAGAAAGAGAAATAGTGCATGTCCTCACTCATAAGTGGGAGCTAAAAAAAATAAAATAAAATAAAATAATAAATAAATAAATAAATAAATAAATAAATTTTTAAAAAGAAAGACACAACAATCAGAATAATTCGTTAAACTTTCCAAAGGAGAAAATTAGAACTGAGACTACAAGAGGTGGGAAAGGAGGAGGGAGGTGGGTTAGCAAGTAATTGGTAAAAGGCCCCCAAAATTAATTACATTGTATAGTGTTGAATACTCTAATTATACTGATTAGAGCATCACATATTGCACGCAGGTATGTATATTGGATGCTGTACCTCACAGATATGTACAATCAATTATGTTTCAAAAAATAGAAAATAAAAAAATAAAGTAGAGGTTAGACTGAAATCTCAGACCAGCCTAATGCTACGCTGTCCAATATGGTAGGTTCTAGCCACATGCGATTATTTAACGGTTGAAGTGTGGTTGGCCCAAATTGAGATGTACTCTAAGTATAAAATACATATCAGATTTTGAAGACTTAGTATTAAAAAAAAGTAAAATATTTCAATAATCTTATATAAATTGTGTTGAAATAAAAATTTGAATATATTGGGCTATTAAATAAAATATATTAGTAAAATTAATTTCAACTATTCTTTTTCTTTTTTAAAAATTAAAATTACATATATGGCTCACATTATATTTATATTGAACTGCATTGGTCTAGACACTACCTGTAACCATGACTACTACTAGCTCAGTACTGTTTCCTCCACATTTTCCTACATACGTCGCAATAAGCCAAAAAGTTATTCTTGGAAACATAACATCTCTAAGATAACACATCAAGATTTGCTATTTTTTCCTTCCCTTAATTGTGAGTTTTTACTAGGAAAATAGGAGCTTAATATATTAAAGCATGAATAATTCAGACATCCTGATGCATTAGGTACACCTAATTGTTACTTAAAAATTGTTTATTGCATGTAAGTTTAAAAATTTTCCCCGCTTTGGCTGACATTTAAATTAACCAAACCCAATTATGTTAAATAAGAGGGCTCCTACTGTAAATTAAAATGCAATAAAATAAAATTGTTAATTTTGTTTCATCAATCTAAGGATTAAGTCTTCGGTCCCTGCAGTTTTTCCACAAGGCAGGATGTGGTAGAGATGCTTGTTCTTTACATGTTCAATTCAATATTTTGTTTGTAAACATACACCTATGTATTACATGTAAATAATTATTAAAACAATAATGTGCCACCATATACTAAAAGTATTAACTATACATCATATAGTCACAATAATTGAGAATAAAAATTAAATGCAATAATAAAATTATTTGAAGGAGTCCATGGTAAGTCATTATACTGCATTTGTTTAATAGTCTACGTGATAAAACTGGAGTTTTCCCTGCAGGTAAACAACAATGAACACACTAACCTTCTGCTTATCTAAGATCTTCATGGCATAATACTGTTCAGTGGCTTTATGTTTCACCAACATGACTCTTCCAAATGAACCTGTTCCAAGGGTTTTTTTCCTTTCAAAATCCTCGAGCCCAGCATTATTCTACATGTGCATGAAAAAATAAAATTAACTTTAAAATTAGAAATTCTCATTAGAAGACTATAATTAATCCTTGCTTTAGTAATATATAACCAGATTGAATAATTTAATTTGTAACTACCCATTTAAAAACAATATAAAAAAACTACTGAGATTCCAGGTTATTGGTTGTATTTTGCCCTTTGAATAAGAAAGGATCTAGTATCTGAGATGATTATACTGCAAAACAGAGCATAATACTACTAGGAGAAAATAAGTGCCTCAGCTGAAATATTAAAGGTACAATATGCATTCCTAGTTCTGGACTTCTAATAAATTAATTCCATATTTTAATCATTATAAACTGACCAGAAGTATACTGGCATAGAGTCATGTAAGCCATATAATCTTAGTGCACTTGCAAATAATTATAATGAGCTCAGGGATCACAGTTCATTTCATGAGTACCTCTGAAGAAATGTAAATGTCTTACTTCATTTCTGTCTTTATATAAGCTTATAGAAGAACTAGATAATAGCAGCATGAGAGATCCTAGTAGCTTTTTCTGTCTCATGTTATAATAACCCAGTTTTACCTAAAACAGTAACAATAGGAAAGAAGAGTTCCTCATTCCACAAAGAACCAAAAGCCAGAGTTCCAGAACAATAATCAGACTCTTTTTTCTTCTTGAATAGATGTTTTGTTACAAGCAAACATCTTTGGCTTTGACTACAGCATAGAAGCAAAGAATCGGAGGCATCAATCTATTGAATTTGTTGCTGCCACAACAAAATGAAAATTACTAAAAACAAATTATGTGCTAAACAGCAACAAGTAGCAATTGCTGATCCATTTGTTTAATAGGTTCTCATTACAAAGATCTCCATAAAATATAGAAAAAAATATTTCAAAGGCCCAGTCTGTAGGGTGTTTAGCTTGATAAAAATGTGATGCAATATGATTTTTGGGTAAGTGAGGAATCTGAATAACTACTGGAGTTCACTGTAGTTGGATTTGATCTCTACTGCAAATCAAATGTCACCTTTTGAAACACTTCATAGCTTCTTGCTGGATCATTACAGAGAGCAAGCAAATCTAAGTTTTACTTATAAAACTTGTTTTTATCATATTTTAATTTCATACTTCCAATAATTTTAAATTGCCATGAGATCTTTATCAATGCAGAAAAAGAGCCCTTATAATTCCAATGGAATTAATTTTATGTATTAATATTTACATTTTGGTTTTATTAACATAGATGGAAATGTTTAATATAGTCCCAATCAAATAATGGAAACAAACTTCATTAATGGACAACAGATCATCTCTTTTTGCTAGTCAATTCTTTTCTTTGTATAATAAAAAATATGCCATCTTCCTCACCTCTCTTAATGTTTCATGTTATCCAATGTGTAACATTTTGTAATTACAATGTCTAATTTCTGTGACTTATGTTTTAAATTGTAGGTCATGCTGTATATCTTGGTAATAATGGCATCTTCATAAAACATTTGTTTAGAATTATTTAGTAAAAAATACTTAAAATCTTTTTTGTGCTAGGAAAAAAAGACTTCCAGAATTGAATTTACAATTAATGTTCACTAATTATTTCCAACTCCAAAAAGATTTTTTTGGAAAGTACAGATGGATCTTTTTAAATACAGTTTTTAGATCATAGTTAAGATCTAAAGTACTTAAATTATATAGAAATTACCCCGTCAAAATACTGATGAAAGGATCCATTTGTACTTGATATGTTGCCAAAAGTCAGGTACTTATGATTAAGAATTTGAAATTGCACAATAGGACTCTTCATAATAGGCATAATTTTAAATTAATATTAGAAAATATCAAGAATTTATATCAACTTGGTATTAGTATCAAAATTTATAGTCAGGTATTATATTGGAAATTAGTTCCTTCTCCAGTTTATGTATACATAAAATTAATTATTATTAATTAACAAAACATAACATTATGCTAAAATTCCCATTTTAAGCTTTTGTTTACTAATGCCAGTTGAAAATTAAAATTCTCAAGTAGTAAATTATTTAGGGAAGAATCATGATTTTACTTAACATGGGATTTTTAAATTGTAGAAAAAATTAAGTATTTCCTTACCGGAGGAGGATTCTCCCATTTTTTCAGAAAGTCTTCTTTGGCTTTGGCTAGAAACTCTTTCACTGAAAATACATATAAAAACAAATTTTGTCTTGTAAGAAAATTTACATTAAATATGAGAATATATTACACATATTTTATATTATATATAAATATTCTTGCTTTTAAAAAAGACTCATGTCAACTATTGCTGTAATAAGATGTATATTAACCACCATAATATACTAGAAAGCTATTTAGTGTCTCCACACAAGAAGCAATACTTTATCAAATTTCTAAGAACCTCTAACATTGTTCTATATGGAGATCACTTTGATAACTTCAAATCTAATAACAAAAATATTGTTCCTGAAAACATACCTGAAAGTAATGTAAAAAAGTTGGAAATCAATCTAGGACAAAATAGTGATTGTAAATAAGCCAACAGTGATATTAACAGAGGCTTTAAACACAAGAACTAAAAACATCCAGAGAACATGAACCTGTTGATTTGTGGAGTTTTAAAAATAATTCATTTTGATAAAGGGCTGTTTTCAGGAAAAAGGATTCATGTCATTAGATTTGTGTCCTCTCTACTAACGTTAGAGAGAAAAGGAAAAACCACAGACTAACACATAAAGACTAACACATAAAGAATACCCACAAAGACTTAAAAACAAAACAGAACAAAATATTACCAATAAAAAATCCACAGCTTAAAAATATCGTTCTAAATTTGGAACAAAGACTAAATGTCTGAATGCCTAATTCAAAATGTACCCGAAAGTAAAGCAATTCAAAACCAGGTGTTTATATATTAATCAATAATAGCCACATTATTTTATAGAGCTGTGGTTTGAAGTTTTAAATTTGTTAATTAAATGAATCATTTAAAAGTATTCCCCCTTTTCATTGTCTTCCCACAAAGTTATTAACAATGACTTCTGTTTACAAAATCTTAAGGTATTAAAAAACAAATAATAGGAAAAAATTTCAAAGAGATAAAGTGGCATTACTAAAAATGTATTCTTGTTCTTATAGTTAGGTATGAGAATACAACCTGACTACATAAGAAGTAATTATTTTAGTTTTTCTTTTTGTTCAGAAAGTTTTCACTATTTCTCTATTTGAATCTATAATTAAAGAAAAAAATGACCAATAAAATACGATTTAAATAATGTTGTAATAGTAAAAAGTGAACTTGGAGTGGCACAATGGCAATTATTTCAGAAATACAGAGAGTGATGACGATCATGATGAAAAGACAGAATTAAAAATGGAAGTGAGGGGCTCACAAATTCTTTAAGATCGCTAATGATATAGTCGTATTTAAGTGAGGTATTTTAAGATACACATAGTTATTTCCTCCTTTTTCCTCAATGTAGTACCTTTGGCAAAACACTGTTATTAACCAAAAAGGCTGATGGTATTTTAAATGTTTTGAGATTTCAAAAAGATGATGACAGGCATCAAACACAGATATAAGTTTTTAAGTAAAACTAGAGTATGAATTTCTGAAGATATTATTTTACTACTTTTTATAAATTGTCATTAGTATTTTGCTGTAAAATACTCTCAAAAACCCTTTTAAAAAATCTTAGGAAAATAATTTTTTAAATTAGAATCTTTCCATTGTTTGGAAATCTTATGCATCAAAACAATGAATCAAATAATTGTACCCAATAATCCAAATATTATCTAATTCCTCCTGGTGGAAAATTCTTACTTTTTTTTTTTTTTTTTGATTTTAGGATGGTTTAAGTCATCCTGCGTCTTAAAGTTATTGTACTAATTACAACTGAAAAAGAGTGGTTTTATATTTTTGCATGGAGCAGACATATATATCTTGGAAAGAAGGCTATAAAATAAATTAAAAATATAATTTACTGAAAAGTGCAACTGTGGCTTTTAAGAAACCACTTGTGATTCCCAAAATATACCTTTAATTTCTTCTGAAAATAGTTTTAGTTATATTTTATTTATAGATAACTTGCATATCAAGTTGTGGTATAAATTCTCCAGATGCCTGCATTAGGATAAGTAATTTAGAGACAAGGAAGAGATAATCAGAGAATGCAAAAAACATCCCTAACATCCGGTTTCAGATTCTCCTGTCACTTTATGCTATGTGGATTTGGAATTAAGAAAAAAGTTAACTGGTCAAAGGAAGGACTAGCAGTATTTGCCAAAGATGGTAAGTTGGAAAAAAAAATTCCTTTTCCTTGCTTGGTAATGAGCTAAAAGAAAAGTTTCAAGTACTATGTAATTTTATTCACTAACAGATATTCAGAAAAATTTTTGAAATATTCTCTGTACTCATCAATATTTTGAATTTACTGTCAAGTAATAATATAGAAAGTAAGTAACAATTCTCATAAAGGTCTTATGTACAAATTATCAAAAATGGGTATTAATCAAAGATATTAAATTTTGTGAATTATTTCAATATGTAAAGGGATTTCCTTTTAGAGTAAGGTTGAGCATAAATTATAATGTTATTAAACAGTTCCATGAAGAAAACTCTGCCTCTGAAACATTTTCTGTCATATAAAAATATGTACACACATGAAATCTCTAGTTTATGTGTGCACTATTTAGATTTGAAGGTATGTTTTAACTTTTTAAAAATATGTTAACCAAAATATACCTTTTATAAGTATAAATAACAAAATGAAATTACCAAAATAAAATACTTCAAAATAAACTGGATTATGAAGAACGCTAAAACAATAGGCAATCCAGAACCACACATATTTGCTTTGAGTTTTATTATTTTTAGACAGTGGTGGATTTAACTTCTTAATGCTTTTCCCTGGTTATTTAAAAAATTTATATCCACTGACAAAAGGTATTGGCAGCTAATTAATAAATCAAGAGGTGGAAGAGACAGCCAGATTCAAACATTGCACCACATTCAATCCAGATTTCCCATAAAGCATATACTTTGAAGTTTTCAATTTTTTAGTTTTACTGTTGTGTCGTAATGTATGAGTCATATCTATATTTTACCATTTAAACCATTATGATATCCTGAAACAGCCAAAGATTTTAGAGCTTGGCACATGTGAGTTAGAATATTAGCTCTAATATTGCTTAGCTGTGTGATCATGGGTACCTATCTCCAAAGCACCTAACAGTGATTAATAACTTTCCTTAAGAAAAAATACCTAAAAAGGCTTTTTTTGCAAATATATTTTGTTCTGTCTCAGTCAATAATGGAGCAAACTAGGTATTACAAAAATGAGAAGGACAGACCAAAAATTAACTCAACTTCTTCCCAGGAGCATACTTTTCACTTTTATTTATTTTCCAAATAAATTTCTCTTCAGTTTGTATCATTTAAAGAGTCTATCACATTGCATTCTAAAGGAAAAGAGCATACCAAAGGAATCTATATGTTCACCCAAGGTTTGTTTGCAGAAACATTCACCAACATTCACGAGATAAAGAAAGAAAAAAGAGAGATAATTTTATTCATTTCTACAAATTCATAAAAACACAATTTCATTCTTATTCCCTCCAAATATTTTTTCATGTATTTATACACAGGATATAATTTGAAAATCAGATTACAAAGTTCATATTACACATTTTAGCCATCTAAACATTGACTAAAAATTTCAAATATGGCATAACTTTAATCCATATACTTCAAATAATTCTACAATGAATAAGAATGTTTCACTAATAACATTTAGTAAATTTATTTATTAGGCATTTTTGGGAGCTCTGTTGGATATAGTAGGTTACTGGTTATCACAAAAAGAGCATGTTGTTAGTTTTAATATGCCATTTTCCAATTCTGAAAAGAGGTTATCACTCATATTTTGTAAGAAGAGTTTATAAATCTATTTTAACTTAAAAATCGATTGTAACTGCCTTTGATGCTGAGTTCTCCAGTCTCCTTGTAATGAGATAAAGTTCACCTCCCTTTTACAGTAAAAGCTCAACTCTATTTAACTTTTATTCAACTTATGTCAGAAAAATAGGAAACAAAAAAATAGAACAAAATAGAAGAAAACTTCCTAGGGTAAATACCCAATTAAAATATTAGCTATTTTGTTTAAAATTTACAACAGTATACTTAAAAAAACAAACAAAGACTCATTAACCTGGGTTATCTAATTTAAGTGGTGTGTATTAATGTGTCTTCTGCTACCCTGTACAACTTCCACTGCTTCATGGTGCTGTATTTATTGTTTGTCAAATATCACACAAGAAACCAATATAAATCAATCTGTAGATAAAACCCAACATAAAAATAAACCATTTACTTCATCAACTCAAATATTTCATTAACTCAATATTCTTAATAAAAATATAACTTTATGGGGGCCAACCCGTGGCTCACTCGGGAGAGTGTGGTGCTGATAACACCAAGGCCCCGGGTTCGGATCCCATATAGGGATGGCCGGTTCGCTCACTGGCTGAGCGTGGTGCTGACAACACCAAGTCAAGGGTTAAGATCCCCTTACCGGTCATCTTTTTAAAAAAAAAAAAAAAAAAAAAAAAAATATATATATATATATATATATATATATATAACTTTATGAAGAGAATTAAGAAACTTACAAGGAACTGAATAAAAAGTCTTAAAGGTAACATTTGTTTTATTAAAAAGTAGTTGCCTACCAGATATATCTGAAGAGGAGCAAGCTTGTGTTCAAAAAATAAATTAAACAATGATTAAATTTTACTCATAAAAATAACATATTATCATGAAGTCACCTATGAAAATTTCCCCACAATGTTATATACAGAAATAAAATGTTAATGTAAGAAACTCAATTGACTGCATGTATTCAAATAAGTTATTTAAAAATTAAACGGTAAGGAAATAAAATCAGTAACTATTGTTTAGTAACCAAAATCAATAACATTCTAATTTTCCTTAAAACAATAAGTAACAAAAACTTTAAGTCCTCATAACAGGGCTAGTAATATTAAGAAGATGATATTGAAATACATGTCCTGTAACTACTGCAATACCATCTCTGGATTTCTGTTATTCAGTCAAGATCTACTGTAGGGAAGACACTATAAATTACTACACCTTGTTTATTTCTTTCTGAGAGACATCAGTGTCTTTCAGGCATTCCACTTCCTTGGTGCTGGTTTAACAATCACCACTTAGTGAGGTCAGATACTAAGCTAGACTCTGAGTACTACAAAGAACAAACATATCTCCACTGTTAAAGAGATGAGAAGCTAAAGAGGAAATAGCTTAATCATTATAATAGAATGGACTAGGACTACAACGAAGGCAATTATAAGGTGCTACAAGAGCTTGAAAGAGGAAATTCTTAGATAGTAAGGTAAAGCATAATAGAGGACAGATCATTTGAGCTGAATCTTGAAGAATAAAGAGTTCCTCTGGCAGATAGGGTTGGGGAAGAAGACATCCTAGGCTGAGATGATAATGTATAAAAGGCATGGAGGAAGAGCATGGTTTCTCCGGGAAATGGCGACCAACTTGTAATAATAGCTGGAGCATAGGGCATAAGTGTACAACAGCAGTGGGAGGTGACACGCACACGCAAGCAGGTGCCCAATATGGAGGTACTTATTTGTCATGGTGTTGCTTTTTAACATATGGGAAGGAAGGGGAGTAAACTGACTTAGTTCACAGTTGCTACACACTATTTCTTCTGAGAAATAGAAGGCAAGATCACTGGTAAAGGAGAGGGGAGCCAGAAGAAATAATGAGGGATAATGAGGGTTAGAGGCCTGAATATTTTAAACCTTGATGGCTATCTACGTAGGGAATAAGGGAAAGGCCTATTCTTCTAAAAATTTCTATTAGGAAAAGAGCAATTATTAGGTACTATAAACAGTTTTATGTTTTTTAATGGTATCTTTTTTGTAATGACAAATTAAAAAATTTCTTACTAAACAGATTATATTTCATGTGCCTCCTAATTTTTGTAATTAAATTATTTTCATCTCCCTCCTTTACCCTAGTAAAGCACTATTCTATTTAAGGGTTATTTATTATAGGTCAGAAAGCATAAAACAGGATAAAAACTGAGGCAAATTACCTATGAAAATACCAAGTTCTATCAACAAATAACAGAAGAGTACAATCTCTTCCAAAATCTCTGGAAAAGTGTAAATCTAGAGGAAATATTAGTCTGTCTTCTGCCACCACTACTTCAAACATCCACCTCATTAAAGCTCTATATTTGTTATTTCTAAGAATACCCTCCTCCTCTCCACATAAACACACGGTAGTACAAATATTTTCATTAAATAGAACTCAAGGAAAAACTAAATAAACAGTAAAATTTCTAATTGCCACAAAATACTTCATAAAAATCCAGCTTATAACAAAGTAACAGAATTATTCTATAAAAAGTGGTTTCCTACCAGATGCATCTGATGATTTGCGTGCTTGATCAAAAAGAATAAACAGATTAAATAACATATAAAATAACGTACAAGAAGTTACCCACCCATATACATTCACTAATATATTACACATAGAAATAGAATGAAAAAATACTTGGGCATACATATTAAAAAATATTTTATATAAGGATTACAACAAATTCTTTGGGTTTACATATATTTTTAACTGACCAAAACTGTACTCTGGAAATGTGTTAACAAATATCATATTCTATCCCCTTAATCTGAAGGATAATTGTGTTAACTTTGCTGAAGGGACACTTTATTTGCTCTATGATATTCTAAAATGTTCATTCAAAGCAAATTCACTATAGCCTTAAAAATGATAGTAGGAACAAAAATAACTTCTGCAATTTGTATTTGTACGGTTTATTGGATAGGACCATGCCATGCCTACTTTTGATTTCTAAGATTTCCTTCCATAAAGAATAAAGTCACACATGAGTATTTATAAATTTAATAGACAATAAAAGCTGCATTGCCTGTTACAGTGTTTATTTTACTCTCTTTTCCTTCCTCTCTGTATGCTTTACTATTAGTTAATTCTTTATCAAGTCTTGGTTACAAGTGAACAGTATAATTGACTCACTAAACTGTGAAAAAATGAAAACTTTTATTAGTTTTTATATAGAAAAAATAAAAACTTTTTATGAGACATATGTATTTAAATAATCAAATTCTGCAAAGAAATACATTAACCTGTTCAGCTTGTATCTATAAAGACAGATGGATATGCTCCATCTAATCACACATTCATGCTTTCTCTCCCAACTTGTTCTCTATCTGGGCCATCCAAGCTAAGTTTGATTGGAAATGTTTCCCATAGTTTTGTAAGGAAAAATTAAACTAAATTTATAATGACCCAGGAAACCTTTGAAGTGTTCTTCGAAATGTGATTTACTTCCTTAATTGTTCACTGAGGCTTTTTTCTCATAAATAGTATATATACCACAATCATATGTCAAAGATTTTCCAGACAGTTCTGAATTCAAATATTCTGACTCATTGCCAGATAGTAGGGAGCTAGGAGTGAATCCCTAGATGATAGGGAATGTACATTATCAACATAGATATAATATTTGTTATTCAATAAATGGTTGTGTCAATTTATATTTCCACTACATCCTTGATGGCCCATATCCTCAACAAAGTATGTTTATGTTAAACTTTCCTAATTCAATGGGTATGAAATCATATCTTCTTGTTAAAGATCAGGTAAACATCTCTCAGTAGAATTTTATAATTTTTCCCTTAAGGTCTTATTACTCTTTTATCATATTTATTCCTAGGTTCTTTAAAGTTTTGTTTACTGTTGGAAAAGGGAGATTTTTCATTTTCTATTTGTTGCTGATGTACAGAACATTGCTGACGCTTATATATTGATCTTCTTATATGTGGCAATCTTGCCAGACTCTCTTATCAATTCTAAAATTACATTGGAAGATTCTCTGGAATTTTCTGTGTAGACAATGACACATCATCTGTAAATAATGACAATTTTGTTCTCTCCATTTTTTTCCTGTCTTACTGTGCAGATTATGACTAACAGTGCAATGATGTACAGAAACAATGACTGTGGGCATCCTTTTCCTATTCCTAACTTCAGAGAAAATGTTTTTCACTAATCTTTTCCCATACTTGTAAAACTATATTAGACTCAATAAATAAATTTAAGAATATTTCCTCTTTTGAAATTATCTGGAAGATTTTATAAAACATTGAAATTTTCGTTCTTTAAATGTTTCCTAGAACTTGAATATAAAACTGTCCAGTCTCAATTTTCTTACGTTTTGAATAAAGATTTTAACTATGATTCAGTTTCTTAACTAGGTATAGTTCAAATCAATTCTTTAAAAAGAGTTTTCCATGAAGTAATCTTTGGTTCTTGTCTATCTTTCTTCTCTATTCCACTGACCTTTACTCATGTCTTTATTGGTTTCTTTCTTCTTTTGATTAACCATGAAGTGCTTTTCCTAACTTGTTTGTCTCCTTATATCATGAATGTCTTTCTCCTTTCCTGATTTAGGCATTTAAAATTTTACCTGTAAATTCACTTTGGCTGCACCCAAGTTTTGATACATAGTTGAATTTTAAATTTATACTATGAGTTAATTTTCTTGATTGGTGAGTTATTTGAATTTTTTAAGTTTCCAAATATATATGCATTTGTGTGTTTGTTAGTTTAGTTAGCTTTTATTGTTGACTGAACTTAATTGTCTTGTGGCCAGAGACTATGGCCTGTATATTAATTCTTTGAAATTTGTGGAATATGTTTAGTCATATAATCAGTTTTAAGTATTCTATATATTTCTGTGTATTCTCCAATTACTGGGTAAGAATTAAATTTAAATGCTATAAATCTTGTATAACTTCTTTTAAATGCGTTAATTTTGTTTTATATATTTTGAGGCTCTATTAGAGGTGCATATAATGTTTTCTCTTATTATTTATTTCTTATGTTATCTTAATGGTAGTCTGTATGTGACAATTCTACCATCTGAGACTCTTGGGAGGGTCTAATCCTGTTGTGTCTGAATATCATTTGTAGTAAATATGTGTGTATGCGTGCGTGTGTGTGTGTGTTTATGTCTATTTTGTTTTTGAATTGTAAACTCAAAGTTCAGTGGGGCTTTATCTATGAGAAACCTGTAGGGCTTGACCTGAAGATATGTCCCAGTATAGAGTTTTGTTTTACCTTCTGCCTGGTGTACAGTACTATGTATGTTACTAGCTTGGAACTGTTCTGATAATGCATTTTATTGGCAGTTCCTAGATCATACAATTAATACAGATTAAAACCTGAAATCTACTTGAGGGAGGTACAAATTCTCTGCAGAGGAATCCCACATGTGCATGCATCCTCTTCTGCCCCCAGGAAACCAAGCCAAGAAATACAATCTTCCTTATTTTCTCCTGTGTCAGTAGAGAGATTTTATTTTCTAATTCATGCTTTCACTGAGGTTAAAATCATTAGAGGAACCAACTGGGCTTTATATATGGGTCTAAGAAATCCCAAATTGCATGGATCAAAGAACTTGTCTTCCATACCTGTAAGGCAGTTTAAAATGAAAGCCCTTTGGTCACAAAGGTTTGAAAATTTCCTCTGGAGTCAAGGTATGCTCCTACTTACAGCTCTGGTTTTCATTTACCACTTCATTTTTTGCACTCTGGAATTTCTTTTAATTCTCATAAATTCAGGTATTCACTTAAAGGGATGCTCATTAAAGTTTATTTAGCATTTCAAGGCGCTGTTGTGTCTTCATTAATTTTTGCCCTAGAATTATTTTCAAGTTATCTAGTCTCCAATTTTGGATTTTTTGTTTATAGGACAAGCTTTGTGTTAAACGGCTGTGAGATGCAAAGAGATCTGGATGTTTATGGAATTCATTTTTTATCCTTGAAATTCAAAATTTTCACCAGCACATATTTAGATGCTGTTGTCTTTGTTAATCTTGTCAAGACCCAATGAGCTCTTTAAATTTACAAATTTGGGTTTTTCTTCAACTAAGAAGTTTACTAAATCATATTTTTGATTATTGCTTCTGTTCTATTAACCGTATCTATTCTGTGGGAATGCTATTTATTCAATTTGTAGATGTCCTACTTTTATCTAATGTATTTTTCTCCTCATAATTTTTATCTTGTCAATTTCCCCTACATTCTGGTAGGGTTTATCAGGCTAGTTCTTCACATCAATAATTTACTTTCCTGCAGTGGTTATTCTGCTCTTTACTGCCTATAAGGCAGCTTTATATTCTGCAAATGCCAGGTTTATTTTCTTATCATCTTTTCTTATCACATCATTGCTTCTTCTTATTCCTGCCTGACTCTCAGCCAGCTCTCTTTTCATCATAGTCTCTTGTTTTATCTTCTTATCTTTCATGTATTATTTCACAGATTCCATGTTCATGTGAAATTTTTAAGAATTAACACAAATGTTATCTGTAATTTTTTGTTTACACCCTCTTGAACAAATATTTTCTAAACATAAGTTCATTTTCTTTCTTTTGAAGACTATGATTTTATTCTTTAATGGTACATAACCTCTTTTATAGGGTCCATGTTGTTGCTTTTCTTGTTTATTCATTCATAAACTATGAGCAACTTTTCAAAACTTTAAAAATGCTCCCAAGTAAGGTAGGGTTTTTTGTTTTGTTTTGTTTTTTTTCCTGGAGACAGATGGATCCAGTCACTTCCTATTTTAGGTGCTGTTAGAATCAACTTCTCAAATATTTTAGTTTATACATATTTACATTATAAATTAAATAATCCAATGACTTTTAGAAATGGCACTGTAGTCAGGACTACAGGGTTCCTTGCTGGTGGTGATACCCACCACATCAGTGAAGAGCCCTGTCATGGAAGAAGAAAGGCCAGTTTTTCACACCGGAATAGCCTAATAAATTCTTGGTTGTCCCACAACAGCTGTTTTAAAATAAAAGAAATTAGCAGTGTTGGATCTTCCACTCATTTCCCCCACAGTCTTACTTATAAGCCTCACCCCTTCAAGTTAGTGAGGGTGAAACTATTGTTTATTTCTTTTCCATGAAGTCAAGCTACTCAAAGTAAAACTGTTAGCTAGACTTTGAGAGCTTGTTTGAAGGTACTAGCAGGGGAGCACAGCTACTCACATACCCTTGACCGAAGAATGGTCCTCTCCTATATCAGGGAAGGTTGTTCTCTTCGACAGAGTGCTCAGCTTTGGGAGGGATACACATGGAGCAGTGAGGGAAGGGGACACCCACCTAGCCAGCCAGATCAGCTGAATCAACACTAGTGATCAGCGGGGTGACAGATATTGCAGCCAGATTGCCCTCACATCCTGTTTGTTAGATTTAGGAGTCTTATTATCAATCTGATCCTGTAAATTTCTTGACAAATACCCTTCCTTAATTCTAGGACTGATGCACTGTTTTCCCAGTTTTATGTTCTCATAATATTTTCAGTAAGAATCTAGAAAGGGGAATTAATTGCTTGTGCTAAAGTCTGTAACTTTCCTGTAATTCATTCCAGGTTAATGCCTTCTTCAGAGATTTCCCTCTATAGCTGGGCCAATCAGAGTTCTCACCTAGGATTTTGATATAGTGATGCTGGTTATGTGGATAAGCACATGAACTAGGAATACACATAAACTCTCAGCCCCTCAGATGGCTAAGTTTCATCTTGTATGAACAGCAGGAAATCCTAATTCTATACACAATGAGGATAATAAATCAGGTACAATAAGAAAAGCAAAGAAGTCAAGTGATCTCATAAGGAAAAACTGAGAAAGGTGCTGCTGTGATTCCAGTCAACTTTAGAAATCCCAATTCTAGTCCTTGGTAAAGCTCAACTCTACTTTTTGCCTTTGAGCTCCATGGGGTAACTCTGCATCCTGATAATACCTCTATCTCTTTCTGCTTTAGCTTATTTGAGTAGTTTGCTATTTCTTCTAATCAAAAGGGCCTTAAAGAAGTTCAACTGATCTTTACAGGGGTTCCTTTCAGTATTTCTTTATAAAACTTGCTTAGTTAACAAGAGCAAAAACTTCACAAAAAGGGTTCTGAGTGAGAAAGAAAAATTTAGAAGTGAAGTTCTTTCACATCTGTAACCAATTTTTTTAAATACTAAAAAAATAAAAGCTCTGATTGGTAAAACTTTAACGTTTTAGTGACTTCACACTACAAAGATTATGCAGGAATGATAAGTAAACATTATAATTATTATATTTTCTGAACCAAGAAAACCCAAAACACACAACTAATATTTTTTATTGGTAATGTAAGAAAAGTGTTCAAGTATGTAAAAAAATGACTGTAATCTACTAGTCATTCACTTATTCTATAAGTATTTATGGTTTCCTCACTGTGTTTGAGGTATTGGAGTTAGTACTAAAAACACACACATGAATAAGGCACTATCCTTAACATAAGTTCAAAGTTTGCAGATTAGAAACTGACATGCCAATATTATAATTTCAATATAATACAATAATTTTTATAGTTTGTATGTTTGCTTTGGGAGTACAAAGAAATCACATAATTCAACAGAGTAAATGATGAAGGCACTGAAAAGCAGAGCTGGTTCTCAGAATTTTAGTAATAAAGGATATAAATATGGAAAAGTAGTGAGGAACTATATGTAGTATAATAAAGCTAGATCGAAATTTATGAGAGAGATGCAAATAAAGCCAGAAAGGCATGTCATTGATCTCATATGCCCTACTAAAGAGTTTATGTTTATTTTAGAAGCAATAGTGAGTAATTGAAAGTTTTCAAGCTGGGTTAAGAAGTGGGCATATTTACATTTTTTAAAATTGGAGAGTAGAAAATGGTCTGAGGGGATATAAAACAGGAAGGTGAGAGACCAGTGAGGCAGTTATTGAAATGGGATTGAGAAGAGCTATAAAATGCATGATCTAAAAGCATTCCCAGTATCAGTGAGACTAAAGAAAATTAAGCGATTTCTAATGTAGACTCAATCTAATGTAGAACCCTCTTATACCTGAGGGTAAGAAACAAGTCAGGAATGACTTCAAGGTTTCTGTTTTTACTTCCTGCATGGGCATTGGGATATTTAACAGAAATCAGAATTAGTGAAAAAAGAGCAGATCTGGGGATAAGAAGAGAAAATTCACTTTTGAGCTGATTGTTCAGGTAATGACTGAAGATGTAGTCATGGATGAGATCACTCAGAGACAGTAGCATTAAAAGAAGGCCAAAGATAGATCCCAGAGAAAACTAACATTTAATTTGTAGGAAGGGGAAAAGGAATAGCTTTATAACTAGAAAAGTACCACATACACATAAATATAAGATGTATAGTTATTAGGTGAAAAGGTCTAGCATTTGCTTATTTTTACAAATAAAACCACAATTCATTTGCAATTTTACACATTTTGAAATGGCTAGGGTATTTAAGCACTTACGACATGAGGAAAATTAGTTGAAATCAGACAATCCTGAAAAAGTCACAATGTGTAGCTGTAATTACTATGATACCTGTGGTAGAAAAAGCTTTAAGGGATGGCCAATATGATCAGGGATATCAAATACCACCTATAATCCACAGCTTTCTTGAAAGAAAAATAAAGCAACAGAAAAGCAGCAACAATTTTCTTCAGCTAAAACCTACACATCCTATTGTCAAACTTTTAGAACACCAGAGTGGTTACCTAAAGATTCTAGATTGTATGCCAAACTTTAAAAGAGAAACACATATTGGCCTGATTCAAAAAAATAAAAGTATGCTAACCAGCTGCATTCAGTTTTGACATCCATAGAAATCCTAAGAAATGGTAACATGTTGATTTTGTAACATGAGCCCAACTTGAAAACACTAGATCAGAAAGATCTACTTCAGTAACAGCAAAATAACAATCCAGTTAATTCTTAATATTTTCCATGTAAAAATGTTCCTTTAATATCAAATATCATTCTATAAATAAATATGTAACAGTGTTGAAGAGGTTTATGTTGTACTGCAGCAAGATAAAAAATATTTATTGGTGATAATGAAGTGATCTCCAATTATGGAAGAAAAGATACATCAATTTTGAATTCTATCATTATAGAGCAAAAATCCAACTCTCTGACGTTCTGTATTCCAATTCCAAATCTTTTAAGTGTACATTACACAGCAGTTATATTATCAGAAAAACCATATGACACTTTTCCTAAAAATGATATCTGGATCAAAGGTTAACTTCTAAACATCCTCTTTTTTTAGTTAAGCAAAAAGATGCTAATGAATTATGCTCTAAGCAAATATTTCTCACACTATCAACAGGATATCTATTTTTAGCTGCAGGTTTGGCTCAAAGTGAACAGCTTCTACCCCATGATAAACTGCAGTATATACTGTATATATTTTCTCAAAAAACATTTTTGGAAATGTTTTAGAAAAAATAAATCATACAATAACAAAAAGAAGACTAGTTATCACAAATGTACTCATTTTAAAGTGATGTTTAAGAAAACAAACAGACAAACAAAAAAACCCAAATGTACTCATTTTAATAAATTATTTCCCCCCAAAAATTGTTTTCTAAAAATTTCAACAAAGCCTCCAAAACCAAAATGCATATATTTATTTCATCATTTAATCCCTATGTCTCAATGAATTGTAGCTAAAAGCAACCCATTAGTCAACAAAATTTTGGCAGCATATTATTTTCAAGATTAGTATTTTTAAAAATATAATCAAGAAGAAGCCATCAAAAATTACTTTTAAGATGACAAAGCTAATCAAAGGAAAGTTAAAATAATTACCTGCAGAATCAGATACTAAAAAAAATTCCTCTCTTATCATGGTGGGTATTCTACTCACTAATTTATAACACAATTAATAAGAACAATGCCTAATGAATACAATAAATCAAGCCACAAAGAAAATTAGAAACTGATTATTGGTATTGACTATTAACAGTGGTATTGTATACAGTTCTTGCTGGCTTTTAAAAGCAATTTACTATAATGCCTAATTGCAAAAGCATCAACACAAAATGTAATTCACAGTAACTCTGGCTTTATAACTGCCCCTTTAAAAAATATTTTTTCCTCTTATAGTTAAATATTTAAATATGTATAAATATATATATATATATATATATATATATATATATAGCTACAGAGTCTCAGAAAGCATACTTACCACTCATGATGAAAATCAGCCTTTCCAAAACATATTTCTCAAAACAACAATCCAACAGCAAAGGGAGTTATGCTAATCTCTAGAGGTAGAAGAACCGATGGTGTAAACACATACACTGGAACATGCAGCACACAGAAAATGGAAAGAGCTTTCTTTTGTTTTAAAAAGAAAAGCCCCTAGAAGCAAAGCATAACTGCCCAGCATGAGATACCACTAGTAAACATCAGATTAATGCCAAAGATGTATATAACTAGATTTAATTTATTTCAAGCTAGTTATCCTAGCCTCCTTCATATACCACTAGAACAACTCAAAATGGCAGGGAGAAAATATTCGAACCAGGATGTATAAGATGTTCTCAATTATATCAGCATGACTTGTTACCACGGCAACATTAGACCAGAATTATCGGTTCACTTGTAACCAAGGAGTAGCTTTTCTAAAGCTTTAATCAACCAGGACTAACAAAATACCTTTTTATTTTAGAGCCACACGTTTTTAAAATTACCACGTTTCTTCAATTTAAGCACTGATCTACCCTTTTTACATCTTTCAAAGATATTTTTAAAAATTTCTGTTTTCTTCAAATACTCACACAATCCCATGTTGAATCTGGCGAGGAACAAACAGCAGAATGACTGCACCCAAACGTCTTTCAGTTACACCAGCTCTTACTGCTAGCGGTGGACCTCACTGATATTAAAATGCTGTGTGCTGTTGCTAGTGACTATTGGTGATGAATCTTATTGTCCAGATCGCAGATCACTTTCATTTTTCATGAGCCAGAAAGCTATACTGCAGCACAAATGTTAACCATTTAAACATTCTGTATTATGGAAGGGACAAAATATAATACTATATATATCTGTGCTTATAAAGGAGAATCAGGTAATAAATTATTTATAAACTTCCATTAAATTCATCACTACAAACAGCGTCAGATGTCATCCATGTGGCATTCAAAAGAAATCAAAAAAGTTACTGACAATTATTTGTTGAACTGTAAAATTCCTCATGTTAAACATGATTAAGATGACAAATTGTATAGCAAGGTGGGCAGACTAGATGGTGTAGTGAACAGGCTGTTCTGATTCCCAGAGACCCAAAATTTGTAACAAAATGGTACAAAGAATCTATAGAATGGTGCCTTGTTCAGTAGAAACTTAGCAAATGAATGTGACATTTAAAAAGCTGATAGGTGAGGCAGGACTTCCGGTGATGGGGTAGTGAGTAAATCAGGAAATCTCCCCAAGAAACAACTATGAAGCTGAACAAAATTGTCTAAAACAATGATTTCATGACTTTGGAAATCAAGCAATCAAACAAAAAATTGAGAAGCTTTTTTTCATGAAAAATTGCTGAACTTTGCATAAGAACAGTAGGAGTCTGTGATGTTCTTGCCTGGGGATGCTCCTATTCCTTCACAGCTTAGTCATTACATTACTTTTACCAGGGTAGGGCTGGTCATGAAAACTAGAAACTTCACTGCCAGAGGGGGCTGATTTGATTTGGAGTGAAGACTGTCAAACCCTACATTAGTGATATTGTCAGTAAAAAAAGCAAACTGTAAGAAACTGATGGGGAAAGTGCTCAGCTCTACTAATTTAAGGTTGTGGTCCTGATAGGGGTGAGCAGCAGACTGGTGGTATAGCAAGAAATTTAGTGGGGAAAATAGAAATGAGAGAAGCAGAGAGGGGCCAGATAAGTTCTCCACATATCCCTGGCTGACTAGGAGGATTATGACATGCACAAGGGAGAACCAAGAAGACCCTGTGGAAAGTTAAAGCTGGTACAGACTTGAAAACTGCCTGAACTGCTCCCCAATCCACACACAGTTTCATCAACACAGTTTGGCTCACAGTGCTTGAGCAATCCTCTGATCAATTACTGAATAACAACTGAGCATTGAAGACCCAGGGCAATCCCTAGGAAGCCAGGTTAAAAAATAAAAGCTAAAATAAGAAAAAAATGAGCAGGGATATCAGCAGCCACACATTAAGGGAGATACAGATTCTATAGATTAAGACCAAGGAAGTTATTAAAATAAAACAAAACTTAAATAAAACCAACCCTCAGGGGGGAAAAAAAATCAGAATCCAGAGCTACTACAAATATACTATTTTTTAAAAGTCAATTTTTGACAAAAACTTGTGTGATTCATAATGAGGATAAAAAAGTAGTCAATAGAAAATTTCCCTGGATAGGCCCTGACGTAGGATTTAGCAGACAAAGACTTTTAAACAGCTATTATAAACATGTTAAAAGAATTATAAGGAAACAATGTTTAAAGAATTGAAGGAAAATATGATGACAATAATACATCAAATAGAGAATTTCAATACGGAAAGAGAAACTATTTAAAAAATAAAAAGTATAGACTTGAAAAGTACAATAACTAAAATTTAAAAACTCACTATAGGCCCAGTAGCAGATTTGAGGAGGCAAAAGATCTAATCAGTGAATTTGAAGATAGATGAATAGAAATCATCCAGTCTGAAAAACACGGAGAAAAAAGATAGGAGAAAAATAAATGGAGCCTCAGAAACTTGTGGGATATCAAGGGTCCAATATTCAACTAATGGGAAATAGGAGGAGAGAGACAAATGGTGAACAAAAAATATTTAAAGAAATAATGGCTAAAAATGTCCCAATTTGATGGAAAATGTTAACTTACAGATCCAAGAAACTCAACACTGCCAGGTAGGAAAACACAAAAAGATCCTCACCTAGACATACCACATTCAAGTTGTTGAAAGATAAAGACAAAGTGAAAATCTTGAAAGAAGTGAGAAAAATGTACAGGGTAATCATGTACAAGGAAAAAGCAATAAGATTATTGAAGACTTCTCCTTAGAAATAAGAGAGGCCAGAAGGCAGTGGAATGCACATTCAAAGTGCTAAAAGAAAAAAGAAACAAACCCGTCTACCAACAATTCCTATCCAGGAAAACTATCCTCCAAAAACAAAGGTGAAAGAAAACATTCCCAGAAAAACAAAAACTGAGGATATCTGTGGCAAGCAGAAATATCTAATGAAGTTCTTCAGGCTGAAAGAAAATGACACTGGACAATAATGTAAACTGACAGGAAGAAATGAAAGGTACTAGAAATGGTAAATGCATAAGTAGAAGTATATATTTTTTTGCTTTCTTCTATTAATTTCTTTAAAAGACTTAAAATTGTATGAAGCAATAATTATAACACTATATTGATGGGTTTATAAAATATATAGAAGTAATATATGTGAAAATAATAACAAATTTGGAAAAAAAATTGAGTTATACCAGATCAAAGTAGTTCTATTTTACTAGAATTAAGTCTGTACTATCCTGAAGTAGATTGTGATAAGATAAAATGTATATTATACCCCCTAAAGCAACTACTAAAAAATATCTTTTCAAATTTAGTTAAAAAATCAACAGAGTTATTAAAATGGCACACTATATATATATATATATCTGTTTAATACAAAAGAAGGTAGTAAAAAAGGGAAAGATAACAATAACAACAAAAACTATAAGAAATACAGAAAACAAACAGCAAAATAGAAGATGTAAATCCAACTATACCAATAATTACCTTAAACGTGAATAGAGGAAACACTGATCAAAAGGTAGAAATTATCAGACTGGATAAAAAAGTAAGGTCTAACTATATGCTATCGATAAGAGACACACTTTAGATTCAAAGATATAAATAGGCTTTAAAGTAAAAGGAGGGAAAAAGATGTACCAGGCAAACAGTAACCATAAGACAGCTGAAGTATTTATATCAATATCAGACAAAATAGAATTTAAGTCAAGAAATAATACTAGAGACAAAAAGGAAATTTCATAAGAATAAAAGGGGCAATACATGTGGGAAATTTAACAATTACAAACGCATATACATTGAACAGAGAAGCCCCACAATACTAAAACAAAAACCGAGAGAACTGAAAGGAGAAATAAGTAATTTAATAATTATAGTTGGAGATTTCAATACTCCTTTCTTAATAATTGATGGGACAACTAGACAGAAAGTCAAAAAGAATACAGAAAACTGAAATAACACCATCAAAAAACTTAACATTTACAAAATACAGCACTTAACATCAGCAGAATACACACTCTTTTCAAGCACACATAGAAATTCTCCATATTAGTCATATGCCAGGCAATCTAACAAGTGTCAATTAATTAGAAAAAATTGCTAAACCTTTCAAAATAGGTCCTCTGAACACAGCAGAAGTAAACTAGAAATCAACAACAGAGAAAAATTTTGGAAATGCCCAAGTATTTGAATATTAAATCACAAAGAAATCCCAAAAGATATTAGAAAATATTTTGAACTGAATGAAAAAAATTTACAAACTATCAACATTTATGGGGGTAGAAAAAGCAGAGCCTAGCAGAAAGTTCATAGCTTTAACTAATTAGATTAGAAAAACAGAAAGGTTCCAAATCAATAATTCAAGCTTCCACCTTAAGAAACTCAAAAAAGAAGAGTAAATCAAACTAGAAACAAAATAAGAAAAATGAGAGTGAGGTTCAATAAAATAGAAAAAGAAAATAGAAAAAAATAAATAAGTCAAAAATCTTACTGATAAAACTTTAGCTAGACTAATCAAAAATTAAAAACAAAACAAGAGAAGACACTAATTACCAAAAGCAAGAATGAAAAGACAATATCACCACTGTTGCTAGAGAAATTATAAGAAAATACTATAGACAGCTTTATGATAATCATATGATAATGTAGATGAAATGGACAAGTTGTTAGAAAGAAGCAAAGTACCAAAACTAACTCAAGAAGAAATAGAAAATTTGAATAAGCCTATAACAAATAAAAATATTAAATTAGTAATTAAAATTTTCCCCCAAGATGGCTTCACTGAGGAATTCTATGAAACATTCAAAGATAATACCAGTGCTATACAAACTCTTTCATAATTCAAAGGAGGGAACACTTTCCAATTCATTCTATCAGGCATGATGCCAAAGATAGAGGAAGATCAAAATAAAACTACAGACCAGTATCCATTATAAACATTGATGCAAAAATCTTCATCAAAGTTCCAGCACACATAATGCATCAGTATGTAAACAGGATTTACATCATGACTATGTAGGATTTATCCCAGGAAGGCAACATTAGTTCAACACTGAAAATTTTGGTTAATGGCATACACCATATTAACAGAATAAAGAACAAAATCACACAATCACTTCAATATATGCAGAAGAAGCATTCAACAAAATTTAGCAGCCATGATAAAACTTCTCAACAACTAGGACTAATAGGGAACTTCCTCAAACTGATAAAGGGCATGTAGTGGGAAAAAAACCCTATAGCTTACATCATATTTAATGGAGAAGGATTGAACACTTTGTCCTCAAGACTGGGCATAAGGCACTCATTACTTCTATGCAACTTTGTCCTGAAGGTTCTAGGCAGTGCAATGAGGCAAGAAAAAAGAAATTAAAGGCATACAGATTGATAAAGAAGACATAAAAATGTCTTTATTTGCAGATGACATGATTCTATATGTAGAAAATTCTAAGGAATCTACGAAGAAAGTACTAGAGCTAAAAAATGCATTAAGCAACATCATGGGACATAAGGGCAATATACAAAAACCAATAACATTTTTATAAACTAACAACAAACAATCTAAAAGTGAAATTAAGAAACAGCTCCATTCACAATACTACCACAGAAATTAAACACTTAGAAATAAGTTTAACAAGACTTTTACACTAATTAAAGAACATCTAAGTAAATGGAGAGACATTTCATGTTGATGGATTACAAGACTCAATACTGTTAAAATGGCAATTCTCCACAAATTAATCCATAGATTGCACATAATCTCTATGAAAATCCCTGCTGGGGATTTTCTTTAAAAATGGACAAGCTGATCCTAAAATTTATATGGAAATGCAAAGGACCCAGAATAGCCAAAACACTTTTGACAAAAGAACGAAGTTGGAGGACTTATGTACTTGATTTCAAATCTTACTTTAAAGTTACGGTAATTAAGACAGTGTGGTATTAGCATAAGGATAGATACATGATATACTGGGAAAGAATTGAGAATTCAGAAATGAACTCTTACATTTATGGTTGATTGATTTTTGACAAAGGTGCCAAAACAATTCAATGGGGAAAGGAAAGTGTTTTCAACAAATGGTGCAGTTAAGATTGGATATCTATATTTAAACACACACACACACACACACACACACACACACACACACACACACACACACACACACACACACACACACACACACACACACACACACAAACACTGATCCACACTTCACACCATACACAAAAAATGGATTTTTCAGAAGAAATCAGACTGAAAATCTTCATTACCTTGAGCTAGAAAAAGAAGATCTGGCATCAAAAGTACAATTAATAAAGGAAACATGATAAACTGGACTTCACTAAAATTACAAACTTTTGCTCTTTTTTTTTTTTTTTTTTGTCCTTTTTTGTGACCGTGCTCAGCCAGTGAGCGAACCGGCCATCCGTATATAGGATCCGAACCCACGGCGGGAGCGCTGCTGCGCTCCCAGCGCTGCACTCTCCCGAGTGAGCCACAGGGTTGGCCCCAAACTTTTGCTCTTCAAAGACATCATTAAAAAAAAAATAACAAGAGCCACAGAATAGGAGGAAATATTTGCAAATTATATATCTGGTAAAGAACTTGTGTTCAGAACAAATGAAGAATTCTTGAAACTTAGTAATTTGAGATTTGAAAATTGACAAACAATTCAATTTTGAAAGTGGGCAAAAGATTTGAAAATGCCTTTCCTCAAAGCACATACACAAATGGCTTATAAGAATATGAAAATATGCTCAGTATCATCAGTTATTAGGAAAATAAAAACTGAAACCACTATAGTGAAATACCAATTTACATTCACAGCATGATTAAAATAAAAAAGACTGATGATACCAAGTACTGATGAGCATGTGAAGAAACCAGAACCCTCTTACATTACTGGTAGGAATGTAAAATGGCATAGCCACATTGGAAACAATTTGGCAGTTTCTTAAAAAGGTAAACATAAGCTAACCATATGACCCAGCCATTCTACTCCTAGATATCTACCCAATAGAAATGAAAACATACGTTCACACAGACTTGCTTTCAAATATTTATAGCAACATTATCCAAATAGCCGAAAACTGCAAACAATTCTCATGTTCGTCAGTTGCAGAATGGATAAACACAATGTGCTATGCTTACACAATACAGTATAATACAGCAATAAAAAGGAACCAACTATTGACATGTTCTACAACATAGATGAACTCAAAAATATCATTCAAAGTGAAAGAAGCCAGAAACAATAAATTATGTATTATATAATTCCACTTATATAAAATGTCCAGAAAAGGAAATCCATAGAGACAGAAAGCAGATCAGTGTTTATATGAGGTAGAGGTGAGAGTGGGAATTGGCTGTATATGGGTACAAAGGAACTGTTTTGAGTGATGGAAATGTTCTAAAACTATAAACTCTGGTGATGGCTGTATAACTCTATACATTTACTAGTTAATATTGAATTGTACACTTATAATGAGTGAGTTCTGTGGGATGTAAGTTATAACTCAATTTTTAAAAGTTTCCAAGTGCTTCTCTACCTAGGAAGAGATAGTCTTCTTGAAGCAGATCTTCTTTGCTGTGGAAACCATCACTTCAGTGGACAATTTCTTGTGTAAATGTAAGGCCAATAGGCTTTCATTACCTTAGGGGAATGATCTAACGAAACCCTTTGGGCCTTGGTAAAGGTTGCTTCTTCTCAATACTCTTTTGTAAACAGAGCTAATTGAGGGGAAGAAGATAAATAGAGCTGCATAAGAAATAAAACAGGAATTCTGAAAAAAAGGGATAAAAATCTAGACCCCATCCTTTACTAGAACCTCCTTCATGAATTTTCGTGATAGATCTGTGGCCCATAAGTAGGAAGGCACACTAAAGAGGCTTTATCAAAGAGGAAAGGAGAATCTGGGTTGGTCATTTAGGCTCAACATTACAAATAATGTAAGGCCAAATCCAAGTGCCTATAGAGACTAGGCAGGTCAAACAATAGAAGTAGTGATGGCTAAAGCAAATCACACAGTATATCCTGATTAAAGAGGAAAGTTATTCAGTACTCCCCATTTTTTCTCATGTGAGAATAAGATGCTACTAAAATCAGTTTTTCTATTGGTTCAAAAATATGAAAGCCCAAATATTTATATGAATCTCTTGATTTAGAAATCATGGTATTTATATATAAAATAATGGTATCAAATTTCATTACATTAAAAATACCATGAGGACTAAATAAAACATATCTGTGAGCTTCATTTGAGTCACAGACCACTAGGTTTGCTATCCTGGACTAGATGTTCAAGAAAAGAAGGCTGATTCTGGTACAGGGTCTGGGTGGACTGAAAGCACATTTTCATAAATCCAATCTGGCAAGGAAGCCAGAGTAAGCATATGAGTATAAATTAAGGAAACAAAACCTTGTGATATAATCCTTGAATGAGCATAATATTGGAAAGAGTGGATCATCCTCTCATTAGAAACCACTGAGTTCTCTGGCAAGAATTAGTGGCATCATGTCAACAAGAACAAGGATACATCAAATTTGTTTTAAACCATGAAAACATATAACAGTAGCAAGTGATCAGTAGCAGGTGAAAATGAGATCACTAGCTTATAGAGTAATCAAAATACCCATCTCTTTCTTCATCTAGCCTTTGGAAAGAAGATTACTCTCTCTGTAATGAGTAAACTCCCAGGAGTTTAGCAATACTTGAAATGGGCTGAAAGAAGACGTCAAGAAAAGAGCTACTTGGAAGTCCCACTAATTTGAGGAGATGGGTGTATCAGTGATTAATCTGAATATTTAAAAGATGACACTTTATTTGTATCACAAGTGGGCCATACTTGTTAAATAACAATAATCAAATCCAAGAGCTAAAAGCAGATAGAGAAACAGTCTGTCAGTTCATGGGAAAGGAGGACAGGTAAAATGTTTAATGGTATTGTCCTATTCACTCCTTAAAATGCTGCAGCTAGACGTTCATTAAGTGTATATAAAGCGAAACATTTAAAACATGCAAAACTTCAACCAAGTTCAGCATTGTATAACTCAACACACCATTTATGATCAAAGAAAAACTAACCATAACATATTTGCTAGAAAGAGAACTCAATGAATGTCAATACTCTCATTCATTCTGAATCAGAACAAAAAGCAGAACTCCCCCGTGCTTTTCCTTTGTGTACTTCATGTACTTATATGTGCATGGAATTAGCTGTTACATATTTATGTTGTAAAACAGGAATTCTTGTCACTTAATTTAATAGTAAAAGGTGAAACACCTGGAAACCACTACATGGTCTTTGTTCTGTATTTCTTCCTACATAAAATGTCACTGAAGAATAAAGAAGCCTGGATTTTACAAAGACTGTTACATCTGCCTAAATTGATAATCAATCTTTACTCAATAGTTCATGAACTGAATTTTTTACAAATTTGAATTTAAAAAAATATGAATGTAGTTTTTGTGCTCAGTTGATTTCTTAAAATAGCACTTCTGGAACAAGCACATTCAGTGTTATCATCAGGAGATATTACATTCCTTTTTCTTGTCAAACAAGTCATACAAGTAAACTGCTTTTAGTAGCTTTGAAGAATATGATTTGTTTAAAAACTTCATATAGCCAAA
Organism: Cynocephalus volans; assembly: GCF_027409185.1. NCBI lineage: Eukaryota > Metazoa > Chordata > Mammalia > Dermoptera > Cynocephalidae > Cynocephalus > Cynocephalus volans. Next base: position 73,560,508 of record NC_084467.1, on the reverse strand, counting down.
ACTCCTTCCTTAATTCACTGTACATAAGAATTTGTGTTTTTACCACAAAAATAAACCTTGGAATTTTGAAATAATAGAACTCCTGTTTCTGTTGTAGCAGTGTTTTCTCCTCCATATCAACACATTCCATAACAGAAAACTAGAGCTACACACTTAACCATACTCGTCCCTACACATAAAGTTATTGTGTCTATTACGATATTTTTGGAATATGAAAAGGAGAAGAGAGTGGAGGAATACTTAATAAACATTCAGTTACTCTTTAAGTATTTCTTCCATCATGCCATTATTCAGAAGGCTACAAGATTTTCTCCTAATTTTACTTGTGTACAATGATCCTATTTGTTTTATTTTTTTACTTCACAATAAAGAAAAATGCTAACAGCAGTTTATCAATCGATTTTTCCAAAAGAAATCATGGCTCATGATACTATTTTCCATTGTTAGATTTTAAAATGTGTTTCAGAAAACATCACAAGTCCCATACATTTAAAAAATAGTGAGAGTCTAGTTCAAACATAATTTTTAATTTACTAGCAGCCTATGACATTAATTCATTTGAGATACATTTACTAAACACTCACTATATGAGGAATAGGTATTAGTGAAACAAAAATTAATCCAATTCTGTCTTCAATCTTCATTTACCTTGAAATTAAAAGATCTTTGAAATGCATTTTGGAAAAAATGATTTCCAAAAGGGTTTAAGAGACTGCAATTTAATGGAATAGGGTAAGCAGAATGAATAACAAGCTTCTGTTACATGGTAAAATTTAATAATATACCATTATTTCAATATACAACAGTTCATTAACTTGAAATATATGAGATTCCTCATCTGTCAACTTTCTGTTGAGTGAAAAAAATTTCACACAAATATATTTTCTTCGTCACTTTCTCCCTAAAGTAGCTTGAAGAAGGTAAGAAAAAATATCCTGGTATTACAAAAAATAATTTTTATTACAAAAAATAATTCAGATAAGATTTCATAGAACTATCAAGTTGCTTTATCAACGAAGGAGTAAATTATGTAAACCATTCTTTTTTTTTTTTTTAACCGAGTTTTCTTCCTTAACTAATACGGAATATATAAACAGAAAGAGGCAAGCCCTAGTGCTATTTGATGATCAAACACACACACCAAAAAGGGCAAGAGTGCCAAGGGTAATTCTATTGTTTCTTTAATCAGAGTGACAAAAGTACCTTGCAGAGGGTCCAAGGTGAGATGTGGAATGAAGGCACTGGTATTGTTTATATGTGAAATTTACCTTTCAAAGTGCATGTCACCAAAAATGGTTCCATACCACAATCTTAGCAAAGCAGTAAGTCCAGATATTTTAACATGCCTGGAAAGAATGTGATGTATGCATAAACAACTTTTTCCCCCTTTAGCCATATTTATAAATAACATAAAATACAATTATGAAAGCTTTTGATATCCATAACGTTATAAATGTAAGATTTTACATAGAATAATCATATTCTCCTTTTACTTTAGAAAATCTTGCTTGTAAAACTAAAATAATCTTCACAAATGCATTTAAAAATAAAAGATGGCAAATATAACAGAATTTCAATTATAAATTTAAGAGTCTTCTTGCCCCTTTCAAAGTTTAAAGCTTATAAATACAAGAAGTTTAAAAAGGTAAATAGTTCATTGTTTATAAAATTTAGGTATTTCATTTTTATATAAAAACACGGAAGTAACACACACTAGAAATGATGTAAGAAATTCTACAGAAGTTTTTCTCACTGATATTCAACTTAAATAGTTGTATATAATAAAAACAATGATAAAAACTACATGATTCAGCTCAACTTATAATCAAGTTTTTATGGAATCCTTTCAACTTCATCTTGCAAAATGTCTTTGTGCAAATCATAAAAAGACAAACAAAACATGGTCTTCATGTTTGATTCTAAAACTCCAATTAGTATTTGAGCTGCTAGCTATAATGTATTATTAAAAAAACCAACCAACCAAACAAAAAAACTTACTTGATCTGTCCCATAAGGCAGTATGTTCAGAGAAATGAAGGCTGTCATTTTCCAGAGCTGTTTTCTGATCATGTGTAATACCTTTAGAGTGTCTATGAAATAATCGGCTAGCAAAACCTTCCAATTTCTGAAGAGCAGTAGTTGTACCTGTATACTGGTTACAGGGTAGTTCTCTATAAGCTGCCATTCATGTGCATTTGCGCTTTACTTAAAGTAACTGAAAATATTTCCAGAAGGAGCTCAACAACTTCTTACACAGAAGCTAAGAGCGATGCATGTGTCAAACTTCCTGTTTGCAGGGTATTCAAACCACTACTGCTATTCTGTTTCCTGTTAATATAAAACAGCACACTACTGAGCTTTTCTTAGCAAAACTCTTTTCATCTCAACTAAAGATGGAGATTTTAAAAATTTGCAATATCTGCCTAAAAGGATCTATGTTTAAGTGTTTTAATACTAATATGCAAGTTAATGAGAGCATTAAATATAAAGCTTTATTTATGCAATAGGCTGAAAATGTAAAAAAAAAAAAAAAGGAAAGAAAAACTAGTTAAACATGTTTAACCCTATGCAAACAATTGATGGCCACATCACCCTCCCCATATAATGTGTTAAAAAGACAGGTTGTATTTTTCCCAGGAAATCTGCTAGTATACTGATTTTATGAATCATTATAAGCAGTTAACTCTTCATCAAAAACTGGCATGAAATGGATATGACAAAACTCTTAGAAAACAAATTTATAACACATGTTATAACTAAGAAAAAAATCTAAACTAGAACTTAAAAAAGAATTGAATGTTGCTAACTCATTGACTTACGTCTAATACATACAGGAACTACAGAAACTCAGTATGTCAGCATTGCTTATCAAACTTATAATCTGCTGACATGTGTCTGACTACCAGCAGTATATTTTAAAACATTCTAAAATTTGAAAAAGAACAAAATATAAGATTTTAAATTATATAAAATTACCCATAGCAAAAAATTTCAACTGAGAAAAGAAAAATTCCTTATAGTTGACTGAGACATGTAAATTTTAAAACCTTAACACTGAAGACTACTGTTTACTTGATCCCCTGATTCAGCAGTCTCACTTAGAAACATCTCCTCCAATTAAAAGTAAATAAAATTTGCCACTGTCAATTTGCAGGGAAAAAAGTAACCTGTCACATTCAACAAGAAGTTTGAGTACTTGCCTTTTGACGCTAATAAAGAATGGGAAATTTGTGTGGTTTTCTCTTTGGAAGCTCTAAATAAGAGAAAGTAGGAAAAGAAAAGGAAAAAAAAATGGAAAGAAAAGGGAATAAAAGGAAAAGGAAAGAAAGAAAAAGAATCTTTCTTAAAAATATCTTAGTCCAGATTTCCTGCCAACTATTTGACAAATATAGCAAATAGGCACAATAATGACAAACAGAATAAATAGAAACAATATGTAATCATATTTCGACAACACACATGCATACACATACAAGTCCACTAAGGAAACACTGACTAATGAATTTTGCTATGTAACAGCTCATTTGTGTATACTTGGTTTTGTGTAATAAAATTAGTATCAGTCTAAACAAATAGGCAACAGTATCTATAAGTTAAACTTTTAAAATTTGTAGTTTTATGTATAAATATTTTGTGTATAATAACAGATAATTGGTTTATTAACATCTGACAGTGCCTTACGCAAAACAGATACTGATTAAGTGTCTATAGTCTTTAATAAGCATCTACAGAGCATGAACTGACTCTGTATGGGAAGAAGTGGATAAAATTTCTGAATTCCTCTGACTTGCTCTCCTGAGAGAAATTCTATTCATCTTCAGGGTTCACTAAAAATGCCACCTCTTCAGTGAAGTCTCCGACATACTACTTCCTAGGAAAATAAACTGCTCTCTCTTATTTCCACTGACCTTATAATTTTATGTTAAAATTTGCTGTTTATGAGTTTATGTATCCCTAAATTGTGAGTTTCTTGAATCATAAATGCAATGTGTGTATTACATATTCAATAAATATATGTTAAATAAAAAACTATTCATTCAGTTTTAACAATTTAGAGGTCTAAATAGAATCATCAAGTACTTAAAAATGTTTTATTTATGACAGGATCATTTGTAAATAATCCAATAAGCCCTAAGTTGCTCATGTATAGAGACAACAGTAATACAAGGCGTCTTCCAAAAGTTTATGGAAATATTCATGTTATCTTTTAATTCCATTTTCCACAAACTTTTTGAAGTACCCTTATAGAAGTGATATCATTAAACTTCTCCTTTTTCTCTATATTCAATTACTAAATTCTATTCATTCTGTGAGTTCCATTTTCACTTAGTGCAAATACGGAATTCTAAAATAACCCCGTTTTCCCAGCTTTCAGTCACCCCCTTCAATCATTCATTTACCTGACATATTGGTATTCCCTTGCCAAATACACAAATCGATCCTAACATTTCAGTACAATCATATCCATTTTTAACAAATCTATGCAGACTTATTTATATTCAACATTGCTTAAGTACAGAAACTCCAGATTTCTAAGTAGAACACTAAAATTAATTTATTTTAAAAAATGCATAAGCTTTAAAACGAAGTTACACAGCAAAACTGAGTATCTCAAAAACACTACATTTGAAATCTGTACATTTTTTCAATAAATTTTTTCCCATTTGCTATGAAGATAGAACACAGAATATTTAATCCTTAGAGCAATGTTTCTATATATGGTAATGTGACGAGAAAGCTGTTGCTATCGAAGTTCTTAGGCGACTTGATTTCTACTAAAAAAAAAAAAAAGAAGAAGAAGAACTCTACTGGCATCTACTGCTAGAAAGAAACAACTACAGTTTTAATTACTACAGTTTTAATTAAATCTGAATTCCTTTGTAATTCAAATTAATTTTTTAAAGTATATTGCTTCGTATTCTTCCTGATGGCATTTTCAGAACTTTAATTTGTTTTAGAACACAGTAGAGGTACTATGGTCATGTAAGTACCTGAAATCTGCCATAATAGCATATCTTGTAATTAAATAATGTAAGATTTTAAAACTAGAGAGTAATAAATTTCATGAGGATATAAAGTCCTTATAGTTCTTTCTGCATTAATTTTTGAAATTATGGAAATTTTTAGTTAAACCTGCTTTAATTGCCATAAGATGCCACAAAGTGATGGTTTATTTCTTATACTTAATAGTAGTAATGATACATTTGCCAAACACTTTACAACATAGAAAGTGATTTACATTGTAAAATCACTGTGAAAGTATCATAAGCTCATGAGACCTTTACAAATGAAGTAAGCAGTAGTTATTCCTATTTTAAGATGCAAAAACAAACTTATGAAAATTAAGTGACTTGCCCAAGTCACCTAGATCTTTTAACTCCTAGATCAGGGCTCCTTGTATTGCACGACCCCCATTACCACAAGAAGTAAACATTTCAAATGCAGTATTTTTCAAAAAAGGGTAGGGAAGTGGGGGTGAAAAGATAATGATGGGTGGGATTGGTTCTTTGATACATTGTACAGGGTCTGAGAATCTGCTATGAGAATGTTTACATTCAGATGGTCACGTTAAAGCTATTCAATTTCATTGTCCATATTTATGTTTACAATGATGTTGGGGGTGAACAGAACTATGTACTTTGGAGTTTGATGAAAAAACTTTAGAGTTTGATGAAAGAAAAGAAAAAAGAACATGGAAAGAAAACATGATGAAAGAAAAAAATGGAAACAATTTAATATGTAAACGATGTATTTTCTCCATGCGAAGGACAAATGCCTATGATCTCTGCTGTTCAAATAAAGGTTTTAGGGTATAGTTTTATCTTTTCCAGAACGTTATATACATGAATTCAAACACTATGTAAACTTTTAAGATTGGCTTCTTTCATTTAGCATAGTATAGCAGTTGAGATTTATCTACGTTGTGTGTCTCAATAGTTCACTCATTTTTATTGATGAATAGTATTCCACTGTTTGGATTTCACACAATTTATACATCCATTCACAAATGAATTGCCTTTGTACCTTTGTCAAAAATCAATTGACCATATTTGTGTGCGTCTATTTCTGAACTCTGTATTCTGTTCCACTGATCTATCTACATGTGACTTCTTTCACTAATTCCACACTGTCTTGGTTACTGTAGCTTTCTAGTAAGTCTTAAATCTGTAAGTGTAAATCTTCCAACTTTTTTTCCCCCTTTTTCTAAGTTGTTTTAGCTATCATAGTTCCTTTATCTTTTCATATAAATTTTAAAATCAGTTTTTCTATGCCTACAAAAATAATCTTGCTGGGATTTTATTTGGATTGTGTTTACTGGGAGAAATGATACCTTAACTATATTGAGTCAATCCATGATCATGGTATGCTTCTTCATTTACTTGGATCTTTGATTTTTCATTAGTGTTTTATACTTTTCAGCATACAGATCTTGCCCATGTTTTGTAAAATTTATGCCTAAGTATTTTTAAAATTGGGACTATTGTAAATGGGACTTTGAAAATGTTTTACAATTTGTTCATTGCTAGTATATAGATATGACTTATTTTTATATTGATGTTGTACACTGCAATCTTGCTAAACTCACTTATTTATTTTAGGAAGTGTTTTCTTTTTGTAGATGTCTCAGGGTTTTCTATGTTGGCAATCATGTCACATTTGAACATATATAGTTTATTTCTTTCTTCCTAATCTGTATACCTTTTACTTATTTTTCTTGCCACATAGCACTGGCTAAGAATTCCAGTACAATGTTGAACAAAAGTGATGAGAGTGAATATCCTTGCCTTGTACCAAGTCTTAAGAAGAAAGCACTTGGTTTTTCATCATTAACTATGGTGTTAGCTATAGACATTTTTTTGTAGGTGCACCTGACGAAAATAAGGAAGTTTCCTTCTATTCCTGGTTAGCTGAGTTTTTATCTTGGAGGGATGTTGAATTTTATCTAATGCTTTTTCAGCATCTGTCGATATGATTATGTGGTTTTACTTCTTTAGTCTGCTAATATGGAAGACTACATTGATTAATTCCCAAATATTGAACCAGCCTTGAATTCCCATGATAAACACCTCTTGGTCTTGTTGTAATACTCTTTTTACATATCACTGGATTCAATTTACTAATATTTTACTGAGAACTTTTGAGTTCTTATTCATAAGAGATATTGTTTTGTAGTTTTATTTTCACGTACTGCCTTTGAATCATTTTGGAAGCAGGTTAAGGTTGGCCTCATAAAATTAGTTGAAAAGTATTTCATCTTCTATTTTCTAGGAGAGAGAATTGGTATCATTTCTTCCTCAAGTGTTTGGTAGAATTTGCCAGCAAAACTATCTACACAAGTTTTCTTTTTTTGAAGATTACAAATACTACTACAATTTCTTCAATAGATATAGTACTACTGATTTATCTATTTCATCTTAAATGAGTATCAGTAGTTTGCATCTTTCAAGAAATGGTCTATTTCAACCAAGTTGTCAAATTTATGTGAATAGAGTTGTTTCTAATATCCCCTTATCACTCTTTTAATGTCTAGGGCATTTATAATCCAATACTAAATTATTTATTTTGCTGCTCAAATTATTTCAGCTTTGACCATTGCATTCTCTTTCAGTTACCTCCTGTGTCCCATCATTGCATGTGTGTGTGTGTGTGTGTATATGCATGCACGTGTGTGTGCATGTGTGTGTGTTTGAGGACTTCCTTATTTTCTAGTGCTACAAGATGCTCCATGCTCATTTTATGTATTTACTGCCTTAGCCCTTGAATCAGCCATATCTCCAAGGAGCCCTAGTTTATTTTACTGGAGAATGGTGTTAGAAATCAAGATCTGGGAGACCCCCACCCTGTCCGCACAGATTTCAGGACCCTACACTGTGCCACCAACAGAGAAGGCACACAAGCAGATAAGAGAACAGGCCAGCCACCCACCAGATCCCCACCATGCTGCTGCTGGCAGGGGAGGCACTCAAGCAGACAGGAGAATAGGCCAGCCACTCGCTAGACCCCTGCCCTGCCCGTGCAGAAGGCAGGACCCTGGGGCACACTGCCACTGATAGGGGACGCACCCAGGCAGGCAGAAGAACAGGCAAGCCAATTGCCAGACTCCTGACCCACCTGTGCAGAAGGTAGGATATCATGCTGTGCCACCACTGATGGCAGAGGCACGCAGGCAGGCAAGAGAACAGGCCATCCACCTGTATAGACCCACCCACACATGCAGAAGGCAGGACCCATGCACCACACCATTGCTATGAGGCTTTACACAGCTTCCATGCAGGTGGTCCACAACAGCAACCACCACAGCTATACTGTTGCAAGTACAGCTCGCTGCCTTAATAACATCTATGACCACTGTGCAGGTAGCCCACTACATATTTGACTTCATTGACACAAGGAGAGTCACTGGACGAGCCTGGAAAAAGAGGAAGAATTCTTTCTCCTCAGAGTCCACTCCAGAGTAACAGAAGAAGCAACTAATCTACCAGATGACCAAAAATCAATGTAAAGATACTAGAAATATGAAAAAATCAGAAAATACGACACCACCAAAAGAATTCAGTAATTCTCAAGTACCAGACTCTATGAAACAGGAAAGCCTTGAAATGACTGAAAAGGAATTCTGAGTAACTATCTTAAGGAAACTCAATGAGATAAAAGAGGACTTGGTAAGATAACATAATAAAGTGAGAAAAAATATCCAGGATATGAAGAATGAAATTTACAAAGAGATTAATAACTTAGGAAAAGAATGTGGCAGATCTCCTGGAACTGAAAGATACAATGAAATAAAAAACACAACCAAGATATTAAGCAGCAGATTAGAACAAGCTGAAGAAAGAATATCTGAACTCTAAGATGGTCTTTATGAAATAATTCAGGCAGACAAGAAAAAGGAAAAAAGAATTTTAAAAAGTGAAGAAAATCTAGAAGAGCTAGCAGACAACCTTAAGTGCACAGACACTCTAACCATGGGTGTTGCTGAAGGGCAACAGAAAAGTAAAGACATTGAAAATCTATTGAATGAAATAATAATGAAAAACTTCCCCGGTATAGAGAGAGATACAGGAAGCTCAGATACCAAAACAGTTTCAATTCTAAAAGATCCCCTTGGAAACACTTTCTAGTCAAACTGGCAAAGCTCAAAGACAAAGAGAAAATCCATGAAGCAGGAAAAGAAAAGTGTCGAGCCACTTATAAGGGAGACCCCATCAGATGAACAGCAGATGGCTCAAATGAAACTCTACAGGCAGAAGAAAATGGAATGACATTTCAAAATACTAAAAGATAAAAACTGCCAGCACAAGAATACTATATCCAGCAAGGCTATCCTTCAGAAATGAGAGAGAAATAGTATATTTCCCAGGCAAACAAAAACTGCAGGAGTTCATCACCACATGACCAGTCATAGTAGAAATTCTCAAGGGAGTTCTACATCTGGAATCTGAAAAACAATAATCACTACCATGGATAAACAAGTAAGAACAAAACATATCAGTAAAACACAAAGGCAAATGAGAAAGACAAAACAAACTAAATCTTACCACCTCAAAAAAACCCACAAACATGGAAGACTGATAATCAAGGGAGAAGAAAGGAACAAATGATACTCAAAACATCTAAACAGAAAGCCATAAAATGCCAGGAATAAGACAGTACCTATCAATAACCCTAAATGTGAATGGATTAAATTCCCCACTCAAAAGACACAGACTGATGGATTGGATCAAAAAGGAAGACCCAACTATATACTGTCTTCAAGAGACTCATCTCACCAGTAAAGATGCACACAAACTAATAGTCAAGGGATGGAAAAAGATATACCACACAAAAGGAAACAAAAAGTGGGCAGGAGTACCTATTCTTATATTAGATAAAATAGACATTAAACCAAAAACCATAAAAAGAGATAAAGCCACTATATAATGACAGAGGGATTGATACAGCAAGAAGACATAACAATTATTAGTATATATGCACCCAACACTGGAGCGCCCAAATATATAAAGCAAACACTATTAGACATAAAGGAAGAGATAGACCTCAATATGATAACAGTGGGGGACTTAAACACCCCTCTCTCATCATTGGACAGATCATGCAGGCAACAAATCAACAGAGAAACATAGGATTTAAACTATACTTTAGACCAGTTGGACCTATCAAATATCTACAGAACATTTCATCCAACAACTACAGAATATACATTCTTCTCATCAGCACATGGAATTTTCTCCAAGACAGACCACATGTTAGGTTACAAATCAAGTCTCAATAACTTTTAAAAAACTGAAATCATCTCAACTACCTTATAGACCCCAATGGATTAAAACTAGAAATTAATAACAAGCAAAACTCAGGACTCCTGAATGACCAATGGGTCCAAGAAGAAATCAAACAGGAAATCAAAAAATTTCTAGAAAACAATGAAAATAAAGACACATAGCAAAACCTGTGAGATACTGCATAGCTGTACTAAGAGAGAAGTTCATTGCAATAAATGCTTACACTTAAAAAAAAAAGATTTCAAATAAAGAATCTAACTCTACACCTAAAAGAACTAGAAAAACAAGAACAATCCAATCCCAAAGTTAGTAGATGCAAAGAAATAACTAAGATTAGAGAAGAACTAAATAATATAGAGATCATAAAACAATACAAAAGATCAATGAAACAAAAAGTTGGCTTTTTGAGAACATAAACAAAATAGTTAGCTAAGTTAACAGCAACAACAGAAAGGGAAAACCCAAATAACAAAGATCAAAAATGAAAAAGGAGACATTACAACTGATTCCACAGAAATGCAAAAAATCATTAGAGACTATTATAAACAGCTACACGTCAACAATATTGAAACCTGGAGAAAATGGATAAATTTCTGGATATGTACAAACTACCAAGACTGAACCAGAAGACACAGAAAACCTGAACAGACCAATAACAAGCAATGATATTGAAGCAGTAATCAGCAATCTCCCAACAAAGAAAAGCCCAGGACCGAATGACTTTACTGCTGAATTCTACCAAACCTTTAAAGAGGAATTAATATCAATGCTCTTCAAACTATTCAAAAAACTGAAACAGAGACCACTCTCCCAAACTCATTCTATGAGGCCAGCATCACCTTGATGCCAAAATCAGACTAATATACAACAAAAAAGAAAACTGCAGATCAATATCTCTGATGAACATAGACACACAAATCCCAATAAAATACTAGCAATCAGAATACATCAATACATCAAAAAATTATATACCATGATCAAGTGGGATTCATCCCAGAGATGCAAGGATGGTTCAACATATGCAAATCAATAAATGTGATACATCACATAAACAAAATTAAGGGAAAAAACCCTATGATTATCTCAATAAATGCAGAAAAAGCATTTGACAAAATTCAACATCCCTTCATGATAGACTCTCAACAAATTAGGTAGAGAAGGAAAGTATCTCAACATAATAAAAGCCATCTGTGGAAAGCCCACTGCCAATATCATCCTGAATGTGGGAAAACTGAAAGCTTTTCCCTTAAGAACAGGAAAAAGACAAGGATGCCCACTCTCACCACCCCTATTTAACATAGTACAGAGCAATCAGGCATGAGAAAGAAATAAAGTGCATCCAGATTGGAAAAGATGAAGTCAAACTGTCTCTATTTGCAGATGATATGATCCTATGTATAGAAAAACCTAAAACTCTAAACAAAAAATTCTTAGAACTGGGTTCTAATAATTTCAGCAATATCACAGGACACAAAGTCAATGTCCCCAAATCAGTTGTATTTATATTCTCTAGTAATGAGCTAACAGAAAGAGAAATCAAGACAGTAAACCCCATTTACAACAGTCACCAAAAAATTAAAATACTTAGGAATCAATTTAACCAAGGAGGTGAAAGATCTCTACAATGAGAACTACAAACCACTTCTGAAAGACACTGAAGAAGACAAAAAAGATGGAAAGACATTCCATGCTCTTGGATTGGAAGAATTAACATTGTGAAAATATCCATACTACCCAAAGCAATCTACAAATTCAGTGCAATTCCCATCAAAATACCAATGACAGTCTTCACAGAAATAGAAAGAAAAATCCTAACATTCATATAGAACAACAAAAGACCCTGAATAGCCAAAACAATCCTGAACCAAAAAAAAAAAAAAAAAGTCAGAGACATAACACTACCTGATTTCAAATTATACTACAAAGCTATAGTAACCAAAACAGCATGGTACTGGCATAAAAATAGAAACTCAGACCAGTGGAACAGAATAGAGAACCCAGAAATCAACCCACAGACTTACAGTCAATTGATATTTGACAATGGCAACAAAAACATACATTGGGGAAAAGACTGCCCCTTTAACAAGTGATTCTAAGAAAACTGGACATCCATATGCAGAAGAAGGAAACTAGTTCTGTACTTCTCACCATATACCAAAATCAAAATGGATTACAGACTTAAGTATAAGACCTGAAACTGTAAAACTGCTAAGGGAAAACACTTCAGGAACTAGGACTGCACACAGACTTTATGAACAAGAGCCCAAAGGCACAAGCAACAAAAGAAAAAATAAACAAATGGGACTATATCAAACTAAAAACCTTCCGCACAGCAAAGGAATCAATAGAGTGAAACTGCAACCTACAGAGTGAGAGAAAACATCTGCAAACTATACATATGACAAGGGATTAATATCCAGAATACACAAGGAACTCAAGTAATTACACAGTAAAAAAACAAATAACCCAATTAAAAAATGGGAAAAGGAGCTGAATAGACATTTTTCGAAGGAAGACATACAAATGGCCAACAGGCACTTTAAAAATGTTCAACATCACTAATCATCAGGGAAATGCAAATTAAAACCACACTGAGATATCACCTCACCCCAGTTAGACTGGCTATAATCAAAAAGGCAGAAAATAACAAATGCTGGTGAGGATGTGGAGAGAAGGGTATGCTCTTACACTGTTGGTGGGACTGTAAATTAGTACAACCACTATGGAAAACAGTATGGCAGTTTCTCAAACAACTACAGATAGATCTACCATATAATCCAGCAATCCCACTTCTAGGTATATACCCAAAGGAATGGAAATCATCATCTCTAAGGGATACCTGCACTCCCATTTTCACTGCAGCTCTATTTACAATAGCCAAGATATGGAACCAACCTAAATGTCCATCAATGGATAACTGGATAAGGAAAATGTGGTACATATACTCCATGTAATACTACTCTGTCATAAAAAAGAATGAAATTCTGCCATTTCCTGCAAATAAGCTTGGAGAAAATTATGTTGAGTGAAATAAGTCAGGCACAGAGGGAAAAATACCACATGCCCTCACTCATAAGTGGGAGCTAAGAGAGAAAGAAGGAAGGAAAGAAAGACCACAGTGGTGTGTTGGACCTGCAGAAGGAGAGAGCATACCTAGGGCTGTGGAGTGGGGTGCCAGAGGGAGGAAGGGGGGATCATTGGGGATTAACTGGGTGGGGACAAAGGGAATAATCACAATTTGTGGTTATGGGCATGCTGATAGTATTGATCTAGCCATCACATCTTGGGCACAAGGTGATGTCAGCTTTGTAAACTGTGAATAAGCATAACCAATGAAATTTAAAATATATATAATCTTACCACCCAGAGAGACATAGAAAACTATAATAAACATTTCTGTCTATTATCTTACAAAAAAAAAAAAAAAAGCAAGATCTGAGAATTGGATATGCTTGATGCTACTGTGGTGTAGTTGCTTCTAGGCGCTCTTTTTAACTGAGAGAGGAAGGAAATATATGTGCATACTCACATGTGTATATTCCCTTATCTGTAAGTATTTCTATATGTAATCATCTGGGTCTATAAGCTGAACATGAGTTCATCCTGGTGTCTCCAACTCTAATCCATTACTGCATGTTTCCTTCTAGTTTCCTCCCCCTACTTATCTGTGAATTCCCATTTCAATAGTGAGAAACCAGGCTCCCACCACCCACTATCCATTTACTTACTTGTTCAATATCAATATGCACATATAACAGTATCAGAATTAAAAATTAGCCTACCAGGTTAACAACTTTATTCCTGCGGGAAATAACTTTATAACTTTTTAGAGTACACTACTTATGTAATTTTCTTTTGCCTCCAGTCTTACAGACTACACTTATTTCCAAAGTTACTTAGGTCAGCACCTATTACCCCATTCGCTTCAGTGAGGTTGTTTCATACATCTGTAACACAGTCAGATTGTTTTCTCGCGTTCTGCATTCCATCCTGGGATCCACCAACCCTCTAAATGATTTTTTTAAATTTTACATACATACATTAAGGTTGACTCTTTGTGCTGGAAGTGCTATTGGTTTAAACAAATGCATTATATCATGTATCACAATTACAGTATCATATAGAATAATTTTACCATCCCAATAAATCCCCTGTGGTTCCCTGATCCTTGGCACTACTGATCTTTTTACCATTGCTAGAGTTTTGCCTTTTTCAGAATGTCATATAATTGGAATCATGCAGTATCCAGACTCTTCAGACTGTCTTCAATCACTTAGCAAGAAGCATTTAAAATTCGTGCATTTTTTGTGTGGCTTTATAGCTCTTTTAAAAAATATAGTTGAATAATATTCCATTGTATGAACATATCACAATTTGTTTATCCATTTGCCTACTGAAGAACATCTTCGTTGCTTCCAGTTCTGGGCAATTATGATTAAAACTTCTATAAACATTCATATGCAGGTTTCTGTGTGGAAATAGTTTTAAAATTTAGTTGGGTAAATACCTAGGAGTGTGATTGCTGGATTATATGATAAGACTGTATTTAGCTCTGCAAGAAACTGTTGAAGTCTCTTCCAAAGTGGCTGTACAATTTTCATTTACCCCCAGCAATGAAAAAAATTCTGTTGCTCTACATCCTTGTCACCAATTGGCAGTAAGTTGTGTGTGTTGTGTGTGTGCATGGTTTTAGCCATTCTAATAGGTGTACAGTGGTATCTCATTTTTGTTTTAATTTGCAATTTCCTAATGACAAATAACATTGAGCATCTTTGTATATGCTTATTTGCCATGAATATTTTTAGTGAGATGTCTGTTTAGATCTTTTGCCCAGTTTTTAATTGTGTTGTTTATCTTAGAACTGAACTTTATGTGGTAGATTTTACCAGTGAATCCATCTGGTCCTGATGCTTTCCTTTTCTGGGAATTATTAATTATAATTTTTTAATTATTGATTCAATTTCTAATAGCTATAGACCTCAGATTTATTTATACTTGTGTGAGTTTTGATAGTTTGTCTTTCAAGGAATTGGTCCATTTCATCTAAGTTATGACATCTGTGGACAGAGCTTTTCATAGTAGTTCTTTATTATCCTTTTAATGCCCATGGGGGTTGTAGTGAATATCCATCTTTTATTACTCATATTAGTAATTTGTGTCTTCTTTTCTTCTTCATTAGCTTGGCTAGAGGTTTATCAATTGTACTGATCTTTTCAAATAATAAGCTTTTGGTTGTTAATTTTCCTGATTTTATTCCCTGCTTTCAATTTCATTGATTTCTGCTCTAATTTTTATTCTTTCTTTCTTTCTTTCTTTTGCTTGCATTGAGCTTAAATTGCTCTTCTTTCTTTAGTTTCCTAGGTGGAACATTATGTACTGATTTTAGATATTCTTTCTTTTCTAGTATATGTATTTAAGGTTATAAATATCCATCTAAGCACTGCTTTTGGTAAGTTGCAAAAATTTTGATAAATTGCATTTTGATTATCATTTAGCTTAAAATATTTTGAAATTTCTCTTGAGACTTCTTCTTTGACCCATGTGTTCCTAAATTAATTTCCAAATATTTAGTGATTGTCCAGCTTTCTTTTTGTTATTGATTTCTAGTTTAATTCCTAATTCCATTGTGGTCTGAGAACATTCTTTGCATAATTACTATTTTTAAAATTTTGTTAAGGTGTAGTTTTATGGCCCAGAATGTGGTCTATCTTGGTGATTTTTCCATGTAAGCTAGAGAAAAATGTGTATTCTGCTGTTGTTGAATGGAATATTCTATAAATGTCAATTAGATCAAGTTGATTCATAGCACTGTTCAGGCCACTACATACTGATATATATCTGATATATATCTGATATATTATATAACTGGGTCTTGCTTTTTTTTTTTTTAAATGAATTTCATTTTTTATACACTCTGACAATCTCTGTCTTCTAATTGGTGTGTTTGCACCATTCACATTTAGAGTGACTAATGACAAAGTTAGATTAATATCCACCATGTTCATAACTCTTCATACTCATTGCATTTATTCTTTCATTTCCCCCCTATTTTTTTGCCTCCTCTAGTTTAAACATTTTAAATGATTCCATTTGCTCTCCTCTTTTGACATATCCATTACACCTCTTTTTAAAACTGTGTTGTCCTACAGCTTGCAACGTACATTTTTAACTAATCTAAGTCCACCTTCAAATAGCACTGTATTGCTTCCCTTGTAGTATAACTTATAATAGAATATTCAAAAATTCTTTTTCTCATCTGTTATGATACTGCTGTCATTCATTTCACTTGTCCATACGCTGTTATCACCCAATACATTGTTACAATTACTGCTTTGAACAGTTATCTTTTAGATCAATGAAAAATAAGAAGAATAAAATATCTTATTTTACCTTCATTTTTTTTTCTTTTCTGATTATTTTCCTTTCTCTATGTAGACCTGAGTTTCTAACCTATTATCATTTTCCTTTTCCCTAATGAATTTCTTATAGGATTGGTCTGCTGGCAATGAATAACTTTAGTTTTTGTTTGTCTTGGAACAGATTTATTTGTCCTTCATTTCTGAAGAATAATTTCACTGGATATATAATTCTAGATCAGTGATTTTTTTTCTTTCAACTCCTTATGTATTTTACTCCATTTTCTTCTTGCTTGCATGGTGATGAGAAGTCTGCCATAATTCTTATTCTATTTCTCTGCAGGTAAGTTTGGAGGGGTTTCCTTCCTCTCTCTGGCTTCTTTCAAATTATCTCTTAGTCTTTGGTTTTCTGCAGATTGAATATGATGTGCATGATTTAGTTATTTTGGTATTTTATTTTGTTTGATATTTCCTGAGACTCTTGGACTGTATTTTGAAATTTGTCATTAATTTTGATTGTTACTTCAGAT
Organism: Cynocephalus volans; assembly: GCF_027409185.1. Taxonomy (NCBI): domain Eukaryota; kingdom Metazoa; phylum Chordata; class Mammalia; order Dermoptera; family Cynocephalidae; genus Cynocephalus; species Cynocephalus volans. The sequence continues at coordinate 73,543,342 of NC_084467.1, read as the reverse complement.
ATTTTTTCTGTTCCTTTTCTCTTCCTTTTCCTTTTGATATTTCAATTATGGGTATGATGCACCTTCTGAAATTGTCCCACAGTTCTTAGATGTTCTGGTTTTTTTGTTTGTTTGTTTTTTCATTTTTTTTTCTCTTTGCATTTTAGTTTAGGAAGTTTCTATTGACCAATCTTCTTGAAGAATCTTTCACTGATTCTTTCCTCAGCTTTGTCCATTGTATTGATGAGCCCAAGCATTTCCTCTTGATTTTTTTCTTAGTTTCTCTCTGCTTACATTACTCATGTAATCTCACATACTTTCTACTTTTTCCATTAGTATCCTTAACATATTATTCATAGTTATTCTACATTTTCTATCTGATAATTCCAACATCTGTAATATCTGAGTCTGGTTCTGATGCTTGCTTTGTCTCTTCAGACTGTTTTCTCTTGCCTTTAGATATGACTTCTAATTTTTTTATTGAGAAGTCCACTGTGTTGCACTGGTTAATAAGAACAAAAGAGTATAGGAAGTTACCATGTGGATCTGTTAATATAGCCAGTAGGTGGGCTGTGTTTAATGTTTGCTATAGGCTTCAGAAACTTCAGCTTCCTTTGGTATCCGTGTTTTTGTCTCTCCTCTTGACTTTGGGATTCCCTTGGAGAAGAATCTGTGCTTTGCAGCTCTTTCAGCTGTAATGCATTGCTTTTATACCGGGACCTGTCAGTATGGAGGTAAGTTGTGGGGGATGAAAAAAATTCTATAATATTAGTATTAAATATCAATTTTTTACTTTGCCTATTTCTCTAGAGTATGACCTTCACGAGTGTTTCTCCAGTGGTACAGCTTTTTTGTCCCCCTTAAATTGAGACAGGAAGGCTAGATCAAGCTGGAGTGGGAAAAATGCCCTCCCCAAACTGAGACAGGGCTCTGGTAATATCTTTTCCTCTGCCTTTGTTGGAGAATGCTGTGGGCATATTTAATAATGATTACCCTCCCTCGTCTACAAGAGTTACAAGGGGACCTTTCCCAGGATCTTTATCTTGAGAACCTGATGGAGTTCCTGGAGGTAAAATCCATGAAAGTGTGGGGGTCTCCCTAAGACTGCTATTCCAAGGAGTTTCACACGCTCATGCTAGTCTACACTCAGCATCAGCATTTCATCAAAATTATCATTTAAATGTTCCTATCAATTTATGGCTCAAATGGCTTCTGCTCCAGGTAAGCAAATCTCTGCTATGGGTCTCTGGATTTGCTTGACTCTCCAGATTTCAGGCTGATGATTGCCCTGCAATCTCAGTTCTCTGACAGGTCAATAAATCATTGATTCTCAGTTTCTTTAGCTTTTTCTTCTTGTAAGAACAGGAGTGGCGACGTCTAGGTTCTTTACACATCACTGCTGAAAACAGAGTCCTTTCCCTTTGTTCTTCATTCCTCTGCTTCCCATTTTCTGCCATTTTTTGAATTACAGTTGACCCTTGAACAATGTGGGGGTTAGGGGCACCAACCTCCCATGAAGTTGAAAGTCTGCATATAACTTTTGACTGTCCCAAAACTTAACTACTAGTAGCCTACTGTTGAGGAGACTCCTTACCAATAACATAAATAGGCAATTAATACATATTTTATAAAAGTATTATACACTGTATTCTTACAACAAAGCTAGAGAGAAAAACAATAAGCTAAAGAGAAAAAAGTTGCTAGAGAAAAGAAATCTCCAAAAATTTTTCCAATATATTTATTGAAAAAAAATCTGTGTATAAGTGACCAGCACAGTTCAAACTCATGTTGTTCAAGGGTCAACTGTACTTGAATATTTCCATATTTGCAGGGTTTAAAAAAAATTTTTTTTTGGTAATGTTATAGCAATTTCAATATACATAATGCACTTTTCACGGTCTTAGAATTAAAATTTTACCACTTCAAAGGAAATTCAAAAACCTTACAAGCATTTAATTCCCATCAAACTCTTCTCCCTTTATTGTAGATGTCATCTGTATACATCTACATACATTGGAAAACCCACCAATGTTATAACTTTTATTTCTATCATCATACATTTTTCAATGAATCTAAGAAGAGAAAAACAGTTTATTACATTTACTGAGATATTTATCATTTCTCTTGCTCTTCTTTCCTTCCTGAAGTTCAAATTTCTCTCTGGTATCACTTCTTTTCTGCCTGAATAACTTCCTTTAGCATTTCTTTTAAAACAGGACTGAAGGTAATAAGTTATCTTTGGTTTCCAGTAATTTCTAATGTGTTTGGATGTGGTTTTCTTGGAGTTTACTGAGCTTCTGAAATCTGTAAAGGTATGTCTCTTGCCAAATTTGAAAAGTCTTCAGTTATTACATTTTCAATTTTTTTTCTGCATCAATCTCTTTCCTCGCCTACTGTGACTCAGATAAACTGTATGTTAGACATTTTTATACTGTCCCAGAGGTTCCTAAAGCTCTGTTCCTTTTATAAAAATTGTTTTTGCTATTGTTTACAACAGAAAATGTCTTCCGATCTATTCTAATTCTTTTAGAATATATCTATAAGTGAGAATATCTACTCTCACTCTTTTCTGTGTATCATCTCCATTCTCTCTTAGTTTCAGGCTCCTGTGTGGTCACTGTTGCTATCACCACTGCCACAAGAGTGCAGTTTCAGGAGTGTGTCTTGCCTCAAAGCAGGACCAGGAAGAAAACAAACAAACAAATGGGATTTCTTTCACTTTTTCCTACCCACAAGGGATTTCCTTCCAGGGTCTCTGATAACAGAGAGAGAGTTTCTCTTGGAGCTATTTCAGTCTGAATCTACAGCAGAGTTCTAGGATTCAGACTGCCTTGAGTCTAAGCTGGAAGAAGAGGGAGGAAATTTTTAAAAGCAGGAAATTCACTACTGTATCTATCTCTTTTCAAATTTTGATTTCCCTTCTCAATCCACTGGCTATATTTACTTTTCAATGTACTACATCATGTATTCTGTTCAAGGATTTTAGGTGTAATCCGTGGGAGACGTAGGGTAATGTGCACTTACTCCATCTTAATTGGGACTAGAAGCCAATCCTACCACTTTTCATGCTAATAATTTAATAATAGATTTAGAAATAAAAAATTTTAAAGATGAAGCTTGATTTTCATTATGCTCCACCTTGATCTCAGTGTGAAATTAAACATTTCTCTAAATAAATTCACAATAAAGTTGCAGTACTTTTGTCACAGTACTTTATATGACCAAAAAGTTACACGCATCCATTTCTTTAAAAAGTGTAATTCTTATACAAAATTTAATGATTACTACTAATAATAAAGATGGTGCCGTTATTAATATTAAATTGACTGTTTCACACTCAGCGAAGTGATATATTTTCAAATATATAAACACACTTTCACAATCTCACCCCATATCTTTCATTCTTGGACTCTCCATAATGCCTAAAATAACACATAGTAATAAATCTCAAAATATAGCAATCTAGAAAAGCCTATAATCTTGCTAAATATTACAAAATAAATTAATACAAGATGAAAAGATAGTATCTTATTATTCCATATCAAAAGTGAAATGGGGGTTTATTGAATCTTAACAAAATTCTAATGTAAGAACATACAATTGTTCAAAACATGTTGAACATTGCAGGTTCCAGTCAAGATGGTGGAATAGACGGTCTCCAGTGTCACTCTCTCCAACAAATCAATGAATTTGCAACTATAAAAATGTAACATCAGCCAAGCTGGGGCCGCTGGAGCTCAGGGGAAGAGGAGGAGAGAACTACAGAGTGCATGAAGGCGGGAGAAACCATGATGAGAGAAAGAAAAAACTGCTCTGAGCGTTGACCACAGCCACTTTATTAATGCTGGAGCTGCTGAGTACATGGAGCAGGAGCTGGCAGAAACCACAGCTGTGCCCTTCAAATGGAGTTACTTGGAGGAGGCAGGGGAGAAGAGGACCTGGGTAGCCCCCAGGACAGCAAGACCACTAATAAAGTTCCCGTGGACCAAATAGACTTTAAACTAAAAACCATAAAAAGAGACAATGAGGGACACTACTTAATGATAAAAGGACTGATCCATCAAGAAGACATAACAATCATAAATATGTATGCACCCAATGTTGGAGCAGCCAGATTTATAAAACAAACTCTATTAGACCTAAAGAAGGAAATAGACACTAATACCATAATAGCAGGGGACCTGAACACCCCACTGTCAATATTAGACAGATCATCTAGGCAAAGAATCAGTAGAGAAACACAAGATCTAAACAAGACTCTACACCAATTGGAATTGGCAGATATCTACAGAACATTCCACCCAACAGCCTCAGAATATTCATTTTTCTCATCAGCACATGGATCATTCTCCAGGATAGATCACATATTAGGTCACAAATCAAGTCTCAATAAATTCAAAAAAATTGCAATTATCCCATGTATCTTCTCAGACCACAATGGATTAAAACTAGAAATTAATAACAAACGAACCTCTGGAAACTATACAAACACATGGAAATTAAACAGCATTCTACTTAATGACATGTGGGTCCAAGAAGAAATCAAGCAGGAAATCAAAAAGTTTATTGAAACTAATGAAAATAATGATACATCATACCAAAACCTGTGGGATACTGCAAAAGCAGTATTGAGGGGAAAATTTATTGCATTAAACGCTCACTTCAGAAGAATAGAAAGATGGCAAGTGAACAACCTAACACTTCACCTTAAAGAACTAGAAAAACAAGAACAATCCAAACCTAAAGTTAGCAGACGGAAAGAAATCATTAAGATCAGAGCAGAACTGAATGAAATTGAAAACCAAAAAACAATTCAAAAGATCAACGAATCAAAAAGTTGGTTTTTTGAAAAGATAAATAAAATTGACAAACCATTAGCATGGCTAACAAAAAAAAGAAGAGAGAAGACTCAAATAACAAAAATTAGAAATGAAAAAGGCGATATTACAACTGATTCATCTGAAATACAAGGAATCATTCGAGACTACTATAAACAACTATATGCCAACAAATTTGAAAATCTGGAGGAAATGGATACATTTCTGGACACACACAAGCTCCCAAAACTGAACCGTGAAGACGTAGAAAATTTGAACAGACCAATAACAATAAAGGAGATTGAAGCTGTTATCAGAAGGCTCCCAACAAAGAAAAGCCCAGGACCAGATGGATTCACAGCAGAATTTTACCAAACATTCAAACAGGAATTGACACCGATTCTTTACAAACTATTCCAAAAGATTGAAACAGACGCAAATCTCCCAAACTCATTCTATGAAGCAAACATCATCCTGATACCAAAACCAGGTAAAGATATAACCAAAAAAGAAAACTACAGGCCAATATCCTTGATGAATATAGATGCAAAAATCCTCACTAAATTTCTAGCAAACAGAATACAGCAACACATACGTAAAATTATTCATCACGATCAAGTGGGATTCATCCCAGGGATGCAAGGTTGGTTCAACATACGTAAATCAATAAATGTGATACACCATATTAATAAACTCAAACACAAGGACCATATGATCATCTCTATAGATGCTGAAAAAGCATTTGATAAAGTTCAGCACTCATTCATGACAAAGACCCTCTATAAGTTAGGTATAGAGGGAAAGTATCTCAACATAATTAAAGCCATATATGCCAAACCCACAGCCAATATCATCCTGAATGGGCAAAAGCTGAAAGCTTTTCCTTTAAGAACAGGAACTAGACAAGGATGCCCACTCTCACCACTCCTATTCAACATAGTGTTGGAAGTACTAGCCATAGCAATCAGAGAAGAGAAGGAAATAAAGGGCATTCAGATTGGAAAAGATGAAGTCAAACTGTCCCTGTTTGCAGATGACATGATCCTATATGTCGAACAGCCTAAAACCTCTACAAAAAAACTGCTGGAATTGATAAATGATTTCAGCACAGTAGCAGGATACAAAATCAACACACAAAAATCAGTAGCATTTCTTTTCTCCAATAGTGAACATGCAGAACGAGAAATCAAGAAAGCCTGCCCATTTACAATAGCCACCAAAAAAATAAAATACTTAGGAATTGAGTTAACCAAGGAGGTGAAAAATCTCTATAATGAGAACTACAAACCACTGCTGAGAGAAATTAGAGAGGATACAGGAAGATGGAAAGATATCCCATGCTCTTGGATTGGAAGAATCAACATAGTGAAAATGTCCATACTACCCAAAGTGATATACAAATTCAATGCAATCCCCATCAAAATTCCAAAGACATTTTTCTCAGAAATGGAAAAAACTATCCAGACATTTATATGGAACAATAAAAGACCACGCATAGCCAAAGCAATGCTGAGCACAAAAAATAAAGCTGGAGGCATAACACTACCTGACTTTACGCTATACTACAAAGCTATAATAACCAAAACAGTATGGTACTGGCATAAAAACAGACACACTGACCAATGGAATAGAATAGAGAATCCAGAAATCAACCCACACACTTACTGCCATCTGATCTTTGACAAAGGCACCAAGCCTATTCACTGGGGAAGGGACTGCCTCTTCAGCAAATGGTGCTGGGATAACTGGATATCCATATGCAGGAGAATGAAACTAGATCCATACCTCTCGTCGTATACTAAAATCAACTCAAAATGGATTAAGGATTTAAATATACACCCTGAAACAATAAAACTTCTTAAAGAAAACATAGGAGAAACACTTCAGGAAATAGGACTGGGCACACACTTCATGAATACGACCCCAAAAGCACGGGCAACCAAAGGAAAAATAAACAAATGGGATTATATCAAACTAAAAAGCAAAAGAAACAATTAACAGAGTTAAAAGACAACCAACAGAGTGGGAGAAAATATTTGCAAAATATACATCTGACAAAGGATTAATATCCAGAATATATAAGGAACTCAAACAACTTTACAAGAAGAAAACAAGCAACCCAATTAAAAAATGGGCAAAAGAGCTAAGTAGGCATTTCTCTAAGGAAGATATTCAAATGGCCAACAGACATATGAAAAAATGCTCAGCATCACTCAGCATCCAGGAAATGCAAATCAAAACCACATTGAGATACCATCTAACCCCAGTTAGGATGGCTAAAATCCAAAAGACTATGAACGATAAATGCTGGCGAGGCTGCGGAGAAAAAGGAACTCTCATACATTGTTGGTGGGACTGCAAAATGGTGCAGCCTCTATGGAAAATGGTATGGAGGTTCCTCAAACAATTGCAGATAGATCTACCATACGACCCAGCTATCCCACTGTTGGGAATATACCCAGAGGAATGGAAATCATCAAGTCGAAGGTATACCTGTTCCCCAATGTTTATCGCAGCACTCTTTACAATAGCCAAGAGTTGGAACCAGCCCAAATGCCCATCATCGGATGAGTGGATACAGAAAATGTGGTACATCTACACAATGGAATACTACTCAGCTATAAAAACGAATGAAATACTGCCATTTGCAACAACATGGATGGACCTTGAGAGAATTATATTAAGTGAAACAAGTCAGGCACAGAAAGAGAAATACCACATGTTCTCACTTATTGGTGGGAGCTAAAAATTAATATATAAATTCACACACACACACACACACACACACACACACACACACACAGACACACACACACAAACCGGGGGGGGGGAAGAAGATATAACAACCACAATTATTTGAAGTTGATACGACAAGCAAACAGAAAGGACATTGTTGGGGGGGAGGGAGGAGGGAGAAGGGAGGGAGGTTTTGGTGATGGGGAGCAATAATCAGCCACAATGTATATCGACAAAATAAAATTAAAAAAAAAAAAAAAAAAAAACAAATTAAACAAACAAACAAACAAAAAAAGTTCCCGTGGACCCACGCAGGAGCAAGGAGCCAGAACAGCTGAAAAAGGGGAGGCTGGTGAGTCAACGCAAGGGACTGGAACAGAGCCTTTCCCATGGGAAGTGTTTGGAGCATGGGCAGTGGGGAGAGAGGCCCACTGTAAGAACACTGGGACACAGCAAGGACAGCCAATCCACCCCCCCAGTCAGCACAGAACCACTCAGAGGAGACTGGTCAGGAATGCAGAATTGCATGGGGAACATTTTGATGAAAAAACTCAGGCCCAGATGGAGAGTTTCTACACAACCCAGGTGGACACAATCCAAGTCTCTGGAGAGCCGGAAGTACCTATAAGGTCAACCATTAAACCCTGAGCTGCACAAAAAGCCTTCCCTAGGGAAATAGCAGCAAAGCAGCAATTTACCTTAATAACACAGCTCAAGTACTGGTCCCCACAGGAAGTTCCCCTATGTAAGAAGTAAGTAAAGGACAAAAAATTACTTCCAGCCCAGGCAGACCACCACCTCCTTGGGGCCCACCAGGGTACATGAGGCAGGCAGCCAGGGACAGGACTCCCACCCACAACCACTCACACTGCCAGTACCTAGGGGCCTGCCCAGGAACCCAAGGCTTGGAGCTGAGGACCAGACCCCCACTCCCACATCCAGGCACACCGCCAGTGCCTCAGGGCCTGCCGAGGGGCCCATGGCATGCAGCCAGGGACCAGACACTCCCCACAACCAGGCACACTGCCAGCACCAAGGAGCATGCCAAAAACATCACCTCCATGTGGGTGGCCTACCACAGCCACCACAATAACCATGGCTGTCGTGAAAGTGGCTAGACGACACAACCACCATGCAGAGGGTCCACCAGCCACTGTAGGGCATTGATACAAAGAGAGTCAGCAGCAGAGATAAAGAAAAGAGGATGTCTCTCTCCACAAAGCCCATTTCAGAGTGACAGAAGAAGCATCTGCTCTCTGATATTGGAGGACCTGATCACAACTCTCAGCATTGGACAGATCATCTTGGCAACAAATCAACAGAGTAACCATTATTCTTTCAGAAGGAGAGAAGAGGGGCCGACTCCGTGGCGCACTCGGGAGAGTGCAGCGCTGGGAGCGCAGCTGTGCTTTCCCACCGCGGGTTCAGATCCTATATAGGGATGGCCGGTGCTCTCACTGGCTGAGCACGGTGTGGCCGTCACAAAAAAAAAAAAAAAAAAGGAGAAGAAATCTAGGGTAATTAGAGGGGGGAGGAGGGAGGGAGACGGGAATGGGGAGAGATTAGACAAGAGGCATAAAGAATAATTACAATTTGTAACAATATATATGCTAGTAATATTTATTTGATCAATATATCTCAATGTTGAACCCCAAAAACATGTATAATGAATTTCGATTCAATAAAAAAACACCCAAAATAAAAAAACATGTTGAACATTGAAAGATAAATATTCTCTAATTTTCCTTTCAAGATTTTTAATTGCTTTATTCAGATGTTTCAGTCTGGGGTACACAGCAAATATGATAGTTATTAGAGATGTATGGTAATTTAAAATAGAATTGAATAAAATTGAAAATTCAGTTCCTCAGTCACACTAACTATATTTTAAGTACTCAATAGCTACATGTAGCTAGTGGCTATCTTTTAGACAGTATAGATATCAAATATTTCTATCATCACAGAAAGCTCTATTGGACAGAACTGGGCAACAGAAACATCCATAATTCTATGGAAGTACAGTTCTTGAGATAACTATAGGCCAGAACTTTGTTAGCCCTTATTTATACTTGTTGTGAACAAAATTTCGAATCACCTTCTATTTTTTAAAAATATGAACTTATTTAAATTTTCCCACTTACAAGTATCTTTAGGAATTAGTGTATATTATTATTTGTTCTAACCTGTGATTTCATCCGGCTATACATTTGATTCAGGGCTTATTGATGAGATCAAATCACCTTCTATTTTTTAAAAATATGAACTTATTTTAATTTTCCCACTTACAAGTATCTTTAGGAATTAGTGTATATTATTATTTGTTCTAACCTGTGATTTCATCAAGCTATACATTTGATTCAGGGCTTATTGAGGAGATGCAAAATTATTCAACATTTAAAATTACTAGAAAAAAGCAAACATAATAACAGAAAATTGCTTGGTAAATACCCAGGATCAAAAGATGTAAGTGGCAAAAATGTTATTGAGAGTTGCATTATCATGGCTAATTATCTACTTAATCACTGAATAATGATACACAATATTCATGATATCAAACACAACTGTTGAAAGTTACTGCTTTTCTTAAAACAGTTCTGAATAGATGATTTGAAGAGAATGTTGTATATGGGAAGAACTGTGCAGATTGGTATTCAAGTTAGTTATTCTATGACTTAACTGGCTCCTTGCAGACTGAATATTTTTAAAAACTTGATCTTGTTTTTCTGATAGGTAGGTTTATATCACTTTTAACTAATCAGTTATCTCTATAATTCTTGGTTTCATCTTCTGCCAAACAAGACCAACAATAACTTTCCTGTCTATATCACTGGTTTGGTATATGCCTCAAAAAAGATGATATAAGTGAAACTGCTTTGTAAACTGTAAATACCACAGAAATGCAGACTGGTATTACATTAACACATCTGATTAATAAGTATATGGCTATTATTTATTTAAGTCAGATTACAGAAAATCAAACTATACTTCAATATAACTTTTTAAAAGTCTAAACACTGGAAGCATCCAAAATTGTTCAAACAAGATTTTTATTTATTTTTTTATTTTATTAATATACAATGTAGTTGATTTTTGTGTCCCTTTACCAATTTCTCGTTCCCCATTTCCTCTCCCCTATCCCAACCATGAACATCATATCTGTTCACTTGTCGTAACAAGTTCAGGAATTGTGACTGCTGTCTTCTTCCCTGCCCCCCCTCATTTGTTTGTGTATTTATTTATTTTTAGATCCCACAAACAAGTGAGAACATGTGGTATTTCTCTTTCTGTGCCTGACTTATTTCACTTAATATAATTTTTTCTAAGTCCATCCACGTTGCTGTGAATGGTAGTATGTCATTCTTTTTTATAGCAGAGTAGAATCCATTCATCTGATGATGGACATTTGTGCTGGTTCCAACTCCCGGCTATTGTAAATAGTGCTGCAATAAACATTGGAGTACAGTATCCCTGTGACATGTTGATTTCCATTCCTCTGGATATATTCCCAGCAGTGGAATAGATGGGTTATATGGTAGATCTATCTGTAATTGTTTGAGGAACCTCCATACCGCTTTCCATAAAGGCTGCAGCATTTTGCAGTCCCACCAACAGAGTAGGAGGGTTCCTTTTTCTCGACAACCTCACCTGCATTTATCATTCTCAGTCTTTTGGAAATTAGCCATTCTAACTGGAGTAAGATGGTATCTCAGTGTCGTTTTTGACTTGCATTTCCCGAATGCTGAGTGATGTTGAGCAATTTTTCATATGTCTGTTGGCCATTTGTATATTTTCCTTTGAGAAATGCCTATTCAGCTCCTTTGACCATTTTTTAATTGGGTTACTTGGTTTTTTTTTTTTGCTGTAAAGTTGTTTGAGTTACTTGTATATTCTGGATATTAATCCTCTGTCAGATGTAAATTTTGCAAATATTTTCTCCCACTCTGTTGGTTGTCTTTTCACTGTAGTTTCTTTTGCTGTGCAGAAGCTTTTTAGTGTCATATAATCCCATTTATTTTTCTTTTGGTTGCTTGTGTTTTGGGGTCATATTCATGAAGTCTGTACCCACTCCTACTTCCTGGAGTGTTTTCCCTATGTTTTCTTTAAGGAGTTTTATTGTTTCTGGATGTATATTTAATTCTTTAGTCCATTTTGAGTTGATTTTAGTATATGGTGAAAGGTATGGGTCTAGTTTCATTCTCCTACATATGAATATCCAGTTTTCCCAGCACCACTTGCTGAAGAGACAGTTTCTTCCCCAGTTTGTAGACTTGGTGCCTTTGTCTAAGATCAGATGGCTGTAGGTGTATGGGTTGATTTCTGGGTTCTCTGTTCTATTCCATTGATTTGTGCATCTGTTTTTATGCCAGTACCATGCTGTTTGGGTTATTATAGCTTTCTTGTATATTTTAAAGTCAGGTAGTTTTATGCCTCTAGCTTTATTTTTTTTTTTTTTTTTGCTCAGGATAGCTTTGGCTATGCATGATCTTTTGTTATTCCATATAAATGTCTGGCTAGTTTTTTCCATTTCTGAGAAAAATTTCATTGGAATTTTGGTGGGGATTGCATTGAATCTGTAGGTCACTTAGGTAGTATCAACATTTTCACAATGTTAATTCTTCTGATCCAAGAGCATAGGATATCTTTCCATCTTCTTGTGTCCTCTTTAATTTCTCTCAACAGTGGTTTGTGGTTCTCTTCATAGAGATTTTTCACATCCATGGTTAACTTTATTACTAAATATTTTATTTTCTTGATGGCTATTTTAAATGGGCTAACTTTCTTGATTTCTTTTTCTGCATGTTCACTGTTGGAGTGTAGAAATGCTACTGATTTTTGTGTGTTGATTTTGTATCCTGCAACTTTGCTGAAAAAAAACCATTATGCTGTAATACTTGAGTGTGTCTATGAGAAAGTGATGGGTGTGCCATGAGTTAATTTATGCAAATTAGATAGAATGCTATAGATCTGAATGGACAATTCCAGTGACATCAAGGCAACATTGTTCTTAAAGCATGAAAGGTGTTAGTTCTGTGTCCCATACTGTCTAATATGCTATGTATACTAAAACATTTATTTTTTAAAAAGTGTGCTTTTTTGCAGCTAAGTTACCTACATTATGAAAATAATTTTAATAAAGAATAGATAAGATTCTGAATGATTCTGGGCAAAGTCTCTCTCTCTCTTTTTTTCTTTTTTTTGCATAATGTAAAACTTTGTGAATCAGTTTTCTTTAAATAAAAAATCCCCATTAAACATATATTTATCTTTAATATAATTTTATGATATAAGAATAGGAATATTATATTTTCTTCAAAATATAAAATATATTCACCGGAAGTGCTTTTAAAACAAACTAGTAAATATCCGGACAGGAAAATAGTCAACACAGGCAATTCAATGTATTATTAAAATAACTTATCAAAAGTCAGAGTCTAACAGAAAATAGGAACTAAATTTGCTGTCTATAGCTATCAAATATAAGAAAAAGAAAAAGAAAAAACTCTCAAAATTCTCATTTATCTCATAGACACAGTAAAATAGATCAGTAATATGCTAGGAGTAATTAAATTTTTATGGCAAATAATTAATTGCTCTAAATTCATGCTATTTACTTAAATGCAACTATTAGTAATACCAGCAGGTAAATTAACTTCATTGTACTTTTCTGGAAAGACAGGTTTTTAATACTGTTAAAGTTGCATATACCTCCTGTGAGTTGACTAGAACAGCATTTTTTGATTTCAGCTTTTGTTTTCCTTTCCAATAGATAAAGGTTTTAGAATGCCTAGCTCAATGTCTTATGGGTATTTTTAAGGGCCAGGGGAAAATTAGCATACTTACTAATGATATGTTTAAATCACTGATATATCTATTTTCAGATTTTATTTGATGGATTACTGATTTCTAACTGTTTAATTTAGCAGCTTATCCTACTCTTTGGTCTTCCTCCCTCATTTATCTTCATCTCATGAGGAAATGTACACATTCTGTAATGTATTTCAAGTAATATACACAGTGAAATTTATTCCATAGCTTTACATCCACTCAGATAGGATATATTGGTCATGTCCTGAATTAGTAAAATTCTACTCATGAATATTTTATTCCTTATAACAGTGGCAGATATGTATTTCCAAAAATGAATTCGCTTTATTAAGTTTCCAGAAAATATTTTTGATATTGGTGTAATGAACTCATTTAGAGGCTTAAGAAAGGTAAGTTCCAAAGAACTTAACACATTCCAATGGACCTTAACATTTATTTTTGTACCTAATCTACAATACAAGAAATAAGAGACTATTCAACCACCCACAAATATGTACTGAGTATCTGTAATGTCTAACAATTAAATTGTACAGAATATAAAATAATTATGTGAGAAGAATTTAAAAGTCAAGTTAAGTAAAATTTAGTAACATTTAAATTTACTATGTAATAACTTGAGATTTACATATCATCAAATAGGTAACTGTAGAATAGAGGCAAAATTTTCTATAGGTTATTGTTAACTTTTTATGTCTAGAAATAACAATTTTTTAACAAAATAACCCTACTCATACATGAAATACTTCTTACAAATCAACAAACTCCAGCCACTTAGTCTACACGGAAGACACCACACCAAATGTAAATAAGTTCAACAATTTTAGAAGCCTATAGCATCCCTGACTATTCATATATTCTGCTTAAGGGACTTTAAAGACCCAAAATACCAAAAAGAGTAGAAAAGGGAATTCAGGGTATACTAGGTATTGAAGAAAATGAAATGGTATATGTGAAATTTGAGAAGGGTCTTGAAGTATAGGTAGGATTTAGATAGATCAGAAAAAGTAACAAGTGTAATTCAAGATAAAACTACATGAATGAAGGCTTAGAAGTAAGAATAAACATGATGCTTGCAGAACAAAGAAGAAAGTCCTCTGAAGAGAATACATGTTGGCAAGTAACAGAGAAATTTGTGTTAGTTAAATGGAGCCAAATTATGATTCTCTTTGACCCGATTATTCCTTTGAGATGCCTTCTCTGACACACTCTGTTCTCCCAATTCACTCTCTCTTTTGGATTAAGAAATGTGAAGAAAGACATGAAAGAAGATATGATAGAAGGTAACTTGTGGGATGATAGCAACTTTATATAGGGTAGTCTAAAATATCTGAGGAACATGACTTTTTTTTTGACTTGTCAAGATCTGAAGTATAAAAAGAAAAAGAGCAAGTCAAGGGATGAAAGAAGAAAAGCATACCAAGCAGAGGGAAGAGCGAATTAAAGACACTTATGTAAGAATGAGGCAGAAACAGTATGACTACTGGGCAGAGAAGATACTCAGGTGGGCCCAATCTAGTCTACATTCACTCTTAAAAGCAGAAAACTTCTCCAGCTGGAAGAAGAAGAGACATGGTAAGAAGTGGTCAGATTCCAATTGTGAGGATTCAACATACCATTGCAGCCTCTGAGATGTTAGAGTCTATGTAAAAGCACCAGGGAGAGACCTCCAGAAGCTAGGAGCAGCCCCCAGATGATGGCCAGCAAAGAAACAGAGACCTAAGTCTTACAACCACAAGGAACTGGATTCTAACAAAACTATGAATCAGCTTGGAAGTAGATTCTTGCCCAGCAACTACACATAAAAGTCTGCCAGAATTCTGGACTACAAAACTGTGAGAAAATAGGTGTTTATTTTAAATTGCTAAATTAATGGTAGTTTGTCATGACAATAGAAAACTAACATAAGACTTAAATATAGTAAGGTGATGGGGGAGGGGGAAGTAGAATTCTATTTCCAGAGTACTAAGATATATGAAATACGGAAATAAGAAACTCCTAATCATGGTTGATGCAAGTGCCTCCCTCTAACACTTATAGCCCTTCATGTTGATAAGAACCTTCCCATTGATCTTCTGACCTACTAGCCAAGATCATGGTCAGGCAGCCCAATATCTACATCTACATGGATGGGCTTTCTAAACACCAGAAACAGAAGTGAAAAAGATGAAACTTCTCCCCTCAACCCCCACTACCACTACACAAATGAAACAGGGCATGGGGTAGTCACTCTTTTCACTCACATGAGAGCCATCAGCAGTGTAGATAAGGGCAAACTTCATACCTCAGGTATTTGCCTGTGTAGTTCCTCTAACCCCACAGAATAGGGTGGTAAAGATAGGGGGCTACTGGCTCAGAGAGCAACAGATGCCCACCTTGAAAAACACATTTCACCTTCACCCATAATTACCATGGTAGAAGCCTTATCCCCACTAAAATACAGTAACTTGAAAACCTCATTCTTTAGATGATGTGTAAAAAAGTATTCTGGAATGAAAAGGCTGTATAGTAGCGCTAATATGAAATATGAGAAAGTGTAGATAAATTAGTAGTCAAAAATCAAGCACAAAAGTTTCACTTATGTAAGACGACTTTCTCCTGGCAAATTCCTACTCGTTACTGAAAGTGTAGTTCAATGTTATTTCCTCTGTTCTAGATTGTAATATATATTAACACCCACATTATTATACTGACCGCACTGTACAATAATTACATGTTTATACTTTAACTCTTCTTATGAGCTTCTCACATCATTTTCTACCTCCATAATCTAACACAATTAGATTGTGTAAGGAAAATGAAAAATGGTCAGTCTCCCTCAGCTGTTCAGAATCTTGCCGAGCATGACCTAGCCTGTCTGATGTAATTGTGCATGTGTGCCCAGGTGTTCCTTGGCTATTGTCTGATTTAACTGTGCATGTGTGTTCAGGTGTTCCTTGGTTGTCTGACTCACACCCAGGTGTTCCTGGGTTATCTGACAAGTATAAAGGACAAATGGCTCTGATCCACAGTGCCCCTGGGAACGCCCCCAGGAGGCTGCCACCACCAGGGCTGAGCTTGCATCTGAATAAAGCACGTCAGCCTTGCCAATGGCTCCCAGGATCTTTTCCAACTACCTAGCTCACAACCTGTATACGAAGGGTCTGTGACCCATTCTGCACAGAACAGGTTTGAAGGATCTGTGACAGCCTGACAAATGGTGATCACATAGTAAGTGTAAAGTAAGGCAAATCATAACTAAAACCAAAATGTTTCATTATTTTAGTTATAATAAGTTTCCATTTATATTGTCAGAGTTAGGGCTCAGACCCTCCAAATCCATTGTACAAACTGGCTCCCCAGACCCATCACACACAGGTCCATGCTAGGTAATTGGAAAAGATTCCGAGAGCTGTTGGCAGATGACATGAGCTCAGTCCTCAGCTTCCTCAATGGAAGCAGCTTACAGGTCCAGCAGTGGCAGTGGCCTTGCAGAGGGTCCCGGGGGCACTAGCAGCAGCCACCAGCAGCAGTAGTGGCCTCCCCATGCTCCCCCCCCATGGGGGGGGGAACCTGGGGATGGGGGGCACCATGGATCAGAACCACTCATCCTTATACTTAAGTCCATAACCCAGGACACCTGGGTGCACATGCACAATTACACTAGATGATAACCAAGGAACACCTGAGCACATATGCCTATTTATTATCAAATGCTCGGTAAGATTCTGAACATCTGAGGGGCCCTGACCATTTTTCCTACATTTTCCCAACAGTAAGTATTAAATGAATGTTTTTGAATTAATTTCTTAGAGAAACTATAGTTCCTTTTTGAGATAATTTTAAGTATTTCAAGTCAAAGACAAGTCACAGACAGAAAAAGAGAGCCTTTATTAGGCCACAGTATATCACATATATTTCTATTCTATTACTTTAGGGGGCTGTGCATTTCCACTATCTTCAATTTCCTTAATTTAATATTGAATATGAAACTTAAGAAAATATAAAAATTATTGTCTAGAATATTTTGGAATCTATTTACTTATAAGATATATTAGACTATGTAATATATTCTAAATGTTGTAGTATTGATGATAATGCTAACTTATAATATGTCAGGCATTGTTCTAAGTGTCTTACATGAAGTAAATTCCATATTTATTCCTCACAGCAAGCTACGTCTAAATTGGGTATTATCCCATTTTCCAGAGGCATAAAGAGGTTAAGCATATTGCAAAAGGTCACAAAACTGCAACATTCCATAAAGTATTCTATTTTAATTCCTTCTCCCTACTTCCTCTTAAGATGTATATCAAACTTATTTTAAATGAATTATATTTTCAATAGTTTTAAGCCTTTCCCAAAATCTTTTTTGAATAAGTGGAAATACACTGAAGTGTCACAAAACCAGGGATATAAAGTACTAAGATCTTGTTAGTACTTTATTGCTGTACATATTGTTTCTCCTTTTATTTTAGCGCTTTGATAAGTGATTACTGGACCCAACATTAGTTTCTCCATAAGGATTAGGCAGTGATTTTAGTAACTTTCGTTTCTGTGTCACTCTTCAAATAGTTTTCTTATTTTGACTGTGATAAGTAGCTGATGAATTGATATAATTTTAATATAAAGTAATTCCTGAAGAAATTTAACATTGTGGAAAAGCTAAAAGTAGTTATAACTACATATTCTAGGAGAAACAACTCCACACATCACCATGTGGTATCCTATTCCAATGAACTCTTTAGAACTAACTTAGAACACATTTTAGAACTAAGAAATAAAAGTGAGCCTAAGGTGCTAGAACTACATCATAGTTTAAACTGACCCTATCTGAAATCACCCAGGCCCCCAAATAAATCATTTGGTGCCAACCACAGCAGAAACACAGTTCATAGCACTATAAGATACAGAGTTAGCCAGAAGGTGGCAGAATGGTGCCATTTATGCTTCACATACAAATCCAGGAAATATTTTGTTGTCATCACCTTAGATTTTGACAGTAAATGATAAACACAATTTTAGGTCCTTATACAAGAATTTAATGTACTAGAAATATGCAAAAACATTTTTTCATGTTACAAATCAAATTATAGAATTCCCACATAGACCTCTATATCAGAAACTAATCCCTATTCTCCCTCTCATAAATCTATTTACACAACCCTATGAAAAAAATGAAGTCCTTCAAAGTTCCCCACATCATTCCAATATTGCATTTGTATTCACTAACTAATGAAGAATTAGTAGAAGATGTTGTGTTATGTAATATACTTCATTTGGCAAGTTCAATCATAACTACTATATAATGGCAAAGTGAAATCTTTTTATAAAATCTCATACAATTTTTTTAGAAAGCAGTTTTTATAGGTTTGTTCAATGCTGTTTAAGACACTATGGTTTAATATACGGCAGATTAACCATATTATTCTTCATATTACATTTGGCTGTTTACAATGAATCTGCTTACCTATGCATTCCCAGTACCTATCACAGGGCCTAGAACACTCAAAAACATTTGCTCAATTGAGTACAAGATACCAAGGAGAAAATTGAAGGCTGAAAGCAATTAAGCAGATATCTAAAATACCAACTTGTATTAAAATGTTCTCTTTATTTTTCCATCAGGTGAACAACCCCTCCCCACAAACTAAAAACAAAATAATAGATACTAATTGCCCTCAGGTAGGACTAGACTACCTACAGAGACAAACTAAGATTATAAAACCAGATCTGCCAGAATTAACCAATTTACATCAGAGGGAGAGGCTGAAGATTCCTGGAGAGAAGTGTTGCAGAGAGTTGTAAGGTACACAACACCATTTAGGGGAAGAGATGTTTCACCCTTACCTCAAATCAAGTGAAGGGCTTCAAGGAAACCACTTAGAGACTTGACACATTCTATCTTCTGGAGTCCATAGGAGTTGGGGACTATTTGGGGGGACTCATCAAATGTACAAAACATAAAGGTACTAAATGGTGGATAAAGACATCTGTTCTCAGTGACAGAGTAAAAAGTGTGTTGAGAGGGAGCTACACTTGAAACAGCTGGGAAAAGACGTTCTGTATCCTATGGACCCCAGAAAAGGGAGTATGGGCAAAGGAGTCTAAAGTGGCCAGCCAGAGTAGATCCATCCCCTCATGAGTAATAATTCAGACCGTCATTCTTGAGTCACTGAGACCTTAGTAGTGTTTCCAAGAGCTGTTGGCAGATGACATGAGCTCAGTCCTCAGCTTCCTCAGCGGCAGCAGCTTACAGGTCCAGCAGTGGCAGTGGCCTTGCAGAGGGTCCCAGGGGCACTAGCAGCAGCCACCAGCAGATTTACTGTGGAGTTAAAGCAGCTTAAATTTCAGGACCCCTCAAGTGCAAGGGACCCTACTAACACCCTGGGAGAGGACATTGTGTTTACAAGGACATATACTTTGTAAGATTTGCAAAAGTAGGATATTTTAACTGCAATTAGTTAAAACTGCTGTCTCTTTCATTCCAACTTCCCCTTCACACTTCCCATTACGTCAGGTGCTAATGGAGTGACTGCAGGCATTTTAGGGATTTTGTTAAAGGGAAGTTCGAATGGGAATATGCCATTTTAGCTGTGATTGGGAAGAAAATTTGGAATTTAGCAACAAAAAAATTTTTAAAAATTAGACTTGATTTGAATGTATATAAGGAGTACCTTCTTTTTCATCTTTAAACTAGGGAGGAACGCAGGAGATCTTGTGGTGTACTTTCTTGTAATTTTCACAATAAGTGGTAAAAACAGATAGATGTCTTCAGTAATACAACATAGGAAACACTACTAAGGTCTCAATGACTCAAGAATGATGGTCTGAATTATTACTCGGAAAAAAAAAAAACTCCTTCTAGCTTGCAGTGGGCACACGGAGCAGTGAAGTTATAAATATAACACCAACTTCTAAACAGAACAAGGACTGTAGTAGGTATGCATAAATGCTACCTTGCTCTGCTATGTGTCCATATGTATGGTATGTAAACATCAATTTCCTTCTACCCTTTCCCCAGTAAGTTTATATAAGGTGTGATAGCGGTAGTTAACTACAATTTAGCACCAGGGCTGCAGAAAATCAAGGTAATATTATGACTTAATGATATAAGTGAATACCAACCAGAGATTGATACAGGGACTGATGGAATTTGGGGTTTCTCCTTTTGGGTAGAAGTTGAGTATGTTTTCATTTATATGAAGGACAGTAGCATTTAGTTAAGTGTAGCATATTGTGGTTGCCATTGTTTGGAATCCTCAGTATAAGGTTATAAGTAGTTGATGAGTAGCCAAAGGAGTAGACCATGCTGGATGTTGTAAATTGGTCATTCAACATCCTTTCCATTTTCCTTCTATGATAGAAGAGACTAGAAAGCTATAAAATAGATTTCCTGGACTTCCTGTTCCTAAAGTTTTGGATGCAAATAAAGTTTTCCCTGCTAGATGCACTTCTATGATATTTAAATATAGATTTCTGATGATAAGCATGGTCATGAAATAAGGTTTCCCAGAAGCAGTATTTCAGTGACTTCCAGCTCCAGCTTCTGAAAAATGAAAAAATCATATCAATACTATAAGACGGAGAAAGAGATGACAGAGGCAGAGAGACACAAAAAGAGAGAGAAGGATAAAGAGACATAAATCTAATGACATCATTTGAGGTCCCAGATATTGCAAGGCCTAAAGGCTGTTTCACCACTTGAACTTTGAAGTTACTTTAGAAAATTACTTCCCTTTCTGTTTCAATCAGTTTGAGTTGAGTTTCTGCCTCTGGCAATGGAAAGAAACTCATTTAATACATATTCCAAAAACAAGGATATTTTTCAGATTATCCTACTTTTTCCATATATCAACTACCTTTCTATATATAAACTCATTTTTAAGAGCTGCTAGGTAATGAGAGAAGTGACTTCCCACTTTCTTCAACTGAGGAAGTGAATAATACTATAAGTGGTTTGAAAAACAGTCAAATTCTGTAAGCAAAGATTATTACTGTTGAATAAAAAACAGGATGATGGCAAGAGTATCACATGTGGCTATAAAATATTCAAAGTATTATAATCTGGAAGGTTCACTTATATTATGGCCCCTGCCAATAAAATATCGTGATCCCTAAATTCCTTGTTTCCAGGCAGAATCCTAGCTTCTCCTACAGTACTCATTCACGCTGGGTTGCACAGTGTCCATCAGTGGTCTTGATGGGCAGCTGTTGTTTCACTCTTGCTGTTGACCTCTGGTCTGCTTTGGAATCACAGGGTTATCACTGCCATTTTTCAGACTTTTTTTTTTTTTCCCACTTCATAGCTTTATATTAGGTAATCAAAGAGAATGATAGCTCTTTTATATCTGTTTCCGGGATTTTGGTTTTCTTTTCTCTCTTATTCCCACCACCCAGAAATACCACTGTTCATATTTTGGAATATTTGCTTCAAGTCCATATTTCTGTTTATACTTTAAAAAATTATACAGTTTTATTGCAGTATCTATTTGGAAATTAGAACATTAGAAATAACACTAATGGCTCTCCTGATTAATACCCTGATTCCTATTCTCTATTCCCTAGAAGCAACCACCATTCTAAATTTGCTTTTTTATACTTTAACACATACATCTATTCAGAAAATACATATTACTGTTTTTAAAAAAATACACTTGAATGTTGTCATATTCTACATATCCTTTTGCAAATTACTTGTTTTAAATGCACAGTATTTTACATGATTCTCTCTTGATGGGCTTTTTGATTATTTCCAGTTTCCATTAGTATAAATAATTCAATAATGGACATCATGTTCATGTTTCTCTGTCTCTGTGTGTTTCCATTTTATTTTTTCTAACATCATGATATGCCTCTAGCCATGATTTCTTTTCTTTTCTTTTTTTTTTTTTTTAAATTTTATTTTGTCGATATACATTGTGGCTGATTATTGCTTCCCATCACCAAAACCTCCCTCCCTTCTCCCTCGCCCCCTCCCCCCCAACAGTGTCCTTTCTGTTTGCTTGTCGTATCAACTTCAAGTAATTGTGGTTGTTATATCTTCTCCCCCCCCACCCCGGTTTCTTTCTGTGTGTGTGTATGTGTGTGTGTGAATTTATATATTAATTTTTAGCTCCCACCCATAAGTGAGAACATGTGGTATTTCTCTTTCTGTGCCTGACTTGTTTCACTTAATATAATTCTCTCAAGGTCCATCCATGTTGTTGCAAATGGCAGTATTTCATTCGTTTTTATAGCTGAGTAGTATTCCATTGTGTAGATGTACCACATTTTCCGTATCCACTCATCTGATGATGGGCATTTGGGCTGGTTCCAACTCTTGGCTATTGTAAAGAGTGCTGCAATAAACATTGGGGAACAGGTATACCTTCGACTTGATGATTTCCATTCCTCTGGGTATATTCCCAACAGTGGGATAGCTGGGTCGTATGGTAGATCTATCTGCAATTGTTTGAGGAACCTCCATACCATTTTCCATAGAGGCTGCACCATTTTGCAGTCCCACCAACAATGTATGAGAGTTCCTTTTTCTCCGCAACCTCGCCAGCATTTATCGTTCAGAGTCTTTTGGATTTTAGCCATCCTAACTGGGGTTAGATGGTATCTCAATGTGGTTTTGATTTGCATTTCCCGGATGCTGAGTGATGTGGAGCATTTTTTCATATGTCTGTTGGCCATTTGAATATCTTCCTTAGAGAAATGCCTACTTAGCTCTTTTGCCCATTTTTTAATTGGGTTGCTTGTTTTCTTCTTGTAAAGTTGTTTGAGTTCCTTATATATTCTGGATATTAATCCTTTGTCAGATGTATATTTTGCAAATATTTTCTCCCACTCTGTTGGTTGTCTTTTAACTCTGTTAATTGTTTCTTTTGCTGTGCAGAAGCTTTTTAGTTTGATATAATCCCATTTGTTTATTTTTCCTTTGGTTGCCCGTGCTTTTGGGGTCGTATTCATGAAGTCTGTGCCCAGTCCTATTTCCTGAAGTGTTTCTCCTATGTTTTCTTTTAGAAGATTTGTTGTTTCAGGGTGTGTATTTAAATCCTTAATCCATTTTGAGTTGATTTTAGTATACGGTGAGAGGTATGGATCTAGTTTCATTCTCCTGCATATGGATATCCAGTTATCCCAGCACCATTTGCTGAAGAGGGAGTCCCTTCCCCAGTGAACAGGCTTGGTGCCTTTGTCAAAGATCAGATGGAAGTAAGTGTGTGGGTTGATTTCTGGATTCTCTATTCTATTCCATTGGTCAGTGTGTCTGTTTTTATGCCAGTACCATACTGTTTGGGTTATTATAGCTTTGTAGTATAGCTTAAAGTCAGGTAGTGTTATGCCTCCAGCTTTATTTTTTGTGCTCAGCATTGCTTTGGCTACGCATGGTCTTTTATTGTTCCATATAAATGTCTGGATAGTTTTTCCCATTTCTGAGAAAAATGTCTTTGGAATTTTGATGGGGATTGCATTGAATTTGTATATCACTTTGGGTAGTATGGACATTTTCACTATGTTGATTCTTCCAATCCAAGAGCATGGGATATCTTTCCATCTTCTTATATCCTCTCTAATTTCTCTCAGCAGTGGTTTGTAGTTCTCATTATAGAGATTTTTCACCTCCTTGGTTAACTCAATTCCTAAGTATTTTATTTTTTTGGTGGCTATTGTAAATGGGCAGGCTTTCTTGATTTCTCGTTCTGCATGTTCACTATTGGAGAAAAGAAATGCTACTGATTTTTGTGTGTTGATTTTGTATCCTGCTACTGTGCTGAAATCATTTATCAATTCCAAGAGTTTTTTTGTAGAGGTTTTAGGCTGTTCGATATATAGGATCATGTCATCTGCAAACGGGGACAGTTTGACTTCATCTTTTCCAATCTGGATGCCCTTTATTTCCTTCTCTTCTCTGATTGCTCTGGCTAGTACTTCCAACACTATGTTGAATAGGAGTGGTGAGAGTGGGCATCCTTGTCTAGTTCCTGTTCTTAAAGGAAAAGCTTTCAGCTTTTGCCCATTCAGGATGATATTGGCAGTGGGTTTGGCATATATGGCTTTAATTATGTTGAGATACTTTCCCTCTATACCTAACTTATAGAGGGTCTTTGTCATGAATGAGTGCTGAACTTTATCAAATGCTTTTTCAGCATCTATAGAGATGATCATATGGTCCTTGTGTTTGAGTTTATTAATATGGTGTATCACATTTATTGATTTGCGTATGTTGAACCAACCTTGCATCCCTGGGATGAATCCCACTTGATCGTGATGAATAATTTTTCTATGTGTTGCTGTATTCTGTTTGCTAGTATTTTAGTGAGGATTTTTGCATCTATATTCATCAAGGATATTGGCCTGTAGTTTTCTTTTTTGGTTATATCTTTACCTGGTTTTGGTATCAGGATGATGTTTGCTTCATAGAATGAGTTTGGGAGATTTGCGTCTGTTTCAATCTTTTGGAATAGTTTGTAAAGAATCGGTGTCAATTCCTCTTTGAATGTTTGGTAAAATTCTGCTGTGAATCCATCTGGTCCTGGGCTTTTCTTTGTTGGGAGCCTTCTGATAACAGCTTCAATCTCCTTTATTGTTATTGGTCTGTTCAAATTTTCTACGTCTTCACGGTTCAGTTTTGGGAGCTTGTGTGTGTCCAGAAATTTATCCATTTCCTCCAGATTTTCAAATTTGTTGGCGTATAGTTGTTTCTAGTAGTCTCGAATGATTCCTTGCATTCCAGATGAATCAGTTGTAATATCGCCTTCTTCATTTCTAATTTTTGTTATTTGAATCTTCTCTCTTCTTTTTTTTTGTTAGCCATGCTAATGGTTTGTCAATTTTATTTATCTTTTCAAAAAACCAACTTTTTGATTCGTTGATCTTTTGAATTGTTTTTTGGTTTTCAATTTCATTCAGTTCTGCTCTGATCTTAATGATTTCTTTCTGTCTGCTAACTTTAGGTTTGGATTGTTCTTGTTTTTCTAGTTCTTTAAGGTGAAGTGTTAGGTTGTTCACTTGCCATCTTTCTATTCTTCTGAAGTGAGCGTTTAATGCAATAAATTTTCCCCTCAATACTGCTTTTGCAGTATCCCACAGGTTTTGGTATGATGTATCATTGTTTTCATTAGTTTCAATAAATTTTTTGATTTCCTGCTTGATTTCTTCTTGGACCCATGTGTCATTAAGTAGAATGCTGTTTAATTTCCATGTGTTTGTATAGTTTCCAGAGTTTCATTTGCTTTTAATTTCTAGTTTTAATCCATTGTGGTCTGAGAAGTTACATGGGATAATTCAAATTTTTTTGAATTTGTTGAGACTTGATTTGTGACCTAATATGTGATCTATCCTGGAGAATGATCCATGTGCTGATGAGAAGAATGAATATTCTGAGGTTGTTGGGTGGAATGTTCTGTAGATATCTGTCAATTCCAATTGGTCTAGAGTCTTGTTTAGATCTTGTGTTTCTCTACTGATTCTTTGCCTAGATGATCGGTCTAATATTGACAGTGGGGTGTTCAGGTCCCCTGTTATTATGGTATTAGTGTCAATTTCCTTCTTTAGGTCTAATAGAGTTTGTTTTATAAATCTGGCTGCTCCAACATTGGGTGCGTACATATTTATGATTGTTATGTCTTCTTGATGGATCAGTCCTTTTATCATTAAGTAGAGTCCCTCATTGTCGCTTTTTATGGTTTTTAGTTTAAAGTCTATTTTATCAGATATAAGAATAGCTACTCCAGGTCGTTTTTCTTTTCTGTTTGCATGGTAAATCTTTTTCCATCCTTTCACTCTTAGTCTATGTGAATCTTTATGGGTGAGGTGGGTCTCTTGTAGGCAGCATATAGTTGGGTCCTCCTTTTTGATCCAGTCAGCCAGTCTGTGTCTTTTGATTGGGGAATTTAAGCCTTTTACATTAAGAGTTGTTATTGAAAGGTGTTAATTTATTCCTAGCATTTTATTGGTTGTTTGGTTGTCTTAGGTGTCTTTTGTTCCTTGCTTTCTGATTTACTGCTGGGTTTCTGTGTTTGTTGGTTCCTTAGGTTGTAGATAGTGTTTTTGTTTGCTTGTTTTCTCTTCATGAATGCCATTTTTATTATACTAGTGGGTTTAGATTTTTCTTGGGTTTTTATGGCAGTGGTAGTTATTTTTCAGGAACCAAACCCAGTACTCCCTTGAGGATTTCTTGTAAGGGTGGTCGTGTGGTAGTGAACTCCCGCAGTTTTTGTCTGTCTGAGAAATATACTATTTGCCCTTCATTTCGGAAGGATAGCCTTGCAGGGTAGAGTATTCTTGGCTGGCAAGCTTTGTCTTTTAGTATTTTGAAAGTATCATCCCATTCCTTTCTAGCTTTTAGGGTTTGTGATGAAAAGTCTGATGTTGACCTGATTGGGGCTCCCTTATAGGTGATTTGATGCTTCTCTCTTGCAGCTTTTAAGATTCTCTCTTTGTCTCTGAGTTTTGCCAATTTGACTATGACATGTCTTGGAGAAGGTCTTTTTGGGTTGAATATATTTGGAGATCGTTGAGCTTCCTGGATCAGAAGATCTGTGATTTTTCCTATACCTGGGAAGTTTTCTGCCACTATTTTGTTGAATATGTTTTCTATGGAATCTCCATTTTCCTCCCCTTCTGGAATACCCATGACTCGGATATTTGAGCGCTTAAGGTTGTCTGATATCTCTCTCAGATTTTCTTCAATGTTCTTGATTCTTTTTACTTTCTTTTTGTCTGCTTGTGTTATTTCAAACAGCCCATCTTCAAGTTCAGAGGTTCTCTCTTCAACTTCGACAAGCCTGCTGCTTAAACTCTCCGTTGTGTTTTTTATTTCGCTGAATAACTCCTTCAGTTCAGCAAGTTCTGCTACATTTTTTTTCAGGACATTGATTTCCTTGTACATTTCCTCTTTCAGATCCTGTATGCTTTCCCTCATTTCATCATGATGTCTAGCTGAGTTTTCTTGTATCTCATTCAGTTTCCTTAGAATTATCACTCGAAATTCCTTGTCAGTTATTTCAAGGGCTTCTTGTTCTATAGGATCTAGAGTTTGAGATTTATTAACTTTTGGTGGTGTACTTTCTTGATTTTTTGTATTTCTGGTGTCTTTTTTTTGGTGTTTATTCATTGTGGCAGGGGGTTTCACAGTCCACCGGTTTGAGACTAATGACTAACTAGGATGTTGCTGTGGTTGCCAATTTCGTATGGGTATGGCTCCCTCCGTGACTGCTCAGTTGGCCTCTAGTGCCTTGTGTGTGTGGTTGCCTCGGGTCTTGGGCTTCTCCGGGGAGCCACCTTTCTGGTCAGCTTGGACTCTGCTGGGCTGGTGGATCACGTACCACAGGGTGTGTGATCTCTGTTGAGCTTTCACTTCCTGTGCAGGACTTCTCCTTGTTCCGTGTGCTCTGGCCCAGGCTGTTAGATTGTGCAGTGGCGACCCCACAGGGTTTGTGGTTTCTGTCGAGTCTCTGCCTCCGTGGCCGCACGTCTCCCCACTCTGTGCACACTGTGCTGGGCTGGGGCGTGTCTTCTGCACCCCTCGTCTATCAGCTGGGCCTTCAAGACCCTGCTCGGCACCGCCTTGCCCAGGAAGTCTACCAGGTTTCTGCTAGGCTCAGACGACCGGTCGCTCTGGGTGCCTTTGTAGCACTGTGTAGATCTTTCTCGGGTCTTGTTCACCTTTGTATCCCCCCGGCATAGACCGAATCTAGCGCCCGCCTACAGCCAGCTCTCCGGCAGGTTCAAGCGGACCTGGGAACTCTCTACCACACTATTCCCAACCAGAAATTCGTTAGGCTTTTTTCCAAACTGGTGGCCGCAGAGATGGTATCTGCCTCCCAGTAACAGGAAGTTTACCATGGGCCAGAGTCCAGGGTGTGGTGGAGTGACAGTCCGCCCGCCCGTACTTCCTTGCCCTCCCGACACTGGCCGGGGACGCCCCACACCACCAGCCCCGCCAGAGAACCGCGGAGGGAGTAGGAGGGGAGGCCAGCCCGCAGGCTCCAGAAAGCCCCGCGCCGGGCCAAGCAAGTGTGAAGGCTCAGTGACGGCCGCGCCGGGCGGAGCTGCTAGCACCTGGGAAAATGGCGGCAGCCTCCGGGCAGTGAGTGGCCTGGTGGTGCAGGCGGGAGCCAGGTGGGCGACAGCCCCCCGAACAGAGCTGGGCCAAGGGTCACTCACCGTGCTGTGCCAGGTCGGGTGCTCACTCTCTGTCTCTGGTTTGTCGCCTTCCCTGTTCTCGGCCGCTGCCGCCTCGGGCTGTTCAGTCGTGGCACGGCTCAGGCGCTCCCAGGAATCTTCTTTAATGCCAGCCTGAAACCTCCTAGCCATGATTTCTTCCAGCAATCCTTCATATATGTGTTGTTCTACCAACTCAGGCTACAGTAATGTTTATAAAGTCCACCGCCATTAATCGTTATTAACAGTTCCATTGAGATATAATTTACATATCTTAAAATTCACCTGTTTTAAATGTATAATTTAGTGATTTTTTTTTTCAGAAAAGTTATAGTTTTGCATTCACTAATTTTGGAACATTTTTCCCATCACCCCCAAAAGGAACCTAATGCTCATTTGCAGGCACTCCCCATTTCCACCCCCAGATCTTTACAACCACTAATCTACTTTCTGCCTCTACAAATTTACCTTTCCTTTTCATATACATGAAATCTCACAATATGTGGTCTTTTATGTCTCACTTCTTCCATTCAAAATAATATTTCTTAGGTTTATCCATATCGTAGCATATATCAATACTTTGTTCCTTTAAATTGCTGAATAGTACTCCAATGTATGGATATAACACATTCTGTTTATTCACCAGCTGAGTTTCTATTTTATGGCTATTGTGAATAATGCTGTTATGAATATTCATGTACAACAGTTTTTACATGGATATGTTTTTAATTTCTTTTGGATATATCTCTAGAAGTACAATTGCTGGGTATAGTAATCTGGGGCTTAAAATTTTGAGAAACTGACAAATTGTTTCCAAAGTTGCTGCACCACTTCCTATTTCCATCAGCAGTGTATAAGGGTTACAATTTCTTCACATCCTTGCCAATATTTGTCTCTTTTTTTGATACATACTTCTTTTTGCACATGTATACGAGTTTCTATTCAGAGGGTACCTAGAAGAGGAATTCCTGGGTCACAGTTTACACTCAGTTTTAACTGAGATATCCAAATCATCTCAAGAGTGGTTATCCCAATTTATTCTCAACATCCTTGACATACATGATGTGACTTGTTCATCTCTAAACTGGTGAATAAAAAAGGCACCTCATTTTAAATCACATTTCACTGATTACTAGTGAAATAAATAATCTTTTCATGTCAATTGATCGATCATCATATTTTCAGTAGTTTATCCATTCATACCCTTTGCTATATTTTCCTTTCCCTTTTTAAAAAAAATCTTTTCTGTCAAGTTACAAAATGTTCTTTATTCTGAATGTCAATCTTCTGTCAGTTTTATGCCTGGAAAATATTTCCTGCCAATCTCCTTTCTTAAGGAATTTTGAACAGTTTTTCAGAGTTCTTTCATGCAAAACCATTTCTCTGAACTATCAATCAGAGTCTTAGGTTCCTTGATTCCTGTGCCTAAGAGTTTAACTATTTATTCTAAGAGTATTTTTCATTGGTTTCCTGGGAGCCATATCAGACAGGCATACAAATAAAACTCTTAACTGCCTTTCCTGGGAGGATATGTGAATTAGGCTCTCCTTTAGAACGTGTACTAGTCAGGTTTGTTACTTGCAGAAAAGTAAAATGAAAACTGATGCTAGTTAAAGCACAAAATGAATTTATTAGATGAGTACATGTATGAATAGAATGGATGAGAAGACTGAAAAACCTGGTTAGGGCAGGAACAAAAGAGACAAGAGCCAGTTGAGACATAATCCACTTAGGACATAGCCTATTGTGAAATGGACACTCACCTCGAATGCTGCTGACAATGCCATCAACGTGTACATCACTATACTCTCACTGTGCAAAAGTAATCAGCATTTGATCTTGTGTTTCTGAGTCAAGCTCATTAAGACTCACTTGTGGTATTAGTTTCTTGTAACAAGCAAACACTAGCCTGAAGTTGAAGTTCACAGTTGTAATTATTTCCAGGGACATAATTACTCTTCTTTATTTCTTTTTTAATTTTAATTTTAATTTTTTTATTTTATTTTATTTAATTTTCAATTTTATTTTGTCGATATACATTGTGGCTGATTATTGCTCCCCATCACCAAAACCTCCCTCCCATCTCCCTCCCCCACTCCCCCCCAACAAGGTCCTTTTTGTTTGCTTGTCGTATCAACTTCAAGTAATTGTGGTTGTTACATCTTCTTCCCCTCCACCCCGGTTTTGTGTGTGTGTGTGTGTGTGTGTGTGTGTGTGTGTGTGTGTGTGTGTGTGTGTGTGTGTGTGTCTGTGTGTCTGTGTGAATTTATATATTAATTTTTAGCTCCCACCCATAAGTGAGAACATGTGGTATTTCTCTTTCTGTGCCTGACTTGTTTCACTTAATATAATTCTCTCAAGGTCCATCCATGTTGTTGCAAATGGCAGTATTTCATTCGTTTTTATAGCTGAGTAGTATTCCATTGTGTAGATGTACCACATTTTCCGTATCCACTCATCTGATGATGGGCATTTGGGCTGGTTCCAACTCTTGGCTATTGTAAAGAGTGCTGCAATAAACATTGGGGAACAGGTATACCTTCGACTTGATGATTTCCATTCCTCTGGGTATATTCCCAACAGTGGGATAGCTGGGTCGTATGGTAGATCTATCTGCAATTGTTTGAGGAACCTCCATACCATTTTCCATAGAGGCTGCACCATTTTGCAGTCCCACCAACAATGTATGAGAGTTCCTTTTTCTCCGCAACCTCGCCAGCATTTATCGTTCAGAGTCTTTTGGATTTTAGCCATTCTAACTGGGGTTAGATGGTATCTCAATGTGGTTTTGATTTGCATTTCCCGGATGCTGAGTGATGTGGAGCATTTTTTCATATGTCTGTTGGCCATTTGGATATCTTCCTTAGAGAAATGCCTACTTAGCTCTTTTGCCCATTTTTTAATTGGGTTGCTTGTTTTCTTCTTGTAAAGTTGTTTGAGTTCCTTATATATTCTGGATATTAATCCTTTGTCAGATGTATATTTTGCAAATATTTTCTCCCACTCTGTTGGTTGTCTTTTAACTCTGTTGTTTCTTTTGCTGTGCAGAAGCTTTTAAGTTTGATATAATCCCATTTGTTTATTTTTCCTTTGGTTGCCCGTGCTTTTGGGGTCGTATTCATGAAGTGTGTGCCCAGTCCTATTTCCTGAAGTGTTTCTCCTATGTTTTCTTTTAGAAGATTTGTTGGTTCAGGGTGTGTATTTAAATCCTTAATCCATTTTGAGTTGATTTTAGTATACGGTGAGAGGTATGGATCTAGTTTCATTCTCCTGCATATGGATATCCAGTTATCCCAGCACCATTTGCTGAAGAGGCAGTCCCTTCCCCAGTGAATAGGCTTGGTGCCTTTTTCTTAGATCAGATGGCAGTAAGTGTGTGGGTTGATTTCTGGATTCTCTATTCTATTCCATTGGTCAGTGTGTCTGTTTTTATGCCAGTACCATACTGTTTTGGTTATTATAGCTTTGTAGTATAGCGTAAAGTCAGGTAGTGTTATGCCTCCAGCTTTATTTTTTGTGCTCAGCATTGCTTTGGCTATGCGTGGTCTTTTATTGTTCCATATAAATGTCTGGATAGCGTTTTTGTTTGCGTGTTTTCTCTTCATGAATGCCATTTTTATTATACTAGTGGGTATTGATTTTTCTTGGGTTTTTATGGCAGTGGTAGTTATTTTTCAGGAACCAAACCCAGTACTCCCTTGAGGATTTCTTGTAAGGGTGGTCGTGTGGTAGTGAACTCCTGCAGTTTTTGTTTGTCTGAGAAATATACTATTTGCCCTTCATTTCGGAAGGATAGCCTTGCAGGGTAGAGTATTCTTGGCTGGCAATCTTTGTCTTTCAGTATTTTGAATATATCATCCCATTCCTTTCTAGCTTTTAGGGTTTGTGATGAAAAGTCTGATGTTAGTCTGATTGGGGCTCCCTTACAGGTGATTTGACGCTTCTCTCTTGCAGCTTTTAAGATTCTCTCTTTGTCTCTGAGTTTTGCCAGTTTGACTATAACATGTCTTGGAGAAGGCCTTTTTGGGTTGAATACGTTTGGAGATCGTTGAGCTTCCTGGATCTGAAGATCTGTGATTTTTCCTATACCTGGGAAGTTTTCTGCCACTATTTTGTTGAATATGTTTTCTATGGAATCTCCATTTTCCTCCCCTTCTGGAATACCCATGACTCGGATATTTGAGCGCTTGAGGTTGTCTGATATCTCTCTCAGATTTTCTTCCATGTCCTTGATTCTTTTTTCTTTCTTTTTGTCTGCTTGTGTTATTTCAAACAGCCCATCTTCAAGTTCAGAGGTTCTCTCTTCAACTTCGACAAGCCTGCTGCTTAAACTCTCCGTTGTGTTTTTTATTTCGCTGAATAACTTCTTCAGTTCAGCAAGTTCTGCTACATTTTTCTTCAGGACATTGATTTCCTTGTACATTTCCTCTTTCAGATCCTGTATACTTTTCCTCATTTCATCATGATGTTTAGCTGAGTTTTCTTGTATCTCATTCAGTTTCCTTAGAATTATCACTCCAAATTCCTTGTCAGTCATTTCAAGGGCTTCTTGTTCTATAGGATCTAGAGTTTCAGATTTATTAACTTTTGGTGGTGTACTTTCTTGATTTTTTGTATTTCTGGTATCTTTTTTTTTGATGTTTATTCATTGTGGCAGGGGGTTTCACAGTCCACCGGTTTGAGACTAATGACTAACTAAGATGTTGTTCTGGTTGCCAATTTCGTATGGCTCCCTCCGTGACTGCTCAGTTGGCCTCTAGTGCCTTGTGTGTGTGGTTGCCTCGGGTCTTGGGCTTCTCCGGGGAGCCACCTTTCTGGTCAGCTTGGACTCTGCTGGGCTGGTGGATCACGTACCACAGGGTGTGTGATCTCTGTTGAGCTTTCACTTCCTGTGCAGGACTTCTCCCTGTTCCATGTGCTCTGGCCCAGGCTGTTGGATTGGGCAGTGGCGACCCCACAGGGTGTGTGGTTTCTGTCAAGTCTCCGCCTCCCTGGCCGCATGTCTCCCCACTCTGTGTGCACTGTGCTGGACTGGGACGTGTCTTCTGCACCCCTTGTCTATCAGCTGGGCCTTCAAGACCCTGCTCGGCACCACCTCGCCCAGGAAGTCTGCCAGGTTTCTGCTAGGCACAGACGACCGGTCACTCTGGGTGCCTTTGTAGCACTGTGTAGATCTTTCTCGGGACTTGTTTTCCTTTGTATCCCCCCGGCATAGACCTAATCTAGCACCCACCTGCAGCCAGCTCTCCGGCAGGTTCAAGTGGACCTGGGAACTCTCCTACCACACTATTCCCACCCAGAAATTAGTTAGGCTTTTTTCCGAACGGTGGCCGCAGAGATGGTATCTGCATCCCAGTAACAGTAAGTTTACCGGGGGCCGGAGTCCAGGGTGTGGTGCAGTGACAGTCAGCCCCGCCCGTACTTCCTTGCCCTCCTGACACTGGCCGGGGACGCCCCACGCCACCAGCCCTGCAGAGAACCGCAGAGGGAGTGGGAGGGGAGGCCGGCCCGCAGGCCCCGGGAAGCCCCGCGCCGGGGCAAGCAAGTGGGAAGGCTCACTGAGGGGCCGAGCCGAGCTGGGCCGGAGCTGCCAGCACCTGGGAAAATGGAGGCAGCCCCGGGGCAGTGAGTGACCTGGTGATGCTGGCGGAAGCCGGGTGGGCGTCAGCCCGCCGAACAGGGCTGGGCCAGGGGTCACTCACAGGACTGTGCCAGGTCGGGCACTCACTCTCTGCCTCTGGTTTGTCACCTTCCCCGTTCTCGGCCGCTGCCGCCTCGGGCTGTTCACTCGGTCCTGCGGCGTGGCTCGGGCGCTCCCAGGAACCTTCTTTTATGCTGGCCTGAAACCTCGAATCGTGAATAGGGCAGCTGGCCGCCTTCAGCGCGTCCCCGGCCTCTGGGATCCTGTCTGCATCCACAGCAGCCCTGGCGCCGTGTTCCCTGTTTAGAGACTTGCTTTTGCAGCTAAGAAACAGTTCTTTTCCTGCTCCACACTTCAAAGCTGTTGCCTGTAAATGTGGCAGCCTCTCCTGCCGGGGGAAAGTGGCGGTCAGCCCCCACGACTGGCCAGCAGCAGCGGTCCTCCATTAAGAGATGGCGAGAGGAAGGTCCACAAGTTTCCCGGCTGCCTGAGGCCCAGTGGCCGCCTTTTCCACCTCAGCTACTCCGCACCAACCGCTGCAGCCACCGCCATCTTGAAACCCATAATTACTCTTCTTTATTACCAAACAGAAGTATTTTGATGGCTATCTTCCCAATCTTATTGGCTCATTATTTTCTAGGATCAGTAGGGATTTTTTTATAATAGTTTTTAGATATATCTAAGTTGTTATGACTATATTTAGAATAAGCATCTCTCTGAAAAATAGCTCAAATCTATCCTCTTTTGCCTTTCAAGAAACTGTATTCATTTATTCAAGTATTTCCTGAGTGCCTACTATGTGCCAAGCACCATACGATATGTTAGATTTCTGTAGTGAGCAATAACAGACATATACAGTTCAGTAGAAAAGACTGAACTGTGAAAAAAAGTAGCATGATTCCATAAAAACATATAACAGGAGACCCTAACATAGTTTGGGAAGATCAAAAAGGCATTCCTAAAGGCATAATTATTAAAATGAAATGCGAAAAGATGTGAAGGAGGGTTAACTTGGTAAGTGGGGAGAAGGTAGAGAGTCTTTCAGAAAGAAAAAAATATGAGTAAAGGCATTATGAAAGAAAAGTATGAGGGTGAATTTCAGAAATTATAGCTTAAATATATATATATACTGAGAAAATATCAAAAAGTTGGAAATTATATATGAGTACTATTTTACCCTTAATTCCTTTGAGATGTTTGTATAAAATCATATAATGGAAGGGGAGGGATCATATACAGTAAATCTGCAGTTACCCATACTAATGCAAGATATTAATATAGATAATGCCAAACAGGAAACAACAGACCAAATAATTTTGATTTAGTTATGAACTAACCCAACACGTTTTCCATGGATGATTGACCTGCTTTGTACAGACTGAAAAAAAAAAAAAAAAAGATTTGTAAAATTTAGTACATATTAGCTGACAGTACAGAAAGACTAGTTTTGTGCCTGGGGTACACTTCTGAATACTAAAATTTTTGGTGCTGATGCCAGTGCAATCATAGGAATAACAACGTCTTATTGTGCCTTAAATAGTACTATAGAGAGTAATACAAAGGAAATCAAACAAGATAAAAGGGACCAGATCATGTCAGGCCTTACTTGCCATGCTAAAAATAGATCTTATCCTACATGCAATGGAACAACAGAAAAATAATTTCAAACGGAATAATCAGATCAAATTTGGAAGACAGGCTAGGAAAATTGAAGTCTGGGAGACTGGTTAAGAAACTATCGTAGATATCTTTGAAAGGAATGCTAAAGACCTGAACTAAGCTAAA
The DNA here is from genome assembly GCF_027409185.1 of Cynocephalus volans. Taxonomy (NCBI): domain Eukaryota; kingdom Metazoa; phylum Chordata; class Mammalia; order Dermoptera; family Cynocephalidae; genus Cynocephalus; species Cynocephalus volans. The sequence continues at coordinate 73,507,426 of NC_084467.1, read as the reverse complement.
ATCAGTGAAATTGTAAATGAGGGATAAATTGTTGATATGAGTCTGACACCAATGAGAGAAAGGTGACAAGGAAAATGAAAGAATCCAGGAAAACTCCCATATTCGCCATTTTCACCAAAGTAGGTAATATGGATTTAGGGAAAAGGCTGTTTCTTCTATTTGATTTTCCAGGGTTCACATTCAATAAAAATTAGATATGCCCAGAGCACAGAAGAGAGAGATGCATAGGTCACAAAAATAAGAAGTAGTAATAGAAAATGGCAGTACTTAAAGTAATTAGTGAATAACTCACTTGGGGGAAACACTACAGAGTAGGGAAACTCTATTACAGAGTAAGGAAATAAGCACATAACAGAAAGAATTCTAGGATTATTGATGATGTTTGCCAGGGCAGGTAGTAATAGAAACAAACCTAAGAGGATTTGAAGTGTAAACAGAAAGTAAGAAAGTTGGAGCAGTAATTTAGTCTATTAATTAAGTTTGGTATCGAAGGGAATTCAAAAATAAGATTATATAACATAGAGGAAGTTTACATTTTTCAAGTAAGAAAAACTTGAATATACATTTACGTATACACACATACACACACACTATGGGGGAAGAAAAGAACAGAACAGAATGGAAGAGTTGAAAGTATGAGTAAGCTTTTTAAAGAATGACACCAAAGGCAAAAAATATATGTAGACTTGATTACATAAAAATTTAAATTTTTACAAAATTGTAAAATAAAAAGTTTGTAGCATATATATAGCCAGAAAAGTGTTAATAATGGCAATAAATTAAAGCATTCACAAATACTTCAAGAGAAAGCTGAGCACCAGATGAGAGTAGGTGATTTATTAAAAACATAAAAATTACCAATATAAAAATGATCAATAAGCATAACATACAACTTTTGCTGAAAATAAAAGAAATTTAAATTAAAAATATGAGATGCTATCTTTTGCCTAATAACTGGATGAAGTAAAAACTATAACTCATTCCTGTAATGTTTCAGTGAAATAAACACTCATTATTATATGTATGGGAAACATGTATTAAAAGTCTTAAATAAATCTATGAGAGTATAGATTTCTAAGTGTAAGATATATTTGTAAGTATAAGAGTACAGACTACAAGATTAAGTACTGTTTATGTTTTTTCAAAAAGATTGGGAACAACCTAAATGCCCAACAATAGAAACTGCCTTTTATAAAAGATAGTACATATTCACACAATAAAACATTACATAGTCATAAAAATGCTATTGTAAGATCCAACAGAATGGCTAAAGGAGAAAAGAAAGGAAAAGCCAAAACTTGGTAAGAACATGGAACAACAAGAACTGTTAGTCAATGCTGGTAGTAATGCAAATTGGTACAACCACTTCAGAAAACTCTTGACAGTTATCTATTAAAGCTGAATGTCCACTTCTAGCTATATACTCTACAGAAATATATACCTATGTTCACCAAAATACATGTACCAGAATATCTATAGCAGCACCATTTATAATAGGCCCCCAAAGGAAATATCATATCCCATCAATAGTAAAATGAATAAATTGTGATATATTTACACAATGGAACAACATACAGAAAAGAAAATGAATAATTTCCAACTATACCCAACAATAGGGATAAATCCCACAAACTGTCAGGCAAAAGAAGCCAGACACAAGAGTACATTCTCTATGATTACATTTATAAAAGAGACAAATGTAATCAGTGCTATTGGAAGTAGATGGAATGGTTCCTTTGAATTAGAAAGATAAAAAATTCCATAAAGTTCCATACACATTATTTTGATAAATTTAATATAGTGGATGTAAAAAGAAAAAAACCTTACAGAAGAATATCTAACTGCATGGAAAAGTTCATGACAAAAAACAAACTATGTCAGTATGTGTAATACAGATGGCAGGTTAGATAATGGTTACTAGTGCAGGCTCTAAAGTCAAGACTACCTGGATTTGAATCCCAGTTGTGTGATCTTAGGCAAATTACTTAACTGCTATGTGCCTTGGTTTCTTCATCTGCAGATGGGGTTAATAAAAGTACAGACTTCATAGGGTTTTGAGGTAGATTAAATAAAACAGATTAAAATACTTATAATAGTGCCTGGTACATAATAAGCACTATACTATTATCATTATAATCCCATTTTTGTTAAAACTCACCCATACACTTTTAAAAAAGATATATTCAAAGAATGCTAATACTGGTTTATCTGTGAATGGTGGGACTCAGGTTGAGATTTTTCTTTTTTTCTTACATATAAGTAATGATAAGTGAAAATTCTCATGTTCTTAATATTTGTTATGAAAATTCCTTTATTGAGAAAAACGGTTTGACAAGCTCACTCTAGGTTAAAAACAAGTTACAGTGCCTTGATGTCAGATTGGGTTTTCTATGAAAGTGGGGAGTTTCTCTGCATAATAAGAGGGCTGAAAGAATTGGATGTTCCAGAAGAAGACATCCCAAAGGGGGAAGTGGCCAGAGTGGAATTCCGTTCTAGAGAATGGTCAAGTAAAAAGACCTCTAGTCAACAGTGCAGTCAGAGGGACATTTGAAAACAATTTCAAATGTCTCATGAGGACTAAGTTGTTTACCTTTTGGTATATTATAAAAACTATCCTGGATTTCATTAAAGAAATTTTTGGTTAGTTGTACTTGGCTAAATAAATGTTTTTAAGAGAGAAATTTCTTCTTAGAGAACACTTAGAAGAGAGGGTCCCCCTTGAGGTTTTTAAACTAAAAAATGGTACCTAGCTGTATCTCAGGTTATATCATTACTCTAGAGTTAAGTCAAGAAGGTATGCTCACTATAACGTAACTGTTAGACTTAAGGTACTAGGGAATAAACCTGCATTCTATGGAAAACCTGTAGGAGCAGATAAGTTTGTTTACAATGGAAAAGGGAAGGATTCAAGAACCTCCTATGCAAAGGACTGGGACATAGGCAGTTTAAAATATGATTAAAAGCATTGGTTTTACTAACTCTGTGCAGTTGGACAGGGGATAGAATTTTTCTGTATTTCAGTTTCCTCATTTATGTTTCATACCCCATAACTTAGTGTTAAAACCACCACCATGTTTTGCTCACAATTTTGTGGGTCAAGAATTTGGACAAGGCACAACAGGAGTTCTTTAGCTCTGTTCCATGTTGCCTGGGGTCTAAACTGGGTGGCTCAACAGCTAGGGGGGATGGCTGGAACAGCCTGATTAAGGTCATACATCTGGCATTTCACTTCTCACTGTTTGGTGAGTCACTCATTCATTTGGCTTCAGCTGAAGCCTGGATTGACTGAAATTTCCAAGAAAGCTTCACTCATTTGTCTAGAGTCTAGGTGCTACTCCACGTAACCAATCTCTCTCTCTCTCCCTAAGTGGCTAGTTGGGCTTCTAACAGCATGCTGGTCTCAGAATAACCAGACTTCTTACATAGCAGCTGGCTTCCAAGAACGAAGAATTGGAACTGGACTGTGTCTATGAAAGAACCATAGAACACATCCATATTTCATTGGTTAAAGCAAGGATAAGCCCAGCCCAGATTCAAAGGAATGAAGAAATAAACTATGCTTTTGGATAGAAAGAGTGGTTAAGAATTTGCATCCATTTTTGTCACAGCCTACCCTCTAGCTACATATTATTTATATTCTTCCATTTTCAAAATATACTCAACCCCTTCCAAGACCCCCAAAAGTCTTATCCCATTATAATATCAGTTTATAATAATCTTATTATAATCCCATTATAATATCCCAGGATGTAATCTAAATCAAGTGCAGGTATAGATGAGCCTCCTCAGGCCCAGTTTCCTGGGTGCAGCTCCTCATATACAGTTCCTATTAATCTGAAGACCTGTGAACTAAGGAGATATATTACCTGCCCAACACACATCCAATATATAATGGTAAGATGGAAACAGAAAAATTGCAGTGGACATTCATTCAAAAAGGGGGAAAACAAGAGGTATATAACAGCAGTGACTACTATCAATAGCAATTCTGAAATACAGCTGGGCACACGTCACTAGTTCCTTGATTAGTCCTGAGAGTGGTTCTCCGTGTCTCTTAGCTCTACTCTCAGGCTTCTTGACTACATCCTCTGAATCACCCTTCATTTTCCGTAAGAAATGGCCTATGCGTAGAGCTGAATAGCTTCTCAGCCTGCTTCCTTTCCATAGGAGGTTGAGGACTCTATTGCTTCTTTTCATTATGAACTCTTTCAATCTAAGCTGATACCATTCTTTTTAAAACTCTGTGGGTTTTTTATGAATCAAATTCTAATCAATTCCAATAGACAAACACCACATCTACACTTCCTTCAGAGTCACCCTTCTCTACCTTGGGCTCCAAGTAAGACTGCAATAGGAAAAGTCCTAAAATTTCTAGAAATCCCAACTGTCTGAGGGGATATGTGAACCACACACTTACGATAAGACTTTAGTCTAATTGAACGTCTATGAGGCATCACTTTAAATCTTTTGGGGTATAAGAAAAGGATCTTACAGCATTTTGTAAAAAGGTACAATTATTTTATTTGTCAAAAGCAAATAAAAAGGTCATAAGATAAATAAGAATTACCATAAAAATATATCTGCAGGCAGCTCTGAGGCCCTCCTTCTTGCACCTAGGAATTTAGGGAGAGAATTATCTAAATCTTTATTAAATAGTATTAAACAATAATTAACTTACTAAACATGTAAGCCACTGCTCCTTGTATTTATACAGATTAAATTCCTGTTAAAATTCAGTACTAGGAATAGTTCTACATGGTACAGCTCCCTTCCATGTAAAATTGCTAAGTTTTATTCTCAAATTTTAGCCTCAGCATAGTTTTACTGCTTCAACCATTTCCCTACCTTTTATTTTGAGGCTCTTGGGTCTTTAAAATTTTTGCTATAAGGGTAATATGATTAATATATGTGTCTTCCATTGAAAAACACCTGAAATCTTTTTTGGCTGTGGTAATGGAGGAGGGGAGGTGGCAAGAGTGAGCAATAAATAAATGAAGTTGAAAAGAAAATAGAAAGTTCCATTCCTAGCTCAGGAAAATAAAAAGTCTCCCCCTCCCCCCAAGGTGGGTTTTTTTTGTTGTTGTTTGTTTGTTTGTTTGTTTTTTATAAAAGAGCTGTCTGTCCTGGTCAGTTTTGTGTCAACTTCGCTAAGGTATAGTCTTTAGTTATTCAAACACTGATCTAGACGTTGCTGTGAAGGTACAAATGGTCTCTGACTTAACGACAGTTCAACACAATTTTTTGACTTTACAATGGTGTGAAAATGATCCGCATTCATTACAAAAGAATACTTCAAATTTTGTATTTTGATCTTTTCCTGGATAGTGATAATTGGTACAATACTCTCTCGTGATGCTGGGCCAAATCATCTAACACAAAGCCTCTTTTATAATAATGTGTTTAACACCTCATGTAATTCACTGAATACTGTACTAAAAGTGTTCTGAGCCCATTTAAGGTAGACTAGGCTAAGCTATGATGTTCACCAGGTTAGAGCCATTAAACACAGTTACAATTTACAATATTTTCAGCTTAGGATGGGTTTATTGGAACCCCATCCTAAGTTGAGGAGCATCTGTGCTTTGCAGATGTGATTAAAACCCATATCAATTTCTTAGTAAGTAAAAAAGATTATCCTAGATAATCTGGGTGGGTCTGATTTAATCAGTTGAAAGGCTTTAAAAGCAGAACTGGAGCTTTCCCAAAGAGGAAATTCAGCATGTGGATTGCAGCTTCAGCCTGTGCCCCAGAGTTTCAGCTTGCCATTCCTTACAGCTTGTCCTACAGATTTTGGACTTGTTTAGCCAGCCCCCATAATCAATAAGTCAATTCCTTGCATTATATCTCTTAATGTATATCCTACTGGTTCTGTTTCCCCAGTATAACCCTGATACACTGCCTTATAAAGAGTTTCCTATCACTGGAAAGATTATAATGAAAGAGTAAACTAAATTAAAAATTTACAAATTTTTACACAAGCAGGCAATATGGCATGGTGTTTAAGAACGCTCTAGAGTCAGACTGCTTGGGTTCAAATCCACTACTCATTATCCATGTGGCTTTGGACAAAATACTTAACATCTCTATGCCTCAATTTCCTCTTATATAAAATAAGAATAATCATATAGTTACTCTTTCAAACGGTTGTTAAGATTAAATGAGTTACACATATAGCACTGACAATAGTGTCTGCCACATAGGAAAAGCTAAGTAATATTCTAAAAAGGTGATAGATAGATAGATCTTCTAAGGTCCTTCATATTCTATGATAGTTTCAAGTGCATAATTTTTAAAAGAAAATTGTCATCATCGTGTTAGTGGAATGGTATAAAGCAGTGATTATGAGCAGAGGGCCTAGAATCTGACTGAGTTTGCATCACATGCAAACATGCCATTTAACTAGCTGTATGACCTTGTTTATCTTCTCTGAGCCTAGTTTTCTTACCAAAAAAAGATAATAGTATCTACTACATAGGGTTATTGTAAGAATGAAATAAGCCACTTTATGTAATTATTTAAGTTTTGATGGATAAATTTCTAAAGTTTCCCCCTTCATTTTTATATCTTGGTGACTCTGAGATTATGAACATAAATCAATTCCTTATAATCTAATATGACATTACCCCTGTAGATTAATTTGCATGGTAAGTGGGATTTTTTTTTTGGTGACTGGCTGGTATGGGGATCCAAACCCTTGATCTTGATGTTACAAAGTAATGCTCTAATCAACTGAGCTAACCAGCCAGCCTCTAGTGCCCCCACTGGTTTTTTTTTTTTTTTTTGGTGGCTGGCAAGTGCAGGGATCCAAATCCTTGACCTTGGTGTTATTAAATTGCTATTTCTACTTGTCCACAGACCAGCAATTCAGACAAGTGGTTAAAAATGAGCCCAATCTATATAGATAGTGACTGTGATTTCCCTTAAAAACAATAGCTACTATTTATCAATCTACTTCTGTGTAGAAGAAAAACATATCACGTATGATTTCTAAACCTCATAACTAGGAACTATCTATTTTGCAGAGAAAAACTTTGAAAGTAACTGCATGAGTTCTAATACAAATACTCTGTGACATCTATTATTGCTTCTTTGAGAACTTTTCTTTTTCTTTACTATTTAGATGTTAGTGTGATCCACACACCAGGTTAATAATATTAAAATTCACAAAGGATATTCCATTAATTTAAAGGGGGGAGGGGCACCAAAAAAATTCGATGTGGAAGATAAACAATGCAGCTTTTAGAGTGAAATTTTTAAAATCTTCATGGACTTGGAGTAGGCAAAGATTTCCTAAAAATGAAATAAAATATGTTAACCATAAGCGAAAAACATTAGTAATTTGAACATATTGAAATTAAGAACTTGTGTTCATCAAAAGATATTAAGAGAACGAAAATGCACCCACAGGGAAAATAAGATTTTTAAAAAGGAAACAAAATGTTAACCATAAGTGAAAAAAATTAATTTTAGCATGTTGAGATTAAAAAATTTAGTGTTCATCAAAAGATATCACCACAGTTAGAGAAAATATTTATTTATTACTTACATTTATATACTGTGTGTGTATGTATAACATTCCTGCAAAATAATAACTCCTAATTTCTTCTCCCAATAAAAAAATAGGCAAAAGACTCAAACAGGCATTATATTTAAAAAAAATGATATCCAAATGGCCAATAAGCATCTTAAAAGGTGTTCAACATGATTAGTAATTAGAGAAATAAAAATTAAAAGCCTGATTAGATACTGGTATATACCCACTGTGATGGTTAATTTTCATGTATAAACTTGACTAGACTAAGAGTGCTCAGATAGCTGGTAAAATATTTCCGGGTATGCCTGTGTGAATATTTCTGGAAGGGATTAGCATTTTAATCCATAGACTGGGTAAAAAAGATCACCTTCTCCAATATAAGGGGCATTATCTAATCACTGAGGGCCCAAATAGAACAAAAAGGTAGAGAAAGGACAGATTCGCTCTCTCTTTAAGTTGGGGTATCTATCTCCTCCTGCCCTCAGACACTAGTACTCCTGGTTCTTAAGCCTTTGGGCTCACACCAGGATTTAAGCCATTGCCCCAACTCCGCCTCCCAGTTCTCAGGCCTTTGTTAAGACTCAGACCAGGACTTATAGACTCCCGGGTGTGAATAATAATAACCATAAGAAGAAAAACAATAGATACAACAAAAATAACAACAATAGAGAAAGAGAGAACAGAGCCATTCAGGAAGAATTCCAGAGGATAGAAAATATACTTAAAGAAAGGATAACCCTACAGTTTCTGGCTACCTTAACCTTAATGATAAAATTCATACCAAGAATGTAATTTTAAAATCAAACATTCACAGCAGAGTGGACAGAATAAAGATCAACTTAATGAATGCATCATATCCAGTCTCTTGGGGCCATGATTTCAGATGAGGAAAATAAGACAAAGAGCAGGTAACAGAGTGTGGCAAAGATAACAAAGGGAGAAGAGGAGGAGTGAGCATCAGGGAAAAAAGCCAAAAGAAATCTAGAAAGAGGTTGCTCTTGGGGAGGAAAATGCAACCGCTACCAAACATGTTCCTCTATGTTTATGGTGAACATAAAACTATACATAAAGTTTATAACAGTAAGACAATAGAAGGATGGAGGGGGAGAGAAGTGGAAGGAAGGGAGGAAGGGAAAGAAAAGACGGAAGGGAAAAGAAAGAGGGAAAGAGAGGGGAGAGAGGGAGGAAGGGAAGGAGGAAATGGAAGGGAAGAGAAATAGGAAGAGAGAAAAAGAGAGAAAGCAGAAAGAAAGAAAGTTAAGGAAGGGAAAAGAAAAAATGATGGGAAAAGAGAGAAAGAGAGGGAAGAGGGAGGGAAGGAGAAGGAAGGGAAGAGAAAGAGAAAGAAAAAGAGATAAAGAGATGGAGAGAGCGAGAGAGAAACAGCAAGAGGAAGAGGAGGAGAAAGAAAGAAAAAAAAAGAAAAGAAAGAGAGAAAAGCTGTGCTTCTTTGATGGTGTTAGGGATCTCCAGAGAAACAGAAACAATAGGATAGATAGACAGAACCAAGTCGCAAGCTGGAAAACCAGAAACCCAAAGATGTAATTCAGTACAAGTGTGAGGGCCTGAAAACAGGGTGGGGGGGGTGGAGGGTGGGAACGGGGTGCTGATGGTATAAGTCTCCTCAGAAGGCCAAGAACTAGGAGCACCTATGTCCATGGGCAGGAGAAAATGGATGTCCCAGCTCAGAGTGAGTGAATTCACCCCTCCTCCATCTTTTTGTTCTATTAGGGCCAATATCAGATTGGATGATGCCCACTGACATTGGGTGGTCTTTACTTGGTCTACTGATTAAAATGCTAATCTCTTCCAAAAACATTCTCACAGACACACCCAGAAATAATGTTTTACCAGCCCTCTGGGCATCCCTTAGTCTATACTATATATCAACATGACTAGACTAATATATTCCCATTACACACACACACACACATCTATTAGTTCTGTTGCTCTAATTCACACACCAAAATAGCTAAATCAAAACAAAATAACATCTATCAATACCAAGAATGGTGACGATGTAGAGCAATCAGAAATCTCCCACACTGCTGCGGTGAGTGTAAATTGGTACAACGTCTTTGGAAAATTGTTTGGCAGTATCTACTAAAACTGATACGCACACTTCATGACTGAGCAACTCCATTCTGAGTTACATACTTAACAGAAACAAGTATAGATGTGTATGAAAAGACATAAGAACACTCAATATTGTTCACAGAAGTTTTATTCATAATAGTCCCAAACTGGAAAGCAATCCCAAGTGTCCATCGACTATAGAATGGAAAATTAAATTGTGATATATTCATATAATAATGGAACACTATATAGCAACAAAAAATAATATCTAGTGTTCTATAGCACTGTAGGGTGACTATAATTAACAACAATTTATTGTATAGTTTCAATTAGCTAGAAGAGAGGATTTTGAATGTTTCCAACACAAACAAATGATAAATGTTTGAGGTGATGGAAAGAAAAAAATCAGTTGGTTGCCAGGATTTCAGGGGATGAGGGAAGAAGGGATGGAGGAGGGAGGGATGAACAGGTGGAACAGAGGATTTTTAGGGCAGGAAAACTATTCTGTATGATACTGTAATGGTGAATACATGACATTACAAATTCAGCAAAATCCATAGAACTCTACAAAGAGGGAACCCTAATATAAAATTAATAATAATATGCCAATATTGATTCATAATTGTAAGAAATGTACCACACTAATGAAACATGTCAATAATAGGAAAAACCGTATATGTGGGTGGGGGGAAGCAAGGTATGATGAGAACTATCTATACTTTCTGCTCAATTTCTCTGTAAAACTAAAACTGCTATAAAAACAAAGAAAATAAATTTAAAAATCAAAGAAAAAAAAAAAAAGGACTGCTACGTATAAAAACATGGCTAAATTTCACAGACTTAATATTGAGATTAAAAAGTCCAGACACAACAGAGTAAAACTGCAATTCTACTTATGCAAAGCTCAAAAAACAAGCAAAACTATTCTGACAGAAATCAGAATAGTGGATACCTTTGAGAGAAGGATGCTTATCAACTTTGGAGTGGCACAAGGAAACTCTAGAATGCTGTTAATTTGCACATATTGATCTAGTTGTGACTATATGGGTGAATTCATTTGTAAAACCTCTTCTATACGTAAGCTTAAAATTTTACTCTTTATGTTATGACCCACTAGAAAGATTAACAAAAAGAAAGATATACAATCTTGGAACTTCTGCTTTAATAAAGTGACAGAAAAAAATCTCTTGCTGAAAATAACTATAAATATTGGAGGGAATGGGGGTAATAGATTTTTGAAAGTACTAGAAAGCAAACAAGGCTGCAGGTCATGAGGAGCCTAGATCCTGGAAAGACGGGAAATGATAAAGTTGAGACCTACATTCTCTCTTGTTTTGCCCTCAAGGCATTGTTCCAATTGGTAGGAAGGCCAACCTAAAAGATAAGGCTCAGGTATTCAACATCACATTTGGGTAGAAAGACAAAAATTGGAATTGGGACTTTAGAGGCCAAGATCCCATAAATGAAAAGGCCAGCAATCTCCACTACTTTTTCTTCTTGAAACATTCACAGATGTCTAAGGTGCTCCTAGGGCATGACACTAAAAAGCACATAATGAGAAGAAGCTTTCAAGGAGGCTAGAAAACTAAGCAAAGATTTCAGTAATCTCACAGTTCTGGGGAAACAAAAATTAGAGCTCCTGGCTAGCCAAGGAGGACGGTCCCTGATAAATACCCCAGGCTTTCAGTTGAAACCCCTGAAAGACTCCACCCATGGGAGTAAAGATAAATAGAAAATAGGTCAAGTCTCACAATGACTAAAACCAGCCAAAAAGTAATCTCAATTGTTGACTGTATCAACATGATCTGATCCAACTCTAACCATCTGCCAAAATAAATCTTCTGAAGGAATACAACATGATACAGAATATCTCCAACTTCCCACGCATAATTTCTAACATTCAATCAAAGATTCCCAGGCACTCCAAAAATTAAGACCAAATGACCAAAAATAAGAGAACAAACATACAATAGAGATACACTGATAGTTAAAATTGGGAATATTAATATAGCTATGATTAATTTGATCAAGAAAATAAATGACAAGATGGAAAATTTTATGAAATAATTGGAAACTTTAAAAAATCAACTGGAAAGTCTAGAGATTAAAAATAACTAAAGTTATATATCAGTAAACTTAATAAATACATGTAATTGGTATCCCAGAATCAGAGGGAAAAAAGGATGGGATAGAGGCACCATATTAAGATATACTGGCTGAAAGTTGTCTGAAATGAATGAAAGATATCCAGCAACAGATTCTAAAAAGTTGCAGCAAAGAGAATAAAATCATCTAGGCATATTATGGTGAAACTGCTGAAAACCAAAGGCAAAGAGAAAATCAAAAAGCAACCAAAGGAAAAAAAAGACATTACCTTCAAAAATCAACAGTGAGAGTAACAGCTGATTTAACAGAACAATGGAAAACAAAACATAATGGAACAACACCTTCAAAGTGTTTAAAGAAAATAATCCTCAACCTAGAATTCTATACCTATAAAACATATTCTTGAACAGGGAAGATAAAAAATAGACAATTCCAGATAAATAAAAACTGATAATTCACTAGGACACCATCACTAAAAGAAATATATGAGATTACTTTAGGCACAGGGAAGATATCAGAGATAGACTCATATGAATGCATAATGGAATGAACGCAACAAAAAGAGTAAATATGTGGGAAAATATAAATAAATATTGATGGCACAGAATAATAAAAATGCATAATGGGGTATTAAATATATGCAGAATTAGAAGGCATGAAAATAACATATAAGATGAAGGGAAGATGTGGCCAATGTAATTATAGTATTCTGAAGTCCTATCTGGGAAGCAGTAAAAGTAATAATTTTATATTGCACTATAATAAGCCAAGGATAAACACTGTACCTTGTAGTATCTAAAGAAACTAAAAGTAAAAAATTTATAACTAACAAGCAAACAGAGAGGAAGCTCAGAATACTAAAAACTTTTTACTGAATGCCAAAATACTGAAAGCCTTTTCAATGATGTGGGAATACAACAAGGGTGCCTGTTATCATTATTTCTATTTACTGTTCTCATAACCAGTGCAATAAGGCAAGAGAAAAACATAAGGATTGGAAAGGAAAAATTACTATCACAATTAGGCAGCAGCATGTTTTAATAGTGTGCATATATATATAAAATCTAAAAGAATCTATAAGCAACTTATTATAATCAATAAATACAATTAGCAAGATCACTAGATAGGTCAGCACAAATATCCAATCCTATGCTTATATACACACAACTAAAAGTTAGAAAATAAAACTTTTACAATGATACCATTTTACAGTAACATCAAAAAGTATCAAAAACTAAGAATATATCTAATTTTAAAACGTCCAACATATTACAAAGCATTGATAAAAAAAAGTTAAAGACCTAAATAAACAAAGAAATATACTGTGCATTGGCTTAAAAATTCAATATTGTAAAGGTAAAAATTACCCCAATACTATAGATTCAATGCAATCTCAATTAAGATCCCTACAAGGTTTGTGTGTGTAACTATGTATGTGGAAATTGACAAGATGATTTAAATGTTTTAAGGAAATGCAAAGAGGAAGAATATTCAAAATTATTTTGAAGAACAAAGTTTTAGGATTTATACTACTGGCTATGATGACTTACAAAGCTACATGAATTAACATAGTTTTGTACTGACACTAAACTAGACAAACAAATGGAACAGGATTAAAATAAACCACACATATTCAGTCATTTGATAACAAAGATGTCTTTACAGTGCTACGGGGAAGGATTTTTTTCCCCCAATAAATGGTGATGTGTCAAACAAATACTGATATATAAAATAACTTCTACCTCACAACACACATACACTCGATTCCAGGTAGACTGTAGTTCTAAATGTGAAAGGTAAAGCAAAACTTCTAAATATGACATAGGAGAATATCTCTATGACCCTGGGGTAGTAAAAACTTCTCAACGACCAAAAAACAAAAAAATGATTTATAAATTAGACTTCATAAAAATTATTAAATAGTAGCAACAGACGATACTGTTAAGTGAAAAGGCAAGCTATGAAACAGGAAGACAAATTTACAACACATATGTCTGAAAAAGAACTTGTATCCATGATAAAGAACTCCTACAAATCAATTTAAAAAAAAAAAAAAAGATAACATAATACCAAAAAAGGTCGGGGGGCGGGGTGGATACTTGAATGAACATTTTTTAAAAAAGAGGATATCCAAATAGCCAATACAGATATGAAAAAGTAATTAACACTATCAGTCATCAGGGATGTGCAAATTAAAGCCAGCACATGCTCACCAGAATGAGTACAATTAGAAATATGAAAAACACCAAGTTTGTGAAGGATGTGGAGCAACTAAAATCCTCAAGTACTGCTGGTTGGAATTAAGTTCAACCACACTGAAAATCTATTAGGCAGTTCTATTAGGTAGAACCATGAACTCTATGACCCAGAAATCCAGCAATTAATTCAATATTATTCTCTCTTTCACACACATACACACACATAAAGACACACATGCGTGTATATATGTATGAATGCATATATGTATATATATAACACATATTTATCATACACATATTCATCAAAACATATATATTCACCAAAAGTCATTTTCAAGAGTATTGAAACAACCCAAACTTCCATCCATGACAGATAAATATATTTTGTTATACAACGGTATATGATATATATGTGAAAATTAATGAACTATTACACAAAAACATTGATAAATCTCACAAATATGTTGAGTGAAAGAAGCCAGACACAAAGAGATAGTGAAGTAGTATTCCACCTTTTGAGAGTTGTAATGTTTGGGTAGAGGAAGGAGGGAAGCTTCTGGGGTATCAATAATATTCTGTTTCTTGGTACAGGTGACATTTTACATGGATATCCACTTTATAAAATCCATCAACCTGTATATTAGAATTTGAATACTGTTTAAGTGTATGTTATATTTCAATTAAATTTTTATTTAAAAATATAACTAACATAGTCTCACAATTCTACTTAAAGTATTATAAAGTAGATCTCAATAAAAAACAAAAGAGTTTCCTCCTTCCCACTCTACCTCTACTATGGTCCCCACTGTTATAGAAATCATTGGGGAAAAAATGTGGAGATTTAGGGGTCACTGATGCCTCTGAGTAAAGATCAAAGATAAGAAGTCATTACAATGTTTGTTGCCCATGCTAAACTTGTATGAGTAACAGAACAAGAAGGTTAAATCCAACCATAAGGAAAACCAAGAGATCATTAGGTCAAAGAAGCTTAAGATGTTTCAATAGGTTCCTATGTATTAAACTGGACTGTGTGTGTAACCATTGTTTTTATGTTGTTACATATTTCATATAGCTTCATATTAATAGGCAGATCACAATTTTCAATCAAGTTGTATTCTAAAAGCATTAAAGTTCTCTGCATCTTGATCGTAGCTATAATGTAGCAAGAAAAAGAACAACACTTTCTCCTTTTCTTTTTTTTTCCCTGGCCTCGGGTTTTTCCCAAGATGTTAAAATTACCTCCCTGGCCACCAAAATCAACTCAATTGGCCACACATACAGTTAGTAGGTGAGAGATGAAAAAGAGAAAGAAGAAATAGTAGGGTCAAACTGCAAAACTGAATGTTAAAGAAAAATGGATGTCTATTTTAAATGAATGAGAAGGCTGGCCAGTTAGCTCAGTCAGAGCATGGTGCTTATAACACCAAGGTCCAGGATTCAGGTCCCCATAATGGCCAGCCACCAGAAGAATAAAATAAAAAATAAATTAATAAAATGAATGAAAAGACAGGTTGGACACAAAAGAGAAGAATACACAGTAACATAAGACTCCTGGAAAAGCAGGAGGAGATGGGATCCAAATTAACAGTGGAGGGACTGGCCTTGCAGAGAAAGATGAACAATGTGGTGGATTTTAAAACATGTCCAAAAATTATTTTAACTCCTTCCATCAAAGGGTAGAATCTAATTCACTTCCCTTCAAATATGGACTCATCTAAGTGACTCAATTCTAATGAAAAGAATGCAGCAGAAGTGACACAGCTTGACTTTGGAGGCTAGGTGATAAAAGGTGATGTAGCTTTCAACTGGCTGTCTCCCTCTTCCTTGGAACTCAGCCACCATCTTATAAGGAGGGCCAAACCACATGAAAAGGTTGTGTGTAGGTGGTTCACTTGGCAGTCCCAGCTAAGATTCAAACTACCTACAGCCAGCATCAATAATGGGACATGTGAGTGAGTCTTTAGGTAATTCTAGTCCCCAGCCTTTGAGCTGAGCTAGCTGATGTCAAATAGAGCAGAGACAAGCTGTCCTTGCTGAGCTGTGCCCAAACTGCATTTTCATAAGCAAAATAAATATTGTCATTGTTTTAAGCTACTAAACGTAAGAGTGGTGTGTGATAGATAAATGGAAACAATAGGTAAATGAACTGCAACTCCTCTTTTATAATAGAATAAGAAGATAATGTTAAAATACAGTAGGTGTGAATATTCAATAGGAAGAAGTTGAAGGGATTCCCGTTTGACAGCTTTTGTTTCCTTGTAAAATATGAGGCAAGATCACTGCTTAGAATGAGAGAGAGAATGGGGAAGTCGGAGGTATAAAGAGAAAGGAATGAAATAAAAATTGTGAAGAATCGGAGGCAGAGTTAATCAGAGAAATGTGGGAAAATTGTCAAGTCATGCTGACAGCCGATTTGAAGTTGATGACTGTGAATTCATAGTGCCTTTCTTGTGGCTTTCTCCAGCAATATTTACCTCTTGGCTGAAAGCACAGAAAAAGCAAACACCTCAGTTTATCAGAGTTAGATTTTTGTCAGAGAGACGTGATAAAAAGACAGAAGTGCAAAGAATTTTTGGAACCAGATAATCTAAACTTTTTAAGAAGGAAAATGAAAATTGAGAGGGCTGATGGATGAAAGGATGAGAGGTTCTGGTGAAGAATGATGATAATGAGAATATTTAAAAAGCAAGCAAAAAGGAGAGGATGTTGTAATCAGAGAATGACACACATTGGTGATTCCTGAGCAGTTAAAAAATATGACAAGGTTCTTGGTGAGATTAGATATCTGAAATGAAGTGAAAAGAAAGGGAGAGGAGATAACATGGTCAAAGAACTGAGAGGTGATGATGACAGATGGGTTATCCACAGAGAATTTAAAACCACCCAGGATGAATGCAGGGCTTAGAGTATAGAGAAAGCTTGTGGGCCCTGTGTCAAAGTTTTTGATGAGCCAGAAATGAGCAAGAAATCATAAATGACAACAACATGGATGGACAACACAGTGGTGCAGTTGAATGGTATAGGCCTCAAATGTCACGGATTTTTCAAAAGATTGGGAACATAATAGTTTTTCCTAGTCCAATGTCTTTCTACTTGCCTGAGACCAGTCTCCCCCTACCAATTAAAAGTGATATAATTTTGATATGTAAATACAAACTACTACGTGCTAAAAAGACAGGGAAAGAGGTATCTTCTTATCAAGTACATCAAGTATTATCTCCATTACCAACCGGGGAGAGGGAGGGGAGAAATGCATGTTTCTAAAAGAGGCTTGAATTTCTGACCCATTTAACTATCCATTATTTTAGCTTCCATTATGATATGAGCCAAGAACTGCACTACATTCTAGTGATTAAAACACTAAATGAGATAGATACTCTCTGCCTTCACTGTGTAGTGGGGAAAAGAGCTGAGAAAGCAATGTCGTGTTAAGTGATACAATTATAGATACAAATATCTCCAAAATGGACTCAAAGCAAGTTTCTATTTCAGTCATCTTCAGTCTATTTCCAAAGATGATCTCAGAAATTCTATACTTATTCCTATATAAACTCTTAGTTGCATTTTTATTCTACTATCAATCTCAGGCACCTGTGTATCACTATACACCTTATCATAAATATCTGTAAGTATCTTTCAGTTTAAAGACAAGAACCAAGTCTTATTTTTATTTTTATATATGGACCAGCACAATGTCTGGTATAAAGTAGGAATGATTAAGAATGACTGAATGATTTAATGAATGAATGACAAATAAATGTTTCATCTCTGTGTCATTCTACAAGTTGAACTAAGGCTTATTTAGTGACCTCAAGTCTACAGCCTAAAGAGGGACCCATCTTCTTCCCCAGGTTAAACTTTCATGGCTCCCACTCAATAGGGAACTCAGCTGGGATTGTAGGAGCTCAGTTATCGGCATAGTTGGCCCTTATAAAAAAAGCTAAGTAATATCTGTGCCAACATGTTCTCTCAAGTTTGTGGCTTACATAGGACAATGGCCTGTCGATGCTGTATGATGATCTACTTAACAAGAATGTGGTATAGAAATCGAATATTCATTTTACTAAGTAGGACCTTGAACTAATCAGATCTCAAGACAATCTTTAATTTTTCGAGAACAAAGTCCAAATGTAGAACACAGGTTTGCCACAACAGTTGCCTTAGAAGAAAACAAAAGTTTCAGAAGTCCCTGAAAAGTTAACATATGAATTGTAGGCAACAGTGAATACAACATAAATTACAGTCATAAAGCCTGGGACTTTATACCTTTTTACAACAAGCCAGGTAAAAGATATGGCATCTACGTTGGATTTACTAAGGCAAACTAATATCAATTATGATAGTGCATCAATTCAATTAGTGCATTTCTCTCTTTAAAAGAATCCCAAATTTGATTCAGAAAATCATCAGCATAGATACAGAGCAGAACTGAATCTAATTTATATTACTATAGAAAAGTAAAGACCAAATTACTACGACAGAAAACATCCTATACTCTGCTTCCTACAACATTCTCATAATTGTGCTTTTACTTGTCTAAATCTTTCACTAGATTATGAGCTACATGAAAGCAACTCTTTATTCCTCATTCTACTAGTTAAGAAATAAAAAATAAATGGATAAATTAAAATATTAAAATACACTAAAAACAATTTAAGCTATACTTCCATATCAGGAAAAACAATTTGTTTTTGCATAACAGTAGTAAACCTTAATACTAGCAAGAAAAAGACCTATCTGTGAATACTGATTCTTTTGGAAGGTGTTGAGGGGGTATAAAACCAATAAAAAGAGTTAAAAAAAAAAAAAAAAAAGCATTAAAATTTTCCAGCTTTTTAATTTGCTAAAAATACTACCTAAATTTATAAGCACAGATATTTTCACCTTTAAACATAAATGATGACTAATCAGTTAAATATACTTAGTCTCTAAGCCCAGTTTATATCAAGGTTTCGTTGTACTTCCTTTTTACTTACTCTATAACTAGCTTTTATAAGTTTTAAGGAATAGTCCGTGGGTTCTAGTGTTTCAAGTTCAGGTGAGCAATCCCATATTTTCTCTGTCTATATTACTTGATTTTATATACTTCAATCATGTAGCCCTAATTTTTCTATATTGAGGAGTTCTTTTTTTTTTTAGTTTATCATTTTACAACAGACCTTCCATTCTCTTACTCCTATTAGCTGTCCCTGATCTAAACTTTCTCTAGTTCTGTTGTATACAAAACACCATAATTACACATAGTATGCTAAGAGTTTTACATAAGAGTAGAACGTTTAACATTTTATTTCTAATACTCTCCCCTGATGGCAAACATTTAGATGATCCCTTTACCTTCAAATATCAGTATGGTGATTCATAAATTTGTTTCTTAGGTCATAATTCAGAGACTATCATTCTTTAAGTACAGATCAAAAATTTTCCCTAATTACATAACCTTATATTTATTTGCTCACATTGAGACTCATCTGCCACTTCGCTACCCATACAATTTGTGAGAGATTTTTATAATTCCAAAATCTTGCTTTTTAGGTGTACATTTTTAAAATAAATATAATGGGATCACTGGTTATAAAGTAGGAAGAGACCACAATGTCATCATCTAATCCATCTGACTCAATTTTCTGTCATAGTTTGGAGACTAAAACAATTGTTCTAAAGTGAAGTATTACAATATATTAGAAGACAAAATTTATATTTTTCTTACTCTCAGTTATGTTCTTAGTATTAAATTACATCTGAACTTTTAAATATCTGCTTTAAAGGCCTCTAGGGGAAGAAAATTGATATTTACTTAGTACATAATATATGTCAGTATTATATTTTACATATTCTTTCCACTATTCCACAGCCGCAGGACTCTAAGCTGAATAACTTACATGATACATACTTAAATTATGAAAGCAATATTTTATAACTTTAAATTACTTTGTTTCTTTAAAAGTTACATTGTTCTCATCAGTGTTTTGGTTCTTACTCTTTTCAAAACAAAAAGTCTAAACTTTCATTAGCTAGAGTTCTTAATGTGTAGAAGTTATGCCAGATGTTACAGTTTCTAAACAGCTGGGCTTGAATAGAAGAGTAAAATGAGGATAAAACATGGAAAAGGTCCCTTGAGTATCCAAGAACTTTCCTGCCCTCCACTACCCCGCCATGGCTGGAAGAAGCAATCCACATATACAACCAATGAGACATCATTTTAGAAACGCTATGAGCACTCAGTTCAATATGTCCATTCCTCCTCCTCCCCCAACATGCTCCTGCCCTATATTCATTTCCTGATTCTATTACTGGCATTACAGCCCATCCACCAAGACAATGAAGTGAAAAACTTGGAAGTTATCTTCAATTCCTCCTTTTCCTCACTCCCCACATGGAATCAGAAAAATATGGTCTGCTCATTTTTATTTTCCAAATTTCTCCCATTTCAGATTTTTTTCTCCATTTTACCTCTACCACGTTAATCAGACCCTCACCCTCAAAGCTCCTCACCCAAATTACTATAGGAGTCTTCTAACTGATCTTCTTGCCTCTTCTCTACTTACTCCATGATGATTTGTCTTCACAATGCCATCAAAGTAATCTCTTTAAAACCCAAATTTTATCATGCCTCTCACCCTTATCTCAAAGTCTACAGCAACTCCCTAATGTCTGCAAGATAAAATTAAAGCTTTTTCCATTATGTGGCCCCCTATTCATTTCTTCAGTCTCATCTTTCATTATATAATCTCTTCTCTTCCTACCACCTACCCTTATCCTCTTATCATTTAGTCATAATGGACACCTTACTTGCTTATCCTGATTATGCCATTCACTCCTCTGCATCTTTGCTTACTCTGTGCTCCCTCTGCTTAGAACATCCTTCCTCCAGGTAATCCCTCTAGTGAACATTTTCCACTTCCCATGCTCAACTCAGGGCTCACCTCCTCTTTGAGGTCCTTTTTGAACCTCACCCTCCACATCCCAGTGGAAATGTTCATTCTTTCCCTTAGTTCCCCCACTGAACTTTTATGAAAGCATCTGTAACAGGTTTCTTTTCATTTATTTGTTGACATGTTTGTCTCCTCCTTCTGAAATACTGACACCCTGGAGCAGGTACTGTGTCTTATTCAATCTATATTCCCATAACCTTGCATAAAGTCTGTCACATATTAGGAGCTAAACTGTGTGTACTGAATAAATAAGCATATGAATGAATGTATGAGTGAAGCGATGAACAAAGAAAAGAACTACATAGGATACTCTTGAAGGAATATTTTTTAAAGTAAGATTAAATATCCAAATAATATGGTATTCATATGTATATCTCTAATACACTTTCCTATTTAATATAACTTTTAAAATTAAAAATGTAAAATTTATTTGAGAAAACATGGTTATATATGTGTACTAACACTTATTATCACCTAGATATATAAAAGATTTCATAAATTGTGCTAATTGTTTTATTGATTTAATGGAATACCACAATGAATTATAGTCAACTCTTAATTATCTGACAGGATCTTAATAGCTATCCTGGCTTACCTAGGATCTTCTCACATGCTGCTTCTGCCACTCAGTCATGGCTTACTTTTCTAAGCTGGCTTTCATGCCTCTAATTATCCTGCTGCTGGCAATGAAAGGCAACAATCTGGCTATATCCTAAGTGGAGGACACTGAGCAGGAGAATAACAAAAATGGTTTCTGAACATGAGATAATTTTATACAGTAAATAATCTGCACAAACAGAATCACAGAATCACAGATCTGGATGAGATCACATGTATTTATCATCAGAATTGCATAACTGATTGTTTTGACTTTTTAAAGTACCTCCACCAATCTACTAAACTGGAACAAACATTGCTACTGATTTTCATTAAAAAAGAAATCTAACAATTGAAAGTTTCAAAGACATAAGTAAAATATAAAAGATCACTAAATTCATTCAACAACATTTAAACCTACAAAAAATGTTTCAATAGAAGTATCTTCACTGAGGTTCAATATTAAAAACTAGAAAATTTTAATTCCAATACAGCCCAAAAGAAAATTTAACTTTGTAGTTAACTTTAGATTATACCCAAATTACTAAACTACAATAATTTGTTCACTAAGTTTATAAATGCTTATTCAGAGGAAATGCTAAAAAAGAGTTACTCCTAGTATGAGAAAAGATAAATCCAGTATTCTGTTCATCTACACACACTTATGAGGATCCACAAATAACCAAGATGACAGAAAGATGGGTTGGTATTTTTATCACACGCAAAGACAGCTATGTTCTAAACCTGTGTTGTCCAATATACCAAACACTAACAAGTCATGTGTAAGTTAAACACATTTCAAGTGCTCAATAGCCACATGTGGCTAGCAGCTACCACACTGGACAGCTCAGATGGAGAACATTTCCATCATCAAAGTTCAACTGGACAGCAGTATTCTAAACCATGGTAAAATGCAAACTTCTAAATACTTTTTAAATAGTAATACAAGTTCAAATAGCATTTGGCAGCAAGGGAAAGGGAAAAAACAAATTATAAATAGTAATGAAGGCTTCAAGTATACAAAATTAATTTTATACGGTTTAATTTGAAATTTCATCATATTGAGTCTGAAAAGATTTTCAAAGTAATTTAATCCTTTATCCTCATTTTACAGATGATGAAACTGAGTCCAGTGAACAGTACAAGAAAAGTTAATCTTCCTTATTTAAAATATTTAATATATTCAAATAAAGTCATTACTACAAACAAGCAAAATGTGCTATAATTGATAATAAACTGAAACACGATACAGTCTAAGCTATTTTGTGTATCTCAGAATTGGCTTTGCCATTCGATAGCTTTTTAGCATAGTGGTTAGGATTTCAGATTCTGGGGTTAGGTTGCCTGGATTCAAATGTTGCTGTTTGACTTACTAGCTGTGCAACCTAAGCAAGTCATTTAGACTCTCTGAGCCTCCATTTCTTCATCTGTAAATTGAAAAATAACTTAAGTATTTTATAAGGTTGAAATATGCATGCAAAGCACTTAGAGAACCCAGCACATATTAGCCCTTAAGAAACATTAGTTGAGAAACCTGCATTTTTGTTGAACTTAGTCTACCGGTGATTTTCTGATTAATTTCTATTCACCTTCAAAATCTTAAGACAGAGAGATATTCTGGAAAACAGCCAAAGATCATCAGGTAAACACTAAACTACATGGTGGCTTTTCATTCTGTCACCATGGGAGAATGTGCATCCAAACCTCTACCAACACTTTTCACCCATAGGCATAGATGTGTAATACAAAGCTCCATAAGCAACGTGTATGTGTAATATTTTAAAAAGCAAAATAAGCAAATTCCCCTTACAAGTTAAAAGAAGTGGCATGTGTTTTTTGTGTTGGTGACTGTGGGTAAAGTAAAAAGTAGAAGACTGGATAAGTAAAATAATCGCGTGTGTGTGTGTGTGTGTGTGTGTGTGTGTGTGTGTGTCTGTGTGTGTGTGTGTCTGTGTGTCTGTGTGTCTGTGTGTGTGTGTGTCCCCGGTAAGAGGATTGCAACCCTCGGCTTGGTGTTGCCTGCACCGCGCTCAGCCAGTGAGCTCACCGGCTATCCCTATATAGGATCCGAACCCGCGGCCACGAGGTCGGCCCGTAAAATAATCTTGAATGACAAGAATTTAAAACTTCTCAAAGAATTGTACCATCACACATTTCTAAAAGTCTGTGTTTCTATGTATTAGCTGATGTTTAAACAACTACATTCAAATTCTGAAAGGCATATATCTTCAAGAATATTTAAAAAAAAACAAAAATGGAACAGTTAAGTATGCAATGGTAAGAGCTGTTTTGTCATTAAGTTTTGAGACACATCAATACAATTTTTTTGTTTACTGCAGTAGAATAACAGGTATCCAAGTTAATGTTATCTCCAGAAAGTGTGGAAATGAGAACGGAATCTCCCTAACTTTTAGGTCTTATCCCAGTAAATGTTTATTCTAAGAACAAAGGGACAGGTTTCAATAGAGTACACCATAGGCACCAGATAGGCAAAGCTAACCAAAACCTTTCTCAAATATCTTTATGCCCCACTTTATTCTTCTGGAATATTTTTAGAGCTAAGCTCTAGAATCACCTGTCTGGTCCTCATATCTTAATTGACTTGATATTTTTAAATCAGTTTTTCAAAGCCAACATATTCCTATTGGCAATTTTCAGAATTCTAACTTCACTTCACATCATTTTAGCACTTCTGCATTGCCTCTCAGTTAACTTTATATATTCATCTTCTCTCCCACACTAGATAGTTTTCAGCTTTTACTTACACGGCCTCCTACTGAAACTAAAGCATTTGGTAAATATTTTGAAAATAAATGTATTAATTGATTATTCAGTAATGCAGAATGGAGTCAGGGCATCAGATTCTATTCCTTACTCTGTTATTTCTAATAATATGATCTCAACTATAGCTTCTTCAGAGTTCAGGCTCTTTGGCTTTGAAATGGAATGACTGCACAGGCTGATCTCTAAGATCTTTATATTCCTAATAGTTTATGCTTCCATATATCAACTGAAGTTTAAATAACTACATTCAAATTTTGAAAGACATATTTTGAAGAGCAATTCTTTTTTAAAAATGCACAGAACAGTTAGGTTAATAGTAAGAGTTGTTCTTTTACTAAGTTTAAAAATGTATTGAAACAATTTCTTTGTTCACTAAGTAGAACAACAGCCACACACACCTGACAACATTGCTCAAAATGAAATTACAAACATTGATCAACACATGACATTTCAGGTAATTTCCCCTATGAGATGTCACTTGCTATTTTCTTTTGTCACTCCACAACAGTTTCTCAAACTATTATAATAACCCTTCAGTTTCCATAAATCAACTTACATAAAAAGCTGGTTAACATACTTAAGAACTAGGCTGTCACTAACACTTAAAACTCAGGAAAGGATTTATTCATAGAAATAACTTAATTATGTTTAGATAAACATTTAAAGTTTCCATTGTGTTTCCTGTAAACATTCCAAGATTATCACAACTACGAGTTTCAAATTAATACTGTCTAGTGGAAAAATAGCTTGGTAACAATAAGATTAATATACAGATCACAGTAGAGTCTACTATCATTTTATATTAGAAATATAAACACTGTACAGGCCAGCACTTTCTATGAAAATCACTGATATGATTCAATTACCAAGTATACTCTTTTACAACACAATTAGCACATGTTTTATCTTTGAGTTAACAGAGCTTTAAATTAACAGGGAAAATGACAATTTGTCAGATACAAATACTTCCTTACACTTTCTGTATTCTTTATACTTTCTGTACAGTTGGTTACTACATTTGCACAATTAAAAAAACAGATGTTCATCTCTACATTGGCTTTTTAAAATCCCCATATCATGTACTAAAGTATGTTCTTTATTAGTTTGTATGACAGTTCATCAAACTTCTCTGGAGCTCCTGAAAATTAACACCAAAACCTTATTGATGACACAACCACATAATCTGATCTCCCTATTCACATTAAACAAAATGAATGACTAAATCCTTCTAAGTAAATTCTACTTTATTGGCACAGAAAAAAGCTATTTTCTTCATGCTAAATTACAAAATTAGCCTAATTCTTACTTTACAAACACAGAAACATTAAAAGATACTATTCACACAATCTTAAATAAATCATAGGCTCAGTTCAGGTGCTGAGATGTCTTACTCTTGGTGATACAACAAATACCATTTGTTACCTGGTCATTCTAAATTATAAAATCTAATACGAACTTTTTAGAAAGGCAAACCAATTTTTCTTTCACAACCCTTGTGGTTTATATACATACACACACACACACCGTATAGCCCTACAAAAAATTCGATTTTCATGATTTTTTACTGTTTTCATGATTTTTTTACTTGTGTAAAGTGTGTAGTGCTCGCACTTTCAGCTCCCAGAAGAAATCAACCGTGTTCTGGAAGCACTTCAACTCATAATGTCCTTTAAGTTTTACAGGCAATGTAGCATGTTCTCGAATGTCTAGAGAAAAAGGTAAACCTGCCTGGCTTTTTTCTCTAACAGATAAAGTTGCTGTTTGGTCTTACTACGTTTTCCATTCCTAATCTGAAGAGATGGAGGATCTCTAAAACAGTTGTCCAGTCGCGATTAACCTCACCTGCGGAGAGCCTAACTAGCAGCCTCTCACCTTGTGATAAGGTTGGGTTGGATCCAAGTGATGGAGGGAAAAGAGCCAACTCTACCCACAGCACTACCAGCCGCTCCCAAAGAGGGAGTGAGTCGGGCTGAGGGGAACTAGGGATAGGATGGTACAAGGGACTTCCTTCCCTGGGCCATATTTGGGGACGTGTTCTAGAACGTGTGGGTCCTCCTGGCGCTTAGGAGAGGGAACCGCGGGGACTGCTCTTCCCCTCACTCTCTCCAACCGGCCCTTCGCGCTCAGCCCTCACCGGGAGCTGGAGTGGGGGGCGGTGCAGGTGGAAGGCAGCTGGTCCCCGGGGCCCCCTGGAACGGCACGCGGAGGCCGCTGCTAGGCCTGGACCGTGCACGCGGCCTCGGGGGCTCCGACGAGGAGGGGCGCTCGGTGCCCCGCGCCGGCCCGCCCAGCGGGTACCCAGACCCGGCCCTCGACTCACCGCTCTCCACCTCGCTGCCTTTCTTGGCGGTCGACGCGTTCCCCATGACCGGGGCGATGGCGAGAACGGGTCAGGGAGGGGAAGGGGGGATGGGGCCGTCCCCGCCGCTCCACAGTCTGAGGCAACTCCCTCTTCTGTACCGTCAGAGCGGTAAGTGCGCCCAGCGCCGGGTGTCCGGGCGGGAAGACGGGCCAGGTCTGAGGAAAGGGCTTCAGCGAACTCCTCAGTCGGGGCGGCAGCAGCCGTGGCGGCGGCGGCGGTGGCGGCCAGACACTCCCCCTTCCCCAGTCTTGCCCTCCTGCGCGCCTCCGGGCAGCCGCGCGCCCCAGCCCGGCCCCGGCCCCGGTGCATCTCCGCGGGCGGGCGCGCACGCCGGAAGTGACGTGCAGCCCGGGACCCCGGGAGCAGGCGGTGGGCCCCAGCTGTGCCCAGCCGCGGGCGGAGGGCCGAACTGGCCGGAACCCGCCTCTCCACAGTTGTCACCGGGCTGGCGCTCGGGTGCCCATCCCCGAGACAGTGGGAGGCGGCATGGGAACCGTTAGCTTTGAAGAACGCAGACTCTTTTCAGCCTGTCGCTCCCGGTGCTTTGGAGCGAGATTGCGGAGATGGTGCAGCGGCTCGGGTTGCTTTGTGGCGCCCCGCAACGCGCAACGCGGCGGCTACTCCATCAACGGCTGCTTTCTCCCTACAGCCCCAGGCCGGGGAGGAACCTCAACGTCGCTTTGGAGCTCACACAAGACGGGAACCTCTTGGTCACGCCTCAGGGCCATGCGGGACTGGTCAGCATGAGCCTCGGGACAAACCTGGTTCGAGCCTCTCTTTCTAGCATCTGCAGGTATTCGCTGAGCCCACCACGTTGTCCTCCCCGTTGGTGGGTTTCATCCAGTCACAAGCCCTGTGATGTTTTCACTGCAGCTCTCACTCTCTGTGGTTTTACCAGATCTCTCGTGGTTTTGTCAGTATTCCCAGGGGGGAGATAAAGGAAAATACGAGTTCTGCGGAACGTCTGTTGATGTGCCGCACTGTATTCAGCAACTTTCTGAGTAGATTTAAGAATAAATACATTCCGAATTGTTACTTGCGTTTTTATTAATATACATACATCTTAGAGCACTTGAATTTGTTATCTTTACGTATCAGGTAATTTATGTGACACTCTAGTATTTTTCGTTGCATGTTTCTTTGAACTTTGGTCTGTGAACATTTATTCCAAATTTCGAGTAGAAAGACTGTAACTTCCCGAGGGGAGTAACCGCGTGAATTTATTTTGTGTCCCCAAGACACCCGGCATAGTGGGTGTTTAATGATGTTGGCTTGAAGGTAAGTTGAGGAAACTTCGCAGAGTATTTTTTTTTAATCTCATTACTAACAAAAACAGGGTGGTAACTAGAAGTTTCTCAGTAAATTCTTGCTATTTCTTATTGCCAGTTCTATTAAATTAACAAATATTTTTATCATGTATACTGTCTTTTGAGTGGTATACAAATAGTAACTCATTTGATCCTCATAAGAACCCTATGAGATCTGTAGTTTTACTATACCACTTTACTTATGAGCAGACTGAGGCAGAGAGAAGTTAAGTAACTTACCCAAGGTTACACAGCTATTACCTGGTAGAAGCAGGATTTGAACCTAAGGACCCAAAGTCGGATGTTTTGTTCATAATGTTGATTACACACCTGTGAATGTTTAGGTAAATTTCATTCTCTTCATTTGCAATCCTAACGTCTTGAAAAGATAGACGCACAATGAGTTTACTTTTTGGGGGAAATTCATTATGTTGTTTTCAGGGTTTCCATTAAATCCAAATAAAATAAAAATAATAGAGAAGTAAGGATTTGGACTAGATGATGTGAGGTTTTGTGTCAGCATGCAACAATGTCACATCCTTCCAATCACATTTAGTTTTGTGGATGTGATATTTTGTCCAAAATACACAAAAAATTTCAATAAATAGCATTAAACCACATATGTACCAAATTTTGATACTCTTTTTTGGAAAGAATCTTTCTAGAATCCTAGAATACTCCAACTGCCCTCTCTGGGGTGAGTTTAAAAATATATGTCTTTTTAAAGACCAGATTTAATAATAAAAGAGTGGTTGTATGCATAATTTGTCACTTTCCTTAATTTCAAATTCTAGGTCTCTAATAAGAGGGCAGCCATCTGTTTAGTAAATCACTAATTTACAAAGGAGACAGTTGACAGCTCTTAGTGAAGCAGAAAGTGTGGCTTTATAAAATTGTCTCCCTTTTTCAATTTATCATCAGTTAAGGAAGCAAATTATTTGTTAATAATAGAGAAAAATGATCAGCAATTTTAAATTTCTTGCTATTTTTCTTTTTTTTCTTATACCTTTATTTTTGCTTCTTAAATTAGCTTACACTGCTCCTCTGGTTCAAGGAAGATTATACTTTAAAATATAGTTTGATAAATAGTTTTTGATTAATTAACATTAATAATCATTTACTTGTAACTACTTATAAGTTGATTTTCATTATTAGAAGAGTTCTCTGCAGGAATCCATTGTTTATGTAGCATTTAAAAGATTATGTTTCAAGAATTGTTTTTTTTCTAAACTCTACAAGGGGCAGAAACTTCATTAGCTGTCCAGTTAGTCTTGAATGATTGGAGCTAGCATGAAGCAATTGCTATCTTCGTCCACTAACGAGTTTGCTATACTCTAGATATGTACAGAGGTGGAACTATATCTTGTTTCCCTGGTGAAGCAGACACAGATAGAAGGGTGTCAGACAGAGAAAAGACTTTGAGTCCTCTTTTACATGGTATTCTTGCTGATCTGAGAACATGCAGCACTGTGTAGCAAGGAAAATTGTACCAGTGGTAGCTGCTTTGGAAATAATTTTCCTTACATTTTCTAGTACTTTATAAAAACCATTTTCATGCCATTATTTTATCTGATCCCCACAACAAACCTACATAAGCAAAACAATTAGCTCCATTTTACAAGTGAGTAAAACAAAAGTTTGAAGAAATGAAGTAACTTGGCCAAGGTCATTCAAATGACAAGAGGCAGAGCACTAAATTATATGCCACCACTGTGCCAGACAAACATAATCTCAATCCTCATTAAGATTAGTTTTTATTATCCCTGTTTTGCAGATGAGAAGACTAAGGCTTAGAAATAAAAAGCCTTGACCCTCTTCCTAGAGTCACCTCTTCACTTAGGAGTGAAAAAAAAAAGGGAAAAATTAGTAAATTGTTTTTCATATTTATTTTCTAGTTTTTACTTATTTTGCCAGTTTTGTATTTTTGTTGCCAACTTGATTTTCAAGTCCTTTTAAAGTAAGGCACTCTCAAACACAGTGTATACCAAGAATTCCTTTAAAAGATTCCTTTACAATCACCAGGACAGACAAACTAAAATTGATAATTATTGGAAAATATGGCCAAGTCATTTTGTTTTTATGTTATATTTTACATCAAATAAGTGCAATTGAAGACTTATTTAACCATCATAGGATTATTATGATTTTGAATGATAAGTAATAATCTACATAGTCTAATATTTTGCTATTGTGTAGCATGTCCTAAACCAAATAGTACCACATTAAATATCAGGCAAAGGACAGAATAATATTTCCAAAATTAGGAAGTAATTTTATAGCTAATAAATTACAGATATGATATTTGTTCAAATCATTCTAGTACAGTTTCAGAGTTTTCTTGTCAGGCATAATTCCAATCCCTTTGTTTAATAATGAATTTATTTTCTGAGGTTTGTTATTCATCATTTTGGATATTCCTTTACAGATAAGGAAACTAAAATAGTTGACTCTGGTTAAATAACCTGCTCAAAATCAACAAAAATGAGCTAGTGGCAGAGTGGAATTATAACTTCTCTTTTTTGCTGAAGGACTAGAATGCAAACTGACAGTGTTACGAAAAAAAGTGACAACATGGAGAGGGGAGTAAAACCAACAACTTTTATTCCTTGCTTAATATGTAGTGCTTTTAGAAAAAGTTTGTTTGTTTTGGATATTCTGATTTTACTAGTGGATTTATCAAAAGTACAGTTAAATACCTGCTACTTCAGTATTGTGCTATGCATTTTTTGACATGTATTTGTAGAACAAAGATAACACCCAAATTTATAAGACGTCTGATGCTTTATGAAACCACCTAACATGGTGCAAGACCTTTCATGAAATTACAACTTTTATAATTGGAGCCTGTCTTTGACCAAGGTGAAAAGGAGAGAATCTGGCCCACTGAACTGAAATTATATTCATATTGATAGTGACAAGCCAGAGTGGTATTTAGTGAGGTAGAAAGGGTTTGAGTTTTATAGTCAGGTAGATCTGGGTTCATGTTCTCGTTTGGCCACTCTGTGATCTTCACATAAATTACTTAATTTCCCTTTGACTTAGATTCCCAAAGTGCGAAGTGGTATGGATTAAATTAAATAATCTATGAAGAGCCCCTGTGATAGTTTTCTTATGTCATAGGCACTCAATAACTGTAACTCCTCTCCACCCCTCAATAACATTCTATGTTTTCTTACATTATGGTTTAACAACAATCATTCGACAAATTTGGTTACAATAAATTTAATGAGGTCCTACTATATACAACACATTATGGAAAATACAAAGATGAAAATCTGTTCCCTGCGCTCAAAAAGTTTTTGTGTAAGGCAAGATGGACATGTAAGTAACTGTATAAAATAAGAGGAATTTGTACTCTAGAATAAATACAAGCAAATCACTGAGGAAATATGAAGGAAAGTACTCTTAAATCACAGATCACATACCGAATTTAGCAACGGATTTTGATGTTAATAGGTGGGGAAGAAGTGGCTTGCATGGCAATTATCCCTAGATCATACTAGATCAGATGTTATGGAAGGATATAGTAAGAGTCCCAGCCTTCCTGCTGGAATGTAAGCTATATGTGGAGGGATTTTGATTTTGTCATCGCATTCTATATCTACTATATAGAATTAAGTTGGCACATAGTACGTGCTCAATAATATTTGTTGAATAAGTAAATGAATGGTAGGTTCAGACTAGATCATGCTCACTTTGGGAAACCTTAAATGCCAGTTAAGAAATGTGGAATCGTTTACTATGTAATAGAGAACCAGCAAAGATATTTAAAGAGAGAAGTAATTTAATTTTACCTTTTAATAATAAGCTAACTTTGGTAATGTGATAAATATATTGGAGAAACAGATTGGCAGCCAGCAGACCTGTAAGACGCGTGTTGTGATAGAAGAATGACATGAAGTCATTAAGGATTATAGCAGCAGTGGAAGAGAACAAGGAGGCATGTCAGACATTTAAATGTTAAGATCAATAGGATTTGGTAACTATTAAGGCCCTTTAGCATAATGCAAGTGATAGAAGCCAAATTCAAACTGGCTATAGAAAAACAGAAGTTATTGGGTCATTGAACAAGGAAGTCGAGGATGGATATGGTATGAAGGTTAATTCTGGGTGTCAACTTGATTAGATGAAGGAGTGCTGAGAAACCATGAGGGTGTTTCCAGAAGAGATTAGCAGAGAGCCTGAGTGGACTGAGTGGGAAAGATCTGCCCTAAAAATGGGTGGAAACCATCCAATCCACTGGGGGCCTGGAGAGAACAAAAAAATGGAGAAAAAAGGAGAATATCTCTCTCTCATCTGCTGGAGCTGGGATATACTCTTCTTTCCTGTCTGTGGACATCAGAGCTCAAGGCTCTTCAACTTTTGGATTCTAGGACTCACACCAAAGGACACGCTCAGCTTTCCTGGTTTTGAGGCCTTCAGAACTGGACTGAGCCATGCTACCAATATCCGGTTTGCAGAAGACCCATCCTGAAATTTCTTCACAATCTCTTCTAATTCCCCTAATAAATCTCCCATCATATATCTTTAAAATATCCTATTGATTCTGTCTCTCTGGAGAACCCTGACTACTACATATCGTTTTAGGCTTGGGTAGATCCAAGAGTTCAAGGCTGTGTATCTCCAGTTAGCCCTTACACTGTTTATATATTTGATTGTGTTATGCCAAGCAGGTTCTCTCCACATGACAAATGTGCATCCTTTCAGCTAAGCAACTTGAAGAATAGTGCCTTCTCTTTCTCAACATCCATATATGGTCAATATTTCATACATATGGGTTCTGCATGAGTCACATGACTGTTCTTGTGAAGAGAGAAGGTGGGGCATCATGACCTATATGGAATAACAGAAATACAGTTTTCTAGAAGAAATCTTCATGTAAGGTAGAAAAAAACAAGAGGTACCCAATACATTGGAAATAAGAAAGACTTAAAGCACTCCATCAATTTTTTATCCTAGGTGCTGGATAACACAGATTAGGAATAAAGGAGAGAAAACTGGATTTTAAATTAATGAGAGATGTGTGACTTGAGTCATACTGAGTTTGAGTTGGTAGTGGGACATCTATAGGGGATGGTGAACAGCAGGCAAATGTAAAATTAGAGCAATGCAGGAGTTGTGAATTCAGTATAAACGTGAGAGTCAAAGCCACAGCTCTGAATGAAATGGAGAGAAAATGTAAAGAAAAAAAGGCAGCTAAGAATGGAGAGTGATAGAACAGAGAAGAAAGGGGAGACTGGTGTTGTAGGATCCTGTGGTGATTGTTACAGGGCACACTCAGCTCCTGGCTGAGTGCCCCCAAATTGATACCAAACTCACAGGCCCAGTTGCCTGACCCGAAACAACAAAACAAACAAGTCAAATGTTGGTGAAAGTGGAAGTCAGCTTTTATTCAGGAATACTGGTGACCTGAGGAGAGATGTTAGGCTAACCCTTCTCTCCGGTAAACCTGAAGGAGAATGGCCAGACTAAAGCCATCTCAAAGACTCAGGTTTACTGAGGGGTTTTTAAAGAGGAGGATGAGGGAATGGAATGTAGGAAATGAAAAGCAGGAGGGAGGGGGATGTGCAAGGGGCCAGGTGCAGTCTCACCAATACCCGTCTGGTTTCTCCTCCCGTCCTTGTTCTCTCATGGTCCTACTAGAGGGTTGGAATCAGCATAGTTTCATTGATGCCTTCCTTGGTATCCCAGTGTCTGGATAGTATGTGCAAGTCTGCAGCTTCAGGCTGGCTGGAAAACAACTTTATGTTCATGTAAATAATGTCATCTTGCCCCATAATCAAGGTTCAGAATATCAGATAACCATGGGAAAAGAAGGAACTCAGAGAAATGCATGCCAAGAAAAAAAACTGTGTCTTTTAAATCTTGTAGAGCCCATATGGTTTTAGGTTCCAACACGGTTTCAGTCCTGCTCACTCCAACATGACCAGACAAGTTCAAAGAGACCAGGAAATGAAGTCATAGAGGTCAAGAAAGAAAGAGGAGTATCAATTTGATTGACTGCATGCTAGAAACAGACTCTAATATAAGCAAAACAGTAATGTATATAAATGTACACATACTTGTAGGAAGGAAAGGAAAGCTGAAGAACCAGGCTTGGCACACTCAGGAGCCAGGCATCTCCAAAGAACCGAAATGACAGTTGCTACTTGACATTTTCTCCTGATTTAGCCAATGGAATGGGGGAAAACACTTTACAATCTTGTTCTTTTTCCCACAATTCCATTTCAAAGGGGAGAAGTCAACTGTGCTACTTTTGTAGTTTCTGCTTATCACCCAGAGCAAGGCAACTGATTAGCAGTTCCGTGAGACTCACCAGTGAGGGAGCATAAATTTCCCATTACCCAATAGAAGTTGAGCACTCAAAAAAAAAAAAAAAAATTGCTTACTACAAAGGATTTATTTAACAGTAAAGTATTTCTCGTCAATAGAGCTGTCTTGGAGTGCCCTTTTAACCCTCCGAAAAATGTGGTAGACTTAAAGTCATAGATATTTTTGGTTAAAGATACTAGAAATATTCTATTACGTGATGAGGTAGGCAGAAAAATGCCCTTCCCAAAGGTGTTCATGTCCTAATTCCTAGAATCTGGGCATATGTTACCTTACATGACAAAGGGAAGTTAAAGTTTCTAATTAGCCAACGTTAAAATAGGGAGATTATCTTTGACTATCTGTGTGGTCCCAATGTAATCACAAAGGTCTTTAAAAGTGGAAGAGAGAAGCAAAGGAGGAGGTCAGAGTGATAAGATGTGAGAAGGACTTGATGCCATTTCTGACTTGAAGAAGGAGAAAGGGGGCCAAGAGCCACAGAATGTGGGCAGCCTCTAGAAGCCAGAAAAGGAGGAAATCAGTTCTCCTCTAGAGCCTCCAGAAAGGAACACAGCCTTGCTGATGCCTTGATTTTAGCCCAATAAAACTCATGTCAAACTTCTGACCTACTAAACTGTAGGATAATTTTCTGTTGGTTTAAGCCACTAAGTTTATGGTTATTTGCTATGGAAGCAATAGAAAATTTATACACCCCACCCCATTTTAAAAAGACTAAACAGAGAATTAGGTTAAGTGATTTGGTAAATTGATACATGTTCTAGATTCCCAAACCAGTGTTCACTGAACTTCACACAGGTGTGTTAGAAATTCTTACCACGAAAATTCATGATTATTTGGAAATACAGAAAGAATAAAGAATGAAAAGCAAATTTAATTTTCTTCTAAATTATTCTGTTAACTCTTCTGTGTCCAGTTAAAGAGAATAAAATTAAATATGATTTCTTAGTTTTTCTGACCTGGAGTTGAAAGGGTTATTTAAATAATATCTGTGGAATATAGCAGAACCATTGTAGAAATTTACAATGACTTTTATTTTTATTTTTATTTTAAATTTGGCAACTACTTTCTTCTCAGTATTTATTTCCAGACATTTTAGTTTATATCATATATTACCTATAACAACAATTATTCTCTGAATAGTGATGAACCTTGCTAAATAAAAGATGCTTTTTTTATGAGTAAGTATGCAAGTTTAGAAGTGTCAATAGAGACTTGAATTCTTCTGTTTAATCAGGGGAGAATTCAAAATTTCAGAGTAATCTAGGAGGGAGGGGCTGAGGAAGAGAGATAGAAAGGGAAGAATTAAGAAGGGGTCAGGTGACTGGGGATATTACACGGGCCATGTAGCCAATGCAGATAACAGAGCTAACATGTGATTCCAAGTTGTTTCTCATGTAGCACGTAAGGTAGCCCTCAAATCTTCAATTAAAGATCTACTACATGTAACAGCATGTGTTTGTGTTTTTTCTTAGGGAATGATGAAGTATGAAGCACCATCTTTAACTGTGACTTAAAATTATAGCAGAGAAATAAATAGCCATAATATATTATAAAACAAAGAACAAAATTTTTGAGAGGCAAGAAATCAGAGCCAGAGTGGTCTTATGAAAATATAAGCCCATCAGAGATGTATATAAAATCATGAGGAGGGTTTTGTGCTTTTTTTTTTTTTGGTGGTTGTCTGGTAAGGGAACCCAAACTCTTGATCTTGGTGTTCTTGAGGAGAATTTTGAATACTGTAATCCAAAACCCATATAATCAAGATTTGAATAAACTTTTTGTAGAGTTAAGTAGCTAGACGGTCCCAGCCAACCTCTGGTCAATAAAATCACAACCATCACCACTGCTACCACCAACTGTAATCATGATAACTAAAATTCATAGAAGGTTCTCTATGTACCAGTCTCTGCACTAAAACGCTTTAAATATATTACTTCATATAACTCAGACAACAATCCTATCAAGTAGGAACTATTATATTCCCATTTCAGAAGATTAAAATGAGGTCTAGAGAGGTAAAATAACTTGCCCAAGGTTTTACACCTAAGAATGTAAAGAATGTACTATATGTACTTCATTTGAACCCATTTGCCTCATTACAGAACCATAATCAGTAAAACCAGTGTTTCCAAGAGTCCAGTTTGAGCCATCTGCATTAATATGATTGGGGAGTGCTTGCTTTAAAAATGCAGGTTCCTGGACCCCGTCCAAGCATATTAAACCAAAACCTTTTTAGTGGTCTCAAAATAAGCTGCCTTTAACAAAGTACGATGTGTGTGTGTACGTGTGTGTTTAATCCTTAGGTGTTTTAAGTTTGATCTTTATGCACAATGAAGTTTGAGAACCACTACTTTATTCTTTTGCCTCAACTCCCCTAGATCAACAGTCCTAACGCAGGGTTGGTTAGACAACCCTTGAGAGTACATAGGAGAGTACTGTACCTCTGTAATTGGTTACTGTAAATTTATCTAGTATATTTTTGCTACCCGTTTATACACATATACAGTATGGGGATTTAGTAAGAAAAGAGTTTAAGGAGAAAAAATAACAATTATTAACTCTTAACTTTTAGGCTATGTACTATGCAAGGCACTATATTAACTCATTTTCATTTAATCCTAAATAACTACCCAAACTGTCCCCCGTCCCACTTCTAAATAATACAGAGCTCTAGGTCTTCAGATTTCTTTTGTGTGGGTAATTGCATTAGCCTTGTAACTAGCCTTTCTATCCCCTGTCTCCTATCTGTCCCCCATCCCTTGTAGTAAATATTCTTGAATTGTGAAGTGGAGTATACCTAACAAAGAGTGTATAAATATATATGTACAAATTCAATAATAATAATAAACCAAATTCTGTGTACCCATAACCAGGCCATAAACAGAATATCACCATACCTCAGATGTATCCTGTGTGACCCTCTCTGATTCATTGTCCCCACCCAAAGATAAACAATATTGTGAATTAATAATTTTCTTGTTTTCCTTTATTGTTTTTGTGTTGTGGGCTTCTTTTTTGTTTTTGTTTTGTTGTTGTTGTTGTTTTGCCACCTAAGCATACAGCTCAAAAAAATATGCTCTTCAGTTTTGCCTGTTTTTGAAATTAATAAGAATTTGTAAGAGTTCTTCTGTAACTTGCTTTTTTCACTCAACATTGTTTTGGGGGTATAATCATGTTGATATATTACTACAGTTCATTCATTTTATGTGTCTGTAATATTTTATGAATATGCCATTATATGAATATACCATGAATTGTATATCCATTACACTGCTAATAGACATTTAGACTGTTTCTAGAATATTTTTTATTTGAACATTGTTTCCATAAGCATTCTTGCTTATAAGCATACACATTCAACAATTTATTTAGGTATATAGCTAACAGTGGAATTGAGGGTTTATAGAGTTTGAGCATGTTCAGTTTTCCTGGTTAGTAGCAAACTGTTTTCAAAAGTGGTTATATCAATTATATGCACACCAGTAATGGCTAATAATAAATTCTTACTGTTCCACATTATCACATGTACTTACTTTTGTCTACCTCTTCCATTTTAACCAATCTGAAAAGTGCTTTCAATCTGCATACTGAAGAAATTGAGTATAATTTTATGTTTGAGAGCCATTTATGCATCCTTTTATGTAAATTTTCATTCATCGCTTTTACTCACTTTTCTCTTGAGTTGTTAGTTTTTTCTTATTGGATATTGGTCTGCATATTTACTAAATCCTAACTACTTGTACCATATAAGAGGGTACTTCAAAAAGTTTGTGGAAAAATAGAATTAAAAGATATATGAATCCTTCCACAAATTTTTTGAAGTACCCTCGTATATGTGGCAATTATTTTCTCCCCATTCATGGTTTGACTTTTTATTTTCTTTATGGCATTTTTGATGTACATAATATTTTATCACCTTTTTGGAAGACAGTTGATATATTCATGCATACAATAAAAGTTTTGTTAAATTTTATACACACATATGAAGACATTACTGTGATCACAGTTATGAACATATCTATCACCTTCAAAAGTTTCAGTGCTGTCCTTTGTAGTCCTTCCCTCCTGCCCCTCCTTGTGCACTCAGTCCTAGGTAATGACTTATTTGCTTTCTGTCATTATAGATTAGTTTGCATTTCATTGAGTATGTATAATGGGCTCATGCAGGATGTACTCTTTTTTGTCTGGCTTCTTTTACTCAGCATAATTATTTTTAGATTAATCTGTATCGTTTCACGTATCAACAATTCACTCTTTTTTATTTATTGTTGAGTAAGTATTCCATTGTATGGCTATGTTTATGCATTCATCTGTTGATCGATATTTACATTATTTCCAATTGTTGGCTATTACAATAAAGCTACTATGAATATTCCTGTGTAGTCTTTGTATGGACATATGCTTTCATTTATTTGGGGTAAGTCCTAGCAATAGAATGGCTGGATCATATGAGACATATATGTTTAATTTTTAAAGAAACTGCCAAACTTTTCCTAAGATATCCTACCATTTTGCATTCTCAACATAATGAGGATTTTAGTTGCTCCACATCTTCACCAGCACTTTAGTATTAATTAAATCAATTAATTAATTAATTAAAATTAGTTTTTAATTTTAGACATTCTAACAAGTGTGTAGTAGTATCCCATTGTGCTTATAGTTTACATTTTATTTATTTATATTTATATATATATTTATTATTTATATATTTATATTTTATTATTTATTATTTATTTATTATAGTATATTTATTATATTTATTTATTTTATTTATATTGAGCATCCTTTTGTGTGCTTAGTCGCCATCCATATATCTTTTTTTGGTGAAGAATCTCTTCAAACATTTAGCCCATTTTAATTGTTTTTTCTTCTTTTTTATTGCATTCTGAGAATTCTTTATATATTCTTAACACAAGTCTTTTATCACATACATTATTTACAAATATATTCTTTCCATTTGTGATTTGTCTTTCATTCTACCAAGAACAAGTGTTCTTAATTTTAATAAAGTTCAATTTAGCTTTTTTTTCTTTTTGGGGTTGTGCTCTTGCTGTCATATCTAACAAATTTTTGCCTAATCCTGGGGCACAAACTCCAAGCACAGAGGGCTCCACAGGTGAATTCTACCTAACATTTAAGAGAGAAATAATACCAATTCTACACAAAGTCTTCCAGAAGATTGAAGAGGGAGATATATATCTCACCTTACTCTACGGGGCCAACCATTACTCTGTTACCAAAACCAAGGTCAATACAAGAAAATAAAACTATAGACCAATATCAGTCATGAACATATATGCAAAAATTCTATATGAAATTCTAATACATCAAACCCAACAATATATAAAAGTGCCAAGTCCCAGCAATGCAAGCTTATTTTAACATTTGAAAATCAATCAATGTAATTCACCATATTAACAGAGTAAAGTATAAAAAACATATAATCATCTTAATAGATACGGGAAAACAATTGATAAAACCCAACCTCTGTTCCTGTTCTAAAACAACAATTTTCAGCAAGCTAGGAATAGAAGGGAACTTCTTCAACCAGATAAATGACATCTACAAAAACCCTACACAGTTAATGAAATACTTAGTGGTGAAATATCAAATGTTTTCTCCCTAAAATCAGAAACATGGTAAGAATAGCTACTTTCACTACTTCTATTCAACATTTTACTAAAGGTTTTAGTTAATGCAATTAGGTAAGAAAAATAAAGCTATAAGTTTGGAAAAGAAGAAGTAATATTTTGTTTATTTGCAGGAGATTGTCTATATGGAAAATCAAATGGAATTTATTAAAAAGCTACTGGAACTAAGGGAATTAAACAAGATTGTAGGATACCAGATCATTATATAAAAATCACTTGTATTTTAGCAATAAACAATTGAAAATTAAGATCTTAAAAAAATAAAAAGTATCAAATATATTAAACGTTTAAGAATAAATCTGACAAAAGAAGTTCAAGGCCTATAAACTTAAAACTACATAACCTTGCTGTGAGAAGTTAAAGAGGAAATAAATGAAGGGAGTGACACAGTGTTCATAGATGAGAAGACTCGGTTTTGTTAAAATGTCAATTCTGCCGAGAATTTATAGATTCAATACATTCCCAAGCAAAATTATAGCAAGATTTTTTTGTAAAATTGACAAACTGATTCTAAAATTCATATGGAAATGCAAACGACTTAGAATAGCTAACACAATTTTGAAAAAGAAGCAAGTTGGAAGACTTACACTAATTGACTTAAAGACTTACAATAAAGCTACACTAATTAAGAGAGTATGCTACTGGTGTAAAGATAGACAAGCAGATCAGTGGAACAGAAAAGAAAGTCCAGAAATAGATCCATACATATTTTCAATTGATTCTTGACAAAAGTGCAGAAAGTTCAAAGGTACATATTCAGTGAAGAAAGGATAATCTTTTAAATTGTGTTGCAACAATTGTATATCCATATTAAAAAAGAACTTTTATAACCATATTTCATACTATGTATAGAATTAATTCAAAATACATTGTATTTCTAAATGTAAATCTTAAATCTATAATAGATTTAAATCTAGTTAGATTTTGTTATTAGTTTCTAGTATTGTTACATCATTGTCAGGGTATATTCTTTATGTTATTTTATTCTTTAAACTTGTTTAGATATGCTTTATGGCCAGTTATACAGTCAAATTTTGTACATGTCACAAGTCGGCATGAAAAGAATGTGTGTTCTGCAGTTATTTTGTTGTGTTTCATTTATGTCTATCAAATTAAATTTGTTAATCGTGTCATTCAAATGTTCTAAATGCTTACTGATTTTTGTATATTTAGCAAATACTGAGAGAAGTGTACTAAAATCTCCCACTAGAATGATGGATTTGTTGATTTTTCTTTATAATTTTCCCAATTTTTGCTTTCTGTGTTTTAAGGCAATATTGTTAGAAACATCAAGTGAGAGTTGACCCCATTCATTCATTCAGCAAACATTTTCTGAGTTGGTACTATCCACCATTTGTAAATTCTAAGGATAATAATGCCATGGAACTCACAGTCTGGAGGGCAGAGGTAGGCAAATAAACTCTAATGCAGTGTGCTTCTCTAATGCAGTGTGTTATAAGTACACATTGGCTTTCATGAGATCACTGAGAGGGAGGGTATCTAACTCTGACTTTATGAAAATCACGCAGCAAAAGCGTTGTTAAACTTGAGCATTAAAGTGTAAGTTGGCCAAAGGGCTTGAGAGATGGGGAACAAACATACATTTGAGCCTACATAAAGGCAGTGAAAAGTGAAGGGTGTGGTCAGATCAGGGAAATGCAAATTTTCCATATGGAAGGGTCCTTATAGGGAAATAAGAAAAGAAGTAGATGGTAAAGTAGAAAGTAATTAAATTAAAAGGGACTTGTAACCTATTCTAATGTGTTTTTATTTTATTCTGATAGTGAAAGGGAGCAGTTGAAGGATTTTACAGGGGAATGTCTGATTTGTGTTCTAGAAATAACTTTGGTATTTCTAGAGATAACCAAGGTGAACAATGAATTGAAAAAGCTCAAGACTAAAGACATGGCGAGTTGCCTTCCCAAGTCCAGCTTTTCTCCTCCTTACCAAGTTAAGCACAATTTTGTTTGGGTTTACATTGTTTCTTTAAAAATGCTTTCTTAGGCTCCTTTACAGTTCAGGGAAGATATATGATCTGGTTTTGGACAAGAAGATATAAGCTAAGTATTTATGAGAAGTTTTCAATTTCCTGAAATAGGTGTTTCCTCTTCCTACTTATCCTTCTTTTTTCCTGCCAGGATACAAGGGCAAAAGCCACTTTCTCCCCATGGGAGATCAGAAAAATAAGAGAAGCCTGGTCCTCGATGACATTGTTCAATTTCTGAGACATGTAATCTTTTAAGCTTCTGATGGTGAGGTTTTATGTTACTTGCAGCTGCTGAACACAGTCCTAAATAATACATAGTAAATATTTAATTGTTCTCCATACTCCAAATTCTTCCTTGATCCTAGGCAACGAATCCCTCATCCTTCCTTAGATACTCACCCTTCTTAGATATGCTTAGATACTCCCCTTCATGTTGCTCTGTCCATCATTGAGTGTTTTAAATCTTGTTTCTTTAACAATAGTATATACTTTGTGGACAACACAGACTCTAACACTTTGTACAATGCTATAAAATACAAAACAGGTACTCTGAATTTGAACTGTCCTATTGTTCCTTTTCCCCCAATTTGCATGATACATTTGGAGAACAATTTGGCAACCAATATAAAGCAATTTTTTTTCTTGTAAATGAGAAAATAATCTAAGTACGTAATAAAATAGAAAGAAAAAATTTCAACTGGAAAATTAAAAAATGATCAGCTAACTAAAAATATTTGGTATTGTTTTCTTTAAACTCTTTAATAAATTCCTTTGTCAGTTTTTCCGAAATTAAGAGTTCACCTCAGGCTGGACAATTAGCTCAGTTGGTAACTGTACAGCCTTATAACACCTAGGTCATGGATTTGGATCCCCATTCTGTCCAAAAAATTAAAAAAATAAATTCTGGGATGGCTGTTTAGCTACATTGGGAGAATATGGTGCTGTTAAAGCCAAAGTCACGGGTTTAGATCCCCATACCAGCCAGCTGCCAAGACACAAAAACAAAAAGACAGTTCACCTCAATAGCCTTCTTGTTTCCAAAACAAGTCTACTTAACTTTACAGTCAAAGGAATACAAAGTAGCTATAGTCTCCATGTTAATTAAACTGTTAGATTTAATTAGCTCATTTACTAATTGTCATAAGACCTGTGAAATATATCTCACGCTAGCTAACCATTAAGGAAAAAAAATGCTAGGCTATTATCTCATTTCTTACACCAAAATTAATTCCAAAAGTATTACAGATATACATGCAGTAAGTAAAACCCTAGAAGACATAAGTAAATAATTTTTATAATGGTGGAGTGATAAAAGATTTTCTAAGTATAACAAAACTAGAAACCATAAAATAAAAGTGTGTGTATATATATATACACACACACACGTATATATATGAGGGTACTTCAAAAAGTTCATTGAAAAATAGAATTAAAAGATAATATGAATCTTTCCATGAACTTTTTGAAATACGCTTGTGTGTATATATATGTGTGTGTATACATTTAGATACATATATATATATATAATTCTTTAACAAACATTTTTAAAAGCCTCTGTGGCAAAAAAGAAAAGGAAAAAAAAACTAGCAAAAATTGCAATGGATTTGTCAAAGATTTAATATCATTTAAATATAAAGAGCACTTAGAATTCAGTGAGAAGAAAAAAGGCAAAGAAAACTGGCAGTTAACATAAGAAGAGCCAAAAACATATAAAAGTATATTCAAATTTACACATGCAAATTAAAATAATAATGGGATAGGATTTTCTACATATCTGATTCACAGCTATTATGAAGAATGGTAACACTTTGCCTAAGGCTAGTTAATATATAGGTTAAAAAGTATTTTTATATTGCATGGAAAGGAGTATTAATTTGTACGATTCATTTGGAGAACAATTTGGCAACCTATAGCAATTCCTATCAAAGTATGTATAAAAAGTTGGAAAGCAAAAATAATGAATTAATAAAGATAACTTGGAAAGATAGAAATAAACAAATTGGAAAAAATTTGAATATGTAAACAAATCCAAGCCTTGTAGCTTCAAAATGAGAAAAACAATAAATTTAGGCCAAGAACTTAACAGCCTAATCATGATCCAAAAATAAGATAATTATATCATTAGATCCCTAAAAATTTTACCTCTGAGGTAGACTTCGATTTTATGTGGTTTCTCTCTCACTCTCTGGCATGTATATGTCCTACTAAGACATCAAATATATTTTCCACTTTCTGTTCTTTAGGTCTAGTTAGCACAACGTGGACCGGTATGACATTCTACATAATGCAAAAATGTTAAGGTCCCAATTAATTGTATTTTGACAGCAGAAGAATTAACATATTCAGGGCATACTGTGGTTTGAATGTTTGTGTCCCCCTCCAAAATTCATGCTGAAACTTAATCTCCAATGCAACAGTATTAAGAGGTAAGGCTTTTAGAAGATG
The DNA here is from genome assembly GCF_027409185.1 of Cynocephalus volans. NCBI lineage: Eukaryota > Metazoa > Chordata > Mammalia > Dermoptera > Cynocephalidae > Cynocephalus > Cynocephalus volans. The sequence continues at coordinate 73,463,117 of NC_084467.1, read as the reverse complement.
ATCAAGCCATGAGGGTTCTGTCCTCATGGATGGGATTAGTGCTTTATAATTGGGCTAGAGAGAACTTGCTAGGCCCTTTCTTAACCTTCCCTGTTCCATCATGTGAGGACACAGCAGCAAGGCACCATTTTAGAAGCAGAGTGGTCTTCCCCAGACACCAGACCTGCCAGTGCCTTCATCTTGGACTTCCCAGCCTCCAGAACTGTGAGAAATAAATTCCTATTATTTATATATTACCCATTGTGTGGTATTTTGGTATAGCAGCAGTAATGGACTAAGACATGGGCCAAGACAGTGAGTTAGTAATGCTGTCTTTACCATATAAAAAATGCTGGTTTTGTTCCTCGCTACTGTTATGGATAAAGAAGATTCCATTCACCAGTTCAATAGCTGCTGCAAGGGCTCTGCTGATTACAGTATAGCATCTGGGATTAGGGCTAACACTTGGTTAAGTTTATAGCAATCCACAGCATCCATTGCAATCCTCATTTTTGCAGAGGCAAAACAGGCATATTGAATGGTGATATAGTGGGAACTACCTGTACTCTGTATCCTTTAAGTCTTTCATGCAGTTGCTCCAATTTAATATCTTGACTGGGATTGGAGTGGGGAAGCAGCTTAAGGGCTTCTGCTGCTTCTGCTTCTTCTTGGTGTTCCATATTGTAGTGGCTTTTATTCCACAGACCAGGGAACCAATATGAGGCTTCTTCCTGCTATTAAGTGTATCTATCCCAAGTAAATACTTAAGGATTAGAGAACTAACCACAGGGAAAGTCTTAGACTCAATGAACCCATTCTGGGATAGACTTGGACCAGAACTCCACTTACGTAGATTTTATAAACCTGCCATTCTAAAGAGGACTATAATGTCATTTCAGGTCCCCTGTTATCAATATCAACTCATATCCCATGTCTAACAGTTCTCTAGTAGAAAATCTGGATATTCATTTTCCCCAGTGCACAGTTGCCTTGATAAATGGCCAGAGACTCTATGATGAAGTATAAAGGAAAGGTTGTGTTGCAGGATATTTCCTCAAGGGGACTTGGCTTCCCTTCAATCAGTGGTCTCTGGCTTTGTGAACTGACGTAGATATAAAATAGCACAGGAACTACTATTTTCCATTACAGTAGCTAATCATCAACTGCCAATTTTTCTTCGTTATATAAGTCAAATAACAACCCTAGTTGGCTGTTCATTTTTCTCACTCTTTGGAACACATCTATAGCTATCACCACAGGTCCCTGTGATTTAAAGCACCCCGACTGCTATTCTGACCTTGCTGTCCATTGTGATCCTTATGTCCAAATTGCCTCTGATGTACAAGTGCCACCACTTGACCTCTGCCATTCAGGAACCTTTCCACTAACAAGTAGGAAAATCAGTTCCATGGCAATATCCTCTACTGTCGACCCTGAACGATTGAGCTCCCTCACTCTTAGATTCCTCATTGCCTTAGTATAGAAAATGTTTGGGGGGCCATTCAAGGAAAGAGTCAGGCATTAGGTTCTCCAGTCTCACACTAAAAATCTAGTCAAAATTCCAAATTCCAGAGCCTTCTGACCCTTTAATACTATTACAAAGCATTTCTAGTATCTCCATCTCATTTATGTGGGCATCATTACATCCAAACTTCAAAGTGTCATTTTAAAGCCATATTAGGACTGGCTCCAGGAGGCCTTACCAGAACGTTGAATTAACAAGACATGGGAGGATGTTCCCTTGTCAATAAAATTTCCTCTATCAGCCTTATCTTCCCCTATTATCACTACCACTAATCTACCCCCACAGGTGTTCCCCTAGTTCTTGCAAGTATCTCATAAGTAGGACCCGAGAAGCCTTTTGAGTGTAAGTTGCTGTTGACTCATTATTTGTGGTACTTATATTCTATAAAATCTGTGAATTATCAAATACTGAACCATTACCCCTAGGGTTAATACAGGATTAGATTTCTGTGGGCCTCTGATCAATTTTCTTCAAGTGATCAATATGTAACCATGTGTTATGAGTGTTCCTGTTTAAAGATACCTTATTTAATATATATCAGGGATTTCTTAACATTGAACTCACAGCCAATAGTAGTATATCACATACCTGAATAAAGCTTATGTAACACACATCATGTCTTTCTCCATAAGGTACATCATACCTTCTGTGCGTGGGAGCATTAGACAACATTTTAGCACTATGCTTGGGGACCATTTTAAACAGCAAAATTACCAATAAAAAGTATACAAATGAGAAAAACGTGGCACGAAGTAGACCAGAAAAAATACTTGTTTACAGTATGAAAGCTGAACTGAGAGGGCAGAGTGTGGCCTTGGTCAAACTCAGCTGGGAATGTATGCAATGACTTATTCATATTTTTCATAGCTCTATGTATGACCTCAAATGACTACAGAAGTGCCATGAGTATTGCTTTGGTGGTTACAAATAAATTCTAAAGAGTAGGTAAATTTGCAAATATGAAATTCACAAATAATGAAGATCGATTGTATTTCATCCTGGAGCAAGCACTACATCTCTCTATTCAAGGCAATGAGGCATGGAGAAGGTAGACCTTAAACATGACGAGTATTATCTTTTAAGCATGTTTATCATTTCAGGTCTTTGAAGGATGTTTATCATTTCATGTTCTTAGCTAAGGGGAGGCTGCTCTCTTCTAATTAGAGATAGGGGTCGGGTCTGCTATTCAGGGTATTCTGGTAGTATTAGTCTTAGGCATGCCTATGGGTCTTAGGATTCCAACCTCTTCCTATCAAAGACCCTGTCTTTGACACAGTAGACCAGGGAAGGCTGGACATTCTGTCTTTATCATAACACTGTCACTCTTACTTTTTTATTGAAACATAATTGACTGTACATATCTGTGGGGTACAGAGTTGAAAATCAATACATGTGTACAATGTTTGATGATCAAATCAGGATAATCAGCATGTTCATCACTATAAAACATAGCCATTCCTTGTGTCTATTAACCAATTTCTTGCTAATCCTCTTCCACTCCCCCTTTCCCATCTCTAGTAACCACAGTTTTGTTCTCTTTCTGAAATTTGAACGTATTATTGTGATCGTTGTTTATTTATTTGTTTCTCACTATCTCTCTCTTTCTTTCTTTGCTCCCACTTATGAGTGAGGACATGTGGTATTTCTCTTTCTGTGCCTGGCTTGTTTCACTTAACATAATTTTCTCCAAGCTCAACCATGCTGCTGTAAATGGCAGAATTTCATTCTTTTTTATGGCTGAGTAGAATTCCATTGGGTATATATATATGACATTTTCCTTTTCCAGTCATCTGTTGATGGACATTTATGTTGATTCTATATCTTGGCTATTGTATATCTGTGATAAACACAGCAGTGCAAGTATTCCTTTGACATGATAATTTCCATTCCTTTGGTTATGTACCCAGAAGTGGGATTGCTGGATCATATGGTAATTCTATCTGTGGTTGTTTGAGAAAGCTCCATACTGTCTTCCATAGTGGCTGCACTAATTTGTAGTCCCACCAACAGTGTAGAAGGGTTCCCCTTTCACCACATCCTTACTAGCACTTGTTATTCTGACTTTTTGATAATAGCCAATCTAAATGGGGTGAGATGATATCTCAATGTGGTTTTGATTTGCATTTCCCTGATGATTAGTGATGTTGAGGATTTTTTTTCACATACTTGTTGGCCATTTGTATCTCTTCTGTTGACAAATGTCTATTTAGCTCCTTTGCCCATTTTTAAATCAGGTTATTATTATTTTACTGTGAAGTTGTTTGAGTTCCTTGTATATTCTGGATATTAATCCCTTGTTGGATATATAGTTTGCAAATATTTTCTCCCACTCTATAGGCTGTCTTTTCATTCTGTAGATTGTTTCTTTTTCTGTGTAGAAGGTTTTTAGTTTGATATAATCCCATTTGTTTATTTCTTCTTTTGTTGTCTGTGCTTTTGAAGTCTTATTTATAAAGTGTCTGCACAGTCCTACATCCTGAAGTGTTTCCTCTATGTTTTTTCCTATGAATTTTATGGTTTCACATTTTGTGTTTAAGTCTTTAATCAATTTTTAGTTGATTTTAGTATATGGCAAGATGTACGGGTCTAGTTCCATTCTTCCGCACGTGGATATACAGTTTTTCCACCATCATTTGCTGAAGAGGCTGTTCTATCCCCATTGTATTGTTCTTGGTGCCTTTGTCAAAGATCAGTTGGCTGTAAGTACATGGGTTGATTTCTTTGTTCTCTATTCTGTTCCACTGGCCCATGTATCTGTTTTCATTCCAGTACATGCTATTTTGGTTACTATAGCTTTGTAGTATAATTTGAAGTCAGGTAGTGCGATGCCTCCAGCTTTATTTATTTATTCATTTATTTGCTTAGGATTGCTTTGGCTGTTTGGGGTCTTTTGTTGTTCTGTATGAATGTGAGGATTGTTTTTTCTATTTCTGTGAAGAATGTCATTGGTATTTGGATGGAGATTGCATTGAATCTGTAGTTTGCTTTCAGTAGTATGGACATTTTCAAAATGTTAATTTTTCCAATCCATGAACACAGAATGTCTTTCCATCTTTTGGTGTCTTAATATCTTTCAGCAGCCTTTTGTAGTTCTCATTGTAGAGATCTTTCACCTCCTTGGTAAAATTTATTCCTAGATATTTCTTTTCCTGCTAGTTCATTGTTGGTGTATAAAAATGCTACTGATTTTTGTGTATTGATTTTGTATCCTGCATCTTTACTGAATTTGTTTATCATCTCTAGGAAGTTTTGGGTAGTGTTTTTAGACTTTTCTATATATATGATCGTGTCATCTGTGAACAGGGAAAATTCAACTTTGTCTTTTCCACTTTGGATGCCTTTTATTTGTTTCTCTTGCCTGATTGCTCTGGCTAGTACTTCCAATACTATGTTGAATAGGAGTGATGAGAGTTGGCATGCATGACTTGTTCCTGTTCTCAAAGGAAAAGCTTTCAGCTTTTCCCCATTCGGGATAATGTTGGCAGTGGGTTTATTATATATGGCTTTTACTGTGTTGAGATATTTTCCTTCTATACCTAATTTGTTGAGAATCTTTACTATGAAAGGATGTTGAATTTTGTAAAATGCTTTTTTTATGCCTATTGAGACAATCATAGTTTTTGTCCTTAATTTTGTTGATATGGTGTATCTCATTTATTGATTTGTATTTGTTGAACCATCCTTGAATCCTTGGAATGAATCCCACTTGATCATGGAGTATAATCATTTTGATATGCTGTTGTATACTGTTTGATAATATTTTGTTGAGGATTTTGTATGTATGTTCATCAAGGATATTCGCTTGTAGTTTTCATTTTTTGTTGTGTCCTTGCCTGATTTTGGTATCAGGGTGATGCTGGTCTCCTAGAATGAGTTTGGGATAATAGCCTCTGTTTCAGTTTTTTAGAATAGTTTGAAAAAGATTGGTATTAATTCTTCTTTAAAGGTTTAGTAGAATTCAGCAGTAAAGCCATATGGTCCTGGGCTTTTCTTTGTTGGGAGACTGCTGATTACTGCTCAGTCTCATTGCTTGTTATTGGTCTGTTCAGGATTTCTGTTTCTTCTTGGTTCAGTCTTGGTAGCTTGTACATGTCCAGAAATTTATCCATTTCCTCCAAATTTTCAATTTTTTTGGTATAGTTGTTCACAATAGTCTCTAATGATTCTTTGTATTTCTGTGGTATTGGTTGTTATATCTCCTTTATTATTTTTGATTTTTGTCATTTGGGCTTCTCTCTTTCTTTAGTTAGATTAGCTAATGGTTTGTCTACTTTGTTTATCTTCTCAAAAAACTAACTTTCTGTTTCATTGATCTTTTGCATCATTTTTGCGGTCTCTATTTCATTTAGTTCTGCTCTGATTTTAATTATTTCTTTTCATGTACTAATTTTGAGATTGTATTATTATTGTTTTTCCAGTTCTTTGAGGTGTAATGTTAGGTTGTTTATTTGAAGTCTTTCTTTTCTTTTGATGTAAGCATTTATTCCAATAAACTTCTCTCTTAGTACTGCTTTTGCAGTATCCCATAGGTTTTGGTAAGTTGTGCTTGTATTTTCTTTTGTTTCAAGGAATTTTTTTATTTCCTGCTTATTTTTCTTTGACTTGTTGGTCATTCAGGAGCATGTTGTTTAATTTCCATGTATTTGTATAGTTTCCAAAGTTTTGTTTGTTGTTAGTTTCTAATTTTATTCCATTGTGGTTTGAAAATATACTTGGCATAATTTCAATCTTTTAAAAAATTGTTGAGATTTAATTTGTGGCTTAACATGTGGTCTATCCTGGAGAATGTTTCATGTGCTGATGAGAGGAATATATATTCTGCAGTCATTGGATAAAATGTTCCATACATGTCTGCCAAGTCCATTTGTTTTAAGTGCTGTTTAAATCCAATACTTCTCTGCTAATTATTTGTCTAGATGATATTTCCAGTGCTGAGAGCAGTGTGTTATAGTCCCCAGCTATTATTGTGTTGGGGTCTCTCTCTCCCCTCAGGTCCAATAACAGTTGCTTTATATATCTGGATGTTCCAATGTTGGTGCATATATATTTATAATTGTTACATCTTCTTGCTTCATTAATCCATTTATCATTATATACTGTCCTTCCTTGTCTCTTTTTATAGTTCTTGGTTTGAAATCTATTTCATCCAAGTATGGCAACTCCTGCTTATTTTTGGTTTCCATTTGTATGGAGTATCTTTTTCCATCCCTTCATTATTAGCCTAGATGTGCCTTTGTTGGTGAAGTGAGTTTCTTGCAGGCAGCGTATGGTTGGGTTTAGTTTTTAAATCCATTCAGCCAGTCTATGTTTTTTAAGTGGGGAATTTAATCCATTTCCATTCAGTGTTGTTATTGAAAGGTATTGCATTGTTCTTGCCATTTTGCTAATTTTTTAATAGTCATTTTATTTCTTTCATTCCTTTCCCTCTTATTGTTTGTCTTTTCTGTTTGGTGTTTTTTTGTGGTGACAAAATACATTTTCTTTCTCTTTTTCATTTGCTTATCTGTGCTACTGGCTGTTTTTATTCTTTCTTGTGTATTCATGGTGATATATATTGCTCTTTTGATTTCAGATATAGGACTCTTTTGAAAATCTGTTGAAGGGCCAGTCTTGTGGTGGTGAATTTCTGCAGGTTTTGTTTGTCTGGGAAAGATACTATTTCTCCTTTATTTCTGAAAGAAAGCTTTGCTGGATATAGTGTTCTTGGTTGGCAGTTATTTTCTTTTAGCACTTTGAATATGTCATCTCTCTCTCTCCTGGCCTGTAGGGTTTCTGTTGAGAAGTCTGCTGTTAGCTTGATGGGGTTTCCCTTATAGGTGATTTGATGCTTTTTTCTTACTGTTTTTAGAATGCTTTCTTTGTCTTTGACTTTTGACAACTCGACTATAATGTGTCTCTTTATAATGAGGTTCTTTTTGCATTGAATCTCTTTGGGGATCTCTGAGCTTCTTGGATCTGTGACATTATATCTATCTCAATATTTGGGAAGTTTTCAGCTATTATTTCTTTAAATAGGCTTTCAATGATGTATTAGTCCATTTCTGTTGTTTACAACAAAATACATGGAACTGGGTAATTTATAAAGAAAACAAAATTTCTTGCTTATAGTTTCTGAGGTTGGAGAGTCCAAAGTCTGGGAAACACATCTTCTGAGAACCTTGGTGGTGGCAACAGTGACAGCAGAGTATCACATTGTGAAAACAGTGGAGGAGAGAGAGGGACTGACTCTTCGTGCTTCTCTTTTAAAGCCCTCAGAGCCACACCCATGGCCACCATTATTAATCCATTCATTACAGCATGGTCCTACAATCTAATCACCTTTCAATTACCATAATAGGATTTCCCACCCTCAACAGTAACAGTGGGAATTAAGATTCTAATATATGAACTCTCACATATATTAGACACTATTCAATCAATCCACAGCAAATGCCTTTTCTTCCCCTTCCAGTACAGCCATAATATAAATGTTTGTATACTTAAGGCTTTCAGAAAGCTCTTGCAGGCTTTCTTCATTTTTAAAAATTTCTTTTTTTTTCTTTTTTTTGGTCCAATTCTGTTAATTCTAAAAGCCTGTCTTCTAGTTCAGAAATTCTTTCTTCCACTTGTTTTATCCTGCTGCTTATGCTCTCAGCTGTATTTTTTATGTCATTAAATGTACTCTTCAGTTCCAGGATTTCTGCTTTGCTCTTTTTTATGTTTTTGTCTCTATGTTGAATTTCTCATGCATGTCCTGTTATTTTTTCTTCATTGTGGTTTCCATCTATTTCTTAGTCCATCATGTTCAGTTTCCTTAATATCACCATTTGGGATTCCTCTTCAGGTGAGTCACCAGTTTCCTTTTATTTGGGGTCTGGTATCAGAGAATTGTAGTCTTCTTTTGGGGGAGTCATGTTTCCCTTTTTTTTTCATGCTTCTCATATCTCTACGTTGATGTTTGGCCATCTGATGGTGTAGTTGCTTCTTTTAATTTTTGGAGTGGTTTTTCAGGGGAGAGACTTACCTTGTCCTGGCAGTGCAGGGATTCTCCAGTCTCCATGCCAGTTCTGGTTGGGAGTTTCCCCTGTCTTTCTATTTTGCTGTCTCAAGTTTCCAGGTCTTGGGGAGTGTTTCCTCACTGTTTAGTTGGATTCTGTTGTTTTCTCCTACACACTCTACTCTACAGGTGACTCTGTTTGTTGCTATGGGCTATTTCTTTTTTTTTTTTTGCATTAGAGCCAAAGGCTGGCCACCTCTAGGCAGCCATCTTGCTGAAAAAAACACTAGCACTCTTACAAACAGATCTTGAGTCTAATTTTCATACAGCCTGCAGAAGATAAGGATCACTTAAACACTACTGCTGAGTCACAACAATGTGGAGTTAACAGTTGGATGACCTGAGCTTGTCTTTTTCTTCTTAGTGACTTCTAAAAGAGTTAACAAAAGCCTGCAACAACTCCCCAATCCTTATAATTACCCTCTTTCCCAAACCATATGCCATAGCTACCATATAGCCCAGTGCTTTACCTTTTACCTTCACCACATCTAAATCCTAATTCATTACAGAGAAGAGAGAATAGCCAGCAAAATTCTAAAAAAAAGAAAAATAATGAGAGTACTAGCTTTATCAGCTATTAAAATATATTTCAAAATTAAAATAATTATAATAGAATAGAATAAGAAGAATTATAAGACAAATCAATGGAATTAAGTAGAAAAAAGTATATATGGGGCCGACCCCATGGCGCACTCGGGAGAGTGCGGCGCTGGGAGCGCGGCAGTGCTGCTGCTGCGGGCTCGGATCCTATATAAGGATGGCCGGTGCACTCACTGGCTAAGTGCAGTGCGGCCGGTCACAAAAAGACAAAAAAAAAAAAAAAAAGTATATATGGAAATGTACTATATGTTTAAATATTGCTTTTCAGAGTAGTTAAATTTTGGATATATTTGATGGTAGAGACAAGAGGACTTTTCTGAAGTCAAGGATGATTCCTAAGTACATAAATGAAGGAAGGAAGGAGTAATACCAGTATGGAGGAGTAGGTGAGGAAGGGTTTGAAGGAGATCATGGGGTGATAGTGCACATAGTATAAGGTCTTATGGGCCATGGCAAGAATTTGAGTTTTATTCCAAGTGAAATGAGAAGTTTTTAGCAGAAGATTAACATGATCTTCTCTACATTTTAAAAAGATCCCTCTGGCTGCTATGTGTAGAAGATTTTGTAGGAAGGTAAGAATGGAAGCATGGAGCCCAGTTAAGAAGATTTTGTAGCAGTGCAGGGAGATATAATTGTAGATTACAATAAAGAAGTACGAGTGGAGGTGGTAAAAAGGGCTGGGTTTGGGATACCTTATGAAAATAGAGTTTATAGTATTTGCTGATGAATTGGTTGTGCAGTGTGAGAGGAATCAAGGAAGACATAAATTTTCAGCTAGAGCAACTCAGAGAATGAAATTTGCTAATTACTAAGGTAGAGAAGTATGGGGGGGACAAGTTTGGTGGGAATTGAGAAGAGTGGAAATTAGGAGTTTGGTTTTGAACACATGAAGTTTGGAGATGACTATTAACAGTCTAAGTATAGATGTAAAAGAGACAACTAGATATATAAATCTGGAGCTCAGGTGAGAGGTTGTAGATATAATTGCCTCTAGTGGACCAGTCTCTTAGGGGGTTTGTTAATTACACCCAAGAACCCGGCACAAGTTCCCTGAAGCACTTGTCTTGAAGACATTTGTAGAGATATCTCAGTGCATGCTGTACCCCAAATTGTCTTACCCTCAAACTTTGTCCCCAAACCAGTTTCTCTCTCTCTTTCTTCCTCTCTCTCCTTTTACCTTTCCTTTCTTCACCATCTGGTGCATTCCTAAGAAGATACAAGGTTTGGGCCCTGCTTCCTGATTGTTCAAGAGAAGCCCTACCAACTGGACTCACTTCTTTCCCATTGACCAATAATTCCTCAAGGTGGGTGCTGAATTAGAACTAGCATGAGACCCATCAAGTAGAATATGAACAACAAAAGTCAAACAGTAAATTTATTTTTTGGAAGAATATAAATCTACCAAAGACCTATACCTAACCATCTAGTAAAACGATTAAAATTAAATTCTCATGCTTATAATATTCCATTGACTCATCTTTCATTTTATTGTGATCCACTTAAAACTTCATTTTACTTCAATAAATAAAGCTAGAATGTTAGTAAATATTATATCAGAAATAACTTGTCATAAAAAGAAAATTGATAATATGGTTAAATACAAAGTTTGCCTCACATTCCCAATAAGACTGATTAAACAATCTTTCCTTATTATCTAAATCATTGACTAGACCAAATTCTTATTTACTTTCTTTAACTCAGAATTTAAATAACTTATCTCAAAAATGTCTTCCTTTACATAGGCCCAGAGCTCTATAGTAAAGACAAGAAATTTATAAGCATATTATGTTGCTCTTTTGCTTAATTACCTCTAGTTTTCTTCTCACTGTTCATAAAGTAAATTCCAGATTCCGTAGCCTTCATTTCAGCTACACAGGCAGTTTAGTCTTTGGTGTTCCACAAAGAAGATTTAAGGATGATGTTTTGAAATGACTGGAGGACATGATTAGATAAAGGGGGATAGGAGGGTTGTTGGGGGAAACAATCTGAATGAATTATAAGCAGACCTATCTGGGACTGGAGTGCAAAACATGAGCTAGAATATAGAAGAAACTAAGTTCAGTTAAGAAAAGTGGAGGTAAATTCTGGAAGGACTATAAGGTTGTATTAGGAATTTTAATTGGATTGGACTGATATTTGGAGACCATTTTATGACATCTGAAATTGGGAATAAGAATAAAAATGCTCCTTTAGGAATATGACTTCTACAATAATCTGAAGGTTAGGTTGGTCCAGAGACTGTACCATCTTTTTGAGGCTTCTGATGGTAGTAGAGTAAATCAGAAACATCAGAAAATGTTTGTAATTGATATCTATTTCTTTCGATAAATATTACAGTTCTGATTAAAAGAGAAGCCTCATATATGGTCTAAGCAGGGGAACACACAGAATTTGATAGTGAACAATCAATATAATGTTTTTCCCAGACCCATGTCCTTGTGTCCTTTTTAAACATTTTCTTTGAAGCTTAAAAATAAGAACAAAGATTGATTTTTCACACTTCTTATGTGTGTGTGTGTGTGTGTGTGTGTGTGTGTGATACTAGGTTTTGAGGACAATAACTAGGACAAGAAAATTTTTATTTTTTGGCTTTAGTTAGACTAAATAGATACTAATTAAACGTAACTGGAACAGAATGCATTTGAAACTCTCACTACTGTATTAGCTAATTTATGACAACTTGCAATTTCATAATACTCTCAAAGGCTTTGATATAAAGATGAAAAATATAGTTTCTGAATGGAAATAAAACTGCTATATTTCTTGGACTTAACAAGGTCAATAGTCCTCTTCAATTAAAAACATGCGATACATATATGAAAGAAGATACAGAAAGGAAGTTTAGTGATTCCTTTGAAATGCTAAGTCTAATTTCTAAATTCTAAGTGTATTAGTCCATTATCTGTTACTTATAACAGAATACCTAAAAATTGGTAATTTATTTCTTATAGTTTCAGAGGCTGGGAAGTTCAAAGTCCAGGGAACACATCTGGTGAGGGTCTTCTTGGTGGTGGCTCTCTGCAGCAATGCAGGGTGTCACATGATGAAAATGGCTGAGCAAGAGAGAGAGCAACTTCCTACTTGCTCTCCTTTTAAAGCCATCAGAACCATGCCCATTACTCCATGAATGGATCAATCCATTCACAAGGGCATAGTCCTCATAATCTATTTACCTCTTCAAGGCCCCACTTTTCCATTACTGAAATAGGACTTCCCACCCTCTGAACAGTTACAGTGAGAATTAAGCTTCAGTGAGTTTGGGGGGGCATTCAATCTATAGCACTAAGTTTATTTTTGTTTCCAGTTTTAGAGATGTAAGTTGACAGAGCAAGTAAGTGACTTAGATATACAGAGCTTGTTCTTCTAAAAATGTTAAAAGACTCTATTTTTGTTTTTAGAGAATATAAGTTTGGCCCAAATAATTAAAAAAAAAAATTAAAAAAACTCTGAGCTTCAAATAAGAGGATCTAAATAAACCCCAGATTTATCATTTTTCTCTAGAAATATCAAAGCAAGGAAAAGTGTTAATATACCAACATATCCGGAATGTTATAATTCAATTAAAGGGAAGCATTATGTCTTTAGAAAGGGCATCTTTAGAAAGAACATTATGTATAATTTTCTTAATATAGAATCACTAACAGTATAAAAATATTTTATGAAATACAGAGAATTAGGTTGGGTTCATGTGATTTTAGTTCATGCATACTCTTAAGAATGTATTTTGCTAAGACCATATTTTTGTCTACATTTAGTAGGCAGATTACCATGGGGTTGCAAATGGGCCAAACCTAAAGAAGCTTAACAATAATAGCTGGAAGGCTAGGTTAAGTATCCTCTAAAAATAAGCCTTTGAAGTACAAAATCATAGACCATGTTTAGTTTCGGAAATTTTCAACTCAGTTGAAGTCTAATAACAGGAGAAAGTAAAGAGCGAATTCTGCGGTTGAACAGAGCACAGATACAGAGCTGGAATCCTGGAGACAGACACAAGCACTGCTTTCCGGGCCAGTCCTTGTGCTGGATCAGATGCTCTGAATTTTTGTTTCATCAACTTTCTAACTCTCATTTCCCTCATCAATAAAATAGGAGAAATTAGTGTATTGCTGTGAAGATTAAAATGAGATTAGTCATTCAAAATTCTTTGCACAGCATAAAAAACAATGTAAATATCAGATAAAAATATTGATTGCCTTTTGCTGGCATTGTTGCCACAGCTTCTGTATCAAACAGGATTCATTCAGAGAAGAAAAACCAATACAAATTAGATAGAATAAGGGATTTATTATATGGATTAGACCTTACATAATTATGGGAGCTAGTCAGGAAGTCCAGCCAGACCGCATGGCCTCGCAACCTGGTGTTGGGCCTAAAGTCACTGAAGGAAAGCTGAGCTAGCAGTTGAAGAGTTCTGGACGAGAACTGGGAGAGAAAAAGAACAAACTAGAACTGCACTGATTAATGGAATCCATGAGAACAAACTGGAATCTATAAGGATAACTGAAACCTCAATGGTGTGAGGAGCCTGCTAGAGTAGCTGGTGGTCTTTGCCATGGAACTTTACATACACCTGGCCCGGGACACTAAGAAGAGATCTGGGGTGAGCTTGGAAAGCTGTAGTTTCTGTTCTGGTGGTGCCCTACACCAACAAAGTTGACTAAGAGATTAATAATAAACATGAGTTGTCACTGGGTCTGGCACCCTGCACCAAACTTTAGAACACAAAAATGGCAACTTTAAAAAAATAATTTCACAATACAAATTTTGCAGATTTGTCTTGTGGCCCACCCTAACTTGGGACTACACAGGAAAGGGAATTATGGGAAACAAAGATCCAGCTTAGTTAAGATGAAACAGTAAAAAGCCACCACAATTCACCCCCTTTCATGATGGAGAGCTATTATGCACACCCAACATTATGTCTTGCTGGATTAGACAACACTCAGTTCGTGATGGGCAGCTCAGGTTTCATATTACTTTATGGCCCATGCCAAGTCACTGTTTGGTATCTACTAGGGTCTGGTAGCAAACCAGATGCTGTTTTTTGGAAGAAACATAGTCATATTCAGATAATGGCATAGCTATATTTGAAAATCTTAAATATTGCATTATAACTCACTATAGGCACCTGTCAAAGGCACCATAGAGCATCCCTATCTGCCACATATACTTTAAGCACCATTATATCTGTTGGGTCACATGAACAAAATGGTAGAGCAGCCTGCATGGCAGCCTGGCCTATTCCAGTGCCCTTAATTCTTCTGTACTCTACTCAAAATTGGCAACTTTTCCAGTTACTCAGTAAATAGGTGCAAATAACACACCCAAACGAGTGTATCTATTACCCCCCAAATCCAAAGAGGCCTACTAGTTGTTGTGTTTATTTCTTAGTAGTGAGAGGGGCCAGATGCAACCTGTCCTTCACCTTGGAAGAAATAGCTTCATGTGCCCCAGACCACTGAAAACCTAGAATTTTTACTAAGATATCAGGCCTCTGAATTTTTGGATTTATTTCTCACCACCTGACCCTCATGCATTATATCAAAATGTCTGGAAGGGTTTTATAACTGCTGTTTACCAGGCCAATCAGCATGTTATCATCAATGAAACAGACCATAGTAATGTCTTATGGAATGTAGAAGCAATCAAGTTCCCTGAGGACTAAACTGTGGCCTAGGCTGAATAGTTGGTATAACCCTGAGACAGGAGCATGAAAGTGTTTTCCTGGACCTATCAGTTGAAAAAACACACTGTTTCTGATAGTTTTACTAATAGGTATAGAAAATAAAGCATATGCTAGAGCAACAGCTTGTATATAGGCATCAGGGATATGTTGATTTGCACCAGCAAAAACCTCCTATGGAACAGCAGCTGCAATTGAAATTAACATCTGATTATGTTTACAATAACCCAGTGTCATTCTCCAAGGTTCATCTGTCTTCTGCATGCATCATGTCATTCCTGTGCTTAAAACATTCCAAAATCATCTTGAGCCTACAGGACAAAATCCGAAATCCTTAGCCTCACATATGAGAAACACCTGATGTTATTTTCTCATGATTTCTTTCAAGAGTTAAAATTTTTTTTATCCTTGTTTAGTGAATTTACTCTATTTTGAGCACATTTTTGCATATGGGATAAATAATTTTTTCATGTGAATAAACTTTTTCAGCAACACATTGAATATTCCATCATTTTGCCAATAATTTTGTTATTCTACCATTGACAAATACCAAGATCCCATATATTCGTGAATCTGTTCCTGAGTTTTTCATTTGGTTCCATATGTCTGCACTTTAGTTCTTATAACTTTACTGAGTCTTGATGACTGCCAGCATGCATTCTCCTAATTGCTTCTCGATTTTTTACTTTTCCATCCAATTCACAATCAGCTTGCTAAATTCTGTGAAAAGCTTGTTGGAATTTAGATTGCAACTTTATTATCTTCATAGAAAAATTTTGGGGAGAACTGGTATTTACAAAATATTGAATCTGTCTATCCATAAGCATGAAATTTTTCTTTATCCATCTGAGTCCTTAATAAAGTTTAATAACTTTCTCCATGAAGATCTTGCCCACTTTTTGTTAGATTTTTCTTGGTATAGGTTTTTGTTGCTATCATATAGACATTTAGGAGTATTACAAAGGTGTAAGAACATTTCTATTCCTTCTTGGTAAACCTTAAATATTTAAAATAAAGCTTAACAAAGTCTAAAATTAATATTTCTATTACTTTCTGAAGAATATAATGATCTTAGAATGCTTGAAATCCTACCACACATATGCTATTTTACTATTGTTGATAAGAAATCTAATGCTTGTTTAATTTGCCCAAAGGTTTATTTCTCTACTAACCAGCAATTTTTTACTTCTATGTTTGGTACCAATTTAGAATTCCAATTTTCTTCCAGACTCTTTTTCCATCCATAGCCTTTGGAAAAATGCAGAATTTGGTGCTTATTGTTCTGTTTTGTTGTTCTCTTAGCCATTAGGAAGTCCAGGGAGAAGGTAGCATATAGTTTTCCCCAGCTATATGTAACTATCTCAACTCCAATGTCACCACCCATGCTTGGCACTCATGGGACATGGATTTGCTTCCTTATGCAAACATTAAAATTGTAGCCTCTGCTTTTAAGGACTATATTTAGTCTTGATAACCTTATAATCTTTTGCTCACCTTTCTATTCCTGCTAATTTCTGGTACTTTGGATTTTCCTTTTCTTTCTTTTGAGTTCACCAAGGAACTGAAAACAATATCTTGTATTTTATGCAGTGTTTCTATGTGTTTAAAGCAGGTACATGGTGTATCTTCCACATTAGGTCAATCCATCATATTTACCAGATTTCTATTATTTGGGAATTGTTTCTTTTCCTTGAGATCATTTTCTTTGTCCTAAATTCTCCATCCACTGGCCTAATATTCATCGCCTCAGGGGCAAGGCAAAAAAAATCTACAACAATGAAGTTTGTAGAAATGTTAAGTGGAATTTTTAGAATATTCAGCAGGCATCATAGTCTGACACTAAAGAGCTTTTGACTTGTAAGGACTAGGTCTTGAGAGGAAAGTTGTTTTGTTTTGATTTCTAAAATGGTTTGGCTTAGATGATCAAAGCCAGAGACTGCAGAACTAGGGCATAAATATCACGAAAGATAAATGTGGAGTAGGGCAGAATATAGAATGTGACATTAGCCCCTCAAAAGAAACACAGAAAATAGTTGTTAATTAAAAAGTCAGTGTATCTACCAAGGAGTCACTCACTACAGGAGGAAGGAAGAGAACCTTGTAGCAAAAGCTACAGTTACATCACCTAAAACAGGGGACCAAACAGAGCAGTCAGCTGAGTCTCAAACGATCAGCAAGCCTGTGAGAACGAAGGTGATGCCTGGGATAATCACCCAGTCCTATGCATTCCCAGACATCAAACAACAAGGTACATCAACAGTGGGGGAGGCAAGTGAGAATCAAAGAACCAGAAGCCCCTCTTCCACTGTGATGTAATGGTTAACATATATTGAGCACTTACTGTATGCTAGAATATATTCTAAGCATTCACATGCTTTATCTCATCTAATTCTCATAACAACCCATGAGATTGGTAGTCTTATCATCTCTATTTTTTTTTTATTTTTATTTTTTTTATTTTTTTTATTTTTATTTTTTTTTTTAAATTTTATTTTGTCGATATACATTGTGGCTGATTATTGCTCCCCATCACCAAAACCTCCCTCCCTTCTCCCTCCCTATCTATTTTATTTTTTGAAAATATTTATTTATTTATTTTTATTTTTACTTTTTTTAAAGAAAATGTAATTTTATTAATATTATTCTTTACATTCTAGGATGTTGTTGTGGAGCAGTTGGGAGGGAGGGGGAGAGGGAAAGGGGAAGGAAATGTGATGGAAGAAGGAGGTAGGAGGAGGGGTGGGATTGAGACCTGTGGCTCATTCCCACTGGGGGTCTTCGAGCAGTGGTTTGGTCATTCCAGGGCTGGGTGCAGATGTCAGAGGGGTGTGGCAAAAGCCCCTACCCCCCACCATCCCAGCTTAGGAAGCCAGGGCCCTTCTTGCTGTGGCTTGGTGGTCATTGCTGAGCTGGATGCATGTGTTAGGGGGGCATGACAGAGGCCCGAGGGCCCCCACTGCCCTTGCTCAGGAGGCCTGGGGCACTTCCTGTGGTGGCTCAGTGGTCACCACTGGGCTGGCTGCAGGTGGCAGAGGGGTGTGGATGAGGCCTGAGGCCCCCCACTGTCCCAGCTTAGGAGAGCCTTGAGTGCTTCCTGCTGCAGCTTGGTGGTTGCTGCTGGGCTGGCTGCGTGTGCCAGGGGGCATGGCTGAGGCCCTCATCCCCCACCCTTAGGACTAGTTGTGGGTGTTGGAGAGCACTGCTGAGGCCCCTGGCCCTCCCCTCTTTCTGGCTTGGTAGCCCAGGTGCGTCTAGGTGATATAGGTGTTTTTTGGTGAAATAAGATATGTACTAGTTAATATGAAACTTTGTCTCTAGTTGTGAGTACTTTGTTTTTACTTTTATTTCTGTGTTGAATTATTTGCTGTTCCCACCATTTAAACTCTGTGCTGGAACTAATTTGTTGTCCTTTGCTTACTTTTAAAATGGGGAACTTCCTGTGGGGACCAGTACTTGAGCTCTGTGATTGACCTAAATTACTGCTTTGCTGCTGATTCTGTAGGGAAGGCATTTTGTGCAGCTCAGGTTTTAATGGTTGACTTTATAGGTACTTCTGGCTCTCGAGAGATCCAATGTGCCTGGGTTGTGTAGAAACTCTGGTCTGGGCCTGAGTGTTTTTATCAAACTGCACCCCATGCAATTCGATATTCCTGACCTGTTCCTTTGAGTGCTCCTTTGCTGATTGGGGGACAGATCAGCTGTCCTTGCAATGCCCCATGTTCTCCTGGTGGGCCTGTCTCCCCCAATGCCCATGAAGCAAACCCTTCCCATGGAAAGGGCCATGACTCACTGGCCTCTGACTGGCTCCTTTTTTTCAGTTGTTGTGGCTCCTTGCTCCTATTGGGTTCATGGGAACCCTATTAGTGGTCTTGCTGGCCTGGGGGGCACTGTGGCCCTCTTTTCCCCTGCTGCCTCCAAGCAACTTCATCCGAAGGGCACAGCTGCGGCTTTTGCTGGCTCCTGCTCCGTACACTCAGCAGCTCCAGCCTTGTCATGGCTGGGGCTCAAAATGGTCAGAGCCATTGTTTCTTTCTCTCATCGTGGCTTCTCCCACCTTCATGCACTCTGTAGATCTCTCCTCCTCTTCCCATGAGCTCTAGCGGCCCCAGCTTGGCTGTCATTGCTTTTTTATAGTGGTAAATTGGTTGATTTGTGGGAGAGAGTGACACTGGGGACCGTCTATTCCGCCATCTTGGCCAGAAGCCGGGAGAAAATATTTAAAGTTCATATGACAAAGGTCTACTATCTCTGGTGTAAACATGTGCTATTCCATTCATACTCCATCTCTATTATTTCTATTTTAAAGATGAGAAAATGAGGTGCATAAAATTTAAGGTCACAAAACTAAAAACTAAAATTCGGTAGATGCACGATTTTATTTCCTTTGTATCCAGACACTACCAAAAGGTGAAAAGTGAAGAGAAAATCTTGAGAAGGATGAAGAGACTGATGGAGTTTGAACTTGAAAATGACTCAGTTTATATCCTAAGGTGGGTGAGAAATTACCTGAAATGTTTGTATTAGTCAGGGTTCTCCAGGGAAACAGAACCAATAAAATATGTATATATTTGTTAATTATAAGGAGTTGTTTCATCTAATTATGGAGGCTAAGAAGTCTCATGATCTGCTTTTTGCAAGCTAGAAACCAAAGAAAGTCAGTGGTGTAGTTCCAGTTTCAGTCCAAAGGCTTGAGGACCAGTAAAGCCATTGATGTAAGTTTCAGGCCAAGTCTGAAGGCCTGAGAACCAGGAGAGTTAATGGTGTAAGTCCCAGTCTGAGGGCAGAAGACTGATGTTCCAGCTCAAGCAGTCAAATAGAGAGAGCAAATTCTCACTTGCTCCTCCTTTTGTTATATTTATTCCTCTAGCAAATTAAACAAATCCACCTACACTGAGGAGGGCAATCTGCTTTACTCAGTCTACTGATTTAGATGTTAATCTCACCCAGAAATATCTTCACAGACACACCCAGAATAATGTTTAACCAAGTATTTGGGCAACATGTGTCCAAGTCAAGTTGACCCTAAAATTAACCGTCATAATTCGCCACTTGTCAATTTGGCACCCTTCTACATCTTCTTAAACTGTATTTAATCTCCAAATTAGGATAATAACAGGGTCAGAATTCCACCTAACATGATATGACAATCCTGAGTACAACTGAAAATGCACTAACCCTCTTCCCAGAGAGGATATAAAGTCTTTGAGTGATGTTTACTCTTCTCCTTGATATCCTATAACCCAAATACAATGATATAATATTAACAATACTGAAATATTATGGCTGTCTGTTTTAGTCCATTTTGTGTTGCTGTAACAGAAATACCTGAGACTGGGTGACTTATAAAGAAAAGAGGTTTATTAGGCTTACAATTCTGGGACAGCTGCATCTGGCATGGGCCTCAGGCTGCTTCTACTCATGGCGGAAAGTGGCAGGCAGCCAAGCAGATCACATGGTGAGAGGAAGCGAGAGAGAGAGAGAGAGGAGGTGCCAGGGTCCCATATACAACAAGGTCTTACGGGAACTAATAGAGCAAGAACTCACTCATTACTCCCCTCTCCTTCAGGGAGAGCACCAATCCGTCCATAAGGGATCCGCCCCCATGAGTCAATCAGTTTCCAACACTGCCACACTGGGGATCAAATTTCCACACGAGTTTTGGAGGAGACAGCACATCCAAACTCCATCACTGTTGGTCAGTGCATCTTATGTTACATGAGAAGGGACTAAGAGAGAGGGAGGAAAACAAAGATACACACACACCAACACATGTTCATAATAAAATAAAATGCCCAACCTCATTGAAGCTTAATCCCCACTGTTAACTATTGAGGGTGGGAAATCCTGTTATTGTAATTGAAAGGTGGGGCCTTGAAGAGGTGATTAGATTATAGGATCATGCCTCAGTGAATGGATTAATAATGATGGTCAGGGGCATAGTTCTGAGGGCTTTAAAAGGAGAGTGAATGAGGAGGTTGGTTTCTTTCTCTCTCTGCTTGACCATTTTCTGCCATGTGAGACCCCTTCATTGCTATAAAGCCATCACCAAAGACTCACCAGAAGTGTTCCCTGGACTTTGGACTTCCCAGCCTCTGAAACTGTAAGCAACAAATTTGGTTTTCTTATAAATCACCCAGTTCCATGTATTTTGTTATAAGCAACAGAAACGGACTAATACAGCAAATTGGTACCAGAGAAGTGGGATGTTGCTTATGACAAGTACTTGAAAATGTGGAAATGGCTTTGGAACTGGGTGTTGAGGAGATGCTGGAGGAATTTGGAGGAACAGGCTAGAAAAAATCTAGATGCTGGTGAAACTTTAGAAGATGAGAAAACCAGGGAAAGTTTGGAATGTTTTAAAGATTGGTTAAATGGTGGTGAGCAGAACGCTGATAGAAATATGGACAGCAAAGGCCATACTGAGGAGATCTCAGAAGTAAATGAGAAGGGACTTACTGGAAACTAGGGCAAAGATCACCCTTGCTACGAACTGGCATGAACTTAGCTGTTCATGCCTAATTTTTTTGGAATGTGGAAATTAAAGGTGCTGTCTCAGGGTATTTGACAGAAGAAATTTCTAAGCAGCAAAGCCTTAAGGAAGCTGCATGGCTACTTGCAACAGCCCATACTAAGTTATGGTAGCAAAGGCATGACATAAAGCCAGAATTTAAAGGGAAGCAGAGCATAAAGATTTTAGAATTTGCAGCCTAGCCATGTGGTAGAGAAGCAGAAAGCATTTTCAGGAGAATAATTCAATGGTGTAGCCCAGTGACCATTTGCTAAGGAGATTAGTACAGAAGAAAGGAATTATCAAGAGAAGGGGAAAGAGACCTTAAAGGCATTTCAGAGATCCTGGAGGCTGTCTTCCATTACAGGCCCAAAGGTCTAGAGAGACAGAATGGTCTTGGGGAACAGGCATGAGGCACCCTTCATGGGCTCACTGCTCAGGGCCACCTTGGGAAGTTGCCTCCAGCAGCACCAGCATCCCAGCTGCTTTGGCTGCTCCAGCTGTGGCTAAACTGGCTGTAGGTGTGGCTGGACCCACAGCTTTGGAAAATACAAGCCATAAGCCTTGGTGGTGTCCATGCGGTGTTAGGTCTTCAGGCTTGCAGAATGCCAGCGCTGTGGAGGCTTGGGAGCCTCCACCTCAATTTTGAAGGATGTATGGAAAAGTCTAGGGGCCCATGAAGAGCTCTGTCACAGGGGCAGATTCATTTCATAGAGCCTTTGCTAAAGCAATGCTGAGTAGAAATGTGGTGTCAGAGTTGCAGTAGAGAAACCCTATTAGCACCATGCCTAGTGGAGTCATGGGAGCAGGATTATCATGGAGACCCGAGAATTGTGGGGCTACCAGCATGACATGCTAGCTTTCGAGAACTAAAACTGAGACCAGGAAAGCCATAGAAGAGCTGCCTGAGGACCTGGGGACCCAACCCCACCCCAATGTGCGGAGGAGGTAGAATGCGGAGTCAAGGTACATGATTCACCAGCTATAAGATTTGATGCCTGCCTTGCTGGGTTTCAGACTTGTTTGGGACCTGTTACCCCTTTCTTTTGGCCTATTTTTCCCTTTTTGAACAGGAATATGTACCATATGTTTATCCCACCATTGAATCTTGGAAGAAGATAACTTGTTTTGATTTCACAGATGGGACTTTGAACTTTGGACTTTTGAGTTAAAACAAGTTAAGACTTTGGAGACAAAATAAATGTATTTATATGTGAAGAGGACATGAGTTTTGGGAGGCCAGGGGTGGAATGCTGTAGATTGGATGCCCCTCCGACCTTATTGAGGCTTAATCCCCACTGTTAACTGCTGAGGATGGGAAATCCTATTATTGTAATTGAAATGTGGGGCCTTGAAGAGGTGATTAGATTGTAGGACTATGCCATAGAGAATGGATTAATACTAGTAAAGGGCATGGTTCTGAGGGCTTTGAAAGGAGAGTGAATGAGGAGGTTGATTTCTTGCTCTCTTTGCTCCACCATTTTCTGTAAAGCCACCACCAAAGAGACTCACCAGAAGTGTTCCCTGGACTTTGGACTTCCCAGCCTCTGAAACTGTAAGCAATAAATTTTGTTTTCTTATAAGTCATCCAGTTTCATGTATTTTGTTATAAGCAACAGAATTGGTCTAATACACAGGCCCAAACCTTCTCTTCCTCTGTCAACTAATTATAGGGAACTCCCTGTGAGGGCAGAGGTACAAGCTGGGTGAGGTAGGGCAGTGTAGCAGGAATTGGACCATGGGCATTTAGGCAACTTCTTCATGTTACTTACTGTGCCTTCAGGTCCTGCTTGGGCTGCATCACTTTGATTTGATGATGGAGTGCTACAGAGCATGACCAACTTTTTGGCTTGGTGGGACAGATATAACACCCAGTTCATAAAGGGCACCTCAGGTTGCCTGGTTACTTGGTGGTCCATGTTTAGGTGTTCAGTTTCTACTAAGGCCCAGGAGCAGGCCAAGAGCTATTTCTCAAGAGGAGAGTAGTTATCCACAGAGGATGGCAGGGCTTTACTCCTACATCCTAAGGGCCTGCACTGCAATTTACCTACAGAGGCCTGCCAAAGGTCCCAGACAACATCCCTATCTGACATTTCAAGCACCATTAGATCTGCTGGATTATGTGGACCAAGTTTCACAGCAGCTTACAAAGCAGCCTGGACCTGTTACAGAGTTTTCTCCTGTTCTGGCCCTCACTGAAAACGAGCAGCTTTTCAGATCACCTGGTTAATTGAACAGAGTAACACACTCAGATGAGGAATATATTGTTGCTAAGATCCAAAGAGGCCTGCTAGGCTGTTTTTTGGTTGTAGGATGCAACAACTTATCCTTCATCTCAGAAGGGATGACCCATACCACTGAACCCCTAGAAATTTTACTGAGGTAGAAAGTCCCTGAATATTTGTCAGATATTTTCCACCCTCTAGCACATAAATGTCTTCCCAATAAGTCTAGAGTAGCTACTTCTTGCTAAGTCCGATCAGCATAATGCCATCAATGTAATAGACCAGAGTGATATCTTATGGAAGGAAAAGGCAATCAAGATTCTTGCACAGTAAATTATGCATAAAGCTGGGGAGCTGAGATACCCTGAGGTAGGAGAGTGAAAGTGTATTGCTGGCCTTGCCTACTAAAAGTGTATTGCTGGCAAATTGCTTCTGGTGGGTCTTAATGACAGGAATGGATAAAAAGGCATTTGCTAGATCAATAGCTGCATATCAGGTGTCAGGAGATGTGTTAATTTGCTCAAGCTATGAAACCACATCTGGTACATCAGTTGCAACTGGAGTCACCATCTGGTTAAGCTTATGATAATCCATTGTTATTCTCTAAATGCCATCTGTCTTCTGCACAGGCCAAATAGGAGAGTTGAGTGGGGATGTGGTAGGAATTACCACTCGCTCATCCTTCAAGTGCTTGGTGGTAGCACTAATTTCTGCAGTCCTTTCAGAGATGGCGTATTGCTTTTGGTTTACTATTTTCCTAGGTAGAAGAAGTTCTAGAGGCTTTCACTTGGCCTTTCGCACTGAAATAGTCCTCATTCCACAGGTCAGAGAACCAATATGTTATAATACTGTAAGTGGCAAGATTAAGTGTTTTCCTCTACAAAGCATAAATGGGGAAACCATGAGCAACTTAAGTTCACTTATGAAGAAATAAAGATGGCTCTGCTGCTGCTTATCTTTATTGTGACCATAAATTTCAGACTGCTATGCATTAAGCCCCTAGCATATAAAAAGCATTCTATAAATGTTTACAATTATTATTAATTTCCCACCCCCTGAATGTAAATTGCTTTGTTTCTCTATCTAAATTCTAGGTTTCTGCTTTCTTCCAATGGTCACTCCTGGCTCTGGAGTTTTTCACTGATGGTGTAGTTTTCTGAGACTGATCATTTGCCTTATGGTGCACACTTTTGGCCTTTGCTGCTACTATTTGCTACTCACTGGGTTCTTGTATTAGTCCTCTCAGCGGCCATAATGAAATACCATCGACTGGATGGCTTAAACAACAGAAATTTATTTTCTCACACTTCCGGAGGCCCTAACTCCAAGATCAAGGTTCCAGCCAATTTGGTTTCTGGTAAGTGTTCTCTTCTGACTTGCAGGAAAGGTTCTCTTCCTGCCTTCTCAGTATATTCTCACAGGGCCTTTTGCCTTTTCCCTCCATGTGTTCATGTGAGTGCTCTCTGATATCCCTTCTTATAAGGACACCAATCCTATCAGATATAGACCCTACCCTATGACCTCATTTAACTTTAATTACTTCTTTAGAGATCCCACATCAACACTGGGGGTTAGGACTTTAACATATGAATTATGGGTGACAAATAAACATTCATTCCATAACAGGCTTTATCCTTGCCTGTTGCTCCATCCTCTGCTAGATTACTTCCTTTGCCTGGGGTGTCCCTATATTTGCTTGGCTATGGCCATTTCTTTTCTATGCTAACCATTCAAGTCAGTCAAAATATTCCTGTCCATTTTTTTCTGCCACCCGGTATATTTAAATCTATTAACCCAATAAATAATAAATACAGTAAAAGTTATTCTATTTAATTCCATTTGATGTTTTGTCAACAACTATCAGAGCTTGGCATATTACTGTTGAAAGACATAAAATAAAAATTTAATTCATTAGCATAAATCTTAAAAACACATTTTTTCAAAGTTATTACAACAGATTATTGGGGGCGTGGGGTGGGGCTTGCCTAGTCTTCTGACCTGCCTTAGAAAACTGAGTAGTAATGAGGCCACTTAGCAGTCTTACATATATTAATTTACTTGGCCTTATTCCTTCTTTCTCTCTCATCCCCACACTCTACCCTCTCCTTGCACTGTCTACACACACACACACGCACACGCACACGCACACTAGAATAAGAAGTAATAAGCTCTCAACAGTCCTTTGAGGTAAATATTATAGATGTGAGAACAGAATCTTAAATAAAATAAATATTTTTAAAAAGGTGACTTGCTTAAGCTGTAAGAGGCAGAGCCAACAAAGTTGGGGACAGGGAAGTGATAGTGTTAGAGGCAGCAGCAGCTGATCCAGGCCCCCAGGAGGTGGAACAGATTGGCAACAGTAGCAGCAGTAGCAACAAGAGGGAAAAACCACACACAGGACACGAACCACCAGGGCCTGCCAAAAAAGGGACAGGATTTGGGCGTAGGGCCTCGGCTTGTTCCGGAGAAATAGTCTCTAAAGAATCTTGTCTTTGGCCATTCCTTTTGTAATATTTTATTTGAAACAGTAGTGAGCAAACTACTTTTGTTATATTCATGAACTTGGAGTTTTAGGAAATTGGTATTTTGACTCAAACCATAAATCTTTATTGAGTGTTCACTATACATAAACTGGAGGCAGAGAAATCTGTGTTTGAATCCCAACTCTTCCCCTTGTTAACCATGCCACCATGAGCAAGTTATTTACCCTATAATCCTCAGTTTGCTCATATATAAACTGAGGATAATACTAGTACCTAGTTCACACTGTTGTGACCAACTTTAAACTGGATAATGTATATACAGTGATTAGTACAGTGTAAGCAATCAATAAATGTTAGCCATATATTTTTAAAAGTGCCAGGAATAAAAATTTAAATAACACTGTCCTTAATGGTGATGCTTATAGACATATAAATAAATAACTATGATGCATTTTGGTAGGTGGTTTAATAGAAGTATCTAAAAGTGCTACAGGAAAACAAAACAGAAGCAGTAATTGTGTAGGGAAATTGGGGAATGCTACAGAAAGTAGGTGATTTTTTAGTTAGAATGAAAGGAGTGTATCTCTCTAAGGAGAACATGTTGAAGATTATTTAGGTAGAGAAATTAGAGGCAAGAAGTCTTAAGAGTGAGGGCATGAAATGATCATTTAATGTTAGCTAAAGCATTGAAATAGTTTCAAGGTATAATACAAAAATTCTCATCCATATCCAGCATTATCTTCATATTTGCAACTCTTTATTTCTATTTCCCTTTTTTAAATGTAAATTTTATTTAAAAAACCTCTTCTCATAATGTAATGTAACTGTCTAAAATTAATATGGTTTTAGTTTGAATTAATGGAAATGTAGAGTCCAGATAAAGGAAAATAATAGGCTCTCTCTACTCAGCACAAAGTATCAAAATATACTTCAATTACTGAGGTCAGTTCTGAGTATCCACATTAAGAGGGACAATGCAAACTGAAGCGCTTTCAGAGGAGAGCAACCACTACGGTGATGAGGAATTTAAAGCATGACCTGTGAGAAACACTTGAATGACCCAGAAATGATTAGAGGAGAGAGACAAAGGGAGAGGAGAAAGCATATGGCCGTATAAAGTAAAATTAGAATTATTGGCTATATGAATTTAAGGAAAAAACAAATTCTGCTAAATGTGAGGAAGAATTTTCTAACAAGTGAAGCTGTCTCAGATGATATGGACTGCCTAGGGAAGGAGTGAGTTTCTCACTCCTAGAGTTGTTTAAGTAGAAGTTTGTCAGAGATCTCACGGGCAAAATGACATTAATTTTCCTTATAAATCCGAGACCTTTTAGAATCAATGTCCCCCCTTTCAATTCTGACTAAGCGCTAAGACTATGTGCTAAGACCTCAGTATGGTGATGTGGAAGCCAACCAAAGATACTTAAAGAATTGTAGACGAGAGAATGTGTAAATAATTTACGTAGTGGAGCATGCAGCAGGAAAATATCAAAGCCCCAATTGCATCAGTCCACTTTTGCTAGATGTGTTGGAGCTGCAAACAATTCTAAAATCTTGGTGGCCTACCAAGAAAGAAAGAAATGTTTCTTTCTTACTCTCATTACATGTTAGCTGCAGATTGACTAAAATTGTGGGTCACATCCTCTTCTTTTGGGTAGGGCTGAGAAAGAAACCTTGTATGTAGCCATTCCTGGAATTGTGGAATTGAAAACCACATGAAGGCTCTTAAAACTTCTAAGAGTTGGCATCACCACTTCCACTCCATTTCACGGCCACAACGACACATATGGCTGAGCCTGCCATCAAAGGTGCAGGAAGGATGGCCCTGAAAGGGAGGGGCAGCAACTACTTTGACTATATTTAATGTATTACATCAAGCCTTATAGTCATGGTTTGACATTTGACAATTCCACGCAGTGAGATAAATGACTTCTAAGGAGCAAGAAAAACCTTTTTCTATTAACACTTGTTTTGGAAGTGCTTCCTACCCAAAGTCAGGATAATCCCCAAACTGACTACTTACTTCATTGCAGAAAGAGAAAATAGAACTGCCAGTCATTCCCAGCAGGTATATTTGCAGAGTTGCAGAAAAAAGGCATCTCATTTTTCATCATTGCCTATGAAGAAACTTTTAGGAACACAAATATCCATGGATACCTAAATATAGCTAAAAGTTGGTGCTTTGAAAGTAAATATTTGAATAATTAATCGCAGAGATGGCGAATTCTTTGCAAGTTCATGACCAGAACTGCTTGAATGATCAGAGATACAACCCTGTTTCATGTGGGGGCTGCTCAGCTGCGTAGAGGAACTGGTGGTAAGATTGGACCAGGATGAAAGAGATAAGCATAGAGTAAATTTCCAAGGGTTTTTTATATCAAACTAAGAGGCCAGAGTTAATTTAGAGGCTGTGGAGAGCCAATGAAGATTTCAAGCACGGAAGAGGCAGAATCAGATTTGTGTTATTAAAAAAAAAAATGCTCAGACAATAATACAGAGGATGAATTAGAAGTGATACAAAATTAGAGGCAAGATTAGGTAATTATTAGAATTAGAGTAATCTTGGCAATAAGTGAAAAGCTCTTGAACTAGCTCAGGAGCAATAGCAATAGAGAAGTGAGAACAAATGGAAAACTATTACAAAGATAAAAAGAATAGGACTTGGTGGCTGATTGGATGAGAAGGCTGAATGAGATGGAGGACTTTGATGATTGCCAATTATGTGGCTTGGCACAGGTGGGCAAGTATAGTGAAATGTTTCAGAAATGCAAACCTAAGTTTAAATTTCTGGTTGCTGCTTTCTAGATTTGTGGCCTTGAACAAGTTATCTTATCGTGTTGGGTCTCCATTTTCTCATCTGTAAAATTGAGCTGATAATAATACCTTCATTATAGAGCTGCTGGGAGAAGTTACACTGTCACGAGTGCTAGCTTTTAGAGACCCTTTAAGACAATTTAGAGACTTGGGGATGCATTAATGGTAGACCACTCTGCCATACAGACTACTATTTTATTGATATTGTAGTTCTGGGATGAATATGCCACATGGGGAACAGAGCATGGCTGTCTCTAGTGCTTCTGCAAAATGGATATTCAGAAAAATGCTTATACAAGAAAGTTAAAAACCTTTTATTTTATCTTGCCACAGTGTCAATTCTGGTCTGCCTCACATATGTTTATCTTGGGTGGCCTTTCTTCTCTTTTTAGTTCATTACCAGATATCTTCGAGTTTGAGCCTTCATCCAACTCCAGATTCAGTAGACGAAGTACCCAGAATTAGTATAAATCTTACATATCCACTAGGGAGGAATGGTAATACATTTTGGATTAAGGATCAACAAGTGGTTTGTTTAATAGAAAAGGAAATTGCATAGAAATAAGCAATTAAATTAAATTTTGAATCAGCTATGACAATAAACTCTTGATACATTAGTGGGGAATCTCAGAGTGCTTAAGAAATTCCATTAACACCACCCTAATACTAATTGTCTCTGTAAGCAGTGAATAAATGGTAGCTGTTATTTTTGTTATTAGCTATTATTATTACGTACAGATTGCTAACTGAAGTGTTGCTAAAGACTATTAAGATTTCCTGACGTACATAAAAAAAAACAAAAGGGAAAATTCAAACTGGAAAATATGTTTTTGTATCCATTCATTCTGGATACATAAAATGAGAGTTGTCTGTGAGTGCTATTTGTCTCTCAACATTCATTCTCCCCTTCATTCTTTTAGTAATACAACTCCCTGAGTTTAAACTCAGCCAAATACTACATATCCCAATCTACTTTGCAGCTAGGTCTGAACATGTGATCATTCTGGCCAAAGAGATATGAGCATAAGTGGTCGGTGCTACCTCCAGGTTACATTCTTGAGAGAAAGCTGCTTGCCCTTCTCTGCCTTGTTCCTCTCTCATGGGAATGGAATGAGTGTCAATCAGGTGAACAAGGACAATAAAGACAGAACAACCCATGTGCCTGGATGACCTTGTGGAGCAAAGCCACTTACAGCCCACCTTCCCCCAGACAGTTACATGGGAAAGCACTAACTTCTATTTTTTTAAGCAGTTGATTGTTGAGTCTCTTCATTACAGCAAGTTAGTCTAATACATGAAATAAAATTCCTGGTACAATACCAATCAACTGAAAGGAGAATAATTTTTAAAAAGATATACAAATGATAAAAATATATCATTAAAGATGGTATCTAAAATGTGATTGTAATTAAGTTTGAATTCTCTGGATACAGAAACCTTCACACCTCTATAACGTGCATGTCTATTGTCTGA
Organism: Cynocephalus volans; assembly: GCF_027409185.1. Taxonomy (NCBI): domain Eukaryota; kingdom Metazoa; phylum Chordata; class Mammalia; order Dermoptera; family Cynocephalidae; genus Cynocephalus; species Cynocephalus volans. The sequence continues at coordinate 73,432,791 of NC_084467.1, read as the reverse complement.
ATTTCACACGTTCAAATTCATTTCATTTTTTGAGGAATATATTGTGAGTGAAAAACAGGGGATTCTCAAATATGTTTTTAAAGATGCACACTATTTGTGAGTGTTGTGAATTTCTCTGCCCTCAACAGATAGCAGAGTATTTGTCTTGGTATAAGTACCACTAGGGCTCCTATTTAGTTGCCTGGCTTGTCTGGCAATGTACCCTTGATGTGTATGAAAGCCTTCAAGTTATATAACATAATGCAATGATGGTCACAATACTAAAGAAACAGGGAAGGTAAATGCAAAACAAAGAGAGAAAAATAAATTTTCTATTCACAAAAAAAGCCATGTTCTTGCTGACTCATTTACTAATGGTCCCACCAAGCACCTGGTCCTTTCTACACTATCCTTTGATGTTGAATATATTAGACACATCTAACAACTTAGCAAATATTATTCTAATATTTTTTCCCTAGAAATAGTTGGGAAAATATTTTTTCCCAAGTTCTCTAAATGTACATATTAATTTCCTGAATCTCTACTGCCCCAATTTTCCCCTCTACAATCACAAAACCCCTGAACTTATATTTTTACAAATGGAAAGCTGTCAACTAAATTAAATGACAGGTGGATTTCAAAAAATCACTAACATTCTGATTCCAGCTCTGCTATTTCTGACTACATTACTTTGGTCTAGTTATGTAATCAATTTGGGTTCTAAAATGAGAGAATTGAACTGGATGGTTTACTATTGGCCTTATTCTATGACTCTACAAATGTGTGTGTTATAAGAGGGATTTTATCCATAGGAAGTCAAATTCTTTGTTAGCATATTCAAGTCATGAGGAATGTACATTTTGAAAGGCAGAATTTGTTCCAGAAAGTGTAAGCCTCACATGTTTTAATGTGAAAATTCGGAAATTCTGAAATTTTTTAGGTAGTGAAAAAACTTTTGTTGAGTGACTACTAAGTGCTAGGCTCGAGAGATAGAGTGGGAAGCAAGACAGATATGGTCCTGTTTCCTACAGAGCTCAGGGAAGGCAAATATCAAAAAAGTAATTTACATGTGTGATGAGTGTTCTGAGGGAGAGTACAGAAAGCTTTGGCAATGTGCAATTAGGATAGTCTATGTAAACTACAGTGTAGGCATAAAGAGGGGGAGGTAAATTTTGAGGATGACTTTTAAAAAATAAACAACCATTTCCTTTGTGTAGAAGTAGACTTTAGAAGCTAGGTAGACATTAGGACCTGAGTTTGAATTCCAGCTCTGCCACACACTGTCATCTTGTGTAAATTCTATAAACCAGTTTTCTTGTCTGTGAAATGAGGAAGGTAATAGTACCTATCTCATTGTCAGGAGGATTAAATGAGATAGTGCTGTGCCTAGCACAACAATTATACCAGCTATCATTACAACTGCTATTGATAGTGTTGTGTGTCTTTGGATCTAGTCAAGCATTGATACCAGTCTCCCAGCTGTCCCCAGGAATGCCGCAATTGGTAATATAGCCTTGATTTGCAGCATGAATTTTTAAATTTGCAAACTAACAAGCAATCTGTAGTTTATCCAAGAGGGGGCTTCATAAATGTTTCCTAGGCTCTTGCTCCTGTGCTACCCCCTCCCCCGCAGCCAGATGGGAGGTGGAGAGGGGAAGCAGAAAAGGAGTGGGAAAGGAGAAAGGAGCACAGCCTCTCTTGGGGAGCTGCAGCAAATGTCTGAGAGCCCAGCATTATGGACTTGTACCTGTGGCCACCCAATTGCCATTACAGTGAATGTGGACTTGATTGACATGCTCATACTTTGTACACAGATATAAACCTTACAGTGAGTCACATGTTTAATTTCAGACAGTGATAGAAACATTAGCTGGCAAAACAAGACAAACTTAAAAAGGAATGATAAAAACAACCTCACAAGGGGCAAGCAAAAGCTTTTTTGGCTGAGCTACAACTAGATGAAAAAAAGAGTTTAATTCTCCCAAGTCATCCAGTGCAGCAAACCCGCCAGCTGCTTCCACACTTCTGCAGGCAGACACATTTATTTGTAAAACAATGAGGTATCTGCAGCTATGCTTCCATCCCTTCTTTATGACATTCTTACCTCCCTGACAGCCTAGTCTTCCCTACTCTTCATTGGGCTCAGTTGCCTGAGACTTCTGTTCTTCAGCCTTGGCTCATACAGCATAGTAGGATACAATATGATGATATGATACATGATAAAATATGTGATTTGATATATAATATGATATTATAATAATACACAGCAGAATATGAGTAAGTTTGGGAGGAGCTAAGATCCACTCCATAATTAGTTCCTTAGCATCCCAAATGACAAACTGGTTGAGACCATCACAGTTCTGAATCTAGAATCTAAACTAATTAGAAATTGATAACAATGATCATGTCTATACATCAATTTCTTCATTGGAAAAAGAAATAGGTAATTATAATCTAAATTTTTTCAATGTTTTGAAGGTTCCTTAGGTAGCATCTTCCCTATAGAAAACCCCAACCATGTCATAGAGAACTCTTTAAAATCAAATAATAGTGTTTGAATTTATTATAAAAACTGATAATCAAATAAAATAAATAAAATTATAAAAACATGTAATGTAGTGTTCAGTTTTATTCTGCTTTCATAGCAGAACCTAATAACATGTACTCCTTGGCTAGTTTCAGCCAGTCTCTTTCTAAACTTCTAAGGGATATTGGCATTGATATTATTTTTTTAATTTTTAATTTTTTGGTGGCTGGCCAGTCTGGGGATCGGAACCTTTGACCTTGGTGTTGATAGTATTATTAACATTGATGTTTGTGATTTATCACTGTATAAAACTTTCAACCAAAATCACCCTGAAAACCAGCACAATTTAATGATTCTGACTCCTCACAGAAAGGCATCCCAAGAACACTCGGGGGAATCACCAGCTACAGAAATGTATCACATGATTTCAGTGACTCTGAAGTGGAAGAGACAGATAGTCCTGGAAGGATATACCAGTCTGGTCCCCAGACATGGTGGAAAATCTTCTGGGGGATTTGGGGTATCTTCTCTCAATATCTTGAGGAAAAGTGCTTCAGTGAGTGATGCCAGAATGTAAACACATGAAAGAAAGAATTGCCTGTAGGTCCTGTCATCATAAAAAAGCCCACTCAAAAAAGAAACATCCAAGCTGCCTCTAATCTCAGCTCACAGGAGAACAGCTAAGGGCAAAAGCTCTTCATATCACTTTCCCTGAAAAAAAAATCATTAATCTCCCCATTAATGGTATCAATAAAATGATGTCAAAGAAGCAATTCAATAAGGTTCAACTTGCATTAATTTAAGCTATCCATAAGAGGGGTAAAAATAAAGTGGCTGCTGAGAACTATCTGAAAAGAAAACTGAAAAATATGGTAGAACTGGAACAAGATCTGAATCGTTTCAAAGAAGAATAAAAAACTGCTCAGAGAAAAAGGGAAAAATGACAAAAAAAACTTCTATCTACTGAAACTTATTTTGAGGTCTTTAGTTATGCTACATGGTGAAGATGGAAAGCTTTATTCTTCTAGTTAACACTCCCACTATCTACAGCAAACCAGAGATGACAATGTGTCATTTGTTCCCCTGCCAGACATTAAAGGAAAACCAGAATTGGGAGATTTTTGCCTTTTCTGAGCTAGTCTTTCTTCCTTTCTGTCTTTCTTTCTTCCTTTTGTATTGTTTTAGTTAAAGCTCCTACAGTGAGGTGAAATCCAGAATATTTTAATCAGGAACTCAGTATTTGTTGTAATCAGAATGGTAAGATGCAAAGACACAGAAATGGTTGTCATGAAGGAAGAAGTTTGTACTCACAGATTCTTAGACACAGGAGGAATGGCTCACCACAAAAGGCTACATGGGGAAATACCAGTGTTGGTTGGCAAGTTTAGGATTGGCTAGTTTGAATAATTTCCACAGGCTGTGGGTGTTTGGGCCTGTCCCTGGTTGTCTCTACCTGGACCCTGGGCTGGTTAGGACTGGTGGATAGTGTGCTCAGGGTGTAAATAAGAGCCTGATAAAGGAGGTGGATGAGAATATGGGCTTTGGATTGATTGGTTTGCATATGAGAGGCGCACTAGCAGGTGAGCTGCTTGTTATCTAGAAATTAGCTGTCACTGGGAGGGGCGGTACCTTCAGGGTCAGCAAGGCACCAGATGTCAAAGCATCAAATACAAAAACTAGAAAATGTGTTTATTACACAGAAATATGCCATAATTTGTAGTTGACTCTATAAAAAAATACAGCCAAAATTTGTATTAAAAATATACAAAACTTTGAAAAACATTAAAGTTCTCATCAGTATGCAGAATACATAGTTTATTTAAACTGCAAATTTACTTTATTTAGCACCATTTGGGCGAGTTACTCTATAAGTGTAAATACTGCAAAACTTGTTATTTATGCTCTTTTTATCTCACTTGTTACATTCACAGATTTATATAATGGTGTGACATCTGGCTAAATGCAAATTATTTCAAAACTAACCCTTATATATCTTTTCAAAGAAAACACTCTATGAACATAAAATGACATTTTCTCATACTAAATTGTTTAGTTCGGCAAAAAAAAAAAAAAAGCTCAAAAATCTGGTAGAAGTAAAAGAGCAGTATTACAGTTCATTAAAAAAAAAACAAAACTCTATTTCCAGATCTTTAAGATAACCAGTCAAATATGCTCAGTGACAGCTGTCAGTCTGTCAGGACTACACAACCACTCATACAATCAGGTGTGTCTAGGAATAGTGGATCAGTCTCCTTTGTTGGGTCCTCCTCTTCTTTCCAACCTCTTAAATTTGGAATACCCTATGGTTTAGTCCTTGGGCCTTTTGTTTTTCTATATATATCCACTCTCTTAGTGCCCTCTGCTAGATTCATGGCTTTAAATCCATCTATATCTTTTTAACTCCCAACTTTATTTCTCCAGCTCAGATATCTCTCCCAGATTCCAAACTCATACATATAGCTTTCTACTTGACAGCTCCACTTGGATGTCTAATAAACATCTTAAATTTAGCATGTCTAAAATAGAACTCCTTATTTCTTCTCCACCCCCCACCATCTTCTTCAGTAGGCTTCTACAGCTTAGTTAATGCAATTTCATATTTCTAATTAGTCAGGATGGAACTGGAAGCCTTCTTAACTCCTCTCTTTCTCTCATGACCCCATATTCAAGCCATCAACAAATCATTCTAGCCAGGCCCCGCCCAGCATTCACAGCCCATTTCTTTCTGGTGTAAATTTGGAACCCCAAAGGTTGTTTAAATCTCAAATAATTAAATGTTGTTTTAGCAAAAGTTCATAGTTTGTTCGGCAATATAATTTCCTCAAAAATGTAGATGGCTCTTAATCTATTTCTCTGCTGAAATTCCTCACTGATTCTTGCTTGTTGTCCACATTTTACATTTGATCTTTTAGCCTATTAATCATAACTATTTTGAAGATTCTGTCTGATGGTTCCAATATCCGGGTCATCTCTAAAGTTGGTTCTGTTGATTGCTTTATATCCTCACAGTAAGTTGTTTTTTCTTACTTTTTAGTTTTGTAATTTTGGATTGAATTTTGGCCATAAGGTGTACAACAGTTTTGATGAAGGTAAATAGTATTTATGCCTGGTTTATGGGCATGTCTTCTTCTGTGAGGCCATTAGTGTGGACTTGGGCCAATCTAATCAGTAGTTGAGCTGAGTTTGGGTATCACTTTTGCTTTTGCTCCCTCCAGCGTTCCACACGCAGGCTTCAAGTTTCTTTAGCAGTTGGGTTATGTTTTAGTCCGTTTTGTGTTGCTCTAACAGAAATACCTGAGACTGGGTAATTTATAAGGAAAAGAGGTTTATTTGGCTTACGATTCTGGGACAGCTGCATCTGGCATGGGCCTCAGACTGCTTCTACTCATGGCAGAAAGTGGCAGGCAGTCAGTGGGTACAAGCAGATCACATGGTGAGAGGAAGCAAGAGAGAGAGAGAGAAAGTGCCAGGGTCTTTTTAAGCAATGAGCTCTCGTGGGAACTAATAGAGGAGAACTCACTCATTTATCCCCCCTCCCTCACGGAGAGCATTAATCCATTCAGGGATCCACCCCCATGACTCAATCAGTTTCCAACACTGCCACATTAGAGAATTTCCACATGAGTTTTGGAGGGGACAACACATCCAAACTCCATCAGGTTACTACTACCTTGTTCTCCTTAGGATTAAAGACAGGGTGCTAAAGGGTTTCTCTCATTGTTTTTCCTTCTCCCTCAGCTTTTAGTCATCCTTGCACACCTGTGCTGCAGAGTCTCTAGCCACACTCTTGCCTTACCTTTTCCAATGGTAATATGCTGTTTCAGGGAGGGACTCTCTGTGGTTCTGCTCCAGCCTCATTCTTAGTTGGACACTGTACAGCTGGACCATGGGGGTGGAGCTTTTTCAGTATTCCTGCACTTTCCAGTGGAAATGAAACTGTCTTGTATCTGGGACTGGTTTTCTGCGGGAGTATCTTGCCTCTCCCTCAGAGCCAGAAGATTTCTTATTGATAGAAGTGTAAGATATAGGACCCAAGATGGTCTCTTGCCTCTCCACAAGAGGGAGATGGGTTTTGCTTTTACTACTTCTTCTGGCAATGGGCCTTAGCCTGTAGCTTGTAGGCAAGAAGGTTTGATGCTCCTTTCCGAGTGATTTAAGATGTTTGCATCACAGGAGAAAAGGAAACAAGTAAATAAGGTCTTGTGCCTGTCCCCTAACCATTACCGATCACTTCCTTCACACTGTTTTTCCCAACCTCTTCACAAGCTAGTGAGGTGCCTCTCTCAGATCTCTCAGTCTTTTTGTGAGCATTCTGTGGAAGCTTGTAGGAACAAGCTTGAGACTGAATGCAATTTCTCCTTGTTTCTGAGATGCCCAATTTTTCAAAACTGACATGTTAGCTTACGAGTGACTTAAAGATTTTTTAAAAATTTACTTTAGCTAATTTTTTATTACACACTTATATGGTGGCCACCAGTTTCCCCATACTCTGCCTAGAGGTCAAAATGTTCATGTGCTCTTTCCCTCCTTGAAAGAGCTTCCTCCCTCTTTGGAATTCAGGTTACCATTTGCCTTGTGATTAGAGCTTTCTGAAATACTCAAGGCAGATTATGCTTTTGTAGACTAACCAGCTTTTTTCTTGTTTTTCGGTTTAGCATGATAATCCTTAAACTTTGTATATCCCAAAAGGAAACTAAAATCCTGTATTTTTCAGTTTTAAGTAATAGAAACCAATTCTGGCTAACTTAAGTAAAAAAGACATCTTGTCATATTGATATTGAGGAGCTAATTGAATCCACAATTAACTAAAGAAACAGATTCAAAATTACACAAGAAACAGTAATTTCAAGGGTCCAGGCAACAAGGACTACTTAGGTATCTTGTTAGGGTACCTTTACTGAAAGGAATGAACTACAGCTGTCCTAGGTTCTCAAGATTAAAAGTCTTGGAAGAATTTCTGATTGGTTAGCTTAGTCCTCATGCCCATCCCTTGGTTTTAGGAAGACAGCATGGTTGTACATAATGGAGAATAGGAATGAACCAAAATAGTTGTTATCTTTGGAGTAGGGTGAATGGATTCCATATAGGTAAGACAAAATAATTTTCCATTACACCTATAAATATTGCTGATTTATTGATTTCAATCTGTTGTTGCCTTAGGTTGAATGTCCCCCCCATACTTAATCTCCACTGTAACTGTTGAGGGTGGGAAATCCTATTATGGTAATTGAAAGGTGGGGCCTTGAAGAGGTGCTTAGATTGTAGGACCATGCAGTAGTGAATGGATTAACAATGGTGGTAAGAGGCATGGTTCTAAGGTCTTTTAAGAAGAGCACATGAGAAGTTAGTCTCTCTCTGCTCCACCATTTTCTGCCATGTGAGACCCCTGGGTTGCTGTCACCACCACCAAGGCCTTCTCCACTTGTGTTCCTTGGATTTTGGACTCTGCAGCCTCCAAAATGGTAAGCAATAAATTTTGTTTTCTTTGTAAGTGACCCAGTTCCAGGTATTTTGTTATGAGCAACAGAAATGAACTAATACATTTGTAATCCAGATTTTATTCATTTATTCATCCTACAAATATTTATTTGGTATTTGTTATATGCAAGGCAATGTTATCATCAGAATTATAAGCAAATAAGCACAAAATAAAGCACATTTATGAACTAAATTATTATTTTTTGTGCTTTATTTCTTGATTTTATACTTAAATATTTAGGTAAGAATGGATACATGAAATGCTAAATCCATTTTGTTTTTTGACAGTAGTAAGAGTAGACAATAATATTAGAGAATCTGTTTTTACTGACTGAAAATGCAAAATCATCATGTGGATTATTATATGATACTTTAAGGAAAAGAGAGCATATAGCCTTTGGAAGATAAATGCTCTGTATATATAAAAATGCTTTTCTTCCCTTTTTATAAATAGATGAATTTCAGTGATTGTTCTCTCTGTCCTGAAAATATTATGGGATATTGGCAGTGACTTAAGACAAAATATCAAGGTCAAAGGCAGTACAGAATTATATTTGTTAAGATTATTTATTGTGAGTCAGGTTTTCATTCCTTGTACTTCTAAGGAAATTATTGTTCTTGGAATCTGAAAGTGGGCCAAAAGGTTAGCAAGTTTGATGTTGTATTATTTATTTGACAAATGGAATTGTTTTCTTAAGGAACTGGCCTGGTGATGAATTGTTCTGTCTGGGATATTTGAGTCTCCAAATGAGATGGACTATATTGGCTTCTCTTCCTTAATGAGGCTGTAGAGTGGAATACTATGGGTGGGTGGGGGCTCAGAAATTAGAAAGAGCTGGATTTAGACAAACTTAGAACTTAGTTTGCCAATTTCTAGCTTTGTAACCTGGGGGAGTTATTTAATATGTTGAAAATGTTACTTAATCTATTAGATGGAAGTAATATGGTCTCCTCATGAGGATTAAATGAAGTGCTTTGTACAGTGTACTGTGCTTACTGAAATCTCAATAATAACATAGCTGTTATTATTACCTCTTTTGCCATAATAATCTAGCAAGCTTGTAGCCTCCTTGTGTGATTTAGGTTAAATGGTTTACAATTATTTTTGATGGAGATGAATTTGATGTACTTAAATCCAGTTATTAATACATTGACTTACTATCATCATCACCCAGAAATTTTAGTCTCACTATTAAAATAGACTTGCAAATTACAAGAAGGTGTCTGTCTCTGGGAGCAGCAAACAGAAAACCTTAAGCCACATCCCTGAAAGAGTGAAGAAATGAGTGTTGCACTGGATAAGAGGAGCTGTATTCTTTCTTCAAATCATATCACTCTAATGTGGGAGCCATGCACAAGACCAGAGATCACTCTTTGTCTGAAGGGTTGACAAGTTTGTAGTCCTCAAGTTCCATCATAAAATCATTAAGCCATAATCGGTAGAACAAATATTTGAAGATTTTCTCTTTAATCTGCTTTATTGGTGATTTATTTTGAATCATTCCTTCTCTATGTGAAAAAGAGATGACATTATGGGTTATGAGCCAGATGAACTAGTTTGGTCCTTGGACCAATCACTGATTCCTTATGGGACTCTAAAGAATGACCATGTGACCCAATTTTCTTCTTGGTTGAATTTTGATTATAAAATTGTGTTTCCTCACACTTTAGTAACTGGGGGTAAAAATGGATGCACAAGTAGTCAGCCTTGGTTCTTTCCATATCTTCTTCTGAGATACCTTTAGTTCCACTCAGCATGTTCTTCAGTTATATAAGAGAGAGGAATGGGCCTGGTGAAGAGTTGCTGAACTCAAGACACTTGGTTAGCATGGGGCATCCTTCCTCTGTGCTTGGGATTCCAAGAAATCAGTCTGCTGCTGCCTTCTGTGCCACTTCTCCAGTTTGCTGATACTGCTGATGACAATGGTAGAATACCGCCCTCAAAACAGGCCCAGCTGAAATTAGGAAAGCAAGCAGCAACAACCCCAAAACTAAACAAAAAGACTCACCCATCTTTGTCATGGAGGTCCCTAATGTTACTGTTTCATGTTTTCCACATCTCATTGAGTTTCCAGTAAAACAGGCTTTCTAGTTTTGCTTGAGTCCCTATCTTCTCAGAACTTAAACCTGGGAACTGAGCCGGACAACAATGTGAGCAAAAGATATCAAACTGTACTTAAATTACCCCCGCCCCTTTCTGGTACAAAGACATGGTTATTAAAATAAGCTGTGTGCTATACTTTTTCCTCCTTTAGGATGAATTCTTTTTTTTTTTTTTTTTTTTTACCAGAAAACTCCTCAGTTCCTCATTCACATATATTCTTGGCAGACATTAGTCTTCTAGACAAGTCTTAACTGATCTTCAAAGCATTGACTACCTGAGATCAGTCAGGAACCCTAGCTTCATTGTCCTTTATATACCATTTTTATAACTTGAAAATAGGTGTTAGTACATGCAATAATAATTAACATAGACAGTCTGTCTCTATGCAGGTACTAAAATGAATAGATGAGTCAGATCAGATGTCCACTTTTCCTGTCTCGACATCTCAGCATCATGTGAGAGCTCCAGAACCATGACCCAGATCCAGAGAAAATGTGGAAAGAACTAAAATCAGCTCAGACTAAATCTTCATCGCTTGATGGAATGGAAGATTCAAATAAAAGTTAATTGGAGTTATAGAAAAACACAGTTAAGCCTAAGGGAGATTCTGGTCATGTGTTGACATGAACACAGCTCCTTTGCCCTTCATTCTCAGCTATGGTTTCCATGGACAGCTGAGTAGAGGTGAGGTCTCAGGCTCTGTTGGATTCTAGAAAAGGGGAACTAACCTGATGCTTTCTCCCACAAGGGATGAGCAAAGAACATCATCGGGGGCTAGTGACAACTAAGAGCAGCAGATCCTGGGAAATGCTAGGTGGCTAGAGATCTGTGGCTATCTGGTGGACAGAAGACAATGTTGGCTCAGATCTCCTTACCCTCACAAGGCCAAGAAAGAACTGTGCAGGAAGACTGGATCTTCCTGATCCAAAGGCAGTGAGAATATGTACCAGGAGAACTGAGAGCCGGGGGGGGGGGGGGTTCATTCAGGACCTGGAGCAGGGTCTGGCAGCCTCTCTGCTTTAAACTAAGGCCCCTGTAGGTAGATAGCTTCATCTTTCATTGTTTGTGAGATTCCTGTCATTTAGTATCTGAGCTCCAGTGAGCTGATGTAGAAAAATAACCCATACAATAGCTGAGAGTAGAGCAGTCAGAACAGACATACCACTGTTAGAATGCTGCTGGAGGAGATAGTTATGGCTTGAATTAAGATTCAAGAGCAGCATAAACAAACTTTCTGGGATTGAAAACACAGCTTTTCAAATGGAAAGTTCAGAAAAATAATTGAATTCAATAGTCTGTATTGAAATCTGAATAAGTCGTCTGAAAGATCAAGTGCTAAGAAATTATCTTATAGCATAAGGCAAAACAAAGTGTATCTCAAAAGGAAATGACAGTCAGGTTGTTATAGGTGTCGGGAGAAATCACCCTTGGAGACCGATATGGAAAAAGAGAAAAAGATTTTTATTTCCAGCGGCCAGGAACGCACCAGCCAATTCAGGGTGTGGCCCCGAACTGTCTTTGTTCTTGGTTTTTAAAGCTGCAAGCGCGGCAACTCGGTCGCCCAATCACTGTGCCAAGAGGTATTAGCCAATGCAAGCAAACCAACAGTACATGAGCTAATTAAGCAGTTAGCAGAGTTCCTTCCATCCCACCCCCACTTTCCCGCCTAACTTTCACACAATGGAGGGGCTATCTTAAGTGGCGTTGGTCCTGCTCTTAGAAAGAGGGCATTACTTCAGGGTCCAATGGGCCTAGCATGTTTGACATTTCAAAGGGAGAAAAAAGAACAAATGGAGGTAAGGCAATAATTTAAAATAATCAGGTAAAAATTTCCCTAGTTTAATACATGAGTCTGGTAAAATTCTTGAATGCTAAGGATATAGGGGAAAATTTCACAAGTTTTGAAGCAGTGAGAACAAATTATCTACAAAGGAAAAAGTATCAGACTTGCATCAGACTTCTCATCTGCAGTAATAGAAGCTACAAACAAGAATTAACTAGTATCCATAGATTACTCCAAAAATAGGACCACAAACAAAGAACTCAGTACCTAGACAAGGTATCACTCACCTCTCAGCATGAAAAAAAGATATTTAGAGATTTATGAGAAATAATTTACTACTTATGTATTTTGTCAGAGGAAAACCCACAAGAAGAGGCCTGCACCAAACAATAAATAGACCAGAATATAATTCTCAAGATGGAAAAAGGTGAAGAAAGAAGTAGAACTGTAGGATAGAAGAGAAAGAATTTTAAAAGAGGAAGAAAGTGAAAGTATCCTAAAAGACTTATTCACATGGAGGAGGAAAATGGGGAAATACAGGATCTGGCAAGAAAAATAATTAACATCTTCCTTTCATATAATAGTCCAGTAATACTATCCGATTTTGTGAGCAAGGAAAGGGAAGATAACAATTAATGAAAGGAAAAAATCCAGAACTTGCAGATAAATGAGGGGAAAGGGGAATGAATGAAACTTGATCAGACAGCCAAGCATTGACAAAGTTAAAAGGGGAAACAACATAGTAAGATAAAGAAGTACAAAATAAGTGGAAAGAATAAAGTTAAGCGTATCAGGCATTATGCAAAATGTGATTGGACTGAAATCTCTTATTAAGAAAGACTTAGATTTGATTAAAAAAGAGATTTATGTTCTTTGCAAAATGCATACTTAAATTACAGTAACAAAAGAGGTGAAAAATAAAACAAGAACCAAACCAAACAAAACAATGGAAGACATCAAGAGAGGCAATTTTAATAGCAGACACTATGGAATATAAGGTTAGTGCACTAAGGATAAGAACAGACATTATAAATTGGTTAAATGTGCTCTTTTTAGCAAACAAAATAAAAAACTAAATACACAAACAAAACTTTTAGAGCTGCAAGGGGACATTTTATTTCAATTTAAAAAAAAAGAAATGAAAGAATGTGATAAAAATAGTTGTGCTAGATTTTTCAGTGTATCTCTCTCAGAATGGAAATAATCTAATAGATAAAAAAAGATAAAGAGAGGACATAGAATAAATGAATAATAAAGTTATTGAACTTGATTTAAAATATTATACATTGTCTTAGTCCATTCAGGCTGCTATAACAAAATATCTTAGACTGAGTAGCTTTTAAACAACAGAAATTTATTTCTCACAGTTCTGGGGCTGGGAAGTTCAAGATCAAGATGCCAGCAGATTTGGTGTCTGGTGAGGAGCTGCTTTTTGGTTCACAGATGCTGCCTTCTCCCTGTGTTTTTGCAGGGTGGAGTGGGAAAAGTAGCTTGCTGGGGCCTCTTTTATTACGGCACTAATCCCATCCATGAGGCTCTGCCTTCATGACCTAATCACCTCCCAAAAGGTTCTACCTCTTAACAACATCATGTTGGTGATTAGGTTTCAACATATGAATTTGGGGGGAACACAAACTTTCAGACACATATTAATATAGAAAATTTTATTCCTTGAGTAGTGTATTAGTCCGTTCATGTTGCTTATAACAAAATACTTGGAACTGGGTAATGTATAAAGAAAATGAAATTTATTGCTTACAGTTTCTGAGGCTGGGAAGTCCAAAGTCCATCTGGTGGTGGCAGTAGAGACCCAGTGCCCTCACTTTGCAAGATGGTGGAAGCAGGAAGAGAGAAAGACAGACTCTCCTCTTCTTTTAAAGCCCTCAGAACCACGCCCCTGACCACCATTTTTAATCCATTCGCTATGGCATGGTCCTACAATCCAATCACCTCTTCAAGGCCCCACCTTACAATTATCATAATAGGATTTCTCACCCTCTTAACAGTCACAGTGGGGGCTAAGTTTCTAATACATAAAACTTGGGGAATACCATTCAAGTTTCATTGAGGTTTGGGGGGACATAATTCAATCCACTACAAGTAGGGTATGTCTATACGTAAATATATTTCATATTTCCATAAAACATTTTACAAAATTAATTATGTGCTTAGCTAAAAAGAAGACATTAATTCTAAGAGGTAGAAAGCTTACAGGTTACATTGTCATCACAGTCCAATAAAGTTATTAAGAAATTAAGAAAGATAATGAGATGCCGTGCATGAAAGAGGAAATTAAAAAATAAATATGAAAATGCCCAGAAACTTTGGAAGATTGAACACTTTTAAGATAATGGGGCACATCAAAAACTGAACTCAGAGAAAAATGTGTGTTGCCTTTAATTATGGAAGCAGAAAGGTGAAAATAAATTAAGTATGTAATAATCGAAGTAAGAATAACAACAATAGCAAAAACAAAACAAAAGAAACTTTAATAAGGGTATTAATTATGATGAAAACTAAAATGTTAAAATATATAAAATGGTAGAAAAGAATAATGAATGCAAAGATTGGCTCTTCAAAAAGACCAGTAAAATAAACACCATGTGAGCCTGCTATGGAAATGAGAAAATGGGAAAGAGGCTAAAAGAATTCTATGTAAATACTAAAGGTGATTCTGTTACTGACAGGTCAGGCTTGGCTTGCCCTCTCGCCTTAAACAAATGACCTGGAAGTCCAAAAGTTGATGCAGGATCAACCAAGCAAACAAAGAGAAAAGAGGAGCAATGGGGTCCAGTTTAGCTTAGTCTCAATTGGCGGGGCCAACCTATTCCATTAATGGTAATTGATAAAAGCAGTTCTCCCCACTGTTTTCAGCATAAAGAAGAAAAGTATTGACTAGATTTAAATCAGAAAAACAAAGCATAGCTGCTGAGCCCTCCAGGGTGCACCTATACAGACGTGGATACAATCCAACCAAACAGAAGAGGGCTCAGAAAATCAGAAAAAGGTAAAGAGAATAAAGCATTGCCTTGTCAGAATTTAGGCCAGGGGGGCCGAGCCCGTGGCGCACTCGGGAGAGTGCCGCGCTGGGAGCATGGCGACGCTCCCGCCGCGGGTTCGGATCCTATATAGGGATGGCAGGTGCACACACTGGCTGAGTGCCGGTCACGAAAACGACAAAAAAAAAAAAAAAAAAAAAAAAAAAAAGAATTTAGGCCAGGGACTCCAGGAGAGATCTACCAGCAGCAGAGACATGGGAGCAAAATAGTCCCAGTGGCCACTTGCCTCTTGCAGCTGGCGTCCTCTCTGGTGCCCAAAGCTTTCCAATTTTTGCCAGTGATTAAATTAGGCTCTCGGATTCCAAAGTATTAGAAATGAACAATGTGCCCAACAATAAAGCAAGCAACGCTTTATTAAAAGAGGAGAAAGACTTATGCATAAGGAGGGTAGCAACAGTAAAGCTAAGACCCTGAGGGGAGCTGTTCAGGGTAAGGAATTAAGGGGTGGCAGGCCAGCTTCACTGGAGGTGGTCCATTGTGTTCTTCCTGGCTGTGCCATGGGCACATGCCCAGTAGGTCCAAAATGGCAGTGGTATTCATCATTGTCACCCTAGGAGGGCCATTGTAGCAGTCAGCTTGATGCTTTGTGCACAGGTGGGAATTCTTAAAGGGGTCTTAAGGTTAATCTGTAACTTTTACAATTATAGCAAACAAGCCTTGTGGAGGTGTTTTGCAATTCAGTAAATATCTGTTTCCTCTCTTATCTCAGTCTATTTTGTCAGGGCAGCCCGTGGGGTAATCATTTGCCCTGGGAGTCTCATGACTGAGGAGTGGAAAAATAACTAAGGGTCCTCTGCAGGGAAAATGGAGTCAGTTTGGTTCACAGGCCTTGCCTTACTCTGTTTCAATTCTGTAGCAAAACATGACGAATATAAAACCTAGAAAAAACGAATACTTTCTTAGGAAAATATACATTATCACATCTGACATAAAAGAAATGAAAAACTTGAATAGACCAATTATTATACAGAGATTGGAGAAGTGATTAATGATCTACTATTGAAAAAAGCTGCTGGCAGATAAATTTGCAGCTGAATATTTAATCTAACTATTAAAAAATAGATAATTCCAATATTAGTTAAACTCTTGTATGTCTTAGAAAAAGACTGAAATTTCTCTAGTTAATTTTATGAAGCCAGAATAACTTGAATAGCAAAGCCTAAAATGGAGTGCAACAAGAATTAAAAGTACAGGCTGATTTCATCTCTGAATATAGATGCCAAGTGTTTAAATAACATATGAGAGAATACGGTAGAAAACTGAATCAAAAGAGTAATACACCACAACAAAACAGGCTTTATTAGAGAAATGAAAGGGTGGTTCAATACCAGGAAGTCTAGCTACATATTGATTACATTAAAATTAAAGGGAAAAACACCCTGACCATTATCAATCAGTGAAAAGGCATCAGATAAAAGTCAAGGGAATCAATGCCAAGAGAATCTCTAAGCAAAACAGGAGGAACAGAAGGAAATTACTCATATGTGTAATAAAGGAAATCCCACTAGTGAACATCATCCTACATGGCAAAAATTAAACCTTTCACTTAAAATCAGGAATCAGACAGGCATCATTATAATCACTTACATTGGTGGTTCTAGCAAATGAAAACAAAATAACTAGGATAAATAATGAAAAAAGAGATAAACTTCCTGATAGTGTTGATATGTTTGTTTTCTTAGAAAACCCAAGAGACTCCCATGAAAAAACAGTAAGAGAATTTGGTATATTGGATGAATACAAAATAAATTACAGAAATCACCAGACTGTTTAGGCAAAAGCACCTAGAGAAGGCAGAGGGAAAAACACTTCATTCACAAGATAAATGCTATAAAATAATTTGGTATAAATTTGATAAGAAAGATACAGAACATATGTGAGCAAAACTATACTTATATTTAATATAAAACTATATTTATTATTGGGAAATGCAAAACAAAATATAAATAAATGAAAAAGTCTATCATCTTTTTGGATGGGATGACTTACTGTTATAAACATGTCTGTTCTCCAAAAACTAATATTTAAATCTAATGTAGTCTGAATTACTCTTTTTTTCTCTTACATGAAATACTGTATAATAATTGAAAAGAGCCTAAAGGTCCAAGTGTCTACATATAATAGTAATTGTAAGTGAGTGTAATCTTTAACTTGGGGCTTTTGGAAGACTTGTTGAAAGTGATCAAAACAACACTGACAAAAAGATTGCAAACAGTAACAAATAAATTCCTGTGCAATAAATGTAAAATTATATATAGGTTTTAAATACCAGTCTCTCACTCCTTCTCAATAAATGGTGGGATTAAGGAATTAAGTCTAGGAGACTGAATGTTTTTTTTGTGAATTTCATGTTATTCTTGTCCTGTATGGTCTCATCAAACTTGGTTGTGCATTAAAATCGCCTATGGAGCTTCATAAGAATGTAAATTCCAGAGTCTCACCTGAGAGTTCCTGTCATCAGAACCTGTAGCAAGAATTTTAGGAATGACTGGCCAAGTTTATGCTGCAAGGATGCAAGGACACTTATTTCAGGGTCTCTTTTCTGAGCATAGAAATCTAGAAAAGGGTATCCAGTGTTTCCATTGGAAGGATTGAGTCATTTCAATCCTTTTTGTGAGAAGTGATCCACTTCCTTTTAGGAATCAGAGTTGAAAATAGATTTTAAAAAATAGATAGAAAATAGATTTTATATTAGAGAGAAACATGCAATGTACAACTTGCTCTCTGTGTAGCAGGAGGCAGTAAAAGTATGCGGAGATTAATGTCATATATTGGTTTAGGTTTGAAATCTGACTTTGCCTCTTTCTAGCTGTGTTACCTTTGACAAATTAACCCTCCTAATTCTCAGTTTATTCATCTATAAAATTAGAGTGATAATAGTACTTCACATGATAATAGTACTTTCCTCAAACACCTAATGATTTAATAAGTGTTAGTTAAAAGCAAAAAAAGAAAAAAAAACCCAACAAAAAACAAAACAGAGACAACAGAAACACTCTTCAGCAAGAGTAACTTGGGGTGTTAAATATTACCACGTGCCTTAGCACAAGGCCAACACATGGTACTTAATGAATATTCAACATTGTGTGGCTCACACTGCAGTTTTATATAAGGCATTAAGTATTCTCTTTCTCTCTAGATCTCTTCTTCTTAATATCATTTTAAAAGTAATACCAGTTGAATGTCTCCAGGTCATGTTGGTTCGTGCATGAAAATGAACTCACCTCAATATCGGTGGCTAATAAAGTTTAATAATCATTTTAAGTTTAACAGTCATTCCCCCACCTTGTTCCCCCACCCTGGACTCCATCATTTAGGACAAAAAAAAAAAAAAAAATCCTCAGCTGTGTCTCTCAAGTGCTCAGGAACAATTCCACTCCTGCTCTACTGCTCTGGCCTCTCAGTTACCTTGACCCTATATTGGCCACCAGTGTCCTTCATGAGAATATGCCCTCCTGGGCAGAGCAGTTCCTTACTGGTGGAAACGTTGACAGAGGTTTATGGCAGACCATGTGAGAGAAAGGCTCTTTCTCCATCTCTGTGCTATACTTTGTTTCCAGGCCCAAAGTAGTACTTCTCAGAGCTGAAATTTCACAAAGTCATTTGTAAAGATGGTTCTTTAGCTTCTGACCCTAACTTCTTTCCCCCTGCAGGCTCAAAACCTTCCAGACTCTAGGGGATGGTAGGGAAATGAGGCACCACACCATTCCCTGCATTATTTTTGACAGTTCCCCAAACGCTGCCAGCACAGAAACTTCCCTCTCTTTATTCACAAACATATGTTCCAAGAACGTCAATTATATACAAACGGATGGCTGGAGATGTCACCAGTCCATCAGGTCCATAAATGATAAGGTTCTAAATCCCACTTTGGTCATAGGTGGACCACCCAAGATCTTATTTTCCTTTCCTATATCCCTGTCATCCAGTGTCTGACATCAGGCTCTAATTCAAAACGGCATTTGTCTGCCTCTGTTCTGTACCTGTTGTTGTTGCCTTTGAAAGTGAAATAACTGCATATGGAGAGAGAGAAGAATCACATGTTTCTGAGGCTGACGCCACTCTGTCCCTGAGTTGCAGCTGGCTGGCTTCACTGGGGACCCAGTGCCCTGGCTCCCTGGGAACATAGAGTGCTGGGGATTTCTGCTGTGCTGCTACTGAAATGTGAACATTTGAAATAACAGTTAACATAACAGTGGCACACATACAGAAACTATTTAATTTTATTCCTGATTTTTCAAAAAGCTTTCTTAAGTTAACTAAACATTGGTAAATTACTTTTTCTTTAACTTCTGGTAAAGTATACGAGGACCCTTGACATTAAGTCCATTTAAAAACTCTTGCCCCTTTCTGAGATTGGAAAAATGATAAAATGTAATATAGTCACAGCCTATGTGTAGTGTAATGTGTAATATAGAGTAAATGATAGTGTAAAAATGATTAACAAGAGGCAGTGGAGAAGTCCTCCTTCCCTCACGTGACCCTAATAGTACATTTGTGACATTGATGTTCCAGGCTGGTTCTGGATGAAATCCAGCCTCTTCTTTCCAATTCCCATTTTTTTCAGGGTGAAGTCTACCCTAGATATCTAAGTGTTCTCTCTCTCCACTACAAAACCCAGTTTTCACAAAGGAAGGTTAAACAAACTCACATAAATGCCAAACATAGATGTGATAAGGTTTAATGTGTATCTTTCCCAGAGGCATTCTAGTGGAAAGGCACTAGTCACAAACTCCAGGTAGCAATATCTGCTCTGCCACTTATCATCCGTAAGACTTTATTTTTTATTTTTTTGTCTTTTTCGTGACTGGCACTCAGCCAGTGAGTGCAGGGGCCATTACTATATAGGATCCGAACCCGCGGCCGGAGCGTCACCACGCTCCCAGCGCCGCACTCTCCCGAGTGCGCCTCGGGCTCGGCCCTCATCCGTGAGACTTTATCAAGCACTACAACAAACTCTGAGCCCAGTTTCTCCATTTAACAAATAGGAACAATATTGCCAATCTCACAGTTTTTAGAAGAATAGATGAAGCAATGACATTTTAAATACTCCCAGTACAGTGTTTGGTCCATAGTAGGGGCTCAATTTATGTTCATTTACTCCAAAGGGGACAAAAATAATCCAGAGAAAATGACTTTAAATTGTGAAATTTCATATTATTTGGGATGCATTTGAAGGGCTTTTTTTCTCCCTTTAATGACATTTTATAGGTAGTTGCCAATTCTGCTCTGTCTTTTCTTTGTTTCTAAAAGAAAAACTGTACACTTGTCTTCATCTTCACCATGGTCTGAAATGAACCTGTGCAAGCCTGGTTGTGACAGGCGCAGGGTCTCAGGAACATCATGTGTTGAGACTTCTTCCAGACCCATAAAGTTCATTTTCTATAAAGACATAATTACCTCCCCGTTCCTCGAACAGTAATCTCTAAAGTGGTGACTAGCGAACCTCAAATATTTTTGAATTTCTTCAATAATTTCCTATAGATCACTGTATGTTGAAACGGTTTTCTAAATTTACATTTTCTAACTGCTGTGGTTTAACATTTGCTTAGCAGTAACTCCGTGGTTCGGAACGTCCCTCTCCTCCCGGTACCTACAAAGCACCTGCAGGATGGGACTCCACCTGATTTTATTTTCTAACTTTCAAGTGGGTCTTAGATACCCTTTAATTCTTTGCTTCACAAAGATGCTTAGATAAAAGATCTGAGGAGCCCCTTCAAAGACTCAAGATGCCCACTGTTATGTGGTAAGATGTCTGTGGTAAGACACGCGCCAGGTACTGGTGCCATGCGACCCCCAGGTGGAGAAGGGGGTGGCAGGCAGCGCGGCGCCCAGCCAGCCCCTTCCGCATCTCCTCAGGAGGGGACACCGCCCAGGCGCTCCGTTGCTAGGTCCTCTGTTTGCAGCGTTCTAAAGGAGCCCCAGGGGGACCGAGGCAAGCGGGGAGGGGCGCCCGGGAAAGCCCAAGCACTGTCTTGGGCAAACCAGAAGGAAAAGCAGCAGCTCCTCTGTGGGCCCCGCCTGCCCCCAAGCCGTCCTGGCGCAGAGAGGGCGGAGGATGCCCCTCCTCCTTGGTTCCTCCCAACCGTCGCCAGCCCTCGGCGCTCGCGCCTCTCGGCACGTCGTGCACCCCCGGTCACAGCGGACGAATGGTCTGGCCCGTCGGTAGCCGCCACCCTCTTGGGCAGCGACAGCTGCTCCAGCCGCTCCGGGTCGAGGGCCAGAGCCCCGAGCCGTGGCTGCCGCGGGCGGTGGGCGGGCGGACGGGAGCGCCGGACCACCAGCGCAGGCTGCTCAAGCCCGGGGGGCCGCCCGCGGGCAGGCCTGGAAGCTCGGGAGCCGCAGAGGGACCGCCTGCCGCGGGGAGACGAGGACCGGGGCTGGGCTTCCTCACCCCGGGTGAGTACCTGCTGCCGCCGTCCTTCCCCGACCCCTTTCTGCTGCCCCCTACGCCCCCGAGGTCTCGGCCCCCACCCCAGGACGGTCACTGCCCTGGGGACAGTGTGTACCCGGTGGGAGCTGCGAAACGGGAACGGGGGCTGCTGCAATTAGTGCTAATGATTCAGCACCGTTCGTGCCCCGAGAGGTTTGGTTAGAATGGGGGATGAGGGGCGAGGTCAGTTGCCTTGCTCTCCCCTCAGTTTCTAGGCTCCAGATGGAAGACCCAGGCGGGCGGGGTCGGGCGGGGTGAAGAGGGAGGCTCCCTGCTGGCTTGTTCTGTAATTCCATCCTTTTCTCACATCCTGGTACAAACCTCCGTGAGTATGCGGTGCATTCTTGAAAGTGTGTCAGATTTATGTCCTTTTCGCACATGCGAGTGAAGTCTAGGGCACGTGTCGATATCTCTCAGTTTCTCCGTTTCTCACTCCTTTCGATGATTCATGCCATCATCCGCTTTATTTTACATCACAGCATTTTCCCAACTAATATGAAAGATGCCCTATCAAAGTTGTCTTGTATTCAGGGTGGGTTTGATTGGTACTGGCATAGAAAGAAAATATTTAAGGGAGGTAGAAAATAGTACTCTCAGAGACAAGGCCCTTACTTTTATATATAGTGTTTCATTAAGTCATTACAATAACTCAGAACTAAATGTGGAAAACGAGGAGCAGGGAAGTTAAATTACATTCCCAAGGTCACAGAATAGGAATTTGAATTCTGGTTCCCCTGACTCAAAGTCCATGGAACTTACACTGTGTTAATGAATAGTGTGTCCAAGTGTACTTATATGTGCTGCAATTAGATATTAAACATAGAATTAATTTTCTTAGGAGTAATCTCAAACTACAGCAACAACAACCTGTAAACTACCTGTATATGGAAATATTGCTCTTTTAGTATGAAAGTAAGAGCATCCTTTGAAAGCATATGGCAAACAATATCTGGACAACACTGCATAGGAGAGCTAGGTCATAACAGGAGATGTCCAGCACATTTTTGGCAGTGATATATGGTGGATGCTCAAGTGGTGGAGAAATCAATTAGGAAAGTAAAAAGAAATCTGGAAATCTCTTTCCTTTTTTAAACTTTAGGGAAGCGTTTGCAGTAAGAACAGTTATATAAGTTCATGGGGTGTGTGACTGAATTACATCCCACAGTAGGGCAACAGATAAACCCAGACTCAATGTTTTTTGATTCATTACAACTCTGTGATTTGGCATAGCAGGTGATAACTATTTTACAGATGAAGGGACTGAAATACAGTGGGATCTGGATAAGCATTGACTCTTAGGCGCTACCTCTCCCATTTAAAAAATAAGCGCATTGTAGTAAAGTGTAGTCTGTGTAGCAGGAAACTGAATTGATTTGTTTTTGCCCTGCCTTTCACAGTCAACAATTATATTGACTTTGTATGCTCTTTCTGCAAAAATAACAGCTGCTGGGTCTTTCTATGTCTTTTGGTGGGTCATTTGACTTGCTTTCATTTATGATTTATGGTCTTTCTCTTAAGATATGCAGTTCTTGTTAGTGTCTCAGGAGGCAGGTTGCTATAGTACAAATGCTCATTATCTCTAAGTATTGGAATAGGATTTGATGGCAGACAGGAGCATAGTCATCTTAGTTCATCATTTCTAAAGCATTGAACCATTTGCATTGGAGAATTCTTTTTTAAGTTAATGGAGATATTGATAGACTAAAGCCCACTGTCTAAATAAGGACATAAAATGGAAGAACACATTTACATTTGTTGTTCAGACAAGACTGTGAGAGAAGGGTGATGTGATGAGAAGGGTCCTGTGATAAGTCTTAAGTTTAATTCCTAGGAGGTTGTTTCTTTTTGTTCTTTATATGGCGAAGCACTGTATTCTGAACCTTGGTGAGGCACCTTGCATTCTTATCTGTTTAATCCCAAGGTGGACAGCAGAACTGGTATGAATGAATAAGCAAAAATACAACATCACTGCTATTTAAAAAAAAAAAAGTGCATGTCCTAGTGATGGAGGGTCAACAACAACCTTTTGAAACAGAGGCAACACATTTTATTTGGATAACATCACTGAGAGTAAGAATGTAGTACCAACCTGGCTCTAGAATTGCACTTTCTCTCTCTCGCTCTGTATGTATGCATGCATTTGTCCAATGACTACTGTCAGCAGACCATCTAAATTTCAGACTTCAACGAATTTAGTCTTTCTGGGAAGATATTTACTTACACATGAATAATTAACAAAATAACTTAGATTTGGCTTAGTATCAAAAAAAGGTGGAGCAGACTTAAGTGCTATAACAACATCTTAAAAGAATGAAGAAATAGTAGAGGCTGGGGTAATGAGAATATCAGGAAAGTCTTCGTGGATGGAAGTGAATTAAATCAATCTCTGAGAGATGGGAAGGACTGCAACAGGCAAAGAGGATGTCAGACCGGTTCATCTGAGAAGTGCTCATATACTGTTTGGATATGTGGTGGCAGATTATGAAGAACCTTGAATGTCAGGCAGTGAGATCTGTTTCTGATTTGGTAATCAGGAAACAACTAGTGTAGGTTTCTAAGAAGGTCAAGATTCTGTCTGAAGGGTCTTGTTCATATATGTCCCTTGCCCCAACCCCTTTCCAGAAAATGGCTTATTTCCTAGGTACTGATACTAAAAGAATTCGTTGCCAACTAAACCCAGAAAAGGTTTTTTATGCAAGTAAGATTTTTCCTCTGCTAAGGAAGTTTGCCTTTTTAAAAGCTTCTCCCTGCTATTATAGAATCAAGAGCAATTTGGAAAATATAAGAATATAAAAAGGAAAATAATCACCCTAACCTTATCAACTAAAGACAACCACTGTTAACATTTTGATGTATTTCTTTTCACTCTTTTTCCATGTGTACTTTTAATCATGCTATGTGTATTACTTTTTATATATTTTGTACTTTAAATTCTATAACATTAATTTTTATTTAATTGCAATTGGGCAGTAAACATATAAAATGCCTACATAATTTCCCATTAGGTAGATCTACCGTAATTTCCTAATCATTCCTCATCGTCACCACATTATTGATGATAATGAAAAGTAACACTGTGGCAAACATCTTTGTGCATAGGCTCTTTTCTATTTTTTGAAAATTAATTCCTCAGGATAGTCTCGGAAATAAAATTTATAGGTTAAAAGGTATGGGTTCTGAGAGCTTGACTATTTTAAATGTCTTGAAACTCAATTCTATATGTTTGATTTGGAACATTTACATATTAAACATAGAATGTTTGCATGTTAATAATTAATAACACCCAATTCTGTCCCTGGCTCCTGAGATTACACTCTTTCAGGCAAACTTATCTTTTGATTAGAAAGACTAATTATATTATGGAGACTGGGAAAAATGCAGGCATTAGGGGCTACTGAGGAGAGAAGATTAAAAGATGAAGCGGTATGGTGAGAGTAAACTTATTGTCAGAGAATGGGCACATGTGATAGACTACTTTCTGGTCCTAGTATTGTGTTTGTGGTTTTCAACTATGAACCTTCCCCTCACTCCTGCCCCCCCCCACACCACATACCATGTCCCACTATATCTATCTCCTTCAAATTTAGCTTCTTCCATTCTGTATCACGTTTCTAGCTTCAGAAACGCAAGGCGCACGTATGAGCTCACTTTTGCATTCCAATTTGTAAAATGCACAAAGATGAGGGCAAGAATTTGGGACCTCTTCCCAGTACTCAGTGGAAGTCCTGGGTACAAGGTACAAGGGTGTGTGGGAGACACACCTGATGGATACTGAAGACCCCTGTCCCCTCCCCCATGCACATTTGCCAGAGATGACCTTTGAGAACAGTGGCCACTGGGAGATGCATGACATTCCCAACATCCCCTCCTCTTCTTCCCAGTATCCTTTCACCTAGGAAATTTCCTTCATGGAGGAGAGAGACTTTGCCTCAGTTTCCCCCGTCTGTTGTAGGGACACATGGTATCACCTCCCCCTTGTGATGAGAAGGGCAGGAGCCCAGTGTTGGACAGGTACTCTGGCCAGCCCCCGATTCGCTCCCCTAGGTTCTCACCTGAGCTCGCACTGGTTCTGCCTCCACCCCCCTTGGGCCTTGAGGCTGGGAATTCAGTTAGGCAGGTGGGCCACTAAGCATCTCTGAGGGCCAATAGAGAGGGAGTCAAGGGACATGAATGCCCCTTGAGGGCACATCTAGGGAGCAGAGAGGCAGGTTGTTATAATATACCATCAGTCTTGGGAGACCTGAAAGGAAACAGTGAAAACTAAAGCATTACAAACCAAAAAGGCATCTCCCCTTTTCAGGTCCTGAGAGATGACTTCTGGTGAAAGCAGGACCTTCAGGTAGGCATAGTGTTTTAGGCAGAATTTGTTTTGTGCTTAACTGGAAATTATTAAAAAGTTTGTTTAAGCTCTTAGAAGTTGGTAAATCTATTTCCATTTTTCTCAGGCATTATCTGTCAGAGTTGAAGTGGGCTTAGCAAACAGTTTCCCTAGGCTTAAGGTAGAAAAGTTAAATTTAAATAGGCTTGCCTGTTTATTCCGCACTAGCCTTTATTTCTGTTATTTCCCATTTGACGTTTATCTTTTAACACACTCTTGCTCATAGTACACATAGCAGTTGACAAAGCCAAGGTACTGGAATTGTTTAAGCTTTTGAAAGGTGAGTGACAAATACTTTCTCCTCTTTTTTCTTTCACTTTTACTTGCAAGCAACTCGTTGGCCTACATTCCTTTGAAGATTTAGAGTTAAGTGGTCAAGTGCTTGCTGGACCTTCTCTCAGCCTGACCCAGGGGTCTCTGAATACTCCTTCCTTTTGAAATTGATGATTTTTTTTTTTTTGGCGATTGGCTGGTATGGGGATCAGAACCCTTGACCTTGATGATATTTTTGGTTCACTGGATATGCTGAACCATCCACCTTGTTTGCTTTTTCTAAATTGTGTTGTGGCACCTGAGTTTTCAAACTTCTGTGTTATTTTTGTCTCTCTGCTTAGCCATGTGAAATGGAACATTATATTTGACAAAGGATTATTTCAAATATTTCCATCTCTCTTATGCACTACTTTGCAAAGTGGGAACTGGTGCTACGGCTGATTCAACAAGATAACAGTGGCCTGTTTTTATAAAAATTCTCCTTCCTCCTCCATTAGTGTATGTTTAGTGAAGTTGACTTTTTTAAATAGAGCATTTGTAGATTTGGAAGGTAGATCAGCAGTAGTCCAGGCAGCAGCTTCAAAATAACTTCAAGGCTATTTGTTCAGTTGGAATTTTAAGGTTGCTTAGGTATACTTCTCATATAAAGTATTACTGCCTTTCTTTTGTAAGTGAAGTGACCCTACTTTACACTTTATTTGTGTAAAATCTGCTTTAATTGATGTGGTCCTAATACTGCATCGTATGTGTGGAGTATTGGTAGAAAAAATTAGGAACTGTGGGCTTAATTTGAATCATTGCTTTTGATGGAAAAATTTTCATGTGTAATTTTGGAATCATTATTATTTAAAATCTATTTTCTCAAGGTACTTAACAAAATCTATGACTATGTAATATTCATAGTGATTGCTAAAAAATCAGGACAATAATTTTAGCACACATTTCATTCTATATTTAGAATCAGTCAGTCTGCAGTTAACCAACAAATATGTGGTAGAGTTACGTGCTAGTCGTTCTATAGAGAGGGAAGATAGAAATTATGCATTGTATATAATCAGTTTAATATTTATGAAAACAGATGGGGTCATTTTCATTTAGCTTTAGCTTTGATTGCATCAAGGATGACAATATTTAGTTACTTAGCATTTCTCAGTCTAGAATTCTAAGGATTGGCAGATAGTATTTCCTTCATTTTAGCAATGTCAAAAATCAAGCCAGAGAGAGAGAAAAAAAACCAGGCAAAATTGGCATGCAGAATCCTAGCGGGATTAGAAATTTGTCCACAGCCGCCCCTTTTAAATACTAATTTTGACACTAGATCCTAGTATTTACTGTTATATGTAAATAAGAAGAGGGCCTTTATTGGTTTATTGGGTCGTCTTTCTGCTTCTGCTTTTTTTTTTTTCAAGGTAGTCGAGGAAAAAGTAACTTCTCAAATTCACTGAATACTTTTTACTAATCTCTGATGTCTATTTTCAGTTAATATTAGCTTTCTTTCCCCTTGATGAATACACATTTCAACCTATTAGTTTTGGAAAATATAAACAAGTTGTTTCTGGAACTTGCCATAATAATTAAAGAAAAATGGACATCTTAAATATCAAAGAAAGTTTGAAAGGGGTCATCAGTGCTTCCCCAAATTAAGTATACTATATAAATGTGCAAAAGCTTTTTCACTTGTCAAAAGATCAGTGCCAAATGAGTATTTTTGGCAGAAAGAAATGTTTACTGCTACATGTGTTACGGAGTTATCATTTTGGAATAAGAGGCATTTTCTGTTTTAAAAATGTATCTTGGGTATATAATATATGCTAAGAGCTATTTTCATCCTTCACTAAGGATTAAAAGTTAAATATTTTCTTTATTAATTATAGAATGGCATATACATTTCCATATTGTCCTTAAGAGTTTATCTGAATTTTATTTTTAGAACCTAAAAGGAATTAGAACAATATAAATATAGAATGTGTGAAACTCCTAAAGAGTAGCTTCTACTGGGAACAAAATTAAGCAAGTACACTCAGCAATATAGACATTTAGATCTACAAGTAAAATCACCCCGTGGTACAGGCTAAGAGTTTTCCTCTCCTTGATATAACTGTACATATTCTGGCATGAATTCAGGTCAGTTCATATACTTCTAATATGAAGTGATTATCATATTTTCTGGAAGAAAAAAGTAGTAACTTTCTTTCAGAATAGTATGAAAATATTGTTACTTATGTAATTATTTTGGTGGTTTCTAATATTTTGTAGGCATTCCAAACATTTAGCATTTTCTTCCAGTTAATATTTTATAGCATTGATTTTTTTAGTATAATTTTTATTATGATAAAAAAACACATAACAAAATTTACCATCTTAGCCAGTTTTAAATGTACAGTTCAATAATGTTAAATATATTCACATTGTTGTGTAACAGATTTCCAGAATTTTTTCATTTTACAAATCTGAAACTGTATACCCATTAAATAACTCCCCTTCCTTCCTGCATCATCCCTAGCTCCTTTTAATTACCATTCTATGTTCTGTTTCTTTGAATTTGACTACCTTAGATACCTCATGTAAGGGGAATCCTACAGTATTTGTCTTTTATAATGTGCTTAACATAATGTCCCTAAGATTCATCCATGTTATAGCATATGTCAGAATTTCCTTCCTTTTTAAGGCTGTATATTCCATAGTATTTATATACCGTATTTTATTCATTCATTTATCCATCCATGAACACTTATGTTGCTTCCACCTTTTAGCTACTGCGAATAGTGCTTCTATGAACATGGGAAGGCAAATATCTCTTCAGGATTCTACTTTTAATTTTTTTTGGATTACACTCAGAAGTAGGATTGCTGGATCATATGGTAGTTCTATTTTCAATTTTTGGGAAAGCTCCATAATGTTTTTTATAGCAGTTACACCATTTCACAATCCTGCTAACAATGTGCAAGCATTCAAGTTTTTCCATATCCTTCATAACACTTATTATTTTTTGGTATTTTGATAATAGCTATCCTTATGGGTGTGAGGTGATATCTCATTATGGTTTTGCTTTGAATTTCTCTGATGATTAGTGATGTTGAGCATCTCTTCATATGCTTGTTGGCTCTTTGTATATCATTTTTAGAGAAATGTCTGTTCAAATCCATTACCCATTTTTAAATGAGGTTATTTGATTGTTTATTGTTGAGTTGTAGGAGTTCTTTATATAGTCTAGATATTAACCCCTATGGGGTATGTGATTTGCAAATATTTTCTGCCATGCTGAACATTGCCTTTTCACTCTATTGATTGTATCCTTTGATGCACAAAAATTTTAAGTTTGATATAGTTCAATTTGTCTATTTTTACTCTCATTGCCTACGTAGCATTGGTTATTTTTAACAGTTTAAAAAAGGCATTATTAGAATTGTTTCAAATTGCTGTTTCTTAATTGATTTCTTCCTTATTCTTTAAAGTCCACAGATTATTTTTGAGACTGCAACAATTATAATGCATGTCATAATTATTTTACAAATTAAACTTAATTTTGATTGACTTTGTTTCTGTGGAAGAGCCACCTTCAAGTCTATCCAATGTAGAATTTTGTTACTCAGTTTAACTAGATGTTAATAAGAATTGTGTTAAATATGTGGAGAATCAACATCTTCATTATGTGATTCTTCCAATCCATGAACATGGTATGTCTCTCCAAGTACTTAGGTCTTTTTTGATTTCTTTCATCAGCATTTTATAATTTTGATTATAGAGATATTGAACACATTTTGTTAGATTTATGCCTAAGTAGTTAATTTTCCTTGGAACAATTGTAAATTACACAGAAGTTTAAATTTCTGTTTCCATTTCTTTGTTGTCAATATGCATAAATGCAATTGGTTTTTGTATGTTGATCTTGTGTCCTGCAACCTTACTGAACCTACCTTTTGGTTTTAGGAGTTTTAGATCCTTTGAAGATTTTTTATGTAGACAGTCATGTCATCTGTAGATAGAGACAGTTTTATGTTTTCTTTCCAATCTGTATGCCTTCATTTTTCTTGCTTTATTGCAATTGCTAGAACTTCTAGTACTGTGTTAAATACAAGTGGTGAGTGTGGACATCCTTGCCTTGTTACCAATCTTAGAGAGAAATCTCTTAGTATTTCGCTATTAAGTGTGATGCTAACTGTAGGTTTTTTGTACATGTGCTTTCTGGGGTCAAGGAGTTCTCCTTTGTTCCTAGTGTACTGAGACTTTTGATCCTGAATGGATATTGAATTACCTCAAATGCTTTTTCTGTATCAATTAATTTGAACATATGCTTTCTTGCCCATAGCCTTTTGATGTGGTGGAATGGTGGATTACATTGATTAATTTTTGAATATTGAGTCAGCCTTGCATACATGGAATAAATCTCATTTGGTCATGACTACACACACTACATACATATTATATACATATGTATATATGTTTACACACACATGTGCACACACATTGTTGGATTCTATTTGCAAAATTTTAAAGATTTTTGTGTCTACATTTATAAGAGATACTGGCCTGTAGTTTCCTTTTTCTTTGTGCTTTTCTGGTCTGGTTTTGGTTATCAGAGTACTACTGGCCTAATGAGTTGGAAAGTGTTCTCTCTTCTGTTTTATGAAAATGATTGAATAAAATTGATGTTAATTTTTCTTTGAGTGTTTAGCCGAATTCTCTAATGAAACCATCTGGGCCTTGAGATTTCCTTTTCAGGAGCTTTTTAATAACAAAATCAAAATGATTTATTTAATAGTTTAGAATTATTCAGGTTATCTGTTTCATCTGGACTGAAATTTGGTAGTTTGTAGTTTTTGGAGAATTGATCCATTTGCAGTAAGTTGTTGAATTTATGAGAATGAAGTTCATAGCTTTCTCTTCTTATCCTTTTATTGGCTGTAGGTTCTGTTGAGATAGTCTGTTTCATTCTTGATATTGATGATTTATGTCTTTAAAAAAATCTTTGTCTTGTTAGAGCTTCATCAGTTTTATTGTTTCTTTTGAAGACTCAGTTTTTAAAACATTTTTTTCCTTATAGTTTTTCTATCTTTAATTTCATTGGTTTATGCTTTTATTTATATTATTTATTTCTGCTTGCTTTCAGCTTATTTTTCTAGTTTCTTGAGGTAGGAGCTTAGATTATTGATTTGAGATTGTTTCTCTTTTCTAATGTAAGCATTTAGTACTCTAAATTTTCCTCTTACCATGGCTTTTACTGTATTTCACAGATTCTGGTATGTAGTGTTTTCATTTTTGTTTAGTTGTCAATATTTTTTGAAAGTTTCTTTTGAGTCTTCTTTGACCCATGGGCTATTGAGAAATGTATTGTTTAATTTCCAAGTGTTGGGAGATTTTGCTGTTGTTTCTGTTATTGGTTTCTAGTTTAATTCTAATTAAGTCAAAGAACATACTCTATATATCTTAAATTCTTTTAAGTTTGCAAAAGTAGTTTATAAGCCATGATATGGTGAATCTTCATGAATGCTCTATGGGCACTGGAAAGAATGTGTATTCTCCTATTGTTGAGTAAAGTGTTCTGATGTCAATCAGAGCCTACTGGTTGATGTTATTGCTCAGATTTCCTATATCCCTGCTTATTTATTTTTTGTCTAGTAACTATTAATTACTGTAAGTAGTGTATTGAACTCCCCAACTATACTTGTAGACTCTTCTCTATTTCCTTTGATCTCTATCAGTTTTTGCTTTGTGTATCCTGAGGCTCTGTTGTTTGGCATGTACACATTTAGGATTGCTATATCTTCTTGGTGGATTGAGCTTTTTATCATTTTTTAATGGCCCTCCTTGCCCTTAGTAATTTTCTTTGCTTTGAAGTGTAGTTTATCTGATATTAATATAGCCACTTCTGCTTTTTTAAAATTAATGCTTGTAGGATATATCTTTTTCCATGTTTTTAGTTTCAACCTGCCTATGTCATCATGTGTGAAAAGAAGTTTTATAAACACCATATACTTGGGTTGCATTTTTTAAAATATTTTTTTTATTTTTTATTTTATTTTATTTTTTTTTGTCGTTTTTTCGTGACTGGCACTCAGCCAGTGAGTGCACCGGTCAGTCCTATATAGGATCCGAACCCGCGGTAGGAGCGTCGCCGCGCTCCCAGCGCAGCACTCTACCAAGTGAGCCACGGGCTCGGCCCTGCATTTTTTTTTTTTAATTCACTCTGCCAATCTTTCTTTCATTTGATGTATTTATATTAATTTAATTATTGTAATGTCATGTGTGTTCTTTTCCTGTTTTCTGTTTTTTTCTCTTTTTTTTTTCTTGCCTCACTGTGGGTTACTTGAACATTTTTTAGAGTCGCATTGTAATTTATTGACATAATGTTTTTTATTATATCATTTTGTATAGTTTTCTTATTAATTGCTGGAAGTATTATCATATACATATGTAATTTATCACAGCCTGCTGTTGACACTTTACCACTTTGAATTAAGTATAGAAAACTCACTTCCATTTAGGTCCTTTTACCCTCTTTATTTTTTATGTGTAATTGTTTTAAGTATTTCCTCTATGTACATTGAGTGCCAGTGTTGTTAAATTTTTGCTTTTTCTATAAAATGTTATTAAAAAAATTAATGATGTTGTGATAGTCTATTATGGGTACTTCTATTTTTACCCTTTCTCTTATTCTTTTCTTTCTGAGGTTCCCAGACTTCTCTGTTAATTATTTTCTTTGTGTTAGAAGAACATCCTCAAGCCATTCTTTAAGGGAGGTTTGCTAGTAACAAATTCTCCTACTTTTCCTTTATGTAGAGTATCTTTTTTACCCTTCATTCCTGAATGATAGTTTTGCCAGATATAGGATACGGGGTTGACAGTTATTTTGTTTCAGCACTTGAAAAATGTGCCACCTTTCTGGCCTCCATGGCTTCAGATAAGAAATTTGCTGTCATTCAAATTGTTGTTCCTTTATAGGTAATATGTCATTTCTCTTGGTTTTAACGATTTTTCCCTTTACCTTTAGTTTTCAGAAGTATAATTTTGATATGTCTTGGTGTAGACTTATTTGGGTTTATCCTATATGGGGTTCACTTAGCTGACTGAATTTGCCAAATTTAGGAAGTTTTCAACCATTATTTTTTTCAAATACTTTGTCACTCTATACTCTGTCTTCTTTTTCTGAGAGTCTAATCATCTGAATGTTAGATTATTTGTTATTGTTCACATAGATAATTTTGTTCACATTATTCGTTTTTTTCCCACTTTACTTTCTCTCTGTTGTTCAGATTGAGTAAATTTTGTTGATAGGTTTCAAGATCAATAATTCTATCCTCAGTCATCTCCACTTTACTATTAAGACCATCCAACAAGTTTATAATTGTAGCAATTGTATTTTCAGTTCCATTTATGTAGTTTCCATTTAGTTCCTTTTTACAACTTCTGTTTCATTGCTGAGATTTTCTATTTTTCATTTGTTTCCAGAAAACTTAAAATTGTTATTGAAGCATTTAAAAATTTTTTTTATGACAGCTGCTTCAAAATCCTTGTGTGATCAGTTTGTGGCAATGGGATCTGGCCATCACATCTTAGGCATGAGTGGTGCCAGTTTGCTTTGTACCCCATGAATATGCATAACCAATAAAAAATTTTTTAAAAAAGATAATAACATAAAAACAATAAATCTTTATACAAGTACATATAGAAAAAAAAATCCTTGTGTGATAATTTCAATATCTGATTTATCTTGGTGTTGGCATTGGTTGATGGTCTTTTTTTATTCAGATTGTAGTTTTCCTGGGTTTTGGTATGCCAAATGATTTTTGATTACATCCTTTGCATTTTGGTTATTACGTTAGAAGACTCTCAGTCCTGTTTAAATCTTCCACAAGTATTTTAGCAGGTAGTTGTCATGTTTAGGATTAGTGTGTAGGTTCTGGCCTACCTCTGTGTGCTTTATTTCCAAAGACAGTTTCATTTTCAGAGCCATTACAATGGTACTTTGGTCTGCTTCATTTTTGGTGCTGCTGAGGCTTCTGTTCAACCCTGCTCATGCTGCCTGTGGAGGTATAAGGCTTTTCTCTGGGCTGCCAACTTCTTGGGGATGGGGGTAGGGCACAGAGGCTGCTGGGTCCGGGTCTCCTTATGCTTCTGGGTAGAGGGACGAGAGACATAGTCTCTGCTAATGTTGCCTCAGCTTGCAGATCAGACTGTCTGGTGCCTGTCTTGTAAAGCAGGGGCCGAGGCTTTCCACTAGGTTTCTGTTGAACTTTTCTTTTGGCTGGAGAGCAGGCATTTCTTGTTTTCTTGGGTTTTGTCTATGCCTGCTGGTGATTATGGGTTGCAGGCCTCTCTGATGCCCAATCCTGGGATATACAGGAGATAAAAAGAAAACCCAGGTACCTTGGTACATAGTTGTTCCTCAAGTCCTGAGGTTCCTAGCCAATCTGACTTCTTCCTTCTAGATTTCAGATTCCTTTTATTGTTGTCTGATGGATAATTCCCAGGGTTGTGAGGTGTATATATAGAAGGAGCAGGAAAATTGAATCTATTCCACTGTGTTTCAGAATCAGAGTACATGCCTTTTTATGTACTGTTTTACTCAATGAAAAATATGCATGGGACGTTTTTGCTGCATGTCCAAGTATGATAGCTATCTCAAGAAAGGCACTTGTGTGATATTTTCAAGTTGGAAACTGAGTTAGCTACTTTTTTATGGGACACCGTTTTTATTTGAAAGAAAAACTGACACACAAATCATAGTTTTTCAGACTTGGGTATTTGGCAAATATTTGTTTTGACAAATTTTCATTTTCAAAATGAGCATATCACTTCAAGGAAAACCACTGACAGTATTTATTGCCAATGACAAAATTTGTGCTTACAAGAGAAAATCAGAATTTTGGAAACTTTAATCCACCACTGTGAGCTTGCCAGCTTCCCAATACCTAAAGACTTTTCTGATTTTTTTTTGATAATGTATGATGAAATGTATCAACATTTGGAAGATCTGCATAACTGAGTAAA
The DNA here is from genome assembly GCF_027409185.1 of Cynocephalus volans. Taxonomy (NCBI): domain Eukaryota; kingdom Metazoa; phylum Chordata; class Mammalia; order Dermoptera; family Cynocephalidae; genus Cynocephalus; species Cynocephalus volans. The sequence goes on along the minus strand of NC_084467.1, from coordinate 73,397,786 downwards.
CCAATATTTCATAATGACTAATGCGTGATGTTACAAAATCATGTACAGGTAAAAGTTCTATTCAAGGTGTTAAATAGGCTATTGGAGTTTTAAAAAAAAACTTATTATTAACATTATTTGTAATTGCAAAATCATGATTGTACACATTTATAGGGTACAATGTGATGTTTTAATATATGTATACAATGTGGCATGATTAAATTAAGCGAATTAACATACCCATCACTTTGCTTACCTGTTATTTTTTATGATGAGACATTTGAAATTGAAAGAAAACAAATACCACATGATCTTACTTATATGTGGAATCTAATAAAGTTGAACACAGAGAGTAGAAAGATGGTTACCAAAAGCTGGAGGTGGATGGGAAGGGAGGGAACAGGGAGTTGTTGATCAAAGGACACAAAGTTTCAGATAGACAAGAAGAATAGATTTTATCCAGTCATCTGTTGATGGACACTTAGGTTGTTTCCGTATCATGCCTATTGTGAATGCTGCTGCTTGGGAGTGCAAATATCCCTTTGATATATTCATTGCAGTTCCTTTGGCTAGATACCCAGAAGTGGGATAATTGAGTCATAGGGTAGTTCAAATTTTAAGTATTTTGAGAAACCTACATATGGTTTTCTATAAAGCCTGTACTATTTACATTCCCATCAACAGTGTTTGAGTTTTCTTTCATCTGCATTCTCTCCAACACCTGTTATCTTTCATCTTTTTGATAAAAGCCATTTCAGCAGGTGTGAGGTGATATCTCATTGTGGTGCTAATTTGCATTTCCCTAATGATTAGTGATGCTGAACACTTTTTCATGTTTCTATTTGGTTTTTTTTTTGCTATTGAATTGAGTTCATTATACATTTTGGATATTAACTCCTTATCAGATATATGGTTTGCAAATATTTTCTTACATTCTGTGGGCTGTCTCTTCACTTTGTTAATTGTTTCCTTTGCTCTACTGAAGTATTTTAGTTTGATGTCATGCCATTTGTGTATTTTTACTTTTGTTGCCTGTGTTTTCGGGGTCATATCCAAAAAAAAATTATTGCCCAGGCTAATGTTGTGGCACTTTCCCCCTAAGTTTTCTTTTCTTTTCTTTTTTTTTCCCCCCCTAAGTTTTCTTCTAGTAGTTTTACAGCTTCATGTCTTATATTTTAGTTTGTAATCCACTTTTAGTCGATTTTTGTATATGGCATAAGATAAGAATCCAATCTCATTCTTCTGCATGTGGGTATCTAGTTTTTCCTACACCATTTATTGAAGATACTGTCCTTTCCCCATTGTATATTCTTGGCACCTTTATCAAAAATCAGTTGACTGTAAATGTGTGGGTTGATTTCTGGGTTTTCTATCTTCTATTGGTCGATGTGTTTGTACATGCCAGTACCATGCTATTTTGATTACAGTTGTTTTAAAATAGGTTTTGTGATGCTTCCAACTTTGTTCTTTTTGCTTATGGTTTTTTGGCTACTTGGGCAGACCATTAGATTTTGATGTAATAGAGAATGAAAAGTTCAGATTTCACATTGCAACAAACCTAAGAAATTGCATCTTGTTGAGTTTTGGTATAGTATCAAGTTTGAATATCTATAATTAAATTAAAAGGCTATTAAGATACTCCTCCTTTTTCCATCTACGTGTCTCTGTGAGGCCAAATTTTGTTATGTACTTTAACCAAAACAACTTAGATTGAATATGGAAGCGTATATAAAAGTCCACCTGTCTTCTATGAAGATATTAAAGAGGTTTGAAAAAGTATAAAACAATTCCCGTTTTTTTTTCGTGTTGAAAATTATTATTATTTTAAGAATAAAATGTTTTTTAATATGTAATGGTTTTGTTAGTTATTTTAAAATGAATAAGTATTCTTTTTTTTTTTTTTTTTTTTTTGTGACCAGTAAGGGGATCGCAACCCTTGGCTTGGTGTCGCCCGCACCACGCTCAGCCAGTGAGCGCACCGGCCATCCCTCTATAGGATCCGAACCCATGGCCTCGGCACTCCCAGCGCCGCTGTGCTCCCAGCTCCGCACTCTCCCGAGTGAGCCACGGGGCCGGCCCCTAAAATGAATAAGTATTTTAAACATTTATTAGTTTTAATTTCTAACATGGTAAATATTGAAGGTATTACCCACAAAACTAAATTTTTAAGAGTATAAAGTTTTCCAAAACCAAAAAGTTTGAGAATCACTGGCCTAAGACAACCAAGTCAAGGAGAAAAGTGAGGCCACAGGCATAGGCATGTGGCACCTCACATTTGACAAGTGGAGGACATTGGTTTTACTGAACTGTTCCATGTGCTTGTTTTGTTCTTTCTCCTCTAGTACTTTCATTTCATAAAAGATGCTTTTTCCTCCACAATGACTCATTGGTAGTATACTTCTCTCTCTCAGAATAAATGCGGTAAATGGATCGGTAGAACTCTACATTGTAATCTTCACAAAATTAAATCCCTCAAAAGTATATCTACCCTAACCTTAACAAATATGATATGTAGAAATGTAACTATTTTAAGTTATAAATTATAATAAATAGAATAATAATATTGATACAGTGGTAACTTGTGCAAAGATTAAGAAATTTAGAAAGTTTTACAAGATCCAACTATATGTTGCTTAGAAGCAACTCACTTCACCTGTAAGGACACACATAGTTTGAAAATGAAGGGATGGAAAGAGATATTCCATGCAAATGGAAACCAAAAGAGAGCAGGAGTAGCTATACTTATACAGATAAAGTAGACATTAAATCAAAAGCTATAAAAATAGAAAATTTTATCAAGAACTGAGTCAAAGATAGTAAAACAAATTAAATATTTGAACCAATTTTTGATTTTGGTTGTTGTATATTACTTTTCTTTTGTGCTTTTCCCTAGGACTTTTTTGAGGTATGACTTATGTATAGTAAAATGTACAAGTTGGTGATTCTTTTCTTTTTTTAATGCATAAATTCCTTTATTGAAAATAGTGGGATAACATTGCATTAAATGACTATTTTGTTTATTAATAGCATATGGTTGCAAATGGCACAAATGGTAAATGTGATCATCATGAAACATTCCTGGTATCTTACACCAACGCATTATTTAACAAGCAGATTAAAGTTAAACTGCCAGTGTTTTGTTAATCAAGAGTTCTCAATAGGAGAACGTAGGTGAAAAGTACACTCAGGGTATAGATTAAAAATTTTATAGTATTCATTTAAACTTGCATGGAATCTGAGTGGTGTGCAATAATTGTTAATCTGACAAGTGGCCACAGGACAATTTGTTTTCTTTTACAAGTAGTCTAAAATAGGAGAATTATATATGTATATAAATTCTGCCAGATTAAGGCTCATATTCCAAAAACTGTTTTTTTTTAAAAGGTAGATATGTAAATACTACTTGCTTAAATTTTTCCTTTCAAAGATCACTGGGGAAGTAATTTATGAAAGACTGCTTCTCAGCTTTGCGTATTATTTGAGATTTTTTCCATTAGCAGTCTTTGGCTTTCATAAAAGTCTGGCAGTCAATAATATTGGTTAAAATTTTAACAAAGCTTTATTATTATTTTAATAAAAGTTTTTCATGATGTGAAAAAGAGTTGATATTTAAAAAATAGATTTCCCTTTTCATATCAATTTTGGTATGAATGCATTTATTTGCATTGCTTTTTCTCAAAGGTAAGCGTCTAGAAACCAAGACAATTGGGCCAATTTGCCATTTTTCCTGTGATTTTAAAAATGCAGAAATTAAAACCTTCTATCCTTTTTAAAATAGAAACCTGCTCGCTAATGTTAAAGCTTGGGGAAAGTTGTGCAAAAAGCACTATGAAAATAAAGTTTTGTTATTACACACATGATTTGATAAGAAGGCAAAACATTTTCTTTTCAAAAGCAGGGTTTGTTCTATGTCTAGGTTCATAAAGGGTATCCATTTGTATAAATATCAACTATGACTTCTTTACACAAATATGTTCAGGATAAGTATCTAAAAATGTACCTTTTTAATGACTAAATGGAAAGCTGGCCTATAATAGTTAAATCATGAACATTGGTAAGGAGTTTTTTAAAACTCAGAATTATACATGCATATATAAATATATACACACACACACTCACACATATATACATATATCCTGCTTAAGACCTATTACCCTGAACAATCAGGGCAAAAAAAAAAAGTTCAATGTAAAACTATATAAATCAAATGGATTTGTTCCAAGAACATAGCACAAAATGTATATGTTTCTTTATGTCAAGATTTGACATATTAAAAGAAAAAAAAAAAACTGCCAACACATTTCAGACAATAAACTAGAACTAACAAATAAAAGAAATTTTTTCTTTTTTAATCTTATATCCCCATTAAGTGCTGTTCACTTTCAATTTTTATAAATGAGACTAAACTTTTCCCTGGCAAACAATAGCCATACATTTTGGTGATGAAAATTATGCTACCAAATACACAAGACATGTACATATTTCCACAGAATCCTTTTTTTTTTTTTTGCAGTTACCAAAATAAAAATTGTGTTCAACCTGGACATCTGTAAACACTCTGATTCTTCACTGTATGGACTAGAAGGACGTGGAAGTGCAAAGTCTTTCAACAGTCTGGTCTTCACCTTTCTTTCTTCAGTGTCTGCTCTCCACACCTACCTTTCAGAATCTTTTTGCAATGTGATCATGCTCTGAGATGATGGCAGAAAGAAGGCATTATGGTGGAATGAGGCAGCCTGGGCTAGGGCTTCATCTTCTAGCCAGCTTTAGGAATTTCACTCGAGTGTCCATACCTCTAGGTCATGAACTATGAAGACTTCCTTTTTTGTAAAGAATATCATTATTGAAAGTGTTGCAAGAATTGCTCTGTCCATGGTATGTCAGAATCTACCCATAAGCCAAATCATTCCCCTCTGCCACCAAGTTCTAAAGAACTTATGTCTCCATTGATAAAAGATGAGTTTTCTTTTCTTTTTTTCCCAAATGAATAGTTCTTTTATTCATCATTAAAATTTACAAGCATGTCTTGGGAATCATCCTGTTGCTTGTTTCTGTAGTTGGACAACTCTTAGCTCTTATTTGTCAGCCTGCTGAACTGTTCGTTTTTCAAAGACATAGATACCATCCAAAATTTTTCTGATGTTCTTGTTTTTAACTGTTGTGCCTTGCTGGATCAAAGCAGCTGAATTTGAAACAAGTTTAATTTCATTTCCTTCAAGGATTAACATCTTTTTGGGCTTGAGAGAGTGAACAAGCGGTACCTGGCCTCTTTCGAACCCCGCTGATGTACTTTTCACCCAAGAAATTTTGGATTTAACAAGAGACCCATTCTCCTGAATAATGACGTTGATGGGGAATGAGCATACACAGATCTAATCTTGTAACGGAAGCCCAGAGTAACACCCTTGATCATGTTCTGTACATGACTACAAATAGTGCGAACAGTAGCCAGTTCCTTTCTATTTTCCCACTATTTGTGAACCTAGAGCCTCTTTTTCTTTCCAAGGAGACTGAACTCTACATTGGTGTGATTGAAGTCCCTCTGCAGGGTTCCTCTGGGGCCTTTCACTATAACTGTGCATCTCTTCAGAGTGATATCGACATTTTTTGGAATGTCAACAGTCTGCTGAGAATGGTCTGCATTCTTGCAGTAGATGTGGCAAAGCAAAATATGAGTTTTCTGCACTCCGCTGAAAGACCTTGAAGTTAGGACTAAATGTGTAGAGGAAAGTTTTGCCTGTGCCATTATAGTGGTCACTGAACTTGAAAGGATGAATTGCATATGCTCCAAAAATCTGAGTATCCATATCTTTGATGACCAACAGGACGGGACTATTTAGCGATGCTGATTTCCGATAGAGAGTTTTCAGGCTGTTCCCCTGCTGTAACGTGCTATAGGCTAGTCTCCATGGATACCCCTGCACCCTTGCTGGAAGGTGTTGGGCCAGCTGCTCTATGTGCATGTTCTCCAGGAGTGCGCAGAGCAGTGTCAGGATTGGCAGCACCTTGTCCTCATCTTGATAGTAGCTGCAAGTGCTCTTCCTGCACTTTGCCTCCTTAACGGTGATATCTCCCAGCTCTTTGTTGTAGGCTCGCTGAAGAAGTTGTCCAACATATTAATTTCTACCTTTTCCATCACCACGAAGCCTTGCTCTTTGGCATCTTTCCCATAGACGTTAGGAGACCATTGAATAAAGAATGTGTACAAATGCTCCACCCTCTCCCAAGGAACAGAAACCAGTACTTGGGCATCTTTCCTCATTTGCTGTGCTGCTGGACCATGGCTGCAGTGTGAGTGGCAAAGGATTTTCTCATTGGTTTTCCACTTTGATGCACAGAAACATGCACGGGTCTTGCTTTTTCCTTCTTTTGAAGGAAGTATATCTTAATGGGTACCTGAATTCTCTTTGATAGCCACAACTGAATTTCAGATTTATTATCCATTTGTGCACCTTGACAGCTGTTGTCCAGAGTAGATTCCAAAGAGGAATCTAGAAACTCTTTAGTCATATTTCCTTCTGTAGAAGAGTCTAGTTTCAGTGTAAGGGGCTCTCTCTCTTTCACCCAGGTTTTGTCTGTCTCTTTATTGCCTTCAGTTCAGGGATCACCTGCCTGGGGATGAGAGCTACTAAGGGTGATGTCTGTTCCCATCAATTCTGTATTTTTGCTATCAGTTCTGCCTTCTGTACATTTTCAGATAACCGTGACCCTTCTTTATTCTTATTTAGGTAGTATTCAGTAAGTTTATCTAAATATTCATGTATGTTCAATGTGTTTTCCACCTGGCTCTCTGGGGAACCATACTGCTTGTCCACTTCTGGCATTATAACTTGCTTCTCACAGATTTTTAATCTAGGACCCCGTTCAGTTCAGCATCACTCTCTGTTTCCGAAAAGTTCAGGGCTGACTGCACCTGCATTTCTACAGCAGAATTGGTTATTTGTGACTCGGCCTTCATTTGCTCCTCTGCGTCAAGAGAAAGGCGTCTGTTTTGGAGGTGTCTGTTTTGTCCATTTCACTATCAGTTTGAGAAGAAAATTCTTCCAAGTCACAAAGTCATCATCTTCCCATAAAGGGAAGTTTTCTTTGGCTATAGATTGAAATGCAGAGTGAGTGTTAGAAGATTCCTTGCTGAGTTTAGTCACTGTGAGAGATTCACTGGTTGTCTCCCTAGAGGATTACAGTATTTAAAATTTTTCTGACACAGAGCTGCCTGAGGGCTTTGTGTGTGTGTATTTTATTGACTTCTCCAAAGAGCCTGTTGATTTGGAATCTGAAATAATGGTTCTCTCCATTCTGCTGACATTTTTCCTTATTGATGGGTTTGAATTTACTGAATGGGTTGATATCCTTCACTGAAGCCAGATCTTCCTATTCTCCAAGCCTGTACAGAGGACAAAGATCTGCAGGCAAGGCATCTTTGATCTTCATGTGGGAAATGTCATTGTAGAGGGCAATGGTAACAACCTCTTCCATGGGGCAGATGAGGCTGTACTCCTCACACCCATTTTCAGTAAACAGGGGATTGAACTTATGAGGGTCAAACCTGATGTTATTAGGAGTCACAATCATGAGGCCTCCAACAACACCCTTTCCATCAGTGAAGTATTGATAATTCATTTTTAAAAATTTCACTATGCCTGGCTCATCTTCAGAAGTAGTTAAGACACTTTCAATGGGTTTTAAGGCCGTTCGTGCCAAGTCAGCATCAGGCAGCTTATCAAATTCTGCCTCTGGTGGTGAAGGAGAGACAGTAGTACCAGGACTGGATGATGATAGCCTTAAAAAACTGGAAGGAAAGTTGGCATCTGGCACAAAAAAGACCTGGCCTGGAACAATAGTATGTGTGAAAAGTTCGTTCAGTTCCACTGATTTGTTGGCAGTGATGTTAAACTTCAGGGCTATGGAGTTTAGGGTGTCCTGGCTTCCAGCAGTGTACTACATAGTACTATGGAGCTTCTGAACCACGATCTTCTTCTCTTTTATTTTTTAAAAAATTTTTATGTATTTATTTATTTTTTATTTTAACTTCTCAATATACATTGTAGTTGATTTTTGTGTCCTTTTACCTGTTCCTCTTTCCCCCATCCTCTCTTCCCTCCCCCCCAACTACATCATATCTGTTCACTTGTCTTAACAAGTTCAAGGAATTGTTATGATTGTTGTGTCTTCTTCCCCCCACCCTTTGTTTGTTTGTATGTTTATTCATTTATTTTTAGCTCCCCCAAATAAGTGAGAACATGTGGTATTTCTCTTTCTGTGCCTGACTTGATTCACTTAATATAATTTTCTCTAAGTACATCCATGTCGCTGCAAGTGTTAGTATTTCATTCTTTTTTATAGCAGAGTAGAATTCCATTGTGTAGATATACCACATTTTCCATATCCACTCATCTGATGATGGACATTTGGGCTGGTTACAACTCTTGGCTATTGTAAATAGTGCTGCAATAAACACTGGAGTACAGGTATCCCTTTGACATGTTGATTTCCATTCCTTTGGGTATATTCCCAGCAGTGGAATAGCTGGGTCATATGGTAGATCTATCTGTAATTGTTTGAGGAACCTCCAAACTATTTTCCATAAAGGCTGCACATTTTGCAGTCCCACCAACAGTGTAGGAGGGTTCCTTTTTCTCTGCAACCTCACCAGCATTAATCATTCTCAGTCTTTTGGATATTAGCCATTCTAACTGGAGTGAGATGATATCTCAGTGTGGTTTTGACTTGCATTTCCCGAATGTTGAGTGATGTTGAGCATTTTTTCATGTCTGTTGGCCATTTGTATATCTTCCTTTGAGAAATACCTATTCAGCTCCTTTGCCTATTTTTAATTGGGTTACTTGGTTTTTTGCTGTAAAATTGTTTGAGTTCTGTGTATATTCTGGATATTAATCCTTTGTTAGATGTATATTTTGCAAATATTTTCTCCCACTTTTTTGGTTGTCTTTTCACTCTGTTGATTGTTTCTTTTGCTGTGCAGAAGCTTTTTACTTTGCTATAATCCCATTTGTTTATTTTTCCTTTGGTTGCCTGTGATTTGGGGGTCATGTTCATGAAGTCTGTAGCCACTCCTACTTCCTGGAGTTCTTCCCCTATGTTTTCTTTGAGGAGTTTTATTGTTTCCAGATGTATATTTAATTCTTTAATCCATTTTGAGTTGATTTTGGTATATGGTATGAGGTATGGGTCTAGTTTCATTCTCCTACATATGAATATCTAGTTTTCCCAGCACCATTTGCTGAAGAGGCAGTCTCTTCCCCAGGGTGTAGACTTGGTGCCTTTGTCAAAGATCAGATGGCTGTAGGTGTATGGGTTGATTTCTGGGTTCTCGGTTCTATTCCATTGATCCATGTGTCTGTTTTTATGCCAGTACCATGCTGTTTTTGTTACTATAGTTTTGTATTATAGTTTAAAGTCAGGTAGTGTTATGCCTCCAGCTTAATTTTTTTTGTTCAGGATTGCTTTGGCTATGCATGGTCTTTTGTTATTCCATATAAATGTCTGGCTAGTTTTTTCCATTTCTGAGAAAAATGTCATTGGAATTTTGATGGGGATTGCATTGAATCTATAGATCACTTTGGGTAATATGGACATTTTCACAGTGTTAATTCTTCTGATCCAAGAGCATGGGATATCTTTCCATCTTCTTGTGTCCTCTTTAATTTCTTTCAACAGTGGTTTGTAGTTCTCTTCATAGAGATTTTTCACATCCTTGGTTAACTTTATTCCTAAGTATTTTATTTTTTTTGGTGGCTATTGTAAATGGGCTAGCTTTCTTGATTTCTTTTTTTGCATGTTCACTTTTGGAGCATAGAAATGCTACTGATTTTTGTGTGTTGATTTTGTTTCCTGCAACTTTGCTGAAATCATTTATCAACTCCAAGAGTTTTTTAGTAAAGGCTTTAGGCTGTTCAGTATATAGGATCATATCACCTTCAAACAAGGACAGTTTGACTTCATCTTTTCCAATTTGGTTGCCCTTTATTTCCTTCTCTTCTCTGATTGCTCTGGCTAATACTTCCAACACTATGTTGAATAGGAGTGGTGAGAGTGGACATACTTGTCTCATTCCTGTTCTTAAGGGAGCTTTTCCCCATTCAGGATGATATTGGCAGTGGGCTTATCATATATGGCTTTAATTGTGTTGAGATACTTTCCATCTATACCTAACTTGTAGAGAGTCTTTATCATGAATGACTGTTGAATTTTGTCAAATGCTTTTTCAGCATCTCTAGAGATGATCATATGGTTTTTGTCTTTGCTTTTATTGTTGTTGTGTGTAACATTTATTGATTTGTGTATGTTGAACCAACCTTTCATCCCTGGGATGAATCTCATTTGATCATGTGTATGTGTATGTGTTGCTGTATTCTTTTAGCTAGTATTGTATTGAGGATTTTTGCATCTATATTCATCAAGGATATTGGCCTGTTATTTTCTATTTTTGATGTATCTTTGCCTGGTTTTGATGTTTGCCTCATAGAATGAGTTTGGGAGAATGGCCTCTGTTTCAATCTTTTGGAATAGTTTGTAGAGAATTGGTATCAATTCCTTTTTGAAGGTTTGGTAGAACTCTGCAGTGAACCCATTCAGTCCTGGGCTTTTCTTTGTTGGGAGCCTTCTGATAACAGCTTTAATCTCTTCTATTGTTATTGGTCTGTTCAGATTTTCTATATCTTCTTGCCTCAGTTTTGGTAGTTTGTATGTATCCAGATATTTATCCATTTCCTCCAGATTTTCAAATTTGTTGGCATATAGTTGTTTATAGTAGTCTCTAATGATTCCTTGTATTTCTGAATTATCAGTTTTAATATCACCTTTTTCATTTCTAATTTTTGTTATTTGGGTCTTCTCTCTTCTTTTCTTAGTTAGCCTTGCTAAAGGTTTGTCAATTTTATTTATCTTTTTGAAAAATCAAGTTTTTGTTTCACTGATCTTTTGTGTTGTTTTTTGGGTGCCTATTTCATTTAGTTCTGCTCTGATCTTAATTATTTCTTTCCGTCTACTAACTTTGGGTTTGGATTGTTTTTGTTTTTCTAGTTCTTTAAGGTGAAGTGTTAGGTTGTTTATTTGCCATCTTTGCATTCTTCTGAAGTAAGCATTTAATGTGATAAATTTCCCCCTTAGTACTGCTTTTGCAGTATCACACATGTTTTGGTATGATGTGTCATTATTTTCATTAGTTTTAAGAAATTTTTTGATTTCCTGTTTAATTTCTTTGTGGATCCATATGTTATTAAGTAGAATGTTGTTTAATTTCCATGTGTTTGTATAGTTTCCAGAGTTTCATTTGCTATTGATTTCTAATTTTAATCCATTGTGATTTGAAAAAATACATGGAATAATTCCAATTTTTTTTGAATTTGTTGAGACTTGATTTGTGACCTAATATGTGATCTATCCTGGAGAATGTTCCATGTGCTGATGAGAAGAATGAATATTCTGAGGTTGTTGGATGGAATGTTCTGTAGATATCTGCCAAGTCCAATTGGTCTAAGGTGTTGTTTAGATCTTGTGTTTCTCTATTGATTTTTTGCCTAGATGATCTGTCCAATGTTGAAAGTGTTGTGTCAGGTCCCTTGCTATTATGGGGTTAGTTTCTGTCTTATTCTTTAGATTGAACAGTGTTTGCTTTATAAATCTGGCTGCTCTGACATTGGGTGCGTATATATTTATGATTGTCATGTCTTCTTGATGGATAGATCCTTTTGTCATTATATAGTAACCTTCTTTATCTCTTTTTATGGTTTTTGGTTTAAAGTCTATTTTATCTGATATAGGAATAGCTACTCCAGCTCATTTTTCATTTCTATTTGCATGGTATATCTTTTTCCATCCTTTTACTTAATCTATGTGTGTCTTTACAGGTGAGGCCAGTCTTTTGAAGCAGCATATTGTTGAGTCCATCTTTTTAATCCACTCAGTCTGTGTCTTTTGAGTGGGGAATTTAATACTTTTACATTTAGAGTTATTATTGAAAGGTGTTGATTTACTCCTAGCATTTTATTGATTTTTGTTTATGTGTCTTAAGTATCTTTTGTTTCTTTCTGCTTTTCTGTTTGTCTTCTGTGTTTTTTGGTTTCTTGGGGTGTTTGGTTTTGTTCTTTCTTGAGTATTCATGGCAGTGATTGTTGTTTTTCAGGTATCAAACCCAGTACTCCCTTGAGAATTTCTGGTAAGGCTGGTCATGTGGTAGTGAACTCCTACAATTTTTGTTTATCTGAGAAATATACTATTTGTCCTTCATTTTGGAAGGAAAGCCTTGCTGGGTAAAGTATTCTTGGCTGGCAATTTTTGTCCTTTAGTATTTTGGATATATCATCCCATTCTTTTCTGGCTTTTAGGGTTTGTGATGAAAAGTCTGATGTTAGTTTTATTGGGGCTCCCTTGTAGGTGACTTGCTGATTCTCTCTTGCAGCTTTTAAGATTCTCTCTTTGTCTTTTAGTTTTGCCATGTCTTGGAGAGGACCTTTTTGGGTTGAATATGTTTGGGGATCTTTGGGCCTCCTGAGTCTGAAGATCTGTGACTTTCCCTATACCTGGGAAGTTTTCTGCTATTATTTCATTGAATATGTTTTCAATGCCATTTCCTTTTCCCTCCCCTTCTGGAATACCCATGATTTGGATATTTGAGTGCTTAAGGTTGTCTCTTCTCTCTTAGTTTTTCTTCAATTTTTTAAATTCTTTTTTCTTTTTTTTTGTCTTCCTGTGTTATTTTGAACAGACTGTCTTCAAGTTCAGAAATTCTCTCTTCTGCTAGTTCTAGCCTGATGGTTAAACTCTCTGTTGTGTTTTTTATCTTGTTGAATGAACCCTACAGCTCCACAAGCTCTGCTACATTCTTTTTCAGGGCATTGATTTCTTTGTACATTTCTTCTTTCAGGTCCTGTGTACTTTTCCTCAGTTCATTGTGTTGTCTAACTGATTTTTCTTGTATCTCATTTAGTTTCCTTAGAATTGTTGCTCAAACTTCCTTGTCAGTCATTTCAAGGATTTCTTGTTGTATAGGATGTAGAGCATGAGAGTTATTATTTTCCTTTGGTGGTGATGTACTTTCTTGATTGTTCATATTTCTGGTATCTTTCCTTTGGTGTTTAGGCATTGTGGCAGGGGGAATCATGGTTTACTCTTTCCATCCTTATGTCTGTCCTGGCTACTGAAGGGACTGCCAATTCTGGACCACAGGGACTAGCCCGGGCTGGGGGTCCCATGGCGTCTGCCTGTTCTGGCATGGCTGACTCAGGGCGTATGGGCCCGGTGGCTCTTGGGCCTCTCTGGGTAGTGGGCACTGGCCTGGGCTAGAGGTCCTGTGACTCCTGCCAGTATTGACATAGCTGATTCGTGGCATGTGGGCCTGGAGGCTCTCAGGCCTCTCTGGGCAGTGGGCTCTGGCCTGAGCTGAGGGTCCCATGGCATGTGGCTCCAACCTATTCAGGCACGGCTCTTGTGCCTCCTGTTGTTGCTTTTTAATAGCTGTAAATTGGTTAATTTGTGGGAGAGAGTGACGCTAGGAACCATCTACTCCATCATCTTGACCAGAACATCCTTCTTCTCTTTTTTTATCATGCATTTTATTTTGGTTGTCATCAATACTATTGTGTCTCTTTAGATTTGTACACTTGATCTCCTTTAACTGGTTATTTTTTCTCTCTTTGTTTCTCATCAGTAACATATTCCTCTTTCACAGCTATGTTGCACTTGTTTTGTTCTAAAATGACTGTACTTAGCATCTTCTTTCCCAACGTGAGTCACTGTAGCTATATCTGTGGCTGTCTCTGCATTTTGTTTGGCTATTTTCTTTTTCAATAGTTCTGGAGGTCAGAAGTCTGAAATCAGTTTCACCAGGCTCAAATCAAGGTGTGGGCAGGGCCATACTCCCCCAGAGGCTCTTTCCTTGCCTCATTCAGCTTCTAGAGCTGCATTCCTTGTGGCCCCATCCTCTATCTTCATAGCCAGCAGGATGTCATCTGGTTTCCATGCACACTGCCTTCTCCTTTGCTAGTGATTCTTTGCAAAATCAAAAAATTGTAATAGTTTGGACTTGCATGATGAGATGAAAAAAATCTGAGTCTGTCTATGAGAAAAAATAAGATGAATTGAATTAGGGGAGAGATTAGCTGACAAAATGCACTCTGAAATCTTGTATGTTTATTAGAGGGGGCACATGTTTAATTCTTAGTTGTCTAACTTCCAGGCAAAGATGGAAGCAAAACATTTAATAAAAAACTGACCCATAAGAAAAGCAAAGCAGTTGCTCAAGATGAACAAAATTGTTCCTGTATTGAAACCAGAGTGAAATTTCTGCTATGGTTTATTTAGCAGTATTCATTGGGGGTTATTTTTTATAATGTCCTTCAATATAGGCCCATGACATGGCTCCATGTCTTTGGGGGAAGTAATTTAACCTCTTAATGTCTGATTATTTTCTTTTCTAACATGAGAATAGTATCTGCCTTGAGAGCATTGTGATGTAGGCAATGACCATATAGTATGTACTCAATAAATATTATCTTTTTTAGAGCAGTTCTCTTAGAGTGGCTGTGATCATCAATGTGGTGTGGTCCAGGTGTATAACTCTGTATGCTTACTCCAGAAATGAACATTACAATGTCCAAAGAATGAAGGTTCTTCACATCTTTTAGGAAATCCTTCATACATGTACTTATTATTTTTCTTTTCTGAGATTTTGAGGGGCAGTATATATGAAGTTTTACTCCTTGAAAATTACTGCTATTATTTGTTTCCAGTCAAGTGAAGAATCACATGATTTGAGAGTTAGCTGAGTTGGGTGTATATAATAATAGGAGGAGATTCAGGTATTAATATATGTACCTGAATAGAAGGTCATAGCACTTCTGCATTAAAGTGGGCTAAATGAGTGACTCTAGACACTAGGTTTTAAAATATCCTTCAAAATCATCCTCTTTGGGTTTGTTCCAACACACAAAAGAGTAGGTGATAGAAGAAGTCCCAAACTTAGTAGTTCCAAAAGTCCATCTCAGCCAGCACAGTCTTATGCACAAATGCAATAGGCAGGACTGCCACCTTCTCCTCTCTTAGAGGGAAGTGTGATTTTTTTCCCCCTCAGGCCAAAATATTTTTTTCCAGGGTGTTCTTTTAACTATCAGTCAAGTCTCTGTAAAGGGCAAGAGAAAACAAAGTTGTTGGGGTTTGGTAAATTCTCACTCAGTAAAAGTTGAATTAGGCCCTAGACTTTACATGTATTTTTCAGTTGAACAGAGTAGTAAAATCAGTTTGTACTAATGGCACAAGCATTCCAGAGGGTTGGTTTGTTTCCTTACTGATCTTTTAAAGTCAGCTATCAGAAGATTGCAATGAGTATTTTATTTTTAAAAATGTTTTGATTCTTTGTTACAGTAGAATTTTCTTTCACTAGTAATCCCTTGAGAATTTGCCTTAACCAAGTCCTGCAATCTCCATACATTTTTCACATCATCAAAAGTCATCCCAGGCTATCCACAGAGAACTAACTCAGATTCACTGTGGTGTCTACAGGCTGCTGAAGCTAGGGCATGGTCTCTTCTCTGCTTCCGAGGACTCACAAGCGAAAGGCCTAGATACTTCCTGTGCAAACTAATCCAGTGAGAAGGTCATGGTCATAGGATCCTGAGTCTATTAAGATATTTTAATACATGTTGAACTAATGAATGAATTACGTGTGAACTAAGAGTCAAGTTTATATCCTAGGCCCCATAACTCTTTTGAAATTGTGAGTACCTAATTTGATAACAGCCAAATGTCTTTCATATAAAAAGTTTCCATTTTCATCACTGCATGATTAGAGGTTCAGGGTTTTAAATAAATGCTCTGCTCTCATTGTCATTTACTTCCCCTTCTCCAAATACCAAAGCACCTCTTCCTTTATTGGAAAGCCTTCTGGTATAATTTTGATTTAAATGGATTATTAAAAGATGAGTTATTAAAATTAGTTATAAAGATACTGAAATTTTAAAATATTTATGCCAACTTTTTATGAGTCTTGCTTTCATGGTGGACATTTGTAGTTTCTCATCAGAAAACTAGATGACCATGTTTGATTTTTGACAAAGAGTGTTTCTTCCCTATAATACTGTATGTAAAAATCTTCAGTATGCCATTCTAGAGGGTTATTAAGATGGGAAATCCTTCTTTCCTTTTTTTAAAGTAGCTTTAACTTATTTGTCTCATTTGAATTTTGGATTAGGTTCTGGTTAAGGGTCCCTTCATTAATCTGTGTCCTCTAATTTGTGGTTTCTTGTCTGTTTGTGAGGAGCCAGCTAAATGGATTGGGAAGCTGAGAAAGAAAATCTTCACCAATTCATGTAGTCCCATGAGCACATTGGTAACTCAGTTTCCCTTTCTGACTAGTGTCTGCATCAGTTTTACCCTGATGGTCTACTTAAGCAGCCGCCTCAGATTCCATAATGGATGAAGGATTATTATTGTAACTCTATGATGTTTAGTTATATATATAGTAAGTGACATAGATGTTATATAAAACGTAATAGACGGAAATCTATTGTTTTGTTATGGGCTATCTGGAGGGAATTAGACTCAAAGTACAAACTAAATATTTAGGTGAAATAGTAACATAACTCTTGTCAAATGCATTAAACAAGCAAGGAATACATTGCTCTTTTCTGAAAAAAACCCCCAAATTGTCCAATCTTGGAATCACAGTATAGATTTGCAAATTATTACTCTTATACTCCCCCACCTTTGCCTCTTTTTCTGGCTGAAAAGAACCAAATTAAAGTTGAAATTAGAATAGTGGCAAGCTATGAGTTTTGTCCACTTCCAGTCCTTCTGTCTGTGCTCCAAGGAGAAATACTTGGCTTATAATCAATTCTTTACCTTCTTTGGGCATCATCAGAATTGTGGATGCTGCAGGCTGTCTCTTCCTGAGATGAATCAGCGATGTTGTCTGCCAGTCAGCTCCAGCCGTGGCTGGCTTTTGACTCTAATAGCTGACTCCGTAGTGTTAAGAGAAGCTGCATGAAGTAGAAGATCATAAAGTCATTTGATCTGGGCCAAAAATTTGAAAAAAAAAATGGTATGTGATTTTTTTGTTCCCACATTTTAAAGATTGCATGATAAGTTTATAATTAGAAATTTTGAAGGTGAACTTTTCAGAAAGACTGGCAGAATTTTCACATGGATTTTTAAAATAGATTTTTTTATGGAGCAGTGTATATACTCTTTGGATTTCTCCCAAGTGTAATCCTCATTTCTGTCATAATTTTATATTTTTTTCTAATGCTAAATACATTTTAGTTCTATTTTTTAAAAATTATGTATAGTTTCCATACTAACTGGTACTTTCTAGGTAGAGTCAATGGTATCTATGAAATATCTTAATTATTCATACCACTGTTATAGTACAAGACTTTCAGCTGGTCAGGGATATAAGGTATTAAAGCCTTATATATGTATACATACATATACATATGTACATGTAATATTTATTTTTAAAGGAAAATTTTTTTTTGATTAATAGTCCCAATATTTTAATAAAGTTAAGAAATGGGAAAGATGTGATAAATGGCTTTTTTTAGATGAACACAGATAATAAGAGTTTGATGGAGTTAAATCAAGATCAAGGGAGAATCTGTCGTTATTTGTTTCCTTTTGATTAGTGTTTTTGTAAATATTTTTTTCCCATTACCATTCATAACACATGGAAACAAACCACAAGTTATTTAGAGTATTTTATTTGGTAAGAGTTCAATAAATGTCTGTTGAATTAAAAGCAAGTAAGGAAACAGGCATTGGAAGAGTCTGTTGAATATTAAAATGGGTAAGAGAATAGGCTGTTTTGTTCATATTGCTTAGAATGAGAGATACTTCCATTTCTAATAAAACATTTAAAGCAGGTACTTTAAAAATATGATATAATGTGGTAGGTGTTGTAACACTGGTAATGCACTGAAGGACAGTTAATTCTACCTTGGAGAAGGAAGGGAGGGGACAACTAAACTGGGCTTGATGCTGGGTAGAGAAGGAAGACATTCCAGGATTAGAGAAAAACACAAGTAAATGTATATAAGTTGGAAAATTCATGACATTTTCAGGATTGTCTTTTTATCTTGTGCTTTTTATCTCGAGCTAGAATATCTTTCAAAATTGTTTTGGCTGCAACTCATGGTAAGAAATACGATTTACTTCTTGATATTGTAAACCGCCCCCTACCCACTTGATGGAGTTTGGATGTGTTGTCCCCTCCAAAACTCATGTGGAAATTTGATCTCCAGTGGGGCAGTCTTGGAAGCTGATTGAGTCATGGGGGCAGATCCCTCATGAATGGATTAGTGCTCTCCATGGGGGAGGAGAATTAATAGAGTGAGTTCTTCTCTATTAGTTCCCGTGAGAGCTCATTGCTTAAAAAGACCCTGGCACCTTCTCTTTCTCTCTTGCTTCCTCTCGCCATGTGATCTGCTTGTACCCGCCAGCTGCCTGCCACTTTCCGCCATGAGTAGAAGCAGTCTGAGGCCCATGCCAGATGCAGCTGTCCCAGAATCGTAAGCCAAATAAACCTCTTTTCCTTATAAATTACCCCGTCTCAGGTATTTCTGTTGTAGCAACACAAAATGGACTAAAACAGAAAATTGGTACTGAGGAGTAGGGTGTCGCTGAATAGATATCTGAAAATGTGGATGCAGCTTTGGTACTGGGTAATGGGCAAAGGTTGGAGGAGTTTGGAGGACTTAGAAGAAGACAGAA
Source organism: Cynocephalus volans (assembly GCF_027409185.1). Lineage (NCBI taxonomy): Eukaryota > Metazoa > Chordata > Mammalia > Dermoptera > Cynocephalidae > Cynocephalus > Cynocephalus volans. The sequence goes on along the minus strand of NC_084467.1, from coordinate 73,379,084 downwards.
TGATGAGGGAAAGTTTGGAATATCTTATAGACTTATGTGGTGGTGAGCAGAATGCTGATAGAAATGTGGACAGTAAAGACCATGTGGATGATGAGGTCTCAGATAGAAATAAGGAACTTATTGGGAATTGGACAAAAGATCACCCTTGTTACACCGTAGTAAGAAATTTGGCTGCATTGTGTCCATGCCCTTGGACTTTGTGGAAGGTGGAACTTAAGAGTCGTGAACCAGAGTATCTCGCGGAAGAAATTTCCAAGCAGAAAAGCATTAAGGAAGCTGCATGGTTGGTTTTAAGAACCTACTCTGAGTTATGGCAGAAAAGGCATGATGTAAAACCAGAATTTAAAAAAAGAGCCGAGCATAAAGATTTGGAAAATTTGCAGCATGGCCATGTGGTAGAAAAGCAGAGAGAATGCAATGGTGTAGCCCAGTGACCATTAGCTAAGAAGATTAGTACAAAGGAAAGGGATTATCAAGAGAAGGAGAAAAAGGCCCTGAAGGCATTGCAGAAGCCTCTGGGGCCAACCCTTCCATTTCAGGGCCAAAGGCGTAGGGAGACAGAATGGTCTTGGGGAACAGGCCCGAGGCACCCTCCATGGGCTTGCTGCCCAGGGCCACCTTGAGAAGCTGCTTCCAGCACCAGCAACCCAGCTGCTTTGGCTGCTCCAGCTGTGGCTAAATTGGCCCCAGGTGTGGCTGCATCTGCAGCTTTCGAAAATACAAGCCAGAAGTCTTGGCAGCGTCCGCGTGGTGTTAGGTATTCAGGCTCACAGAATGCCAGAGCTGGAAAGGCTTGTGAACCTCCACCCAGATTTCAAAGTATGTATGGAAAAGTCTGGGGGTCCAGGAAGAGATCTGTCACAGGGGTGGAGTCACTGCAGACAGCCTTCGCTAGAGCAATGCCGAGCAGAAATGTGGGGTCAGAGTTGCAGCAGAGAAACCCCAACAGCGCCATGCCTTGTGGAGCCGTGAGAGCAGGACCACCATGGAGACCCCAGACCTGTGGAGCTACCAGAGTGGAACTCCAGCCTGGGAGAGGTGAAGTGTGGCCTGAGACCAGGAAAGCCATAGGAGTGGAGCTGTCCAAGGACTTGGGGACCCAACCCCACACCAGTGTGCAGAGGCAGTTGAACATGGAATCAAGGTTCACAGCTAGAAGGACTTTTGCTTTTGGTCTCAGATGAGACTTTGGACTTTGGACTTTTAAGTTGGTGCTGGAGCAAGCTAAGACTTTTGGGACTGTTGGGATAGAATGATTGTATTTTGTATGTGACAGGAACATGAGTTTTGGGGGGTCAGAGGCAGAATGATGGAGTTTGGATGTATTGTCCCCTCCAAAACTCATGGAAATTTGATCTCCAATGTGGCAGTGTTGGAAATTGATTAAGTCATGGGGGCAGATCCCTCATGAATGGATTAGTGCTCTCCCTGGGGGAGGGGGAATTAGTTAGTTCTCGCTCTATTAGTTCCTGTGAGAGCTCATTGCTTAAAAAGACCCTGGCACCTTGTCTCTCTCTCTCTCGTGCTTCCTCTCTCTTGCTTCCTTTTGCCATGTGATCTGCTTGTACCTGCCGGCTGTCTGCCACTTTCCGCCATGAATAGAAGCAGTCTGAGGCCCATGCCAGATGTAGCTGTCCAAGAATTGTAAGCCAAATAAACCTCTTTTCCTTATGAATTACCCCGTCTCAGGTATTTCTGTTATAGCAACAGAAAATGGACTAAAACACCCCTGAAACAAAAATTTCAAGAAACAGTACTTGCCATTAATACTTTTCTTACTACATGCAATGCAGTCTGGCATTGCAATATTTTCATTTATTCTGTCCTATTATACCAATTAAAATGCTTATTAGGACTCACTAGATTGATTTCATGATTCTCTATGTGTCATGGTCAGTATTTAAAAATGAAAGAAAACAAACAAAAACCTATAGTAGAGCTCAGAATATATAGGGAGTCTCCTTTCATATCCAGTATGGAAATTTGCAAAGGAATTATTTGGCTCTTTTCAGCAGGGTTTCAAGATGGTAAGAAACAGACTGATGTCTTTGGCATATTTGCCATTCAGAAGGCAACATAGTATAATGCAAAGGTTTTGAGAGTCGAACAGACCTGTCCAACTCTTTGGCAGGTTACTGAATCTCTTTGAGTCTCAGTTTTCTCATCTGTAAAATGGAATTAATAAAACAATCTATGAGGACTAAATGAAATAACACATCTATTTAAACAGTGGTTCTCAAATTTGGCTTTTAACACATCTATTTAAACAGTGGTTCTCAAATTTGGCTTTTAACCATGCAATTTAAATCACATGGGGGAGCTTTAATAAATCTCTATGCCCAGGCTGCACTCCAGATTGATTAAATTAGAAAGTCTGAGGCTGGGACCCAAGCATCAGTATTTTTTTAAAGGTCCTTTGGAGCAGTCTGTGTTGAAATGCTTCATTGTAAAGCCAGTAGTGCAGTGTGTGTAATATGGTAGGCATTTGATACATGAATAGTATCCTTGAATAAATATCAATGATAATGTATAGCTAACCCTTTTATAGTGCTTAATATGTATATGCACTGTGTGAAGCACTTTTCATATCATGTTGGAAATTCTTTGTTTTTGTTATTGTTCTGTCAAATAGTGGAATAGCATATGACCGAGATAGAGAGAGAGAGAGAACCTGCTTATTAGAAAGGAAAATGGCTCCTTTTATCTTTAGAAGCTCAGTTATCTATATATGATTATTTCAAGGAATTATGGAATTGGCTTTCATCGAACAGTCTCCAGAATAGATTGGAAAATTTAAAAAAAATTAGATTAAAATTTAAATCTTAAATAATGACTTACAGGACAGGTATAACAGATGATTTGACACAAATAAGTATTTTAGACATATAACATCCTAATTTCAGCAAAATTATTAATATATAGTAGATCATGGCTAATAAATGTTTTCTATGCAGTACAAAACAGTGAGGGGCTGGCTGCTTAGCTCAGTTGGTTAGAGTGTGGTGTTATAACACCAAGGTCAAGGGTTTGGATCCCTGTACTGGGCAGCTGCCAAAAACAAAACAAAACAAACAAAACAAAACAAAACAAAACAAAACACAAAACAAAACATATAGTGAGCATCAACCTACAAATGCTTCTGCCATATTATTGTTCATTTGACACCAAAATCTGTTAGGCTTAATATCATGATGACAAGAACATTTTTTATGCGTTTATTAACAAGATCTGTATTTTCATTATATTAAGCAGATAAATTTAGCAGACTACTGGTATACTTTTCGCTATTGTTGTTTGTTTTGATTTTCATCAAAGTGACTTTTCCATAATAACTGCTTTAAAAAGAACATCTAAATGAATGATTTATTTCAAATGTATAATTTATTAGTTTTCTTTGCATTTAGAAAGAATTTACTTATTCCTGTCATAATTTTTAGTTAGCTTTCTAGTTTTCAATAACAGCTTCTGTAATGGCACTGAAAAAGCATTCATTTTTCATAGATTTGTGTGTTCCTTACACTTACTGTACATTCAAATAACAAAACAAACACCTATACTCTTAAATTTAAGTGAGTTGATATATTTAAAGCTCTTAGAATAGTACCTGGCACTTAATAAGCATTTAATAAATGTTAGTTATTGTTCATGGTGAATGACTTACAAAAATACATAGTGCAAAAATGTTTTATGACAGAGTAAGATATTTGCAAAAAGAAGTTGAAGAATTTTAAGTTTTGTGACTGAGAATAAAAGTTGGTGTTTCTGCTTGTCAGTGTTTATCACCTAAAAATGAAATGCTTAATATACCAATAGGCATCATACATTCAGAGTGAAAATTAGGTATTTAAAATTGAAGTGTCTGGTTCTAGGAGGGAAAATTGACTTTTTGAGATTTTACAGATAATTTAGTTCAAAAAGCTTTGCTATTAAGGATATAAAGAAAATTGAAGAATTGTAAGCCTAGAGAAATGCCCAGTCCTTTACTTTGTTAGCCTTCAGAGATACAAGATTAAATTTACTCAATAGCAATGGACAGTTTTAAGGTGAAGTATTAATAGGAAATGAGGAACATTTTCTGAATGTGGGCTTTAAGTGAAGGATCATTTCTTATCAAAGCATTCCAGTATAATAAAAACCAAGCTAGGAATAATCTACTCGGATTGAATGCTAGAATTTGTGAGCATCTAAAACCAGAGTTGAATTTTATGAAGACTGACATGTATTGTCAGTATGATTATCTGCCATGTGTTCTCATGCTGCTGTCATCATTCTCAAATCGTGTCCTCTGACACTGTGGAACCACGAGGCTCCTGTGATTGAAAATTGAAATGTAGCACGTCTCACAGATAGATTTTGGGATAACATTGTTAAATGCTGTGTGATTTACTTAGGATTAATGACTAAGCATATTTTGTAGACACTCATGAAATCATGCATTCCTATGTGACTGAAAAAACTGACTTGATTATGCTAGGAAGAAAATTTAACTCTCAATCCCTCTCTCCCATCCTCTTCTTTTTGCTTTCCTCTCTTACTATATTTCTTTCTTCTTCCTTCGATTTCCATATGAAAAATTAGCTGCATTCTTTTGAAAAACTCTTCCATATAAATAAGGTATGATAAACATTTTTTTCCTTTCTACATTCCCTTTTATCAAAGGGGTTTAGATGTGTTGAAATGATGCTAATGAAAAATAAGCCATGACATTGTTGGTCATGAGCATATTATTGTTGTGTTGTTTAAGGTTCTATGTTGTGTCTTCCAATCAACTTTATTGATCTCTGGAAAGAAGATACTGTACTATGGAGGTGAGTCATGGTAGGTTTAATGGATAACAGTACAGGGATGAATTTGGGGTCTTGCTGCAGGGAGTTGGAGGGATCAAGTTTTTTAAAAAAATCAATGAACTTGGTGTTGGAACTGGGTCCTATACAGCCCATTGTGGCCTTAGGTAAGTCAACTAACTTCTTTAATCTCAGATTCTTCATTCATGAAATGAAGAATCCTTATTAAGTTGGCTTTATAGTGTTGTGAAGGACAGAAGGATTAAGAGTGTGAATGGTGAAGTAAAACTGTCTTTGCTTATAAGTAGTAGGATACCAGTCTTTTAAAAAAATTTTTTTTAGATAATTTATTATACATACATGTGGGGTATTACATTAGTTTTCAATAGTTATGTACAATGTGTGATGGTTAGATCAGGATAGTTAGCTTATTCATCATTATAATACGAAGTCATTCTTTGTGTCCTTTGACCAGTTTCTCATTAGTCCCTCGCCCTCTCCCCTCCCTCCCCTTTTCCACCTCTAGTTTTCTAAAAGTTCAATGTATTACTGTGAGTGTTGTTTTTTTCTTACTTTCTCCCTTTCTCTCTTTATTGTTAATTTGTTTGTTTATGGATTCAGTTCCTGTTTATAAGTGAGAACATGCAGTACTTTTTGTACTGGGATGTTTCACTTAGAATAATTTTCTCGACCTCATCCATGCTGCTGAAAATGGTAGAATTTCATTATTTTTTATGACTGAGTAGTATTCCATTGTGTATATATACCACAATTTCCTTATCCAGTCATCCATTGATGGACATTTAGGTTGGTTCCATCATGTGGCTGTTATAAATAGAGCTGCAATAAATATGGGAGTGCAGGTATCCCTTGTTTTCCAATCCTCTGAATATATCCCCAGTAGTGGGATTGCTGGATCATACGGAAGTTCTAGCTGTACTTGTTTAAGGAACCTCCATACTGTTCTCCATAATGGCTGTACTAATTTACAGTCCCACCAACCAATCTTACCACTTATGGCAATGTATCTTTACCTATTCATATGCAAAATGGGAATGATAACAGTAACAGTCTCAGATGGTTTTTGTAAATATTATATGAGAGATGCTCTACATAAAGCACTTAACACAATGCTTCACACAGAGGAAATACTCATTTCCTCATTCAGCATATATTTATTGAGTGCCCACCATGTCCCAGTTGCTTTTCTAGGTGTTTGGGATATAAATGTGAGCAGAACCAAACATATAATCTCTCTTCTTTGCAAGCTTATAGTCCATTGAGAGAGAGAGAGTTAAATAATTAGCAATAAATGTATAATTACTGTAAGTTCTCTGAAAGAAAGGTACCCAACACTGTGAAAGTAATGTCAGCAGGGAAAATGGGCTCTAACTAGGCAAAGGCTAGGGGCAGGATGGTTGAATTCCAGGCAGAAAGAATGATATGTACAAAGTCTGTAGTGGGAATATGTGGTGGGTGATTATAATAGAGAGTGAAAAGGAAAGTGGTTCAGGATGAGACTGGGAAGACAGGAAAGCTAGCAGGCACTTGTCTCTGTTGAGGGTTCCATCACAAAAGGAGAACCATTAAAAATGATATGGAATAAGGTATTTAGTATGTGGTTGGAAGAAGTCTGCAGCGGGCTTATATCCCTGCATCTAGTAGTGGGTCAGTAGGGTTGGCAATCAAAAAGAACACCTGGACATGAATTGGAACCCACTAGGATAAATTGGAACCTACAAGGATAATCTGACTCTCGTTCCCTCCAACCTTAACAATATGGGTGACCTCTAGGTGGAGCCGGTGCTCTTTGTCATGGAGCTGCACATGTGCTTGACCCAGAGAGCCTGGGTAAACCAGGATTTGGAGAGGCTGAAGGAGATCTGGCAGGAGCTGGGGAAGCTGCAGACTCAGAAGCTAACCGATGCCAGCAAGGGGAGCAAGCAGATCAGTGCCAATATGTAGGAGCTACAACAGTGCATGGTGCCCTCTACTGACCTTCAGAGCCTAATGGCTGGTGCTTTACTTCTGCCTGCAAAATCACATGCAGATTTCTCTCCTGTCTAACTCTAACTTGAAACCAGTCAGGGAAGGGAATTCTAGGAAATGTTGTTAGCTAGCAGCGTCATTTCTTGAAAGGTCTTTTTTGGCTATGATTGGGCTTTTAAATTTCATCATACGAGCATTGGAAAGCCATCAAAAGGGTTAAGCCATTTAAGGTGGTAGCGGGGGAGGGAAATAGAGAGTAACATGATCAGATTTATGATCAGATTTGCCTTTTGGAATCCTGGATTCCATTGGAGAAAATGAATTGAAGGAGACTAAGAGTGGATGTAAGTAGATGTACTAGAGACCTATCACAGTTTTTCAAGTGAGAGATAATGGTGGTTAGGGTTAGAGGTGGAAGTAAAGGGGATGGAAATAAGTACACGTGGTTTCCAGAGATAATTCAGAGGATAAAGTAAATGGGACATGGGGATGGAATTCCTAAGGGATGAGGGAGAGGAAAGTGCCAAGATCTTGAGTTTGGTTTTGGAGATTTTGAGTTTGCAGTGGTATTGAGAATTTCTGGATGGCGATGTTCAGTAGGCAGCATTATGTAATATGAAGTCATTGCTATAGTAGTAGAAGCAATGGTAGCAGCAGCAGCATTAGTTGTTAATATTTTTATCATTGACTTACTTTCCTGGAGGCTAAAACCATTTCTGATTTATTTGTGGGTACTCAGTACCCTGCTCATTCCCTGGCATAGAATAGGACTAGTTTTTTTAATATCCTTTCTTTGGTCTTTCACAAATCTTTGCATAATCATGCATTTTCTATTCTTTTTCACAGGGCTAGCCTCTCCACTTCTGTTAATTCCATCTCGTTACAGCTCCTAAAAGACCCTGGTGATCCTAGTTCAGGGGTCAGCAAATTTTTTCTGTATAAGGACAAATGGTTTCTATTACAACTATTCATCTCTGCCTGTTTAGGGCAAAAGCAGCTATAGACAATACATAAATAAATAGAGCTGGCTGTGTTCTAATAAATCTTTTATTTACAAAACAGGTGTGGGTTGGATTTGAGCTGTAGGCCGTAGTTAGGCTCTTGTGCTTGGTCTATTATGTGTTTCATTTCTCTTTTATCTTTATTTTTAACCAACTGGCTTTCAAACGTATTCAAGTTTTTTCCATCTTCTCCCTCCCCCGCCGCCTCCCTCAAACAACTTTCATTGAGACCTCCTTTCCCCTAAACTACATACCATCTTTCATTTCCCTTCACTTCTTAAAGGCCATCTCTTCCTGCTTCTATGTAATTTAACCTTGGTAATGTGACTTTTCCTATTGCTGTCCCAAAACTAATCATGTACTCCTCTTCTCTAAATAAGATGACTTCTTCTTGGTCTCCCTTTTCGATCTTTCCTTTTGTAGACCTCATGTGGTTGCCTATACAGTACCTTTTTGGAAACCTGTTCTCCTTTTGACTTCTGTGACCCTGGAGTCTCCTCATTCTCCCTATCTCTGATGGCTATATATTGCTACCATTTTAAAAGTTGAGGCATAACATATTTAGAATAAACTGCACAAATCTTAAGGGTTAAGCATGATGGAGTTTTACATATGCATAATTGTGTAAGCATCACCCAAGTCAAGATATAGAACATTTCCAGCACCCTATAAGGCTCCCTCCTGATTCTTCCCCATCGGGTACCTCTGATCCTGCCCAGAGGTAGCCATTATTCCGACTTCTGTCACTTCAGATTTTGCCTGTTTTTTAACTTCAAATAAATGAAGTCATACAGAATATGTACAAGATCTATATGAGGAGAACTACAAAATGCTGTTGAATAAAAGCAATGAAGAACTAAATAAATGGAGAGATATTCCATGTTTATGAAAAGGAAAACTCAATATTGTCAACGTCTCAGTTCTGAACTTTATCTATAGATTCAATGCAATCCTAGTCAAAATCCCAACAATTTATTTTGTGGATATTGACAGACTGATTGTAAAGTTTATATGGATAGGCAAAAGACCTAGAACAGCTAACACAATATTAAAGAACAAAGTTGGAAGAGTGACACGACTCACCTTCAAGACTATATAAACTACAGCAGTCAAGACAATGTGATATTAGCAAAAGTATCAACAAATATATCAATGGAACAGAATAAAGAGCTCAGAAATAGACCCACATAAATATAGTCAACTGATCCTTGACAAAGGAGTAAAGGCAATACAATGGAGCAGAGATAGTCTTTTCCAACAAATGGTGCTGGAACAATTGGACATTGACATGCAAAAAAATGAATCTAGAAACAGTCTTTAGACATACCTTCACGAAAATTAACTCAAAATGGATCACAGACCTAAATTTACAATGCAAAACTGTAAAACTATGAGAAGATAATGTAGGAGAAAACCTAGATGACCCTGGATATGATGGTGACTTTTTTAAATGCGACTTTTTTAAATGCAAATAATTGATAAGTTGGACTTCGTTAAAATTAAAAACAAACAACCCAATTAAAAATTGGGCCAAAGATCTTGACACCTCACCAAAGAAGATGCACAGATGGCAAATAAGCACATGAAAAGATGCTCCACATAGTATGTCATTAGGAAACTGCAAATTAAAACAACAGTGAGATACTACTACACATCTATTAGAATGGCCACCATCCAAAACACTGAGAACACCAAATCTGGAGCAACAGGAACTCTCACTCATTGCTGGTGGGAATGAAAAATGGTGCATATATTTTGGAAAATAGGTTAGTAGTTCTTAGAAAACTAAACATTGTCTTATATATTTATCCAAAGTAGCTGAAAACGTATGTCTACACAAAAGCTGCACATGGATGTTTATGACAGCTTTATTCATAATTGCCAAAACCTGGCAGCAACCAAGATGTCCTTCAGCAGATGAATGGATAAATGAACTGTGGTATATCCAGACAATGGAGTATTATCCAGCATTAAAAGGAAATGAGCTATCAAGCCAAGAAAAGACACGGAGGAAACTTTAATGAATATTACTAGGTGAAAGAAGCCCATTTGAAAAGGCTACATATTATATGATTTCAACTATATGAAATTCTGGAAAAGGCAAAACTATGGAGATAGTAGAAAGATCAGTGGTTGCCAGATTGGGGTTTGGCAGGGATAGGGAATGGGGAGGGATGATTCGTCAGAGCGCGAGGCCTTTTAGGGCATCAAAAAGACTCATCATAATACTGTAATGATGGATGCCTTTGTCCAAACCCATAGAATGCACAACAATAAGAGTGAACCCTAATGTAAGCTGTGGACTTTCAGTGATTATGATACATCAGTGTCGGTCTGACCATTGTTACAAGTGTACGACTCTGGTGGCGGGTGTTGATAGCAGGAGAGGCTATGCATATATGGGGGCAGTGGGGATATGGGAAATCTTTGTTTCTTCCAGTCAGTTTTGCTGTGAACCTAAAAATGCCTAAAAAATCAAGTCTTTAAAGTAAATAAATAAATATAAAAAAACCTTTGGCAATATGACTTTGGAGTTTTATGGAGAGTTAAACTAGAGGGAGGGAGATGGTCTAAATTACTTTTTCCCAATACTCCTCTTTTTTTTCCCTTCTTACCATCTACTTTTAGGATGTCTAGGAGTATTTTTACATGGCAGGGGGACTGAAATGGGAAGTTTGTTACTAGAGATAACAGAGGCATCAAAACCTTAGAAGCAAGGAGAACCAAGGACTATGTGCCAAGAACCAGAAAATAAGTCTGAATGGGTTGCAGGAATACTGGGTCCAAAAGAAGCAGTCAAGGATGGGGTACAGAACCAAGAGCCTAGCAAACTCCAGCAATTGCTGTGGAGTTGACAGGGAGTGAAAAGTTCCAGCAATAGGCCCTGAGGGGTATTCTGGGGAGGTAAGCCATATAAGACCATTCTCTATCAACTATATCAAAACCACTCTAAAAAAAAAATCTATCAACTCCATCAAATTACTCTAAAAAAAATCTAAGTAAATACAGAATACCTGCTATGCAACTACAATAAATAAGCAATATAATTAACTTTAGTGTACTTTCTATAACATATCAAATCTTCTAGTACTATCCACTCAAACCAGATTATGATTCCTAAATTCTCTGTATAGAAATTGGATTCCAGGAATTGCTAAAAACCAGGGATAATAGTTAACTTGTTTTTGTATGATAGTTGGGACATGGCAGAGTGTGTTGCTTGAATTTAAAGGCTATATCTCAATGTATCCATCATCAAGTAAAGTATAGAGAGTTGAGGTCTTGAGCACAAATAATATAATTTAGGGATAGGTGTTGAGTAGATGCCCTCAGTGCTCTGCTCATATCTTTTGTATCTTATTACTTCATTATGCTGTCCCTACTTCCCAGCTGCCTGCTAGTATCTGCATTTCTTTGCCTGAGGGCTTTTGAGAACTTCCTGGGGCCTTGGGACTGGATGCCCCTGCCTTTCCAGGTCCCCGTTATCCCCCAAGAAGAGCAGGAAGTGCCATGGAATTAATATTCACCCCACGGTACAGTAGCCTTCAACCAATGATTGACTTTGTGTGGGTTAACTCTGAAGCTGTGTGTTTTACGCTGGTTCCCAGACTTTCCTAGGGTATTAAGCACCAGTCGCCCACAATGTAGCTGGCTTTAAAACAACACACTTTCCCTCCAATAAGTGAGAACATGTGGTATTTCTCTTTCTGTGCCTGACTTGTTTCACTTAATATAATTCTCTCAAGGTCCATCCATGTTGTTGCAAATGGCAGTATTTCATTCGTTTTTATAGCTGAGTAGTATTCCATTGTGTAGATGTACCACATTTTCCGACACACACACACACACACACACACACACACACACACACACACACACACACACACACACACACACACACACACACAAACCGGGGGGGGGGGGAGAAGATATAACAACCACAATTATTTGAAGTTGATACAACAAGCAAACAGAAAGGACATTGTTGGGGGGGAGGGGGGAGGGAGAAGGGAGGGAGGTTTTGGTGATGGGGAGCAATAATCAGCTACAATGTATATCGACAAAATAAAATTAAAAAATAAAAATAAAAAAAATAAAAATAAAAATAAAAATAAAAAAAATTAAAAAAAACAACAACAACAACACACTTTCTTCCATTCCCTGTCTTGCATCCTTGCTCCCATACCAGTGTTTCTTGAACTTCCCCCACAAAACAACTTGTGTTTGAATCCTTTTATCAGTGTTTGTTTTTAATGAAGAGATGTCTTGGATAAGAAAGACCTCTCATATAATAACTATAACTGAAAAGTAAACAGGGGAAGAAGAACTACGTCTTATTTCCTTAGCTAGTATTTATCTTTTGATTTTCAACTGTTGCCTGGAATTTTTACTTGGACATGCTGTTGATATCTCAAATCTGACATGTCCAAACTGAAATCAGAATTTGAAAAAACAAACTGCTTCCATATTGATTAGGAAGAAAAGATTTCTAGGATTTTGTCTGTATGTTTTCTTTCTGTTCATCTTTAAAAGGGAACATCTTTTAATTCAGTATGTACTATGTGTTCCTAGTTTTTTCTGACTTGGGTGTGAATAGCACCTCATACAAATATAACATGTACTGTAACTTCACTGCTAGCTATTTTTACATTATGATTTCAGTTTTGGCTTGAATTCCTAAAATCTGGGTTTAGTTTACATTTTGATTTACTCTGGAAGTGTTAATCTCAGAGGTAGTTTAGCAAATATTTCAAATACCAAAATAAACACAAAAATGTTGTAATTCACAGTCATAATCCTTGTGCACTGCTTAGGAATCAGTCTTTTTCAGAAGTAGCCAACATTAGAGATTATTTTAAGAGGTTTTTATTAATACTGTATAGTAAGATTCATCCTGGTGTATAATTCACAGTTGATTATTTTCATATCTTTGCTTTAAAATAATCTGAACTTTCAAAAAACAGATTGAATGTGACATATAAAACAGATAGGTAGTGAATATAATATCCCAGTTTAGGCATATTTGTTTAGGCTTAGTAAATTAAGCAATTCTTTTACAACTTTATCATTCATTTATTCATGGTAAAATAAATATTATTTCATTTATTATGAATCATTCATGTCCTTACTTAAATCATTATGTGTTTTCCCATACTAGTAAAAGCTCTTTCTAGTCAGTTTTAATGACCTTATAGTAACTCATTGTTTGGCTATTTCATGATTTATGTAATGTCTCTATTGTATACATTTAGGCTGTTTTCAGTTACAGGTATTAGAAATAATGACTTGACATACATTTTTGTTCAGAAATGTGCCTCAGCATTTTGGGTAATTTGATCAGGATTGATTGCAAGGATTCAAACACAAGTAGTTTTGGGGGGAATTACCAGATCAAGAGCATAAATACATTACTTATTTTAGGCTTTTGCTATACTTTCTAGTTGCTTTCCAGAATATTTCCTTTAGTGATGGTCTAGAGAGAAAAGCATTATAGGCTACCTTCAAATAAGGAGACTAATAAATTGCTTTGAGTTTTATTTCAGTACCTTACTGTGCTCAGTTTTTCAGTTTAATAATACTAAAGTCAGTGGGTTTTTCTTAGAGTAATGATTTATATATACTAAAGTGATATATTTAATTTTATGTTATATGAGATATTATTTGTAAATAACATTTCAAATTTAGTAATGTAACACTGATTGGAGTCAATATAATCTCTAGAGTAAACTGAGAAACTTATCATTGTACATTATGACTAGCCTATTCTAGTGTGTGCTCTCTGGAAACCTAAATATTTCATTTACCAAATTACCCTATTATCTAGATGGTCACTTTACCAGAAGTAAACTTGAGAAAAGTAATGTAATCAGTGAGAAATACTGACATTGAATATCATCAAATGGTGTTCCTGACATATTTCTAAGAATATCTATGTTTACTTTGAGAAAATAATTATAAACAATAAAATTGAATAGATTTTTTTTGCAACTATTATTTAAAATTATTTAATTTGAGAGATATTTATGCAGTGCCTACTGTTTAGAAGATGTTTCTGATTCAAGGGAAAATTACTCTTGTGTGTGTATTTTTCTTATTTCCTATTATGGTAAGTAAGAATGTTCTTATTCTGAGCATAAAAGTTTTATATTGAAATAAATTTGCTTACCTTTAACTCTTCTTGTCCTTAAAAAGAATAAATTATGTAAAATTTAAAATAAAATATAATAAGATATAAAATTAAGAAAGGATAGGGAGATTTCTTCTAAACAACTTTAATGTTCATTATTAATATCCTTACTACAACTTACCACCTCCTTTGGTGAAAGAAAATTCCATTTGACATTTATACAGATTGAGATTATGAAGTCAGCATTCTTGTTTTTCCTTGACTGCATAAGAACTCCATGGGGGGTAATAATGAGGTATTCATAAGTTGAGAAAAATACCTCAGTTTACTAGACTCAATGTTACAAGAGGCCAAGAGAAATGATAATTTTCCAGGCCAATATCCTAGCTGACTTGGAGTCTTCCAATATATATTTTTTCTATTAATATTTGTAATAAACTTCTGCTTGGAACTCGGCTGTTTTACAGTTTCATCTAACTAGAACCCAAGTGAGAATCAGGAAGTAAATATAATTGAATTGTGGTTAGGCATAGTAGAGTAATATTCCCACTGAAAAGATGAATTCAGATATGATTTGTTTGTCATTGGATCCCATGCTACAGTTCTTATCTTCTTGGTGGGTGAGTGATGTGTGGAGGTTATGAGTATGGAGGGTGGAAAAAATGGTAGGCAACCTTATTTTGAGAATAGGTGAGATGGAGGGTGAGATGGAGGGCTGGTACTCGGGACTCCAGTATTTCTCTGGCTGCTAATATTATGGCCCAGGATCATAACCACAGGCAGCTGTGATATTGGGCTTCCACTATTATTTGTCACTGAGTTTGCTGTTGTTTTTGACAAGCTCATGGGCATGGTACTTCCTGATACTTTTCTCCAAATTAAGTTGTTTCCCTCCAGCAGCCAAGCTGCTGGTTTTCATGACTTGCCAGCCCTGGTAGAACTACTGTCTTGGTTATATTTAGGTTGGTATATCTTTTCCTTCAGAACCTTCCTGTTTTATAAATTATTTGAAATCAAATTTTTAGTGTCATGTAATGTAGGTGATCCTATGGAATAATGAATGTTTTTGTCAGTGTTCTCTAGAGAAACAGAACCAATTGAGTGTGTGTGTATGTGTGTGTGTGTGTCTGTGTCTGTATATAGAGGAAGAGAGAAATTGATTTAAGGAATTGGCTTATGTAATTGTGGAGTCTTTCTTTGGGGATCTCAGTCTGTTTTCTCTTAAGCCCTCAGCTGATTGAATGAGGCCCACCCACATTATGGAGGATAATCTGCTTTACTCAAATCTTCTGATTTAAATGTTTATTTAATCTACAAAGTACTGTCACAGCAACATCCAGTCCAGCTTTGAAGAAATATCTGGGTACTGTGGCATAGCCAAGTTGATGTATAAAAGTAATCATCACAATGAACTTACCTTTATTCATAATCTTAATCATGTGATGGCATATCTTGATCTGCCAAAGACATCAGTTTGAGCTTCCTGAGTGATTTTAGCATTCCCATTAAGCATACTTAATAGCAGGTGGCAAGTTTAAGTTGTCAGACTCTTTAAGATCTTGAGGGATATGGTTAAGATGTAGAAGTCAGGTCTGCTGATGAGAAATAATAGAAGAGTTTGAAATATTTAATTGAGGAAATAAACAATCTTTGGGGACTTGTAAATGCAAAGCATGATGCCAAGAGCTTTGGACAATGTAGAATATATATACGGTACATTGTCTTCAAGAAGATTACGTTTTAGTTGTTTAAAGAAGACATTCAAACGAAATACTTAATCAAAAAAATAAGAGCAGAAAACAATAATGTAGGTAAGTGTATTAGTCCATTTCTATTGCTTATAACAAAATACCTGGAACTGGATGATTTATAAGAAGGCAAAATTTATTGCTTACAGTTTTGGGCATTGGGAAGTCCGAAGTCCAGGGTGAGGTCCTCACCCATCTGGTGAGGGTTTTGGTGGTAGCCACAGTGACCCAGGGGTCTCACATTGCAGAAAATGGTGGAACAGAGAGAGAGAGAGCTCCTCATGCAGTCTCCTTTTAAAGCCTTCAAGAACCATGTACATGACCACCGTTTTTAATCTATTCACTAGGCATGGTCCTCAGAACCTAATCACCTCTTCAAGGCCCCACCTTTCAATTACACAATAGGACTTCCCACCCTCAACAGTTACAGTGGGGATTAAGTTTTGGAGGGACATTCAACCCAAGCCAGTAGGACAGTATTGAAAATCGCATACCTAGTGTATTTTGTTGTAAGATTTATCTTTTCCAGGTTCTTAATGTAAGCTATCTCAAAATAATC
This sequence comes from Cynocephalus volans, assembly GCF_027409185.1. Taxonomy (NCBI): domain Eukaryota; kingdom Metazoa; phylum Chordata; class Mammalia; order Dermoptera; family Cynocephalidae; genus Cynocephalus; species Cynocephalus volans. The sequence goes on along the minus strand of NC_084467.1, from coordinate 73,362,876 downwards.
TATTAGTAGCAGCAATATGGTATGATCACCAGAGTCAGTTCAAGACAGAAATAGTTGACAATTTTGCAGTGTATTGATTAAAATTGTTCCAAGGAAGGCAGATTTTTCTAGTCAGACTTACATATATGGACAGTTTTGAATACTACGTGGGATTAAAAAGTAGTAAGTCTACATCCCATGAGGCACAACTGAAAATCAGCATTGTCAACTTAGTATACTTAATTTATAGCATGGAGGTGCACATTGTGTGTATATGGTTATATGTATAATATTAAAGAAATTAGCAGGGTCAACTGTCACTCTTGAGTATATTTATAGTTGGTATGATCAGTGTGTCAGTATGTTTTGGATGGATTCTTATTTTTCAGGTAGTTTTGGAGCGGCTAAGTAACTTCTCTGAAAGAAAAATGTGTATGTTGAAGGCAGGAGGCATATATATATATTTTTCTTGCTAGAGCACCTAATTAGATGAGCATTAAAAATGTTTACTGCCTTAACAAGATATATAATGAAATAAGGAAGGGATAACTAAACTTTTAAACAGATTGGTAATCTTTATAATATTTATTTACTCTGTGTAAGAAGGGAAGGTAGAGGTCGAGAGAAAAAAGAATGATTGAAAAAACAAATTTGTACTATTTTTGGGAGTATCTATGGAGATTATATTATTGCGTGCTGGTTAACTTCAGGCACCAATTCTATTCTGCTCAGGCACCAATTCTATTCTGCATTCCATTATTGTTTGTTAGAATGAAGGACAAAAATAGTTCTTTTCCTCTGCATTTCTATAAAAGGATTGGTTTCACGGCAAAGATTGTGGTGCCAGATATAGATACAGTGTTTTTAAAGATCTGGTGTGACTTTTGGGAAAGATTCTTATTTTAAAATGAGCTGAACTATTTAAATATAGAAGAATTTAATTAGGTTTCTTAACAGAGGGACTGTTAGGGGCTATTAGTATTTTATTTCTTTCCAAAGGTGATCTTGTAAATTCACTTTGCACTGAGTTTAATGATCTAGAAACAAGATAGCCTTATTATTCTTTACCTTCCTTAAAATCTATGGTAATACACACATCTTAACTGATGGAGGCATACAGAGCATTATGTGAACTAGGCCTGTACATTCACCTTTTTCCATGTGGATTTTCTAAACTTTGCTTGATTCTTGGCTCATTGCTTAATTTTCTTAGGATTTAACTTAATTTAGAAGGATTTGAAAACTGTGACACATTTATCTGATTCTAGAAATTAGTACAATTGGAATATTCTTATTTTAAATTAAAAACCCTCTGGTGAACTGCATCCCTCTGATATGGTACCTCAGGAGTGCAGCTCCCATGTTCCAGGCTCTGTGTTTGAGATTGGAGAATATGTAAATTAAAATACACTTTTAAAGCTGTTGCCTAGGAGCTAGCTGTCTCATGGAAGAAGTATGTAAGGAAACCTCTTATTTCACTTGAGTTGTGCCATTTTAGGCAAAGACATTTTTAAGTAATTTTATTCATTTAAATAAATAAAAAATGGAACCTAAATTTATTATCATTTTGTTTGGATAGGAAGCTGGTTTAAGCAAAAAGAAGGAATTTTCCTTAGTTCGTATTACTGAAAAGTTCAGGAATCTATTATCTCAATAACTTTCTGCTCTGCCTTCTTCATGTTGACTTCATCCTCAGGCTCTGTGTAGAGCCAAGATAGAGACCAGCCAGCTGCAGGCATATATCCTCTCAGATGCAAATGTAGGTCAAAAAAGAATCTGTCTTCCAGAGTCTGAAAATGAGTTCTTGGCCTGACTCTCACTGGCCTTAGTTGGATCCGTATTTGTCTCTGACCAAATGGTCAAGAGGATGGGATTCTACAATTGTTTTAGGCCTAAGTCATTTACCCATCCTTGGAGTTGGGATTGGTAGCAACCCCACCCAAACCACATGGATTGAGAGTGGGGGAGTAGTGCATCACCAGAGGAAACTGAGATTACTGTTAGCGAAAAATGCGTAAATGTAGCCTATGGCAAAAATAATAAATTTTCTAAGTCATTGTGCCTGTGACTTTCTATTTAGGCTGGTATGTCTTTTTTAGAAACCAAACTAGTAATTTCTATTGCAGTGGCATATCCATTAGAAGGTACATTTAGCTGATGATAATAGAAGCTTAAAGTAACAGTGACTAAAACATGGTGGAGCTTATTTTCCCTGGAGGTAGGAAGTCCAAGACTGATGGAGCATTTCCAAGACAAAACCAATGCTATTTTAGATTGATGCAGCTTCTGCAATCACATTTGCATTCCAGATTGGAAGGAAGAAAAGCAAATAAATGGGTGCCCACTGGTTGTCTACTTCCCTTTCAAGGTGTTTTGTAGGAACATCCTGTTCAACAACTTCCGCTTATATGTCATTGACTAGAATATCTAAGTCACATGGCCACATATACCTGTAAGGAAGTCTGGGAAATGTAGCTATGTAGGTACCACCTAATACAAACCCAGTAGGTGTTTTACTAGTAAGGAAGAACTAGTGAATGGCTTTTGGGAAGGTAGCCAGTATTCTTTACTACATCTTAATTATTAACTGATATGGATGGTAGAGAGGACTTATTTTAAAAATCCGATGAATTTTATACATTCAAGATTTAAAACTCATAAAAGTAGATGGAAATATAAATATTAAAACTAATATATACCCTAAAATTGGTAATACAGTTGTGAGTATCTAATAACGAGGTCTAAGTAAAAGTTGAAAATGATTCAGATGTATCTATGTCTTAGATGTTTGTCTACAGAGTGTTGCCCTTTACTAAGACAGGGAACATAAGAGGGAGTTGAGGGGGAAGTTAAAGAGTTAAGTTTTGGATATTTAGAACTATAAATGCTGGCATCAAATGACACGGGTGATGTCATTTGTTCATTAGCTAAGCAGCTGCATATTTTGATAGATATTTTCTGGTAAAGAATAAAGAACTGGCTATTTTAGAAATTCTTTGATTCCCTAACTCTCTTTCATATTGTGATCCAGGTTACTGAAATCTGGGGAGAGTTGGGTGGGTCTGAAGGAGTCTCAGTTTCACCTCCATACCTTAGAATAAGAGAGGTCTTTGTGTAGTCAGTCATAGGTTGGGTGTTTTGAGGATGTGAGTTTAGCTGTCTTAAACTTGGTACGGTTCTTTGGAGGTAAGCAAATGGGATGAGGTAAATGTTGATTAAACTGAGTGAGATATATAGAAGTTAACTGACAACATCACATGTTATTCCTAGGAAGCAAGTGAGACTTTTTTTAAGGCTACTGGAGAGCTATTTAGAACTGCAATTTTGTATTCTAGACGTGTCCCCAAAGGGGCTTTTGACTCTACTTATGTTGCTTTGCCTCCCATGGATTTGTCACCGCTTTTCCCCGGGGTGACGGAGCCACCAAAGATTACTCAAAGCCCATCTCTTCTGAGCAGTGAGAAGCCCCAGAAAGGGGTTAATATTCCAGGACCCTCAAGCCTGAGGCATCCTTCCATTTGGGAAATTAACCACGAATTGGTGTTCTCTTCCTGCATTTTTTCTCCAGACCAACCAAGAAGTTACAGGAAGAGACATAGGTGGGGTTTTGCGAAGTACAGTTTAACAAGTTTAACAATAGAAGCTGGTAACATTCCGTAAGTCAAGCAAGGTGACCTTCTGTAATGCAATTTGCAACAAAGGCTTGATTTAGCAAACATTCCTTTCCCCCCCAGCAGCTTTTTAGTAACTTTACATATCAATTAGTAGTCTTTCTGTTTTAAACCAGCAGCCTTGCTGTGTTATGATTCTTATCTTGCAACAGAGACTCAATAGCCTGGGGAAAATTTCCTGTCCTTTGCAAGGTCAATATTTGAAACTGCAAGGCTTTGGAAAACTAGGCCCTGTGAAGTACATTTGCTTTATGAATCCTCTACATACTTAAGTATTTGATGGATGCATTATGAAATAACCTTGTCTTCTGTCACTTTAATAACTGAATAATAACTTTTACTTGCTTTGAACTTTATTCTGTTCACCATTTATTGAGTGAGCTTTTTGCCTTTTTCTTTATCCTAGTTACTGGAAATACAAATATTAAGGGGAAAAAGCCTTCAAGATTTGCTGTGTTATCATTCCCTATCAATCCTTTCTTTTTCATGTCACACTAGGCTAAATTCTAAAGACAAGACACTTACAGAGCTTAGTGGACATTTTGTATAGTGGTGCAATTTAACGAAAATCATTGAACAAAAATACTAAGCAAGTTAAGGCCAATTTGAAAAATAAATAAGTTGTACATTAGTGGGAGCTAGCATTGCTCAAGGTCAACATTAATTTTGTTACCCAATGAATACATAGTTGTACTTATTTTTATATAAAATCATACTTGGCTCCTATCACATTTTTAGAAGTGATTGCTCAAATAGTTCTTTCAGTACTGGAATATGCTACAGATTTAGCCTGGGGAATATACCCAGCCTAAGAAATGGAGACAAAAGTTACTATGCTCAGGAAGTAAGTAGCTTCTCTAAAAACCCATTTAATTTGTGCACAATGAGTGGTGTCAATGTATTATTGTTATGAGAGTTGTTTGGGTGATGTCATTTGTTTACCAGTCATGCAGCTGTGCATTTTGAGATCATTGTCATTTCTTGGCAGAAAGCACAGAAATAGGAGCAGTTATGCTCTGGAAGGAACCTTTCTGTGTTTAATTAAAACTATTTTATAAAAGTAGAGGTTTTCCTTATCTCTAATCACTAAAGTAAAAGCTTAATTGGTTATATTTTTTGCTATATTTCTTATTTTTCCGTTATATTTTGAAGTAATAGCAGAAACATTTTTTCATCAGACAATTACAGTGTAGAAACCTGGAGAGGATTATCTTGAGGCAAAGTTGCAGAATTATTATCATCTTTAAATTTTCTTATAACTTGTGCTTCAATATTATTGTTCATTATACCTCTTTTTTTAATTAAATTAAAAAACATTTTTTTTGGCTACAAAACAAGTCTTCATATATTTAAAAAGACTAAGATCATAGAAAATTTGTTCTCTGACCATGGTAACAGAAGGAAATTCAGAAAATTCACAAATGTGTGGACATTAAACTGCACTCTCCTAAACAATGGATGAAAAGAAATATCACAGGGAAGGGAGTACTTTGAGATGAAAATCAAATCACAACATATCAAAATTTATAGGATGTAGGGCTCATTTTCCTTAGAGGAAAGTTTTCCTTAGAGGAAAATTTATACTTGTAAACACCTATATTAAAAATGAGAAAAATCTCAAATCACTAATGTAAATTTCTACCTTAAGAAAATAGAAAAAGAAGAGCAAACTAACCCAAAAGCAAATATAAGTAGGAAATTAAGATTGCAACAGAAATATATGGAATAGGGAATTAAAAAACAGCAGAGAAAATTGACAAGACCAAAAGTTGATTCTTTAAAAAAGATCAACAAAATTTATAAACCTTTATCTAGACTGACCAAGAAAAAAGGAGAGAAGATTGGAATTACTAAAAATCAGAAATAAAGCAGGGGCATTATTATACTGTCATTATGGTTTTTTTGTGGTGGTAAGATTTAGTCTCTTTCTCTTGCTCGTTTGCATTTTTGTTCTACAGTGGGTTTTGTTCTTTCTTCTGTATTCATGGTAGTGATTATCATTTTTTGGATTCCAGATGCAGGACTGGGGATTTCTTGTAGGGCTAGTCTTGTGGTGGTGAACTCCAGTTTTTGTTTGTCTGGAAAATACATGATTTTTCCCTTCATTTCTGAAGAATAACCTTGCTAGGTATAGTATTCATGGCTGGCAGGTTTTTTTTTTTTTTTTTTTTAGTATTTTGAATATGTCTTCCCATTTTCTTCTGGCTTGTAGGGTTTCTTTTGAGAAGTTTTCCATTAGTCTCATAGAGGTGCCCTTATATGACTTGACACTTTTGTTTTGCTTCTGTTAAGATTCTCTCTTTGTCTTTGAGCCTTGCCAGTTTGAATATAAAGTATCTCGGAAAGTATTTTTTTTGGGTTGAATCTGTTTGGGGATCTTTGAGCCTCCTGGATCTGATGGTCCATGTCTCTCTATGCCTGTGAAGTATTCCTTTATTATGACTTTGAATAGGTTTTCAATGCCTTTTCCTTTTTATGCCCCTGCTGGAATACCCATGATTTGAATATTTGTGTGCTTAAGATTGTCTGCTAGCTCTCTTAGATTTTCTTCATTTTTTTAAAATTATTTTTTCCTTTTTTTGGTCCACCTCAGTTGTTTTGAAAAGACTGTCTTCAAGATCAGAAATTCTTTCATCTGTTTGTTCTAGCCTGCTGCTTAAGCTATCAGTTGTGTTTTTTATTTCACTGAGTGAATCTTTCAGTTCCATGAGTTCTACTACATTCTTTTTTAAGATGTTAATCTCTTTGTAATTTACCTTCTCCATATCCTTTTTTTTCTCATTTCATTATGTTGTGTGAGTCTTCTTGTATCTCCATGAGTTTCCTTAAGGTCGTTGCTTGTAATTCCTTTACAGTCATTTCAAGGGTTTCTTATTCAGTAGGGTCTGGTATTTGAGAATTGTCTGCTTTTGTGGTGTCATGTTTTCTTGGTTTTCATATTTCTAGTATCTTTACATTGATGTCTGGTCATTGGTAGAGCAGTTGCTTCTTCCAATACTCTGAAGTGGGCTTTAAGGAGAGATGTGTCCTCTTCTTTTTGCAGTACCCACTGGTGACTATCCTTGTGTCAGTGTAGATGAGTGTCTATTGGGCCACCTGCATGGTATCTGTGGCTACTGCTGTGGTGTCTGCTGCTTTTGCAGCAGCTGTTGGTGTGGCGGTGGCTTTGGTGGTCCACCCACATGGAAGTGGTGTTTTCATTGTGCTACTTGCCTGATTGTGGGTAGAGGTGGCTGCCCTCAGCCTCTGCCTTAGGACCCCAGATGTGCTCTTTTTTTTTTTTAAAGCAATCATCTATGAGGATAATAAGAGCAAGATATTTCTTAGGGATTTGAAGATCAGAGTTTTATATGTAAATGCCTAGAAAAGTGCCTGGCACATGTTTTACATAAAAGAGTGCATCAATCCATCCTCCTCTTCCTCCTCTTTGTTGTCTTCTTCTACTTACTCATCACTGTTATAATCCATAGCAAGCTCAGGATAGAGAAATTTAATCATCCACTGTGTAAAGCCAAGGGATGGATTAATGGGTTATCATGGGATTAGACTGGGGGCTTTATAAGAAGAGGAAGAGAGCATGTTAACATGCTTTTGCCCTCTCACCATGTGATGCCCTGCACTGCCTTGGGACTCTGCAGAGTCCTTACCAGGAAGAAAGCCCTCACCAGATGCACTTCCTCACCTTGGATTTCTCATCCTTCAGAACTGTGTGAAATTAATTTTATTTCTTTATAAATTACCCAGCTTCAGGTATTCTGTAATTAGCAACATAAAGCTAAGACAGAGACTAAATGTTCACATATATAAAATTATAATAAAAGGTACTGGGCATTTGTTGGGTGGACTAAATAAACACAAAGTTATGTGAAAGTGCTTAGCACACAGTAGGTACTGGTTTGTATTGATTACCTTCTGCTTCCCTTACTCACCATAAAAGCAGCTCTTTTTATGTTATTTAACATTACTTCACATGTTTTCAACTTAGTCCTATTTTTGTTTCCCATTGACCTTTTGTTAGATTATTTTAGTCATCTATGGGTAAGCTAAAAATTCATGAAATTGTTTAATGAACTCATATATTTACTGGGGCATATATTTTGGGGGTTGTTGGGGGAAAGTCTGAATTTTCTGTGTGTTTCCTTCTTTTACATAAAAAGATGTTTTGTCTTCATCTTGTCATCAAAAATAACAATGTTAACTTCGTTGGTTGACATTTTAGACTTTAGGGCTGAAAGTATTAATTCCTTCCTTTTGCATCCTAAGAATTTAGTCATATATCTGCTATGTGGTAAAGTAAAGAATAGGAATTCTACTTGACATGCTGTTCAGTGCTCTTTTTACCATATTATACTTTCATCTTAATGAAATGAAATTATTTTCATCTAAATGAAATACAAAACTTGATGGTTTTAATTATCAACATGATAATGTTGACACAAACTTTTATCACATATATTTTACTTTTTTGAATAGGCAATAAATGCACAGAGTACTAAAAAGAATACATACATTCTTTCCTCCTTTATAGCCATTCCCCCTAGCCACAGCAGGCCACCACTGCTCTGTGCATATATCCCGTATCTTCTTCTGTTGGTTTACCCAAGTGGTGGCATAATATATAAAGTTTTATGTATTTTGATTTTTTCACTTAAAAATATGAAAGTAATGGATTATACATGATATATATTTGCTTCTCAGGTCTCCACGATCATCTCTCCTTACTCCCAGATGTCATTAATTAATTAGTTGATTTATTCACTCATTGTCTTAGTCCGTATGTGCTGCTATAACAAAATACCATAGAATTGGTAATTTATAAATGATAGAAACTTATTTCTCATAGTTCTGAAGGCTGGGAAGTCCAACATCAAGGATCTAAAGTCCAGTAAGGGCTGCATTCTCTGTTTCCAAGATGGCACCTTGTTGATGCTCTGGACAGGAGAATGCTGAGTTCTTACATAGCAGAAGGGATGGAAAGGCAAAAGGGCCAAATGCCATTCAAAGCCTCTTTTTAAGGGCTTTAATCCAATTTACTAGGGAGGAGATCTAATGACCGTATAACCTCCTAAAGACCCCACCTCTTAATACTATTGCATTGGGGATTAAGTTTCAACAGGAATTTTGGAGAGGACACAAACATTCAAACCATAGCACTGATTAACATGTGCTCATTGAACACTGTGTCAGGGACTGTTCTAGGCTCTGGGAATGGAGGAGTGAGCAAGATAGAAGAAAACCACCTTCTTCAGGAAGCTTACCTTTTTGGCTAGTGGTTATGATAGGGGTACAGATAAAGATCTCTATGACAGACCAGAAGAGGGAGAAATGAATTTCTTCGACATGATTAGAGGAAGCTTGGAGGAAACAGTGGCAATTTATCTAATTATAAGTGATTGGTAAAACTTCAACAGGAATAACTGGGAAGAAAGCAAAAAGAATATAGCACAAAATTATTGAGAATGATTTTGATTTTGTTTCAATCTTGTATATCTGTTGGCACTTGGAAGTTGTATGTTCAAGGTTACTACCTGTTTGAAATTTTAGAAAATTGGTTTCTTTTGAAAATGAGCTATTTGTTTCTTTCATAAATCAGTTTTTGCTGATCTTCTAATTCTCCTTTTTCAATTTGTTTAGTTGACCTAGACATGAGGATTTTCACAGATGATTTGTACCAATTATTTGGCTTGTTCTTTTTAAAAACAGTTATAAAAGTTTTCTTCTTCATTTTACTTTTTTCTTATAATTTTATGTGTGTTGTAATTAATCATTATTTTACCTTCAATGTCATTATGTGCTTACAGCAGAGGTTCTCAACCTTAGTTGCACCCTGTAATCACTTGAAGACCTTTAACAATGCTGATTGCTGGGCTCCACCTGGTTCTGAGGTGCAGCCTGGTCACCAGGATTTTCAAAGCTCCTTAGTGACTTTACTTTGCAGCTAAGCTTGAGAAATCATTGGCTTAAAGTATTTCGGAGGTAACTGAAACATGCCTTCTGCTTTTGGAAGGTAGGTAACTATGGCTCAACTGAGTGATGTGATAAATCCTTCATATAAAATCTCTTGCTTAGCATCAAGTGAAATACTTAGAATTGGGATGGTACAGAGAAGTCCTCAAGTTTGTTAAAAAGCCTTTTCTCCAAACCATAAATGGAATTAAGTAAAGCATATGTGTGGAATAATTTTAAGGACTTTAAATTCCCATGTGGATGAGGGAAGAAATAAAAATTCTTACTTTGAACTCTATACAAATCAAGGTTGTTTGGCTCATTATTTACGTCAGAAATTAAGAAATTTGCTTTTCAGAGCCTAGTATAGTTAGGCAAACATTGTTCTCAAACTCTGGTTGACTTTGTCACCTACTTTTAATGTAATGAGTACTGTTACTGTAAAGGGAGCTTTTGTTTACTCCAGTAACAAGATGTTGGGCAATAACTTGTAAACTCAATTACCTCCCTGAGGTATCAGAGAGCCTCTAGAAAGAAATCGAACTAAACTTTATGCTCTTCCTTTCTTTTATTCTGAGGAGTGATCTAGTGTGTTTTCAGCTTGGAATTTGGAGCTGAGAAAAGTTTAGATGTTTACTGTGATTTCAGTGTTTGGTTTGAAGTACTGTGAATTCCCAGAATACAGCCATATCTTGCAGTAAGTACTGCAGTAGGATTGCAAACTTCTTGTATGTCAATATATCATGTTACAATGGTGTCTGAAAATAGTGCATCTCAATTAATAGAATATATAATCAGACAGAATTGGGTTCAAAGTCTAGGTTTTCTACTCCTAAACTGTTACCTTGATTTGGTTCATTATCTAGTCTTAGTTTCTATGTATATGGAAGATGGGGAGCAATAATACTTAAGTTCAGGGTTTGCTAGTGAGACAAATATTTTAAATGCTTAACACAGCACCTGCCAACAGTTGGTCTGTTAATAAATAATAGTTCCCTAGTTTTGATATTGAATTATAACACAGAATTATTCTGGTAAAAATAATACCTGAGAACAAAGAAAGCTCTAAATTTTCTTTAATGATGAATCTTACTAATAATGAATATTGGGGGTGTTATATATGAGTATGAGTCACATTATATGTAGGTGAATTTCTTATAAACTTTCTGATAATATCCTGATAAAGGTATTGATAGTATGCCTTTGTTTATCATATCTTTGTTTATAGGTTTTTTAGTTTTTCATTGTGTTTAGATATTTTACAAGTACTCAAAGATTCTTACAATATCAAGGGAGAAATGAGAAAGTTGATAGTGTAGATTGGGCCAAAAGTATAGTATAATCAGGGCATAGATACCTAGATATCTACAATGAAAGATACCTACATCACATATACAATGAAAATATAAGAAAAGTGTACTATAGATCATGTTGAAATGTAGCCAAATTATTAGTTCATTCATTAAAAAATGCTTATTTCATTCCTCTGTGTGCTCAAATGAGATCATCGTAGTAACAGCCTCTCCCATTTTCTGCCTTTCAAAATTGTTCTTATTTTTTAAGACACAATTCAAGTATGGTCTCCTTTATGAAGCTGTTCCCTCCTACCTTGTTAAAAAGCAATCACTTCTCTCTCTGCATTCTTTCAACATGTGACCTCTACCCTGGCACTTATTTTATTGTCTCACATTAAAAGAAGTGCTGCAGTTATGTTTCAGGCATTGGGTTGAAGGTTGTACAGGTTCCTGGTGAAGGGACACTGTGTTTGACATCAGAAGGATCTTCAGTTTAATCTCCAATTTAGCACTTACTTTCTTTATAAAGATAGAAAAAATTATTTTTACTTACCTGTAAGATGGGGATACAAGCTTCTATCAAACTGGTTTGTCGAAAGATTAAGTGGTATAATATAAATGCCTAAGGTAATAAGTGTTCAATACTTGGTGGTGAATATTGTTGTTGATTGTCTGTGTATGGTATGTTATTTATTATATGTAAATTTGATACATGACTTAATAAAACCTCCTCTAGTAGGATTATGTACTATTTCAGGACAGGGAACCATCACATGGCATTTTGCATTAGGTGTAATAAAGTGATTAAGAAATATCTGCTCATTGAACATATTAACTTTTGCCTGTAGTTGACTTAAAAAGGACAGTACTGGCATAGGTTAAGAAAAAAAAGTTCGCAAAAGTTGTTTTCTAAATGACTTTGTTTAAAAATCCCTACAGGTGCCTTCTTATCCCGTAATGTCAGTGTCCTGAAATCTGAGAATTCCACCAAGATAATATGAGAGGGACTCTCCGTGATTTCGGGCCATATCCTACCTAGACTTACGTGAGACTTCCAGATTTCCTGAGAGCTTGGTACAGCGGCACACACTGCTTACTGACTGGCACTGGCAGTAATGCCATCTCTGCCTCAGGAAGGAGGTAAGAAGATTGGCTTTAACAATGTTACCAAATATGGATGTGTCATACATCATTGTTGCTCATTTTTTTAAAGTATTAAAAATTACTTGGGGACTTTTAAACTAACAGAATTTATAATTTTACCTTGTTTAGAGGGGCATTTGTGATCTCTGGTATGAACTTTTTGTTATTTCAGTGATATTTGGTTGTTTTATAATTCTTTTAAAGTGCTGCAGGGACCCTCTTCCCTGGATCTGAATACAGAATTACCTTTTCAAAGCACAATGAAAAGGAAAGTCAGAAAGAAGAAAAAGAAGGGAACCATTACAGCAAATGTTGCTGGGACAAAGTTTGAAATTGGTAGGTCTCCTCAGAATCATGGGGTTTTCATAATTGTTGAAAAAAACTGGTTTGGTGTTGAAAATAATTCAGAAATTCAGAGAGATAACTTATCATTTATGTACTGAATTTTAAATGTCTTCTATAACATTGCTGACATGTTAGAGGGATTCTGTTCTATGCAGTGGAGGATGATAGCTTGAAAAAGATGCCAATAGATTTCTAAGATTTCAGTTCAAACAAAAATAAGATTAAATAGCTTAGCTGAAAAAAAGTACGACATTGGTATTTTTCTTTGAAGTTCAACTTTGTCAACTGTATGAGCTTTGAATTTCATAATAAAAGAAATTTATATATGACTGACCTTACAAATTTGGTTTCGTGAATGTAAAGAAAGAATGGGTCTTTTCCACTATTTTTACATAACATAACCTAATGTCCCCAGCGTCACCAGTCTGTACTCCCTCCATGACTGCCAGGAGTTCCATTTATCTCATTAAGGTCTTCCCATTTATTTCTAAGAAACCCCAGACATCATCTCTCAGGAACAGGTCTGTTCCTGAGCTGCTGTTCTGACTTTGTCATTGTTTCTGTCTGTGAGCCAGTTAAGAGTCAGCCTGACTGTGTTGCTATTGCCCTTGCCCCCTATAAGTTCTAGGTGGCACAGCCATTGCTGAACTCTCAGGTGACGAAGCTGCTTGGTGGTCTGTGACAGATGGGAGAGGAATGGCCCTTTTTCCAATTTTTGTGTTTGTACATTGCCACCTGGGACTTCAGTGCAACCCCAAGTTTCACCAATGCACTCATGGGAAACAGCAACTTCAACTCAACAATCCTCTCCTCTGCCCCATCCACCCCCAGTCACTGTCCTCTTCTTCTATGCCTGTATTCCACGCACTATTACACAAAAAGTCTTTTTTTTCCCCCTCAGCCAAAAAAATTCAAGAGTCTCTAGGACTTGAGACCAACAGGTGTCTGGTTATAAGTTTTGTACTTGAGCTAAGTTATTCAGACAATCAATACCAGTTCTCCTCATATATTGAAGCACTGCTGTATAGATATACCATTCAATTAAGACTCAATTCTGTTGGACCCCAAAATTATACTAAATAATTGCTTATTTTTATTCTAAACTTGAAATTTGTTGGAAGAAAAATGTCAATGTTAATTGTGAAATCTAGACCAGAGAGGAACACATAAATAGTTTGTATTAAAAAGGAAGCTTTCTTCTGAGCATAAACTTTTTCAGTAGGATTAGAGGGTTGAGAACACAGGAGAGCCAATATCCAAGTCTCTTCTGTGAATTCTGCTTTATTATTCCATATCCTGAGTACACCTAGATGACTTGGTTTAAAGTGCTAAAGATAATTTGGATTAGGGAGATGGAAAATGTAGGATAGGTCTAATGACCAGGAGCTGTTTTTACCTTTGCCCTTTTGTACTTAGCCCAAGGTCACAAAAAAACCATAAAAGTACTTTTTTTTCTGAGGAGAGGTGTTGTCTCAGCTGTATGTGTTTTCATTGTTCTATAAATAATCACTAAACCCTTTGGCAGTGTTGTGTACCTGTTAAATCTGAGAGTTTGGAAACTAAAGATTTTGGATACAACCTAAAAATGGTTCTCAGGTACTATTGAGTATAATTCTTAGATAAAACTGTCATAACTAAAAATAAGGTTATGCTATAATTAATGGATATTTTGGAAATGAAATACTATGAACTAAAATTTTTATATATAGGAAAACGTCCCCATAATGAATATATTTTAGAAATCTTTTAATTCTGGTTTAACTTAACTGTTTACTTGCAGTTCGTTTAGTAATAGATGAAATGGGATTTATGAAAACTCCAGATGAAGATGAAACGAGTAACCTTATATGGTGTGACTCTGCTGTTCAGCAGGACAAGATTGCAGAGCTGCAAAATTACCAGGTGGGAAATTAATCATGACCAATTATTGGTATGAGGAATGTTATATGAATTCCATCATAATTTTCTTTAGATAGGTTCTTAATCAGTTGATATATTAAATTTCAGTTCTGATTCACCTTAATAGTCTGTTTTGTTGCTATCCAGTTGTATTGACTCTGCATGAAGACTGCATCCTTTTCAAACTTAACTTTTAATTTCTTTCTATCTTTAAGGAAGAATTGATAGAGAAAAACCTCTTTCTAAGATGGTGCTTTGCATAATTATGCTTAAAGACAAGTGATGTGGAATAGATTGCATAGGGAGATCAGGATGTGCAAATACTTTATAATGCCAGCTGTATGTAATCTGGCTTTATTCTTTTACTTTTGGAATGTAACACAAACTTATATTCAGAAGAAAATAGATAAAAGGAATTTTAGACAATTGAAATTTTATATAGCACTTCATCTTTTAAAGGGTACAGTAATACAGAATTGATTATATGGAACAAACAAACAAAAAAGTTCATTTTCACCAGTTTTTCTACAATGTTTATGTAAATGGTATTGTAAATCTAGAATGCCAAAAATAATTGAATTACCACTTATTCAGCAATGAAAATTATAACTTTACTGTCTGTGAATACTTCTGATTTCTTTAAAAATTTGCAGTTTTATTCTTTGATTACCATTGATTCTTTAGTTCTACAAATTCATTGGAGGCCATTTAATTTTAAATCTTTTATATAGTAATTATCGGTTTATTAAAACATAAAACTCCAGTGGATGAATACAACGGTACTATAGTATAAATGAATAAGTGCATTGAGTCAATGAGAATATTAATATTTACCTTTTTATTTTCCAGAGGATCAACCATTTTCCAGGAATGGGGGAGATCTGTAGAAAGGATTTCTTAGCAAGAAATATGACCAAGTAATCTTCATTTTCTTGTAATAGAGAAAACCTGTTCAAAATTGACACTATAAATATTGTACTGCTATCTTTCACAAGGTTACATTGACTTGAAATGATATTTAGATGGAAGAGATAGAATTTTAGAGCTAGAAAGGTCTGAAAAGTTTTTCTGCTTCTAGTCTTCCATTTTGCATAGGAGGTAACTGAGGGTCAGAGAAATGAATATCTTTCACAAAGTCAAAGAAGTAGTTAATAGCAGAGCTGGGTCAGAATTCCAGTTTCCAGAATCTCAGGACTCTTTTTTACTACAAAAAAGAGTCTCTTTAGTAGACTCTTTTAGTAATTGCTGTCTCTTTAGTAATAGAAGTTTTTATTTTAAGTAAGGTTATCTGTATGTGGCATTTGATAGATACTTGTTTATATTCAATTAAACCTTGTAGGAACTAATTTGTTGCATTATATGCTGTGTGTATATGTATGTGTGTGTGTGTGTGTGTGTTTTCATTCATATTGGTTATTGAGCATCTTGTGTGCCAGGCACTGTACTAGGTGTATGCGTGTACACACATATACATAGACACGTGTATGTGCTCACCAAAGGATACACATATGCATATATTTATCTCTGAAACCAATATTTAGCATAACAATCTACTTTCATGAGAAAAACTGCAAACAGGTACCCAAGTGTTTTACCAAATGAACTGCAAAATTTTGGTGCAGTTTATAGTTCTGTTGGTTAGAGTTATTTTTTGCTTTTTGCTTTTTTTTTTTCAGTTTAAGAGGGTTGAGCAATAAACTGATACAATTTTTTAAAAAGAGGATGCTTTTTTATTTTTTATTTTAAGTTTTTCTAACAATTTTATTGAGCTATAAATCACATACCATACAAGTCACCCATTTAAAGTATACAGTTCAGCCGCTTTTAGTATTTTCACAGGTTTGTACAGCCATCACCACTATTAATCTTAGGACATTATTCTCACTCCAGAAAGAAACTCCATACCCTCAGTTGCCAACCCCACCTTCTATTCTTCCTCCCTCCCCTCTCCCAACCCTAGGCAAACATGAATCTATTTCTGTTTCTACAGATTTTCCTATTCTGGACATTTCACATAAATGGAATCATACAACATGTCATCCTTTGTGACTGGCTTCTGTCAATTAGCATAATTTTTCAAGGTTCATCCATATTGCAGTAACATGTATCAGTACTTCATTTCTTATGTTCAAAAATTATTCCATTGTATAGATATGCCACATTCTGTTTCCATTCATTAGGTGGTGTACATTTGCATTTTTCCCACTATGGCTATTATGAATAAAGCTGCTGTGAACATTTGTGTTCATGTTTTTGAGTGGAAGTGCGTTTTCATTTCTCTTGGCTATATATGCCTGGGACTGTAATTGCTGGGTCATATGGTAACTCTGTGTCTGACCTTTTGAGGAACTGCTAGACTTTTCCACAGCAGCCGTCTGTACCATTTTACATTCCTTCCAGCGGTGTATGAGGGTTCTGATTTCTCCACATCCTCACTAAGACTTGTTATAATCTACCTTTTGATTATAGCCATCTCAGTGGGTGTGAAGTTGTATCTGATTGTGGTTTTGTTTTGCATCTCCCTGATGGCTAATGCAGGCACTCTTTTTTTTTATTAAAACATAATTGATTATACATATCTATGGGGTACCACATTGAATGTTAATACCTGTGTGCAATGTGATGCTCAAATCAGGACAATTAGTATATTCAACATTACAAAATATAATCATATTTTGTGGCCCTTTACCAATTTCTCGCTATCATCCCCTTTCCCACCTCTGGTAACCTCAGTTCTGTTCTCTCCTATTGAAAGTTCAACATATTGTTGTGATTGTTTTATCTTCCTTTCTTTTCATTTATTTATTTGTTTATTTTTCAGCTGTCACTTATGAGTGAGGACACGCAATATTTCTCTTTCTGTGCCTGGTTTATTTCACTTATAATTTTCTCTAAGTTCATCCATGTTGCTGTGAATGGCAGATTATTATTCTTGTTTATGGCAGAGTAGTATTCCATTGAGTATATATACCACATTTTCCTTATTCATTCATCTATTTATGGACATTTAGGTTGGTTACAACTCTTGGCTATTGTAAGTAGAGCTGCAATAAAAACGGGAGTTCAGATATCCTTTTGACCTGAAAGTTTCCATTCCTTTGGGTTTATACCCAGCAGTGGGATTGCTGGGTCATATGGCAGTTCTATCTGTAGTTGTTTGAGGAACCTCCATACTGTTTTCCATAATGGCTGCACTGATTTACAGTCCCACCAACAGTGTAGGAGGTTCCCCTTTGTCTTCATCCTTGCCAGCATTTCTTATTCTCTGTCTTTTTGATAATAGCCAGTCTAACTGGGGTGAGGTGATATCTCAATGTGGTTTTAATTTGTGTTTCCTTGATGCCGAGTGATGTTGAGCATTTTTTCATGTGTCTGTTGGCCATGTGTATCTCTTCCTTTGAGAACTGCCTATTTAGCTGTTTTGCCCATTTTTTAATTGGTTTACTTGTTTTTTTACTGTGAAGTTGTTTGAGTTCCTTGTATATTCTGGATATTAATACCTTATTGATGCTTGGTTTGCAAATATTTTTTCCCATTCTGTAGGTTGTCTTTTTACTCTGTTAATTGTTTTTTTTGCTGTGCAGAATCTTAGTTTGATATAATCCCATTTGTTTATTTTTTATTTTTTGCTTGTGCTTTTGGGGCCTTATTCATAAAGTCTATGCCGAGTCCTACTTCCTGATGTGTTTCCTCTATGTTTTCTTTTAGTAGTTTTGTGATTTCATGTCTTATATTTAAGTCTTTAATCCATTTTGACTTAATTTTGTATATGGCAGGAGGTACTGGTCTAGCTTCATTCTTCTGCTTATGGATGGCTAGTTATCCTAGCACCATTTATTGAAGAGGCAGTCTTTTCCCCATTGTATGTTCTTGGTGCATTTGTCAAATATCAGTTGGCTGTAAATATGTGGGTTGATTTTTGAGTTCTCTATTCTGTTTCATTAGTCCAAGTGTCTGTTTTTATGCCAATATCATTCTGTTTTGGTTACTATAGCTTTGTACTATAATTTGAGGTAGTGTAATGCTGGCTTTATTTTTTTGCTCAGGTTGCTATTTGGGGTCTTTTGTTACTCCATATGAATGTTAGAAATGTTTTTTTCTATTTCTGTGAAGAATGTCACTGGTATTTTGATGGAGATTACATTGAATCTATAGATCACTTTGGGTAGCATGGATATTTTCACAATATTGATTCTTCCAATCCAGGAGCATAGAATGTCTCTCCATCTTTTTGTGTCCTCTGTAATTTCCTTTAGCAGTGATTTGTAGTTCTCATTGTAGAGATCTTTCACTTCCTTGGCTATATTTATTTCTAGATATTTTATTTTTTTTTTGGTGAATATTGTAAATGGGCTTGCTTTCTTGATTTCTTTTTCTGCTAGTTCATTATTGGAGTATAAAAACACTACTGATTTTTGTGTGTTGATTTTGTATCCTGCAACTTTACTGAAATCACTTATCAGCTCTAAGAGTTTTTTGGTAGAGTCTTTAGGTTTTTCTCTGTATATGATCATGTTATCTTCAAACAGGGAGAGTTCGACTTTGTCTTCTCCCATCTGGATGCCCTTTATTTCTTTCTCGTGCCTGCTTGCTCTGGCTAGTATCTCTAATACTATATTAAATAGGAGTGGTGAGAGTGGGCATCCTTGCATTGTTCCTGTTCTTAAGGGAAAGGCTTTCAGCTTTTCCCCATGTAGGGTGATCTTTGTGATGGGCTTGTCATATATAGCTTTTATTGTGTTGAGATATTTTCCTTCTATACCTAATTTGCTGAGAGTCTTTATCATGAAATGATGTTGAATTTTGTCAGTTGCTTTTTCTGCAACAATTGAGATAATCATATGGATTTTGTCCTTGATTTTATTGATGTGGTGTATCACATTTATTGACTTGTGTATGTTTAGCCATCCTTGACTCTCTGGGATGAGTCCCAGTTGATGATGGTGTATAATTTTTTTGATGTGTTCCTGTATTCTGTTTGCTAACATTTTGCTGAGGATTTTTGCTTCTATGTTAATCAAAGATATTGGCCTTTAGTTTTCTTTTTTTGTTTTCTTTTTGCTTATCTTTGTCTGGTTTTGATATCAGGTTGATGCTGGCCTCATAGAATGAGTTTGGGAGAATGGCCTCTGTTTCAATTTTTTGGAAATTTGGAAATGATTGGTATTAATTCATCTTTAAAGGTTTGGTAGAATTCAGCAGTAAAGCTGTCCAGTCCTGGGCTTTTCTTTGTTGGGAGACTGCTGATTACTGCTTCAGTGTCATTGCTTGTTATTGGTCTGTTCAGGTTTTCTGTGTCTTCTTGGTTCAATCTTGGTAGTTTGTATGTGTCGAGAAATTTATTTATTTCTCCCAGGTTTTCAAATTGTTGTCCTATAGTTGTTTATAATAGTCTGTAATGATTCTTTGTATTTCTGTGGTATTCGTTGTAATGTTTCCTTTTTCATTTCTGATTTTTGTTATTTGGGTCTTCTCTCTTCTTTTCTTAGTTACCCTAGCTAATTGTTTGCCTATTTTGTTACTCTTCTCAAAATACCAACCTTTTGTTTCATTGATCTTTTGTATCATTTTTTGGGTCTCTGTTTCATTTAGTTCTGCTCTGATCTTAATTATTTCTTTCTATGTACTAATTTTGGGATTGAATTTTTCTTGTTTCTCTTGTTCTTTGAGGTATGGTGTTATGTTGTTTGTTTGAAATCTTTCTATTCTTTTGATGTGAGAATTTATTGCAATAAACTTCCCTCTTAGTACTGCTTTTGCAGTATCTCACAGGTTTTGGTATGATGTGTCTTTATTTTAATTAGCTTCAAAAAAATTTTTTTTTTTTTTTTTTTTTTACGTTTCTTTTTCTTTTCTTTTTTTTTTTAATTTTATTATGTCGATATACATTGTAGCTGATTATTGCTCCCCATCACCAAAACCTCCCTCCCTTCTCCCTGCCCCCCTCCCCCCCAACAATGTCCTTTCTGTTTGCTTGTTGTATCAACTTCAAATAATTGTGGTTGTTATATCTTCTCCCCCCCCCCCCCGGTTTGTGTGTGTGTGTGTGTATGTGTGTGTGTGAATTTATATATTAATTTTTAGCTCCCTCCAATAAGTGAGAACATGTGGTATTTCTCTTTCTGTGCCTGACTTGTTTCACTTAATATAATTCTCTCAAGGTCCATCCATGTTGTTGCAAATGGCAGTATTTCATTCGTTTTTATAGCTGAGTAGTATTCCATTGTGTAGATGTACCACATTTTCCGTATCCACTCATCTGATGATGGGCATTTGGGCTGGTTCCAACTCTTGGCTATTGTAAAGAGTGCTGCGATGAACATTGGGGAACAGGTATACCTTCGACTTGATGATTTCCATTCCTCTGGGTATATTCCCAACAGTGGGATGGCTGGGTCGTATGGTAGATCTATTTGCAATTGTTTAAGGAACCTCCATACCGTTTTCCATAGAGGCTGCACCATTTTGCAGTCCCACCAACAATGTATGAGAGTTCCTTTTTCTCTGCAGCCTCGCCAGCATTTATCGTTCATAGTCTTTTGGATTTTAGCCATCCTAACTGGGGTTAGATGGTATCTCAATGTGGTTTTGATTTGCATTTCCCGGATGCTGAGTGATGTTGAGCATTTTTTCATATGTCTGTTGGCCATTTGGATATCTTCCTTAGAGAAATGCCTACTTAGCTCTTTTGCCCATTTTTTAATTGGGTTGCTTGTTTTCTTCTTGTAAAGTTGTTTGAGTTCCTTATATATTCTGGATATTAATCCTTTGTCAGATGTATATTTTGCAAATATTTTCTCCCACTCTGTTGGTTGTCTTTTAACTCTGTTAATTGTTTCTTTTGCTGTGCAGAAGCTTTTAAGTTTGATATAATCCCATTTGTTTATTTTTCCTTTGGTTGCCCGTGCTTTTGGGGTCGTATTCATGAAGTCTGTGCCCAGTCCTATTTCCTGAAGTGTTTCTCCTATGTTTTCTTTAAGAAGTTTTATTGTCTCAGGGTGTATATTTAAATCCTTAATCCATTTTGAGTTGATTTTAGTATACGGTGAGAGGTATGGATCTAGTTTCATTCTCCTGCATATCGATATCCAGTTATCCCAGCACCACTTGCTGAAGAGGCAGTCCCTTCCCCAGTGAATAGGCTTGGTGCCTTTGTCAAAGATCAGATGGCAGTAAGTGTGTGGGTTGATTTCTGGATTCTCTATTCTATTCCATTGGTCAGTGTGTCTGTTTTTATGCCAGTACCATACTGTTTTGGTTATTATAGCTTTGTAGTATAGCTTAAAGTCAGGTAGTGTTATGCCTCCAGCTTTATTTTTTTTGCTGAGCATTGCTTTGGCTATTCGTGGTCTTTTATTGTTCCATATAAATGTCTGAATAGTTTTTTCCATTTCTGAGAAAAATGTCTTTGGAATTTTGATGGGGATTGCATTGAATTTGTTTATCACTTTGGGTAGTATGGACATTTTCACTATGTTGATTCTTCCAATCCAAGAGCATGGGATATCTTTCCATCTTCTTGTATCCTCTCTAATTTCTCTCAGCAGTGGTTTGTAGTTCTCATTATAGAGATTTTTCACCTCCTTGGTTAACTCAATTCCTAAGTATTTTATTTTTTTGGTGGCTATTGTAAATGGGCAGGCTTTCTTGATTTCTCCTTCTGCATGTTCACTATTGGAGAAAAGAAATGCTACTGATTTTTGTGTGTTGATTTTGTATCCTGCTACTGTGCTGAAATCATTTATCAATTCCAAGAGTTTTTTTGTAGAGGTTTTAGGCTGTTTGATATATAGGATCATGTCATCTGCAAACAGGGACAGTTTGACTTCATCTTTTCCAATCTGGATGCCCTTTATTTCCTTCTCTTCTCTGATTGCTCTGGCTAGTACTTCCAACACTATGTTGAATAGGAGTGGTGAGAGTGGGCATCCTTGTCTAATGCCTGTTCTTAAAGGAAAAGCTTTCAGCTTTTCCCCATTCAGGATGATATTGGCAGTGGGTTTGTCATATATGGCTTTAATTATGTTGAGATACTTTCCCTCTATACCTAACTTATAGAGGGTCTTTGTCATGAATGAGTGCTGAACTTTATCAAATGCTTTTTCAGCATCTATAGAGATGATCATATGGTCCTTGTGTTTGAGTTTATTAATATGGTGTATCACATTTATTGATTTGCGTATGTTGAACCAACCTTGCATCCCTGGGATGAATCCCACTTGATCGTGATGAATAATTTTTCGTATGTGTTGCTGTATTCTGTTTGCTAGTATTTTAGTGAGGATTTTTGCATCTATATTCATCAAGGATATCGGCCTGTAGTTTTCTTTTTTGGTTATATCTTTACCTGGTTTTGGTATCAGGATGATGTTTGCTTCATAGAATGAGTTTGGGAGATTTGCGTCCGTTTCAATCTTTTGGAATAGTTTGTAAAGAATCGGTGTCAATTCTTCTTTGAATGTTTGGTAAAATTCTGCTGTGAATCCATCTGGTCCTGGGCTTTTCTTTGTTGGGAGCCTTCTGATAACAGCTTCAATCTCCTTTATTGTTATTGGTCTGTTCAAATTTTCTACGTCTTCACGGTTCAGTTTTGGGAGCTTGTGTGTGTCCAGAAATTTATCCATTTCCTCCAGATTTTCAAATTTGTTGGCGTATAGTTGTTTATAGTAGTCTCGAATGATTCCTTGTATTTCAGATGAATCAGTTGTAATATCGCCTTTTTCATTTCTAATTTTTGTTATTTGAGTCTTCTCTCTTCTTTTTTTTGTTAGCCATGCTAATGGTTTGTCAATTTTATTTATCTTTTCAAAAAACCAACTTTTTGATTCGTTGATCTTTTGAATTGTTTTTTGGTTCAATTTCATTCAGTTCTGCTCTGATCTTAATGATTTCTTTCCGTCTGCTAACTTTAGGATTGGATTGTTCTTGTTTTTCTAGTTCTTTAAGGTGAAGTGTTAGGTTGTTCACTTGCCATCTTTCCATTCTTCTGAAGTGAGCATTTAATGCAATAAATTTTCCCCTCAATACTGCTTTTGCAGTATCCCACAGGTTTTGGTATGATGTATCATTGTTTTCATTAGTTTCAATAATTTTTTTGATTTCCTGCTTGATTTCTTCTTGGACCCATATGTCATTAAGTAGAATGCTGTTTAATTTCCATGTGTTTGTATAGTTTCCAGAGTTTTGTTTGTTATTAATTTCTAGTTTTAATCCATTGTGGTCTGAGAAGATACATGGGATAATTCCAATTTTTTTGAATTTATTGAGACTTGATTTGTGACCTAATATGTGATCTATCCTGGAGAATGATCCATGTGCTGATGAGAAGAATGAATATTCTGAGGTTGTTGGGTGGAATGTTCTGTAGATATCTGCCAATTCCAATTGGTCTAGAGTCTTGTTTAGATCTTGTGTTTCTCTACTGATTCTTTGCCTAGATGATCTGTCTAATATTGACAGTGGAGTGTTCAGGTCCCCTGCTATTATGGTATTAGTGTCTATTTCCTTCTTTAGGTCTAATAGAGTTTGTTTTATAAATCTGGCTGCTCCAACATTGGGCGCGTACATATTTATGATTGTTATGTCTTCTTGATGGATCAGTCCTTTTATCATTAAGTAGTGTCCCTCATTGTCTCTTTTTATGGTTTTTAGTTTAAAGTCTATTTTGTCAGATATAAGAATAGCCACTCCAGCTCGTTTTTCTTTTCTGTTTGCATGGTAAATCTTTTTCCATCCTTTCACTCTTAGTCTGTGTGAATCTTTATGGGTGAGGTGGGTCTCTTGTAGGAAGCATATAGTTGGGTCCTGCTTTTTGATCCAGTCAGCCAGTCTGTGTCTTTTAATTGGGGAATTTAAGCCTTTAACATTAAGAGTTATTATTGAAAGGTGTTGATTTATTCCTAGCAGTTTATTGGTTGTTTGGTTGTCTTAGGTGTCTTTTGTTCCTTGCTTTCTGATTTACTGTTTGGTTTCTTTGTTTGTTGGTTCCTTAGGTTGTAGATAGTGTTTTTGTTAGCTTGTTTTCTCTTCATGAATGCCATTTTTATTGTACTAGCGGGTTTAGATTTTTCTTAGGTTTTTATGGCAGTGGTAGTTATTTTTCAGGAACCAAACCCAGTACTCCCTTGAGGATTTCTTGTAAGGGTGGTCTTGTGGTAGTGAACTCCCGCAGTTTTTGTTTGTCTGAGAAATATACTATTTGCCCCTCATTTCGGAAGGATAGCCTTGCAGGGTAGAGTATTCTTGGCTGGCAATCTTTGTCTTTTAGTATTTTGAAAATATCATCCCATTCCTTTCTAGCTTTTAGGGTTTGTGATGAGAAGTCTGATGTTAACCTGATTGGGGCTCCCTTATCGGTGATTTGACGCTTCTCTCTTGTAGCTTTTAAGATTCTCTCTTTGTCTCTGAGTTTTGCCAATTTGACTATGACATGTCTTGGAGAAGGCCTTTTTGGGTTGAATACGTTTGGAGATCGTTGAGCTTCCTGGATCTGAAGATCTGTGATTTTTCCTATACCTGGGAAGTTTTCTGCCACTATTTTGTTGAATATGTTTTCAATGGAATCTCCATTTTCCTCCCCTTCTGGAATACCCATGACTCGGATATTTGAACGCTTGAGGTTGTCTGATATCTCTCTCAGATTTTCTTCCATGTCCTTGATTCTTTTTTCTTTCTTTTTGTCTGCTTGTGTTATTTCAAACAGCCCATCTTCAAGTTCAGAGGTTCTCTCTTCAACTTCGACAAGCCTGCTGGTTAAACTCTCCGTTGTGTTTTTTATTTCGCTGAATAACTTCTTCAGTTCAGCAAGTTCTGCTACATTTTTTTTCAGGACATTGATTTCCTTGTATATTTCCTCTTTCAGATCCTGTATACTTTTCCTCATTTCATCATGATGTCTAGCTGAGTTTTCTTGTATCTCATTCAGTTTCCTTAGAATTATCACTCGAAATTCCTTGTCAGTTATTTCAAGGGCTTCTTGTTCTATAGGATCTAGTGTATGAGATTTATTAACTTTTGGTGGTGTACTTTCTTGATTTTTTGTATTTCTGGTGTCTTTTTTTTGGCGTTTATTCATTGTGGCAGGGGGTTTCACAGTCCACCGGTTTGAGACTAATGACTAACTAGGATGTTGCTGTGGTTGCCAATTTGGTATGGCTCCCGCCGTGACTGCTCAGTAGGCCTCTAGTGTCTTGTGTGTGTGGTTGCCTCGGGTCTTGGGCTTCTCCGGGGATCCACCTTTCTGGTCAGCTTGTACTCTGCTGGGCTGGTGGATCACGTACCACAGGGTGTGTGATCTCTGTTGAGCTTTCACTTTCTGTACAGGACTTCTCCCCGTTCCGTGTGCTCTGGCCCAGGCTGTTAGATCGTGCAGTGGCGACCCCACCGGGTGTGTGGTTTCTGTCGAGTCTCTGCCTCCCTGGCCGCACGTCTCCCCCCTCTGTGCACACTGTGCTGGGCTGGGGTGTGTCTTCTGCACCCCTCGTCTATCAGCTGGGCCTTCAAGACCCTGCTCAGCACCGCCTCGCCCAGGAAGTCTACCAGGTTTCTGCTAGGCACAGACGACCGGTCTCTCTGGGTGCCTTTGTAGCACTGTGTAGATCTTTCTCGGGTCTTGTCCACCTTTGTATCCCCCCGGTATAAACCGAGTCTAGTGCCCGCCTGCAGCCTGCTCTCCGGCAGGTTCAAGCGGACTTGGGAACTCTCCTGCCACACTATTCCCAACCAGAAATTCGTTAGGCTTTTTTCCAAACTGGTGGTCGCAGAGATGGTATCTGCCTCCCAGTAACAAGAAGTTTACTGGGGCCGGAGTCCAGGGTGTGGTGGAGTGACAGTCGGCCCGCCCGTACTTCCTAGCCCTCCCAACAGTGGTCGGGACACCCCACACCCCCAGCCTCGCCAGAGAACCGCGGAGGGAGTGGGAGAGGAGGCCGGCCCGCAGGGTCCGGAAAGCCCCGCGCCAGGCCAAGCAAATGGGCTCAGTGATGGCCGAGCAAGGTGGAGCTGCCCGCACCTGGGAAAATGGAGGCAGCACCGTGGCAGTGAGTGGCCTGGTGGTGCAGGCGGGAGCCGCGTGGGCATCCACCCCCGAACAGAGCTGTGCCAGGGATCACTCACAGTGCTGTGCCAGGTCGGGCGCTCGCTGTCTCTGGTTTGTTGCCTTCCGTGTTCTCGGCGCTGCCGCCTCGGGCTGTTCAGTCGCGGCGCCGCTCAGGCGCTCCCAGGAATCTTCTTTAATGCCGGCCTGAAACCTCGAATCCTGAATAGGGCAGCTGGCCGCCTTCAGTGCGGCCCCAGCCTCCGGGATCCTGGCTGCATCCACAGCAGCCCTGGCGCCGTGTTCCCTGTTTCAAGACTCGCTTTTGCAGCTAAGAATCAGTTCTTTTCCTGCTCCACACTTCAAAGCTGTTGCCTGTAAATGAGGCAGCCTCTCCTGCCGGGGGCAAAGTGGCGTTGAGCCCCCACGACCGGCCAGCAGCAGCAGTCCTCCCTTAAGAGATGGCCAGAGGAAGGTCCACAAGTTTCCCGACTGCCTGAGGCCCAGTGGCCACCTTTTCCACCTCAGCTACTCTGCGCCAGCCGCCGCAGCCGCCGCCATCTTGAAACCTGAATTTACCCCAAAATTTTTTTGATTGCCTGGTTAGTTTCTTCTTCAACCGATAGGTTGTTCAGGAGCATGTTATTTAATTTCTTTATATTTGTATAGTTTCCAGAATTTCACTTGTTATTGATTTCTAGTTTTAACCCATCGTGGTCAGAGAAGATACTTGAAATGATTTCAGTTTTTAAAAATTCATTGAGAATTGATTTGTGACCTAACATTTGGTCTATCCTGGAGAATATTCCGAATGCTGATGAGAAGAATGTATATTCCGTAGTTTCCGGATGAAAAATTCTGTAGATGAAAATTCCAAGTTCAATTGGTCTCGTGTGTAGTTTAAATCCTGTGTTTCTCTGTTGATTTATTGCCTAGATGATCTGCCCAATGCTGAGAGAAGTGTGTTCAGGTTCTCAATTATTATCATATTGGAGTCTATCTTTTTCTTCAGGTCTAATAGTGTTTGCTTTGTATATCTGTGTGTTCTAGCATTGGGTATATAAATATTTGTGTTATGTTTACTTGCTGGATAGATTCCTTTATGATGATATAATGGCCTTCTTTGTCTCTTTTTATGGTTTTTGGTTTGAAGTCTATTTTAATACAATACAGGAATAACTACTCTTGCTCCTTTTTGGTTTCCATTTGTGTGGAGTATCTTTTTCCATCCCTTTACTTTTAGTCTGCATGTGTCTTTACAAGTGAGGTGAGTCTCTTGTAGACAGCATATAGTTGGGTCTAGTTTTTTAATCCAGTCAATCAGTCTGTGTCTTTTGAGTAGGGAATTTAATCCATTTACATTTACAGTTGTTATTGAAAGGTACTGTCTTACTCCTGACATTTAATTGCTTTTCTTGTTTTCTTTTGTTCCTTTCTATCCCTTTTATTGTTTGTCTTCAGCGTTTGTTGGTTTTTTGAGGTGGTATGATATAGTTTCTTTCTCTTTCTCATTTGCATATCTGCTCTAACAGTGATGTTTATTCTTTCTTGTGTATTCATGGTGGTGGTTATTGTTTTTGAGTTCCAGGTGCAGGACTCCCTTAAGGAGTTCTTATACAGCTGTTCATGTGATGGTGCACTCCTGCAGCTTTTGTTTGTCTGAGAAATACAGTATTTCCCCTTCATTTTTGAAGGATAACCTTGTCAGATATAATATTCTTGGCTGGAATTTTTTGTCTTTTAGGAATTTCAATATATATCCCATTCTCTTCTGGCCTGTTTCTGCTGAGAAGTCTGCTGTTAGTCTGATGGGCACTCCCTTACAGTTGACTTGACAATATTCTCTTGCTGTTTTTAGGATTCTCTCTTTCTTTGACTTTTTACAGTTTGTCTGCAATGTATCTTGGAGACAACCTTTTTGGATTAAATCTGTTTGGGATCTTTGAGCCTCTTGGATCTGGAAGTCCATACCTCTACCAATACATGGGAAGTTTTCCACTTGGAATATGTTTTCTATGCCTTTTCCTTTCTCGTCTCCTTCTGGAACACCTATGATTCAG
The DNA here is from genome assembly GCF_027409185.1 of Cynocephalus volans. Lineage (NCBI taxonomy): Eukaryota > Metazoa > Chordata > Mammalia > Dermoptera > Cynocephalidae > Cynocephalus > Cynocephalus volans. Next base: position 73,334,504 of record NC_084467.1, on the reverse strand, counting down.
ATGTTTGTGTGCTTAAGTTGGTCTGCTAGCTCCCTTAGATTTTCTTCATTTTTTTCCCCTTTTTTTTGTCTGATTGGGTTATTTCAAAAAGACTGTCTTCAAGATCAGAAATTCTTCCTTCCACTTGCTCCAGCCTGCTGTTTATGCTCTCAGTTGTAGTTTTTATTGAATGAGTCTTTCAGTTCCAGGAGTTCTGCTGTGTTCTTTTTTAATGATATTTTTCTTTGTAAATATCATGTCCTGTATTGATTTTTCTCATTGTGTTGTCTACTGAATCTTCTTGTATCTCACTGACTTTAAGATTGTTAATCCCAGTTCTTTATCAGATATATCAAGGGTTTCCTCTTGTATAGGGTCTGATATTTGAGAATTGTATTGTTCCTTTGGTGTATCATATTTTCTTGTTTTTTCATATTTCTCATATCTCTTCATTGATGCCTAGTCATTGGGTGATTGCTTCTTCTATTACTCTGGGGTGGTTTTTGAGGAGAGAGACTCCGTCTTGTACATTTGTTATATATTTCCCATTGTGAGGGATGTTTTAGTTTTGGTTCTGGATAGACTCAGTAGTTCTGGATAGACTCAGTATTTCCAGGGGATGCCAGCAGCTATGTCTGCAGCTAGGGATGGCTGGGCCTGTGTGTGTGTGTGGGGAGCCACACAGATGTTTGGGTCAGCTGGGGAGTGGTTAGTATCATCTGGGTTCCCAGGGCTGCATGGGCAGTTGGAAATCTGGAGCCATGCAGGCAGTACAAGGCTGGAGTCATTCAGGTGCCATACTGGCAACATAGGTCACACAGTGGCATGTGTTGTGCAGGATGAACTCCTGTGCAGAGAGAAGGGACATGGTTCTGGGACTAGACAATGGTACAGGAGACTGTGGTGGTGGTTGGGGCAGGTTGGGGCAGGAACAGGAGGAAGTGCTCATGGCCAAGTAGATTCTTTTCCCAACAAAGGAGAATTCCTCTTGGCAGATCCCAGTTTGAGAGATGTGGCAGTAGCTGAAACCACATGCCTCTTCTCTATACCACCCTGCTTAGTTTTTGTGCTTCACAGGTTTGTCACTGGGCTCCTCCTGCCGTCCCACACTCTCCCACTGATGCTCTCCCGCATTCTTAGCTGTCCTTTCCTTGCTTTGGTCCCTTTCTGTGGCAGGATCATACACTGGGCACTTCTAGTCTGCCATCTTGCCCTACCTCCAGGACTCATTATTCACAGAGAAAGTTTAGTAAACTTGTATGTATAATTAAAGAAATATTAGTATGCTTCCATTTGAAAGTTTATTATTATGCATGTATGCATTCAACAAATCGTTTTGCATGTCTACTCTCTGCACTAGAGACTGCTAACTTTTAAGTAAACAAGATAAATAAGACCTAGTCCCTGCCTAGAACTCACATTTTAGTAAGGAAGAAACACTAATACACACAATACACTTTGGTGATGCCACATATGTTTCATTTGTCATTTAACACTTATTTATTAAGTAACTGCTCTGTACCAAGCATGGCGCTGGGTTCTAGGCACATGAGTTGATCAAAAGCAGACATAGGGTTCCTACAACATTCAGTTGCAACTATGATATGTGCTCTGAAGTTCTAAACCAGAGTGCAGTAAAGGAGCTCTGACATAGTTAGGGAGGTATGTGAGAGTTTCCCTGAGGAAGTGATGTGGAAACTGAAATATGAATGATGAGTAGGAGTTTACTGGTGAAGATGGTAGGTAAGAGCCATTCAGGCAGAAAAAATATCATGAGCTGAGGTCATGCGGTGGAGAAAAGTGTGAATAGTCAAGATAGTGAAATAATACCATGTACAGTTGGAGCACAAAGAGATGGATGGGGAATAAGGGACAGATTAGCTGAAAAGTGATGTTCAGAATTATGGTATTTATCTTAAGTACCATAGGGGAGGTTGGGGGTGAGGAGACTGTAGCTGGTGATAATATGACCAGAATGGCACTTTGAAAAGATCATTCTAGCTGCTTTGGAGAAAATAGAAGTCTGAAAGAAGGGAAAAAAATAATCCAAAAAACAAAAAACAAAGTATATGTCTATATGGATGAGAGAGGTAACTGGTAAAGGTAGACCTGTTGTCAGGCTGTTGCAAATATGCAATTTTTCATTCTATGGAGTCCTTGGAATTCTCCTTAAGGAAAAAAGTTTTTGATTAGATCAAAAGTCATGACATATCTATAGAGTTAACTTAATTATTTGATATCATTTAGTAATTTCATAACAGAGTGAGAGCAGAAATTATCCCAGATTCTCAAATTCCTGACTAAAACTGCATGTCTCTTTTGACTTGTGCTAGATTACCTAAATGGAATAAGGTGTTTCACTTGAATATATGTATGCTTGGATTTTTTTCCAAATATGTATTTTAAAGAATGGTACCATTCATAAATACCAAATGGTTAGTTTTAAAATATATTGTTCTAATTAAAGCTTAACTTGATCTAATTTTATATCACTGTTAAATATATGATAAATACATTTAAAGATGTTAGAAACAAAAACAAGGATATTGGCACTGTTAGTGTGCTTCCTTTAGGGTTTTTTTTTTGTGTTTGCGTATGTAATTTTCAAACCAGTCAATATTAGCCTGTTTTGTACTGAGATAGTTTAGCTTGTTGGCTTAATCTGGATTTGACAGATGGAGTTGGTAATTATTTCCCTTCTCATAATAGTTACATGACTTTTTTACAGGATTCTCCTGAAAGTGCACTTGAAATATGGTAATTATATGACCCTCTAGTTGTGAAAGCCAAGTGGTTGATGTATTCCACACCCTAGTCTTGGAATTTAGGCCCTACTTCTGTGCATACTATATACTATGGTTCCATTTTAGTTCTTACCTGCCTCACTTGGGGACAATATCTGCTCATCTATAAAAGAGTTTCATAAGTTTAGAAAAAGGTCTTCTTTTGAAACAATCAGATTTTCTTTAATAGATATTAAATATCTTTTTAATGCTTTCTTCATTTTTATTGGGAATTGATACGTACAAAAGGGTTAACATTTGGGATTAATCAAAAGTAAATATTTTATAACTAATAGTATCCTTAAATTATGAGTCAAATAGGCAGCCTAATTTGTAGCAAATACAAAAATGTCAGGATGTACATTGTAGCTTTAATACCACATGCATATATAGTTCATATAACAAAACATCTGTTGACTCAGGCTTTCACATGGTTTTCTCAGAAAAGTAGTTAAACTCTAAAAAACAGTGTTATAAAAGGCAACCAAAAACTGTTCCGTATGGGTGACCCAGAGGACTCAAAATATCATCTTTAAAGATGCAATTTAAATGGCACTTGGCCTTAAACCATTCCCTACCCTCTGCCCTCTTCCTTGAGACAGAGTTAATGACATGCTACCTTGCTTTATATGTCTTTAAGGTACCTATCACATTGTTTTGTAATTAACAGCCTGTCTGTAAATTGGGCAGACCCTGTACTAATTTATATTAATATCCCCAGTGCCTAGCACATAGTGTATACTCAAATAAATGTTTGGTGTACTAATAATATGTAAATCAGTACATATTAGGGCAGAGATTTTTGTCTTTTTTTCACCTGATGTATTCTAGTGTCTAGAATAGTGTCTAGCACATAGTAGATGCTTAATAGACGTTTGTTGCACAACTCAATGAATGAATGAATAAATGAAGGAATGGAGAGAATTTAAAACTTGGTGGTAAAGATCACTAGCACAGAGAAAGAAAATTTATAGAAGTTTGAACAGAAATTATTTTTCATATTGTCTCTAATTTACAGAATGATCAGGTCTCGGCCTCTGGATTATACCTTTGTTCCTCGAACATGGATCTTTCCTGCTGAATATTCTCAATTCCAGAACTATGTGAAAGAATTGAAGAAAAAACGGAAACAGAAAACTTTTATAGTAAAACCAGCTAATGGTGCAATGGGTCATGGGTAGGTTTATTTTTACCTGAATATATAAAAATTTAAAAAAATTGGAGGAAAATAATAAATGTGTGTAATTAATCAGAGTTGAATACCAGTATGAAAAAACAATAAAATAGGTTTCTAACTATTGCTTTTTTGGAACCAGATACTTAACGGGCCTTATTCTTTTAACCTATCCCCTAGGCTTCAGTAATTCATTTTAAAAATTAAATCAGCAAGTTGTGAGATTTAATAGGATATAACAAAATAGAGGGGAAAAAAGCTATTTTCTAATTTTTTCTTGAACATAAAACTCACATTTATAATAATGTGAATAGGCTTAGAGAGTAAAATCAGTTGCTATAGTAGAGCTAAATTGAGTTGGAGAAAGAAATGGAAAGTGAGTTACTCTTTTGAAGAGATATCTTCAAGCAAAATGCGTGTCATCTTTGCCTTGTAAATAAGTTTTTCTTCTGTATGTAGCCATGGTAATTGGATTGAAAATGAGTAGAACACATTTTAAGCTAAAGTGCCAAGAACTAGACATGTTAGCTGAAAATAGAATGTGCAACTTAATATTCCTGTTTCCTTTTGCTTACTTAGGTTCAGCTAGTGTTCTCCAATGTACTTTTCAAAGAAAATGTGACTGATGGTGCTTTTAATAAAATATACTTTAGTTACTTTAATTTTTTGATTTAAAATGCTATGGGAAAAAAAGATTTGGAAATGTAGCTATCAGGTAAATTACTGTTCACAAATTTTTCATTTAAATTTTAATCATAACGTAATTATTGGATTGCATTATTTAAACGTGTGGTTTGGTTATTTTAAAATAAAGAAGTAGTGATAGTGAGAATCGTATATCAAATGCTTAATGTTAAGTTGGCCCCCTATATTATTAGTATTGAAGGATCTCCTTAAACACTTAGAACAAAACAAAACAGACAACAACAAAAAACTTGCAATCTTTGCATAAGGTTTGTGTATGTATATTTGTTGCAGCATGCCTTCAACATTCAGGCAGTTTACAACTCTGCCTTAGCCTTCTCTTCCTGCTTGTACAGAGTCTGGTGGTTAGCTTGAGGTTAGAGCTTAGGGCCTTTTCAGGTCTTTCCTAAGCATGCACATGGCCTTCTAGGTCCTAGGAATATATCACAGCTTTTCAAAGTCCCAAAGATTCCCATCACTACTGACTAATTTTCTCTTGAGTATATTTATACCTTTTTAAACATCTTGCCTTCATATTAAATGATTCTTTTTCTTTTTCTTTTTAAACTTAGGATTTCTTTGATAAGAAATGGTGACAAACTTCCATCTCAGGATCATCTGATTGTTCAAGAATACATTGAAAAGCCTTTCCTAATGGAAGGTTACAAGTTTGATTTACGAATTTATATTCTGGTAACATCATGTGATCCACTAAAAATATTTCTTTATCACGATGGACTTGTGAGAATGGGAACAGAGAAGTACATTCCACCTAATGAATCCAATTTGGTAAGTGATGCCAGACAGAATTTATGTTTTCATTCATTTGTTCAACATGTACTTTTTAAGGCACCCATTATGTATAAAGATTGTATGAATTGAAGTTCTTCCTCTCAGGTTTTTATGGTCTAAAAGAATTGTATGCATAAATAAGACTGCCTGTAACTTACAGGCAGCTTTGTGAAAATTAGAAAAAAACGTGTCTGCCCTAGTCATGCTAATTATGAAGAGATACCCCCTCTGAGTGCTGTGAGCACAAGACTGGATTTCAAAGCACACATTTGTATGCAGTGGCCCTGTATAGAAATGACTGTAATAAAAATAATATGCCACTGAAAAGTACAGATAAAGTGTTGTGTTGCTGAGTGCAGGGACAGTTTGTGTTCAGCTCGTCATAGAAGAGGTGGCATTTGAGCAGTTTTTCTATAAAAGGTAGGATTTGAACGTGAAATTTGGGAGAAAGTATATGAAACAAAAAAAAAGCAGAAGTTATCAGACAGCAGAGTTATTAATTTTTGTTGAAACAAAAGAGAAGTAAGATTATAAATTTGCATTGATCAAATGTGTCAATGGACATTTAGGTTGGTTCCATATCTTGGCTATTGTAAGTAGAGCTGCAATAAACAGGGAGTGCAGGTATTCCTTCAACATGATTTCCATTCCTTTGGGTATGTACCCAGAAGTGGGATTGCTGGAGCGTATGGCAGTTCTATATGTAGTTGTTTGAGGAACCTCCATACTGTTTTCCATAATGGCTATACTAATTTACAGTCCTACCAACAGTGTATGAGGGTTCTTTTTTCTCCATATCCTCACCAGCGTTTGTTATTCCCTTTTTGATAATAGCCAGTCTAACTGGGGTGAGATGATGTCTCAGTGTGGTTTTTATTTGCATTTCCCTGATATTGAGCATTTTTTCATGTGTCTGTTGACCTTTTGTATATCTTCATATGAGAAATGTCTATTCAGCTCCTTTGCCCAGTTTTTAATTGGATTACTTGCTTTTTCTTACTGTTGAGTTGTCTGAGTTCTTTGTATATTCTGGATATTAATCCCGTGTGAGATGAATAGTTTGCATATATTTTCTCCCATTCTGTAACCTAAATGTCCATTGATAGATGACTGGATAAGGAATATGTGGTATATATACTTAATGGAATACTACTCCATCATAAAAAAAGAATAAAATTCTGCCATTTGCAGCAACTGGATAAACTTAGAGAAATAAATGTTAAGTGAAATAAGCCAGGCACAGAAGGAGAAATACCACATGTCCTCACACATAAGTGGATGCTACAATAGAGAAAGAAAGAATCACAATAATACATTAAACTTTCAAAAAAAAACCCCCCAAAACAGAACTGTGGTTATTAGAGGTGGGAAAGGGAGAGGGGGATGGGGGTTAGCAAGAAACTGGTTAAGGGTCACAAAGATTGATTATGTTTTGTAAACATGAGTATACTAATTATCCTGATTTGATCACCACATATTGTGCACATGTATTAATGTTCAATATTGTACCCCACAAAAGTATATAATCAATTACCTTTCAATAAAAATCCTGTCAAAAAATGTGAAGTTGAGACATAAATTAGCAGTTTCAATGTGCATTTTACAATCCATTAAATCTAGCTTTTTGTAGATACTTTTCCATTAATATTTCCTTTGTGCAGCTATAACATATTCATGAAAGTCATAACTGAAATTCATCATGAAAATTATAAACTGTAATTTATAGGTTATGAAAGTCGAATTATAATTTATTATACATATTTAAAAATTTAGTTAACCTCTAATCATATATTTGGATCTAATAATTACCATAAAAATTACAATTATCGTTTCCCAATCTGTCAAAGGCCTAATTATTGTTCTCCCCCAATATTATGCACACAACTCCATTAAGAGTGGTCATATCTTCAGAATTAAATAATGGCTGATCATAAACGTTGCTATGTTCAATAAACTGAAAAATGTTGTAAACCTAACAAAGGAAGAATAAAGGAACTGTCAAACTTTTCATAGGAAAGGAAGTTAAAAGAAAGAAACATTTCATTAAAGGTCATAAGGTGTGGATAATAAATCCACTCACGAAGTAATGTTTGAATTCTACTACACTCTAGGCATTGTGCTGGTTTTGGAAAAACAGTGACAGATACAGTGCTTAATCTCAAAGAAGCAACAGTCTAGTGGGGAGGCAGAAAATAGAATAAGCAATTACAGTACCTGATGGTAAGTATGATGGTCTGAGATGCTAAGGGTGCTACGGCATCGCATAGCAGGAGCACCTAACCCAGTTGGAGATAAAGGTTGGAGAGGGAGTTTGTTCACAAATTGAAATCTGATTAATGAAGAGTTACCCAGGTTGGAGGTGAGGTGTGGTGAGGTGGAGCTCCAGGCAGAAGAATAGCTCAGAGGTAAGAGAGAGTATGGTATGTCTGGAGAAAGCTGGCAAGTTCAGTTTAGCTTTAAAGTACAGACTAAGAAGGAGCAGCTGTTCAGAGATGAGGAGGGAAAATCCTAGAAGCCAGAGCTTTTAAGACATTGTAGGTCATGTCTAGGATTTTGGAATTTAACTTAAGATGAAAGAAAGCATTGAAAAGTTTTTTAAAAAAGAAAGAAATAATGAGATTTGTGTTTTAAAAAGGCCACCTGATCTGTAATGTCCCCCATGTGAGATGGAGGTAGAGATGGATGGGAAAGACTAGAGAAAGGGAGACAAGAAACTGTATTCTAGTTTGACCACATATGAGAGGAAAGAAGACTTAAATTGAAATAATAGCAGTGAGGCTGGACTAAGAAAAAAACATTGATGTAATATGGCGACAGGTTGGATTTGTGGAATAAGGGAAAGGAGCGGGAAATCAAGTATAAAACTCAGATTTTTGGTGTGGGCAGTAGAGTGGATGGCATGTTTCTTGCTGTGATAGGGAAATACAGAAGGTATTAAGGTTTTGTGGAAAGCTAATGTGTTTGGTTTAAATGCTTGTGCTACCTCCAAATGGATCTCTTCTATAGGCATTTGGATAAACAGTATAAGCCTGGTATTCAGAAGAGAGATCTCAGCTACAGGCATAATTTAGGACTTGTCAGCTCATAGATTATAATTAAAATAATTGGAGTCAGTAAGAATAGATTATATATGTAAGGCAGTAGTGATCTTTTAATAGTAATGAAAAGGGTAAGGCTTGGGAGATTTTTTTGATGATAAAGTACTTTATTCTAATATGCTAAGTTATGTGTATATAATTTGCTTAAATACACTGGGTTAGGAAATCATAATGAGAAATTGGAAGAAACAAAATGTGGCCTCTACTCTCACTTTGCCAGATGCTCCTGAATCATGCATGTAAGCTCCTGGCTTTGGATTTCACATGTATAGAAAAAGTTTCTCTCACATAAATGTCAGTATCTTCATATATCTCTACAGTTTCCTAACTGAATTCCTAGATTGAGATATGAAAAAGTAAAAAAGTGAAATACAAAATTTTATGCAAAGTGAGACCACAATTATGTACAAGGTTAGTTTAAGAAAAAAGAGTGGAAAAAAATAAACCGAAATGCTCTCACTGATTACTTCTGTTTGTTTGTTTGTTTTTGACATCTGGCCCGTATATGGATCAAACCCTGGACCTTACTGTTATCAGCACCACGCTCTAACCAACTGAGTTATCTGGCTAGCCCTCATTGGTTACTTTTGGGTGGAAGATGCTGCATATTTTTTTCATTTTTCTTGTTTTCAGTTTTAAAAATAGTGAACGTGTATTTTGTAATAAGCTGTGTATTTCTGTAGGAATGAAATATTCGTAAACTACATATAAGGTGATTATAAGACAAAGAATTTCAAACATTGAATATAGGTTGAGTATTCCTTATCTGAAATGCCTGGGACAGGAAGTGTTTTGGATTTTGTATTTTTTAAGATTTTGAAATATTTGCAGAATACATACCTGGTTGAACATCCCTAATTCCCAAATCCAAAACCTGAAATGCTCCAGTGAGCATTTTCTTTGAGTGTCATGTTAGCACTCAAAAAGTTTTGGATTCTGGGTTTTTGAATTAGGAATGTTCCATCTGTGTAAACATTTATTTTTTGCTACCAATGTAGTGGTCAGCCAATCCTTGAAAAGTTTTGTCTATACGAATTCATTGTATTGAGCCTATATGCTGGAAAACAGGGTTGGTTATGGTTATGTTTTTTACCCCTTGCAGGTTGCTATATGCTTTATAGCTGCTTTCACTGGCAGTGAACTGATTAGAAGGGGCTTTTTGTCAAGGTGCATGTGAAACTGTGGAATTTCTAGCCTCTCTGGCAAAGATGATGTTTTAAGAAAAATGAGAAGTTTCATTACTTACTCACTTTTTCACTAAAATAGCTAGTGTTTTTATTTCTACTACAGGTTGAGCATCCCTAATCCAAAATGCTTCCAAATCCAAACCTTTTTGAGTACTGACGTGGCATCATCACATGTGGAAAATTCCACACCTGACCTCATGTGACAGTTTGCAGTCAAAACTGTTTCATTCACAGAACTATTAAACATATTATATAAAATTACCTTCAGGCTATGTCTATAAAGTGTATATGAAATGTAAATGAATTTTGTGTCTAGACTTGGGTCCCATCCCCAAGATATCTCATTATATACATGCATATATTTATTTATATAAATGGGTGTTCTTTAAAGATTTTTTAAAGATTAGTAAACAAAAAGAAGTCAGAAGGAACCAAATCAGGACTGTAAGGTGGATGTATAATTTCCCATTGAAACTCTCACAAAATTGCCCTTGTTTGATGAGAGGAATGAGCCAGTAGCATTGTCGTGGTGCAGGACTCTCTGGTGAAGTTTTCCTGGGTTTTTTCCGCTATAGCTTTAGCTAAAACTGTCTCCGAACACTCTCATAATGAGCAGATGTTATCGTTTTTTGGCCCTTCAGAAAGTTAACAAGCAAAATGCCTTGAGCATCCCCAAAATCATGTTTGATCTTTGCTCTTCACCAGTCTTTTGCTTTGACTGGACCACTTCCACTTCTTGGTAGACGTGGCTTTGATAGTACTTTGGCTTCAGGATTTTACTGATAAAGCTGTGTTTCATTCCCTGTTACAATTCATTAAAACTCTGCTCTTGTCTACAGCTGATCTGGGCTCAACAGTTTTGTCACCCACTAAGCAGGAAGTTTACTCAACTGTAATTTTTCAGTCATAATTGCGTAAGCTGAACCAATTGGAATGTCTGTGGTGTCGGTTATTGTTTCTGTTGTTAATTGTTGGTCCTCTTCAATTAGGGCACAAACAAGATTAATCTTTTCCTTGCAAATTGATGTGGATGCTCTGCTGCCATGGGCTTCATCTTTGATATTATCTGGTCCCTTCTTAAAGCAAGTTATCCATTTGTAAACTGCTGATTTCTTTGGGGCATTGTCTCCATAAACTTTTCATAAAACATGGTGATATCATCATTCTTCTACCATAAATTTGATATTCTTGCTTCAATGTTAGCAGAGTTCATGTTGCTCTGGTAGGGGCTCTTTTCAAACTGATGTCTTATCTTTCTTAGTTCCTCAAACTAGATCTTGTTCAGACATGTTATAACAAGTCAGTACGAGTTTATTTTGGTGCAAAAAATTTTGAAATACATAGTTTTTTCATAATATACATTTTCCATGAAATTTTTGGAAGACCCCTCCTATGTATTCATTGTGACACAACATTGCTATCTAAAGTAATCTTTGGGAATAGGATCATGAGGAGGATAGGAATTAAAGATAGACTTGAATGTTTATGCTAGCTTGATAAGGACCAATTAGATGTGTATTAATTGACAATTATGAGAAGTTTAAAATTTTGTATTATTTTTCAAGTTTATTCGAGGAAAATAGTATCAACAAACTTAAGAATATAAAGAGATTAAAATGTAAAAGCCCCGATATGGAGCACTATGCATTTACCCTGAACCGTTTAGACATCTGTATAGCATTAAGTGCTGTATTCCGTCTGTTGAATGTTAAGTGCACTCTGTCTTGTCAGTGAGTTAAAGTGGCCTCCCAGTCAGTATGGGAGTGCAGAAGTGGTGTCTGGTAGTCCTGTCTCTAGGTTTGTACTACGTACTTGAGCTTATAATTTTTATTTTTCTTTAAAAGATGTAGAATGCTCTCATAGAAAATTCCTTTCCCAAAACAAATTTGGGCAAAAACAGTAAGGGCCAAAAACATTGAAAACAAACAAACAAACAAATACAAATGCAGAGGGGTATTTTTTTGCTTAGCAATATTTAGTTTCACATTTTAATTTAATTGTTCTCTATATGCTTATTAATTTGATACTTTTTATGGTAGATATATTTTGAATAATATATAAAGTAACTGTAGATGATGACATTTTCAATCCTTTTAAGGGAAATGTGCCATTCTGTTTAATTTCAAAATTGTCTAAATAACCATGAGATTGTCAGTCTGCATAGTTTAGACTTTAAGATTGCATTTAGTCTTTGAATACTTTCTTTTCTGTGAAACTTCACAGTTCTAAAGTCTCATAGGTGGTAACAACTTTGGTTCTCACTTTTTACAGACCCAGTTATACATGCATCTGACAAACTACTCTGTGAACAAGCATAATGAACGTTTTGAACGGGATGAAACTGAAAACAAAGGCAGCAAACGTTCCATCAGATGGTTTACAGAATTCCTACAAGCAAATCAACATGATGTTGCTAAGTTTTGGAGTGATATTTCAGTAAGATTATACCATTCTACAATTATAACTGTCTTTCCTCAGCAATAATTTAAAGCACCATCAGGTATTTTAAATAAAGAACAGATTACATAAGGTTGGGCAGATAAAGAGCATTTTCATGAAGGAAGTGGAACTTGTGATGGACCTTGGTAAGTAGAATTTTTAGTGCTAGGGATGGGAGAGAGGGATTTCTAGGTGGAGGTGAAAGCATAAGTAAAGGCGTGGAGGTATGAGAATCATGATATGTGGTGCAGGTTGTCACATAGAGTATGTGGAAGATTTGTGAGGGCCCATGGCTGAAAAGATATGTGGGGACAAATTTTAGGTCTGAAAAGCAATGCTTAACTTGGTAGGCAATAGGGATACATTTGGTTTTTAATGGAGGAGAGTAATATGACCCAAAACTATGCATTTAAAAGATAAATCTGAAAATAGGTATAAGATCAATTAGAGGAAGACAAAGAGTAGGTAGAGAGGGCACATGGAAGGCTCTTGTGGTATTTTAAGTCAAAAGAATGGTCTGGATTGAACCACAGTTAAAGAGGTGACAATGAGGTAAACACTGGGATTAACTGAATGTCCAAGATGAGGAAGAAGTATTCAGAGACCCCTCTGAAGTTTTAAGAAGGAATTGTAGGGAGAATGGGTGTGTCATTATCTGAAATGGAATATGAAGGAATTTATTTTTAAAGGATGTAGAATTTGGTTTTGAAGATGAAGGTAAAGTGTTCTATTTGTTTATTTGTACATTTGTTAATTCAATAAATGTTGAACTGGTAGTATAAGCCTGTCTTTGGTTGATAATTTGAAGATTTGTAAGACGTAGCTCCAGTCCTCAAAAATCTTACAGTCTAGTAGGAAAAACCCACACATAAACTGTTAATAAAATGCAGTGTAGCAACTGCAACAACAGAGACATGCATTGGATTCTGTGGGGATGTACAGGAAGACCACATATGGTAACTCGGAGTGGATAGGGATAGGAGGGGGAACTTCCTGGGGACATTGACACCTAAACTGAGGTTTTTAAAGTCCATGAGACTATGGTGATAAGTTCCACTTTTGATATGTTGAACTTGAAAGGCTGCCTCAGGTAGAAATGTTAAGGAGGCAGTTAAAAGTGCATATCTGGGGTGCAGTTGATAATTAAGCCATGGCACTGGATGGAATTCCAAATGGTGATGGTAAAAAGATAAAAGTAGACAGATGTGAGAAGATAACCTTGGTGAGGCTGATCCTTTGTCAACCCTAGCAGAAGCATTAAAATTTTACTTAAAGTTAGAGGAGTGTGTCTATTGAAAATATTTAATGTCATTAGGGCTATACAATTCAAGTTAGCTTTCTTTTTGGGACAAACAATATATAATTTAAATAAATCTATCACAGAAGATGGCCACAAAAATTGAGAGTTGGTTGAACTTGGTTCTCTGTAATTGAGAGGAACAGAGAAAAATCAGCATCATTATATTTATCCTTTTGTTGATTACTTTGTTGGTTGATCTTTTTACTTTACTTTCTATATCACAGGTTGTAAATCCAAAGGTCTTTAAGTGTCAGACAAGTAAGAAAGAGTGGAGTGGTCTGAATGAAGACAATGGGGTGTGCTGGGAGCTGTGTTAATTTGAAGAGCCTAAGGGGTCTGAAGGGGTAGTTACCACTCAGCACCAGCTTATAGGTACCACATGATATTTTGGGCCTGGTGTGGCTCATTCTTGTAATTTATTAATGGAAGACATAAATGATTTATAAATGTCAGCAATGGATTCAAAATATTGAAAAATGTTGGGGCTCCACCAAAAATGTTTGTTGTCTGGATTTGGCCAGATGTCCACCCATTTGTTGACTTTGCACTATATCTTCCTGAGACACTAACTACATCTGAATAAGAAATTTGATTCCAACAATGCTGTGTTTATTTTATTTAACTATTTATTTTATCAAGGCCAATTTTGTGGAAATTCCAAAAACTATTCTAATAATGACAGTTTACTGTAAGAGTGGGTCAGAAGCATCGAAGTGGTGAAATTCATTATTTTTGCACAGTAGCTCATTGATGGAAGATCATACCTGATGATACTTGGATGATTTAATGAATGGGTCATTAGATGAATAGCTTAAGGGGACCAAGAAAGTTTTATATACCTTCTGACATTCTTTTTTTTTTTTTCTTGACTAAATTTTTAACTTCTGCATGTGTTTGTTCTTTGGGGAAGTCTTTGTGAAAAGGTGGAACCTGTTGGGCTGCCTTGGTGAGGAATGGGTAGAGAGAATGAGTCAGAGAGTAAAATGAGCATCATTAGCTTTATATACATTGATTTTAAGTAGTACTTTCCCTGCACAATTAAATTAACAGAAGGTATACAAGCAAGACTAATATTAATAAGAAGGTATAGAAATTTACTTTTCTGTAAGACCCTAAAGTATAAATTTTAGATATGACCCGAACATAGCCCATGTGGGCCTATTAAGCTCTGACACATTTCATGATTTTTGTCTATAAGTGGGTAAATTTTACATTCTTCACAGCTACATTAGTTAGAATGTCTATTAATAATCTGTAAATAACCAGTTGTATAGTAACCAATAAATTTTTAACTTTTCCAAGTACTGTTACTCCAATTATCTTGTCGAACTCTCTGCATTTATGTAATTACTTGAAACTTTGCTTTCTTTATGAAGAATTGTATATGCTTTATATAGATATCTGTTTAAGGTGAATCAATGGGATAATTTAAAAGAGAATGACAGAAGGAGGTACAGAAGGCAATTATGCAGTTAAATTTTATCTTAATGCCTTAGTTTACAAATTCCATGAATTTAACTGAGGGCTTTCATCAATAATCTCTTTTTTGGGGGTAATTTCTCTGAAAAGCAACCCCCTATATATGAAAACTAGCATTCATTAATACCCTCTGTCCAGAACAGAGCTGTGTGCTTTTGTTCTTAAGAATAAATAAAAAAATCAATAGGAAATCAGGACATGAAGATTAAAAATGAGTATAATCACTCATAAAACCATCCCTGCTAAATGCTTTTCATATACTTAAGGTATGAATCTACAAATCATATTTCAAAGCAATGTTACTATGTTGGAAATTCTCAAAAGCATGAGTGGAGTTTCCTTTGTGTTTTCACATCTACGTGCAATCTTGCTTTTACATCCTAAAAGTGTGTTGTTTTCTATGTAGCAAAAACACAGATTTGTAATTCAGGGTCTATTAATATTTACTCTCCCCCACCACCCTACACCTGTCTTGTTTCAGACAGATACTTATCAGCAAGTTTTTTTTCTACTCTCAAGCGGTTTCAGTTATATCTCCAAAGATATATATGAAGTGGTTTTTTGTCTTTTATCTTATATGCTATGGTGTTACCATGAATTTATCTTGAACAAAATTTTCTGAGAACAACTTCTTGTTGCATCCTTTATATTTATCCCCAAATATGAGCTAGATTATGGTTCTGAGTAATAGTAAAGTTAACTCTGTCTTCCCTTTTTTCTCCCATATAATGAATATTGCAGGATATTTGTGTCTGACCTGATGTATGAAGTAGTATTCTAGAGGAATGATAGAATAACAAGAGTAGTAGTTAAGAAGCTAACACTTGAAGATTTGCTCTGTTCTAGGCATCATGCTAAGAGTTTTACGTGGAATTTCATTTTGTGCTTATATCAGTCTTGTGCAGTTTACATTTAGGAAAAATGGGACTCACAAATTTTAAGCAACTTGGCTGAGATCGCACAGCTAACAAGTAGCAAAGCCAGGAATAAACCCAGGAAGTCTGACTTTAGAGTGAAGTTCTTAGCTGCCTTTCTATATTGCCTATACCTGTAGAGAGAGAGAGTTAAAAAGACAATATATTCTAAGCAAGAATCATAGCTTGTTCTCAAGCTTCAGTAAAACAACTTTTTTTGTTAACGTTAATAACTCACCCTAGTAGTAGTATGTGTTTCCTCAAAGATAGTGTTGCTAGCCAGTTCTTTAACTGGCAGTACTCTCTTCTCAGATAAAACTTATGAACTACACAGTCATCACTGTACAAGGAAAGTCTACTCATAGGTTCTGTCTTCCCAGCCCTTTCAAGCTTTGTCTAAGTGGAGGTTCCATAATGTTGTTTGTAAAATAATCTACTCTCCTTGCAATTTTCCTTCCCTATCATCCCATCCCAATCTGGGTGGGGCTAGCATATGCTCCTACCCCTACTTACCTAATGAATAGAAGCCACTTATCAACTTTTATTTTGATTATTTGTTTACGAATATTTTTGAGCATCTGCTAAATTCCAGATACTATTGTAGGCACTGGAAATGTGATTGTAAATAAGACAGACAGGACCCTACTCTAACAACAACAACAAAAATATCAAATGGTTATATGCTGTGTGTAGCGATGCAGTAAGGAATGATGGATGGGTGGCTGATTTTAATCTGGGGGTCAGGGAAGGCCTCTCTGAATATCAAAGAGCCAGACATGGGAATATAGGGGAAAGAGTGTTCCAGGGAGAAGGAAAGGCTAATTCAAAGGACCTCAGGTAGGAGGAATTGTCACTCATTTGAGGAACCCAAAGTAACTAATCATGCCTGCAGTGTAGTGGGCAGGGGAAGAGTTGGATGAAAGGAAGTTAGAGCAGTGGCAGGGGCTAGATGACATAGAGTTTTGTAAAACTGGCCAAGATGCTAGTTTATAGGCTAGGTCATATTTGTACATATATAAATGAGATACAAAGAAATAAGGCATTTTTACCTCTTTTATCACAACCTTTATAGGAATTAGTGGTAAAGACCTTGATTGTAGCAGAACCTCACGTGCTGCATGCATATCGAATGTGCAGACCTGGTCAACCTCCAGGAAGTGAAAGTGTCTGCTTTGAAGTCCTGGGATTTGATATTTTGTTGGATAGAAAACTAAAGCCATGGCTTCTGGAGGTAAGGAATTCTTTAAGAAGAAAGAAGTTATCACTGTTCTTGTGTATTAAAACAAATGTTTTCTAAATGTGTGCTTGGCACAGTTGTTCCATTAACTGACCAGAATGAGTCCTGAATGGAGTATGGGGGATGAAGAGAATGAAAATTCAGGGAATAGAACAGTTTTAAGACTGAATCAATGTGTTTATTACTTTTCCCAAATTAGCATTGAGTGAATTTCTAGGCCAGGAACTTTGAATGTAAGTGTGGATCTGTTTTTACTGATTTGCTGCTGACTTTCTCTACTGTTTTCTCAACCTCATGGCATCTACCACTTCATGAGTTCTGGATATTGTCTTTCCTCTGTCTGGGTGCCTGGGCTTCAGGACCCTGCCTTCAGTGTGTCTGCTCTTCAAACTCTTTAAGAGGAGAGATGCTCCAATTTGTTTGTCAATCAGCATTCAATATCCAGTACCCCAGGTGGCATAAATTCTCCTTGAAGACCATATTACATGTCTGAGGCTCTCCTCATGTTCACCCTGTCAATTGTATGCCTTTGAGTTTGCTGCCAATGCCTGGTATGGTCAGAGTTGTTGTTTTTCTTTGATTTAAAAGGTCACTTAACATTTGGTAAATATGTAATAATGTAAAGAAGAAAATAAAAATTACCTCTATTTAAGATTTTTGTATCTTTTCTGCCAGTCATATTTATATTTATATTACCCAGAAAAAACCTTAGAAGTCCTGTGGTACAGTAGTGCCCCCATCCAGCAATTCCCTCTAAGCTCCCTGATCTGGGTCATAGCACCTTCTCGTGGCCACTGAAATACTGTATTTAGGAAACTTAATCAGGAAAATAGCACATATCTAAACAGTATTTACTGAATTAGTTACATTTTAAGGAATATATTGTGATATAAGATGTAATCAACAACTACCTTTCATTTAAAATAGATTCTCTTTTTGTTAGCGATTTAGAAGTCGGAAGTTACATGTGTAATATCAAGGTTTGCATAAGCAAATTGAATGAGTGATAGGTGAGATCAAGAGAGTCAAAATATATATTTTTAAGAATGAACATTTTTCTAATTTGGGGGCCAAAGATTGTGTGTGTGTGTGTGTGTATGTGTGTGTTCATCCACTGTGAGCAAATAATGTGTATTATATCTCCAAGCAAATACAGTTCTCTCTGCTGGGTGTTCAAATTTTGCTCCAACCTGAGTCCTAGAAATAACATAAATATGAGTTTTGTTTATCTTTTGCTTCCTCCACTTCTTGGCTATGAAAACACTTGACTATGAACTCTGTATCCTTCATCTTACTAAGGCCTGAGATTTTCTTCTTTAGATTTACTACTTTGCCTAAGGTAATCCTTTCCTTTTCTTAGCTGTATTTGTTCTGCCCCTGTTACTTTTTTTTAATCTTTGATGAGGTGGGAAGAAGTGAAGGCACATGCATGAGGACAAACTAAAAGGACAGCAGGGAATAATGACTTGATACATATTTTAGTTACCTTTTTAAAAAATGCATTTGCCTAAGTGGAACTTTCCATTAGCTTACTAAATCAGAATTAACTGAATGGTTGAATTCTGTATTTTTTTAAAGGGTCAAAATACCATTGTTTGCATTGTTTCTTCATTCTTTATTTTCTCCTTCATTATTTCCAGATTAATTAGAACTGTTAAAAAACTCCACAGTTAACCAACAGCTGTGGATAGTGAACATTTATTATATTAAAACAGTGAAAAGACTCTTAGATTTTTTTGTATTTTGCTCCCAGCTGAAATGGTAATGATTCTAATGAACATTGTTAAAAACTTTTGGCGCCACCAAGTGGAGTAAGGTAGAAGATGCTTCTGAGAATATGATAACTTCTAGTTAACTAGAATAATTTGAGATGATTGGTAATGGAAAAATTGCAGAAATTTTCAAGCACAGAAAACATTTTTAGGGAAAAAATGGAAATTGAGTGGAGTATGAATAAACTGCCAATACTTTACCGTGAAATTAAACAAGGACCTACTAAGTTACAGTCATTGTGCTAGATTGTGGGGATACTAGAAGAATAAGACAATACCTGCCATTGTCTAGTGGGGATTCAGATGTGAGTTTTACGGCAATAGTTGTAAGTATTAGTAGGGTAACAGGGACATAGCACAAACTATAGAGGGATTAGTCTCTGTGTACGTGTGGGTATTTGAGAGTTTTTTAAAAAAAATCTTTGCAAAAGGCACACCTGAGCACAGTTTTTAAGGCTGTAGAAGGTGGGGTAGGGGCCAGGAGCTGGGAGAGATAAGGTGGGGGTATGGGAAGGCTACAGGGCAGAGGGAACAGCACTAATTTGGGAGCACAGAATCAATTATGGGTACTTTGATATGTACAGGAAATGATTGCGCTTGTTTTGATAATAAAAGTGTGTTTTGGACAGTTAATACTTACTAATTTATTTTCTAATAATTTTCATTTTTGTGTGCATTTACAAGCTGCTGAACTTTAAGACTTTCAGATCTGCTGGGTTTTGTTTGTTTTAGAATCAGGGTAGGAAATAAGAACAAAGAAGTCATCAACATTGCAGAGGAGAATTGTGGCTGAGTGCAAGGCTGTCTAATTTTTAGAGTTCCTTCTGTCAGCCATTTATGGTTCTTCTTTTATTTTTTTCTTTGCCTTTCTCATAAAACAAACAAAACAAACTGAGACAAGGATCACCTAAACTGAAAAAAAGTTTTTCTGCCTTTCCACATATTGATTTATCTTGTGTGGGTTTATTTCTTCATGGACTAATTTCTTTTATATTATAGTAGAGGGAAGAATCTGAAATAGGCAAGAAAGAGGGGTCTGAGGTTCTTTTATACCAAAATCTCAGTACCATCCTGGGAGAGGGATATGCCTGACAGAAGTCCAGATTGCAATTTGGAGTGGAACATTCCAAGGAATTCTTTAAAGACAGATAACATTTCCAGTGAACCACTTAATCCTTAGTTCCTAAATGTCTGGTTTATTTTATAATCTTGTCACATGTAGTAGCAGAACTATCATAAATTGTATTACAAATATCAGAGATTTGAATCGGTGTGGTTGAAACTTTTTTCATATAAAATATATTACTCTTTCTCTGCATTGTAAGAGGAAGTGCTTAGAGCTTTGAAGTAACAGTCTAATAAACTTCCTTTCTCAAATGACCTAGAATAAATGGATGTTTTTGCAATTTTCAAGTTATTTTCTTCTCCTTGAGACCACATCACAAATACAGGAATATGTTCATCACTTTCTAAATCAGAAATCAATAAGGGAGTCAAAATACAATATGGCATGTCTCTATAAAAGAAGTACCATGCATCGATCAAAATGATCGCACGATGAAAGATTTTCATGATACATTGTTAAGAGAAACACTTGGATTATAAAATAAAGTATGGTTAGTATAGACATGTATATGGAAGGTAAAGTGAATATATTAAATATGTATGCATAAAAAATACTGGAATACTATTTACCAAATGGTTAACAATACACTAGGTAGTAGGATTACAGGTGATCTTTTGTTGTTTGTTTTGCTTCTTTTTACTAATTTTTTTGCAGTGAAGCTGTACTACGTTTGTAATACAGACATTGTATTTCTGGATGATTTGTTGAGTATAATGTGGTATTTTCTTAGGTGCCAGTTGTAGAATACATGCTATCAGTTGTTTTGTTTCTTGTGATGATGGATTTGTATAATTACAACTGTAGCATACACTTTTTTTTTTGTTTAGATAGCTTGAGGGGCTAGCCTGAGTTGGTGGTCAAGAAGCTAAGCTATAGTTTTGAACTCAGCAGTGTTCTCACCAACTGATTTAATTGATTAAATAATTTTCTTAAACACCTGCTATTCCAGTTACATTTTTATAACAACAACAACAACAAAACCCAACAACAAAGACGGAACAAAAACTCTAGCTTATAAAGTGGTAGACTATTGTATAGTGGATTTTAAAGTATATACAGTTATTTCTTATTTTTCACCTTAATCAATTCCTGGAAATGATGTCAGAAAGTAGAATAGCCACAAATGGCTCATTTATTACCACTAGTTATCATGAAGTTAGAAAAGCTCATAGAGGTTAGTCTGCAGTTACCCTTACGGGTATCTTTTGAGTAATATAGTCAATGCCCTTTGAAATGAAAATTGATGAATTGTTGTTTGAACCAGGCAGAAATAGAAAGTAACAAAATTTATTTTGGGGGGCAGCAATAGTAGTGAAAAGAAGGCACTTATAGTTTCTAAAGTATATAATTAGTACTATGTTGGAAACATGAATAGTGCCTTTTTGTCAGATAAGTCCCTTTTTAACTTTCTTAAACTTAAAACCTAGAGCACATGGGGCAATGTATTGGAGAGAGTGGAAAAGAGAGGGATGCCAGATAGTGTTGACAGTGAAGATCCTGAACTAAGGCATCAGGGGGAAGGAGGTGGTGCTAATAGTTAGTTCCTTGCAGTTCCTTGACCTAGAGTGACGGGGGATGGAGGTGTGACAGTGGTAACTGGGCCACCTACCATACAAAGTTCTGAGATTTGTTGTAGAGTCCTTCCACTGGCTGGAGATCCCAAATATGCATATTAACAAATATGTATTGAATATTTATTGACCTTTCAGCATTTGGCTACTCTCCTTGTTTTCTTTGTAAATTTTGTTTTCTTTTATTATTTTATTTTTTAATTAAATTTTTATTTTAACATTTATTAATGCTTTGTAAATTTTAGATTAATCGAGCCCCAAGCTTTGGAACTGATCAGAAAATAGACCTCGATGTAAAGAGAGGAGTGCTGCTAAATGCACTGAAACTACTAAACATCAGGTAAAGTATTTCTTCCATATTATGGAACTTTTTCTCTACATTTGGCAAATAGATGAGTTATTTGTACATGAATTGGCTTGTAATCTTTTGTATTTTTGTGTTTTGTATTTTTCAACATACACAAATCAATAAATATGATGCAGCACATCAACAAAAGCAAGGACAAAAACCACATGATTATCTCAATCAACGCAGAAAAAGCATCTGACAAAATTCAGCATCCCTTCATGATAGAGATCCTCAACAAATTAGGTATAGAAGGAGATTATCTCAATACAGTAAAAGCCATATAGGACAAACCCACCACCAAAATCATCCTGAATGGCGAAAAACTGAAAGCATTTCCTTTAAGAACAGGAACAAGACAAGGATGCCCACTCTCATCACTTCTATTCAACATAGTATTGGAAGTTATTAGCCAGAGCAATCAGGCAAGAGAAGGAAATAAAGGGCATTCAAATTGGAAGAGATGAAGTCAAATTGTCATCGTTTGCAGATGAGATGATCCTATATATGAAAAAACCCCACAACCTCTATCAACAAGCTAGAGCTCAGAAACAAATTCAGTAAAGTCGCAGGATGCAAAATCAATACGGAAAAATCAGTAGCAGCAGTTATACAACAGCAACGATCAAGCAGAAAAAGAAATCAAGAAAGCAAGCACATTTACATTAGCTACCAAAAGATTAAAATACCTAGGAATAAATTTAACCAAAGAAGTGAAGGATCTCTAAAATGAGAACTGCAAAACACTGCTGAAAGAAACTAAAGAGGACACCAGAAGATGGAAAGACATTCCATATTCATGGATTGGAAGAATTAATGCTGTGAAAATGTCCATACATTACCCAAAGTTATCTACAGATTCAATGCAATCTCCATCAAAATACCAAGAACATCTTCACAGAAATAGAAAAAAACAATCCTTGATTCCATTTTAAAAATCCATTGTGGGATGCTTCCAAGCAATTATTTTATTTAAGATGTTTTCAGGCATTTAGCAGGTGCCTGATTTGAGAAGTAGCTTTATGTGGAAAACATCACTGAAAAACAGAGATGTTCATATAAACCTGTTCAGAAATTTTCACATGGTCTCTGTTTTTTCCTGATGAGAGACTGACTTGTCTAAATTCTACTTATATAGGGGTAGTTCAGAAAGTTCGTGGAAAAATAGAATTAAAAGATAATATGAATCTTTCCATGAACTTTTTGAAGACCCCTGGTATTTCAGTTATTCTCAAAGAAATGAGTAGAAAGGAAAGAGATTAGGATGACAATTCTTTTGTTTAGATTATACAGTGCACTAAGTATTTTAGATTAGTTGAGCAATATGCCTATACATTTTTTTTTGCCTGAAAGTTTACTATCATTGTTTAAGTAAGCTTTGTGTTTAGGTTTTTTTGGGGGGTCGGGGGCATGTCTTTTGACTTTGCCAATGATGATACCAATTCAGGATATTATCTATGGATTTTTTTTGTTTTGTTAAAGGTGAGGTATATACAGTTTAAGCAGTCAAATTTCTAGACGTAAATCTAAGGGACAGTTGGAATTTATCTTCTTTATCTTTCTTAGTGTTGCTCCACAGAGAATTTAGCACAATTCTTACCATTTAGAACATATGCTAATGAGGCTTATGTTGCAGAAATGCCTCCTCTCTCCAACCAGATGGAGAGCTCCACGGACACATGCGTCAGCCTTGAGTTTCACTGTGGCTTTGTCTGTGATGGGCACATCACAGGAACATAAGCAGGAACTAAGAACAATGGGACAATTCTTGATTATTTATTCAATATTATAAGGTTGATTTTCATATGGATTGTTTTAATTTTGGACAGAATAAATTATTTTGTGATTCCAGAAATCCCCTATTTACATTCATTTTAATTAGACTATGAGAATGGCCTTTTTAAAAAAATTACATTAAATTTCTGCTAAAGAACCTAAATAGATTTCTATTGTCAACACTCAGTCTAAGCTCCTTTCATAATATAACTGAACCTTAGATCTTCCATCTTATTTCCTATTTCTCTCCAACTCAAACTGATTTAGATAGGCTGATTATTTCATTATTTTTTCCATGTAGCTTGCTCATTCTCAGTGATAATTTGTTCTGTTCCCTAGTCTGAATGCCTTTGCTTACTACCTATGACTCAAGTTCTATCTTTCATTATGAAATCTTCCTTTTGGCCCAAATTAATCTTTTCTTTCTTTGAGCTCTAGAAGAAATTATAGTCTGCATAGTATATGGCTTATCACTTTGTATACTCTCTAATGTTCTGTCCTGTTTTACTTGGGCAAGGCTGATTTTTCTTTTTCAATTTGATTTAACCTTCTTGAAGTTCAAAAGTAAATGCTTTTGTACTCCTCACAATTTCTTTTTTTTTTCTTTTTCTTTTTTTTTTTTTTTTGGTGGCTGGCTATTCCTCACAATTATTAGTACAATGCTCTACTTATTGTAAGGCTCCATAAAATCCCAAAATTCACTTTGTAAACGTGTGCTTTTAGTCTAAAGGTAATTTGGAGGAGTGTTGATTGCTCAGGATATTCCATCACAACTACTGTGAGTACAGAACCTCATGTGGAAGGGATCAGAATTGATCTCTCTGTACTTAGATGACAGAATACAATTTCAGTTGATTCAAATGAATTTTTGAAACAGTAGTCTTGGGATCTTGAGAGACAAGAGTGTGAAAGGGGCTATAGGTAGAACAAATGGTGGTTCTTTTTTCTCCAATAAAAGGAAAATACAGTCATTTTGTGGTGGTGTTCCTGGGTTGTTAAGAAGAATCTTTTTCCTCTATAGTATTCTATGATAATCATTAAAGTAGAGTCTAGAAAAGACAGTCACAATTCCATGAGTCCTGAGTCTGAAATATTTGCTATTAGATTAGATTTAACTAAATTACCTGTCCCTTATTTAGAACTAATTCATGGGTGGCAGGTTTGCAGCATTTAATAATACCCTGTCCTTGAACATTTATCCTTGCTGGGCTTTTCTGACACTAGTCTTTGGGTCCACTTAACTTTGAGCATCCTCTGTCTTCTCCTCTAGTTTCTCTTACTTTCTTTTCCCTACTTGTCATTTTTTTCACTGTGTTCTTGCCTCAGCCATTTTTTCTGATTTGTAATTCTCATTCACTTTACTGGCAGTATTTCTGAGTCTGACACTGGAGTACTTAATCTGCCCATATATGTAGTGAGGTATAGACTGGGGTGCTTCTCACTGTCTCTGGCCCATTCTGGAACTCTAGTCCAGTATTTGCAGCTCTTTGCTGACCATGTGTACTGGATTCTTCTGGTCTAGTAGGTGCTCAATAAATGTGTAGTGAGTGAGTGAGTAAGTGATCAAGTAAGTAAATAAATGAGTGAATGGATGAATGTTCCGATGTTCATTTGACGAAAGTTCAATTACTTTCTCCTTCAATCATGTTTCTCTTGCTGGATTTATCTCCTTTTTTTTTTCTGCTAATGATATCAAATACCTCCCACCCATGTAGGCTAAATCTAGTCATTTATAGGTACTTAATGGACATTTTTAAAGATCCTATACTGTGCTAGAAGCTGGAGATACAAAAATAAATAAAATTTCCTCATCTTAAATAGCTCAATTATTAAAAGGGAAATATATATGCTCATAAATAATAACAATGCAAAGATAATCACCCAAACTTAGTTTTTCTGTCTTTTTTTGCTTTGCTAGTTAATAGTAAAACCATACGCAATACACACACACACACACACACACACACACACACACACACAAACCGGGGGGGGGGGGGAGAAGATATAACAACCACAATTACTTGAAGTTGATACGACAAGCAAACAGAAAGGACATTGTTGGGGGGGAGGGGGGGAGGGAGAAGGGAGGGAGGTTTTGGTGATGGGGAGCAATAATCAGCCACAATGTATATCGACAAAATAAAATTTAAAAAACAACAACAACAAAAAAAAAAACCATACGCATTAATGTCCAGGCTAGAAAGCTGGGAGTTATCTTTAACTTTTCCCTTTGTTATGAATCAACTGAAACCTGTCAAATTTATAACTATCACTTAGTTTCTTTTTCTTTCCAAGTTTAAGAACTACTTATCTCTCTCCTGGACTATTTTATTGGTTTACTTTCTGCTTCTGACACTAACCTCTACCCCATTTTACAGCTTCCAATCTATTGCTCTGCAAATCGTTCAACAACTATTTATTGAGTACCCACAATTACTGCAGTGGGTACTAGGAATTCAAAGCCTCCTATGATTCCTAGGTTTCTGGCTTGGATTTGTTGCTCGATAATATGCCATTCATTCAGATAAAGATTATAGGTAAAAAACAGGCTTAGAGGAATAATGGGGGAAGGTAGAAAAAAAACAGATAGACAATTCAGTTTTAAACGTGCTGATTTTGAGGTGCTTTGAATTGTTAAATGGAAAATTTGGTATACAAGACCCCAGGAGATAGAGATATCTATTTGATTGGCATTCATGTATAGATTGCAGTTGAATCTAATGGATGAGATCACATGGTTGGAGTGTATAGTTTGAGACATAAAGAGAGGCAGGGACAGAGCCCTGACAGATGCTAGCATTTGAAGAGATATTTATAAACTCTGATATTCTCCTCAGACAGTTTCTGCACTGTCATATAAAGTTTGAACTCTTATATTACATGCAAAGCTCTTTTTGCTCTTTGGATTATATACAAAACACTTTTTGATATGGCCCTTGCATTTCTTTCCAGCCTGATCATTTCTTGTTCTTTTTTCTCTGCCTTGGAATTGATTTTTCTTAGAACTCTTTTGCGATGCTGTTACACATTTCCATGCCTTTGCACTTGTTCTCATTTATTTTTTATTTTATTTTATTTTTTTTTAAGTTTTATTTTGTCGATATACATTGTGGCTGATTATTGCTCCCCATCACCAAAACCTCCCTCCCTTCTCCCTCCCCCCTCCCCCCCAATAATGTCCACTTGTTCTCATTTAAATATTTGTTATTTGTTCACCTTTATACCTCTGGAAAATGTCAACTCACTTATTTTTAATTGTGGTAAAATATACTTAACATAAAATTTAGCATTTTAACTATTTTTAAGTGTACAATTAAGTGGCAGTAAGTACATTCACACTGTTGTACAACTAGCACCACCAAGCATCTCTAAAACTCTTCATCTTGCAAAACTGAAACTCAATACCCATTAAACACTGACTACCCATTCCTCCCTCCCCCCAGTCCTTGACAACAGCATTATACTTTCTGTCTTCATGAATTTGCATGCCCTACTCAAGTATCACATAGGAGTGAAATCATATAATGTTTTTTATTTCATTAATGGCTTACTTCACTTAGCATGATGTCTTCAAGTTCATTCATGTTGTAGCATATGTCAGAATCTTTTTCCTTTTTAAGGATGAATAGCATTCCATCTTATGTATATGTCACATTTTCTCAACTCATTATTATTAAAATAACTCAAGCCTGACTTTCTATATGAAGCCTTTGCTGAGGCAAAGTGGTTTACTTCCTCCTTTGTGCTATTACCATAATTATCATCACATTTTAAATAGCGTTCATCACACCTGTGTATTTGTTTACATGCCATTGCCCGCCCCCCCTTTAGACTGTCAGCTCTTTGAGGACAGTGGCCCTGTCTGTTCTCTTTGTATCCCCGGGTTCCTATCTAGAACTAGGATATAGTGAGTACTAAATAAAATTTGGATTGGAAGACAACGATTGGGGAGGGCATTTCATTCAAAGGTACCTTACTTGTTAGCAAGATAAGGAAGTGAGACAAAGCAAAGCATGGTCATAGAACTTCCAGTGGTTCCATATTACTAAAGTCTAGAGTATGTGAGGCAAGTGGTTAGAGAAATCCCTTGGATGGAATAACAGGGTAATGAGTAGTGGAAAGTGGTACACAAAACCCCTTAGGTCAGTATATGAATACAGCTAAATGGAAAAAAGCTGATTAAAATACTAAGTGAATGGTGAACTTTCAGTCTATGGTTAAATTTTATTCTGGTCTTTGCATTAAGTACTGAGTTTTAGTGCTAATTTATGCCTGTATTTATAGAAATGCAACACAGTTTTTAGAATGACTGTGTTCTTAAAGTCCAGAATATAGGAGTGCTCTTTTATAAAAAAATATCTCATCATGGTTGACTTTTATTTGTTTTTTGGTATGTCTGAATGAACTTCTATGTGTGCTTAGTTTTGTTACTCTTCTTTGTGTGTGTGTGAATGGTTTGTTTATCAGTATCTTTGTCTTGAGAGTCTTGTGGATATGCATGTAGATCTTTGTTCATTTATTTCACAGCGCACTCATCATAGCATCTTAGTCCTTTTCTACTTTCCTTTCCTCTTTCCTTCGCTTCCCTTTTTTGCTTCCTCTCTCCATTTTTTCCATGCTGATTGTTTGATCTTTGTTCCTCTCTCTTCTTCTTTTCATTTCTATTTCCTTTTCCTCTCCCCACTTTCTTTTAAACTGAATACTATACAGAAATGATCATTCTGTGTAAAATGGAATATCAAAAAAATAAAAAAGTTAAGAGCTATCTAAACCATGGCATTTTCTTTTCCCTTAACCGAGGAAACTCAGAGCTGAATTTGTATTCATTGTTAGAAAAATTAAAATTATATAAAAATAAAAAGTCTGGGCACAGACTTTATGAACATGAGCATAAAAGCACAGGCAACAAAAGAAAAATAAAGAAACAGGACTATATCAAACTAAAAAGCTTTTGCACAGCAAAGGAAACAATCAACAGAGTGAAATGACAACCTACAGAATGGGAGAAAATTTTTGCTAACCATGCATCCGACAAGGGATTAATATCCATAATATACAAGGAACTCAAGCAATTACACAGTAAAAAACCAAATAACCCAATTAAAAAATGGGGAAAGGAGCTGAATAGACATTTTTCAAAGGAAGACTTACAAATGGCCAACAGGTACATGAAAAAATGCTCAACATCACTAGTCATCAGGGAAATGTAAATTAAGACTACATTGAGATACCATCTCACCCCTTTTAGTGAGAAAATATGGAGAATAACAAATGCTGGTGAGGGTGTGGAGAGAATGGAACACTCCTGCACTGTTGGTGGGACTATAAATTAGTACAACCACTATGGAAAACTGTATGGAGGTTTCTCAAACAAGTACAGATTGATCTTCCGTACAATTCAGCAATTCCACTTCTGGGGATATACCCAAGGGAATGGAAATCATTATGTCGAAAGGATACCTGCACTCTCATGTTCATTGCAGCTTTGTTTGCAGTAGCCAAGATATGGAACCAACCTAAATGTCCATCGATAGGTGATTGGATAAGGAAACTGTGGTACATATACACCATGGAATACTACTCTGTCATAAAAAGTAATGAAATTCTCCCATTTGCAACGACATAGGTGAGCTTGGAAAAACTTATGTTGAATGAAATAAGCAAAGCACAGGGGGAAAAATACCACATGTACTCACTCATAAGTGGGAGCTAATAGAGAAAGAAGGAAGGAAAGAAAGACCACAGTGGTGTGTTGGACTTTCAGAGGGAGAGAACATACCTAGGGATACAAAGTGGAGTGGGGGAAAGGGGGATGGGGAGGGAGGTCGGGGATAATTGGGTGGCAGATATGGGGTATAATCACAATTTGTAGTAATGGGCATGCTGCCAGTATGGATCTGGCCATCACATCTTGGGCACGAGTGGTGACAATCAGCTTTGTACCCCATGAATATTCATAACCAATAAAAAAAAGAACTATGCAAATAAATAAATAAATAAATAAATAAATAAATAAATAAATAAGTTAAGAGCTGTCTTTTCCCTTAACTGAGGAAACTCAGAGCTGAATTTGTATTCATCATTGGAGAAATAAAAATTTTTAAAAATATTCTCAATCACCCACTCACTAAAATAAGAAATCTCGGTGTCATTACAAGTTCATCCCTCTTTCTTATTGCTCACATCTAATTAGTCACCAATAGCTGTCCATTCTTTTCTCCAGAATATTTTTCTAAACCTACCCTTTTTCTCTAATCCTATAGCTGCTTCCCTGGTCCAGGCCCTTACATTTCATATTTGCTAATGAAATAGCATTTATCTTAACTTCCTGATTCTTTTTCCATCTACTTCTAAGCTGCTGTACATACTGACAAGAACATAATCTTTAATACATGCAAATGTAATTATGCCCCTTTCCTTTCAAAATTAATGCCCCTCTCCATTGCTGAAAGTTAGATTTGGGACTCAGTAACCTGTTCAAGGGCTTATGATTAGCTGAGATTTTTGCATTCGCCTGTAGCCCCAGAGGTACTGAATGACTTGCAATTTTCTGGATGTTTACTTCTTTTATCAAATTATTCCTTCTATGCCAATGGCCTGTTGAACTGCCATTCAAGCCTCAATCTTGTCATGAAAGAGAATGGATCAGTTTCCTCATACTCCTGAAGTTTAAGTTGTGAAGGTGGTACATACCTGAAGCAAAAGAATACTCTTAATTGTATAGGGTTAATATTCTTAGTGGAATTTCCTGATAAATTGAATGGGACCATATGTAAACAAGCACTTCTTTTACCTCTCCACAATAGAAGCTGGCTAAATAGCTTTCTTGTTCCCTTTCTTTTGGTTTATACCGTTACCTGCGCCCTGGCAAGATGATGATGATAGAAGAACGGAAATGTAAGCTCGAGGATAAGAACTCTTTTTTTGCTGAGGTTGGAGGCAGAATTGGCTTTGCCTGTTCCTGCTAGGTCTTTCAAGGGTAGTATGTAAGAGTGTGAGTTGGAGGGGTTGGGGAGAAGAAGCCTCAGGCTTATCTTATTGCACCAGCTGCATGGAAGGGAAAGGAGAGGAAGGAGGTTCAGAGGAAAACAATCCCACAACAGGATTTTCCTAGAAAATCAGAGAGTTATAACTCAATTTTCATGGCTGAGCAGAAAATGAGAAGGACTGTGCAGATGTTTTCAAATAAATAATGACTGTTAGACTGGGATTTTAGCCAGAACTGAAAATGTACTAAAGAGTGGTCAATATAAATGAGAATATTTAAATACAAATGGAATTGGTTGAAAGAGGAAAAGAGAACCAACATTTATTAAGTACCTATTAATGTTATCACAAATTAGTCTTCATAAGAATTCTAGGAGGGAAACATTATTGTTACTGTTTCATAGCTGGGGAAACAGACTTAGCAGTTAATTGATCAGTCTAAGATGTAAGCTGCTAGGATGTAATACGAAACTAGATCTTTGTAACTTTTCAAAACACAGCATTGTGTCCATTTTATCTTGTTATCTTCAGAACTTCTGTCTACCGTACAGAGTCCCGTATTTGATGGATGGTTAGATGAATATAATGTATGTGAACATATAAATTTAATAAACATTGATTTCTATCTTCACTGTGTCTCCTTTTCTGCAAATTCTCACAGGGCTAATATTAGAACTCGTTTGAATTCTAGGATGCGGTCTTGTGTTTTATATTTTAGGACCAGTGATAAAAGGAGAAACTTGGCCAAACAAAAAGCTGAGGCTCAAAGGAGACTTTATGGTCAAAATTCATTAAAAAGGCTCTTACCAGGTTCATCAGACTGGGAACAGCAGAGACACCAATTGGAGAGACGGAAAGAAGAGTTGGTATGAAAATTTTAGCAAAGTATCCACAATTTGATTTGCATCATTCATTTGTCAAGTTTTACTTGTAAACTTTCTTCATTTCTAGAAAGAGAGACTTGCTCAAGTACGAAAGCAGATCTCACGAGAAGAACATGAGAATCGACATATGGGGAATTACAGGTAGTGCTGTCATTTTTGTATAGATTGAGGTGAAGCGTCAAAGCAATCATTCCACATTCTTTAGCCTTTTAGGCTTATTTTAAGCACTATTCTTTCATTCTGAGAAAGTACTTTTTGTGCTAATACCTTTCAAGAAAGAAAGGGAGTCAGCAAGTGGATGGTTTAAACTTGAGAGAGCTCCTGCTAGCCAGCCTCTGGGGTGGTTGGAGGCGGTCTTTTTAACCAGCTATTATCCTGGGACTATGTTTGGTTATAATGTGATATACTAAGAAAATCAGGATAGAGGTCTCCTTGTATTCTTTCTGCCAATTAATAGTGGTTGCTGTACTTTTAAACTCAAATGCTTTAGGAAGCAGGCAAATAATGAAAATGTTTGAAGGAGTCAGGTATGAGACAATACAGAGGGGTGTGGACTGAGCTGAACTGGAACCTCTCTGCAGTATCGCCCTTGACAGCTCTTTGTGTTCTTGGAAAGATTGCTCTTCCTCCCAAGCCTTGACATGGCCTGAGCAGGATTAAGGAAGGTGTAGTTTCTTACACTCCCAGCAAGATGTTCTTTCCTGGCCGTAACACCATTAACAGTCGTGATGCGAACACATTCCTCCCACCCTACCTCTACCCAACTCTCTCTACTAGAGGGGCAAATTCCATCACCACAAAAGAGATCATCATACTAATGCTTGTATTCTTGTATACTTCAGTAACCTAACTAAGTCAAAAACTTTCACATTATCGCTCATCACCTGAACTCTCTCCCATAGTTTTATATTTCTCCAGTTTACCCTATTGCCATTTTTCTCCATCTACTTTCCCCAACCAAACTCTGTACCTTCTGGAACTGCATTGTTTAATGATAAGTTTCTAGACAAACTTTAATTTGTGTGGGTAACAGATGAAAATGTATGCATTCCTTGTAACTATATTCATCTTTATTTCTAGCACTTGGTAATCTGACTGGCACAGGGTAGGAGGTCAAGGATTATCAAAGCAGTCGACCTTAACTATTGAGCTCTGATAGCTTCTTTTAAACAAATTTGTTTATCTGATTTTATTGTAGACGAATTTATCCTCCTGAAGATAAAACACTACTTGAAAAGTATGAAAATTTGTTGGCTGTTGCCTTTCAGACGTTCCTTTCAGGAAGAGCAGCTTCATTCCAGCGAGAGCTGAACAATCCTTTGAAAAGGATGAAGGTAAGAGAGTGAGTGTTTATATAGAGAAAAAAGAACAAAGCCAAAACAATATGTCTTTAAAATAACCCACCTCGGTCCTACATATAAAAAACATTTTACTTTTAAGATGTACTTAGGCTTTTCATTTTAACAGTTGGTAACATTTCATAGAGAACCAAACGATTTCATAAATAAGATGTCTAGCAGGACAAGTTATGGAGTAGAAAATTTTGATAGTATGTTGTAATATCAACATATTGTAATAATATGTCTTATTACATAGATGTGTATATGTAACTGGATAAAGAAATCCATTGAATTAACCCAGTGGTTTGTGATTACAACTAACATTATACAGCATTTTTTCTTTTTTAAAATTATCTTTTTTCTAAAATATTTATTTATTTTGACTATACATATTTATGGGGTGCAGAGTTGACTATCAGTATTTGTATACAGTATGTGATGATCAAATCAATATTTTTAGCATGTTCATCATTACAAATCATAATTACTCTTTGTGTCCCTTACCCAGTTACTCCTTAACCCCCTCTCCCTCCCCCTTTCCCATCTCTTCTAACTATAGGTCTGTTCTATCCTTCTGAGAGTTCAACCTTCTGTTGCGGTCTGTCTGTCTTTCTCTCTTTCCTCCCTCCCTCCCCTCCTTCCCTCCCTCCCTCCCTCCCTCCCTCCCTCCCTCCCTCCCTCCCTCCCTCCCTTCCTTCCTTCCTTCCTTCCTTCCTTCCTTCCTTCCTTCCTTCCTTCTTTCCGCCATCTTTCCTTCCTATCTTCATTCTTAGCTCCCACATGTGAGTGAGGACATGCAGTATTTCTCTTTCTGTGCCTGGCTTATTTTACTTAACATAATTTTCTCCAAACTCATCCACGCCATTATGAATAGTAGTATTTCATTCTTTTTTATGGCTGGGTAGTATTCCATTGTGTGTATATACCACATTTTCCTTATCCAGTCATCCATCAATGGACATTTAGGTTGGTTCCATATGCTGGCTGTCATAAATAGAACATCAATAGAAGGTATCCCTTTGACGTGGTGATTTCCATTCTTTTGGGTATATACCCAGAAGTAGGATTGCTGGATTGTATGGTAGTTCTATCTGTATTGTTTGACAAACGTTCATATTGTTTTCCATAATGGCTGTACTAGTTTACATCCCACCAACAGTGTAGAAGAGTTCCCTTTTCTCCACATCCTTGCCAGCATTTGTTATTCTCAGTCTTTTTGTTAATAGCAGTCTAACTGAGGTGAGATGATATCTCAGTGTGGTTTTGATTTGAATTTTTCCTGATGCTTAGTGATGTAGAGCATTTTTCCACGTGCCTTGTACATCATTTTTTCTTGCTACTGCACAGACCTGGCATATGAGAGGGAGTAGTTACACACACACACACACACACACACACACACACACACACACACACACACACACACACACACACTCTTAAATCTGTTTACCTAAATAAAAGGCCTATGAGTTATCTATTGCAGCATAACAGACCACTTCATTTATTTGTTCATTATTCTGTAATCTAGTCCAGGTACAGTTGAATGGTTGTTCTACTGGTCTTTCCTGGAGTGAATCATGTAGTTGCATTTATTGGAAAGGTCAACTGGAGCTAGAAATCCAAGGTGGTTTCACTCATATAACTGGTGCATAAGATAAGATAGCTGCACTGGGTGCTGGATGGATATCTCTTTCTGTCTACATGGTCTCTCAGCAGGGTAGCCAGATCTCTTAATATAGTAACTCAGGGTTCCAAAAGGGAGCATTTCAAGAGGATTCTCTTCATCACAGCACAATCTCTGCCTATTATAGACCTGATTTCTGCCCATCGATGTCCAGAATTGACAAATGACCCCAAAGTAGAAAGTGGCTACTCCTTTCTGCTCACCTAGGAAGAAATTGGCCCTCTCTGGAATTTAGTTCCTTTGCACTTTTTATCTACATCTTTCTGATGTTTTAAAAAATATGATTGTTTAACTGTTATGATGAAAGTATTGTTTGTTACAATCTTTCTCCTAAACAGAAGCTGGACTCCTTGAGTTTCTTTTTAACTATCTCATGCTATCCTTGGAATTCATTGTAGGATTATTATTTAATCGAATTTTTATAACAAAAGTCTTTTGGTATTTCAATAGCTAAACTTCCTTAGATTAGGACAAAAAGTAAAACTTACTTTAAAAATTTCTACTGCACAGTGGGATTTCTAGTTTCCTTAAAAACCTTTTATTAAAAGGATATTAAAGTATAAATCATTAATATATAAGTAAAATTTTGATACTTTTATAGGTTGAATAAATAACTGAATGAAGCAGTTGATTATACCTCTTTTGTTTTATAGTCCTTTTACTTCTATTGCTCTGGTTTGCTCAACATCCACTGGGGCGTATGTTTTTATAACTTTTCCTTTTGACTTCAAAATGACTCTAGAAGAGCACAAGAGAATGTGTTAGGGCACTTGTGGTTTGTGCTGCCATTAGTGACTATGGGATAAAAACCTTTCACAAAGCTCTAAAAATACTCTTGTGCAATAGTTAGAATTTTGAAGGAGTTTTATTAAATAGTGCCCATTAACTAAATTGTAACTTTAGATTGTTTCTAAATGAAACTATTAGGCCGATCATTCATTTTCAGTCTGGAGTTTTAATATTATTTTGCTCTAATTATCATAAAAGTGATTGATGAAATTATAGTCTGGAAAGTAGGAATGAACTTCTAGAAATTTTAAAGTGTCCAATGGGCTAATTTATTGGGGTTCAGTAAGATTCTAAGATTTTAATAGTATATTAGAACATACAGATATATTTGCTTATGATAATATAAAATAGATTTCAGCTATATATTATTTATATTGCCAGATTTTAATGAAAGTTTCTTCAAGAGAATTTGTGATGACCCTTCATTTCTCCTTTGATCTGAACAATCATCACTAAATAGTTTCAGGAATACTTGTTGTAAACTATTTTGTGGAGATTTTAATTAAAATATTTTTTGAAGGAGGAAGATATTTTGGATCTTCTGGAACAATGTGAAATTGATGATGAAAAATTGATGGGAAAAACTACCAAGCATCGAGGACCAAAGGTGTAGTATCTCTACTTTCCTTAGTGTCAAAGTAGATGCTGTTAAGTACAGTTGTTTTTTCCCTTGATTTCTCATTATAACAATGACTGATGCTGCTCTCAAGGTACTGTAAGAACTGTGTGTCCAGTGCAGGAAGAAGATGTTATCTTATACCCAGGAGAAGTTTTATTTTGTTAGTTTACTTCATTTTTTTTGGTTCTTTCCCTAGTGTTTGAGTCAGGGCCAAGAGGAACCTAGAATTATTCTAAACTTATTCTAAACTCAGTATTAAGTTTTCCTCATACCTCTAGACAAATAATGATCAAAGAAATGTGCCCTATTATAGATAAGGCAAATCATGACTCTTATTGGGAGCCCCATTCTTTGCTGACCCAGCAACATTGACAGTGTATTAGTTAAAATAGGTACAACTCCTAGGAATACATAGAAAGTTGTCATGTGGACAAAAATGGGCAGGTGTTTACTTTATCTGCGTTGTTCTGTGTTGATATCATCTGTATGTTCTTCTGCTATATACCAGTGTCCTTGCTAGTAGAATAGGAAAGAGGTGAATTTGAAAAACATTTTTCATTCTGTTCTTTTACTTTACATTTCAGCATTACTGAGCTATCCCTGTGTCCTTAGACATGGGGAGCATGACATCATGCTCTGTCATGCTTTCATGCTTTTCCATGCCTCTGACATGCCTACCTACTAAAAGAAATAATTGATTTTTTTGCTTGATTGATTTGAGATCCCTTCCTAATCCAGCTGCACCTTTGTTGCCTTTATCAAACCTTCCCTTACGCCCCAAGTTAGACTTACATCTTCTTTGCCCTCTTTCTCCTGCTGTACCATAAATACCATTTTTATAAAGCAGTTGTGACAATTATTTGCATGTTTGCCTTAGTATGAAATTTTAAGTTCCTTGAGGGCAGGAGGTGGGTTTCACCTTTGCATCCTTAGCACCTACCACAGAGTCTGGAACATACTAAGTTCTCAAAAACCATTAGCTAAATTTGTTAAATGTGTTCACAGCGACCTCACTGGCTTGTGGAAGAGCAGATAGATAAATGAAAAACCAGGGTTTGAGGTGGCAAGTACTATAATAAAGGGAGTATGAAGCGCGACAGCAGCATGGAGAAGAAAGGGCCTGGGAGAATGCAGATGGCTTCTTAAGGCAGTGCCATTTGAACTGGTTCTTGAAAAATGAGTAGTACTCTAAATATTTGAGAGGGGTGGAAGGCCTTTCAGGGTGGAGGGCACATTAAAGGCAAAGTGGTGGAGGGTGACACAGCATATGGTGTTATAGAAACAATGAAAAGTTTGGCATGACTCAAGTAGAAGGTTCTTGGAGGGTGAATGGTGCAAGATGAACCTGTTGATAGCGATCCATATCTGGTGGAGATGTTGGATGTCAGACACTTTTGAATTATGTGCTGTATGTTGAGGTATTGTGGAATATGTAATTGAAGATTCCTTTGTAATAAATATATTTTAGAGTATCTGTAAAAGTAAATACATTTATGAGTTATGGCTTCACTTTAGGAAACATTTGGAAGTTTCTAAACTTTGTATATTAATTATTGCAATTTAGCAAACCAGATGTGAGATAACATAGGGGCACAATGTTCCTGGCAGAATGGCAAATGCAAAAGCCCTGAGACAGTCTTATACTGCCTTATAATTTCCTTCGTTTCATTTATGTAAGGCTTGTCATTCAAACAAAACTATAACCTCTTGGAGGGCAGAATTCACATTGTATGTATTTTTTCAAACCCCGTCATTCTAGGCAAGTAGTGGAAATTAACCATGTATTTGTTGAAATGAAATGAACAGGATAGTTGCTGTAGTTGTTAAAGCCAGTGATATTTCAATATGGTTGAAAGCTGCATAATCAGTCTTAAGTAGAAGCATTTTTATAACTTTTAAATCTAAATTGAGCCAAACTTAAAGCACCTTCTTATCACATGCCAAGCATTGATTTCCATTGTCTTTATTGGTAGAAGAATAATTGGAAATAATCAAGGTTAAATAAAACTTGTACAAGAAGAAATGATAACTTTCCAATTATTTGAAAATCTAAGAAATATTAATTAGCTACCAAAGTAATAAATACCCCATAAAGTATTAGCAATGTTCTTTTTCTTAAGCTGGGTGGTAGGTATGGGGATAATTGTTTTATTATTCTTCATACATTTATATATATTTTATACATGTCCTGTTTTATAATAAAATTGGACATAAAAATAAGTAGTATGGTTTGTGTCATAACTCAGTGCGAGTTTACAAATTCTGTTTTGTAGTTAAGGCACTGTTTAGAATTTATGCTGCTGTGACTTCTAATTAATTATTGCTTGAACAGTGTATTGGTCAAAAAGTCCCAAATGCATATATGATGCAAAGGTTCAGCTATCCATTTCCCCTGTGATTCTTTATAGGGTCGAATAACTCATTATGTAGTCAAGCTCCTTAAGAAACCTTAAAGCTGTTTGCTACATGAAGGAAGGCACTACTAGGAAGCCTGATTGTGCCACTGTTTCTTCTGGGTATGCTAAACTTCTGAAGAAACATCCTTCCTCTAGAATTCATATTCCCCAAGACTGTCAGAATGTTTGATGATTGTGTTACTGGTAAATGTTTTTTTGTGTATCTCTTTGAACATTGTTAGTGCTCAGTAAATATTAGGCTTTCAGAAGTGGAACATACTTTTAAATACAAGTTGTCACTTTAGTGTATTCAACTACTTTCTTGCTTTATTTATTTTTAATCCTTTACAAAGGCTGTAAATTTTAGAAGATCATGCTGTGACTTACTATGTATTCCAGGCACTCCATGAAATGCTATTTCTCTCTTTATCTTTCATCCTGCACTGTCACTCTAGAGAATGCACTTGCTTTCAGTGAAATCCCATGCTATCCAAGAGTTTCATTATGGTATATGCTAACATCAAAACATTTTTGTTTGATTTAATGGAGATCAAGCAACTATTACACAACTGCAGGAACCTCTCCTAGCAGGAATAGGAAGCATATGGTGTGTGTAATAAATTGTCCCTTAAAATGACTGAGTTACACAACTATCTTATTTGTGCTTATGTACATTCTTTCTGAAGTGAATCTGTCCTAAGTCTCTTTTATTCCTTCAGTGGGCATCACTGGAAACAAGCAATTCCAGTAGAGATATTAGAGCATTGTAGCATGACATTTTGAATCCTTACAGATTTACTCTTGTACATGGCACCTATCCTCTAGAAAAATTCATACCATACTGATTTTCACATTGTATTATTAAAAAGAATGTAGCATGGACAATGAAAAACAATGTTACTTCCTTAAATCCAGAATCTGTGTGTCAGAGGTAGGAAAAAAGACGAGGTGTTCACAACCAATTTGGACAGTGGTTAACTAACAATTTTTGTTTTTATAAATATCCACAGCATATTAGCTATTTGAGTAATACATTACTTCTATGGCACATTATCTTAGTGGATAGGCTCACAGGCTGTGTTTTAAGATGTGGCCTTACTTAATAGT
The DNA here is from genome assembly GCF_027409185.1 of Cynocephalus volans. NCBI lineage: Eukaryota > Metazoa > Chordata > Mammalia > Dermoptera > Cynocephalidae > Cynocephalus > Cynocephalus volans. The sequence goes on along the minus strand of NC_084467.1, from coordinate 73,295,041 downwards.
GGCTTCTCTGGCTGCTGCTTTCATGTTTTCATTGTCCCTCTTGCCCCTCCTCCTCCCCCCCGTCCCTGTCTTTCTCTCTGTCTCTCTTCCCCCCCCGCCCCACATGCACGTACACACACACACACATTTATTGAGTGACTGTGAATGTTAATGATATAACAAAGGTATATCTCTGAGTCTTGATGAGTAAACTCTCTATATGGAATGAAGAAAAGCTGATTGTGTTTCTGATTTTCATATATTTATCTCAAATATTTTCCCTTTATTTATTTATTTTGTTTGTTTATGTATACTCTGGCCCTTTATTCCAATCATGTAGAAAGAACATTTTCCTCCCCACGACTGAGCTATATCATTTAAGAAAGAATATTTTGCAGAAAGAGAACAATTAATAAATAGCACTGTAGGCTAAGCAGCACTGTAGAAATAGTACCTTGGGGGGATTCTCAGCCTTCATTGAAAAGCAGCAAGCTTGAGGGGGAAATTAAAATTAGTAACTAATCATGTTAATAAGGCTTTTTCTTGAATTATAACAAAATAACACATTTCCCTCTGTTTTAGCCTCTGTGTTCTATGCCTGAGAGTACAGAGATAATGAAAAGACAGAAGTACTACAGCAGTGACAGCAGTTATGACAGTAACAGCAGCTCTTCAGAATCGGATGAAAATGAAAAAGAGTATCAAAATAAGAAAAGAGAAAAGCAAGTAACATATAATCTGAAACACTCCAACCACTACAAATTAATTCAACAATCCAGTAAGTCAGTTTCTTCTAATTTAGTTGTTATATGAAGAGTTATGGAACTAAAATTATTGAATTCAATAGAAGATCCTTGGGTGAAATGAACCCTTATTGCATGTAAGGAGACCTGGATTTTATACCACTTTCTTCCCTAACCAGGCCTGGGTACATCTCTCAATCCCTTCCAGGTTCTGCAAATAGTAAACAAGGATTCATTCTTCTATATTTCATAGTTTTTTTTAAGTGCTGTATTTTTTTCATGGGTTTTATAAAGTGCGCTTCATGGCTGACCTGCTGATTACATTCTTTCAAGCCTGTATATTTTCTCTCATTCCATTCGCCCCTCTTTGCCTCTCTGTCACCCACTTTATTTTATTCTATTGACTATTTTTAAAAATGTGTGTACCTCTTTAGGCATTTGACTTGAATGTATCTGTGAGCCATACCATTGTGAAATAGTTGAAGTTTTGTTCCCTCCCATTTTCATCATCCTTTTTTCCTTATGGATTCCTTAAGTACTTTCAGTACTCAAGTAAGCGCTTAAGTCGGGGCTTTTGGTGCAGAGGAAGTATTTAGGAGAACAGCCAACCACCTTCTCCATCTCCTTCCTTTCCTGCTTCCTTTTCCTTCTTTCTACCTTTGTTTCTTTTCACATTCTCTCTCTTCCTTTCTCCTGTCTTTTATTCACTCTTCAATCCCAAATGTCCGATATTGTGTCTGTGATTCTTCTTTCATCTCCAAATGTCCTGTGTGGTATTGCTGTTCGCCCTGAAAACCCCTGTCTGATGCTGCCTCCAATCTTGGACTTTGCTCAACTCCTGTCTCTCATATCTCTTTTTGCCTTGTGTTCCACTGTCTTAGTGTTCTACTAAAGGGACCAGTTCAATAATGCAATAAACACAGTTGTGAACCTTTGTTGATCCCCAGCAATGGTTTAATATGTTAGCTTCCTTGATGTGTATATTTTAAAACTGGCCTTCCATGCTTTTGGCAAAATATGTGAGGAATGCAGAACCAATAGATGAAGATTTTAGAGCAATGGTTTTTCCTTTGCTTCCAAATTATTCCGTAAAGATACATGCTACTGCTTTTCCTATCTTTGAGGGTTTATGTATTTGGAGAAGAAATAACGTATTATGCTCCATTTCATTTATTTATTTACGACTCATTTAAGAAATGTTTATTGAGCACCTGTTCCAGAGTTTGTAGGCTGTTTTATCAAATGCTTCCTTTTTTCCTTATGGATTCCTTAAGTACTTTCAGTGTGCCTCCAACTGAATGTATGGCTCTGTTTCTGTTTTGAAAGCTGACAATTCCCTGCTCAAATTCTGTCGGTTTTTAAATCCCTCTCCAATTAGCTAATGTGTCCATACCTAACAGCATGAAATGATGGGGGATAGGGATAGGGTAGAGAAAAAATTGCTGGAGTTCTTATAGCTCTGAGATTGTTTTTTGTTTTCAGACCGATAGGTTAATAAATTGAGATCGAACAATAGTGTACTAAAATATGATACAGATGAATTCTCATTTTAAAGCTAGCCTAATTTAATTACATATCTTTTGCCTTGTTGGTTTTATTTTTTTTATACCCATTAGGAGTTATAACAAGGGTTTCACTTTGTTTTATAGTCTCTCCTTAATCTTACACTAAGGAACATCATAGCCACAAATTCTCCTTGAGTTTTGTCTTCAAAGTGATGCCGATGACTGAGGACAAAATCCAGACTATGTGTAACACCTTCTCTTATAGTTAACCTGGGAAATTTAAACTTGTTATAGCTTCAAAGGGATATATTTTGGTTTGATATAAGGTAGTCATAGAAAAAACTGTGTGAAATACTTTTCTTACATAATTTGTGGGTGCAAGTTACAACCATTTTTTGTTAATCTAGCAAATATCATTGGCATGTTTAGTTATTCTGTCTGAATTTCCAGTGTATGTAAGCCAACAGTGGAAATCTGTGATGGTTCGAGAAAAAGGTTATTTTTCTTTTGCCCTATGATTAGGTTATATACATCCAGATCATCACCTTAAACCCTCAGGGGGAGCAGGACTGTAGTGTAGTTAGTAGCACATGCTTTGGGGTATTTTTTAATAGAAAAAGAGAATGAACAGTGGTGTGTTCCTCACATAGCCTTTCTCCAGAAGCAGTGTACTTTCAAAAAGTGGTATTATTTTCAGGTTCTAAAGGAAGTTAATAGTTGGAACAAACAGAATTTTTAAAAAACATCTTTCCTAGCTTATGTATTTTGTAATACTCTCCAGAACCTAAATGAGGAGTATTAGGCTTATCATCTATGCAAAATACCCTTTAGAAATACATGCTTAAATGTAAAGATAATGTCCATTGCCTTTATAAAGGTTTACATTTTTTTTCAACAGCTAAGGAAAATAAATATTTGAGTATTCAACCTGATTTCATGTGAATTTATTAAATTATATAATTAATGAAGATTAATATATACCCCAAGCAGAGAGAGAATATAGAACAGAGGGTATATAGAATATATGAGCTTAAAAAAAAAAGATAAAAATGTTGATAGTATTGAGCGATAATCTATTTCCCTCTGTCAGGAATCAAATTTATCAGGAACAGTTGGTTCTCTTTCTTAAATGTTCTCAATATGCATTGGGGAAGATGGTCTATGGCTTCTCCTTGATATCTGTTCTAATAACAACCCTATAGATATATACTTTTTTGTCACTTAAATCTTTTACTATTGGAATTTAATCTAGTTTTTTTTTTTTTTAATCCCGCCTGTGGATAAGATTATCTGTTTAGTACTACTTTTATAATAACCAATTATATATTTATACTTTGTTAGGATAATCTTTATATTTTTTCTTCTGTTTTATTATTTTTTCTCATGGGTCCTATATTCTATAACTTATCTATTTATTCTAGCCACTCTCTAGTCTCCTTTCCAGCCCTCCCGATGAATCTTGCTGTAAAATATTCAATCTCTAACCTACACACAGATTTTAATAAGTGAGCAGTTTAATCTCAAGGATAGTAGATGGCATCATGGTATTATAAAAAGAGGGAGGACATTAAAATTAGTTCAGGATTTAGACCTGAGCTTGGCCAATTTCTCGATGTGTGACCTTGAGAAAGTTCTTATTCCGAGCCTCTGGGCAACAGAGATCCCTGTTTCAGAGGTTTTCTGTGAGGATTCAGATAAAAGTGTAACACCTAACGTGATGCCTGGCTTATGGAAGGTGCTCCATAAATGTTAATTTCCCTTTTTTTCTGGTTCTTTTATGTCATGTTTCAAGAACATAACATTAAAGAACTATTTATAGTATTTCTATAGTAATTATAGCATTATTTCCACAGTAGCCATTCTTCATAGATCATAGGGGTTCTGCACCAAGTTCATGTTTTAAATTGAAGAATTAACTCCAAATTCATTTTCGTGATGATGCCTATGCTTTGACATTTATTGCCACTCTGCTACCACCTTATATTTAGTTTATATAAGACCCAATACAGTGGGAAACTTCATCTAACACTGCTACTACACTATCTCTCTTTTTCATCACCAATAGCCACCATAAGGCGCTCAGTCAGCTGCCCTCGGTCCATCTCTGCTCAATCACCTTCCAGTGGGGACAGCCGCCCCTTTTCTGCTCAACACATGATATCAGTATCACGGCCATCTTCAGCATCTCGGTCACATTCCTTAAATCGTGCTTCCTCCTACATGAGGCATCTGCCTCACAGTGATGATGCCAGCTCTGTCAGCTCTCAGGTGGTAAGTCATCTATTTTGCTCTTCAAGATTACAGGAAGCACCGTCCTCAGAATCTAGGTGGGAGAGGGGATCATCTGAGAGGAGAACAGATGAACCTCAGACCCTTTCAGTAGTTCAACTTGCGGCCTCCTGGAATTTGGATTCTTCATATATCTTAAGCTGCAATTTAGTATGGACTCTTAAAGGCAGACTTCACTATTTCACAGAACCTGAGGATGGACACTGGGAATAGTATTATTTTATTTTCTATTTGTTGATATAGTAGGATAATATTGTTGAAAATCACCTGAGTAAATATATGGTTTTGTTGCAGTATATTGTGCAGACTATCTGTAAACCTGGGATATTTGTTGTATAGAAAATTTTACTTAATGGGACAATCGGTTAATAGGTTTTAAAAATTGATAGATTCTCCTTGGAGCACTTAAGCGTAACATTGTTTATAATGTTTTCTGTATATTAAATCAATTTATAGTATTCCCTCCTTGGCATGAATCCCAGAGATTCAGTATTGAGGAAGTCTTTGAATTTATTTCGCAAGCAGCTTGCTTTTAGATATTAAAATAGATAGCTCCAGGTATCTTCACATAGGCCAGGGATTTATTTAGTTAGTTTATTTAATATGGATGTTGTTTCCAAAGGGAAGAGTTAGGAAATATAAGTGAATGAACTTCACTTGGTAACAATGAGTGATTTTTTTCTCTAATCAAGAAGAATTGCCTAAGGTATATGTGGCAAATGCAACTAACCAGGAAGGTAAACACTCCTATTTTTATTTTAGTATTTTGAACTAAATAAAATACAAATGTGTGGAAGCATGAAAGACAGTCTTGGGATTCATATCCATTTAATTCAAATAATTCATAAGTGTAAAAAAATTTTTTTTTCCTCTTGGTTTTTTGTTTTCTTTTTTTCAATTAAAAGTGCATCATTTTTACCTAGAAATATCTTTCAGATTGTACTGGCACAATGAAATAAGACCCCCTCCAAATATCTGTATTCTTTCAAATTTAAGAGTGAGTCTTTGCGGCAACTGAAAACAAAAGAACAAGAAGATGATCTGACAAGTCAGACCTTATTTGTTCTCAAGGACATGAAGATCCGGTTTCCAGGAAAATCAGATGCAGAATCAGAACTTCTGATAGAAGATGTGAGTATTTGATAAATATAAAATGCTAAGGAGCTCAGTCTTTTTTATTCCTCTTCTTAAAATATTAAAATTTATTTCCTGATGGCATTATACTCAATGACATAAACTTAACTGATGGTTTTTCAACCACAAGCTTTAGATAATACAGGGGTTTATTTTAATTATTATGATTCGTGAACAGTAAGATTACATTTATAATCAGCAATACAAAATATCTTTTAGTATATAGTCCTATGTTGATAAGACTGCTTCATCAAGTGAGAACAATTACTGTTAAATAATTATTGTTTTTAAAGATTTAAGAAATATCAGGTTAAAGCTGCTTCTATGAAAATTTATCAAGAATATGGAATGGGATGTGATAAAAAAAAAAGTAGGATTCTAACATAAAATGTCAAGAAAATGTGACACCATGAATGTCACATTTTATGGGTCAAATTTTGAAATGACTTATGTTGAGTTTTGTGTTTTTCTTGTTATACACACATTTGCGCCACCCAGTGGAATACTCTAAAATGGCAGAGTCCTAAATTTCACATTAAAATCAGTGACTAACTCCTAATTCAGAAAAAAAGGTCCATGATATTCAGATATTTTTGGTGAAAGAAAATTTCTTACTGCAAGGTTCCACTTCGTCATTGAAACATACTTTTCAAATGGTCATTTTTAGATAATTCCTCAGTAATAGAATGTTTTTTTCTGGGGCCTTGTATTTTTTTTTTTTCCCAGAGGAGAAGGCACCATCTAGTGGCCAAATGTAGGATAAAACCACAGCCATGCACTAGGCCTTTTAAATCTATTAGCATTTCTTTAGACCTGTCTAAAGCAAGTGTAATAAAGCAAGTGTAATAAAAAAGATTCTCTTGGTTTAAAAACTCCATATTGGCAATTTATATTTTGTAATCATGACACAGTCATAATCCCCAAATAGCATGCTTTTTTTTGTTATATATATATATATATATATTTTTTTTTTTTTGGTGGCTGTCTGGTATATGAATCAAACCTTAGACCTTTGCATTATTAACACCAGTGTTCCCACATCTAACCAACTGAGCTAACCAGCCATCCCAATGTTATATATTTTTTAAAAAGCGAAAATGGTATCTTGTTTGCCTGTCAGCAAAAGAAAGGGAAGAAAAATAACATTGGTTGTAAAGCATCATGCTAGATGTGTTTTTACTTACATGTATCGTATTCAATAACGTTATTTTCTAAGTAAAGCCAATGACTTTGCACCAGACATTTATTATTTTATATATTTCTTGGAAATATTTGTTGTATTCTACCTTTTTGAATCTGGTAGAAGAAAGTTAGATAATCAGAGAGTAGAATTAATATTTGTGGCTAATGTGATTGTTCTATAAAGAATGCATATAGGCTCATATAATTAATAATTATTTCAGACATCAGATTGTTTACTATATGTTCACTGTGTGCAGTAAATATTTTAATCTGTTTGCTATAGTATATATTACTGGAATATATATTGAGAAATTTTGCAGATTTGCACAAAACAAAACAAAGGGATAGTATTTTCACTTACTCTGTATTATTATATAGTATTATTCAATATTCTATTATTGTGGGTGTTGTGGTAAATACAGCCCTTGGAATAAAAATGGAAAATCAAAGTCTTGGATTTCTTCCCAAAACTTTATGTGCCTGAAGACATTTGACTTTCACTCATTAGAGACTGTGTTCTTGGTTCAACAAAATGAGAAAGCTTTGGATTCAGATGGTTTATTTACCTTATGTTAGAAATCTTTGCACATACTGTCTTATAAAAGTTGGCATTCTTTATTACAAGTAATATTATAGTGCTTCCATTGCACAAATTAATTAATAAAATTGATTTTCACCCACTTATTTACTTTTTATTTATTACTTTTAATGAATGCTAGATTAAATTTCTTAATGTTTCTCCTGCAAAACAGATCATTGATAACTGGAAGCACCATAAAACAAAAGTGGCTTCATTTTGGCTCATAAAATTGGACTCTGTAAAACAACGAAAAGTGAGTAATTCTCAAGAACAGTTTTGCTTTTTTCAGATTATATATTTAACCAAGATCAGTAAGCCAGATTAATAGTCAAACTTTATACATGCTCATTTGTTTACTAATTTCTTCAACAGATATTTATTGAGTACCTACTATATGTCAGGCACTGTTCCAGGTTCTGAGGATAAAAAATGAATTAAAAAAATCCATGCTCTAATAGAGCTTCTATTCTAGTTAGCGTGTTTAATAATAAACAAATATGTAACAGAATTAAGATAGTATTGAGAACCATGAAGAAAAAATAAAGCAGGATGAAAAAAAGAAGGTAACATTTGAGCAGAGACTTAAATGAAATGAGAATCATGCAATGCAGATACCTGCAGATACAATGTATCAGGCAGAAGAGCAAATACAGAGATCCTGAGGTAGAAATTAGCTTGATGTGTATATGAGGCATAGCAAGGCACCATTTTATTTATTTATTTATAGGATAGTTTGATTTTGCTGGAAAAGAATGAGTAATATGGTAGTGGTAAGAGATCAGGTTGGAAAGATAGGCCGGGCTCAGATCACAGCTTTATAGGCTGTGGAAAGACTGGGTTTTATTCTAGCTGATGGGAAGCCTCTGGAAAATTTTCAGTAGAAGACTTACATAGTCTGGTTTATAATTTAAAGGGATCATGAGAGCTACTTGTGGAGAATAGAATTGGGGGAGAAGGAATGTGGCAGAATAGAAGTAGAGACCAGCTAGAAGGTTTTTAGAGTAATTGAGGCAAGAGCTAATGGGTACTTAGCTAGAATGGTAACTGAATGGGTAGATGCTGGAGAAAGAGGAGGGTTTTATTGTTGCTGTTGTTTTGTTTTATTTTAATTTTGGACATGCTAAAGTTGATATATTGATTAGACATCCAAGTGAAGATGTTGAGTGTATAGTTGCATAAATGGATTTTTAATTTAGGGCTGAGCTTGCATGTGAAGATAAAAAAAGTTTAGGAGTCTCCAAGATATTTAAAGCTGTGAGACTAGATGAGATCACCTAGAGTTTCAAGGATTGAGCCCTGGGCCACTCTTACAAGTAGAAATTAGAGAGATGGGGAGGATTCATCAAAGGGGACTGTGCAAGTGTGAGCTAACAGTATAATGCTCACCAAAGTGAAAGGTGTCCTAAGACCAAAGAAAGAAGCAGGCAACTCCATATGGTTTACAAGGATTTTATTATTATTATTATTATTATTTTAAGGGTGGTTACTTACAGAGATCCAGTGGAGTATCAGCCCATCTGAGTGCTTACAGCTGCTTTCTCCACACGTGGGGAGGGGGGAGTTGAGGCTCATGAAGAACTTAGAGACAAAAGTGGAGCTATGTTAAACAGAGAAAGACTGCAGAAATCCAAGATTCCCAGGTGCTCCACAGCTTCCTGTCACTTATCTTTGGGGTTGCCAGTGTCACTCCCCTTACCTTACAAGTATAGTGTTCTGCTCCTGTCCCTTCCTCAGTTGCTAAGTGACTTGAGCAGGGGAAAAATTGGAACTGTTGAAGCCAGAGCCCCAAAGGCCACGAGGATGGAGTGAATTGTGACCAGCATTCCTACAGGGTACTGAGCAGCCAGTGAGGTGTGAAAAAAAACATGAAAAATGAGTATCCTCGAAGCCAAGTAAATAAATTATTTTAAGGACAGAGTAATCAACTTTGACAGATGTTGCTGATAGAGTTGTAAGATGAACACTAAGAACTGACTGTTGTTTTTGACAACATGGAGGTTAGTGGTGACCCCAGTCATAAGAAATTCAGAAGAGTGGTGGGGAGTAAAACTTGATTGGTTCAAGAGTGGAGAGGAAAACACCACAGCCAGCACAAGCACTTTTTCAAGGAATTTTGCCCTAGAAGGAAAGTAAATATGGTGGTGGCTGGAGAGGAAGGTTTTTTGTTTTTGAGTTGAAGATATTTACAGTTTGTGTGCTGCTGAGAATGATGTAGAAGAGAGGAGTGGCACAGAAAAGAGAGGTGATCTAAAGTTCTTGAGTATGCGAGCTGGGAGACTTTGTCCCAACCAAGAGCATTCATTTTAAAGGAGGGAAGGCAGGTGCATGATAGTGTGGTGGGAAGATGCGAAGGTTTTCTTCTGATGGGCAGGGATTTTGTAGATTTGAGGAGAGAGTAAAAGGCATGTAATAGCTGTCTTGGAGAGTGGAAGAGGGGACTAGTCATCACTCCAAGGTACCTGTCAAATACACTGCAACATTTTTTTGGAAGATGTGCTATTGTAATAGCTTTAGTGAAGTTGTTGCATTTGTTCAGTAATGTAAACTATCATTTTCCCTTTCTAGGATTTATTGTTAATAAGATGAAATTTGACATTGATTAGAGTATGACTTTTAATTTACATACTTTTATCTGAGTAAACTGAACTTATTATTATACATTAAGTCTTTCAACAAATATTTACTTAGTGTTTGTTCTGCCATGTTCCAAACACTGTGCCACTATTGAAGAGGGCATAGCAAAGCTGGAAACAGAGATAGATGCAAAACATATGATAAGTCCTGAATAAATGTTTGCCCATTCACTGACTCTTGCCTTGATTGATGAAGATAAGGACCTTTTATTGGAATTAGAACCTTGAATTTCCTCAAGTCCATGTAACTTTTGTAATCTAGAAGAGAGAAGAGTGTAGGTAAAGTGCTAATTAAAATAGAGAGTACAGAAACAGATGAAAATATTTATACGATATTAGTACATGATAAATATGGCATTTCACGTCAGTGGAGAAAAGATGATTCTTCTACTAAATGGTACTAAAACAATTAACTATCTGTTTGTAAGAAAATTAAGTTGTAGTCTTATCTCTCACCATATTCAAAAATAAATTCCATATATTACAGTTTTATATGTAAAAAAGGAAAATATTAAAGATTTAAAAGAAAATATAGAAGGATGTGGATAAAATTTTAGAGTGGGGAAACAACTTCTTAAGAAAGACGTAAGGGCTGTCCAGTTAGCTCAGTTGATTAGATCATTGTGCTAACAGCACTAAGGTCCAGGGTTTGATCCCTGTACTGGCCAGCTATCAAAAACAAAAAAAAAAAAAAGAAAGAAAATACCTAAATCCTAGCAGACTTAAAGAAAAAGACTGACAGATTTGATTATATAAAAACTTATTGAGTGGGAAAAAAACCACACAAACTGTTCAGTTTTTCCCTGTATACTCCCACAACATGCTTCTGATACCAGATGTGTGGGGGTTTCTTCTCCTATGCTAAGCAAGCAGTTCTCCAGTGGACACCAGCTGGGTGTCCTCTAATTCAATTCCAACACTGTCTACCTGGAGATAACACCAGGTCTTACAAGTTAAATGCTTAGTTCCCAAGAATGCTCCCCACTTCAGATGCCAGACTCAAACCCCAGGTTATTTTACTTGTACTTCTGACCGACTGGCTATAAGTTGGGGTTCCCATAACCCCTACTCCCTTTGGGGTTCAATTGATCTGCTGAGCAGCTCACAGAACTCAGGGAAGCACTTACTTACATTTACAGGTTTATCATAAAGGATATTACAAAGGATACAAATGAAGAGATGCATAGGACAAGGTACTGGGGAAGGGGTGCAGAGTTTACATGCCTTCCTTGAGTGCGCCACCCCCTAGGAACCTCCACGTGTGTCCAGAAGCTCTCTGAACCCTGTGCTATTGAGTTTTATGGAAACTTCATTACATAGGCATGATTGAAACATGGACAACCATGCAGAAATGTGATTGGACAAAAAATGTATGATCTTCCCTTGGTAGGGAAACCCAGCAAGGACTGTCTGTTCAGATTCTTCTTGGTCTCTGTGCAGCATTCCTTCCTCCCAGGCATGGGGCAAGACCCCTTCTGCAATGGGAATCTTATGACCTATAGTCAGACAAGGTCAGATAATTTCTTTATGGCTAGCCCCAACAGAAGGGCATGGGAAGGTTAGAAGAAGCCAGAAACCATGGATGAAAACCAAAATATACATATCGTATCACACGTACAAATGGCAAAAGGCATCTTAAATCAAATTAAAAGGCAGAACTGGTGAGAGATTGGGGGGGGGAGGGAGCTTTAAGAAAGACAAATGTTTGTAGCACATAAAATGAGAACTAACACTAGTAAACCAGTACCTCCTACAAATCAATTAACAAAAGATAAACTAGCCTATAGATATTAACAAATAAAATGGCAAAGCATATAAAAAGGCCATGAAAAGACAACTTATGGTTCTTCAAATAGCTGTTTAACATGTAAATAGATCCTTGGCCTCACTAATTATGAAGAAAAAGCAAGTAAAAACCATCATATTGGCAAGAAGTAATAAGATAGATAATATCCAGTGATGGAAATAGTATGGCTAAAAAGGCCTTTACTATACTATTAGAGGGAAAATACATTGGTACAACTCTTTAGAAAGGTAATTTGCAGTATCTAGTAAAATTACAAATGTTCGTAACCTTCTGACTCAGCAAAACCACTTCTGTCCTACAGAATAATAGCCTGAATGTATAAAAGATTTATTACAGTAGTATTTTTGGAAGCAAAACATCTGAAGCAACCTAAATGTCTATCAGTAGATTTATTGCTAAATAAATCATAATACAGTCATATAATTCAGTTGCATTCAATTGAATACTATTCTGGAATTATAGATCTTAACGTGTGATATAGCACAAGACTGTAACTTGTGGCATGTGAAACAAATATACATTAGTAAAGTTAACCAAATCTACTAGTCATTAGCGAAGGATATGGGAAAGAAAGAGTCACCAAGTGCAGGGTCTTTGGGAGGCCATGAGCCCATCAGCTCTCCAGAGTCCTTTTTCATATACCTGGAGGTGTTCTGAGTTCAGAATGACAAGTGCCAACTATATGTGGTCCATGGTGGCACAGAGCCTTTCAGATTTGGGTGGCTTTCATTTTTATTTGCTATTAGTCACCTGTAAAGTCTGTGTGACTAACTTCCATTCTCTGGCCAGATGAAATAAAAATTCTAGGTTTATTTACTATAAGCACTGTCCCACAGAACTTTCTGCAATTATGGAAATGTTCTATATCCCTGATGTCCGATACAGTAGTCATTATCCACAGGTGGCTATTGAACACTTGAAATGTGGCTATTGTGACTAAGGAACTAAATTTTTAATTTAATTTTAGTTAATTAAAATTAAAATTTAAATAGCCATCTGTGTCTAAGGGCTACTGTATTTGACAGTGTATTCTGGCTCTAGACAGACCACAGGTATAGTTCTTCTAAAACCATTCTAGATAAGAACTTTCTCCATTGTCTTCTTGCTGATAATTTTTTTTTAATTAAGATGTTAGATTTATTTTAACACACTTGAATTAAATGTGGAAAGATGAAACAAATACGTTATATCAGAGCAGCAGCCTTTTAAAAAATCGTGCTGTAGAGAAGGTAAAGAATGCGATAATAGGGAGTAAGCCTGGTTTAATAAAGAAGCTTTTATTAATCTGATAGCTTCGTAAGGATTTGACAAATGAGAAAGATATTTTTTTTTCCATTTCCAGTCTTTTAAAGTAGACACAGATTTACTTAGAATAAAGCTGCTTTAAAGAGCACACAAAAGTTGAGCACAAAGGATAAGAATAAATCCAGCAATTCAGAGTGATGAAGAGTAAGAGATACTGGGTAGGTACATTCATCAGAAAACTCATCTTCCCAGGTGACTGACTACCTGACAGTCGGAGGCTAAAATTCTTACACTGCAAAAGCAAGAACAGCTTGGTGCATGAACTATACAGTGGAGTTTGTAGCTGTACCTTGGTTTCTATTTAAGAACAATTAGCACAGTTTAGTCTTTAGAAAACAACCTGCATCCATTTAAATTAAACACAATAATATTTTCTGCGTAGTGTGAATATAAGGCCACAATATTTATTTTGGACAAACCCTTTAAAATGTAGTGATTTTAATTTCAACATTGTTTTTTTGAAATATAAAGTGTTTTAACTCAATCAAGGTTACAGATAATTTTAAAAATATTACATATCATGACTAGTATATTAAAATTATTTATACTTAGATATTTATACCTAATATCTGAAGAAAATTTACTACCAAGTTGTTAAAGTAGATATTTATCAGTCTGACATGCTTATTAATCGATCCTGTAGGTATAATTATAGGTCAGCATGATTTTAGTGTCTATTCTACACTTTACTACACTAGGAACACAGCATTTACAGAATAAACACAAGTGATGCAGCACCCCAAGGATCACAATAGCTCTTCAGTCAGCTGTATTGCAAGCTCAGATATAAATCCCCACTTTGTGAACAAAGTGGAGTTCCAATTTTTTATCAAAAGGTGCTGGTTGAGGTTATCAGACACCTTCCAATATACATTCCCAATCCAATAGCCAGCAGATGAGAGAGCAGCAGAGAGGGAAGAAAAGCCTTTAGAAACTCTGCTGAGAAAATGTCCTCTTTCTTCGTAACGCTTGTGTTTCTCACACTAAGAGTAGCTGTGCGCTTCGGTTGTTTAAAGAGGAACTCCTTGGGGGGGGGGATATTTCCTGCCGACTAGACCAATCCCATGTCCAATCTGAGTTTTTCTTCAAGATGCTTTCAACTTCTCTCCTTCTCTCAATATAATCTTCCTCAGAGTGAGAGCTGTTTTTTTCTCCCATGCTACACAAGCTCTATTAATATCCTGTGGTGTCTGTGAGTGAGGTGGGCTGTCAAAGTGAGAACTCTTGGAGCTACTCTGTCCAGATTCATGCTGGGCATCAAGGAGTATTTTTTCCTTGTCACCATTATAAATAGAAACTGAGGCTGGGACACTGTTCCCATTTTGATTATTGCTAAAGTGTAATTCTACCTGGGAGCCTTGCAGGCTTTCCTGCAGCCCAGGAGCCCTGCTTTGCGACATGGTGTCGAGGCTGCCTTGGGCACTGTACAGTGCATTCTGCCCCTGCTGATAAATTCAATCAGAGGGTTTGCAAGAATGTACAATAAGGTGAACATTGTCTTGGACATCTCAAAGAGGGAGCACCTCTGTTAGGTTTTTCCCATCCTAAATGTTATACAATAATATTTATTTTCCTATTTTAATCCACCTATGTGTGTGTATTATTTCAAATATATATATATCTAGCATTAGATTTTTTTTAAAAAACTAGTTACCAAATTGTTATAATTTATTTCTGGAGGGTAGACATATTGAGCCAGGGGAAGGAAACTGGTGACATTTGGTGTCATTTTTCCTTTTGTTTTTGTGTATTTCTATATTTTTTTCAAGTTAGAATAATCATTTTAAAAATGGAAGAATGACAGGGAGACACAGGCATCTCTATAGAAAGGAGCTGGTAATGTAGGATTGTTTCTGTTCCAAATCATAATCTCCTGTTGAGGTATGAGTGGGGGAAAGAGGCAGAGAGCATCTCTCCTGGCCACAGGATCTTGCTGCTTCTGTCCTTGCTGCCTACAATCACTTCTACACAATCTCATAAACCACTTTTTTGAAGGTTCAATTCTATATCCTTCATGAGGTCTTTCTGGATTCCCCCACAACCGGACATTATTTTTCCCTATTCGAATCTTCATGGCATTTTGTACTCAGTTGTACTTAAAATCTGCCTTGAGAGATTCATGGCTGATTCTTTTCACCAGTCTAAAAGCCAGGGGGTGGGTCTCACTTTGTAGTCACCTGCAGGAGCCTTTCTATAAACATTTGTTAAGTTGAATCAATTCTATACTCTTATTTTAATTTTAAACTCAATAGCAAGCTAGCTTCTTTCGATACCCTTCTTTACTAGTGATGTGTTTATTTGAACAGCAACAACAAATTGAGACAGTGCTATTCTGTTTTTTAAATGTGATGTGAGAAGGCCTCATAAACATTGTATGGGGTGATCAGGTGATGTGTGCGAATAGTAGTAATATTTGTGAGTGGGAAGAAAGGATTTATTTCATATGTTTTAGGGTTGTTATGCTTAAGTGGGTTTTTAAATTTATAGTAAAAATAAATGCTTGCTTATAAATTTACTAGCAAGTACATATGCCAGGCTATCTACTTCTCCCATACTGATTTACTCTAAGAATAGTTGGAGTGAGTTATATTCGTGTAATCTTTTCTTCCAGTTCTCAGGTGTACAACTGCTTTTAAGTATTAGTCATACACTGCTATGTTGAAGAAGTAGGCGCACTAATGTGAGGGGCAGGATCTTTATTTCAGCTTATTCATCGTGTTATCCTTTCTTTGAGCCCCTTTGTTACTTCTTCCTTTTGGCATAAATCAAAGTTACTGTATTTCTTTTGTGCTTGTAGAAAGTAAGGAGATGTCCCATTTCCAGTACAAAGCTTAAGTCCCACAGTTTGTACTACCCAAGAAGTTACAGTCATTCTTCTACACAGGTAATTTAATAGACAATTCTATTTTTGTAGAAGAATTCTTTTCTTGAATTTTGGTTCTCAAAGAACAAAACCTGATCTTAACTAGAGAAAGTTTATCTTGCAAAAAAATGGCTGAGGAATGCTAGGCTCAGGCTGTGAACAGAAGTAGAGGCCCAGGATTTACACATGTGCAACTTATTTGTAGCAATTTATCTTGCTGTCTTCATGATTACTGTGGCTCCTTTTCTTTCCTCAACCATTTTGTTCTTTAAGAGGCTTTTTCCAAGATGGACTCTAATTTTTCAGATACACAGTGAAGGGTGAGGTACTCTTGGGAAAAGAAGCAGAGTACAGCTTTCAGCAGCATTCATTCTGTGATGTTTTTCCTCAACTGCAGGAGTAATTTAAGAGCTCTTATCAATGAATAATCATTTGAATGTAAGAACTCTAAAACAAATTTTTTGTAAAATTAATCCTGCCCGAATTTATTGGTTCTTTCGCCCATATTCACAAAAAGAAGCATAACATACACATAATGAATGCCAATCGATTAAGCCAGCCAGCAATGGAGGTATTGATTTCTTATGGGGAATTTTTAAAAAAAAATTTTGTCTGTTTAATCATTAGCATTTAAAATTAATTATATGAAATACTTAAAATTTACCCCAAACAGGAATAAAAGTATAAAGATATTGTGGAAACAATCATTGGGACAAACTTAAATGTGTTTAGTTGATTTATTTATATATATAGCATGTGTTTAGTATATAAATATTTTTTATCTACCTCTTCTCTACCTCAGGTTTATTTCAGATGAAATCAGAGATGAAGTGATCAGAGAATGACTGACTGGAATATTTTTTTCCTGGCAACAAAAGAGTTAATATAATAATGAGTCAAAGCACATTGGAAAAAAAAAAAAAAAAGCTTTATATGGTGAAATTAGAGAGGCAATATTAGGTAGAAGAAAGAGGTACCAGACATACAGTAATATGGACTTGGGTTCAGTACTGCCTCTGCCCCTTACCTTGGGCAGGTAACTTGTCAGAAGTTCTCTGAGATTTGTAACATTAAGTATTGGAAGGTTCTTGTGAAGAAGTGAGACATCATATGTGAATGTCTCTAATCTTAGAAGGGGTAAAATGCAGGCTGATTTTTTTCTTTTCTATTAAGGATGCTCACATCAGGCTGTTTCTCTGATGTATTTTATTTTACTAAGAATTCTTCATATGCAGAATTCTTCTGTGTAGAATATGTAGAAATGAAGTGTAAAAGAATTGTCTCTTGGCTTATAACACATTGGCTATTTATTTGAGTATCAGTATGACACTTGTGCTATTGCCTTGAAAACTAGAAACTGCACCCAAGGTGGGGGTGGAGGTAACATGGATATGTAGGTCAACTGCAGAATGCAGAATTAGATATTATAAAAAGATACTCATCTAGAAGGCAAGGACTTAACTAATTTACATTCGGTTTGGTTAATCAGATCTATCTTTTTGGCTGTGATGATAGTCAGTAATCATTAGAAGGCTTTGTCAGTTTAGTCCTCTGGGAAGCAGATACTAAGATTAAATTAGAAGTGAAAAAGATTTATAAGGGAAAACAGCTAAGAAAGATAGAGGAGAGAGCACTGGAATGGGTGAGAAGAGCCTTCAAACTGCAATGCAGGTCTGACACCTGTGAATTGGAAGGAGGAGGAAGTTTAGCAAATTTCTGAGAAAGTCTTAGGCTGAGGGGGAACCCAGAACAAAGAGTGCCTATTAGAAGAATCGCACCGAGCAGAAATAGCCCTTCAGTGATATCCCAGCCATGCTCAATCCTTGGCTGGGAGCAATCTGGGAAGGGCATAAACATGGATTGAATATTGCAACAGATCCCGAAAGGAGCCATCAGCTAACTGCACTCTTTGAAACAGATTTGTTTAAGTGGTATGTCTCCCTGACTGTCATGAAGGCTGTGTGTGATACAATTTAATTTGACAAAAATTTATTGGTTGCCAATTTTGTACAGGAACAATGTTAGGCACTATTGGAGATTTTGAAGTTTATTCATTCATTTGCTCACTTAAACATGCATTCCACAGATATTTATGGAGGGACTACCATGTCCCAAAAAGTATTCTAGGTGTGGAATGCATAAGACTCTCCTTTATATATGTTAATTCCATTTAGAAACCATTGTTGAAATACATAACTCACTTTTTTTGTTCCAGGACTGAGGCATTTGCTGTTGCTCATTAGAATGTTGTAAAACTCTAAGATTAGAATGCCATACACACAAAGTCTTACCGGTGCTTTCCTTTTTTGTGTTCTTGGAAATAAAATTATTTGCTTTACTTCAAATTTTCTATAACAGGTATAGAACTTAAAGATCAAGAGTATGAATATTAAATACTCAAAAGAATCCTCACCAGGTGAAAATGGAAATAATTAATCTTATTTAATAGCATGTCTTGGTGACTCCACACTTGCGTAATTTAGCTTTCTGCCAAGAGCGCAGTTGCTCTATATAGTTTGTAAGGAATATACTTGAAGTATGAAAATATTGCAGTATTGGTAGGCTGTGAAGAATGCCAAATTTTCTGAAAAGCCTATTTTCTGATGTGCTATCTAGGCATAAACTAAGATTGTAGGATGAAGAGAAAAAGGAATGATATTAAGGTTGTATTATATTTGAATTTATTTGAGGGTTCTAAGAGATCCGTGTTTACCAAGTATTTCTTCTAAAAATAGCAATTTCTTTTTAATACCTACTTTAGTTGCTTCTGCATGAATTTTGATGATACTATTTTCCATCTCTTTTTCTTTTGGGCTGACATAGATGCTGTACCAGAGCTGTTTGTTTTGCATCAGCAAAGATGCCTTTACCCTATAGCCATGGCTTCTGCATGCATCATTAGTGCAGCATGTAGTGATTTTAATGTTATTTCTAAACTGCCCTCACTCCATGCCATTATTTTAATTTAGGACCAACTGTTCAGCCATATGGAGCAGTTTGTCATTCAGCATCTGTATGTTCTTGCAAAATATGAATTTTTCTGTGTGCTTTATGCCTTCAAATGAGGTATATTTCATATGGAAAAGACAAATCATTTCACTTTATTAATGTTGTCATTGTCGGAACTTCCCATTTATTTTTTCCCTTGGAGAGCTCAATGTTGCACTGGGATGCTTTTAAAAGTCATAATGTAAAGGAATGGATATATACATTCTATAAGTTAGCCTTACTTGAGCCCACAGATGAACAAAAGGGCACCTTGCTGACCATTTATTTTTGTGTTTCACAAATTATTCATCTTCTACCCAATTTCTTCTAACTCCAAAGTACTAGAAATCCAAAAAACCATCACAAATAGAACTGGCACTAATTTACTGCATCTCAGTCTGATTTCTTACCTGCCTGCTCTCTGCCTTCTTGAAATTACTCAGTGCATATTTTGCTAAAGGTGCAGTCATTGTCTCCCCATCTGTTTAGCCTTCTAAGCAAACTATTAATCCCTACTCCTTGGCTGTGATGAAGGAAGGCTTGTTTAAACGGTGGTACCACCCATCTCGCCAAATATCATTTGACTAGAGGTGAATCTGAATCTAAGGAGAAACTAGTTCTCTTCTAGGCTTTTGCTACTGACATCTGGCATCTGGCATCTCACCAAATTGTGAGGCAGTGTTGGGCAATGGTGAAGAGAATAGGTCTGATACACAGCTGTCCTTTTACTAGCTGTGTTGTTTTGGGCAAGTTACTTATCTGCTCTGTGCCTGAGTTTTCTCATCCATAAAATGAGATCCAAAATGTTTTCACAACCAAAAAACTTTTATAACCACTAGGCAGCAAAACCTAACCCACCTGAACTTATTTAATGGTGATAATGAACAGACAGGAAGTTATGCATTATTTTTGTCTATCTTGTGGTTTAAATATTTACATTTTTTCCTGCAGAAATATTAATGTGTGTGATTATGGAATCTAGTTTTAAGATTTTTGGAAAGGGACTATGGACCAATAGTGTCTGCATCATGGTTTTTCTTTGAGTATTAAATGAGTTAGTATATATATATATATAAGTGCTTAAAACAATATTTGGCACATATTAAGTCCTCCATAAGAGTTAGCTCTGATTTTTAACTTGTCTGCTTGGGTTTTACTCTCAAGGAATAACTCACTGACAAGCACCTACTATGTGCTAGACCTGTCTTAAGCCCTGGGGACATGGTAATTTTTTTCACCAAGATGGGCATAATTCCCTCCTTTATGTAGATAATAGTCTTCATTAATTTAACAGAAAATTAAAATAAAGTGAGATGATCATTGTTAATAGAGGAGGAATTGGGCATTAAGGGACCATACAATAGTTTAGTGGTGGGTAAGGTTTCACTAAGAATTGATGATTGAGGTGAGACATAGAAGTTCACCAGGTGAACAGATAGGAGAGGACTGTTTCAGGAAGAGGAAGGAGCTTATGTGAAGACTCAGAGGAGAGGTGAAGGATTTGGGTTCTTGTTCCCTTGGTTTGTGTACCCTCACACCCTCCAAATGATAGAGATGAGTCTCCCTAACCCACTTCTCTCCCCAGGACCAGAGCTTGTCATCTTGGGGAAGATCATTGGAAACTGAAGGCAAAGAGAAGCAAAGGGGAATGTACGAGGGTACTTCACAAAGTGTACGGAAAAATAGAGTTAAAAGATAATATGAATCTTTCCATGACCTTTTTGAAGTACTCTTGTATGTTATCAGTAGGCTGCTCTGGAAAGGAAAGAGGCAGTGCCTGGATTGTCCAGACCATGCCGGTCTCACCAGTCTGGGAAACTGCTCCTTAGGCAAGTTGCTTGGTGGAGTGTCAAGATGTCTTAAGATTTTTCCATCTCCACATTGGAGGAAACAGTAGGATGAAGCATTCCCCATCCCTAACTCCCTAGTACCATTCTGAGGCTGTTGCTTTTAATCACATGTGAGATAGGATATTAGATCTTCATGCTTTTAAAATTCCCTCTAGTACTGGTCAGCTGCCAAAACAAAAACAAAAACAAAATAAAATTTCCTCTAAATTAAGAATAAAATATATGCGGAATAGTGGCCACGAGACTCTCCTCTAAGTACCTAGTACCGTGCTTCACATACAGCACATGTTAGTTGCCCATATGCATTTTCCCATGAAGTATACTTTAAAAGAAATGGATGAATACCCCATAATCTCAAATGCTTTATTATTTTAAAGTTGAATAATTATTTCATAATATAATGTGAAAATTGATTAACTTAAGGTACTGCTAAAATTCCCGGTATTGATAACACTTTTCAATTTCAGTTATTTTATATACCTCATATTTATTCTTCAGTCTAATTTATGGGTTATCTTGGCTACTTTTTTATTCCTTCCATCCTGCATTACGACTTTTGGCTTGCTCCTACTCACATACATTGACAGAAAGTAGAAAGGAAAATTGAGAAGAGAAATGATTTAAATTTATCCTTTACTGCTAGTGTCGATTCTTACATCACATCAGTCATGAGTCCTGCTTTCTACATTAAAAAACATAGAGTTAAACTAATAGCTTAAATGAAAATTGTAAAAAATAAAAGACAGGATTTAATGTTTCATATGCATATTGTATCAGTATTATTGTGAATAATTCATATTAAAGTTTTTAAAAATTCCTCTTTATCATTAAGCATTCATTATCTGTCATAACGAGCTTTTCCAAGACGTTTTTCACAAACTACCTTATTACAGATTGCATTATCCCTCCTCGTGTCCCCCTCCCCCCTCAACTGACACCCCCCCCCTTCTGGAGGAGCAGGAGCAGCGCTACTGTTTCCACTCCACAGTGCGGGAAGGGAAGGAAGGATGCTGCTCACACAGTTCATCGTGAGAAACCGTACTGGGGATTTTCCCATAAATAACATGTTATTTTGACAATTTTTTACTAATTGATTTTAAACAGATGTTTATTCTAAATTTGCCTTGATTAGAGATAACCAATATCACTTCCTTAAATATTATGTTTTGAAGAGACACAAATTAAATTATTCTTTCATCTGCTTTCAATTCTTCATATGTTTGTTCCTGTTGAGAGAAATTATGTCTTTACTCAGCCTTTATATTTGAAAGGCTTTTCCCCTTGTCATCTTTCACTTTCATTTTTATAGGCAGTTCCCATAATTAGACAGATGAAATAAAAAGTGAGGAATCCACTTTAGCAAACTGAAATTAGAGTAACTGTATTTATTGGTGTCTACTTTTTTATAAAAGAGTTTTGTTGGAAATACCTACATTGCATAAGTATCAAATACATGCGAATTAGACAAAGTAGATTTTTGTGGTTTACACAGTTTTTAGGACCTCTAGGATTTCAGTTGTCAAGATTAATTATAATCCTCATTTTATGATACTCTCTCATTAAAAAAAAAATCAGTCTGTGTATGGGCTACTTTTAATGTTCTTAAGGTTTTTATACCACTTGTGAACCCAACACCCAAAACAAAAGCTAGAATCTTGGCAATAACCTGGATCTAACCAAATGATTCTCCTTCCTCCTCCTGGTTCCCCGTGACTCAGGTAGCCATTTTCCTCAATTCAGTGTTTACCAGTCCCTTCCTTCTTTTTTTACATATATTTTTTACTATATCTATGTGTATTCTCAAATATATTTTAAATTTGTTTTTATTTCTGTTAAAAGGATGTCAATACTGTATGTAATCTCTGCTATGTATTTTTTTAAAACTTACCATTGCATTACTAAAATGCTCTGTGTTGTGTGTTGTATTTCATTCATTTTGACTGCTGTATAATAGCCCAAGGGGATGAGGTTTATTTATCTACTCTTCCCTTGTCTGAGAGTTAAGTTGTTTCTGAGTGTTTATAATTGTGAGTAGCTGCTATGAGAATTCTTGTACATGCCTCCTGTTTTTACCTATGAGAGATTGTTAGAAATAAAATTACTGGCCATAGAACATATAGATTTTCAACTTTAGGAGATAATGCCAAGCTGTTTTCCAGAGCAATTGCACCAATTTGTGCTCACACCAACAGTGTCTAAGAGACCCTGTAGATCCATATCCTCTCTAGCACTTGGTATTGACAGACTTAATTTTTGTCAGTTAAATGAATATGAAATTATATCTTATTAATTTTTATTAATTTTTATTTTTTATGTGTATTAGGCATATTTATTTCCTTTTTTGTGAAATGTCTTTTCATAAATTTTTGTCCATTTTTTTCCCTAAAATATTTATATTAACAATGTGTTAGGCATTCTTGATATATTCCTGATACTAACCTTTATTGGCAGTATGTGTTTGAATACATGTTCCCAGTTTGTAAGCTGGTCTTTTACTTTCTTCAAGGTATCTTTAATGACCAGAAATTCTTAATTTTGTTTTAATCAAAATCTGTTAATCTTTTATGGTCCATACCTTTTTGTGACTTAAGTAATCTTTCTCTAAACCAAGGTATAAAAGATATTCGCCCATACTTTCTACTAAGATAGTGAATAGCTTATTTTTTTAACACTTAAGACCTTAATCCCTCTAGAGTTGATTTTTGTTAATTGAGTGAAGTAAGGATTCAACTTCATCTGTTCTTTTTCATAAAGATTATTTTAAAATCTCCATCTATTGTACAGTTTCTTTTTACTCCAATGGTCTGACTTACCACCTCTGTCATATATCAGTTTCATAAATGCATGGATTTATTTCTAGACTTTTTATTCCATACTGTTCAAATTGTGTGTGAGTGTGTGTGTGTGTGTGTGTGTGTGTGTGTATTCATCTTTGAATTTTAAACACACACATACATAACTAGATTTTAAGTACTTTGGTTTTTCCACTAGGTTTTGGACATAGTAAAAACAAGTATTCGTACAGTTCTTCCACGCATCTGGAAGGTACCCGATATTGAGGAATTAAATTTATATCGGATTTTCAACCGGGTTTTTAATCGCTTACTCTGGAGTCATGGCCAAGGACTATGGAACTGTTTCTGTGATTCGGGGTAAGTTCTAAGTCATCTCTTTATTGTAATTTTTAATGTTTTACTATTAGGTTATAGAGGTAACCCAATATAATGGTTGAATTTCTTTAATGATCTTTTAAACTGTGGATTTCTTGCTGTATGCAATTTTTAGTATTCAACTATAATTTATATCAATTAAGTTGATTTATATAAGATGATGAATATGAATACAACATCTAACTAATTAGGATTCAGTGGAGAGAAGGTAGTCTTAATGAAAAAAATCTCAATTATAAACCAATATCCTTAAAGTTCTTCTGCTGTTGCCTTTATGTAGCAAACTTCTAAATTCTGGCTACACTCCTGTTCTTCTCTAGCATTCCATTGCTGCCAAGGCTGCTGTGACTCATTATCATTTAGCCTCAAGACATGTAAAACCAAACATTCATATTGGAAATGGCTTCCCTTCTTGTTTTCTCTTAATCCTGTTGTTATTCTTCCAATCATATAGGGTTGATATCTCAGGGGCATCTGCATCTTCTTTCTCCTTCATTGCCTTTATTTAATCATTTGCTAAATCCTGTTAGTTTCTCTATAACATTCCCACTGTGGCTACTCTATATTGTTCTCATTCATTTTTCCAACAGTTAATTATCTTACTCCTTACACAGTACTTACTACTTACACAGTAACACGTTAGATACTTTTGGAGATACAAAGTTGAATCTGGCACAAATCCTGCCCTCAAGAAATTTAACAATGAAAATAGCTAACTATACTAGTTACTCTGTGCCAGTCATTTTTCTCATCACTTTACATGTGTTAAGTGAGTTAATCCTCTTAACATCACTTTGCATTAGGTTCTATATTATCTCTATTTAATAGTACTGAGACACACAGATAGGTACTTAGAAGGACCTAGTGGAACTAGGATTGAACTCATTTAGCGTTGACCAGAGTTCACGCTCTTAGCCAATAAAATCTGATGCCTCTAGTAGACAAATTTGATATATACAAAGACAGATAATGTATGATAGGATTTCAGACAAATCTTTTTGGTGGAAGAGCTAAGAGAAATTAATTGATTTCTAGGCATCTTTGCCTTCAATTTTTTGTCTCCTTTTTCCATCTTACTGTCAGGATCATTTCCTCAAATCTGTATTTCCCTCATTTATCATTGAAGTATAAACTTCTTTTCTCCAGATACAAGGCTCTCAAAAATGCTGATTCTTTCTTATTTCTCAGTCTTCTCTCTCATTACTCTCCTACTTGAACTCTGCTCCAGAAAAACAAATTATTTTTCAAATATCTTCAAAATTTGTCCTTTTCTTTCTCCGAATGTCGATGGACTGCTTTCCACAGCCTTGTCCCTCCAGTTCCTTCTGCATCATTTGAATCTTATGAAGAGACCCAGACTATACCTCTTCTGTAAAACCCTAACAGACTGTCCTACTGTGAAATGATCTGTGAATGTCCTCCATTTCAAGACTCTAGCCATATGATACTGAATTATTCATACCATTTGCAGACTCATTCTTACTACCATATTTTTTTCTCAACTGCCATTCACCAACAGGGAGAATTCATAAGGCATTCTGGGGTGTGACAAAATCTGAGAATAATCTTAGCTATAAATTATTTCCACAGAGACTTAAATGAAACATTTGAACTGTACTCCATAGACCCTCAGGTGATGGCTCTCTGTAAAAGTTCTCCCAATCTGAACTCATAGTTGGAATTTTTTTTCTCTTTATTGACTCATTGGTTTGATGCTGTATGTGAATCCCACTACTCTCCACCATGGAAGGGAGTGAGTCTATTACTGAAATTGGTGGTAATGGTTTTGAGTCTATGGATAATCTCCAATGCCAGACCCTAAAGATGCCCATAAAGTGGTACTTCGTTGCATCTAGGACTCCTCTTTCCTGAGCTATATCACTAACATAGTCTTAACTTGTCTCAGAATAATTTTCTCCTGTCCCTGGCACAACAACCTCTCCTGCCCCCCAAACTTCTCTGGTGGTATCTAGTACTTACTACTAGTAATTATAGTGATAGTAAATAACATTTATTGAAAGCTTACTGTCTGACACTTTTATATATTAAATATTCATATAATCTCCACAGAAATATTTTGAGTAAACTATTATTATTCTCATTTTACAAACAAGGAAATAGAAGTATAAACAAAGTATATAACCTGGCCAAGTTCCCACAGTAATTAGGTGAGCCTGCATTTAAACCAAGATAGTCTGAGTCAAGAGCTCAAGCTCTTAACTCTATGCTTTACTGACTCTTTACAAAGCAGATTTGCCAGTGGCTGCAAAGCCTGTTTTACTGCAAGTCCTGCAACATTAGCCTAATGCCTAGACCATTATGCCTGGGCAGATGGAGCAGGAGTAGCTTTGAGTCCAATTTGATTCTATTCTCCATTCATTTTTTTCAATTTGGTGGTTTTATTTTGCAGCTTTGCAAATGAGTTTCTTAGGCTTCCTTAATTTAAAGAAGTGTGTTTTATTCTCAGTTTGGACCCAGAATAGTTCTTCTTTATCCTCTGAATCATGTCTAGTCAATGTACACTCCTTTGACCTTTCGTCTAGCAGCCTAGCAGTCAAGGTGAAAATCTCTTCTCTGTTCTAAAGGCATGATTTTAATATAAGGTGTACTTTCTATCACAGTTAGGTGTAAAATCTTGGAAAAATATAATCCAAATAATTCTGGGCCACCTTGATTCCTGCCTCTGCCTGTCAACACCCCCAATAATAAAGCAAAATCAGTAATACATCCCCTGTTTACCTCCAGAAACATCAAAGAGTAATATAGATCTTTGTGGAAAGTTTCCCTAGAATTGGCCCAGGGGTTTTACTGGTGCATCAAACAGAAAACACTCTTTTCCCTGTCTTTTTCCTCTTCCTGACTGCAGAAGCCTGTGTCCAGAAACCCTTTTATCACATGCAGCCTCCTGGAAGTGTTGTGATAGCCCACATTATGAATATATTCCCTTTAAGGAAATAGCTCTCAGAATTTTCATGAATAAAATTGTCTACCGTGTTTTACTAGGATAGAGGAAGTTTACAGTTCTGTGGGACCCAAAGTAGGCCTGAGAGCTCAGGAAAGGTGGCTATGGGACATTTCAGCTGAGACTTGTAGGAACTACAGGAATTTTCCAGTTAAAGCAAAGAAGAGTAAGCAGGGGGTAGTACGGTAGAAGGAATGCATAGTTTGGAAAAGTCCCCTCTCCACTCAAAACACTGATAGGAAAACTCCAAAGAAGAGAATCTAGTTTGGATCCTGTATTAGTCCATTTCCATTGCTTATAACAAAATACTTGGAACTGGGTAATTTATAAAGAAAATGAAATTTATAGCTTACAGTTTCTGAGGCCGGGAATTCCAACATCCACCTGTTGGTGGTGACAGTGACCCAGGGGTCTCACATTGCAAGATGGTGGGGGCAGAGAGAGCAGAGAGAGAAAAAGACAGACTCTACTCTTCTTTTAAAACTCATAGAACCACAACCGTGGCCACCATTTTAATCCATTCACCACTGTATTATCCTACAATCTAATCACCTCTTTAAGGCTCCACCTTTCAATTATCTTGATAGGATTTTCCACCCTCTTAACAGTCATAGTGGGGGCTAAGTTTCTAATACATAAAACTTGGGGGACACCATTCAAGCTTTAAGGAGTATTGGGGGGGACATGATTCAATCCACTACAGACCCTTTAGCCAAAAGCATTTTCCTTTGGGAGTTTGTTATGTAAAACTTTTCTTTTAGAATTTTAGGGCAAGAAGAAACTTTAAGGAACATTCTTAGGCAGCAGCAGTCTGTTTCTAGGCTGAATTATGCCTACTTGAAAATGTATACATAACATACAGACTACTTAAAATGATGTGACTTTCTCTGTTCTCATATCACTTTCAATTGGATATGTTCTTTTTAGTACTTTTCAGCTCATTAATCTCTCTGTTGATGATTATTTAGCTGGTATATTGTTCAGATTTTTTTTGGGGGGGGCTTTCTTCTTTCTGCTACTGAACTTTGGGCCACTCAATCATCAATTATCACTTCTAACAGAGGAGAAAGGAATGAATCAGTTTCACTCTTTAGATAACTGCATTATTAAATATTTTGATGAGAATGAGGGTGAAAATTATTGGATTACTGGATAATTTGGAAATTCTTAAGTCACTAGATTTCATTAATAACTCCCCTTTGTTGCCAGAAGTGTCCAGTATTCTATAGCATATCATTATATTACTAAAAAAAGTCATCTAAGGTCATTTCCTTCTATATTTTTCTGAAGATTAGGGAGAGCCAGAAATAACTTTTTAATCAGTTAATTCTTTTTAATTTATAGATTTTAGTGTTCCTATTTCCTTGGAATTTAGATGTAGAAAGCAGGCAGATAAGACTCTGGGTTCTTTGATAAAAGCACTGGGTTTTTTTAAACTATTTTTTACCTCATTTTACCTTCTTCAAAAACTTTGCGTTGCTAGTGTTAAAAATTGAGCCACTGTAGTATTATAGAGGAATTTTATCTACTCAGCTGTGCCAGGTGGCAGGCAGGAACTGGGGGACACAGTTCTGATACACTCAGTTTGAAGGATAGGTTTCTTTTGTGTTGAGGGGGCACCATTAGCCTAGTACCAAATGAATCAGGTCTCATTCATTTTCTTTTTTCCTTATGAGGGGTTTTGGTATGCTGACACTTAAATATGGATTAATAATAGTCTTTAGCAAGTGGTGGTGAGTATACACACTAGAAATAAATATGTATAGGACCTTGATTCATATATTTATTTTAAATATTTAAGTTAAGAGTGAGAGAATGAGGAGCCAAAGCTGGTCATATCATAGCTCACATATTATTCAGAAAGTTATCCCAAATTGGAGTGTTATAGAAGAAGCCCTTTTATTTTTCTTTCATTTTATTTGTTCTTTTCTACCTCTAAATCCCAAGTTAGGTACAGAAGAATTATCATGATGTGAGTGACCTGATAGTTGATCTAATCAAATGGCACCAATGTATCAAAAAATAAATATATCCACATTGAGAATGGAGGTTGGTGGTGGAGGTATAGACTTGTAGACATACCAAGAATCCTGTCAGAGGGAAAAGAAAAGTGCGAGACAGATAGTCAAAACACAGGATGTTGTATGTGTGCATTCACATTTATATAAACTTTTTATTTCTCTGGGCCCAGATATGTATGTAGGGACTGCTAGATTAAGGTGGTACCTACGGAATAAGTCCCATGGGATTCCCCTGGAAGGACCTGTGTGGGTCCGAGTGCTCACCACTATAGAATCACCAATCACACTTGCCAGACAGAACTTAAAGGAAAGACTTTTTATTTCAGAAGATGTCGACTGGGAGATGGAGGGTAAAGTCCCGACTGAGGGCTGGGTTTTATGTAGGTAAATGTATCGAGTGAAATAGGATGTTTTGAGAGATGAAGATAGAACGTAGGATGTCTTCAATTGTGGTGGACAGCTGCTTCCTGATTTGCAAGACAGGATACTTTGAGAGATGTACCAGGATGTATTGGGTGAGGCAGGATGTCTGCTTTTGATATAATCTTAGTTAATCATTAAGGGCGAGCTATAAAGGGAAAACAAAGTTCTATAGTGTATACATGAGTGCGGGGGGTTTCTACATTTACAAAGCCATATTAATTATAAACATACCCCCAAATTAATTTATTTTCTCCAGTGTTTTTATCAAATCAGGTAAGCTGATTTTATATCTATATCTATATCTTGATAAACATATATTTCATATCTAGTTTTTCTTATATTTAGTAAAAAATTAAATTGTCCTTTTAGAATTAATTTGACTAGCATATTGTTGCTTCTTGAATGAAAATAAGTTTTACTACTTTGTTAAAAAAAAAACCAACAAAAAACCAGTTATCATCTTTAGTCCTAAACATCTCAGAACATGAAATAAAATGTTTTTTTCAGTTAACTCATTTGAATCTTATTCCTTTTAAGTAAATACCTTTCTGAGTTTCTATAACATTTTTGAAAATTCCAAATATATTAAATATCCACAGAAGTTTGAAAATGGAATCTTTCAACTTCCCACTGGGAAGTACATTTCTTCAGGAAAATATTTTCCTTAATAGTTTTTCCTTTCTGAAAGTCTACACTTTTCTCTCTGAGGGTTACATGAATTGGTTTATGTAAAATGAGACTTGAACCATTACCAGAGTCTCAAACTAAACCTTTCCCCTTCAGGCTTGAAAATAATTTCATCTACACTAAGGAATAAATCTCTCTCCCTCTCTCTTTCTCTGGTGATGAAGTTGTGAGGTGTTGCCTGATTTAAGACATGATGGAATTGTTAATACACACACACATCTTGAAGATTACCAAAGAAGTGTGCACTACTACCTGCTTTGGAATAAGCTGGGTACCCTGAAGGAGGACACTACCTTTGGGACTGCAGTAGGGGTGTACTTGTTGAGATAACATAACTTCTAGAGTATAGAACCTGTGCTCTAGGAATATCAGGAACGAAATTATGTCTGAAAGTGTTTTGAAAAGGGTGGTCATAATCAAAGGATTAACCTAAATTCTCTTAGTGCAGAGAAGTCACAAATTAAGTTGCAGCAACTTTTTAATCCTTCTATGGTATCATTATTTTTGTTAAGGTAAATACAGATTCCTAGAAAAACCTAAGTTCCTAGAATACTTAATTTTTGAGAAATTATGTCAGTATTTTACAAATACTTTTAATATAGAATAACTCCATATTTTAGGAGGTGTTGGGAAACTATCCTGTTATCTACCCACAGTTGGCATCATTAAAGTCTTTATAGACAAGTAGTATGAATTTGATGTTGTGTTTATTAATATAAAGATTAATTTCCTAATTTGTATTTATTGTATAACTTTCAACCATTCATAGTTATTGCAAATGTGTGAGGCCATTTCTACTTTCTCCTATCGGTTTGTTGTTATGTAAGTGATATAGCTGGTTGCCAATTTTAACAGCGAACATGAGGTCATGTCTGTTTCCATGCCAACAGATCCTCTTGGGAGAGTATATTCAGTAAAAGCCCTGAGGTGGTGACTTCTTTGCAGCTCCAATGTTGCCAGCGCCTGGTCGAGCTTTGTAAACAGTGCCTGCTAGTGGTTTACAAATATGCAACTGACACAAGAGGATCACTCTCAGGCATTGGTCCTGACTGGGGTAATTCCAGGTACTTGTTTATATTCCCTAGCCCCTGTGAGTTCTACATAAAGTAATACCACAACACAGTTGGAAATTGAGTCTGTTTTTGCTTCTATGGCTAGAGAAAAAGCTAAAGACTGAAAATTCATAATGCTATTACTTACAAAATATTTTTAATTAACACAATCTTTACCTTTAAGAGACTGAACAAAGACAATCACAGTCTTGAAGGTGATAGAGATACATACATGAAAATGAGATTATTTGGCTTAATACTTTTGCTTTCAAAAGCGAAGTAGGAGCAAAAATGTGGTAATAAATTTAATTTTTGTTCTCCAATAGGAATATTTCGACATTTTTCCTTCAGCCTACTACAGTTGAGAAGATGCCTTTAGTTTAATTTTTATTGTTCAGTATACCTCTACTACTCCGTTCATCATCAAACAAATCTGTAGGTGAATTTTTGTCAAGTTCCATTTAAAACTTAAGTTTTATAAATGTTGTCCTGTTAAAATATGTAGTTTTCCAAAAAGCATGAAAAACAATATTGTTTTTAAGCTGCAAAAATACACAGAGTAAATAAGAAGTATGTTTTAGCATTTCTCAGGACAATTGTAATTCCCATTAGAAATAAAAATGAATATGTAACTTTAGTTTTATATGTGTAAGTTGTAGTACTACTCAGGATAAAAGGAAGTAAACTATGACTTTGAAAAACTAAGCAATAATCAAAAAAGTCAATGAAAAGTCAAATAAACAGTGAGGAAAAAGGAACCACTTCAGATTTTCTTTTTGAAAGATTTAGAAATTGTCCGTTTATTAAAAAGAAGTCAGGGAGTATAATAAAGCTAACTTTCTACAAAAGTGACCTGCAACAGCAGAATGGCTCAGAATATTTTTCACAAAGTGTTGAGAGAAATATATTTAATATTTGTCTTGGATTCTGTCATTGTACTGTTGCAGGACCATTAGTGTATTTTAGCTCTTCTGCAAATAGAAGCTGATTGGTCACAACAATGGTAGAGCTAAATTTAACCATTAATAAAAATATGTAAATATCAAAGTTATATTCTACGGTTTTAATGGTTTGACTGAAGCAAATTACTGAAATAAAACTTTTATTACTTTCATTACATTTAAAACTTTTATTACATTTATACATTCATATGATTTAAGAGAATGACAGCCATTTTTAGACATTACAGGCTGTAAATGAAAAAGAGCCTTCTCTTTAAGGGGTGATAGTCTGGGAGCATGATTGGGAAAACTTAAATTCTAGTCTAGGAAGGAATTCATTCAGACTTTTTAATGTCACTCCTGCAATTCCAGATTTCTTTACCTGGTTTCTATTGATGGATCCTGTAGCTTTTGTGGGTAGGGAAAATTGGATGAGTCTTCCTGGTTATTCTGGAGGAGGAAGTTATGTCTCACAGTTGCTTCAGACCATTTTATTTTCTTCCCCTTGTTGTGGTCAGAAGAGATATTCCTGGCTCTTGAATCTTGAGTTCTGGACTTCTGACAAATGCTCAAGATGACCCCAGTATTGTGATTATAAGCATCTTTCAGTGTCAGGAAATACATATACTTTCATTCCCACCCAAGTTCAGAACCATTTGAGAGACAAATGCAGGAGTCAGATAGATGGTCATTAAAATGTAAGCTCTATTACTGATAAAAGTTACATTGTGGGACATAGTGTAGATGTGAACCAAGAGAGTTTTCTAATATTGAATTCCATAATTCAACTTATCCACCCAATCAAAGGCAGAACTGGACCAATTTAAACCTTCCCCTACCCCTATTCCATAAAGTCTAGTTCCTTTACTGTTAACAGGAGAGCAAGTAACAATGTATTCTCTCTGCAGAAAAGCTGAGCCAGAAAAAATGAAAAAGAAAGAAAGAAAAAAAAAAAAAAAAAAAAAGAGGCTGAGCCAGCATACCTGTTTCCTCCTATTAAACTCACAAATCAGATAACTTAGTTCTGGTAAGAGAGGCTGGGAAGTTTATACTAGTGGAAGTTCTTCTACATGGAAACACAAGGAGTAGAGTGAAATAAACATCCCTCCCTAATATCTAGCTATTAAAACTCAAGCCAATGTCATATTAATTTAAGGACATGTAAAAAGTTCCTCTCATAGATAAGTAGGGGAACCTATATATAGCATTTTACTTTATATGCAGAAGTCACTGAATTTAATATTTACTAACATATTTATAAATTTTATTTATGAAGTATACTCAAAATATAAATATAAATTTATATATATCTATAAATGAATATGAATTATAAATCAATATATAAATATAAATATACCTACTATAAATAATGTATAAGGTATACCTATAATAAGAGGAGATACATCTTTGGCAAATTTATCTGTAAAATTAAAAGAAAAAAAATACAGCAACATCAGTCAGGTTTATGGACCATGTTTATCTATTTTTAAATTTAATTTTCTTAATTGACACATAATAGTTGTACATATTTATGGGGTACAGAGTGATATTTTGATATATGGGTACAATGTGTACTGATCAAATCAGGGAAGCATATCTATCACCTCAAACATTCATCATTTTGTTTGTATTGGGAACATTTGAAATCCCCTCTTCTATCTGTTTGAAAATATAAAATAAATTATTGTTAACTACAGTCACCTAACAGTGTTAAAGAACACTAGAACTTATTCTTCCTATCTGGCTGTAAGTTTGTATCTGTTAACCAACCTCTCCCTAACACTCCTCCCCACTACACTTCCCAGCCTCTAGTAACCACAATTCTACTCTCTACTTCTAAGATCTTTTTTAGTTCCCCACGTATGAATGAGAACATGCAGTATTTATCTTTCTGTGCCTGAATTATTTCACTTAACGTAATGTCTTCCAGGCTTATCCAGGCTGCCTTGAATGGCAGGATTTTACTCTTTTTTATGGCTGAATAGGATTCCATTGTGTATATATACCACATTTTCCTTTATCCATTCATCTGTTGATGGACACCTAGGTTGATTCCATATCTTGGCTATTGTGAATAGTGCTACAGTAAACATGGGAGTACAAATATTTCTTTGACATATGGATTTCCTTTCATTTGGATATCAACTCAGTTGTGGGATTGCTGGTTCATGTGGTAGTTCTATTTTAATATATATATTTTTTTGTCCTTTTTTTTTTTTTTTTGTGACTGCGCTCAGCCAGTGAGCGAACCGGCCATCCCTATGTAGGATCCGAACCCACGGCAGGAGTGCTGCTGCGCTCCCAGCGCCCCACTCTCCCGAGTGAGCCGTGGGGTCAGCCCCTATTTTAATATTTTTGAGGAACCTCCATGCTGTTTTCTATAATGGCTATATTAATTCACATTTCCACCAACAGTTTATAAGAGTTCCCCTTTCTCTGCATCCTTGCCAACATTTATTATGTTCTGTCTTTTTGATAATTCTGATTAGAGTGAGATGGTATCTCATTGTGATTTTGATTTGTATTTCTCTGATGATTAGTGATATTGAACATTTTCCCATATACCTCTTGACCATTGTATGTCTTCTTTTGAGAAATGTTTATTCAACTCATTTGCCCATTTTTTTGATTAGATTATTTGGGGTTTTTTTTGGCTGTTGAGTTGTTTGAGTTTCTCATTGCTATAGTTTGGATATGGTTGGCCCTCTAAATTCATGTTGAAATTTGATCCCCAATGTGGCAGTGTTGGGAGTTGGGGCTTAGTGGAAAGTGATTGGGTAATGGGACCAGATATTCATGAATAGATTAATGCAATTAGTGTGGGGGAGGATGGTGAGTGAGTTCTCTATTAGTTCCCCAGAGAGCTGGTTGTTTAAGGAGCCTGGCACCTCACCTCTCTCCTCAGCTTCTCTCTCCATGAGATATCTTGCACATGCCTGCTACCTGCCACTTTTCATCATGAGTAAAAGCAGTTGAAGGCCCATGCCAGATGCAGCTGTCCCAGAACCACGAGCCAAACAAACCTCAATTCTTTATAAATTACCCAGCCTCAGATATTTTGTTATAGCAGCATAAAAACAGACTAATACACTTGTGTATTCTGGCTATTAATCCCTTTCAGATGAATAGTTTGCAAATATTTTCTCCTATTCTGCAGGTTGCCTCTTCATTCTTCTGATTGTTTCTTTTGCTGTGCAGAAGATTTTTAGTTTGATATAATCCAATTTGCCAATTTTTGCTTTTGTTGCCTGTGCTTTAGAAC
This sequence comes from Cynocephalus volans, assembly GCF_027409185.1. NCBI lineage: Eukaryota > Metazoa > Chordata > Mammalia > Dermoptera > Cynocephalidae > Cynocephalus > Cynocephalus volans. Next base: position 73,259,665 of record NC_084467.1, on the reverse strand, counting down.
CTTATCCATAAAATCTTTGCTTAGAACAATGTCTTGATGTGATTCTATATTTTCTTCTAGTAGTTTTATAGTTTCAGTTCTCATATTTAAGTCTTTAATCCATTTTGAGTTAATTTTTGTATATGGTGAGAGATAGGGATCTAGCTTCTTTCTTCTGCATAGGGATATCCAGTTTTCCCAGCACTATTTATTGAAGAGACTGCCCTTTCTCCAATGTATGTTCTTGGATCCTTTGCTGAAAATCAGTTGGCTGTAAATATGTGGATTTATTTCTGGGTTCTCTATTCTTTTGGTCTAAGTGTCTGTTTTTATACTAGTACCATGCTGTTTTGGTTGCTATGGCTTTGTCATATATTTTTAAGTCAGGTAATGTGATGCCTCCATCTTTTTCTTTTTGTTCAGGATCACTTTGGCTATTCAGTGTCTTTTGTGACTCCATATGAATTTTAGGATTGTTTTTTCTATTTCTGTAAAGATTGCCATTGGTATTTTGATAGAGATTGTATTACATCTGTGGATTCCTTTGGGTAGTATGGTCATTTTGACAAAAGTAATTCTTCCAATCCATGAACATGGGATTTCTTTTCAACTTTGTGTGTGTGTGTGTGTGTCCTATTCAATTTCTTTCAGCAGTGTTTTACAGTTTCATTGTAGAGATCTTTCACATTCTTGATTACATTTATTTCTAGGTATTTTTATTTATTTATTTAATTTTTTGGTAGCTATTGTCAATGAAATTGCTTTCTTGATTTCTTTTTCAGCTAGTTCATTGTTGATGTATGGAAAATACTACTGATTTTTGTATGTTGATTTTGTATTCTGCAATTTCACTGAATTTATCAGTTTGAAGAGTTTTTCGTAGAGTCTTTAGGTTTTTCTATATATAAGACCATGTTGTATGCAAACGGACAATTTGACTTCCTCTTTGCCAATTTGGATGCCATTTATTACTTTCTCTTGCCTAATTGCTCTAGCTATGACTTCCAGTACTGTGTTGAATAAGAGTGATAAAGTGGGCATCCTTGTTTTATTCCAGTTCTTAGAGGAAAAGCTTTCAACTTTCCTCATTTAGTATGATGTTAACTGTGGGTTTGTCATATGTGGTCTTTATTGTGTTGAGGTACATTCTTACTCTACCTAATTTCTTGAAGGTTTTTAATCATGAAGCAATGTTGAATTTTATCAAATGCTTTATCTTCATCTATTGAGGTGATCATATGGTTTTTGTCTTTGATTCTGTTGATATGATGTGTCATATTTATTCATTTGCATATGTTGAACCATCCTTACATCCCTGGGATAAATTCCACTTGGTCAGGGTGTATAATCTTTTCGATGTGCTGTTGGATTTGGTTTCATAAAATTTCATTAAGGATTTTTGCATCTATGTTCATCAGGAATATTGGCCTGTAGTTTTCTTTTTTTGTTGTGTCCTTATCTGGTTTTGGTAGCATGGTAATGCTGGCCTCCTAGAATGAGTTTGGAAGAATTCTGTCGTCTTCAATTTTTTGGAATAGTTTGTGAAGAATTGGTATTAAATCGACTTTAAAAGTTTGGTAGAATTCAGCCATGAAGCCATTTGGCCCTGAACTTTTCTTTGTTGGGAGACTTTTTATTACTGATTCAACCCTGTTACTTGTTATTGGTCTGTTCAGATTTTCTATTTTTTCTTGATTCAGTCTTTGTAGATTGTGTGTCCTGTGGATTGATGTTCCCCCAAAACTTAGTCTCAGCTGTGACAGTGTAAAGAGGCTGGGAAATCCTATGTTGGTAATTGAAAGGTGGGGCCTTGAATAGGTAGGTGATTGGACTGTGAGGTCTATGCCTATTGAATGGGTTGATCCATATAGTGACTAATAAGTTGATAGATTAATGGTGGTCATGGGCATGGTTCTGAGTGCTTTAAAGGGAGAATGCATGAGGAGGTTACTCTCTGAGCTCTCTGTTCCACCATTTTCACAATGTGATACTTTGCAATCACTGTTGCCTCCACCACCAAGGTTCTCTCCAGATATGTTCCCTGGACTTTGGACTTACCAGCCTCCAAAACTCATTCTATGAGGCCAGCATCACAGTGATACCAAAACCAGATAAAAATATAACAAAAAAAGAAAACTACAGGCCAATATCCTAGATGAACATAGATGAAAAAAATCCTTAACAAAATATTACCAAACTGAATACAGCAACACATCAAAAAAAGCTAAAAACATTTTCAAAAGCCACCAAGGTAGTACTTTTGCTTTTTATAATAGAGCACTAGGTATTTGGACAAATCTTCCCTCTGATGACAACTAGAAAAGCTGTACAAAATACTAGAACATTTTCCTGAAGGCATCAAAGCAATAACCAGGTACTTTTTAGTGAGTACTTGTTACTGAGTAATGCTTTTGACGGTCTTGTGGGCCTAGGGAAAAAATAGGAGTCTGGGGCTTGCCAAAGATGGGAACCTCGGTAAACACCCTGGATTCCTAGGAGTAACAATGTTACATATGGTTGGCAAAGGAAAAGCTGACAGAACTAAAAGGAAAAGTAGACAAATATATAACTACAGAGGGAGATTTAATAACCATTTATCAGAAAAAAGTCAGTAAAGATATACAAAATTTTAACATTACAATTAACAGTCTTAACTGTTACATATAGAAGTGAATCTAATAACTTCAGAATACAATACACTAAGCATACTAAGAACTTTTACAAAATCAACCATATAGTGGAATAACAAAATAAATTTCAACAAATTTCAGAAGATTGAAATCATACAGAATATTTTTTCTGACCACAATGCTTTTAAGCTAGAAAACAACAAAATATAACCAGAAATTCATACTTTGGAATGTATTTGGAAACATATTTTGAAAAAAATACGCTTTTAAATAACCTATGAATCAAAGAAGAAATCATAATAGAAAAAGGAAATATTTTAAACTGAATGATAACAAAAGTATTACAAATAAAACATAAAATATAGCTAAATCAATATTATAGGGATATTTATAGACTTAAATGTATGTACGAGTAAAGAGGAAAGGCAAAAACTAAATGATCTAAGCAACCATCTTGAGAGGTGACAAAATGACATTTAAATAAACCCGAAGAATACAGAAAAAAGAAATAATAAAAATGAGGGCAGAAATTAATGACATAATTAAACACACATAGAATAAAGAAGATAAACATAGCCAAAAGTGAGTTTTAGAAAAGACTAATGAAATTGATAAACACCTGGTGAGACTGATCATCAATATCAAAGGCACAAATCACTAACATCAAGAACAAATAGGGATGCATTACCACAGATCCTACAGACATTGAAAGCTTGATAAGAAGATGTTATGAAAAATTTCATGAAAATAAATTGGGTAATTTAGATGAAGTTAGCAAATTCATAGAAAAACACATATGACCAAAAGTGATACAAGAAGAAATAGAAAATCCTAAATAGCCATTACTACTGATGAACCTGAATTAATAATTAAAATCCCTCACACAAAGATAACTCCAGGATTAGATGGCTTCAATAGTCAATTATATCAAACTTACCCAGAGAACAGAAAAGGAGGAAACACTCTCCAGCTTGTTTTTTGGGGCTACCATACCTTTGATACCAAAACCTCACCAGCACATTATGACAAAGGAAAATTACAGTTCAATCCCACTCCTAAACATAGATGCAAAATTCCTAAACCAAATATTAGCAAAATGAACCCAGAAAGTTTAAATAGGATAATATATCAAGACCAACTTCTGCTTATTGCACTAATTTAAGGATACAAATAACATTAAAAAGTTATCAATGTAATTTGCTTCAGTAATAGAATAAAAGATCACTTCAAAAGATACAAATAAATCACTTGATAGAATTCAATATACATTTATGCTTTAAAAATGCTTAGCTGACTAGAAACAAAAGAGAAATTCCTCAATCTAATAAAGGATAACCACAAAAAACTTAAATAAACATTACCTAATGCTGAAATGTTGAATGCCTTCCCTCCTTCCCACTTCTATTCAGCATTGTACTTGAGGTCCTGCCTGGTTCAATGAGGCAAACAAAAGAAATAGAAAGGGCTAGATTTGAAAGAACTAAAACTCATTATTAGTGGATATGATTGTGTTCATACAAATCTAAATAAATCTGCAGATAAATGAAGTGAATTTAACGATTTTGATGAAATTAAAGTTGATATAAAAAATCAGTTGTACTTTTCTGAATCAACAACAAATAGCTAGAATATGAAATTTTAAATATCATTTTTCAATAGCATGAAATAATACGTAATACTTAGGAATAATGCTAACAAAAAATGTATAAGACCTTTAGCAGGAAAATGTAAAAAATAGAAAGATATACCTTATTCATCATTGAAATCAATATTATCAATACATCAGTTTTTCTCCAATAGTTCCATACATCAATGTAATACTACTATAAATCCCAACAAATTTTTATTTTAATTTTTTTTTGCAGAAGGAGAATTTGACTAAAGCTTATTCTAGCATTTTTACAGAAAAGCAAAGGACCAAGAATAGATGAAGACAACTTTGAAATAAAACAATGAAATGGTATGATTTATTAACTACAGTTGTACCAAGACTTATAATAAAACTAAAATAATTTAAGATATTGTGATATTGGCAAAAGATAGACAAATAGGCTAATTAAACCATTCACAAAAGCCATAAGCCAATCCAAGCCCATCTGGAAACTTGATTTATGACAAAAGGAGGTACACTTGATTTATGAAAAGTGGGAAAAGAAAGTTTGTTTAAACAAGTGGTGCCAGGACAATTGGATTTCCAAATAATAATTAAAAATAAACTTGACTTTACCATAAACAAAAATAATTTCCAGTTGAATTGAGTATATACAAGTGAAAGGCAAAATTAAAGACTTAAGGGGTTAATATAGGAGAATATTTTCATGACCTTGAGGTAAGCAAAGATTATAAAAATAGGAACAAAAAGTGCTAACCATAAATGAAAAGATGAATACATTTGTCTATATTAAAATTAAGAACATATACACGTTCATATGTAAGAGGTGAAAAAGCAAGGTAAAGGATAGAAGAAGGTATTTGCAACCCATATAATCTATAAAAAATTTTATACAGATTTTATAAGAACTCCTACAAATTTCTAAGGAAAAAACAGACCACTCAATAGAAAAACGGGGAAGACACTTGGGAAAAAAAAAAAAAAAGACCAATAAACACGTGAGAAAGTGTTTATGCCAGCTAATAATCAGGGAAAAGCAAACTCACAAAAACACTGCATTACCATCACTGCATACCAAGAATTGATGAGAATGTAAAGTAATGCAAACTCTTACATTGCTGGTGATAGTGAAAACTGGTACCTTTTACAAAAAGTTCTGCATTACATACTAAAGTCTACTTTTTTCACAACTATTCTACTTCCAGTAAATTCTCAGAAATGTGTGCACCTGTGCACCAAAGACCCTTATTAGAAAAACCATAGTAGCATTTACACATAATAGCTAAAAATTGGAAACAACCCAAATATCCATGGAAGAATGGACACATTTTCCCCCAATATTATACAGCATTGAAAACGAACAAAGTGTACCTATACATAGCACCATGAGTCTCAAACATAAAGTTGGGCAAGGGATGCCAAATACAAAGGAATACATACTTTGTTCATTTATTTTAAAAACAAAAACAGGCAAAACAGGGCCGACCCCGTGGCTCACTCAGGAGAGTGAGGCGCTGGGAGCGCGGTAGCACTCCCGCTGCAGGTTCGGATCCTATATAGGGGATGGCTGGTGCGCTCACTGGCTGAGCGTGGTGCAGGCGACACCAAGCCAAGGGTTGTGATCTCCTTACCGGTCGCAAAAAAAAAAAAAAAAAACACAGGCAAAACAAAATTATGGCGTTTAAGGAATATATATTTGGGTGGTAAACAGGGAAGTAATTACCATGAAGGTCAGAATAGTGGTTAACTTATGGGGAGGGAGGGTGCTCTGGGATGCTGGGAATGTTCAGTTACTTAACCTGGGTGGTAGTTATACCAGTAATCATTTTATAATACTCATCAAATGGGACATTTATGTTTTATGCACTTTTCTGAATGTGTGTTATATTTTACAATTAAAAGGTTTAAAAAACTGGGCTGGTTAGCTCAGTTGGTTAGAGCATTGCCTTGTAACACCAAGGTCAAGGGTTCAGTTCCCCATACCGGCCAGCCACCAAAAGAAAAAAAAAAAAGAAAGAAAAAAAAGAAAAGAAAAAACCAACAGCATAAATACATGATACCATTTATGGACTTAGGCTAAGACAGTTTGATATATCTATCTCAGAACAGGTATTTTCTTGCGAGTGAGGCTGATGTTCACAATACATAAATTACAAATAATATTTCATTCGTGTACACTGTTTCATTGGCTCCATACTCTGAGCCAGACATGATATAAACTATTAGACTTTTTTCACAGCTGAGAAAACTGAAGTCCATAGAGGTTAAGTGGCTTATCCAAATCCACATTTGTGGCGTGTGGCAGAGGTGGATCTTGAAACCAGGGTCCTGCCTGTCCCCTCCCCCCACACCCTCAAGTCAAAGTTAAAACCACAGGACAATGCACATCCACTAGGATGGCTATTATCAAAAAGTGCAAACTAAAAAGTGTTGGTGAGGATGTGGAAAAGTTGGAACCCTCATGCATTGCTGGTAAGAATGTAAAATGGTGTGGCAGCTGTGGAAAACAAGCAGTTTGTCAAAAAGTTAAATATAGAATTAACATATGATTTAGCAATTCCACTCTTAGGTATATACCCAAATAATTGAAAACAAGGACTCAGATACTTGTATACCAGTATTCAAGGCAGCATTATTTACAAATGCCAAAAGATGGAAACAACCCAAGTGTCCATCAACAGATGAATGGATAAACAAAACATGGCATACACATGTAATGAAATATTATTCCACCATAAATCAAAATGAAATTCTGACACATGCCACAATACGGATGAACCTTGAAAACATGCTAAGTTAAATAAGCCAGAAACAAAAGGACAAATATTATGGTTCCATTTATATGAGATATGTAGAATAGGCAAATTCATAGAGATAGAAAGTAGAACAGATGTTACCATGGGTAGGAAGGAGTAGAAAATGAGAATTTTCTATTTAATGGGGACAGAGTTTCTGTTTGGCATGATGAAAAAGTACTGGAGCTACTGGTGATGGTTACACCAACATTGTGAATGTACTTAATGCACTGAATTGTACACTTAAAAATGGCAAAAAATATAAATTTCATGTTATATATATTTTATTACAATAAATTTTTTTTTCAAAACACAGGACAAATATTTGATGAACATTATTTACCCTGCATTCCCCAAATCAGGAAGCTGAGTTTATTCTGGGGGAATTAGGGGTCCTGGTGTTATTCCAGGAAGATCCCAAAAGGTGGGTGTAGCTTACATTTTCAAAGTTAGTTTCCTACCAGTCTTGAAATGCTTCATTTTCTAGACATCCTCTATGGTCGGTCAGCAATAAGTTGGTACATAAAAGACCAGCCAATTCTACATAAATTAGGAATTAAATATGTGTTCTGTGTCTGTATAATGGATATGTGAAGATGTGCACACCTAGCCTTAGGGATGAGGAGTCAGGCTATGCATGTGAAGCAAATGGAGATAAGTTGGTCTGAAGAATTTCTCCTTGGCATGAGTTAGCTATAAGTTAGCTACTTTTGTGCATCAAGAATAAGCTAGAATAAAAATAAAGCTGTAAACTTTTCATATTGTTTTGGTGCTTTACACAAACTCTTTAGATATGGTCTATAAATCCACTTCTTTGAGATAGTCTTCCTGCTAAAAAATCAAATTGAATCATTTAACTTCATTGCAAAGAACATTGCAGAAATAATCTTTGGTGTTCAGCTAGCGTGGGATCTCCCAAGAGATATTAATGGAGATATTAAGGCAAATAATCCATTGTGTTTCCCTGCAATGCTTTAAAATATCCCATAGCACTTGCTTTAGGAATGCAAAGTGTTTCTTCCAGTGTAATTTCATATACTTTATTTTTTAGTTTATACTGTATTTATTTCTCTTTTCAGGTCTTAAAAAATAGAAAAAATTTTCATCTTATCTTTTTCCTGCTTCTATTAAAAAGTTTAGGTTTATGGCATGTGTAATATTTTTCTTTCTAGGTTATTTTATACTTCATATTTCTGAATTAAAAAGAGTACAATAGTTATACCCATTACTTTTAAACTGGAATTCATATACAATCTACAATTGTGCAAAATTGTCATGATAATATAGTATGGTTGCTAGGAGCACTGATGCTGGAGGTGGCCTGTATGGATTTGAATCTTGGCTCTTCCACTTATGACTATGTGACTGTAGGCAAGGCATTTGACCCCTATATGCTTCACGAAGTTTATTCATCTGTAAAATAGAGCTAACAATAATATCTACCACACAGAATTATTATGAAACTAAATGAAGTTAGTGGTTGTCCTGGACTTTGTGCTTTTATTTTTTCATGTGCAAAATGGAGATCTTTAACTCAAAAGTTTATGTGAATGTTACTGAAATGTTAATAGTAACTATTGCTTGGAAATTCTTTGACAGAAAGGTGGTAGAAGTTATTGTTTACTGTGTAATTATCAGTGCAATTAGAATGCATTTTCAATGGAAGTTAAAGTAACTGTCAACTGATACAGAATTGTGGGTTTTGATCAAATACCTTATTTTCTTTTACACCTTTGCCCTAGACAGGAAAGGTAGCCTTTTCACAGCAGAAGATATCCGATTAATCATCATGACTCCACCAGCTCTTGACATAATAATTAATCCATATAAATCACCAAAGTGAAATTATGAAAATAATTTATATAATCTGTGATGTGAGAAATCAATTGTTTCATTATTCATCACGCATTATGCAATTTTGACTTAAATTGGTTTGTTGTATATTATTTTACTGCTCTATTCACTTAATGATTTGAGCAATTATTTATAGTTTGTGATGTTAGGTAATAGATTTAGAGGATATTATTTGGTAATTCATGATGAAATGGTGTTTTTGGATATTATGGAAAACTGCTATTTTAATCTGAATGCAGTATGTAGTTTGATTATAATGAAATAATTTTTTCTACAAAATTCATGTAACACAACTTTAAATGTAATTTTCCATTGACACAGAGGTGTCATAGATTTCAACATTATCTAACATAGAATTGGTAGGTAATAGTGCCTTTGGCCCTCAATTTTTTCATATATCTATGGAAGTATGATACTGTGACTAGATGATTCTAATGTCATGTGAAAAAATAAAATACAGGATTTGATGCTCTCGCATTGTTCATTTTTCCCAGACCACTGCTAATTACAAATCTCCTTCTATTGCTACTTCTGCTTGTGGAAATTCCTTATAGATATCTTTGTCCTGACTTTATAACATGTCCTCATCATTACTAGGATTTAAACTTTGAATAGTGTTGTTTATTTTCATAAACAGTAGATTTCCTTGATCATTTATCTCAGACATATAGACTAGACTGGCCTAATGCTAATCAAGGTTTTTCTTAGAAAAGCAGATTATACAGGTATACAATCTCTTATTTGCAATTCCTAATTTCCAAAACTTTGAAAACTTAAAAAAAAAAAAAAAAAAAAAAGGATAACCATTTGTTGGCAAATCTGACCTGAACTGATACAAACAAAGTTACTTATAGTCTTTTTCTATCTGATTTATTGTTAAAATTCATATATTTTACTAAAATATTAATGGTTTATTTACAGAATGTTGTCCCAAGGCTTTGATGGAGGTGTTATATAGTATATGCACTATATTTTCTTTCTAAAATCTGGAAAGATCACGTATTTTGAAATACATTTACATGTGACGTGTAATAATGATTGTTTTTGAAGATCTGTAATCATAAGCCTTGTATGGTATAAGAATATAAAATTTATAATCTAGTTATGAATGATAATATTTAATTTTTTCTTTTAGATTATCTATAGCCATATATCAACAGTATATTATTAAATTATAATCAGTGGTTCTAACATCCTTGTAACAAATAATTATTGTTAACATGGCTAATCAAATTCTCATATTACATGCTTTTAAGAAACGTTTGACTGGCTTCACACATTACTTGACTGATGATAAATTCTAAATTAACATCAGCTACGTAAACAGTTTCATAGCATTTGAGTATAATGGCTCTTTAGAGGACGTCTTGGGATGCTAATATCATATGTTGTACCTATATTCAACTCTTTTGGTAAAGCTCTATGACTCTCTCCCCTTTGTCCCCCCAATCTGGGGAGGAAATCTTTTTATATAAATTACATTGTTATTATAATAACATTTCTAATGTAGGATATGTAGGTTACTAACCACATAACCCTTTAGTAAGAGTGTTAATACTAATTTGCTTGTAAAAAATCTAATTTTTTGACTATCATTTTTAGGTATTTACTACCAGGAAGCACCCAGTTCTTCATGAGAACACCAGCCTACAACTTGAAATACAGTTCACCTGGAATGACTCGCTCCAATATTTTGTTTACATCCCGATATGGCCATTTATGAAACAGAAGGGAAGATTGCCATGGGTTATGCATAATAGCAATTCATTTTTTTTTCTCAAGTTGAACATGCAAAGAAAAGTGACCATTAAGTGCTGTTTTATGTATATAAGACATACATATGTGTGAAAATATATACACACATGCACTCAAATAACATATATTTATTATAATACATAAAGAAGAATTAGCAGAAAACTGAACATAAGACTTAACCTTTCTGGAAATGTAATAAACCACGTTAAAATTGTTTACACAAATATGTGAATGTCTAGAATTTGCCAGGTTTATAATTAATTCCTTCCTACTAGAAATGTTATTTTTGCTGCAGAGTATATAAAACAGAAGTGATCTTGAAGATCCCATTACAGTGTTAAATTATTTTCTAAGTAACATGCCTTTTGACTTGAAAAAGCATTAATAGTATAATACCTTATTAACTCTCTTATATGTAGTATTCATTTACAATGAAACAAAAAAGATTTAGAAGCCTGGTATTGCTTGATGATAGAATTAAGTATAAAACGGGTTTATCGTTACTATAGCACACTGTAAAAAGTACTAGAAAAATCTCAACCTGATTCTCCAACATTTTCATTCTATGTGGAAATTTAGCTACTTGTAATAATACATTATCAGTAAGGGTCTGGTAAGATCATATTATGATCTAAAGTGGAAGACAATCCAGTGGGTTAAAAAAAATGTAAACTAGATTTTATTTTTACTTTTCATAGGAAGTCTCATAAAGGAACAGAAAATGAAGGTAGTGACAAAATCTTTCTGTATGGTTTTTGTGTCTTATACCATTCATTTTTATTTAAAAGCATATCTTTGCTGGGTTTAACATACAGTTAAATAGAATTTCTTCTGTTCTGCAGAAGTAGAAGAACTGACATTTTAAACTCATTTTGGTGTTATAGGATAATGTGTCATACTTATTTTATGTCTCTCAATGTTGAGACCAACTAAATCGCTAAGTCTAATATGGTAGTTTCTCATTGCACTATAGAAAATAAATGATTGTGAATAGAAAATTCCAGTTATCACATATTACTGGTCATCGATGTACCCAAGAGTTTTTTTAAAAAATCAAAATAGAGTATGAAGTTTTCTTCCTGTCCAAAGTTATTACGCATAAGTTTCATAGCAATTTTTGCTTCCTTTTCTTGCTTAGTTTCAAAAATAATAAGTATGCTTTGTTTTCCATAAAAATATAAACAGCACTATCATTGACATTGAAATCCTCAGAAAATACAATATTCTACCTTTTAGAAACATATTTAAATTTCTTCCTCCAATAGTTTTATTTTCTCACAGATGCTAATTATTTGCAAAACTCATGAATGTTTAACCTCCTTTTACTATCCTAAAAGCTATTTCTAGTAAATGAAGAGATGGCCCCAAAGCAAAAGGAGAACTGAGAGGAACAAATTGGCCTGGTTTAATTCACGAGCTGGATAACTGGCATCCCAAAGTTGTAAGTTAGATATATTTTGCTTTTAAAGCCATCTTCTGAGGCTGTGTTAGGCTGAAATAATTCATTTCTTCCCTAAATTATTACTAGCTATTTGATTCTTAATGCCTACCTAATATTCGCATTCCAGTAGATACTTTTCCTTGCTGGATACATCCCAAAGAATTTGCCATTGTCTTTGTGGAACAAGAGAATAAGGATGTCAGGATGAAGGAAATTACAATGTAGTGTTTATGACTACATTTTGTGAATTCTTAAATATATTATACATTTCTTATAATAAATAATGCAAAAATTAGGATATTACAAAATCACAAGAATGATCAACAAGTAAGTCTTTTCATGGAGTACTTTTAATCATTTTTATTTTAAATTCATGATCTGGCCATGAGAGAGACACAATTTTAAGCGTTTGGTATATGATATTAACCCAGTTTGTTGGTAACTCAGCTGCACTGACTTAAATTACAAATGGTTACTTAATTTGCTAGAATGTATGCTTTGGAAATTCTGTCCTTAGTTGTGTAAGAGTAAAATTTTTATTTCAAACAAAAAATAAGAATGTTCAACATTGGGAGGAAATGTTGGAAAATAACACACACACACACACACACACACACAATTTTAAAACTTAGAGTCAGTTTAAAGGTATGAAACTACCCAACTAATTGACAAATTTCATTTCTCTTGCTACTTAAGTGTGGCCTTATTTTGAGCACTAGAATTTTATTGCCTACATTTGCCTATTTATACTGACCTAGTTTGATATGATGAAAGCTATGAATAGAAGCCATGTAATCATTATTTATATATATTACCTGGTATGCTCTGGACTATGGCTGTTGTAGTGCTACTCCCTAATGAACAACTAAGGAGAGAAGACACAGTGATAAACCATGGAACTCTCAATCTCAAAAGGCCATAGAACTGTTTTAGAGGTATAAAATATTCCTTAGTTTTTATTATAAATTTTTTTATCCCTAGGACTAAAACATAACAGCATAAGTGATAGTACAGGTCTGACTCTCTCTTTCTCTTCTAGAAGAAAAAATAGCTTTACCTAAAACACTCTAGAAGCTACTCAGGAGTTCTTACCAGGGGTTTTGGTTTACGTACAATGAAAGCATATTTTCATTCTGTTATAGAAAAACCTGTCCTTATTCATTTGGTAAATCTAAGATGGGGATGTTTTCCAGAACAGTATAAGATTGGAATGATTTCTAGAATTGTCTAAGGAACAACCTTTTTATTTTAAATCATTACCTACAAACATAGTCTGAGAATTAATTCAGCAGTGTAAATTAGCTACCATTTATGTAATCCATTGAAGGAACTATTGTGATTCATATTTTGATTCATTTTACTAGCAACAAATTCTATTTTACTAGCATTTCATTTACCTTGAGTATTTAAAAATGAAGTTGTAACAGGTTCAAATATGGAAATGGCAAAAGTAATCTGTGCCTAGAACACAGTTGCATTTCCCTGGTTATCTATAAGATGCAAAGACCTATACAAATTTTACCATGTGTCCAAATACACAAAAGTGTTTATTAATTCCTCCTCCCTAAGACAAAAGCCAAACCACACTCGAGCAAACCAAAAAACTCAGTCTTCTTTTCATCCAATGTTAATACACAATTAGATAATAGTGTCTTCTAGACAACAAGAAAAGGATTTCATTTTAATTCTCTTTTAATTTGGAAAGAATATGAATATGGAATTTTGTTATTGAACCTGAAATTTTAGATGTTTTAACATAAATTAACCCAAATACTTTCTTCTTCAGCATGTTGAATTCATTCTATTTAAAAATTCTTCTAAAATCTAAACATACACATTACTCATCTTTTTCACAAGTACCAAAAAGTTGGTAGTTGCATAAATGCCTTTATTTGATATTCTATAAAGTACTCATTCATTCTTAAATGTATATTCTTTAAAAAATAATAGCAAATACCTCAAGAGGGACAGAAAATTCTCTCCTTTTCTGTTCTGAAATGCTAATTTACATTTTGAGTCTTAGTTTACTTGGTCCTAAAAGTTAAAACAATAAAAAGTGTAACTATATAATTGTGTTCCTGTGACCTGATGATTTTTTGAAAATTTGCTTTTCTCTTTAAATTGAGAAATTTAAGTTTTCTAGGGCCATATTAATTATCTAAATATTTTAGGCTAATGTTGACTTATAAATAAATTAAAAATTTAGAAATATGTTCATGATGAAAATTTTAATCCGTACGCTGTTTCTTTCTTTACTACTACTTCTCAATCTCTTCTCCTTCCTTCTCCCCTCCCCCTCCTCCCTCATCTTTTTTTTTTTTAAACTCTAAGTTCCCTTTTAAGTTTTGACCTTTGCATGGACAAAGCAAGAAAAGAGAAATCCTGCCTTTTAAACATTGGTTTGCCTTGCATTTTATGGTGGTGTGTTTTTGCCTGAGCGACAATAAAACTTAGATATATCGTTATTGGATCAAGCTCAGCTTGTCTGCTGAGAGTTTTTAGAATCAGGTTGAAGTCTCTATGCCTAAAAAACCATTAATTGTCTGGATCTATATAAAGCAAGATACAAGGCTACAATTAATAGTCTTGCAACCAAAAATTGGTATATTAAAACTTAATGCACACTTTGAGATTGCTGCCCTTTTTTCCTGTTTTTTTTTTTTTTTTCCCCTTGTCATACATGGGTATATGGCATATTGAAGGAAAATTACTCAGGTAACACATTCTGCATTAGCTGGGCTGTACTATCTAAGAAGAGCTATAAAATCTTTCTTTTTATCCCCACTACTAACTTGAAAACTATCAGTAAAGACATCATTCAATAGACTAATATTTCCTAAAATAGTAAGAAGGCTTACCTTACAAAAGTAAGCAGATAATGCTAATATTTCTCTTTTAAAGGCTAACAACAATTCTTGTTCTGAGCTGTCTGGTTCATATAATAACTACTGTACATGCTACAACATCTGAATATTAACAGATTTGCTGAAGATTCTGGGTTTGAAGATAAGCTTGAAAGCAATACATTTGCAAACGTGATTTATGACTCAAATTATCCCCATGTGCTTTACTACTTGTATATGAATACAAATGTTGTCACAGAAAATATGCTTGAAATGTCAACACAATGTGCAATTAGCATTGCATTGTCATGCTCCAGCATGTGATATCTGTATGGTGAAGTTATTTCAATTACTCAGATGTGTTACTATAATAAAAAAAGTTTAACATAAATCTACACTGTTATCAAATGCTTATTTCTGTTTTACACACACACACACACACACACAGAGTTTATAGTAATAGAAGAAATTGGCTCTGAATTAAGCTTTCAGGGTGATGAGATATATTTCACAGTAATTTTGTGTGGTGTACAAACAGCAATAGCACTATAGGGATAACTTTACCACTGTCAAATCAGGTCAAGTAAAGAAAATTGGTGTAAACTCTTCTCTTAGTTAGCTGGGAAGCAGATTGTTTTAAAATTTAGAAATAACACTTTGATACCTTTTTAGCATCATATATTATAACAACAGTTTTACTAATCTGATTAAAATTATGTCAGCATCTCAGGTATGGAGTTCATTTTTTTCAGGAATTTATAATTTAATCATTGTAAAAACTTGGCATAGTAAGCCTCAGAAAGAAGCACATTTTAGTCTTATTGCCATTCATATCATTATTCTTTAAGATAATTATATATAAAGAATTTAGAATAGTTTTTCTGTAAAGAAAGCAAGCACTTTAGATAAAAATCCTATGATACTGTGAGGACTTTAATGCATGCATACCTTGCTTTTTGGAATTGACAACTGGATTAGTCAGGGTTCTCCAGAGAGACAGAATCAATAGGATATGTTATAGTTATATGAGAGGGATTTATTAGGGGAATTAGCTCACGTGGCTATGAAGAAAAGTCCCACGATAGGCAGTCTATAAACTGGATGCTGGTAGCGTGGCTCAGTCCAAGTTCAAAGGCCTCAGAAGCAGGGAAGCTGATGGTGTCCTTGGTGTAAGTTCTGGAACCCCAAAGCTGAAGAGTCTCGAGCTCTGATGTCCACAGACAGGAGAAAAAAGTGTATCCCAGCTCCAGCAGATCGAGAGAGCTTCACCTCTTTCCTCTGTCTTTTGTTCTCTCCAGACCCCCAGCAGATTAGATGGTTCCCACCCACACCAAGAGTGGGTTTTTCCCACCCAGGCCACTCAGACTCTCATACTAATCTTTGCTGGAAACACCCTCATGGACACACCTGAAAAGATAGATTTACCAGGTTTCTCAGCATTCCTTCATCTAACCAAGTTGACATCTAGAATTAACCTTCACAACAACCAAATGGTATAAAGTTCTACTCTTAGAAGAAAAAAAAAATTTTTTTTTGGCAGGTAAAGGGATTGCAACCCTCGGCATGGTGTGGTCTGCACCACGCTCAACCAGTGAGCGCACTGGCCATCCCTATATAGGATCTGAACCCGCGGCCTCGGCGCTACCAGTGCCACACTCTCCCAAGTGAGCCACGGGGCCGGCCCAGAAAAATATTTTTAAAAAATTCATTATTTTTATAAAGTTAAAACAATCTATAAAGACTTTAAAAGTTGAATTCTTTGATATTTTTCAGTGACAGATGAAGATGAGGCCAATGTAGGTAGTTGGGTATCCCTTTTATCAAATAATTTGTAAGGAACATATTTATTATTTCATTTAATTAAATAACTGAAAATCTTTTTAAATTACAAAATAAATCATCCTGAAATAATTTCAAGTGCTCTAACACTTCATATAGTGCCTTAAAAACAAACATTTAGCTTTTTTTGCAGAGAGTAAGATAATAGATATTTAGGCCAATTTGGAGATAGTTACATCTTAATGATTATTCATCATCTACATATAGAGTGTGGTGACAAGTGTCCATCACCATGGTCAGTTAAGTTTGGAAAAAATTGGGTGGAAAAATTGTAATGTGTTTCTGTACTTTCGAGACCTCTCAGTCTGTAGTATCCTAAGATGAATTGAGAGTCTCCAGAAAAGGACTAGAACATGCATCAATTCCCAAACTCATTTCACCATGGTACCTTTTACTGCAATGAATCTCCCAGGACTAGTCTTCTATTGAGAAAACTTTGGAAAACACCAAACTAAACCATTTCATTCAATAAAGTAATCAAGGTATTTAATCAACTGTACACTGGTGGTATAATTATGAACACTGACAAATCTAGTGCAAGAAATTAACTTGCACTTGTCGCTTGAGAATTTGGTCATTTCCAGAGTAATATTTGAATTCAAGTATTCAATAGATAGCTTGACGCCAGAAAGGATGGCCATAAATAATCTTAATGGTAAACATGAGTTTTATTAGATATTTGCAACACAATCATGATATGCAAAGTAATGAAAAATGCTTAAGAATGTGGTCAGAATGTGATCTAAGCTCTTTTGAGAATATATTAATCATTTATTGGTTTTTATATAATAAAAGTTTGTCTCTAATGAATGTCTAAAATCACCCATCAGCAGAGAAGAGATTTTCATGATAACATATGATATATCATCTAAAAGCTCTTGCTGGCCATCTGAAAGAAGTATCTTTTTATATAAACAAAAAGGCATGTTTGTGGCTGACCTACTTCTTTCAAAGCTGGAATTCACTCAAAGTTTGTCATATTATTTGTACAAGTCAATATTTACCAAGTCAAATTTTTTTCTGTCTAAGCTTTCCTTAAGCAACATGTTAGGCACTTTGTAAGCCTTAAGAATTTTTGTACCCAGTTCTGTTTTGTCTCATGTGAAATATTGCTAAATTAATCTCCCCCTTTAAAAATTTAGAGAATATACCGAATGGCGCTATAGTAGCCTAAACTATTTTTTGTAGTTATCAAAAATACTGAGATTGTTGTAAACTGACTAGTGTCTTGACTGTTGCACAGAACAGACACTCTCCACACTCTGTTTTTGAAATGTTATGTCACGGCAGCCTTCAACACTTGATATAGTAATAGAAACAGACAGTGAAGAATAAGCAAATTCCAACTCTTGTCCTAAGAATAGGTGCAAATGGACATAAACCCTTTAAATAGATACTGTAGTGACAAAAACTTGCCTTTTTTTGGCAGGTGGCTGGTACGGGGGATCCGAATCCTTGACCTTGGTTTTACCATTACCGTCCTCTGCCAAGTGAGCTAACTTGCCAGCCCTAAAACTTTCAAGGATGACAACAGAACTATATATATTTAGTCAAGCTTTGTTCTATTACAACTATGCTGTTGCTAGTGTTAGACAGAAGATAACTTTTAAAAGGTCAAGAAACTTAAGGAAATTAATTTTTAAACCTGCAGCTTGCTGTTTGCAGTAAAAATGTTAATATACCTGCATGTTCATAATATATCTGATTTAGAGGAATAGTATATGACACAGTGTATGTGAAATATTCATAATATATAAACCTTAATACAATCTTAAGAAAATACCATTTCAGCATATTGCCTCATTTTCATTAAAATGATGAAAATGTGAATTCAGAAAATCACTTAGTCCTTAGGCTAAAAATAGGTAGGTCATCAAAACCTAGTATCATTGCAGCTCAACTTGGTATTTGTTCAGTATATGTTCTACATCATAATGTGAAAAGTACAAAGGAAAACCCAAATTTAGGGAAGAAATTGAGGGGATTTTTAAAAACAAGCAAATTTAGGGGCCGGCCCCGTGGCTCACTCTGGAGAGCGTGGCGCTGGTAGTGCCGAGGCCGCAGGTTCGGATCCTATATAGGGATGGCTGGTGCGCTCACTGGCTGAGCGTGGTGTGGACGACGCCTGGCCAAGGGTTGCGATCCCCTTACCGGTCAAAAACAAACAAACAAACAACAACAACAAAAACAAGCAAATTTAGCTAATTCCATTGTGTTTTGATTCTTCCCAAATTGAAACAATAGACTTATCATGAAACATTTGCTACCAATAAAGAGTAAGTAGATTCCTCAGAAGTTAGCTTGATTTTGTATTTTAGCCTCAGGTTTCTCAGTCAAATATCACATATATTTGCTTTTTAATTCATTTTTTCCTGACCATTTCTCATTTTCTATATTTCATCTCATTCAGCTTCACTTTTTCCAGTAGGAAGCAAGGCCACATTACTCTTACTCTAAAAATACTAAATAAATCTTGCCTATTTTGGTTGTTTTAACAAAAACATTGAGTTCTTACATGTATAAGAAAGGGCAAAGACAGGTTCCACTTCTGATTATTAACATTTTTGGACAATATTTTTTTCTTAGCAATTTGGCCCACAGTCATAGTGTCCTATTTTTCCCAGTAGCAGGTAAATGATTTACAACTTCTGCAAATTCTGTGGCTACGCAGATTCTCTTCTGAATATATGTCCTGATAAACCAGAGAAGTCCACTTCAAGATCTGGAATGTTCTAAGGTTGATTTTGTTTCTTCCTACACATGCTAGAAATTTCCACAGCAGTTTTCAGATCTGACCTATGTACCTAACTGTTAGAGGAGGATTACAGATTTCTAGAGGGCTGTATAGCACCATAACACATTACCGAGTAATCCCAAGGCTTTGGGAAAATGAAATGAAGCTCCTTACAAAGATTGGGGTCTATTAGCTTCCTTAGCTCATCACCGCTCATCTACCTTATTGTTTAGTTTTCTTATGTGATAGAAAATACACTGGAATAGGAAGCAGAAGATGTGGGTTCCAATCCTGGTTCTTCCATGAACTAGCTGGGTGGGACAGCGTCTTTAACCAGTCTCTGGAGTAAAGTATTATAATTTCCTCATTGTGTGTATCTATATAAACTCACCGGTGACCAGAAAGGTCCTACTTTGTGATTCAGCCTAAGGTCTGGCGGAGTTATCGCTGGGTTTCAGGTTCTGTCAGACTCAGACTATGGCAATGTGTCGCCAGGTGGTGATGGTTTCATTCACTAACGACGTTTTGTGTACACTCAGTTGCAGGCACTCTGGCTGGCACTGGGGACATCTCTAGAAACGAACGAGTTCCTAGAGGCAGGTGGACACGCGGGGGAGGACGTCGCGGCGCCCTCCAGGTGTCACGGGCACACAGGCGGGAGGGGCTCTGCCACCTTCCCGAGCGCGGCACAGCAGCAAGCTGGGGCCACCCGGGAATCCCCGGCTTCCTGCGCGGGTCTCCGGCTTGCGAGCTGTTTCCGTGCGGGGGACTTAGCGGCGGGACTCACCCGAGGCGGGTGAACTTCCATAACGTCACCGTCGTCGGCCTGAAATGGACGCGGAAGAGGACATGAAACAGGCTTCCGAGTAGAACCCGCCACCGGGGCTGCCGGAAGGCGGCGCCGGGCCTGGACGCGGGAAGTTGCTCGACAGCGGCGTCCCGGGTCAGCGGCTTCCGCCGGGGCTCGGGCGAGGCCTGCGCGGCCGGGCCGCCCCGGGCGCTTGGGCGAGAACCGCCCGCCTGCCCTCCGCCGTGCGGGCCGGTGCGGATGCGGACGTCGGCGGCCCGAGCCCCTGGGGTCGAAGGGGTAGAGAAGGGCCGGGAGGGGGCGCTGGCGCTTCAGTGTGAGACCTGCCCAGTTCCTCCTCCTGTCCAGGTAGACTTCAAGGCTCTAGATCACAAAGTCAGCTAATAGTTACTTACACAGCCAGGGATGTTAGCCGAAGCGGAACAGAAACCCCTAGATTTTGTTACTCCGATAAGGTAAGATATATGAACATAACTTATATAAGATAAGATGGTGGTTGAAAGAGTGGCCTCAGACGCCACATGACCTGGTTTCAATCCCAGGGGCACCTTGGGAAAATAGCTCTCTCTGAGCCTCGATTTCTTCATGTGAGAGTAGGGCTTTCCAAACTATTGTGTTGTGTGGGAACTCATTGGGATATTCCGTGTCAAGTTCTGAGCACGTACCTCCCAATGTTTGTTGTTATTTCCACACGATGTCTTTCTTTCTCCACCATCCCTGGAGAAACACAATTCCACGGAAATATTTTAGGATTGAGAGCTTCCAAAGCCTATAGGATGTTCTAGCACGTGCTCCAGGTTCTCCCATCACACATGGTCAGTTCTTGCTATCTAGCTCCGTCTTCTTGTAGATAGCATTTAAGTTCTGGACAAGGGAGCAATGTGGTTCAACTCCTCCAAAGTTCCTCTAACCGTCGAGATCTCTGAGTAGAAACTGTGTGAATAGAAGGAGGAATTGAGCGATCTTTAAGAAACAGTCTTAGACATTTGTTCTTAGGAAATGCTAAGTATAAAGATCATGCTTTTTCTGAAACAAGAGGTAGTAGGAAACTGATAATAAATGAAAGCTTTTAATTGGCTACTCTTGATTTTGCTCAGCAAGGCTTGATTAATGTAAAAGTGATCCATTGTTAGCACCACAGACTCCAAGGCTACTTACGACCTGCCAAGCACTGCTGTCATCTTACTGCTGGGGGTGTAAATAGCTCATATTCTAGGTAGGAAGGCGCATAGTCACCACTAGGTGATACTAGTGCTGACAAGTGGTACAACAGACACACAAGGCCTTGGAGAGAGTATGGCAGAAGGCATGGGTATTCTTAGTGAGAGAGATGCAAAAAGTGTCACAAGAGCGCATTTGAGTAGGGTCTTGATATGTGAGCAGGATTTCAACAGCGAAAATGAGAGTTAGAGACATAGGGAATATCACAGATGAGAGGGACCAACTTGCTCAGGGAACAGGGAAGTTCAGTGTGGCTGAACATGGGTTGAGGTGTGTGTGGATGGGCATGTGGACGGGCCAAATCTGAGATTCTTAGATGCCATGCTTAAAAGTTTGCATTTTTCCCTTTACACAGTGGAAACAATGGACATTTTAAAAATCAAGTAGTGAGGCGATAGGGTCTGCATTTTACTGAGTTGGCTCTGCTGGCCCTGTGGAGGAGTTAGAGGAAGAGTGGGCTTGGGAGTGGCTGGTAGCAGGACAGTAGTTAAGACACTGTCGCTGGAGTCCAGGCAGCTTAGGATACCTAAACTTAGGTGGGGTGTTGATGATCCAGATTTAAGAGACATTTCTGAGAAAGAATCTTTCAGAATTTTTGACCTATTTTGTATGAGGAATAAAAGAGAAAAGTCAAAGAACTGTCAAATTTTTATATTGTTAAAATTTTTATTTAGTGTAAAAAAGGTCATTAACTGTGGGTTTAATGTATAGGCTGAAGTTCCTTTCAAGCTTGCTTTCTTTGGCTGTGGCATGTAATTTTATTTTAACAAATGTGTTAAGTATCAGCTGTGTATCAGGAATTACTCTAGATATCAGAGAAACAAATTACTAATAAGATAACATCCTCATTTTCCATGAGCTCAAATTCCAGTACAGAAAAAAGTCATCTAAACAAACAATTGTAAGGAAATGTAATAAGGATAAATAACAGAGGTATATGCAAGGAATTTTATCAAATGTGTCAAATGTTTTATTGCTTTTAGCATGGAACACCTCTATACAATGTGAGGGACTGGCTCTGGTTCCAAGAGGGAATGGCCCTTACAGGCATCAGGTAAAATGGGTAATTTGCTTAACAGAAGGCGGAATTGCATGTCTAATATTGTAGACGATAAATAAATAGGAAGAGGCAAAAAACAGCTCAAGATGGAACTTTCTCTTTAGAAAGGACTCCTGGATTTTTTACAGTTTTGTCTTTAATCCAGATGAGAGGTGTGTAATGTAGTTGCTTAAAAGGCAGGATTCAGGAGTTAAGCTGCCAGGGTTTAAATCGCAAGGCCACCACTCACTAATGGTCTGACGTTGGGTAAGTTACTTAATACTCTGTTTCTCATTTTCCTTATCTGTGGAATGGGGATGATGATGACAGTACCCATAGGGTTGTTATGAAGATTTATTTGTGCATTTCTGAAGTCAATGAGATGAAGTCTCATCTTCATTCCCTATGGTAGAGAACCTTCAAAATAACTGTACTCTGAGGTCAGCTTTTTATTTTATTAAATAAATACTTCATTGATTTGGCAAAATTTTAAAAAAGTTATTTTTATTATATAGTTTCACACAGATTCTGATTATATTTTGTAGTTAAAACTGATTCTCATATATCTTCAACTTAATGACTCATGACTTTGAAAATTGCATTCCCATTGATTGTTCTTTGCAGCGTAATTCTTTCTATGTTACCAATATGATTTCTTTCCTTCTAACAATAATGCTAGAAACAGTCTTACATCACCAGATAACTTTTTATTCTGAGGTTTCAGTGATACACAGACAACTCTTGCTGTTCAATGATTGTATTTTCTCTAACATCTTTTCATCTGAAACATGCTTTTGTTATTGCTTTTTATTATGAGGAAATACATGGAAAAATGAACTTAGAAGACTATTTTTGCCTTCTATGGCTGGTACTGTTTGTCAGTTGCTCAGCTGTGCTGTCACTGTTAGTGACATTGTTGGAGCTATTTAGCTGAACTATTGCTCAGTTAGACTACTTCCATTATTTATATGTAATAATTAATTAATTAATATTATATTTTCTTCAACAGAATAGTCACCTTGAAGTATAACATCTTCAAATGGGTCCTGGGGGCACAGGCAGAACTGGAATAATTGTCAAGCAAGCCTTCTCTTGATAATCCTCTCCACACAGTGAGCTCAACCTAATGCAAACGCAACTCACCAGACCGTGCATTTATGAGTTCATTCCATGCTTTTGACATATGTGAGCTGCAGAAGGCTGTGATTCTTTAGAAGCTACGCTTTCATGTCTTGTAGGTATGAGGTCCTACTCTAAGGTTTTCAACACCATAACAATTGTTTTCTGAGGTTGTTTCTCTAAACTTATGGGTAAATCTCCCAAGTGAAAGGGAGACTCTAACAGGTCCCTGAGTCTTGCCTTCTAAAGGTGAGTGTAACCCAGTTAGCATGAGAGGCTTGGCTAATGGAACATCATTTTCAAGACTTGGCCAAACAAACTTTGGTTTACATCTTTTATGTATTCATTCATGCCATTGAACATCCACATCACCAGTCTCATAGTTAAAATACTAAAGCATACAAAACATTCTTTCACTTATTTTGACAAGTTAAAAATTTCCCAAAGGTTACTCAGCTCTATTTGACTACTGTAGAGAACTGGTTAAAAATATGACTGAAGTGCCTCTCTCTGAAAAAATTTGACTTGGAGGAGAGGAAATGGTAATTGTGAATTTCTTCTATTCTGACAATAAAATATTCTATATTTTATGACCTATGAGTTTTAGAGAAAGGAAAAGATGCCTTTTTGTTTCAAGGCACTACAGTAAATGTAGTAGTATTTTCACAATGTTTAGTATGTATGGCTTCATTGCCATCAGGAAAATTTGTTGATTACATATCAGTTGTCATTGACCAAAAGGAAAGGTCTTTTTGCCTTTTTTTTTTTTTTTTTTTTTTTTTTTAGCATTCCTAGTGATGTGCTGGTAAATGTTTAACAACACAGTTCTCAAAAAAAAAAAAAAAAAAAAAAAAGAAAAGAAAAGAAAAAGAATGAAAGAAAGACACGTACACAGACAAACCCTATTATTGCGTTCGTCAATTTCTGCAGTGTGAGAGATTTCAACTGTCAAAATTATGTCAATGAACGTGGAGTTGGGAAGATGTGTGCACAGTCAGCTCTTGCAAGCTAGTACCAGCTGGCTCCAGCATGCCATTGGTTCTGGTAGTATAATTACTTATCACAAAAGTTTTTTTTTCTTTTACATGTTTGGACTTCTGCTACTACTTATGTCTATTGAGTAACTTTAAAAAAAATGGATCATAACTTGTTTCTGCAAATACATAGATGGATAGAGCACTTAGGAGATTCTTTGCAAATATTTTCACCTCCTCTCGGTGAATCAGATTTTCAAAGCTGAATTTCTTACATAGTTAGTACTCTCCTGCTCTTCGTTTTATTTGGTACTGTGTTTATTATAAAATGAAATTTCCTGACAGTCCATAAATGAAAACGTTTGAGTGTGTGCTCCAACTGGCTTTCAATTGACGTCAATTTAGAAACTCAGAATTATTGAAAGTAATTCTAGCTGTTCTAAGGTTAGCAATTAGCACTTTAATTTGTGCAAATGGCACTGAAAATGCTGTATCAAAACAGACTGTTTCTCCTAACAAGAAAACCTTAAAAAAAAGTTTAAAAAAAAACAGTGGTAATCAAATTGAACAGTACTACTTTTTCACCAAGAGAGAGCAACATAAGCACACTTCACAAAAATACATTTAAGTGGCCATTTTACATTGTAAGCAGTAGCATCATGTGTGTGCTTTATTTGGGAATCTATTACTTTACCTGCCTCTGAACTTGATGGATGGGTGCAGTGATTAATTAAGGTTATGGAAGTTGATGATGCATTCTATACAGATCATAGTTTTGTCTTTAGATATCTTCCTATGCACAATGTTTCTTCATTGTGATTTCACTTATGGTCCATGTTTATGAGTTTCTAAAAACTGACATTGTTTTTCCTGTCAGAAATGGCTTTCAACAGTATATATTTTCTCCATCTGGTATAATGAAGTTAAGAAAGATTGCAAGAGTTTTAAATGTGTGAGTGGTGGGTTTTTAATTTTTGTATTGTTTAAAATAATTAAGGTGCACAATAAGGGAACTGGTATGTCTGGAAATTTTCTTTAAGAGGATTTGAGTACTATTAAATATAGCAACTCTCTGAAGATAAGCAACTGACATTTGGCCATAAAATGGAAGTGTGAAGATTTCACTACTAAATTTTCAACTTTTAAATAATTAATTCAGACTAACTTTAATTAGAGATTTTGCTGTATATTGTGGCTTAATATCTCATCTTAATTTTTATAGGGACACTCTTCACTAACTTCATACTTCAGTAGAACATAGTGTCTTTAGGCTGTAGTAACTAAATACTGAACTTATATTGCTTCCATATAACAGCAGGAGTACCTACAAAACATATCAGTTAAAACTTGATAAGGCTAAATCTTAAAAATGCCAGTAACAAATGATTTATTATACTTATTACACTTTATTATACTTATTACACTCATGATTTGTGGATCTTCAGATACTAATCAAACAGGGTTGATGGGGAGAGCATTTACCAGGGTGAGAGAAGAAAAAGAAAAAAAAATGTCCTGGCTATATTCTGTGCTTTTAGGAAAGCTATTTTTAAGTGATTATAAATTCAGAAAAAATTGAAATACATATAGATTTATTGTTTAAAGATTTATTTTTAGAGGTCTTTATAGAAAGAAGCTTGTGGATTTAAAAAAATTCTCTGTAAATATCTGTATGATTTCCATAGCTTGCTGTAAGGAATATTGACAGGCATATGTCAGGAATGTCAGTACCACACAAGGAGGCATTTGTCCTGTGTACCCTTGTGGTCTGGTACTACTCTTACCCTTTCATACCTAGTTTTGAAAAAACAGTAATTATATCTAAGATCTTGGGTCCAATTCTGTTTTTAATATGGTTATCTCAGAACATAACAAATTTTCTGTATTCATGAGGCACTTTTTTTAAAAAAGTATTCCTGTATCATTTATATACATATCCTTATAACTGCAAAAAATCCCATTTTTAAAATTGTAACTTAAGAATGACTCTACATATGTAAAAACATTTCACTTCAGGGTTCCTTTACACAAAAAGCTCCCCTAGTGAATTCAAAATATAAATGGAATGAATGAAATCTTGACTGACTTTAAAGAACCGTCAGTCAATCAATCAGTTACACATATATTTATTGAGCACATAATGTGTGTCAGGCACTTCTATAAGTACCAGTGATCCACTGGTAAAAATATCTCTGCCAGCAGAAGAACATTCCACTGAAGCGCAAAGGTCCTGGAATCATACAAGATGGCATTTTAAGGGACAGAGAAAGGCTAGTGTGGCTGGTGTGTGAGGAGTCAGGGAGGAGGTGGTACAGATGGGGGGAAGAGGAAGAAGCTGTCCTCTTGTGGCTTTCTTGGCTATGGTGCAGGGTCTGGATGTTAAATTTAGTGGGAGACTTCAAGCAGAGGAATGATGCAGTCTGCTATACTGTTTAAAAAAGGTAATCCTTTCTCCTACATGGAAAATTGATTGTAGGGTGGCAAGTGTGATTTTAACAAGGTAAATTGGGAGGCTGCTAAAGTTGTCCAAGAAAGAAATTATGGTTTTAGGGTTAAGGTGGGAAAGACAAGATGGACTATGGTGGAAAAGAGGAGATGAAGAAAACTGGAGACATTTAGAATATATTTTGGAGGCAGATGAGACTTGTGAATGTTGGGAGTCAGTAAAGGAAAACAATCAAGGATGTCCTTAGATTTTTTGACTGGAGCATCTAAGTGTATGTATGATGGTGCTGTTTATTGAGATGGGTAGGAACCAGTTTGTGAGGGGACAGGGAATACAGGATTCAGTTTTGAACATGTTAAATTCGATATCTCATTGGAGATATAGGGAAGGTAGCTTTAGATAATAATAGCGATTATTATCTTCTCGATTTTCAGATAAGAGAACTGAGGCACAGAGAGGTTAAGCACCAAATTCAAGACCACTTAGTTTAGACAGTGGAGCTGGGATTAGAATTCAGAGAGCTTGACTTCAGAGTTTACACTTTTAGCCACTCCTTTGTCTTATTGGCATTCAAGGTTAGAGACATTTAAAAATAGAGAGTAGAAAGATGCACAACCATGCCTGAGTATTCCCACAGTAGAAGAGGTGAAGGTGATGAGATTCAAAAGGAACAGCCACTGAGGTCAGAGGGAAACCAGGGGTTTGTAGATATAGGAACCAAGAGGAAAAATAGTTTCAAGGAGTTGAAAGCTGTGTGGAAGTTGGTTAAGATGAGAGAGGTGGAATTGTCAACGTGGGGCTGTGTGACCTTCACAAAAGCAGTTTCAATGGAGCATGGGGGAAGGAATCCAGTTTAAATTAAGTTGAACATACGGGAAATGCAAGACCAACAGGGAATAAAGAAGGCATCTCATGTTGCTGTGTATATGTAATACAGACAGTAAATGACTGCTGTTCTCAGGCTGTAATGTAGGGAGCCTGGATTCTGGAGTCAGAGACCTGAGTGCTAATTGTAGGTCTAATACCGTTTCCGTCATCTTCAGCCTTTTATGTAACCTCTCTGAGCCGCTCTTACTTTCCATAACATACTCTCCATGCAGACTCTTGGAAGGAGCTCTACTGTTTACTTCCTTGCTTTTCCTTTTGTAAAATGCTGTTCTCTTTACCTGAAATCTGTCAAAGATCCCCATCTGCCCGTACCGTCTCTGCTAAGTCTCACTCCTTTGTGTTAAGACTACATAACCCTGGGCCGAGCCCGTGGCGCACTTGGTAGAGTGCTGCGCTGGGAGCGCGGCGGCGCTCCCGCCGCGGGTTCGGATCCTATATAGGACTGACCGGTGCACTCACTGGCTGAGTGCCGGTCACGAAAAAACGACCAAAAAAAAAAAAAAAAAAAAAAAGACTACATAACCCTTATTTCTAAGTTTGCATTAAAACTTTTTTGTGACTATTCACATTTATTCCCCTCCTATGAAATTGTGTCCTAATTAATTAAAACAAGGGCCCTGTCTTTCCATTTTGTATCTCCAAACACCTATCAGCTTGTCTGACACAGAGTATGTATTCCATAAATGACTGAATTAAATTACTTTAGGCCCACTGTGTGAGTGGAACATGAAGTCAGGGAGGACTATTGTTGGGATAAGGAGAGGGCAGTATATTTTTGGGCAATGCAGATGCTCTGTGGAATAGTGCTAGTGGTACAGTTGATTTTCAGTTTAAACTCCAAATGCAGAAATACGACCAAGAGATCTTTAAAAATTTCTCCAATTATCACACAACATAGAGAGAAGGCAACTGTCAGCACAAAGGATTGCAGGCCCCCACAGACAAAACTCAGACATGTTGGGCAGCATTAGAGAAACAGGGAGCAAATCTACAGGCATAGATTCATAAAGTAGATTGGAGAAACCGGTTGATAATACTGATCACTTGGTACTTTGAGCTAAGACTAAGACTAAGGCTTAATAGTAAAGAGCCCCAAAACAAGAAGGAATAAGGTGAATAACCTGACTGATTTTAGAATATTAGAATTTCGTAAAATAGGGTGCAATTAATATGTTCATAAAACTTGGTTTTATTTTATAATGGAAAGTTGATTATATGGAGGCATGAAATGAAGTAAAATGGTGACTGAGTCAGGTTTGTTTACAAATTATTTCATAGGTATTACAGAATTTCTCTTCTTGCTTATAATCTGTTCATTTCCTGGTTTCTTTTAAGGGTATTTCTTATTGCTCACAAATTAAAATGTATTATCCTAGACCACATACTACAAACATAAAAGAAATCAGTCCAAGCCTAATGAAAATCATAGACTCTTGATATCAGACAATAAGTGAAAATGAGAGATGAGTATAATCATCCTTCTATTATTTATAGGTATTTATTATTAGCACTGTATTTCACATGAATCTGTTTTGGGACAAAATTTAAAAAATATATGTATGTACACTCATATATCTCATATAGTTTATCTGGGAGTTGTCAGCTCAGAAGATGGAGAACTTGTTTTTCTATCAAGTTCTACTGTCACATAAACAGAGAAAATCATGTAAAGGCTACATAAGTAAATAATACAGAAAAATTTAAAGTGTAAAAATTAGGATTTAAGGTAAGGGAACACAAAAATCTAAGAAATTCAACAAAATAAAACATACTTTCATTTAACTCACTATGGAAGATGGAAGGAGCATGAGGAAGTTTGAAGTGGAGGGAGGAAAAGAACCGGAAAAAGAAATAGACTTCTGACATTCATATGGAGAGCTACAAAGAAGCAAGGAGAATCAAATTTGTCCTTAAACATAGCAACAAAGACTGTGAATGCAAAGTTAACATATGCACCCCATTTGTCTAGATAAGTTGAATGGAAAAAAAGAGACCCCTATAAATACACTAAATAAAAGAGATTATGAATTCTCTAAAGGC
Organism: Cynocephalus volans; assembly: GCF_027409185.1. Lineage (NCBI taxonomy): Eukaryota > Metazoa > Chordata > Mammalia > Dermoptera > Cynocephalidae > Cynocephalus > Cynocephalus volans. The sequence goes on along the minus strand of NC_084467.1, from coordinate 73,229,648 downwards.
AAGGATTGTTTCTCATTTATCTTTGTGTCTTTATCTCCTAGCATCCCAAAGCAGGTTCTTAGAAAATGTTTGTTAAAATGTTAAAAAATACCAAAGAACAAAAACCAGAGAAAACAATGTTTTATTGAGTAATATCTCATCTTGTAGCCTACAAAGTTGTACTTGTAGCCTATGGTTGTACTCTGCAACTATAGGCATTAATAGACTATATAAACTGTTTGTGGTCGCTCCTCCGAGGACTGTAAGAAATCAACTGAATATTGAAGGCTTGCCACCCATGCTTTAGTCTATTGTTAAGAAAAGCAATAGAAGAAAAGAGTCAGGACTTGGAATTGTTGAGTTCAGCACTGACAGGTTCTAAAATGGTCAATACAAATACATTTCAAAAGACCTTCCGGAAAATTTCTCTAAGGCTGATTGAAATACTTGCCTATGAAGATCTAGGAAAATGCAGACTGAACTATGAATGTTTTCTGTGGTCTAGTAACTGTTAGGTATTTAATTTTCAAAACTGAATATTACCAAATTCGATATATAGCATCTCTAAGTACTTGTATTGATGTGACTTTGGAATTCCTCATAGCCATACCTCCTCTATGTATTCTCCTTCTTGTTTTTTTTTTTTTTTTAAATAAGGCAAGAAACCATTTAACGTAAGTTAGTTTCTAGAAGACAGAAGAGTATTCTTGTTAAACTTCTCTCAGTATGTAAGATCAAGGAAGAAACTGGTTTGAAGCCCAGTTACCCTGGAAAGCCCATTTTCCCACATGTTCAAGTTAAGAAAGGGGTTTAGATAGCTGATGTGAATAACTCGTAGTAAGTAAAAGAGAAACTTACCTTGCCTTATTCTGTGTTTTCCAAATTGTCAGGTTTTATTTTTGTTACTGTTATGCTTTTCTTCTAAGTAAGCCTTGAGTTCTTTTTTTAAGGTATGTTTAGATCTTAAGGGAAACAGTATATACGGTGATGTTTTTGCATGGGGGCTACTAGGGGCATTGGGTGGGAGCAGCCCACTTATTGCAACCCATGTATAGAAGCTGGTGGCAGGTGGCTTCTCCTTCCACAGTGATACTACCATGCTGACACTCTAGGGCACTGTGATAGGGACTTTCAAGTGTCCTGAGCCATTAAAGGGTCAGAGGGAGGGGATGGATTGTCCACAAAACGTGATTCACATGGAGCTGAACATACTGGCATGATCATGGAGGTGGTAAGTAGACTGCAGTGGATAGTAAGTTCTCCCTGGATGGTAATGGAAAGTACAGTTGTTGTAATTTCGTAGTCTAAGTCATGTGCAGTAGTCCATTGGATGCTCTCAGGATGGACTTGGGATAGTGAGATGGTGCCTTGTGTCTCTCTGGTGCTTGGTGATGACATATGGCTTTTGTTCTGGCAAAGGCAGGCAGTTTATGGATGCACCATGTTTTTCCTCCAGGCTTGGGCCCCTTCCTGGGTGTCACTGACATCTCACCCCAGTCACGTACTCCTCTATTATTGTCTTTCCTCTTCCAGCTCTCTGAATCTTTTTCTCCTCTGGAGTGTAGTAACTTGGCTCTCTCTTGGTCTTTCTAATTAGTGTTTATGGCGTAAACTTTATGCCCTGAGTTCCTTCAGTGCTTTGACTTTTTATTCCTTGCCCAATTCCCTAAACCATGCTTTTTGAATTTAAGAAAAGCCTTTTTTTCTTGAAAAATAACCTAGTTCTCGCAAGTAAAACTTTAGCTTTCACACTTTTGTTTCTGCCATTAGTTTCATAAATCTACTTTAAAACTCAAAACAGTATTCACTGTTTCTTTCCTCTCTTTTAATTTCTGTTGTGACAAGTCTGATCTCGCTGTGACAAAGAAAAGGCCATTCATTAACGAGTGTTGGGGAACTCATGGAGATTTTGTGGGGCTTTTGGAGCCACCTCTGCTGGGAGAAGGAGCAGCTGTAAAACAAGCCTGTGCTCCCATCATTCTGTGTCACCGGACGTATATTTTCCATGGAGCAAGTGCTGCAAATAACTGGGCTCCAGCTGCTTTTATGGGTCTCCTTATGTGTGTGTGTGTGTGTGTGTGTGTGTGTGTGTGTGTGTGTGTGTGTATTGGGGATTGTAGGAGGTTAGCTGGATAGTGTCCACTTCAGAAAATTAGGGGGCTCTGAAGCACCCACAAATGAAGTACCCTGCAAAAAAGTTAACATTTGGGCATACAGATGGCATGTAAATTACCAGGTATAGTCAATGGGGAGCTGTAAGGAGCATCATCTAAGTGAGATGAAGTGAAAATGCTTTCTTCTTTTCTCTAGACACTCCTCCTCTCTGCTCTGACTCTAGAAAAGCCAGAGATAGATGGTGGAGGAGATAGAGGTAGAGTGAAAGAACAGACCAGGCCCAGCATCTCTTCTGTAGGGGCTTGGAGTCAGGTAGGGCCTCAGCCTATGCTGGGGGGAGGAGAGAAGCTTTGAATGAGATGTGAGATAAAAATTTTAAATTTAACAGAGCCTTTTGCTACCTGGAAGTGAGTCATAATTACTGAAATGAGAGGGATTTTTTGTTGTTGTTGTTGAAAATGACTGAAAAGCTATGGGAGCTGCCTGAAATGTCATTAAGGTATAGAAAGGGGGAATCTGACATACTGAAAGGCAGTGGTAGAAGGAAAATATAGCTGCTTCCTGTTTGTACTCATTATGTTCAGCCCTTCCATAAACTGGTTACACATCTATTGATTCTCATGTAGTCATACAGTGACTCACAGCTACCCACACTGCATCTCAATGGTCTGAGAGCTAAAGGAAGAAGGATCCTAGGCAGAGCATGGAAATATGCAGATTTCCCAGCCTACAGGGAAATGAGCCGATCTGTATGTCTAATGAAACTCTACCTAGAACTCAGCTCTTTTTTCTTTTTCTCCTCAAATCCCAGGCTGAATTTGTCAGTGTTCTCCTCTTAACCTCTTTCTCATCCTGTGTTTTCTGATTTCTCTTGTCAGGGTCATCCTCATCATCACCTGGGCCTGACTTTGTCTTTGACACCTCTCTTAGATTTACCCTTCACATCTGACAGTTAAGTTGAATTTAAGAAAAGCCTTTTTTTCTTGAAAAATAATAAGGCTATAGATTCTACCTCAGCAACAGCCTTTAAAAACACCCCTGGATTAAGCTTTTATTATTTCTCATTTGAACCGTTTATTGATATATTCACAAATATTGGAGGGCTCAATGCTAATGATAAAGCACACAGATAAGAAATGCTTTTTGTTCTCTTGGCCCTTGTAGTTTAGAAAGAGATGGACTTGTAAGCCCTTATAATTCAACATAATGAGTGTGATGGTGAAGATATGGTTGAGGTGCTATGTTAGTCTGGTGAAGGGAATAGTTAACTGCTTAGCAGAATGAGGAAGACTCAACAGGGGAGGGACATTTGAACTAGTCCTTTCAAGGATGAAATACAGAGAAGTAAAAACTAAGGGAAAAAAAAATCAACCAGCAGGAAGCCATCAAGCAGAGAGCACACCATTTGCTGGAGCTAGAGTGAGGGGGAAGTGGCAAGAGATGAGGCTAAAGAGAGATATTTTAACATTTTAGATTGATTCTTTAGAATAGATTCCCAGGAATGAAATGTGTCATTCGTATTTCTGCTGGAGAGAAGGGGAGCACAGGGCATTCCAATAGAGGCTGGATGGGCTTTAGGAAATGTTGAGAGAGGGTGTGTACATGTGTGCATTTGTGCTGGGGGATGAGACACATCAAGCAGGAATGGTAGGTTTGGGCCAGATTTTAACTAAACTAGCAGTATATCATGTCCTTTGTTAGGCAATATGGAGCCATCAGTGGTATCAAAGAAGGGCAGTGAGGAGCACACATACATTTTAGGAACATGATTCTAGCAGTAATGAGAAAGCAGGCATGTGACTATTGAAATTGTCCAGGTGAGAGGTAAAGAGGACCTGAAGTAGGGTAGAGGGAGTGGGTATGAAATGAAGGGAAAGCTGAATGAGAGAAGATTGGCAGTAGCCGGTGGCTCCCAACCTGAGTATCCAAATCACCTGTGGATACACCTATGGGCACAGCCCTTTGAATCTACGTAGCTAAAATCAGAATCTCCTGGATCAGTATCTCTTGGAATTTGTACAAAATCTGATGATTTACCAGATTTGAGAACCCTCACACTAATTGATTGGTCTGCCTTCTCCTTCTCTCCTCCTTCCTTTACACCTAGTTATGATGCAGCCTACCCATTTAGTAACTATGAACTATTACCTACTTCTATTAGATTTCCCCCCACAGTTACCGTCTTTCTACTGTTTGTTTACATATGCCACCATCTTCTGGAATATCTCATTTCCTACTTACATGTTTGCCTAATTCCTACACAACCTTGAAGGACCACCTCAATTAAAATTTGTCCTGTAAAGCTTTCCCATATTCCTCCTGTTTCCTTATCTGACCCTCCCTCTCCAGCACTGGACTTTCCCTTAAGCTCCAGAATAATTTACTGATAATCCACTTATGAAATCATCACCTCTACCTTGTAATATAGCTATCTGTAAATATATCTTATCTCTTCTATCAGGCTATTAACTCCTTGGGAAAGAGATTGTGGCTGGCATATAATAGGTGCTCAGTAGAGAATAAATAAGTGAATATCAGTAATCATATTTACCAACTCATGATTAAGACTAGTATGAAGACTTATTTTTCCTTAATGAGGGGACGACAGAATAACTTTAAAATACATAAAACATAGCCTTTTAATTAAGTAATAAAATTTGATCAGTGTATTTGCACAATTTTGCACAATTGAGGCATACAATTTTTGCCTTTTAGGTCTAAATATATCAATGCTATTTGTTCCTTATTCTAATGGAGATTCATTCATTTTCAAAGGAAAACTGTAAGACTCAAAAGTAAGACTCACAAAAATGACCCCCATAATTCTGTTCTTAATAGGAGGGAAAATCTCAGAAAAAGAAATGCTTTCAGGTAATGGCACCCATGTTACTGTGAAGTGTTAGAGCTCCTTTCCAGGGAGCCCATATCAGATAGCTTTGCTATTTTCCAATGGACATCTTTATTTTTGCCACGTGCACTAAGTTGCTTGCTTAGGATTTACTGGAATGCTAAATTATTCCTAGCAAATTACAAGCAATATAGATGAATGGGTGTGTAGTATTTCATTTTTGCCTCATTATGCTTTAGATTTGGGATCTCCAGTTTTGTATATGATAGCTACAATATATCAGTTCATCTTTACACATGCTCATGCTTGAATACATCCTGTTTCTCCTCCCATACGGAACAGTGTCAATCATGATGTACAGCTGTTGTTAAGATACATCCTGTGTCTACAGAAAACAACCCATAAGTATTTATTATGGAATAATGTATAAGATTGCAGGAAAATACAAGATAATTGGTTTTGGCCTTAAAATACACACACATACACACACACACACAAACACATCCACACCACTTTGGCATACTTTTAGGTAGGAGGGGAATGGGGGTATTCACTTTTCTTAAGGCTTCAAGTTTCCCTTATAGCTACTGCTCCTCCCTGCGTGACAAACATTTATCACCATCTTCCTGTACCTCAGTTTCTTTATTTGTAGGTAATTCTTAGAGTTGACAGTGTTTTGTGAGGAACAACAAATAAAAATGCTTTGAAAGTGCTTTACAAGCCTACAGTACTCTGTAAATGCTTAATGATAATAATATACAATAGGACATCTTCCCTTGAAAACAGCAGGAGTGTTTCCTTCCATAATGACCTGACAGATGGGTTATGGTATCTAATCCCCTTAAACCCCCAAAGCTCTTTGATAGTGGATGTTGTAAAAGGCCAGATTAGAGTGCATGCTGCTCTTTTATTGAGCCCTTTCTTTCAGTATCTATGCCATATTCAATTGCTTCCTTCTCTAAGTACGTTACATGTTAACCTACTACCTGCAGGAACAATTAGGAGCAAAAATAAAGACTAAAGGACAGTGCACTCCAGTAGGAAAAATTAGTTAATGCTTGTTGTCCCCAATATTAAAAATCTACTTTGGCCTTCACATGTGGCTTTTATCGAAGGTTCCTGCCCTCCTAAATCCTGACTATTAATCTCAAGCTGTGGGTATTTGTCGATGTTGAACACAGGCTTTTTTTGTGAAATAGAACTCTATGTAGTGAGAATAGAGCTTCAGTGATATTAATTCTAAACCAGTGAGGCTTAGGAAAAACCACACGCAGTTTAGGATATTTGTAGCATTTATGTAAGATTTGAAGCTTTCAATCAGTTCAAAATGAGGAAAGGATAATTAGCAGTTATTTTACTGTAACCTTAATTCAGCACTTGAACCCGGATTGGACCAAAAAGTTTTTTATGTTTCTACTTTTAGCTATATTTGTCTTTTGAGACTAGCTATTGAAGTTATCGGTTTCTAAAACCTTTTTTGACAATCCCTTAACCAAATTCATCATCCTTCCTTAGTTACAAAGTTTGCTTTCTTTGCATGCTTGAAGAAGTATAAGTTGTTGTGAAATCACCTATCATGTGTAATCTGTGTAATCAAAGACAAGAAAAAGAATCAGCATCAGCTAATACAAGTTTTTCTTTTAAACTGAATATATGCCAGCACTGCAATAAACATTTTCAGTGTACTGTCTCTTTGAATTTGGGATGTTTAAAAACTCCAGGATGGTTGTTCAAGGACCTCTCTGAAGAGCCCTTCACTTGTCTGCTGGATCCTCCTCTTCTCACCTACTCAAAGACATCACTTCTATGTCTGTGTCCTCTTTTTCCTACATCTTTATATATTTCTTGCCTGAATCGTTCCCATGGCACAAAAATGTTGAAATATCTCACAACTTTATAAAAACCCTTACTCTGACTCGGACAGAATTCCATTTTTCTGAATCTCTTTATAGCAGAACTGCCAAAAGAGTTATCCCTACTTGCTCTTTCCATGTTTTAGTCCTTTTGTGCTGCTATAACAAAATACCATAGACAGGGTAACTTATAAAGAACAGTTATTTATTTCAGATAGTTCTGGAGGCCGGAAGACCAAAATCAAGGTGCCTGGAGGTTTAGTGTCTGGTGAGGGCTGTTCTCTGTTTCCGAGATGATGTCTGTTGCTGTGTCCCCTGGAAGGGGTGGGAGGCATATATACATACAGTGGAATAGTATTCAGCCTTAAAAAGGGATGAAATTATGACACACGCCACAATATGAATGATCCTTGGAGTCATTATGCTAAATGTAATAAGCCAGACACAAAAGGACAGATTACACTTATATGAGGTATATAGAGTAGTCAACTTCATAGAGACAGAAAATAAAATGGTTGCTGCCGGCAGATGGGGACAAGAGAGGATGGGAAGTTATTACTTAGTGGGTACAGAGTTTTATTTTGGGAAGATGAAAAAGTTCTGGAGACCAATGGTGGTGGTTACATAACAGTAGGAATGTACTTGATGCCACTGAACTGTACACCTAAAAGTGGTTAAAATGGTAACTTTAATGTTACATATTTTTTGCCACAATAAAAAAAATTACTATGTATTTCTGATGAATTTAGCCTTTTAATGTTAAAAAACATCCCTTTTTATACCTGGTAATACTTCTTGTCTTGAACTCTCTTTTGTAGACATTAATAAAGTCACACCTGGTTTCTTATGGTTAGTGATTAGATGATATATCTTTTGCCATCCTATTACTTTAAGTCTTTCTGAATCTTTATAGTCACAGGCTGTTTCTTCTAGTCAGCATGTCTTGCTTTCTTAACCAGATTGACAATCTCTGATTTTCTCTGATTTTATTTGGTTTAGACCATATGCATTTAATGTAATTCTGGATATGGTTGGTTTAGTTTACCATCTTGCTGTTTGCTCTCAATTTGTCCCATCTGTTTACTTGTCTTTTCTTTTTTCCTGTATTTCTTTTCTATTTCTTAGTATGCCATTTTATTTGACCCACTACCCTCACCTGCTCACTCTACTTCATCCACAAGCCAAACACATCCCTACCTGAAGGCTTTGCCTTTGTATTCTCTCTACTTATTGCATTCTTCCCCCAGATGTCCTTTCACCCTCTCCCTCGCTTCCTCTCTGCTGTGCTCAGATCTGACCTTGAGAGGCTTCCTTCACCACCCTTGTCCACTATCCCTCTTACACTCATTATCCCTCTTATTTTTCCTTATAGCACTTTTCACCACCTAACATTATATTTATACTTGTTTGCTGATTTGCTTTCTCCTCAAATTAGGATGTTGGCTCCAAAGAGCAGACCTTTGTTTTGCTCGTGGGTGTATCACCAGCACTTAATATAGGATATGGTGAATAGAAGATGCCCAGAAATATTTTTGGAATAAATGGATGAAAAGACATGTAGAAAAGACTGAAAGAATATTTAATCATGGGTAATTAAGAGTGGAATAGACCTATAATAACAATGTCAACCAGATTAAAATGCAAAATACTGAGGTTTATTTTACGTGTTAAAAACTTTAAACATGGTGTAATATTGATAGAAAAAAACCGCAGAATTCCTCATTTGTTTTTGCTTCTGTGTTATCTGTCAAGGAAACTAATCTTCAAACTACATATGATAGAACTGAAATTGTACACAGAAAATAGAGCCAAGGATGACAAAGAGATTTTAAGAAAACTTAGACATTCTAAATGATGTTGAGTCCCTTCACACAGATGGCTTACACTCTAGATGTCATTGTTTCCATGACCACAGGACACACTAGGAATCTAGAGAGAGACTGGCCAAATGGGAACTAAGGAAATTAAACAATACAGATGAACTTATAGAAGAGCTGTGCCTATCCATGGTGAAGCCAGATGGACATCCGAGGACCCTAAATATAAGAAAGAGCAAACTCTAATTCTAGCCAGGACTTTGGTGGTGCCAAGAGGCCCTTTGAGGTAGCAAAACAGGGCATGGCAAAAGTGTATAACTGATAGGTCCTATTGCTGTACAGAGTCAGTAACAGGAATAAGAGAAGCAGGATCCAACTAGAGGTGGAAAGGGGGAGGAGAGGGGAGGAGGGTTAACGATAAATTGGTTATCGGACACAAAAGATGATCACGTATTGTAATGATGAAGAAGCTATCCTCATCTGACCATCACACTTTGTACACAACTGTTGAAAGTCAACTTTGTATCCCACATATATGTATAATAAATTATCTTTTTTTTTTTTTTTTTTTTAAAAGGCAGGATCTAATCTCTGACTGGCAATAAAGAGAAGAGTTAGTACCCTTAGCCTAGGGATTAGTGCTAGGCCTCAGTTTCAATTAAAAATCAGATACAAAGGAAGTCAGCCACATATAGCACATATTTCAACATATGTGGTCAGTATTGTTATAAGGGGCTAAAGGTCAGAGCTCTTTTTGATATTCAGGACATAGGATCATGGGGTGTGAGAGCAACAGATAAAATTCACCGATTAGAAGGGATAGGACTTCGCTATTATTTCCTCAAGATCTTTTCAAGGCTGATCCTGCCCATAACTGGATATTATTTCGACATATCTAGGGCAAAGAACTTCTTGAGAAATTGTGGTGGAATCAGAAGACTAGAAACAGAAAAATGACATTTTGATTTTTCAAAAATGGGAAAAAAGTAGATTTACTGAACCACAGATTCATTCACTCAACCAACATTTTTGAATCTCTACTGGGTTCTGGGCATTGTGCAGGGCTCTCAAGACACAAGGCAGTTGTGGTTCCCTGCTCTTATGGAGTTTTCAATATACTAAACCCAAAGGTAAACTCTCGAAATTGATGTCGATTCCAGGAAAAATTATAGAACAGCCATTGAATGGATGGATGGATTTACTAAAAGCAAGACATGTTAATCTAATTCTTTCTTTGCCAGAGCTCTTTTACTGCAAGATCTTGGAAATGTACTATTTTATTTTGACTTTTGCCAGCTGTATCATGATAAGCTTGAATTGAGGAGACAAAAGATTGTGTGGAAGTAAAATTAGGTAGTGTCATAACAAGTTGAGCAACTATATCCAAATATTTCTGATGAATTAATCAATATTAATCTGGTGGCAAGTTTATAATGCTTCTGTCTTCAAAAATGTTCTGTATAACATTCTGTTAAGAGTTTGCCTAAAAAATATGGAATGTGTAATTTTCATGTTTGCTGATAAGATGAGGCTAGAAAGAATATCAAATATTTAATGTATGAAGAATACCAAGAGATGAATTAGAACACCTATCTCCATATTTCATTGGCCTCCATCAGTTTTCTGTGTAATATTTTTGGCAAATGCTTCTTTAAGAACCCACCTCCAGATGGATTCCAGCCCACCACCAAAGATTCTCCTGTGTAGAAATTCTGCAGTCACTTTGATTTAGAGGACAAAATTAGTAGTATAGATAAAATAATGATAAGCTGAAGAGATAAGCAGAATCTTAGAAGATGAGTTTTACTATAAAGTCATGTGTGCAGGCCCAAATCAAAATTAAACGAGCTATAATATTACAGACTTAGGGAAAGGGGACTGGAGGAGGGGGCTAGCTTGACAACAACTTTTGTTAAAAAAAGTAATTCAGAGATCTTTGTCAATGGGCCATGGGAGATATAGCTATCCACAAGCTAATGTGATCTTCATTTGCAAAAATAAAATTATAGTATCTGAACTGATCATAGATCACCAAAAATACCTAAAGAGTAATAGAATCAAATTGAAGAGCATTAGAGAAGGGCAACCTGGAAGGAAAAGGGTCTTAAAATCTTGGCATGAGGGCAAAGATTGGAAAAGCTGGGAATGGCTAGCCTGGAGATGGCTTGAAAGTGGAGAAGGACATAACAGGATGGAAGAGTGGCCTCTGAATATCTGAAAGCTGTTGGGAAGAAGAAGGAATAGTAATTATTCATTTTCATCTCAAGAATTAAAATAGGTACTAAAGGGATATTAAATCTACAGCTTAGTACATTTTGGATCTATGGAAGGAAGAACTTTCTAATATTCAGAATAGTCCTGAGGTGGAATGGGTTGTTTCAGAGTGACCTGGGGAGGTTGTATAAATATATAGATCCCTAAACCCATCCCATAATTCTTTCCAGCACTGGGAGTCTAAGAGTTGTATTGTTTTTAGCCTTCTTAGGTGATTCTGATATGAAACCAAGTTTGGACTCTACCAGGTCAAACAATCTTTTTCAGACATAATGTGTAATAGAATAGCAGTAATCTATGGGGAAGTCTAGATGGAGCTAGAAGAGGCTTTATAAAGGGAACAGCAGCTAGGATGCTCAACTTCTGTACATCTATTCAACATTTGTACCATATGCTCAAAATCTGAATCCTAGAAGAGAATATCTGACTGGTCAAGCTTACTTAGTCACACAAGTACTCCTGGCCATAACAGAGTAATGAGATGGAGAATATGGCAGGAGGAGCCTCTTCGTCTACTGTAGTGGAAGAGTGAGCACCAAAACCAAAAAAGGCTTTATAAAGCCTCTTCACCCCAAAACTCATAAAGTGGCATTTATTTTTGTGAATTCACCTTGCTTCAAACCCTGGCCCTCACCCTTGTTGCCTTAAAAACTTAAATTTGTCTTTGTCTCAAATATAACCAAACTTGGACCTCCAGGGAGTTTTAAAAAACTCATGAGAACTTGTGGTGACTCTCTTTGTTTTGGCCATCAAACATCTTTTCTACCTTCTCACCAGGCTTGATTTTTGTGAGGGGGAAATATTTCTCTCATGTTGTGTGTTGTCTTGGTGGTTCAGTGAATTTTGGTGCCTGCTCTTCTATGACAGTAAATGAAGATGCTCCTCCTGCCATATCCTTCATCCCATTACTCTACTATGGCCAGGAGCAGATATGTGACTAAGATTGACTGATCAGATTCTCTTCTAGGATTTAAATTTTGAGCATATGACACAAAGACAGGATAGATGTATGGAAGCTGAACATCCTAGCTTCTGTTCCCTGTCCAGATTGCTCCAGCTCCAAGACTGTCTTAGTATTTCTGGCTTCTGGCCTCTGGAGTTGCTTTAGTTCCTGACTGTTCCTAAGACTGAACTCTCAAGTATTCTATTTGTTCTTCTAATAAATTCTCCTTTGGTTATATTAGTCAAAGTTAATTTTGTATTGCTTTCATCAAAAGAACCCTAAATGATATAAGACTTATACATAAAACCTAAAAGTTTAATTTATTAATTTATAAAAATACTGAACAGTTGTTGGACAGGTGATGTCTCCTCCTATAGGAAAGCTCCATAAGAAGCTAGAGTATCAGAGTATTTCTTGATTAATAGAATCAGAACAAGAAAATTTATATTTGATTCAGCTGTTGCATTTTATGACCTTATGATTGTGGTATTCTCCTTAATATATAGACCTGTCAAAATTACTATATGTATGTTGGCTGGCAGAGTATCCTATCTCCCAACAATGTTTGATGAGCACCACCTGTGCATTCCTTTGGTGACTCTTCTTTTTCTTTGCTTTGAAATAATTGATCCATTTTAGGTGTACTCATTCTTTCAGTCAGGTTACTGGCCATCCATACAGGTTTCAGATCCCCTCCATTTAAGTAAACTTTGTAATCATTCCTCTGCTTTGAGAAGAATGACCTTATTTCCATCCTTGTGTACTCTCAAAGTGTCCTTGACTCTTCTTTTCATTTTCCACCTGTATCTGAACTTCCCAGGTCACCTAAGCTCAGGAATTTTGTTTTCATTTTGTCATGAAATAGCAACTATTTCAGCACCTTTTACCACCATATAATCCTCAAAGCATTAGCCCATAGCTAAAGCTTTTGATGATGAAGACAGGACTTTCTGTGGGTGCATACAGTTGGCATTTGACTTTTAATTGGAATATTCTCAAGACAAAATTAAAAGTTGGCTGTCCTATAAAAAGTTTATCAAATCTGTGTGTCATTATGTAGGGAAAGAGAAAGTAAATGGTCAGGCTCCCTGTGTGTCTGTGTGTGTGTGTGTGTGGGGGGGGGTTGGAATTCTGCGGAGCTTTTGATGTAAATATGTACATGCGCCCAGATATTCCTTGGTTATTGTCTAATGTAATTGCACATGTGTGCCCAGGTGTTCTTTGGTTGTCTGACTCCACCCAGGTGTTGCTGGGTTATCAGACTTAAGTATAAAGGATGAGTGACTGTGATCCACAGTGCCCCCCTGCCCTCCCCGCCGTGATGCCCTGCTGGGGGTGGGGCTGGGGCCCACAGAGAGGCTGCTACTGCTGCTGGAGGTTGTTGCTGCAAGCTCTTGTTGCCAGGGTCCCCGGGATGCTCTGGGAGGCCACCGCTGCTGCTGCTGGAGGCTGCTGTAAGCTGCTGTTGCTGAGAAAGCTGAGGACTGAGCTTGCATTGGAATGAACCTGTCAATTCTGCCAATGGCTCCCAGGATCTTTCCCATTACCTAGCTCGTGACCTGTATGTGAGTGGTCTGGTGACCCAGCTGGGCACGTGAGTGGTCTGGTGACCCAGCTGGGCATGTGAGGGATCTGTGATCCAGTCTGTACAACGGTTTGAAGGGTCTCTGAGCCCTAGCCCGACATGTTATTTAGGGATAGTACTAGACAGCATGTTAAAATTCACCAGTATTTAGGATGATGTATTGTATTGGACATGATACAATAAATAAATGGAATTGCAATTTCTTTAGGGTCAAGCTGGATCAGATTGATTTTATTCCCTTGTAGGGTGTTTGCCTGGAAAACCAGATATGCTAGATCTAGTTTCACTAATGACTTTTCCCCATTACCTAATTGGCCTGTAATTGGCCTGCTGCTTATTAGACTACATACAATATAAGACAGTCTCGAGTTGTAGATATTTACATAAGAACTATCACACTTACTGACTCTGGGCCCTCCTCACATAACAAGAGAATGGATTCTCAATTCTAACAAATCAATTAGAGAATTAGAAAATGAAGAGTCAATTTGCAAATGATTGATCTCTTAGATGTGGATGCTTTAGCCATATGTTCAGGTCAATGCCCAAATAACATCTATCTGAGATGTTAAAACTATGAATTTTAGTTTTTAGCAACATAAAATATTCAGGCATGCCAACACATAGATATTTCTTTAATCAGATAATAGATTAACTTTAAAGGGGAAAAATATGAGTTACTAGTAACAGCATATCCAACAGGAAGTCAAACCACAAGGTTACATTTAAGAGAAAACTGGGTTAGAATTTTGTCTTCACCCCCTTACTAGTTGTGTGATTTGGGGCAAACTGCTAAACCTTTCTAAACATCATTTTTATTGTCCATAGAATGGGGATTAAAATAATTTTGCTTTTATACTTTGTACCAATAGAATGGCAGTGATACTGTCTTGAGGAAGATTCTGAGACTGCTCCTTTGAGTAGCAGCATTTTTGCTGCCCCATTTGATGTCCCCCTGTATCAACATGTAACATGATGTTGGATTGAACTGTTTCTGTGTCTCAGATTTGTAGGTAAATCTCCCCAAATGAGGACAGTAAGCCTCCTATTCTAAATATAGCCTCCAAAAAACCCCTGCAGGACCTACTTAAGAGGTGGCAGAACTAGCACTGCTGTAACTCCTTCCATTTATATAAAGTCAAGGAGAATAATCAGAGGAATTCTAAGGTTAGTGGACAATACATTCTTGGGACATCCGCCTCCACACATACACCAAATCAAGTGAGGGGAGATTTAAGAGAGCCTTTTAATTTGTAAGGGTGGCTGAAAAAAACCCACAGAGATTGGCTTCTTTTCTCTGGATGAACATTTGTGTATGAAGTGGATTTGCTGATTTGAGTAAGGGAAAAAGGAATTGATGTGAGGTGGCAGGAAGAGATGGAATGGAAATATTGCTTACAGTCATACCACTGTTTGGTTTAGCAGGGATCTGTGGGTTTCTTTTGGACCTTTAAGACTCTGTTGGAGCTAGCTGGGCTTGAAGCATATGGCAAGGATCCTGAGCAAGTGCTGGATGAAGGAACACCAACAGCAGGGAGGCTGCGGGGAATCATCCAGGAACAGATAAAAGTTGGAGGAAATTATGTCGGAAAGCACCTCCCCTGAAAAGAAAGTATGCAGCATGGACTGAGCCTTGCAGTGCTCATATTTCTCAATATACCAGTTACACTTGCTTTCTTCTGAGGTTTTTATCTGCAACCACACAGGATCATAATAATGGTCAAAAGCAATCATCTCTAGCTTAGCACCCATGAGTGAAATCAGTGGAACCCTATCACCCCCAAATTCTTCCTATCAATTCAAGAAGTATCCTGTGGTCTCTTATCAAGTCCTTTGATACAGCAGATCTTCACATATCTCAACTTGCTATTTCTGCTCTGTCACCCTCAGCAAAGGCCATGGCACGCCCAGTTGTCTGTGGTATTATCTTTTGCTATTTTCAGGTGACTTTGTTCCAGG
Organism: Cynocephalus volans; assembly: GCF_027409185.1. Lineage (NCBI taxonomy): Eukaryota > Metazoa > Chordata > Mammalia > Dermoptera > Cynocephalidae > Cynocephalus > Cynocephalus volans. Next base: position 73,214,275 of record NC_084467.1, on the reverse strand, counting down.
TGTTCTTCAGTTCTGCTCCAGTAATCTCCACATGGAACTGAACAAATACTCTCTTCTTATCTGTCTTGATTTGTTGCTTTCTCATGTTTAGTGGCTTGACCTCTTCCTGTGACTTAATATTTATTATAAGCATTTTCCTTTGAAAATAATCTGAGTGTCTCCAAACTGAGAGATACTCAAAGTCATTCATCCCCTCTGACCCTCCAGCTGTGCCCCTGGGTTGGATGTTGGACCTCCACCCTCTCTTCTTAGCGTGGCTCATTCTCCATCAGACTATCAACATCATCTCTTTCATCCCATAATGGTGTCCTGCCCTATACTCTACCTGGGCCTGTGGGAAGCTTCTTTCCTGGGACAGTTTAGGGATCTTAGCCCTGGCAATCAGGTGTCAGTCTCAGTATTTCCAAGGCTTTCCTGACTCCTTTGAGTCTTCTTGCAAATAAGACCTGGTTGCATTCCTTGCCAGCTTCTGAGACAAGTGAAGTTCATCAAATATTGCAGTGTATACTCAGTTTAAAGCTTGGTTTTGGCATCCACTTAGAGAGCAAGTCATTCTTGCAGGTGATGCTAATGGGGGGAAAGATCTGGAGAAGAGAGAGTATGTTTATAGCATTTCAAAAAATTTCTCTGTTTCTTTTCTCTAATGAGTCATATCTTTGTAATCCAGGTTTACATGTTGGCAAATCTCAAGGCTTTGCTTTCTAACTGCTTCTAGAAATGCCGATAGCTACAGGTGATTGTTAACAACCATACACGTTATTTTGCAATATAATGAATAGTTACAAAGTTGAATAAAAGGGAAAGGGACAAGCAAAAATTTTTGACAAGAATAGGGAAATGGAGCATTTAATAGGATTTGTTTTCAAGCTGTTATTTGGGAGATTTAAATAAATCCTCTTAAGTACTCCAATTTTTGAGCCCTAAGTGTGCCTTAGTTAGTTTTAAGAATTTTTTTTTAAAACTGTGTAAACAGGAGTATAAGGAAAAACCCTCCCAGTTGCTGGGTGTGATGAAGTCTTCCCTGTCAGGTTCGTGGAAGGTTATGCCATGAAATCTGTGAAAGATGCTTCCACACTAATTACACTACTGAAAAAGCTGTCTTCAGTTCTTGGCGTTTTTTTGAAGACAATGACAGTATTTTCAGGATTCATTTATTTTGAGATCAAAGTCCACATCCTAGGTCAGGCTAATTTGGGCAGATACTTCAGTGTTTAATAATCAAAGGTATACTCAACTGTAAATTTCAGTTTCCTGTCATAGAAACCCCAAGAGTACATCTGTCAAAAATGGAATATTTAGATTAATTGGGGCTTTGTGATGGCATCTGACCCAGGGGGACCTAGTCACCCCAGGTAGGTATGGATTGTCCTTTGAAAGACCTACAGGCACACAGGTTCCATAACCTTCTTCAGTCATTCTCCCCATATAAATGTCCTTCTGTGCATATGAGGGCTTCCTTTCTTAATTTAATTTTTTTCTCCCAGTGGAGATAAGGAACAGCTGGTCCATATCTGTATAAAATCCCCTTACTCATGATAGTCCCTGCCCCTCCCTTACTCTGATTAAAAAATGAAATACGAATTTCTTTATTTAAAATATTTCTCAATTAATTAAATCAATGAAATCCCAGTTCCTTATGAGTTTAGTGAAAATTTCTACTTACTGAAACCATAGGGAATACATTGTTTTGAAAAATGTCATTTGCCACTACATAAAGTTTCAAGTCTCTTTGTAATAAAAATTTATTTAGCACAGCAGTTTTCTTACAAGAGGACTGTCTTAATGGAACCTTAGGTAGGTAGATGTGAACATTGTGGTGTTTTTGCAGAAGCATTAGCTTCTCAAGGTGGCCTTAGAGATCTTAGAAAGACACTGATCCATAGTCATCATCATGCTCCCAAATTTATCTAGCAATACGTAAGGTGTGATCATGGTCATTTTATTAATGCTTTGAACCGGTTGATGTGATCAATGTGTGAGAATTAATTTAAATAACAGTGAAGTACTAAAAGACCAATTATGAGAACAATAAATTTATGTCTAATCTTCCCAAAAGATCACAAATTTTAATAATTTCATATTTGTTTCATGTATGAATGAAATGTTTTAGAAGTCAAATTTTGATGTACAATAAGTAGACATTCACATCTGTGCAAGCTGGTTTTCTTCATATTTCTCAATTTGTGACCATTCAATGAGAAGAATGTAATTTATATCTAAAGACATTTCAATAAAAGGCTTCAGCATTCATGTCCTTTCTTCAAATTTTTAACAGATAACAGTGTATCATTCTTGATTCTTAAAAAAGACAAGTTGCTTAAAAAACAAAAACTTTCATGTACAACAGTGATGTGTATTTCTCAGCCAGCGGCTGAAGACAGAATAAAATTGCAGCTGTATTAATGGTGAACTCATGTCCTTTTACAGAAATTTCCTATTTCTAACAATACAGTGAATACAGTAGTAACTTCCTGAGTGATTCTTACATGTTGACCATGGTGTGCTTTTTATATTTTACAATCCTAAGAGATAGTTATTACCTTCTCTACTTAAAGCTCTATTAAATGGCTGAACTTTCTTTGAGAGGGCAAATGACTTGTCCTAGGTCATTGTCTTAATAGGTGGTAGAGCTAAGATTTGAACCCAAGCTATCTGACTCTAAAGTCATGCTTTTAAGCAAGCTGATGGCTTTATTTTCTACTAGAGAAACATACCAGTTATTCACTCTTTGAGGTCTTTAAAATCTCAAAGGTTTTCCATTTTAAAACTGCAAAGTCATATGCATGCAGTTTAAAAGGATGTTAAGCTCAGCATCCTGAATGTCAAGACCTTGTCGTCAGAGATTTAGTCTGGTCACCAGTGTTTCAGAGGCACATATTGGTTGCAGCAATTACATTTCTCCATTAACAGAACTCAGGGAACAATACCTTATTCTAAAGCTGTTTTTTCTTTTTTAATTGCTTGGAAGGATTCTGCCTTTTCCACTTATAAAAAAAATGTAAAGCCTTTACAAGCCTTCACCTAATTTATGTGGAATTCCCCACACCCCCTCTATCTTGAGTTGACCTTTGCTCACTAATTTCATTTCTCTTATCCCAGAACTGCTCCTTGATTGAGCAACTTGAATGGGCATGCTGACTTATGGGCACCCCACATAACTCCAATCTGTGTAGAAGATGACTTTAAATATGTCTCTTGTCTAAAGATTTTGACCGTGTCTTTTCCTGTGTGATTTTTTTGTGTGTATGACCAAAGAGCACTTAAATCGTATGATTCACATCAAATGTAACCTACAGCTAGAACCATCTTCAGATTTTCATGCCTGAAGTTTATTATCTGGGAGGTTTTGGCTCTCTCTAAATAATGTAATCAAAATAACAATAAATCAATGAGGTGTTATTTTATAATATCAATTAGTCTGATTACTAGATATTCTGCATGTAAGAAACTGCCCTTATTACTAATAAAATTATGGAATTTCACATTCCACATTGTACAATCAGAGTTACCTATAATTTAAAAATTAATATTAAATTTTTAATGTTAAAACCCCACAGTTTTTCCTAAATCTTGAAGTTCAATTTAGAAGTATTATTATTCTTGGTGTTAAAAATTTACATTTTTTAAATAAATAAGAACCATAACTTTGAGGGGCAATTGATTAAGTGTTTGATCAACTTAACAAACTAATTTATCTTTGAAAAATTAGTCTCATTTACAAATGTGGGCATCTTAAACTGCAGCTATAAATGTAATATATTCAGTTTTCTTTTTAAGCTCTTCAGGTACTTGACCAGACAAGTTCATGTCTCTAATGAGCAAAACTGAAGAATTATTTAATTCTTGAGAATTTAAATAAGTCATTTAAGTCTAATAAATTATTAAACTTATAAATATAGAAAATCTAGTTCTCTTAAACGTTCTAATTCTGTTTACAAACTTAGTCAAAAATCTTACCATCAACTTGAAATCACAAGTCAATTACATATTTTAAATTGGAATCACAAGGCTAATCTGTCAGAGTCTCTAATATGCCAATTTAAAATCATTACAAACACTTTAAATACTGAATATACACAGATTGTCCCAATGATTAAAAACCTATTCCTGAACTTGACACAAATGTATTAGTACTTCATCTTTTTAATTAATTCTAAACCATCCTGGATTTGGAAAGACACTCACTGAGGGAACGATTTTGTCATCTCAGATGTGGAATCTGGGGCTTTGCATGTTCAGGGTGATTATTTTCATCTCAGATATGGACACTTGGAGCCTTTTTAATAGTTGCTATGAAAACAAGGACTTCAGGCTATATCCTTCAAATAGGGTTTATTTTGCAAAACTTACCTCCTGGGTTCAAAATAACATTTTTATCTAATTTCTTAGGCTGATTTGAGTAGGGGCCTGTTTGTAACACCCCCAACCAGGATACAACTAATTGCCAACACTTTGCTCTTTGTTTTCTATATTTCCTGATTAAATTCTAGATCCTTTCCAGGTTCTTCCTGCCTCTTTGAGCCACAACACTTATAGACATTTTAATGGCATCTTGCTGGATTCTGCATGATTCTCATACAGGTAAAGACATATTAATGACATACTTTTTTTTTTGGAAAATATATTACATATTGGAAACTAATTTTAGTAAATTCTTGATCAAAGATGAATGGAGAAGATCATGGAAGACTCCTTCATTCTTTCAGTATCTTCATTAATAAATTAGTTTTCTTTTTAATTAGACTGGGAGTGAAACAAACTTTAAGAAACAGACATCTTTCAAAAGTCTTTTTCAGATATGATACCTAACCAGCAGCAACTAAATAAAAAGTAGGTAAATAGGATCTCACTGAAATTTAAAACTCTTGTGCATCACAGAACACTATCAAGAAAGTGAAAACCTGCAGAATGGAAGAAAACATTTGCAAATTATATAGCTGATAAGGGCCTACTATATAGAATATATAAAGACCTCTTAGAACTCTATGACAAAAAATTACAAAAACCCAATTTAAAAATGGGTAAAGGACTTGAGTAGACATTCAAATGTTCAACAAGTACATGAAAAGACATTCAATATCATTAATTATTAGGGAAATGTAAATCAAAACCTCACACACACTAGGACGGTTAATTAAAAAATACAGAAAATAACTAGTAATTAGCAAGGATATAGAGAAGTTAGAACACCTGCACGTTGCTAGCAGAAATGCACAATGGTGTAGCTGTTGTGGAAATCATTTTGGCAGTTTCTCAAGAAGTTAAATATAGAATTACCATGTGACCCAATAATTCCACTTCTACCCCCCAAAATTGAAAACAGGTAACCAAACAAAAATTTGTACATCAATGCTCATAGCAGCACTATGGACAATAGCCAAAAGGTGGAAACCTTGTCCCTCAACTGATGAATGGATAAACAAAATGTGGCGAGTCCTTATGATGGAGTATTATTCAGCCATAAAAAGGAATGCCACATGCTACAACATGGACGAACCTCAAAACATTATGCCACATGAAAGAAGCTAGACACCAGAGGTCACATATACTATGATTTTTTAAAAAATTTGAAATATCCAGAATAAGTAAATCCATAGAGACAGTAAGCAGATTGTTGGTTTCCAGAGACTTAGGGGAGGTGGCAATGGGGAATGACTGCTTAATGGGTATGAGGTTTCCTTTAGGACTATGAAAATGTTTTGGAAGTAGATGGAAGTGATGGTTACACACATTTTGAATGTATTAAATGCCACTGAATTGTACACTTTAAAATGATTTATATTATGTGAATTTTTCCTCAATTAAAAATATTTTTACCAAAAAAAAAAAAAAAGACTTTTTCCTCCCCTCAGAATGATATTAAGGGACAAATATTACCTGCATTCTTCTTATTTTTCTGGTGAGATTTTGCCACAAATGTGGAGGCTCTCTCACCTGTTAAAGGGTGAACAAAATCCCACGGAAACAGCATTGTCTCAGCTTTACAGGAGGAAAGTGATCTGACTCCCTCTTATAAATGAGATGATTGACAATAATGACATCAATTATGACTTTTCCTTTGCATTTGGGCCACCAAGAAAACAGCTTCCTCATTCCTTAACAGAGATTTTACTAAGCATTAAGACATGTTCAGGACTGAGATCAATAAAGTTTTCAGAACGTTTCATTTATTCCCTTCTCCCCTCGTTTTGTTTTGTTTTGTTTTGTTTTAACATTTGTAAATTATCCCTTGCAAATGGAATGGCCCAATTCTTCTGATGTTATGCTCTAGAAACACTTATAGGAAAAACTTACAACACATTTAATCCTCAGCTTATTAGATAGTTAGCATTATTATCCCCACTTTATTGGGAGAAGGCTGAGGGCCAATGGGAATCAGTAATTTGTCTGAATATACACTTAGTTAGAAACCCAGACAGTCTCACCCCAAAGCCTAGAATTTTAAACTAATATGATTTTTCTATTTTGCCTTTCCTGAAATAATTGAACACGCCTATCATGTCTTAGGTGAAGGAAGGTATAGCAAAAGTAGTTTGTGCTAACCAAATATCCATGTGCTTCTCTCCATCTCCCTGCCTTCTTTGCAGTTGAGTTAAAGCTGTGTGACTAATTCTGACCTGTGAACTATGAGAAGAAGTGATGTGTGTAACTGATAATCCAAGGCAGTTTAGAGCACGGGTGAGTTATTCAGGCTCTTTCTCTCCCATCTGCAAGCTGGAAAGAAAGAACTTTGGGATGGTTGAGATGCAGGATGAAAGTCATCTGGATCCCTGAGTCACTATTAGAGGAAGTTTGTCCCCCCACCTCAAAAAAAGCCACCAGACCCACATCATTACTTCTCACATGAGTGAGAAGTGAACCTTTATTATGTTAAACCATGAGTTAACTTATTACCAAAGCCCATCCTAACGTCTTCTAAGTCATGACTGTCATATGATAAATGACATAAAATCTTGAGCCATTGGACAGGATATGTCCAAGGGCCTCCTGGTATCTTCCTAGTGATTGTTATGGGTTGAATTGTGCTCACCCCCCAAATAGGGTTGTTCCTGTTGCTGATGTAAGTAGTTAATGTGTAGTATACTTACATTTATAAAGCAAATATATTTCACAGGGCCTAGTGTCTTGTAGTTTCAGGTTTAGTCTAACTTCTTAAAAGTGGGTGTAAAATGTTGACTGTGCAAAAGACAGGAAATTTTCTCCAGGCTATAGTCTCTGTTGTAAGATAAAGAATTGTAACACAGCAAGATTGCTGGCTAAAGGACAGACAGGGTACTGATTGATATGTAAAGATACTGGGAAATTGCTGTAAGGAGAGAGAATGTTTGCTAAGATCAAGCTTTTGTTGGTGGATTGACTTAACCTCTTGCAAATTGCATTATGGAATGTCACCTTGCTTGTTTTACTGAATGTTACCAGCCTATATTGTTAAACTATAACCCCCCCTATGTTCTCTTTCTGTAACTTCCTGGTCTGGAGAATAAATGTGGGAAGAGAACCCTAATTCGTGGTTAATTTCCCAAGGAAGGAATGCCTCACTCTTGAGGGTTCCAGGAGATTAACTCCTTTGGGCCTTCTCACTGCTCGGAAGAGATGGGCTTTGAGTAGTCCTTTTACGGCTCTGTCACCCAGGGGATGAGGGGTGACAAATCCGTGGGAAGCAAAGCAATAGTTAATATGAAGTCATTGGGGGGGGGGGCTGTCATCCAGTATGATTGGTGTGCCTATAAAAAGAAATTTGGACACAGAGGCATTCACACAGGAAGAAGAACATGTGAACATGAAGGCAGATATTTACCAGCCAAGGAATACCAAAGACTGGGAATAAACCACCAGGAGCTAGGGGAGAGACATGGAGCAGATTCTCCCTTACCACCCCCAGTAGGGGTGCTGACACCTTGATCTTGGACTTCTAGCCTTCAGAACCATAAGGGAATACATTTCCCTTGTTTGAGCCTCTCAGTTTGTGGTACTTTGTTATGGCAGCTGTAGCAGACCAACACAGTGATCCAATGTGTGCCACATCTAAGTGGAAAGGCAGTAGAGATGCATTCGGTCCTGGGCAGACTGACCAGACGTGGGCATTACGTACGGGCAGCTGTGATTCTCCACTAACACCATTAGAACAAGCCCATTGAAAATCCTTTGGCAGACTGGGTAAAATAGTCCAGATAAGTAATAATTTCTTTATTTTAAAAGAAAATCCCTTTACATATAAACATGGAAAGGATCATGGACTGAAACAAAATGTTCAAACAGAGATAGAAAGTATACTGCAATACATGGTGTGGACAGAGCTGGAAGCCAACCAAGACAATCTTAAGGTCTGAAATAGAAATTTCTCACTAATGAATTCTTTACCCCGTGACAAAGGGAAGCCTCAGATGGGAGAGCTCACTAACCCCTGGGAGCTTGTTCAGACACCGATAGAAAACTCAATCTTTCTGGGCCAGGCAGAGGTCAAACCAAAATGGAATCTTTTCTTTTCTTTCTGCCTGTGGATTCCGGTTACTCCCCTGCCTGCCTGAACTACTCTCCCTGCATCTGTAAGTGAGAAGGAAGGGGAGGAAAGAAGGAAGCCTCCCTCATCTCAGCAACCTGAGCTCAAAAAAGGAAGAAAACTTCTCAAATACCCATCAGCTTCAGAAAGGAAATATTCTGATGCACAGGCATCTTTATAAAAGGATTACACAATACAGGAAAAGCCCTCCCATATAGATCTGTGCCTCGAAATTGTCTGAAGAACTTTTTTTCCTTACAAACAAAAACAATAAAAACAGTTAACAAATCACCTCCGATAATCCCAAGTGATATGCCTCGAATCAGAGCTGAGTGATCCGGACCCGTTTGCAATTTGCAGTCTTTCTTATTTCCCCCTCACATGCCTTGAGTAAAAGTAGATTAACAACCATGAATCATGGTCGGGCCTGCTATTTATTTGCTTAGGTGGTTTTTATTCCCTAAAGAGAGAGTTTGGAAAAGTGGCTTTGCTTTACCTGTCTACCCTTAGGTTCCTTGGCTATGCCTTTCTCCACATAACCTCCAGCAAGGTTTGTTCAGTGAAAGCTGTAAGATATTGATTACCAGGGGGATACTGCAAACCAACTGTCAGCCCCAGCAGGGATAGCCTGCTGAGCTGTAATTGGTGGCTGGAATAGAAAGGGGAAAGGAAATTATTTGAACGGGACTTCAGTTCCCGCCTCAGGAAGTCTGAGGCTGCCTTGCCCATTTGCCCGCTGTGTGCTTCCTAGGCTAAGGAGGAAAATTCTGAGAAATGGGAACAGTTACCTCTATGGCAGTATACTAGGACTCTGAGCTCAGGGAATATCTGCCAAAATAGAAATCCTCACTCTTCAATCAGTGATTATTAAATGAGCAGATCCGTTCAATCCAATTCAGTTATTTGTTGAGCTCTCATGATGTTCAAAGCAGTGAGAAGGGCTGTAGAGATGTAAACTTGAAGCAAATACAAGGGTTCTTCAAAAAGTCTGTGGAAAAGTAGAATTGAAAGATAATATGAATCTTCCCAAGAACACTTGGAAGTACTCTCCTGGAGTCCTGACCTCCATGAGTTCATAAAGAAGGAAAAACTGACATACAGGTAATTAATACAGGGTATACTGTGATGAGTATCCAAATCCACCTCAATTTTATTCCACAAATATTTATTCAGTTCCTACAGGAAGCATAAAAAGACAGTGAAATAAGAAAATGCTAGCAAATTTATTTGGGTGGAGCTGATGGAGGAGGTGACGTTTTAGCAGGGCCTGAAGGATCGGTGTTTGGCTGATCCAGATCGGTGAAAGGGCATTCCAAGATAGGAAGGATGAGAGAAAGCTGCTAAACTGGAAGGCACAGGACACCGAAGGAATGATGAGCAGGTGGGGAGGGTGGAACCCAGGATGCATGTGGAAAGGAGGATCATGAGGAATGTGGCTGGAAATGGGACATATTCTGGAGGAGATTGAGAAGAATAGTATAAATAAATAGATCTCTGCTCTGGAACAGTAGCCTGCAGCCTATATAACTTGAGGGACCTTCTTTAAGAAAAATAATTCAAAATTATGAAGTAAAATTATGTGCATAAATAATTATTTAGAATGAAGAAAAAAAAAGAACCCTCACCAAACTATTGGAGCCTTGAAGATTCAGTTCTCTATCATCTGAAACCTCTTCAAGCAATCTATCAGAAATGCCTATATAGAAATCCTCTATGATTGAAACCTGGGTGCTACCTCCCTACCACAACACTACAACTCCCAGTGGGCCCACCACTTCCAGGGGCCTGTTTTAGTGAAGGGCTCTTATGTTTAAACCTCTTTAGCATCATAGTAAATCCACCTGTGCAGAAATCTTCAAACTTTGCTGATTCCTTATCAGTAAAATGTTTGTGGATAGAAGTTTGAGGTGCCTGGTTGGTCCTTTCAAGCTCAGGTGCTTACCACTGTGTCTAGGACGGGATATTTGTGATAAGCAGCATCTTCCTGTCACCCCGAAATGCACAGTTAGAATAGGGAAGCAACAGTTTCCTAAAAGAATGGAGGTGGATCAAAGTTTGGCTACCAAAATAGCATTTAAGAATATTTAAGTATGGTAATGATGCAAAGAGACTGGATAACTGAAAGTCTTTAAGCACGAGGCCCAGTCAGGGGACTAGCCTAGGTCTGAAATGATAATGTCTTGGATGAAGCTGACGGCAGTGGGTAAAGTAATGAAAGATCAGCCATGAGTCCCATTGGAAAGAAGAGATTATGCAAACATGGGCCTTATAGCTTTCACTATCATTAGTGAACCTGTAACAGCCCAACAGATAGCAAAATGCCAGGCACTCCTTAGGTATAGCTCCAGCTATTTTGAATTTTATTTCACATCCATCCAGCACTCTCAAAGTGAGCCACGGATGCTAGCTGTGACTAATTTCAAACCCCATAAATATATGCCCATCGCCAATTCTCAGGGTAGAGGTCCTTGCCATTTTTTCTATCAAAGGGTTCACCACACAAATCGTTCCTGTACATCGAGATGGCAGAAAGCTAGTGCCTTGATTACTTGAAATGATCTCCTAGGACAATTTTGGTGTCCGTCTTTGTAATGATAACATTATAATTTCTTGAATACCAGTCTCTGGCCTCCTTGTAAGTAACAGCCTGGTCAGCTTCCATATGTAATGACTCCCACTTGGGCCATAAAGCTTTGATATACTTAAACTAGTCTTTCACCAAAAGTTAGCAGTAAACAACCAGCCTATAAAGTTTTCCAAGAGGCAAGAGAACACTTCCTCTGTTGCAATAATTATTACTTCTCTCTTTGTGATGACCCTTGAGGAATATAGCTAAAAAGCAGAGATACCACCTTTCTATTTTTCTCCATCTGTTTATTTTGCACAGTAAATTGCCAGCTCTTTTTTTGACACAGGAGAACACTGCCGTGCCTCTTATCTGTGATTCTTGAAAGTGCGGCAAAGCGTATACTCTTTAATTCCAACATAATCAAGAATTTACCTTCCGCAAACTACATTTCATCTGTTTCAAGTTTTTTGAGAATATGCTTGCATAAACAAAATCTGCAATTTATTTCTGCACACAGAATAAAGACAGACAAATGGAAATTCCAGTGAGGTTAAGGGGAAATCTACCTGTGGCAGACATGTTCTCCTAACCTGTGACACCATCATTCAAAGAACACTTAATTAGGCAACACATTCTACCAACAGATGATGTAATCCTAAATGTGGTTGGCCAAGTGGCTAGGATTCTAGTGTCATTTTGTGTACCTCAAAACCTTCACAGCTGAGGAAAATGGAACTTTTCTCATTATTTGTGACCTAGTTTGGCACTATCAGTTAAGCAATCATGCCTCTGAATGGCATTGAGTGGGGCAAGCATCTTCCCCGGGGAATTTAGGAAATGGAATAATGGATTGTGCTCTGAGTAGTTATGCACTCAGAGATTGTTGAGATGCTAATTAATTCACACATCTGCAACCAGCAGTTCAATTTCATTCAACAAACACTTGTTTAGCTTACCCTCTGTGCCAGATACCAAGTTATACACTAAGTACCCAAAGCTGAATAAATTATGGCCTTATTTCTCTCCCAGTGCAGATTCTGTTGGAGGAAGACAAATTATTAGCAGATTATTTTAATGTGGTGAGGTAAATACTGTGATAGAAATGTGTTACACAGGGTAGCATGAGATGAAAGGTACCTGACCCAGTCTACAGGAGGTAGGGGAGGAGATCAGGAAGGGTTTCTTGGAGGAGAGGCAACTGGAATGGAGTCTTTAAAAAGGGAGTAAGACTTCAGGAAATAGTGAAGGCAGAGGATGGGAGGCCTGAAAGAGGTTGGAGTGTGTAACACCAAGCAGCTTGAATGTCTGGTGATTAAAGCATGAAATAAAGAGTAGAGGAGATGAGAGCAGAGAAGTAGGCAGAGACAGACTATGGAGATGCTTGTATGGCATCCTGAAGACGTGGACTTACTCCTGTAGGCGGTGGTGGGGTGATGCAGCATTGAAAGTTGTGCAGTGAGTAAATAGTATGGTTTGGCAGCCTGAGTAGAATGGAAATGAGAAAAGCAAGGCTGGAAGTGAGGACAAGAGACATTGCAGCAGTCCAGGAGGGAACTGATGAGGACCAGGGAAGGACAGCAGGCGAGACAACAGAGGTGGACACAGAAACACTGTGGAGTTGAAGCGCAGGGCAGGGGTCTGGCTGGGGATGGAGATGTGTGCATCATTACCATGTGGGCTATGGTCAAGGCCAGATTACACATGATTGGCATGTTCATGTGGATTGTGTGGAGTCAGAAGAATAAGAAGCTATGCTTTGTCCTCTGGGGGATACAGTCTCTTTGGAAGGATAGAGGAAGAGAATGCCAGTGAAGGAGACTGGGTGGAGAGAAAGAGGAGAATCAGCAAAGCATGTTGTGACAGAGCCAGATGAGCAGAGTTGAAGACATCTTAATGATGTTGAATCTTCACATCTGGTACTGTGCCGGGAACACTAGGATTAATTAATTCAACAAATATTTACCGAGCACCAATGATGTATGACATATGTGCTAGATGATTTACAATATTTATAATGCATCACTTTCCCAAGGTTGACTTGTAAATGCATAGCAAAATACATGCTACAAAATAGGTTTGTTGGATTCCACTCTGTCAAGTATTTCTCTACTCAACATTGTTTTTAGTTATTTCCACTTCTAACTCTAAGACTTTTTATACTGTACAAATAGGTAAAGACTTCCATCTGAGCATGGCATTCAGAGGGCAATGGCAGAAATGTTGTTGACTGCTGGTGAAATAAATGCAACAGAATGAGAAAAACGTTTGTTCTTTCCATTCCTCAAAATAAGCAGGCTGGATTGTGTGGGAGAATAAGTGTTCCTCACTGTTTAACTGAAAACATTGCTCTTCATTATTCAACTGGAGGAAGTTTACCTTTTCCTGTGCTTCTAGTTCCCATAATGTGAAAATGTGTCATATTCTTTCGACAGTGCCATGTGTAAACAGACACGTAGCACTGGCTAAGTATATGATATGGGACACTGAAACCCAATTTACATAAGTCAATCTTTATGTCAGATGAGTGCAATTTACTTCTAATCATCTCCTAATATGGCAGGAAATGTCCCCTGGGCTACATATATACAGACAGTTAGAGATATCTTATTCAAATTGATATTCTCTTTTGTCTTTATGGCTTGGTGTACCCAAGCCACACCCCAATGTAAAAGATCACACCTAAAGCAACCGTTATCACTGTTGACCAGTGAGACCAGTTATTCTTTGGTCAACAGACATTTCCTGAGCAACTTGTTAGGCCCCACATTGGGAGCTGTGGTGACAAAGGTGAATTAGCTCTGCTTAGATCCTTTGAAGTATCCAGTCTGGTAAGATACTTCAGATAGGTTGAAGTTCTTTGTGAACTCTTAAGTTCTTTCCCTTTGCTACCTGGCCCTTTAGATTCCATACACGTCAATGTGCAGATAAAAGCAAGAAGGCAGGATGGCTTATGTGAGGACCACAGCGTCTGTTGTAGGCAGTTGTTGATCTCTGACATGACGCCCTTGTTTAGGTGACTGATCTTCAGCTCCCTTCAGACTTCCGTTTTTTGCACAGTTCCTGGCTCTGTCCTCTGGGTTGGGGAGCCCGAGACTGTCATGGATGAGACATTCTCTGCTCCTGCCTGGGCTAGTAGGATCCCTCATTGGGAGAAGTGATTGGGAAAATTCATATTTTTATGTAAACATAAACATCCATAATCATACATAAAATCCCAGTATAATCACTGCATTTGAGCATTTGTAATTTCAGGATGACCAATATCTTATTAATTTGTAAATGACATGTTTAATGTAATGTTCCCAGCAATATACCATATTCTCCTTCTAGCTAAGTGTTTATGTATATGGATTTGCTTTTATAGTTAAAAATTTAATAATTACATTCTCTTCGTGGTCTCAAATTACCATTTGGCTTAAAGAACTGATGTTTCCTCTGGTAACTTCCACATGGCATCTGCTCAAACTACCTTTCAAACTACTGCATTAATTTGCTAAATGGTTATCTCTTTGAACTTGCCTGTGGAAACCTATCTTGTACTAATTTTCCTTCCCCCAAATCAGAAAAATCTTAGCCTGTTCCATCTGGCAATAACATTTTTTCAGTTGGCAATGTGGTACAGTGGTTATGGGCATGGGCTGTGGAGTCCATCAGGCATGGGTCTGAGTCCCCGTTTTAGAACTAGCTAGACTTGTGATCTTGAAAATTTATATCAACTCTCTCCGCTAGGTTTCCCCATCTGTAAAATGGTTAAACTAATTGTATTAGTCCATTTTCTGTTGCTTATAACAGCACACCTGAAACTGGGTGATTTATAATGAAATGAAATTTATGTTTTAGTTTCAGAGGCTGGGAAGTCTGTGGTCCAGGAACATCTGGTGAGGACTTTCTTCTGGCTGGGAACTCTCTACAGGGTCCCTTGGCGATGCAGGCAGTCACTTGGCAAGGATAGCAAGAGCTCTTCAACATGCTCACTTGCTCTCCTTGTAATGCCACCAGTGCCATTACCATGACAACCCTGACAACTCACTAAACCACTAGCCTATTACTCCACTAATAGATTAATCCATTCACGAGGGCATAGTTGTCATGATCCAATCTCCTCTTAAAGGCCCCACCTTTCAACACTGTCATCGCCTGATTTATCACCCTCTTAACACTGTTATGGTGGAGATCAAGTTTCAATGAGTTTTGGGAGGACATTCAATTCACAATACTAATGTTAACTATCTTACAAGGTTGTTGTAAGGTGAGTAGCAGTGTCTGGTCTAGAGTAAATGCTTAATAAAGTCTTCTTTCTTTCCTTGATATTGTTATAATTTTCCTGGCACAGTGGGAAGCACATAGACATTGATATCAGATGAACTTTTCAAACTATGTCACTGGGCAAGCCAGTTGCCTTTCTGAGTCTCAGTTTCCTCATCTGTTAAATGGAAATAACAACACCTTACAGTGCTAACATGTTATTACAAAGACTAATTAAGATAAAATATGAAAATAGAAATCTGTCATGGTGCATCAAATCATGTTGTGGGCTTGTCATGACTCAATCCCCATGCCTAAAGCATCTCTCCTTATCACCAATCTTTTGTCCAATCTGCAAGTATATTCAGTACCATGGAAGACTTAGTACATTTAAAAACTCTGGTCTTCTTGACTAAGGTTGTATGCTATTTACTAATCAAGGAAACACTTCTATAATTATTTCTCCTTAGGTACAAGTATAAATATTTTAATAGAAAATATTTTATCTCTAAGTTCCCTTGAGATTATTGTTGGTTTATGCCATAAGTTTTGAAGCACTGCTGGGGGTATGTCAGTGTATGCATGTGTTCAGTCACTCACTCAACAATATTTGTTGTACATCTATGCTGTATTAGGCCGTGCTCTAAGTGTTTGGGATGATCAATGAGCAAACCAAACAAAGATATCTTTCCTTCCGAAACTTACATTCCAGTGGGGGAAAATGGACAATAAACAATCATAAAAGTAAGTGATATAGAATGTTAGCAGTTATATTGAAAGGTTTTGTGGAAAAAAGAAAGAGTAAGGAAGATTAAGGAGATCCAGAGTCTGAGGTGAAATTGCAATTTTTAATATGGTGGTTAGGAGCGGGCTCATTGAGAAGGTGACATTTAGACAGACATTTTAGATGAAAGTTACTCAGAAGCAATTTGAAGAGTGTACTACATTTTTTCTAACTCAGTAAAACCTCGATACTTCCAGCTTGATTACTTCATAAAACCTAAAGATCTTTCTATGGACCTTCATCTGCTTTTGCTTTACTTGGTGTCATTGTATAATGGTTCAGCCCTGGTTCTCTGCAATCAACATTCCCACATTGCCACAAAATGATATTCTAAAAATATAGATCAGCTTATGTAACACTCCTCCTCAAAAGATCTAGTGGCTCTCCATTGCTTTCCAAGTCAAGCCATACTCCTTAGCAGGACCTTGGTGGCCCTATGATGCTCCTCCAGCCTCCTCTTATGCTACATCCCTTTTTAGGAGCCATACTTCATCCACTCTGAGCTCCCTGCTTTTTATACCCCTTTGTTATTTCCATCATTCCCACCAGAAACACCCTTCCCCATGTTTTATCTTTGTTAGGAATTGTACTCCTCTTTCAAGGTCCAGCTCTAATGCTACCTCCTTTGTAGACCCTTCCTTATGTCTTCCAAGTAGAGTTAATTGTCCACGCACATGTCCATTCTCTGTGCCCCAAATGCTGTGGTTTGGATGGCCACCTTCTCTTGAAATTGTCAGTTCTTTCTGTACAGAAGGTGATTCTTACTTATCATGGAATCTACCTTTTTGTTTTAGGAAAAGAGTTATTCCCCTGGAGAGCTATGGTAAAAGAATAACTTCTAGACATAACCTTGCTCTTATGTGTTCTTACGAGTATCTGGTGTACCTCAGGTAAAACCCAGCCAAGTATTTCCTGGAAGACATGTGGAGATATTTGGAAACATCTGAGAGTTTATACACTGCTTGGCCCATAGAACAAAACCCTGCTTACTTGAATTAATCAAACTGAGGAAGCCATCTATCAGCTTTTTCATCCTACAGTGGGTGAATGACACATTTTTATGTGTAATAAGTAAGAATTAAATGAGATTAAGTGAGATAATGTCTCATTATTTGAATGCTTCTTATGGTGGCCGGCAGTATGTCTTCAGAAAATGTTCTGACTTTGTTTTCTAGATTGTCTTTTAATAATAATGGGGTTCCACTACCTATCTTCTTACCTCTCTTCATTGCATGGCTTCAATAATTGTCACCATTCTTTCTTTCCTAATTTCCAGAGGAAAGCTCTCTTTCAGATTTCTGTTTCTAAATGACTTGCATATGTTTTTTATTTTTTTAATTAATAGACTTTGTTATTTTTAAATTTTAGTTGACATATCGTAATTATACATACTTATGGAGTACAGTCTGATGTTTTGATATTATATATGTTGTATAATAATCAGGTCAGGGTAGTTAATGTATCAATCACCTCATGCATTTATCATTTCTTTGTAGTGAAAAATTCAAAACACTCGCCTCCAACTATTATATACAAAACTTAACTGTTAACTGTAGTCACCCTACTGTACAATAGAACATCAGAAATTATTTATTCCTCCTATCTGATTGAATTTTGTACCCATGGCCAATCTCTCCCCATCTCCCCCACTAAACCCCCCACCTCTCCAACTATAGTAACCACTGTTCTACACTCTGCCTCTATAATTAGATTTTGTTTTACTTTACAGCATTTTAGGTTCACAGTAAAATTGAGTGGAAAGTACAGAGCGGGTTCCTACATACCTGCTCCCTCACTCCTCATACACAGCTTCCGCCACCATTAACATCCTGCATCAGTGTGGTACATTTGTTACATCTGATGAACCAACAATGACATATCTCTATCAGCCAAAGTCAAAGTTTACATTAGAGTTGTACATTCTGTGGATTGTATATTCTATGTATATTTTATGGGTGTTGTACATTCTTTGGGTTTTGACAAATGTGTAATTAATTCTATGTTGTGTTATACATTCTATGGATTGTACATTCTATGGGTTTTGACTAATGTATAATGATATGTATCCACCATTATAATATCATACAGAATAGTTTCAGTGCCCTAAAAATCCCATGTGCTCCTCCTATTTATCCCTCCCTTCCCCTGAATCCCTGGCAAACACTGATCTTTTTACTGTCTCTGTAGTTTTGCCTTTTCCAGAATGACATATAGTTGGAATCATATAGTATGCAGCCTTTTCAAATTGGCTTCTTTCACTTAACAATATGCATTTAAGGTTTCTTCATGTCTTTGAGTAGCTTGATAGCTCATTTCTTTTTCACACTGAATAAAATTCGATTGTGTAATACAAGGATACTTCAAAAAGTTTGTGGAAAAATAGAATGAAAAGATACTACGACTCTTTCTTTAAAGTACCTTCATATAGTTTTTCTTTTTTCAACCATCTTGATGCAGTTTTTAACTCCGGCTATAGGCCGGTCATTTCCCATCTTGAACATTTGATTAAGTTCACCCTCCCAATGACCTCCCTTTTCAGGCTCTCATGTACTTGGGCCACTATATAGTGGCCCTAATTGCCCCAAGGCCAGGTACCAGCACAGCCTTTATGCTCCAGAACACACTGAAATTATTTAAACCACTCAGTCTTAAACCTGCTTATCCTGCCTGGCCCATTCCTCCCTGCAGAAAACAGTCATGGTGCTTGCCCACTGTCTCTTCCCGCCTTGTGAACCACCTGAGCTTCCCCTGAGTGGCCTGCATGGCGTGTGTGTTCTCCCCAGGGAACTGTGAGTACAACAAACTGCACAACTCTTTTCACTTTCTTCCTCACCCGAGGTCACATGGGCAAAACACATTGTCTGGATGCACCACAGTTTATTTACCCACTCACCTGTTGAAAGACATCTTGTGCTTCCCAGTTTTGGCAATTATGAATAAAGCTTCTGTAAACATTAGTGTGCAGGTTTTTGTGTGTACACACATAAATTTTCAACTGTTTTGGCTAAATACCAAGAAGTGTGATTACTGTATTTTATGGTAACAGTATATTTATAGTAAGAGCATGTGGACTGGAATTATTGAGAAAAGGTTCATGGATGAATAATGACTGACCTGGGTCTGAAAGGTCAGGAAACTCATGGACAAGTAGAAAAGGATAAATGTAAAGTGCCAGGCAGAGCATCTTATAGTTAAGTGCCTCGAGCATTATAAACACTTAATATTTTTATTACATGGTGAGCCCCTCAGGAAGGCAAAGCAGACAGCTTCTTACTAAATGATTGATTTGAGAAGGCCAGCAGGACCCCAATCCCTGTATAAAATTATCACTTCTTCCGTCTATCTACTTCTACCACACCACATTACATATTTATTCACTTGGCTCTAGAAAACATATTCTTTGAGAGGCACTAGTTAAAAGAGAAACATATCATGGAATGAAGAGGGGGTTATAACTTAAGTATTCATACATTCATTTATATAATCTTTCATTTATTTATTCAACAAATATAGATTGGGTCCCTACTCCATGGTAAGCATGGTGCTGGATCCTGATATAAAATATGAATAAGCTATAACCCCTGCCTGAGGCAGCTCAGGGCTAGTGACCTGCATGCATAGTTACCTGTGTGCACCAGTGACCATGCTACCATGTGACTCATGCCATTTCACAGGTGAGAAGAGACTTTTGGAGGGTCCTGGAGGCTGTGGGAGTACGGTGAGGCTTGAGAGGTGTGGGAGCTGGCCATGTGGACAAAAGAGAGAAGAGTTTCTTCTTTTTCTTCACCTTTCCCTTTTGCATTTCCTCCTGAACAATTCTCCATGAAGCCTTTGGGGAGACTGAGCAGAGTGGTGTCTTTAGGGCACAGTGAGGGGGAGCCTCCATGGTCCCTCCAACCAGGGAGGAAGGTGTCCATGTAGGTGGGTCATGGTCTTGCATGGAGAGTTGGAGCCTCAGTGAGGTGAGAAGGGCTGTCCTGCAGAAGAGCACCCCAGTGTGGGGAGACAGAGCAGAAGCACAGGAAGAGGGCGTCTGTGCGAGGAGATGGCAGTGGTGGCTGTTGGCGGCAAATAAGGAAATAAGTTAGGAATAATGTGCAGCAGATTTTTCACTGCTGGGGGAGGCAATTCCACATGTGGAAGTGAAAAAGCAAGAATGAACTCTGTAGTTTTGTATTAGAACTGAAGCTATCAGTGTGAAGTCATGATTTTTAATATACATGGAGGTAGAAATACATGTAGGAATGGTGGGCGTGTATTTTCCAGCCTGTGCGCCGAGGGTGCCTGAGAGCAGTGACAAACCAATAGCAATGAGCACAGCAAACATCCAGATCTTTTGCTGACTCAGTCGCTGGGGCAGGGCAATTACGAGATGAGCCTGCACAATCTTGTTCTGGATGTCAATGAAGTGCTCAAAGAATGATGAGGATGTGCCAAAAGGGCACAGGATCCAGCTGGAAGGGGCTCCCACTGGCCAATTCTTTGACAATTCGAGCATCAAAATAAATAACAGTAGTAACAGACTGTAACCTTTTGAATAAAGTAGAATTCATGTACTCATACTGATATAAATAATTGAATAAATAAATTGAAAGTTTGATGAGGAATGGAACAACTACATAGGCTGAAAGTATTCCCCACAAAATACTTATTAATTACAAAAGGAAAAAGAGTAACTGTCCAGTGAAAAAACCTGGCAGAAACCACCTCAACTAATTAACCAATGTTAACATCATCAGAAATGGGAAAAATAAAAATCATGTGCTACCTGGTAAGATGCAATGAGACATCCCAGCATAGTTTCTGTAATATTCATGTCAAAAGTGTAAAAAACTGACTTTAATCATGGGAAGACATCAGACACAGATAAAGTGAGGTACATTCTACGAAAATTGTCCTGTAATCTTCAAAAGCATAGAGGTCACGAATGTCAGAAAAACGCTGAGGACATTTTACATTGAATGAGACTATGACAACTAAATGCACAGCATGATTCTGGACTGGACCCTTGAGCTGTAAAGGATGTTTTTGAGAAACTGAGGAAACTTGAATGGGATCTGTGGATTAGATGGAAGTAATGTAAAAATGTTAATTTCCCTATTTTGGTGTTGTATTTGATAATATAGGAGAAATATATATATTAATATTGGAGAATTGTCTTCATATGTAAGAGATAAACACCAAAGTATTTGGGGTTCAGGATATCATGCTAGCAACTTACTCTCAAATGGTTAGGGGAAACAGTTCTTTGTACTATACACATAACTTGTCTCCAAATTTGAGATGACTTTTAAAAAAAGGTGGGGAGAAGTTCCTATGGAGAGGCCTAAACATGTTATTAGCTAACACAATGGTGGAGCTTCTTTGAGAGTCCATTGAAAATATAGCCCTAAAAATTACAATACCAGGGGGGCTTGCCAATGATGGCTCTACGTGTAAAGTGGGGGCTGAGATTGCAGGTGTTGCGTCCAGACCTGGCTTTGCGATTTGACTGCAAATGTCTTTAAAGCACCTACTTTCTCTGTATGGCTATTTCCGTCTCTGCAAAGTGAAGGGTTGACGTAGCTCCCTTCCTTTCAGCTCTAACATTCAACACTGTGATTTCATCTTTTGATATATTATCTCTCACCACCAGCTCTGGGGTGTTTTTGGTTGCAAAGTTCTCTGTATCCATCTGCCCCAGGGAGGTCTCTGACAAATGTGTTGCTGCCCTGCTTGGCAGTTTGGCCACCATGGCCTGACAGAATTCTCCTCAGGCAGGCAGGATTACTATCTGATGCGCAGAGCTTCGGGAAGGGAGCACACTGTGGTCTAATTGTATATGATGGCCTTCGAGATAAATCCACACTCTCTTCAGTCCTGTATAATTCCAGCAGTGTAACTTGAGACTCAGCAGGGAATTTGCCACAGAGAATGTTCCCTTGGAGGACCTCCAAAGGTTAGCTGTGGAGATGATGGTGGAGTCAGGTGGGCGACACTGGTGCACGGTGGGATTCTCATCTCCCCACACCCAGGCCCATCTGAGTTGCAGAACGCACCAGGGAACATTAGCAACCTCCACACACAAACATGCCAACCACATGTAAAAAATAGTCATTCCAGTTGACATTTGGCCAATGGAAATTAATATGCTGCAGTGTGTTGAGAATTCTCTTTACTTAATAATAACCAGACTTAATATTATGAGAACAAGATGTAAGACTACTGAAAAATGAAGGGCAATGATGTGTATGTCCTATTTTTCCACATAGTGTAGTTTTCAAATTCCAAAGGCAGTAGGTATTGTATATAATTTAATTGGGGAGCATTCCATCAGGTATTTGTTATTAAAAATCAGTGATGTATCAGGAGAACTTGATTGCCTCAGAAAGAATGCCAACAGGATTTACAAATTTCTTTGCCCAGCTACCGTAGTGCTTGGCACATAATTGATGCTCAATAGATATTTGTTGGCTAAAGCTTTAAAAATCATATTCACCTGTGACAATGATATTCATGGAGGTGGACTCAGGCAGCTGAGTATATTTTTAAAACACTGTGCAATTTAGGTTCTCTGTAGAATTCCAACCAGATGGAGATTAAATAAGAAATGGTTAAAACTAATGATAAATGTTTCCTGAATAAACTAGATTATTCAATCTGAGAGATCTTTTCCTGTTAGCTGGAATTCTGTTCCCCCATCTTTTTTTTCCAATTCCAGTTAAGACAGTTTCGGGGGAGACCTCTACCTCCACACACCACCCCTTCGATCCAGCAAGTAAGGGCATCCTAAACTAAATTGATGCTTCCTATGTGTGCATTGAGATTTCTCTAGTGCAGCTCAACCCTGCCACAGGGATGATGGCTTGCTTAGAAAGCTCGGGTAATGAATAATCCAAGATTTATTTTCACATTTGTTTAGAACAGTCTTCTCACTGTCACTGTGCCAACACCATCAGCACAGCTCAATGTCGCATAAAAAAGCACAAGTTTTGGAGAAAAATAAAAAAGCCTGGGCTTAAATGTCTGTTCTACCACCCATTAATTACCTGGCCTCAGGCTGGTTATTGAACATGTGAGGATACTTCAGAAAGTTCATGGAAAAATAGAGTTGAAAGGTAATACAAATCTTTCCATAATATTTTGGCGTACCCTCGTATTTGAGCCTAATTTTCCTTGTGGGTTTGTTGTTCCGGTTAAACAAGATCACATTTGTACAGTGCCCGGCACATAGTAGGTCTGCAATGTTAATTCCCTCTAAGTTAATTTTCTGCGGGCCCATTTTGCTTTCTATTACCTCAGCCCTCTTGTTTTCTGCCAGCCCCTCCCTGTTCCCTTTTCTTTCCTGGCTCTCACCTGAGACAAATAAGCTCACCTTGCTGTTGGACCATTTCTGGGATGCTGTTGCTTGGTCAGCATCTCCTTGTCGATCACAGAGGGAAGGTGAGAATTTGGGATTGGTGGAGGTGCCCTAGGTTGCCTTCTGCCAGAACAGATGTCTGTTACTTTGTTCCATGATGGCATCAGTAGAAACATTTATAATTTTAAGTTCATATTCCTGATTTAAGTTCACATTCTTGATCAATTCATATAGCCCTACCTTAAGATTTTTCCCTTTGGGGCCAGTTCAAATGACCTTGTCTCACTTACTGTGAATACAGAGGGTGGAGAGACAAGCAATTACTGCAGTTGACCTTCAGTGCCGTGGTCACCTCCAAACCACTCATTGGTTGTCACCTATCATTAGTATCATTAGGTATTATGGTCTATTTTTGACATAGCAGCCACAGTCATTCTTTAAAACAAGGCAAACGATAAAAAAACACTCTTCTGCTCAGTGCCATCTGGTGGCTTCCCATCTCACGTAGAGTAACAGTCAGGCCCTTACATCCCATGGCCTGGGAGACCTTATGTGAGGTGGCCTGCCTGCTCTCCAACCTCATCTCCTCATTCTCTTCCTTATTCACTGTGTTCCAACCCCATGGGCCTCTTTGCTGTTTCCCACCTTGAAGAACCCAAGGTCCCACCTCAGGACCTGTTGTTCCTCATGCCGGCAAGTTCATTTCCCTATATAGCCACATCGTTTCTTTGCTCAGATGTCACCTCCTCAGGGAGGTCTTCCTGGACTGCCCTATCTAATTAGCACTAGTGACCACCACTTTCTGTCCTTTAATCAGCTTTATTTTTCTATACACACACAACTCATTTATTATTTGTTTAAAGCCTGTCTCTTCTTCTATAATGTAGGGTCCCTAGAATGTAGGGACTTTGTTTCCTGGCCCAGAAAAGGCACTCAGTAAATGGTGGCTGAATGAGGGAATACATTAATTTAGGAATAGCCCTGAGGTTATTAGATAGTTTGGTAAGAAAAGAGCTGTGAAACCACTTTTGCTTGAAGACATCGAGATGCTATGTCTCTGTAATAAGAACAAAACAATAGCAATGTAATAGCTTCAATTTATCGAACATTATGATGCTTTGCTCAGTAGGAATCTACAAGTTGTTTGTGATCATTTATAAGCTTATAATTTTATCACTTTGGTCTATGGAAGAAATGTGCAATAGTTTATTATAAGGCTATTATAAAGGAAATGTGCCATTTTTAAACTACTATACTAAGATAGAGCACCATGAAAATTATACTCTCATTGATTGATGTACACAGAATGCGGCATCACAAAAGGCGCTCCTACAATTATAGTCCTTTCCCTGATACACTCCCCAACACCCTACCCTGCCCTCCCAAACTCTGGCGAACAAATATAGACAAAGTCTCTGGAAGCATAGGGCTGAGATTCCAAAACTTGAGTACTAGTTCCATATAGGTCTGGTTCAGACCTATGTGGCCTTGAATGAGTTACTTAAAGTCTTCATGCCTCAGTTTTCTCATCCCTTAAATGGGAATAATAATGGTACCTACATCATAGATATGTATTTGAGGAATAAATGAAATAATAGACAATGTGTTTAGCATAAATTCATCATTCAAAAGCTGTTAACATAAAAAAGGGGGCCTAGGTATTTGGGATTTAAGAAAGGCAGTTCTTGCCTCCCCAAAATGTTCTTCTTTAACATGAGATGAAGAAATAATTTTCTTTTACATATGTATTTAAAATTACATCAGTATGTGGAAATTGTTACAAAGTTGTCAGTATGCAGATTTAGAATGGTGTCAGATCTCTGCTCTATAAAATAAATACCTTTTGAATATAAAGTGTGATTGTTCTCGTAGATTTCGCTATGGTCCTCTACCACCTTTAGCACTTTCAGGTCTCAACTCTTGGATAGATTAAGTGAGACTTTAGGATTTGTTTTGCTAAATCATTTCATTATTTCTTTTCTTTGCTGATTTATTTTTGGTTTTAAGACAATTTGTGCCAATTTATTTACAGAAAATTTTTTACTCCCTCCTGAATGTTATGAGAGAAATGGTTACAGAAATAGGCCTAGGGAATGACTGGTTTGTTGTACTTGAGGTCAGATGTGACTAGAGCCCCAGAGGTGTTTTCAGGTGTCACTCAAAGGGAGATATTAAGAGCGCGTGTCCCTCTCTTAAACCATGACTACTTTATAACTTGGATCTTTTTTAGTTATGTTCCTTAGCGAAAAGCATGCATTACTGACCTTACCTAGGTACTAGGGCAGTTTTATTACTGTATTAGTTGTTTATGTTGCTTATAACAAAATACTTGAAATTGGGTGATTTATAAAGAAAACGAAATTTATTGCTTACAGTTTTGAGGCTGGGAAGTCCAAAGTCCATCTGATGGTGGTGACAGTGACCCAAGGGTCTCACATTGCAAGATGGTGGAAGCAGAGAGAACAGAGAGAGAGAAAGACACTCTCTTCTTCTTTTAAAGCCCTCAGAACCACACCCCTGACCACCATTTTTAATCCATTCATTACTGCATGGTCTTACAATCCAATCACACTTCAAGGCTCCACCTTTCAATTACCATAATAGGATTTCCTACTCTCTTAACAGTCATGGTGGGGGCCAAGTTTCTAATACATAAAACTTGGGGGACACAATTCAAGCTTCAGTGAGTTTTAGGGAGACTTTATTCAGTCCACTACAATTAGTATTCCTTTTTTTGAGCATCAGCTTTTATTTGAATGAAGAAAAATAAATTATTTCATATGGTTACACACATGAATGTACATACACATGCACACACACACAAGTGTGCATATTTGACGCTGGGGAGGATTCACAGAGACCTTCAAACACAAGTAAGAGAATCCAAGGACATATCTCTTGAAATGATCTTGAGTCAACTTTTGTAGGCAAAAATTGCTCTAAAATAACACTTTTACTACTGTGAAGTTCATAGCCATAAAGGAAATGCCAGTGCAGAGTTCTGCAAGAGCCAAGGTGTAATGTATGTGTGGCTGGAGGTGGGGGTGGGGGCACCAGGACAAGGGGGAGAACAAGAAACAGGTATTACCCCAACAGAAATAATTTCCTATTTCTTACATATTCTCCAACTCAAAATAAAATATACTTTTCCAAATTACGCATCAGCTGTTTGCAGTGTCTGAGGCAGAATTCCTGGGCTGTGATGTTTTTTTCCCCCCAGCAGGAAACTAGGAAATGAGTCATAAAACATTAATACTGCCTTAAAATAACTTAGGATAGGGTGATCCCAAGATGAACTCGAGTTGAGCACCAGAGGGAAGCTGCACCTCCAGAGGAGAAATTTCATTAAAGAGGACTTGCCCTCTCCCATGGAGAGGTCTGGATCTGACTTGAAGCTGGGAGGGCTGTGTCCTGCTGAGTGGAACTCCCGCCTGCTCCACACATCTGTGGAGTGTTCCTCTCCTCAGAAACAGAAATCACCAAGAAGTAAGGCAGCCTCCCTATTCAAAAAAAGGGATTCTAGCATCTCAGCTGGGCCCATTATGAGTTATTTTCAAGTTTCCACGAGCTCCACAAGATTTAGGACTTCACTAGTTTGGACATGTGATAACTCTGGCAGAGCTAGCTGAAATATAGAGTAGTGGTTAAGTGCACAGCTTTAGCAGTCAGACAGACCTGAATTAGAATCCTGGCTTTGCCCCTTGTTAGCTGTGACCTTGAATAGTTTTTATTTGCTCAGACTGCTTTCTCTTCTGTAAAACTGGGACAATAATACCAATTATAATGTAATTTTGAGGATTAAATGAGATAATGAATGCACAACCATGCATGATTAAAACAATAAAGTCATATTCTCTTTCATATTTAAATTACTTTAAGCCCTCATCCTGCTAATTATAGGAAGTTCAATTTTCTATTGAATTCCCCTTCCTCAAGTTATTTCTGGGAACACCAGAGAAAATATTTGTAAGTACTACAAGTTAACCCTGGCGGTTGTTATTCCTCTGAACGATTTCTGCTCCTGACATCTTGTGTGCAACCTCGTGCCGTTGTATAGTTGACTCCTCTGGGCTTGACTTAAAATGAAGCCACAGCTGGTCTTTCTGTGAATCAGCAAAATATGCCCCTTCCATATAGGGCCATGACTTCAGGAGCAGACTAGCTTTTGAATGAATTTGAGAATGGTGTTTTCTTTATCCAAGTGGACCTAGCCCCATATCAGGATTCATAGTTCATAGAGGGGAGTGCTGGCTGGATTTCAGGCCTCATCCCTCTCCCTCAGCCAGATGCTTTTGAGCAATAAAAAACCAATACAGCCATGAGTGACAGCCTTGGGTAGTCCCTGGCTGCATGTAACATAAAACCCCAAAGCAACATAGGCTTAAACAAAATAGAAGTTTATTTCCTGCTCATGTAAAAGAACATAGGCCTGCTAGCATTGATCTGACCACTTCATGGTGTTACTAGAGTCCTAGGTTCCTGGTTTTCTGCTCCACCATCCTAAGTATGTAGCTTCCATTGTCAAGGTCATCTAATGATCCATGATAGCCATAGAGCTCGTGCTGTCTCATCCAAATTCAAAGTCGTAGGAAGGAGGAAAGAAGGAAGATGACAATGCCCCCTGTGCATATAAGGATGCTTTTGCATAAACCTTGTTGACCAAAAATTGATCATATCACCACACCTGTCTGTATAGGAAACTGAGAAATGTGATCTTTTTAGGTAGACACATGGTTATAGGTGATTCTGTTATTGAGGAGGAGGGGAAAATGTGTGTTGAGGGTGGGCAATTGGTAATTTCTCACAAGGCTTTTCTCACTCTCAGTTCTACTTTGCTCTAAGCATAGACCCAGGCAACTCCCTTACCATTACCATTTCCTCCTTGCAACTCAAAACAACTAAGAGTCTGATTTAATAAAATTGAATTGAATGCAAAGTAGGATAAGAAAAGAATACTGCAGAGAGCTGAAGGCAATAGTGCATAGCAGTTAAGCACGTGTACTCTAGAATCAGATGGTCTGGGTCCAAACACTGGCTCTATGATACTTTCTTAGCTGTGAAGCCTTGGGCAGTTCTTTCCCTAACCTATCTGTGCTTCTGGTTTCCCAATGTATAACATAATAGGTTTTATGAGTATTACATGAGATAATACACATGTAGCCCATTTAGTGCAGAGTGGATGTATTCCTGCAAATTAGCACTCTAAAGAATGTGAGAAGAGACAGGGTACGGCATACTCAGGCCATAATTTCTTGTAGATACTGTGGGTGAGAATATTGGTCCATCCTCCCATTCTACAGTGATATTTACAAAGTCCTTCCTAATGTCAAAAGACCCACCAATACCTAACGATCTGCTGCTGATCCTTACCCTTGTTTGCTTCACTGAATCCTTGAACAGCCAAAATCCTTGCATTTGAACAGTTAGCATAATTCTCATTCTTTATGGCAAGTTGAATACTTCATTTACTTACTTTTGTCAGCCACTATTCATCAAAACTATTTGCCAGAAACAAATGACAGAAAGAGAAGCCACAGAGGAGTAGAGATTACAGAATGCACTCAACTCTTTGAGAGTTTGCAGCATCTGACTCCATTGCTCGTTGGCCACAAGTCAACATGTGGTCTGCTCTGCCAGCTCTCACGAATTTATCCACATGGAAGTATGCAGACTATATGGGATGGCCATGTGCAAATGCTTACTTTCTTAATTTTTTTTTTTATTTTGAGGAAAATATTTTAGAGACAAATAGAAATGTAATGAATCAGGACTGTGGCAGGTAACATTAAACAGATTAGGAGTATATATAAAATCGCACTACTTAACTGAGAGTAAGTCCTCAATAAGTGTGTAGTGAAGAAATAAAAATGATGATATACACTGCTGCCACCAGTGATGACTTTTGGGGTTTATAGGCTCTGATCTCCATTTGAAGGTCCTTGCTTTCTCCCCACAGACTCCCAGGCAGCGGAGGCCCCACTCCTCAAAAGAATCTCTGGATCTCTCCTCAATTCTCACTTCAGACCCCCCCACCTGTTTCAGTCCACAGAAAGTGAGCTTGGTGGGGGTCCTCCCCTCTCTCTGGCCAAGGCCATTTGGTTATCTGAGCATGACTAACAGTGGAAACTCTCATGTCCTTCAGGAGAAGCTCTTAACTCACCCAGAGGTTCAGTTTGAACCTCATTGTCCTGACAAGACAATCACAAAAGTTGAGAGTACATTGCCCAAAAAGTAGGTTTTTTCCCAACTTGTAAGTAATACCATATATGGCCTCCAAAATCTAGTATAAATCTATATTTTCAAAAAACATTTCTCTACATTTGCAAGGACATAGTGTAGTTAAAGCTAGCTCTAGTTTATATTGTAATAATAAACAAAACACTTAATATCCTGATCTATAACATCATCATTAAGACTTATGGTGACTTCACAGGTTTTTTCTACCAAAAAACCATAGATAGGAACTAGCTTTACATGAGTAATAGTAAATTTTTCTTATAATGATATCAACCCCCCACCTTTAAAAAGATGTCCCAAAGGTCTCCATCTAGAGAAACTGAAGACTGTCAACCACTCCCAAGTTATACTTCTCTTGCTTAAAAAGAAAATAAAAATTCTTCTTTCACTGGGGACCAAACTACACATATAAAGATCATGCTAGTGTTTAGCATTTGGCAAGCACTAAAAGAGCAGCTATTATTCCTACTTGCTTCTTTCTAAAAAAAGACTTTTCATGGCTTTGAATAAAAGACTTATGTAAAACAAAATTACAGTATTGTAAAATCAAGATCATGTCAAAGAAAAGATCTATGTTAACTACAAAAGACAATACAATACTGTAAGTTTCCCTGCAGCCACGGCAAAGAGAGGAAACATGCAAAGCTTTATAACTCATAGATAAATAAGCACACCTACTCTTCAAGGGAGCAATTTTTTCATGGCAGTGCACTCTAACCAATATTTCCCAATGGATCTTTCCATGGAAGGCACTGAATGACATATTAAGCAGTGTCCTTGAAGTCAGGTTTACAGAATCTATACCAACAGGTTTCATATGGCTATTTCTTGTAAGAACTGAGAAAAGCTAAAGGCAGAAGGTTTTTGTGGAACTTCAGACAATTCTAAGGGCAGCTAAGCTAATGGGGGTATGTGCCTGGGCTGATGCGTAGACATCAGAATGCTTCAGAGAGTTGATGGGAGACTTGTGCTTTGGGCTTGCTCCCCCAAATATTCCTTCTCAGACATTTGAGGATAAACTGTCATTTTCAGAGGCCATGGTAAAGTCCAGAGGAGTAGTTGATAAAGTTGAGTTTGACCTTTGGAGGTATCTTTAAAAAAATTTCAAACGTCCGCTGAGTGCATTGAATTACATGGATATTTATAACTACCTAAATATGTTTGTCTTTTCAAGTTTCTTTTATTACAAAAATTATATAAATATACAGAAAATTGATTAATAAAGAAAAAAATTACCCATACTTCTATAATCTTAATATGAGTACTATGGTGATTTTAAAATATGTCCATAAATTCTTTGATAATTCTTTCAAAAGCTAATTTCCCTCTCCTTGATTGAGAGCTGCACTTAGTGACTTGATCCTAATAGAATGGATGGAAGTGAAAACGTGGGACTTCCTAGCCTAGGTCATCGAAAGCACTGTGGTTTCCTCCTTGTTCCAGATCACTTGCTCTGGAGGAAGCCAGCTGCTACTATATAAGGACACTTAAGAAGCCCTCTGTAGGGGACCATGTGGTGAGGAATTGCCAAAATTCCTGCTGAAAGACAACAAGGAACTGAAGCCTCCTGCCACCGGCCATCTGAGAGAGCCTTCTTAGAAGCAGATCCTTTGGCCCCGGTCCAACTTTCACATGACCACATCCTTAGCCAACAACTTGACTGCAACCTCAGGAGAAACCCTGAGCCAGAACCACACAGCTAAGCCAGCCCCAAATTACCTGCAGAAACTGAGATAATAAGTGCTCGTTTCAAATTGCTAAGTTTCGGGAGTAATTTAATCACGCAGCAACAGGTAACTAATAGGATCACCGTTAATCCCCTTTTGGTTTTTTTACTTCAATTTTTTCCCGTCTGCTGCAGAGATGTTTTTGCTCTCTAGATCCAATCAAAATATATGTAAACCTGTCTCCTATGTTTTCACTTAGTGGTTGAGAGGCAGCATGGTGGAAGGATTGAGAATGCAAACTGTGGGGCCAGCTTACCTGGATTTGAATCCTGCCTCCTCTCTTTCTGTGTGATTTTGGGCATGTCATTTTCTTTGTGCTTTTCTCCTGTGTAAACTGGGCATGATGCTAGTACATGGGGTTATTGTGAGGATTGAGTTAATATGTATAGAATGATTACAAAAGTATCTGTTGCACATTAAGCACTATAGAAGAGTAAGTGATTACCATACACCATAAACTATTGACAATTACTTTTAATGACTACACAATTGTACCTCTAGACATGCACCATATTTTTCTCATCATTTCTATTGTTAATAATTTAGGTTATTTTGAAAATTTTTTTTGCTATTGTAAATAACACAGTGATAAACATAATTGACAAAATACTATTTCATCAGTCTTGATGTGTAGGCATTGAACTAGCTCAAAAATGCTTTTGAAAGTGGAAAAAAAGTACTTTCAAAAATTCTGTAATTAAGATTTCCTGCTACCCAGCCTACACTTGAGTTAATGAATGACTTTGCAGCTTACATTATGTGTCTCTTTGTGAGTTGTAGTAGCAGGTCAGCAAGTGGTCTGAGTGGGGGGCAGCTCCCAAGTGGGGGTTCGGAGACCTCTGGCACTAATTTCAGTTGAGTTTTGCTGCATCAAAACTTACAAGTGTGCCAAGGTCCAGATAGCAGGGCCTGAAGTTCCAGAGACCCGGTAATCAAGACACCTGAGCTTCTGTTTTGGTGCTGCTGCTTGCTAGCTGGCTGACCTTGAGCAAGGGCTCATTTTCCTCATTGTAAATTTATAGGATAATAATTCTCATCTCTTAAAGGATGTAGTGAGGATACAATAAGACAGCTTTTGTCCAGGCACAAAGTAAAAATATAAAAGATAGTTATTATTCTTAGGACTATAAGCTTCCTGGATGCAGGAAACGGTGACTTTTTCTTTTTCTAGTGAATGAATTTCATCGCAGCTTTGATTATGGTTGAATTACCTAGGAGTCCATGTATCTCCAGCATCTAGCACATAGTGGGCATTCAGGAAATGTCAACTGAATGAGAAAACTAATTACTTTTACCTTGAACAGTGACTCGTATGACCTCTGGCAGGTGGTTTGCTGCCTGAATCCCTCAGCTATACCTCACGCTACTGCTGCTCTTCCATCAACAGGAAGACAGGAATTGCTCAGGGGACAGCTGGTTCACAGCCAGAGCCAGCACCAGCACTGATGTCTGCCACTGCTGTGGGAGAGGTCCTGGACTTCCCTCGATGCTGTCCCTCT
Source organism: Cynocephalus volans (assembly GCF_027409185.1). NCBI lineage: Eukaryota > Metazoa > Chordata > Mammalia > Dermoptera > Cynocephalidae > Cynocephalus > Cynocephalus volans. The sequence goes on along the minus strand of NC_084467.1, from coordinate 73,181,375 downwards.
GGGATGACTGAGAAGCAGGAGAAAATCAAGGAAAAGCATTCACTTGTCTCAGCGTTTTCTCATCTGTTCCTGGGCATCACTCTTGCTTCCCCCACCCCCCGCCCCCAACCCTCATCTTCTATCTTCCATCCAAAAAGATACACATGAACCTCCCAAGTCTCACTTTAGGGTTGGGTTCCAAAGTCTCCTCTTCTCTGAAATTCACTGCACACTTGCCACTTGGCAGAACCTGCAAACAGCTCAGGAGGTGTTTTTATAGTCAGCATTAAAAAAAAAAAAAAAAAAAACATGGCCACATGGCTAATAAAGTGTTGAACTGTTGGTAGAGGCAAATGTCTGGGGAGATTGTCTGAAAAGCTTCATTATGCTGCAAGAATATGTAGGATTTCAGCAGCTCCTGACTGGCTGTCAACTTCACTGTGTGGCTTTTTGAAGTTGTCCCCCCCTCCCTAATAGTCCTCAAACACACAAAAACATTCAGGTCAGTTGTTTAGTACCTGAGTCTTTCTAAGTAATTAGCTGGTTGAATTACCAGGTAGCAGGAAGTGTTTGCTTGTAATCCGTCAATAGGAGCGATTGTGAGGGTAATTGTCATTTTGAGTGGCCTTATAACCATGTCTAATTTTAAGTGTCAATAGAGAGTTTATTTCTGTCTTTTGTACCCACTGCCAGGTTGTGAGTTTTTCCTTTAGAAATTCAGGCTCAGAGTAAGACGGATATTTGGAACACATAAATTTCAAGGAAACATGTTCCCCAGCAACCCCAAATATGTAAAAGCATTTAGGTTTAGGCCTCATTCCTCTATCCACATGACTTAATTTATGTCAACCTATGTATTGAAGGCAGATATACAGTATCAATAAATGCAGGATGAACGTGAAGTCTTTTATTTAACAGCAAAGTTACACTTTGCCAGCTGGACTGGGGGTGGGGGTGGAGGGCAAAGATGAGGGTCTTTTAAGGCTCCCTAACACTTGCCTAGTAATGTCAGTGGCTGCTACCACAGCTAAGCTTCTTGCTTTTAATACATATCCTTTCTCTCTTAATGCTTCACTGAACTGTTTTCAAGATAGGTAGATTTGCCAAAACTGCAAAGCCTATATTGCAGGTAGAACATGCCTAGATATACAAAGCAATGGCTCAGGATCACATTTTTCCATCAGCAGCATCTGGGTCTTGGCTGACAAAGTTTTGTGACTGCTCTTGGGACCAGTCTTGGGTCAAGCCTCTGTGAGCTCCCACTGATTGCCTCATTCTCATAGATAGCTCCCCTCTTTGAAGTCCTCTTGATTGGAGAAAATCATTCCTTGTTTTATATTTAAAGAGAATATCCCATTTTCTTTCTTTCATTCTTTCTCTTCTTTTTTGTTTCTGACTCACGTATAGAACCAAGATGTTGGGTTCCAGAAGCCCATATGTTAATTCACAGATGGCTTGTAGGAATAACTTTTTTTCCTTGCCATTTGAATCATTTAGGTAATGTGCTTTATTTTCTAATACAGAATAAAAAACATTCTAAATAGACATCAGTGTCATATGGTACCTAATGATTTCTTCAGGTACTGCAATCAATGTAGTTTGGAAATGGTAGAGAGTGAGACACAAATATTACTATGAGGTTTTTCTTGGACTGGATTTCTTGAAGAATTTCATTTAAAGTTGAATTCTAAAATGCTGTGGATACAACAGCTGGTATTCAGCATTTGTTTTGAATTTATATCTTATCAGGATAAATAGATTCTCTTCAGAGGCAAAAGAAAAACTAGGATGGAAAAAAAGAGCAATGTACTTATGACCAATACAGTTTGGTAATATATTTTAACTTTAATATTAATTAGTATTTTATTGGGGAGGATACAGAGGAGCGTGCAGAGAAATGTGCTTTCATGGGCCATTGCCATAGGCATTCATATCTATTTAGCTTTACTAGGTCATCACACAAAGGCAGAACCAAACTTGAGAAAGAAAACACACTGGAAAATTATCTCTATAACATTCAGGTGGTTAAAAATCTAATTTCCCCCACCCTTTTTGTTTAACAGCAAATACAGAGCTGATCCTTGTAACTTTTGGTATAAAGAACAGAAAATGTGATACAAGCCTATCCATGCCATAACAAGCTTCATTGCGTAAGTCCCACTCTGATGGGGATTTTGACAAATTCTGTGGCAACCTGACAGATGTGTCATAATGTTTAATCCCTTTAAATACCCAAAGTTCGTGGAAAGTGGATGTTTTAAAAGAGCAGATTGGAAAACATGCTGTTCTTGTATTGAGCTTTTTCCTTCAGTGTCTGTACTGGCCCCCAAATCCCTTCCTTCTGCAAAGTACTAGAGGATAGGCAAGATGTAAATGTAGGCATTGAAATAGTAATAGGGAAACGGGAGCTAGATGGTATTTCCCTGCAGCCAAAACAATAAAAATAGAGAGGTGCGCCTAAGTGAGCTTGCTTTTCCCCAACTAAAACCCGAAAGCTCTTCATTTAATAAGAAGACTACTTTAGCTGAACCACTGTGTGGCAATATGTGTGAGTACCTGCGTTAAAGAAACACAGGCCGAATGGAAGTCAGGGAGGGCAAGACAATAAAAGTGGGGATATTCTCAGGATGAAAGATATGAAGAGTTGACCCCCCACCTGCAAATATTTTCCCCAACCTGCTTGGTGTTTTTGAGCTCTGGTCCACATTTCTGTATAGTATAAATCCATGCTCAGAGTGCGGCATGGTGCCAGATTTGGTGGAGGCCAGGAGGTGCTTTCATGGAGCGCAGTGACACCCTTGGAATCGCACGCAGTTGTGAGGTCTGCTTCTCAGACGTTTGGAAAACTGCCATGAGGAAGGGAGAGAGGAAATTGGGCCAGTTTGCATTCTGTTACAGACCAGCCTTTTGGATGACAGAATTCTTTCCAATCAAAATGCCATGGATTACTCCCTGCTGTGAGCTAATAGGGTGCTAATTAGCATATTTCATTTATTTACTTAACTGGGATAGAAACCATTGGGCACATGGCCCACTTAGAGTGGTTTCCTGGGGAAGCCATGAACTGCTCTAAGCATTACCTCTGTGTGTTAAGGAAACCAGTTCACAGAAGCACAATACCAGCATCCCTCCCCCTCAACCCCTCCTTCACACCTCCCTCCTTTAGACATATGCACAGAGCACAGACAAGGGCCTGAGTCTAATCTGTTCTCACTTCAATAAGAATCTGAAATGAGAAATGAAATTGCATGGCCATTTCTAATCGTTCATTGCAATCGATGCTCTTTGGCAACTACATGGGCTGCTTCTGACGTGCTGCTTCACCTGCAATGATGACTCTGGGGCATCGGCAGAGGCAAAGGCTGCTCCTGATCTCTTCTTCACTCCTTTTCAGACCTGCAGCCAAACTCACATGTCGAGGGAAGATGCTTGCTGGGTCCCAGGGCCCTGTCTAGACTGTTACTTGGGGAATCTTAAAAAAACACCTGTTTGTCATAGTTTCTTCCTTACTTAGGGAAGAACTCACTTTATAATTCTCACACTGCATGCACTGAAGTACTTTCACATTCTTTGGAGTTCCATGTCAGTTCATCTCTCTAATGGCATATTTTCAGTTTTTTTCAGGGACAAATCATTAACATAGTGTAATGAAAACAAAGCAGCCAAAACCCACTAAGCAAAGAGGAATGGATCCTTTTCTCAAACTGCTTCCTGTGATGTGGAAGTCCACGTGCCAAGCAGTGACACCAAAGGCTGAAAAACAGGCAGTCAGTGCTCTACAAAGCCCTCTGCCCGAGTTGGCAAAGACAACTCAACAATAAGGCAACTGCACACAGAAGGTGTGTTCTCGATGACTTGGTAGAAATAAACACGGAAAGACTCTTGTGGTGTTTTTCATCATCTTTAGTTACTGAAGTCTCAGTTAATGGCACCATGATCCGCCCAATTGTCCAAGCCTAAAAATCTGGGAGTCATCACGAATGCTTCCTCTTACCCGAGTCAGGCACCGAGTCTTGCCATTTTTACTTCCTGATGCTTCTCAGCTATGCTTTCTCCTCTGCTTTTCCCTTGTCACTGACTCATTCAGGCTAAGTCACCTGCTGCCTGGTCCCTTGCTATTCAAAATGTGCTCTCCTTGGACTAGAGCATCTGCCTCACCTGGGAATTTGTTACAAATTAAGAACTTCAGACTCCTCCACCCTCAAGACAAGTCAGACTTTGCATTTTAACAAGGCCCCCAGGTGATCTGTCTGCAAGTACCAACTTGAGGAGCGCTGAGCTGGGCTGCTATCGGCTGTCATCTCGGATGCTTCCGCCGTCTATTTCTTCTTTACCAACATCCTCCACTTGCCTTTCTTTAGGTACACAGATCTGATTATGTCATACTTCTGCTTAAAAAATTTCCATGGTGCTTCATAATCTACAGGATAAAATTGTGTAACAGATTTTCAGTCTACACAATCAGGTGGCCCCAAGATTTAACTTTATTTGTCTGTACAGAACATAGCTTCTATGACAGTTTTTCTGTACTGTCTGATGTTGGAAAAATTTTTTAGTCAGTGTTAGATGACTCTAGCCTCTTCATGTTATCGAAGTAAGGTCACATGTAAACTTAGCTGATCATGATTTGCCTTTCTTCACTTTTTACCTCATAGTGACATCGAAATTCCTAGGGACATACATTGTTTTATGGCGTCATCTGGAGGTTAAGAGGCCACTCATTGGTGTCTGCCCATGTTGGAGCAAGTCTTTGGGCATGGTCATCGTTCCATGCTGGCATTCACCGAGTGGCCAGATCCCCATGTTTCCGTAAGGTCCCTGATTTTACCATCTTTGCTGCTTTCTCTTGTGGTACTTCTTTGTGACAACCAGAGAGTTGCCTTTGGGCCCGCTGACTTTCTCTTTTTTTTAGTTAATTTATGAACCCATGTTGAAGGATATAGAAAGATTTGACTGCTTTTTTTTAGCTGAGAGAGATACAGTACATGGGCTGCCCAGATGCTCTGAAAACCAGACACCCCCACAGCTCTTATCCTCCAGCATTTGTGCCTGGGCACCTGAGGTTTTCAGTCTACTTTTCAGCTCCTTCTTCATCTCACTTCTCCTGCCACTCCAAAGTTTGCACTGTGCCTTATTGAGTGAAATACAGATTTTTCTGTATCTTTAGTCTTTTTATAGAGCACCCCCTTCACCTTTCACTTAAACTGTGTACAGGTTCACAATAAATAAATAAATGAATAATAGTAATACTCTACCATGTACTTATAAAATAACCTTGAGGCCTTCTGACTCTGGGCCTACCAATATTCACAGCAATATACCATATAGTAAACATTTCTTTCTTCCACTCAACTCACATGTTTTTTATGCAGATTACTTAGAGTGTTTGCATCCACATTTTAAAATGCTTACGAGAATGATACTCTCTACCAGGTAATTGTGATGGTGCTTTGAGCCCCCTGGTAGAGAGAAAAAGTGTAGGTAGCATTTGCATTTCTTAGTTTCTCATATTTATTTCACCCATTAGATATCAGGCAACCTGTCAGGCAGGGACTCTTTTCTTACCTTCTTGATATCTTTGTAGTAATTAGTATAATATCAGGTATACATAAATGCATATCTTATTATCAAATACACAGAATTCGGTTCCTGTATTTGCTGAAGCATGTGAAAGGCCCTCTATCTCTGTGAAGTTTATGGTATAACTTGTTGCTTTATTCAAAAGTGTCTTAATTTTAATATCACAAGCTGTTTCTTAATTTGAACCACTGGCACTTGGCTTCAGAGTTCCAGCTGTATCTTGTCAGAGCGTAACATCAAATGTTCTTGTTGAAGCAATATCCCTCTAAATTAAATAGCACATATTCAGTGACAATTTATTACTCTTTCATTCAGGAATTTATTGGTTCAATTGTTAATAAATAACCTAATCAATCAATGAATTTACTTATTCCCTCACTGATTTATTTAAACCCTTCCCAGAGTGCTCCTTTTGGAAATCTTACTTTATTTCTCAAGTTCCTATTTGAAGTTTCTATCTCCAAGGACCCTAAAAACTTATTCTAAAAGCTTTTCTGTTGGTCCCAAATTGATGTGATGCCCTCTTTTAAAAAACTTACCAGCAATCCCACTCCCGGGGATATATCCAGAAGATTGGAAATCATTAGGTGTAAGGGATACCTGCACTCCCATGTTTATTGCAGCTGTATTTACAATAGCCAGGCGTTGCAGCTGTATTTACAATAGCCAGGCGATGGAACCAACCTTAATGTCTATCAATGGATGACTGGATAAGGAAATTGTGGTATATATTCACAATGGAATATCACTCAGTCATAAAAAAGGATAAAATTCTACCGTTTGCAACAACATGGATGAGTCTGGAGAAAATTATCCTAAGTGAAACAACCCAGGTACAGAAAGAGAAATATTGCATGTTCTCACTCATAACTGGGAGCTGAATCCATAAATAAACAAATGAACAATAAAGAGAGACGGAGAGAAAGAAAGAAAGAAACAACAATCACAGTAATATGTTGAACTTTCAGAAAACTAGAGGTGGAAAAGGGGAAGGGAGGCGGAGACAGGGGGGGCTAATTAGAAATTGGTCAACAGACACAAAGAATGATTGTGTATTGTAATGATGAGTAAGCTAACTATCCTGATCTAACCGCCACACATTCTACACAATTATTGAAAATCAATGTTGTACTCCACACAATCTTATATTTAAAAAAAAAAAATAAATAAAAACATTAGTGAACAAAAAATAAATAAATAAACTTCGTTCTAAGTGGGGAAAAAAAAAAACCAAAAATAACTTACCATGTTCTACCTTTTATAGAATTTTACTATGTTCCTGATCAGACCTGAAGTTCTTTTTAGAGCAGTAATATTATTGTCCTTCTTTCTGTGGCCTACAAATTGCTGTAAAATGTCCCATAACTATTTGAGTTTGGTTAACTGAAATAACAGGGCATTCTAGTTTTATTTCTGAACATGAGATATTATTTCTTGCTGAAAATATTATGGGAACTATCAATTAATATTTTAACATTATAGCCTACTTCTCCTCCTAAGAATTTATCCTGATAACTGACTCTCTAAAAACATCAGTGAGTATGTTATTTGCAAAAAAACTTATAGGAAGAAGGGAAAGAAAAGTCTCTGATTTGTTTGTTTGTTTATTTGTTCTTAGCGCCAGACTGATCTGGGCTCAAAGTGATGAAGAGAGTTTATGATTCACTCATAGTTGTTGTTCACATACTAATACAATTATTTATACATTTTCATTGCCAGTGCCTTAAATCATAAATGTGTCCTCGTCTAATATCTATTCTTTTCCTCTGAGAATCCACCTGCTTTCCACTGGAAAAATAGCCATGGATCTGATGAACTGGAAAGCAGTAGGCTGACTGAAGCTTCAAATGAAGAAAATGTTCCCTGAAGAGAAAGCTACCTTTCTAACTGGACACCATCAGTTATGAAATACATATCTCTGGTGAATATACTTAAAACTAGATTGGGACTACATTTTGAATGTTAGGGAACACACTGAATAACAGTTGTACTACTTTCCATATATTATAGAAACAAGATAGAACATGTTTAGGGCAAATAAGAGGCAAAATAGTGTCATTGTTAATGGTACTAAGTTAGCTCACAGATACAAATGGGTTGGGGTTTCCCTGGTTTACTTAGAGTAAGACCCGATAAAAAATGATGTGAACGTACAAGTCAAATTTTTAGATCTATCTCTCCAGCTGCACTGTTTCCAATAGGCCAAGTATGATAGCTGGTCATGAAATCTCCATGAAGCTAGTACTTCCTTCCCTTAGTACTCCAGTTCTGTTGGTATGAGAGGGATGTTTGGAGGGGGTGGGGGGGTGGGGAGAAATTGTACGTGGATACATTGCCAACCAAAAGCATTGATGAAAAACTGCATATATCACTTTTCAGCTTCTTTCTGGGGAAATCTCTGATCCAGGAGCTTCTTTTAAATGATGATTTTATTCCTCAGCTTACCCAAGGGTTTCCTAGAGGCCAATCTGAGGACATGTTTTTTCCTACTGTATGTAATGTAAGAGGCAAGGGAGAGGATCGTATGGCTTTAAGCTCCAGTTGCTGTTAAAGGCAGTGTTGTGGTTTGAGAAGTGCAATGAATGACATGGCCCAGGTTTGCTGTCTGCAGGAGTTTGGAAGTAGAATTATTCTTAAAAGGTCCAGTTGTTAAAAAATGGTTAATTGTTAGTCTGAGGATTGTGAGCAGTATACTGGTAAATCAAAACTTGGAGAATTTTAAATAGTTCTCTGTAAAGTTGGAGACCTTTTAGTAGCTGCAGTTGAATATTCTTAGCATGACAGTCCACAGAAGCAGAAAACTTCTTCATTAAACAAGGGTGGCAGTGGCAGTTGGTGGAATGAAGAAGATGAAGTCCCTCTCATATTCTGGTTTCCAAAATAGGGCTTTTATCTACTCTTTTGGGGTACCTTATACTTGTGAGTGGAAAAGAAAAAGTGCTAAAAAGTGATGACCTCCCCATCTCTCCTGGGATTGCAGGATGCTCTTATTTGCTACAATCTAATGGCCTGCAATGGGATAAGCAAAGAGGCAATGTGAGATTTGCAGGGGTCAGATTTTCAGAAAAATACCAACTTGATTGGAAACAGAGATTCTCCAGGCCCACTTCATCATATTGGGGAATACATGAAATTTAGGGTAAAGGAAAAAAGGTCTTCCCCTAGGATGCAGCAGTGGATTATGGGCCAAACCAGCAAACATAAAATTATTGGAGGAAAATGTACAAAAGAGTGGAGAGTAAGCAGATGTAAGACAGTGACCTGTGAATCCTGGAGTGACTGGATGTTTTTGGTTGCCCTGAGGTCACTTACCCTAGAGCTGATGATACCTTGGGCATAACTCTCTCCCCAGCCTTTTTGGTGGAGAGCTTATGTTCTGGAGCTCTACCCCCGGGTTTTCAAATACACATATCTTAGAGTTAACCTAGAGGTGGTGGCGTCAGGTGGTTGATGAAGGCCCTGGCCCAGGGGCTACCAGCTAGACATAGTATGTTAGCATATCATCAGTTAGGCCATGTCTCCTTGGTTTGAGTGACCATACAAGGTGGTGTTCAGTGAGAACAGCAAACTTGAAAGGTCACCTTTTACTCTTCACTGGATAGAGATGTGGTTGTAGGTGTCCTGGGGATCTCATTTTGTAGAGTCTGTATTGTCTTCTTAGAGCTGCTGGATCATTAGGAGCTGGTGATGTTCTCAGACAGATAATGTTCACATTGATAACTGTGGTTGTCTTGGCAGAAGCAGAACTGCCATTTTTTAGAAAACATACTGGGATATCTATAGGGTAAATGGAAAGCTTGGTGACCTCTTACTGTGAGTTGGTTTCTCATATACACCTTGGCTTGGGTTTGAAGAAAGACAAGGACATAAAATTCAGATTCTGTATTATTTCTGTAATCATATTCACAATATGGGGCCAACTCTTCAGGTTTCTTGCTGAACAGACCTACCCAAGAGTTGACATTGGGGTAGGGAGAGTTCAGGACTCATCTGGAGAGGTAGACAATGCTGGCAGCAAAGATCTGAGATCAAGATGCAGCCTGGGCTTTCCAGAATATGTATCATGGGACTCTGACAAATAAAGGCCTGGAAACAAAGGGAAATATGGGCAGCAGGTAATGGAAAGGACCAGTTTCTTGCCATGCCCAGCTTGATGACAATAGTTTCCTGGGTTACTGATATCTCAGGAAAGGAGAAAGGGGCTTAGGATAGGGGAGGAAGTTGGTTAAATGGCCTAGAATTTGGTCTTTATAATTACCTTTAGCTCTCGAGACTATGACTACTCATCTCTGATGCAGGGCCAGTTGGCTGACCACTCTGAACAACGTAATTTTCCCTGTCATGGTTAAGGACAGGAGCCAGGGGCTGGAGCCAGCATCTTTCTATTAGGGTGAATGGCACTTCCCTGGAGAGGTCATCTATGAATGATGGTGGCCTTCCCATTGCATTAAAGGAACAACTACTAATCTGGAGGCACATCTCCTCATCCTTAGGCATCAGTAGTGGGTGAGTATGAGCAGCACAGGTTTTTCTCTCTCTAGGTAATGGTGGGGTCAGGTTTTGGGAGCCTGACCTACCAGCTCATAAAGGCCTTGGGATCGGAGCTTGGGCTGTCTATATTTTTTGTTTCCAGACTATGGGGCAAGTGAAGGAAAGTACCCCAAAGAGGGGTGGGCAACACTCCCATTGGTCCTGCCAGTGTATAATTGACTGTCTCTTTCCAGGAAGATCAAGGATATACTGCTTGGTAATGCCACACGTCAGTGGTCTCTGTGGCCAGAGAAAAGGCCTCATTCTGTTCTCTGTCTCATGAAGAGGCCAGCACCCAGTGCTTGCTAAACACACACACACACACACACACACACACACTCACACACACACACACACACACACACACACACTTGGCATGCACTGCATACTGTGTGTCAGGAACTTAGTGTCAAGATGGCTAAAAAGTTAAGGGCATTTATTTGCTCAAGTAAGTTAAAAGTGCATAAATAGAATGTACTTTAAACAAGGTGGTATACGATGGAGCAACCATTTCACTATCCACCTGTTTTGTTTTGTTTTTCTCCCTAACTTCCAGTGTTGGCTTTAGCCCAAAGCTGGAAGGCTTAGAATGGCTTTGAACAGCTCCTGAGGCAATACGCTTTTTCATTCACATCCAGCAGGAAATGAAAATATCTCTCCTTTCCCGAAAGCTCTAGACACCATCTCCTATTGTCTCATTGGCCCAAACTGGATCACATGCCTATTATTGAACGAATCACTATAGCCTGGGGAATGAATTTCACTGATAGGGTTCAGTTAATCAGGGCCCTTTATAGGTATTTAAACCACTAATTATTTTTGATGTTTTAATAAAATACATAGTGGTACTTAAACATAATTATCACTTTTAGAGTAGCAGAATTATTCTGACTTAGAATATGAAAGAAATCTATTTTCATAGATGAAGTTAGCTGAAACCACATTCCTTGGAATTTGGAAAAATACCTTATCTTCAGATAGATGCCCATTCTGCCCTTTGTGATTATATGAAATCCTGCTTTGATGCAGGAGGATGGAGGAGATAAATGCTCAAAGATCTTTTGTCTCTGCAATAGTTGGAAAATGCATAGGAAATATTCTACATTCTTCCTACCACAAAACAAATAATAAAGCCACACACAAAAAATAACTTTTCTCATGTTAGATGACTTGATGATATAGTCTAAGAGTGTAGACAAAGAAGGGGACAGGCAATTTGGAGGGAACTGGTCTCTGATTTATGCTCTACCACTTACAAGCTTTATTACCTTGGTCATTTCATCTGTCTAAGCCTGTCTCCTTACCTGTAAAATGTAGATTATAATATTTACTCTCTGTCTTATCAAGTTGCCATGAGAATCAAATAAGATAATACATCTGAAAGTGATCTCTAAACTGTAAAGTGCTTTCTTAATGTAGGTATTATTATTATTATTATTATTATTATTATTATTATTATTATTATACTGCTGAGTTTGCCACAAATAAATTTATGGCCAAGTTATTTAACATCTCTTACTCTCATTTTCTGTACTTGTAAAATGAGAAATGAGGCCAGATGGTCTCTAATATCTCTTCTAGCTCAGGTTTGGGATCTTTTAATTATATATATATATATTTTCTGGTGACTATTGATGAATGCTTGCACACTGAACAGAGAGTTAGGGTGCATGGCTTCACAATGGCCAGCTTTGGCCAATAATGCTGAGGGCCAACTACAGTTACATCCTTGATGCAGTTCCTTGGGATTTTAATGGTGGTGATTACAACGAATGTAGAGTATTTGTTCGGTTCTCTGAGTTGGTTTATTCTTTACATGCAGACTTAAGTGTATATTAGATTGCAGGCTGTGGACATACTTATTGAGGAAGAATGTACACAACTCAGAGAAATGATGAGTTAGCTAAGGACATCCAATTTATTGAACAATTTCAGAAACAGAACCCACATATCTTGATGTTCATGGAACAGGATTTTCAGTTATTATATTTTTAGTCTTAAAGGAATAACCAAATAGGTGAGAAAATAGCCTCCAAAGCTAATGAGGAAGGGTTGCCTTTGATGTTGGTAGGTTTTGAATTATCTAGATGGATAGGAAAAATGAAAGGAAATTTCGGAGAATTAGGACCCTGAAAAAGTGAACTATTGAGTTTGTGAACTGAAGGAATGCTATTTAGGAATCTTCCCTATGTGTTCATTCTAGACAAGGTTTTATCTGTTAATATTTTCAGACAATAAGTATGAATAGAGGTGGTGATGATTATGATGATAACTGCATCGCAACAACAACACATTCATTACACGCTTACTCTGTGCTGGGCCCTAATCTAAGTGCTTTAAATGTATTCTCATTTGATCCTAACTATAATTTTATGTCATGGGTACTATTATTGTTTTCACTTTGCAGTTGAAGAAACAGGCACAGAAAGATTAATTAACTTACTCGAGACCACATGGTAAGTAAGAGGCAGACCTGGGATTCAAACCCATGTGACAGTGAAACTGCATTTACCCAGTTGGATATGTTCTTAACACCACCACCAACAAGAACAGTTAACCCTACTGATGTTTTTGTTATTCTAGGCATGTCATCTGTTAACTTGATTCTCGTAACAACCCTATGCAGTAGATACTGTCATAATTACCATTTTCTAGATGTGAAAACTAAAGACCAGAGGGCTAGCTTCAGAGTTTGTGCTCTTAGCTACTACACTATAAAATAATAAAAAAAACAGTAATGGAAAACACCTTAGAAATAATAGCAACAAGTACTTGAGAGATTTTTACAGGTCGGCTGCGAAAGGTTTTGTGCACATTATTTTTAATGTAATTATACTGGGCACAAATAGTTTTATCCCCATTTTACAAAGGATAAAACTCAGACTTAGAAAATTAAGAAACTTGCGCAAAATCTCAAAAATAATTATGATAGAACTCAGTACTCAGACTTTGGAGGCTGACTCCAAAGCCCATGTTCCTAACTGTAATACTATTTAGAACCATGCTCAGTTGAATTTGGGACAGGATATTATGAAATGTTAGCTCTTTATGATCATAACATTTGTTCATTCATTCTTTCATTCAACAAATGTTTATTAAGCACCTGCGTGCTGCATACCAGGTGATATGTCTCCATGGTTTCTGGGTGGGTTGTGAAATGGTGTACAATATTTCCTCAACTACAGAAAGCCTCTAGAAGGATAAATAAATAGTGGCAAAGATGTTTAAACAAATGCAAATAATAAAGATTATTCTAGGCTTAATCTCAGAAAATATTCAAATTAACTAATTCCATTTTAAAATAAACCAAGTTAACAAGCAGCAGCAAAAAAGCTACAAAAATATGTATAAAAAGTGATCAAAATAACTTAATGCCAAATTTTTTTTCATAAAGAACCCCCACCATTGCAATAACTAAATCAATGAAAATCAAATGAGATTACCTAGTGCAGTGTAATGAATGTATGTTGAACAGGTTCTCCCATTATTTTACTTGCAAAGTGAGTGCTAATTGGATAAGGCCCTGGTCTTTGGGATGGAACACTTGCTGGGAGCTATGAGTGACAACAGTTATAAAGCCAGTCACTTTATGGCTAGGAGAGGTCACAGGGCATCTTAGACCAGGAGCCTTTGTGTGATTAGGCTTATTCTCCTTCTGCTATTGGGTCACCATGTATTTCCTTCTGATTTTTTTCTACCTGCTTGAATGCACTGGACTTTTCATTTCAGGGAAATTAATTTCTTGGCAGGTGTTTACATTTACTCTGTAGAAATAGGTCAAGTTGTTGCTGTGGTTGTTTTTTCTTCTGAGATTTAAGAACAAAATACGTACTAATTGTTACTTAAGTGAATAACTAACTAATAACTAACTAACTGTGAATATACAGTTTTGTTAAAACTTCTGTAATTAACCAATGTTGGCAAAAATGGGACTACCTGGCTAAAGATGGGTGCATCTCTATAGCCTCCCCTCAATTTTAATTTGTGGCCTTTTACAGTATCACATAGTACCTTCTAAGTAGTAGATTTTTAATATATGCTTGTTGGATTGGCATTTTAGAAATTTAAACTTATATGTAATTAACATATAGTGAAGAATTAACATACACACATCTTTTTTTTTTTTTTATTGTGGTAAATAATCAGAGGGATTTATTTATTTATTTATTTTTGTGGCTGGCCTGTATGAGGATCAGAACCTGTGACTTTGGTGTTATTTTTATTTATTTATTTATTTTTGGTTTAAACATATTTTTTTTTTTAAATTTTATTTTGTTGATATACATTGTGGCTGATTATTGCTCCCCATCACCAAAACCTCCCTCCCTCCCCCCTCCCCCCCAACAATGTCCTTCCTGTTTGCTTGTCGTATCAACTTCAGGTAATTGTGGTTGTTATGTCTTCTTCCTCCCCACTCCCTGTTTTTTTTTTTTTTTTTTTTTTTTGTGTGTGTGTGTGTGTGTGTGAATTTATATATTAATTTTTAGCTCCCACCAATAAGTGAGAACATGTGGTATTTCTCTTTCTGTGCCTGACTTGTTTCACTTAATATAATTCTCTCAAGGTCCATCCATGTTGTTGCAAATGGCAGTATTTCATTCGTTTTTATAGCTGAGTAGTATTCCATTGTGTAGGTGTACCACATTTTCCGTATCCACTCATCTGATGATGGACATTTGGGCTGGTTCCAGCTCTTGGCTATTGTAAAGAGTGCTGCGATGAACATTGGGGAACAGGTATACCTTCGACTTGATGATTTCCATTCCTCTGGGTATATTCCCAATAGTGGGATAGCTGGGTCGTATGGTAGATCTATCTGCAATTGTTTGAGGAACCTCCATACCATTTTCCATAGAGGCTGCACCATTTTGCAGTCCCACCAACAATGTATGAGAGTTCCTTTTTCTCCGCAACCTCGCCAGCATTTATCGTTCAGAGTCTTTTGGATTTTAGCCATCCTAACTGGGGTTAGATGGTATCTCAGTGTGGTTTTGATTTGCATTTCCTGGATGCTGAGTGATGTTGAGCATTTTTTCATATGTCTGTTGGCCATTTGTATATCTTCCTTAGAGAAATGCCTACTTAGCTCTTTTGCCCATTTTTTAATTGGGTTGCTTGTTTTCGTCTTGTAAAGTTGTTTGAGTTCCTTATATATTCTGGATATTAATCCTTTGTCAGATGTATATTTTGCAAATATTTTCTCCCACTCTGTTGGTTGTCTTTTAACTCTTTTAATTGTTTCTTTTGCTGTGCAGAAGCTTTTTAGTTTGATATAATCCCATTTGTTTATTTTTCCTTTGGTTGCCCATGCTTTTGGGGTCGTATTCATGAAGTCTGTGTCCAGACCTATTTCCTGAAGTGTTTCATCTATGTTTTCTTTAAGAAGTTTTATTGTTTCAGGGTGTATATTTAAATCCTTAATCCATTTTGAGTTGATTTTAGTATACGGTGAGAGGTATGGATCTAGTTTCATTCTCCTGCATATGGATATCCAGTTATCCCAGCACCACTTGCTGAAGAGGCAGTCCCTTCCCCAGTGAATAGGCTTGGTTCCTTTGTCTTAGATCAGATGGCAGTAAGTGTGTGGGTTGATTTTTGGATTCTCTATTCTATTCCATTGGTCAGTGTGTCTGATTTTATGCCAGTACCATACTGTTTTGGTTATTATAGCTTTGTAGTATAGCTTAAAGTCAGGTAGTGTTATGCCTCCAGCTTTATTTTTTTTGCTCAGCATTGCTTTGGCTATGCGTGGTCTTTTATTGTTCCATATAAATGTCTGGGTAGATTTTTCCATTTCTGAGAAAAATGTCTTTGGAATTTTGATGGGGATTGCATTGAATTTGTATATCACTTTGGGTAGTATGGACATTTTCACTATGTTGATTCTTCCAATCCAAGAGCATGGGATATCTTTCCATCTTCTTGTATCCTCTCTGATTTCTCTCAGCAGTGGTTTGTAGTTCTTGTTATAGAGATTTTTCACCTCCTTGGTTAACTCAATTCCTAAGTATTTTATTTTTTTGGTGGCTATTGTAAATGGGCAGGCTTTCTTGATTTCTCTTTCTGCATGTTCACTATTGGAGAAAAGAAATGCTACTGATTTTTGTGTGTTGATTTTGTATCCTGCTACTGTGCTCAAATCATTTATCAATTCCAAGAGTTTTTTTGTAGAGGTTTTAGGCTGTTCGATATATAGGATCATGTCATCTACAAACAGGGACAGTTTGACTTCTTCTTTTCCAATCTGGATGCCCTTTATTTCCTTCTCTTCTCTGATTGCTCTGGCTAGTATTTCCAACACTATGTTGAATAGGAGTGGTGAGAGTGGGCATCCTTGTCTAGTTCCTGTTCTTAAAGGAAAAGCTTTCAGCTTTTCCCCATTCAGGATGATATTGGCAGTGGGTTTGGCATATATGGCTTTAATTATGTTGAGAGACTTTCCCTCTATACCTAACTTATAGAGGGTCTTTGTCATGAATGAGTGCTGTACTTTATCAAATGCTTTTTCAGCATCTATAGAGATGATCATATGGTCCTTGTGTTTGAGTTTATTAATATGGTGTATCACATTTATTGATTTGCGTATGTTGAACCAACCTTGCATCCCTGGGATGAATCCCACTTGATCGTGATGAATAATTTTACGTATGTGTTGCTGTATTCTGTTTGCTAGTATTTTAGTGAGGATTTTTGCATCTATATTCATCAAGGATATCGGCCTGTAGTTTTCTTTTTTGGTTATATCTTTACCTGGTTTTGGTATCAGGATGATGTTTGCTTCATAGAATGAGTTTGGGAGATTTGCATCCGTTTCGATCTTTTGGAATAGTTTGTAAAGAATCGGTGTCAATTCCTCTTTGAATGTTTGGTAAAATTCTGCTGTGAATTCATCTGGTCCTGGGCTTTTCTTTGTTGAGAGCCTTCTGATAATAGCTTCAATCTCCTTTATTGTTATCAGTCTGTTCAAATTTTCTACGTCTTCATGGTTCAGTCTTGGGAGCTGTGTGTGTCCAGAAATTTATCCATTTCCTCCAGATTTTCAAATTTGTTGGCGTATAGTTGTTTATAGTAGTCTCGAATGATTCCTTGTATTTCAGATGAATCACTTGTAATATCACCTTTTTCATTTCTAATTTTTGTTATTTGAGTCTTCTCTCTTCTTTTTTTGTTAGCCATGCTAATGGTTTGTCAATTTTATTTATCTTTTCGAAAAACCAACTTTTTGATTCATTGATCTTTTGAATTGTTTTTTGGTTTTCAATTTCATTCAGTTCTGCTCTGATCTTAATGATTTCTTTCCATCTGCTAACTTTAGGTTTGGATTGTTCTTGTTTTTCTAGTTCTTTAAGGTGAAGTGTTAGGTTGTTCACTTGCCATCTTTCCATTCTTCTGAAGTGAGCATTTAATGCAATAAATTTCCCCCTTAATACTGCTTTTGCAGTATCCCACAGGTTTTGGTATGATGTATCATTATTTTCATTCGTTTCAATAAATTTTTTGATTTCCTGCTTGATTTCTTCTTGGACCCATATGTCATTAAGTAGAATGCTGTTTAATTTCCATGTGTTTGTATAGTTTCCAGAGTTTTGTTTTTTATTAATTTCTAGTTTTAATCCATTGTGGTCTGAGAAGATACATGGGATAATTCCAATTTTTTTGAATTTATTGAGACTTGATTTGTGACCTAATATGTGATCTATCCTGGAGAATGTTCCATGGGCTGATGAGAAGAATGAATATTCTGAGGTTGTTGGGTGGAATGTTCTGTAGATATCTGCCAATTCCAATTGGTCTAGAGTCTTGTTTAGATCTTGTGTTTCTCTACTGATTCTTTGCCTAGATGATCTGTCTAATATTGACAGTGGGGTGTTCAGGTCCCCTGCTATTATGGTATTAGTGTCTATTTCCTTCTTTAGGTCTAATAGAGTTTGTTTTATAAATCTGGCTGCTCCAACATTGGGTGCGTATATATTTATGATTGTTATGTCTTCTTGATGGATCAGTCCTTTTATCATTAAGTAGTGTCCCTCATTGTCTCTTTTTATGGTTTTTAGTTTAAAGTCTATTTTGTCAGATATAAGAATAGCTACTCCAGCTCGTTTTTCTTTTCTGTTTGCATGGTAAATCATTTTCCATCCTTTCACTCTTAGTCTGTGTGAATCTTTACGGGTGAGGTGGGTCTCTTGTAGGCAGCATATAGTTGGGTCCTCCTTTTTGATCCAGTCAGCCAGTCTGTGTCTTTTGATTGGGGAATTTAAGCCTTTTACATTAAGAGTTGTTATTGAAAGGTGTTGATTTATTCCTAGCATTTTATTGGTTGTTTGGTTGTCTTAGGTGTCTTTTGTTCCTTGCTTTCTGATTTACTGATTGGTTTCTCTGTTTGTTGGTTCCTTAGGTTGTAGATAGCGTTTTTGTTTGCTTGTTTTCTCTTCATGAATGCCATTTTTATTATACTAGTGGTTATTGATTTTTCTTGGGTTTTTATGGCAGTGGTAGTTATTTTTCAGGAACCAAACCCAGTACTCCCTTGAGGATTTCTTGTAAGGGTGGTCGTGTGGTAGTGAACTCCCGCAGTTTTTGTTTGTCTGAGAAATATACTATTTGCCCTTCATTTCGGAAGGATAGCCTTGCAGGGTAGAGTATTCTTGGCTGGCAATCTTTGTCTTTTAATATCATCCCATTCCTTTCTAGCTTTTAGGGTTTGTGATGAGAAGTCTGATGCTAGCCTGATTGGGGCTCCCTTATAGGTAATTTGACACTTCTCTCTTGCAGCTTTTAAGATTCTCTCTTTGTCTCTGAGTTTTGACAATTTGAATATAACATGTCTTGGAGAAGGCCTTTTTGGGTTGAATACGTTTGGAGATTGTTGAGCTTCCTGGATCTGAAGATCTGTGATTTTTCCTATACCTGGGAAGTTTTCTGCCACTATTTTCTTGAATATGTTTTCAATGGAATCTCCATTTTCCTCCCCTTCTGGAATACCCATGACTCGGATATTTGAGCGCTTAAGGTTGTCTGATATCTCTCTCAGATTTTTTTCAATGTCTTTGATTCTTTTTTCTTTCTTTTTGTCTGCTTGTGTTATTTCAAACAGCCCATCTTCAAGTTCAGAGGTTCTCTCTTCAACTTCGACAAGCCTGCTGGTTAAACTCTCCATTGTGTTTTTTATTTCGCTGAATAACTTCTTCAGTTCAGCAAGTTCTGCTACATTTTTTTTCAGGACATTGATTTCCTTGTACATTTCCTCTTTCAGATCCTGTATACTTTTCCTCATTTCATCATGATGTCTAGCTGAGTTTTCTTGTATCTCATTCAGTTTCCTTAGAATTATCACTCGAAATTCCTTGTCAGTCATTTCAAGGGCTTCTTGTTCTATAGGATCTAGAGTTTGAGATTTATTAACTTTTGGTGGTGTACTTTCTTGATTTTTTGTATTTCTTGTATCTTTTTTTTGATGTTTATTCATTGTGGCAGGGGGTTTCACAGTCCACTGGTTTGAGACTAATGAATAACTAGGATGTTGCTGTGGTTGCCAATTTCGTATGGCTCCCTCCGTGACTGCTCAGTTGGCCTGTAGTGCCTTGTGTGTGTGGTTGCCTCGGGTCTTGGGCTTCTCCGGGGAGCCACCTTTCTGGTCAGCTTGGACTCTGCTGGGCTGGTGGATCACGTACCACAGGGTGTGTGATCTCTGTTGAACTTTCAGTTCCCGTGCAGGACTTCTCCCTGTTTCGTGTGCTATGGCCCAGGCTGTTGGATCGTGCAGTGGCGACCCCGCCGGGTGTGTGGTTTCTGTCGAGTCTCCGCCTCCCTGGCCGCACGTGTCCCCACTCTGTGCGCACTGTGCTGGGCTGGGACGTGTCTTCTGCAACCCTTGTCTATCAGCTGGGCCTTCAAGACCCTGCTCGGCACCGCCTCGCCCAGGAAGTCTACCAGGTTTCTGGTAGGCACAGGCGACCGGTCTCTCTGGGTGCCTTTGTAGCACTGTGTAGATCTTTCTCGGGACTTCACCTTTGTATCCCCCCGGCATGGACCGAGTCTAGCGCCTGCCTGCAGACAGCTCTCCGGCAGGTTCAAGCGGACTGGGAACTCTCCTACCACACTATTCCCAACCAGAAATTGGTTAGGCGTTTATCCGAACTGGTGGCCGCAGAGATGGTATCTGCCTCCCAGTAACAGCAAGTTTACCGGGGGCCAGAGTCCAGGGTGTGGTGGAGTGACTGTCGGCCCCACCCATACTTCCTTGCCCTCCCAACACTGGCCGGGGGTGCCCCACGCCACCAGCCCCGCCAGAGAACCGCGGAGGGAGTAGGAGGGGAGGCCGGCCCGCAGGCCCCGGGAAGCCCCGCACCGGGGCAAGCAAGTGGGAAGGCTCAGTGAGGAGCTGAGCCAAGCCAGGCCGGAGCTGCCAGCACCTGGGAAAATGGAGGCAGCCCCGGGGCGGTGAGTGACCCGGTGATGCAGGCGGAAGCCGGGTGGGCATCAGCCCCTCGAGCAGGGCTGGGCCAGGGGTCACTCACAGGGCTGTGCCAGGTCGGGCGCTCACTCTCTGGTTTGTCGCCTTCCCTGTTCTCGGCCGCTGCCTCCTCGGGCTGTTCAGTTGGTCCTGCGGCTCGGCTCGGGCGCTCCCAGGAATCTTCTTTTATGCTGGCCTGAAACCTCGAATCCTGAATAGGGCAGCTGGCCGCCTTCAGCGCGGCCCCGGCCTCCAGGATCCTGTCTGCATCCTCGGCAGCCCTGGCGCCGTGTTCCCTGTTTAGAGACTCGCTTTTTCAGCTAAGAAACAGTTCTTTTCCTGCTCCATACTTCAAAGCTGTTGCCTGTAAATGAGGCAGCCTCTCCTGCCAAGGGCAAAGTGGCGGTCAGCCCCCACGACCGGCCACCAGCAGCGGTCCTCCCTTAAGAGATGGCAAGAGGAAGGTCCACAATTTTCCCGGCTGCCTTTTCCACTTCAGCTCTTCTGCGCCAACTGCCGCAGCCACCGCCATCTTGAAACCTCCAACATACACACATCTTAGGTGTTCATTTGATGAGTCCTAAAAATATTTTCCAACCCTATAAGCACTATTCTAACTAAAAAAAGAATAGAACATTCCACTCTCCTGAAAGTTCTCTCATGTCTCTTAGTCAACTGCTACCCCCTTGCTGGAATACTACTACTTTCTATTTCTATCTCATATTTGCTAGTTATTAGAATTCATACAAATAGAAACATGCAGTACTTTTTGTGTCAGGATTCTTTTGTTCATCTTAGTGTTTTTGAAATTCATTTATGCTGTTGCTTGAATTTATACTTTTTAATTTTTTATTACCGAGTAGTATTCCATTTTATGAATATAATACAACTTGTTTATCCATTCTTTGTTGACTGACATTTCAGTTGTTTCCAAGTTTTAGCCTATTAATAGTCTAATATACAGTGTTTTTGTGGATAATTTTCATTTCCTCTGGATAAAAATATCTGGAATGGCATTCCAGGTTTGCAGTGTAAATGTACATTTAACTTTACAAGAAACTGCCATACAGTTCTTCAAAGTGGTGTGCCATTTTACATTCCCACCAGTGTGAGAGTTCTAATTGCTCCACATCCTCACTAACATATGGTGATTTTTATTTTTTAAATTTTAATCATTATAGTGAATGTGAAGTGGTGTCCTACTGTGAATTTAATTAGAATTTTCCTGATCTTGAGTACTGACTGACACATGCTTATTGGTCATTTGTTTATCTTTTTTTGTGAAGTGTCCAAGTTTTTTGCCCTTTTTAAATGTGGTTGTTTGTATTTTCATTCTTGATTAGTAGGAATTTTCAAAATATGTTCTGGTTACACACCTTTCTCAAATATCTATGTCCCAAATATTTTTTCCTGGTCTGGGGTCTGCCTATTCAATTTTACAATGGTGTCTTTTGATAAGCAGAAATTTTATTTTTGATGAAATCCAATTTATCAACTTTTTCCCTTTATCGTTGGTAAGCTTTTTATGTTCTGTCCAAACAATCTTTGCCTATCCAGAGTTTGCAAAGACATGCTTCTGTGTCCTCTGTTTTCTTTTAGAGGCTTCATGGTTCTGGGTTTTGCATTTAGATCTCTGGTAACTTTGTCATTAATTTTTGTGTATGGTTGAAACAGGGATTCAGGTTTATTATTATTTTTTCCACACAAATATCTAGTTGTTCCAGCACTATTTGTTAAAAAGCTGTCCTTTTCCCATTAGCTTGGTTCCATGGTAAAAGATTGATTGACCATGTATATCAGGGTCTATTTCTTAACTCACTTTTCCATTGATTTGGCAACCTATGTCCTTAGCACATTGTCTTGTTTATTGTGGTTTACAGTCAGTCTTGAAATCAAGTAGTGTAAGTCCTCCAACTTCTTTTTCAAGATTGTTCAGGCAATTCTAGATCTGTTGCATTCCAAATAACGTTTATAATTAACTTGCAGCTGTTTAGAAAATGACTACTGGAATTTTGATAGGGATTGCACTGAAGATCTAAAGTTGGGAAGAATGGACATTGTAACACTATTGAGTCTTACAATCCACGTATATGATATGTCTCTCCATCTATTTATGTCTTTATTAATTTTTCTCAGCTGTGTTTTGTAATTTTCAGCATAGAACTATTGCTCATTTTCATCAATTTTTTACCTAGGCATTTGATGATTTTTAATACTATTGTAAATTATATTTTTTAAGTTTTATGCTCCAATTGTTCATTGCTAGTATATAGAAATAAAATGGATTTAAAAATATTGACTTTGTATTTTGTAACCTTATTAAATTTATTTATCGGTTATTATCATTTTTTGGTAGATTCCATAGGCTTTTTAATGTACATAATCTCATTGTGAATAATTTATTTTACTATTTTTCCATATTTAATGTCTTTTCTGTATTTTTCTTCCTTTATTTCACTAGTTAGGATTTCCAATACAGTATTGAAATGTAGTGAGAGCAAATAATTGCAAATTAAATTAAAAATAGGTTTTATTATTTATCTATTGCTGTGTAACTAATCATCACAAACTCAGCCTCTTAAAATAACACATTCATTATCTTATCCCCCTTATCCACTGTTTCACTTTCTGTGGTCTGTTACCTGTGGTCAACCTCGGTCCAAAAATATTAAATGGAAAATTTCAGAAGTAAACAATTCATAAGTTTAAATTGCACGCCATTTTGAATAGCATGATGAAATCTTGTGCTGTCTTGCTTCATCTTGACAGGGATGTGAATCATCCCTTTATCCAGCATATACATGTTACCCACCCATTAGTCACTTAGTCACTTAGTAGTCATCTTGGTTATCAACATCAACAGTAGAGGTATCACAGTGCTTGTCTTCAAGTAACCTTTATTTTACTGAATAATGGCCCTAAAGCACAAGAGTAGTGATGTTGGAATATTGTTGTAATTGTTCTACTTTATTATTAGTTACTGTTGTTAATCTCTTACTGTGCATAATTTATGAATTAAACTTTATTGTAGATATGAATCTATAGGAAAAAACATAGTATACATAGGGTATTATACCGTCTGCAGTTTCAGACATCCATTGGGAGTCTTGGAACATATCCCCTTTAGATAAGGAGGGGCTACTGTATTATTACTAGAAGCAAATCTCAGGTCCCTCTTACTCTCAGGGGAGGGAATTTCATAAGAGCATGAAAAATGAGAGGTGGGGGTAGTTGTTAGATAATTGTTAGAATCTGTCTACCACATACAAATAGGGCTGTTTAGACTTTCTATTTATTCCTATGTCAGTTTTGGTAAGTTGTGCTTTGCAAAGAATTTTTCCATTTCATCTAAGTTGTCAAATTAATCAGCATAGAGTTATTTATAGTACCCCATTATCTTTTTAATCATTAAATAAAATGTCCCATTTTTCATTCTTGGTACTAATGATTTGCATTTTCTCTCCTTTTTTCCTAATCAATCTTTTTATAAATTTGTTCAAAGAACCAGCTTTCAACTTTATATATTTTAATATGATTTATCCATTTTTCAGTTCACTGATTCCCTCTATTACTTATTGTATTGTTTCTTCTATTTACTTTTAGTTTAATTTGCTATTATTTTTCTAGCTTCTTAAAATAGAAGCTTAGATCATTGACTTTTAAACCATTTTTTTCTAATATAAGCAAAAATTTCACAACTATATGACTATGTGAATTCTTTACTAGAGCCCCTCACCAGGCTTTGGAAAGGTCCTATGCAACTGGGAGGCCACGAAGCCCTCTCTTCATTAGGTTGATAATAAATCCTCTTTGTCTATTATCATAAAGTCTGCCTTCCATATTTGTGGGTTCCACATCTGTGGATTCAATCAACTGTGTATCAAAGATATTCAGGAAAAAAAAAGTAATTCCACAAAGTTCCAAAAAGCAAAACTTGAATTTGCTATGCACCAAGTACAACATTGAATCCATGTGAATGAAGTGACATGTGTAGGCTTTGTGTTAGGTATTATGAGTAATCTAGGGATGATTTAAAGTATATGGGAAAATGTGCATAGTTTATATGCAAATACTATGCCATTTTATATAAGAGACTTGAGCAACTGCAGATTTGGGTATCTGCCGGGGGTCCTGGAACCAATCATCTATGATACTAAGGGACAACTGTATTTCATTTGGTTTAAGATGTACTTTTCTTTTTTTGCATTTTAAAATCTCTGAAAATTCAGTATGTTTTATAAGTTATGGCATCTTATACTTGCTGTCAGCTGGGCAAAAGTCATGGCATAGTCATCATTGCCTGTATATGTATAAACTTGGTTATGGCTGTTCATATAATCATGATTTAAATTGAGTTATATGCATTTTTGCTCTCTATGTTGAGTGTAAGTGTTAAAATATTGTAAAATGATTACATTATGATTCAGCACTGAAACCAAAAGACAGTATATATTCAGAAAGGCAAGAAAAGACAGCAAAATTTAACATTAGTGAAGCAAATATTATAGGAGGAATGATCATAATTTAATATCTTCTTTCAAAGCAACAACCAATTTATTTTATCTATATGTTGCTTTTTATGTGTGCGTAACAGTAATATAGGAAAAAGGCTATGTCTAAATCATAACTAAAGTGAACATTTTAAGTGATGAGAAAGCAATGAGTCATAATTTTATTGGCAGTATTTTTCTTTTTTCTGTTGAATCTTACAGTTGATAGTAACTTCGATTTGATGAAATACAGGTAGCTCATTTAATTTTCATATAAAATCCCATGAAGTTGCTAACTATTATTGCCCATTTTTAGAGATGAGAAAATTGAAGCATGGGGGATTAACTTGTCCAAGGTCACACAGGTAATAGTGGCCGTGCTGGGATTGGAATGTAGATGTCTGGGTCTAAAGTCTATGCTCTTCACCTCAACATTATATTGCCTTGGTACATGAGGGGAGGCGAGGAGAGGACAGTTTCCCTTTCAAGAGCCTCATCAGCTAAAAATATTAGATTTTCCAGTTGCCTATTGACTTTGTCCCTCTCCTACTTAAAACTCTTCATTAGTTCTTCACCACCCATGGACAAAGCCTAAGCATCTTAAAATTCAAGGCCTTCGATCACCTAGCCTTAGCCAACTCTTGATCCTTGCCTGACTCATGCAATAATAAAGTATTGTCTTGTATGTTACCACAACCACATGTCCACATCCAGGACATTTCCGATTTAAACCTTTTGTCCTAGTGTAATATTTAATTGATCCCCTTTCATCCCTCACACTCACAAAGAGTACCTGTTCGGATAGTAAGGTTACCCTACCTATGGTGCCTCTAGATATTTTTTTTTCTTATCTGAAGTAATTCATGTTAGCTCTTGTGCAGAAAAGAGTTGACAAAGCAAGCCTAACTGCTATCTTTTGAAAGATTTGCTTGCAAGGTTGTCTCTTGGCTGCCATCTGGAAATTGGGATTTCAGGAGGGTTCCAGTTCCAACCATTCTAGAAATGTTAGGAGTTACTAAACTGCTTATGCAAACCACTGGGTTTATGCTGCACACCTGTTTTCCTTTTGAGAATCTGGAATTTTGGTACATCTTAGGCAAAGATGCTTACATGAGTAACCCCCCAGTAAAAATCATGGGCTCTGAGTCTCTAACAAGCTTCCTTGGTTGGCAACATTTTACATGTGTCCTTATAACTCATTTTAATTAAGCAAGTCCTGTATGATTCAGTTGGGAGAGGACTCTTGGAAGCATGTTGTGGTTTCCCCTGGACTTCACCCCATGTGCCTTTTCCCTTTGCTGATTTCACTTTGCATCCTTTCACTGAAATAAATCATAGCTGTGAATACCAGCTGAAT
The DNA here is from genome assembly GCF_027409185.1 of Cynocephalus volans. Lineage (NCBI taxonomy): Eukaryota > Metazoa > Chordata > Mammalia > Dermoptera > Cynocephalidae > Cynocephalus > Cynocephalus volans. Next base: position 73,154,986 of record NC_084467.1, on the reverse strand, counting down.
CCTGTAAGTCCTCGTGTTTAATATCAAACCTAGGGTAGTCTTGGGGACCCACAACTCACTCCCCTCTGCCTAGGATCATTCTTATGCTCTTCCCATTGCCTCTTTGCCTAGATAATCTTTTCCCAGATGCTGGCTCTGAATATCTTCACACCCTATCTTGCTGCATTTGATACTATTCCTTGGAACTACTATTATACCTGGGGCTCTCTCTAGTTTTACATTTATCACATCATTTTATAATCATAGGGACATTGTCTTATACTTCCCTACACTGTGAGCGTCTTGAGGGTAGAAACAATGTTATATTCATCTTTGTATCTGTACACCTGTTGCACGGTGGTGGTCAACTATGTATTGAGTAAATTAACACTCTAGCCACTTGAGGATTCCCTTCTGATTGCTAGTGGCATCTGTAATTAAAATAATAATCAAGACAGAAGTTTAGAATGGGTTATAAGATCTCTCTCTCTCTTCTTTTTTTTTTTTTTATAAAAAAGCATATACTTGCCTACACAGTTAGTTATTAAGTTATTAAATTGTTTCTTCATTCAATAGACACTTAGAAAACACCTACTGTGTATTATATGTTAGGCGGGGCTTTGGGGCCTAAAAATAAAAGAAAAAAAAATGAGAGGGCTGATTTGATGTTAAGAAAATTAGGAGAATTAGATATAGGCTTTAGCTTCTTTGTCATTCTTTAAAATTGCTCTAAGGAAACCTGCTCGTATTAATTCACAGTCATGACAAGAATAAAGGAATCTAGGATGATGCTTTGAGAGAAGGTACTAGGCAATTCCAAGTATTTATCAGTAATTCATGTGCTTTACTAATTGCAGAGAAAATGTATCTTTTTCGTTTTTTGGTTTACTCATTGGCTAGAAACTTATACATTTTTTCTGGCACAATTCATTTCTTTATACGTTCATGAAGATGGTATTTAGATTTTTTTTCCCATTCATTTGTTTTCTAATGCCTTCCTTTTCCCTCCCACAGTCATGTAATCAGCTTGCTATTTTTAATACTGCTTTTCTGACAAAACCAAGTCTAAGCTTTAACAGATATATTTTCATATCTTGGGAGTTGCCTCAATGATTCATTCTGCTATGAACGGAATATATTATATATCTTTTTGATTGTTCTTACTCTTGAAAAGGATATTGGGCTTCCTGAGATGTGATTTTTCAAGTTAAAATTAGAACTAGAAAAAAGATGCCCTCCTTTTGGGGGGGTGGGGCTTTGTACAGCAAGGAGTGGAAGTTGTTGGTAACTCAGGGAAGAAACAGTTTCAGCTAAGCTCAGCCGACATTGTAATTACATCTCGTATTGTCTATTCACGATGTGGGTGAATATGTGGGAATGGCTGATGTGGAGCTGATCAATGTCTGGATCATTCAGTTTGTGAGGACTTAAGGTGATGCCGTACTGTTTAAAATACCCTTCTTATATACTTTCTTTTATTCGTTATTAACAACCATTATTATCCCACCAAGGAGAAAATAGTGTGTGAGTCTGCTTTTGGCCACGTAAGGCTCATGGAATTAAATCCATCTAGATAATGCTTAGGTCTTCTCTTCATTTTGGGTTCTATGCCAATTTTGCCTGAATCATATACAATTAAAAAATTATTATATGTGATACATGAGAATATTTTGGATTGTTAATTATTTTAATCTTAACAAAAGTCTATAATTCATAAGTAGAAAGTCCAGACTTGACTCTAAGTAATTCACAAAAATTTATAAAGAAATTCCTGAGAGAATCTTTTTAAAAAAACATTGTTTGAATTTTTTGCATTGCTCAAGCCTTATTTACTTTTTACCAACATAAAAAATTTATGTTTAAATCAAGTCCATCTTCTATTTGATAGAGGCAGAAAGCCTCAGTGGTCTGGCTAAATAATAAAATCACAGTTAGGAAAGAATTGGAAGCCTCATTCTCTCAAATGTTCTTGCACTCTCTTTCTCCCTCTCTTACTCAAATATGCTATAGAATCCTTTAATTATCTGTTTCCTACTAGCAGGCTTTTTAACCTCTTTAAAAATACAAAGTTGGCATATTTTTGGTCATGCTTTGATTTTAAATTTTGAGATAGTTTAGGGTTTTGGTTCTTTCCCTAGATCTATACTTTAGTACACATTTTAGTTTTATGAGTCTATGCAAAGCTATTGAAATATGCCCTGAGTATTATAGCTTAGTATAATCCTTTTTAGATGTATTTATTCTGATACAGTTTTTTATTATTTACTGCATTACTCATTTATAAGTCCTACCTTCAAAACGTTTGCTTTTAAAAAAAGAAACGAATTCCTAAAATTCTGATATTGCAACATAAAATTACAGCTTTATATCCAATGAGAACTAAACCCGACTCACAAACTGTGTGGTGGAGAGAACACAGACAACAGCCGAAGGATGCCGTCACCGGCTGCCTCACTTTTACTGTTCCTTTCCACGTTGCTGTTGCTCAACTCACTAAAGAAACACGAACAAAGACCCAGTCCATTGGCACAGTTTCTCTTCTACAGGAAAACAGCTAAACGTTCAACATTGCAGTGTGAAAATAACTATTGGAAGAACAAAAGAATCAAAATGAGAATCCCTGGCTCACGTTTAAAGGAATATTTTAGCAACGAAGTTCAAACTGCATTATTTATAGGAAGCTGATTTCTTTCTGCTCCTAAACACTGGTCTGTGAACTAATAGACTATCCTAATTCTTATTGCCCCAAGCCCCAAGATTTCTCATGTCTCGTCTTTACATTTCTGATTTCTTATCAGAATTCCAACCCTCTGAGGCAGAGTGTGGGCACTGACAGCTCCCGGAAACTGAGCAGCATCTGAACATATAACGATTGATTCTTGCTCTAATTGCGATAGCTTTGAATGAAAAGTTACCTTATGAGAAAGATTACTTATTTAAAAACAACAACACAACTAGTCATATTTTCAAGAACACTTTGGCTTGATAATCAACATTTTTCTACTGTTGCAATCTATTTGAAAGTGTTGGGAAAAAAAGACAGTATCGGCAAAAGACTAAAATGTAAAGATATGTGTCTGTGATTAGGATGGCCAATTTATTATTTTTCACCACTTGTTTTATTAATATACCTCTTATGTTACATGTTGCTTTAATCTCCTTTATTAAGACTAGCTGAAAGGTCCCGTCATTATTTGTCATTTCAATGCCTGAGGTTTCGTGTTTTGTTCTGAATTTTCTATGCTAACTTCTTTGACATGAAAGTGAAATATTGTTGTTTGGGTAGATGTATGAATGGGTCTAGGGTGGGTGTTTTATATGAAAACAATCACAGAAAATCAGTTGTGTGAGCAAATTCTATCTTCGGGCAAAATAACACTTTTGCTGCAAATGCTATCCTGCTGTAAATGTGCTCTTATCATAGCTTTCTCTGGGCTAATGTGGTCCTTTCTCATTTCTCCTCTCCCTTTCATGCCCCCAACTCCAATAAAACTAGAAATACTATTGTGCAAATGGAGAAATGCACATACTTTTCTTTTCCAGAGGCGCTTTTATTGAAGAGGGAATACACCACAAACTGTTTTAACACTGTGACGCAGCTTCTGCAAAGAAGAAAGAGTTAACTTCTCAGTCTGCGGCTGATCCGAGCTTAAGCAGTTCACTGGGGCATCATGGTTATAAATGTGATAGAGTATCCCAGGAGCCTTGCATGATTTTATACTATTTTTCATAAATAAGTAAAAATGCATCAGAAGGCATTCCCACTTCCTAAGGAATGCGCAATTAAAGAAAACGGAGAAAAACAAGACCTGGGATATGGGACTGTGGCTTCAGCCCTGTGGAGAAAAACACACTTTTTTCTTTTTTTTTGCTTTTGCTTTCCTCAGTCCTCTGATTGAGTAATGACAATAGTTCAGTAGGAAAGCTCTCAGAAAGAAAATAATGCCCCAGAGCACATCAGTAGTAAAAGTAATTAGTTCATTGTTAACATCAGGGTGCTGTTAACAAGCACACAGGCCCTGCTCTCTGGCTAAGCTGCCATATATTATGATAGCCAACTCAAAAATAAAAATTATTTTGTGCAGAAGGAAGGAGAATGGGGATTATAAACTTGGAAAAGACTAAATTTGGGGATCAAGCATATTTTTCAAAAGCATAATCAGAATCCACAAATGCAGCTTTGCCGCCCAGATCTGGTCATTATGCACCACATGTGTATTCAAAGCATGCATGCTTATGAGAAACAGAGAGACACAGAGAGAAAGAGAGAGAGCAAGAGCGAGCTAGCGAGTGTGGGAGACCGAGCAGAAACCATTATCACACACAGCACCTAGGGAACACAAGATCTAATTGGAGAATCAATAACTGAAACCCCATTTTAAATATTCTGCTCTATTAATTCTTCAGGTTAATAAAAGCTGCCCGCGTGATGATATTTTGGGATATAGATATTCAGAGTTGGATTACTTTTGACAAGAGCGTAAGGAATCTATTCAAAGCTGATTTCCCCCCCTTTTGTTCACTGAGGACCTGCAGAATCTAAGATAAAAATGGCATTTGTCCTGAGGGTACCCTGAGGCATGTCATTAAAATCGGAATTTGATCCTCTTTTCATGGTTACTTGGGACAATCAAGCACAGGAAACCTGAAAACTCATCAGTTTTTCAAAATATGACATGCCCTTGACTTTGTCAGTTTGGCTGCCATCTAGCAGCCCTGGCTATTTCAAAATCCCTTTAGATGTCACTCTGTCTTCAGGAATGCAAGCTGCAAATCTTGTGTGAGAGATGAGAAACTCAGCGCTTCCTCCTAGCACCCTTGCCCAGATGAAGCACGTGCATCTCTGTTTCCCATCAAAGAGAAATTCCATCACAGACTTCCAGTAAAAGGCCAGTAAAAGGCCTGCATTTTCAAAGAAATGAAGCAATTTACTAATTGTAATTAATGTCAGTCTGAGAAGTGTTTTCAATCTACTTGTTTAAGCATTCCGAATAGGTAATAGGTAACTTTGGTTTTTAAAGCTGAAGTGTGGGGTGGATTACGGGACCACAGAGAATCTTGGAGATAATTTGTTGCCAGGTAAAATTATATGGCTTGCTATTGTCCATTTGTTTTTGCTTTTTTGCTTTGTTTCTGGATTTTAATTTTGACTGATAAGGAATTTCATTCTATTGTTTGAATTATCCAAAGTTGGAGACTCCACAAAACTAGAAATATGGCCAACTTGCGTTGCTAGGAAAATGAAATGTGCATTTCACAAGGCAATCCCCAGGAACCGAAGTTTTCTTTTAACTAATAAATTCTTAAATGAATTTGTGGACCAAGGTCTCTTCCTACCTTCTATCCTAACTTTTTTTTTCAAGGATGAATGTCAAAGAGAGTCCCCTTCTCTGAGCCCTATGCATTGCCTTGACCTGAGAGACATTTAGGTATTCCCAGCAGTGAGAATAGCTTTTCATGAGGAAAGGGCAGAACTCTAACCCCAGGCAAACAGGAGACTTTTCCAAGTAGGGAGCTTGTGGGTTAGCTATTTTCCCACATGCCTAAAAACTAACTTTTCTTTCTATAAAAGTGAAAATAAGAAAAGAGATTTAGCAACTGAACTTTACCTGGCCACTAAAGCCAGCTGCATTTTGATGGATGTTGCCTATTGCAAGTACTGTCAGTTCCGGACTCTACAAGGGACAGCCACGTGACTAGCCAGTGTGTACTACAGAATGAAAGTAATTTAGCATTGCTGGCAGGTCCAGAGAATTCTTGTTCTGCTTGGGTCTGATACTTGGGATATTCTTCTGTTAACAGAGAATTTTTCTTATGGAATTTTGGTTGGTTGAAGCTATTGTTTAACAACATAAACTTTCTTTGTAAGTTTAACTCCTTTGTTGCTGTTAATCTACTATCCATCATAAAATTCACCTTTGGCAGAGGTATACAGTCAAACCTATTTTCTCAAATCATCTCTTTCTTTAGGAATAGCTTTTGAGAACTTTTTTTCACATTATAGTCTCAGTATTCAAGTTAATGTGTACAAAAAAGGAGTAACTGAGAGAGCGAGGTCTTGTGCAAATCTTTGAGATTGTTTCTTGGTATTCGCCAACATAAGTATTTCTTGTAAGCTAATCAACTTGTCTTTCACTTTGCTTTGTTCTATGGCTTTGCAAATGTTTTCATCCCATCTGGGATGCCTTTCCTTTTCTCTCCACCTCTACCTGCCCTGCTCTCTCTTAAAAACCAAAATCTAAAATTGGCTACTGCTAAAAGCTTTTCATGATATGTTCAACCTGACAAGGATCGCTCACGTGTGCTTTTTCTCATTTTGCCACTGTTGCAGCATCATAGCTCATACTTTATTATTGCAGAAACTTAGATATGTTGTATATTAATGAGTGTACCCACAAACACAAAGGCAACATCCTATTATAATGTCTTCTATTACTAGTTTTTAGCACTATCACTGAACCACAGTGGACCAATTAGCCCTGCTGGGTGTGCAGCTTAGTTAAACCCTTTTCTCATATGGGTATGCTATTGAGACCACCCTCTTCTTTTCCTTTCTGTTCTCTAGGGCACATGATGTAATGCCGAGTGCAACTCAAAAAAGTTCTGTTAGTTCAGCAAATTCATATTGAGCACTTATCTGTACAAAGCACTTGAGGTAACATAATGATAATGGAAATATACTATTCTCTGATGGTCATTTAGACACTGAATCAGGGGTTGGCAAACTATACAGCTGATGGGCCAAATCTGACCTGCCACCTATTTTTGTAAGTAAAATTTTATTGGTACACAGCTAACCTCATTCACTTACATATTGTCTGGGTGATTTTGTGCTATAATGGCACAGTTCTGTAGTTTCATATATATGGAAACTACAGACCCACAAGACTAAAATATTTACTATCTGGTCCTTTACAGAAAAAGTTAGCGGACCCCTGACCTAAATCTTTGTGATAGACCAGACTAAGAAGACAATTATTGGCTTAAAATGTAACATGGACCAGTGTAAAAATCAATCCAAATGAACAGATAAATTACATAAATGTACAGTGTTAAACAACTTAAAACTTTAGCTTCTTCCTATAAATATATGGGAATTTCCAATTTTAATGGGGTGGGGTAGGGGGGACCAGAACCTAGAGAATTGCAATTATCATTCCTCAAATCCGCTTACAACTTCACAGTTAGCACTATTTACATTACTGCCTGTGAGGTACTCATTTCACTTATTTATTCAACAAGTATTGTTGAGGACTTGCTATGTTCTAGGCACTGAGGCTGGGGATTCATTGGTAAGCCAAAATGGAAGTAGATACTTCAATTCCCATTTCTATAGGAGAAAACTGAGTCTTGGCAATAAGTGGCACAGTCAGGATTAGAACCCAAATCTTCTGACCTTATTTTCATTGTGTTCATGTCAATGGTCATCACCATGAGAGATGCAGACTAGAAAAAATATTATACAGATTCATTCCAAACATCACTTTTCTATTCAATGGTGGATTTATTGTTTGATGGTACCTTGTCTGTTTTTCCCCACATACTTTTGAATATGAGATAATCTAAGAGGTAATCTAAGTATGACCCTGGTACTGACATTTACTAGCGAAGCAAACACAGTTTCTCTGAATCTCAATTTCCTCATCTGCCCAATAGGGGTAAATAGCATCTAACCTTTAGTTTATGAAAGGTAGTTTGGTATGACATTGTGCACTGAAACTAAAAAGCAAAATCCTGAGCAGCTTAGAGTTAAAAATCTTATTTTTCTAAATCCTATTCTTAGCAAATCTTTGCCTAGCATCAGGTAAGGCATATTTAGATATAGATTAATACACTCACTAACAAATATTTACTGAGAGCCTATTATATGTAATGTAGCCTGGCATGTCCCATTTTCTAGTTTGTGACCTAGCCTGCTTAACTCTGAGTCACAGTTTTCTTCATTGTAAAAATGGAAAGAAACAATACTGTTCTAACAGAGTTGTGAGAATAAATTGACATACAAGCTGTGAAGGCATCTAACAAGATGTCCACTTTGTACTACGATCTTGAGATATGTTGGCTTCCTTTCTTCTATTGGCACCCTATTGAATATTAAGGCCCAATCAGGGTAATACTCCTACAATATTAGGAAACAAATGAAGTTGTAAAAGTCCAGGAGGGAAGAGAGTGCTTGTATTTCCTACTCTACCAAGGCAAACGGTGAAAATGGCTCTCCAAGGTGATGATATTGATGAAAATGGCAGAAAACTACATTTATTGAAAATCCGTTAGCACATCCCATCAGAAAATCTTGTTTCTTTGCCTTGGTTTGAAATTTGAAGACAGAAGATAATCCCTTCTATCACTTTAGTCGCCAGGAGCGATTAGACAAATTACAAACAAAAATAATATTTAAAGGTCAGGTAATTATTCTAGTAACTTGGGGGAACTTATCTCACTAATAAAAGAAACAGTCTCTTGCTCCTCTTAATTCTGAAGGCTAAACTTTAGTGCCAGTCGGTTTTAAAATCAGATGACACCAATACTGGCTGTTGTTCCGTGATGTTAGTGAAAGTGTTGAGTGCTTAATGAATTCAGGGGTGTGTTTCCAGTGATGAGAAGTGCTGTCTTGTGTTAACAGTGTCAGTGTGAGAGAGACTTGAAGGCACAAAAGACTGTGTTTATGTAGGTGTTCTTTCATGTCGGGTGCTACACTTATTGCTTTTGATTAAGATGTATGATTGAGTTACTGAATATGACATCTGTTGAGAGAGGGAAGATTACCATGGGTGAATTGCAAGAGAGTCAAGAATGAGGTAGTGGATGAGGTGTGAATGAAAGGTTACATGCATCGATGTCTTGTTTATTTGATTTAGGAGTTTGAGATAGAATTAATATATTTCATTTTTTAGAATGCTAGGAGAACTATCTTAAAAATGTGCTCTCCAATGCATAATCAAAAATATATCAAAATAGACTTTGGCAGGTAGCTTAAAGTCTATTTTAATTACATAAAAAGGTGTATATTGGGGGGTGGGTGAGAGCTGAGGAGGCTCTTAGAAAAGCTTAAGCAGCTTTCATATATATTATTATTTTATTTATAGTCATGATATTCAAGTACAATGGGTAGAGACAGATTTTTTCCATGAAGTTTAAAAGTTTCAAATGAAAGCCCATTTTATCTGTTATTTTTCTGAAACACTGTGAATGCAAACCAAAACTCATCATCTCTGAACACAGAAATTGAAGAATGAAATGGACTATAAACTGAAGCTGAACAATCTAATTTCACTGTTGCAGTTAATATGGTGAGAAAACCCTCAAAACCATGGACATTTAAAGGATAGAAAACAAATGTAGTGTTTGAGACTGAATTCTCTAAATAGCACCTGGATTTGGGCAGCTGAAAATGATGCTAAACTTCACAATGAAGAACTGAAATTCTCCTAGAATTAATCATGTTCTGAATGTACATACTCTCTTCTGCGACTATTTGCTAATTCTTCTGCTTTGCTTTAGGGGTCATGCCTTCATTTTACAGATGGAGAAAAAGGCAAGAGTGAAGTTCTAAACTGTACCGATTCACAATGTAAGTAGGTGGCGCAGCCAGAAATGGAAACCTAGATCTTCTTTCTCCCAGACTGGAGCTCTAGTCACTGAACCAAATTCCTACTCTTTGGTCAGTTCTAAATCCATTTGCTTATTTGCATCTACAGAATGGAACACAAGTGGCACTGGGGTTATCAGTGTTCTACAATTGGCCTGGGCTGGCATCACTCTCCCAGGGGTTTGACTGCCACTGAGGAGACCTTTTCCTGTGCCTCCTCTGGCTTTCTAATCCAGACCAGACATTACAAAGCAGTCTCACCCTGCCCAGAGGCCTCTACACTTCATTTTGTATGGAAATGTATTGTAAAATGACTAAATATTTCTTACTAAATTAAAAAAAAACTTTTAAAGTTGGAGTTTATTTTTTCCAACCATGAAAACAGTTTATATTATGGAAAATTTTGGAAGTATTAAGCAAAATAGGAACAAAATAAAATTTTATAGTTCACTAGGAAATGTTAACTCCTGTGAAAAGCAAAACAAAACAAAAATCTTAATTGACTATTTCAGATGGTTTTTCTCTTTGGTTTTAAAATGGAAAGCTTTTACTGTATATTGTGTGTGTGTATATCTATGCGTATGTACCTAAATTTCTTTATCTGTAATATATATATATAGGTACAGATACAGAATCAAAGGAAATATTCCTCTTTCCTTCTCCCCATTATGATACTTTCTCTCTCTTTTGCAATCCATCTGTAAGTTAAGAGAATGCTGTTGCCAGAAACGTGAAAGGGAGCATAGGAAGTCAGGTAGTGAACTTCTCTATTGATTCCCAGGGCACAGAGACAAGCCCTAATAAAAACTCCATTTTTTTCCTTCTCTCACACAAGGTGTGTAAAAATTGCATTCATTTTAGGATTTCCATTGAAACATACACAGAACCAAAGGCCTGAGATTGTCTTTCAGAAAAGTCTGGACTTTAGCAATGCCAGCCTTGCTCAAATGACTGCTTGACTCACTGAGGCCCCTGATTAAGTGATGTGCCAGAGGGTATGGATGGAATCTGATATTAAGGCAGACTATCGATTCTTTAGATTACCTCCTTGGGAAACTAATTATTGTCTGACCTTTATATGAGTAAATTTTTATATTTTAAAATCTACTTTTTTTTGACAACAAGGAAAATATTAGTTTTGATCCTCAAAAGTTTTTGACTCTGATTTTAAAGAGGTATTGCTTTAGTTCTCCATTTTTTTATAATATTTATCGCCACTGTTTCCACTAGAATAAATCCCACAGAAAATAGTTAGAGAAGATCAAACATAACCTTCACTGCAGAAATAGAGGTGCCTATTCTTCGCAGAGAAGATCCAGACTTGGAGATGCCTTCTTCTTTTACACAGCCAACATATTTTCTTTTTCAGTAATATGTACACAAAAATGAACTAACTGTCCTACTTAAACCACAGACCAAAGTGTTTCATTAGTTTATTCTTAACCAGGTATCATTATAAAAGCATAAATAATACTATATATATTGTGACTAGAGAAGGAATATTAATAAATTATTAACTTTTAACAAGTGAGATTGCTAGGAATTTTTAAAATGTAACAATATTGCTGCAGTGCATTCAGATGAATTGTGTTAACAAATTACTTATCCAACTTTGATATTTGGGGGGGCCATTTCCTTTTTCAGTGCCATCAGCAGAGATTTAAAAATTTTAAGAAGGATTATTCTTTGAAGTATGTTTCATTTACCTTTCTTTTAAACATATAAAAAATGAATTTTTCACTTGTTTCTAACTTGAAATTTCTGAATGTTTACATTTTATCTGCAATATCACATTATTATTCCAGTTAGAGTTTTTATGACAGAAATAACTTTACCTTGGCTAGAAATGTTACCATGAAGAACTTTATACTAACGTGGCAATTGGGTAATGAGGGGTTTGTAAACCAAGTTAGAGCATGTAATTCTCCTTATAGGTTGCTCTCTATCTAGATTTTATTACTTTAAGTACTTCATGATCAGTAAATAATAAATTCAATTTACCGGATAGAAGTTTTGTCACTTAGAAATACTCACTTGGAATATATATTTCTTAATTGGCATCAATGGCACATTTCCCAGGAAGCATAACAAAATGGATCATTTAATAGATGCCCAATCTCTCCATCCATCTATCTATCAGTGCGGCACATGATGTTTTGACTTTAATATGGTAATTATCTCAGGCTGACTTCAGAGCAGGAAGCTGCCTCCCACACAGCAGTGCTTAATTACTTTAGACTTCAGCTTGCCAAGTGAAAAATTGACTGTTTTTTTGCACATTGTATGGAATTGAAATGATTTCATTGTCATTTCAATTGAAATACAGTCTGACATTAGCACAGAATCATGGGAAAGATAATGCAAAATTTCTCTGAAATTCTAAAATGGTCTGAAAGCTGCCTTATTTTTTTATGAAGCTGCATTTCATTTGCAGAATGTTAATGAAGATTCACTTCATCTTGGGAGAAGCAAACTTTTAGGGATTCAATTCTGTGAATACATTCCATTGGCAAGTCAATAAAGGGCAACGCTGTTAGGTTGCTACAATTGAATGTGAACTTTGACAATTAGGGTACAGAAGAGCAATTGAAATTGGTGTTGACATAGTTAGTAGTAAAAATTGTTTTACTACTAGCTTGAGCATGCAGCTAATAAAATAAAAGTGATAATAACCACCCGGTTCAGAAAACTTAAGAAAGTGTACCTTTATCCAGATTATACATAATAATACCTTTAATGTGCTGGTGTACTACATAAACTAAACATTTGCACAATAAAGTTGTAAAATAAACTCAGGCTTTGTGTTAAAATTTATTAGAATTTTTTTCCCTTCAGATTTCAGCTTTCAATCACATGCTACTAATTGAATAATTTTGAACATACCAAGGGCAGATTTCATGAACAAAATATCCACAAAAACATGCAGTTGGGTAGAAGGAAAAGTAAAATTATGAGGGAATGTATTGGTATAATGGAGCAAATCATATCCAAGCTTTCACTTTGGCCAGAAGCACTCCACAAGTAGCAATGACACCTTTGCCTTGTAAACCGCAGGGGAAAGTAATTAAATTTAACAGAAGCTGCCCTTGATTTAAAGCCACAGGGGAAGTAATTAAATTTAACAGAAGCCACTACTTCTAAACAAAGATATATGATATTTCTATCACCAAATGCTACCTTATTTTTTTGTTTCAAATGTGCCTATAGCTTCTAGTGGTCTGCCTGTTGAAATCAATCCCCAAACACCTCGTGGACAATACATATATGATTGAATACTGTGAGCCATATTGGACAATAATCCAATGTCAACATATCGAAGCTGCAGTTCAAGAACTGGTAGGGTACTGCCCTTTGTGTCAGCCTAGTCCAAACCAATGTCTGGTCTTAAGACAGAGGAAATTTTGGGAAAAATATAGACTTGTGATTTTCTTGGTCAATGATGCATTTTGTACATCTGCTTAAACCGTCCCCCGCCCTCAGCTCTTGGGGCTGCCATTGCCTTGTTGAACTGATTTAGCAACCTGGCTTTGGAAGAAAGAAAGTTTTCTTTTCCTAAAATGTGTGCTGCTATCATAAGGGCTCTCCAGGTCTGGCTGCAGGAGCCCCATGTTTTCTTGGATCAGTCCAGTTGAAGCTGGTCCCAGGATACTCATGGTTACGTGGATACCTGTGTAGGATGCGTACTGCAAATGGTCTTTTCACCAAGCCTTGCACTTTGGCTCTGTCTGCCTGGCAAAAAGGATGTCTTTTAAAATTTTATGTAAGGATTCCCTGCTTGTCAAGTCATGCATTTCTTTGCCCTAAACCTCACAGATGCTCATAAGGGCCAGCAGAGCTCAGGCTGTTCCTATCTTCCTTTCAACTTTGTGTTGAGAACACCAGCAAGGAATGTTTCTTGACTGTTTTTACTGAGTCAGACTGGAAGGTGTATTGATAGAGGATGAGAGGATTCATTTTCCTTTTTGAATTTAAAATTTAACAAACCAGAGATATCCTGCTTTCTCAGAGCATAAGGGCTGAAGAAGCATGGGGTGCGTATGCAATGAATGTCATCCAGAGGAGCGGTCCCAAGGAAGACCAGTGGTTGAGACAGTTTCAGTCTTAATACAACATAGTTTACAGAGGCAGAGTGATGCATACTGGACTCTGGCTAGAATACTTGAGTTTGAATCTGGAGCAGCCATTCTGAGCTACATGACATTGGCGAGTTACTTTCCTGCATCATAGTTTTTTATCTGTAACATGGGTTTAACAACATTATCTGACATAGAGTTGTCAAAAGGATCAAATCAGTTCATATATAAAAAGTGCCTAGAATAGCACCTGACACAGTAAACACAGTCTAAATGTTGACTCTCATTACACACAATGTATGTTGAAGTTCATTGATTATTGGCAGTAACAGTTCCATATCTTACCCAGTGTCATAAAAGAATATCTCCCATGGTTTTATTTGAATTGCGTACTCCAAACTAAATTGTAAACATAGATCCTTGTACATTATATTTTAATGGAAATCTATGCGGCCGCAATTCCTATTACTCATATGGAAGAGTGGTGGTTGTCTAGTTGGGAAGTTGGCGTGGGAATCTGGGGGTGGAGGTATTGAGGGGAAGGAATAGAAGGTAAAGTTAATGAGGAGGTATAGTGGTGAGAGATGTGGGTTAGGATATCCTGTTAAATCCCTGACAAAAGCCCAAATAATGCCTCTCTTGCAGTTGTGGATTATGCCAGTTTTCCTGGTTAGCTCAGAACTGGCACCGCAATAAGTGAAATCAGTCGCTATTCCTTCCAGGACTGAACACATAGTCACAACACATTTGTCAGCTACATATTTTCCTGTCAAGTAGTTGTTGGGTGGAAAACCACTGAAAAATAATTTTTCTTTGTCAGATAAACTTTTCACATTAGAAGAATGTAGTGAAGGCTTCTGAAATAAATCTAGTGGCACTGGGGAGTTTACAAATACTAGCATATTAATATACAGCTAAAATAATAATAAAAAACACCATGCTGCTAAAGATGTTTAGTATTATCAGCTCACTGCAGGAGTTTATTAGAAACTCCTGCTTTCTTTTATTAAAATTTCAATTGGCTTGGTGAATGAGATCCTATGTTAGTGTCATAAAGTGAGAAGCCAGAAGGAGAGGATATTGGCATTTAAGTGCAGATTTCATTTTAAAAACACTTTATATTATAAAAGAAGATTGCATATTGTAAATATTACATATAGTGCTAGTGGTGTTAAAAGTAGTGTTAGTAATTTTTTAAATTCATCAAATTGTCTTTGTTTATGATATCTGGCAGATTTTATATTTCTGTAGTAAAGCAAAGTTTTAAATTTATCCCAAGATGTTTTTAGCTATAATCAGCAAACATGGTTTTTAGAAAGTTTTCGTGAAATGATGCGTAAGTGTAATTTAGTGGGAATCCTCTTTGGCAGTAGCATATGACAATTGCTTAATTTTATAATTAGCTGATTATTTTCCCTTGCATTTTGGAAGCTTTTGTTAAACTCACTTGGTTTAGCTAGGCAGCAGGACAGATTACAAACCTTAATCTATGGTTGAATGTTTGGGTTGGCAATGCTATAGTAAATTACACGGAGCACCTTCTGGAGTAAGTCCATGATTTTCTTTCCTGGTATTAAATGGTCACTGCTTCTTCACCTGGTGAAACACTGTATAAGAAGATGGTGGCAGGCAAAGCTGTAACGTGCAACAGCTGGGGAGCCAAGATGAAAACCTCGCTACCTCTGTCTCAACATCTGGAGTCTTCATGGAAGTGAGAAGTTTGCAGGTTTGCAGCTGCAGCCCTTTCATGACAAGTTCGGTAAATTTTATACATGGTTGCTTGCTTAGAAAATATTTTCCAGATTTAACATGTTTACAGAATTGACATTTGAAGCTGAAGCCCCTTCCTTCTTGATTAGAGCAGACAGTACTCACAGACTATATTCTAACTTTATGAGGTTGGAAAACTGGGAATGGGTCATTTACAATTTTCAAACAAATCAAAATGCACTTTGATCTTGAGTCCAAGTTTCTTTAAATGCAATGAGTAATAATAATAAATTAGCCCAACTTAGCTATTTTCCCTTTAAATATGGTCATTTTTAATGTAATCATTTTATTGCATTCTCAAATCCAACCAACATATTTAATCCATCTTATTTGAAGTATATATTTTCTGAGAAGGAACATTAACTCAGCAAATTAGGTAGAGGAGAGACCATGTGTGTGTGTTTGCATGTGTATATTTTTATATTTGAGGCTACGATAAATTCTGTGAGAATATGTATTAATAATAAAAGCAGCATTTATCTTTACACGTTTCTAAATTGTAATCTCTCATTTTATTTAAAAATATTTAGGTGCACCGAATGTTGTCAAAGCAATGTATAGAACATTTCAGCAACAAGGTACACTCAAAAAGACGGTGCTCTTGAATTTTCCAGTGTTTAAAATCCCTAATTTAAAATTTATTTTTGAAAACTAATATCACATCAAAACATTGATTTTGATCATATTAAAATAAGATGAGAAATAATTGCTTTAAATTGATACAATCATTTGGGGGGAGGGACTATGAACATTCAGTTGACTGTCGGGATGCCCTTTGGTTGCTAACAGGCATGTAAAAGACATTTATATAATGTGATACATTTTACTATCCTCATTTCCACAAATGTAAGCCCTGTTGCTTTAAACTGGATTTACTGAAGTCCAGATGCACAATCCTAAGAATTTTCTTTAACATTAGTCACAGTGTTGAATACAATAATTCTTCTTTGTGATTTAAGATAAACTATGGCAAACATCACATGAAAAAGTCATTCATAGAATAGACTTTAGGTGCTGATATTTCAAGTATAAAACAACAGCCACTGCTATCCCTCCAAAACAAAACACCTTACCACTGTGAAAAAGCGCATTAAGTAGGTACCAGTAACGAGCCTGTAATTTGGAAAGGGGGAGGGCAGTTTGTTCTTTTGTGTACTAAGTTTCCTTTGCCCTTCTCCCCACTGTAAGTAAGTGCTAGGTATCTTCTTTGAATAACATTTAACTCTGCTCAGGGATTACTTAAATGAGCAGCCAAATGGTTTGTATTGATTTTGATCTTATGATACTTTAGCAAGATTTTTGAAAAAATACAGTACTTCAAAATACATTTGCAATTAATTGCAGTCAAACATTTTAATTTTAACCAGGAGAAAGACAAGAACAAATGAATAAATATGAAGACCCATAATGAAAAGCAGTAAAATAATCTAAGTGAATCATTTTATTAAAATGGTTATTTCACTATAAATAAGGAACCATAAAAAATACAATTTGTATATTCCGTTACAAAAAGCCTCACTCTAGGCAGCCAACTACTAAAATTTTATATGAAAAAAAAAAATGCTCCCCTAAGGAAAATGTGCATATCTGCTGTTTCTTTTTAACAAAGATTGAGATGCTTATAAAGAACTTAGCAAAGACTTCTAAAAATAAAACCTTTTCTGCCATCCCTCACCCCCGCCACTGCAAACAATTTGTTTGTGAGAGCTTGGTTTTTTTCTATTCACGCTGAATTATCTGATTCCAATTTAAATTGCTAGTCAGTGTTTCACAGCTTTGCACAGCACTTTCTAACCCTTTCCTCTTGGGCGTCTCTGTTTGAAATGATGCTTTACTGTCTCTCATATATCCGAAACAAACAAGTGTACCTACTTGATGGTTTAATTGTAACTGGCTAAGCTCAAAAAATGAGCAGCAAGTTTAGGAAAAATGTGTGGGACACAACCAGCTGACAAAGCCAAAACGCTCAGCAGAGATGCAAATGATATTTTATTATTTGAAACAGCTGCCGTGTAGCTTCAGACACCTTTTTTTCTACAGATTTTTCCTGAATAACTTTATGCTTGTGTGGTATATCCTTTCATGCTTTCCCTGGTGACCAAAGCTCTCATGCCATTTACCTTGCTCCAGGTAATTTGGGGAAATACCACAGACGGGTGTCATTACAGGGTCTGTATAGTTGCTTGGCTGCTAATTGATTCTCAAAGGAAACAGACTGATGCTGTCACTATAATGCGATGTTAAAATACTTCTATTTAAGCATGCTTATTTTAGTGAAATGAAAACTGCTAGCTGAATGTATATTTGACTGTAAAAAACTTTTACAGAAAAGGTTGTAATAAATATTGCCTTTATTAGTCAAATAATCTGTGCAAATGTTCAGAACTGAGGTGCTTTTCTATTTTTAAAAATTTTACCATAGTTTTAACTGTTGATGTACTTGATACATAGCATGATAAAAATTAAATCTGGATGCTTTTAACCCATGGTTCAAGAGGACTCATGCCATATAAACAGAATCTCAGAGGACAGTGTAATAAATTGTTGCTTAAAAAATGATTTCACGTCTCTTAAGTCTTTACAAGGTAACCCTGTTTTCAGTGTTAGTGTTGTAATAAATGCTGTGATATGACAGAGACTTTCACATAGAAGTGTCCTTATTTTAAAAACAGAGCATAGTCTCAATTTTTTAAAGGTACATTATTACTGTGAATGGGTTTATCAGCAGTACAACAACATTACAAGACAAGCTAAGCCATAAAAAGGATTAAGTGGCACTGTATAATACTGATTAAGTAACAGAGCAATGCATGTGAGTTCATGAGAGTAACTAGTGCTTCCAAGTCTTCTGAAACAAAACAGGAATAAAAGTTTACTTTCCTTGCAGTCGCAACTTTTTCCTCTGGGATCTTCTCTAACAATATGCAAACATCAGCTCTTACAGTCAGTAAATTCTGCCTGCATTACAAACAGTCATCAACAACAAAAACCATTTTTAGGTCTTCCTCTTTTAATAATGCTTCTGTGATCTGTAAACCTGTGTCTAATTCTGCCTCTGCCATTACAGCTGAGGAGCCCTGAGTTCCATTTTTAACCCCTTCAGTTTCCTTATCTGTAAAATGGGGGTAATAAGACTTAAAAAGCTGTCATGAGGGTCAAAACAGACAATACACGTAAAGTGCTTAATCTGCTACCTAGCACATTTTAAGCACTAAAATATTAACTGTTATTAAGGAAAATAATTGTACGTTCTTTCCCTCCCAATTATAAATTTGTTTTGTGAAATAAACATGTTTTTGTTTTTTAAACACACAGAGACATCCTTATTATTTTATTCTTATTACAACACTAAATGGTGGCAACTACCCCGAGAACACTTTATAATGCTGTGTCCTCGAAAAGGAGCTCCACAAATGGTCATAGATTTAGATTACATGAAATTTAAAATAGGTGCAAAAGGAGATTTCAGCTACATTCACCTTTAAAATGCTTTTTACAAATGACTTGAATTGTTTACCTCAATGATATTTAATGTAAAGAATATTCCAAAACTGATGATTTTTTACCTGTCAGCTGCTAATGAGAAGGGTTCACTCAGTTCAATTTTTATGTGAGAAATTAGTTTCGGGAGATGATTTCAACCATATCACTTGAAATGCTTTTCATATGCGCAATGGAGTGTTATAAATTCTAACTTAATATAAGGCAAAGAAAAGAAAAAGATTTCACACATGGAATCTATTCCACATTGTTTTTGCTAGTTTTTCCAAGACCCCGAGGGGATCCAACAACAATAGGTTATATTGAGTGCAATTAGAACCATAATGAAGAAGCAAATTAGGGCAGATGTTGATATTTCAAAACTAGTCTGTTTTCTTTATATTTGAACACAATTCATGAGATGCATTGGGAAGTATGTGATTACTGACAATGTCTCCTTTTCAGTATATCAAGACTGTTTTCAGAAAATAAGAAAAAACATCTATTAGCATCACTCCAAAATCTCACCCCAAACAATGTTATGGTATAATATGGTAAGTATTAAGTACGTAATTGCAATTGGGACCCTAGATTTTAAATGTGTAAGTTGAATTCCGTATGTCGCCTTTCTGGGTTGTGCTGCAGACAGGTGTGAGCTGGGATGGAGTGTATGGGGGCTGAGGGTTGGGACAATAGGGTAGTAGAATAAGGAGCTTTGAGCAATGCTTTGTTATTTGTAATAGCTGAGCCAAGCTGCTTTTGATTTAGGAGGGGCGTCTCTGCCCGAGTCGGAGAGAACCAAAGAAAAGGAGCCACAGTAGGAATGGAAGTGGGGCTGCAGAGGGGGGCTGGGTGTCAGCGAGGGTGGATGGTCGGAAGAAGGCTGATAGACCACAAATACGATTGTGGGGCAGCGAAGGGAGAGTGGAGGCTGGAGTCCTGGCGCAGCGTCCTGGAAAACTACTCTCCAGCAACCCCAGAGGACCCTTTCAGCTAAAGAAACTCTGAGTTTGGGAGGTATATTTTATTTTTGTTTATTATCACAACACAGACTATAAATTTTAAAACCTATTTGAGTAATTTCCCTGAGGAAGAAACCTGACCTCATTCCCACAGTCTCTCTACTCTCAAAGTGCTAAGTGTGCCACGAAGCATTTGGAATGCTGTCTGAAAAGTTCCAGATCATCCTGCCACTCCCGCTGCTGCAAGTCTCTCTGACTGAGCTTATTTACGAGGGGCTAGCGAGTGGTGGGCGGCCAGGGCGGCAGCTGCAGGCCCCCCCGCCCCCCGGGAGATTTGTGGCAGGTGGAGGTGGAAGGGGAGATAATGACCATTCAGAGACAACCTATTTAAGCAACTGTTTGCTATACAATAAAAATTACTTGGTGACTCTGGGCACGAACTCTCCAAGGGAGAGTGGCGCGAGAGGCAGTTGGAGACTTTGTTTTAAGCAAATGAGTAAAGAGGAGCTTGGGGCTTTGTGAGAAGGGATGGCTTTGCGGTGGGCCTTCCTCAGGTCCTTATGGCTTCGTTTACTTGTCAGGCAACAGTGCTGCCCCGGGGGACTCCTGTGGATGAGGCAGTTGCCACAGAGAAAACGGGCTCACGAACTGGGGAGAGGTAGATGTGATTCAGAGACTTCAGGGAGGGGCAGAGCAGAACACAGTTTTGTGAAGCACCTTCCAAAATGCACAGGTACATAGCACTTCTTTGTCTCCTTCGGATTATACACATTTTCCTAAAAGTGGGATCAAATAACACTCACATTGTACCCTAAGTACACTGAATCTGAACTGTGGCAACTGACAAGTAGCGATTTCCAGAGCCAAGGGCTCAGAGAGCGGAACCTCATGGGCCTCTAGAGAGGAAAACCAGCAGCCAGTAGCGGCAGAATGCCCCAGCTGGACCCTGCCCCAGGGAGCCTCCGGACTGCCTCCCAGGAGGCACCAGCGCCGGCAGGGAGACAATCTCTGAGAATCCATAGTATCGGATGTGTCTGCATCCTGCAGGGCAATGTTGATGTCACAATTCCTAATCCTCACTCCTGCTTTTATTCCCCATTAACTTCGAGTGATTTTTAGCATATGCTATTTACTTATTTCAGGGAAAAGGGTCGATCGAGGAGCAAGAGGAGGGCAAAGAGAGTCTGGAGCATTCGAGCAGTAGAAGTGAGGTCAGAGAAAACTGTAGCATTGCAGAGTTTTCATACAGGCAGGGTTTCTGCATAGGTTTTTATATCAAACAAAAGGCAAACAGTCTACCCATTTGGTCACGGGAATCGCAGAGAATACAATTCTGATGGCCAAGTCCTATATTCTTCATCGTGCCTAGGGTTGCCGTTTGGGGCTGCCCATCCATCTCAGTTCATGTAAAGCTAGTGATTAGAGGACTTAGTAGCTCAGCTCTTTGAAGCTGATTCCTGGCTCCAAAAATCTATCTCCCTGCTGTAGAGAGACTGGAGTTTTCCGCAGGTTTCTCCTGCAAGCTGCTTGCCCGCTTTGTATTATCTCCCGGCGTGTGTATGTACCCAGCTTGAATCTAATGTATATTTATTCTCGAGGACTGGGAGCCTCGGCAGGCAACTAAAGTTTAAGTGAGTGAATGGCACAGTGGCACTGGGGAAGATTCATTATCGGTACATTTCCAGGTTATTTGACGTGGGAGGAGAAGGCAGAGTGACAATGTGGGAACCTCTTATGATATTCAGAAATGTGCAGCTGACACCGGATTGCCATTTATTAGATCATAAATGTGATGCCAGATTTTTCTAAAGAGCGGCAGGAAAAATAAACACTTAAGGCACTGGGCCGAGGACTAGCCTTGAGTTCTGTCCGTGGCTTGAGCCACCTCCTAGGGACTCTGTTTCTCTAGATGAGATTTCGCTCTCTTAGCAGCAACACTATGAGGCAGGGTTACTAATATGATTCCTCTGAATATAAAACATAGAAAGAAACCCTTTTTAATCTTTGTTTTTATGGCTGCAAACATGATTACATAGAGGAAAATCAATCCCAATGGAACACAATGGATAATTCAAAGTAATTGATTGGCCTTTATCATTTTCCATTATGATATTGAAATAACACCATAATGTCAAGCGGCAGCCACTGATACATAAAGGAAAACAGGAGTTGATTATGTCTAAGGGTAATCAGGTCAGGGAAGTGTGAAGGTAAGATAAATAAAGTAAATACAAAAGTGGAAAAAGCTTAAAAGAAGCAAAAGGGAGTTGGTGTCAAAGAGGCTGCATAATAGAAGGGAGATCTGATGTTTGGAATATCATTAAGCAGTAAGCCACGAGAGACAGTCTAGTCTATTGCAGCTGTGTGATTGCAGTATGTCTCGGTTGGTGTCCCAAGCCATGGGGGCAAAAGCTGAGTGACTTTAACTTCTCAGGAAGTGCAATAATCCTTTCAGAATACAATGCCTGCAGTTGGCTGCTATCAGGCTATGAAATTTAGAAAATGAAATAGGGGAAGCGTTTAGCTCTTGGTATTTCCCAGGCACTAATACCACCAGCATGGCATCGCATGCAGCCACTTAGAAAACCTCCATTTGCAGCCAACTTTCCGAACTGCCAGAGATGGGTATGGCTTTGTCAGACCCCCGAATGCCAGGGTTTGTGTCCTAGTGGCTGGCAGCTGAAGCAGGTCTATTGAGTAAAACTACGTCAAAAGAATGCCTAGATACATTCTTCCCTGTTCTTGCCTATTTTATCTTCCTGTATATATTTGTTCTTCCATTCAACATATATTCATACTTACTAACACATGTGCAAATGTTGCTAATTACACTATTTGATGTAAAAATACGATCAAATTTTCATTTCTACCGACATTTTTCTTCTTTGAATGCTTCACATATAAAAATACGTGCATGTGCTTTGTGTCTGACCAATAAACAAACACATGTAAGAGCCAGTTAATTAAAAATATATAAGATATTTGTTTTGGTGTCTACATCACTATGTAACATGCTTCAAATTTAAATTCCTTAATACAATGTCACACGTGTGTTAAGCAACCTTTGTAAATGATCCTGTTGTGGCTGGAAGTCAGCTTTTCACATTCACACTTAAAACATAGTAGAAAAATGTTATGTCTGCCAGAGTGATCCGGCCCTTTGGATTATCAGTAATCAGGAATATAGCTTAAAGTGGTGGAAGAAATCACCGTGTGGGCTGGGAGCATTAGCTGACTGGTTTGCTGTGATACCTGCAAGAAGTATGGGAAATAGTTGCTCATTTAGCAGAAAGACTCTAGATATTATAGAATTTATTTCTAACTTTCCTAAATCCTGGGGGATTGAACTCATTTTTACATTCATTCCGTTATCCATTCTGTGAACACTAATGAATGCCTATTATAGGTGGATCCAGAACTGAACTTGGTGCTGAGGTTACAGAAATGGTCTCAAAGGGCATTTTATTAGGCAGGGTCCTCCAGAGAACAGGAGGATACTGTATGTGTGTATGTATATATGTATACATACACACATATACATACACACATATACATACATACACATACATATATATACATATATATATAGAGAGAGAGATTACAGAATTGACTCACTTGATCATGGAGGCCAATAAGTCCCACTCTCTGCACCTGCAAGCTGGAGAACCAGGGAAGCTAATGGTGTAAGTCCTGGTCCAAGTCCAGAGGCCCAAGAACCAGGAGCACACCTGTCTGAGAGCAAGAGAAGATGAATGTCCCAGATCAAACAGAAAGAAAAACCACCTTTCCTCTGTCTTTCTGTTCTATCCAGGCCCTCAACAGATTGGATGATGCCCACCCAGTTGGTGAAGGCAGATCTTCTTTACTCAGTTCACTGATTTTAATGCTGATCTCTCCTGGAAACACCCTTGCAGATATAGTAATGAAATAATGTTTTACCAGCTACCTGGGCATTTCTTAGTGCAGTGAAGGCTGGCTGGTTTGCTCGGTTGGTTAGAGCATAGTGCTGATAACACCAAGACTGGGGTTCAATCTCTGTACCAGCCAGCTGCCAAAAAATAAAAATAAAAATTTCCTTTCTCCTTAGCTCAGTCAAGTTGACATGTAGAATTAACCATCACAGGCACTCATACTAGTGGGGAGGACTGATGCACGTAAACAGATAGATGAAAGACCCTAGTAGATGTAACACGGGTGCTAAGATACACAGAGGAAAGGGCACTCAGGAAAAGGCTTCACAGAGTTAAGTACAGATAGAAAAGTGGATTTCCAGAGAGAATAGATGGGGACAGGCACTTTAGATAGCACAACCCTCACAGAAATGGTCCAAGAGACACAGGAAAGCTAACATGTTGGGAAACAGAGGGAAGGCCAGCACAGTCCACGTGCCAGGCACATGGAAGGGAGTGGTGGGAGACTCACAGGATAGCAGGTTAAGTCCAGCTTCATAAGGGCCTTGGCTGCCCTGGAAGAGAGTTTCCCCTATAGAAAACTGGAAGCCCGTAGAGTTTCTTAAGCAGAGATATAGTCTAATTGGATTGTTTGGGGGTGACAGGGTAGAGAGCAGGTAGGAGTGGGGACTAGAGGGGCCCTTACACACTGTAGTGATCCACTGTCCTGGTTGAAGCTTAATATACCAACTGCGGTAAGTGCTGGGGGATCACACCAAAACAGTCAGACCTTGTATATCAAATGCTTTTGGCAGCAAGTAACAGAAAACCATATTAAGCATACTGAAAAGTATCTCATTTAACAAGAAGTGATGGCTCTGTGTGTGATCTGTCAGGGTCCAGCTCCACTTTTCAGCCAGTCTCTTAGCTATGCGTCTTCCATGTGCTAACTTCATCCTTGGGCTGTTAGCAACATGGCTGTAGCTGTTCTAGCAGTCCCCTGTAGATACACAGTGTCCAGAGGAAGAAGGACCATCTCTCTTTTTAATATCTCTTTCTTAGGAGTAAGGAATTCTTTCCCAGAAATTTCCAGCATGCCTCCCCCTGAGGAAACTCAGCCATGTTAGGTCAAATGCCCATTTCTAAACCTGATAAGGTTTACAACCAACTTTGGGGAGTCAACTACCATACTTGTCCTACTTTCCTTTAAATATCTCCCCTTTTGATCTTGCATCTCCCCCACTGAAATGATAACTTCTAAGTAGTTCTGTAATGGGCATTCTATACCATCCTGTGTACGAGGACTGCTGTATTTCTCCATCACGATCAAATCTGTCTTATCTCCATCCATGAATGTTGGTGGGATGTCTTCCATCAGTCACTGTTCATGGCTCTCTTCTCTTCCTTCATGCTGATGGATGGGAATCCCAGTGTTTATACAGATTCAGAAGATTTGGGGAAGTCCTGATCCTCAGCCCTCATCAGTCCTGATCAGTCCTGATCCTCACTCTGTGTTCCTTGCTCAGGCCTGTGAAGTCTTCTCAGATGAGATTGGTTTGAGACCCCTCACAACCCTCTCAGAATCTGCACATCTCATCCTATTCTTAGGCTCTGGGGATCCAAGTCCTCCCTGGTATAGGAGGTTGCCTTTCTGTATAGACCCAGACAAATTCAGCTTCGTTGTCTCAGGGCGGGGTGCCTAGGCCTGTGTAGTGGTTGTCTGCCTGGGTCCATCTCCAACTGGCAACTTTCCCCCCCAGTCCTTAGGACCCAAATACCTGAGGATCCTGGCTGGGGAGACAGGAATACGCAATGGAAAGTTTATTCAATACTTTCTGATGAGCCCAGGGCCAACCAAATAAGACAATTACTCCATTGTCCATTTTATAGCATCAAGTGTTCTTAAATGTTCTGATACAGTGCATCAAGGAGGAAACACAGGTATTCTGGACCAGCCTGAGTCTTAACTGGTCTCTTGGGGGAGTCTGACTTTGGGGGTTCTCCAGTCCTGTGTATCCAATATTCCCTTCTTCCATCACCATCACTCTTCAAGCTCCCGGGAGCCCCCATTTCCTGAGCTTACTGATTTGAGGAGCATGTTAGCAGGGAAATGATCAGATTGATTAATTCACATTAAGTAGAAACAAAAAATCCTTATTAAGGTGATATGATATTTTTACCAGCACTATTTAAAATGTAAAGGAAAATATCATCTAACCCAGATGAATCGACCTCTAATGGTGGAATTTCAGGCAAGTAGAGGAATATACTTATTGGCAGAGTTACAGGTGTGACGTCTTAAATTAACATTATATATTCTAATAGTTTACAGACCTTTATTGTAGAATATTATGTTTTAATTGTCTGCCGAAGGGGCTTTCTTCCCCACCAAACAGTGACTTCCTTGAGGGCAAGACCATATTTCATTTATTGTGTCGTCCTCAGCACCTAGCACAATTCCTATCACAGAGCAGCTTAATGTTTTTTCGAAGGTTGCTTAGAGCATCTTTTTGCAATTAAACTGTTACATGAGTTTTGGGGGAATGGAAAAAGAAATGAAGAGATCACTTTCTTTCCTGTCCACTAAATAATCCATACTTTCCTAATCTTTCACTGCATTTATATTCTATAAATCTCTACTGCCCAGTTTGGAACTGTTTTTTTTTTTTTTGACCAATAAGGGGATCGCAACCCTCGGCAAGGTGCTGTCCGCACCACGCTCAGCCAGTGAGTGCACCGGCCATCCCCATATAGGATCCAAACCCACGGCCTCAGCGCCCCCAGTGCCGCACTCTCCCAAGTGAGCCACGGGGCCGGCCCGGGAACTATTTTAATTGTCCCACAATTCCCTTAAAATGAAATTTTCCTGTCTAGTCTTTGCTCTCTGGATTTTATGTGATCAGGTAAGAAGTTCCCATCATTGAAGTATTCATGTATTGTGTCTGTGTGCCAGAGACAGAGGTAACCTGCCTCTTACCTCCTTTGGATGCCTATATGTGTTTCACAGAGGTTTCTTCCCCGGGTGAGATTTCTCTGAATTTCTTGTGTTATTTTTCTAGAGAGTTAAAAACCCTTATTATAGTCTGAGCCTATGGTTCATGTTTAACTTTTGAGAGGTTCATTGCCTTTGATCTGGAATAAGATTGTAGATACGTGCATGTTCTATGGAAAATTTTCTCTCATTCCTTAGCAGAAGTGGCACTATTGCGAGGTGAGCTAGCAATAAGGCCTCACACATTCAAACACTCTTCTGGCCTAGCTCAAAAAGGCATCACACTTGATTTCATGACCTAATAAATAGTTGTTATGTTGCCTGCCCAAAAGCTTTATTTTTTTTTTAGCAAATGTCATCCAGCCTGGTGAAGATGTTGGTCAAGAGCAGGTGCTTCCCCTGCCATGATGGCAGGCATGTGACTCAGTCTGGCCAATCAAGTTACCCTCTTCTGGTCTCGATTGTTTACAGATGGGCACATGATCCAAATTTAGCCAACCAGAGTCATTCTCAGGAATTTTGCAGAGTTTTTTAGGAAAGAAGCAATGACTTCTGTTTGTCATAACTAGCTATAAGGAGGACAGAAGTTGAGCTGCTGATGACTGTTTTTACCATAATGTGAAAAAAGAAAAAAGAATCAAGAAATGGATAGAGGAAGGAAAGGAGGAAGAGAGAGAGAGACCTGATGACAATGTTTGGGGACCTGGATCCAGCCATATCTGATCGTTTGATAAATTATTTTCTTCTGTTTAAGCTATTTTGAATTAGGTTTCTGTCATTTACATCAAAAGGACTCCAGATAAACAAACAAGCATAATCCCAGTTTATTTACACAAGTACAAGTTATATAAGCTTTATAAGATAAAGGTGCATGTATTTTTAGCCATTTTAAAATTGCATTTTGAAACCTGCCATCTGAATCCATTGAACTGAGCATTATCAAATATTGACTTTGAACAAACCGAAAGAAACTAGTATATGCCTTGTGTGATATAAAATGTGCATGACATTATTTCACCGTAAGCGCAATTTCTATAGCCTACACCTAGACGAGTGCACAACCGACGCAGGCCCAGTGACTTCTAGGGAATTCAACTAAATAACTAGTGGTTAATAACTAACTTTATAAGCAACTGAGGAGAATTGAGAAAGTAAACAAACTGGCTCAGGACTAATGCTAAGATTATAGTAAGCACAAAAACAACTAAGAGAGAGAGAACACAACAAGAGCAGAACGCTTGAATCAAACTATAAATAAAACAAAGTAGGTGATTGCCTCACGTGTGAACAGACATTGGTAGCTTTAGGATCGTCCCTGTTCTTCAGGCTGCAGCATGGATAGCACTTTCTTTGAGAATCCTCCTTTATGACACCTAGTAATTTCTCCTAGGCCAGCAGTTGCTACATCAAACTGGAATTGCAGATTTACTTCTTGGTTCCCCATCTAGACAATGAGCATTTTGAGTGCAGTGACGGTCTGGTTTATTGCTATGGCCATCTTATCTAGCTCAGTGCTCGACATCTCACCCATTCACAAGACATATTAAGCAAAGGGACATGTCTGTTGACAATGTCTCAGGGTTAGCTGTGCAGAGGACCTGTGTTCTGGGAGCTTTGTCCTCTGGGGCTAGCTCTGGACGCTGTTGTTCTTTCTTGAACATCCATCAACTACTTTATGTTGATTTTACTATGCTATTTTACTTTATTTATGTTTAATATGTAGGTGCCTCAGTGTATTAGTCAGGGTTCTCCAGAGAGACAGAATCAATAGGATATGTTATAATTATATGAGAGGGATTTATTAGGAGAATTAGCTCACGTGGCTATGAAGAAAAGTCCCACGATAGGCCGTCTGTAAACTGGATGCTGGTAGCGTGGCTCAGTCCAAGTCCAAAGGCCTCAAAACCAGGGAAGCTGATGGTGTCCTTGATGTAAGTCCTGAAACCCAAAAGCTGAAGAGTCTCGAGCTCTGATGTCATGGACAGGAGAGAAGAGTGTATCCCAGCTCCAGTAGATTGAGAGAGCTTCACCTCTTTTCTCTGTCTTTTGTCCTCTTTGGACCCCCAGTGCATTGGATTGTTCCCACCCACACCGAGAGTGGGTTTTTCCCACCCAGGCCACTCAGACTCTCATACTAATCTCTGCTGGAAACACCCTCATGGACACACCTGAAAAGATTGCTTTACCAGGTTTCTCAGCATTCCTTCATCTAACCAAGTTGACATCTAGAATTAACCTTCACACTCAGCCAGAGTCCAAAGCTCAGTAGAAACATGATCATGCAGTGGGAACTGTTTGAAGATTTATCTGACCGTGGCTTCTCTCCTCCTTACATTTTATACATGGTAAACTGCTGGTTGTTAGACTTGGTTTCCAGGGTGGGAGAAAAAAGAATATGCTAAATACACCAAGAATAGTTTCAGTTACTATAGAATTAATTTCACTTAGTCCTCTAATTGCCTGGTGAATATTATTTCCATTTCATAGATGATCAAATAAGACCAAAAGCAATTCCTCTAAAATAGAAAGCTTGCAGTGAGACAGGAATTGAACTCAGTTCTGCCTAACTTTCCAAATCGAGGCTTTGTGCATGATGCTACTTAGAAAAGTAACTTCAACCTAGGATATTTCAAGCCAAGGTTAGAATAAATTAACTTATTTAGAGTTATATATTTCTTGACAAAAAAAGCAATGTGTTGTGAAGTGAATTCAATTACACTCATCTATCAATTATCAACAATACAACATTTGT
This sequence comes from Cynocephalus volans, assembly GCF_027409185.1. Lineage (NCBI taxonomy): Eukaryota > Metazoa > Chordata > Mammalia > Dermoptera > Cynocephalidae > Cynocephalus > Cynocephalus volans. The sequence goes on along the minus strand of NC_084467.1, from coordinate 73,125,499 downwards.
GAGATAAGCTGATTACTAGCAAATTTTATGTGAATAGAACTCATAAATAATATGTGAATAACTAAAAGCTGCCGTCAGACTTCACCCTCGGCTATAGAAGGAGACTGGACATAAGTGAGGTGTGATGAGTACCATGTTATGTCAATTTACTCCCCCAGAGTTTATGGCAAATAATTATTTACCAGATGGAATTTTCTGTAGAAAATTTCATGTACTTGACTTCCTCTTTACTTACCTTATTTCTTCATAAGGTTGAGCTACTTAAAAATAACTTCTGAGATACTATTTGGAAGGGAAACACAGACTTACTTTATTCCAGAAGGAAAACAGAAGATTGTCTAAAAATCAGCTTAATCCATAGAATGTAGTAGAGGCAGTATGCCTGTTCTCCATGAGGAAGTCTGGGAGAGCAGAATAAATATTCGGTGTAGAAAATCCAGAAGGGACCTCTGTCATAGAGGCTAAATTATGAGGTGTTCTCAGGAAACGTGTATTTTATCCCAGGTTGAGGCCAGCTGGGGTTGGAAAGGCAGTCTCCAGTGATTTGACATTTCCCTGATACCTCTTGGAGGAAATATTCAGGTTCCTAGCGGGAGTGTTTTCTGGGCTGACAGCTTATGTCTACTTTCAAGGCCCCATTACCTATGGCAGGTGATGAAATACTCTGTACGTTTTGACATGATGAAAGTTGGAATAATTCAAAAGGGTCTTGCCCTTGTGGGCTGAGATTGCTGCACTCCATATAAGTCTTTACAGATCCTACCTCATGTGTGCAAACACTCACATAGACATTGAGAACAATGCACACGCATGCACATGCACACTCACACACTTACGTACATGTACTCTCACACACACGTACACACACTGCTAATTTCTTAACTTTGCACCTTTTAAAAGTCTTTCAATTTTGGTACTTTGTAATAGAAACACATCTTGAAAATATTAAGCTACGTAGTATATTGCCCCTTAAATCTCGTTCCCTTGAAGCCTTCCACCTCCAAGGCTGAGCATGAATCTTAAATCCCTGGGAAGGTATGGATTGGGAAATCAAAACTATCATTGCTATAGACTAAATATTTGTGTCCCCTTCCTCCAGATTTATATGTTGAAACTCTACTCCCCAGTGTGATGGTATCTGGAGATGGGATCTTTGGAAGATAATTAGGTCATGAGGTGAAGTCCTCATGATGCGATTAGTGCCCTCATAAGAAGAGATAGGAGAGTTTTCTTACTTTCTTTCCCTCTCTTTGCCATGTGAGGATACAAGGAAAAGACAGCCATCTGCAAACACCTGGAAGAGGGTCCTCACCAGAAATTGAATTGGTTGGTACCTTGATCTTGGATTTACCAACCTCCAGAACAGTGTGAAATAAATATTTGCTGTCTAAGTCACCTACTGTATGATAATTCGTTATAGCAGCCTGAACTAAGACAATACTGAAAGAGATGTCCTGGTTAAGGAGAAAGAGAAAATAGAAAGACTGTGCCTTCTATCCCACGAGATGGTAAGAAGGAGAAATGATGAAAGTAGGGAAATGATATGTTCTGTGCCCTGATCTAGAGAAAAAAGTTGGAAGGTCACCAAATGGAGGTCATAGACCTCAATGTCGCTTCAGGTTTGGCTAGTGAGACCCAATTTTGGAGTCAGTCTTCAAGAGAGATGGCCTGGTTCTCCAAGAACTTTGCAGATTATAGCTGTTCATTTCAAAGGTAAACACAGTAGGATGCCCAGCTGGGGCACACTCAAAGACTAGACCAGCCAACCTATCATGGACACTTACCTAGGTACCAGCATGAGGACTGACTAATCTCCTATACCCAAGCATCATCTGGTGAAAGAAGAGGGGAAGGGAGCGGTTCCATAGGGAATGAACTTTGAATTGACTGAGAAATTATCCCAAGGCTGCATAACCCAGAGGAGCTGAAATATCATTAATAGGCAAATTTAAAGTTAAAAGCCTCTTGCTCCCCACCATTCACCCCCATCAGCTTCCCAGCAAGGTGGAAGCTTGTGAGAACGATTCTATCACTTGTAGAAAATAAAGAAGTTCCCCTTTCTCTGCACATCTGGTGTGTTAATTGCGACCCTACCAACATAAGCAATGCCTGTAGCATAGTTTTGGAATTTGCTGGGAGAAATTCATTTTCTGGATCTGTCATTTTCTAGGTCCAGAAAAAGCATCAGTAAGTAAAACTTATCCATGCAACCTGATGTCTTGCTTCTTTAGCTTCAACAGACTTCCAAGTTTGGTTGGTGCTTGTTCAGAAAATGAAAAAATGCCTTTTGGTCTATGTTTCCCTTTGCAGATTAAAGGTCCTAATTGTGCCATTACAAGTTTATACATAAATCTGTGTCAGGTTTCTCATAATATTATATCTGCAAATGAGATCTTGAAGGTATTGTTCTCCCTTTCATCTGATGACAGAACAGAATGCTTCATTGCAAAACGGTAAATAAGGATGATTGTGTTCAATTCAGCCTGAGCATTTGAGTTTGTGTATTTTTAGGGGAAATGGATTCTGAAAACAGAACAGAGTTTTCAAACACACCAGGAAGACTGGCTGAAACAGCTGGAAAAACCCCATGGAGATTGAAAATGTATGATGCACAACAAAGCCGACAACAAAGTCTCAGTCTTCATTTTTACTGTTTCTCGCTTGTTGTGAAGAAGTGGAGTTGTCCGCAGTCTATGGAGCCTAAAGTGGTCCTTGTTAATACCTGACGTGATTTGCCAAGATACTGGAAAACCTCTAAACAGTGAGAAAATAAGATGTTAAATACCTAATACACTTCTTAAAAATTTAAAAGAGCCAGAAGAAAAGTAATCAAGGCATCTAGAATAATTGGAAGAGGAGTTAGTAGCTTTCACCCAAATCTCACTTTTGTTTGTGGCTTTCTTTTTTTTTTTTCCTGACAGGATATGTACTAGAGTTAATAAGAAGCCTTTGCATTTACTAGCATATTTATTCTAAGTAGCTCAGAGGCTCCACAGACATTCTTTTATTATTTCTCACAACATCTCTATAAGGTTTTTGGCAAGAGGACAGGTATTATCCTTGTTAAACCTGGTGCAAAAAACACAACTGTTTTCAAACGTAATTTACAAAAAGCACCACTTAGGCTGAAATCTAAGTTCCTATTAAGGAATTCTCTCTTAAGAATGCTTTTCTCCTTCTTCCTCTTTAATTTAAAGTATGACACTGTCAATTCTGTCATTAGTTATTGCAGTAACTTTTTCTTCTTCAGACCAAGGTCAAAAGTCTTCTGCTGTTAGTCTATCCATGAAAGTGCTTGAACATATACAGCCTCATATCATGCATATTTATGCTGCACAGTTTATTAGAGTAAACATAAGAGGGATGAATTATTAAGGGCAAAGTAATATGATGAAATGCTGTTAGTTTGGATATTTGACTGATTTGTACTTTTATGAGCTTACATGAAGCAGTTGAAGGTAACAGAAACAAACTTGGTCTTGCTGCTATGCTAACTTCTGAAGAATGATAAGTTTTAGGGGTTGAGAATGGGGAAAATATATAAGTATGTATATACATATATAGAAGTTTATATATTAGTGAGTTATTTCAAGACATGCACAAGAACTTCTGCTATTTACTTATCATGGTGCCTAGGACCCTTGAACTAAACCATGTGGGGCTCCCATTAGCCCTTGGTTCCCCTGTGGATCTTTAGTTACGTTAGGCTTTTTAAAACTCAAGCGTTAGTATCTACTTCCATGATATGCAATTATCAGAGCCCCTGTCTAGAATGAAGTCCATTTCCAGATCCTTGGCTCTGATGTAGAAGGTGAAATATCATTGCAACCCCTGGGTGCTTCTTAGAGGTAATTCTTCTTCCACGTTAAAACCCCAATTGTTTGGTGCTTAAGGGTCATCATGCTTCACAAAGCCTGAAGTCAATTCTTTACTGAAGGCTAAGATTCTGGTAAATAAGCCCCAGAAGATTTCAAGGGAAAATGCATCCAGTGCTTCTAAACCTGTTCTGGCTTCTTTTATTGGGACTCCTCTCTGATTGTTTCAGGTTGGCTGGGAGGGGAGACTGCTAGTGCTCCAGTCCTGCAGCAGTTACTTGTGCAAAGGGGTGGCAGAGCTGGAAAAAGGAACAGAGAGAGATGTTCTTTTCTCTTTGAAAGAATTCCATAAACTAGGTGCTGAAATGAAATCGTAGGCTGGGGAGATGTGGGGATGAGGAAGGGTAGATGAGAAAGTGTCAGTTAAAAGGCAGAGTCTGGAATTTATCTGGGCATCTGAATTTTATATATTTTCCAGGGCTGCTACAGTCCTGTGTGTGCTACAATCTCTTGGTTATTTCTCTTTCTGTGGTTGAGGAGGTTACAAGTTGTCAAAAAGGAAAAAAAAATCATCTAAAAGTAAAACATGCCACAAAAAGTCTTAATGGAGAAAAGCTTTATGCTTCAGTTTTGCACAAAGGGAATCAAAATCCCCCTTTAAAAAAAATGTAGTTTGAAGAGAGCAGAGAAGTCCTCCAATTATGCTCATCAGGGAGATGACAACACCAACTAGCAACTTACTGCTCAATGCAATTTGACTGAAAATTATTTTCCCACTAACAGACTCAAGACATCAGAGTAGTAGAACCATGTACCCACCAAATAGCCATATTTCACAAAGTTACATTTAAATAGAAGACTGTTAAATTGTCCAGGTACTGCTTACCATTTAAAAAATAATTATTTCTTCCCTATTGCTTATAATAACTACTTTAAAGCTCAGAAGGGAAATCTATTTTCTCACCTCAATTTTCTCTCCTCCATCAGATCTGCACATACTGTGGGGCTCTGGTGACTGCTGGGCTGCTGGCACTGATCTCTTCTTTCCCTTCGGGGTGGGGGGAGAAGTGGCCTTGAAATTTTTCTTTTGGAGAAAATATTACCCCTTTGACTAGATAACCAGGTTATCTCTTCTTTCTTCTGATTTGGATTATTTTGTGTTGTTAAACAGTCATGGGCTGGTTTAACAGTCATTTACCAGCACCATGCTCTCCCAAGTGAGCTAACCAGCCAGCCCTTAGTGTAAGTCATTTATATATCCATTCATATATTTATACACTTAAATATTTATTTATTTGTGTACTATTTTGATGCCTCTCCTCTGCTGGGCATTGTGCAAGGTGTCTGACATGATGCAGTGACTGCAGCAGAAGCTGCATGTACCTTCATTGACCTTTTGACCTATCATGTTCCATTATGTTGGGGAGAAAATTGTACCTACTCTTTATTGTATAGTTAGTTGTTCACATTTGCATATAAAATAATAAGAATATTTTCACTAAAGAAGATATAAGCTGGTATAAGGAGCTTATCTTTGGACTCACTCATCTTGACAATCATCTACTAATTTCTTTGTTTAGTTCTTCCAATCTGAGATGGGCTTTTAGAGATATTAGAGTAATTCTGAAAGGTGAAAAGAAAAAGAAAAGAAATTATGACATATTTGTATATTTAAAAGTAATGTGGATGCAACGAATTAAAATAGTATGTTGATTTCTCAGTTCGTTCACCTGAATAGTGAAGAGTTCCAATCGTTTTATTATGTATGTTTTCTTAGAGCTGGATAGAAAGCATCCTCCTAGACCTTGATAGGAAAGTACCATTGTACATCTGACTAGGAGAGTGCCATCTCAGACTGAATAGTGCCTTGATGATTTGTAAGTGTAGTGGTCAAAAGAAAACTTCCCCCTCATCCCCTGATGGTTTTCTGAAAGTCAACTGACAAAATGTAGAATAATTAGGAGAAAAGGCAGAGAAATTTTATTTTAAGGTGCATAACATGGGGGAATCACAGAATGATTGCCCAATAACCCAGTGGAGTACAGATGTTTATGTACTCTTCTTCACAGGAGAAGGGGATATGGGGAGTGTAGGAGTAAATGTTTTTTAGGGAGGTTCCATGGGCTTGGGGAACATACAATGGCCTGGCACAAAGGCTGTTGAGACCACAAAGCAGACAATGGCTGATACATGATTCTCTGTAAAATAATAAATAATAATAAATAATTAATGGAACCAAAATGGATGACAATGGTCTGTGATAAAAGTCTGTCCAGGTGTGTTGACAGACTTAAGTCTTTCTTCTTGTGGTATGAGTAAAGTTTATGAAAACTCAGGGAAAGGATGAGAGGTATTAATTGTCTTCTTCTTTGGTATGTCCAGACTTGAGGCAGATTAAGGGAACAGCTTCATCCTGTACTTTGGAGAGAGACAGAGGATTGAGAGGGGGTGTGTCCCGACCCACGGGATATTCAACGCAGACCCTGGAGGGGGGAGTGGGAATTGGATGGGACAAGAGGCAAGAGAAATGGAGACAAGACAGTATTCTGATCAAGTCTCGTTTATTAGCCAGAAGGTCACAGCTTATATAGACAGCAAAAGGGAACAGCAGATAAGGAAGTATGCAGCCGATGTTTTCCGGGAAAGACCACAGGGCAAGTTGTTCCAGGAAATAGAAAAGTCCCTAGCTATCTTTGGCAAGATAGCAACGCTATCTACGCCCACAGCGGTGCAAGTATCAGAAGAGGCGGAAGTGGAAAAATACAGCAATTAAGGCCTTGAGGCCTAGAGGCTATGGTCAAGGCTGTATGGCTCCAGGTAGGCAGGCTCTTAGGCAGTAGCCGGGCTCCAAGGCTCCAGACAGGGGTGATGTTAGAGAGACCTTAAGGCTTCTGCTTTTTATTTTTTTATTTTACCATGTCAAAGTGCCATATTTTTGGGTATCAACCTCTGAGCCCTAGCATAAGCACTGGAGAAAAATTAAGTTCTGTTAACTAAAATGCACTATTATGCACGCCAGTGTCTGACCTCCTCAAATACTTTTAAATCTCCTGTACCAAGTGAGGACTGAGCAGGATGCTCTGTTCTTGGCGGTAGCCTCAGCTTCCCACGTGTGAGAGTTGCTGAGCATGTATTAACTTAGGTGCATGGTTTTACTAAATGCAGAATTTTCTTGGATTCTGAACTGCAGACAAGAGGAGGGTTCCACTGTCAAGAGAGTGAAGGGCAAACGGAGACCAATATTTTTTTGACCTCTCACCTTAAAACTGTGCACCTCTTGTTTTATTGCTTTCTCAACACTGCATCAAAGCAGGAAACTTTGAGTCTCAGTGAAGCAGGACACCACTCTTCCAGAGACCAGGATAGCTTTAATTAAAATTGAGTTTTATTTTGGAAGGTTTTGATTTGCATTTGAACCAAAAAGAAGTGAAAGAGTCAGAAAAAAGTAGAGCAGTTGATGATCTCCCTAGTGGCAAAATGATCAATTCATTTACAATGGAAAAAAAAAAAGAACTGTATTACAGATTTACAAAATGTTCATTATCTATGGGCTTTAGATATGACCCATCATCTGCATAATATCCAAGGCAGAGATCTGACAGTTCCAACCCTGAATTCAGGGGCCAGTTGATAAATTAAAAATCAGTTAAAAATTTAATATTAAAATTGATAATTGCTCTGTGGGAAATAGATTTTTCTGAACTTACACCCTTTTCCTGCAGTGCCGAGCAAATGCAAAGTGATAAACTGTCCATTTGTCACAATGATAGATAGACAAATTCTACTTTTACCCTTGTTCCTCAGTAGTCATACATTTCAATTAAGGAGAATAAGTGCTACCATTTGTAACATCTATCCATATTGTCTTACATAGTTCTTGAGGGCTTATGGAATTCTCTGTAGCAATAGAAAAAAGTGCTCAACACACCCCGTATCACTATTGGGGTGTATTGCCCATCACTTCAAGGAACATGGCAAGGAGAGGAAGGTTGGTTATTATGAGTGTCTTAAAAATACAGCATAGAAAGTAGTGTTTAAGAATAATCTTCTAAATCTTCTAAATCAAGGGAGCAACTAACTCATGTTAGTTCTACTAAATTCTCTGCCCAGCTAATGCTGCTTTATACTTCAGGTTTTTGCATAATTGCCATTTGAGGTGTATTTGATTACTCTTCTCTTTTTTTCACTTCTTCCCTTTGCCATTTGACTTTGCAGAGAACTAGAACAGGTAAGGGTATATGTCCCACCCTGTTGATGTTAGCCTTGGTAATGTGACTTGTTTTAAGCCATTGGAGTATTAGGGGATGTGACTTGAGGAAAGGCCTTAAATAGGCTTGTGAGATTGGGCTTGACCACTTGGGCTTCTCTGCTCATCATGAGGAGTGCAAGTCACAGGTAGCTGTTGCAACTTCACCCTGGGCCCCAGAGTGTGACACACATAGTCATGCACCTGACTGGAAGCCTGTCACCAAACATAGCCAACCCAGAATCTGAAGCAGAACCACCCCTGACAGCCCACAGGCCTGCGAGTGAGAATAAGTGCTTGTTGTCGAAAGGCAGAAAGTTTTGGGGTAGTTTATTATGCAGCATTAATTGTAGCAATAGCTGCCTAATACATCATTCCCTAAAGAAAACCTCCCGTGGCCTCAAGTCTATGACTCACAATTATAATGAATCTATATCTTTTTCATGACTCTATCCCTAGTGCATGGCATGTAGTAAGTTCTTAAGAAATGTGTATTGGATGAATAAATGAAGGACTTCTCAGGACTAGTTTCTCTCTGTTTCACGTCATGCCCAGCTGATGTGGCTCAGTTCTATGACCACACATAACACTTTAGTAAGCCATCTTGAAAATCTGTGACTTGAGAGTTTACAGTCCTCAAAGGGAGATAACACAGATTAACTAGTACTGTGAAAAAGAAGTGTTTGGAGAGCACAAAGTTTGGGAACTGGACTCAGACTGACAATGAGGTCATTAGAGCATGGAGGATGTATCCTAGTAGACTTCCTGGGGAAGAAGTATTTGAGCCATTTTAGAGATGTCGATGCCAAATTTTGAAGCTAATAGTAACAATTAGGTATTCGTGCTAAGTGCTTTACATGTCTTATCTCACTTGAGATAGATATTCTGATTGTTCCCATTTTACAAATGGAGAAAATGGTGATCAGAGACAAAAAGCAGCTTGCCTGAGCTCACAGAGCTAATAAGGGGTGGGGATGGGGCTTATATCCAGGACTGCTTGATTCCAATGTCAACTTGTAAGATCAACCAAAAAATACCAACAAGATAAGCCATTGAGTCCTGAGCCCCTGGATCCAGGCTGCTGCCTCCCTAGATCTCTGATTTTATTTCCCTGGCTTGGATCATTATGTCCTATCCCCCTCCTACCCTTTCCCTGATACAAATCAATTCATAACTACAGTTGTGGGCAGAGAAGGAGGTGTTCTTGCTCTGTGGCATAGGGAGAAGAGAATATGCAGGAAGGGGGCCACTAATTAGCTGGTCCCAGCCCTTCACTAAGCTAGCATGGTTTCTTTATTTTTAAGGCTTCAAGCCAGGGACCAGGTTGGGTAAAGAACAATGAGTAAGTCACAGAGGTGATGCTTTTAATGCTACATTCACTAATGAAATGGCACTCCATGGGTTCACTTATTAGTAACTTAGCTCAAACAGCCATGTCCTACTGTCAGCTTGCCATTGACAACCCAGTATGACCTCAGAATTATCAGCCCCACCTGAAAAAGAGCAAATGTAGCAGAAAATACAGAAGCAGCAGCAAAATTTGGAGTGGAAAGATTAGCAACAACAGAGAAAGCTCTCGAATCTCTGTATTTCCAGTTTGCTGTAAAATCATGCCAGAAGTGTAGCTATTTGAAGAACAGGCTAACCTTGCAGTATTTGGGTTTGCAACCTGATTTGTAAACAATAGGATGACTTGATTGAATGTTTTCAGAGGCTGGATGACAGTGTTGGTACTGGAGGAGTGACTAGGACAACTCCATTCTCAATTAATTATATAGTGTGGATCTTCCTTGTGTTTTCCAGTTCACTGGGGTTTTAAACTTTATGTTCAGAAAATGATTTATGGGGAAAATACTTCTGTACAGATCTTGCCTGACAATTGGGGGATCATGAATGATATATGGATGAGAAAGTTTATGATACTTCCCATTTATATAACCTCATTTATTTGAATAACCCAATCCCCTTTACATCAATTATTGAATTAAACCTTTTAATATTCCTCTGTCAAACGTGAGGTGTGTATTTACTCTTTACTTTATAGTTGTGCAGACAGAGCTGCGATGATTTGAACTGTCTTTCCTGAGGGGTGAGCCAGATCTTAGACTCATGCGTTGTATCCATGGTTAAAGGCTGCTCCCTAAATATATATTAATAAATGAAATTTCCCTTTTTTAATGCCTATTTACATTCTCATTAACAATTCATGATTCCTATGGATTTGGTACTTTTCTTTGTGCAAAGCTAACCAAATACAGACTTTTTGTTTCTGAGCTCTGATTGTAAAACTAGAGATTTTCCAAGGTGAAGTGAATTCCTAGGAATCTTGTAGCATGAAATGTAATTGTTTTTATAAGAAACCACTGGTAAACAAGTCACGTTTATTAGGGATAAACTTCTGGGAAGAGCAATGTATCAGAATCTTAATCAGCCGCTTGGGTCAGAAAAGCATTCCAGATGTCAGGTGTATGGTTGAAACTTGTTAGGGTTGAGACTTTTTCATGTTGTCCTCTCAGGGTTCTTTTCACAGCTTTCCAGGCCATCTGTCCTTCCACACAACTCCTCCAGCTTCTCACTTTGTCTCTTTGTGACTTCTGAGTAATCAGCTCATTTCTCTCAGACTCTGAAAACAGCCCCGTTCACCACCGGCTTCTGTTCCCTTCCTGCCTTTGGCTATCTAGTCACGAAGCCAAGCAGTAATGAAAATGGGTTTCATTAAACAGGAATCCTACTTATTTTCTCAAACCACTATGCTAATAATCTCCCTTCTCAATATAAAGGCTTAAACACATACCAATATAACTAGGTTTTTTTTCAGCTATTTTTTTCTAAAGAAGATTATTTCCTGGGGATAAAAATATCCCTCTTCAAAATCCAGGAATTTGTTGTTAGAAATGAAGATCTAACATATATAGAACTCTTTTTTGCTCAAGAAGCGAATGGAGCTTGAAACTCCTACCTTTTAGTCATTCAGTTTTGAAAATGACCACAAAAGAGATATGAAGAGCTGAAACATTTCCTCACTAAAGCATGAATTTTGCAGGCCCTTATGAATAAATCAAGATGAGTATTAGAATACAGATATAATGTGTAGGCATATGAATATGGATATTAGAAATAGAATTTTTTCCTCTGGAACAACTGAAACATGTACCAGGACATACATAGTATAATGTTGAGGGAGTAGCAAGTCCATAGAAACTCTGATGGGCATTGTGTGTTTCTTAAAGAAAGCCAACCACACAGTAGAATGTCATCCTTCTTTCTTGGCAGGCTGCTATTACAGACCCAATCTTGATTGGGGTTGAAGTTCATCAGCTTCTGTACCCTCTATCTGATGCCTGTAGTTTCTAGTTGAGTATCTAACTTCCTATTTATCTAGGGGCCTGTTGTGAAATCATACTCCTTGGTAGTTATCCTGACATTCTGCATCACAGCCTCAATCTCCTTTTTTTCCCTTTCTCCTGTCATGAAGTTTGTGATCATCAGCAAGAAGTCAATTTTGACTCTTTTCACTCTCTGGAGCTTTTAGAGCTCTTTGCAAATACAAGGAGCATGACCCTGGAAATTTCTTTTCCCCCAGAAAAGGAAAAAGCTCCACTTGTCAATCAGTCATCTTGAGTGTAAGTTCTCACAAAGGAACTCAGAGGAGCCCCTGACTAAATCCAGCAAGGTGGGAGGGAATATGGGAGAAGGGGGTCGAGTTACCAAATAACTGTGATCGGCTTTAACGTCTAGCTTCAGTTATTACTTACGTTGCCTTTCATACTACTCAGACATAGCATAGATGCACAAAAGAATGAAAAAACACTAAATCCTTTGCTAGTGGACAAGTTTGAGGAGCAAGGCATTCTGATTAATGGACATTCTGGTTAATTAAATGTTTACTTATTTATGCAAGGAGCTTGCTCAGGACAGGGGTTTTGGTGAACAGCCCAGAAATATGAATGTTTCTTTTCAGATGTGTGCAATTCATGATTCACCCTATACTACTTTGTATCTTTTCTTCTGGTTCTTATATTTGTTTTATTTTATAGTGAGTTATCTATATGTTTCTCTCACGCAAGGGGTTGTAAGCAGTTTTAGAGTAGAAGTGTTTTTTCCATCTTTGTAAAACTTGTAAAAATATTTCACATTGTAGATGTTCATTAATTATTTGCTGAGTTGAATTGATGTTGCCTCTCAAATATGTTTTTAGACATATTGTTTTACCAACAACAAACACCCACTATGTATGTCAATGCCTTATGTACAAAAAAAAGGTCTGAAAAACATGAAGTTAGTGTGTACTTTGATGACTTTTGTAAAACTTAAAAGCAAAAATATTCCTTAAAACTTCACAAAATAATATCTGAAGTCCTGAGACATTACACACACACACACACACACACACACACACACACACACACACACACACACACACAATCTGTTTGGAATATTTTCTATTAGAAATGTGAAAAGATAAAAATGGATCAGAGAAAAATGAAGCCCCTTGAAAATACTAGAACTATGATTTAAAGAGACTGAAAGTGACTCAAGAACAAGTGTTTATTCAACACCTCCTAGCTTTACAATGCTATACTAGGTACTTCAAGGGTACGTAATTAGGAAGCCAATATTAAGCCCCCACTTTGCTTCATGCACTGTTCTAGGTCCATAGGATGCATCAGTGAGCAGCAAAATGTATCTCTGCTCTTGCCCTCATAGAGCTAGAGGGGAGATCACAATATTGAACAATTAACATATTACATACCATAGTATGGCTATAAATAAAGAAACAGAGCAGGGTAAGTTAAAAGTGTCTGGATAGCAAATTAAATAGTGTGATGGGGTAGGCTTCATCAAGAGGGTAATATCTGAGCTAAAACCTCAAGAAGGTGAGGGAGTTAGGCAGGCAAGTATCTGGGGAAGAGCACACTGGGCAGAGGAAGCGATCAGCACAAAGGGACAGAGAAGCCTGGCATGTTGAGCGACAGCAAGCAGACCAGTGTGGCTGCAGCAGAACAATCAAGGAGAATAGTAGAAGCCCAAGTCAGGAGAGTTTCAAAGTGCTAGAGGGCACTGAGTCTTATAGGTCACTGAAAATAAAAACTCTGAGTACAATGGAGATCCAGGACATGACTGGAAGAGAAGTGACATGATCTGATGCATATTTTAGATAGCTCAGTCTAGCTGCTGGGCTGAGATGCAAGAATAGAAGCAGGAGACCAGCTCGAAGGCTTCTGTACAATCCAGGTGAGACATGATGCTTGATCAGTCATCTGTCTCCCCCATTACACTGTGAACTCCTGTTGGGAAGGCACATCTTGTCCATGGTGTCCTTTCTAACACAAGTCATGCCACAAAGTAGGTGCTCAATAAATATATGTTAAATGAATTGATGTGTAACTTTGGTATATCACAGAAAATGACTAAAATCCCCCCAAAAGGTTAGGATACAGTGCTGTACACATGTAGAGGAGGGTGAAATCATCTGTAACTTGTAAGGTTTATTGTGGAGGAAATATTTCATTAGGACTACAAGAACTGGCAGTGATGATTGTGATGGTAACAGTAGTAGTAAAAATAGTAGCAGCTACCTTTTATTGAAGACATACTACATTCTAGGTGGAGTGCTAAATACTTTACATGGTTCATCAGTTGCAAAGACTAAAGAAGAAAATCCCCAGCATGGTACATAAAGAAGCAAAGTTCTGGATTTGAATAGGAAGATGGCTAGTTATTTTGCTTTGTTGAAAACCCGATGCAGAATATGTAATAGGAAATAAAGTTGGAAAGATAGGTTGAGGCTAGATTGTTTGAAGACCTTACATTTATACATCATGCAAACGTGTTGGATATTATTCAGGTTTTGAAGTTTATTTGTTTATTTAGCAGGGGAGATATAGAGAAGATTAGTATAATTCTTAGATTACCTCTGGATCATTTAGCTAGAGAATAAAACCAGATTAGCAGTTGTTTCTAAGGTCAAAATTACAGTTTTATCATTCAGCAGCACTGATGTGGAAAGCAGAAAAATGACACACCCCAGTATTTGTATGAGCTGTGCATTTACAAAGCCCCTGCATATGTTTTATGCCACTTGATGATCACAGCAACCCTGCTAGGTGGCATTGTTATCACATTTTACAAATTGAGATGATTTATGCAAAAGCCATCAGTACAGTCTGGTCTGTACAGACTCCCTGTGTGGAAAATATTATTTAGTATTTAGTATAAAATTTTATTTTATCTTAAGGGTTTCTAACATACACATATGCATATGTATTTATATCTACATTATGTATAGATATATGCTTCTGTATGTTATATATATGCATGTGTGTATAAATATGTGTGTGTGTATCATATTAGTTTTCTGGGGCTAACCTAACAAAATACTACAGACTGGGTGACTTAACAGAAATGCGTTTTTTCACCAGTTTTGGAGACTGGAAGTCCAAGATCAAGGTGCTGGCAGATTTAATTTTTCCTAAGGCCTCTCTCCTTGGCTTGTAGACAACTGCCTTCTTGGTATGTCCTCTCATGGTCTTTCTTCTGTGTGTATATGCATTAGTCAGGGTTCTCCAGAGAGACAGAACCAACAGCATATATATATATGAGAAAGGATTTATCAGGGGAATTGGCTCACATGATTGTGAAGGCTGAGGAGTCCCACAATAGGCTGTCTGCAAACTGAATGCCGGTAGCATGGCTCAGTCCAAGTCCAGAAGCCTCAGAACCAGGGCAGTTGATGGTGTGATTGTCAGTCCGAGGCCATAGGCCTGAGAGCCAGGTGTGCCACTGGTGTAAGTCCTAGAACCCAAAGGCGGAAGTGTCTTGAGTTCGGATGTCCAGGGTCAGAACAGAGTGTATCCCAGCTCCAGGAGATAAAGTCAAAGATTCACCTTTTCCTGTTTTTGTTCTCTCTGGGCTCCCAGTGGATTGGATGGTTCCTGCTCATATTGAGGGCACATCTTTTCCATGCAGTCCACTCAGGCTCGTGTGCTAATCTCTTCTGGGAACACCCTAGCAGACATACCCAAAATAATGCTTTACTAGGTTTCTAGGTATTCCTTAATCTAGTCAAGTTGACACCTAAAATTAACCATCACAATATGTATCCCTAGTGTCTCTTTGTGTGTTCAAATTCCCTGTGTTTATAAGGACACCAATCAGATTGGGTTAGGGACTACCCCAAGGGCATCTTTTTAACTTAATCACCACTTTTTAAAGAACTTATCTCTAAATACAGTCACATTCTGAGGTACTGGGGGCTTTAACATGTGAATTTTGGGGAGACATGATTTAGCCCATACTGTACACACACATTTACTTATTATTTATTTATTTTTCACTCTCAGGTCTTTAAGAAATCAGTGACACATTTAATTCCCTTTACTTCACAAAATGTAGTATTTGTCCATTAAACATTTCTTGGGAAAAACTAAGGCCCTGACACAATGACATAAGGCATGGATGTGGTATGGTACACCAGTGGAAGTGACATGGGCTTGGGACCTCATACCCTTGGTTTTAATCCTGACTCCATTGTCATTCTCCACTGTTGTGGCCATGAGCTAGTGACTTAATTTCAGTTTCTTCATCTGTAAACTGGGGATGAGAGGGCCTTCTTGGCAGGTTCGGGTGGAGATTAGAGATGATGCACATGAACATGTCTAGCACAGGGGCTGGCCCTTTGCAGGAGTGAGGGCTAGTTTACCTTTCCATTGTTGCCCCGAGGGAGCTCACAGGGCATGTTCCCTCGGATAGAGGCAGACACGCACACAGAAAATTCCACTAGAACTTGGGATGTGCCACAAGGGCTATAAAAACCAAAAAGGCATGTTTGCTTGAGCATTTTTGGTATTAGCTTTACTAGGATATTTCTGTGATAAATATAATAGGCATATAATTCATGATTCTATAGAAAGATCATTAGTGAAGCTAAAAGAAAAAAATAGGTATGTTGTATGGAAGTTATGAGGACAAAGAAAAATTGAGTAATTATGAGCTCAGTCATTTTATCCCACTGCAGTAGGCAGTCTCTACAGTGTCCCTCAGTGATCCCTGCCTCCTGGAATTCATGTCCTTATTCCATCCCTGCCCTCCTTTGAATGTGGGTTGGACCTGGTGATTTCCTTCTAATGAACAGAATAGGACAAAAGTGATGGGATGTCACCTCTGAGATTTAGTTACAAAAAGACTACAGCTTTTGTCTTGAGCACTCTCTCTCTGGTATATTTGTTGCCAGTCCCACCCCCTTCTCCGACTCTCTCATCACCAGCTGCCATGACCTGGGGATACCCAGGCAGCTTATGGAGAGGTCCACGAGGTGAGAAACCACAGGAGTGAGCTTAATTTGGAAGTGGATCTTCTAAGTCCTGCCAACAGCCAGGAGAGTAGTTTTGGAAACAGATTCTCCAGCCCCAGCCAACACCTTGACTGCACTTGAGCCAGAGGCACATTAAGCCACTCCTGAGTCCTGACTCACACAAACTCTGAAAAAAACTTGTTCGTTGTTTTAAGCTAAGTTTTGGGATAATTTGCCATGCTGCAACAGTAAACTAGTATACCCAACTTGGACCAATACATGTTTTTCTAAGCATAGGAACACTCACACTTCATTCAACCTGAATATTTCAACAATATGATGGAAATCTAAGTTTATTTCTTTACTAGGACACTAGCACACACATATCATGCTTAAAAAAAAAAACACCAAATATGAAGAAGAAATCTAATCAGAGGGTGATTTTATATTGATTTTTTTTTTTTTCTTAGCACAATCAGTAGGTGAAATGTTGCTAGACTTAATAAAATAAAAAATAAGCAAAGATATTTCCTTTTTACCTACTAGGAAAGAAGTCAGGCATGGCATTGCTGAAAAACACTTTGAGTACCATAGTAATAAATAATCACAACATAATTCAGGATCAAGGCTCACAAATGAGATCTGTGCATGGAACTCTGGCTGCTTAAAGAATGTCAGAAGAAAGCATAATAATGGGATCGCAAGACAAGGAGCTATATAACTGAAAGCAAACATATTTAGTTTTTACTCTACTAGATAAAACTGCAAATATATTCATCATTCACATTTTTAAAGAGGGTGCAAAATATGCAATAGTATTGATAATTTGGACTTACCAGGGCACACTTTCATGTCTGTTTTTCATATCTTTTATGTCCTATCCTATCTGTTCAATAGTTCAGTTGTGAAATAGGTCGGATTAAATGTTTTTTGCCCCATTTTACAGATGGAAAATAGGTTTTACTCTATAACGTTGGGGATGCAGATTGACTAAACCATCTCTTTGCTATAATTTGAAAATTTTAGTTCATACCTCATAAAACAGGTCTATCTATCTATCCACCTACGTACCTATCTACTTACCTATCAATCCATCCACCATCTACCCACCCACTCACCCACCCACCATCTATCTTCTGTACTTATCTAAAGGTCAGCTATTTGACAATCTCAACCCTCTGGAAGCCTGTAGGGAAGGCAAAAAGTCCTCAGCACTGGTTAAAACAACCGCCGTAGAACACATGCACTAAAACCTAGGTTCCAAAATGAAAACACTTAGCTCTTGAAGAGGATCTCAGACTTTCTGTGTAGAATCTATGGACATTTATTTTAATTAAACACAATGATAACAAGTTTGTTTGTTTCCAAGACCAAAGCAGACTAAACGAGGAAATACTAAGAAGTGGTAGTGAGAGGCTGACACACTGACAATAACTCCATTATCTGGAGCAAAGACAGATAAAGAAGAACAATTTAAAAGCAACCACGAAATTAGAAAAAGCAGTTTTGGGACACTTTTAAGGTGGTGATAAACATTGTGAACTGTTTTAAAGTGCTGTACAATAATTAACACTCATAATTATCATCCCCAAATCATTAAAATGTTAAAATAAAGTCAGCACATTTAAAAATGGAGGCAACTACTTATAGCTGGCAAATATTGAGTATTTACTTTGTAGCAAGAACTGTGCTAGATGCTTTACATACATTATCTCTAATCCTCTCAACCCTTAAGGTTTAGGAAATGAGAAAAATGAGACTTTGAGCGTTTAAGCCACTTCTTTAAGATCATACAGATGCTAATAAATGCATAAACCAGGATTCAAACTCAGATTTCTCTGAGTGAAAACTCTCTACTCTGTCCACTCTTCCACACTACCTGAAAGAAGCCTATCAAAAACTGCTTAAGGTAAAAAAAAAAAATTTAAAAAAGTGCTTTATTGCCTAAGGGTATAGTTTGCTAATCTGGAAACTGAATCAATCCTGTTCTATCATTCCTCCAAAGTATCATATTCACAATGCAAAGTGAAGCATTAATCTTTGTGTACTTTCTTGGGGGGAGAGGGGTCTATTTTCTGCTTGACATGAACAAGATTTAAAAAACAAAATTAGAATTATACAGCAGCAGAACAGCCTGCTTTGTGGGGTAGTGATTTTCCTATTTCTTGCAAATTTTGTAGTCATCACTGTTTAACATTTTCCTGGGATGCTGGAGAAGTTATTTCTACACAGAAAAGGAAATGGATAGCTATGAACCTGCCTCATTTCTAAGAATCCATGTCTCTAAAATCCTATTTAATCTTAATATGCAGTATTTCAAACAACTCATAAATGGTGAAGAAAGATTCACTACTAGATGAATTGTCATTCAGAGCACAAAAATAGTGATTTCAACCCTCTTGGCAATTGCATTTAGCTGAGCAATATTTTGTGTCTGATTCTTTGGTGTCAAATGGATCACTGCATGTTTAATGCTTAATTATTGAATCTTCATCATCCCCAAATAGTTCTGTACTAAATATTTATTAAAACCTTTTTTTTCCCAGCGAGACAAACCTCATCTACTATCTGAAATCTAATTTTCATGACAATGTGTAGACAGTAGTTATGAACTAATGATGTACAGTGCTGTTTGAAATTATCATTCCATATGTTATAGTATAAAATTATTTTTTCCTTTTGATTTTTAATATGTTTCTCTTATTCTATTCAAAGAACAGTAGGGTGCTCTCCTAGTGATAATTTTGACCAGTCATTTAAAATTGCTATTCAAAATGGACTGAGTAGTGTTTTACATGAATATTTCTATTAAATTTTTCATGATGATACTTATGGATTAAAACATAACTTCCATGGTAAAAAAAAAAAAAAAAAAGACAAAGGAATATATAATAAAACATTTCATGTCTTACTCAAAACAGATGAAATAAACCTAAATCAGCTTATGCAAGTAGAAATAAACATCTATTACAAGAGTTCCAGTGATTAATACACTGGCCATTCATTCCAAGCTTGGCTTATTCACTAGTCTCAGTAGGCACAGTGTGTAGGATCCACAATACTCTTAGGGGCACGTGAAAGTGTTTTATTTTAAAACCAGAAGGAAAAAATGAACTTTTAGGTAAAAAAAAGTTTTAATATATAATATTAATATGTTTATCTTTATACCAGTGCAATCATAAAATATAATTTTCATTTCTTTTAAATGGAGAAAGTGGCCCATGAAAGCAAAGTACTGAGGGAACATGCAAGACAGGAAGCCCTTAAATTGTTAATAATCTGATTTAGTTTCCTCATTGTCATGAAATAATTTGTCTACATTACAGAGATTATGAAATCTATGATAAGACAGAAAACTGCACCTGTCTTAATCTGGGTCTCCAAAAAGCAGAGTCTGTGACACGGGTCCTGTGCCCTTGATTTATTGAGAGTGTGCTCTTCAGAAAAAAACCTGTGAGAGAGTGAGGAAAGCAGGAAAGGAAAGGAAAAGAAGCCAAGTCTAGCCTTGCTATGATCTATAGAGGAACTTTGGAGCATAATCTCACCGCAGAGTTGTCCTACCTTGAGCAAGGGGGCCAGCCTTTGTACCACGCTTGCTTCGGGCAATCCATTATCTATGGGCTGCACCAGAGTGGGGGTTTGGGTAGTGAGTGTGTAGTCTCCTTGGTGAGGGGGCTATTGTCTGCTAAGAACAAGTCTCTGGAGAGAAGGGCAGCTGTGAATCATTAATAGACAACTATCACAGCAGCTTGGGGTGGTGCACCGGCTTGGAGAAGGGATAGGGCCTGAGTGCCAACAGCACCTATTCCCACTTTCATCTGGAGAACAAAACAAAACAAAACAAAACAAAACAAAACAAAACAAAAAACAAAACAAAACAGAACCACAGAACTGATCTTCATTGAAAGTCTGGCCTCGTCTGTTAGATCATAAATTTTCTCAAGTTATTCCCACAGAGCCTTCCCTAACCTAATTTCCATGCTGACCCCCATTTTAATAAAAACAGATTTAATGTACAAACAAATGATTCATTTCTTCTAATGGCATGGTTTGTTATCTCGGAGGAATGCAGTTACTGCTGAGAAAAAAATGCCACAGGTCATCGAATATGAGATCTAAGGTTTGGAAGAACAAATATGAGTGCTGTAGTTTTCTACACGTATTTTGCCTCCAAATAGCCTTACTGACTGAGGAAAGCTCCAGGTCCAAAGATGAATCCCCCCATCCCCAAAAACACTAAATAGTTTTCCCTACAGACAGCATCAAGAGAAAGAAACTAAGATTTTTCTTAAAGATCTCATTTGGCGTAAAAATGTGTGTTGGGTGCTGAGGCAGAGTTCTGGGGTTAAAATACGATCAATCTACCAGTCGTGTTGGGGTCCAGCTCTCACAGGCCCTAGAGACCCCCACCCTTTGGGCCACGACAGTAATTTTGCTAGTTCTCATCTTAGTTGGAGCCCGGCAATTAGGATTCCACCAGGCCTCTCCTACTTCACACGGCCCCTTTTCTCGCTCCCATTACTCTCACAAAGAGAAGCCCACATTTCACTCAAGCCCTGGAGGCCTCAGTTTACCCCATTGCACCTGCACTGCCTCCCATAGAGTGTGGGGCTCTGTGTCTGAGTTTGGGATTAGTAACCAGGGGAAATTTTGTGCTTCCGAAAGCTTCTCCCATGACACCAGGCAGCAAGGAAAATGCCTGGCCCCACTGTGTGGTTTCTTTCTCTACAGTCACCTTTACCTGCTGCTCTGGGGTTGATTTTTTTTTATCTTCTTTGTTTTGCATACCTCTCCCAGTGTGAAATTTAGAATAACCCTGCATTCCATTGGAAAGATACGGTGGGAGGTTTGCGCAGATATACTTGAGCCCCATTAAACTTACCCCAGATCCCGGCTCCTATGCTATTTCCTTAATAGCCCGCAAACAGACCAGATGCTAGGGAGCCCCTGTGGCTTTTTGCACAGGATGCTATGAATATAAATTTGAGGAAAATAATTAATAATAATAACTTCTAAGAAAACTATAGTCAAACTTTCATAATGTCTGCTTTTCTCTTGAATTTATACCTAATTACATTACATTTAAAATATGACAAACTCTTAATGCATTTGGCATAGAAAGGAACCAATTAACAAATGAACACTCAAAAATGTTTCTCTGAGAAATCATTTTATCATGCAACCTCTGTAATTAAAATTCTTTAACCCTCAGATTGTGTTTGAACTTATGAGAAGTTAAATAAGCAGTCAGACTTCCCCCAAACCTTCCCTAGCTTTCACTTCACTTGGCACATTTTTATTATTAAAAAAATAATTAAAGAATCCTTTAAAGTGGGTGGATTTTCCCATGGCCTATTACCAATTGCTAAATAAATAAGTTTTAACTGGAAGGTCGTAGAGGAGAGGAAAGTCTTGGCTGACTCCAAATTTTGTAGACTGAGAAGCTAGGAGCAGAGGAACAAAATTAATGGGAGTTTGGGAAAGAGAATTAAGTTGGTAGGAAGGTAATACTGATTTTGGACATGGTCTGTTTGAAGTGGGGACATCTAAATGGAGATTCCACTTGGAACTATGAGAAGCTGATGAGAAATAAGACATAATAAAAAGTTTGGGAGTCAGAACCATCTTTCATATCTGTGGATTTCTCCTAGATGTCGTAGATTGATTAGTTCCCATTTACCTGCATTTAAGAGAAAGAGTGTGCAAGGCATTGTGGTCACAAAAGAGATACCAGGAGAAAGCAGGTTGGTCTGCCGACTACAGCACAACCCCTTGTAGCACAGCCTTGAGAGGAAGGGACAGCAGCTGAGTGACTCCTGCAAGTCCCACTGTATATGTTAATATTTTTAATGGGTTTGTCCTCATGAGAATTCAGGAGTTAGAAATTGGTCAATTTTCATTCCCATTCAACTGATAAGGGGAGGTCAGTGAGATGTTTTAAGCCCCAGGAGATGATGGGTTTGGGCTTTGCTGCCCACATGACTAAAAGAGGCTACAATTTCTGATAACTTCCCCTCCCAGAGTGTAGAGAAAGGGAATGGGGAAACTGTTAGTCTGGTCCTAATTCTGAACCACAAGGGGAAATTGGTTGATGAAGTAAAAGTGATTGGAACCTGGGGGAAAATGTGTCCATGCCACGTCATCCTAAAGTGATAACCAAGAGTGAAGAGGTTGGGCCTGTCAGATACGTCCCTGGACTTCAGGAGCGCTGGCATTTTCAAAGGAGAGAAAACCAGGCAGGCATAATTCCACAGCACAATTCTGAACGGGGAAGAAGTTTAAGAGAACCAGGCAACATTCAAGAATAGAAGTCTAACTATGCAGTTTCAAATGACCTTAGAGAGTAAGAAAGGGGAGACTTAATGAAACCAAAGTTTCTGACAAGCTTACTTTTTAAAAGAACATAAGAAAAGGCATATTTTGCCTTTAATAAAAGGCATAATTTATAAACTTTTGTTCTCAGGATACTAAGATTTATTTAGTTGAACTGAACCTTCCAAATTATTTATTCTACTTCTGTTATTTCAGACAGGGAAGACTGAGGCTCAGAGGTGCGATATGACTGGTGAAGATTTCTTGGTGACACAACCATGGCTTCAGCCAAGTTTTTCTAATTTTTGGTCCGTGTCTCTCTCTACCACATCAGTGATTTCTCAACAATGATCTGAGGATTCTGAGGGACCCTTGTTGCCTTGTTGTACCCCACTCTCCACGACCACAAGCCCCTCCTCCTTTGAGCTAGGGGATTTACTCTACTTTCTGTTTTATAAATATGGTGACAACATATGACTTAAATTTTTAGAACGAGTTCTGCTAAAATGTTTGAAAACCTGCACCACCCCATATCATTTCATTGGGTATGATTCCAAAAATAACCGTAAGAATACAAACCATATGGTATGTGAGTTAAATAAAAATGATTAAGATAGAGGCTCAAATAAATTTGCATTTTAAAAATATTAAATACAAATATTCTCAAAAAAGCTAGGGCATATAAACAAAGAGGAGAGAGGGAGCCCAGATCTATAAGAACACCCAGAAAACCTAGAGTTAGGAATTGATTGAAGTTTCTAAAAATGTCAGCGAAAATGCATTTTAAAAATTACATTTAGAAGATGATGGTCAGGAACCACAGCTTTGCTAATTGTTTTGTTTTGTTTTCAGTCAATTCTGATAACTGTAGTTAACTGTCTCTGGATCTTTACCATATATATGAGTATCTAATTATCATCATAAAATTATTTTAACCATTATTTACCCATGGATTATAATCTGGCAGTCATTTAACCAAATGCTTTTGGCAAACAGATTCAACTTTCAATATCCATGGTCAACCATTTGGCTAGAAAATTTATGAAGTTTTGCAAATTCACTCAGGCATCCTGATTTCTCTTCTTTGCTTTCCTCTACTTTTCCCCAGACCTTCACCTTGTGTGCTTGGCTGATGGAGTTAATGATGGCCTCTCAGGTTCTGGCTGCTGAGCTCACCATAACGCAGGGCTGCAGTTTGCTTGACTTTTCTTTGGGTCCTGTTGCAGAGAACCTTTCCAGGGTGCTCTGTGACTTGTCTGCTTGTTGCTTTCTGCTGAATCTGCTTCTGCAGATGTTGGATCATGTCAAGTCCTTGTGTTACCTGGCTGCCTCCAAAACTTCTGGTTCAGCACCTCTTGGACTTGCTCATGTTTATTTAGAAAATAATTTAGTATCAACCAAAAGAAAAATTGTTTTCTGCTACACATGCAAGAGGATTCTTCATGGGGATGATGATTGGTCTCTGCCTGGGTTGGAGTCCTGCCTCGGCAAGGTATTTAGGCACTTCTGTGGGGTGTGGAAGCCAGGACTTTCCATTTCAGCTTTTCTAGGATTGTCCTTCTGCCCTTTGCTCTAAACTGGTGCCTAGTGTACTCAGAGGCCTGCCTGTGTGGAATGAGGGCTGAAGCATTAGCTGATGTGCCCATGATTTTCCTGCCTTTGTGTATTTCACTCCCCTGGCTCTGACTCTGTTCGTGGTTTCCTGCATGTGACTCCCAGTTTTCTCCCCAATATATTAATTTATGCAGTTCATGACCCTAACCTATATCTGTGCCTCATCACCCTATGCTCTGACCACGCTGAATTAATAACTAGTTACTAAACTTACTAGACCTTTGGATAACTGTGCGTTCCTGAGTGTTCTTCCTCCTCTCTAGAATACCCTTGACCCTGTGTCACTGAGCAGACTTCTATACTGCTGCCAAGAGCCTATTCAAATGTTTCTCCCTATGCGAAGCCTTGCTGAGTCTCTCGGCACTCACATGCATTTTGATCTGTCATCATGTTTGGTACATTTCTCTAGTTTGTTTATTCATTCATTGCTCCAGCACATTGTAAGGTAGTTTATTATTACTCACCTACCCTTTGTTATTCACCTACACTGTAAGGCATTGGGGGTACAGTGGCAAATAAAGCCAATATGGTCTCCAATAGCAATGATCAGAGGGAGAGATGATTTTAAAATTATCAACAATTAAATTAGGCTGAAGAAGTACATCACACATGGGAACACAGACTGGAGAAATGACGTAGTTTGGGGCTTTCACAAGGTCTCATTTAGTAAAAATGTTTTAGCTGAGAGCCTGAACTCTTGACAGAGGAAGAAACAATACATACACCTGTGAATTCCCATACATGGTGCCTAGTGCGTGCCCAGTAAAAAGCTCATGGAACAAGTGAATGACTAGATGAATTATACTCTGCCAGTGGAAGTTTGAGGACCTCATTAGAATTTAATTTCTGCCAACTTATCATAACAGCTTAAAGTCTCTACAATATTGGGGCAAAAGTGTTCTGTGTGTATACATGTATATTTACAGAGAATTTAATGGATATACACATGGATGTATCACGTGACCTTGAAAATCTTTTTGAATATCCTCAAAAATAAGGTAGTTTGCCCAACTTTAGGCTACTTGCTTATCTCTACCCATGGAACCTACTGGGGTTTGTAGTGGATGCTATGCCAAACCCAGATTCTCCTTTTATGAATGAAAGACTGGCTGTCCTCCAGCTTTGGGGAGGGGGGCTGCCAATCGAAGGCCTCAGGTGTCAGCCCTCTCTGTGAAGTGTTCTCAGCTGAAGAGAGTTGTCTCATTTAAGGTCACCCTTCTCCCAGTCCTAAGCATCCAATAACTGGTCCATAAATGGAGGGTTAGGTATCCAGGCCCAATTCCTTTCCCCAACTCAGGACAACACTGAAGGACCATCTGAGGCCCAAAGCTTGTCATGAAGTTGGCTGCCTGTCCAGGTTTTCCCTCTGCCCAATCCTGCTTTCTTCTTTTTCACTACAGGTGATAGTCCAAGAGCATTCCCTAATCAACTCCCTGCTCACTAGTTTCTGTCTCAGAGTTGGTTTCCCAGAGAAACTGGCTTGCAAGAAGGTTCATGGAAGCCCAATAAATAGCATCCATCTTCCCTGCATGAGTTAAGCATAACCCAAAATAAGGCAAAAGAATAAAAGAGATAGGAAACCAAAATATCACTGTTAGTATTGATAAAGCTAATATTAAAAACAGTGGCATGTATCTGTGGGCAGCTCTGCCTCATCCTGAGAAACAGATTTATACTCACTTATCCCCCAACAGCACTAGGCTGGGCAAGACTGATCCCACAGAGACAAAGCCTGCTCCTTTAAAGGTACAGCAAGGGGGACAAAGGGAGTAGGGGGTGGCTAGGCATGCTCAGACCTTGCATCTCACTCACCATTAGAGACCTGTCATGGTGGGAGAGATAGAGTGAGAGAGGACAGCATGGCCACCCAAGTGGCTCTCCCACCCCAGGGGAGGAACTCCAGGAATTGACAGCAGCTCCTCACACCTTTTCTCCCACAGAATAACCATGGAGCCAGAGCTTCTGGCTGTAGGAGCAGGAGAGGAGAGTGCTGGCCTGGCTGGAAGGCCCTCACTACAGAGTAGCTGATGTGCTTTTGACATTTGCCTCTGTTGTAGGCAGATTCTAAAGAAATGGTGGAATTACCTATTGTCCTGTTAGGAACGGGAAGCACAAAACCAAAAAATTTTCAGTGTCTTTGTGCAAGGCACTTAGGTGAATTCCTTTGCTACTTGTTCTGGGCTGTACTGCATCTGTCCATTTTCATAGGAACTATTTTCAGTGGAGGAGAACTGACATACCGATACACATATTTACACAAGTAAAAACAAATGTTTATCTTATGTATATATTAATCTACGAATATGCAGTGAAGATATCTTTGGGAAATTAGAAATAAATAAGAGAAGCTGACTTCTATTTTTTTCTCCTAGATTTAGGTTTATTATAAAAATAATAATGTTAAAGGAAATTTTAAGAGAACATAATTCTGTTTTGCCAGATTTTATCACTACAACATGTTTTGCATTTCCATCATGTTTTGCCATAAATATTAGTTTTTACATCCACACAAATTTGGATCATTTTTCATTTTGCTACTTGGTCTTTTTAATGATCACTTTTAATGCTATATTAATATTGCATCTCATTAACTTAGTACAATTTATTTAAGTATTCTTTTCTTACTGGATATTTAGAGTGTTTCTAAATTTTGTAATGATAGATACATCTGCTTTTAAAATTAGCAGACATAAATAAAATGCAACAAGTAATTTTTGAAACTACTCACTTCTATTATTTTTACAAATGTGCAAATCACAAATACATCTAAAACCTTAGATGATGTATGATGTATGCAGAATGATGTTTTGAGATGTACTATGAAGGATGGGCAAGGCTTCATGGCTTTTTCTGTGCTCCTGCTTATTATCATACTTACATTTCCCTCTACTGAGATTGCTGATGAGAATGTGAACTCCTTCATGGCAGAGACCATACTGTATAACTGTGTCTGGAAGGCTTGGAGTGTCAACCATGTAACAGGCATTCTAGAAATGTTGGTGCAATAACATAATTTAATAAAAAATGAGGGTGGAGAATGGGATGTGATGACAGACAAATCTAGACAGTCCTGGAAGCACATTGTCTTCCTCCTTTTGGTGGCTTAGCAGAGAACTGGTTTGGCCTGTGCAGAGACAAGGCCCTTGGTTGTTGTCAGTGGTTCTGGAAAGCAGAGCTGTACCCAGGGCCCGTGGAATAGAGACCTAGACCTTCGGTCAGTATACTCCTTAGCAATGTGCTGTGGTTTGAATGTCTCTCCAAACTCATGTTGGAACTTCACCCTCAATATGGTGGTGGAAGTTGGGGCCTTTAAGAGGTAATTGGATCTTAAGGACTGTGCCCTATTTAGTGGATTGATCTATCCATGAGTATTGGGTTGATGATTTAGTGGGTTGTCATGGACGTGATTCTGATGGCTTTATAAGGAGAGCGAGTGAACAGATTCTCTCTCTTGCTCTTGCCATTCTTGTCATGTGATATCCTGGTCCCCATGGGACTCTATAGAGTTCCCGTCGAGAAAAAGTCCCTCACCAGATGTGTTCCCTGGAATGTGGACTTTCCAGACTCCAAAACTGTGAGAAATACATTTTGTTTCTTTATGAATTACACGGTTTCAGGTATTGTGTTATAAGCAACAGAAACATACTAATACACAATGCTTCTGAGCCTGGTGTTCCTTTTCTATCTTTTTTTAGAGATCTTACTAGAGAAGCTAGGTGTTTTCTACCTCCTCCTAGGTGAAGCTATAAATAAGTACCAGGGTATGGGACAAGGCTTATTCTCTCTGGCTTTGCTCCTGGGTGTAAGTCCAGCCTGCTGGCTGAGGCAGGCTATTCTTCGCTGAAACCTTGGTTATGGTCATTACAAAGTATTTATAGCCAGCTTTTGTTATGGAATAATGAGATTCAGAGACAGTGTGCACTCTGCTACCTCTGCTTCTAAGTTTTTCTAAATAAACATATCTGTACTATGTAGTACTAGTTATATAATGAACCCCTTATATAACAGAGAGGGAATGATAAAGTCACAGAAGAGAAATAGTTAAGCTTTAGAGATCACATTAGACAAGAATCAGACGCAGAGACAAAGAACAACCAACAAGGCACAGAAAGACAACCATATATAGATACTAAAATTAGTGGAGTCCAAGTTACACGTTGAGGTATGAAGACTTGGAGTGTAGTGTTCATACAAGGATAGGTAAATAGGCCAATGAAACTGAATAAAGAATCCAGAAACAAACCCACAGATATGACTATATGGCCACCTAATTTACAACAAAGGCACCACTGCCATTCAGTGGGGGGAAGGATGGACTTTTTAGTAAAGGGGGTAACTGGATATCAATATGGAAAAATAATAGATTCGAGATGGGTAGACCTAAATGTGAAAAGTAAAGCAATAAAATTTCTAGGAGGAAACACAGGAGAATTTCACAACCTTGGGATAGGCAGTGCCTTTTAAAAGAGGACATAAAGTGCACTAATTATAAGAATGAAAGATTGACAAACTGGACTTAATAAAATTCAAAATAGTGTTAATAAAAAACACTATTAAGATAGTGAAAATGCAAGGCACAAAGAGAAGACATTGGCAATGCATGTGCTCAACTAGGATTTGTATACATGATATAACTTCTTCAAATTCAATTAAAACACAAAAGGACAGACAACCCAATAAAGAGATGAGCAAAAGAGTTAACTAGGCACTTCAAAAAAGAGAATATTAAACAAGGCAACAGGGCTATAAAAAAGTGGACATCATGATGGAAAATTGTTTGGCAATATATATTGAAGCTAAATGTATGCTTATCTATGTCTCAACAATTCTGTTCCTGATTAAATACCCAAAGACATGTACTATAATATTCATAACAGCTCTATTTGTAATTAAAAAAACAAACCAGGAAACAACTTAAAAGTTCATCAACAATTGGATGGATAAATAAACTGTAGTATATTCATATAATAGAATACTGCACAGCAAAAAAAATGTGCACTATTGCTACCTACAGCAACAAGGTTAAATAACAGATACAATGCTGAGTGGAAAAAGCCAGATACAAAAGAATGCATACTGTATGGTACATTGACTGTGAAAAGGCATGAAGAAGGTTTTGGTGATACTGGAAGTGTTCTGTGTCTTGATCTTGGTGGTGATTACATGATATATAGGTAAAAATGTATTGACCTATTAAGATTTTTCACTTACTGTATATACATTATACCTCAACAGCAACAACAAAAAAAGTTGTGTTTTTCTTAAGTTCTTAACAAATTTTTACTCATACTTAACACTAAAGATCAAAATTGCCTGCCTTATCATAACTCTCATCTGAAGATATTACACTGGTCTATAGCAACTGCCTGAGTGCTCAGGTGCAGTACATGTGATTCAAGGAAAGCCAAATTGTGGCTTGGCCAAGAACTTGATTGTGTCTGTAGTGAAATAATAATCCAGACCAGATCACTCACACTGGCAAGGCTCCCAGTAAGTCTGGAGGATGGGGTGTTAACGGTGTCTATAATTTTACTTAATGTCCTACCTGTACTCAACAATTCTCAGCCTCTCCTGCCACCATCATTAGACCTGTGGAGTTGGCTCACCTCTGCCAGATCACTGCTACATCTAACTCCAGCCCCAAATCCACGAATTCAATCTATAGCTCTACCGGTGAATTGTTCAATGGATTTTGAACACCCTTTCTTCCATGCTCCATCTATAGTACTAATGTTGTATTCTCATCTCTTAACTTTGTTTAACCATCTGTTAACCCAGCCTTCTGCCCAAGGGGGTTTGTGGGGAAGAATGATTTGAAAGTTCTGCTGAAGTGCTTTACAGTTGGGGATAGCCCATTAATTGTTGATTTTGTTTGTATTCAACATTCTGCTTCTTTCTGTGGTTTTAATTGATGTGAGCATGCCCAGGGGCTTGCGCTGGACCCAGCTGTATAAATCAAATAAATAAATAAATAAATAAATAACAAATAAATGAAGTACATCTCTCCTGGTATAAATAGGTAATATAGCTTTTTCAATTTTTTTTAAACAGTGCTTGTAAATGTGCCCTGAGGCTGATATGTGAGGGATGTATACAAAGTTTAAAGAAATAAAATAAATAATAAGCATCCGTAGCTAAAGATGCAATCACATAATTATCTATACTCTTTCACTTTAGTGTGGAAGCTATGGGCGGATCTGAAATTTCCATTCTTACCATTCCACTCCCCGTTTATTTCAGATTGATCTGGGATTGCCGTTGCTTCTGATAGTTTCTTTCAAAGGTAAATCAAAATCAAAACAAAATAAACAATTAAAAGGAAACGAAATCTCAGTAGGGTACAGTACGAGTAGTCACACTTTATTTATGGGGGATACGTTCTAAGACCCCCAGAGGATGCCTGAAAATGCAGACAGTACTGAACCTATGTGTACTATGTTTCTTCTATAGATACATACCTATAATAAAGTTAATTTATAAGTTAGACACAGTAAGAGATTAACAACAATAACTAATAATAAAATAGAACAATTATAATATGCCAGCATCACTTCTCTTGTGCTTTGGAGCCTTTAGTAAGTAAAATAAAGGTGACTAGAATACCAGCATTGTCACTGCCATGACAGTGGATCTGATAACCCAGAGGGCTACTAAGTGACTAGCAGGTGAGTGGCATAGACTCTGTTGATATGCTGAACAAAGGAGTGATTCATGTCCTGGGCAGGACAAAGTGGGACTGCACATGATTTTATCATACTGCTCAGAATTGCATGTAATCTAAAACTTATGAACTGTTTATTTCTGGAGTTTTCCATTTAATATTTTTGGACTTCGGTTGACTGTGGGTAACTGAAACTGTGGATAAGGGGGGACTACTTAGTGCCATATACTGGACAATGGAGATTTCTTAAGTATGGATTTTCTTCTCTAACAGGGGATGGTTGAAATCTGTTGCAATTCAGTTGCAGGCTATTTTGCAGGCACAGAGCCAGAGAGCAGAGTGGAGCAAGCTTGATGCTCACACCTGTACAGAGGCTTTAAATGTGCTTTTGCACCTCTTGCCCTCGTGTGTGGACAACATGCCCAGGGTAGCTGCTCCCTGAACTTGTATCCCAGAATGAGAAGAAAAGTGAGGCAGGCTGGAACCTAACCTGGAGCCGAGCCATAGCAGAGCTACCACTAACCTGCAGACCCAGACTGAGAAATAAAAGTTTGTTGTTGTAAGGCACTGAGATTTGGGGTTGTATTTTACGGTGGCAAAAGCTACCTAGTATAGGGACTATGTCTTCTTCAAATTTCCAGAGATACAATTGTAAAACCTCAGGATTAGGAGGCAGTCTTGCTGATGGCATCTGATTTCCAAATCTACCATCCCACTGTGTGTATGTGTATGGTGTGTGTGGAGGGGCATACTCCTGCCCCCAATATTGGGAGATGAGCTAAGATTCAAAGGAAGGTTCTATTAAAATCGTTTCCCCTTAAGCTAATTGCCATATGTTGGTGAGGCAATTTAGTACAGTGTAAAGAACCTGAAGTCAGACAGACATGCCTTTGAAACGTGGTTCTGCCACCTACTAGCTGTGTGACCTTGGCCTTTGAACTCCAATTTCCATATCTGATTAAACAGAAATAATACTACATACTTCCTGGGATTAAATGAGATGGCATCCATGCCTGGCACATGGTAAGGGCTCAAGAAATAGTTATTACACTTCTACCCTTGGACCCTGTAATGTAACCCATCTTCCATAGGGCAAACTTTCAAATATTTGGACATTCTTATTTAGCCACTGTTCTTGTACAATTGGTTCCATGTGCCTTAGTTTAGTTAGCGATCCAGATTTGATTTGTTCTGGCTATATGTGTCTAGCTGGACCAGCCCTTGGCTAGCTTTTCAGATCCTAATTCTGCTACCTAATATAGATCTCAGCTTTGCATCAACCACAAATTTGATCAGTATGTTGTCCATTTCCTCATCCTAATTGTTAATAAATACACTGCAGGTGTTTCATTAGACAGCCTCTTGGAGTCCTTTGGAGTTGTAAGCTCACATGTATTCTCATAACACTCAGATGTTCAAAGAGCATGTAGTTTCTTTATTTTCAATAACTGATGTAATCTTCCTCCTCATGAGTGTCCCACCTCAGTGTGTCATAGGTACGAAATAGCTTTACTTTAAGCTTTCCAGTCCACAATTAATGGTCTTTTTTGTTTGTTTGTTTGTTTTCTTGGTGGCGGGCTGGTAACAGAGATCAAACCCTGGTATTGTCAATATGACACTGTAACCAACTGAGCTAACCAGCCAGCCAAATGGTCTTTTTAGAACTCTGACTAAAGGGAGTGAATGCTCAGGTTTTTGGATTTGCTTTCTTCACCTGGTTTTCTTCCAGGAAGCTCCTGGGTAGCTTCTGTGACCTTGTGGAATTGGGTTGGGAGGAGAATTGGGGTTAGACCCTGCTAACCTTACGATGGTCCTTGGACTGGTCTCCACTGCGGTGGCGATGGTCGTGGAGTGTGATAGTTATGGGCCTACCCCCTGCTGCTGTGCACACTGAATTTCATGCTGACACAGCTCAATGTCTGCTGTCCTGCGTGGCTAAGACTCCCAGAGAGCTCAGCCCCCTTCCCTACTGACATGGACCCACTTCCTTCCATGTTGACTCTGTGGACCCTCTAAGGTCTGGCTCTGACTCCCACTGGGCCTCAGCTTCAGAGGCCTATTCTGTACCCCTTGGGCATGGGGTCACTGTGGACCTGTTGCTCAATCCACAGCCAGATTTCCAGCCAAGTTCTAGATTTTCTATCAGAGGAACTGAAAAAACTTCTAATTAAGAGCATGGACTCTGAAACCAACCTGCTTGAGTTTGATGTCCAACTCTGCCGCTTATCGGCTGAACAACCTCAGACAAACTACTTAACATAACCGTGACTCCACTTGCTCATCTTAAAATGGGGTTAATAATAGTACCTACCTTAGAGGTAGCATGCTTGAGAGGATTACATGAGTTAAGACATGTGAAGTGCTTAGAATTGTGCTTGGCAAGCATGGGGTACATGCTTGGTAAGCATTAGCTAGTAGAAAGCTAGAAAATTAAGTGCTGTAAGTTATTTAACCTTTTTATGCCTAAGTTTTCCCATATGTAAAACAAGGACTATAATAATAACACATAGGTTTCTTGTGAAAATTAAATGCCTTAATATGTAAAGGAAATAGAACACAAAATAAGCCCGTATCATAGTGGTCAAGTTTAGCACAAAATAAGCCCGTATCATAGTGGTCTTTGTGTTGTTCCCAGGCCACAGGGGAGCCTAGGGCAGCCAGGAGTACCACCTTGTGTTCACACTCTGTCTACCCCTCCTGCAGCTCTCCAGGTGGCTGGTGGGGCAGTCCTTGAGAATGGGATGAAAGCCCCTTCTCTGCCGGAGTTCAGCTCTCACCTCAATCTACTGTCACATCACTCCTTTCTCAGGCGTCAGCCTGTAGTCACACCTTCTCCATGGCAAGTCTCCCATTTTCCTTTCTCTGGATGGGATGAGCTCTCCTCTTCACTCTCTTTCTGGAAGGCATCTCCTTTTAAGTAAAGCTGTATTATGCAGTTGCTTCTATCTGACTCTGTTTGTTTGTTAATGGAAACTTAACAAAATTAGGATTCCTTTATTTCTCCATATAAATTTGATTCTTAAGTCTATTTACATCCTGTCAACGCAAAACAGAGTTTTGTCAGCTTTGGAATGATGCTGAATGATGACCATCTGATGGATAAATACCACTAATTGAATGAGGGGAATTCACAAGATAGCAGGATGTATGGGAGATGAAAATATACATGAAAGAATTGTTAAAGCTTTCCCTGTGTAACTGACAATGATGTCATTTAAAAACCCTTCTTTATCCCTTCTTTCTACCTGCTGCTGGATCAACATTTGGGAAATATGCCCTAGAGTGGCTGATCAAGGAAAGGAATGAATTTTACAATTACAAAACATCTGGGAATCAGGATTTATTTCCCGCTGCTGTGATAAAACATAGAAAATAATATTCTGTGAGTACCTATTCAGTATCAGGCCCTATACTAGGGGGTTTACATATATTCAGTCTGTCAGGTTCATTCATGGAGCCTCTTATATGTCCCAGGTATAAGGTACTAGGGATGTAGTGGTGGCAAAGGCACATTCTCACAGAACTAACATTAGCTTTATGTGGTGGGTATTATTATCTTCATTTTTAGAATAAAGGGATCAGAGAAGTTAAGCAACTTAATTTCATGGAGTCAGTAAGCAACAGATCCAGGCTCTCGCGCCAAAGTCCATGCCCTTTTCATGTTGTGTGGCAGTCAAATGGACTATTGCAGCAGGCTGATAGAGATTCCAGGGACTTGTAGTCTGGAGTCTATCGAAGGGTTAAATAAGAATAAAAAGAACACTCTGAATTTTCTTTTTTTTTTTCCAGAGGGAAGATTTATAGCTTTCATCAGATTCTTGTGAAAGCTCTGTCAATGAAGAGCTGATTTTTTCTGAGTATTTGCAGATAACTTCCTCTTGGCATTATCATTGTCCTAACTATTTATTTTCCCAGGCACCCTGAGGGCACTATCCTAAGCAAACCAAGTTGCTGGGCAGTAGTGGAGAAAGATAGGGAGAAAGTAGCTCCAGGAATTGATGCTCAAAAAGAGTACTGAGTCTTTTATATACTCAACCTCTAGCCACCAAGATGGTGAGGCCATCTCCTGTCTTCCACATACCACCTGTGTGAATGCTGCCTTAAAAGCTCACTGTTGCCTGATCTCCCATGCAGAACAGTGGACACGTGGGGTGGGGGTGGGGGGCTGCTGATTTGCAGTGCTGTGAAAAGAACAACAGTGTGGTTTGCTTCATGTCCTATTCAGGCTGGCTCTGGCCCACAGGCTAGCAACTTTATGATATGCATGGATGAGACTCATTGAGAGAAAGAAAGAGGCTATGTCTGAAGCAAAAGCCAGGCATGACTGGCTGCTGGTCCTTCTCATGCTGCCAGGATCTGCCTCCTCAGCATCTGAAAGTGGTTGGCCATACTCTGTTAAATATTATTCCATCTGTGCACTGGGCATTAGGGTAATCAGTGAAGGGGAGCGGGCAATTATTGCTATTCGGAGGTGAGGAGGCCATGTCTGTAAACTTCCAGTTGGAAGGAGAAAACCAGACTGATGACACATCCTAGGTCTCCTTGAGGGTACCCCATAGTGACTTGTTTATGATTATTGTTATTCTTGTGTATTTTCTCATTTCTTCCTTCCCCAACATAGGCTAAATATTTGCAGCTAATCCCCATGTATTGCTGACTGACTTGTGACATTGTTTATCCTATTTTATAATCCAGAATATTATATCACTTGAGTGCTGTATATATTAGTTTGAATGGGTAACTTTTAAGAGAAATATTATTGTAGTTTTCTCTAAGCACCTCTAAATATAGAGATCAACAACAACGAGAACTGCAGCTCTTTTATTCTTGGAAATGCGATTGAGCTAAGCCAATGTTTATCGTAGCATGAGATCTAGAAACAATTAGAGATGTCACATATATTTGCATTTTTGATAACATTTGCAATGTAAATGACAGAATAATGGCAGACTTTGGGAGAAACATTTGTTCCCCTCTGTGCCCCATGTACTTCTTCCTACAAAGGACACTCTGTGATTGAAGGTAAGCAGCTCCAAAAATGGAATAGATAATAGAGGTGAGAATGTTATTTTAATTTTGGATTTAAGCATTTCTCTTTTATTGGATAAGGTAGGAAAGCAAAGAATAAATGTCACCAAAATGGCAGGTGCTAAATGATTTTATAGTGTGTCTACATTTGTCTGAGTGTGTGTCAGTAGTGGAGGGCTGTTCATATCTCTAAGTGTCTGTGGCTGTTTTGTGTGTGTCTTTGGTGCATGTCTGTGGCTGTCCAGGTGGTAGGGAGATGGCTCTGTGGGGGTGGTATCTGGATGAATTTTTTGCATCTATGGTGGTGGCAATTTATGCATGTGTACAGTAGTCCCCCTTTATCTGCGGTTTTGCTTTCCACTGTTTCAGTTACCTGTGGCCACCTGAGGTCTGAAAATATTCAATGGAAAATTCCAGAAATAAACAATTCATAAGTTTTATACTGAGCACCATTCTGAGTAGTGTGATGAAATTTCACTCCTTCCTGCTCCATCCTGCCTGGGATGTGAATCCCCCCTTTGTCCAGCACATCCACACTGTCTACACTACCCACCCATGAGGCACTTAGTAGCCATCTCAGTTATTAGATCGACTGTCACAGTAGCTAACCCTTATTTTACTTAAAAATGACTCAAAGCACAAGAGTAGTGATGCTGGTAATTCAGAGATACCAAAGAGAAGCTGTAAAGGGCATCTGTTAAATGAAAAGGTAAAAGTTCTCGACTTAATAAGAAATAAAATTATATGCCAAGGTTGCTAAGATTTATGGTAAGAACAAATCTACCTGTGACATTGTGAAGAAGGAAAAAGAAATCTGTACTAGTTTTGCTGCTGCACCTCAAACTACATAGGTTATGGCCACGGTGCGTGAACACTGCTTAATTAAGATGGAAAAGGCATTACATTTGTGGGTAGAAGACATGAACAGAAGACATCTTCTGATTGATTGCAATCAGGTTCAGTACTGTCTGTGGTTTTAGGCTTCCGCTGGGGGTCTTAGAAGATACGTAAACTGGAATAAATAGCAAAAAAGTGAGAACTAGTCAGTGAAGGGATATTTGGTAAGCACCAACTATATGTCAGACACAATTCCGGACAAAGAATGCAAGGATGAATGTTGCAGTCCCAGTCTATCAGGAAGGCTGACTGTACAGGGAAGAAGACAGTCATTCAACAAGAAATCAATGATTTAATTATGTGTGTTAAGTACAAAGAAAGAAAAGTACAGTATTCTAAGGGAGCATATAACAGGACACCCAATGGATTGTGGGATTAGGGAAGGCTTACAAGAAGAAGTAACATTTAAACAGAAAGCTCCATTCACCCTGAATGATAGAGGTGACCAATGCCCCACTCACCACACACATGATTGGTGATCAATACTGCTCCTCCCACCACCTCACATGAGGGTGGGTTCTATCCCCCCACCTCCCATGACAGTGATTATTAATACTGCCCCCACTGCACTGTATAGCAGCAGTGTTCCAGGTAAAGTCCTCAGATGTCTCTGCCTGACACACCCTTTATACACTTCTGATTAGAGTCATCTAGGTGAAGAGCTTATGTGTCTTAGGGAAGGCCAGCTATTGCCAAGGCAAACAACCCTAACCTTTTACACTACAGCTTATTTTTTGTTTATGTAGCAATCAAAATTTGGTATTCCTGGTTTGGTGCTCTCCTGGATTGCTCTTCTCTAAGCAGTGGCTTGGGGACCAGGCTCCTTCCATACTGAGCCTCTGCTATTCTGCAGGACCTCAGAGTTCTCCACTTATTTGTAGACAGAGGGCAAGGAAAGAGAAAGGGTGACCCACAGGAGGTGTTGTGGACTGGACCTTGGGGTGGAGCACGCTAGTGCTGCTGGCATTTCTGTGGGTAGAATCAGTCACATGCCCTGTCTGACTTCAGGAAAGAGTGGGAAATATAGTCTAGCTGTCTGCCCAGGAGGAGGACAGAATGAGTTTTGGTGAATACTTGGCAGTCTCCACCACACGAAGGCTGTCTCTTTGCAGTGCCCAAGGGAGATTGTAGCAGTGCCTTACCTTTGAAATGGGGAGCTGGCTGCCCATTTTAGCAGCGGAAGTAAATGACACAGGAAATTGCAGATGGATAAAATGACATTTGGTGCACTAAATCCTGAACTAATTGCTATGACAGTACAAATATTATCTTACTTTCAGAGAGAACTTCTATTCTGTTATATACCTTGTAAACACTAAACTCTTTTAGAGAAAAAAACCACAATTGTTTGTATTTCAAAACTGTGATACACCTGTAAACCTGGGGGGGGGGAAATCCACGCTGAATAAAGGTCCTGTACTAATATTCTGCTACTTATGTATAACTACTATTATCAATCCACATCCTACCCATCTCTCTTCTGTCCTTATCATGATTATCTGCAAGCACACTAACCATTCCTCCATATCTCTGGTTTTAAAGCATTTCAAAGGAATACTGGAATGTTGATAGCTATGACTTGTTGAGGGCAGATGTCTCGTGTTAATAAGCCACAGAATTTCCATGCACTCAACTATTAGGTAATGCAGAATTTGTAGTTTATTTTGAAAACAAAAACAGTAATATTACCAAGAGAGAAAAGTTTCTACTAGTTTACCTGGAAAACAGCACTCATTCTACTAGAACAAGCTTATGGTCTCTTTATCAAAACTTCTCCAACCCACTTGGGCAGAGTTGAGCATTTTCTCTTTTGCGCTCACATTGCTCCTGGAACACACTAAATTGTAGTAATTTATTTTTATGCCCATCTTCACAAGAAGCATGTGAGCTCTCTGATGGCAACAAAAGTGTCCTTATTCCCCATTTAGTATTTCCAGTTGTTCTTTTGAATCTTTCTTCTTCCCTTTTCGAATGTCTGGCATAGTAGGGGCTGGGTAAGTGTTTGCTGAATAAATGAATGGGCAGATCAATGAAGTAGAATCATTTATATGTGACTTTAATTAGAGAAAATAAGCATGCCTCAAATATTCAGCTCTTCATCTGCCCTTCCCCCGACTTTCTCTTTCATTTGGTAACAGACCTGGGATTGCGGGATCCGCAGTTTCCTGAGCCAGCTGCTAAGCCTGCATCCAGGCCTGCCTCCCCTGTGCAAACACACATGCTTACGGTGGCTCCACATGCATTTACATTGCCCCATCTGGCAGCCCGTGTTCAAGAGGCTTGGCTTCTTGAAAGCTAG
The DNA here is from genome assembly GCF_027409185.1 of Cynocephalus volans. Taxonomy (NCBI): domain Eukaryota; kingdom Metazoa; phylum Chordata; class Mammalia; order Dermoptera; family Cynocephalidae; genus Cynocephalus; species Cynocephalus volans. The sequence goes on along the minus strand of NC_084467.1, from coordinate 73,086,334 downwards.
AAAGCACAGCAAAGAAAAATGTGAGGAGTATTGCTTCTTTTCTGGAGATTTTTCTTTCAAGACAGTTTGTGAGGTCTTGCCAGATTTAGATGACCGCTAGCATAAAAATAGTAACCTCAGCTCAGGATTGTTGTGAGAATGAATACGTGTAAAGGGTTTAGCATAAAACTTGGCATGAAGTGGGCATTCAGTCAATGCTGGCCAGTTTTCCTGCTGCCACCAGTGCTTGTTTTATTATGTGAACACAGGCTTCATGCCAGAATTCCTCTCTAATCCAGCACACCCTGATTCTGGAGAATGGGGAGAATGAAGTCAGTTTTCTCCATTGTGTTAAATCAAATTTTGTGAGCATTAGTTATGGATGAAAATGACATTTATTATCTACTGCAGTGAAATACTCTCAATAACAGGCTGAAAATCTCAACTTTCTGATAGTCATCGGTTGGGCTTCTCAATTTAACATTCTGAAATAAGAAGTTGGCCTTTTCAAAATTCCACAAAATGTTTGTCTCTGGGTAGTCTGTGATTGTGTTGAAATATAGAAATTCTAGCTAGACCCAAAGTTAATATAATTGTGTGGCACATAAAGCTCTGTGATGGATGGCAACCAATAGTCCAATACTGTTTTATTCTCTCTAATATACTGTTTCCCTGCAAAGGCCAAGAAATTAAAGAACAGTTTTATTCTCCCCTTCCAGTCTGTGCAGGGTAATTATGTATTATTAATAATGCAGCAGCACAAATGATATTAAATGAACTACATTTGTTAATGCAGATCTTATCTAACTGCTTTTTCCATCAGTGGACTGTTTCTCATCAGGGGGTACTAATTAGCTGTAATATGTAGAAAGATGGGACAGAAATCCAATCAGATAAATGGGATCTATTTGGAGAGATCCAGGAAGGAGGAAGAAAGGCATTTGTGATTCTGTGAGAACTACTACAAGTAGAAAAGATGAAAATTTCTGCTGCTTCAAGTTCATTTACATTTTGTGGTCACAGAAGTTAAGATGCAGTGTTGCTGGATTGCCCAAGCTGCAAAGGCCTGCAAATAATTTTATTTATCATGACTGTAACACTGTTGTCTTTTACAGTAATAAAAGTGCATATGGCTCTATAAAAATCCCAAATGGTTTACATGGCCCTTGTACACATTAAACCTAATGTATTAGGGTAAAAACTGATGTTCTCCAGATTTCCCCAAGTAATGCGGACTTGCAGGAAACACTCTGGTTCTAAACTTTTTTCTTAGTGAAGGAATCACCTGAAGCCCTCAGATGATGTATGCGTGGTAAACCCCAGGCTACCTATAAACATACCTGCTATATTCTTACCCTTAATAAATCTCCTGGAGAAGTCCCCATGTTGAAGAAGGGAGGATTTGGTAAAGGGCCACAAAAAATGATTACATTGTATAATGTTGGTTATTCTAATTATCCTGATTTGAACATCACATATGGCACACAGGTACTGATATTCAACTCTGTACCCCACAGACACATACAATCAACGATGTTTCAAGAAAAAAAAGACCAAAAAAAGAAAATAACCCCCAAGTAATTGATAAATCAAATCCTTTTTAAATCTCCTGTCAACTAAATTGGGTGTATACATGGCCCAACTCCAAATATCAGAGCAATGTTGTCTACCTGCCTGCCCACCTGAGCACACCACCAGGCAATGTTAGGGACCATCAGTGATCCATTATAAATGAAGTGCTTCTCTAACCTGACAACATATTTGTCATTGCTTTTGTGGGATTGTGGTCTCTTTAGGCCACCTTGAGTGAGCTGGTGGGAACTCAAAGGGGAAGGACATATATTCTCATTGTGAAAAAAGGCATAAAAAGTAAATTATTTCATTTTGGCTAGCTCAATTCCTCAAATGTAGAGAAAGACTTGCCATATATTACTCAAAAGCTTGCAAAGAGATGATCTGACCATTAAAGTTAATTTTTAGAATGTCTTTTTTTTTTTTTTTTTTTTTTGGCGGTTGCCTCTTTTCAGAGCCAATGTCACCGATTAGCTCCTTTCTAAGTCCTAATCCGGTAAGCACTTCAACATTTGACTTGTATATATTAGAAAAACACATTTTTGGGAACTACCATCTCATTGTGGAAATGTCCTGATCCAAACCATAGCATGCACAATCAATCCCTGAAATTCGTAGGACAGCAGTATTACATTTAAATCTTTGAGTATGTATTTGAACATACATTATGAATCCTTAACAATTATCAATTGAAAACATGTATTCTTTCAGTTCTCAGTGGCTCCACAAAATGGCACAATGTTTTGAAAAATCTGGGCCCATGCTTTAACTGTCTTTAAAAGCTGACATCATCATTAACTGGTACAGGTTTGGGATGAACATAAAAGGTTTTAGTAACTGAGACCCCACTGATCATTGGAAACTAATGAAATGTGACCTGGTCAGATAGAATTCAACCTGGTACCTCAGCAATCTCCAAATATTCAACACCTTTTTAGCAAAGTAATCATGAAAATTCAGGAGACATCATTATAATATAAAATCATCCAGGCATCGAGGGAAATATATTTGTATACCTCATGACAAAAGTTGAGTGGAACTCAGGAGTACTATTTACATTTATATATACTTATATCATGTAATTAAAGCCAACAGATAAACACATCAGTATGTTAAAACAGCTGTAAAAATATATAGATAGACATATTGCACTGAAACCTTGATATTGCATCCAAATGAAATCCTGTATTCCAAATATGCCCCGTAGGAGTTTTGCTCAAGGCTATGCTTAGGTATACTCAAAAATTCCCGATAGCGAGTCACCGGGGAAAACATGTTCTTTTACAGATAATTGCTACTGGCAGCCAGAGACCTAGAGAATTTGATGTACAGTAATGTGACCTGACTATGTATGAAACTTTTTTGAAGGACATGTGTAAAGTAATTTTTATGTCTCTCTCACACCTTGGGTTTTCCCCCCCCACTTGCTAGCACATTTTTAAACAACTTTTCTATTTTTAATATATCTGTTAGGTTTTGTCCTAATAGTTTTCAATCATAAAAGATACTGGTATTGTTTTCTTTCTCAAGAAAAGAAAGCAATCTAGAGACAGGGAAAAGTCCCATCTGTGTTGTAAGGAGTATGTAAACAAAGCTAAGTTATATTATTGGTAATGAACGTTGGGAAAAATGTGAGAAATAATAGGTGCTTGTTCCCAGACAAGAGAAATGAAAGATTAACTGATTTCTCTAAGGTTGGGAGGCATCTCTGCGGCTATTTAAGGCAATAATCACTAGCTTTTCATTAAATCTAGGGATGTTTAGGAGATGGTTCCTGAGGTATTTTAAATATACTGCTTTAGAAGTTATAATTAATAACTTGAAAAAATTATAAATTGGCAAAGACACATATATGCAATGATACAATTCAATGAACAAGTATCATTGCTGCTAATTACTTTGGTTCTATATTTTCTGTTATTATGCCATCCTCATTTTATTGTTCAATGTTAACATGTAAACCTTAATTAAGCGTAATGTCAGAAGGTTCCAAGAATACTGCTAAAGATTTTGCAAGGTAGTTCAGAGGCATGTTTGCAAAGAATCCCTGGATCAATTACACTCAGGGAGTATAATTTCTAAATAATGTGCTTTGTGTTGAGAGTTATATGAATTATTATGAACTGACATTGGAAATTAGCTTTTAAGAACTTAAATCCAGAGGAAAAAGAATGAAATCAAACCAGCATGTAGTACAAAAATTGGTTATGGGAATAGGCTGCAAAACTGGGAATGTCACATCAGTTTCTTTAATGACAGGCAGCAGTTTATAGATTTACATGCTTGTACTCTGGTGCCAGGAAGATGAACACACAAAATGACAACTTATCAGGAAAATGATATATTTCTAGTTTCCGTTAAGATCATTAAGAGCCACGTTCCTTCTTCAGATATGCAACGGGGTTTTCTATAGAAATCCATGAACAAGGGTAAGATCTGGCCTGCGTTCAAAGCTGCAAAGAAAGTACAGAAAATCCTAGACACATAGTGGGTTATGTAGGTCACATCTTCATATCACTTGTCTCTTGCGTTTTAGTTATTTGAGAGACAGTTAATATTGAAGCAAAGGAAAACAGGGTGAAACCAAAGTGAGTCATCTTGTCATGTATTCATTTCTGGTAAAAGATATGGTGGGAAAAAAAGTGAAGGTGAAATTTAGAGGGATTGTCCCTGAAATTTCAGAGGGCCTTCAAAGTTTAGCAAGCAAACCAGGATGGAATTGTCACCATGAATTGTCTCTATCATGGCAGTGAAACAGCGTGGTGCAGAGGTAAAGACTCTAGACTAGCAGCCAGAATGCTTGTATTGATTATTTGTCCCTCTGCTCATCAGCTCTGTGACCTTGGACAATTTACTCAACCACTCTATACCTCAGTTTCCCCCTCTGTAAGATGAGCATGAATATTGTTTCTGCCTCCTAGGATTCTTGTATTACATGCATTCTTATATGCAAAGCATTTAGTAGTATCTAGCATATAGTAAATGCTATATAAATGCTCACTATTTGTATTTTTCAAATCATGGAAAACATCTTATGAGACCTCAGAAATCTGTGATTTGTGCCAACAATAGGGTTTTGTACTCAGCAGTGAAATCATACTGTTTCTTTTGGTTAAACTTTATTACCAAAATCACTCTCAAAAAACATACAAAACATGGTAAAAATATAATCTATACCACATCCCTCTCTTCCTTTTAACTTACGATTTGGTCTATTAAAATTCTATAAACAGAGGAAGATTTTATAAACAGTTTTTGTTCAGTAGAAGTATATTCTCATTGAGGGTAGGGACTATATTATTTTATAAGTTCTTGTACAAACTGGGAACACCTTGTAAAAGTTAAACCAATCTCGAGACAGATTGAGCTTGTTGGATAAAAGGCAGTATATAAAGAAAATATATAAGGCTTTATTAAGGATAAACCAGTACATAAAAATGAAAAGCAGCCTTTAAAAAAAAGAGGTTAACTAAATTTATTAAAAATATGTGTTTAAATTGTACAGAACTCTGCTTCTGGTGACCCAATGTCATGTCAAATATCTTGAAAAGAGACTAAAGAATAATATATCCCTCAATTTTAGTGTTTCAAAATCCCTTTTCAGAGTGGTAGAAAACCAAAAATCCCTACTGTCATTCCTTAGTAGTTCTAGAACAGCAATGTCCAATGGAAATAAAATATGAGCCATGTAATTAAAATTTTTCTATTAGTTGCATTGAAAAAAAATAAAAAGAAACAGGTGAAATTAATTTTAAATAACATATTTTATTTAACCCAATTTATACGCAATATTTTCATTTCGCGTGTAATCAATGTAAAAAATTATCAGTGAGATATTTTACAGTCACCTTTTTCCATTCGAAGTCTTCAAAATCTGATATGTGCTTTACAATGATGGCACACCTCAACTTGGACCAGTCACATTTTAAGTGTTTCACAGCTTCATATGGCAAGTGGCTACCAGATTGCACAACACCATTGTAGAACAAGAGATGTAGGGAGAAGTGCTTTTAGAAAGGTGGCAGGATGGTATTTGTTGGCCTCAATAAGAGCTATGCTTTGAGTCTCTACTTAAAAAGAGATTTTACTAGGGCCTTTGGCTTTCAGTGTCATTGGTGTTGGACACATCACCATTTCTGTTTGTTAATTTTTCTTTTAAGTGTGTGCAGAGCACTTGTGTGCCTTTCTGATGCCTTGTAGCGAGGTCTATTCGCTCAGAACAAATGGAAATCGGCTTTGGAATTCACACACCTGAAGAAAACTCATCCCGACAGCTGCGGGGGCAGATTCAAGCACACACAAGGTGAGAGGAGGCCACCTGGGATCTTTCTGTAATATGAGGGGAGGAATAAGGAGATGGAGGAATGCCTTCTTATAATGCCAGATGAGACAAACAGGTGGCACAGGCAGGAACAAATAAAGGATGAAGGGAAGAGCAGCAGGTTAAGGCCTCAGGCAGAGCAAATACAAGATTCAGCTGCTGCAGGTTCAAGCCTGAGGCAGGATAATAGAGCTGACTGTGGCAGAAAGAAAATCAGATCTGTCAACAGCATGGTTCTTCCACGAATGTGTATGGCTAGACTAGGATGGAAAAGACAGCAGAGAATCTGCACGTTCAGTCTCACCATCCTTGAAAACCACACCATCTCGGAGAAAAGCTCAGGGACCCCTCCATAATTAATCAGATGATGCCTACAATAACCATGTCTTCATAGGTACCATGAAGTTTTCTGTTGTTTCAACATTTCCTGTCTAACTTTGAACACCAAAGGGATATAGGCAGTCGACCCAAAAGCAAGCAAATGCATCACAACTGGAAAAAATATGAAGAGAAATAAAAAATGTTTCTAAAAATATTTCCCTGTGAGAGGCCCTACATATAAATGAGGAAAAACCAATAACCTCCTTCTTCCGTACAAATAAATCATCACAGAGCCAACCCCAATGCCTTCTGAAATGAAGCCTGACACTAAAAAATAGAAATCCCTAAAACATAGAAAAATGTGCAAAACCTATCATAGATCAGGGAGAAAAGCATGTTTTTCTTTTTCTTCCAGTGCTTACTGCCTCCACATCCACACACACTCGAGGGATATCAGCACATAAACTGCAAAGAACCCTGCACTGAGGTGCCTTGTGGTTTGTGTGAGCTGCAAGGCCTTGTCTTACCCCCAGGAGATCCAACGAGGTGGAGTTACACTGACACACTTTTGAATTGTCCTCACCAATTTCATGGCTAAACAGTTATTCAGAATGCCTGGAGACAAATTAAGTGTAGAATAAAACTTAGAGAGATCACCTGATCTCTAAATAAAGAGTGATATTGAGTTTTGGAATGAGTCCAAAAATCCTGCATGGAATTAGTTATGTTCTCATTGCTGTTTCACACACACACACACACACACACCCACACCCCCCCTCCCCACACACACGAAAATCTGGCTAACTAGCTGACTGTCCTCAACTCCATCTTCTTTTCTTTGAGTCCTTCCTTTGTAAAAATGGCCTCTGAGGAGGGTCTTCAATTTAACTTATGAGCCCCAAGAACAGGATTTTAGTTTTACAAGTCCTGCCATAGCCATTGGAAACTGCAACCAGCCTTGCAGAAGCAGGGTCCTCTTTACGTACACTGCAGGAAATGGGTGAGTGGTGTTTCTACCCCTATTCGGAGGATGATTAGAGCAGAATGGAAAAAAAGCCTTTGGTCTGTGACTTGGGTGAGAGGGACCAATGTATTGCTGTCATCCACACACCCATGTCAGTGCCCCAGTAATCACCCAGCCAGCTTTGCTACCTAACTCTTCTCCCTTAGGATAATTAGGGTGTCTCTCACACCCTTTCCCTGGATTCCTAATGTTTCAAAGCTAGGTTGGGTCTTTAGTATCAGCCTTTTCATACTGTAGGTAACAAAATTGAGCCTCAAGGGAGGAACATTGACTGGCGTAAAGTCACCGTGCATTGGGCTTCACTACCAGGAGCCAGATCACAGGAACTCTTTGTTCCTGTTGCCCCTTAAAAGCACATAAACAGGCTTCCAAGTGTTTGAGCAAAACCCTCAGTTGTGGGTAGGGATGGGGAGTTATGGCAAATAAGAAAGAAGGAAGATTGGTGGAAACTAGAAAGATCCTAGGTGGACAGAATGATGACCTGCAAAGATGTCTGTATTGTTAGGGCTCGGATACACAGACTGCTCAAGCCCATTGTACAGACTGGGTCAGAAACCCTTCACACGCAGGTCTATGAGCTAGGCAATAGGAAAAGGTCCTGGAAGCCGTGGGTAAAAAAATTAATAGGCTTTATTCAGAGCTAGGAGCAGCTGCCCTAGTAGCCTCCCAGAGCATCCCTAGAATGACCGTGTATCAGAGCCATTTGTCCTTTATACTTAGGTCCATAACCCAGGACACCTGGGTGCCCATATGCAGTTACATTAGATAGTAGCCAAAGAAAACCTGGGCGCACATGGATTTTTATAGCAAATGCTTACCAAGATTCTGAACATCTGAGGGGCCCTGACCATTTTCCTATATTTTCCCTACAGTGTGCATGCCCTAATCCTGGGAATCTGTGAATGTCACTCTACATGGCCCTACCTCTAAACACAGTCACATTCTGAGGTACTGGGGGTTAGGGCTTCAACATATGAATGGGGTGGGGGGTGACACAGTTTAGCCCAAAACAGTATCCCTCTAGAAATTCCTATTGGTGGAACCTACCAGGCTGTCAGCTGACAAATGAGAGATGTAGATTTCAGAGCCCCAGCCCTGTTGTCACGAAATCAGAGTTACAGAAAGGTGCAATGTGGAGCTTAGTAATTGGCCAAGGAAGAGTTGACAGTGGAAAGAACACCCTGGAGGAAACCTGCCTTTGGGTGGAGAGGTGGCAAAGCAGCCTTTTAGACCCCCAAGTAGATCTGTAGCTGGTGAATAGTGTGGCATGTATGACTGTCAGGGACAGCCACCTGTTTCTTTCCCACCCCTTTGCCTGAGAGAGACCTCACTGCCTGGTAGGGCCTGGGTCTGAGGCATAAGGTAGAAATGGGAGCTTCTGTCCCTTAACTGGTTTGTGGAGCCAGAGGATGGTTGCTGAGGAAAAGTCCCAAGGGTCATAGTTAGGAAATGGGCCATCAAAGCAAGGTGTCAGGATCTGAGACTGGCCCAGCATGCAGCAGAGTCAGCAGATGGGAACAGCAGCCTCCTGAAGAGCCCAGGGCAGATGTGGAATGTGAGGACACTGGAGCTGACTTCCATGGGAGTCAGAAAGAGGCCACCTGGAAGACTGCAGAGCCCTTGGACTGAAATACAGTGGGAGGAGACAGAATAAGGGAGGGTTATGAACCCAAATCTGTGCTGGTCCAACCTTCTTCCTGCTTCCTGAGTGGACCCCAACTAAAGCAGAGAGATGACCCTTTATTTCTATTATTACTACTTGCAAAGAAGATGAAACTGGAAGAAGAGTAAAGAAAACCTGAGGTGAGTGCTAGACTTTGAAAAAGGCTTGGAGTGACCCCAGATCCTAGAATCCCATGGAAAATAAACAACAGGAATCAGTACACAAGGCAATCACTACTGTTTCTGTATGCAAGTCCTCACAGATGGCCTAGGGATTGAAGGAAATAAAATAGGCATAAAATTTTAGAATAAGCTTATTTTTATAAAAGAGAGAGAGAGTTACCAAATTTGGCTCAATATCATGAGCCTCTCATTTTATAAAGGAAATGCCCCCATTGCAGCCAAAGAAATAAATGTTGAAATAATTTCTTCCCTTCATTTATTCAGTCAATGTTTATTGAGTGACTACTATGTGCCCGGCACAGTCAACTTGCTTCTCTCTTCTCTACTGTGTACATAAGTTGCAACTATTCTGATGATATGAAGCTAATAATAGCAGCTACCATTTATTGAGAATATGCTATGTGCCAGGTACTATGCTAAGCACTTTTCATAAATTATCTCATTTAATTCTCAGACTAACGATGAGAATAGGTGTATTTCCCATCCTTTTCAATTGGAGCAAACTGGGGCTCAAATCTGCTTGTTCAAAGCTACAAAGCAATTAAATATCAGAACTAGAGTCTGAAATAGGCTTGTGTAATTCCAAAATCCATGCTCTAGGGCCAGCTCTTTTTCTGTCTACCAAGGATTTCCTGGGCAATGGTCTTTAAGTCAGTAACTACTAAATCTGAACGCAATACTTATTTGTGAACTAGGGATGGTATAGTCCACATGAAAACTGCTAGATGTAGGCTGCAAGCAAGTAAACAAACATGAAATAAATTCTAAAGAACATATTGCCTGGGGATGCATTGGGGTCAGGGAGGAAAGAAAGGCAGGAGGCGGAGACTATAAAAGGTTAGGAAGGAGTTTCAAGATGGCGGCGGCTGCGGCGGCTGGCGCGGAGTAGCTGAGGTGGAAAAGGTGGCCACTGGGCCTCAGGCAGCCGGGAAACTTGTGGACCTTCCTCTGGCCATCTCTTAAGGGAGGACTGCTGCTGCTGGCCGGTCGTGGGGGCTGAACGCCACTTTGCCCCCGGCAGGAGAGGCTGCCTCATTTACAGGCAACAGCTTTGAAGTGTGGAGCAGGAAAAGAACTGATTCTTAGCTGCAAAAGTGAGTCTTGAAACAGGGAACACGGCGCCAGGGCTGCTGTGGATGCAGCCAGGATCCCGGAGGCTGGGGCCGCACTGAAGGCGGCCAGCTGCCCTATTCAGGATTCGAGGTTTCAGGCCGGCATTAAAGAAGATTCCTGGGAGCGCCCGAGCGGCGCCGCGACTGAACAGCCCGAGGCGGCAGCACCGAGAACACGGAAGGCAACAAACCAGAGACAGAGCGAGCGCCCGACCTGGCACAGCACTGTGAGTGATCCCTGGCACAGCTCTGTTCGGGGGGTGAATGCCCACGCGGCTTCCGCCTGCACCACCAGGCCACTTACTGCCCCGGTGCTGCCTCCATTTTCCCAGGTGCGGGCAGCTCCGCCCTGCTCGGCCATCACTGAGCCCATTTGCTTGGCCTGGCGCGGGGCTTTCCGGACCCTGCGGGCCGACCTCCTCTCCCACTCCCTCCGCGGTTCTCTGGCAGGACTGGGGGTGTGGGGCGTCCCGACCAGTTTTGGGAGGGCTAGGAAGTACGGGCGGGCCGACTGTCACTCCACCACACCCTGGACTCCGGCCCCGGTAAACTTCCTGTTACTGGGAGGCAGATACCATCTCTGCGACCACCAGTTTGGAAAAAAGCCTAACGAATTTCTGGTTGGGAATAGTGTGGTAGGAGAGTTCCCAGGTCCGCTTGAACCTGCCGGAGAGCAGGCTGCAGGCGGGCACTAGACTCGGTTTATACCGGGGGGATACAAAGGTGAACAAGACCCGAGAAAGAACTACACAGTGCTACAAAGGCACCCAGAGAGACCGGTCGTCTGTGCCTAGCAGAAACCTGGTAGACTTCCTGGGCGAGGCGGTGCTGAGCAGGGTCTTGAAGGCCCAGCTGATAGACGAGGGGTGCAGAAGACACGCCCCAGCCCAGCACAGTGTGCACAGAGGGGGGAGACGTGCGGCCAGGGAGGCGGAGTCTCGACAGAAACCACACACCCGGTGGGGTCGCCACTGCACGATCTAACAGCCTGGGCCAGAGCACACGAAACGGGGAGAAGTCCTGTACAGAAAGTGAAAGCTCAACAGAGATCACACACCCTGTGGTACGTGATCCACCAGCCCAGCAGAGTACAAGCTGACCAGAAAGGTGGATCCCCGGAGAAGCCCAAGACCCGAGGCAACCACACACACAAGACACTAGAGGCCAACTGAGCAGTCACGGCGGGAGCCATACCAAATTGGCAACCACAGCAACATCCTAGTTAGTCATTAGTCTTAAACCGGTGGACTGTGAAACCCCCTGCAACAATGAATAAACACCAAAAAAAAGACACCAGAAATACAAAAAATCAAGAAAGTACACCACCAAAAGTTAATAAATCTCATACTCTAGATCCTATAGAACAAGAAGCCCTTGAAATAACTGACAAGGAATTTCGAGTGATAATTCTAAGGAAACTGAATGAGATACAAGAAAACTCAGCTAGACATCATGATGAAATGAGGAAAAGTATACAGGATCTGAAAGAGGAAATATACAAGGAAATCAATGTCCTGAAAAAAAATGTAGCAGAACTTGCTGAACTGAAGAAGTTATTCAGCGAAATAAAAAACACAACGGAGAGTTTAACCAGCAGGCTTGTCGAAGTTGAAGAGAGAACCTCTGAACTTGAAGATGGGCTGTTTGAAATAACACAAGCAGACAAAAAGAAAGAAAAAAGAATCAAAGACATGGAAGAAAATCTGAGAGAGATATCAGACAACCTCAAGCGCTCAAATATCCGAGTCATGGGTATTCCAGAAGGGGAGGAAAATGGAGATTCCATTGAAAACATATTCAACAAAATAGTGGCAGAAAACTTCCCAGGTATAGGAAAAATCACAGATCTTCAGATCCAGGAAGCTCAACGATCTCCAAACGTATTCAACCCAAAAAGGCCTTCTCCAAGACATGTCATAGTCAAATTGGCAAAACTCAGAGACAAAGAGAGAATCTTAAAAGCTGCAAGAGAGAAGCGTCAAATCACCTATAAGGGAGCCCCAATCAGGTTAACATCAGACTTTTCATCACAAACCCTAAAAGCTAGAAAGGAATGGGATGATATTTTCAAAATACTAAAAGACAAAGATTGCCAGCCAAGAATACTCTACCCTGCAAGGCTATCCTTCCGAAATGAGGGGCAAATAGTATATTTCTCAGACAAACAAAAACTGCGGGAGTTCACTACCACAAGACCACCCTTACAAGAAATCCTCAAGGGAGTACTGGGTTTGGTTCCTGAAAAATAACTACCACTGCCATAAAAACCTAAGAAAAATCTAAACCCGCTAGTACAATAAAAATGGCATTCATGAAGAGAAAACAAGCTAACAAAAACACTATCTACAACCTAAGGAACCAACAAACAAAGAAACCAAACAGTAAATCAGAAAGCAAGGAACAAAAGACACCTAAGACAACCAAACAACCAATAAAATGCTAGGAATAAATCAACACCTTTCAATAACAACTCTTAATGTTAAAGGCTTAAATTCCCCAATTAAAAGACACAGACTGGCTGACTGGATCAAAAAACAGGACCCAACTATATGCTGCCTACAAGAGACCCACCTCACCCATAAAGATTCACACAGACTAAGAGTGAAAGGATGGAAAAAGATTTACCATGCAAACAGAAAAGAAAAACGAGCTGGAGTGGCTATTCTTGTATCTGACAAAATAGACTTTAAACTAAAAACCATAAAAAGAGACAATGAGGGACACTACTTAATGATAAAAGGACTGATCCATCAAGAAGACATAACAATCATAAATATGTACGCACCCAATGTTGGAGCAGCCAGATTTATAAAACAAACTCTATTAGACCTAAAGAAGGAAATAGACACTAATACCATAATAGCAGGGGACCTGAACACTCCACTGTCAATATTAGACAGATCATCTAGGCAAAGAATCAGTAGAGAAACACAAGATCTAAACAAGACTCTAGACCAATTGGAATTGGCAGATATCTACAGAACATTCCACCCAACAACCTCAGAATATTCATTCTTCTCATCAGCACATGGATCATTCTCCAGGATAGATCACATATTAGGTCACAAATCAAGTCTCAGTAAATTCAAAAAAATTGGAATTATCCCATGTATCTTCTCAGACCACAATGGATTAAAACTAGAAATTAATAACAAACAAAACTCTGGAAACTATACAAACACATGGAAATTAAACAGCATTCTACTTAATGACATATGGGTCCAAGAAGAAACCAAGCAGGAAATCAAAAAGTTTATTGAAACTAATGAAAACAATGATACATCATACCAAAACCTGTGGGATACTGCAAAAGCAGTATTGAGGGGAAAATTTATTGCATTAAATGCTCACTTCAGAAGAATGGAAAGATGGCAAGTGAACAACCTAACACTTCACCTTAAAGAACTAGAAAAACAAGAACAATCCAATCCTAAAGTTAGCAGACGGAAAGAAATCATTAAGATCAGAGCAGAACTGAATGAAATTGAAAACCAAAAAACAATTCAAAAGATCAACGAATCAAAAAGTTGGTTTTGTGAAAAGATAAATAAAATTGACAAACCATTAGCATGGCTAACAAAAAAAAGAAGAGAGAAGACTCAAATAACAAAAATTAGAAATGAAAAAGGCGATATTACAACTGATTCATCTGAAATACAAGGAATCATTCGAGACTACTATAAACAACTGTACGCCAACAAATTTGAAAATCTGGAGGAAATGGATAAATTTCTGGACACACACAAGCTCCCAAAACTGAACCGTGAAGACGTAGAAAATCTGAACAGACCAATAACAATAAAGGAGATTGAAGCTGTTATCAGAAGGCTCCCAACAAAGAAAAGCCCAGGACCAGATGGATTCACAGCAGAATTTTACCAAACATTCAAAGAGGAATTGACACCGATTCTTTACAAACTATTCCAAAAGATTGAAACGGACGCAAATCTCCCAAACTCATTCTATGAAGCAAACATCATCCTGATACCAAAACCAGGTAAAGATATAACCAAAAAAGAAAACTACAGGCCGATATCCTTGATGAATATAGATGCAAAAATCCTCACTAAAACACTAGCAAACAGAATACAGCAACACATACGAAAAATTATTCATCACGATCAAGTGGGATTCATCCCAGGGATGCAAGGTTGGTTCAACATACGCAAATCAATAAATGTGATACACCATATTAATAAACTCAAACACAAGGACCATATGATCATCTCTATAGATGCTGAAAAAGCATTTGATAAAGTTCAGCACTCATTCATGACAAAGACCCTCTATAAGTTAGGTATAGAGGGAAAGTATCTCAACATAATTAAAGCCATATATGCCAAACCCACTGCCAATATCATCCTGAATGGGGAAAAGCTGAAAGCTTTTCCTTTAAGAACAGGCACTAGACAAGGATGCCCACTCTCACCACTCCTATTCAACATAGTGTTGGAAGTACTAGCCAGAGCAATCAGAGAAGAGAAGGAAATAAAGGGCATCCAGATTGGAAAAGATGAAGTCAAACTGTCCCTGTTTGCAGATGACATGATCCTATATATCGAACAGCCTAAAACCTCTACAAAAAAACTGTTGGAATTGATAAATGATTTCAGCACAGTAGCAGGATACAAAATCAACACACAAAAATCAGTAGCATTTATTTTCTCCAATAGTGAACATGCAGAAGGAGAAATCAAGAAAGCCTGCCCATTTACAATAGCCACCAAAAAAATAAAATACTTAGGAATTGAGTTAACCAAGGAGGTGAAAAATCTCTATAATGAGAACTACAAACCACTGCTGAGAGAAATTAGAGAGGATACAAGAAGATGGAAAGATATTCCATGCTCTTGGATTGGAAGAATCAACATAGTGAAAATGTCCATACTACCCAAAGTGATATACAAATTCAATGCAATCCCCATCAAAATTCCAAAGACATTTTTCTCAGAAATGGAAAAAACTATTCAGACATTTATATGGAACAATAAAAGACCACGAATAGCCAAAGCAATGCTCAGCAAAAAAAATAAAGCTGGAGGCATAACACTACCTGACTTTAAGCTATACTACAAAGCTATAATAACCAAAACAGTATGGTACTGGCATAAAAACAGACACACTGACCAATGGAATAGAATAGAGAATCCAGAAATCAACCCACACACTTACTGCCATCTGATCTTTGACAAAGGCACCAAACCTATTCACTGGGGAAGGGACTGCCTCTTCAGCAAGTGGTGCTGGGATAACTGGATATCGATATGCAGGAGAATGAAACTAGATCCATACCTCTCACCGTATACTAAAATCAACTCAAAATGGATTAAGGATTTAAATATACACCCTGAGACAATAAAACTTCTTAAAGAAAACATAGGGGAAACACTTCAGGAAATAGGACTGGGCACAGACTTCATGAATACGACCCCAAAAGCACGGGCAACCAAAGGAAAAATAAACAAATGGGATTATATCAAACTAAAAAGCTTCTGCACAGCAAAAGAAACAATTAAAAGAGTTAAAAGACAACCAACAGAGTGGGAGAAAATATTTGCAAAATATACATCTGACAAAGGATTAATATCCAGAATATATAAGGAACTCAAACAACTTTACAAGAAGAAAACAAGCAACCCAATTAAAAAATGGGCAAAAGAGCTAAGTAGGCATTTCTCTAAGGAAGATATCCAAATGGCCAACAGACATATGAAAAAATGCTCAACATCACTCAGCATCCGGGAAATGCAAATCAAAACCACATTGAGATACCATCTAACCCCAGTTAGGATGGCTAAAATCCAAAAGACTATGAACGATAAATGCTGGCGAGGCTGCGGAGAAAAAGGAACTCTCATACATTGTTGGTGGGACTGCAAAATGGTGCAGCCTCTATGGAAAATGGTATGGAGGTTCCTTAAACAATTGCAAATAGATCTACCATACGACCCAGCCATCCCACTGTTGGGAATATACCCAGAGGAATGGAAATCATCAAGTCGAAGGTATACCTGTTCCCCAATGTTCATCGCAGCACTCTTTACAATAGCCAAGAGTTGGAACCAGCCCAAATGCCCATCATCAGATGAGTGGATACGGAAAATGTGGTACATCTACACAATGGAATACTACTCAGCTATAAAAATGAATGAAATACTGCCATTTGCAACAACATGGATGGACCTTGAGAGAATTATATTAAGTGAAACAAGTCAGGCACAGAAAGAGAAATACCACATGTTCTCACTTATTGGAGGGAGCTAAAAATTAATATATAAATTCACACACACACATACACACATACACACACAAACCGGGGGGCGGGGAGGAAGAAGATATAACAACCACAATTATTTGAAGTTGATACAACAAACAAACAGAAAGGACATTGTTGGGGGGAGGGGGGGAGGGAGAAGGGAGGGAGGTTTTGGTGATGGGGAGCATTAATCAGCTACAATGTATATCGACAAAATAAAATTTAAAAAAATAAAAAAATAAAAAAAATAAAAGGTTAGGAAGAAATGTTTGGTGGTGATGGATATGTTCATTATCTCAGTTGTGTTCTTGATTTCATGGGCGTATTCATCTGCCAAAAGTTACCAATTGTGTACTTTAAATGTATGCAGTTTATTGTTCCTCAATAAAGCTGTAAAAACCAAAAACCAAAAAACACTTACGTAACAGTTGGCTATTGCTGCCTGATAAACCACCCCAAAACTCAGTGGCTTAAAACAACAGTCGTTTTTTATAGCTTGTGACTATGGTTTGGCTGGAGTTTTGCTGATCTAGGCCGGGATCAGCTGGGACAGCTCTGTTCCGGTATCTCATCCTCCTTGCGCCATGCGCTGGCTGGGTGTGAATTTTTCATGGTCATGGTAGAGGTGCGAGAAGGCAAACAAAAACATGGCAGGATATTTAAAGACCTTGGCTCATTGTCACTTCCACCTACGTGTCATTTGTCAAAACCAAATCTGATGACAGCCCAAAGTCAGAGATGAGGACATACTTCTCCCACAGTGAGGCTAAGGCAGGGGTGTAGACGCAGGGAGGGGTAAAGAATTGGGGTCAGTTGTTCAATCTACTACAAAATGCAAGAAACTACTAGTCATTAGGGCTTGAACAGATGGGGATGTCATAATCCAGAGATGATAATCTGCTTTTCTGAAAGGCAGTGTTTGAGGTCATCTCTGGCCTCAAAGAAACAAGACCCTAAAACATCAAAAGAATATGAGACCTCTCATATTAGGGTATCTCTCTCCAAAGCTGTTGCTGGCAATCTCAGAAAAGTGACTGATTCCCCTGAGAGCTGGGACATGCTATGGGCCCATGTATATGGGCAGAACCCAAGGCGATTTGGGGAAAGGGCACTAAAATATTATTGTCTTAGAAATGTGATGAGTGAAATGCATTACCAACAGTAATTAAAGCAAAATGAAGGAACCAACCTCCCTTGGTTAATTTATTCCAAGCAAAGAGAAAATCTTGGAACTAAATTTAGTGTTGGAATCTTTTAACTAAGTTTGCCTTTCTTGAACTGGAGCTAATTTGTATAGTTTGGATTGTTCTGAAAGTTCCCTTTGTCATCAGTGACTTAAAAATACTGCTACTGGGCAAAAGAAATCAATGATCTCTACATTGCAGGCTGAGTAATTACATAGTAATGATTTGCATTAATGAAAAGACAAGTTGGTCCAGATCCAGATGTACCAGTTAACACAGTTCCCTGCAACATCTAAGCGGAATGCTGAGGTCAGAGAAATTTCAGCGTCAGTTGTGAGACAAAATGACTTGTTAAAAAGTCTTTCCTAATCAACATCACTTAATAGCTCTTTAATGACTGAGTCATCATTTTTCTCCAAGTAAAAGTAAATTTAAATTTCAACATAAAGCAAATTTTACTTATATCTGTGTCACAGAAGCAGATGTTTCTCTGACATGTGCATACAAGCTGTTGACTATGACCTTGCAGGATAAAGCAGTTTTGAAAATCAGCTTTTGTCTCCCAATCTGGGGAAAACAATGCTGCAGTGAAGATTTCATAAAAAGTCACGGTTTCTCACAGAAGCTTATTTCAGCAGAGTAAACTATTAATTAAAATAACAAATGTCAGCTGTTTCAGAGGCTGACAGTTAACACAATGCAGCATTTGCTTACCTTGACGTACAGGGTGCATGGGACACTGGATGGATCTATAATTCATTCTAGCTATGGCTCTCTTATGCCCTAATATAGTGATAACCGAGTGATAAATTAGCTCCCGTTCAGTTTTGTTAGCAAAACTACTTGGGGACTTGGGGAAAACCCACCTAGAGAGGGCCTTTTGGCAGACTGAAGGAATACACATTTGAACAGCTTGAGTGAAAGTTTCATGGAATTCCAGGAAAACTCGAGTACCAAGAAAAACAGGTGGGGAAAATGTCAAAATAGGTGAGAGAAAGACTAAAAGAGCCAGCGTGCCAGAGCAGCACATTAGAGTCAGTTTTTGGCCACAGCAGGGAAAAAATTATTAAGTAGACGAAGGTCCATATCACTCCCAAGAGAGCAGGAAAGAGGAGAAATGAAAGGGATGGGTTTCAGAGACAGATCAGGGAATGAGAAGGCGGGGAAGGACGGAAAATTGAACATTCCCATCATCTCTGCAGTCAACAATTAAAGAGGGGTTTTGGAGCAGATGAGGTCAAAGTACAATGCCTGGAGAAACTGACTGTAATCTGCTCCCTAATGTGATTATGTAGATGAGCATAATAAATACAAAATACTACACCAACTTTATGAGGCATGCTGGTGGGAAAGTCTGTTTTAGGACTCTTCAGATAGCACAGTAACACATCTATTATAAAATTAAAGAGGTAAGAAAAGCCCTTGGTATTAGGACATCCTATAAAAATGTGTATGAAAAGCCTGAGGGGGTGAGAAGTGGAAATGGAAGGTGACCTGGAGGAAGTGTCTGGACAAAGCAGATCACAGGGGAGGTGGGGGTGGGGTAGACATGTTGGGTGGTGTTGAAAAAAAAGCAGTTTACTATCAAGATGGGCACACTTAGGGAAACACAAAGGTCTTCAAGTCAGAGTTGTTCTGCTGTTTCCCTTGATATGTCAGAAGACAGAACAAAAGCATGCATCCCACAGTTCAAATGCCCCATGCTTCTTTTTTAAAGAAAAGAAAATACTTAATAGGAACCAATTAAGTAGAAGCTGACTGCATGAAGTACCGTCTATTCGTTTTCTCTTTTACAAAATCCCTAATGGAGGTTTTATCTTGTTCTTTCTTTCTTTTTTTTTTTATTTCTGAGGCTACTTTACTTAAACCTGTCATGATGGTGGAGGCATCTACATTTTAAAATCCACTTATCATTTCTACTGGAGTCAAAAGTTAGCGTATCATTAAGTGTGATCCAGTTCACTGGTCCAAAATGAACCAATAATAGAGTCCAGAGAAACCTCTGTGTATTGTTCCTGTTCCTCATTATACTCTCTTTCCTCATTGGCCTGGGCACTTCTGCTAAGGTATGGGTTATAGGTGAAAGGTATTTGGCATTCATAAAAATGAGGAACATGAGAGACATATAAACAAGTCTTTTGGTCATAGACATTGGCTTCAATCAAGCTAGAAGCCTGCCCAAAATTAATAACCAAAATCAATATGCAAGGCAGAAAGGAAGGTGAGCCAGTTTGGATGAAATCTTATCTGATCCTTTATTAAAAATACAAAGCAAGCGGAATCTTTTCAAAAAATCTGAAAGAGTCAGCAACCTTCTCCGAGATATATTTTGTCGGAGGCCAGAATTCTCAGGTACCAAGTAATGCAGAGTCCTTTCAAGTACAATAGGGCTGGGCTCTGCATAGAAACACGGAAGCACGTGCTCCCTCAGAGGAGGCTTTCTCCAGGCACCAAACATCTGCTGGGTCTGTAGGGCCACCTGCTTGTCCACTTTGGGTCCCCCAAGCAGTGACGTCAACTTTTGTATCTGGAGTGAATTTGGCATGGGCTTCATGCACGTTGTCAAAAGGATCTTATCCACTCATAATACACCAGTGTAAGAAACCCCTTCACTGCACAGCCTCATCTTCTCACTTTCATATTGCTAAACCACCATGGGAGTTTCAAGGCAAGTTGGGTCTAGACGGTGTTATCACAAACTCCCTGAGTACCAGAGAGAGTCCACATTCTCATACAAATCCACTGAAAGCAACCTAAGAAGGGCAGTCAGGATCAGATCATGTCTGCTTCCTCCTTTTGTTTTTTATCCTGCAAATGCTTCTGTGACACTAAGTTGTCCCATTTGATGGGCAATTTGCTTCTGTGCTGTGTGGCCATTAGCACTTGTCTCCGTTGTGCTTCCTCTCCCTCAAGGGGCTCTGCCACCAGAGTTCAAATCTATGGCAAAGCAGGAGCTGCAACTCCAGTGCTTAGTGAGATGCACACACACACACAAAAAAGTTAGAATGCCATTGAAAAACTAGGACATCTTTGTATTGAGTTTATTTAGGGAGAAAAACTGAATTCTGTCACTACTGCAGTTTGTGGATGCTTTGCCTCATGTAATCACCACGGAATTAATGTGATTTAATAGCCACAACAATAAATATAAGCCTTGACAGGGTGATTATCCCGTAAGACTAAAATCATGATATAGCATAAATCAATACCAGCCCTAAGTATGTCTCCAAAAGGGGTATATATTTCTACATTCACTGCTAGATGTTGAACTAATTTTGGAATTAGAAGCTGTATGAAATGCAAAAGCTATTTTTCTAAGTGAAAAATTACAGAATATGTATGATGATCACTCAGAATATATATTGCTCATAAAATGAGGAGAAGGAAAGTAGTCAAACTTTTAAAGCTAGTTCAAGTACAAATCTCAGCTCCTAGGGCATGCTTCTCTCCACTCCAAACTGGCCCACCCAGCTGAGGCCCCCTGATTTTCCTGTCTCTGCCCACCTGTGGGCTGTCAGCCCATCTGAGAGGCTAAATTGCCCTTCTTGTATGGACTAGCCCTTTCAGCCTCCCTACTAACACAAGTCTATTGATTTCACCCGCTTGAGGGAGTGCTGCCTAGCGCAAAGTCCCCTTAAAGTCTCCATGGCTGGAGTTGAGTCATACAGAAAAAGAGGGTATTGATCCTGAGCAATTTGGCTTAGCTTGTCTGGGGAAGTTCCCTGGGGACATAGGCACTTCTCAGTTTTGAAGGTCAATATTAGCCATCCTCTAATAAGGTAATCCCATTTGAGCTGGCTTTTCTAGAAATCTTGGTTCTGTGCATTTCAATCACCCCTTCCCTTGGGGGTATCAGATGGGAACTTACTTGGAAGGGAGCCCCTCCTCAGCCCTGACTGTCAGCCCTGTTCGGGCACAGGGAGTCCCTCCTGTGCCTGGCCACCACTGCTCTGCCCCCGCGAGCTGAGCAGCCCTGTAGATGCTGCACCTCCCACTTCCAGAGCCACTCTTGCATGCTGAAGAGGGCCCTAAAAAACTATTTAAAGCCTTAATATGTGAAGTGCCTTCCCTAAGAGCTGAGTTTCCCACTGCCAGATAAGTGCCGCCTTAACTACATTTTTGTGAAGTGGCTGCAGTGGCACTCGATAGCTGATTATGTTAATCTTTTAGGGATATTTGAGAAAATATCTGCAGATTCTTCCTATAGAAGAGTAATCAAGATTTGATGCAGGTATCAACCACCCGACAGGCCTTCTAACTTACATGTTCTCAGTGTGCCACATATTGTATTTTTACTTTTCAATATTGTACGTTTTTCCCTTTTTACTCCCTCCCTCTGTAGTGCACACAAAGATTTCTCAGTCACAAAGGATTAAATAATTCACCTATGAAGAATCCTTTTAAAGCATCAGTGCCTGTCTTGAAAATTGCTTCCCCTCCCTGCCTTTTTTTTTAAAAAAAACAGAACAAAGAAAAGTGTTAATCTTTTGATAATTGACTCTATTTTTACTGCAATTTCTCTTGTGATTATTTAATACATCTCTAGTCAATTTCAAACAGTATCTGTTTTCAGCACACATCTCTAACCAGAGACAAGTTGTCCAAGCAGGGGGGCTGGGGATAACTGGTTTGATGGGAACAAAACCCTAATGCAATAATGAATACAGCCCAGGCATACTGTTCAAAAATGAAATTGGCATTACTTATATAGACAAAGAGACAAATGTACTTGTAGCTTCATTTGCTACACAGAGCTCTTACAGAGAGTCTGTCTGAAAAGGGACACAGAACTTCCTACTCTGTTGGCATATCAGTAGGGATTTTTATTTGTCTTCCCGTAAATGCAGGAGAGCTCAGCTATTGATGACTTTAATTCTACAGGCACTGGTGGTTTGTATTTAGCCTGAGAAATAACATTAGGCGAGCGTATCTGATGGGCCCTGAAGTGTTCGTCTGAAAAATAAAACAAACAAACAAACAAACAAACAAACAAAACAAAACTATATAGATTTAAATTAATTAATTAAAAATAAATAAATTAATTAATTAATTTTTAAAAAAGTGTTCGTCTGTGCTGTGAATGGACTTGTGTAGAACATGATTACATGCTCATTCTGGAACCTCTTTCTCTCTTCTCCCTCACATCACCCCCCCCCCCCCCCCCACGTTCCTTTTCACAAATATGGAGAACTCAACTGATGTACACTACTTCTTTCATTATTTAGGCTAATGCTTGCACTATCGATTCAGTCAGTGCTGTCGAGGTTGTGAAAATCTGTATTAACACATGGGTCAAATGGAAAAATATTTATTTAATGCTTTTGTTTACTCTTCCTCCTGCTCCTGACCCTGGGAAACACACGGGGACAGGAGAGGCCCCAGCCGGGCTCTGTCTGGCTCCTTCCTGGGTTAATCACATTTCACACGTCCCCATTTCTGGCAGATGCAGCACCTGACCTCCCCTTTGTTCCTCTCTGGATGAAAGTGTGAGGCTCTGCAATTTCCCCCAGGCACAAAAACAGTTTGCTTTCCTGCTGGAGGTGAAACTGACTCCTGGAGAAGGCACAGCTGGGGCTTTTATCTACCCTTCAGCCAGTACCAGTACATGGCGGCTGATCTCTTTCACTTTGCATGAAAATAAAGCTGAGATGGGAGCTGCTTAATTTGGCTCTTCACAAAGTTGGGGGCAGGGGTGGGGGTGAAGAGAACCTTGGGGGGCTTGGTTCACAGTGTAGGAATTAGGCTGGGCATCAAGCTGACTCCTTGGGAAGGAGGTGGCAAATGCTCCCGGCAGGGGCCGCGCTGAGGCGCTGAAGCAGTTGCAGCCGACGAAACGCTCTTTGCAAGAGTGAAAGTGTTGGCACAGCTGCGAGAGCTGCAGGAACTGCCATAAGGGTAGAAGGTGGAAGGGACAGGTTTGTGACAGGAACTTGCAGGAGCTCACTTATGGGGCACCGCTCACCCTGGACAGCTCGGAGATTTATCTGAGAGGCATTCCTCTCTTTTCTTCCTTCCCCACTGTTTTAAACGCTCAGTAGCTGGCTGACCCTTGCTCTCCATGGGTCAGCCTGCTGCGAAGCCAGTGACCGTTCTCTGTGGGACTGAAGTCAGCAGATCCATTAGGTTGACTAATGGTGATGCAAAGATCTGTAACCATTTGGGTTAGGGAGACATTTATATTTGAACACCCTATTACTACTGTCAGGCCCCAGGCTGCTCAGGAAATGTTCTGGGAGCTGGTGCTGCAAAGCACCTTCCCTGAAAGGGTGGCAGGAGTGAGAGGCAAACCATGACAGGAATGAGCCAAAGTGGCAGCCTCGTGTTGGAGACTGTGCCGAGTGGCAGCCTATGCTCCTGGCAGAGGAAAGCCATCTCCTAAGGTGTTTTACCGACATCTACCAGAGCAGCTGGCGCTTGGTGGAAGGCAGATGGTGTTGGATCCCCCAAGTGTCGCTGTCTAGCGAGATGCCATGTCCACTGATTAAAAATAATTAAACATTTCTTCCTCCAGTGAAGGAGAATGGCACGCACGCCAGGCAGGAAGGTTGACAATGGCATTACACAGCAAGACATGGCAGCAGCAGTGAGCACCCAGGGTAGCAGGTGCAGCTGGCTTGGAGAAGGTGGGGTGGGAGTGGGGGGCCTGGGTTAGCGGTGACAGCAGGAAGAGTTTAGTGAGGATGCATATGCATGAGGAATACATGAATGGGATCATATTGGATGACTTTCTACTGCTCAGCCTAGTTTATGGAGAACGTTTTCCAACGTCTGAATGGAAATAACAAATTTTATGTTCATGACCTAATCAATATGCACTGATCACCTAATACATGTTTCTCTGTTAGATGCTGTGGACAGAATATATTAGTAGATGATATTGTCCATGTCCTCATTGTACTTTAATTGAATTTACCCATTTTGTTTCTCCATCTGTATGTTTTTTCTTTTGCACTAAGAGAATTCTGGAAAGAGTTTGACCAAGGGGTTGAACTTACTGATATTTCTCAATGGTATTGTCAGGAATGACTCAGTTGTATTGTCATGAATGAGACTGTTTTCCAAATCTACGCAGGCTTATAAACATCCTTATCCTGCTGTTTTCCCCACACCCCATTATCTCATACGCGACCCTTCCATTTCATAGACAAGTTCCTAAATGTTTGTCAGGAACTTGTTGAAAAGGCAGGTCAGTTCACTGTGTATTTGTCAATTATTTCAGATTTATAAATGACTAACCCATTTTCCCAAGTTTCTAAGTCATATTTCAATTTGGACTGAATAATTTGATTTCAGGCCAGTGGAAACATTCTAATTTCCTGCTAGCTCTAAAAGGAAGTTTCCTCTTCCTCTTACTTACTTGGGCTTGAAATCATTAGTATTTATTTGGTAAGTATCTATTGTGTGACATGCACTACCTGTCAGTCCATTGTAAGAATGGGGTGGCAAGAACAATGTAACATGTGTGAAAGAAAGAGCAAATTCCTGTAAATCCAGTATGACTGAGAGAGAAGACAGGAGTTTTGGATTGAAGGCCTAAATACAGTATGATGGCATTCCCTAGGGAAGGCTATGGGGTTGCATACGTATTTGTAGTGAAGAATAGGAGAGTTTTTCAAGAATGGAAGATTTCAGCAAAGGCATGAAGAAAGGAAAGAGTGAACCAGTAGTTTGACTTGGCTGAGGGAGAGGGCCCACATTTTCTAGAAGGGAACCAGCAAGAGAGTACTTCCCAGAGTATTACCTAAATAAGGACAACTGTTTACCCAGGAAAGCATTCTTTACAGTGTTCTCTAAAGACTGAGAGACACAGGAATGTTAAAAGTCTCAGAATTCCCCTGTGGCAGACTCTCTTTTGATTATTTCAGCACCCACTTTGAACTGTTGCCCAGCTTAATTCTTAAACCACAGAAGCTAGAAAACAAACTTAACATTTCTCCAAATCCTTTGTAGCTAAAGTTTTACACATGATCTAATTTCTGCCCCGTAGATGTTGTCTTTGTCATTTTGGGCTGCTGTAATAGAATACCCTAGGCTGGTGGATTAAATGACAAACATTTATTTCTCACCATTCTGGAGGGGCTGTCAGAGATCAGGCTGTTAGCGAGGTCTTGGTGAGGGTCCTCTTTCTGGTTTACAGACAGCCATCTTCTTGCTGTGTCCTCACATGGCAGAAAAAGAGCTAGCTTGCTCTCCGGCCTCTTCTTATAAAGACACTAATCCTATCCATGAACGCTTTACCCTCATGCCCTAATTACTTTCCAAATGACCATCACCTCCAATTTCCATCACATTGGCATTATGGTTTCAGCATAGGAATTTTGGGGGGACACAAACATTCAGTCCACAGCAGATGCCCTCCTATGAGACGCAGACATGGAGGTGAGCTCTTAGGAGACAGATTTGATCTCTTTTGAGGTGAGACCTGATCACCAAGTGAGCCAGAAGAGAGGCATCTCGTTCTTTAGGGAAGCCAAGGTAAAATTTCTGGAGTTTGTACCAAGTGGCCTAGGTGCCAAGCAGCAGGTTTGGCAGCAACAGCGTTTCTCTAGAACAGTCCCCAGTGACTGAATATTTTTTTCAGGCAGTTCTGTTCTTGATGGTGTATCGTCCAAGCCTAGTTTTTTTGGTTCTATGTAAGTTTTTGTAAGCTATCCAATATCTTATTAAACCTTTTTTTAAACTTAAATTAGGTAGATCTTGTTGCTCATAAGTAAGAACACTACTATAGATCCCTTATGAATGTTTCTTCTACATGATTCCAGCTAAATGAGACTTCTTGAACTGTGTGAAAACCCACCCCACCTTGGACACAACTGATTGGATCAGGGAAGGGCATCTGACCCAAAGGGGCACATTAATTGGTTGACTAGCAACCTAAGCTATGTCCTTAAAAGGACCTTTGCCACATAAGTCCAATAATGACAAACTGGACCAACCAGATCCTCTTTGAATGCAAATATGGAAAAAATCAGTTGACGGGTAAGAAAAAATGAAAGACTTAAAGGAAAAAGGCAGGTAGTCAGGCCGATAAGGAAGTAGTAGACATTGATATGGATTGAGTGTTTGTCCCTTCCAAAGCTGGTGTGGAACTTGATTTCCCAATGTGGCAGTGTTGAAAGGTAGGGCTTTAAGAGGTGATTAGATCTTGACGATTATGCTCTCACGAATGGATTAATTCATTCATGGAGTAATGGGTTAATGGTTTCATGCGTTTTTATGGGTATGGACTGGTGGCTTTACAAAGAGAGCAAGAGAGCATTTAATAAGTGCTCTTGACATTGATACCCTGTAATGCCTTGGGACTCTGTAGAAAGTCCGCACCAAGAAGAAGGCCCTCACCAGATGTGCCCCCTGGACCATGGGCTTCCCAGCCTCTGAAATTGTAAGAAATAAATTTCATTTTCTTATAAATTACCCAGTTTCAGGTTTTCTGTTATCAGCAACAGAAAACTGACTAATATATCATGTGTAACAAGAAACTGTAAACACATACAGAATAGGATGCTCTTTGGTTAGTACCAGGATTAGTAAAAGAATGTTAATGGTTCTGAGGTTATGTCAAACATGGTGCCTGCTGTTCCCAACTTCTTCTAGATGACTCTACCTCATTCTTAGCCCCCTGTTTCAGGAAGCAGGGCTGTTCTATTCTTCGTGCAGGGACAGCCACAAAATTGGACGAGGGAGCCCATCTGCAGTCTGGCTGGTAATTCATGGGATCCCTAGTGTGAAGGTCTCATCCCAATGACCAATAGTTATATTAGCCAAACTAATCAGGCCAGTTTATTTTTGTTGGGCTGGCAAGTCAGTAATGAGGGAAGAATGGAGCAGACATGAAGAAAAAGCAGAGATCCACGAGAAACAGGAAAACGAGGAGCAAAGCTGATTCCTAAAGCAGTCTCCCTTTGGCATGGTTTTTTCACCCATAGCATGTACATCTCTAGGATAGACAATCCCCTCTGTACCCCTTTGCTGAAGGTGGTATGAGGGGTCCTGTTTCTCCAGCCCAAGGAGGCTCCTGAGCACATGGCCGCAGTTAGAACGAGGCCTGAGGAGGTGACCCTATTTCCAGAGCAGCACTGGCTCCTGAGTGATTGTCCATTCCCCAGATGTGACTGGCTCAGCAGGGACAGCTTCATTATGCTTTCTTTTTGATAATGCCTGCTCGTTCTGCTTTGTATGTGTCTTTTTTTTTTTTTTTTTTTTTGATATCTAGATACCCAACTTCTTGCCCTGTTATCATAAAAATACCCGAGATTCTGCTCCCTCCTGACTCTCAGCACTTAAGATACCTTGAGGGTTTGTTTCTTGCATCCTAATAAGCCCAGGTAAGACAAAACATTTAACTTAAAAAAAAAAAAAAAAAGACCATGGTGTTTCTGCCTTATTCTAATGGGAATTTCAGAAGTGGAAAGAAGGACAAGAGCAAACTTCCTTAACTTAGATTTAGAAAAATCTGAAATAATTAGATTTTAGTTCTTTAACATTTAAGTTCAGGTGAATAATCTTTGGGAGGAGAATGTTGCCCAACTGATATGCAGGCCACTATTTAAGTCACCCTTTAAATGTAGTGCTTGATTACCACACCTGCTGAATAAGAGCTCTCAACTGGCATTATCGTCAATGGAAGCCACATGATCAGATCGCTACACTAGAGTGGTAATATACCCTTAAATAAAACTGTTTTGGCCTCTTTGAAAGTCAAACCATTTTTAGTAAGTGCTTTCTGAAGCCTCATTATGATTATGACTACTACTAATTTACCCATATATATAATGCATTCTGCCTTATAGTATTCCGAAAATTATATTTCATAATCATTTTACCCACCTGGACAGAAGCATAACAGCTATTCCATAGTGCTCAGCAATGTCTCAGGCCTGACAATGAACAGAGGAAATGGCTATAAATATGCCACTTACCCTAGAGAGGTGGAACATTCTTTCAAAAGGGAGTTTGACTTTGACAGGTGGGTCCAGCTATTTGGGGGCCTCTTGGAGGATTGCATTTCTTCCTCCTCACCTATCATTCATCCTGGCCTAGTTGGGTGCAGAAAGACACCCATCAGTGATTTTTCAGCTTTGGCTGACCATTAGAATCTCCTGGCGAACTTTAAAAAATATTTATGCTTAGGTCGCAACCCGGACAACAGAAAATATTTCTGTGGGTGAGGCCAGGGCTTCAGTATTTTAATACTTCACAGATGACTCCAATATACAACTAAAGTTGAGAACCACTGACCTACAACATTGATTTTTAAATTTAGGTTTCCATCATAATTGCCTGGGGATGATACTACCCAGACCTACTAAATCAGCTGTTTCTGCTGCACAATAAAGTTTGAAAACCACTGATTTATAAACCACACGTTTATTATGTTGTTTACGTAACTGTTTTTTTTTCCTCGCATGCTTCTGCTTCCCTATTTCCCCCAATATCCTACTCCAGTCCTGGTAATAGCTACCATTACATATCCTGGTTAAAATGCAACAATGTTAACTCGAGTGATAACATATCAAACTAATCAGCCATCATGAGAATGTTCTCAGCTCTCAGAGAGCAGGGACTTAAATGAATAGACAAAGGATGGGTACATTTTGCAGATTGTGAGAGAATTCTAATGCTCTCTGCTCCTGTCTTCATCAGGTTCATAATGCGTCCACAGATCTCTGTCTACCACAACCAAACACTGAGTCATGGTTCTTTTTTCTCCTGGCAAAAATAGAAAAAATATTTGTGATTTATTAAGGACCTATTCCAATAATGGAACACTGCTGGTATTATCTCATTTTACTCCTACAATAACCTTGAGATGTATATAATTGTTTTTGGTACCCAGATGAGATATCTGAATTTCAGAGGAAGTAAGCATTTGTCTGAGGGTTAATAATTGGTGAGTGGTTATTGAAGATCAGAACTAGACCAAGGCTGCTCCCTTGACTTCCATATTATTCTGCATGTGGCAAATATTATAAATAGAGAATAAATCTGGTTTCAAATCTTTGAAAGGCTGTCATGCAGAAGAAGCAGA
The DNA here is from genome assembly GCF_027409185.1 of Cynocephalus volans. Lineage (NCBI taxonomy): Eukaryota > Metazoa > Chordata > Mammalia > Dermoptera > Cynocephalidae > Cynocephalus > Cynocephalus volans. The sequence goes on along the minus strand of NC_084467.1, from coordinate 73,056,692 downwards.
CCTAGTCTGTGTTGCTATAGAGAGTAGAATATGGCTCAGTAGGCAGAAGTTCAAGAGAAGCATATTTCAGCTTAATCTACTATAATTAATATTAATTAAAATACTAATAGCTATTTCTTGGACATTCTTTGTTCAGCATTAAACTGGGTGGTTAAATTAGTGCATCTCATCTGATCGTCACAACAACCCCATGACAGAGGTACTATTACCTTATTTTGTAGGTGAGGAAATTGAGTCTCAGAGGAATTAAGGCACCTGTCAAAGGTTGTAGAACCCCACCCTGTGACGGTAGTGGGAGAATCAAATGTAGTGTGCAAGAAACCAAGTGCTCAATCCCAGCTACTCAGGTCAGTCAGTACAGAATTAGTTCCAAAGCTCTCTTTTCTGGTTACCAAGTTAGAAATTTCTAACAAGAGAATTGTCAAATGATGGGTTGAACTGCATTGTGAAATTGCAAGTCTCATGTCAGTCTCTGGATAGGAGTTTGAATGACAATTAGCTGTTTTGCCTTCAAACTCCTTACTTCCTTGCTGCCTTCCCCATGCTGTGACCCCCTGCACACAGGTGACTGTGCTGAGGGTGGATATCTACCACAGGAATTCAGAATTCATATCGAGTGAGTTAATCTCTCTGAAATGCATGTATTTAGTTGCTGAGGGTGCTTTCTTCCTATTTTTATACAGACTAAATATTTCAATAGGAAATTCCCCCTTTCTAAATCTAGCTATCTCAGTGACACCAAAAGCACGGCAAAAAAAGCAAAAATGAACAAGTGGAACTACATCAAACTATAAAGCTTCTGCACAGCAGAGAAAGCCATCAATAAAATGAAAAGGCAACCTTCAAAATGGTAGAAATTATTTGCAAACCATATATCTGATAAGGGGATAATATCCAAAATATATCAGGAATTCATACAACTCAATAGCAAAGAAAAAAAAAAAAAGAATCTGATTAAAAAATGGGCAAAGGACCTGAAGACATATTTTCCCAAGGAAGACATACAAATGACCAATAGGTACATGAGAAGGTGCTCAACATCACTAATTAACAGGGAAATGCAAATCAAAATCACAATGAGATAGTACTTAACACCTGTTAGGCTGGCTGTTATCAAAGAGACAACACAGAAGTGTTGGTGAAGGTGTGGACAAAGGAAACCCTGTGCACTTTTGCTGGGAATGTAAATTGGTGCAGCCATTATGGAAAACTTTATGAAAGTTCCTTGAAAATTTAAAAATAGAACTACCATATGATCTAGCAATCCCACTTCTGGGTATATATTTGAAGAAAACAAAATCTGTATTTCAAAGAGATGTCTGCACTCCCATGTTCATTGCAGCATTATTCGCAATAGCCAACACATAGAAACAACTTGTGTCCATTGATGAATGAAAGGATAAAGAAAACGTAGCATATTATTCAGCCATAAAAAGAAGGAAATCCTGCCATTTGCAGCAACATGGATGGTTGTGAGAGCATTATGCTAAGTGAAATGTCACACAAGAGAAAGACTAATACTGTATGGTCTCACTTAATATGTGGAATCTACAAGAGTTGAACTCATAGAAACAGAGAGTAGAATGGTGACTACTGGTGCTGGGAAGTGGCAGAAATAGGCAGGTGCTGGTCAAAGGGTAAAAGTTTTCACTTATAACACGAATAAGTCCTGGAGAATCTAGTGTACAGCATGGTGACTATAGTTAATAATACTGTATCGTATACTTGAAATTTGCTAAGAGAGTAGATCTCACCACCAAAAAAAAAAAAAAAGTAACTATGTGAGGTGACAGGTATGTTAACTTGATTGTCATAATTTTACAATATATTGTAGGTGTGGAAAGGTGTGATACCTTTCCTCATCCATGATAAAGGGTATGGCTGACACTCCTATATCAAAAGACAGGTTAAAAAGAGAAAAGCTATTTAATCAAAGTTTTGCATGACATGGGAGCCCTCATAAGTGAAGACCCAAAGACCCAGGGAAAATTGTATTTTTATGCTAAGGTTTAATAAAGAATGAACAGTGTGTAGAAATGTGATTGGTCAAAAGGGTGTGATTTAATGGTAATAAACTAGAGAGAGAAACCCAGCAAGGCTTTTCTGCTCAGATACTTCTTGGACTCTCTGTGTAGTATTTCCTTCCTCCTGGGTATGGGGCAGGACTCCTCTGCATTGAGGGTCTTAAAGGGAGAATGGAGAGACTGATCTTTCTAGGTTTTATGGCTTTCTTTGGGGGAGAGGGGTTCTAGTTTCTATGATCCACCTCGTGAAAGAGAAATTCTGGTTTCTCTGATTTGCTTAGGGGAAAATAGAGGGGTGGGAGACAGGAGAACAGGATAATATCAGAAAACCCGTACTTCTGAGGCCCTTCCAATCTGTTTTAGCTCAAAGTACTCAGCATACCAAGGTACCATACTTTGGGGTATTTCACCCCTTATTGGGGTTCTGAGCCCTGACATAAGTATATCAAAGCATCACATTGTGTACCTTAAATATGTATTATTTGTCAATTATACTTCAATAAAGCTGGAAAAAAAAATAAATTTAGCCATCTCAAAGTAATTTCTGTTTGAATCAGTACATAGGAGTATGTTTATCATGGAATATGGAACTTTAAAGGTAAATATGGTAGAGCTTTCTCATGTGCTCCAATTGGAGTAGCAACTGGAGTTGCAATATTGTGTCAGTGTTATCTACTCTTTTGGTAATAAGCCCCACTCCCCCAAACACTGTGATCAGTCATAGTGATTAACTCTCCTGACCTTGGTTATCAGTCTAAGAAGTGGTACATTGCCTAAGTTGAGCTATCTTTCACCACGTTTTTTTAAACAGCACTGGTAGTGAGGACTATTTTGGCTAGGGTTGTGACACTGAAAGATTATAATTTTGAGGTTGCTTCCAACTCTATTCTCTACCACGTAGAGAAATCCTGTCCACACTAAGGGCTACATGTACAGCAGAGCAGAAATGATGGTTGGAGATAGATGGGGAATGAGAGAGAAACATAGAAGAGTAAGAAGCTATAAACACTGGCTGCACGGAGAAGGGGACTGCCAAGATGTAGAGGAAAGGTCCCTGCAGAATTGGCCTGTGTTCTGGTTGCCTCCTGGTTCTCCTAGGGGACCTACTGCAGTAGCTGACCTGACACCAGTTCCTCTGCTGTCTTCCTCCCAGGCTGCTGAGTCCTTTTTACACCACACTCTGGGTCTTAATTTTCACATCACTTTCATAAATAAAGATTTCCTTATGATTCATACTGATGGGGTAACCTGTAACCTGGAGCTTTGTGGCCCTGTGGTTATACCGTTCATAGAACATCTAGCAGTAATCAGGAAATTGAGCAAGTGGAACATTCCAGAAAGGGTTACTTCTATTTGTGCTCATTCACATTGGGACAGAGGGCATCATCTGTGAACTGAGAATCTCTGTGTTAGGATGTGAGGAGCATAGAATATTCACCTACTCTCCTCCCCCATTTTAAAATTTGTCCCTAACATCTTGCCACAGACACTTCCGATCTGTTCACTAGGGGCTTTCCAAACTTTTCCATGGAAGTACACCTAAAGATAGAGGAGAATGAGGGACTCTTAGTCTCAGGTAAGAATTTTTTTCCAAAATCCAGGATTTCATTTTACAGATCATTATGAATTTTTTTCCTGCATTAACATTTCTACCTTTGTTTTATTATGAAAATTTTTTTCTGCTAATTTTGAGTAAATCGATGGTTCAGTGTCTATACCATGTTTATTCTGTGATCAGTGTGTGCCTGATAAGCCAAAGTTTAACTTGGAGAAAGCAGCTATTGTAGAAGATACCATGGCTCTCTGGAAAATACTATTTCTGGAGGATATGAGCCCTTAGCACCTTGGCCTAAATCTGCTTGTATTTTCTAAAATAATTTTTGTATTTATCAGAATGTTACATACGTATCATTAAAAATATTAAATACCAACAGAGTCCCCAGCACCCCTTTACCATGGGTTGTCTCAGGACGGTCCTGTCGATCTTACTAAATAAAGAGCTCTTGAAAATACTTCCCTTTAACTGGGGTGCCCACACATCCTGGGCAGACCTGATTTATGTCTTGTCCCAAGACATTATTTTACTCCAAAGTATATCGTTTGGGAAGTCAAATTATGGTCACCATATCTAGAGGTGCTACTTTTGATGCTCTCAGTGTTTGTTTTCTAGCAATAGCTCTTATGTCTTCAAATTTATGGTTGTGTGCTTGTTTCTTGATACTGTATCTAATTTATACATTTCCTATTGACTTCTTGCTATCATAGTTAAGTATTTGGCTTACATATATTCTCATCTCTAATCCTCACTTCCTTTCAATAAATATATTACTCTTCAGTTCCTCTTTTGATTACCTTTATAACTCTATTTCTTGTTCCATTAATTATAGATAATTTCTTTTGACTTTCTATTTAATAAGACAAAGATATTAGAGCCTTCACACCTTTCTTTACCTGTCTTCCCCCTTTCGCCTGAATCCTGCACTTTTATTTTTACATTGTCAAGGTTGATAACATTTACATTCTGTCCTATACCCACATGTTAATCCCGTGTTTAATTTATAGGATGACGCTGAATGTTGAAGGACAGTTGGTAGCATTTATGTTATCATTTATTCACTGCTGAGTAATGCTGAAGTGTGCTATGATTTCAGCCCTTTTTTGTAAAAGTATTGTCCTCTTTAGAATTTCTGCTCTTATACTCTCTGCCTTTCATAGTTCTAAGTTCTTCCAGTGTCTCAGATACCCTACCTATTCTATGGAATCATCCCTTTCCTTTGATTTTTTTCCCCAAGTCATCCTTTTCCTGGTCCTTCTGAAACCATCTATCTGCCTGCTGCTGCCTGGACTTCACAATCTGCGGGTCTGCTATAAAGTCATTATCCTGAAACTTGCCTTCCTTGCTTATCTGGCTTGGATGCCCCATTCCCTGAATTTCATGTCTCCTTCTTTGGTGTACTCTCTTATTGTGGTGGGCATTGTGATTTTTGCTCCGACATTTATTCTACCCACCCCTGTGCAGTGGCAGCCATGCAGTTTGAGAGGGATTAACCTCAATTTCTGCAGTTGATGCTGATTGGTTTAAGTCATTCAAGATAATCCCATCTCTCTTAGCCACAGTACTGCTTCAGAATACCAAGGTTGTGGAGTGAAGAATTAACTTTCTTCAAAGACAGCCCTGGCCTTTGTGCTTGGCTACTGGGGAATGATCTCTAGGCCCCTGGAATGTCCTGCCTGATAGAAGTGTCTTGATTTGTCTGGGGGCTTTGGGCCATTTGGTACCAGTTCCAAACTCTGAAGGGACTGGAGATCAGCCCTGAAATGGTTGGGGACTAATGATGAGTCATGTGGCCAGTTTTTCATGGAGCCCCAAGAAAATTTCCCGATACCAAAGGCTTGAGTGAGCTTTCCTGGTTGGCAATACTCTGTGCATATTGTCAGATATTGTGGCTAGAAAGGGTTAACACTGTCCATGGGAAGAGAATGACTGGATGCTCTAAGCTGGGAATTCTGGATTCTTTGTTTGGCTGATTTTAACATGTATCCTTTTCCTGAATTAAACGGTGACCACAAGCATAACTGATTTCCTTGAGTTCTGTCAGTCTTTCTAGCAAACTGTAGAAACTGAGGGTGGTTCTGGGAATCTCCCAAACTTGCAATTAGTGTCAGAAGTCAGGGCAGTTGTAGGGATGGCACCCCCAAACTCTCACCAAAGGTCTAACCCACTCGGGCTGTGCATTCCACTGGATACAGGGGTGGCCTAATCAGTGTAAAGCTTATGATTCTAGTACAATGTTTGAAGCAAGTTATAGTCCTTCTGCCCCTGTATGTTACTGAAGTGTCATGTAGCCATTGATGCTTTCTGCAGGTATCTAATAACCACAGGAGAGGCCAACCTGGGGATAAATTCAGGGAGGGCAGACTGAAGGAATCACAGAAAAGCACGGTACTCCAAGAAGCTAGAACTGCAGAGAAACTAGAACTCTGATTGCACTGAACCTCAATTCCACCCTACCTCTGAATTCTTCAGATACGTAAAGTAACAAACCAGCTTTATTATTTTTATATTAGTTTGTCTTGAGTTTTCTGTTTCTTGTTACTAAAAGCATCCTAAGAAAGTCAATAACTTGACTCATGTACATCCGCAAGTAATTTCCTGAGAAAAGGTACAAGTAAGATAAGTTTTTGTGTCCTGGAATGTTTCTTATTTATTCAGTAATGGCTTAATGTCATTAAGCCTAATATAGGATTTACTTTGCAACACATTTTAAGTACTTTTATGAAAATAATTTATTTAGTTCTAATAGTGGCTTTGAACTAAGGACTACTATGACCTTCCTTTTGCAGAAAAAGAAACTGAGGCACAGAGATGTTAGGTCATCTGCCCAAGGTCACACAGCTATTAAATAGTCATATTTAAACACCGGGAGCTGACTCCAGAGTCAGTGCTCATTCTGTCACCCTGTTGTGTTCCTGATCAATGGCTAAAATGTCCTCACTCTTCACTATTGTGCAGAGTCCAGTGTTGCTGATAACAAGTCTGATGCCAGTCTGATTGTTATTCCTTTATCAAAATACTTTTCTCCATTCCTATTCATGAGTTGCTTTTAAGATATCTTCTTAATGGTTGGTATTCTAAATTTCACAATAATTTATTCCTTTTTAATTCGCCCTGGTCATTATTTACAGGTCCTTTCAATTAGGACATTCACATGCTCATACAACTTTTGGAAATACTCTTTAATCTTTTCATTAAAAATTTCTTGCCCTTCACTTTCTCTCACATCCCTTTCTGGAATTCTTATTAATCAATGTTGAATATCCCTTGACTCTTACATCTCTTATCTTTTATCATATTGCCACCTTGTTTTTCATTTAATTTCAGAAACTTTCATTGAGCACCTTACATTTTTATTTTAGTGGGGGACACAGAAAATAAAGGAGTAAACAAATAATTAATGTGATTTCAGAAAGAGATAACTGTATAAAGAAAATAAAGCACAGTATTCAGAGGCACTTGTGTTTTTGTTTTACTGACTGTGAAATTTCCTACACCTTATCCATTAATTTATGGGATATATTATTTTGGCGATCATAATTTTAGTTTCTGAAAGCTCCTTCTTGTTCCTGTTTCAAATATACCTATTTTTGTTTTATAATGTATTTTAAAATTTTTATTAGCATATTCATTATTACAAATTGTAATTTTTCTTTACCTGATGCCATTTCTATGAACTGAATGTTTGTATTCCCCCCAAATTCATATGTTAAAACCCTAATCTGTAATGTGATGGTATTTGAAGATGGGGCCTTTGGGAGGTAATTAGGTCACGAAGGTATAACTCCAGTAATGGGATTAGTGATATTGTGAAAATATATTTGGCCTTGTTCCTTCTCCTTGCACATAACTTTTCAAACCTTAGAATCTCCAAAGTGTTGAGTCTTTTTCTATGCTCAAGAGTTGACTGATGGCTTTTCCTTTCACAGGAAAGACCAAGGTGGGACTTTCAGTCCCACCCCTCAACCTCCAGGGAGAGGAGAGGGGCTGAAGGTGAAGTTGATCACCAGTGGCCGATGATTTAATCAATCATGCCTGTGTAATGAAGCCTCCATAAAAAACCAAGAGCACAGGATTCAGAGAACTTCTGGATAGTGAACACATAGTGGTTTTTGCCTCTGCTTGCTGGGAGATGGCACACCTTACCTCAACTCGACTAGGACAGAAGCTCCTGTGCTCAGGACTCTTCCAGACCTCGCCCTATGTATTTCTTCATCTGGCTGTTTATTTGTATCCTTTAAAATATATTTTGTAATAAATGAGTAAACATGTTTCCCTGAGTTCTGTGAGCCACTTAACAAATTAATCGAACCCAAGGAGGGGGTTGTGAGAACCTCAGTTTATAGCCAGATGGTCAGAAGCCCAGGTAAAATAACCTGTAACTTGTGATTGGCATCGGACGTGGGGTGGGGGGCAGTCTTGGGAACTGAGCCCTCAACCTGCAGGATCTGACACTATCTCCAGGTAGACAGTGTAGGAATTGAATTAACTAGAGGGCACCCAACTGGTATCCACTGAGGAACTGGCTACCTGCTTGCTGGTGGGGAGAAATCCGTGAACATTTGGTCATAGAAGTTGGTCTTCTGTGCTATGGGAGCAGAGGAAAAACACTTTGTGTGTGTTTTTCCCACTCACTCAGAGCCCTTATAGGAAGAGACAAAGAGAGCCTGCTTTTCTTCTCTGCTCTCTGCCACATGAGGATACCAGGAAGAGAACCCTTACCAAAACATCTCCACCACCTCCCCGCCATGTGACTGTATCTGGAGATAAGGTCTTTAGGAGATAATTAAGGTTAAATGAGGTCATCAGGGTAGGGCTCTAATCTGATAGGTCTTTGGCCTTAAAAGAAAAAGAAGGGCTCTCTTTCTCATTCTCTCTCTCTCTTTTTATCATGTGAGGACACAGTGAGAAGGCAGCTGTCTGCAAAGCAGGAAGAGAGCCCTCACCAGGAAACAAGTCAGTTGACAACTTAATCTTGCACTTCCCAGTCTCCACAACTGTGAGAAATTAATTGTTGTTGTTTAAGACACTGTAAAAAGTTCCAGGGAGAAGGCACAACAGAAGTTGCTCACATGTTTGCTGAGGGTTGGGGTACTCTCAATAAAAGCATTCTGAACTTGAGCTAGGAGCCATGCTGAATGAAGTTCCGGCTCTGCTCTTAACCTGAGCAACTTTGGGCCATCACTTAACCCACTGGACCACATTTTTCTCATCTATAAAGTGGACCTAATAATTTTCATCTCCTGAGTTATGGTATGAGCATCATATCAGTTATATTATACCATAATTGTTTATTGTATCTAGTTATTTACAGTTGGCTCCTTTGACTGATCTATAACCTTGTTAGTCAAGTCTGTGAGCCAAAAACAATAAACGTGTATTAATGGGCATGACCTGCGTGGTGCTTGGCACTCAGTAGGTGCTCACTAAATTAAAATGTAAAGTCTGTGTGTAACCAGATGGTTATAAAACTCTATGGCTTCCTGATAGTGGTTCCCCACCAGGGAGGTTCATAGAGATCTTGTCAGCAGCCATTCTTTGAAAAGCTTGACCTTCCTGTTGCAGGTTTACCCTTGGACAGTCTGAAACAGTGCCCCTGGCATCGCCACTGCTAGGTGTCCTAACATTACCTTCAGCCTTTCTGGGGACTCCTATCTGTATCTGACATTTAGCATTTTTAATAAAAATGACTTGGTTAACATTTCTCTCTTCCCTTATAGATAGATCTTCTCAAGGGCATGGACTATTTCTGAATTATTTTTATTCCCAGCATTTAGCTCCATTGCCCTTCAAACAGAAGGTATTTGTTTCACTGCAAGTTCTTTTATCCAGGAGACATAGGACTTCTGCCTCCCCTCAGCTCGTTCTTGAGAACTGTCTAAAGTCCTCCTGTGGTCCTCCATCTTTCTACATATGTCTGGGACAATGAGTCTCATTTCTAGTTACAGTGACTTAAGTGAGATCAGACTGTGTGACTCTAGCACCATGTTGCTGCCATTTTCAACTTTATGTTTGATGTAAATTATGGCACAAGGGGATTCAGATGAGATTGTTGAAGAAACTATATGTCTCATCTGGGGCAGCATCCAGTCCCATTGTCAGAGACCACATTGAACACAACTTGTATACTGTCGACCTTTAATCTGAGTCTGCAGATGAAAGCCATGTTGACACTATGCCTTGTCAGCTGTTCTCCCAAAGGACATCCTGGCCTATTGATATCATTTTCTATTTTGAATGTAACACATAATCTATCATTGTTCTCTCAAGGAAGTGAGAAGAGTAACCATTTCAATTCTCTGTCTGTAAAAGCAATATTGAGTTTCTTTAGTGCCAAGTGTTATGTGATATTAGTTTCTTAGATAATTAGACCATGGCACCTTACAGAGTCTGCAAGGTGGTTGAGAATTTGCCAGTTTGCTTGTCATGTTTATGGTTTCAGCACATTGCAGATAACTGTAATAAACTAAACACTTTTCATTTGAATTCCTTTATTCCTGTGTTCATCAAACATTCATTAGAAACCTTCTCTGTCAGGGAAACTGTTAGCCTCTGACCTTCTGAAGTTCACCTTTTTAGCTGGTGATAGTGTTCTCAAGCTCTTAAACTGAAAAATTAGAACAAAATGTTGCTAAGTCTAACAGCTTCCAGGTAGTTTGTTCTATAGTAATACTCATATATTTCATATAAGTATATGTATATATATGAGTACATCTGTTTATCTATTATATATAAATATTTATGTATTTATGTAAGTTTATGATTATATTAGTATATGTATATGTGTATATATATATATGAGATATATAGTATTAACGATACACATATATTTTGTTAATGCTAAAATCCCACAAAAGTGTATGGTATTTTTTTGATTGGTAAAGTACTTTAGAACTTTTTTTTTTTTTTTGCTAACCTGATTCTCAGCAACTCTGAGAGGTCTTTAGGATATACATGATATTTCCACATGACTAAAATAGGTTTCAAGTAAATTGCCCAAGGGTACACACAGTGGCAGAGCTGGGCTAAGCTGATTTTTACTGTGGTGTTATTTTTACTAGAGGCCCTTGCCCTCAAGGAGTTTATGATTTAGATGCTATTTAAGACATGCATGCATATATTAATCAGTTAAACACAGCTTGACGGTATGTAACTATGTAACTAGGTGCTTATTGTAACGTAAATGCTGCAGATTTTCAGAGACAAGACAGAGCAGTTCTGCCTGGAATAGCTGAAAGGCTTCATGGAGAAGAGGTAGATCTTGAAGAAAGGAGGAGGGGAAGAAATAAAATTGGATGGTTCTGATGAGAAAAGAAAGTGCACAGTCTTGAATATCAGGCTGAGAACTGTGGGAATTTACTCTGTAATTTCTCCACGTTAAAGGTCTTTGCGTAGTTAAGTAGCTTGCCACAATAAGCAGTTTCTCGTGGCAATTTGTAGGAAGGATTAGAGTAAGAAGATTCTGGAGATTTTGAGTTTTGTTGTACTGGAGAGTAGTGACAATATTGTGCTGGTTAGTCCCAACCTTTTTTTATCTTCCCTTTATCCATAATTGGGACCATTCAGGGCCTGATCTTTCTGCTGAGCCCTGCCCAGCTCCAGTGAAAGCCTATGTCTGGGGTCTCCACCTTTCTGAGTGTATCTATTCCAGGGCAGTAAACCAGGGCAAGCCTGTCTCTGCTGACATATGACTGTGCCGTGGACTTTGTCTATAAATGCCAAGACAGCATCAAGTCTCTGTGTCTCAATGTGCTGTTCTGAGCATCCAGGCTAATTTACTAGCTGATAGATTCTAAATCTATCAGTACTGACAAATACAACAAATATACAAGCTTGAGTACATTTCTGGTGGGTCTTAACAAAATTAGTCCTAGCAGGATCTTTTTAAAATTTAATATTGTAGGATTTCTCCAATATTACTGCAGTCAGCTCAGTTTTTTTTTTCTTCTCAAAAATAGCAATTTAATATTCTGAAATACTGAAGGCGTTTGTGTTGTGCTCATTTGTCAAAGAAAAATCTGAACATATAGTTAAGTAATCCCTCCTGGTTTTTCTTGTAAACCTTGGTCAGCAGAGATCATTTGTACCCTATGGAGATGTGGCAAGGAGAGGGGCATTCGAGTAAACAATTATAGTGCTACCACCCTGAGTGATGGGTATTGAACTTGACTCTTGTAGGGGCTTTTTAGGGGCCTGGGAAAAGGGAATGGGGTTTAGCTTACATAGGGCAGGCTAGTGCAACCTTTGGAGGTGGTAGAGGACCACTGACAGGTTTTACATGGGGCAATGGTGCTATCGGATTGTATTTTAGACACACGATCACTCTGGGATGGGCGGATGATGGAGTAGATAGAAGAAATGGGGCCTGGAGGCAGGATCCAGTTAAGGGCTGTATTAGTCAGAGTTCTCCAAATGAACAGAAACAATAGAACACGTGTGTGTGTGAAGAGAGAGAGAGAGAAGGAGGAAGAGAAGGAGAGAGAGGGATTTACTTTAAAGAATTGGCTCACATGATTGTGGAGGTTGGCAAGTCCGAAGTCTGCAGGATGAGCTGACAGTCTGAGGCCCAGGAAAGAGATGATGTTGCAGCTCAAGTTCAGAGGCAATCTGGAGGCAGAGTTTCCTTTCCTCCGGGAACCTCAGTCTTTTCTTAGTCCTTTCTATAACCCACGTTATAGAGGTTGGTCTGCTTTACTAAAAGTCTACAGATTTAACTGTTAATCTCACATTAAAAATACCTTCACAGCAATATTTGGATGGGTGTTTGACCAAACAACTGGCTACCATGGCCTAAGTTGACACATAAAATGAACTGTCACAGGGGGCCAATGACATTTTGTCCTTCAGGTGGGAGAAGAGGAAGTAAGAATTATACCAGAGTGTAATTTTGTAGACTTGTTGAGCACTTGAATAAAAATATGAGAGGGTGCTGTGTAAAAATCTGGGGCAGGAATGCCTAAGACAGACATTTTCCTGCCAATTTGTCCATGTGCATGATCTAACATCCCTTCCCCATTTCTCCTGAGTTCATTTATTCTATCCTTTATTGAGCAGCAATGTGCCAGGCACTTTGCTAGGAACTGGGGACAAAGAGGTTGCTAGAATACAGTGTTTGCCTCAGAGGGTGTCAAAGTCTATTTATAAGTCTGTACTTGTCACTCTGATGAAGGGACTAAGAGCCACTTCATATATTTAGTTTTCTTTTTAAAAAAAATTAATTAACTTTTAATTGACAGATAAAAGTTGTATATATTTATCATGTACAGCATGTTGTTTTGAAATATGTATCCATTGTGGAATGGACATTTAGTTGATCCTACATGTTACTTAGGCTTTTCTGGAAATAAGGACAAGCATGCATGGCACAAACAAGCAAATAAAAAATAAACAAAGCTCCTCAACCTTGCTTACATTGTTTCTTCCAGTACTTTTCCTTATTTCCCATGAAGCGAGAGCCAGTTTTCCTCTGCTCTAGCACTGGGCTTGCTGGTTGGTTCACATATAAATACCACAGACTCTGAACCCTGCAGAGAAGCCAAGGATGGTATCCGTCTGAACTTTGCCTCTCCACCCCCAATGAACAAAAAGGCTTGCTCACTTGAACAAGGGTCATGATGAAGGATTGCATAAATTTCCTGTAAAAATACAATCTCCTCAAACTCTTTTGTCCTGCTCTCTAAGAGGCTTGCAAAAGTTGCCATCAGAATGACAAGAATAGGAGCTAGAAAAAAAGGAGCTTCTTTGGGGAAAGATATACTTTGAAATGTTTAGTGTGATGTTATATGGGATTCCACATCTGGTTTTTCCACATTTATCATGACAATAAAACATGCATCTGTTAGTTTTTCATCACAAACCATATTTCTCATCTGTCTTGCCTGACCTTGCCACAAGACATTTCCCTTTTAGCACTCACTTGGATTTTTATACTGAGTGGAAGGTGGAAGTGATTGCAAAGAAAGGCAATTTCTTTTGACATCTTGTGTATGACCTGTTTATCTCCTTATGGAACATGGGGAAGTATTGGAGGGGAGCACTAGAGAATAAGAAATTTCTGTAAGCGTATAGAACTCTAGTTGCATCTCAGTGATTATATATAGATTATATATATACGTGTGAAAGTATATATGTGAGTGTGCGTGTGTGTGTATATGTATGTGTGTATGTATAATATAAATGCCAAAGACTGTAGTAGAGGTATAATTATGTGCATGTTTGTCTGGATCTGGACATGCAGTATGCTTTGCGGGAGGAGCAGAGCAAGAGGCAACACATCTCCTAGATACTGGTCTCTTTTAAGTTTTTCACTTATTTTTGTAATAGAAATTATGCAACATATAGGAAAATAGAGAGAAGAGAATTATGTAGCCTCGTGCAACCTTCATCTAACAATCATCAGCAAAGGGACAGACTTGTTTCATCTATAGTTATTATCCCCCCAAGCCCCTTTGGATTATTTTGAAGCAAATCTTAGGCATCTTATTTCATCTGAAAATACTTCTCTCTCTCTCTATATATATATCTACCTATCTAAAATATAAGTACTCTTTTTATGATATAATATAAAATACCATTATCACACCTAAAGCACAATACCTTAAGATCATTAAATATTCAGCCAATACTCAAATTTCCTTGAATGTATTATTTGTTCAAATCGCAATCCAAACAAGGTTCACACATTGCATATGGTTAGTACTTTAAATCTTTAGAGTATCTTTAAAGATTTAACCTTAAAATATGTTTAAATCTATCACCCCTCCTTTTTTTAACCTTGCTGTTGAAGGAACTGGCTCATTTGTCCGGTAGAGCTATTCATATTCTTGTTTATGCTGATTGAATCATGTAATGTTGCATAGCATATTTCTCTGCTTCCTCCCATCCCCGACCTGTATTTCCTATAAACTAGAGATCTAGAGGCTTGATCAGATTCGGGCTGGATTTTTTGGCAAGAATGTTTCATAAGTTGTGTGGTGAACCTTCTACGGCATCACATCAGGAGACACATACAGTCTCCCTGCCTCTCTCTGGGTGATGTTAGGACTGATCAGTGGGTTTAGGTTGTCAGCTGGTCCATCTTTATAAATTCCCCATTTAGCAACCATCAATGACCCTTGCCTCGATTGATTCTTTTTTCTTTTTATTAGATTGCTAAATGGTGATATTGTATTCTATCATTCCTATTTTGGTCAGTGGGAGACTCTGGTTGATTCCTAAGTCTTTTTGACATAACCAGACTTTTAAACATAAAAATAAGGGATATTCGCAAAAGATGAAGCATATTCAACATTGTCACGCTGAAAGGGAAATTCATCAGCAATGATGGTTTCTCAAAGCAATGGTTTGACTTGCAACAACTTGAGGCAAAATTCTAATAGACGAATATTTAACTCCACAAATAATACTAGAGACAAAAAAAGAGAAATAAGATGGCCGCTGATAGGAATTAAACCTGAACAGTAATAGTAAGGCAAAATACCAGGGAAAGTAATCACTGAATTAAAAAGATCTGCAACTCAAAATGGCTTACCATGGTAACTCAATTTCAAGGTGTAAAGCTAAATTAAAAGATGAGCATAAAACTATTGTTACTGCTTTTCTTTTGATTCACCACAGTTTATGTCTGAATAAATCCAAAACAAAGGTAAATTTTATTTTGGATTAAAAAATAATTGAGGGCTGAAATGCATATATTTAAATCATGGAATGTATGCTATATGTGATTTACTCGGAAATCACCTTTTTGAGTGGTTTCAATGATTGTACTTCATAAATGTTTACTACTTTAGAGTGATTTCCCAAGGTTCATTTTTCTGATCTTATAAATTTTCTTCTGAATATGGCAGCTATTTACAAGGTCTGTCTGTGTCAACTTTTGCTAAAAGTGAGCCAAGCCTTATCTGAATGCTTCTCTTCCCACCTGTAATTTATCAGATGTGGTAAAGCACTTCAGATTGCTGTTGAACATACTGGGCACTAGTGTTCACATCTGCAGTGTTAGGGAGCTTGGCTTGTTCACTCTAATGATGCATAAGTTGGGAGGTGGGAAAGAGAGTAAAAGTCAGAAAAGCTATTCAGTGGCTTTTACATTTCATGTCTGTTACACATTTTAATTCATTAATTTTTCCATATTTGAGTGGTTGGAGGATGTATATGAATAACTTTTAATAAACACCAATGGATTCCCACTTTTGGTAGATATTTTCACATAGGTTAATTTTTTAAATCATCATAGAATTGTATTTGGTAAATATCATGGTAGTCATTTTGGAGGCAAGGAAACAGACTCAGAGCATTAACCTGTACAAATTCACACAACTAGCAAGGAACAGAGCCGAATTTGAACTCAGACATCTGTCCAACTCACAAGGCTGGCTTTTCTACCTAGATCGCTTGCCCGCTAGCAATGCCAAAAAAGGGGGTGGCAAGCAAACTAGCTCAGTTTTCAGAAATTGTGCTCTGTGACTATCATTTAGCATAGATTTCATTTTGTCTGGAGTTACCAAATGCTTTTTGAAGAATCTACCGTCTAGGAGATATGATCTGACAAGAAAGTGCATACTGTCCGGTTTTTCATCTCACTGGAAATATTACAGAATGCAGAATTGTATAAAACAGGGGTAACCTGGTATGGTGCTAGGTGAAGTGGAATTGTGTAAGCGCTGGCCCAAGCAGAAAGTCAATACATTAAGAGCCAGAAATCACAAAGGAGCAATGTGCTTGGAAATCCAATACAATAATAAGTAACTCAGTACTGTATCCATAAAAGATCCCCTACTGCCCACCCAAAAATGTTAATGCACTGCCCCTTGGTGTCAGTTAGTCCTGCATTTAAAAATATACACATAAAAGAAATCAATGAGAGGATTTGTTTCTTCTTTGAAATTGGCTACACAGTCTTGATGATATTATCAAGGAAAAACTTGTAAGATGATTTAACAACCCTGGATGCTTTTGTTGCAAAATTGAAATTAAATTGGGTACATTCAGAATATTTGTTTTTGTGTGAGGCTTATAATTACACACATATAATTAAAAATTAAATTAAAATAGACTGGCTCGCTCTATACAAAGTCCTTTGTCTTTGCTATCAAGTCACTGTATTAGTGGTGATTGTGAACTCAGCTAATGATAGTAGACATTCTGCACTGTTTTTATTTCATAGCTTTGTATAGACAAGCACCAGCCTACCTTAATTAAGCCTCATGATAACACCACGTGTTTATTGAGTGTCTACTATATGCCAGGCTCTTGTTAGACTGTGGGGAAACAATGAAGAATAAGACAAATGACTTCCTTGCCTTGGATCACATATTACCAGTAAAAACAGGCACACGAACAATCAATCATAATACTGTGTATTAAGAGTTCTGACAATTTTAGAAGCATATAATGGAACCATCTAACTTAGCCTAGGGCAGGAGTGAAAAGGGAGTTCTGAGAAGGCTTGTAGGAAAAAGTGACATTAAGCTGACAGAAAAACAACTCGGAGTTAGTCAGACTAGAGGGTGGGGGTTAGAAGGGGCAGGGGAACCATGTATGTTCCGAAGTGAATAGCATCTAGGAGGGCCCAGAGGCTGAAGAAAGCATGGGGTATTTGACAAACTCAAGGACAGTCAGGAAGGTGGGAGTGAGGACAATGGGAAACCTAAGGGGCTGGCTCTAGAATGATAAGTGGAGAGCTGAGGCTAGAAAAATCATGCAGAGCCTTGTAAACCGCCTTCAGATGACTGGACCTGACTCTGAAGGTGATTGAAGGGAAGTAAGGAAGAAAGTGAGATGGTCAGTTTGTATTTTAGAAGGGCCATCTGTCTGCTGGAGGGAAATGGATGGGAGCAGGTAGAACCAGCTGGGAGGCTTTGAAATAAAAAGGTACGTGATGCCAGTGGCCTCATCTGGAGCTCTGGCAATGGCAGAGAGGATGAGCAGGAGTTGATAGGCTTGATAGGTGGTTACCAGAAACTGTTGACAGGACTCAGTGACTGTTTGGATGAGAACAGAGAGAGCAAGGACAGAATCCAGTATGATGCTTAGGTTTTGGGCTTGGCAGCTGGGTCAGTGGCAAACAGAGAGTATAGGAGGAGGAATGGGCTCCCAGGGGCAGACGATGAGTTCATTTCTAGACATGTTGGGATTGAAGTGCTTGGAAATCTACTGTGTTCATTTTCTAGTATTTGCCAAAGAACAATCTGCATTGTCTCTGTGAAATAACTGAGATGGCCAAACTCACCTAAATGTCTATGTAGATGCAATGGTGTCCAAAAGTCATAAAAAGGTGACTTTCTGATGGTGATCTTTTATACTGACAACTGGTACATACTGTGGGCCTTCATATTCATAAGGAATGCAGTGGGATGGCCCCTATGATAATCTATGTGGCTAAGAATAATAAAAATGGACAAGCTGGGGTAGCAGTGATGGGGAAAGGCATCACTTCCCCAATCCCTATTTCCCCCTTTATCTTCTTTTCCAGAAAAGATCAGGGCTTAGCTGAGAAAGACCTGGAGCTGCACTAAGGCAATTGTCACTCACTCTTTAGGACAGGGAGGATGTGTAAGCTTCCTGAAGACAGTGATGGTTTTTATATTTTAGATAGATTTATTAAGATATAATTCACTTACCATACAGTTCACACATTTAGAGTACACAGTACATGATCCTGAATGACCTATGGGTCCAAGAAGAAATTAAACAGGAAATCAAAAAATTTCTTAAATCTAATGAAAATAAAGACACATTGCACCAAACCCTGTGGGATGCTGCAAAAGCAGTACTAAGAGGAAAGTTTATTGCAATAAATGCTTACATCAAAAGAACTGAAAGATTTCAAGTAAACAACTTAATGCTACACCTTAAAGGATTAGAAAAACAAGAACAATCCAAGCCCCAAATTAGTAGACAGAAAGAAATAATCAAGATCAGGACAAAATTAAATGAAACAGAGACCCCCAAATGATACAAAAGATCAATGAAACAAAAAGTTGTTTTTTTGAGAAGATAAACTAAATAGACAAACTATTAGCTATGTTAACTAAAAAAAGTGAGAAGACCCAAGTTAACAAAAATCAGAAATGAAAAAGGAGACATTACAACTGATATCACAGAAATACAAAGAATCATTAAAGACTATTATAAAAGACTATATTCAACAAATTTGAAAACCTGGAGAAAATGGATAAATTTGTGGGCATAAACGAACTACCAAGACTGAACCAAGAAGAAACAGAAAACCTGAACAGACTTATAACAAGGAACGAGATTGAAGCAGTAATCAGCAGTCTCCCAACAGCAACAACAAAAGCCTAGAACAGGATGGCTTTACTGCTGAATTCTACCAAACACTTAAAGAGGAATTAATACCAATTCTGCTCAAACTATTCAAAAAAATTGAAACAGAGGCCATTCTCCCATACTCATTTTATGAGGCCAGCATCAACCTGATTTTAAAACCAAAGATACATCAAAAAAGAAAACTATAGGCTGATATCTTTGATGAACATAGATACAAATATCCTCAACAAAATATAAGTAAACAGAATATGGCAACACATCAAAAAATATACACATCACGGTCAAGTGGGATTCATCCCAGGGATGCAAGGATGATTCAACATATGCAAATCTACACAAATCTAAGTGTGATACACCACATCAACAAAATCAAGGACAAAAACCATATGATTATCTCAAAAGGTGCAGAAAAGGCATCTGACAAAATTCATCATCCCTTCATGATACAGCAAATTAGGTATAGAAGGAAAATATCTCAACACAATAAAGCCATATATGACAAACCCACCGCCAACATCATTCTGAATGGGGAAAAGCTGAAAGCCTTTCTCTTAAGAACAGGAATGTCTGTTAAGGACTGTATACCCACTCTCACCACTGCTATTTAACATAATATTGGAAGTACCAGCCAGATAAACCAGTCAAGAGAAAGAAATAAAGGGCATCCAGATTGATAAAGATGAAGTCAAACTGGCCCTTTAGAGGAATACATGAGAACGTTTCTTACTTTGCAATTGTGTCTAGGATCCTGGAGGCTGCCTGAGAGCCACTGACTATTGCTGTCTTCAGGGACTCCCTCAGAGATATAGTGGAAGAAAAGTCAGTCCTTTGTGCTAATCCTAGAGATAGACAGGTGAGTAAAAAGCAGTCACTATATATGCAAATGTTCCTAGCAGTGTTATTCATAATAGCCAAAATATAGAGACAACCTTAATGTCTATCAACAGACAAATGGCTAAAAAAAACCATGGCATATCCATACAATGGAATATTATCTAGCCATAAAAAGGAACGAAGTGTGGATACATGCTACAACATGGACAGATCTTGAAAACATTAGCTAAGTAAAAGAAGCCAGCTACAAAACACTACATACTATATGATTCCATTTATATGAAAGTCCAGAGTACAGAAATCAATAGAGACAGAAAATAGGTTAATGGTTGCTTAGGGAGGGGGTTGGAGGAGATGGGGGTGGTAGTAAGCATACAGAGTTTCTTCTGAAGTGATGAAAATGTTCTAAAAATGATTGTGATGATGACTGCACATATCTGTGAGTATAATAAAAATCACTGAATTGTGTACCTTATTCTTTTTTTATCTTGCTGAAATTCTGCTTTTTTTGTTTTTATTTTGTTTTGTTTTGTTTTTCATTGCCCACAGGTAGTATTTTCTAAGTATATATACATCACTATGTCCTGCAAACAGTACAGAAAGATTAACAGTGAAGAGGGAAAGCCCTCTACCACTTTTCCAGGGATTAAGATTTGCTATCTTTGGGGCCATTAGCAGCCCACTACAAATTTCAATAAACCTTAGGGGGTGGTCAGAGCAGGCATGCATCGTCATCTTCATCTCACAGTCAAGGAAGTTGAGGTTCAGGGAATTTAAGTGACTTGTGCCTGCACAAGAGCATGCGCCTATCCAGCAGCAGATAGGGGACTACAAATACTGTGCCATTCCCTTTCAGTTGCACAGTTTCCTCAAGAGGGCCTGGAGGACAGATGGCGTGTGGTTCATCCCCCTTACTCCTGTGCACCACTGGACAGTGTCCTTCAAAAGCATAGTACAAAAATTGACCCTTGGAGTTGACTTGCTAATGGAAATCTTAGCCTGTGTAGGACTTCTCTGGCATCATTAGGAACTGGGAAAAAGCCTGGTGTGGAAATCTGAGTCTAGCTGTGCCATTAATGCATTGTGTGATCCTGGGCAAGCTGCTATGACTTTCTGCCTCTCAGATTGCCTGTGTTTAAGACATCAGGATTGAGCCAGAGATAACATACTAAAATATGGATACCATTTATTGAATGTCCACATGTGCCAAGAACATGCTAGACTAAGAACTTGGCTTACATCATTTCATGCACTCCTCACAAACAACCTAATGAGAGAGGTATAATTATTGTCCACATTTTACTGATGAGACTTAGCAAGATTGAGCAATTTTACCAAGGCTACACTGTCAGAAAGTGATGGACCCAAATGTGATCCAGGATCTCTTTGATTCCAAAGTCCCTCAATTCTCTCCATACTACCCATCCCCAGCACTGTTGGTACTATGATGCCAGCATGGCTTAAGGGTGTGGGCCACATCATGGCCACATATCTACCAGGCCAAATTTCACATGACATGACCCACTTGTCTCCACTGTTTCGTAAGGAGCAAACAGATGCAGGCTAGTTTCTATTGAGGATATCATGTGAGAGAGATGTGATCTTGAGTGAAGTCACGGATTCCCAGGAAAAATTCCCTCATGGGCATGTCAGAGGAAACAAACAATGGTCTAATTTTATCAGGTAAACAGCTTGTGCTCAATAAGTATCTGTATCTTTGGTCTGCAAACCCTAGGTTCTTTGTGTCTATGACTTTTTTTTTTTTTTTTTTTGTCTTTTTCGTGACCGGCACTCAGCCAGTGAGTGCACCGGCCATTCCTATATAGGATCTGAACCCGCGGTGGGAGCGTCGCTGCGCTCCCAGCGCCGCACTCTTCCGAGTGCGCCACGGGCTCGGCCTGTGTCTATGACTTTTGAGGGAGCTTTGTAGAATTGCAGCATATTGGTGCCATGCTGCTTGAAGACAATGTAGTCTATACATTTTGCATTTGAGGAAACAGAAGTATGATTAAGTGAAATTCATTTATTTGGCAAACATTTAATGAGAGCCTGCTATGTTTCAGATAGAGTGCTAAATGCCATGGTACAGAAATGAAACAACATCGTGCTGTTTTAAGATCTCTGTGCCTAGTTGGCGAGGCACGCTCATAAATATACAATTTCAATAAATATAGTAAACACATTGATTGTGTTGAGAATTCTATGAGGCCCCGAGGGAGTCAGCAGAGACTGATGTTTGACCTAAAAAAAGAAAGTGGGAAAAGACAGATCAGGCAAGGGAAACAGGATCCTGGAGGGGTCAAGTGTATTCAGAGAAGAATCATGAGAAGTTACTGGGAGCTGGAAACTTTCATGGTGGGAGTAGAAGCCAAAGAGGCCAGTGTCAGACTTCCCCAAAGTCAAATAATTTCTGGCCTGTTGAAGTACAAGCATTTCAGTCTACACCCTCAAGTAGATTTTAATGCCATTTTTCTTTCACTGGGTCTGTTTTGTGCAACCTGTTCATACTGGGCTAGGTGTGGCATCCTTCCCCAGGGACATGGGATGACTTTCACATGCTGCAGAACTTCTTAGGGCATCCAGGAGGTCTGTTGACTACATGGAATAGGTCTGTGATGTGTGTAAATCGGCTGGGGCTCTTGTACCTTATTTTGTTTCTGTTTCTAGCCTACAGCAAAGTCAGCCTCTCTCCCTGCCCACTGTTCTCCAGCATGGAAGCCTCAAAGTACACCGTGAGTCTGAGAGTAGCTGGTACCTCTATGTGTGCACATGGTTAAAAGTGCCTTCTGAATAAAGTCACTGGTTTTCAATCACCGAAGGAGAAAAACTGAAAATTTAGAGATTTGGGAATGTTCTGTCTCCTTTGGACAAGAGAAAAAGAAATACTGCTCCCTCTCTGGATTTCAAGATTAACCCACTGCCCTTTTAGTCTAACTTCTAGGTTTTCCTTCAGAATTCATTAACAGCAAGTTGG
The DNA here is from genome assembly GCF_027409185.1 of Cynocephalus volans. Classification (NCBI taxonomy): domain Eukaryota; kingdom Metazoa; phylum Chordata; class Mammalia; order Dermoptera; family Cynocephalidae; genus Cynocephalus; species Cynocephalus volans. The sequence continues at coordinate 73,034,014 of NC_084467.1, read as the reverse complement.
TTCCCCACCTTCATGGTGCCTATGTATATCTGATGTACTTTTACAGATTGGCGGAACAGTGTGATGGAAATGAAAGTGAAAATCCACTGCTACTTGTGATCCCACGACGTTCCCTTGTCCCTTAAAATTGGTGGATTCTGACAAATTCTTTTCCATTAATTACAATAACAATAATAACAAAAGCTTCTTTGGGGGTCTCCTCTCCACCTTTATAATGCCGTTCTCTTTCTTCTGTAGTCCCCCTGGGATATTTTCTATTTAATGAGATGCAGTGATGCACATTCTTTCTTGCTCTTTCTCTTTCTGCTGAATGTGCTCTTTGTACCTACAAAGTCCCCACCGAAGTCCTGAGTTCCAGTAAAGAATCCTTAAAGAAGAAAGAAAGAAAACACTGAGCTGAAATTGTAAACTCTGCATAAATATTATGTTCCTCATTTAGCATTTACTGATGGTGTACTATGTGCTATGCTAAATTTTTGAGGACGTAAAGTTAAATCAGTGTTTGTCCACAAGGTAGTGAGTTGAGTGCAGAAGACTAATGAGTAAACCAACAGTTGCAATACTGTGTGAATGGTGTCAAACAGACAGAAAAGATGGGTGTCTCCTAAGGGCTGTGAGAACACGGGAAAAGGAACACTTAGCCCTTGACCTGTGGGAGAACAAAGGGAATACATTTCCAGAGATACGCTGAATTGATTCTTAAAGAGTAGAATTGAAAGGTTATTGGTGAAAAGCTGTGGAAGGAGGCGAGGAGAGAGAGTGGAAGAGGGAGAGATGACACGAAGCGTGGTGCAATAGAAGGGAACATCATTTATGAAGAAATGGAGGTGAGGGACTATGTGACATACAAGAGTAAAGTAACGTGTTAAGGAAGGAGTGAACGTTTTAATACATATTACTGAGGGCCTACTAAATACTCTTTCCTATAACATTATCCTGCAAATGTGGTTGAATATGAGACTGTGGTGATATTATTGCACCTAGATAAAACTCTAGACCAACGATGGCAAGTCATTTTCAAGGTCTTGCAGCCACCTAATAAGTTCAGGAGCTGGGGCTTTGGTCTAGGCACATTGCAGATGCCTCATGTGCATTTGCAGAAGCCCTTGTTAGGCATCCTTTTTAGAAAGGAAGGCCCAGTAACACTACATGAATTAACAACCACATTCTCTAAGTCTTTGAGGAGACCCTATAATGTGTGTGGATATGAGTATGAAATCAAGGAAGAAAAAAAGCCATTCTTTCAAGAAGAGCACTGGATGAGTTACAAAAAGAAACCAAGGATGAAGAATGTTAAGTGACAACGAAGAAAAGGAGGAAAGTAATTAGAGTTCAGTGAACTAAAGATACAATTTAAAGACTTCACAGCAAGGAGCCAAGGTGGGAATGGAATAGATTAGATTGCAAGGTTTCTAAAGGCTGGCAAAAGCTCTAGGGTAAATCAAAGGACTGTTAACAATTCAATGGAATTTTATATTATTTTAGGAAATTAAGTACCAGTCCATTAGCTGCAAAGCACAGGATCAAGAAGTGAGCTAAAACACAGGGCAAATTCTGGAAGCCTTATATATGTAAGGATTTTGGTCTAGCTGCATGTTGATGCTAGAAGGGTCTCAAGGATCATCTCCTACGACCTCCTCACTTTACAGCTGAGGAAGTGAGACCAGAGAGATAGTGCTAATTCTACATGTGACTGAGTGAGTCTACTGGAAAGCAGGCACTTGATTGTAAGCTGCCAACACAATTTGGTGTACTTTGCCAAGAATGTGAATTTCAGATCAGGGCATGGATTTCCAAAACTGGTTAGAACACCAACCCTCTGTACCCACAGGCCAATCATGAAGCATTGGGTGTAAAATCAAGGACCTGAATCACAGAGAACATTGGTAAGAGAAGTGTGACCTGAAAAAGCAGACACTGGGAGGAAATGACCTGCTAATAGAAGACTAGGAGATTGAGAAAGTTTGAGTGGTGCTGAGGGGGATGAAAGAACACAGAGAAGAAAAGAGGCAGAGTATCAGTAGACATATCAGAAACCCTGGATAGTTTTATCAAGAGTAAGTCCTCCTTAATATTTTGGTTAAAATACTTTTAAAAAGGTTAAAAGATGGACATTTCTACAGGAGAGGCAGCATGGCATTGTGGGGAGGGTGTGGGCTTTGACTCTGGCAGTCCTGACTTGAAACCCTGACTCTGACTCCGTCAGGGTTCAATCAGGAAAGCATGAACCACTGAGATACTCTGACAGAGAGAATTTACTGGAGGAAAGCTGTTAAAGAATTATTGAAAGATGGAAATGGTTAAAGGGAACACTGAGAAAACAGAAAGCTGCAGGACTGGGGGAACCAAGAGGAAGAGGTTGGGGGTCTCGAACCTAGAAGACTGAAGGAGGGGCCCTCACAGAGGCTTCAGAGGAGGGGGGCTGCTCAGCTGATGCTAGTGTCTCAGGGGCTCAGATGAGGAGCCCTGCAAAGCTGGGACTCAGACCGCAGAGGCCAGAGTGCCACCTGGATTGTTCTGATACTGGTAAGAGGGGACAGTGATGCTGGTTTTTGAGTGGAGGGGAAAAAGAAAAACACAGAAATTGGAACCAGTTGCTACCAGTAGGAGCAACTACTGCCAGGATGAGGAAGCATTGCTAGGAAGGTACGATGAGAATCAGGAAACAGGAAGGAGTGTGGGATGTTTCCCCTCCTTCAGTGTCCCAGACTGTTACTAGAGTCACCTAGCAGCAGAACTTATCGGAGAGCCTGTCAGAAATGGAAAAAATACAGTCTGCAGAGGCTGAGGCCCAAAATTTACAAAAGCAGGGCACAGAAGGGTGGGTTTGAGACTGGAAGGCTGTAGCTAGAAACCAACATAGCCTCCCATTAGCACTGTGATCTCCCAGTTGTATGGATCTCTGATCCTAAAAACCAATCAACTCTCTGTTGACTTAATAACCCCTTCCTGCTCTGACCCCTTTTCTCTGTTCACTTTTACAGCAAAACTCCTTAGAATTGTTGTCTGGATTTAGTGTCTTATGTCCCATTTTCTCTTGAACTCTCTGATTAGGCTGTCTTTCCTAACACTCCACTGGAACCAACCTTGCCAGTTCTGGATCATGGCTCCGTTGACTTTCACAGTGCCAAATCTATGGTCAATTCTCAGTACTCATCTTACTACACTTCTCCGTATTTGTTAACAGAGATGGTTACCTCTTGTTCATGGAACGTTTTATTCATTTAGTTTCCAGGACCCATAAACTCTTTTGGTTTTCCTCTTGCCTCCGCACTACTTCTGGTCAGTCTCTTCTACTGGGTCCTCATCCTCTTCCCGACTCTAGATCTTGGAGTGTCCCACAGAGTAGTCTTCAGACTTCCTCTTCTATTCTTTCCTTGCTCTATGATTACATTCAATTTCATAGAGATCTCTCAAATTTATATTTCTAGCATAGCTTCCTTCACTGAAAACCAACTCATGTTTCCAACTCCTTTTTTGACATTTCAACTGAGATGCGTAATAGGGAAATTCAAATTTAACAAATCCTCAGAACAGACTCTTGAACCCTTCCCTGCAACGAATCTTATATCTGTAAATTGTAAATCTTTATACATCCAGATAGTCCAAAAACCTAGTTTTTATAATTGAATTATCTTTCTCTCGTTTCCACCTCTAATCATCATCAAATCTATTATCAAATACTCTAGGTTTGGCTTCAAAATATGTTCAGAACCCAGGGACCTCTTACTACCTCCACCCCCACCACCCTCATTAGTAGCCCCTCAACAGGTTTTTCTGCCTATACTTTACCTGCTACTCCCCTCTCTTTTAGTTCTTTTTTATACATAAGAGCCATGGTGATTTTAAAAAAAATATGTAAATTTGCTTATATCATTGTCTCAGTTCATTTGTGCTGCTATAACAAAATATCTGAGACTGGGCAATTTATAGAACACAGAAATTTGTCTCTCACAGTTCTAGAGGCTGGAAGTCCAAGATCAAGGTGCCAGCATTTGGTGTCTGCTTCCAAATGGAGCCTTGTTGCTCCATCCTCTGGAAGGGAAGAACGCTGTGTTCTTACATGGTGGAAGCAATGGAAGGGCAAAAAGGGGCCTGGCTAGTTCTCTCCAGCCCTTTTGTAAGAGCGCTAATCCCACTCATGAGGGTGGAGCCCTCGTGACCTAATCGCCTCCCAAAGGCCACACTTCTTAACGCTGTTGCATCAGGGATTGAGTTTCAACATATAAATTTTGCAGGACACATTCTGACCATAGCAATAATTTTGTTCAAAGGCCTCTAAAACCCTCATGTCACACAGAATAAAATCCAAAGTCTTCACCATGGCATGCAAAGTCTTGGGTGATCAGTCCTCTGGCCACCTTGCTGACTTCATCTGTCATTATTCTGCATCTTGCTCCTTCCTCTCTGGTCACATAGTCTTCTAGCGATTCCTCAAGCCCAGGGCTCTCTGACTCAGGGCCTTTCCACTTGTGGGTCCATCTTTTCCCACACAGGGTGTGTTTCCTGTTTTTGTCACTGTGACGTGTCAGCTCTTCTCAAAGAGGCTTTCGGTGACTGTTTTATTTGCAATAGTATATTCCCGTCACTTCCCATTCCTCTTCCTGTTTTCCTTTCCTTTATAGTATTTTTCAGTCTCATTACATTATATGTATATTTATTTATTGTCTTCCTCTCCAGAATGCACAGTTCACGAGGGCATGAATTTTGACTTCTTTGTTTATTATTGCATAACTGAAGCCGTCACATTCTCCAATACATATTCCGTCCTCAATTAATATGTACTGATTGAATGAATGAATGAAAACTCTGTTGTAAATTATTTTACCTCTCTGAGGTTTCTACAAGTATGAAATTAGAGCATAACCCTACCTTCTTTTGGGGGTAGGTTATTGAGAATATGTGTAAAGAGTTTTGATCTTAATAGTAACTTAATTTCTCAGGAAGGAATGGTTCTGAGACTCTGATTGTCCCATTGTCTTGATTCTACTCACCCAAGGCTGTTCTCTTCCCAGGCACTAAGGGCCATTAAAAGGAAGAATCTGTATGTCATCCTGAATCCAAGCCACTCAGGCTTACCTATTTTTTATTCGAGAAAATTGTTTTTCCTCTGGTTGTGATTTTAAGTTTTACCTACAGAATGGCTTTAGAGGGACATTCTTCTAAACACTTGTTGCTCTCTAAAGACGAGCTATAAAGGCCAGAAGTATGACCTAACTAGAAAATCTCAAAGGGGAAAAAAAACAAAGATAAACTCACCCACCCTACTCCTTATTTCAAATCAAGTTTTTGGGTTGGTAAAAAGTAAATGCGTTGGATCGATAGAAAAATTTCAGAGTTGTCCTCTCAATGTTACCCTGAAGAATATATTAGCTCCAGCTGTGGCTTTTCGATTGGCTCATTTTAGGGGCTGATTTGGGGCTAAGGGAAGTGAAGAAAAATCTTGCCTGCTGTTTGGAGGGAAAATGTTGACAGTGACAGCTGTGCTTTATTCTTTTCACTTCCTTTGATTATACCCACCATCCCCTCCTAGCCTTCCAAGCTATCAGTGCAATTAGACCAGAGAAAAATTTGAGTAGCCATTTTGATCTTACAAGTAATAGTTGCTAAGGGTAAACTCTAAAGTTTGAATCTCTAGTCCTGAAAATCCCACCAGATCTGAGCAGATTTGAAGCTATTTTTAATGTACAAGTTATATTAAACTGAGCTCCATATTCTTGGGGAGAACACTTTGGAACTAGAGCTATTTATATTTTCTTTTAAGTAAATAGTTTGACTATGAGCTTTGAGTGGTGGGAGAGAATTCTTTTGAAAGAAAACTTACAAACATCTTGCCTACTAAAGCAATCCTTTCCCACTTGTGCACTTTAACCCTTTTTAAAAACCTTTTTAACCTCCTCTACCTGTGTCTTTGAATCGTACTTCGATATTTGTTTCGAATCTAGGAAAGCATATCTTTATCATCTGTGCAATGGAATAAGAAATGAGATTTAATGTGACAATTAAGATGTTGTTACACCTAGGGTGTGACCTGGTCCTTTCTGCTTCTGTCCAAGACTTTAGCTGAGCTGCTAAAGTGTGCTTCACCCTTCAAGGTGCGTTCAGAATCCCAGACAAACGGGCCCATGACTGTTTAGGAACATGAGGACTGTCTGGAAGTACTGACATCCTCACGGAGGTAATTGACTGTGGTAAGACGCAAGGTTAAATATGAGACAATGGAACTAAACAAGGAAATTCATTTAGCTCTTGTTCTGGTCATAGACACATAGACCTTTAAAACAGAGCTAAATTCAGGTTTGTGAACCACAATCAGAATAATACTGACCAGTTTCTATTAAGAAATCTGTAGCAAACAACTATTTTTAAGTCCCCCAGATTAAAAATCACCCTAAATAAAAGATTTATCCATTAATAACTTTGTGTCTCAAACACTTCTTGTGTACCATCCAGGCAACCAATACTTCCAATCTTTCAACAGGTATAGGAAAAATAAGTTTGTTGGTATTTTAATTATCATCACCCTCATTTGGGTCGATGGAAACTAACTTTGATAAGTCCCTTAAAAAACAGTCTGGGATTGAGTATAGAGTTATTTTGAAAGTTCTCTTGGGCAGTTTTCTTTGTACTTCACAGATATTTTAATCTTGTCATTTTTGCTTAAGGACCAGTAGTGGCTCCCTATTGATCCTTAAATTCTGTGCTAGCATCTTTGCCTGATGCCCAATCATCATCATCTCTCTGATCTTATTTTCGTTATAACTTGACATTACTGCTGGTTGGTCAAATTAACTTGCTTCCTACTTCCCTAAAATCCAATTACAAAATTCTAGAGCTTTTCTCTTTTTTTTTTTTGAAAGACCATGTAATTTGAGATAGGCTCAGTCAGATGGCTAGTTACTGAAAGAGATGGCCCCAGACCCAGGTCACCTTCCTAGCACCTAGTTGTCTTTCTCCCAGACTCTGTTGCTTCCTGACTATCTCATTTTCACCTCTGTGCCACAGATCAGGAATAGCACTGCCCAAATGCCATCTGCTTTCCTTTAAAAATTTACATCTTTCCATTGCCCCATGAACATTGCTTCAAATCTCAGTTCCTTTTGAACACTTGTCCTTAACCCCAGGTGGCTCTATCCTGCTTTCATCTAGCGTCAAAATCTCTCCCCAAATCCCACCTGCCCTCTCTCCTGCACACACTCATGAATGAATTCAAATCAGACTAATATGACTCTGGATTTATTTCACATCCTGATATTATCATGTACTTTTTGGTCCTCTGATGAACTCCTTGAAAGACTTCTTCCATCATTTCCCCCACCTCCTGTCCTGGCCCTAAACACGAGGTTCTTAACACTGATGGTAATTCAGTATCTATTGACAGAACAAGGAGTTGGAGGGTTAGTTGACTCATCTTGTCTGCATGTTATTGCTTTTAGAACAAATAGAATTCTCTTTCTGTTGATGCAGTGCCTATTTAAAGCTGCCAACACTAGGCCAACCATATTCTATATCAATTCTTCTTAATATGACTGAGAGGTATCTTGCAAGTAAATTGTTACTTATAATAGCAACAGCACTGAATTTGGAAATAATTTACATTTTTTTTAAAGTAGAGGGAATTCAAAGCTGTCCCTATAGCATCACGTTAACACTTACATTCTTCAGTGGTTAGAAAGGGGTAGAGTTACAACTTTAGGTTAGCTACTCTCTTTAAAGGTAAACTTGCACAGCTCTGCTCTGCTATACCATAGTTTATTTTTTAGAGTCCCACTTATTTTTCAAATTTTTCCATTTTCGGAGAGGTATAGTGTGTCAAGAACAGTAGAGGCTCTGAGATTTCACCCTGCCTCCACGCTACCAAGTTAGTCTGTCATAGTTTTACGGATGTTGGCAGAAGACTGGAGACTCCTAGGTCAGAGACAAAGAACAGTTTATTACTTATAGCAATAGCAGTAGCTGAAGAATTAGCATCTATACCAATTTCCAAGCCTCATTTCCCATAGTGCCAGGTGACAAGGGCTAAGAGATAGTTGTATATGCAGCATGTTGAATTACAGGAGAAGAGCACTGAACTTAGGAAACCCTAATCCTTTATACAGGGCTGCAAGCAAATTACCTAAATTTTGCCCTCAATGGAGACATATCAGTATAAGAACATCTTTGCAAAAGTAGTCCAAAACAAAAGACCATTAATACCTCTGCTCATAAGACATCAAACAGAAAATAGCCAGGGAGAATTAATTCCCAACAGAGTTCATTGTGACCTTGTTCCAATACATGGCTCTTGTCCATAGATCAGAACCTTAGTAATGACTCTGATAGGTTTGAATATGTCCCTCAAAGTTCATGTATTGGAAACTTAATTGCCATTGTAACACTATTAAGAGGTGGGGGCTTCCAGAGGTAATTAGGTCATGAGGGCTCTGCCCCCATGAATGGATTAATGCAGTTATCATGGGAGTGGGTTAGTTATCACAGAAGTGGGTTCCTGATAAAAAGGATGAGTTTGGCCCAATTTTCTCTCTGTCTCGCATGCTCGCTTCTGCCTTAAGCCTTCCGCCATGAGAAGACCCTCTGCGGATGCTGGCATCATGCCTTTGGACTTTCCAACTTCCAGAGCTGCGAGCCAAATAAACTTCTGTTCTTTATAAATTAGGTGGTCTTTGGTATTGTTATAGCACAGGAAAACAGACAAAAGACAGCTACGAAAGCCACACAGAAGGTGTTATGGCTATGTCAAAAAAGGGACTCTGGCTCAATCTTTGCAACTGAAGTGAAGAAGACAAGTGATAACTTGCTTAGCTAAAGTGGGGGACAAAAGGCAAGTGTTTACAAATACTTATGTATAAAGGATTGTTTGACCATTAAAATGAACAGAACCACGTAATTGTAGAGAAAAGGAATGGTGCAATAACCCATATAGAGTCCAAAAAAACTTAGAGAAGAAATGAGGAAATATGAAGGTGAAGAAGGGGAGAGGAGGAAGAGATTGGGGCAGGGGGTTAAATGTTGATAGATGATAAAGGGAAAGCAAAACTCATCAGCTCTTATTTTGCTTCCATCTCTCTCAAGGAGAGAAATATTCATGGTAGAACTGATATCAAGGGTTAGCAAACCATGGCTTGCAGGCCAACTCCTTCCTGCTGCTTGTTTTTATAAATAATGTTTTATTGGAACAGCTACCCCCTCCCCCTTTTAATGCATCGTCTGTGGCTGCTTTTGCAGTACAAAGGCAGAATTGAGCAGTTGCTACAGAGACCATATGGCTTCGAAACCTAAAATATTTATTATTGTCCTATTACAGTAAAATTTTGTGGCCCTCGATTAGTGAGTCTACTCAGATCTGTTTGAATGCTTAATGGTGTGAATAGAACATGTGACAGAAACCCATAACTGACCACCAACATCTATTCCCTCCTTTGGAGCACACAGCTGGGCCACATTTTCCAGACTCCCTTGCTGTTATGTATGATCAAGCTCTCTCCAATGGAGCCTGAGCAGAAGTGGTGTGTGCCATTTTTTAGACTGGGCTGTAAAACCCCTCCACAGATAATGCCTCTTTATTTTCTATATTTTGGCTTCCTGGGATTTTTAACATTCAGTTTGATCTTAGAAACCACATGTTGAAGATGACAGAGCCTGGGTCCCCAGGCTTCACTGCTATCCCAAACACTCACTTTGGACTAGTAAGTGAAAAAGAAATAACTTTCTTATTTGTTAAGCTTTTGAAATGCTGAGAGGCGTTATTTACTTCAACCTGCCCTCACGCAGTTTGGGAGAGAGCACCTAGCCAAAATCTATCCTCTCTACACTTAGGAGAATGTTTTTTCCTGATGTTTAAATCTGACCATAGGGCGTGGATTTTTGTCTTTGTTGTTTTTGTTGTTGTTATTCATTCTGCAGCATCGAAACAACCTTCTTACTTGTAGTGAAATTCCCCAAAGAGATGAGGAGCCCTGTCTCCCTCTCTGGAAGCCAAAGTGGGGCAGTATTTCCTCTCCTCCCCTCTCTGGCAGCTAGCACAGGTGCGTGACCACAGCTTGGCCAGTCAGATAACCCCACCACTTTGAATCTGGAGTGAGTCACCAAAGATGGGAGGGTCATCAGAGGCTTTTCATGGCACTGACAGCATCGAGAATCCTGTGGTGTGGCAACGCCCGGTGGTGTTGAGTAGTGTTGCACCAGCAGTGTCTTCCTATGTGGGCCCTTCTTCTGGAATGTTCTTGGCCATCTTTTGGATGCTTCTTTGTTTTTTCTCTTCTTGACTATGTGAGTTTATCCTGTTAAACTAACCTACATTGTTTTAGAGCTTTGTGTAGGTAACGAGTTAGAATTGGCAAGAGAGTAATTTATGCAAGACCGCAGACCTGGAAGGCAGAGTGAAGCAGCAGCCTTTATTCTTTGAAAGTCTTTGTGGTTAGACGCAGCGACAGACAGAATTCAAGGTGCTGACAGGTTCCAGGCTGTACTCGCTCTCCCTGTCCTCACCTCCAGCTCTTCTTCCCAACCACTGACCCTTTGACCAACAGGAGTCCCAAGACCTTCACCAGTCACTTGGTGGGTGACTCACTCCAGCAGTCACTTCACAGAGTCCAGCCTCCTTAGCTACCCGACCCCCAGGCCTCCTCCTCAAAATCCTATTTTGGTGGCTGACTGTGCTTGATGGAGGACTCCTTTCTGATCTTCTGCTTCCTTCTGGATGCTCACTTCCTCAGTAGCTGCCACACTTGTGTTGGCTCTAATTTTTATAATAAATCCCTCATTATATAGCGCACAATGGTTCTGCTTCTAACATCTCTCCATTTCTCTCCCCCAAATCCACAGTATTGACCATGGCCAGCCAGGCTTTCTGTGTTCAAGGCTCTGGCTCTCCAGCATCATCTCCTTGAAAAACTGCTACTGTATTTGTCTCTATTTGCTTGTTTCTATTGTAGACAGTGTCTTAGCATTTACCAACATGGCATGTGGTGGTGTGCTTCAAACTGAGTTTCACTCTAGAACATTCTAGCCCCTGCACATTTCATGCAAATTCATACCTCTGTGCTTTTTCTTCATTCTGCTTTCCCCCTGAAATGCACTCCTCTTGCTCTTTGGTGTAGTGAATTTCTGTTCATCTATCCAGCTCAGGCCCATGTATTGTTTCCTCTAACTATTTGGCTCTTGCACCTTACCCTGTGCATCCATTGCCCGCTCTGTCTCCAGTTTCCCAAATACACTGTGTTGTAACCCTGTTTCTCCTCCCTGGACTATAAGCCTCTTGGAGGCAGAGACTATTGCATTTGTTTTTATATCCCAGGTTTCAGTACAGAGCCAAGCAACACAGAATAGGCTTCAAAAATATTAAAGTGAGCAGAATTGACTGTTCTAAATGAGGTTATGTCCCCTTGAACTGACAAATTACATCTTGGTACCCTGAGAAAACCCACACATTAAATAGCTGACCTACTGTTGGTAAATGCTGATACTGTGTACAATAGGAACAAGCAAATGCAGGCAAATACAGGCATAGTTTTTAAAGGAGAAGACGGTAGATGATCCCAAACTATAGAGAAATGAGCGTCTTAGGAAGCTTTCAGAATGGATTGTTAAAGTATTAGATTTTACGTACCTAGTAGGTAAAGAAACGGTGATCACTAGTAGCCAGCACGGGATCCCCAAGAAAATATTAGCTGGTTCACAGTCATTTCTGGAACATATTCAATGGGCCAGGCACTGCACTGGACACTGAGCAGACAAAGGCAGCTGATCCTAGCCCTGAAGAGATTTCAGGTCTAGTGGGACAGCCACATCTTAGCCTCTGAATAGGGTACTGCAGTAGATGCATTTATGACTTATAGAAAACTTTCCCCCAGGCTGGTAATTAATAGATCAGTGTTTACCTGTAGATGTTTAAAGTGACATGCACTGATATTTTTCCTTGTTTTTTTCTTTACCTATCTTTTTGTCAGTGATATGTATTACAATAATAGAGAGATGGTTATTATAGTGTTAACTGAATTAAAGTTGTGGGGTTGATAAAATAGTAAACATGATCTATAAATATCTTTGTGGTTTTAATAATGAACTCAATTTGATAAGATCAATGTAAAGTTCTGTACATGGTCCTCAAAACCCAGGATTACTAGGTGGAGGCTATAGTCAGACAGATTTCAAATTAACACAGGAAAGAACTTGCTTGATAATCAGAGCCACCTTCTGGAAATGGAACAGACTATCCCCGGAGATGGTGTGTTGTCTTCACTTACTGGCACTTTTTAGCAGAAGCTGAGCAGCTACCTAGCAAGGCTGACTGGAGAGAACCCCCCCTTCTCCCGTGGTCCCTGCCCGTGGGTGCAGACTGGAGGAGGGAAGCTGCCAGCCCAGGTGGTCCCTGCCTCAGGGTTGTGGATGAGGAGGATTACAGTGGTGTGGAAATTGCTCAGCCCTGGGGTCAGAAGCAAAGCTGGATTCTCAATAGTTGGCTTAAGCTTAGGCTCAGAGCACCTGCAAGATAGGGGAAGATAATGATAGGAGAAAATATTTCTGAGAGCATTTGATATGAATTATTTCCAAAAAGACATTTAAAATTAATCCTCATGGGAAAAATCAGAACATTGTAGTTCCTCATTACACCTTGCTTGATGTTTTTATATTGAATGACATAGTAGGTGGGCACCACAATCCTTTTAGAGTTTACTAGAATCTCTGAAGGCCCTAATGTGGCCCTGATTAGGAAATGCAAATCCTGGCCCTGGTTCTGTCTTTGATTCAGTTGTACTTTGGGTTTTGGTTTTCTTTTCTTAAAAAGTAAGAGTTTGACTAGATAATTACTCAGACGCCGTGATGGCCTAAGTTGCTTTGTACTCTCTCTTCTTTCTGCATCACCCTGCTGAGAAGCAGGCATGGCCTTCCAAGCCGTGCATCTCCGTGGAGTGCAGCAGCAGTTCCTAGGCCTGGGCCAGATGCCTCCAGCCTGTGGCAGGAAGGAGCAGCTTGCCTGGGTCTGCCAAATATCTAGGCCACACTGGACACTTTAGTTCATATTAAAAAATAAATCTGGAGCTATTTAACATTCCCAAGCTGGTTGTGGAAGTGCGTATGTGTGTGTGTTTATGTGTGTGTGTACAACATGCAAAACCTGAAAGCAGAGCATTTCAGCTGGCCCAGAACCCACCATTTCCATCCAGCTGTTGGCCCTGTGCCTCACAACATGCTTACAGCCCATATTAATAGCTCCCGTGAAATATGCCCTGTTATTTTCCCCAGGCAATAAGATTTCCAACAGCTGTAGGGAATATCTTTTGACCCACCAACAGAAAACAAGATTCTTCATCTGGTTGGGGTCTGGGGGCTGTGGTGTGTGAAACAACATGGAGATTTTTCTTTTTTGAGAATCAATGTCACTTGGTTAATTACTAGAAAAAATAATATTCTACCAAGATTCTACATAAGATAGAAATGTTTTCATTCTATGTGTCATTTCTCAGCCATGATGTTCCTTCCTCACGTAAGTCACAGATTTACTCATATCATGACTGGAAGGAAAGGACAGCAGGATTGTAATGCATCCCTTTTCAACTTCTGGGATGTCATCTTAGGTAAACAGGCAATATTTTAGGCAGGACTCCTGTTACCAAGCTTTCAGTTTAAAATGATTAATGAGAGAATGTGGGCGGCAGGAGGAAGAGGTGTAGTTTTTGTCTCTGTATTGTTCTGCTGTCCTCTCTGTGATGTTAGAAGACACTTAATCAGTTGGGGACCTTGTTTATCTGCTTGCCTGAGACAGACCAGGGGATTTACTTTGTCAAAGAGCCTTGTTGAATTTCAGCAGCCTTCATTTCAAAGAGGAGCATTGACTACTTAGCTCTTTAAACAATGTCTGATAGCTAACTAATGGCTTACAGCTTTTTATTCATATCCACATTTTCTAACTCACCCACGTTTTTGAAGATTGAGCTGAGTGAAATGTTTGTACTTGCTGACGGTCTGAACTCAAACGGGGCATCAGGATTTTCTGACTGAGAACAGAGACTGTCAAGCTAATTTGATAGGGTACTATCTGACAAATGGAAATACATTTGAACAAGTATTTTTAGATCTTCGTTGGAGACTTTTCTCATCTTTCTTCAAGAGTCTTGATTCAATTAAAAAAATAAAAACAAAAAAAACTCCACTTGGCTCTTATTTTGTCAAAACCAGACATTGTTACTCTAAAATATTATAGTACTTACCAGTGGTTCTTTGGTTTTCAAGCTGTTCAGCATCTGAGCACAAAAACTCATCGTATGACCCACATAACCTCTTTATACTTTGAAGACTCAAAGGCAGCAAAATGAGCTTATATACTTTTAACTTAATTGTGTATCAATTTTTGTCACTTTCAAAATAATGTCACAGTAAATCTGAAATGATATTATCAGGAACTTGTTATTTGAAATCACACGCTATATTTCGGTAATTATGCAAATTAATAAAGTAAGACAATCTTATTCAGAAGCAATTCAAACAATAAATAGAAAATAAAACACAAGATCATAGTCAAACTCAATTCTCATTTTTACAAGCTGTGTCTTCTCATATTACTGAACTGAAACAGTTAGGCTTTCATTGTGAAATGCTGTATTTGTAACAAGTAAGATTATTATTAAAATTAAGCATTAAAAGATATATTCTTTGCTCTTTCTTTGCACAGCTTGAGAGTATAATATGCTCCTCAAATTGCTATCATATTGTTTCAGAAATGCTTATCACTGTGAAATGTCATTCAATTCCATGGAGTCCTCTGTTCCCATTCCCTCAATTGTAAACCAAACAAGAGAGCAGATGCATGATTGCAGCTCTTTTAAGTATCAACTTTCAAAAAGATATGCCTTTCCCCCAAATTCTAAATAATTTTGCTTATTTTTATTATTATCTAAAAAATTATCCTCCCTATTTCTGCTAGCTGCTTTCTTTGATTAGGAGGTAGTCAAAACCATACCATGAAAACTCATCTTCAGATCTACTGTCTCCTCTTGCCTTTGGGGGACTTTCCCTCTCTCCTCTCTCTTCAGGAACTCCATGCTCTGTCTTCTGTCCCACCACCTATTAAAGCTGGTGCCTAGGCAAGGTGCTGATATCACTTACACCCTGGTATGATTCCATATCCATGACTCCAGGGGCACTTGCATTTACCCTGTAGAGAATTAGCTGTTGCCATCTTGCTTTCATAACTTCAAAGACAGAGAGTTCACTCTTTCCCCACCATTCTTGATGAGTTCTGTTTTTCTTTGGAATGCTCTTTGTTTTGGTGAGCTAAAATCTGTTTCTCTCTACTTTTTAATCATTAACCTTAATTTGCCCTCTGGGGTAATACAGAACAAATCTATCTACCTTTTCTACTTGACAGCTTTTCAAATATCTGAGCAGAGTGACCATGTCTTTCCTTTACCTTCTTTTAGTCAAGTTAATCATTCCCAGTTCTTTATTTGTTCCTCATTTGACATGGTATCCAGATTCTGCCATGCATTTCCCTTTCATCTCTATCTCCAGTGCTGAACTGTAAGAGAATAATCTAAGTGATTCATTTTCAGAAATGACTTATCTGAGGGTGTTTTATTGAGATGGTAATTAGTTCCTAACCCCTTTTGTTTTCTTCATTTTCCTGGAGGGTCTCTGAACAGATAAGGCTCTCCTTGAGATGGTAACTAGCCCCCATTGTTTTCTTCATTCCCTGGTGTTTCTCTCTTCACAGAGCTTAAGTGGGCCTTTTTTTGTGGGCTTTTCCTGAGCCCCCAGACAAAGGAATTCCTTGCAAGGGGGTAAGAAATTTTAGCCATCATTCGGGAAGATTGTGCACTCCGCAGTACTCAGCCAACGAGGAAGTGGGGGCTGTGTGTACTAGGAAGGACTAGGAGGGACTTGTGTACTAGGAAATAAATTGCTTGCTACAGCCCTTTTCCATGTGCCTGCCCTTCAGACACCCGAACCTTATAAGGCTGTAATTAAAATCTTTCTTTGCTGTACCTTGTGTCTCTGTGTCCATCCTTTGGCATTGGATGGGTGAGGGCATTTCTCACATGAACATATCCTAATTTCTCAGTGCTGTAAAATATGGTCCTCCGTGTTTTACTCTAAACTATGCTAAAACATGACAGTCCAAGGTTCTCTAATTAACATAGGGATGGTACATGAGCTATCATTTGGTATCTACATTTCCCCTAATGCAGTCTACTAGACACCATGGCTTTATTTCACTTAATGTTTTTTTGAGATATGTTAGGGGTCAGGCATGGCTCTGGAGATGTAATAATGAACAAGATCCAGTCCTTGCTCTTGAAGAACCCATAATAACCATCTAGTCATATAAAAAATAATTACAGTGTGGAGTGAACACACAATGATAACCCTGTGCGTAAGGTACAGGACTGCAGAGGTAACAATGACTAACTCTGTGTGGGGTTGCTTAGGAAGTAGTACTGGGCAGGGATTTGATTACTGCCCAGCCAGGTCTTTCCTACTGATAGCAGATTTTCAAATGTTTGAGTGCATTTTCTCTGCAGCTGTGGAATGACAGGCTTTGTCTACTGTTAAAGAAATTTCCAGGCTGCCTTTTCAGTGACTGAAATTTCAACTCCACCCTCTCTGTGGTACAACCAGTGCTGCCAATGCATCTGGAATTCCAGAGGAAACAGGCACAGATCTGGTAGTTGGAATCATTTTGTTACTTGAAAAGACTAGAATTTACACTTGAAATGATCTTTTTCGCTGGAACCAGCATCCTGACAGTGACCGTTAGTGTTATTTCTCTAAAAAGTGATAGCCAGGATTTAAATCTATACATTCAGCCATGTCCTCAAAGATACACATCCAAACGCCACTTTGTAAAAAATGAACACATTAGATTTATAGCAAAGACTTTGTCACCAAATTCTGGTCTGGTTTCTCACTGACTGGGTGGCTGTTAATAATTCTTTAATTTTCCTATCTAAAGCTGAAAGAGAGATAAACAGATAACCCTGTTCTCCCTTTAGTGGCCCCTTGTAGAAAGCAGAAGTCAGTTTTATACATATCTTACCATATCACTTGGCTGATTTCCAGCTTCCACATTCTTCTCATTAAATTTCCAGCCCCTTTCACAGAGGTCTGTTTTGTTCTCAGTCCATATCATATCTGTTCCTTGTTAATGAATGGTAAGTTGAGGGTGTGGAGAAATTATCGAGAGACAGAGGGAAGAGGGATTGTATGGTGGGAAGAAGGTGGGTAGGTGGAGAGAAGCCTAGGATTTTCTCAATGGTAAATATTATGCCTGAAAACATCTCTGGGGATTGCAGCCAGCTTATTTCCCAGGGAGCAGGAAAAATTTCGCTTATTCTGCTTGATAAGGCCTAACCTAAATGAGGCACCCTGGAGAAACCCTGGTTTGCTAACTCTCATGTATGCGGTGACATCCCCTTTTGTAGTACTGCTGATAGAGTATAGGTGACACAAGGGGATAAACAAAAACATTGAAGGAAATGCTTTGTTAACATTGCCATTTACTTCTGCAGCCATGGGCATAGGCCTTTCCTTTCATAAAGCTGAAATATAATCTCATCTTCCATTGTTAATCTCTGAGAGACTGTAGTTTTATGGTCTGTGAGCTTTAATTCTTCAGCTTGAAAGTGACCTTGATAGTACCAAAGTCTTTTTATGATCATGCCTTAAGTTTGTGCAACACTTTACAGTTTAATAGAATCTCAATACGCATTATCCTACTTTGAGTTAAATAGGAGGGTGTTATCTCTATTTTACAGGAGAGGACACTGAGGCTCAGAGATGATCAGAGCTGTTTCAAGCTCATGGGTAGTAAGTTATGGAGCTGGTAATATATTCAGGTCTTTGCATTCCAGCTCCAGGATTTTCTCCACTGGAGAGCACTGCCCTTGTTGCAGTAGAGGTTATAGTTTATCACATTCAAGTGTATGCCTTATTTTGAGAGATCCTCGTGATGACCCTCTAAGATAAGCTAGGCAGGCATTATAAGGCATGTTGTTTTCTTTTCTCAACCAATTAATAGTCTAAACTTGAAGATAATCATGCTTAATTGAAAGCCAAAGAAACGTTTCAATATCCATGCTATTTCATTTTGCTTCTGAATCTCTAAGGCTCTTTCACACCATCATTCATGCAGCACACTTACTAGTATTTAGGGAAGCTCTTGCTGCTGAGTGTAGCTCAGCAATTGCAGCTATTTTCAGTTTTGATTAAAAGAAAAAAATGTTAATAAATAAGAATTGACACTCTGTGGCTTCTGGGCATAACTCCTAGCTGGATGTTGGCTGACAAAGTAAGAAGTCACACTGTTTGTTCTTTTTTTCTTTTTCTTCTCTTCATCTTTCATGTCTTCACTCTTCTGTCTCTAATAACACTTCAAGTCAGTCACCACCAGCAGCTTGTGACTTGTCTACACTCTGAGCCAGTCACTCGTCGCCAGACCACACCACCCACCCTGCCCTTTCCCACTGTCACTCCCAGCTGCCCCTACAAGATAAAGCTTTCTGCAAATCAGCTTCAAAAGTGTGTGCCCTGTGCAGTTGTACAGGACACCATGTGTAGAAGGGCCCCCACTTGGTTTAATGCTCTGCTGTCACCAGCTTGAAATTCTTATTAATTTTTGAAAAAGGGGCCCTGCATTCTTATTTCATCTTGGGCCTCACGAATTCTGCAGCTGGTCTTGGCTCTCCAGCCAAACTCACTGCAGCACACACAGAGCTTTTACAGAGCTTTTACACTCTCGTTCCTGTCACTTATTTCCTGGACGTAGACCTCTATCCAGGGGACCAGATATAGCCTTTGACTAAATTTTACCTGAAGCTCAAAAACGTTTATTAAAATACAGGGACTTTGGGCCATACATCTTAAAGAAAAGTTCTCACAGTACCACTCAGGTTTCTGTTTTACAAGAAAATGCTCTATTAAATGGGGGGAAGGGGGGGGAGAGAGAGAGAGAGAGGGAGGGAGAGAGAGGGAGGGAGAGAGAGAGAGAAAGCGAGCACGCGTGTGAGAGAGAAGCATCTGCAGAATCTGTAGACAGTTACAAGTGACTTCCAGACAGACTCCTGGGGTTCGGGTCTGAGGAGCTAAGAAAACTGGAAAGAATAGGATATATTCTTATATGATGAAAAGGAAACTGTGCAGCCATCATGCTGGATAGCAGAAAAAATTTATATGGCTCTGAATTTAGAGTTCTAGGGAGGGCGTTGCCAAGAGTGAGGATTCTTATAGGGTTAAGAAATGCAGACCTTTTTCTCCTTGCCTCATTCCCTTGCTCTGGCACTTATTTCTCCAGTAATCAATTATATAATAATAGCTTTTTTCTCTTATTATCTAGGTCCTCCTCAATTCCCCCCCCCCCCTTTCCTTAAAGCTTGTTTTCTCTCCTCCTTCCTCTCCTTTTATACATATTATTTTATTTGGCTTCTCAACTATAAAGGTATGTCCTTGGTTCTTAATTTAAAAAGCAACTGAAAATTTTATACATCCCCATACTGTTTGTTTTTTTAAAAAGCACCAGCAGGGGGAAAATAAACCTAAACTTGAATTAACATTGGAAGGAAATACTTAAAAAGTTGATTAGTTGAAGAGTCCATGATTTTCTTTGTTTCCTCTCTAGATAATTACCAAAAATCTGACATTATTAGCAGAATTATTTCATATGACACTTAATTTTTTTCCTGTTTGTCAGTTGCTCTTGAGTAATTACAAAGTTCTCCAACCCAAATTTATTTAATGATTATACAGGCATACTTTTACTACAATAGCCTGTCTTGTCATGAAATGAATTTGATTACAAAATTAGTATCCATAACTTCAACTTAGTGTTTTGTTATTTAGGTTCTATATCCATCTTTTGATGTGGAATCTAATTCTTCTCCATCTTTGTAAGGGCAGAAAAAGAGGCATTGGAATAAAAAGGTGAAAAAATATGTTCCCTTCCTCAAGTTTACAGACTAGTGGGGAAAGAGATCTGCTAAGTACAGTACGATGTGATCACTCTTAGCCAGGTGGAGCCACAGTGCGGTAACCAAGTCTTCAAAGGTGTGGCATCCTCCAAGGTTTGAAGGAGATCATGGAAGACTCAACCAGCACAACTCCTAAACACTGGGGGGGCATGACTTTCACCAACTTTCAAAGTTATAAAGAATTTTTTTTAAAAAAGCACTGTAACTCTGATAGGAATGTGCCTGTTCTTTTGCCAGGAATTTAGAGAGATTTGATAAACATTGGTTTATAAAATACCATTGAGAAGGAGATGGAGCAAAGCACAGCTGATTAGCTCTTTCCCTGAGTCAGTGATAAATATCAGCAACTAATATGATCCACATAACCTCTCTATGTGTTATTTCCTTACCTGTAAAATGAGTATATGAACAGTACTTATCTCGGGTAGAATTATTGTGAGAATTAGGAGAGTTTGCATGCTTAGCATAGTGAAAGTATGGTAAATACTGACATTATTATTATTATCCTGACAGCTTCAAAGAAAAGTCCACACTTAAAGGGATTTTCTTCATAAGCAATCAAACCAGATACAAATTTTTTCTTCATGCATTTTTCAAAGCTGAGTGTCAAGCAGGCAAATTAGAGGACAGTTTCTTAATCAGTGGCATTGATTTTCACTTTCTCAACATATCATTTCTCATTTGTATTGAGACTTAACAGTGAGTGCTAAAAAATGTCAACCACCAGCCTTGGTTACGGAGAGACTTGTGGAAAGAGAGCCAGTAATTGAAGAGGCACTGGGCTTCTTTGGGATGGTGAACTGGGCCACGAAAAGAGCATTTTCCACGGTCCACACATGACTGAAAAAGCATGGGTTGCAGAGCTGGGAATACTCTGATGCTCTCTCTAGCTATTTAACCTTGGGCAAGTTGCATAGCAGCTCTGAGCCTCAGTTTACTGGTCTGTAAATGAAAATGCAACTTAAATAAAAGGAAAAACCTACTCTGCTTTCTTCACAGGGTTATGTTGAGCTTTACATGGAAAGTTGGAGGTAACGTAGTATATTGTGTAGTATTCAAATGCTAGTTTTTATTTATTTTTTGATCAAGACTAAACCTATGTATGAATAGCAGAATTACATTTACCTTTTTTCTCTGGCAAGTGTTCTGTTCTTCCCCTGTTTATGTCGTAGTAATGGGTAATCTAGTTCTGCAACCCTGGCAGCATCTTAGAATCACCTGAGAGGCTTTTAAGAAATTCAGATATGGAGACCCTCCCCCTAGGGATTCTGATTTACCTGTTCTGGGTTCTGCTTATTACTGGCAATTACAATACAAAAGAAAGGAATAAAAGACACATCTGCAAACCACTTACGAAAGTGCTGAGTTGGAAAATGGCTGAAACTTTTCACTAAACAGGAATTAACAATCCATTCTGCCTTAATTTTCTAAAGCACCTTCTCAGAAGCATGATATATTAATTAGATCAGGTCAGTTGTGGACAATTCCACCATTATAGCATTGCTTTGGCTTGTCTAGTTTCACTTTTTCACAGCTGCACGAGAAACCTACTCATTTTTTCTATATAA
This sequence comes from Cynocephalus volans, assembly GCF_027409185.1. Lineage (NCBI taxonomy): Eukaryota > Metazoa > Chordata > Mammalia > Dermoptera > Cynocephalidae > Cynocephalus > Cynocephalus volans. The sequence continues at coordinate 73,012,485 of NC_084467.1, read as the reverse complement.
TTAATTTCCACAGATGAATTCAAGGAACCTTTGTTATCTACTTATTTTGCATGAAGTCTTTTCCAACTTATTACCTATCATCTGTTTTGACTTAAAATCTCTTGATCTCACTTTCCAGGACAGGAACTTTTGCCTGCCGATGCCTTTCTGAGCATTTATTAACCCGTTAGGCAAGACCTTCGCGCTTCCCACATTCTCCCTTTGCGCCACATTCTGCCCTCACCCCTGCTGCTCAGAGGCTGGAGAACATGATGTTTCCTCTGGGTCCATATATACTTTATAATATACACTTTATACTTCTTGGAAGAAAGCAAGCACTCATATTTATGTCCACATTGAGAAACATAGATTCATACTTTATATATATATATTTCAAAGGAAAAAAACAATGTATATGCTTATTTATACTTGGTGCCATACAAAGGACTTTAGCTATATCCTTTTTTTTGTCATATAGTGGGTCAATATATAACACCCTCTTTTCCCCACCAGAGTTCTGAACCAATTGAGATAAACAAAAAGATAGTGCCAACCACTGCCTGTGTCTCAGGGAATAGTGATAAAACAATATAGAAAAAGTACCTGCCTTGTTGAAATTTGCCTTCTAGTTGGGGAAACAGATAATAAATAACTAGCTCAGAGGAGGCTGATAAGTACCACAAAAGCAAGTAGAACAGAAGGTCTTTTATAGAAGGTAGCCAGGGAAGGCCTCAGAGAAGAAGCAAGATTTGAACAAAGAAGGAGCCAGCCATGGGGTTTCTGCAGGAAAAGCATTCTGGGCAGAGGGAACAGCCAGTGCAAAGACTCACCGAGTCCCATGGTGTTTGGTTTTGAATGTGTACTCGTGCTAATGCAGAGAGGAAGAAGGTCAGAGAGGGTATCAAGCAAATGAGTAGATATTTTGGATATCACACAGAGGATGGCTACTCCCTCCTATTCCTAATGCTAATCTTGTGGGCAATCAGTGACTAAAATCCTGGGTGAAACATCCTTGGAAGACCTTGCCAACTCCCCATTTTAATTCTCAGCTGAGCAGTGTTATTCTAGGTTACTCATCTGGAAGAATGCTTTGGAATGATCTTTATTGTACTTTGATTCTCCCATGCTAATAATGCAGCACCATCTCCAAGCAGGGAATGCTACACACATTAGGGGCGAGAGAGTCTAAAAATCCTGAAGCCTGTTTTATTGCTTGTTCACTGTCATCCCTTATTAGTGAAGGTGTCATAGACCCGACTTATATCCTGTTGGGCATTTGGCATGTTTCTGGTGAATGCTTGTATTACATTGATTTTGAATGGCCAACGGTATTAAGCGGGTAAACAGCACAGCTTTAGAAGAAATCCTCTGAGCTTTTGGATATTAAGATATTCTTAGCTTCTGCTCTATTTTTGTTCCAGCAGAGCCTCTGGTAAGTTCTGAAGGATCATGTAGCCTTGTTCATCATTAGACTCAGGATCCATAAAACTTGTGTTTTGATCTAGGTACTATTGTCACTACAGTGTGACACGATACAGACCTGCATCGCTGTCTGATTTCAGGGAAACTGCACATTAAGAGCCAATTCATTCAGCTCACCTGGAAGAAAAGTCATTGGGCAAGAAGTGGGAGGGTGGCAGTGCCCAGCAACATTAACTCGCTCAGCGTGGTGCTGAGCTGGGGTCTGCCGGGGCTGCATGATTAAGGTACGTGGACTCTCCCGACTAAGGGAGTGGAGGAGAGGCAATGGGGACTGGAACAGATCTGGCTGTGTGTGTGCATTAGCGTCTTTAAAAAGCAAAGGTGAGGGAAAGGCATCTCAGAGTAAGGAAAGAGAATTGAGGTGGCTAATCACATGTCTCTCTACTTCCCATCTCTCTGGGAAAAGCCAGGGATAGGAGAGGTGGAGGATAAATGTGCTCTGTGAAATGACAGAGTGAGGGCCAGAGTGCAGGTCTGAATGTGTCTGTCCCACCGTTGTCTGCTCTGCTCCCCCAACACTCTCTGGCACAGCGCCTGGCACACCACAGGGGCTTACCTCTTATTTGTTGAAATAATTACTAAAGGAGTGAATAAATGAGTGAGGTGTGGGTTGCTACCTTGACTCAAAGCCCAGTCTTCTTTTCATGGCCTACCCGGAAAACTGGTATTTATTTTAAAATGAACTGTATGAGGAAAGGCTATTAAAGCAGACTCCACTCAAAGTCACATTGTGTTTGACAGGATGACCTTGAATGTACTCATCTCATGTTTTTGGAACATTTAGAGAGGACTGTGGCCATGAGGCAAACAAATACAATACATATGAACTTGTCTCTAGACTTAATATAACAGGAAAATATTTATATGAAGCCTTTCATTATAAGGTTTGTCATACCGATCAATTTACTATGGCAAAATTTTGCTACTTACATACATAGTTTCAGAAGGGAACTTCAGAAGTGCCTCAAGACCAAAATGGGTTACGCATGATTCTTGAAACGTTGCAGGCCTTACCCTCAGTTTCTCTCTGGCCAGCATATTACATAATTGTACTTAGTTATCTGGATATTTTTCCTTAGTCATTTGTATCCGTTCATGCAGACACTCATCTTTCTACTTATGCATCCCCATCCATCCATCTATCCCCTCCCCTCACCCATCCATCCATGCATCCATGCGCTGGTCCACCTGTGCACACAGGCATGCATCCATCTGATTCAAATTGATCCGCATGTGCTATGTGCCAGGTTGTGTGTACTGGGAATAGACATAAAGAAGACGTGGTTCCTTGTTCCAACAGCTGTAGTCATTCTAGTCATTAGCCACATTTTGCGTGGACACAGCATCCTGTGTAAACCTCTTTTGCACTCTAATGTTGGTATACTTGTCCATTTCCACAACTACGTAGAGGCCACAACTACATAGTTCATAAAGGCCATGATTTGTTTCAACATTCTTATTATGTAGATGAGAACTTTGTGCTTTAGGGCAAGTGTGTGATTTACCTAAATTCCCCCAACTCCTGGTGGCGGAGTAAAAACAAAAACTTAGGTACTGTCTCACAATCCAGGATTCTTTCAATTACATCACGGTGGTTCTCCCATTACTTGTCTCCGGTGGTATGTATCTGAGACTAAAGCTGAAGCAGAGTATAGACTGTATTAGTAGTCTGAAGTTCTGGATTTAGCTTTTATTCAGGAAGACACTTTCAGCCTTAGGAACCTAGGAACTGGAGATTCCTCAAGAAGCCAAAAAGAGATCAGTGCTACTGTCTTTTAATTTCTCAGAGAATATTTATGATGGGCCATTAGAGGCCTTCACGCCTCCACAAAACACTGCATTTACAGATGACACCCACTTCAGTAAGAGCCTAAGGGGGGACTCATTAGCAGACAATTAGTTATTCAACTTGTTAAGCATTAATTCCTCTCATGCCTCTTGTCTGCCTAGTGTAAGAATAAGAGGGGGAAAAATTAGCAAACTAGTGTTTGAAAAAGTTATCCAGTCCTTGCCAGCAGTTCTGCTTTCTCTCTAGGTCCTAAATATGGCTTTTGATATTTCTTTCATTATCCTGGGGGTTCATGGAGGATGAGAACTTTTAAAGAGTGGGGCTAACGTTTCCTCTAATTTTTTTGAAGGTATCAGTGAATGATCTTTGGCACACAAGTAACATAGCTGTCTCAGGCTCCCACCACAGATGGCAAGCCCCAGATGTCTTGGATGCCAAAGCTATGAAGACAGTAGACATTTGTCACATGAGACTGTGAGTGCCTACAGATATGATGACCACACTGTGGGAGAAGACATGAGGAGAGTGAGGCTTTGGCAAAGAAAGTATGGGACAGAGAAAGGGAACAAGGCACACATTCTAGATTCCCAATAAATGGGAGTCTTTGTGCAGGAGAAGGAAAGGAGCACAGGTAGGAAAAAAGAGAGGCAGAAAGCCAGGAGACCAGAGATCCCATGTTCTGGAGTGGGAGCTGCAACGCCATGTCTGGGGGGTCCCAGTGATCATGAGCACAGCTTCTCTAAAGTGTGGTCCCAGGGTGGGGCTGGTACAAGTCAGCCAAGGCAGCAGAGCTTTGGCCACATGGCACAGGTTTGGGGTAAAGGCTTCAGAATCAGCAGTTGCCTGCCATCCACATTGACTGGGTTAACATGACTAAAGAGAAAATCGGGAAAGGGGTAGGTAGAGAAAAGCCATAACTTGCAGGGTCTGCACATGCCCAGATCTGTCTCTGGGTCTATAGCAGCAAGGTGGCCTGCAAGCTGAAGATGTACTCATCAGAAATGGCCCATGCACTTGACAGTGAAGACAATGCAAGCCTGGGCTTCTTGTCACCATCTTCCTTGGTCCTTGGAAGAAGCCAACAGTTTTGGGACAGAAAGATGTTAAATTAAACTAAATTTGGCCTGAGGATGCCTCCGTATTTGAGTCCTTATGTAATAAACTGCAACCTAACCTAGTATGTAAACTAATTAAACACCTAATTTGGGAGTATACTTTTGTAAGAAATAGCTGAGTGTCAATCACAGCAGCCAAGCTTTAGTCAATCACAGGTGGCCAAATGATCATGTCATTAAATAAGGTAAATGCCAAGCTATAACTATTGAAAGGTCTCTGTACCTCATTTTCATATTTCCATTTTCTGTTCATAAGTGCTGTCTGACCACGATGCAGGCCGAGTTCTCTAAATTTGTTCCGGTGTTGAGGGCTTCCACATTTGTGAACCTTTCTCTGTACAAACTGTGTTAAATTCAATTTTTCTAAAGTTTTTCTTTTACATGTTGACAGATAAAGAGAAGCAGGGCCAAGAATTGCAGAGAGGGGTCAACCCTGGTATGGATGGAGCCTCTGGATCTAGCCTCATCTAAAGTGAAGTGTACCCCTGGATTTCTTTGTATGAACCATTCCATTCTCTTGTTCTGCTTAAGTGACTTCGGTAGACTTTCTACCATTTGCAACAGAAAGTGTCCTGAACTATAGTTCTGTCTCTGTAGGTTAGGGCTCACCTTAAACAAAATTTCAAGTATTAATTGCTGTCACCATTTGAACACCTCCCATCCATGAATATGACGTACTCATCACTCCCCAACGTACAGGTACTTCTTCTCATTGTACAAATAGGAACAGAGACTCAGAAAGGTGGAGTATCTTGTCCAAAACTACACATCTAGTAAGATTGAAAACCTGATTTGTCCAAGTCTGATGTTCAGATGTTTTCCTCTCTACCCTGTTAAGGACGTTTATCCCCAAGTTTTCCCTGACTCCCCGCCCCCAAGGGTCTTTTTGTTGGCCTTTGCACCCCTAGGCTTTCCTTCCATTTTCCTGCCACAGCTTGGCAAGCTTTATTCCTTTCCCTTTCTCTATACCCATCAACATATATGGATCTCTGAATAGGTCCCCAGGATCCTGCCCATGGCTGGGGATGGCTAATTCTCTGTGTATAGCATGGTAACAAGTAAAGACTAGATAACATTTTTATTTACTGAACTACTGCTCAGTAAATGTTCATAACTCAAGAGGTTACATATTTTCTCTTTGCAGACATTCACTTAACCCAAAGGAGCCATGCTATTGTAGGGAGAGCTTGACCAGGCCAATAGGGTTTGGAGGGGAGCCCTGTTTCCCCTCCTCTCTCCCTCTCAGCTTCTTCTTAGGTAGCTGTGCTGTGCCCGGCACGCCTGTCTGCCAGCCTGCCAGGTGGGGCTTCCCTGTTCGTGCCAGACTGCTGCTTTATGTGGCACTGTGTGACTGATTCAATGACCTGTGACCCACTGTCCATCTGGCCACTCAAGAGTTCACCTGGCTGTTTATCCTTTTTTTGCTGTGACTGAATTTCCACTGCCCCTCTCAGCATCTGACTTGCAAAGCATCCTGCTATGTCTGATAAATGGATGAAAAGTGAGGGTGACCTCCCGCTGCCGGTTATGCCCTGTGCCCTCCTTGTCTTCGATCAGAATGCACCTGTGCCTCAGCTGCTCCTTTCTCCTGCACTTGCTGCCACCCAGCTTGCCATGTGTGCAGAGCTCTGTGAAAGGAGAAACGTTTTATTTTGTTCTTGGCAGGAGCTGAACTCAACTGGACAGTGAGACCCAGGAAATATGACACCATCTGCTTCGTGCCATGTTCTGGCTCCAGTGCTCGATGCCAGGACATCAGCTGTTACCTGAGTGTGCTCAGTCTTGAGAAGTGAGCCATTTAGGAGATGCCTCTGCAAACACTTTCCTCAATGGCACAATTCATACTGGTCAGGCTGTGAAGCAGAGCATTTTTTTCTTCTTGACTCCCAAAGTAAAAAAAAAAAAAGTCTTTCTGTTTTCTAACTCTGCGTTTTTCAAAGAAAATATATATGCACAAATTTACATGTTAGCTTATTTGGCCATCCTTTTCTTTCCTGGACTTTTGTCTGCTATAAAGTGGCCCTGTTTACCTTAGATCGGTCACTTACTACCTTGAACAATAAGTGCTCTGTTCCTTGGTTTCCTCCATGTTCCATGTGGGAGCAATGTCCTTAACTTGTGGTTAAGTGAGGATTAGGTGGACCAAGGGGAGGCTTAAGCAACAACAGTCACAGAGAGGAAAGGCTGCTGGGAGGGCCTGATCTGGCTGGCAGTGCTCAGGGCTACAGGAGGGAATAGGAGCTCTCACTCCCTTGCTACAGCCCCAGCAGCCTCAAGTTTCTCTGAACCTCTGACCTGCCTCTCTCCAGTTCTAGAAGTTGCCAGGCAGGTGGCATGGGAGTTGCATTGAAGGCTAATTCCTTTCCTGACTCGTTGGTTGTAATCCATTGTGGACAGACAAATCAAGACACCTGTATGGAATATTAAAATAAGACACACACACACAAAATTCTGCAGATCTGTTAATGAATTTTTAGACTCAAAGTATGCCATCTGGACCAGACACAGCAGATTCTGGAATCTGTGTTGCTTCCTTCCTCTTTATTATGATATTGAGATGGTTTTGGTCAGCTATTCCTATTTTGATGCCTAAATAGTGACGTTAAACAAAATCTGAATCTTAATTGAAAACATATGCTTTTTTCGTTGAAATTTGCTGGCTCTTTGAAGAGATATGGCATTGCAAAATTTTTGCTGGTAGAGTCCCTGAGAAAATCCTATTTGGCCACCAGATTCTTTCCTGAATTAGTTGAAGTCTTTAAGACCTCAATCATAAGGAAGATGAAACAATCTGTTATAGTACTTGAGTATGAATTTAGAGCAAATGCAGTGTTGGAATTATAAGAGCCTCACTGGTTTTAGTGAGAGACTGAGAGCATTTGTGGGCTGCTCTTGCACTTGTGCTCCAGCCCATGACAGTCTGACCATTACCAACAAGAGCCATACCCGTGCCCAGCCAGCCCTACCATAGACCAAGCCCACTGGCCTTCACTTTGGGCAGACTGATGAAATGCACCTGTATATGCACCTGTGCACACGTGTACTCTCTCTCTCTCTCTCGCACACACACAGTGATCTATATCATTGTTGTTACACCTGCTGGAACCCATGGACAGAGTCACTGTCCTTCCTCTGACCAGATGAGGTCAACCCAGAGCTCCTTCCCACCCACCTTCCTCTGCCAAGCTAAGTTCTGCCCTATATGGAGTGGTGAGAACTAGAACCTATACTCTGGGCCTAAAGATAGTAGAGGCAGCATTAAAAACTTGCTTACATTTTACACTCAGTGAGTTGTACAGTTATGTGGGTTGTACTATCGCAGAGACTGGGATTTGTTTACTCACTAATTTCTGGTGAACCCATTCTGGATTGTTGAAGATTCCAGCCCAATAGAGGAAAAAGAACCTTCTTTATTTCACCTGTAAACTAGGAAATTAGTCAAAATAAAACAAAAATCAGAAGACTAAGCTATAGAAAACTCCCAAGATAAAAAGGAAAGGACCAGGTTGCACAGAGACAAGTGCTTAGCCAACATCCTGTCTCTTTGACTTTTACAGAAATACCTATGTGAACAACATGGTGGTTCTTCATTCTTCTCATTCTCCCTTGTTCTCAGTTGGTATAGGTCTATGGGGATGGCCCATTCAGCCCTTTGAAAGATAAAGAAGATTGACTGTGCACTCCACTAAGTAAATCCTAGCTTTGACTTGGCTCTGGCTAGTGCTGGACAATCGGAAGCAATGGCCTTACAGGCAGGACTCTGTGTGGCGGTGGCCACTTCATTGACTATGAATGATAACAACCTTGAGCATCTTAGAAGAGGCCATGTTTTTTTCAAAGAGCCTACCACGCACAGAGAGTAAAGGATTAGAAGTCCCATAATGGGGACCCATTAAATGTTGTAGTGTTAGTAATAATTAAGTAGCATTTTTATGACAGCACCAGAAGGCTAGACAAGTGAATAATTCTTTTCAGGGTTTGCTCTCTCTCTCTGTAGGTAAAGGATTTTAGATGGATTTATGACACTGACTGAAACAAATCAGTGGATGAGTGATTACAGGATTCAGGTGTGATTAAGCCAAGATTAATGCCACTAATTCCTGAGAATGAAGGAGATGACTGTCACCGAAGTACCTGAACTTGCCTTTCAAGATGTGCAGGCTTCTAGCCAGCAGTTCAAATTCTCTGGGCACACACACGTGCACACACTATCCTAACCCAAATCCAGCATTCCCATGTCACACTGGGAAGGATGGGAAGCAAACCACAATAATGACAGAGGGCTGGTGATATGGTGAGTAAAATACTCAATGTCAGTAAACTGCTGCTTACTGACATTCTCAGGCCACCAGGGTGCCATTTAGGCTGAGGCCTTAACGAGGTCATTTACCTTTACCTACTCCAGAACCATTACCTTAATTGCTACTCAGCCTACATGAAAGTGTTTATGGGTAAACAGTTTTCACCAAGAGGTTTATCAACTACCCCCTGGATCACCATAGGATCAGGAATCATAAAAAATTATAGCAATTGTAGTCATAATAACCTATGTCATGTAAGTGTCTACTATAAATGTCTTAAATTTTCACCACCACCCCCACCAGCCAGACAAGCTTTAGGTGAATCATAGCACAAGATGCACAACACTGGTTATTAAGAAACATGGAGGCATAAGAGGGCCCTCTTCATTCATCAAGTCTGGAAAGCATAAAAGAGCACAGTTAACAATCCTATTATCTCTATCATTTCATACTTGTGTTGAGGAACTAGTGGTGGACATGTGAATTGTTCTCACTTTAATAGAGGGAGAAAATGTGCTAAGAAAAAATATTTCACATGTGTGCCCAAGGTCAAGGTAGAGTCAGAGTTTTGGAAATAGTGCCAGTTCCATCCCCATTTGGGTGTCATGACATTCTATGGCTCATTCTATGGCTACATGATACACAAATAAAAGTTGAAAGCAAATATTTTAATCTGTGACCAAGAAATTTAACCAAATTAAATAGATTTTTGGGCTGTGGAAATCTAGTTACTCCATTTTGTGGACCACTTTTCCAGTCCATAGCCATGTGTCCATCTAACAATAGGTTTGTTGCAGAAATACTCAGACTGAATTCATATTTGATTGTGTGGAAATGCCTGCCTCATCAATCCTTTGGTATCCTGAGCTGACAGTCTCCATTCCAAGTTTTTCTTGCTTCTGAAGGACTATCGTAACACACCTCCTGTTTCTTCTTAGTTGTTTGCATCGCCTACGAAATAAAATTCCATTGGAGAGATTTACATTTCAGGCACTTTGCCCTCTTATCCCCACTTCCTTTCTGGCTTTCTCTCACAACTTTCCTATACATGTAGCCGTCTGGATCAGCTGTGTACCGCTCTTTATGCCTGTTCTGCCAACAGAAAGCAGGATGGTTGTATTGTTTCTCAACTTGAGCAATGAAGAGATCATCTTTAAATGAAACAAATTTTCATGGATTTCCACATCGACTTATGAGTTAAATAAGTACAAATTAAAAACTAGGTATGAACTTTTTCAAGAATCTAGACAATGAGTATGACTTCTCTTTCTTGATCAGCAGAGAACAAAATGGTTCTCCTTCCAAGAAGGAGACTTTAAAATATTTGAGCTAAAAATAAATAATTAAATAAATAAACACACAAACAAATAACAGGTGGGGTAGCGGGGAAGAAGACAAAACAATCAGAATTCCTTGAACTTGTTAAGACAAGTGAACAGATATGATGTAGGGGAGGAGAGGACAGAGGTAGGGAGGAAAGAGGAACGGGTAAAGGGTCACAAAAATCAACTACAATGTATATTGATAAGTTAAAATAAAAAAATTGATTAAAAAATAAAAATAAATAAATAAATAAAATATTCGAGGAAACAATTGTAGATCCTTCAAGTCTTCTCTCATCAGGGTAATATTTCATGTTTCTTCAGCTGTTACAGGAAATGGTTTAAAGTTCGCCTCTCATTCAGATCACTTCTCAGATGAGATTCAGTTGGTTGATGTCTCTCTTAAAGCATGAACAGTACAGCACACAGACACATCATTCTCTTTATCTGGATCCCACACATCTAGCGTTGTTGCATCAAATTTTTAAAAACAAACTTGTTAGAGCCACATTTTATATGATAGACTTATGTTGAGCTTGCTTTCAGCTAAAAAGCTTATATCTTTTTAAATACGTGCATGATTATTATTAAACCGTCCCTCCATTTTGCTTTTATGCAGCTGGTCTACTGAGCATAAGTGAAGGAACTCATATTTATCCCTATTAAAATCTGTCTTGTTAGTCAGCCCAACATTCCAGCCTCTCAAAGTCTCTAATGTTCCTGATTTGGTATTTCAATCTATTAAATAGTCCTGTCAGATGAAGATTTGGTTTACATACAACTCTTGTTCTTGGTAAAATGTTTCTGTTAGATTCTAACCAAAGAAGACCTGCCACAGTCTAGGTCATGAGGTTAAAGAGGTGAAGAGATAGGATAATAGGGAGTGGTGGGGCCTATGGTTAATTATAGTGTGTTAAGATGTTTCAGTCCATATTAGTTAAAAAAAAAAGTGTAACAATAACAGCATGCTGACCAGATAGCACAAAGTGAACCTTAGCAAAAGGTGGGTAGAAGCAGCTCTGTCACCAAGGTGGTGTTGTACTGCAGTGGGAAGCGATAGGTTGGGTAAAGTGCATAAAGAAATATCACAATTTGAAGAATGAAAAAAAAAAAGAGTATATTTAAACCGTCAAAGACTAAATAGACCCTGCTGCTTCCAGCATCTCAAGCTGCAACAACATGTGGTGTACTTTTCATCTTCAGATAGTGCCTGAGATACAAGCCAATCAAAATAGAGCACAACAAAACCGTCAAATGAATCTCCTCATCAACAAGGTCACGCATCTGCTGTTGCCCTCATGAAATTCTGCCCAACAACAACGGGATCACAAGGAAAAACCCCCATTTGAGGCCTCAGCTGGAACTCCTCCTTGTACTTCTAGGTGGTAAAGGCAGCCCAGAGAAAGTACAAAGAAATTTGCTTAGGTATCACCAACTAGGTAAGTATCCAAGACATGAATAGAGGGGTGATTTCTCAGGAAAACAAAACAATTATAACTGATGCCCACTGTTTTTTGAAAAATTTCCTGTATGACGTGTGTGTGTGTGTGTGTGTGTGTGTGTGTATATACACACATACTCTTATGTGTATATGTATGTACATATATATGACTTTTGCATAATATGAAAACAATAAATATTTGAATGAATAAATGAATGAATGAATGAATGAGAAGAGAGCCTATCCATAGTAATCTGAGATAAATTCATTGCTGTTTCCCCAGGTAATGAGGACGGCTATCTTTGTCCAGAACAGATGCTATGAGATCATGTCTCCAAGAGATGAACCGAGAATGAATTCACTTAAATTATGGTGCTCACAGAGAGGATTTTAGCTTGAACATTTGTTCATATGATTTATGGCACCCTCCATCCGGCAGAGTCAATGCAAAAAAATGAAACTTAATTACAACATACAGACAGCAGTTTGCTTAAAAGAGAGCTAAAAGTTTGTGGGGATTTTTTTTTTTTTTCCTTAGGGAGATGGGAAACTTATAGGAAAACATTTGCAACTCATCAGAAAAAGTGTGAGTCTGACCCTTAGCGTGTAGGGGAGGGGACGGTGCTGGCTGGGATTCCAGGGGTCCTCCAAGCAAATTACCCCTAACCCAGGTCCCTACTCCTCTCCCACCTCCTCCAAGGCTAGCCTCTTCTGGATTCCCTTTTATTTTAGCCTAGCCTTTCCCTTTAGGGAAGAGAGCATTATTAATGTCCTTTCTCCTTGGCAACTCCTGTCTGGAATTTTAAATTTATAGTCTGAGAACTGTTCTGGTGTTTATATGGCTCAGGGGTTGTTATTATCAAATCCAATTAAAAACATTCCTTCTGCTAATAAAAAAGTCTACACCTTCCCATTAAACTAGGACCTACCCTTATGTTAATTAATGGCTGTTAGCACCTTATTTGCTTTCAATGGTCTCTTGGGGTCCAGGCTTCTGAGATGAAGCAGAGTCGATTTGGTCAGTGGCTTTGTTTGATGTTCATCTCTGACCCCAGCTTATTCAGCATCTGAACCTGCATCTCTTAACTCCTCTGCACTTTGAGATCCTGAGATCCCATCTAGAGTCGCCTGTTGAGTGGTCCTTCTTTGGCAAAGACTTTTAAGATCTACAGATGAACCTGGCTAATGCGTAATACTAATGCTCAGGACATTCCTCAAATGATAATGGGCCATCTTTGGACCATTTAGGATTCAAATGCCTCCACCCAAATCATTACATGAATGGCAGATGACCTCTGAAGGTTAGGTTGAGCTTTTGCTTTTACATTTGCAGATGGGCACTGCTTTCATCAAGAAGAAAATATAACAATGAAATGATATTACCTAATGTTTGTACAGCATTTTGTATTTTTCAGCATGCTTTCAGGTAATATGCGATGCAACTCTTAAGCAAACAGTATTTCACCTTTTTCAGGCATGCAAAAGATAGTACAATTCCTGAATCCTTAAAAACAAATCAAGAACACCCCTGAGTCTGACTGTTGGGTTTATTTTCCATAGATTTTGTGGGTAAAAAAAGTGATCGATGGTTCCGTTTCCTCTCCAAGAGTCAAGTGAATTTATCAGCCTCTGTTTCCTGCTTTCATCTAAAATAAGGTGCCTGGTCTGGGCACTCAAGCTCACATTCGGGAGCCATCCACCCACTTCATCCTCTTTTCCTTATTACTCACCTACCAGTCTTTTCTCGCCATCACTGCTCCTGCAGCTTTAATGGTGGGCATCAGCTCTGAAGAGCAGCTGTGCAAACGAAAGTGTCTTCCGTGTGCAGAGACAGGAGGAACCTCCATCACTGAAGCTGCAACTACTGACAGTCTATCTAACAAACTCCACTTCCTGCTTGCCATTTGCCAGTATTTATCTTGTGTGTGGGTTCCCGTGGAGGACTATCATGAAAGATTGTTGCAACGCAGAGTCATATTTTTTCATCTAAATAGTAAAGAGGCTTTAGCTCCCATTTTCTGTTGTTTCCTACTGCCTAGATCAGAGGTCCACAATCAGAATGCTTTATTAGTAGAAAGGTGGCCACCTGTCCACTTGCTTATTGCCTCAGAAGGAGCGCTCTGTACTTTCTCTACTTAAAAAAAAAAGCCTGTTGAATTTGACAGTTGTGGCTCCTCCTTCCCTCCTTCCTTTCCTTCGTCTTTCCTTCTCCTCTTTCCTTCCTTCCTTCCTTTTTCTCTCTCCTTAGTTCTTTCTTGGATATAAGTTGCCAACTTTTTCTACATCAAATTGTATTTATTTAGAGAGTGAATATAGTAATAAAGTGATATTCATAGAATTGCTTGACAGGTAAACTGTTCTTTTACAATGCTTTGAATTAACAGTAACCTAAATAGCACAGACGACTCGGTAGTTTCTTCTTTCTTTTATTAAATCCTCCAATTGCAAGCCATTCATTTTTACATTTCCATGTTAAAGCTACGACCCTAGAAGTGCATTACCTTAATAATCAATAACTCAGTGGGAGGTCCTACTGGGGAGAATTCACTGGAAGCTGCATTCCAGTTGAAGTAGCAAAGGACCACCATAGGCCTGCGGGCTATAATTAGACAACCATAAAACTGGGAGGTAAAGGGTGGCAGACTACATTAGCAGTAAAATGCTAACTTGCAAGTAATAAGTATGGAATCTTTCATGTCTACTCAAGTGTCACTTATACTTGAACAAGGAAAATGTTATGTTAAAGAACACATTTACATTTAGGATCCCTAAAGCTTAAGGACTGGCGAAGGTTAGCGTGGCGATGAGAAAACAAATGAATACAAATCTGCACACGCCACAATTTTCACTCAGTACTCCCTTTCCCTCCCCCTTTCTTTTCCATTCACCCGTTTTTCATCCCCCTCCAGGGTTGGGGAAACATCACAGAATTTAAACACAGGAAACCAATATAAAAACTCTCTCATGCAAAGAAACAGTTCGGCTGACTTTACATTGTTTCTATTCACGGCTGGCTAGTTTTACATTTTCTGATCAGTTACTGCCACTGAGACCAGGAAACCAGTTTCTTCAAGAGCATCCGTGGACTGTCTGAAGGCCTTGCGTTATTGATTTTCTGCTCATAGATTCCAGTTGCTCTGTCAATCATGAGCCAGAAATACAAGATGGCAGTCAATAAGCTAAAGGACTGAGCTCCCATGAAGACAACAAAATAATTCAGGACATCTGACTGAAAGAGAAAAATGCCAAAATACTCAGGAGAAAAGAAATCAGTTTAGTCTTCAGGGAAAGACAAGTCCATGGTCCTCCAAAAGACATTATTTTTGTAAGGGAGTATATTCCTGTCAAGTCAGCCTGGAATTTGTTCACCAAATTAATTAATTGATGAAAACATTTATTAAGTGTCTATTAGGCAACTTGCAGGCATGGATGACACAGTGAGGAATATTGTTCTGCTCTTATTGGATAGAAATTTAGAGTGTAAACATGCAGTTACAAAAAATGTGCTCAGCACTGTAGTACAAGCACGTAAAAGTGGCTTTGTGAGTCTAGAGGAGGGAGACACAACAGCCCAGGTGGCCGTCAGGGAAGATATTAGAAGCGACAATTGAGTTGCGTATTGAAAAATGCTTAGGAGTTCTACAAACAAAGAGGACTGAGGGACATTCCAGGCCTAGGGCCTAGCATGTGGCAATCACCCAACATGTGCTTGGTCTTATTAATACAAATTTAATGGACCTATAAATTATTGAATGAGTCATTTTTTAAGCTAGAAATATGAACTGAACATGGTACTATGTTGGTTTTCAACTATTTAATGATTCTTGTCTCATCTTATATCAGATGTAATCCCACAGTGTCTAACATGTGCTTTGCAGAAAGATACTGATCAATAAATATTTGTTAATGGACTGATGAGAGAGAAGTCTGAGCATGTACCAAAGGAAGTAGTAAAATATCTTTAAGAAATTATTAACTGTCTTTAAGATCCCTTAATGTGATCTTCAAAATCTTGAAATTATTAAATGGTTAAACAAAACAAAGCAAAACAAAAAACCTATGAATTAGGCAGCAAAGAATTCATTACAAACCGAATGTTTGGATTATGCGATTTTCTTGTTGATACAATTTTCTGATTAGAGAAAAGCTACCCTAAACTCCTTACTATCACAAATCTTTTAAAATTGTGTTTGTTCAAGTTACTGCCATTTCTACTAGACAGGGTGCTGAGACTTTTCATGGTTTCCCAAACAATCCAACTCCCTTGCCCATTCTCCTCTTCCACCCCTCTCCTTTATTCCCTGTGCTATGACCATAGTGGTGCTTCCAAAGATGGTCAAGTTTCTTCCCACTTCAGGGCCTTCTAACATTTTATTCTTTCTTCTGAAAACACATTTCCTCCCCTATAGGGTATTAGGGGCTTACACAACTGCTGGGAGGGCTGGGACTTAGTCTCACTGAGCTCACCTTTAGTATTAACCTCTAAAAAGTTACTACTGAGCCTTGCAGCTACTACAGCTCTGAAGCAAATGATTTTCAGGTGCTTACCCCAAGTCTGCTGCAAACCTCCTGCAGTCTGGCCACAAATTTTTGCAACTGCCACTGGACAGTGACATCTTTTCCTCTTTCTCTTCTTGTGCCTTCTACTTGTCATTAGGCACTAAACTTGGACAATCAAGGGAAGTGGACTCTGGGAAATGTAGTTCCCAGTTCTTCTGATATGCTGACCAGATGGCAATAAAAGAGGGGATGATTAGACTGAGCTGACTACAGATAACTCAGCACCCTGGTCAATTCCTACACATTTTTTATTTTTATCGAGTGTTTCTTGACACCTAGATAAGATTATACTCCTCCGTCATAGTATTTTCTTTATAACATTTAGTACAAATGAAATATTATGATGATATGTATAATTAAGAATAAAATACTTTTCTCGCCCACTAGAAATACTAGTTCTTTGTGTTTACCAAAATATTGTCTCACTCTCTGGCACTTATTAGGTTTTCAATAAGTATTAGCTGAAGGAATGAAAGAAACACCTCAAATTTTTTTCAGTGATTTGTGCTCTCGCAATACCTGCAAGTCATTCTTTCTGAATGTTGCACAGTGATGAGGTTGTGATACAGATGGAAGAATTGGAAGAGATTGGGTTAAATCAATGATTGCAGGTTAAACTTGGAAATTATTTCAAAAGTTAACAGCAGGAAAGACTCTGGCATTCTCTATCAAAAAATATTTAAATGTGTCTACACTTTGACCCAGAAATTCTAGGGGTGTATTCTAATGATATGTTAAACTGTGAAAAAGATTGATGTATAAGGATTATTCATTGCATTACTCGTCGCATCTTCTGGAAAGAGTTGTCCTTATTCTGTTTGTACTTCCTCACCTCCCAATTACTTCTTAAACCACTGTTATATGGTTTCAGACTGCATGAACACACTGAAGATGTCTGTCCAAGGCTACTAGTGACCCTCTTCTCATCAATACACTCAAAGGATACTTTTAGTTTGTGCCTTATTGACCTCTCAAAGCACTTGACCTGCTGATCATTTCCTCCTTCTTTAAACATCCTTCCCCTTTGGCTTCTAGTACGTGGCTCTTTTTTCTGCCTCTTTGGCCACCTTTTCTCAGTCTGTTTTGTGACTCCTTATTCTGCTTTGTGGTTCTGCCCTAGAATCTCTTCTCTTCCTGCTCTTTCTATGCAACTTCATTCTCTCCCTCTATTTCAGTTATATTTATTATGCTGAAAAATCTCAAGTCTTTACCTTTAGATGGAAAGAATCTCAATAAATGCAATTGGGGACTGGACATCTCAGCTGAGCATACTAACCCCAACTTATCTAAAATTGAATGTGCCATGATTCTCGGTGCACATACTTCATTTACTTTTTCAACCAAAAGTGTGAGTGTGCATGTGTGTGCTTGTGTGTGTGTTGTGGAAATAGAGATGAAGGATCTTTTTACACACTTTCAGGTAGGCAAGCTAACCAGCATTAGAGCATAAGTGGTCCAGTGATTATTCTTTTAAAGCCAGTTCTATTTTTCTCACAGTTAGTAAAATTCATTTCAGATTTTGGCAATAGCGTTACTATTAAATCCTAAAAGTGTTTCGGGTTTCAGATGCCCCCTCTTTCCTGAATTTTTTTAGATGTGTTAATTTAAGGCTATTAGAGGTTTGTACCTTTTCCAACTGAATCCATATACGTCATATTTAATGGTTGCATAATTCCATCATATAGAAATATGAGAATTTATTTAACCATTCTCTTATTTTTCCTTTCTAATAAAAGATGAGTTCAGAAGTATTCTAGTGGATTAAGAGTCCAGGCTAGCTGGGCTGCAGTCAATGGAGTCTTCACTATATATTAATGTTCATGAGTCTGAAAATATTTGATTTGAAAAAGAAATTTCTAGAAGAAGTATTCTTATCTGTATTTTTATGTTCCTTCAAAAGAGATTTGCTTCTGTATTCTGGAAAAATCTGTCAGAAATTAAATAGAAGGCCACGTTTTTGGGTTTGAGACTTATTCTTTGGTCTATGAATGAAAGCCTTCATATATTACATAATTATGGGAGTGTTTTACTCTGCTTTGGTTAAAGATTAGAGAAGGATAGCGGTCAAGATGTTTTGCCTTATTTGCCTTTCATAAGTCAGGTCAAATAAGAATAAATCTCTGGGAGCTGGTCCATTAGCTCACTTGTAAGAGCCTGGTGCTGGTAACACCAAGGTCAAGTGTTTGGATCCCCATACCGGCCAGCCACAGAAAAAAATTCTCTGTAAGTCTGAGGACAAAAGGAAGATGGTAACTTATTTTCCAGAGGAACATGACTTCAGTTTGACTCATTTAAATAATAAGTGAAGTTTTAGAATGATTTTTAGTATGCTCAAACAGCTGTACATCCTGTTCTGTGGCTTGCCTTTGTGTAGAATGAAAGAACACCAAATATCTGCATAAGTTTTAAAGTTTTAAGGTGACACTAAGCTCTTACTTGCCCGCATTATGTTTCCCTACACCCCACATTTTCTCCTAAGTGACCTTTTTCTGACTTGTTATAGTGTCTCATACAATTAGCCAGTAAATAGTAAGTTTATTTTCCTACCCAGGTTAGGCATTTGTTATGAGGTACATAAAAGTATAAAATATGAACCATTCTTCAATGTAAAAATAATGTTATTGAGAAGGGAAAATATGTGTGAAATAAGTAGAAAGTGTCTTCAATAACTTGGAGATCTTGAGCCTGGAGAAGGAAGGACAAGTAGTGAAGAGATGGGAGGGTCTGGCATAATAAATATTGTAGTGACGGTCATGTGAAAAGAGTGATTCAACTTGCTCTGTTGAAAACCAGAAGGTGGAACTAGAAAAGGAGAGGGAATTGTAGGAAGGCATCTTGGGATTTCAAAGAATAACTGACCTGAGAGCAGAATGGCCTGTGTTGAGAAAGAGTGAGTTTCCTATTATTAAAGATATGCAAGGAGATGCTGGATAAACACCAACTGATGCTGCTATGGAAGAGATTCAAGAGTGAGGTGGGAAGATGGATAGGGGAACCTTTAAGATCCATTCTGACTCTGAGAGTTTATGTATTATTTTCAAGGCAGAAATGCTTGATTAAATGACCGGCCAAGTTGATTTAGAATTAACCATCACAAGATCTACGTTAATATTTTTCATGTCAGAAAACTTAAAGTTATCAAATCTTCTTATGAAATTTTGTCATGCTTTTTTTTTTTTTTTTTTTTTTTGTCTTTTTCGTGACTGGCACTCAGCCAGTGAGTGCACCGGCCATTCCTATATAGGATCCAAACCCGCGGCGGGAGCGTCGCTGCGCTCCCAGCGCTGCACTCTCCCAAGTGCGCCACGGGCTCAGCCCTGTCATGCTTTTATCCTAGAAAAGAACACAAGGAAAGTCAGTATTTAATGGAGGTGGGATAAAAGTAAATGGAGTACCAAGAAAACATACAACGCCTCCTTCACAATTTCATCCAGGGTTGGCTTTGGTAAATGGAGTTGGCAATTGGTAAACTATTTGCACTACTTTCCAAGTAGTAAGCAATGAATAGTTTTGCTCTTATTCATCACATTTTATTTTTGTGAGATGGATGGCTTAGATTATGCATAAAATTTTTAGTTGAGTGACTTAACCTTACTTACTTACCCACTGTGCTGTCTAGAGGGGTGTGAGGGGATGGTAGATAGTAGTAGCAAAAACTCACTAATTTTGTGTCTTTAATATATTACATCAATATCACAATAATCATTGCAACAGTTAATTGTTGCTGAACAGCAAACAATTTCAAAATCACTTATTTTTACTCATGTGTGGCTTGCCTAAGTTTGGCTGTAGGTCCTGGGTTCACTTCACATCTGCTCTGAGCTCCTACCTACTTCTGCTACTAGCAGACTACCTGAAGAGTACCCATCTCACAGTTATAGCAGAAGAACAAGGAAGGAAAGTGAAAACATGGTGTGCTTCTTAAGGCTGAGGCTTGGAGCTGATGGATAGTCACCTCTACCCACATTTTATTGTCAAAACAAGTCACATTAGTGGGATGGGGATGTGTATTCTGCCTCTAGTGGAAAAACTGCAGTCACATGGCAAAGAACACAGATATAGGGAGAAGGGAAGAGTTGGGCAAATAGTTTAATCTATCACATTTATGACAGTAAATTCATTTTCTATTGTTGATGTAACAAATTACCACAAAATTGGTGCCTTAAAAACAGCAGAAATGTATTCTCTTGCAGTTCTGAGGCAAGAAATCTGAAATCAGTATCACTGGGCTGAAATCAAGATGTTGCAGGGTCTCACTCCCTCTGGAGGCTCTAGGAGAAAATCCATTTCTTGCCTCTTCCACCTCCTGGTGGCTGCTGACATACCTTGAGTTGTGGCCCTGTCACTCCAATCTCTGCCTCAGTGTTCACACTGCTTTCTTCTCTTCTATGTGTGTCTTTTCCTCTTCTGTCTGTGTGAAATCTCCCTCTGCCTTTCTGCGTAAGGACACATTCGATTGCACTTACATCCTTAAATTAGGATATTATTAGGATAATCCAGGATAATCTCTACATCTCAAAATCCTTAACTTGACATACATTTTGCTTATAAAGTACTATTCAGAGGTTCCAGGGATTAGGACCTGATGTCTTTGGGGGACATTTTTCAGCATACCACAGATAGTAATAGCATTCATAGAAGGCCTACTGTATACAAGATAGTAATCTAAACCTTTACGTGTATTAACCCATTTAATTCTCAAAAAGCCCTTGATGTTATTTCGGTCATATTATCCTCAGTTTTTGAAGGAGAAAACTAAGACAAAGAGAAGTTAAACAAAAACTTGTCCAAGTAGTAGAGCCAGGATTTGGCTCCAGAGTCTTAATCACTGCATTGTATTCCTTCTGACCTTTGCTTGTAAATCAACAGAAACCTGCATGGAAAACACAGCCTCTAACTGTGGGACTTTTAATAGTGGGCTTTTAATATCATTATGCAGATTGGCTTCTTGTACTGGAAAATATGAAATGGGCTTCTGAGAATTTCAGGGAGTGGCAAAAAAGAATATCTTGGATACTATCACTAATTGTTTCAAAACTGTTGGAGTGGGATCAATGACCATATTCCTGGGTGACATTTCAGTGGCCAAGTTCTTAGCAGAACTTTTCAGTTTAGGACATTTTTGTTTTTCAAGGTTTCTTTTCTTCAAAATTAGTAAGAAGTTGTGTCTGGTGCTTGATGAAGTTTGTGTTCTTGCTTACTGCAGAAAGCTGCAGCCAGTGAGTCTTAATATCCACAATCTAACAGGAAACAAAATCTGTGTGATAGTGATGGTTAGGGTATTTGAGGTTATTTTAGGTCATTTGCACCAGTCATCTAACAGACTGAAGTGTTTCTTTAAACACAAAGGCATTCTTCATGACTTAAATACTGACCTTTCTTAGCTTAGCTTCTGATCTGTCCTTCAAAAGGAGTATGTTAGTGACATGTATTGTTATGTGTACTACTTTGGTTTAAATACTGACAAAATCTAATTTATTATATTGCTGAGAGGCCTAACATAGCACACAGGGGGATAAATCCAACCACATCTGGTATGAGCCAAATGTCTACAGAGATGTTTCTAAATATTTTTACATGGTTTATCAGGACTTTCCATCTTTCACTCATTAGTCCACATGTTTTTGAAGAACATTAATTGGCACATGTTTTAATCACCTGTTCCCAATCAACCAAAAATATCTTATGTGTAGATATTTTATTGCCATATGGCTTTGTTCGCTCTTTAGGTGTGTGTCTTAGTCCATTTTGTGCTGCTATAACAGAACACCAGAGACTGGGTAATTTACAAAGAAAAGAAATTTATTTCTCATAGTTCTGGAGGCTGGGCAGTCTAAAACCAAGGCACTGCATTTTGTGAGAGACTTCTTACTGCATCACCCCATGGTGGAAGGTGGAAGGGCAAGAGAGTGCACACAAAAGCACAAGACAGGGGCCAAATTTGCTTTTATAACAAACCCACTCTTGTGATAATGACATTAATCCATGCATGAGGGCAGAGACCTCACGACCTAATCACTACTTATTAGGCCCCACCTCCCAACACTGTTGCAGTGGGGATTAAGTTTCCGAAACATGAACTTCGGGGGACATATTCAAACCACAGCAGTGTGCTAAAGATTTTCTATTACACATTAAAAGGCACTATTATTTTTCTCTCCAAGAATAAATAGATTTATGAGCTTTAAATTAATTTCCAACTAACCAAAACTATATCTTTAAGTCTGCCAAACTGACAGAACAGTAAAAGACACATTCTCACTTAGGCTGCTGGAAGTTGGGACAAAAACCAGTTCCCAAGCTATAAATAGCATACTCAATCCAAGACCCTTTCCTTTAATTTTCCACTTTCTATTACTCTGTTATAGAGCTGTCATTTGGATTAATCCTAAAGAAAAGTAGAAAGGAAGATCAACGATTATAATCATATTTCTGCCATAGATGAAATTGCCAAAAATTAAACTTGGTGTTTGAAACAAGGAATTACAGGGAGTTTTATATCTTTCTCTTCCCTGAATATATTGCAGGCACAGAGAAAAACAAAACAAAACAAAACAAAAGTAAAATGTTAGGAGGTTTAGAATGTACTTGTGTGTTGTGGAGATAATATTTGAAAGTGTTTGGAGAGCTGTCTGCTCTGCCAATGATTATTACATGAATCCTCAAAATGATAACATACTAAGAACCTTGCTCCCATCCTAAGATGTTAGAACCTACTGTCCTTCCTTAGCCTGGAATGATCTTATTCAGGATAGTCACATGGCCCTGTCCTTTATTCAGGTTTTCGCCCAACTCCTATCTTCTCAAAAGAGTCCTTTCTTTCTTTCTTTTTTTAAATTTAAACTTTAGTTTTTATTTTTAAAATTTTATTCTTAATTGACAAATAATAATTGTATATTTTTACAGGCTACAATGTGATGTTTTGATATATGTTTACAATGTGGAATGATCAAATCAGGCTAATTAACAAATCCATCACTTCACATACTTATTTTTTTGTGGTAAAAACATGTAAAATCTACTTTTTCAGAAATTTTGAAATATACAATAGGTTATTATATATTATAGTCACCATTCTGTGCTCATTCCTCCTAACTGAAACTTTGTATTCTTTGTTCAACCCTTTCTCCAACCCCCTACCCCCCATTTCCCATCCTCCGGTAACCATCATTCTACTCTATTTCTATGGTAGAAATGTAAACTAATACAGCCATTATGGGAAACAGTATGGAGATTCCTCAGAAAATTAGAGATAGGATTAGTATATGATCTAGTAATCTCACTTCTGGGTATATATCCAGAGGAACCGAAATCAGTATGCCAACGAGATATCTGCATTCCATGTTCATTGCAGCATTATTCACAATAGATATGGAAGCAACCTAGGTGTTCATCATCAGATAAATGGATTAAAAAATGTGGAGTATGTATGTATGCAATGGAATACTATTTAGCCTTAAAAAGGGGGAAAATCTGTTATTTGTGACAACATGGATGAACCTGGAGAACATTATGCTAAGTGAAGTGAGTCATGCACAGAAAGACAAATACCACATGATCTCACTTACATGTAGAATCTAAAAAAAGAGTCCTTTATTGACCATCCTATCAAAAGTAGCAACCTCTGCTACTCCATTCTTGTCTCTGCTTGTTTTTTCTTCTTGACATTTATTACTACCTCTTTTTATATTATGTGTTAATTTATTGATTGTTAGTTTATTGCCTACCCCAACACCCAGTTTGTACACCCAGTCTGTACAGTGCCTGGTACAGAGTGGGTGCAAAATATATGTTTGCTGTTCCAGTCGAACCCTTATCCCATACTTCATACAAAGATTGTTTGCTTTTTATTAAGTGCTTATGTACAAACACTTTAATTTTAAAGTGTCCATTTAAAACATTTTCAAAAATTCAGGAACTGGGAAACAAAGGATATGACAGGTCATTTTATATATAATGAAAGTGAAGATCAAAGAGGTAAAATGAATTGTTCAAGTTCACAGGGCTGTCAAGAATTGTGGAAGGTCTTTTACTTTATGTGCAATGTGACAAGTTAGCCTGCTATAGTTTCATGAATGCTGGCAGAAGACATGAGACCCTTGGGTCAGAAACAAAGGACTTTATTCTCATGGGATAGCAAGTGGCATGAGCATTATGTTTGTGACAGTTCCCTTGTTCTCTCCCTGATCCACCAGCCTCACAGGAGTGATGTAGGGTTGCCCAAGTAGATGCTATATATACACAAAGTGGGTTTGTATCATAGCTGTGGAACCCTGAGCTTAAAGAATTTGAATCTTTTACAATGAGCACTAAGTAGAACTGACCTCTGTTCCAGAAGAGTCACTATCTCTAGCACCCAATGTTTTACAACATAATTGCAAAGATAAAGGCAGGTTGCGCCACTACTCACAAGACATGAAGAAATGGTAGCAATTTATGAAGAACCAGAATGCTGGACAATTAGCAAAAAATGTGAGTGCAATTCCTAACTCTTAATTTAATTATTGCTTTACTAAATTACAACTGATCCTCTGTATCTCTGGGTTCTGCATACACAAATTCAACTGACTGAAAATTTAAAATATTTGGAAAAAATAACAACACAACAATAAAAATGATACAAATAAAAACAATACAGTATAACAACTATTCACATAGCACTTACATTGTATTAGGTATTAGAAGTAATCTAATGATGATTTAAAGTATATATATAGGAGGATATGCGTAGGTTATATATGAATACTATGCCATTTTTTATAAGGGAATTGAGCATCTGTGGATTTTGGTATCCGTGAGTGGGAGTGGTCCTGGAACCCCACAGATAAGAATACAGAGGGACAAATGTACGTAAAACATTTACAACACTTAGTACAATGTCTGGCACATGGTAAATACTCAATAAAAGTTAGGTATCCTCAGTCCACATATTGCATTTTTATCTTTGGGTTATATACAAGGTTTCTGCTTTATTTCTGATATGTGTTTCATGGATCCTGGGATAGCATGGTATATGAATTTTGGTAAAAGGGTTGCACTAGAAAAAAAAGTCTGTCATAACCTGATCAATGTCAAATTCTATTCTGAACATACCAACAGAGGAAGCCCATTACAATAAATCACTAAATTAATGTAGATACTTAATGAATATCTCATACATTATAAAACATAATAAATAAATAGAATTACAAAGTGAGGACCTTAAAGATCATTTCACCCACTTTGCTATCCTTCCCCAGCTTTGCCAATTTACTGGGGAATAAACAAGCTGAGGGGCTAAGTAGCTTGTCCACAGTCATATTGAGTTAATAGCAGAGTGGGAATGTGACAGTCTTGATGTAGTAGTGTGCCTGTAACAATAACTTGAGTCTTATCTTCTCATACTGCATTATAAAAGGGCATTCACAGTATGAATGGTTTGAGTTAATTGCCTCTTTAAGTACTTATCCAGGAGAGCAAGGGCCTGCCAAGATATGAAGGTGATGAACTTGGGATATATTGCGAGTGAAGCCAGTGGCTTCTTGAAGTTAAGGACACATTAAATGCTAAGGGAAATCGTCACAGCATCAATTAATCAGTACTTATCTATTAAATGGGAGACAGTACATCATAGTGGGTATAAACTCTGGACTCAGATTTGGGTGTGAATTCCTACTTTAGTTAGCTTTTTAAGTTATTTAATATTGCATTGCCTCAGGTCCTGCATAAACTGGTTAGAAGTAATAATTGTATCTTTCTTGTAGGATTAAATGATAAAATACATATATGCTACTTAGCAAAGTCCATACATAGCAAGCACTCAGTAGTGTCAGGATCATTTATACTGCTATGTGTTAGGTCAGCGAGATGAAGGAAAGAGAGAGAGAGACCTGAGCCAGGTGTCATTTCAGCTGTGAAGCTTTATTCCACCAGCGTGGAGGCAAACTGAGTCAGATCAGCTCCTTCCCCGTACAGACTAAAAAGATTTTATAAGGTTTGAATTAGAGGAAGGGCGTTGGGTGGTCATTTTTGCATAAGAATCTGTTTTGTACAAATTCCTGTTTTTCTCAGAAAGCAAGGGGGTAGAGGGTGGAGACTTGAATGGCTGTGCTGATGTTAAAGCTGGCCATGAGGCCTAATTTTATGTACCCTAGACTTTACAAGTAATTTGGGTTGGGTATCATCTGTTGGCCCTTCTAGATCCTTTCTCCAGCCTTCTCCACCCTGCTCTGTGCACTTGGAGAATAGGCTGCCTCAGTGGGCAAGCTTGGGTTCAGCCAGTAGGGATACATGGCAGGGGATTCAGAAGGGGAGGAGAGGACCACCATGAGCTCACTGTGAAGTATACCAAGACTCTCAGCTTCTGTCAGGCTGCCCTCTCCACACTGCCCTCTGTACTTCAGGATTTTGGCAACTGCCTCCACCTCCTGCCCATCACCTGTGGGGAGGCCTGCTAATACTAGCTATGGGGTACTGCACTGTCCTGGGAGCTCTCCTTACACAGTGCTCCCACTTTTATAAAGAGACCCTTTATTCAACTCTTCTCAAATTATCCTAGTCTGAGTGTGCCCTCTAATTCTTTCTGATACATCGTTTTCCCATTTGATCTTTAAAACTACTCCATGAGTTGAGTATCATTTCCATTTAACATATGAAGCTGCTGAGGCTTAAGCAAACTAATTTCCCAAAGCCATTTGGCTAATAAATGACAATGTGAAGACCAGAATCCAGTTTTTCTGGCTCCAAAGTTCATGGCCATTCTAATATGCCAAGTTTATGTCCTTCTATGGCATTCCTTGGATCATACTCCTCAAAGGCAGGACCATGGTTTATTAGTCTTAGTATGTATCACTATTAACATTTCAAGTATATGGCAGATTAGTCTCAGTATGTAGTAGCTCCCATTACATTTCAAGTACATGGCAGATATTCAGTAAATATTTTTTTAAAAACTTCTATCAGATATAATGCAAACTTGAAGGTTATTTTTGGGGAGGCATAAATATCACTTAAATAATATTGCATTTCACATCACAGAATTTGAACATACTTGTATTGTTTTATTATATGATAATAATCTTACTACTCATGCATTGGCTGCCAAAAAATAGCACACAATTAATGAGGGAATGCTGTAGGTCTGTGGTAGGTAAATTTTATTGTGTGTATTTAAGGTATCCAACATGATATTATAAGATACATATACAGTGAAGTGTTTACTATGGTGGAACAAATTAATATATCCATCATCTCACGTAGTTACCCATTTTTGCCCCCATGGAATAAGCAGCTACAGTCTACTCATTTAGCAAAAATCCTGAATACTATACACTATTATTAACGATAGTTCTCATGTTGTACATTAGTTCTTTCCACTTGTTCATCCTACGTATTTGTTACTTTGTAACCTTTGACCTACTCTTGCCATTTCTTCCCCTGCCCCTTAGACCTTGATAACAACTGTTTTATTCTCTATATCTATATATTTGACCACTTAAAAAAAATTAAATTCCACATATAAGTGAGATCATGCATATTATTCTTTCTGTGTCTGGCTTATTTCACCTAGCATAGTGTCCTCCAGGTCAACCTGTGTTGTGGCAAATGGCAGGATCTCCTCCTTTTTTAAGGCTGAATAATATTTTGTTGTATATTTATACATCATGGTATCTTTATCCGTTTGTCCATTGATGGACGTCTAGGTTGTTCCACAGCCTGCCTACTGTGAATAATGTTGCAATGAACATGGGCATGCAGATGTCTTTATGAGGTGGTGATTTTTTTTCCTTTGTATATCTAGAAGAAAAATTGCTGGGTCATACAGTAGTTCTATTTTTAATTTATTCAGCAACGTCCATATTTTTTTCCATAATTGCTGCACCAGTCTACATTTCCACCGACAATGTACAAGGGTTCCTTTTTCTTGCCAATGCTTGTTATCTCCTGTCTTTTTGATAATAGCTATCCTAACAGGTATGAAGTGGTACCTCACAGTGGTTTTGATTTGCATTTCTCTAATGATCAGTAATGTTGAGCACCTTTTAATGTTCTTGTTGGCCATTTTTATGTCATCTTTGGAAAAATGTCTGTTCAAGTCCTTTGCCCATTTTTTGATTGTAATATGGTTTCTTACTACTGAATTGTATGAGTTCTTTAAAAATCTTGGATATTAATCCCTTGTCTGAAATATGGTTTGAAAATATTTTCCTCCAATCTGTAGGTTGTCTTTTCATTTTGCTGATTGTTTCTTTTGCTGTGCAGGAGCTTTTTAGTTTGATGTAGTCCCATTTATTTATTTTTGCTTTTGTAGCCTGAGCTTTTGGTGTGATATCCAAGAAACTATTGCCAAGGTCAATGTCAAGGAGATTTTCGCCTATGTTTTCTGTGTATGGCTTAAAATAAAGGTCCAATTTCATTATTTTAGGAAAATTTCTTTGAGAAATCCAGTTTTCCCATCACCATTTATTGAAGAGTCTATCCTTTCCCCATTGTGTCTTTTTTGTGCCCTTGTCAAAAATTGGTTGACTGGGTATGTTTAGATTCATTTCTGGGCTCTCTATTCTGTTCCACTGGTGTATGTGTCTGTTTTACATCAGTACCATACTGTTTTGACCACTATAGCTTTGTGATATAATTTTAAATCTGAAAGCGTGATGTCTCCAACTTTATTTTCCTCAGAATTGCTTTGGATACTTGGAGTGTTTTGTAGTTCCACACAAATTTTAGGATTGTTTTTTCTATTTCTGTGAAGAATGCCCCTGGGATTTTGATAGGGATTGCTCTGAATTTATATATTGCTTTCGGCAGTATGGACATTTTAATGATATTAATTTTTCCTAGTCATGAGCATGGAATATCTTTCCATTTATTTGTGTTTTCTTCAATTTCTTTCATCAATGTTTTCTAGTTTTCAGTGTACAGGCAATAGGGCATCACGAATATTAGCTTAGCATAAGGGAAGCTATGTTAAAGCTTAATTCTGAGAAAATGACTCTGCTTGAACAATGAACAATCACTGCAGTTTATAGGAGTAATAAAGCAAAGTCATAACTCAGTAATTTGCAAAACTAACAGTCATGTTTGAAGTTGCAGATGTTCTGGCAAGGAGATAAAGCCAGAGCCAAGAAGTCTGACTCCAGGCTTCACAGGACCAAGCCCAAGGTCAGCAATTAAAACAGCTGATCTGCACCCACACCATCCCTGCTGCATTTTTCACTACACTTCTCTCGTTGTACTTTCTTATATAAACCCCCCCAAAACCCTAAGACTGGGAGACAGTTCTAGCCTGTCTCTTCAGACGTCTAATAGTAAACTTCCTGCCTCGCATCAACATTTGGGACCTATGAGTCTTTTGTTTCTGAGTGGAGAGCAGGAGGACCTGGATGCCCATAACACAGGTATTTCCCTCAGTTAAGTTTATTTCTAAGTGTTTTATTTTTTGATGTTATTGTAAGTGGGAATATTTTCTTGATTTCTTTTTGAGCTAGGTTGCTATTTGTGTATAGAAATGACAGAGATTTTTGTATGTTAATTTTATAGCCTGCAAATTTACTAAATTCATTTATTAGATCTAACAGTTTTTCTGGTGAAGTCTTTGGGGTTTTCTACACATATGATTATGTCATCTGCAAAGAGAGATAATTTTACTTCTTCCTTTCTGATTTGGATACTTTTTATTTCTTTTTCTTGTCTGATTGCTCTTGATAGTACTTCCAGTACTATGTTGAATTGAAGTGGCAAGAGTGGGCATTTTCGTCTTGTACCAGATCTTAGAGGAAATGCTTTCAGTTCCTTCCCGTTGATTTGGATGTTAGCTGAGGGTTTTTAATACATTGCCTTTATTGTGTTGAGGAACTTTCCTTCTGTACCTAAACTGTTAAACATTTTTATCAAGAAAGGATATTGAACTTTGTCTTATGCTTGTTCTGCATTGATATGGTCATGAGGTTTTTGTCCTTCAGTTTGTTAATGTGAGGTATCATATTGAAACATTAAACTAGCCTTTCATACTAGGGATAAATCTCACTTGATCATGATGTATGATTATTTTTGATGTGTTGTTGAATTTGGTTTGCTAATATTTTATTCAGGAGTTTTGCATTAATGTTCATCAGAGATATAGGCCTGTAATTTTCTTTTCTCATGGTGTCTTTTTTCTGACTTAGGTATCAAGGTGATGCTGCCCCTGTAAAATGTGTTAGTAAGTATTCCCTCCAGCTCTATGTTTTGGAAGAATTTGAGAGGTGTTGGTATTAATTCTTCTTTGAAAGTTTGGTAGAATTCAGCCACAAGCTATTTGGGCTTGGCCTTTTCCTTGCTGAGAGGTTTTTAATTATTACTTCAATCTCTTTGTTATTGTTCTATTCAGGCCTTCTTGTTTCTTCCTGATTCAACCTTGGTAGGTTGTATTTTTCTAGAAATTTATTCAGTTCTTTTAGGTTATCAAATTTGTTTATCAAACATTTAATTGTTCATAATCATCTCCTATGATCCTTTTTATTTCTGAGGAAATTTATTTCATGTTATAATGTCTCTACTTTCATTTCTGATTATATATATATATCTTCTCTCTCTTTTTTTCTTAGTCCAGCTAAGGGTTTGTTGATTTTGTTTATTTTTCCAAAAAACCAACTCTTAGTTTTATTGGTATTTTTTCTGTGGTTTTTCTATTTTCTATTTAATTTATTTCTGTTTTGATCTTTATTTTTTCTTCTTTCTGCTAACTTTGGGCTTAGTTTGTTATTTTATTTCTTTGAGGTGTAATGTTAAATTGTTTATTTCAGATTTTTTTGGTTCTTAATATAGGCATTTATCACTATAAGCTTTTCTCTTAGAACAATATTTGCTGCATCCCATTAATTTTGGCATTTTGTGTTTCCATTTTTATTTGTCTCAAGATATTTTTTGATTTTTCTTTTGAGTTTCTTCTTTGACCCATTGGTTGTTAAGGAGTCTGCTCTTTAATCCTTACATATTTGTGAATTTTCCAGTTTTCCTACTGTCACTTAGGCCCTGTGGGACATGGAGCAGCACAGCAATGACTCCACTCCCTGGGGTAGGTGTGTCTCAGCAGCTCAGACTCTAGGATACTAGTCCAGTTCCAGGAAAGCCAGGTATTACAGTTGTTTGACATATAGTGTGGGTGTCTCAGCTCAGCCAGTGCTCTATTTGGAATGCAGGGTCAGCTCAGCCCTGGGATGTGCAGCTGCTCAACTGGGGCAAGGCACCGACTCCGGGGAGGCAGGCAGGGTGCCGCTTCAGCTCATGCCCGGGTTGGCAGGGTGCAGCAGAGCCTGGGGGAATAGATGGCCGCTGCTCTGCAGCAGCGTTCCCCCATAGGGGAAGGTGTAGCAGCAGCTTGCCTTGGGGAAGACAGGCCAGCAGGCAGGGGTGGTTCAGAGATGTAAAAGCCTCAGCGATGGAAAGGTAACGCAGCCTCACCCCTGGACACACTCCAGCAGTGGTTCAGGTTTGGAGCTGGTGCCGCGCAGTAGCGGTGGGAGCCACAGGAGGCGGGCGCTGCGTCCGCTGCTTCTCTGGCGGGAGGGCAGCTGTGTGGACGCCGGGCAGCTGTCTCGGCCGGACTTAGTGCTTGTGAGGACCGCAGAGTCCTCCCTCGCAAGGGCTGTAGGTGACCACGGTGGTAGTGGGGACTGTTGGGGTCATCTTGCTTACCTTTTCGCGGCAGGGAGAGATCTCTCCTAGTTCCAAGCTGATACTGACGGGGTAATGGGCTTGCAAAGGTGAGGTGTCTTCTTCTGTTCTCTATGTGGCCGTCCTGGGTTCCTGTGCTTTATAGGGTTTCAGCTACTCCCTTAATATACTCACGTGCTCTCCTTTAGTTATTTTCATCAAAACGTAGTTGTTTGTTTGTTGTTTTGTCTGTCTTTGTTGGGATGGGGTGGGGGAGACCAGTGACAAGGCCTTCTCGTCGGCCATCTTGCTGACGTCACTCTTCCAGGTTGGTTTTTTTTTCCGTTTTCTTTCTTCCTTTTTCTTTTTCTTTCTTTCTTTCTTTCTTTCTTTTTTTTTTTTCTTTTTGGCTTTCTCTGCAATGTAGAGAGCTCTGGGACTCTGGATACAGATGAAAGAGGTGGATTTTTGTTTTGAGAGAAGCTGAGAGAGGTGGGTGTGTTTTGCTGTGTTTTGAATTTAGTTCTTTTTCTGCATTATATAATCTGATTTCCTACAGAAAAGCTCAGCATCTGTTTTGTGATTTGATGAATGGCTTTGAGCTGTTAATTTAATTGCTTCCTAGTAAGACACTAATGATCTTTTTGTTGCACTAAACACTAGTGTTTAGTGCAACACTAGTGTGTTTAGTTATAAACTAACCGTAACTAAACACTTGGAGCTCCAATAATTACAATTCATATTACTCAGGTTCAGGTCATAGCAACTAGAGTTGGCATTATATATGGCCTGTGGATTTTGCTTCCAAAATCTGTAGTAGATGGGAAAGCCATTAAATTTTTCATAACAGAAAACTCAGGAAAAAATCCCACTGCAATATTAGCAGACAAACGAGAACAAAATAGAAAAATATCTCAACAAATTAGGTCTGAGAAATCCATTTGATATTTCCAGCCTAGGAGCCATAGGTCTGGAGTTTGTTTCCAGTCCCAATTACCTGATAATTCCTTGTTCTCTGGGTGGCCACCAATCATGGGGTAGGCGTAGGCAAGTAAAGCTAAAGGTTTTTAGGCTCTCACATTTATCCATTGCTCACAAAGTTTTACATGTTTCTTCAAGAGTGAGGACATCTTTATATATTTCATGGGAATAAATATTAATTCACCACTTCTTTGGTTCTTCTGGCATGGCTACTGAGTGTTGATTTGATTAGTTATTGAAATTAAGGCATTTCAGCTCCCACTGAACTTTAATTGGCTTCCTCTTGGAATACTGCCAAGTAAAATCTTCCCCCAAAGGCCCCCAACTAAACAGGGAGGCCATGGAAGGTCCCGGTCTGCCTTTGGCAATGGGAGTAATGCAATTGCTTGGGACGTCTACATCATCGGGAGATTTATTCCCTGCCTTCTTTGAAATAGCATTTTCTCACCAACTAGGAATTCTCCCAAAGCTCCAAGATAAATATTTTTTGAAACCTAATGATATTTGATTTTCTCAGAACTGAGACAAAGATAAGGTGCATATTCAGGAAGGAAAAAGGCAGGAATCTTGCTTTCTGCTCCTAGCTGAGGCATATTTGGTTTCCAAACTGCCTACATATGGAGCAGCTGCAAGAAATTCAAAGTGAGTTGAAGATGGAGGGAAAGGGTTATTTATACTGCTCCTGCATTTCCAGGACCCAGGGAGGGCTGCTGCGCAGTGAGGACCGTCCACTCATGTATTTGATGTTATGTCGAAGTTGGTATGAGGACGCAAGGGACACCTTCAGCAGAACGAGCAAGGATTTCTTAAAATTAAAGATTTGTGATGTTAAAGAGAATGAAAGATTAAATGTTTAAGCTGGATCTTGAATCCTCTTTATTTCTTAATCACCCATACTCCCAACTAAAATAATTTTTATTTAGCATTTCAATTACTATATTATGCTTTAGGTGAAGTGATACCTTATTACTGAGATTAAATATGAATCCTTTTAAAGGTAGTCTGTAAGGATTGATATTGTTAAACCTCAGGTTCTCTATCTCTTTAGCTATTAGAAAAGAATATATAACCACTTTTTAAAGATAGTGATTTAAATTTTTCATTTTTCTGGAAAGATGTGTTCCTAACCTTAGAACTCGTTCATAGCTCTTCATGTTAAGCATGGCCATGCAGTTCATATTAAAAATGGATTTTAATGCCTCTCAAGGTGAAACTCTACACTGAACATGTAAATCACTGGCATGCAATCCATCAGCAACTACTGTTAGCTCGACCTTTAGAATAAATCCACAATTAAACTGCTTCTTACCTACCTTACAGCTACCATTCTGGTTTTAGCCACTATCACCTCTTAACATTCCCTTCCCAGCTGTTCTCCCTGACTAATTCTTTCCAGTTCTAATTCTTGTCAGTCTCTTCTCAAATCATATCCCAACGCAGACAAAGTTACTTCTCTGCTCAAAAACTCCTCAAGGGGTTCTTGTACCACTCAAAGTCAGTCTTACAATGGCTTCCAAGGTCCTGCATGATCTTGTCCCTGTTTCTACCCTGTTCTCTCTTCCCTATCCTACCAGTTTCCATCCAGTTAATCTGGCTATTTATCAAATGTGTTGGGAATCTTATAATACTACTTATTTCCTCTGTCTGAAACACTCTTCCTTTATCAAGACTCTCTTCTACCTCTTTCAACTTTTTACTCAAATGTCACTCTCTTAATGAGGCCGTTTGTGACCACTCTATTAAAAATTGCAATCCTCCCTATAACTGTTTTTACCCCCTTTGTTTGATTCAATTTTTTTCATAACATTTCCATTTAACATTATTATTATTATTATTTATTTATTTATTTATTTTTTACTTAATTCTTTTGTATATTGTTTGCCTGTCCCTACCAGACGGTAAGCTCTGTGAGAATGCCCTTGGAACATTGCTGGGCTCATAGTAAGCATTCAAAAATATTTTTTAGTGAGTGAGTAAGATACTATATTCTTATTCTTTGTAATCATGTGAAATGTTTGCAAAGTCCAGTCCAAAGAGGGATACAAAATTATAGAGTACATGGCGTATATAATAATAGCATTATGGTAGTTTTCCAATAACCAGCCCTTATCTTCCCAGCATACACTAAAATTAGGTAATGCCAGGGGTTCTAGTTGTAACATTACTACTTTTTCTTGAATGAAACTGGATTTTCAAGCTCTTTGTTCTTGTCTAAGTGCCTATCTCTGCAAACTATGACATCTCAGGATGAACAAACCACAAATCCAACTCCCGATTCATTAAAGAAAAATGTAGCATCTTACTTATGATTTCTTAGAAAGACTGAAGAATATTACATTGCACAATACAGGAAAACTTCTTAAAAAGTCTTGGCTAAATATATCTCTTTCTCCATGATTGCATTCTAGGGCTTTTCACATACTCTTTCTTGTTTTTCTCTCTTTATTCTTCTGTAGTTCTGAGCAACTCCCAAAGATAATTCAAAGCTTTAACTAGTACTTAGATTTAATCTACCTGGCCAAGATTCTGGACTATCATGTCATTTCTCTGCAATATTTGTTCATTCAGGTATAGACTCAATTGTTCCCTGATGAAAACATATTAATGTTTGCCTATTGCTCAAAGAATAGTACAGACTTCTAATAATGGTCTTGACACACCTAAACTTGACAAACTTGTGGAAAGCTGGAGTCCTCACAACCTAAACTCCAGCCATA
This sequence comes from Cynocephalus volans, assembly GCF_027409185.1. Classification (NCBI taxonomy): domain Eukaryota; kingdom Metazoa; phylum Chordata; class Mammalia; order Dermoptera; family Cynocephalidae; genus Cynocephalus; species Cynocephalus volans. The sequence goes on along the minus strand of NC_084467.1, from coordinate 72,977,186 downwards.
TGTATTGCTTTCAGTTCTGCAAACATAGCAGCCTGTTTCATATGTTTGAGGCTTTGTAGAGGTGACTCCTTCCCTCCATAATACTTCATTCCTCACCCTTCTGATGGATTCAACTAGAAATTCCCTCACCTATGAATTTTTTCCCACCTGCCATAGGTAGAATTGATCATACTGGCCTTCTTGCTCTTTCTCAAATACACAAAACCTACTCCTGCCTTGAGACATTTGCATTTGCTCTTCTCTGCACCCGGGATACACTCAGCTCAATTAGCTACAGGGTTTACTCCTATATTTTTTTCAGATCTCTGCTAAATATCATTTTGCTAGTGAGTAATTTCCTAATGACTCTATAAAAAAAGTTAAACCTACCCCAATCCTCACTCTAGCACTACCTGTTCTCCTATCATGCATTATTTTTTCTTTAAAGCACTCATACCCATATATGCTTACTTGTTTACTTGTTTATTCTCTCTCTCCCTCTACTGGAACGTAAATTCCATAAGGGCATGTATTTTAAAATGTATTTTTCACTATTTTTTCTGTAATCTAGTACAATGTTTGGCATATATTAGATGCTCAATAGCATTTGTTAATGTAGTTTATGGATAAATGTGTAACTCTTATTATCTTGTTTATCAACTCTATGAAGGAAGAGACTAGGTGCATTTTATTTACTATTATAGTAAATAATGTTTGTTTAAAGAAGGAATGGATAGATAAATACTTAGAGCAGTGTTTGTCACATGGCACTCACTCATATGCCTATTTGGGGAAAGTGTAGGCAGAGGGAACAATAAATGCAAAGGCCAAAGCTAGGTGTACACTTGATATATTCTAGGAATAGCAGAGCCAGGATGGATGAACTGGAGACAATAAAGGGAAGAATAGTAGAACCTGAGCTCTTAGTGGTGATGAGGTATGTTACTTAGAGCCTTATAGGCCCTTTAAAAGAGCTTGTTTTTTTTTTTTTTTAGAAATAGGAAGATACTAGACGATTTTGAGGACAGGAGTGACATGATCTGTCCTACATTTTAACAGGATCATTCTACATGCCATATTAAGCATACATTAAAGAATGGAAGAAGGAAGGTCAGCTTGAAAGCTATTGAAATAATCTTTATGAGAGATCATGGTGAATCAGCCATGGTTCAGTATCCATGGAGATGGTTAATAATGGCTCGATTCTGGATGCATTTTAATGGTAAATACAGTAGTATTTTCTGATGGATTGGATATGGAAGTGAAAGAAAAAGATGGTGACATTTTGGCTTGTGGACTTCCACTTCCAAACAAGATGGAGTAACAGGACCAGATTTACATTTAATTTGAAATAACCAAAGGAAAAAATATAAAATATATGAAACAACAGTGTTTAAGACACTGGATGGATCAGATAGTGGAGGACAGTGACCTTGAAAGAAGAGAAACAAATGAGGTTAGTCCCATTATTGCCCAAGCTTAGTGCCTTACTCTCCAAGCTGTAGTGCAGGGAGGGAGAACCCAAGAGGACCCCAGAAAACTCATTCAGTTGAGATGGAGCTGAGAATATGGGAAGAACAAGGTGGCTGGTTTGCAGGAGAGTAAGGCAGAGAAAAGAACTAGACGTGCACACACACGCACACAGACACACACACACCACACACACACGGGGGTGGGGGTGGGGAGAGCACCCTGCAAATTGCAGAGGGTTCCCCTTTATAGTAATATATTGATATCACTATAATCAGGTATTGATTTAGGATATTGATCAGTACATGCATGTGAGAAAACTACCTGAGGCTAGGGAAATAACCTTGCAAAGGGATTAGAAGGAATAGTACCCAGTACTCACAAAAAGTTAGAAGTCACCAGACTAGAAGAGACTTCATAACTCCTGGGGCAGTGGATTGAACTCTCAGAAGGGTCTTTCCTCAGCAGTAGGGAATAATTAGCTCTCAACTAAATGCTACTCTGGTTCTGCCTAGCAAATCTTAAAAGCAAGACCTGAAACTTTATTATAAGTAAATTAACTGCATTTTGGAGCAAAATGTGAGAATATAGAAATACAAAAATATCCAGCACCCAACAAGGTAAAATTACAATTTCTAACATTAATCAAAGATTGCCAGACATGAAAGAGGCAGGAAAGTATAACTCTCAGTGAAGAGAAAACTCAATCAAAACTCAGCTAGAATTGACACAGGTATTGCAATTGCAGATAAGGACCTTAAAACAGCTATGATAATTGCATTTCTTCTATTAAAAAAGCTGAATAGAAACATAGAAGATATGTGATGGGCTCAAGTACAAGATCTAAAGATTTCAGAAAAAAACTATAATGTCTGATATACAGATGAAAAATATACTGTACGTTATTAACAGCAGATTATACCAGTTTTCTCTACCTTTTTTATCTTTACCCCCTTTTTGGATTTTTGTTTTCCAATCACTCCCGTTTCCCATAAAATTTATAACCACACATATGCTGCATAAAATTATTATTATTACTATTTGCCTCTCAAGAACCAATTTTTGCACTCTTGGGAGAGAATTATCTCCATTAAAATTTTATGGATTAGATATTTCAAATGAAAAGATAAATGAAATTGAAGACAAAACAACAGAAACTATCCAAAATGAAACACAGAGAAAAAGGAATTAAAAAAAAAAAAAAAGAAAGAAAAGAGCATTGGTGAGCTATTAGACAACTTCAAGTGGCACAATACACATGTAAGTGGAATCATTGTAGGAAATGAGGGGTAGGGAGAGACAGAAAAAAAAACTGAATAAATAATGTCTGTGCATGGGAAAAACACAAACTGAAGTAAATATTTTTCCCTGTACTCTTACTCAGTAACAATTATCAACATGGAAGACATACCTCTGACTTTGGTGACCAAAGGAGTGGAGATTTCTCCCTATTGGCAAGCAAGCAATTCATTCTTCAGCAGAAACCACTTCGGTGTCCTTTAATTTAATTCAATTCTGACCCTATATACCTGGAGATAGCATGAGATCCCTTAGGTTGAGGAGTCAGTCCCCAAGACTGCCCCCTACTTCAGATGCCAGTTACAAGTCCAGGCCCCTGAAACTTCTGACCAACCAGCTATTAATGGGTTCCCACAACCCCCTCCTTGGGTTCAGGTAGTTTGCTTGAGCAGCTCACAGAACTTAGGGAAACAAGTATTTACCTTTACTGGTTTATTTTAAAGAACATGACAAGTGACACAGGTGCAGAGATGCATAGGGTGAGGTAGGGGGGAAGGGATGGGGAACTTCCATGCCCTTCCTAGGTGTGCCACCCTCCAGGAACCTCCATATATTCAGCTCTTCAGAAACTCTCCAAACCCTATGATTTTGGGTTTTTGTGGAAGCTTCATTACAAAGGCATGATTGAAGCATGGACAACTGTGTACAGATGTGATTGGACAAAAAGGGTATGATGTAACGTTAACAGACTGGGTGAGGAAACCCAACAGGCCTGTTTGTTCAAATTCTTCTTGGCCTTTCTGTGCAGCATTCCTTCCTCCTGAGTGTGAGGTGGGACCCCTCCTGAAGTAAAACTGCAAGGAGAAATAGACAAATTCACAATTATTTTAATACTGTTCTCTTAAGAAATCACAGAACAACTACACGAAAATTAGTAAAAATATAGAAAATTTGAACAGCACTATCAACCAATTTGACCTAATTGACATTTATAGATTACTCCCTTGAACAGTAGCAGAGCACACATTTTTCTAACTGCAAACAGAACTTTTACCAAGATCGATAATATATTAAGCCATAAAACAATATTCCACAAATTTAAAAAGAGTCAAGTCACAGAAGTATTTTTTCTGACAATGATGGAATTAAATTTGGAATTAACAAAAAAAAAAAACTTCTCTGGAAATGCACACATATCTGTAAATTAAATAACATATTTCTAAATAACCCATGGCCAAAGAAGAAATTAAAAGAGAAATTAGAAAATATTTGAAATAAATGAAAATGACAGCACAACATATTAGAATTTGTGGGATGCCACTAAAAGAATACCTTGAAATTGTAGCACTAAATACCTTTATTAGACAGTAAGGAAAAGATAGTCTCAAATCCATTATCTCCCACCTTAAGAACTAGAAGAATAAAAAAAACCAAATTAAACCCAAAGTAACTAGAAGAAAGAAAATAATTATGACATCAAAACCCAAAGAAATAAAAAACCAGAAAATCATTTACTAAAACCAAAGGTGATTATTCAGAAGTAACCAATAAAATTAATAAACTTCTACCCAAATTAATAAGGGAAAAAAAGAGAAGCCTCAAATTACAGTCACAGATGAGAGAGGTGACATCCATACAGAATCCACAGATATTAAAAGTATAATAAACACAATGACCAATTTTATGACACTTAAACACCACAACTGAGATTAATGTGACAAAATTCTTGAAAGACAAAAACTATGAGAGAGGCCACTCAGGAAAAACGAGATGATCCAAATATCACTATGTCAATTTAAAAGTTGAATTTAGAATGAAAAATTTTCCCACAAAGAAATTCAGGGAGATATGGATTCATTCGTGATTTCTACAAACCATTTAAGGAAGAAATAATACCAGTTCTACCTAAACTCTTTCAGAAAATTGAAAAGGAGTGACTTCTTCTCAATTTGTTCTATGAGGTCAGCATTCTCCTGATACCCAACCAGACAGAAACATTACAAAAAGGAAAACAACAGACCAATATTCCTCATGAATATAAATGCTAAAATTCTGAACAGATTTTAGCAAATTGAGTCCAAAGATATATAGAAATACATCATTACTAAATGGGACTTATCTGGGGCATGCAACAGTGATTTAACATTAGAAAATCAATCAGTGGAGTTCACCATATTAACAAACTAAAAAAGAAAAAAAAAACATACAGTCATCTCAATAGATTCAGAAAAAGCATTGACAAAAATTCAGTATCAATTTCTGATTAAAAAACTCTTCGCAGCCTAAGATTAAAAAAGAAATTCCATAACTGGGTTAAAGGACAATTACCAAAAACCTACAGGTTACATTATACTTAATTGTGAAAGACTAAATGTTTCCCTGAAGATCTGGAAGAAGACAAGGATGGCTGCAATCACTACTTCCACTCAACACTATACCAGAGCTTTTAGCCAGTGATTTAAAGTAAGAAAGAGAAATGAAAGGCAGCCCTTTGGAAAGGGGGGAAGTGAAACTGATTTACTTCAAAGATAACATAACTATCTATTTAAAAAATCAGATGAAATCTGCAAAAATACTACTAGAACTAAAACCCATTTTGCAAGGCTGCAAGATAAAAGATTAATATACAAAATTAATTTTGCTTTTATGTAGTAGTAACAATCAGAAATTAAAATTTAAAAAGATACCATTTGTAATAGGATAAAAATATAAAACCCTTTAGGGATAAATCTGCCAAAAATATACAAAACCTGTACACTGAAAACTACTGATGAAGTTCAGGACATGCTACCCCAAAGTATGGTGCCATAACATTTGAGAAGACGGCAAAATATAGGAAGATCATGCTGACCTTTTCCCACTCTTCTCCACTGAAGCAAGTCACAAGATTCTCATTGGGGATGTGTTCTAACTATACCCAGAAGAAAGGAATATCCGTATTTCTGAAGACACAGAGACACAGAGAAGAACCTGAACAAGCAGGCCTTGTTAAGTTCCCTCAGTTTATTACCACTAGATCATACTCCCTGTATTAGTCCACTTCTGTTGCTTTTAATGGAATACCTGAAACTGGGCAATTTATAAAGAAATTAAATTTAGTTTTCACAGCTTTGGTGTCTGGGAAGTCCAAACTCCAGGTAACACACATCTGGTGAGGCCCTTTTTCTTGGTGTTGACTCTCCACAGAAGCACAACATCACATGGCAAGAATGGGCTGAGCTAGAGGGAGCTAACTTCTCACTTGCTCTCCTTTTACAGCCATCAGAACCATGCCCATTACTACATGAGTGGATCAATCTATTCACAAGGGCCCAGTACTCACAATCTAATCACCTATTAAAGTCCCCTCCTTTTAAATACCATAATTGGATTTCCCACCCTCTTAAGATTGTTACAATGGAGATTGTTTCCAATACGTGAACTTTTGGGGGACACATTTGACCCATAGCACACTTTATTTCCAATCATACTTCTCTTCTGCTACTCACTTCTTCATCAAACTTAGCATAAAAAATACACAAGTTTACCTGTTTCTTTGGATCTTCATTTCCAAAGGCTGCTATGTTATGTAAAATTATGTTAAATCAATTTGAATGATTTTTCTTGTTAATCTGTCTTTTGGTATTGGGGCCTCCACCATGAACCTAGTGATGGGTAAGGAAAAATATTTATTTTCCCCTGCCTTACAAACCATTGCTTAGAGAAATTTAGAAAGACCTAAATAGAGATGTATATCTTGTTCATGTGTTGGAATAATCAAAATTGTTAAGATATTAGTTGTCCCAAATTCAACGTAATTCAAATAAAAATTCTAGCAGCCTATTTTGTGAAACTGACAAGCTGATTTAAAAATTTACATGGAAATTCAAAGGACCAGGGATAGCCAAACAAAAACAAAGCTGGAAACAAGAAAAAGATGGAGGACTAACATTACCTGATTTCAGATTTTTATAAAGCTTCAGTAATCAACACAGTGTGATATTGCATAAATATAGAACAGATAAGAATGGAGAGCGCAGAAATAGACTTGCATATATACGGACAACTGATTTTTGACAAAGGTACAAAAGCAATTCAGTGGAGAAACCCTTTTTGACAAATGGTGTGTGAGAACAATTGGCTAGCCATATACTAAAAAAGTTGAAGGAGAAGGAGAAGAAAAGAAAAAGAATAAGTTTTGAACTATATTTTGCATACTACTTAAATGTAGAATTTAAAACTTAGGAGAAAAGCTCAAAAATCTCTGTGAATTATGTTAGGCAGAGTTTTTAGATATAGCATCAAAGGTATGATTCATAAGAGAACAAATTGATAAATTGGACTTCATCAGTATTAAAAACTTTTGCTCTCAACAGACATTTATATTAAGAAAATGGGAAGGCAAGCCACATACTGGAGGAAAATGTTTGTAAATCATATATCTGATGAAAGACTTGTTGTATCCAGAATATATAAAGAAACCTCCAAACTGAATAATAAAAGAATCAAACAACCACATTTAAAAATGGGCAAAAGATTTAAACATACATCCCACCAAAGAAATATGTATAAATGGTGAATAAGCATATGAAAAGATGCTGAACATTATTGTTCATTAGGGAAACACAAATTAAATTTACAATGAGATACCACTACACATCTGTAAGAATGGCCAAAATTTTAAAAACTGATCATGGTAAGTGTTGGGGAGAATGTGGAGAAACAGGAACTCTCATACATGCCTGGTGGGAATGTAAAAAGGCATGACCCATTTTGGTAGAGTTTGACAGCCCTGTAGAAATTTAAACCTGCATCTCCCTAGTAGCCTCTTAGAAATTTATAGCAGCTTTATTTTTTATAGCCTAAGCCAGGAAACAACTTAAATAACCATTTATAGTGAAAGGATGAGACAAATTTGTGTATAGGAATATTCCTCAGAAATGAAAAGTCATAAACTAGTGATAAATGAAAAAACACAAATGAATTTCAAATTAATTGTTCTGGGAAGAAAATGCAAAATAATCTGTAGTGAGAAAAAGCACATCACTGGTTGCCTGGCAAGGGAGATGGGACGAGGGGCAGGAAGTAGGGATCACAGAAAGACTCAGGGAAATGTTTGTAGATAATGGACATGTTCACTATCTTGACTGGGATAATGGTTTCACATATCTGTACATGCATCAAGACTTATCAGATTGTACACTTTAGATCTGTGCAGTTTATCTTATGTCTCTTATCAATAAAGACAATGCTCCTGCTCATTCCTCTCATCAAACAAAGGCAATTTTTGTGAGAGTTTTGATGGCAAATCATTAGAAATCTAACAGTCCTGATTTGGCTCCTTCTGACTTCTTTTGCTTTCCTTATCTTAAACAATCTTTAAAGGATACCGATTTTTCTTCAGTTAATATTGTAAAAAAAACTGCATTGACATGGTTAAATTCCCAGGATCCTCAGTTCTTTAGGGATGGACTGAGTGCCTGGTGTCATTGCTTACAATAGTGTCTTGGCTTGATGGAACTTATGTGGAGAAATAAAATTTATATTTTATATTATTTTTTAATTTTATTTTTCCATGAACATTTTGAAGTCCCCACATATATTGTTATATAAGTAATTCATGTATGATGCTTCCATTTCTTTTTCAATGAATATTTTTTTTTTTTAAATGTGGCTTTGTCTGTTCTGTATATCTGTTAAAGCTCCCTAGGAGCTGAAGGTCTATCCGACAGAGAGCTTTCTTTAGTAAGGGAGTTTGAAAGCTAGTGCTTGAAAGTTCTTGCTAATGATCTGGTAATTATTTTAGTGAATTTTCAATGAAGTGTGAAGTTCTCTGCTGACTTCTCAACAAAATGTAAAGTATGGTAAAGTATGTGAGAGTTATTCCCAGTCCTGTGAATTTGTCTCTATTTCTTTGTGGAATCAAGAAACATTGCCAAATACAGCTTTGGCTATTTTATCAATACAAATCCGCTTTGGGTGTTCTAGCACTCAAGCAGCCTTTCCCAATTTTGTTCAGCCAGTGGGATGGGGCAAAGGTCAGCATGCCTTCAGAAGTACAATCGGCATTTTCCAGCACAGAAAAGACCCCAGCAGATCCCAGAACAAGGGCCTGGATTCCTGGCAGCTATCTTGCTCAAGACGTTCTCTTGCCTATCACTTGGAAGAAAACAAACACTCTGTAGGCTTTCTCTCTTTCTGTTTCTAATGCATTTTGCCTAGAGGACTGAATGTTCCAAAGGTGGCCTCCCAATCCTTGTGAAAGAACATTTCCATGTAATTGACATTAGCGCTTCCACTGAAGTTTATTGCTGTGTTCAGCTATTCTGGGGTGTGAATTTATGCTAACTGAGAAGTGACACCTTTTCTCAAAATGCTGAAGGGGTAGAGAATGCATAGTTTTGTGTGCTATGAACTCTGTTTCCTCTGCCTTTGTTCGGTGGTATCTATAGAGTTGGAGGGCATGGAATGGTGAAATGTTTCTTGTTTGAGTCTCTAAGGCTTGGACCTATGCCCTCTCTGTCAGCTCTTCAGTAGAAATACTACTGAGAGTACACGGAGGCCACTGAAAACTCTACTTCAGGGTGGAATTCAGCCCAGTGCAAGGCAATTGTGCTTTAAGCCCTAGTCAATAAGTTTTAAGGTGATATTATGAATGAATTAGTTTTATAGATTTTAATTCCATTGAGGTTCTTAGTGTTGCAGTGAATTAACAGAGCATGACTGCCCTGGGTTGGGTTCCTCAGAAACAGATGCTGAGGTGAAGATTTGCATGCAAGAGGTTTACCAGGTGGGGAACATCTTCAGTAGGGGAGTGAAAGGAGCAGGAATGGGTAGAAGGAGTGGTTGAGTTGTGATACAGTCTTAACGGAGGCCTCAGCTCATCCCATGGAGAGCTCTGGGTCTGGAGTGGTCCTGCAGAGTCGTTCCAAATTGAGGCAAGATGTCAAGGACTTTGTATCTTCCCATCAAGCAGTCATTGGATGCAGGCTGCCCTTGGAGAGAGGATGTAACTTTGTACAAGGGGACTCCCTTTGTCAGAGGGCAGCTCCTGGATTGGGGTGCAGAAGATAGCCATCAACAGGCAATGCAAATAGCAGCGGGGGAATGGCCATCTCAGTCCTGAAGGGGTCATGCACCACCACGTCCTGTACATGGTTAATAGTGTAGGACAAAATTAGGGTATAGCTTATTAGTGACAATTGTAAAGTTTCATTTTGCTTCGAAATTACATCAGCTATTTGTATTAATAATAACAAAAATAAACTCATTGAGAGCCTACACTGCACTGTCCACTATCACATACTGTAGTTTTTAAAAAAAATCCACAGCATCCCTGTAAAATAGATATCATATTACCATTTTTCTTGAAAAGTATTTTTCAGAGATGAAGTGAATTGCCAAAGGTCACACAAGTAGTATGTGATCCATATTACAAGCTTTTTCTGCAAGTTCTACTGTCATCTCTGTCCAGCCATATTGATCTATTTGTGTTTCCCAGACATGTCTTACTTGCTTACTTATTTGCATTTGTATAATGTTCACTCTACCTGGGATGTCTTGGCTTGCTTGTCTGCCCACTAAACATAAATTCATCCTTCAAGGCTCATGTTGAAGATCATTTCCCCTGTGAAGCTTTCCTGGACCCCACCACAAATAATTATTTGTTCTGTGTATGATTTCAGAACACTTTATACATGGCACTCAATAGATGATTGATATGTGTTCATTAAATAAATAAATGGGTTCATATTTTCATTCATGTTGCATTGCTTTGGGGTTTGCCTGATGCATTTCTTCCAATCAACTGCTCAATGTCTGGCACCTCTCATCTCTGTTTTCTTGCAGTTCCCAGTGAAGCCTGGGATGTGTACCAAAAGCAATTTCTCTTGACTGACCAAGTTGAGCATCACCATGGTAAGTACTGGATACTGTTACCAGATTTTCCACTTTAGGATTGTTAAAAAAAGATATAAGTGATGTCTGCAGCCAGTCTGGGTCTCAGATCTTTAAAGCATTTTAGATGCTACTATTCTGCAATATTGGTATAAATCTGTGAAGAGAGACAGAGGCACCGTGTTGGAAGAGTCCTTAGAAATTATCTACTACAGAGGTCACCTACTAGCAGTCTACATGCCAACTCTACATGCCCCTGATATATTTGGTTTGGCAGAAGCAGTATTTTTTAAAAAATTAAAGTTGAAAATATTAGGTAGGTCATTTGCTCTTCAGTTCTGTAAAGCTCCCCCTGCTCTGTGTTATCTAATATCTATGCTCCATTCATTTAAGCTACATGCTTGTTTGCTGAGGACATTTGAGTTTTAGACTCCTGATTCTGGTCTAACTGTCCCAATTTGCAAATGGATGAAAAGTGGTCCAGTGAGAGATCTCATAGGGCCCAGTAATCAACGCAGTGTTTTTACTTACTATTATTTGATTTCACACTGATGGTATGCTCAGAATGTTTGTATCCAAAAGTATAAATGATATCTTGATTCCTTTTTCTACTTTTCACTCTTTTGGAAAGGAGTATGCTTCCTGCATATTGATAGGATCTCAGTGTGGGGAGAAACAATGTTAACAGCAATTCTCAGCACTGGTTTTGCCGATGAAAAATCTGAGGTTGTAGGTAAGATGCACACTGTTAAATGACCTTAGTGGTCTACAAATTTACCCTAAGTTCCACAGCCGTGCTGGGGGGCCTCATGCCCGAGGCTCTCTTGCATGTCTTCTTTCGTGTTCATTCTTAGATGGAACTAGTCTGGATGCTAAAGCTCCATGATGGCTCCAAGATATGCAACCCTGTTCTAAGTTACTAAGTTTGAAAGTCTTCTGAATTAAAAGCAGGGATAAACTCAAGTTTATAACTCCTTTGTAGCAACTTTGAATGAGACTAGAGATAATGGACTCTCTACTAAACAGGACTCCTTACATAGCTTTTGCCTCTTTACATTGGCAGTTTTACCAGGGAACAAAGCCAGTTCTGTCATCATGGAGTAAAATTTGACCTCTCTTGAGTGTTTCTGAACTGACGAACTGATCAGTGTCTGGAAGATTTCTCCCTTCTGATCAAGTATGGATTTGAAGTAAAAGTACATACTGGAAGATGGCTTTTTGGTCAAATTAGCCTCTACTATTGCCTATGCTTTCCTGGGACTATCAGGGGTGGTGCAGTGTAGGCAGTCACTAAGTGGGTGCTCACCTGCTCAGCTCCTCTCATGCTCAGCCTAATATAAATCCTGAATGTTACCAGAACATTCTTACATTTGCTCTATTTGCTTCATTAAGCTGGCTTCTTCTGATGGCAAAGCTTCTCTTAACCTGGAAATTACATATCTACTCACATCCCTTTCAATGCATTGCAGTACTGTTAACCCCAGTAAAGGGTGATTCTAAGTAAGTAGGTGCTATGATTTGAATGTTTTTGTTCCTTCCAAAATTTATGTTGAAAATTAATCCCCAATGCAACAGTATTAAGAGATGTGGCCTTCAGGAGGTGATTAGGAATGGGATTAGGTTCCCTTTTAAAAGGGCTTGACAGAGGGAGATCATCCCTTTTGCCCTCTGTCCCTTCTGCCATCTCCTGTCGGGAGGACACAGCAACAAGGTGCCATACTGGGATAGGAGACCAGGCCCTTATCAGACCCCGAACCTGTCAGTGCCTTGATCTTGGACTCCCAGCCTCCGGAACTGACAGAAGTAAATTTCTGTTCTTTATAAATTATCCAGTCTCAAGTATTTTGTTATAGCAGCACAAACAGACTAGGACAGTGGGCCTATTGGAATAATTAATGCAGATCTCAGAAGTGACAGTTTACATCTCAGGAATGTCTTAAGTATGGGGAGGGAGAGGCTGATCTTGCATGTTCTATTGTGCATTTCTTACCACTGACCTTACGAACAAAATGAACCAAATCATTGTTAATACTGAGCCTTAAATTTTTCTCCTAGTCATTTCTCTCCCATCTAGGTGCCCACACTCATAAATACACTGTTCCTTAAATATTAATCCAGCTTTGTTATTTAATCAAAAAGCTGCTCTCTTCTCTTCTTACTTTACATTAGTCTTTTGTGAGGCATAATATCAAAAGCACAAAAATACTGCATAATTTATATCTACTGCTTCTTCTTTCTCTTTCAAACCCCCATTTTCATGGACAAGTGACACTTCTGTGACTCCTTGGAGACTATCATTAAATCATTCCCCAGGGTCAGTCTTCCCCTTTATCCACCAATAATACAGTAAATCAATATTCTGGAGGTTTGTAGAAGATGCTGAAGCTATCTTTCAGAAACCCAAAGATTATACTATTTTTTCAAAAGTCTTAATTTGTAGTTCTTTATCACCTGAAAGCATTAAATTCTCCCTTTCGAAGTACTGTCACAGTTTTTCTCTTGGTTCATTTTATTTTAGAATCCTAGCTGTACTTATTCACCTGTTTGTGTTAACCATTAACTCCACGTTAACCAACCCCTGACATTTGTTCATGCTTCGTGTCTTTTTATTCATTGCCTGCAAATGCTTGGTAAATGTATTCATATTTATTTATTGAAGAAGTGTTTATTGAGGGGCTACTATTATGCCAAATACCTTGGAAATAGTGTGCCTATTAGAGGATCTTATTCAGGGCTGCCTATATTCATGAGGCTCTGCTCTACCTTAAGTATTCTGCCATGGTCAGGGATTCAGAACAGGAGGTGGCATAGATATTACTTGTGAACTGGTGAAAATAAGCATGGAAACAGGGGAGTGCTCACATAGTGGGGAGAATAGGTGGTAGGGAGGCACAGGCAAACGGGGCTTCTAACCAAGGCTGCCGAGGGTCCGTGGGAGTTTTCTGGAGGATCTGATACCTGAGCTAAATCTTGAAGAAAAAAAATGGAGTTTTCCAAGTGGAGGAGTGGAATGGCATCGCAGGCAGAGGAGACAGCACAAGTACAGGTTTGATGGTTCCAAATATCGTGGTGTAGTTGGAGTAATTAGAAAATCATTTTAAATGATTCAATACTGCAGAGTGAAAAGGAGAAGGCAGAAATTAGGGTGGGGGTGGGGTGGAGAGACAAGGCTCTGAGGGTGGGCCAGCTCAGAGAAAACTTTCTATGCCATGATTGGTAGCTTGGTTTTTATTCTACAGACAGCAGGGAACCACTGAATGATTTTTAGCAGAGGAGAAAGTCGATTTGAGTTTTAGATCACTTTCTGGGGTGCAAGGAACACGTTTGAGGGGAGTGAGTTCTGAGGCAGGGAAACCAGTTTGCAAGTGGCTACAGCTGCCCAGAGGAAGTGTGGGGTTGAATGAGATTTGGGAAGAGGTAAGTCGGAAAGGAAGGGACAGTCTGAAAATTCTTTAGGAAATACCCTTGTTTGTGAAGGTGAGTGGATTGGCTGTGCTGTCATCGTCTGTGATTGGGTGTAGGTCCAGCCTTTGTGCTGGTGCTTGGAGCGAGAAAGGCGTCATCCTTTCCTGAAATGATACCCAACACCTCTGTGCACTGTCAATACATTAGGTATCTGATCCCATGGGGGAATGCTCACGAGACCCCAAATTTCCTGCAGTGGGTCCAATGCATTACTCAAAAGTTTTCTTTTTTTCCTCTTGAACATCTGAAGCTTAATCCCACTGAGAAGAGCTGTCATTTCTTCCCAGACAGGAAGCTGAACTGTCTTTTCGAATACCCTGGGGCTTTCTGAACTCACAAACCTTTCATTATAAGTACTTGTCTAACTTACAGGGAAGTTACACAGAGTTCTCACCATGTACCGTACTTAAGATACAGTTCACAAGTCTATAGTTCTGCCCTTGGTACATGGATCCCTCAGAGAAGGCAGTCTCTGCAGAGGTCAAAGAAATTACTCTTTGAATTAGGGGGTGGGTCTCAATAAAGGGGTGTTGTCTATGCCCCCAAAGGCTGGTAGACATGCATTATATTCCCAATTTATAGAAATTTACATAGCTTCCAGAAGGAAAAAAAAAAAAAGCCAAACACTTTTTAAATTAATTTATTGGGTTTATGTAAAATCTACTCTGTGTCCTGGTGCTATGTTAGGGACTGGTTGATTGGCTCTCCCTCTGGAATTCGTTAGTTGGAAGATCAGGGCTAGGAGGTGGGTCTTGTGAGGCTGCTAGGTGGGAGTAGATTAACTATCAAGACGGCCATGAGCACTGGTGGCAGGTGGGATCTAAACCAGACTCCAGGGGCAGAAGCTAGGGGCTTTACATGCAAATGTGATCTCCAAAGGACAAGAAAAAGGATGGGAGGTGAGATAGAGCTAAGAGATGGGGCAGACAGGGATGGCCTCAAGTGGTAACAGGTTAAGAATGAGAGCAGAGGGTCTGGGGACATTGCAGCAAACACACATGGGAGCAAAAGGCTCATCGGCTGGCATGCTGGGGAGGTCTTTGTGGCTTCTTCCCACTGACTTAAAAGCACTAGTTTCATGGCAGACATGACCTTAGAGGTGCAAGGGAAGGGCTCTTAAAAATTACTTACTGCTTGTGGGAGATAAGACTAAAACAAATGCAAACAAGCAGTGAAAGAGGGCAGGCAGCGTCAGATTGCTTGTACTGTCATGTGATGTAGGTGCCCAGAGGAAGAGTTCAATTTAGATCGAATTTGTAGGAGCTTCATGAGTAAAGTAGAAGTTGGACAACTGTCCTGCTCAAAAACCTTATTTCTTTTAAAAACCAAACAGCATGACTTCTCTGACTCCACACTATTCACACTCTCTGTGCCAACTTCTACCTGGACATTATGGTTCAAACTCCCACTTGGGAGCTGCATCCTTCATGAAAGATCACGTGGATGACACTAATCGGTATCTATTGCCCCCTTAGAGCTTGTATCCAACTGCTCCTCACTGGCGAATGACTTGAACAGTTGCGTCTGCTAAATCATGAGGTCCATGAAATCTTTATTATTCACTGTCGATTTCCCTGCACATCCCGTCCAACAAAGAATGGAGAATGCTTGCTAGGGCATTTAGGGCTCTCCATCAACTATCCCACACTATCCTCCTGCCCGTTCCCATGATTTTGAAAACTTCCTTTCCTTACTTGTGAATCTTCCCCTTTACTCCAGGCAAGCCTGTCCATTTGCCATCTCCAGCACCTATTTTACTACTTCCAAACTCTCTTTGCTCATTTTCCCATCTGTACTTCCCTTCCTTCTTTCTCCCTTCCTTCCTCACCCCATCACTTTCATCTTTTCCTTTTTTTCATTCTTTTTTTTTCCTTCAGAAACCATCTTCAAGATCTTGCTTTCATGACTCATGACATGTATTCACCATTGATGTACTTATTAATACATTTATTTGTAACTATTCTGACACCATTCATTTATTAAATGATCCACTCACCCATTTTTTTCATCAAATAGTTATAAGTGCCTACTGTGCACCAGAAACTATGTTACACTCTGGAGACACGTCAGGGAATATGACCCAGTTCCAGCTTCCAAATGTTTGGTGTGGTACATTTGGGTTTTCTCCCTACTTGGGGTTAAAAATATGAAACATTGCCATTCACATTTATTTTGAACTTTGCAAAGCACTATCAAATTTTATTTCTTGTGTAGTTTGATCGTTTTAAAATAAATTTTACACGTAATTTTAATTGAGTAGAATTAATTTTAAATAAAGTATATTAATTTAATTTGATCTATACGATAATCAGGGAGGACAACCCAGGTGTGCTAATTCCAAGTCCAGTGTTCCATTTACCTTGTGATACTACAGGGAAGAAAATTTCTCCTCTGTGTGTGTGGGTTTTCAGTAACTTTCCAGCACTGCAGAGAATGGCACTCCCTACACAGTAATCACTCAGTAGACTTGGGTCATTTTCCTGATGATTTTTTTTTTTTTTTTTAACATTTCCTGATATTCTGACTAAAAAATTAGGGGACATCAAAAGTGGTTGGTCTATCTGATTTTATTTGCTCAAGTGCATTTGGCCCAAGAAAAAGTTGTGCCTGAGAAATGTCACGTAGTCAAACTGGAACATCATAAAACCTGGATGCTGGAAGAAAAACAAAATTTAATTTTGGCTCTTTTACCTCTGCATGTCGTGATGTGTAGAGTGCGCGCGCGCACGTGTATGTGTGTGTGTGTGTGTGTGTGTGTGTGTGTGTGTGTGTGTGTGTTTTAAGTATTGCTCTCTATCTCTCTGACTTTGTTTTTCAGGCTTAAAGCATTTTAAAAAACATTTGTTTGAAAGTACTGTGAAGGCTGGTGGGAGGTGAAGAGTCATGGGTGTAGGCAGGAGAGGTATCAGGCATATCACGGTAGTGGTGGTGCCGCTAGTCAGTTTCTTTTCTTGTACCTGGTGGTGGTTCTCTGGTTGCTCTGGGTGGAGTGTGTGGTTCTCAGAATCCATGATCTCCCAGAGCTCCACATTGGTGGAGTTGAACATTCACATTCAACCTGAACCAGATATACAAGATTATCTTCAAAAAGTTATATCTCAATAATGCCATTGCCTTGTAGAACTGCCTCTTGTTTCAACCTCTATAATTCCATACAATTTAACTCAATCCTATTTAAACTAACATTTACTGATCATTGGCAAAATTTTAGTCATTCAGGGTTCCAGGAAGGAAAATACTCAAACCCTGACCTCGAGCAAACTCAAGTAGTCTTTTTTCCCCCTCTCCTAATATGACAGTTTTTGTCCTATTTCTCTATGGTTCCTAAGGGATGTAGGGAAGACATCAATTATCTCTTCTTTTTATAAAGAAAAATTGGTTGACATGTTTTTCTTTTTTGTCAACAGAATTCTTTCAGTCTTAACCATGTCCTTTCTCTGGCACCAGGTACATTTGATCACCTCGTAGCTGTCCCAGCTTCCCACAGAGAAAGAACCAGGAGAGAAACACAAAGGGCATTTTATTTGTTTCAACTCAGCTGAAGGAACTAATTTATTTAGTTCCTTCAGATCACCTTCCAATTGGACAAACATTGTAACAAACTGAAAAGCAAAAAAGTAAAACTTTGAACAGCCTTTTCAGAAGAACCACATACTCAGGAAAGCAAGTGGATATGCTCTATCTCTTGATTCTCTGCATGATGCAAACAAGAACCTAATTGATGCAGTGTTGACATTATTTCTTCCAAAATGTACAGAACAGCACCTGCCACAGCCTCTGTCATTCTTCTGAGTACTGGCTCCCCCTCAGGGGGCAATTCACACCGAGGCATTTGCTCCAGAGCAAACCTTCTACTCAGATATCAGAGAAGCAGCAGCAGGCACATAGATGTGTCTGGCTTTATTAAAATGGATTTGTGGATGCCACAGTAAGGAGGACGTAGAGTCAGTAGCTCTCTTAGCTTATAGTAGTAGGGAAAACTTCATATTCTGTGCTAGAAATAAGAGCAAGGGGAAAAAAAAAACCAGCCTAAGGAAATACAAAAGTGAGGAGACAAGCTGTTTCCATCTAATATCTCAGAAAACTCACATATATTGTATATATTCTGGCAACAGTACAGATATGCAAAAGTGTTTTTTTAAATCCCCAGATATTTCAACTATAATGATCTGTTTCAAGATTTTTGCCAGCCATGAAATGATCAATTGGGGGTGAGGGGCCCAGCGGAAGGCAGAGGACAGCTGAGAATCTAGCAAGTTTTCATTAAATGACTCATCAATACCAGGGTGAAAATTATAGTAGTTACTATAAGCTTGTTTTAATTAAAGTGATAATTGTATTTTTTCTGATATGGGACTGCATTCTGAATGCATCACTACCGAGTCTGGATTTAAACACTTAGCAACTAAGCCCTGATAGAAGTAAATGTGCTTCGGGGATGCTACACATGGGGCAACTGATGCTGAATTAGTTTTCATGCTTACCTATGGAATTGCTGTGACCTCAGGTAAATTCTTTAAGTTCTCTCAGCATTAGTTTTTCCATCTGCAAAATGGAAATTGTTGTTGCAGGTGTGTTACAAGCAGTGCCTCAATAGAAAAAGTCTTAGAGGAGAGGGCTCTGGGAGTAACAGGGTAAGTTTATGTCTCCCTTCAACCTCTCCCTCCCACCCTGACCAGTTCTCTGTCTTCATAAATTCTCTTGAGCTGACTCTGGGGCTCCTACTTCCCCTTTTCACAAGCCTTAAGTACAGTGGGGCCTGCTTGAGTGGAATCAAATATGAACATCAGAGGCTTTTGAAAGAACACGCTGAAATCATGTATCTTTTATCCACATCCTGTGGTAGGCAGAATAATGCCTTCCCAAATGTCCACATGCTAATTCTTGGAACCTGTGAATGTTGTTACATTACATGGCCAAAGGGATATTGCAGATATGATTGAGTTGGGGATCTGGAGATTGGGATATTATCCTGATTAATCTAGGTGGGCTGAATCTAACCACAGGGGTTCTTATAAATGAAAGAGGGAAGCAGGAGTGTGGGTGTCAGAGCCACAGCCAGAGCCAAAGAGGTTTGGAGATGCTATGTGCTGGTTTGAAAGATGAAGGAAGGAGCAACAAGCCAAGGAGTGCATGTGGCCTATAGAAGCTGGAAAAGGCAAGAAATGGATTCTCCCATAGAGACTCCAGAAGGAGCCAGCCTTGCCCAACAACTTGATTTTAGCCCAGTGAATCCCATTTCAGACTTCTGACTACCAAAACTGTAAGATAATAATAAATATATATTGTATGTACTGTTTTAAGTCATGAATTTTGTGGCAATTTGTTACAGCACTAACAGGAAATTAACACACATCCAATGACCATCATTTCATCATTTGATTATAACACTGGGCTGAAAAAATAACTAATTTCATCAGACTTCTCCTTTAGAGGTAATCTACTAACTGCAGGAAAAACAGAGCTGGTGAGAATGGACTGAACTTTATAGCTGTGCTCAAGTGCCGAATATGTGGATATGACCTGGCTGTATTTTATTCATTGTGATATATTTCACCACCTCCCAGTCATCACCTCACACCTTCCAGAGTGATCTTCTGAAACCAGAAATTTGATCACAGCACTTTCCTGCCTAAAATTTTGAACGCTTTTACCCTGCCTTCAGGAGAAAGGGTGAATTTCTTAGGATGGTCTACCAGAGCCTCTGTGATCTGTTCTTGATGAACCCTGGCTACATTACCAACCACATCTCCCCCTGTTCCTCACTTAGGCCCTAAGCTCTATTCATAGCAAGTGGCTGACAGGTTCCCACATGCTATGAATTCCTCACAGTTCACTTGAACGTCCTTTTATTTTAGCTAATATTTGTTGAGCACTTATTATTGTACCTGGCACTTATAAATGCTTTGCAGGTATTAACTCATTAAATCCCATCTAATAGGAACTAGTATTGTCCCCATTCTACAGATGAGGACATTGAGGTACAGAGAAGTTAAATGACTCAGGTCACGTGGCTAAAAAGTGGTAGAACCAACAGTACTGATCTGGGAGCAGGAGTGAGGCACAGGGGAGAGCGAAAGAGGAAAGGAAGAGAAGCCAGTATTAGGGCATATTCTCAGTTGGTTATATCCACGGGCACCTGGGGTTTGACCCTGCTAGATATTTCTCAGGAGCAGATACAATGTCTCTCAGAATTGTCTACCTGAGGATTGATAGGGAAAAGCACTTCTCCACTGGTGTCTGTTCCCCATTGATTGAGGGTTATCTGATGAGAATATTAAGTGCCCTACACTTTCTGGTGGCAAATGAGTATGTGGCAAGTAGACACCTGGGCTAAATCAGGTTCTATACAATGACACTGGAAATGGGAGAATCCCAGGGAACAAATCTAAAGGCCCCCAGGAGGCTCTTGAGGCAAAAGGTTACCACAGAAATCTTCACAAAACTCTGCTATGGCTACCATGGAAATGGCCAGGAGACAGGAAGTACAACATCACAGGCTTCTGATATTGTGCCCTAGGTCTCCTGATAAGGATATTATTTCAGGAGTTTGGGGTATGAGGAATGAAGCTTCTTCTGTAAATTTGTGTAGATCCTGAAAGCTAAACTAGGCCTTCACTATTCTTGCCAACAAGAGTCACGATTATAGGATCTCAGGCCCCAAAGCCTTTCACTTAGTCTTAGGAGCTACTGTATTACAGTGGTCATGGTACACAATTTCTTATACTTTAATAAATGTCATTTTATTGCTATTATTAGAATTTATATTATGAATTAATTTATTTAGTCAAATATTCAACAATGTATGCTAATTTCATTGTTTGGTGCACATTTTGTTGAGAAAAATCAATCACAAGCTAAACAAGGGCAAATCTACACAGGTACCCACCAGAAGGAATCCAAAGGTTCTGAGACTGGGACCAACCTCACTAGAAGTTTTGCTTGATGCCATCATGAGACCTAATCTTGTGAAAAGGACCCCATTGAGGGAGGGGGTGGGACAGGGGGAGGGTAGGACCTCACGGAATTTTTGGATTCAGTTGATTTGATAGAATCACACTGGTTCTTCACTCACTCTCCTCTTCTATAAAGGTGGGAAGAGGTGCATTCAGATTAGATAAAGGGAAATACCTCCTCACGACACCTAACTGGCTGCCTGGTTAGAGTCAGAGGCAGCAAATTTGAGCAGAACTCTCAGAGGCCTGGGGAATACTGTGGGTGTTGAAGGCAAGCGCAGGTGTCAGGGGAGGGAGCCACTGTGAGAGGGCATCAGGAGCTGGGCAGCTAGCTTTCCTGCCGAGTCTGGCATTGCCAGCTGAACAAATCATGTGTTTGCAGTTGTGGGTATGAGGTATGCATGGACAATAGGACACTGATGTCCCTGTGAAGAAAAACAAAATGAAGAATTATTCAGAGGTCTGACTCTTTAGGAATTCTATGGTTCCCAGCCTCTTTTTTAAAAGAGATTATTTTCAGAGTCTATTTGTTTCACTGTTGGAGATCAGGAGAGCAAAATGCAAGGACTGTTTGTCAGCTCTTAGGCAGAGAAATCACTAATTTATTTCTTTCTGGGGTCAGGGAACCTGGTCTCCTTTTTTCAGAAGAAAATTACTGCACAGAGAAAGCACTGTCATTACAAAGAGGAAAGGAATTAAGCAGTACAGAATTTGCAAGCAGTTCATTTGCTTCTATTCTTTAATTGATTTTTAAGCTGGAGCTTACTTGCTTGCTGTCTGCCTAGAAGTTTAGAACTAGCTTCCTGTAGGATCATAAGGAAGTCATTAAATTACATTTTGTTAGTTATGAAAACACACACACACTCATACATACCTCTATTCTCACAGGCCACCTTTGCCTTGAAGGTTGAACCTAAACTCAATCCAGCAAATATGTATTGAATATATACTCTGTGCCAGACACCATGATGGGTGCTGGGGAAAAAGAAAAATGTGGTTTATGCTTTCATGAACTCACAATCTCTTCAGTAAGAAAAAATTCAGAATAAGAAACCATTCATTTGCTTAACCATTGACTCAACAACCATGCTTTGAGGGCCTGTTTTGGGCTGATTTGTGTCCTGCCTCCCCCACCAAATTCATATATTAAAGCCCTAACCCCAGTGTGACTATATTTGGAGATAGAGCCTTTAGGGAGGTAATTAAGGTTAAATGAGGTTATAACAGTGGGGTCCTAATTCCATAGGATTGGTGGCCTTATGAGAAGAGGAAAAGACCAGAGAGCTCCCTCCCTCTCTTTTGCATGCACACACAGAGGTAAAGCCACATGAGGACACGGTGAGGAAGGTGGCTGTTTACAAGCCAGAAAGAGAGGCTTCACCAAAAACCAACCCTTTGGGCACGTGAACTTCTGGCCTCCAGAACCGTGAGAAAATAAATTCCTGTTATTTGAGCCACCCAGCCTGTGGTATTTTGTTATGGCAGACTAACACAGGGTCTGTTACTCACCAGGCACTGGGCTAAGTGCTAAGGGTGCAGCACTGAACACAACAGGCACAGCATCTATCCTCAAGGGATTTCTTTCTGGTGGAGGAAGGTTAAGTATGATGAATGTTACAAGGGCAGAAAGAGAGTTGCCTGTGGAAAATTCAGGAAGGAATCTGGCTCATTTTAGGAATCATAAAAGGCCTGCTAAAAGTAATTTTTTGACTTCTAAAGTAAGTTCAGAGATGTTGGAGACTGGAATTAGGAAGCCAGTCTAGCAGTGGTGACAGCCTCTGAGGGGGTCTGATGGCAGGAGAGGCTGAGACTAGTGTGAGACCCTGAAATAAGGCCAGTGTTCAGAGTTTATCTGGCAATGGGGAAAGAAAGGCATAGGCCACATCACACAGACTTCTAAGGCCATGTCCAGAAATGTGTGCTTGATCCAAAAGCTCAGAAAAAATTCTAAATAAGGGAAAGGAATTAAGTTGGAGTATTATGGGGGGAATCTAGGAGTGGATAAGCAAGTTGGAAAGAACAAAGCCCCTCAGACTCTCACGGTCATGACAGCATTGTTTCCCAAGGCTAAATGGAGTATGTGGAAAAGATGGTTTTGTGGAGACATAGTTATTTTTATATGCCTAGAAGAATCTATCCTTTAGGCATGTTTTGTAATTGCACTTTCTGCAGCCTGCTAGGAACAAAGTGCCTAAATTATTTCAAAGAAAGGTACTTCAGGCATTTGTGGTTTTAATGCCATCAAATGCCACATCAACCCTACCAAAGCAAGACTATTCAAATCATAAGGTGTCGAAAGACATGCATAACTGAATCAATCACTTAGAAATGTCTTTCTTTACTTGTTGGCTGTAGAAGTGGTTAGAACTGATAAATGGTCTGGTAGAGAATTTGGTTTGCTGGGGGTACGTCCATCCAGTAGGTGTTAGGAATTATGTTCCTCAGACAGGGCTCAGGGCTACAACTCCGGCAAGCTTAGCCAGAGACTGAACGTGTTGATGGGAAGAGGATCAATTATGGTGAAGCCCGGACGTTGTTGCCAAGTAGTCACACACTTAGCATGAATGCCATTCTCCACTCCAGAGAGGAGCTAAATGGAGATTAGAGGAGGCTAAAGTTTGAAATTATGGCTGTAGGAAGGGGTGGGTGTGGGAAGGACAAGGGAAAAATATGTCAGGCTGCCAGATGCTTGGTAGAGTTTATGCAATTAGTTCCTCATTCCCCCATGTAGCTGAGCCAACCCAAGCTAAGCACACAAACCATTCTTCTTAAGGCCCTGTGAATTTCACAAGAGTGACTTTCTGGAACTGAATCAGACATTTCTATGATTATTTCCCTCAGTTATTTTTCTTTTGCTTGTGGACCCCATTCCCTTAGTTGCTACTTTCCCTTGCTTCATCCACCACACAGCACATCGGAGATATTTCCAATTCCTGTAAGATCTGGACACCCTGATCTTGCAGAGTTGTAGCATTTCCCCCAATTGTTGATATTATTTTTGCTTGTTTCTTTTTCTCAATCTGGAATGCCCAGCTGGGCCTGGACTGAATTCTCTTCTCTAGTCTGCAGCATGGAGTTTTCTGCTCATGTATCCCACCAGCAGGCCCTCCCTGGTAATCAGCGGGAACTCTGCCCACAGTAAGTGCAGAGCCTGCTGCAGAGGGCTGCAGGAAAGGCAGGAGACACGTTTGCCCTTTGTAGAGAATAGTAAATCACCACAGCTCATTTTACCTCCATCTGTAATATTTGGCACACTAACATAGAGAATGGCTGGAAAACCTGGTATCTTGGAAACTAAATATTCTTTAAATACAGCAATGGAGGACATTGCTAAATAAAGTTGAAATGGTAGAATTATTATTTCAAGGTGGATTTGTCATTTATCAGTGTGATATTTAGACAACCTCTCTGTCTCTCATTCCTTTTTCTCACTGACCTAGTTTTAATTTTACCGTGTGAAAAATGTACTTGGTCTTTACAGCCATAAATTAAGTTGCTTCTTATAACAGCTTCTAAATTTTGGGGGTAAGAGACTTGGTCTGATCTTTCATCATGTACTGCAAAAATGTCAAAGGACCACAAGAAAAATAGACGATGTTTGTCAAACAAACATTTCAGAAAGTTTTGTTTTTGTGTGTGTTCATTGCTTCTTCAGTTACAAATGTAATTAGGTATTTAAAATTAAGTTATTAACTTGAAACTTTTCCAACCCTTCCTCTGGGGTTCGAGGTTTCCTTTTGGTTTTCCATACCTACAGATGTAAAGGAACTGTAGAGCTTGTTCAAGTTGCCTTTTGCAAAATCCTGAACTGAAACTCCGGAATACTAGGTCGCTGGTGCTTTAATTTTGGAAGGAGTTTTGTTTTACATATGCAATACGAATGGAAGCATTTTGCTCTTTTCTTAATGGTGGATTATATTTTCTTTGCTCCTTACACTTTCAAGGGATTCCTGTCTCTCCCTGACATTCCTTAATGCCTTTGTTTCAAACATGCATAAAACATTTTCTTTGAAGCAATTTTCTTGCTTAGCCAAACCAAACTGGAGTATTAAAAAAGAGTATTAAGACTGTGCTTTAAAACCACCAAGAATGGAAATTATAGTTAATTAACTTGCTTTCCCAAGCCAAGAAGCTAGTAGGGCTAGCTAGTCTAAATCGCAACTGCTTCCTATTGACATTCTATGGTATGCAAAGCACTGCAATTGTATATATTTTCACATACTTTATTTCCTTGGTCCTCATAATAACTCAGAAGGTGGAAGGTGGGAACTGTTACACGTATGTTACATTAAAGAAGCTGAGCATCAGAGATGCTAAGTAACTTGCTCATGGGAAGTCTGTTAGTGGGAAATAGAGTTGGGGTTGAAACCTATGCTTGGCAGCCTGTGCTTTCCCACACCACTATAAGGGACCTCTCCTTGAGTCTGTGCTGGCTGGTGGTTGGGGAGAGAGAGATGGAGCATCCTGTCTGGGACCAGTGGGAGGCAACCTTGTGAGATGTTCACATACACAGATTCCAGGGTCAGGTCGATGTTGGAAGAGTCACCTAACCTCTGTGCCTCAGTTATTTTCCCCTTATCTATAAAATGTGGATAATAATACTATACACCTCATAGAGTTGTTATTAGAACTGAATTAATCTATGTAAACTGTTTAGCACGTTGTCTGGCACAGAGAAAATTGTTAGCAACTCTTATATTTCTTCTCTGTTTCCCTCCCTTCCTTCCTTCTTTCCAGCAGCAACCATTCCTTGAGTACTTCTCTCTTTCCCTCCCTTCCTTCCTTCTTCCAGCAGCAACCATTCCTTGAGTACCTGTGCATTATTCTAGATATGGAGTTAGCAGATGTGAATGGAAGGGAGTTGTTGAAACTCAAAATCTTTAAGTTTGGTGCGAACAATAAATTATATAACAATGGGATCCACACTATTGTAAAGATATGCATGATAAACGAGTGGTTGAGTAGAATTTTCCCAGATGGAGAAATAATGAGAAGAATATTTGAGGTGGAAGGAATAGCATGTGCAAAACAATGTGGCAAGTGGCCTGAGTGCTGAAGGGTATGAAGAGTGTGGTCAGATCTAATGGAAGAGGAGGCAGAAAAGTAGAAAAGTAGGCAGTAAAGAGGCTCAGTGCCATATAAGGGGAAATTATTTTATTTATATAGCAAAAGTTGTATAATGCTCACTATGTTTAAAGTCACTGTTCTATGCATTTTACTAGTATTAACTCACTTAATCCTCTTAATAACCCTCTGATGTAGGTACCCCATTTTACAGATGGAGGAACTGAGGTCAAGCTTCAAGTCACCCAACTTATAATTGGCACAGCTGGGATTTGAACCCAGACAGTTTGTCCCTGGAGCCCCTTGCTTGGCTGCTATGCAAGTATGGATCCAATCCTGTAGAAAAATGGAAATCTACTCGTTGATCTTAGGTAGACCTAAGATATGATTTCTTTTGAATTTTAGAAAGATTGTTTTGATGGCATAGTAGGGTGCATTGGAGGAGGAGAGAGTAAAGGCAGATGGATTGATTAGAGGGGAATAATAACCCAGGAGGAAAATGATAAGGACCAGGGCGGTCGTGGCGGGTGACAAATTTGAGGGTCGGTTTGGAGGTATGATTGTGGGATGGTTGGGAAGAGGAGGGAGGCGAGAGAGGGTCAATGTCACTTTGATTTTCAACTTGGGCATTTGAGAAGATGGTAGAACCATTAATATTCAAGAATCAGCCATGTGGAAAAGGGGGGATTGAGTAAGAAGAAGCAAATTCTTCTAAATCCAGGAAATAGAAAACTCATTGTTAGAGAAGAATAATAATATGGTTTCTCAGAATGTCAGTTGGAACCTCTAATCACACAGAGTTGGTGGGAAGGAATGAATGAGAATGTATATTTAACAGTAAAGTGGAAGGCAAAGGTTAACAGGAACACAGGAAAACTATCTGGAATTCTCTTACCATGAAAATAAAACGATTTGTACCATTTCAACCGAGAAGGTGGGGGGTGGCTGGCAAACAGGGTGGGCAAGGGCTGAGAGGGCTGGCAAAGCTGAAGCAGGCCTGAGAGTCTGTAAAACCACTGCCTGCTTGGAGTGTGGCCCTTGCTACTGCCCAATTATTACACTGCAGGACTGGCATGGGGAGGAAGAAAAAGCACTAAATGAGACCACTGAAAAATCTGCTCTTGTTTGGCTTCTCTGTCTCAGCCCTGCCTTCCTCCCTGAATCCCATCATTATCCTTCTCTGTCCAATTGTATCAGTGTATTTTCCTCTAATTAAAACTAGTCCGTTTGAGGCTGATCTCCTAATTATTACATTAGGGGGCAGGCACATCTTATAGGGGATGCTTCTGAAGCTTGAGGTGGCGAGGAATCAGGAAATAGTACACAAGAACAACTCGAGTGGCTCTTGCCAAGGAATAGCTCCCAAAAGCTCTCTGCTTTTTGCCTTCTAGGTCAGCATGTTCGCAAAGCTGTCTTAAGTAATCATTTAAAAGCCTTGAAACTTTGCAGACCATTTGGGCTACAGATTGGAATATAGTTGCAAAGAAGTAGATTTACTGTGTCTGAATGCAAAACTAATCAACTCAGAATGACAATTTCATATGGTTAAGCCCATTACAACTTTGTTTTACTTCTTTCATCTCTTCTGAGTATATGGGATGTCATTAATGTTACCAGCTGCATGGCTTTCTCTGAATACCAACAGCAGAGGGGGAAAAAAAAACCCTCAACAGCCATTGGCTCTCCTGTTTTCCACTTAACTAGCTATTGTACTGCCAAGGCAAATGTGAAACAGGCTCCCACAATAACAGCAATTTCCCAAATGCCCTGTTAATTTTCAGTAAACCAAAATAAAATGTGTTATTATTTATTAAGAATATGCACTACATACGGTTTCCAGATGATAAGTATTTCAGTAAAGTACCACATTGAGAACAATTTGAGTTGGCTTGCAAGCTGTAACCTTAGAGTAATGGGTATAGCCTAGGGTCAGAATTGTCACTTTTATTGGGTTAATTCAATGTTCATGGTTTACAGACTATGATATAGGACCAGTGAAAAGTTTTTCCATCTCCTGTATCAGCTGTATTATACATATAATTTTATGTAAAAAAGTCGCGTCCTGTATATCATCATTTATTTATAATGACATTTACAAAACAACTCCATGGCACAGGATGATAGTGTAGTCTGGGGTGTGGAATATAGAGCACACATTCCAAACACTTGGTCTGAGACAACTCCTTCAATTATGTTCACTTTAGAAGCACGAGGTAGAAAAATACAATTTCACAGTTGTGAGACAGCATGTCATTATTTCATAAATAGAATATGAGAATTTGAAGGATCCCAGGTTTGGGGAATGATTTGAGCTCCTTTAGGGTAGTTAACACATATGTCAGGAATCTTTTCTGTAACACTGGTCCCTGAGCCTCTACCTGGATTATGGGGTCCCTGATTCAACCTCACTTTCTAGAACCTTCTTAGCCCCAAGGGGAGGAGAGCTGCATCTAGCCAGGACTGGCAGTCACAGGGCATGCTCTGGACGTGGCCCATGCCAGACCTCTTGTGAGGGCTGCCTGCCTGGGCTTCATTTCCTCTCTTCCGCGCTTCCAGCTTCTCACAGCTGCCTGGCCAAGGGAGGATTTAGCCTCAGTTCCTGCTTTCCCCTGGGGCCCTTGCGATTAGATGTTTGCTCAGACCCGAGGTCTGGCACCACCCTGCAAAGAGCTTTGGGCTGTGTCACCACCTCCTGCCCTGAGGTAAAACCCTTCTGTTCTCAGGACTTTAGGTCACTGAATTAGAATTCCAGTTTCGTTTTGGCTATTTGCCTTAAAGAAAAGGAAGTTATAGCGCTTTTTAAAAACTACGCATATAATACATATTCATTTAGGAAAAACAGAAAATCACCCCCCCATTACACAGATTCTCACTGCCTAATGATAACCACCACTAATATTTTGAGGTTTATTCTTCAAGAAATTTTTCTCTGCCTATACATACAAAAGCTTGCTTTTCTTACAAAATTGAGATTATATATAAATATAAAACTATATATATAATTTTACAACCTGAATATGCATTTTTTTTTGCATGAACATTGTTCTATATAAAAAAAAAATTCTCCAAGACATTATTTCTAATGGTTGCTTAGTATTCTAATTTACTTTAAATATACTTTCAAAATGGAAAATTGAAGAATAGCATTATTACACATCCATTGCTTTTATTACTTTATCTGATTTTTTCCCGTTCCTCTGTCTGAAGCCTTATGATGGGTCTCCGTGACTCCAAAGGGGAATCACAGCTCTCACATTATAATAAATAAAACAATCACCCCTCGCACTTGTTTCAAATGTATTTTCCGAGGTCCTAACCCCGAGAATTTTCATTCAGTGATTTTTGGGGTGAGGTTCCAGCTTTTTAAGAGTACCTGAAATGATTTTGCTTCAGCCTTCTTCAGACTGGGCTGTAAACAACACTGCCCCGAAGGAGCCCTGCTCCCTGGTGCCTTTGGGCCAGAGCTCCTGGGAGCCCCTCTGCCCAGGACACCCCCCACACATGGTGGCATGAAAAGTGCCTTTTCTTCACTGACAACTCAGCTCTCAGTTCGTCGGCACCAGCAAGTTTTTCCTGGGCTAGCCAAGCACCTTCCTTTGCTGTGATTGACACTCACTCGTATCTCTATTTTTATATCTGCCATCTCCCCGACTGGACTGTCAGCTTCCTGAGGGGAACAATCACACCTCTGCTATGTATGGGCCCAGCACCAGCATGGCATCTGACACAGATGTCTGTTACATGAAAGGAGAAAGAAAGAAAAAAAAAAAAAGAAGTAAGGGGGGGAAGATGGGAGGAAGGAAAAAATGGAGGAATGGAAGGAAGAAAGGGACAGGGAAAGAAAGGAAGGAAGGAAGGAACAAAGAGAAAGAAAGAAAAAAGACTACTTTATTGTGGGGAATCAGACAAAGCTTCCTATAGAGGATTACATTTGAGCTAAGCCTTAAAAATAGGTGCCACTGGATGAGTAGTAGGTTCTGTCTTTACATTACCGTAGCTTTCTGAAACCACTCTTATAACAGTATATTTATAACAGTATTTTATAATTTCCAGAGTTACTCCTGAGGCCGGGGAGATCAAGTATCTTATTCAAGGCTATAGAGCTTATAAAAGTAAAGGATTTGGACCAACACGGTCTGTGGGACTAGAGAGTGGAGGTGGGAAAAAAGACATCTTAGGTGCATGCAGCACAAAAAAAGACATGGGGTGAGAATGGCTTGTATTCTGGGTTTATATCACAGAGTAATTCAGTTTAACTTGAATGTTGGGTAGATAAAGAGAACAATAGTTCTTGTGGCTGGAAAGTTAGTCTAGAGATGAAGTATTGAGTTTGTTTGTTGCACCAGACAATGGGGAATCACTGCATTATTTTGAATAAGAATGTGTGTACTCAGAGCTTGAAGCAATGTGCACATGAGATTGGAAGGGGAATAGATAGGATTTGGGGACACCAGTTAGTTGCTTATTTTAAAAGCCGAAGTTGGAAATATTAGGGCCTGATGCGGGGCAGTGGGAGTGAGTCAGTTGGAAGGGGGACTCAAGACACAATTCAGACTTAGAACTCAATTGCTGTAGCGACAGACTGTATGTAGACAAGGTTGGAAGAATCAGCCAAAGTTAATTCTAGGTTTCTAGTCCATGAAATGTGCAGTGACTTCAACAGAAGTGCCTTCAGCTGTTATTGGGGGAGGTGTTCTGTGTGGGAGGGGTGGGTGTGAGAAATTAAATTTTGGACATGGTGAATTCGACATGTCAGAGGAATTGTTGCAGAAGGAGACATATAGCAGGTACTGGGAAACAGTGGATCAGAAGAAATAAGAGACTGGACAAGGGTTACGAGAAAAACCCAGAAGTGCCAGTGAAGTTGTAGAAAATGCCAGCTGCTGCTGAATACATGGAGGTGGGTTGGGGAGATTGAAGGGTGACCAGGGAAACATGAAGAGTTCTTTCAGTCAAGCAATGGAAGCAGGTTAAGGGAAAAGGAAAAAGATATAAAGAGGTGATTTAATGGGACTTTGCTCCTGAGTGTGACTATGGAAGAAATTAGAGCAACTATCTCATAAATGTAATATTCTTAAGACATGTTTATTTTTATCTTTTATTTATTTTTTTGGCTGCTGGCTCTAACCAACTGGGCTAAATGTCCAGCCCTCCAGGTTCTTAGGTAATATATTTTTGCCTTATGAGAAGTTTTTGTCTTTCAATAAGACTAGAGACTCTGTGGACCCTAAATTCTACACAATCCAAGGAATAGTTATCCAAAGGTGGAATTTCAGGTATATAACAAGTTGGTGGGGAAGGCTGTTTGGAGACCAGGGACCTTTTAGCATATATAATAATAGTTAAAATTTATTGAGCTTGCATTAAATTAATTAACTCATTTCATTTTGACAAAATCACCCTACCAGGTAAATATGATCATTCACTCTATTTTAGCGTTGAGGAAGTGGAGGCACAGAGAGGTTAAATAGCTTGCCAAAAGTCACATAGCTATTAAGCGCACACCTGGAATTTAATCTAGACAGCCTGGCTTCACTGCCCATGTGCTTCAGTCCTATGTGATCCTTTCCTAATCCTAATAACATGGAATCTTTCCCACCCCATCTAGAATGAGATATTCTCTTGACTACCAGTAGCTTTTTATTTGTCAGAGGTGCAGGTGGGGAGACATGAATCGGGAGAGGCCACAGATTGTCCACTCCCTAGCCTGGCATCTCTTCTGTGTTGATGCTGTGCTGATCTGTTGAAGTCATCTACAATCTAGGATACCTGGAGCAGTAGAGATGCTCCCATTTTTCGTTGCTTCTGTGCAGTCTAGAAGGAGGACAAGTGCATGGGAGGTGAGTGAGCAAGTGTTCCCTGATCCTTCCTCCAGGATATCATTAGGAGTTTGACTGCTTTCCCACACCAGCCCCTCATCCCCTCCACTTATCTACTCTCCCTCTTGAGATAGGGAGAAGGTGGGGCGAGAAAATCTAACTCAATGTGTGGATTTAATTCTAGCCTCACTCCCACGTAAGTGTGTGTGTGTGTGTGTGTTTTGCCTCCAAGTGGTATGAAAATACAGAAAAAAAAAAAAAGAAAACGGTCCATCCAAAATATCTTTCACTTGCTCTGTGGCTTTCAGGAATGACGCTAATTTTATATGAACCTTGATGATCTCTTATCCGCATGTAGAATATATATATTTAAAGAACCATCATTCTCTCAAACTGTACCTCAGTGAAAGGAAGAAAACTGCAGCTTCAATGAATAATTAAAACTTATGTATTAATGTACCACTGGGAGCCAACTTACGGTCTTCTGACTTCCTCTCCTTTAAGAAAACAGCACGCTGACATTGGACTATAACATTTCAGAGTGGCATAATCTGCGGACACCCCCTACAGGTGGCCGACTGGTCAAATGATGGGAAGATAAAACAGACAGGAAACTTACTGTAGTAGGAGGTGGAGGGACACTTTCATCTCCCCCGTCACACACTTACTTTGGTGGAGCGTTGAGCATGGTCTCACCTGCCTGCGCCTGGAACACAATGGCATTCCAGAGGCTCCACTTTAATGCTGCCAGGTGGCTTCTCTCTTCTTCAGCATGTACTTGGCATTCTTCTTGAAATTAAACGGTGACCTGTTACTTAAGATCAGGTCTAACACTGGGCTGGCTGTGATCCTGCCCCAAAGCTTGCCTCCCGATTCATGTAACCAACAACTGGAGGCTCATCAAGAGTGAGAAGGAGGCCTTTGCTCCTCTGTCCTTGTCATCAAAGCCAAAGGAGCTTACTTTCCTCAGGGCAACATCTGGCTAGAATTTCTTTGGTTAGCATGGAAATACGATTCTCTAGATATTATGATTCTTTGCTTTGGCATTGCTGAAAATGGCACCCAGCCACTACCAGAAACTAACCATGTCATTTTCCTCATGTCAACAAGCTTCTTGCCAGTAATGTAATGATCTCCTGTCATTCCTTCCCCTTTTCAGAAGGGACAGCTGCTCCACTGGCAGCGTACTTCAGGAAAAATCACATCAGCGGGATTGCTCTTGAGGTAGGGAGTTCCTACTCCAGAGGGACGACTTCTTTAGGATTCATCGCTACACTGAAGACTGTGGTCTGGCCTCACTCCTTCCAATGCCTTACCAACAGCTCCTTCCGTAATCCCCCACACACAACGTGGCCTTTGTTCTGCAATGACCACCGAGATGCTCTGGTCTTCTGCATGTATGTAGCCTAGAGCAATTCTGGCTCGGTGGTCGTGCTGTCTTTCCCTTCCTTTGGTTATGGTTGATGGGTCCCTCCTTCCCAATGCTCTCTCCTCTTTTGTTTCGAGGTCACTGGACTTCTTTGAGTCTTTTGATTTTTCTCTTTAGTTTTCTCCTGTTTCTTCTCTGCTTCCTCTTGTTCCTTTAGCTTTCTCTCTATGGACCTTTCAGGCCTCCAAAGCACTCTGTCCTTGGGACCTTTCCTCTCTACTCTCTCTGAGAGATAACCCATACCCATGGCTTTAAATACTAACTTAGTGATACTAACTGATGCTATCAGTATGGCTTTGAAAAAGTTAAGATTATACAAGCACATAGTTTACAGAGGAAAATCTTTCTGCAAGGTCTGATAAGATTCCTTGAAGGAAACCCGTTATATTCTGCCATTTCCTACTTGCGGAACCATATTTAATTCTTTTAACTGATGTTCTTTGGCATTTATTTAGAAATCTCTAAAAACAATGCTTACATTTTTCTTTCTGTGTTTTTCATATATACCTTCCTTTCATGTAGACCACATCACACCTATACACACTTCTCTTCTCCCTATTCTAAAAATAGTCATTTTTAATTTGGGTTAAATTAATAATCAGTGTTTATATTTGTCCACGAAAATGCTACTTACAGTGGAGATAGATAATATTTTATGAATATTTTAAGAGGAAACATGGTGTAGGTGTTAAGAGAACAGCTTTTAGAGCCTAACTGCCTGGATACAAATCCTAAGGACAGTGCATACTATCAGGGTGAGCTTGGGTAAGCTTCTTAATATCTCTGTGCCTCAATTTCTTCATCTGTAGAGTGAAGTAGTCATGGTACCTACAACATTGGGTTGCTGCAGTGATTAATAGTTAGTAACTTAATAAATATAAATATAAAAAGTTAGAACAATGCATGCCATCTAATAATCACTAAATAAGTGTTAGAAATTTTTGCTTTTATTATTATCTTTTTCTGTGCCACTTTAAATTTTTCCTGGGATTACTAACAATAATAACAGTCATAGTAATAATTTGTTTTTATTTGCATAATTTTCCACGAGTATACGGCTAATTTATCTCTAGTCTCTCCCCAGTATATCGCTCTTCCATTATATTCAACTGCAGTTGGGAATATGTCAATCTCCTTTTCATGAAGTCTTTCCCAGAGTCTTTGCATCTGCTCCTGTGTGTGTTGGGCAACCTTGTCATCTCTCTCTCTCTTTACACCAGTATCTGAGGAGTCCCTTTACCTGTCTCTTGTGTTTGATCCCCTATTTCCTAGATCTTTTGTTCCTCTTCCTTGGTTTATCTGCTCATTTTAGCAGAATATATTCTTAAGAAAAGGTAGAAATGTAAAAGAAATTTTTTTTTTTTGAGATTCTCAGTGTCTGAAAATGTCTTTTATTCCATCTCACATTTGATGACAGTTTGGCTACCAATAGAGTACTAGGTTCAAACCATATTCTCTTGGAATTTTGAAGACATTACTTCATTGCCTTTTGCTTCTGTGTTGCTATTGAAAAGTTCAATGCAATCGTAACGTGATCCTTTGTATAGTGCTTGGCTCTCTTTCTCTGGAAACTTTTAGTACCCTCTCATCATCCCTCATCCTCTGGAATTTTGTTGTGATGTGCTTTGGGGTAGATCTATGTCATCCATCATGCCAGGCACTTGATGGACCTTCAGTCTGGAAATTTCTCTTGAATTATTTCTCTGATGGTTTCTTCTCCATTTTCTTTGTTTCTTACTGGAATTCCTATTAGTTGTATGTGGAATGATCCTTTGCATTTTATAGCTTTTCTCTCTTCCTTTTCATCTTTTTGTCCTTTTGCTCAACTCTGTAAGAAGTGGTCAAATTTTATTCCAATATATCTACTGAGTTTTTTGTTTCTACTATTTTCATTTTACAAGATTATTTTTGTCTTTGAATGTCCTTTTTCTTTCACTAAAGTGTCTTGTATATGTTTCATTAATGTAATATCTCTTTTCCTTTATTGAAGATTTTAATAGTGATGATTTTAAGGGTTTTCATATCTCTGTATTGTCTGTTCCCTCCGAGTTTTTAAGTGTCCTTTTGGTTTGACATCTGCCTTTTCTTTTGGAGGCTTTCCTCAAAGGTCTGGTGAACCTTGAATGTTGGCTTTAAGGGAGAGACACTAAGAATCTGATAAGAAACCCTGTGGGTAGGGCTTTCCCATGGTGTGTTCAAACTGGACCATTAAATTGGACAATTCCTCAGGTCAGTATCTGTAGGTTTTTATCATGGGTTGATCAAATTCCCCAAAGAGCATGTACTGATTTTCTACCTGAGGTGTATAATCTCCCTTTCCAGATGGAGAAAGAAACTTAATTTAGTATTTACTTTGAAAACTTACACTTAATCACCTGGTTTTAGTACTGCACCCCATTTCTCGACTGTGTCTGGTATCTTCTAGCCCAGAGAACTTTAATTTTATCCTATTGAGAAAACAAACCTTATCTTCTGTTGGGTGAGAGGCAACAGCCACCCACTGGGTGGGGGAGGACTTCTGAAAGTCTGTTTCTTAAACAGACTTGGTTTCATCTCTATCTCCTACATCAAGAAGAATCTGGTACTGAGTCTTTGTTACTTCCGTTGTGTAGATTAGGCTCCTTCTCAGCCTTTCCTGCTACTGGCTTCAGGATTCAGTTTTCCTGGGTCTGCCAGGTTGGGTGCTACCTGTCCATCTCTTTCTAGCTTTCAAAGTTATGGCCCATTTTCTTTAATTTGGATTTATGCGTAGGGTAACATTAAGGAAGACAGATCTTAAATAAACAAACATAAATATATATCTACAAGTTATAGGAAGGACTATTAAGATAATTTTAGAGAACAGCAAACAGGAAAGTAGTTTGGATTGGTTCTTCACAACATGGCTCTTTGAGAAGGTATAAGTTAAGCTCAGTCCTGAAGACAAGTGGGAGTTAGTCAGAAAAAGGCTATAGAGGAAAACATTCCATGCAGATGAGTAGCCTTGAGATGATAGAATAGTCAGGACTCTGGGCTGAACATGACAGAAGCCTAAGTGTAAGCTAAAGAAGGGAATTGATTAGTCTGTATAGCTGGGGAGTCTAAGAGGTGGCGATAGTTAGGCTTAGATGGATCCAGGGATTTGTATGAGGCTTCAATTCCCTGTCTCTCTCTCTCCATCTGTTTGTTCTGTCTGTCTCTGGTTGGCCTTATTCTCAGAGAAACTTGCTCCATTTGGTGGCAGTTTGGCCACTAGTGATCACAAGCCTACATCATCCTTATAGCTCCTGTCCTAAAGAAAGAGAGGGCCGGCCCCGTGGCTCACTTGGGAGTGTGTGGTGCTGGTAGCGCCGAGGCTGCAGGTTGAGATCCTGTATAGGGATGGCCGGTGCGCTCACTGGCCGAGCGTGGTGCGGACGACTCTGTGCCAAGGGTTGCAATCCCCTTACCGGTCAAAAAAAAAAAAAGAAAGAGACCCTTGCCCTCATTTTTTTTTTTTTAAAATCAGCATTCATATGTGACTTCCTACACTCTCTAGAACAATCACAGTATGAAATTCTGTCTCTGGCTAGACATGGGTCCAACTGTACAGGCAGAAAATAATTTTTCTTATGCAATGTATTGAAAGATTTTTACTACCAGAAGAATTGTGAGAAAGATGACTATAGAGGTGTCAGGGTTACATAAGCAGGTGATGTTAAGCATTTATACTTATAAATTTGTAAGTATAAATGCTTAACATTTATATTTAAATTTAACATACATAAATTTAAATGCTTAAATTTGATGTTAAGCATTTATATTTACAAATATAAGTTCTATTTATATTTAGAATTTATACTCACTGCAATGACAGGCTATTGATGGATTTTAATCAGGGAGTAACATTGTACTGTTAATTACTGTTAATCCAATCCTAACTTTTAAATCAAACTATCTTTCCAGTCCCCTTACCTGTGTCAGCAGCACCACCATCTTTCTGCTGCCTTAGCTTTACATCTTAGAGTCATCTTTGAAGTCTCACATTTATCACCCATATGAAATTAGTCACTAAGCCCGACAGGTTCTCCCGTCCTGAAGTCTCTCAGATTTATCCTTGCTCTGCTTCATGCACAGTGTCACACCCTTGCAGGCTCTTATCAACCTGGACTTGAGTTCTTCTGATTGTCTCCTAACTGGCTTATCTTATATTTGCTCCCCGCTTCTAAGTCATCATACATGGCACTGTCAGATGGTTCTTTTGAAAATACCACTATCTTCACATCACTCCTCCATTCAGGAGCCTATGGTGGTTTTCTATCATTTAATGAATCATGCCCAAACCTCAGCCCAGCATCCAGAGCCTTCCATCACCCAGCGCTGCTGTACCTATCTACCTTTATCTTCCCATCATCCCTCCACCACGATAAGACTGTGGGCCCTCACTCCCCAGCTCTTCCACTCCACAAGTGGGAGAAAATGGGCCTTTATAAATCATTCTGCAGACGGAGAAGCGAAGAAGCAGGGAGAGGAGAAAGGAGAATGTGAGCCATTCTAATGAGCCACAACTGCATTAGATAAAGAAAGGCTGCACCTGTAGGTGTGTGGCTGACCTGCACTTGACTGCACAGACAAGCTAGCCTTTGTGAGCATCATGGGCAGATGCTGGTGCCCAGCAGAAATGTCAGACTGTGTGTTTTTTAAGATGTGGCATTAGCTGGAAGGGTATTTGCACGGGCAAGCCTTTCCACAATGTAGTACCCATTCCCTCTTACATAACGTGTGGGCTAGCTCACAGGTTTCTGGGAACTTGCCCAGACTTTTCAGGGTCAATTGGTACTGCAGAGAAATGATGGATTATCCAGAGAGGTGTGAATAGTATCAGGAAACAAGATCAACCCAGGTGGGAACTCATTACTTATTTTTGCTCAAGTAGGTGTTTGGTGGAGGCCTGAGGTGGTGTTTGGAATCAGCAGAAGCAAAGTGGGAAGGGAATCTGGCAGCTTGTAAAAACCTACTCATGTTCTGAGGGAAGTTGAGTAAAAGTTTAGAAAAAATAATAGAAAAGTTAAAAAAATTAGCACAGAATCACTATTATTGCTCCCTGAGAGTTATTTGGTTAACTGCTCACTACATTATCAATTACTAGGTGGCATGAGTAGACATAATTGGTTCAAATTTTGGAATAATTTCTGTAACACTTGAATTGAAGTTTATGTTGCAAAACAGGGAACTTAGCCTGGGTTTTAACGAGTGGAAGAGTTTTATCCATCCAAGAGAATGTTTAAAAAGAATATGATACAACATCACAGTAATTCTGTGATAGGAAGAAGGATGGTTCCCCAAAGATGTCCACACCCTAATCCCTGGAACCTGTGAACGTTAGCTTACTTGGCAAAAGGAGTTTTACAGCTGCGATTGAGGCTATAGGCCTTGAGATAGAAAAATCAGCCTATGTTAATCAGGTAGCCCCAGTCTAATCACATAAGAGTTTTTAAAATTGAACTTTCCCAGCTGGGGTTGGTCAGCAAGAGATGTGACAGTGGAACGAGGGTCAGAGAGATGCGATGTTACTGGCTTTGAAGGTGGAGGAAGGGGGTTATGAGCCAAGAAACTGTGGGAGGCCTCAACAAGCTGAAAAAGTCAAGGAAACAGATTTTCCCCTGGAGCCTACAGAAAGGAACCCATCCCTGCCAACACTTTGATTTTAGTCCAGTGAGACCTGTGTTGGGCTTCTGACTACAAAACTCTAAGTCAATAAATTTGTGTTTTTTGAAACCACTAAGTTTGCGGTAATTTGTTATGGGAGCAGTAGAAAACGAATGCAAATTGTTTACTAAACATACTTTGAATGAATGAAATTAGTCTTAGAAATTCATAAGGAAAATTGTGTAAATAGGTTTCTTCTGTTTGGGCTGATATTTACTGTACTTTTAATAAATGATTAATTTTTAAACTAACATTTACTGAGCATGTATTATATACTAGGCACTTTCCTATGTTTTTCTATTAAATCCTCATAATAACTGTTTGAGATCATTACTATTAGGTGAAGAAGTAATTTTTGAAAGTCACACAGTTAGTAAATGGAGGAGCTGTTTTGAACTTGTGAAGCTGTGGTACACATTTGCCTTAGTCATTATGACAGTGGTTCCCAAACTTAGCTGACTTAAAATTGCTTAAGGACTTTTTACAAATCTCAATGTCCAGATTACACCCATATCAATTAAATCAGAATATCTGAGTTTGGAGCGAGGCACTAGTATTTTTTAAAGACCTCGCATAATTCCACTGTGCAGCAAAATTTGGGAACCACTGCATTTGGCGTACTGCCTCTCAAACTACAAGATAAATTTAGATATTTATTCCATCTGACAAAAAGAATTAAAGCTCAATTTGTTTAAAAATACAATATAGTTTACCTCTGACTCTAAATTGGTGGTTTTAACATGGTTAGTACAGCAACTGTCATTGGTTGATTAAAAGGTCAGTTGTTAGTTAATCTAAAGACTACAGAAGAATTGATCATGCATATAGACACTATGTGGATTGTCAGTCAAAATAATGGAGGGCCAGCAGTGAGGAAACCTTTGCCAATATCAGACAAGAAAGGGGGAACAACAAAGGTCTTTATTTGGTATCTAAAGCCAGAAGAGAATGGACAGCTGCCAGATGAGATCTGTGATCAAACTGCCTGTCTGGACATTTTGTCACCACTTTTGTTAAGAGTCTGTGTGTCTTTATGTGTCTTTAGCATTAGTCAGAAGCACCTCTGCTTCCCCATTAAGGTTGGCACTGTGCCTAGATTTCCTCTATTGTGCCATTCCTTGGCTTCCTTGTGTCTCCAGGGTCGCTAATCTCATTATCTTGGGTAGCATCCCCCTTCTTGTCAGGAAAGACTGTAACTTGGAGCACTGATGGAATTTTGGCTGCAATCTCTGGCTGCCAAAGTGGCAGATAACTATTCTTCCCTTTAAATGGCATTTCCATGAGGTACATTACCCAACTTCCCCTCTGGCAGCACAGGCGCTCAGTGTTCCTTAATCTGTTGCAGAACTTCTTAACTTTCTCAATTAATTTTGAAAACAGAATTGGTTCAGCAGGTTTCAACTGGAAACAGGTGCTGATAACGGTGTCCAACTCTTCGACTGAGGTTCTCTTCCCCTTGCCAGCCTTTGCATGGGAATAATGAACAGGTCTGTGTTGGATGTAGCAGATGCACATCTTCACATGGGCTGGAACTTTTGGTTCAAATCACAGACTTGCCGAGAATTATCACAGAGACGAGAATCATAAATTAAAATGCACTCACTTTTGTCTCACTGGTAATAATTGCAGACCCTAGTACATCATTTATTTGTGTACACTAAGCCACAAACCTGCTGTAGCCAGGATTACTTCTGGATTCCTCGCTAAACACAAGGCAGTCTTTTTGGCTTGACTTCTCCCAATTGGCTACATACTCCTTGCAATTTCACCAGAATGTAGCCAACACTCTACTTCGATGTGTGCTGTGTAGATGTGATAGTAAAATAGCTAAATTAAAAGAATGAGAGAAGTCATCTCACAAATTTTGTAGGATTAGCATTGTTGGTTTTCTCTTGGATTAATTTATCTTTGTAAACATTAGAGATTATAATTTGATTTTATTTTTTATCTATCCTTATTTACTTTCTGAGTTTTTAAGTTGGTCAAGAACGAAATTTGGAGTTAAGAGAAATTACTTCAATTGTGATTATAGCCTAAGTGGAATGGGGACCTTACTGTTTACCTAGTGGATTCATATAACATAGGAAGGCAGAAGTAGCAGCCAAAAAGTCATCTGGGGGTAACCTCATTAAGCTGTTTTCTCATCACACAACACTGTCCTAGAACAAGGACTCCAGGCTTTTTTGAGGTTTAAAGATGGCTGAAGAATTCTTTAAAAATCACTGGAAATTGAGATCTTTTATAAGTCACAAATTCTTTAAAACCCTAAAAACCCTAAAACCTGGGAAAATAGGTACTGTTTCCTGAGAATTCCCTTCTTCTATATTTTTCTTGTGGTTAGTTTCAAATTTCCATTTTCTCAAAACCAATTAGTCTTTAACACAGTTAAGTCCTATTCTATGCCTGGCATTTTAAAGGAATTAAATGGTTTCCCTCTTCCTTAGAGATAATTTCACACAGTTTACAGACACATGCACACACACAAACAAATTTATCAGCCAATATGAGTAAAGGACCAAAGCCCTGAGGAAACTATTGAAAATTAAACTTGGTTATAGTACAATGATATCTGCAATATATTGGCTACTTATCCATGTTTGTAAGTAAGACACAAAAGCTTAATTTTATCATAATTGAAGAGCAATTTTGAGAAAGTCATGTAATTTAATGGTTTAGCTATCTTTTATTGCTATATGTAAATGGACTAAATAACAGCAGTAAATGTTGAACACGATGTAATGCACTACAATTTCTTTGGAACACAATTTGAATTTCAAATTATGTTTAATGCTTTGTACATATCACAGGTCTCTTTTTTAAAGCTTATCACATGGAATTGATTTATTCAAGGAAACTAGCATTTGGGAAAAACAGAGAGGTAGAATGGGTCATTTGGAAATGTGACCAAATATGCTGAAAAAATGTGAGTCATTTACTTTTGAATCCTTTACTTTTCCTTCCGTTATTTTGAACTTTACTAGTACCTTCCTGTATTATATGTTTAGATGATCTCTGAATAAGACAACTTTTTTCCAATAGCATTGTGTTTCTTGGCCCCATACATTTCCTTTTTCTTTTGTATAATAAGACTTAATGGGAGAGGTGATATATAATAAGACAAAGTGTGCATATGCGTTAGGCCACTTTTTCTCATCGAAATGATTTGCTAATTGGCTTCCTTTGATTTTGCCCTTGGTCTTGTATTCGTATCCATACCAACATATCCTTCTGCATTAAATGATACTCAATGAAAAGAAGGAGAAAATGTTCATCTTTAGATCCCCTGTGATTTCAGAATGAGACAATTACGACACAGATGAGAAGGTCAGATAAGAAGGCTCGCAGGAAAAATGTTCTTTTGAGAGGCAGAGTTAGGCTCTGATGAGACTTTGAGATGAGGGGTTTAGAAATGTCAGGACTTATTGCTCTTGTCTAACTGTTACTTTGAGGTGATGGGTATGTTAATTACTCTAATTTGATCATTACACAATGTACACATGTATGGAAACATCACATTGTACCCTATAAATACATACAATTATTATGTGTCAATCAGAAATTAAAAAAAAAAAAAGCCAGGATGTTTAACCTGCATTTCCTTGGACCACCAACAGCGAGGGAAGATTACTTTAAAAACAAACTTCTTCATGACATTTATAAATGTTGGCAGGAGAGTACTCAAAGTGTGTTGTGCACATAACAGTATACTTTGGAGCTCATGGAATTTTATTATTTAAAAAATTCACTTTCTTGCTGAAGAAAAGATGTCAGAAGACTGAGTCCTGGGGCACTCTAACATTTAGGAGTCATGAAGAAGAAGAGGTAATGCAGACTGGAAGGAGCCAAGTGAGGCAGGAGAAAATCAAGTGGTGTGTAAAAAGTCTTTGTAAAGAAAAATTTTCAAGACAAAGGGATTGGTCACCTGTGCCAAATTCTTTCAAGAGGTCAGGTAAATTTATGGCAGTGCATTGACCTTTGAATTAGCAACATGGAGGCATTAATGACTTATGTAAGACAATAAGTGAATGGAGGCAAAAGCCTGATTGGTATTTATTTAAGAGAAAATAGGAGAATTGGGAAATAGCCAGCATAGTTAAATTTTTAAACTGTTTTCTTTAAAGGGCATCAGCAAAATGGAACAGTAGCTGAATGAGATGTATAAGAGAATGTTTCTTTTTTTTAAGGTGGTAGATATGCATAATTTTATGCTTATGAAAATAATTTGGAAAAGAGAAAATTAATTATGGCAGAGAAATAAGTCTCCATAGTTTTGTTTTTTTCAGAATATCATATGGTCAGAATTACACAGTTTGTGGCTTTTCAGATTTGCTTCTTTCACTTAGTAATATGCATTTAAGTTTCCTCCATGTCTCTTTATGGCATGAATGCACATTTCTTTTTTAGTGCAGACAATATTCCATTGTCTGGATGTACCACAGTTTATTTATCCATTCACCCACTGAAGGACATCTTGGTTGCTTCCAGGTTTTAGCAATTATGAAAGAGATACTATAAACGGTCATGTACAGGTTTTTGTGTAGACATGTTTTCAACTCTTTTGAGTAAATACCAAGGAGCACAATTGCTGAATCATATGGTAAGAATATGTTTAATTTTGTAAGAAACTGAAAAAATTGTCTTCTACAGTGGCTGTAACATTTTTCTTCTCACCAATAATGAATGAGAGTTCCTGTTGTTCCATATCCTCATCAGCGTTTGTGTTGTCAGTGTTTTGGGTTTTAGCCATTCTAACAGGTGTATAGTGGTATACCATTATTTCAATTTGCATTTCCCTGATGCCATATGATGTCGAGCATTTTTTCATATAGTTATTTTTCATCTGTGTATCTTCTTTGGTAAAGTGGCTATTAATATCTGTTAAGGCCCATTTTTAAATCAGGTTGTTTGTTTCCTTTTGTTGAGTTTTAAGAGTTCTTTATGTATTTTGGATAATAGTCCTCAGATATGCCTTTTGCAAAGCTTTTCTCCTGATCTGTAGCTTTTTATTCTCTTGATAGTGCCTTTTGCATAGCAGGAAATTTTAATTTTAATGACATCCAGCTTAACAATTCTTTCTTTAATGAATTGTGCTTTTGGAGTTGTATCTAAAAAGTCATCACCAAACCCAAGTTCATCTAGATTTTTTCCTGTGTTATCTTCTAGAAGCTTTAATTTTGCATTTAGGTGTGGGATCCATTCTGAATTAGTTTTATGAAGGGTGTAAACTATGTGTTTAGAATCATCTTTTGCGTGGGGGTATCTAGTTTTTCCAGCACCATCTGTTGAAAAGATTATCTTTTCTCCATTGTTTCATCTTTGCTCTTTTATCAAAGATCAGT
This sequence comes from Cynocephalus volans, assembly GCF_027409185.1. Classification (NCBI taxonomy): domain Eukaryota; kingdom Metazoa; phylum Chordata; class Mammalia; order Dermoptera; family Cynocephalidae; genus Cynocephalus; species Cynocephalus volans. The sequence goes on along the minus strand of NC_084467.1, from coordinate 72,932,884 downwards.
CGACTATATTTATATAGGCTTATTTCTGGGCTCTCTATTATGTTCTGTTGATTTATTTATCTGTTCTTTCACCAGTACCACACTGTCTTGATTACTTTAGCTCTACAGTAAGTCTTGAAGCTGGGTAGTGTCAGTCCTATGACTGACACTTTGTTCTTCTTCAACATTGAGTTGGCTGTTCTGGGTCTTTTTACTCTCCAGTTTATGAATAGCCCCAAAATAACTTGCTTGGATTTTGATTGAGATTACATTGAATCTATAAATCCAGTTTGGAAGAACTGATACTTGACAATATTGAATCTTCCTATTCATGGGCATGGAATATCTCTCCATTTATTTAGGCTTTCTTGGATTTCAATCACTGGAGTTCTGTAGTTTTCCTCATATAGATCTTGTATATATTTTGTTAGATTTATATCTAAGTATTTCATTTTTGGGGGTGCTAATGTAAATGGTATTGTGTTTTTAATTTCAAATTCCACGGTTCATTGTAGGCTTATAGGAAAGCAACTGACTTTTGTATATTAACTTTGTATTCTGCAAACTTGCTGTAGTCACTTAACAGTTCCAGTTTTTTTGGTCAATTCTTTTAGAATTTCTACATAAATGACTGTCATCTGTGATCAATGACAGTTTTATTTTTTCCTTCCCAATCTGTGTATCTTTTATTTTATTTTCTTGTCTTATTGCATTGGCTAGTACTTATTGTATTATTATCATATACTTATTGCATTAGTACTTATTGCATTAGTAGTTATTAGCTAGTACTTATTGCATTAGCTAATACAATGTTGAAAAGCAGTGATGAGAGGAATGTCCTTGCCTTATTCCTGATCTTAGTGGGAGGGTTTCAAGTTTCTCATCATCAAGTGTGATATCAGTTGTAGGATTTCTATAGGTATACTTCATAAAGCATAGGATGTTTCTATAGATATTCTTCATCAAGTAAACTCTAATTTACTAAGAGTTTTTTTTTTTTATCATGAATGGGAGTTGGATTTTGTCAAATACTCTTTCTGCATCTATTGATATGACAATGTGATTTTTCTTCTTTAACTTGTTGATGTGATGAATTACATTAATTGATTTGCAAATGTTGAACCAACTTTATATACCTGGGATAAATCCCACTTGATTGTGCTGTTTAACTCTTTTTATATATTGTTGGAGTTCACTTGCTAATTTATTATCAAGAATTTTTACATCTATGTTCCTGAGAAATATTATTCTGTCATTCTTTTGTAACATCTTTGTCTGGTTTTGTGATTAGGGTAATGCTGGTCTCATAAAATGAGTTAGGGAGTGTTCCTTCTGCTTCTAGCTTCTGAAAGAGATTGTATAGAATTGGTATAATTTCTACCCTAAATGTTTGGTAGAATTCACCAATGAACCCATCTGGGCCTGGTGCCCTCTGTTTTGGAAGTTTATTAATTATTGATTCAGTTTCTTTAATAGACATAGGCCTATTCAGCTTGCTTACTTCTCCTTGTATGAGTTTTGGCAGATTGTGTCTTTTAAGGAATTGGTCCATTTTTCTGGTTGTTTCTCAAACTGGGAATCAAGATTAATACCTGACAGCAGTAGGGATATAGAAAATGTTAATGTTTTGAGGGTAAAAGATAAGGTGTGAAGTAGTTTTCTCAGAGAGTAGGACATTAAATCGATGAGGGTAATGTAGTTGGAGTGTTAAGCAGTGCTGAAGCTTTGAAATGTGTGGACATAAATTTATGATGATATCAGTCTGCATATTCAGATGCCTGGACGAAGGCAGAAGTAGATGAAAAGTGCTATTTAACTAGGGATATGGATTTGCTAAATAATTAAAACAAAATGAAGACAGGTAGGGAAGCTTAGGTATATGAAAGGGAATAGTTATAGTGATAGTCCATGGAGTTAAATGCAAATTATATCAAGAAAGAAGTAACTTTCAGAAGGAGAGAACAGAACTGGGATTAGTAGTAGTGAGAAAGGGGGAGAGGGAGCCAGTGAGAAGTTGGTTAATGGACACAAAGAATGATTATATGTAATCAATTAAGTTTCAATTAAAAAAAAGAAGTAAGTATATGACAGGATAATAAACAGTGAGATGGTGATTTGGCCAAATGCATCAGTCCTGATGCGTTTGAATACTTGTATGACCATACAATGGACATTTTCGAGATAACATAGTTATTTTTGCTATGAAATGGAATGGGGGCCTGATACAGGAAGGAGACAAAGCTACTGGAGATGAGGAGGTCTAGAAAGTGAATTTTCAGGAATTAAGTTTCTATTGGGTTAGTGGTTATTGGAGAAGGATCACAAGAGAGTCAGTGGAGAGAAGGACAGTAATCCAGGTGCTTCAATATTCACTGAAGGAGAAAGCATGATCAAAAAATGGCAGAAGATCACAGCAAGACTGAGTGCAGAAAATGGTAGATGACTACAACACAGCAGGGGCAGGGAAGTAGCGTTGCAGGGCGAGTGCTTCAAAGAAACAGGGCAGTTTGGGGGATGTGGAAGGACAACCAGAAAAAGCAATGAAGAAAAAGTTAATTGGAAAACAATGAAAAGTAATAGAAAAAGAAATGAAGAAAAGTTCCATCAAAAAAAATAATGAGGATCAAGAAGCATATATGCCACTTTCAGACTTAATGATAGGTGAGGTATAGGAGAAAAAGCAGACACCCCTTGAATGCACTGCTGAGGTAGCAATGTCCTCAGGAGCTTGCAGATTTCAGTTAGTGCAAGGAGGTAAAGATGAAGGCCACGTTCAGAGAAATGGCTAGTGAGTAGCATCTGTTATTATAACACAGTAAGCTATGGAAACAAAATAAAAATCTGTGTCCAGAATAAAGAACTGTTAAGGCATTTAGCTAAGAGCATTTCAAAAGTCCTTTCTACTTTCTTAGCTTTCTTACTTAGGCTAACTTACAGTCAAATTATTGTCACAATATCACCTACAGAGGTAATATCTACTACAGAGAAGAAGAATTTTTGAGACTGAGTCTAGCTGCTTTTTAACGTCTGTTTTTGCTGTTTTGTGTGTGTGTGTGTGTTTGTAGGGAGTGTATTATGTAAGATAATTTTATGGGCAAGGTTAGGTACAAAGTTGTGCTTGCTTTTTATGTTACAGCACAAGAGTCAATTTACATGTGGGGCATAAAATCCAACTGCAAGAAAATCAGTGTTGGACAAATTTAGATAGGTTTTCTTTCTGAATAACTGCTGTGAATTTTCCATCTGTTTCCTAGTCACGGCTTTTCATTTCATGTTATACTTTTCTGCACCCATCTCTTTTCTCTTGTACCTTCTAGCCACAGTCAGTATTGACCTTGGTGATAGACACATGGCTGTGTTTTACAGATTATGGAATTAATCTTTGTTCCTTTATTGATTTATATTACAGATTTTTAATCCTCTCCCATCTTTTTTTATTGTGCTGTTCATGATTTACAGCTAACAAACATGTCCATATTCAGGTATAAGATTTATTTAAAGTGAAATGTTAATATTGCTGTAAGGGCTTGGACTTTCACCAGTCTTTCTTGGATAAACAATTGCTTGAACTGTCCTTGTGTCATGTAACTGGTATGTCATCTGATATTTATTATCATATATATGGTGTTACATAGCCATGTTGTCTCTGTTGCAATTTGGGTGTATCACTAAGATGACAAAAACCCCCAAAGCAGCCACGTGTTTCTGTCTTTTGTTACTGGGGGTAGTGATTAAGAGCATGTGATCTCAAATACACACTTGGTGGAAGTGCCACATAGTGTCAGAAAATCTGATCTTTCTCCTCTGAAGAAAGTTTTCAACGAAGAGTTTACTAGGACCTGGTGGAGAAGAGTTAACTATCCCATGTCATTTCACTGCAGATATTATTGTTAGGTCAAGCATCCGAGCTAGTGGCACACCAAAGCTGAGGGCAGTGAGCATGACTGTTCTGGGTGTGGGGCTTAAGGAGAATGTAAAAACAATAATAGAACTCACTAAAAGTAAGTTGGTTTTCATTGCAACCATGTGCGGGCGATTCTAAACAAAGCCAGTCATAAAATACTACTACTTCAAAAAATTTTTGTTGGTCTAAGTTCTAAATAATTATAATGATGAATTTTAATAATATGTATGTAAACTTCAAATTAGCACATTTTTATTACCCTTTAATAAGCATTGTTTTTCAAATGGAAGTTAATTTGGAGAACTCTCAATTATACAGCTGGTTCCCCAACACATATGGACTCGGCTGTATATGTTTAGACATGAAATTTGCTAGAGATTTGGAATGTTGGAATTTACTTCAAGCATTGTTTGTGTCTCCAGCCCTTATGGTACTACATATTCCTGTGTTTTATGCAGTAGATTTGAAAGAAATGGTGACAAAGTATTTATAAAAATTTAAAAATAGAATTTGAGTTACTTCAATTCTGTCATCCTGTGTGACCACTTAGAGTTTTAAATTTGTGTTTAAAATTTAAAACATGAACTTCAAAGTTTGTGGTTGGTAAGTGCAAATTTTAGTTCATATTTGAAATATTTTACTGAGATAGAATAATATCTTTAAAATTAAATTTAATTCTAAATCAACGATTTTAAAACTAAACATCATATAAAAATAAAATGTTATATCAGTGGTACAAATTAACACTTATATAAATTATACTTTTTGCAGATGTTTATGTCATATGATTTTCCATAAAAGAAAAATTTTCTCTATCTATAGTGCTTTTCTGTGTTCATTATTATTATTTGTTTCATTTCAGGATTATTCTTGAAGATAATTTAGTCATATAGAAAAGGAAGTGTTAACCATGTCCTTCTCTGGGTTTCATATGTGCTGCATTTGCCACTAAGCTGGGCATTTTCATTAATAGAATGGGATGCTTGGTTTCATCATTGTGGGGGTATTCTCCCATGGAAGATAATAGAATCAAGTTGCTAAAGCATTTCAGATTCCTAGTGAGAGATGGCCCTGTAAGGGTAGAATACTTGTATTTGGAAAACTAGATAGTGGGGATTCATTAGCAGCATAATTGTTTTAGTTTGCTGGGGGCATATTGCAATTCCCTTTACATCTTCAGCACACTGTTGAAGGCTGACCGCTAAAACAGAGACAAGCTTCAGAATCATACAAATCTGTGTTTGGTTCTCAGCCCTACCTCTTACAAGCTTTGTAGTCCTAAGCAAAGAGGCTTAACCTCTTTAAGCCTCAGTTTCCTCACCTGTCAACATGTAAACAAAAAACCTGTATCTCAGAGGGTTGTTGTGAGGATTTAATGTTATATTACTGGTGCTCAGTCCGTAGAATGTGCCCAATGAGTGTGAGCTTCCTTTTTCTCTACTGCTTTTAAATATTCTGTTCAGTTATTACTTCATAATTTGTGTAAGTTTGTATTAGGTGCACACTTCCCTTGTGTTTATGCTGATTTTCAAGCACTCAGGAGATCCATTGAACCTTAGTGGTTCAGTGTGAAGTTGTGATATGTGACATTGGTTTCTTGATGTCTTTGTTAAAGTTTCCACAAATTATTTATTGGCTGATTTAAAGATAAAATAAATGAAACACATTAAGTTTTACTTTATTAAAAATGTATCTACCTTTTAAAAGTGTTGTTGGGTTCTGTTTGCTACTATTTTGTTGAGGATCTTTGCATCTGTGTTCATTAGGGATATTGGTCTGTATTTTCCGTTTTTGTTGTGTCTTTTTTCTGGGTTTGGTATAAGGTTAATGTTGGCCTTGTAGAATGAGTTTGGAAGTATTCCCTCCTCTTCAATTTCTTTCAATTATAAATGAGATCTTTCAGCTCCAAGAACGGAGGCCTGCGGAAGGCATGGAGAGTGCAGAGTGCAGGGGTAGGTGGTGAGTGCGGATTAAACAAAAGTTGATCCATTGTAACAATTTTATATTGCTCTCTTCCCAGGAAGATTTGTATTGGTGGCCCTGAAGCAGAGAGCTCTGTATCCCATTACCAGCCAATGAGTCATTCAGTCTCCCACAGATCCAAATAAAGTTTTACAGAATACCCTATGGCATGTCTTTCAAAATATATGAATGCCGTAAAATATATCATTTATTTTACCATATGAACTGACTCTGTCCCCTTTTCACCATTTGGGATAGCAATCTCACCATGTGTTTTGGCTCTTAGGTTATCATCAGATACATTGAAGTTCTCTGAGCTTTTCCATTCTAAGTCCCCACGGTATTTTCAGGAATTTTACAACTTGGTTGTAAAAATTCACTCTAAACTGAAACTTGGCAAACGATATATTAATCTGGGAAGTTAATTTCTTTTATAAAGTCCAGAATCTGTTTAGCCCCTCTTTTGAGTTCTCAGAGACCTTGGAGAAATAAAGTGAGCAATTAAAGTCTTTTTGTGTCTTAAAAAAATGCAATTGCATTTTTTCAAAACCCCTTCAACCCTATTTTTACAGGTGAATAGCTTGTATTTTGGACTGAGTTCTGATATATTTTGAAACCGATTTTTTTTCTTTTTGGCACAGTGAAATCGAGTAATTAAGAAAGGAACTAGGCTGAGCTTACCCTGTTACATCACTGGAATAACAAAGTGTATTTAGAGAGAGGAGCCTGTCTGAATTTACAAAAAGGACTAAAATGTTAATATCACTGGATGTTCACTAATCTACAAATAAATCAGTGAGGAATATTATTTAACACATGTGCTTTCAGTTTTAGAATTACTAAACGGTGCTAAAAATTCCGTGTGGCGTTGATTCGTTGGACTTTGGGAGTGATTTTGCTGTCATGTAGTTCCAGCAGATGTGAATTAGACTCACTGCATATTCTTCTCGGTATCAGAGAAGGCTGTCACTACCTGCCCTCTCTTACTAGGACAGGCTTCAGGGATGAATTGTCCAAACAAGTTGATTGACCAGATGAACCTATACTGTCTTCTTACCACAGCGACAGGCCCAGGGATAAAAGAAGTTCAACATGACAAGTGACAAAATAAAGTACCCTTTAAATTGGGGCTTTACAGCTTTAAAACACTTTCAGGTGTATTTCACTAAGGGAATGCAGAAGAGAATTAAATCATGATCTTTGGAGTTGCACAGACTTGATGGTTACTAGCTGTGTGGCCTCAGGGAAGCTACTTAATCTTTGCAAGTTTCACTTTGCTTTTTCTTCAAAGTAGAGACAATAATAGTTCATACTTCTTTGGGTGCTAATAAGGCTAAAAATGAGAGAATATATGTGATGCAATTATTAGAATGATTAGCAAGCAGTAGTTAATCAATATTAGTTTTTGCTATTATTAATGCTGTTCAGTTTTCTGGTTAACTTTATAAAGTAGACTTCATTATTATTTTCAATACAGTTTTACAGATGAGAAAGATTTAGATTCATAGTGGGTTTTAGCTTGTGCAGTATCACAGAGCTAGCAAGTATGCTCAACTTGGTCTCAAACCTAGGTTTCCTGACAACAAACCTAGTACTTTTTTCCTGTAGTAACCACAGTGCTTATTTGAGGAAGACTATTTCTTACCCCAAAAGTTAAATAAGTAGGTATTTCATAGAGAACATAAACATTTTTTCATATTGAAAAAGTTAGTTAAAAATTTTAATGCACAGGCATCCACATGTGTACCAGGTAGACTTTCAGGGTCCCTGAAGTTTTTTATTAAAGTATATTAACTGTATGCTAACAATTGTCTGTAACAGATTTGATGTTTCTGTTATAGTCTGTTAATAGCACTTGGGTTTTCCTGGTAGACTAGAATGGCTTAGAATGAAATAGCCATAACAGGATAATAGCTTATTTATTTCTATATCCATGGAATTCAGTTGGTGAATTCACTGTAGATCTTGTTCCCACACACAGTGATCATGATGACTGACACATTTACATCTATGTATTTGAGTAGGGCAGAATTCAAAGAGGAAGGAAGGGAGGGAAGGTTTTTATTTTAGTATGAAGTTAATCTGAACTCACTTCAAACAAAGGAATAATGGGGCTGGGTTCATCATATTAATGGTAGGTGTGGTGGGGTCAGTGGTACCCCCAGATCCTCCTTTAAGACAAAGTACTCATTTCCCCTCTGCCAGTACTTGTGGCTGAGTTTCTGTCCCTGCAGTGGCTGTTAGTTGAACGGAGCTGCTTTTCTCAAAGTGTTTTCCCCCTCCTGTAAGTAGCCTGTGTCCAATGTTACTGGTTGATGTGGGCTCTCATAGGCCTTGCCTTTTTGCCCCAGATCGGGATAATTCTGATATGCCATTCCAGCTTCAGAGCTCCTGTAGGGTTGGGTGAGGCCCCCGTTGTAAAAGCATCACAGGCCAGCCTCTCCTCTGCCCAGCCAGTCCTACTTCTCTCACTTCCTTGAAAGTGTTATTCTTAGAGTGCTCCCAGTAAACCACTTACATGCACCTCTCCATCTGAGACTCTGTTTTCTGGGAATTCCAACCTAAAGTTGCAGATGGGTATAAAAGAACTAAGCAGGTTTATCAAATGCTCCAAGGAGGAGAAGCAGCTTTATAGTTACAGAGGAAGTGGGAGACAGAGTCAGATAAAAGGAAGTGAGAAATGGTGAATTTGAGTAGATACTAAGGCGTATCACATAGAGAAGGAGAGAAAAAACAGAGTGGATGAGTTGGGTCAGAAGGGCTGAGCCTGTGTTACCACAGTATTTCATCATTTGATGGTCATAGCTGGTGAGATACTGTGAGTTAGGTCTTTAAAGATAACCAGTATATTTCTGGTGTGGCAGCTTGATGAACACAGAACTGGAGGTTGGACATCTATAGGCCTTAGAGGTGGTCTTACAAGTAGCTCTAGCAATGATGCCCAGATGGGCAGTGCGACCCTGGCATGAGGTGTGGCAATTAATGAAACTCTCCTCTGTATCAGCAAGAGCAATTAGAAATGAAAAAAGAGTAAAGGAAGGTGTCAAGTGAGGTAATAAGGGACCAAAAATGAGCTGAGGTATCATGAACAGGTTAGGGACAGAATCTGTTTCTGTTGCTTATAATGTAAATACCTGAAGCTGGGTAATTTGTAATGAAACAGTATTTACTGCTTATAGTTTCAGACGCTGGAAAGTCCAAAGTCCAAGGAACACATCTGGTGACAGCCTTGTTTGTGAGTAGTGATTCTTCACAGCAAAGCAAGGTGTCACATGGCGGATGGCAGAAACAGAGAGAGAGAATGAGAGAGAGAGAGAGTACGAACACTTCTCATGAGCTCTCCTTTTAAAGCCATCAGAACCACACCCACGACCACCGTTAAACCATCAAATAGATTAATCCATTTACTATGGCCTGGTCCTCACAATCTAATCACCTCTTCGGGGATCCACCTTTCAATTACCATAATAGGATTTCCCACCTTCAACAGTTACAGTAGGGATTAAGCTTCAAAGCATTTGGGAGGATATTCAATCCACAGCAGGAACCCAGTGCAAGAACTGGAGTATTATCAGGTCCAGTGTCTGGTGAATTTAGCAAGGGTACGTGGTTGCTGAGTCACAGCTGAACTAGAGTGATTTTAATTACAGTTAATATGCTGATAACTCCTAAATTGTCCAGGCCCAATCACTTAAAAAAAAAAAAATCTCTATACTGATTTCTTCACTGGACATAATTCATGTAAATGCTCAACTAGAAATTCATATTAAACATGTGCGAAACTCATTTGCTTCTCCAGACCTCACCCTCTAGTTTATGCTTTTGGTTAATTGCATTTCCACTTCCTCATTATTCTGTTTATTCCTGTCAATATTATACAGAAGGGAACATAATCACTTTCATGAGAAAGGGTCTGGATGAGCAGCTTCTGAATTCTAGTGTAGAAAGAGTTAGAAGGAGAAGGAGATGTGGATGTTTCTAGTTTGGCACTAGCACATTCCCAAGCTTTGCTGCTCTGGTTCCTGGTTCCTCAGCCATGACCCACTGTCTTCACAGTCTCCACATCAATACAGACTGTATGTCTGTCCCTCTTGGGAGCTGGACTTGACCCTTAAACCACTGGGAATGTTGTGGGTGAAGGACTTGATCCAGCCAGCTCTTCTGTGTCTTCAACCCTCGGTTTTAATAAGTTCCACAAATTAGTTTTACTTTGGCATATTGAATTACAAAAACTAAGAGGAAAGTGCGGAGGAAAAATGTGTCGGACTTCACTGAATCTCAAACTACTCAAAAATCATCTGATGAGCTCTTTGAACAGCATTATGTTCAGCTCAGTGGAATCAAAGCCGATGCAAGTAGTGGATCACCTGGATATTACTTTTTAGCTTTCATACTTGTTGAGAGTCACCATTCGTCAGTGTTTCTCAACTGATTAAGTTGAAGGGGAGTACTGATGGCAGGGAGACTCCTTAGCCTGTCACTCTGCCAGAAAGAATGTTGAGTACAAGAAAAGCCAGAGTTCCCAGCGGGCTAAACTTGAGAAGTGGCTCAAGGTTATCTTCTATTTATTCATTTATTCACTGAATACACATCAAATACTCTTTGTTGACACTAGTGTTCCTATTTTGCAACTTTTTCCCTACATCTTTATTTTCTCAAGTACTCACTGCTTATTGTTTCTTTTTCTGCTACTGTAATTAAAACCTACTCTCAGATTTTTTTTTTTCCACCCATACTAACTTCATAAGCAACTAAGACGTTACCTTTCTTTGGCAACCTTGCAATAAAACGTACATCCAAATCTTAAATTAAATGAATGAAATATGTGACAATCATTGTGTCAGGGAGAATTTAGGACATCTGGGACTTCTGGTCTCCCTGAAATCTCATTACCTAATTGATCTATGCAGTAGGCTGGCCTTGGGCCCTCATGCCCAAGGAAACAGACAGATCAGAAGTGGATTACTGTAGAATGAATGATGCTAAAAGAGATCAGTAAATAAATCTCACCGAGCAGGTGGCTGTATAAAGCATGGACTTCGGTGTATGACAGAGAAGACTTTGAGGCTCAGTTGCAAGACCAGTTGTGAAGGCCAGTTATGACCTTCAGCAAGCTGTAAGCCTTAATAACTTATTTACATGATGAGAATAATAGTAGGAGTACATGCCTCTTAGAGTTGTGAAGACTATATGACATATGGCATGCAAAGTACTTACAGGACAGTGCTGGCATATCATAACTGTTCAATAAATGTTTGTGATGATGCTAAGAAAGAGAGGTAGAGAAAATGAAGGAGGAGAAAATGAAAGAGGAGGAAGAGAAGAGAGATTTCACTTGATTGGCCTTTGAGAAATTTATTTTTATTCTGCCAAGCAAAATTGGTTGCCACGTGCATACCCTGTCTTGTCTGCTTAGTGCTGCTGAGTACTACTGCTAATCTCCACCCCAGACTGGCACATTCTGGTGTGGTTGCAGTGACCATGTCCTGGCTTGAATGTTCTGGTCTTTTCCCTGACTCTACCTTGAAGCAAGGAACCCTTGTAGTTTAGGCATTCCTTTGTTTCCTAGTTTTTTTTACTTTCTCCAACTTTTATGGGCTTGCCTAGAGAGATCTGAAATAAATACCGGGATCTCTAACTTCTTGAACATAATGGTTCTGCCTTCTTGCATTTAACAAATATTTATTAAAAATCAATATTAGTGTTAATCCTTAGCTAAGTGCTGAGGATTCAATGGTTAGTATTAACATGTAAGCCCTGTCCTAATGGAGCTTAAAATCCAAAGGAGGTTTACATAAAGAGATGCTAAATATCATTAGTCATTAGGAAATGCAAATTAAGTGATAATGATATTTAATTACTACCGGATATCTAAAGTGCTGGAGCAACTGTAACTCTCATATATTGCTGGTGAGAATGTAGAAAGATATAGCCATGTTAGAAAACAGCCTAGCAGTTTAAAGTTAAACATACACTTGACATAAGGTACATCAAGACAAATGTCTGGTGACATACTGAATTAGAAAACAGATCAGTGATTTCCAGGAACTTGGGAGTAAGTGGAGGGGCTGCTTACAAAGGGACAATATGAAGTAATTTTTTGAGTAATGGAATTTTAAGAACCCAAAAGAGTAAGTTTTACCATATATAAATTTAAAAAGTTGATTTAAGAAAGGGAAAAAAATATATAGAGGGAGAGAGGGAGAAGGGGGCTCAAAAGTTTGCTATTGGATAATATATTAATAGAATATCCTCATGAGAAGATCTGACTATATATAGATTCAATCCCCCATTTTTTGGGGAAATAAAACTTTTATGTAGTCCTGCTAATTTCAAGAAACACCATAAGGAAAACATAAATTTTTAATTATTTTAACAGATCAAGTCAATATTTCACAATGACAGATCTAAATAAATATTTCATTAAAACAAAATAAATAGGTTATGTAATGCTCATCAAACAAGACCTAAAAATGAATCATTTTAGGTGGAGTAACAAAGTTGCAAAAAACTAAAGCCTATGTGAAGGGTGTGCACTTTAAAGTCTTATTGATGTAGCAAATAAAATTTGTTGATGAAAAAAAACTAATTGAATGACCAGTAGTGATTTGCTTTGAGAATAGCAGTCTAAATCCAGCCCTGGCCAAGAATCAATTCATCTATAACTAAAGTACCTTAGCTCGACTGGTCAAAGATGGTATTCTTTTAATTTTGGGGCCTGAGACCCTGGAAATAAATCAAAATAAGTATAGTAGTTACTCTAGAAAGGTATAAAAATAAAAGTAAACAAATAATAAATGAATTAGAACCATTAGGTTGGTATTTAAAATAATTAATTAAATTTGCAGTCGTTACATTTGTATATGCTTTATTTGTTACTTAAGTGTTCTCAGTATGTAGAAGAATCAACTATGCCACATATATCTAGCAGTTAAAATGAAGATAAATTATTTAATACATTTTTAATCATTGTTTAAATGCCAAAGACAGATAGGTTTCAAAATTGTGTTCATCAGATAAGTGAGTTTATTAAATTAAGCATTAAAGAAACACAAAAAATCCATTGAAGGTGACAAATACGGGACATGATGACAGAACTCAATGGATGGGTTGAAGCAATGACATAGGGAGGGAGAGTTTGGATACCTGGGGATAGAAAAGAAAAACTTATTTTCTTTAGCAGAAGATAGAGCCAAGAGCAAGGAGAAAGCATCACAGTTTATCTGAGTATCTAAGATCTCTGAAGTGCTGGGAAACCGAAGACTGACCCTGAAATGTTGCATATGGCCCTGAAGGTGGCAAAACCACTTGAGTGAAAGTACATAATCTCTGTACTTCTTTTGTTCTTTTGTTGCTTTGTTTTTGCTTTTGTTTTTTTTTATAATGGATTCGGATGTGCCCTGGAAGCGTGAAAATGAGGTACTGGGTGAGCACTCTCTGAAGAAGGTCCGTGTGAGCCAGTGGAGTTCTATCGAGTCATCTTACTGCTTCATTCCAGGCTGTCCAGTATGGATTTTTTTTTCTTCTTATAATAACAAATAGACCTGTTCTCCCACCTTGTATTGATAGCTCTTGGGTTATTCCAAGTTAGGACAGAAAACATTGGTTGATAGACTCTTAGGAGATACATCTTTACAGTATTCTCCACTCCACGGGAATCAGGCAATGTCCCAGACTAAAAGTTACCCAAAGACAAGATTTCACAAAAAAATTTACAAGGTCAAAAATTAAAACGATATGTTACAGCTCTTTCCATCAATTCCCCCCCACCCAAACAACGAGGTAAGCACCAAAGTAACATATCAGTAGGGGAGATGGGAAGGAAACTAGAATAGAGGTGGCTGAGGAGTTAAGAGAAACTTACTAGGAGGATTTTTTTCTTTTTGTATGAGACTGTGGATTCCATTGTACCTGAGAAACATCAGAAAGTCATCTTGTTGAACCAAGAGCCCTGAACGCAGAACCAAGGGCCATGGAGAATCATTCCTGGGCAGATGTGATGCTGAGTCCTAACAAAAGAACTTCTAACATTTGCTTGATTTTAGAACTGCTATGGATCAATGACTTCTGCATGCCTCTTATTTCCCCCCTTTTTGAAGAGAAATATTTATGGTGGTTGTCTTATTCTTGTCCTTCTATTATATGATAATACATGATATATAATATGATAGGTATGCAGATAACCCATTTCTTTAATTTAAAATCTATAGATAAGGGGAAATGTACTTGAGGGGCTTTACTTAAGGAACCAAATCTGTCAAGCTTCATTGTCCCCTTTATCTGATTTAGATGATGAAGTTCTGGACTTTGATCTGATGTTATAATGGGATAAGACTTTTGGGGGACTTGAGAGTTGGTGAGTATATTTTGAATGTGGGAAGGAAGTGAATCGTTAAGAACCAAAGGATGAACTATGGTACCCAGCCTCCATGAAAACCCCCAATAATCTCTACATCCTGGTACACAGGCCCTTGTGAGGATCTCTCCCACATTGTACAAGGGTTCATCTGTATGACCAATAAAATATGACAGAAGTGATGGCATATCAGTTCTGAGATTAGATTGTAAAAGACTATGACTTCTGTCTTGGTCTCAGTCTCTTGATCACTCTCTCTGGGGAATATCATTCACCATATTGTTGGGACAGTCAGGTAGTCTATGGAGAGGCCCACATGGTGAGAAACTGAAGCATCTGGCCTACAGCCAGCAAGGAGCTGACACCTGCCAGCAACCGTACATACGAGCTAGAAAGTGACTCCTCCTCTAGTGTAGCCTTCCGATAACTACAGCTCTCACTGACAGCTTGACTGCATTATCAGGAGAGGCTCTGAGCTAGAACTACCTTGCATTCTTTACCTATAGAAACTGAAGCAAAACTTCAGGAAGTGTTGCCAGAACATCCCTCCAAAGGAACACTTTAAAAATTGTTGCCCCGAAATGCCATGTTACTGCACCCAGCTGCCTCAGAAGCCCTTGCCAGACCTCACGTGGCATTTTACCTGTATCATAGTCAGAAAAAGCAACTGGGACCACAGCTCACATTTCCTTTCAGAGATCATCAGGATGCTTGATCTTGGATGATCAAGATACTGCCATGCCTCCTGATGATCTCAGTCACTGCTGCATGTCTGTCCTCCCTGGTCACCCATCATCAGCAGAATCACACCCCTGTTCTATTCTGACCCAACCACCTTGCTTTCCCCTCCTTCCCAAACCCAGGTACTCTGCCCTCTGGGACTTCTCTCTGTTCAACTCTTTTCTATCCTCCAATTTTTCTTGGAACTGTTCTTTTTATCACTTTGCTCTGACTAAAGCCTGGTGTTCTCTTGAGGCCACTACTTCCCTCCTCAGGGCAAGTCTGGTTTTATCCCTCGTTACTCATGTATCTCTGGGACAGGAAGTGAGGTTGGTTGGTGTTTATCTTACTCCCCATTGGCATTATGGTCTCTTGCTCTCTCTCCACACACAAACACACACACATATGTACACACTGCTCCATTGAGGTGCCTGACACTTAATTATGCCTTTTTCTCTTCACTCATTGCTTTCATCTCCTGATCCCCCGTTCACTTTATTTATCAAAGACTTTAGTTCTTGGCTCAAAATATTTTTCTTTTCCCCAGATCCTGTAGTTATTCTTGGTGACTTGAGCATCCACGTAACCTGCCTAATATACCTTTTATTCTTTGATTTGATCAAATGTAGTCTAACCTCAGCTACACAGGGCCACACCTGAAAATACTGTGGTTTTGAAATGTTGACGTTAAAAACTCCACTCTCTGATAAAAGATTTTTATTCCTCGTATCACTTATACAACTTCCCTCTATGTATTGAAACTTCCATTTCATTGTCCCCTACCAGTTTCCTTCTGTCAGTCTTCTCCTTGCTCTACGTCCCTTTTGGTCTGCCCAGATTCGTAGCTCATTGCTGTGACTGCTCATTGAAAATACCCTCAATACCCTTGGCCTTCTCTTCCTCTGTCATTCTCCTGGCAAAATTCCAACAGTGGGTGAACTCTTCCACTGGCTGCCTCAGTGACAAAATACAAGAAGATTAACTTGGTTGGAAAAGTCTCACAACTGAGCTGAATGCTTTTAGTTTATAGTTATAACTTACTTTTACTTTTTTGAATAATTAATTATTTATTCAGTATCTGTTCTATTTATGCCAGCTAATGTTTTAGACATTGGAGAACCACAGGGAGCACCAAACGTAAAATCCCTGCCACTGTGGAGCTTGCATTTTAGAGTGTCACTATTCTCTTTTCTTCACATCCAATTTACTCATTGACTCACTGATGTTGGGCTTATTATTCCACCAAAATGTTTCTTGTTAGTGACTCCCATGTTGTTAAACCCAGGAGACATTTCTTTGTCCTCATCTTTATCATTATACTAGTCTGTTTCTGTTGCTTATAATAAAATACTTGAAACTGGGTAATTTATAAAGAAACAGTATTTATTGCTTACAATTTTGAAGGCTGGGAAGTCCAAAGTCCAGGGAACACATGTGGTGAAGGCCTTCTTTGGTGGTGGTTTTACAGCAGTGCAGGGTGTCACATGGCGAGAATGGCAGAGCAGAGAGAAACTAACCTCCACATTCACTCTGCTTTTAAAGCCACCAGAACCACTTCCATTATCCCAAGAATAGATCGATCCATGAGCATACAGTCCTCAAATTCTTGTCACTTCTCCAAGGCCTCACCTTTCAACTACCACAATAGGATTTCCCACTCACTTAACACTGTTGCAGTGGGGACCAAGCCTCAGTGAGTTTGGGGGGGGACATCCAGTCATGGATGACTGCAATCATCATGGGGATAGCATTTTTCTAGCTTCTCTTTTTTGTGTGTGTCTTCTCTTTTGGCTTCTGTTGCCACATTCTTCTTCCTTTTCTTCCACCCCATAGACTACTCCTCCTCAGCCTCCTTTGTGATTTCCGTCTCATCTTGTGATTCTATCTGTGCACTCTCTCAATAGATGGCTTCATCAATTTCTGTGCATGTAAATGCCATATTTATACTGATATTTTCTAAATCTGTGTCTTTAGCCAAGACTTCTTTCCTCATCTGCAGACTCCCATACCCTACTTGACATTTTTAGTTGGGTAGTAACAGGTGTCTCAAACTTGACATGTCCAAAGTAGAATTGTTTTCTCCCCGAAAATCTATGCCATCTGTCTTTCCTACTCATCTCTATCTTAGAAAATTATACTATAGTTCACGTACTCAAGCCAGAGAACTATGAGTAATCCATAATTCCGTAACTATGGCTTTGTCTGGTCCCCAGTCTGTCACTCCTCCCTTTTTCTTTACAATCCATCCACCCTATATTTTTATCTAGTTCCTCAAACTCAAAAGGTCTTTACTGACTTGGGGACTCTTACATATACTCTTTCCTCTATTTAGAAATGTTCTTTCTCTCACTTACAAAATGACTATTAAATAGCTATAGAGAGGATAGATTTCAGATTTAAAATGCTCCACAAGACCTACATAATTCCTTTTTGCCTCAAGTAGTATGAATGTATGTATTTTCATTTATTGATTCTGATGCCATATGTAGGTAGTTTTGATGGTGACTGTTGTCTCCTTCTAAAACCTGATTATGCTTACATATGGATTGAGTACACACATTTGGACCCATGTTGGACAAACATATAGTTAGATCTCTTCTCTATTAAGTGGCTTTTAGCGGTGTTTACAAATCTCCCCACTTAACCCAGACATAAATTGGAGACCAAAAATGAAGGAGTTTAGTTTTTAATGTCATGGAATTAATATTAAACGCAGCTGATGAATAAAAGGAGTGGCATCTCTAGAACAGTTAAATCTTTAGAATGCTCTTCCTGAGGACCTTGTGTCCCATATTGTATTCTTTCTTCAGGGAACACCATTGGGTTTTGACAATGCTGCTCTATAATAATGCTCAGTACAACAATAAATTTCTTCAAGTGTGTGACTAAAAGCTGCCTGAAAGGCTTTATAGTCATTCAGCCCATCATTCTTCATAAACTTCAGCATTGCAATTCCATTTGCTCCTTTGTTATTTTGTACAGTTTCCCTTTACTGGATGTCTGTAGACTCCTTCACATCTGGACCCAATTAGAGATCACTCTTTATGTGAATCTAATTATCTGTCTCTACATGTGCTCAGCAGAGACACAATTATTAATAAGAGTTTGAATGTGGCTTTCCATTTTCAAAATGCTTTTTCCTTTTATTAGACATCCTCAATAACTTGAATTCCAGCTCTAATCCTGACTCCGAATTTTAGAGAGACATTGAGAAAACTGGAACACCAGAAAGTTGAGTAAATTTGTTCTTCTAAGTGGGGCAAATCTAGGCCAGTCTAACAGGGTTGACTCCTATGTGGTATATTTTCAGGGATGCAAGGAAGGACCTTTGTTCAAAATGTTCTTTGCCTTCATGGTTTAATAAGTCCTTGCTGCTCTGCTGCTACTTTACCCCCACTATCCAAAGGGGTAGTAGTTTTAAACTTATACCTTGCTGTGGGTTTTTGCTAACTGTTGATTGCCATGTCTCCATTCCTCCTCTTTTTGTTAGCAAAACCCTCATTTCCTTTTGAAGAAACACTCCTTTTTTCCACTCTCGATCTATGTGCATCAGAGGGAGCCCCACACCCACATCCAGGGATTGGCACATGTGAACCATGTCTGGCTATTTAACATTTCATGTCTCTTTCACCATGGAGATTGGTTTAGAAATGGGGACATGTCCAGAACTGTTCTAGTAAGAAAAAGTCTTTAGACTTGGGAAGTTGCTGCCGGGAAACAACATTGACCTCTTTTTTCACTAGCGTTGAACTTGGAAAGACATATGTTAAGGTACTATGGTCACTTTTTCACAACAAGATGAGTGATGTCAGAGAATGTGACCAAATGAAAGGAAGCAAAGCTGCAAGAAGGAAAGACAAAAACCAGGTCCTAGTGCCATTATTTGAACCTCTGTATTGATCTAAACCTGATGTTTCACTATCATTTTTATTTTTTAAGTTATGAAAATAAAAAAATTCTCCTATATTTAAGAAAGTTTAGTGTGGGCTACTGTTGTTTACAACTGAAGAACTCTTAACTGACACATTGATTATTTACATTCTAATTTGATTTCTTTTCTGAAAGTAAGATTTGATACTGGGGAATTAAAGGCGAAAACACGAAAGCAGTGGTTGTATGATCAAACATGGAAATAAATCCAGTGAAGAGAAAAGGAGCAGGAATGGAAATCCAGGAGGTTCATATTTATAATTCAAACTCTAAGGCTTTTGATTATGTGCTGGGAGCCATTAAATTAAGTCTCTTTACTTATAACTTTTGAGAAGTGTAGCTATTTGGAACTGTAGCAGAAGGCACAATAGAATAAACAACTAAGACTGTTGTACAATTTATTTTATGGGCTGAATTTTATCTCTTCTCTGCCACGCTATTGAGGCCCTACCAATGAATTTTTCCTACCCACTCATTGAAGCCCTAACTCCCAGTACTTCAGAGTATGACTGTATTTGGAGACAGGGCCCTTAAAAAGGTAATTAAGTTAAAATGAGGCCATTAGGGTGGGTCAATCTGACTAGTGTCCCTATAAGAAGAAGAGGTTAGGACACACAGAGAAACACTAGGGATGTGTGTGCAAGGAGGAAAGACCATGTGAGGTCACAGCAAGGAGGTGGTTATCTGTAAGCCAAGGAGAGAGGCCTCAGAAGAAACCAAGCCCTTAGACACCTTGATCTTGGACTTCAAGCCTCCAGAAGCATGAGAAAATAAATTTCTATTGTTAAAGTCACCTAGTCTGTGGTATTTTGTTATGGCCACCCTAACAAACTAATACAGTATACATCTTGCATTTATTGTTCACCTCAGAAGTGGGCTTTACTTTCAAGAGCAAATTCAACTTTTTGGAATTGTCAGTTACTTAAAAAGGTACATTTATTATGTGGAAGAATATGGAGTAGTTGTGGGAGAGTGGGCATAGCCCTGTATAAGACAAAATTCTGGCCTGAATGAAGTTTACAGTCAATTTGGATACATAAACAAACCATCTTCACATGAAACAAAAATAGAACTAAATCAAGAAATGCTAAATATTTATGCAAAATGCACAAACATGGGTATTCTGGAATGTGCAGGAAGGGGGGAAGGTCACTTTAAACTGGAATGATTGGAAAAATTTTTGCTAGAGAGGGGCCATTCCAATCACTTCTCAAAAATCAGAAGAGATTTCAATTAAGGGTGAAGAGAAGAGAAGAGAAGACCAGAAGTCAAGAAAAATGTCGTCACGGAAACAGGGAAGTACGAAAGGTGTTTGAGAAATAAGACTGAACCAGTTAGGCTAGAATGGAGGATTCCCATGGGAAGTCTGGAAAAATAGTGTAGAAGCAGATTATGCAGAGTTTAACTGTCAGATACAGTAATTTGGATTTTTTCTTAAAGGCAAAAAATGGGAAGTTGTTGATTTTTCAGCAGGCAAGTGATGTGATAAAAGCCTGTTTGGGGAAGACTTCTCTTTTGGCATCCCAGTGGAGTGTGTTAGAAGGATTCAAGGTGAGAGATGGAGGCAGGGGGATAGACAGCATTGGCAGTAATCTATCAAGGAGGAGACTGGGGTCTAAACCAACATTGTGTTGATGAAAGTCCCCTTAACTCTCACCTGGAAATAATGTGCCCAAGTGCAACTTTCAGTTTGATTTGTCTCAGGCAATGTGAAGAGCACATTAACCCTTTCTAAACTTAATCTAGATTCTCTCTTAAATGCTAAGTGGGTCCTTGTTCATCTAACTTGTACATGGGACTTGGTGACTCCTAATAATAATGTACTTTCTTGAAAAAAAGATCTTTATATTCTTCTGTTACTAATTCCCCCTGGTGCTTTTGCATAAAATGCATGAAATCTCCTCATTATTGCTCAAATGCCCTTGCCTATATAAAATTCTATTTCATTGTGGGAATTTTCCTTTAAACACCTGTTTCTTTTAAAAAAAATATTTCTCTTTAGTTGAAGGTTATCTCTCTCTCTCTCTCTCTCTCTCACTTGCTCACTATCTCTCTCGCTTTTTGGTAACAAGTATTCAGCCCACTGAATCAGTTTCCTCACAGAGTCCACTGAGGAATGTACTGATCTGCTTTCTCTTTCCAGATGTGGTTTAATTGTTTAACATAAAGACATATGCTGAGGTTTAGGAAGAACTCCCTCCAGAACCCAGTATTATCATTCTGCGCCAATTTAAAACCATCAATGATCAACCAGAGATCTTTTCTGCCCTTCAATTAAAACATACTACATGGGCAGGATATGGTAAACCAGATGCAATAATTAAGAGAATAGTTTAACTGTTCATATTGCACATTGCTGTTTGCTACAGCCTGACCATTAAACAAAAAGTAAAACCAAGAAGGGTTGTACGGCCTCATAAAAATTCCATTTGGCTTGAAAATTCAGTACTATTTTACATTAATGTTAAACACTCCAAGAGATAATTACACAGCCATGAGTCAACTGTGTCAAATAATTAAATACAGAAAATGGATCGATGGAAAAAAAGAAAGTCCTCCTCCTTGACTTTGATCCTTTCCAAATAAATTAAAGAAAAAATATTCACCACCTGCATAAAAGAATTCTCTTTGGAAGCCTGATTCGTTGGGAACTGCAGGTAGCAGCAGGGAAAAGATATTAGTATTACATTTCACATACACAGGAAACCATTTCCTCTGGCTGTCCCAAGATTTTGCAACAAGACCAATTATCTGAGAAGAGTAATTGCTTGGGAAATACATTAAGTGACATCAAAGGATTGCATAGCACTTAAGTTATATGGTGAGATAAGTTATTACTTTATTTAGATGATCATGGTAAGGAATTCCATGAAAATCTAATGGAAGACTTCCTCATTATATAGCATATCAAAGTATAAATTCTCTAGCTAATTATTACTGTTGATGATAATCATATTGCCAAATGTTCCATTTTTTGAGCATTCATCTTGAAAATATTCATTACTTCATTTTGAAAATTTTCTTCCCTTCCTTCCTTTCCATCTACTTCTTTCTCTTCAGAATAAAGATATATTTCTGCTTTCTAGTTTGTTAGTGGAAAATCACCCTGTTTTGGTGTGGATGTGTGGAAGTTGAAACAAATTTGTGATATTTCTCTTAAGGGGGACAGAGGTATCTAACTTCTCTTTGATAGCAGGTAGTTAAACCTATTAAAATCCCTCTTTTTGGGGTTTTTTAAAGGTCCCTAAAGTGAGAGTAGTTCAGAATTCCCTTGTCTCCAATTAAATTGTAGAGGGAGAAGCTAACCAGGGTTCTCCTAAGAGCTGGATGTTCAGGGCAAGAACTAGCTGTTAACTTAATGAACCAATCAAAGGAATTTATAAAAAGGTGGCAGGCATGGGGGAACCTGAAAAGCAACTGAAAAGAGAATTAATCAAGTTATGTGAAAATCAAGAAAGCGAGTTAAATAAAATCGACTGAACTTCTAAGAAGTGATAATTTCATTTGAATTAAATCTGACCTTAGTTTTTGAGGATTTTATAATAAAGAATTATGTATTCAGCTCCTGTTGGCTTTAGACCAGAGAATTAAATCCCAAACCTTAGGGGTTAGAAAAAAGTCCTTTTCACCTCAATTGTGTGTGATTCATACCTTGATATTTGTACTGTCTGCAGACTTTCATTGTTTTCTTTTATGGAAGGAACATTTTAATCTAGATCAGCAACTCAACCATATTAATGAGCCACTTGGAGGAGAGCCCAGAATAGTGCAGGATAAAGAGACAGTTCTATCAGGAACTTTCCAAGTTAGGGTAATAGGTAGTATGATCTTGTGATGAGCTATACATAACAAGCAATCACATTCTTGTAAAACAAATCCATAGAAGCCAACTGGCTTATACTCACAGTGTGGATTTTCCTAATGCATTATGATAGTTTCTGGCAGGGATTATAGTATGACCCCACAGCTGGGGTCAGTTGCTATAAAGTGCTATCAAGAAAAAGACCACCTTGTTGGAGAATAAAATAGAAAATAATTGTGGTTTCTTTCTATTCTTTAGTTCAGTTTGTTACCCTTTGTAGTGGGCATATAGTTGCCCAGTCATCCATCCATAATAATTTTGCAAGTCTGTGTGGCCGGAGTGAGACTGGCTCCTCCATCCCTCTAGGGGTGGGTATGTGATTCAAGTTAGGTGAATCAGAGTCCTTCCCAGGACTCCTCTGAGCTCTTGGTAAAAAAAAATGCTCACTATTTCTCATTGAACTTGAGCTGTAAGAATGCCAGAGGCCACTCCTCTGGCCACCTTGCTGCTACATGAAGAAAACCAATTGGAGAAAGAAATAAAGCAGAGCAAAGCAAGCAGAAAAAGAGAAATAAGAAGCAGGACCCTGATGACAGCAAACTCACGAATCATGTTTAAATCCAGCTCCATCTTCTCAACTTTTGAGTTATTTGAGCCAATAGTTTTCCTTTTTTGGTTAGGATTTTTTCATATACATCCTAAAGTATCCTGCACAATCTCAAAACAAAAAACATTAGTAAAACGTTAATAACAATGTTTGAGACAAAGTTATCTGTCTCTAGCTTTCAAGGATCAAAATAACTTCAGAACATTCCAAAGGGTCCCAGTGAATACTAAATGCTGGTGGGTGGACAGATTCAAATTGTAGACCATTACAGAATATGTATCTCCCACTGCTTCCTGGGCACCTTCCCCAGAGATTTTGGTTAAGTATACAAGAGGTAGGCAGGTTCAGGAATTTACATTTCTAATGTGCTCCTGAGATCTAGACAATGGTACTGGTAACGATAGGCTGAGAAAGAATAATTGCATAATATATTTACTATAAATAAGGGTCAGTATGAATGATTCAAAGACTCTTCCAAATGCAGACATGGTGATGATGGTGATCAATGCCATGGTAGAGGATCTACCTGAATTATCTGTCCTCTGTTTCATTAAAATGACAGTATATGGAGTTTTGAGAGAGTTTAGGATCCTTTAGTCCTAGCTTCTACAAGGTGCCTTAATTTATGCTATATCTCTATTGAGATATTATCTAACTTCTGCTTTAACATCTCTATCAATGTTAACCATCTCCAAAGATATCTCATTCCATTTTTTGGAAGGTTTTATTAATTAGAAAGTTTTCCCTTATACTGAACAGAATTTTATTGCTGCTTAACTTTAACCTATTATACTAACCTGAAGATCTATAGAACAAGTCAACTCTTGCCTTCATATGATAGGTCTTTAAGAATTTGAAGACATCTAGCAGAGCTTGACAGCTTTCTTTTTTGGGAGAGGGTACCTTTGGTTAGTTCTTTTAACAATACCACTTATACCATAGCTTCCTAAAATGTTTTTATCCTAGTTGTTGTTTTCTGAATGTGGTTCAATTTATTAATGCTTCTCATGATGGATGCTTAGAAATACTACTCTTGAAGTGCAATCTGAAAGCACAGAAAGAAATAGCAGTATCTTCTATGTTTCTGGACATTATACTTCAGTTTACACAATATAAGATAACTTATTATCTTGCTTTGGCAACCTCATGACTGAGTTAATTTGTTTTGGGTTCATCCATAACTGTGGCTAATTGCTGAAGCACTGTTGCATTCTTCACTCTAGTTGTCCCTTTAAGAAGTTTTTGATACAATTAGGCTTACTAGGCTTGTCAGTGACTCCCTCATTATCACATTGTAATATATTACAGTAATAGAAACCAGTTGAAGTCTTTCAAGTCATTTGTCACAGAAAGTGACCATATAATTTATCATCTAAACTTGGACTCTTTTGGGAGTAAAAAAGGGTGCTATTAATAAATTACCCCAGCCAAACTGGGTCAGTTAGGGAGCCAAATGGAAGGATTAAAACTGATGCTTATGCTTGCTTCAATCTAAAGGAGAACAAAATTATAACACAGCAGTTTGAAAACTGTTTCTAACTACTGAATTAAAAATCTCAATAGTTTGACTTTATTTACTTGACTGTGTTCCATTAGTGTAGTAGAACTATTTTAGCTTGTTTCCCACCTCAGTTCTGCCCCTTTACCATTGGTGGACTTAAAGGATGAATTCTTTGATCCAGATTTCCAGGTTGGCTAATCTCCTTTCTTTCAGAGAGAAATATGCTCCAAGCCAGCATCTCCAGTTTCTAGCATGCTTTTTTAGATGCCCCTGAGTGCATGCAGTGTTGTTTCCTCCCCTGCGAAATAGTCTGGCCTGTTGAGATCACTGGCAAGCATTTAATTAGCAAACATGGGCTGAACGCTGTGTGTCTGGGCTCCACCCATGGTCTTCAAGTTAAAGATCTGAAGAATTCCAAATTCGTGTATAATTCCCTTTGGGTGTAGCAAGGAAGAGCCTGCAGGCTGACAGCCAGCGTGTCCTCATCTCAACTTGATGCTCATCATCCATTTGGAAACTGGCAGCTTTAAAACCAACCAAACAAAAAACACAATCCAATCCTTCTTCCAAATAAACTTTGTAAAGTTATCAGATCAAAAAAAAAAAAAAATCTTTTGTACTTTTTTGTCTGTTTGCTTTTTAACCTTCTCTGGATATTGCGTACGGGTTATTTCCTGCCTTATAGTCAGAGCCAGACTCCAGGGTTGCATGAAATTTCAGAGGTTAAAAAGAGACTGCTTTTGGGTGGAGTTGACGGTTAGGGGAAGGGAAATGGAGACTAGAGATGGCTTTGAAGTCAGAGATTCCTGTCTTCCTGATTCTGCTTGGTATTTTGCAACAGGGTCTTACTAATTATAAATATCTTCTGAAAACTTGTTTATAAGAAGTAAGCTAGATTTGTGGGTAATTTTCAATTTAAAATTTATAAAAATGTTACATAAAAATGTAATTTATTCCACACTGTGGAAAGGAATATCCTGTTTCTGTTTCTCTTCCTTGGCACTGCTAAGACATCAAGGAAAGCACATGATCTCCATAATCTTTTCAAATCCTATTTCTGAGGCTATGGAGATGCATACCACAGAAGACTTAAATTTGAACACTAATGCTTTTACTTTAAAAACCATAGACTTCCTATGGAAGAATCTGAGGAACAGGTAGATGAGCTCAAATTATTTACTAGTTGTTTGATTTATTTCAAGTGCGCCAAATGCTTAAGGGCTTCTAAACTCATGTACAAAGAACAAATGCTGCAACAAAACTCAAACCAGAAGTATATCTACACTGCATGAAGCCAGGCCTGAGAGACTTAATCTCATCTACATCTCCCTAAAAGTGAGCCCCCTAGAACCAAATTTGGGTTTTGGGGAAGTCATCAAAAAAAAAAAAAAAAAAAAAAAAAAAAAGGTATGCAAAAATCATAGCAACACAGGAAGCATGGTAACACTCTCTGGCTCAATCCCAGGTCACATTCTCCTGAATGCCCAGTTGGCAAGAAGGCTCATGCTATATCTGCTACATCTTCCACATATGCTTCCCTTGACACAAGCAAGGCCACACTCCCCCAGACCCCAATGGGGTTGATGCCATTATTCTATCATTGACAAAGCTATCCCTAAGAGATGTATTTTATAAGAAAAACTAAATGGGTTTTTCAGATTCTGAATGTAGACTATCGCCAATGATTAGAAAGTAGGCAAGGAATACACCATTTCTCAGCTGGGAAACCTACTGTTTGAGTAGATCCTCAGAGGGTCGAGTTCAAAACGTTAATGGCATGGGGTAAATTTAGAGATTTAGTGTGTTCATCATCACCACTCCACATATTCACCCTCCTCCGCTCCAGCCCCGCTGTATACCCATAAAGGAAATCTTCATAGACTTGAAAAATGCCTGCTTATTTTTGGAACAAATTTGATGTTGCCCTTCATGGCTCAACTAGATTTTAAGCAATCCATGCCCTTCATGGAAAATAATTAAGATGTTTTCTTAATTAGCCAACTTGAGCCCTCTAAGCAATGATTTTATAAACTTAGCAAAGTTTAAAGCATGTTTTAGTTTCTCAGTTTTTGCACTTTTCTGCATTTCTTTATTACTATTCAGTAATACTAGAGATATAGCCAATTGGTATAAAGAATTCTCATTATTCCAGAATATAAAATAACAGATAAACACATTTTAGCTCCACTTGTTTATTTTTTTAATTTGTAGAGAGTTCATCTTCTCATTTATTGCATAATTTCTAATGGAAAGAGCATGGGATTTAGTATTGAGCCCTGAAGCAATGTAAATTTAGCCACAGTCAAGGAGAGGGGGAGCCAGTACTGCAAAGTAAAATGGCCTTGGAGACAGGAGGAAAACCAAGAGTATGATAAACTGGAGGCTGAGTGAAGAAAGAAGGAGGGTCAACTCTTAAATGGTAGGAGGATTAAGATTAGGAGTGAGAGTAGACCTCTATGTGGGAAAAATGGATGTTATGAGTTGCCTTATGAGAGTAGTTTGGGTAGGTTTTTGTGGATAAAATCCCTACTGGAATAAGTTAAAGAAATGTTGAGAGGTAATAAAATGGAGCCACCAAATATAGACAAAATTCTAAAGATTTTGTTTGAAAAAAGACAAGGTGTCAAATAGCATAGTACCTACTGGGGGACATAGAATCAATTTAAAATTTTTGAAGTTTCTTGGTCAGTGGTTCTTAAAAACTTTTTGGTTTTAGATTTCCTTTATACTTTTAAACGTTACTGAAAAATAGCAAAAAAATTTTGTTTATGCAGGGTATTGCTATTGATGTTCACTGTAATGAAAATTAAAATGTAGACATATTTAACCTATTTATTAATATATCCAAAAATAATAGCAAACTATCACATGTTAACATAAGTAAATTTTTAATAAAAATAACTATATTTTCCAACAAAATAGTGAGCAGGGGGGCATTATTTTACAGTTTTACAAATCCCTTTAATGTGTGGCTTAATAGAATAAAGATGGATTCTTATATCTGCCTCTGCATTCAATTTATTGTGATATGTTGTTTTGGTTAAGTAGATGAAGAAAATCAGGCCTCATGCAGATATGTATTTTAATAGGCTTTTCTGATAATTGTGGGTATATCATGTAGCCTGTCCTTAGAGAATGAGAGTGAAAAATGCAAATAATGTTTTTGTATCTTTATGAAAATTGTTTTTGCCTCATGGACACACTGAAAGAGTCTTGGGACCCCCAGGGGTTGCTAGACCACACTTAGAGAAACACGGAACATATTTTATACCCAGCAACATCTGAATTTTGTTTTGTGTGAAATATTGCCACGATAAAAAGTGAAATGACAACAGTGGTAGAGAGCTTGTGAAAGCTGAATTTTTTTTTTCCCCCCAAAAGAACACTAGCTATGTTATTAAATAGTATTGGAGGGTATACCAGTGGTGAGGTTTGCTTTCTGGCAGTCTCTCTAACTGTTAATCAAAGGTGCCATGAGTTAGGTGTTAGCTATTCTGAAAAGAGTATTTCCGATGAGTAGTGCTTTCTTATGATTAGTAATAGATTTTAGAAATTGTTATTTGTCCCTTTCTTTCAGCTATGAATTATTTTGGGATGACAGATGGATATGTGCTAAAATGCATTAATTTTAATGTATTTCTTTATTTTTCATGTCATAAAATTAGAGATGGAAGAGTCCTCATGTGTCATGTAGTCCATCACCCTGGCATAATATCATGGCTCTTTCCAGAGAGGCTTTGTCTGGCTCAGTTTTAAATGAGGAAAGCGATTATATTCCCATTAGTTCCCTTGGGAGACTATTCCATTTACTGATAGATCTCCATTTTGAAATGTTGCCCAACACTGAGCCCATGTTGGTTGAATACTATTAATCCTTGACTGGATAAACCCCATGTGGTCATCTCTATGGGAGAACTTCACCCACATTACTCCCCTGGTAAGTGTTCTTCTTCTAGCATGCAAGCAACCTGTGGTCTATGAACTGTGCAATCCAATTGGTTATTGAGCACATTCTGCACACTAGCTTGTAAATTCTCTCTTGTTGAATCATCTGATAAATAATTTATTATATAATTGTTGTAAGATTTCAGGCAAGGGCATTTATTAAAAGGGCATTGGGGATTATCACATACAGAAAATAGGTGAAAGGATGATCTCATCTGCTAAGAAAAATTTTTACACACCAGAGGGAATGAAGTGTTACTGAGTTATTCAACGTGTTACTCAAACAATAGCCACAAGTGAGTTTTTAGAGTCACCCTAGGAAAATGACTGTTATCTGAATAAGTGAATAAACATCTCAGGTGTTTGTAGTAATGAAAGCGAAATAATTTCATAAACTTCTAAAAATGTGGAGCACACGTTTCTATTTCTATATCAGAAAGTCAAGATGTAAATCTCCAAGGGTGTAATTTAAAAAAGAATAAAATATTTTATGCCTTGAGGATATTCACATGGCTTATTTAAACATTATTTTCTGAAAACATGAAGTTTGAATTCCCAGTTTCTTCATGCTTAGCTAAATGGGTGATGGCTTGGGAGACATTATGCTTCTCCCTTCTTCTTGCATTTAAAAATTTATTTCTATTTACTCTTATAAATCTGGATTATTTTGTCTTCACTTTGAAAGCAATTTCAACAAATCTCTTGATGTTGTCCAGTAAACACTCTCATGTAAAATGATCTTGAAGTTAATTTTAAGAGGCAGATTTCCCCCCTTAATGACATAACTTCATGACTCATTCAAGCTAAGAAGTTAAGAGGAAAAAGCAACAAAGCAGAAATGGATTTATGCTTATTTTATTATTACAGTGCTTAGCACTTGGTCAGAAAGTGGTTGTTTTTATTAATATAGAAGACCTTATTTTCTTTTTTCCCTCCTGCATGGCTTCAGTTGGTTTTTTGTTGTGTGTTGTTTTTTGTTTTTGTCTTTAAAGGAGACCATTTGGAAGAATCAGTGAAGGGATAATGGAAAACAAGAGGTTGGAAGTTTCTTTCCCTCTCTCCTGGACAAAAATGAGGCAAAGCAAGTGCTCCACATGACATTTTAAAAAGAAATCCAGCTCTTAAGATCTATATTAAAAGCACAAAAGTAAAACTAAAAACAGATAAATAAGCCAAAGGCCCTTCAGTGGCTGCTAAAAGGGGTATTTGTTCACTCTGGAAAGGCAAGTAACCCATTACTCTTTCAGAAATAGTGCTTTGTCATCTTTAGGATTTGTTTGACAAAAATTCATGGCAAAACCCAGTAACTCCAATATATACCTATAAACATTTATGCTCTTCACCAGGAAATAAACAGAAATAGGCAGTAAGATTACTAAACTATTAGAGGAATATTCAGATTCGCTTTTCTATTCAGAAACTGCAAAGCCCTTACCTCCATTGGAAGGCCAGCTATTTCTCTCTTGCTTTGTATAACCATGTCTGTATGTTTCATAATAGACTACTGGTTATCCTATCCTATAGCCCGACTGCTGAGCTTGGTTCCTATATACTACAGTAACTAGTAAGTTACTTAAATTCTCTGTGTCTCAGGAATACTACGTGAAAAATGGGGATATTAGTAAGAATTTTCATAGGGATGGGGATGATTTAAGATGCTAATGTACATAAAGCACTTTGAACAGTTCCTGGTACATAGTAAGTGCTTTGAAAGTGTTAGCTGTCATCATCATCATCATCATCATCATCATCATCATCATCATCATCATCATCATCATCATCATCAAAGGAACTTTATATCCTCTAACTGTGTCCCTGGTGTCTTTCCACCCACCATATCATCAATAAGTGTATTAAAATAATTTGTAAACACCTTGTGGCCTTTATATTCTTGAAAATGTGGCTGTCAGAAAAAATCTGGTGCAGTTCAACTCCCATTTTAAATGGGGAGTTTGTTAAATGGGGTTCCTGATGGACTCAAATAATTCATGCACTTCAACAATTGGCACGTGAACTCCCTTTTCACCAAAAAGGCTCTGGTGTCCCCAAGATGAGTAACTCGGCTTTTATCACGGGACTTATTTTTTCTCATTATTAGTTATTCCTATGATTAAATAAAAATGTTCTAAAATCTGCCATCTTTGAAAGATTTTCTTTTGATTTCACACTCCCCTCTCGCTACTACCCCATTTTTCTCTTTTCTTTATAGAAACTCCTTGTAAGAATTATCTATGCTCGTTGTCCCTAATTCCTCTCCTTTCATTCTTTGAATTTGATCCAACCAGACTTTCACTTCCACCAGCCACTATAACTACTTAATTTAAGATCACCAATGACCTCATTGTAGCTTAACCCATTGGTCAGTCTCACCCGCGCCGTACGTAACATTTGCAGCAGCTTTTTCCTTCATCCTGGATCAACTTTATTCCCATGGCTTCCATTTCCTCACAATCTTCTTGTTTTCTTCCTATTTTCCTAACTTCTCCTTCTCAGTCTCCTTGTTAATCCCTCATCACCTCAATATTTAAGGCTGGGATGCCCCAGTGTACAGTCCCCAGACCTCTTCTCTAGTTGCACTCACTTCACCGTAAACTCATCTGGCCTTAGGGTGTTAAGTACTGTTTAATTCCTCATGATTCTCAAATTTATTTTCTGCGCCTGGACTTCAGTCCTATCTATTCAGCTGCCAGCTCAACTTTTCCATTTAATCGTCTAACAGTAATTTCAACAGGACATGTTGCAAACCGAACACCCGATCTTCCTTGCAAAAGTGCTTCTCCCACTGTGTTTTCTGTTAAGTTAATTACAACTCTGTATTTCTGGGTTCTCAGGCCTAAAATTTTACCTTTATTCTTGATTTTTTTCCCCTCATACCTCTGTTGAATCCATGGATTGACTCAAATCTTGTTGGCTCTACTTTCAAAAAATATCAGAATTAGACCATTTCTTACTGCTTCCACCACTACCCTCCTGGGCTGCACCACCATCCCTCTCTGGATTATTGCAATGCTCCTAACTACACTTCTTGCTTACACCCCTGCCTCCTGTGCTATTCTCTACCAGCGGTGGTGTTGCACTTCTACTCATTGGTATTTCCACCTTACTCTCAGTAAAGATCAAAGTCCTCATCAAATACTTAGTTCAGCCTCAAAATATGACATAGCACCTAACAAATGACAAAACAGAAAGACCAATGACATAACTCTTCCTCTTCTGTTCTTATACCATGTCACTTCACTTAGCCTTAACAGAGATATTTCATGGCTGTTACAAACTCCTCTGCCACAGTGTCTCACATTGGGGAAGATGAGATGAGGGCCAAAGAGAAAGATAAACAAGAGAGAGTGAAAGGGGACTGAGATAAGTTCAGGCAATAGAATAATGCAGGTAATGGATAGTGGGAAAATACCTGGTGCTTATGCTCTCAAGATACAGCCTAAGACAAGCTAATTGCTACCTAAAGGCCACTGAGGGTAACCTACTTACACGTTCTCTTGTCGTAGTCTTGGCAGTTAACACAGTGGCCCTTAAGTAGATCACTGGTTAAACTTAACTATTGTTTATCAGGATAATCAAATAGTATTAAGTTAGCAACAACAAATTTGATTTATAAATATGAGGTATTAAGAAATGTTTCTTTTCCAAAACAGAAATTTTCTAGTTGTTTTCTTCAGCAATGGAAGAAAGACAGGAGGCAGATGGCTTGGAACACACAAATTGAAGCAGGGCTGTTGAAGGCACAAAAGCTCGAAACAGAAAGAGGCTATTTGTTAACATCCCATAAGAGTGCTGGGAAATGATTGTGATTGTTTTCTGTAAATATAAGAGACCATTTTTCCCATTTATCTCCTCAAAATAATTTTGTAAAAACATTTTCTCCTTCATTCTGGTATCCTCAAAGCTCACATTGGGAGTAATTTAACTGAGATTTAAAAAATTTTTTTCTGGTCCACTATGTCTGAACATTTTTATAATATTATTGATGTAACAACTTTTGTCCAAGGATTTCTAATGACAAAAGGGACAACAGAAACTCATCTTTACTGGGCACACATTCTATGCCCAGCATAGGTCTAGAAGATTTGAAAACATGATCTCACTCTGTCCAGGCTCAGTGTGTGTTCATCCCTGCTAGGCAGTTTCTTGAAATCTCTCCTAGTCATCTCTCTCCCATTCTCCTCAGCAGTGATTTCAGAACTTCTCTGCTCAGACTTGTGACCTTGTCATCTTTCTCCACTTTTCAGAAATGACTTTGTCTTCTACAGTATACAGAAAACAGAAATCATAAAATGAAAATATCTCAGTTCCTCAAATGAACTGCTTGGAGCACACTTAACTCACCTTTTCCTTTTTCTATTCTTTTCTAACATGAACACTCTCCACTCTCTACTGATTCCGAAACAACAACATTAAAACTTGCTTTAGAGTTTTTCACCTTAAAACAATAAATGAACAGATAAATAATCAAATCCTCCTCTCTCTCTCCTGTATCTCCCTACTTCGCATCAGAGCCATACTTCTCTACTTGGTCCCCACTTCTTCACCTCCCTTCCTGTCACCACCACTCTGCTTTCTCCAAGGTCTCCCTCCTTTGACCGCTATATTACCAAGTCCAGTAGACTCATCCCTGTCCTTGTCTCCCTTGACCTTTGAGTGTCATTTGACCTTTAACCCCATCCTATTGAAGCATTCTCTTGCTTTGACTCCCATGACTGTATGTTCTCCTGGTTTTCCTACAGGCATTCCTTCTCATTCAACTTTGTGGAACTCTTTTTCACTGCCCCGTTTGATGCCACATTGACATTTCTTTTGGCCCAGAGCTTCTCTTTTCATTGTGTGTAATTACCCTGGCAGCCTCACTTTAGCAACTAAATTTATACTGTTGCTTCTTTTTCTTTCCCCTTTTGTTACTTATGTTCAGGGAGACTAACTCTCCTGTGCATTTTGTGAATGTTCCTGTATGCCGTCTTTGCAGTAGGTATAATTAATATTTCTTTCCAATTATGAGAACAAAAGTTGCATTTTCTTAGGTGAGTTTGGTTTGGAGGACTCTCTTCAATTCCTCTAAATCTTTTCTTTAGGTCTCACTTCAGCTTCACTGTTCATGTCTCCTCTTTCCTTGCGGCAGGGTTTAGCTCATTGATTTAGCATGAGCTAAACCCTGATTTAGCAATTGCTAAATTGATTTAGCAATTAATACTACATTATTAATACTGATCTTACATACTGATAATAGCTTTGCAATACTACTACTAAATTAACAAGGTGTATTAATTGCTCTTGATATGTCGACCTACTATGAGGAACTTTAGTAGGTTTCACTCAGTATAGAACTCACTCATTACATAGTTTTCCTTTTGCAAAATCTTGTCACAAGGGGCATATTGATAAAAATCGATTGAAATAGAAGTTAATGACCTTTTGAGCACATCGTAAACACTTAGGTCAGGTCTCCCATATACAGGCTTACATTTTTCACACATTACCATATGTTCTTCGCACATTGTACAGCTCTTATTCAGAATCTTGGCCACCAATCAATTACTCTCACACCTGCCTAAAACTACATGCATACATGTCTTATATTTTTATGTACAGTGTATGTATTTAGGCAAGCCAATATTCCTCCCAGCCTTTCAGAGAGATTTATTCACTTAGGGGAGGTCTCCTTTTCATTCACTGTGCATGCATAACTCAAATTAAAGCTAAGGTGGGTTATGTTTTCATGTCTTGGGAAGAATAAACTTCTTAAATGCTTTACGAGGCTTTTATTTTGGCACTGGGACAGGACCACCTTGTATTCTCTGAGTCACTCAAATATGAAATAGTTGATTCATTTTGGTTTCTGAAGGCATTTTTTTTTTTAACAGCAAAGAGAGGTAATCTCAGCATTGTGATGTACTACATGCTACAATTTATTCAAAGTAATGAGCATGTTTGAAATGGAGGCCACTGGTAACAAGAAGATGCTTAAATTGGGGGAAAAAGTCTCATTCAGAGCCAAAAGTTGTTGTCTTGTTAGAAGCCAACACCATGTATTGTTTCAAAAAATGCTCAGAATGGTAATATGTGAGAGAAGTAGCTGAGTTTTGTAAAAGATGAAATTTAAAGTGCCTCTCTTGGGCAGCAAGTGAACCTTAAATGAAAAGGCCCACTGGGGTGGAGAGAAAGGCAACTTTTCCACATGGCTGTACATATTTTTAATAAATAAACTAAGATCATTTATTCTTCCTCTGTCCCAGTAGCCACCTCTCTGCCACCTTGCAGTTCAATTTACAGAGACTCTGTGACATGTTATTTTTATCTTCGTAGTACAAACACATAGTAGCACAAGGCAACAACAGAAATGTAAAATCACAACTTTTCTAATCTGTACACTTAAAGTTAAAAGATTTCTGGGCCTTGCTTTTGTTAGAGCCACACTATACTTGCTGGCCAGCAGCAGGAGGCATTACTGCATTAGAGTCAGAAGAGGCTCTGGGCCTTCTTTTGACTTCTTAGATGTCCTTTCCCATCTGAGCCAAATAATTCCTTCCTTCTGAAGCCACCCTTTCCATCTGCCTTGCAGTTCTCTTCACGAAGGGAGTAAGGTCAGTCTCCCAGTAGAAGGCAAATTAACTCCCCCTTCTTTTACATCTGCACTGAGAATAAACAGATTCCAGGCCCTTCATTATTTTGAAACTCATATAAGCTGGTTTTATAAGACAGTGTAACCTATACATTTGGTCAAATAGATCAACAGAGTAGGGGATAAAAAGAAAAAAAAATCGTATTGATTTTACCATTCAAATCCATTATTTCCAACAACTGTCAGAGTCAAATCTCAATACCCAGTGAAATTACATCAACAGATCCGCTGGGTCTTCAACAATGACCTGGAATCTCCCACTGTCAGGAGAAAGGACACACGTGGCATTTGTACACCAGTATAGTACAGCTTCATGTCATTCAGAGACAGCCCTATGTGGGCTGCATCGTTCACTCCATCTTGCACAGATACATAAATAGCATTTTTAACAAATATTATTACAGCCCCAACCAACTTAACCTTGCAAATGACACCATCTCTGGCTATAAAGTC
Organism: Cynocephalus volans; assembly: GCF_027409185.1. NCBI lineage: Eukaryota > Metazoa > Chordata > Mammalia > Dermoptera > Cynocephalidae > Cynocephalus > Cynocephalus volans. The sequence goes on along the minus strand of NC_084467.1, from coordinate 72,897,097 downwards.
TGCTTCTTACTGCCTGCAGGAAGTGCCCAGGGAAAATGAGGAGAAATTAGTTTATTTTACTTACTACAGAGATTGGAACATACTCTTAAAAAAAAAATGACATAAGCATATGCGCCATAATTCCTGGCCACACAAACATTCAATTACTTTATAATTATGCTTTTTATGCAATCATACCAGGACATAGCTCAAAATGTTTGGATTCACACATGATATCCAAAGGGAAATTTTCTACATAAAGAAATACTCTAATTATATACAATGCCTGTCTCAGATAGGTGGCGTGAAAGGAGGTGGAAGGAAGCTATTGTTTGCTTTCTCAGGATTTATTGTACTTATCGGTCTATTTCATCATGAAACTTCTCTGTGCCCAGCCCATTAGTGTAAAGAAAAAATACATATTTCAAAGTGTGTAGCTGGTGAAGGAGACTCCTCTACCATATAAATTTTACATCAAAACCATCATGCAGCCTCTAGCCCATGCTGGGCTCATAGAACTGTGTTTTTCAGATGGGAAGAGTGTGGTTCCTCTAAAATAACCCTTGACCCAAGTGACTGGGCCTATGAAGATAGATTCAGACTGCCAAGTTCCCATCTAGCACTTGGCTTTATCTTTCTGTCTCCTCCTGTTGACTTTGACCCCAGGATTAGCAAGATACTTTATTATTTTTTTTTTTTATTTTATTTTTTTTTGTATTTTTTTTTTTTTTAAATTTTATTTTGTCGATATACATTGTAGCTGATTATTGCTCCCCATCACCAAAACCTCCCTCCCTTCTCCCTCCCCCCCTCCCCCCCAACAATGTCCTTTCTGTTTGCTTGTTGTATCAACTTCAAATAATTGTGGTTGTTATATCTTCTCCCCCCCCCCCCCCGGTTTGTGTGTGTGTGTGTGTATGTGTGTGTGTGAATTTATATATTAATTTTTAGCTCCCTCCAATAAGTGAGAACATGTGGTATTTCTCTTTCTGTGCCTGACTTGTTTCACTTAATATAATTCTCTCAAGGTCCATCCATGTTGTTGCAAATGGCAGTATTTCATTCGTTTTTATAGCTGAGTAGTATTCCATTGTGTAGATGTACCACATTTTCCGTATCCACTCATCTGATGATGGGCATTTGGGCTGGTTCCAACTCTTGGCTATTGTAAAGAGTGCTGCGATGAACATTGGGGAACAGGTATACCTTCGACTTGATGATTTCCATTCCTCTGGGTATATTCCCAACAGTGGGATGGCTGGGTCGTATGGTAGATCTATTTGCAATTGTTTAAGGAACCTCCATACCATTTTCCATAGAGGCTGCACCATTTTGCAGTCCCACCAACAATGTATGAGAGTTCCTTTTTCTCCGCAACCTCGCCAGCATTTATCATTCATAGTCTTTTCGATTTTAGCCATCCTAACTGGGGTTAGATGGTATCTCAATGTGGTTTTGATTTGCATTTCCCGGATGCTGAGTGATGTTGAGCATTTTTTCATATGTCTGTTGGCCATTTGGATATCTTCCTTAGAGAAATGCCTACTTAGCTCTTTTGCCCATTTTTTAATTGGGTTGCTTGTTTTCTTCTTGTAAAGTTGTTTGAGTTCCTTATATATTCTGGATATTAATCCTTTGTCAGATGTATATTTTGCAAATATTTTCTCCCACTCTGTTGGTTGTCTTTTAACTCTTTTAATTGTTTCTTTTGCTGTGCAGAAGCTTTTTAGTTTGATATAATCCCATTTGTTTATTTTTCCTTTGGTTGCCCGTGCTTTTGGGGTCGTATTCATGAAGTCTGTGCCCAGTCCTATTTCCTGAAGTGTTTCTCCTATGTTTTCTTTAAGAAGTTTTATTGTCTCAGGGTGTATATTTAAATCCTTAATCCATTTTGAGTTGATTTTAGTATACGGTGAGAGGTATGGATCTAGTTTCATTCTCCTGCATATCGATATCCAGTTATCCCAGCACCACTTGCTGAAGAGGCAGTCCCTTCCCCAGTGAATAGGCTTGGTGCCTTTGTCAAAGATCAGATGGCAGTAAGTGTGTGGGTTGATTTCTGGATTCTCTATTCTATTCCATTGGTCAGTGTGTCTGTTTTTATGCCAGTACCATACTGTTTTGGTTATTATAGCTTTGTAGTATAGCTTAAAGTCAGGTAGTGTTATGCCTCCAGCTTTATTTTTTTTGCTGAGCATTGCTTTGGCTATTCGTGGTCTTTTATTGTTCCATATAAATGTCTGAATAGTTTTTTCCATTTCTGAGAAAAATGTCTTTGGAATTTTGATGGGGATTGCATTGAATTTGTATATCACTTTGGGTAGTATGGACATTTTCACTATGTTGATTCTTCCAATCCAAGAGCATGGAATATCTTTCCATCTTCTTGTATCCTCTCTAATTTCTCTCAGCAGTGGTTTGTAGTTCTCATTATAGAGATTTTTCACCTCCTTGGTTAACTCAATTCCTAAGTATTTTATTTTTTTGGTGGCTATTGTAAATGGGCAGGCTTTCTTGATTTCTCCTTCTGCATGTTCACTATTGGAGAAAAGAAATGCTACTGATTTTTGTGTGTTGATTTTGTATCCTGCTACTGTGCTGAAATCATTTATCAATTCCAACAGTTTTTTTGCAGAGGTTTTAGGCTGTTCGATATATAGGATCATGTCATCTGCAAACAGGGACAGTTTGACTTCATCTTTTCCAATCTGGATGCCCTTTATTTCCTTCTCTTCTCTGATTGCTCTGGCTAGTACTTCCAACACTATGTTGAATAGGAGTGGTGAGAGTGGGCATCCCTGTCTAGTGCCTGTTCTTAAAGGAAAAGCTTTCAGCTTTTCCCCATTCAGGATGATACTGGCAGTGGGTTTGGCATATATGGCTTTAATTATGTTGAGATACTTTCCGTCTATACCTAACTTATAGAGGGTCTTTGTCATGAATGAGTGCTGAACTTTATCAAATGCTTTTTCAGCATCTATAGAGATGATCATATGGTCCTTGTGTTTGAGTTTATTAATATGGTGTATCACATTTATTGATTTGCGTATGTTGAACCAACCTTGCATCCCTGGGATGAATCCCACTTGATCGTGATGAATAATTTTTCGTATGTGTTGCTGTATTCTGTTTGCTAGTATTTTAGTGAGGATTTTTGCATCTATATTCATCAAGGATATCGGCCTGTAGTTTTCTTTTTTGGTTATATCTTTACCTGGTTTTGGTATCAGGATGATGTTTGCTTCATAGAATGAGTTTGGGAGATTTGCGTCCGTTTCAATCTTTTGGAATAGTTTGTAAAGAATCGGTGTCAATTCCTCTTTGAATGTTTGGTAAAATTCTGCTGTGAATCCATCTGGTCCTGGGCTTTTCTTTGTTGGGAGCCTTCTGATAACAGCTTCAATCTCCTTTATTGTTTTTGGTCTGTTCAAATTTTCTACGTCTTCACGGTTCAGTTTTGGGAGCTTGTGTGTGTCCAGAAATTTATCCATTTCCTCCAGATTTTCAAATTTGTTGGCGTATAGTTGTTTATAGTAGTCTCGAATGATTCCTTGTATTTCAGATGAATCAGTTGTAATATCGCCTTTTTCATTTCTAATTTTTGTTATTTGAGTCTTCTCTCTTCTTTTTTTTGTTAGCCATGCTAATGGTTTGTCAATTTTATTTATCTTTTCAAAAAACCAACTTTTTGATTCGTTGATCTTTTGAATTGGTTTTTGGTTCAATTTCATTCAGTTCTGCTCTGATCTTAATGATTTCTTTCCGTCTGCTAACTTTAGGATTGGATTGTTCTTGTTTTTCTAGTTCTTTAAGGTGAAGTGTTAGGTTGTTTACTTGCCATCTTTCCATTCTTCTGAAGTGAGCATTTAATGCAATAAATTTTCCCCTCAATACTGCTTTTGCAGTATCCCACAGGTTTTGGTATGATGTATCATTGTTTTCATTAGTTTCAATAAACTTTTTGATTTCCTGCTTGATTTCTTCTTGGACCCATATGTCATTAAGTAGAATGCTGTTTAATTTCCATGTGTTTGTATAGTTTCCAGAGTTTCGTTTGTTATTAATTTCTAGTTTTAATCCATTGTGGTCTGAGAAGATACATGGGATAATTCCAATTTTTTTGAATTTATTGAGACTTGATTTGTGACCTAATATGTGATCTATCCTGGAGAATGATCCATGTGCTGATGAGAAGAATGAATATTCTGAGGTTGTTGGGTGGAATGTTCTGTAGATATCTGCCAATTCCAATTGGTCTAGAGTCTTGTTTAGATCTTGTGTTTCTCTACTGATTCTTTGCCTAGATGATCTGTCTAATATTGACAGTGGAGTGTTCAGGTCCCCTGCTATTATGGTATTAGTGTCTATTTCCTTCTTTAGGTCTAATAGAGTTTGTTTTATAAATCTGGCTGCTCCAACATTGGGTGCATACATATTTATGATTGTTATGTCTTCTTGATGGATCAGTCCTTTTATCATTAAGTAGTGTCCCTCATTGTCTCTTTTTATGGTTTTTAGTTGAAAGTCTATTTTGTCAGATATAAGAATAGCCACTCCAGCTCGTTTTTCTTTTCTGTTTGCATGGTAAATCTTTTTCCATCCTTTCACTCTTAGTCTGTGTGAATCTTTATGGGTGAGGTGGGTCTCTTGTAGGCAGCATATAGTTGGGTCCTGCTTTTTGATCCAGTCAGCCAGTCTGTGTCTTTTAATTGGGGAATTTAAGCCTTTAACATTAAGAGTTGTTATTGAAAGGTGTTGATTTATTCCTAGCATTTTATTGGTTGTTTGGTTGTCTTAGGTGTCTTTTGTTCCTTGCTTTCTGATTTACTGTTTGGTTTCTTTGTTTGTTGGTTCCTTAGGTTGTAGATAGTGTTTTTGTTAGCTTGTTTTCTCTTCATGAATGCCATTTTTATTGTACTAGCGGGTTTAGATTTTTCTTAGGTTTTTATGGCAGTGGTAGTTATTTTTCAGGAACCAAACCCAGTACTCCCTTGAGGATTTCTTGTAAGGGTGGTCTTGTGGTAGTGAACTCCCGCAGTTTTTGTTTGTCTGAGAAATATACTATTTGCCCCTCATTTCGGAAGGATAGCCTTGCAGGGTAGAGTATTCTTGGCTGGCAATCTTTGTCTTTTAGTATTTTGAAAATATCATCCCATTCCTTTCTAGCTTTTAGGGTTTGTGATGAAAAGTCTGATGTTAACCTGATTGGGGCTCCCTTATAGGTGATTTGACGCTTCTCTCTTGCAGCTTTTAAGATTCTCTCTTTGTCTCTGAGTTTTGCCAATTTGACTATGACATGTCTTGGAGAAGGCCTTTTTGGGTTGAATACGTTTGGAGATCGTTGAGCTTCCTGGATCTGAAGATCTGTGATTTTTCCTATACCTGGGAAGTTTTCTGCCACTATTTTGTTGAATATGTTTTCAATGGAATCTCCATTTTCCTCCCCTTCTGGAATACCCATGACTCGGATATTTGAGCGCTTGAGGTTGTCTGATATCTCTCTCAGATTTTCTTCCATGTCCTTGATTCTTTTTTCTTTCTTTTTGTCTGCTTGTGTTATTTCAAACAGCCCATCTTCAAGTTCAGAGGTTCTCTCTTCAACTTCGACAAGCCTGCTGGTTCAACTCTCCGTTGTGTTTTTTATTTCGCTGAATAACTTCTTCAGTTCAGCAAGTTCTGCTACATTTTTTTTCAGGACATTGATTTCCTTGTATATTTCCTCTTTCAGATCCTGTATACTTTTCCTCATTTCATCATGATGTCTAGCTGAGTTTTCTTGTATCTCATTCAGTTTCCTTAGAATTATCACTCGAAATTCCTTGTCAGTTATTTCAAGGGCTTCTTGTTCTATAGGATCTAGAGTATGAGATTTATTAACTTTTGGTGGTGTACTTTCTTGATTTTTTGTATTTCTGGTGTCTTTTTTTTGGTGTTTATTCATTGTGGCAGGGGGTTTCATAGTCCACCGGTTTGAGACTAATGACTAACTAGGATGTTGCTGTGGTTGCCAATTTGGTATGGCTCCCGCCGTGACTGCTCAGTTGGCCTCTAGTGTCTTGTGTGTGTGGTTGCCTCGGGTCTTGGGCTTCTCCGGGGATCCACCTTTCTGGTCAGCTTGTACTCTGCTGGGCTGGTGGATCACGCACCACAGGGTGTGTGATCTCTGTTGAGCTTTCACTTTCTGTACAGGACTTCTCCCCGTTCCGTGTGCTCTGGCCCAGGCTGTTAGATCGTGCAGTGGCGACCCCACCAGGTGTGTGGTTTCTGTCGAGTCTCCGCCTCCCTGGCCGCACGTCTTCCCCCTCTGTGCACACTGTGCTGGGCTGGGGTGTGTCTTCTGCACCCCTCGTCTATCAGCTGGGCCTTCAAGACCCTGCTCAGCACCGCCTCGCCCAGGAAGTCTACCAGGTTTCTGCTAGGCACAGACGACCGGTCTCTCTGGGTGCCTTTGTAGCACTGTGTAGATCTTTCTCGGGTCTTGTTCACCTTTGTATCCCCCCGGTATAAACCGAGTCTAGTGCCCGCCTGCAGCCTGGTCTCTGGCAGGTTCAAGCGGACCTGGGAACTCTCCTACCACACTATTCCCAACCAGAAATTCGTTAGGCTTTTTTCCAAACTGGTGGTCGCAGTGATGGTATCTGCCTCCCAGTAAAAGGAAGTTTACCGGGGCCGGAGTCCAGGGTGTGGTGGAGTGACAGTCGGCCCGCCCGTACTTGCTAGCCCTCCCAACACTGGTCGGGACGCCCCACACCCCCAGCCCCGCCAGAGAACCGCGGAGGGAGTGGGAGAGGAGGCCGGCCCGCAGGGTCCGGAAAGCCCCGCGCCAGGCCAAGCAAATGGGCTCAGTGATGGCCGAGCAGGGCGGAGCTGCCCGCACCTGGGAAAATGGAGGCAGCACCGTGGCAGTGAGTGGCCTGGTGGTGCAGGCGAGAGCCGCGTGGGCATCCACCCCCCGAACAGAGCTGTGCCAGGGATCACTCACAGTGCTGTGCCAGGTCGGGCGCTCGCTCTGTCTCTGGTTTGTTGCCTTCCGTGTTCTCGGCGCTGCCGCCTCGGGCTGTTCAGTCGCGGCGCCGCTCGGGCGCTCCCAGGAATCTTCTTTAATGCCGGCCTGAAACCTCGAATCCTGAATAGGGCAGCTGGCCGCCTTCAGTGCGGCCCCAGCCTCCGGGATCCTGGCTGCATCCACAGCAGCCCTGGCGCCGTGTTCCCTGTTTCAAGACTCGCTTTTGCAGCTAAGAATCAGTTCTTTTCCTGCTCCACACTTCAAAGCTGTTGCCTGTAAATGAGGCAGCCTCTCCTGCCGGGGGCCAAGTGGCGTTGAGCCCCCACGACCGGCCAGCAGCAGCAGCCAGCAAGATACTTTAGATTCAGACTTGCCCCTGCAAAGATTTGGTGACATATTTTTGCTACTCTCATAGTTTTCGTTGGCCACACCCTGAAATACTCTTCTGCTGCAGGAACTGGGTCTTGCCTATTCCCATCTCTGGCTTTTGATTTCATACTTCAATCATGTAATAAATATTTGCTGATCACCTATTACGTGCCAGGCATCAGCTGCTGAGAGTACAATGATGAACAAAATACAGTGTCTGCCTTAGTGGAAATGATTGTCTAGTGGAGGATACAAGGACCTAAAGAGGTAGTTATGATATGTGTCATAAGTGCGGTGAGAGGGAACAACATGGGTTTCTTGCCAGCAGAGAGGGAAGACACCAAGTCAGGACTTGGGGGTGGGGAAGTTCTTTGCGGGTGTAACCAGGGAGCCTTCCTGGAGGAAGTAGCATGAACTTTATGTCTAAACAATAGGGCTCAGAGCAGGGTCACCATCCAGAGCTGTTGTGAAATGGATTTTGATGTCCTCATGCCTTCGACTTCTCACCTACCATAATAGTTTCATTCTCAAACTGTTTGTTCTCAGACTTCTTTTTCTTTTTCTTTTTCTCAGTCCTATCATAGAGAACTTAGTTTATGGCATTTCCCATAACTTCTCTTGGGGAACAATGACCCATGCAATATGAAGGACAGGAAACTGTGAGGCTTGTTCATGGTAGTGGACAGTAGGGGCTTTGGGGGAAGCACCAATGGTCTCCTACACTGCAGCCGGGTCCCTCTCCCATTCATAATATTGTTCATATGTGTCTTCTCCATCTCTTTTTTGCTTAGACCCTGGATCCAAGGTTTGGTCTAATTTATTATTTTCTTCAAATAATCAGCTTCAGCTTTGCTGGTTCTCTATTTTCTTTTATTAAGCTTACTCCTCCTGTATTGTATTGTTAATTCTATTTTCTTTGGGTTTATTTTATTCTTTACCCCCTCCCAAATTCTAAAGTTCTGCCCTTCAGTCATTAATTTTCACTCATTTGTGATATAATTTAATGCTACAAATTTCCATTAAATCTTGCTTCCATTGTTTCACAGAAGATTTAATGTGTAATGTTTTCCTTATCTCTCAGTTCTAAGTATTTTTAAAAATCCATTTTGATTTCTTCTTTGGCCCATGTGTTCTCTAGATGTATTTTTTTAAACATCTAAATTTATTTAATTACTTTCTATTATTATTTTAACACATGGCTTTGGCAGGAAACATGGCTTGTATAGAAGCAATTATTTTAAATTATTTCAGATTTGTTTTATAGCTTGGTTCATGGTCACCTTTTGTTTATAATCCCTGCATAATTAAAAAAAAAACATTGATAGTTTTTAATTGTTGGTTGAGTGTTTTTCCCTTTTTGCTAAACTATTGCATGTCTTTAATTTTCCAACTTAACATTCCAGTATTTGAGGGAAATATTGAAATTTTCTACTGTGAATGTGGATTTATGTATTTCTTACTGTGTGTCTATTGATTTTCACTTTACATATTTTGTAACTAATTTATGAAGTAAATTTAATTTATAGTTATATTTCTAGTGGATTGAAACTTTAATCTTATCAGCCATCTTCTTTGTTCTTAAAATGCTATTGTCTTACCATCTGTTTTGTCTGACATTACTATAGCTACCTTGGTTTTCTTCTGGTCGGTATATGCCTCATATATATCTTTTTTCATCTTTTAACTCTGCCTGTTTGTGTCCTTATGTGCTAGGTATGTCTCTTGTTTACAATTTATGGGTCGATTACTTTTAAAAGTTTAAAAAAATTAGAACTGTAATTTCTGTCTTTTGACTGATATTTATTTTTAATTATTTCTACCATTTAATTTAGTTCACACTTTTTTTGTTTCACTTTTTCTGTATTCTTCTTTTTATTTTCTTGCTTTTTTCTCTACAGGTAAACTTCTTGTTTGTTTTCATTCTATTTTTCCTTTCACATATTGAGAAGTTATAAATTCTACTTCTATCATTTTACACATAACCTTTGATATTTTACCAAGTGGACCTAAAATTTGACCAGGTCTGAAGTTAACTTGATACCAATTTGAAAGATATGCACTATAATCTGAATGTGTGTGTCCCCCCAAAATTAATATGTTAAAATCCTAACCCCCAAAATGATGGTATTAAGAGGTGGAGGCGTTGGAAGGTTATTAAATCATGAGGACAAAACCTTAATGAATGGGATTAGTGCCCTTATGAAATAGGCCAAAGGGAGCTCTGTTGCTCCTTTCAGTAAGTGAGAACACAAGAAGGCACTCTCTCTGAGGAAGCAAGCTCTCACCAGACACCGAATCTACCAGTGCCTTGATTTTGAACTTCCCAAATTTCAGAACTGTTAGAAATAAATTTCTGTTTCTAAGCCACTCAGTTTATAATATTTTATTATAGTAGCCCAAGCAGATTAAGACAATATGGAATTGACAATGCTTTAATATCAATCTGCTATCTCCTAATTTATACGCTAAAAATTTCTCAATATTGTAGATTTTTTTTCAATCCTACAAATCGTATACAAGTATAGTTTTTTATTTTGTTTTGTTTTGTTTTTTTAGATTTCTTAAATATTTACCAAAGTTTTTGCATATATCCTCTTTTGGTTTTAGCCCTTTCTGAAATCTTTTTCCTTCCACTTGAAGTATTATGAAGCCTTTAAAGGTTCTTTTAATGAAATTCTATTTTTCTATAAACTTATAGTTTTTATCGAAATGTCTTCATTTTTATCATTGCTCTTAAAAAAAACTTTGTTATACACAATTCTAAGTTGACAGTTCCTACTCAGCACCTTGAAGATGTTATTGCACTGAGTTTTGTTTTCCATTATGGCTTTTGAGATATCAGTTTTCCAGCAATTTCTTTCTTTTCTTTTGTATAGATCTGTCTTTTCTTCTCTGGCAGCTTTTAAGATCTCAGGGTTTTTGGTTGCAGTTTCACTAAAATATGTTTAGGAGTACGTTTCTTTTAATTCACTTGGCTACGTCACTAGGACAATACAGATCTGGGTCTATTCTATCTTCATTCAATTGTCCTGGCTTGTTGGATGAGTTCATATTTACTCCCCATTATGTGGTGGCCAGCATTGGTGCCAAGGGTAACCCTGAATTTTGCTTTGGAAATTTCCCTTTATTTGTCATAATTGTAGAAATGTATTCTCATTTTTGTAGATCTATGATCCCCTTTCTTACATCAGGAGAGTCCTCAAAGTACAAAGGTAGAAGTCCTTATTAATTTGCTTTACAGATTTTCCTTTTAGTGTTTTTACTCTTTTCATCATCATTTCAATCCCTTTTCTGGATACAGGTATTGACTATAAGATAACCGGAACTCCCCAACTCTTGATGTTTGCCTCCTTTATGTCTAACCTCTTTCATGGTTTCATAGTTTCAGCTTGCAAAAGAAAAATATATACATATCTACATTTACATGTGTGTATGTATGTGTGTGTGCTGTCACAAGATTTGGGGCCATAGTTATGGCCACATGTTTAAACCAATAACCAAGTTGTGGCCAACAATGAGGTAATTTAACCTTATATGCCCTGAATATAATGCAATAGGTAGCATAAAGTGATGCTTATAAAGTATTCTGCCTTTCAGCCCCCCCATATATCCCAAATTTAATCAAGCCTTAGATATGATTTCCACAGAAATTCAAGGAGCAGAGGAAGAACTTAAAATGTCACCATTAGGAAGCAGCAACTTTGTGGGGAATGTGAGATATTCTACAGAATGACAATTTCTTCAACAACACAATGGCATAAGGAAAAAAAGGAACTGGAGGGAGGGTTAGGGATAGAGTTGAGAATGAGGATGGAGTTGTGGTGGGGATGGGAATGAGGTTGGGGGAGGAATGGGTGGAGGTGACAATGAGCTTTGGGGGGGAATGGGAGTAGTCACTGTGCAGGGGTAAGAATGGGACGGAGGTGGGGATGGAGATGATAATGGCATGGGGTGGGAATGGGGTTGGGTGATCTTGGGAAGAGACACGCAGGTGGATGTGTTGGTGAACTGGAAGGAGCACTGCTGGCCTGGCCACACCCCATCCCTGCCACCTCCACCCCCACCTGGCAGATCTGGGATGTGGTGGAGAAGGCAGACATCGGCTGCACTCCAGCCTGTAGAAAGGACTATGTGGGAGTCTTCACAGATGTGGGTCTGGACTTCCGGACTGGCAAAGACCTGCAGGCCGTGCAGAGATAGAGCTTGAGTGCTCAGAACCAGCCGCCCACTGACGTTGTCCCCTGTAGCTCTCAGAGAAGAGGACAAAGTGTGTTAGTACAACAAGGAGCTGCGCGGGTGCTGCGAGGATGGCATGTGGGAGAACCGCATACAGTTCTTGTGCCAGTGCAGGGCCCAGTTTGTCATCCTGGATAAGTCACACCTGAAGGCCTTCCTGGACTGCTGCAACTACATTGCCGAGCTGCCACAGCAGCGTATGCATGCGACAGCCCCCTGCACCTGGCCAGAAATGATCTGGGTGAGGACATAATCCCAGGAGAGGACATTATTTCCTGAAGCCAGTTCTCAGAGAGCTGGCTGGTGGGACATAGAAGAATTGAAAGAACCAGAGAAAAATGAAATATCCATAAAGATCATGAATGTGTTTTTGTAAGACTCCATCACCACTTCGGAGATTATGGCTGCGAGCTTGTAGGACAAGAAAGGATCTTGAGGGATATGAGATCGCAGTGATGCAGGACTTCTTTGTTGACCTGTGGCTACCCTACTCAGTTGTGTGCAGTGAGCAGGTGGAAATCCCAGCCATATTCTACAACTACCGGGAGGAGAAACAGCTCAAGGTGAGGTTGCAACTCCTCTTCAATCCAGCCTTCTGCAGTGTGACCACCACCAAGAAGTACTACCATCAGGCTGTGATCATTCTGCCCAAGCTGTCAATGCATGTTGTAGTGCCCATGAAGACTGGTCTACAGAAGGTGAAAGTCAAGGCTGCAATCTACAACCACTTTATCAGTGATGGTGGTATCAAGAAGATTCAGAAACTCATGCCAGAAGGAATCAGAATCAACAGAACTGTGGCTGTTCAAGTGCTAGATCCACTTGGCCAAGGGGGAGTGCAGAGAGAGGAGGTCCATCCTGCAGACCTCAGTGACCAAGTCCCAGACACCTCATCTGAGACCAGGATTCTCCTGCAAGGGACCTGAGTGGCTTAGATGACAGAGGAATGCCATCAGTGCAGAGCATCTGAAACACCTCACCATGACCCCCTTGGGCTGCAGGAAACCACATGATCAGCATGACACCCACAGTCATTGCTGTGCACTACCTTTACCACACTGAGCAGTGGGAGAAGTTTGGCCTGCAAAGCAGCAGGGTGCCCTGGAACTCATCAACAAGGGGTGCACCCAGCAACTGGATCTCAAACAACCCAGCTTGCCCTATGCTGCCTTCCTGAACTGGGCGCCCAGCACCTGATTGACCACCTACATGGTCAAGGTCTTCTCTCTGGCCATCAACCTCATTGCCATCGACTCCTAGGTCTTCTGTGGGGCTGTCAAATGGCTGATCCTGGAGAAGCAGAAGCCTGAGGGAGCATTCCTGGAGGATGGTCCCATGATATACGAAGAAATGATTGGTGGCCTCTGGAACCAAGAGGGGAAAAACATGTGCCTTATAGCCTTTTACGTGAAGCCAACTACATGAATGTGAAGAGACCATATGCTGCGGCCATTGCTGGCTATGCCCTGGTCCAATTAGGCAAGCTGGAGGGCTCCACCCCAACAGGTTTTTGAGCACAGCCACAGATAAGAACTGCTGGGAAGAGTCTGGTCCACAGCTCTACAATGTGGAGACCACATCCTACGACCCCTTGGCCCTGCTGCTGCTTAAAGACTTTGATTCTGTGCCTCCCATCGTGCACTGGCTCAATGAGCAGAGATATTATGGTGGTGGCTATGGCTCCACCCAGGCCACTTTCATAGTGTTCCAAGCCTTAGCCCAATACCAAAGGAATGTCCCCGACCACAAGGAATTGAAACTGGATGTGTCCATCAAACTGCCCAGCTGCAGCTCCCTGGTCAGGCACTGCATTCTCTGGGAATTGGCTAGCCTCCAGCAGTCAGAAGAGACCAAGGAAAATGAGGGTTTCACATTAACATCTGAAGAGAAAGGCCAAGACACCTTGTTGGTAGTGACAGTGTTTCATGCTCACGTCAAAGACAAAGTCACTTGTGAGAAGTTTGACCACAGGGTCACCGTAAGACCAGCCCCTGAATCAGTCAAGAAGCCTCAGGATGCCAAGAGCACTATGGTCCTTGACATCTGTACCAGGTACCTAGGAGACTGGGATGCCACTATGTCAATCCTAGTATATCCAGATGAATGGCTTCATTCCTGTAACTGGGGACCTCAATCTGCTGAGCACTAGAGTTGACAGATACATCTCCAAGTATGAGATGAACAAAGTATTCTCTACTAAGAACAGCCTCATCATCTACCTGGACAAGATCTTTCACTCTGAGAAAACATGTATATCCTTCAAAGTTCCCCAATACTTCAATGTGGGGCTAATCCAGGGGGCAGTCAAGGTCTACTCCTATTACAACCTGGAGGAAACCTGCACCAAGTTCTACCACATGGAGAAGGAGAAAGGAATGCTGAGCAAGCCCTGCCAGAGGGATATGTGCTGCTGTGCTGAGGAGAATGGCTTCATGCCGTTCATCTTCGTTCATCTTCATGGATGACAAGGTCACCCTGGACAGGCCTGTAAGCCAGGAGTGGACTAGGTGTACAAGACCAAGCTGAACAAGAGGGAGCTGTCAGATGACCTGACTAGTATACGGTGCTCATTGAGCAGCTCATCAAGTCAGGCTCGGATGAGGTGCAGGTTGGGCAGATGCTCAGGTTCATCAGCCACATCAAGTGCAGATATGCCCAAAAGCTGGAGGAGGGAAAATGCTACCTCATGTGGGGCGTCTCCTCTGACCTCTGGGGAGAGAAACCCAATACCAGGTACATCATCAGGAAGGACACCTGGGTGGAGCATTGGCCTGGGGTGGAAGAATGCCAAGATAAGGAGAACCAGAAACAGTGCCAGGACCTCCTCGGCAAGTTCACAGAGAACATGATTGTCTTTGGCTGCCAAACTGATGACTCCTTCTACACCTCCCTATGAGTTTGCCCCACCAATAAAGTTTTGGTTATATTTCCAAAAAATAGAAGGAAACTGGGGATGGGTATTGTTTGGGATTAAAAGGGATTTTTAAGAAAATCAAGGGACATACCATGAGCAGACATTGTTCAGATCTTGATTTAAACAAACTAACTACAAAAAGACATTTGTAGACAATCAAGGAAATTTGAATATGAATTGGGTATTAAATGATATTAAAGGATTATTGCTAATTCAGTTAGGTGTGATAATGACATCGTGATTATAAAAGAAATCATCTTTTGTTTAAAAAATAGTTTTACTGAAGTATATCAGGGGAAAATGATACCAGGCCTGAGATTTATTTTGCAATATTCTCGTATAAAGGAATTTGGTAAATAAGACAAGTATGGCAAAATGGCTTTGGTTTTTGATGCTGAAGTACATAGTGGTTCATTGTATGTGCTCCTTTTGTGAGCACTTGGAAATTTTCATCAATAGTTAAGAAAGAATAATTCCACTGTAAAATATATATTTTGAATATTTTGTGAGAATAGCTAAGCTAAATAACTTTCTAAAAATACTATGTTTAAATTGTTAGGAACTGTGAGGTCAAAATGAGTTTTTATGCACCATAGCTTTTGAGAGTCCAGGGCTTTGACTGCTCATGTTCCAGTTTGCCCTCTATTTTTCCGCTGCAGGAGAAGAGAAAGATATAAAGGTATACTTGTCTGGCACAGGCTTTGTCTCTCGTTACTGGTTCTTGGTTGTTTTAGTTACTGATTTTACTTTGACTTTTCTTCTAAATTGCTTGTCTGGCTTTTGGTTTACTAGACCTCCATGCTTGGGGAATTCCTTGTATTTTCTTGCATTCTCAAGTTATGGCTTCATCAGAGGCATACCAATAGTTAAGAGCTCAGGGTTCTAGTCCTGCCTCTGCTCAGCCTGATGATCTTAGGTCTAGATATGATTGCATTAGTTTTCTATTATTGTTGTAACAAATTTCCATAAACTCATTAGCTTAAAAGAGCACACATTTATTATTTTATAATGTTATAGATCAGAAGTCTGGCATGGGTCTTACTGGGCTAACATCAAGGTGTCAACAGGCCTGAGTTCCTTTCAGAATGCTCTAGAGGAGGATCCATCTCTATGCTTATGTGGGTTGTTGGCAGAATTCAGTTTCTTGTGGTTGCAGGACTGAGATTGCATTTTGTTTCTGGCTGTTAGCCAAGGGTCCTTCCCAGCTTCTAGAAGCCACTTGCATGCCTTCGCTGTTGCCACCCATTCCTCCATCTTCAGTGCCAGCATTTGTGGGTCCAGTCCCTCCTGTTTCCATTCTGTCCTCTTTCTTCTTCCATCTCATCTCTCTAACCCTCCTTAGCTGGTCTTTTAAGGACTCATGTGATTAGATTGAACCCACCTAGAAAATCTGGAATAATCTCCCCATCTCAAGGTCCATAACCTTGATCACATTTGCAGAATCCCTTTTGCCATGTAAGATAACAATCACAGGTTTGGGGTCTTAGGGCCTGAACATCATGGAGAGAGGGCATCATTCTGTCTACCACAATAATTTTTACCTCTCTGTGCCTCATTTTCTTCATCTGTACAATGAGGATTATAGCTTCTCAGTTATATTGCTGTGAAGATCCACTCAAGACGTGTAGTGAGGATCAACTGATGAAGCACAGATACTTTGCACATTTTAAAGTAATATACAAATATGAGATACAAATTAAATTGTCAATAAATTATATGTTTGCTAGACTTTCATATTTGGTTTTCGGTCTCCAATCACCAAAAAAGGACCTAACACTTGATAAATGTTTGCTGAGTGACAGTTGCTATCTTTTATCAGGGGCAGATCCCATTTTTGTAGGGCTTTAAGGATGTAGCACTCTCTTTAAGAAATAGAATATAAAGTTTATAAATGTAAACTTAGATACAGGGCCATGGAATAGGCCTGTGAAAATGAGGGGTTCTGAGATTTAAGCTTCATTACCTTTTGGAAAAATCTACACCTGCCTCTTACCTTTACTGTGTTTTTCTTTTTACCTTCTTGCTATGCACTGCCCCCTTGACTTGCTCCTGTATTTTATTCCTGGCATTTTGTTTTGTTTTGTTTTTGGTGTTCCTCATTCTGGAAATAAACCCCCATTTCATTGATTTCCTACTGGCCCTGGCCCAGTGTGACAGTAACTATGTAAGAAATAAATACACACTTAATGTATTTATCATATATTTGTTGAGTGCTCACAACATACCAGGCACTGGGCTCAGAGCTGTAGACATTGTGAAGACGCTATATGTTACATTTCACAAGTTGCCTGGTTTTGATGGAATAAGAGAGAAATCCTGAGGGCACAGGTAAGCAGGTCATTTATCCAAAGTAGCCTGAGAAAAACTAGTTGGAACAGAATTAGAAGGTGTGATCTAAGCAAGTATGCCTTGACACCCAACCAATAGAAGAACTGGCAAATGTTGGAAAGATGGGTATATTTAAAAGATTACAGAGTTGTAAGCAAGATAGGTCTTGTACATGTGAGGAAGTCATGCAGGAGCACAATCAGAATTCAAGTGCTGAGGCCCTTAGCACACAAGGTGAATTCAGGGCACATGGTGAATTGGGTGTGGCACCTGAAAGGAACTTCACAGGGCAATGTGCCAGTTCTTAAATAACCCTTTATCAATTCACCTTGAAATCTTAATTTGGCATCAAAATATCTTTCCAGAGATTTTTTCCCCCCATCAATCTTTTCTTTTCTCATGTCAAGACAAACTTAGGTTATTAATCTCTCATAGACACTGTGATGTTTGACACATATTGTATTACTGGGATAGATGGAATTATTAATAGAAATTCCTGGGAACCTGAAGGCTCCTGGGAAACATATTTTAAATGAAGGAGACAGGATTATTTTATTTTCTGGAAAGGCTTTTAATAATGTCGCAGGGAGCACAAGCCATGTAACCTTGGCTGTATCCAATATGCACACTGTGTGCTTAGTATAGGTTGGCACAAAATAAATGCTTACTTGTTAAAGAATTGTGTGAAGTTTCACATATTTAAGGATTTTCATGTTTCTGCCTTTTTTTTTTTTCCTGTAAAGCTCTCAGAGTTAGGGAAGGTAGCGTTACTTATTTTGCTTGGAGTTTGTTCGTACCATCATTGATTTATTCTCTAAACCCTTGATGCTATCTATTTTGTTACAGAAGCAGTGCTATGTGCTGGGGATGCTAAGATAAATAGATCATAATCTCTGCCGTTAGAAGTTTCTGGTCCACTGGGGAAAAAGACCATCACATAGAGGAATGTTGCATGTCTGGTGAACCAGACCACAGGGAAAGAAGGGCCTAGTTGCTAGAAAGGGAAGGGAAGCCTTCATAAAGGCCCACATTTTGGAGCCACGTTCTGAAAGGCAAGTGAGAATTTGTCAGGCAGATAGAATTAGTGGGAGGAAATAATGAATAAATCAAGGTGAATGTGGAGTAGAGTTGGGGAGTAACCATGTGTAAAACACGCAGATAAGGATTTTCAAGTAGTCTACGTGTTTGAAAGACAGGTGAGGGTGGCTATTTAAGCAATCAGTAAAGCTTCAGAGCCTATGGCCATCCGATCTCTTGACACTGGGTTCAAGTCTTCTCTGCTTCTGGACTGTGCTTCCTAGTGGCTTGTTTGGCATTATGCCATGGAGCCCGTGTCTGGCATATCATGAGCACTCAAATACGGTGCAAGGATGGATAAATGCGTGGGTGACTACTATGTGCTTCTTATCTGAAGCTGACAAAAATTTGGTGAGGGAGGGGCTTCATCCTTGCTTTTTAAAAAACTTTTGTGGTGCTGTGGACAGATCTGTTCTTTTTACGTTTTATTCTCTCTTATTGCGCTCTTTCCTGCTCTCTTTCATGCTGTCTCTTACACACACACACACACGCGCACACACACCATACACCAGTTCATCACAGCTAAGCATCACTTCACCTACTTCTTCCTTCAGAGGAGTTTACCCATTATGGGAGGTTTGGCTTAATGAGTCCTACATTTCAAAACCTGCCAATTTTTTCTAAGGATCTTGTATTTTTCAATTAATTAGTTTTGATTGGGTTTTGTGTACCTAGGTCATGTCCCCAGTTATCCAACAGTGTCCTTTCTGATTGAAAAATTGCTTATATTTCTCAAGTATAAGTGCATTCTGGAACTTCAAGCCTAGTCAGTTAAACTTCTCATAATGAGAAGTTCTGGATATGTGGCCTGGAGAACATCTGAACAGAAAATCCTGTTACAACTTTTAACCAGTTCAAACCACCCATGAACTATGTGGCTATATTTCAACAATTGTCTTCTCCGAGTCCTGTCAACTGAAGAAGACTCCTGAGGGAGATAACACAATACTTTCTCTTTAGTTTTCTTTTCATAGAGTTATTTTTCCACTTGGGCAAAGAAAGAAAAATTTAAAAAAATCTATAAGTGAGATATAATAATAGTCCCTTCAACTTCATTGACTTTGATTAAAAGCAGGAAATTTTCTACTATACTAAAGAAAACATGACATAACACCCTCTTTTTCAGTAATTTATCTGGCATTCGATGCAATACTTAATTGGACAGCTGTTTTTCACTAAGTAGTTCTAGTTACCACCAGGAATGACAAATGTTCACAATCTATATCACCTTTGAATATAAGGGAGACATTCTGAATAGCATTTGAGCAAATATTTTGAGTGTAGATTTGAATGAGTTCATGGCCATTTTCTACCTTCACTCTCCGTTTTTTACTCTACTTTTTGATCTGACTTCTCTGGATAGTGCACTTTTCTTTAGATCTTGTTCAGCCTTCCTGTAGTCATACTTTATTGTCCTGTATCCCATTATCTTATAGTTTTACTCTCAGCAGAGTAATAGAATTCAGTCTGTAAACCAAAGCATGTTACTGAGTGGTAGCATGTGAACACGTCAGCTATCCATCTGTAAATAGACACGTCTATTTCAGTGGGAATTTATGTGCTACTTGGACAGAGGGGAGTGCACTTTCTGTGTATCTGCAGAGAAAAATACTTGTTTCCAGCTAATGCATAGATGAGATGAGAAGAAGTTGACTATAGCTTCAATTTTAGGGAGAGGTGGAAATGTGTAGGATACTTTCAGATTGTGAAACTTTAAATGAAGTGTTCTCTTTCTTCATCCCTGATGAGTATAAATATCTCCTCCTTTTTTCAAAAGACACATTAGACCTCAGAAAATACCTGGACGCTGAGATATTGCAAATGTCTAATGACATTTTAGCTCTATATAGACCATCTGAAAAGATTCCTTTATGATGATCTTTCCAACTGCTTCATCTGCGTGCACGTGCACACACACACACACACACACACACACACACACACACACACACACATGAATCACATTACTAACAAGGGTATTTTCTTAACAGCATGGATTGAGTAGGAGGGGTGGAAGGAGATAGCAATGAAAAAAGAAACTTGATTGCTTCTGTTTGAAATAACTATCTGATTAAAACCACAGCAACAATAACAACACCAGCAAAAAGGAAAATATACTCTACTACCAAACAAACACAACAATTTTCACTTTGGATGGACCATTTCCTTTGAAATGAAAAGAAAAAATGAAGCAGTTACACCATGGGTGTCCCTAGCACAAGATGTATCCAACCTATAACTTCTGATTGCTCAGAAATTCACAGAAAGTAAATTCAGATAGGATTAAGGAAGCCCCCAGGGACTAACAAATGGGAGAATATTTATTTGTTTGTACCAAATAGTTGACTGAATAATGAATAACTATTAACTTAAATTGCAATAAGCAGTTATTTAACTGAGATCTAATAGTTTGCATTTTTCTTTTTTTTTTTTTCCTCCTGAGCAGCCTCTGAACAGCATCTTCAGAGTATCTCACAAAGAGGATGACTATGATCTCTGTGCCTGAACAGCAGCATTGTTTTTCAGCAATTTTCTGATTCTTCCTTGTGTTCTCTCGGATGAGACTTGTTAGAATTAGGAACAGACACTCACAGAAATTTGTTCTTCCTATTAGAAAAGAGTAAAGGGTTGCTTTACCTAGAAATATTTAAGTTTTTTATTATAAAGTATATAGTTAGAAACAGAAGACCAGGTTTTGACTCAGAATTATGTATCCTAATCACTGGCTATCTCTACCTTCCTCTTCCCCCACATCTTTTGGCATAAGTGTAGTGATATTAAGGTTAATCAAGTTATATCAATTGACATGTTTAAAACTTTTTCTTATTTATATTTTGTGTGGGATACCCCATTAGAGGATAAATTGGTAGCCAAAAACCATCTTGGACTTTTGGGCAGCAATTCCCCCTTGCAAGGGTTGGGGGTGGTCAGGACCTTCTGGAATCACTGAAATTGTGATACGCATAACAGTAGGGGCCAGAGGGTATGTTTTGGAGAGAAAATGATGTATGAAGGAGATTTAGGATATTAGCTTTATATAGAATAAGAAGGGCAGAGCTTGTAGCCCCATTGTGATATGTGTTTCTAGGTGTACTGAGGGGAATAATTTTCAGTATTAATCTGGAATCTTTTTTCCCTGAATGTCTGCTTCTCTTTCTTCCATCTAACTCAGGAAAGGTGCAAAAAGGCAGAAAGTAGAAATGGCTTGTCAATCTTTCAGGCTTTTTATTAGTCAGTTTATCTGTCCTTCAAAAGCCCCAGAGAGGAAAGAGAATTGGCAGGTTGGACAAAATATGTTGGCCAGAAGCAGTAGTTAGACCTGGACTCAACCCCTTAAGACTAGAAAGATGCACCTCAGCCTGTAAGGAGAAGACAAGATAGCTTGTATGAGCCCCTGTGTGGTTGGGGCTGAGGCCTCAGTCATCAATAGTAAGGGTTGAACGATAGTGAAATCCCCAAGAGGAAATGACTGCGTGGAGTATTTGAGAAGGTGGTATCCCTGGATAAGCTGAGAGAGGAGTTCTAGGCCCCAAATGTTCCTGAAAGCAGGAGTGAGCCAGCAGGCCAGAAGGGGCCACATGGAGAGGAACAGAGGGCATCTCGGTGGCTCTCTCTGTGTGGGCAAATGCTTGAGGATCAGAGGTCCCACGCCTGAATCCCAGGGCATTCTCCAAGACCGAACAAAGAGACAGAAAATCACGAATGGGACTGAGTTTAAGTTTCCCACCATTCATGTAGGAAAGGTGGGTCTCAGAATAAAAACTGAGTTTTATAATGTAAAAGATGGCATATTTCTTGTTCACTTGAATTTGTCGGCTGAGACAAAGAACAACCACTCCAATATTAGGATGATGGTACAGGAAGGTGGAGATGAGAAGCAAAAGAAGGGAAAGAAAAAGATCATTATTCATATTAGGTGACAGATACCTGAGGCATCCTGTCCTAGTGCTCTGGGGCCAGCGAACACCTTGAGTTGACTGTGTAGGCATCTGAAAGGATTGAGTACCAACTGCTTCAATATGGGAACCTCAAGCAGAGCCCTGAGGGCACAGGATGGGTATGCTTCCTGGAAGGGCAGCTGGGTAGCATCTAGACCAATGAAACAATTACAGCAGGAGGCCAGTACTGACTAGTAGATGGTGTGGGGCCACCTTCCATTGTCCACTGTATTGCAGCAGAACGCAATGGAAGTTGGTCTTTGCAAGCTTAGGTGTGACAGTCTGTAAGATCCTCTTTTTAGTTTATGTAAACCTCCACGATTATGAACAATCCAGAAGAATGAGGAGCATCAAGAGGGAGAAACTGGACTTCTTGCTTATAAGACAGGTAATGCTTGAGCTATATTAATTGGAAATATAGTCACATTCCTATTGCACTCAGATTTAGTGGAACATTTCACATGGGAGCCACTCATATAAAGTGGTTGTCTTCAGGTAGATCTGTTCCACACTGCAGTGCTGATTCTGTCAATGTCAGGGGATTTATTTGGACCAGTTGGTTTTTAATTTTTTTATGTAGCAGATACCAGGGTACTCCAAAAAGTTCATGGAAGGATTTGTATTATCTTTCAATTTCATTTTTCTACCAACTTTTTGAAGTACCCTGTACATATTCAGTTCAGGTTGAAGTTTTTTAGTTTGTTGGGCCAAGTAGAATATCTTGAGTGAGGAGTACTAGGTTGGAATCTGGGCTCCAAGTTTTAGGAATCAGATAACTTTGGGCATGACCTGTCTGACTGTTTCATCATTTGTATAGAGATGATGGCACTGCATGGTGATGTAGAGGAGGAACCATGAGTACAAGTTAATATCTTAAACTCCAAGGAATTATAATGGAAGTATGAGGGAGAAATCATTAATTCTTCCTCAGGAATGTAATGAAGATAAATGTCACTAACCTTGGTGTTAAAGGTTAAGCAGATTTTACTGATAGCAACAACAGCAACAACAAAGAGGCAGTCCCTACACAAGAACAGTTTAAGTATAACAATAGAGGTGGGGCTGTGTGCTATGTGCACTGAATTAGTCCTGCATCAGTGTTCACCCATATCTTCCTGGCATTTACCATTCTGTTAACATGCATTCTACTGGAAACACCTGTCACTCTCTGCTTGAGATTTTTTATCTGTTCATGCATTGGGCAGGTTGGAAGTGATCAGTGGTGAATGCACTCAAGAAAAAATCTTGGCCAGTGACAAATGGATTGCAGAATACATAGCCCACCTTCTTTGCCCTTGGAGGAAGGTAGAATTGAAGACTGGATAACAGGGAAGGGTGCTCCTCGCTGTCTCTCAGGATTCCGTAGTAAAATTGAACTCAGTTGCTCTACTCCTATAACCTGCTTGATAGTACATACCTTATTGGTTCTCTTTCCTTACTTGCCTCTCTTTCCCAGACATTTGCTAGTGCTTCCTGAGATCATCTCCAAAATAACATAGCTCTTTTACTCAAGTACTTGTCTCAGGATCTGCTTCTGGGGAAACCAACTTAAGACAGAAACATTTGTTGGGCATATAGGGCACATGGAGAGTATAGGCAGGAGCTGATGGGGAAATTGTTGTTTAGAGGTAGATAGTGAAGCTTAGCAGGACATGCTGAGCATTTAGATAATATAGAAAATAGGGAGATAAGCAGATGGGAAGCTAGGAAGAAAGCAGAAGCAATATTTTATATCCACTTTTTAGAAAGCAAACACCACCAGCTTTATAATGAAATAGGTTGGAGAAGGCATTATCCCGGGAACAGTGAATGAGTCTTAATTGGTATTTTGGTGAGTAATAATGAAGCTCAAATTTTTACTAATAGAGAATTTTCAGAGAATCTGTAGACTTGGCAATTAATTGGATATGAATTTCAAAGAGAGAAGGTGTACAGTCATTGATGAAGCCAACATTTTTGGCCTTCATGAATGGGTAGGTATTGGAGCAGTCAAGAAAGATAGGTAATAACAGGAGAAGAAAATGCTGAATTTGTGATGCTTGTTGAAGACTCAGTTGGCAACATCTAATCTTGCAATTTAACATACAGTTGTTGAACTTATTTTGAACCAGGCAAAGACTAGATGGCTATGTCCTAGGTCTGAGAAGTTACAACCTCTGCCCTTACACAGCTTAACTGTGTAGTGGAAAGGTTATAAATGTGATAGAGATGGAGAAGACTATTTACATATATGTGCTAGGTAAAACTGCAGGAGTTGATTTCTTCTCTAGTAGAAAAAGTATTCTATTATTTCTCTTAGATAATAAGAGTCTAACTTGGTGGGATTTATTTTCATAGGCAAACAGTGCTTTGAATTCAGGATGAAAGGATTGTGATATTGTGGCCCTGAAAGCTTTAACATCAATTTAATTAAAAACAGGGGGAAAAAAAGAGGTGAATAGTTAAAAGAACTATAGCTTCCCTGTTTAGATTGCTGTAGAATAGTAAAACTCATGGGCACTGATTGTGGGCTTATTATTTATTAATGAATTCTTCCCTGCTAATGTTACTACAACTTCAATGGCAGAGAAAGTGAAAAGAAATATATTTTCTTTTCTTGTTGTTATTTGCCTAGTTTGTAAATAGTAATATTTATTTGGCTTCTTGGAAAAGAAATAATGGCTGAATCGTGTTTTGAAACTCAGAGAAAAAACACTCAAAAATATGTTCCATGCATTGCCTAATTCTTTTTTTGAAACAGTATTTCAATACAATTTAGCTATCAATAATTTTTTTCCCTAAAGGAAGGCAGTATAAAGTCCTTACGTGACAGAGTACCTAACTTTTCGCAGCTTGCTGTATAGGTCTTGTGGGCCTTTATTTGCTTAATTGAAATAATGCTATTTTTGAATCATTTAATCATCTTCTTGAATGCCTGAGCTTTTTGTATCCCAGTTTATAATAATTCAAGAGCTATGGGGACATCTACCATGTGAATTACATAACCTCATAGCTTTTAACATTGTGGTGGTAGTTTTTTAAAATTATTAGGGCTGAAATTTATCTTAAATTATTTATTCCTAATTTTGCATATACTTAAAAACTTCACTCACAACCAAATTACCTATTTCAGGATATTTACATGAGTTATGACAATTTAATATATATTACATTCCCTTCATTTATAAGTTTTGTTAATTTAAAAAATTATTTCTTCGGTCAATCAATTAATTAATCAATAAATATTTATACAGCTTCTAAAGCTCAAACCTGCCAGGGGAATCATTACATGAGAACAGAAACACTGATTTACCCATGTTTTCAATAAATTTACCATCAGGTTGCTGGCTACTTGCCTTTAGTGAACAGGCACAGCTCTAATGAAGTTTTATGCAACAAATATTGAGTATTTTACTCTGTGTTCTGCCTTGAGTGCATAACAATTTTATGTGTTCTAGCACTGTGTATACAGCAATACTCAACTTATGTGTCAGGTATATAACAATAAAACTATACTGTTCTGTGCACTAGTACAATAACAATGCTACACTATGCAATGGATATACAACAGTACTACACTGTTGCATGCACTGAGCATACAACAATACTACCTTGTTCAATGTATACAGTATATAGCAATCATTGGACAGATGCCCTCCCAAAATATTTACATTTGATCCTTATAAATGGACCACAGGAAAAGTTCAGGATGCTATGTTAAGGTTGAAAAGTACAAGAATAACTAATTTGACCACCTAGACCTGAAATTCAGATATTAGTTTCCATAATGTACACATAGTTTGAGATGGAGAAGCATCGGGCAGAAATTGGAAAGATGATGAAAAATTACAATAGAAGCCCTCCTGTCCTATGAATTGGGATTGGTAGTTTGTTGGTGAATTTAAAAAAAAAAAGAAAGAAAGAAAGAAAAGGAAAAAATAACAGGAAAAATCCCTGAATGAAGAATGATATAAAACTACAAGTATGCTTCTTAAAAATTTTATCTTAAGCACAAAAATACACATTGAAGAACATGAAGTCTTCTTTACATGAACCATATACATAATAACTCCTCAATAATTTGCAGATTTGCTTTTATTAAAGTAGGAAAAGAGCTTACATACTTGCAAAAGCAATTTGGCACAGAATTTTTCCAGACTTTTATAATTTTTTCAAGTCATCTACAATTGCCACAGCAATTCAAGCACTTTTGGAGGGAGTGGGAAAAGGGGTAAAGGCTACTTGCTTTTATTTTCACTCTTTTCAAGTCTTTACAAAGCATTCCATTAAGTTTTTGTGGAAAATACAACCTCTTTTTTCATTTGATTTTTATTAACTATAATTTTTCATTTCCTTCATTTATGAATATAGGTAACAAATCATGCTAGTACTAGCAATGCTGTGACTTTGTTCATAATAGAAATCACAGATATATTTATATCACATTATAGTTATTGTAGACATCTTGAAATATCATTAATACTCATCACTACTTCAAAATTATAGTTGTCATTAGACCCACTGTCAGTTGTTGTCATTTAATGGTTAACAAATTATATGTGTTAGTATAAACTGTGAACAAATTTTTTCATTAACTTAAAAATATTTTGGTAATATAATTGATTCCATTTGTAGTTCATAGATTTTATTTTGTACATTAAAAAGTATTAGTCTGAGAAGGGGTCCATAGGCTTCAACAGACCACCAAAGGCATTCATGGCACAAAAAGTTATGAACCCTTGATCTACAGCTGTTCCAGGGAGTTTAGATGTTCTTACTGGGGATATCAGAAACTGATTTCTTCAGTGACTATAAATAATTATTTAGATCTGATATTCATATTCATTTATCCAATAATTTGATGAATACTTAATGAGTGCTTCCTATAAGTTAGATACTGACATAAGTCTTTAGGATACATCAGTAAACCAAACACAAATCTCTACCCTTGTCAAGCTTACATATTAGTAGGGGAGGCAAATGGTAAACAATCAACATAATAAATACATAGATTATATAGTATGTTCAAAGGTAAAGAGAAAAAGGGGTCTGGAATACCAGAAAGGACTTTACTGGCATTTTAAATAGAATAGTCAAAATAGGCTTCATCTACAGATTTGCAATGGTAAGTAAGCTAGCCAAGATATCTATAGACAGAATTTTCCAGGCCAAGTAATCAACTAACATAGAAGACCAAAAAGGGAGCATGATTTCTATGTCCAAGAAATAGTAAAAAAGGCAATGTGACTGGAGCAGAGGAGCCCAGGGAAGAGAAGTGGAGATCAGAGAGCTATTGCAGTGGGGTGAGGGTGCATGTAGGGCTTTGCAGGCATTTGTAAAGACTTGAATTTTCATCCTGAGAAAGATGAGGATCCTTTTCAGTATTCCAGGGAGAGGAATGCCATGGTCTGACATGTTTTGAAAGAATCACTTTTACTTGCTTGCTGAGAATAGAATGGGAAGAGGTAAGGAAAAAAACAGGAAAATAGTTATGAGACTGTGGTTAAAATCTAGCAAGCCTGGACCACAGAAATAGCAATTAAGGTGGTGAGGAGTGGTTGGTTGGATTCTGGATATATTTTTAGGGTGAACCCAAGAAGACTTACTGGTGGATTGGATGTCCAGTGTGAGTGAAACAGAGAGGAATCAAGGGTGACTCAAAGACTTTTGGCCTAAGCACTGAAAGCGTGGATTTTTCAACCACCAAGATGGAAAGCTATGAGAGGATCAGATATCTGGAGGAAGACCAGGAGTCACTCTTGAAAAGTCTGAGTAATGTAAATGGCAACTTCAAATATAGAGTTGGAGTCTGAGGTACAGGAAACCAGTGCTGGAGATGTAATTCTGGCAACCATAGGCATATAGAAGAAGGCTGGATGAGATCCCCAGAGGAATGAGAGTAGATAGAAAAAGGAACTACAGTGTGATGCAAGTCAGTCTAAGGCTAAGAGATATGGGAAAAGATAAGACCTGCACAAAGGTCTGAGACTGAGCAACCAGTGAATTAGGATGAAAACTGAGTGTGCTAGTTTAGAAGCCAAAAGAAGTGTATCAAGAAGGGGTGTCATCTCTGTCAAATGGGGTAAAATGGAGAGGGCTGAATATGGGTCATGAGACTTAGCAAGCTGGAGATCATCTGTGACCTTAAGGAGAGCAAATTTGGTGGAATAGTGGGAGTTAAGGCCCAACTGCAGTAGTTTTATGAGAGAATGAGAGGAAAGAAACTGGGTAGACTGAGTGAGGGCACCCTCCGCAGGTGTTTTGCTACAGAGGCGAGGAGAAATAAAGTGATAGCTGGTGGGGAGAGTGAGTGCAGTAAAAGATGTGTTTTTAAATTTAGTTTTTGCTTTTTAAGATGGGAGAATTAATAGCATGCTTGAGTACTGATGAGGATTATTCAGTAAGAGGAAAAAGTTGACAATGTAAGAGAGATCGGAGAGAATACATAGAATGAAGCCATTGAGTGGACAAGAGGGTTTGGAATCTAGTGCACATGAAGAGAGATGGGCTGTACAAGGACTGCAGATAATTTATCTTTCAAAATAGCCAAGAAAGCAGATTGACCACAGATAATTATGGGGTGGTGAGGAGGTGCAGTGCACGGAGTCTGGGAAAGTTTTTTATTGTTTCTCCTCTTTCAGTGAAAGAGGAAGAAAGATCATGAGCTGAGAGTGGAGACAAGGGAGTAGGTGTTGGAGATTTAATGAAAAAATAGGCATGAAAGAGCTAGAACAGGGGTAGAGCAGTAGTTCTCAAAGGGTGGTCCCCAGATCACAGCATTGCTATCACTCGGGAATTTCTTAGTAATTCGTGCATATTTCATGAATTACTTCAGACCTACTGAATCAAGAACTCTGGGGCTGGCCTAGCAATCTGCGTTTTAACAAGCCTCCAGAGGATTCTGATGCACCCTGAAGTTTGGGAATCACTAGAGTGGATAGTTACTGTATGATTGCTGAGTCACCCCAACTTCCTTGAATGTCAAGAATATAAAATGTTAGACTAGTCAGTATATTGTAGGTCTTTCTCCAGCCACAACCATGTATTTTTTATGGGGTAGAAAGAGACTTGGATTTACAAGTTATAAAAGTTAAAATAATAGGTCTGTAAAAATTACAGTACTAAACATTGTTGTAGACTGAGTTGTGCTCTCCTCCCCCCAATTCATGTGGTAAAATAACAAATCTCAGTACCTCAGAATGTGATTATATTTGAACTTAGGCCCTTTAAAAAGGTAATTAAGGTTAAATGAACTCATTAGAATGGGTCCTAATCCAATATGACTAGTGTCCTTATAGGAAGAGACTACGACACAAACATGTACAAAGGGAAGACCATATGAAGACACAGGGAGAAGATAAGCCAAGGAGAGAGGCCCCAGGAGATGTTGCCTTGATCAGATAGCCTCCAGAATTATGAGAAAATTGATTTCTGTTGTTTATACCACCCAGTCTGTGTATTTTGTTATGGCAGCCCAAGCAAACTGAGACAAAGATACCAGAAAAAAGGTTTTATTTTCTAATACTTAAGATAGAGGAGCTGAGGGTAGCCCCTATCACCTAGCAGCAAGCAGGAGCACACCCAGGGTCCTAAGCAAGAGAGGCGAGGGCAGTCCTCACTGCCCAACAGTAGGCAAGAGCATGCCTGGGGTCCTAGGCAGAAGCTGAGGTTAGCCTTCACTACCTGTCAGCAGACAGCAGCATGTATAAGGTCCTAGGGAGGAGCTGAAGGCAGCCCCCTCTACCCATCAGCAGGCAGGAGTCAAGGGCAGACCACCCCGCACCTGGCAGCAGACAGGAACATACCCAAAACACTACTTCCATGTGGGTGGCCCACCACAGCCACTGCCACAGCCATGGCTACCACAAAAGAAGCTTGCTACCAAATTAGTAGCCACAGACACCATGCAGGCAGCCCACCAGACACTTGACTGCATTGACTCAAGGAGAGTCACTGGAGTGGAGACCAGAAAAAGAAGAGGAAGTCTCTCTCGTCAAACCCCACTCCGGAGTAAAAGAAGAAGCAACTGCTCTACCAGATGACAAGACATCAATGTAGAGATACTAGAAATATAAAAAACCATTAAAACATGACACCACCAAAAGAATACAGTAATCCTCAAATACCAGGCCCCATAGAGCAGGAAACCCTTGAAATGACTGAAAAGAAGTTCTGAGCAACAATCTTAAGGAAACTCAATGAGATATGAGAAGACTCAGTTAGATGACATAATGAAATGAGAAAAAGAATCCAAGATATGAAGGAGGAAATTTACAAAGAGAATAATAAAAAAGAATGTAGCAGAACTCGTGGAACTGAAAGTTTCATTCACTGAAATCTTAAGCAGCAAGCTAGGTGAAAGCAATTCTGTTCTTGAAGATAGTCTTTTTGAAATAACCCAGGCAGACAAAAAAAAAAAAAGGAAAAAAGTTTAAAAAATGAAGAAAACCTAAGAGCTAGTAAACAAACAAGTGCAGAAACACTGGAATCATGTGTGATCCACAGACAAAAGGAAAAGGCATTGAAAATCTATTGAATGAAATAATAATGGAAAACTTCCAAGGTATAGGGAGAGACACAGACCTTCAGATCTAGGAGGCTCAAAGATTCCCATACAGATTCAATCCCAAAAGATCCTCTTTTAGACCCATTATTGTCAAACTGGCAAATCTCAAAGACAAAGAGAGAATCTTAAAAGCGGCAAGAGAAAAACACCAAATCAACTATAAAGGAGCCCCTATCAGACAAACAGCAGACATCTCAACAGAAACACTATAGGCCAGAGGAAAATGGGATGACATATTCAATATGTTAAAAGAAAAAAATTGTCAGCCAAGAATACTACATCCAGCAAGGCTATCCTTCAGAAATGAGGGAGAAATAGTGTATTTTCCAGACAAACAAAAACTGCAGGAGTTCACCAACACATGATCAGCCCTGCAAGAAATCCTCGAGGGAGTCTTGCATCTGGTAACTGAAAAATGATAATCACTACCATGAATACACAAGAAAGAACAAAACTCACTGGTAGAACAACAATACAAATGAGAAAGAAACTAAATCTTACCACCACAAAAAACCAACAAACATCAAAGACAAACAATAAAAGGGGAAGAAAGGAACAAAAGATATTTAAAACATCCAAACAGAAATAGATAAAATTCCAGGAATAAGACAATCCTCTTCAATAACAACCCTAAATGTAAATGAATTAAACTCCCCACTCAAAAGACACAGACTGACTGACTAAAAAGTGAAACCCAACTATATGCTGTTTTCAAGAGACTCACCTCACCTGTAAGGACAGACACAGACTAATAATGAAGGGATGGAAAAAAGATATACCATGTAAATTGAAACCCAAAATGAGCATGAGTAGCTTTCCTTATATTGAATAAAATAGATTTTAAACCAAAAACCATAAAAAGAAGGCCACTATGTACTGATAAAGGGATCTATCCAGCAAGAAGACAAAGCAATCGTAAATATATAAACCCAACACTGAAGCACATAGATATATAAAGCAAACATTATTAGGCCTAAAGAAAGAGATAGATTCCAATACAATAATAGCAGGAAACCTGAACACCCTTCCGTCAGCACTGCACAGATCATCTTGGCAACAAATTAATAGAGAAACACAGGATTTAAACTATACTGTAGACCAAGAGGACCTGGCAGATATTTACAGAACATTTCATCTAACAACTACAGAATATACATTCTTCTCATCATCTCATGGATCATTCTCCAGAATAGACCACATGTTAAGTCACAAATCAAATCTCAACAAATTTAGAGAAACTGAAATCGGTTCAAGTATCTTTTCAGACCACAATCAATTAAAACCAGAAATCAATAACAAGAGAAACTCAGGAAAACATACAAATACATGGAAATCAAGCAACATGCTCCTGAAAAACCTATGGGTCCAAGAAGAAATTAAACCAGAAATCAAAAATTTCTTGAAACTAATAAAAATAAATACACATCATACCAAAATCTGTGAGATACTGCAATAGCAGTACTAAGTGGGAAGTTATTGCAATAAATGCTTTCATCAAAAGAATAGAAAGATTTCAAATAAACAACCTAATCTACACCTCAAAGAAATAGAAAAACAAGAAAAATCCAATCCCCAAATTAGTAGATGTAAAAAAATAATTAGGATCAGAGAAGAACTATATGAAATAGAGACCCCAAAAATGATACCAAAGATCAACGAAACAAAAAGCTGGTTTTTTGAGAAGACAAAATAGACAAACCATTAGCTAGGCTAACTAAAAAAAAAAAAAAAAAAAAAAAATCGAACACCCAAATAACAAAAATCAGAAATGAAAAAGGAGACATTGTAACCAATACCACAGAAATACAAAGAATAATTAGAGACTATTTCAAACAACTATATACCAACAAATTTGAAATCCTGGAGGAAATGGATCAATTTTTAGTCACATAGAGACTACAGAGACTGAACCAAGAAGAAATAGAAAACTTGAAAAGACCACTGATAAGCAACAAGATTGAAGCAGTAATCAGCAGTCTCCCAACAAAGAAAAGTCTAGGACCAGATAGCTTTATTGCTGAATTCTACCAAATATTTAAAGAGGAATTAATACCAATTCTTTTCAAACTATTTCAAAAAATTGAAGCAGAGGCCTGTTTCCCAAACTCATTGTACAAGGCCAGCATCACCCTTATACCAAAACCAGACAAAGATATAGCAAAAAAAGAAAACTATAGACTAATGTTTTTCATGAATATAGATGCAAGAAACCTCCACAAAATATTAGTAAACAGAATACAGCAACACATCCAAAAAATACCATGATAAAGTTGGATTCATTCAGGGGATGCAAGGATGGTTCAACATACACAAGTCAATAAATGTAATATACCACATAAACAAAATCAAGGACAAAAACCATATGATTGCCTTAATAAAAATGTTGCAAAAAAAATGTTTGATAGCAAATTAGGTATAGAAGGTAAGTATCTTGACACAGTAAAAGTCATATATGTCAAACCCACCACCAATATCATCCTGAGTGGGAACAAGACGAGGATGCCCTCTCTCACCACTCCTATTTAACACAGTGTTGGAAGTACTAGCCAGAGCAATCAGGTAAGAGAAAAAGAACTAAAGGGCATCCGATTGGAAAAGATGAAATCAAATTATCCCTGTTTGCAGATGACATGATTCTATACTTAGAAAAACCTAAAGACTCTACCAAAAACCTCTTAGAGATGATAAACAATTTCAGTAAAGTTTCAGGATACAAAATGAACAAGCAAAAATCAGTAGCTTTTTTATACTCCAACCATGAACTAACAGAAAAAGAAATCAAGAAAGCAAGTCCCTTTACAATAGTCAACAAAGATATGAAATACCTAGGAATCAATTTAGCCAGAGTTGAAAGATCTCTACAATGAGAACTACAAATCACCGCTGAAAGAAGTTAAAGAGGACACAGAAAGATGCAAAGATATTCCATGCTCGTGGATGGGAAGAACTAATATTGTGAAAATGTCCATACTACCCAAAGCTATCTATGGATTCAATGCAATCTCCATCAAAATACCAATGACATTCTTCACAGAAATAGAAAAAACAACTCTTACATTCAGACGGAACAACAAAAGACCCCAAATAACCAAAGCAATCCTAAGCAAAAAAATTAATAAAGCCAGAGGCACTACACTACTTGACTTCAAATTATACTCCAAAGCTATAGTAACCAAAACAGCATTGTACTGGCATTAAGACAGACACTTGAGCCAATGGAACAGAATAGAGAACCCAGAAATCAACCCGCATACTTACAGACAACTGATTTTTCCAAGGGCATCAGGAGCATACATTGGGGAAAGGATGGCCTCCTCATAAGTGAGTACCACTTCAATAAGTGGTGCTGGGAAAACTGGACATCCATATGTAGAAGAATAAAACTAGATCGCTATCTCTTGCCATATACCAAAATGAACTCAAAAAGGATTAATGACATATATAAGACCTGAAACTATAAAACTACTAAAAAAAAAAAAAAAACCCACAGGGGAAACACTTCAGGAAGTAGGACTGGGCAAAGACTTTATGAACAAGATCCCAAAAAGACAGTCAACAAAAGGAAAAATAAACAAATGGGACTATATCACACTAAAAGCTTCTGCACAGCAAAAGAAACAATCAACAGAGTGAAAATACAACCTACAGAGTGGGAGAAAATATTTGCAAGCTGTGCATCCAACAAGGGATTAATATCCAGAATATACAAGGAACAAAAACAACTTAACAGTTAAAAAGCAAGTTACCCAATTAAAAAATGGGGCAAAGGAGCTGAACAGGCATTTCTCTTAGGAAGATATACAAATGGTCAACAGACATGTGAAAACATGCTCAACATCACTAATCATCAGGGAAATGCAAATCAAAACTGCATTGGGATATCATGTCATGCTAGTTAAATTGGCCAGTATCAAAAAGACAGAGAATAACAAATGCTGGTGAGGATGGGGAGAAAGGGGAGCCCTTCTACAGTGGATGGACTGCAGTCATTATGGAAAACAGTATGCAGGTTCCTCAAACAACTACAGATAAAACTGCCATATGGTCCAGCAATCCCACTACTAGGTGTATACCCAAAGGAGTGTAAATCATGTTGAAGGGATTCCTGTACTCCCATGTTTAACACAGCCCTGTTTACAACAGCTAAGAGTTGGAACCAACCTAAATGTCCATCAATGAATGACTGGACAAGGAAAATGTGGTATATATAAAACCAAGGTCAAGGGTTTGGTCCCAGTACTGGCCAGCTGCCAAAAAACCCCCAAAGAATGATGGAATACTACTCTGCCATAAAAAGGAATGAAATTCTGCCATTCACACTAACGTGGATGAACTTAGAGAAAATTATGTTAAGTGAAATAAGCCAGGGATAGAAAGAGAAATACCACATGTCCTCACTCATAAGTGGAAGCTGAAAAAAATAGTTAAGATAAAAGGTCTGACTTCATTTACTAGATCAATACGTTGGCCAACTGTCTTACCCTCTGTAAGTCTCTTTATCCACCACTTTAAAGGGGCATAACAGCATCCACCTTATGGGCCTGTTGTGGAGATTAAATGAGATAATGTGTATAAAGTTTAGCTCAGTCTTAATCTATGCCAAGTCCTCAAATATGTCAACATGAAAAAAATGGCAATCACCTCAAAAGAGCCTGTGTGGCCAGCCAGGATGGCTCTTCCTTGTGAATCCACAATTAGAGCCCAAATTGCAAAGTGTGGGGGGAATCAGGTTCTGTGGCTGCAATTTGAGGTATACTCCTGAGCCTTGAGGCAGTGCCCTGGTTTTCTTCTCCAAGATTGATTTCTGAAGCATCCCTAAAGGCCACAAAGCAGGACTGGGACCCCTGAGTTGATTTTCCATGTTGACATAGCAGGCCAGGCCCTGTCTGGTTTATCAACTGATGCTGTTATTTCCAGGTCTCTTACGAAACTGAGCCAGGAAAATTCATACCAGATTGTTGGGTTTTCTCTTGTGTAGTTTGTTTGGGGGCTGTGGAAGAAGGGAAGTGGGGTAGGGAGGAGAAAGAGCAATTCCTTTTCTCCTCCCAATTTTGTATTTAGCCATTTCAAAGTGTCATAACACTGAGGAAATACTGGTTAATTGGCCATATAACAGTTTTTAATATAAGACTCAATCTAGGCTTGGGATGCTATTTGCTGTTACTATCACTTCCAAGTGTGATGCTTTCTTGTATCTTTCCTCTACAAGCAGTTATTTGTTGGTAATGGATTTCTGTAAGACAAATTATATCCTCCCTTTAAGGATTATTTTCATTGTGTATCTACAACACCCTTTTCAGAAAGGGCTAATTGTTACTGACAGGGATGATAGAGAGACAGATTCTCCCTGTTCTGGGCAATTGAATAAACTCTTGTCCCAGTTTACCTCGTGCAGAGCTGTCATTGAACCAGCATCCTTGATTTGTGTTTAAACTACAACAAAAATGAATGCAGGAAGTCTCAGTTTATGCAAAGGTCAGTACTCCCATGATCTCAAAGCCTTTTCAAAATTCTGCAAGCTTGCTACTTGTGGATTCCACAGACTTTATTCGTAGGGCCACTCAGTATAAAGTAATCATCTGCAAGTGCCTTTTTGTCTCATTAAGTCAGAGAACCAAACTGGTGGTTTATGGTTGAATTAGTCCTACATGTTTAAGAGCTTGGTGCATTTACTAGTTTTAGTGTTTTCCTTTTGGTTGCATGTGGCCTTGATTTAATAAGGATGTCAACACAATATCTTACATATTTTTCAACATTTTTTTTCCCAGATAGTACTAAACTTTAAATTTTATTTATGGTGCTTTCTGTGGTGAGTGGTATTATGTTTCTACATCCACAAACCTATTTGTATTTCTCTTTTTGGTGTGAGGGGAAAATTCACATTGTTTTACCCTCTGCTTCCAGTAGCTCAATAATATCCCCATATCCTTGTATTTTTCTTTAATTTGAAATGGCTCCTTTGTTATGTAGTACTTTCTTCTATGTGCTAAGTAATCTAAATCAGATGTCTGTCTAGTTCCATGATTTGTAGGTCTATTTGTTTATCAGCACCACTCTAATTCAATGACTGGAGCTTTCGAGTTTTCATATATGGTGAGGATAGTCCTATCTATTACTCTCCTTTACTATAACATTTTGTTTTTTCTGAGCTGTTTATCATTAAAAATATAATTTTTGATATTGCGATTGCATATGTAATACTTACATTTCAATATAAAAATGAGCAAATATAGAAGGATATCTTGTAAAAAGTAAAAAGCCTCCTTGATTTTTCAATCCTACCCTAAGATCAAATACTCTTATCAATTTGGTGAGTGTACTTCCAGATCTGTTTTTATGCATTTGCATATATGTATTCTCAAAATAGTTTGAGGTTTTCTGTTTACCTGAATTATCACAATATTGAGCACCCACAGGTACAGGCCCTGGGATGTATCCGTGAACAAAACAAGCAAAAATCACTGGGCTCGTGGAATTTATATCCAGTGGAGAAAGCAGACAATTAACAATAAACATAATATATAATTAAATCATTTAACCTCTGAAAATAGGGTAAGTGCTATGGAAAAGTAGAGCAGAGTAAAGGGGAATCAGAAGTTGGTGTGTGTGTGTAGTGAGGAATGTTGCAATTTTAAATAGGATTGTCAAGCAAGCTCTACTGCGAAAGTAACATTTGAGCAAAGATTTGTAGGCAATAGTCCAAAAGTTGGTTTTAACACAAACATATTTTAAAGATTTTTCTTATTAGCACATAAAAATACCTTTCTTCTATTAATTGCTTTTTAATATTCTATAGCACTTGGATACTTTCTTGGAAACTTACTAAGACTATAGAAGATTTAAAAAAAACAATGAGGAACATTTTACTAGACATAGAAGTTCATGGTAAAATAGAATTAAAAAATAATATGAATCTTTTCATGAACTTTTGAGGTATGTAACCCAAGTTAAGAATATGCATTATTTTCTAACATTATTGAAATATCTACAAATAATTTATCACACATTAGGAATTAATCATTATCTCAATAAATTAAAAACAAACAAAAATAAACAAATGAAATAGCAAAAATGAATATTATTCAGACTATATCTTTAAACCATGATGCAATAAATTAAGAAATAAACAATGAGATAATACCTGACTAATTCTATTCACATATCAAAATTTTAAAAATATGTATAACTGGTGCAATAAAAAGAGAATCAAAATTTGTATTAGAAACTCTTAAAGCAAACAGTGATAATATTGCTCATCAATTCCTGTGAGATACAATTAAGGCACTATATCAGAATTAAACAATCCCTCAAACACTTATTTAAAAACAGCATAGTTTAAAATAAATTATACTCAAAATCTAGAAAAAAAAATAAGCAAAATGCAAGTAAAACAGAAGAATTTGTGAAGAAAAAATAGTGAATTAAACAACATTTAAGCAATATGTGGTAGTTTGTAAAGACCACACCAACCTACTTTGCAAGCTAGCTGAAGAAAAGAAAATAAGGGGATATAATTTCAAATAAGGAAAAAACTTTTTTTTCAGTAAAAAAGAATGGTATATGTCTATGAAAAATAACACATACCTTTTAAAAAAATCTAGAATCCAGATAAAATGCAGTTTTGAGAAAAAAATATGTTACTAAAACTGACTCATGAAGAGTAGATAACCTTCATAGACCAATTGCAATAAAAGAAACAAAATATAGTCAAAGATATTCCCTTAAAAGAACATTAAAAAACTTTAGTTTGAACATGGTTGATTAGAATCACCATTTCTCGCTTACTATCTTAAATATTATAGCAAAGTAATCAGAAAAATAAGAAACAAAAATGTAAATTCAATTTTTTTGTTGAAAAGCAGACTGCTTGGGCCGAGCCCGTGGCGCACTTGGTAGAGTGCTGCGCTGGCACCACGGCGACGCTCCCGCCGCGGGTTCGGATCCTATATAGGACTGACCTGTGCACTCACTGGCTGAGTGCCGGTCACGAAAAAACGACCCAAAAAAAAAGAAAAGCAGACTGCTTAAATCTCTAAACTACAAAGTAGGAGGAAAGGCTGCCCAAATCAGTAAAGATGAAACAGAAATGGAGAAAGACACAGAAAAAGAATACCTATGATTTCAGATTTCAGAAAATGTTCGTAAAGCATTCTAACTTAAGTGGTGCGCCCTAATGCAAAAAAACAACAACATTTTTTTCCTTGCAGCAACAGGACCAGAGTTTAGGCACTACCAGTGGGAACTTCCATAAATCAGGTTCTTTCTGGCCTCAGACACGACTCTTTCCTCTTTACATATTCTGAAAAGAGCTGGGTGAGTAAAATTTTTACAGAAATTGAAAAGATGAGTTCTAAAAACAAACAAAAAACTAACTAGCATAGTCTTTATTATTTTTAAAAAATAGAAGGAAGAAAACATAAAAAACAAATAACATACACAGAATACTCTCTGGAAAACAAAACTGTTTTTCACAGAACAGTGAAAGTTGTTATTGAATATATCAATGGAATTAAAATAGTAATTAGAGCAATTGTTTTCATAAAACAAAAGCACAAAGAAGTTATGCAAGAATTTAGGAAAGATATGAGAAGACTGCAGAAGGAAATATGAGCTGGCAAAATTTAGAAAGTAGGTAAATGATTACAATCTGTATGAAAATATACCTCAAG
This sequence comes from Cynocephalus volans, assembly GCF_027409185.1. Taxonomy (NCBI): domain Eukaryota; kingdom Metazoa; phylum Chordata; class Mammalia; order Dermoptera; family Cynocephalidae; genus Cynocephalus; species Cynocephalus volans. The sequence continues at coordinate 72,858,036 of NC_084467.1, read as the reverse complement.
AGAACTTCTTTAAATAATAAAGCCCTGCAATTTACATATTTACAGGGCATATTCTATTAAAGTTACTGGACTTGAAAGATAAAGACGCCTCAACTGGACAAGAAGTGAAATGACAAAAAAGGCAGAGCAGCCTTATTAGCTGCACAGTAACATAAAATGCTAGAGTCAGTTGAGGCAATGATCATAACCCCTGAAGAAATGAAAAATTATCACTAAATTTTCCACCAGGAAAAACTTTTATTCTAGTGTAAAAGGCAGTTAGAACTACAAGGATGTATAACTTTTGCTTATCAGATTGGTAAATATTAATAAGTTTGATAATACACTATGTTGGCAAGAATTTGGGAACATGAGTGCTTTCATTGCAGGTGGGAAGATCCATTGGTATAACTTCTATAGAGAATAATATGATAAGAAATGTTAAAATTATATATATATATGTATATATACACACACACATATATATATGTACCCTTTGACTCAGTAATTCCACTTCTAGGATTTTTCCCTTCAGAAATACTTGCACAAAAGTGCAAGGATATATAAGTACAAGTATTTTCATGTAACATTTTGCTTATAGAAAGTGATTGGAAGCACACTAAATGCCCATCAATAGGGGAATATTTAACTACATTATTAATATTTAAATACATAAAAAAGAGAATACTTTATTTTTATTTATTTATTTTTAAATTTAATTTTATTTTATTTTACTTCTCAAAATACATTGTACTTGATTTTCATGCCCCTTTACCTGTTCTTCACCACCACCCCCCCATCGTATCTGTGTACTTGGCTTAAATAGTTCAAGGAATTTTTGTGGTTATTCTGTCTTCTTCCCCCCACCCTTTATTTGTTTGTGTGTTTATTTATTAATTTTTAGCTACCACAAATAAGTGAGAACATGTGATATTTCTTTTTCTGTGCCTGCCTTGTTTCACTTAATATAATTTTCTCTAAGTCCACCCATGTTGTTAATGTTTTGTTCTTTTTTATAGCAGAGTAGTATTCCATTGTGTAGATATACCACAGTTTACTTACCCACTTATCAGATGATGGACATTTAGGCTGGTTCCAGCTCTTGGCTATTGTATATAGAGCTGCAATAAACATTGGAGTACAGATATCCATTTGGCATGATGATTTCCATTCCTCTGGGTATATTCCCAGCAGTGGGATTGCTGGGTGATATGGTAGATCTATCTGTAATTGTTTGAGGAAGCTTCATATCATTTTCCGTAAAGGCTGCACCATTTTGCAACCCCACCAACAGTGGATGAGAGTTGCTTTTTCTCTGCAACCTCTCCAGCACTTATTGTTCTCAGTCTTTTGGATGTTAGCTATCCTAATTGGAGTAAGATGGTATCTCAGTGTGGCTTTGGTTTGCATTTCCCAGATATTGAGTGATATTGAGCACTTTTTCATGTGTCTGTTGGCCATTCATATATCTTCCTTTGAGAAATGTCTGTTCAGCTCCTTTGTCCATTTTTTAACTGGGTTATTTTTTTGTTATTGTAAAGTTGTTTGAGTTCCCTGTATATTCTAGATATTAATCCTTTGTCAGATGTATATTTTGTAAATATCTTCTCCCACTCTGTTAGTTGTTTTTTTTACTCTGTTGATTGTTTCTTTTGCTGTGCAGAAGCTTTTGAGTTTGATATAATCCCATTTGTTTATTTTACCTTTAGTTGCCTGTGCTTTTTGGGTCCTATTCATGAATTCTGTACCCACTCATACTTCCTGGAGTGTTTCCCCTATGTTTTCTTAAAGGAGTTTTATTGTTTCAGGATGTATATTTAATTCTTTAATCCATTTTGAGTTGATTTTGGTATATGGTGAAAGATATGGGTCTAGTTTTACTCTCCTACATATGATTATCCAGTTTTCCCAGTACCATTTCTTGAAAAGGCAGTTTCTTCCCGAGTATGTAGACTTGGTGCCTTTGTCAAAGATCAGATGGCTGTAGGCATATGGGTTAATTTCTGGGTTCTCTGTTCTGTTCAATTGATCCATGTGTCTGTTTTTATGCCAGTACCATGCTGTTTTGTTTATTACAGCTTTGTAATATAGTTTAAAGTAAGGTAGTGTTATGCCACCAGGTTTATTTTTTTTGCTCAGGATTGCTTTGGCTATGTGTGGTCTTTTGTTATTCCATATAAATATCTGGATAGCTTTTTCCATCTCAGAGAAAAATGTCATTGGAATTTTGATGGGGATTGCATTGAATTTGTAGATCATTTTGGGTAATATGAACATTTTCACAATGTTAATTCTTCCAATCCAAGAGCATGGGATATCTTTCCATCTTCTTGTGTCCTTTTTAATTTCTCTCAACAGTGGTTTGTAGTTCTCTTCATAGATATTTTTCACATCCTCAGTCAGCTTTATTCCTAAATATTTTATTTTTTTGGTGGCTATTATAAATGGGTTAGCTTTCTTGTTTTCTTTTTCTGCATGTGCACTGGTGGAGTATAGACATGCTACTGATTTTGGTGTGTTGATTTTGTACCCTGTAACTTTGCTGAAATCATTTATCAACTCTTGGAGTTTTTTTTATAGAATCTTTAGGCTGTTTAATATATAGGATCTTATCATCTGCCAAAAGGGACAGGTTGACTTCATCCTTTCCAATCTGGATGCCCTTTATTTCCTCCTCTTCTCTGACTGCTCTGGCTAGTACTTCCAATGCTGTGTTGAATAGGAGTGGTGACGGTAGGCATCCTTGTCTAGTTCCTGTTTTTAAGGGAAAAGCTTTCAGTTTTTCCCTGTTCAGGATGATATTGGCAGTGAGCTTATCGTATATGGCTTTAATTATGTTGAGATACTTTCTGTCTATGCCTAACTTGTAGAGAGTCTTTATCTTGAAAGGATGTTGAATTTTGTCAAATGCTTTTTCAGAATCAATAGAGATGATTATGTGCTTTTGGTCTTTGCTTTTATTAACAAGGTGTATCACATTTATTGATTTGCGTTGAACCAACCTTGCATCCCTGGAATGAATCCCACTTGATCATGGTGTATAATTTTGTATATGTGTTGCTGTATTCTGTTAGCTAGTATTTTTTGAGGATTTTTGCATCTATATTCATCAAGGGTATTGGCCTGTAGTTTTCTATTTTTGATGTATCTTTGTCTGATTTTGGAATCAGGGTGATATTTGCCTCATAGAATGAGTTTGGGGGAATGGCCTCTGTTTCAATCTTTTGGAACAGTGTGTAGAGAATTGGTATCAGTTCCTCTTTGAAGATTTGGTAGAACTCTGCAGTGAACATGTCCGATCCTGGGCTTTTCTTTGTTGAGAGCCTTCTGATAACATCTTCAATCTCTTTTATTGTTATGGGTCTGCTCAGATTTTCTATACCTTCTTGCCTCAGTTTTGGTAGCTTGTATGCATCCAGAAATTTATCCATTTCCTCCAGATTTTCAAATTTGTTGGCATATATTTGTGTATAGTAGTCTCTAATGATTTCTTGTATTTCTGAGATGTCAGTTGTAATTTCACCTTTTTTATTTCTAATTTTTGTTATTTGGGTCTTCCTTTGTTAGTCTTGCTAAAGGTTTGTCGATTTTATTAATCTTTTCAAAGAACCAACTTTTTATTTCATTGATCTTTTGTATCATTTTTTGGGTTTCAATTTCATTAAGTTCTGCTCTGATCTTAATGATTTCTTTACATGTGCTAACTTTGGCTTTGGATTGTTCTTATTTTTCTAGTTCTTTAAGGAGAAGTGTTAGGTTCTTTATTTGCCATCTTTCCGTTCTTCTGAACTAAGCATTTAATGCAATAAATTTCCCCCTTAAAACTGCTTTTGCAGTATCCCACAGGTTTTGGTATGATGTGTCATTATTTTCATTAGTTTCAAGAAATTTTTTGATTTCCTGTTTAATTTCTTTTTGGACCCACATGTCATTAAGGAGAATGTTGTTTAATTTCCATGAGTTTGTATAGTTTTCAGAGTTTTGTTTATTATTGATTTCTAATTTTAATCCATTGTGATCAGAAAAAAAATGCATGAAATAATTCCAATTTTTTTGAATTTGTTAAGACTTGATTTGTGACCTAACATGTGATCTATCCTGGAGAATGTTCCATGTGCTGATGAGAAGAATATTCTGAGATTGTTGGGTGGAATGTTCTGTAGATATCTGCCAAATCCAATAGGTCTAAAGTCTTGTTTCGATCTTGTGTTTCTCCATTGATTTTTTGCCTAGACGATCTGTCCAATGATGGGAGTGGGGTGTTCACCACTATTATGGTGTTAGTGTCTATTTCTTTCTTTAGATCTAATAGTGTTTGCTTTGTAAATCTGGCTGCTCCAACATTAGGTGCATATATATTTATGATTGTATGTCTTCTTGATGGATAGATCCTTTTTTCCATTATATATTGGCCATCTTTATCTATTTTAATGGTTTTTGCCTTAGAGTCTATTTTATCTGATATAAGAATAGTTACTCTGGCTCATTTTTCATTTCTAATTGCATGATATATCTTTTTCCATCCTTTCACTCTTAGTCTATGTGTGTCTTCACAGGTCAAGTGAGTCTCTTGAAGACAGCATATTGTTGGGTCCATCTTTTTAATCCAGTCGGTCAGTCTGTGTCTTTTGAATGGGGAACTTAGTCCCTTACAACACCTTTATTGAAAGGTTTTGATTTACTCCTAGCATTATATTGATATTTGTTTAGATGTCTTAAGTATCTTTTTTTCCTTTCTTTCAAATTTTCTGTATTTGTTGGTTTCTTGGGGTGATAGATAAACTATTTTTTCTCTCTTTTGTTACCATTTTTGTTTTGCTGGTAGGTATTGTTCTTTCTTGTGTATTCATGGTAGTGATGGTTGTTTTTGTGGTATCAAACCCAGTACTTCGTTGAGAATTTCTTATTGGGCTGGTCATGTGGTAGTGAACTCCCACAGTTTTTGTTTGTCTTAGAAATATACTATTTGTCCTTCATTTCAGAAGGATAGCCTTGCTTTGTAAAGTATTCTTGGCTTGCAATTTTTGTCCTTTAGTGTTTTGAATATATCATCCCATTCTTTTCTGGCTTTTAGAGTTTCTGATGAAAAGTCTGATGTTATTCTGATTGGAGCTCCCTGATAAGTGACTTGCTACTTCTCTCTTGCAGCTGTTAAGATTCTCTCTTTGTCTTTGATTTTTGTCAGTTTTATTATCACATTTCTTGGAGAGGACCTTTTTGGGTTGAATGTGTTTGGTGATCTTTGGGCTTCCTGAATCTGGGGATGTGTGACTTTCCCTATACCTGGGAAGTTTTCTGCTGTTATCTCATTGAGTATGTTTTCAATGCCATTTCCTTTTTCCTCCTCTTGTGGAATACTCACGATTCGGATGTTTGAGTGCTTAAGGTTGTCAGTTGTCTCTCTTAAATTTTCTTCAATTTTTATGATTCTTTTTTCTTTTTTCTGGTCTGCCTGTCTTCAGGTCAGAAATTCAAACAGCCCGTCTTCAAGGTCAGAAATTCTCTCTTCTGCTTGTTCAAGTCTGCTGGTTAAACTCTTTGATGTGCTTTTTTATTTTATTGAATGAATCCTTCCGCTCCACAAGTTCAGCTACGTTCTTTGTCAAGGCATTGATTTCTTTGTACATTTCTTCTTTCAGATCCTGTATGTTTTTTCTCATTTCATTGTGTTGTTTCACTGAGTGTTCTTGTATCTCATTTAGTTTCCTTAGAATAGTTACTCTAAATTCCTTGTCTGTCTTTTCAAAGCCTTCCTATTCTATAGGATCTAGCACTTGTAAGTTATTAATATCCTCTGGTGGTGATTTACTTTCTTGATTTTTCATATTTCTGGTTTCTTTCCTTTCGTTTTTTGTCATTGTGGCTGGGGGTATCTCAGTTCACTCGTTTCACCCTGATGTATGGCTTGGATCCTGAAGGGTCTGCTTCTTCTGGACAGCAAAAACTAGCCTGGACCTGCCTTCACCAGCTGGTCTGGTGGCGTTGGAGTCCAGAGCCTCTCAATTTCCTCATGAGACAAACAGCCTGGGCCAAAAGTCCCGCCCCGTCAGCCTTCACCGGCTTGTCTGGCTCGAGTCTTGGGAACCAGTGCCTCCCAGGTTGCTCAGGGACAGCCTGCACAGGAAGTTGCGCCTCAGCCCTACCTGCCTTCTCTGGCGGCAGGCTCGGGGCGTGTGGGCTCAAAAGCTCGAAAGCTTAAAAGTGTCTTTAGGAAATGGAGAGCAACCTGAACTGGGGTCCTGTGGCATGTGGCTCCTGTCTGTCTTAGCACAGATTTTGGGTCCACTGTTGCTGCTCCTCAAAAGCTGTAAATTGGTCACTCTGTGGGAGAGAGTGACACCAGGAACCGACTACTCTGCCATCTTCTCCCTTCCCCCCAAAGAGAATACATTAAAACAAAGTAAATAAATGTTTATTGTGAAAAGCTAGATGAAAACATTTTTGATCAAATAAGAGGCTGTTTGGCTCCTCACTATACAGTCAGATTTCTATAAAGGTTTTCCTTGAGTCTAGGAATAAAGTTACTGTAAACTTCTCTCTTCATTTTATTCTAAATGCCTTCCCTAACCTTTACCACCTTCTCCTAAGTACCCATATATTTTTTCACATATTTCTCCACCCTCCAACCCACCAAAATTCTATATCTTAAGAAAGACTTATGAATTTATTCCCTTTAATATATAAATGTCTCATAAGGCTTAATTTATAAATCTTGGGATTATGGGCTATTAAGAGAAGATAACACTTAAGCCAAAAGAATGAATATTTAATTGTATAAGTCTCAGTATCAGCTTGCCTGTTGATGAGCTGGATTGTGGGTGGTAGGTGGTGGCGGTGATGTAAGCTTTCCCATTGTTTCCCAAATCTTATACTCTACATACTTGTAATCCTGCCCATGCTCAGAACATATGTGTTTGCATACATTAAAAGTTAAGGTTTTTTTTTTTTTTTTGAAGTTCTGTGAGGTTGTTCTTCCTCTCCCATGAGTATTTGTGTAGAGAGTTTGTTTTATGTCATCTCTACCACGTTAGTGTGCCATACTGCATTCTACAAATGTCTTGGGAATTCAATATAAGATTTTATGCAATTCAATGTTTTATATTAAATCATGAGTAGGCATTCTCCTGAGCACTATGTAGAACACTGGAGATTTTGCCTGAGCTTTTTCCTTAATTAGAAACTTACTGATACCCTTCCCACCACATTCCCTTAAAGTTCCTTTTTCACTTTCTAGATGCCTCTGTTAAAAGACCAGCTATTTAATTCTCTCATCTACAAAACATTTTTTTTGTTGTTGTTGTTGCTTATTACAGAATACCTGAAACTGGATAATTTATAAAGAAACAAAATTTATTTCTTATGGTTCTGGAGGCTGGGAAGTCCAAGGTCAAGGGGGAGCATCTGGCAAAGCCCTTCTTGCTGGTGGGGACTCTCTGAAGAGTCCCATGGTGGCACAAGGCATCACATGGTGAGGAAGCTAAAACTAAAGATTCTTATTGATAATACTAGCTCAGGTCTTTCTTTCTCTTCTTATAAAGCCATTAGGCCACTCCCATGATAATTCATTAATCCATTAATCCATAATGACCCAATCATCTCTTAAAGACCCCATCTCTCAATATTGACACATTAGAGATTAAGCTTCAACATGAGTTTGGAGGGTACAAATATTCAAGCTGTGGCACCTCCCAAACACAGAAATTTCTCCCTGGGAAGAAATGAACTCATAATATAGCTCTTATTGAATATATCTACAGCCTTATACTCTACCCCAAAATAGCATATGTATTCTCTCTTTCTTTCTCTCTCCTGCTCTCTCTCTCTCTGGGCTTTCTGGCATGAAGTTTCACTGTTAATATTTTATGGATATGCTTCTTTGATTGCAATGTGTTGTATTCAGGGATATTTATTTCATTGAAATAAGTGATGTCTCTTCCATACACACATGTTTTGTAAGCACTATTGGCACAGTATTATATTAACATGCTTAAATCTTTTAAAACATTGATAACTAACATAACTTGAAGTTTGCAGATAGGAAGCTACATTGCCCCATTACTGACTTTGTGAAAGTTTATTAAGTTGTTGAGGATGAATCAAAAGTGGGATATCTCACTTGTGCTTCCTTGCCATGGAGGTGGGCTTTCCTGAGCCCCAGAATGGAGTCTGTGCTACTTCCTGTCCTGGGTTGGGTAGTCTCTTCCCTCCTCTCTGACTGTTGCCTTCAGCTTCCATTTGGCCTTGTTTACTCTCAAAATTTGAAATGCACATTTAGAAACCTTTTAGTTTATTTGGGGTAGAAGAGACTGTAAGTATTACTTTTACCATTTTTCCATTTTTTCCCCCACCATAGATGTCTTCCTTCTGTGACTTTCCTGTCAGGCACAATGCCTCTTCTAGTCATGTGTGTGAACATATATGTGCACACATGTGTGCATGCGTGTTTCTCACCAACACCCAGACCACATTTCCAGTGGTATTTTCTAAAGTGCCATTAGCTGGCTGTGCATTCATGGTTTACTATTTCATGTGGTGGTGATCCAAGTAGATTCTAAGCATTTGATGTGTCCAGCACATCTTCGTATTTCCTCCCCCTTGGAACTACAGAACCTACCACAGAATTGCTTAATGAGTAGTATTTGTTATCAAGGGTGATAACACATAGTCCATGCTTTCAGGGAGGGGTAGACCGCGTGGTACAAGCACTTTGCTGCAAATAAAATGTGAGTTTTTGCTCCCTTCTGATTTCCTACCTTCCCACACTTAGGTTTTTAAAGTGATATTGACAAATGTCAGAGCTGGTGGCTGGTCAGCTCATGGTGAATGTTATTTTGCTTACTATGAACACAAGCATTGCATAGAGAGAATTTATCAGGAGGCAGCCCAGAAACTTTTCCTTTCTTTGCTTGGACACATTAAAGGACGTGGTGAAGCTGTTATTTTACTTAACCCATCCTGGAAAAGGAGGTGACACTTTAAAGCTGCTTTTGAACAATTGCAGTACATTGAGCTCCAAAGAGACAGCACCAAGGCAAGTGAGAGCCAGACGGGCATTGGGCGACTCTGTGCCTCCCTGAGAAAAAATAACCAAACACGGGCAAAGGAGTTCCTAAGAGGCTGAGAGGCACAATGTCATCACATGTATTCTTTGTGCAAACTTGCTGGGAGGAGCACAAGAAGCCGCACCAGATACTTTAGTCAGCATCTTGGTGCTTTCTAAGGAGTGCTTAGAGAGGTGGAAGACCATGTCTGCTAAAGATAAAGGAAAATTTGAAGACAAGGCAAAGACGGACGAGGCCTGCTATGAAAGAGAAATGAAAACCTACCTATATCCCTCCTAAGGGGAAAACACAAAAGAAGCTCAGGGATCCCAATGCATCCAAAAGGCCTCCTTTGGCCTTTTTCTTGTTCTGTTCTGAGTATCTCCCCAAAATCAAAGGAGAACATCCTGGCCTTTCCATTGGTGATGTTGCAAAAAAAATGGGAGAGATGTGGAACTGTGCTGCTACAGATGATAAGTAGCCTTATGAAAAGAAAGCTGCTCAGCTGAAGGAAAAATATGAAAAGGATATTGCTGCACACTGAGCTAAAGGAAAGCCTGGTGCAGCAAAAAAGGGAGTTGTCAAGCCTGAAAAAGGCAAGAAAAAGAAAGACGAGGAGGAAGATGAGGAGGGTGAAGAGGATGAGCAGGAGGAAGAGGATGAAGAAGAAAAAGAAGAAGAAGAAAACGAAGAATAAGTTGGTTCTAGAACAGTTTTTTTGCTTGTTTACAAAAGCGTTTAACCCCCTTATACACATCTCACTCCTTTTAAAGAAAAGGATGGAAATGTAAGGCTGTGCAAGATTTGTTTTAAATAAATAAAGAAATCTGTGTTTGCAGTCTGCAAAACACTCATTGATCCTGAATCCATACCACTCCTACAAATAAAACCTGCTAATAAATTATTCTCTCCTGACATATCAAAATAGGGAAATTTCCAAAATTCATGTTAACCATAACTCAGTGAGTAGGATCTATGTCGTGAAAGAGTTAAGTAGACCTGTGTGTGGTTAAAAAAATATGCAGAAATAGCATTTTGGGAAGAATGTATTTTAAAATAATGGTTTTATCATATAGATCAATAAGTCAGGCATAGTTAGCCAATAACTATTTCACAATAGCACCCAAGCAAGTTTATAAAAATTTAAATAGAATTATTTTTTAGTCATCAGTTGATTTGCAGAAGACAGTGCTTTCAATGTCATTTTGAAATAAGACTGTTTTTGCTATTGAATAATCTTATATAAAACTCAGTTCAGCTCTCTAATTTCCAAGGAATGTGGAAATCTCATTGAACTTGAAATTTATGCATTTTTTTCAGTTTATGGGAAATTTGGTAGCATCAGATTAAAATAAGATACACAGAAGTGAATTCTGTGCACAGCCCTGGAACTTGTTTAATAATACACATAAACAGTTCTTGTTGCCAAAGGATAGTTTGAAAATGTAAGACAGTGAGACCTACAAACTTATTTTTAAAAGGACACTGAACCTGCCTTAAAATTATATCCTCCTGGAGGAAGATTATTTATTGAAATATTTATAGAAGTTGACAATTTTTTTTTCTGAGAAAGTTAGAAGAGTTTTCCTTTGTGTTTTATTCATAGTAAAGGCAGTCTAAGAAAAAGGTCTCTGTTGACCTAGATTTGCTGCTTTTCTGTATGCCAATAATTCAAAGAACCCAAATTTATGCATCTGACACTATCTCATCATGAATAAAAATATTCCTGAATATAGAGTATAATGTTCTTCAAGATGTGCACATCATTCCACAAACATTTTTTCATTAATATTCTCATGCTAGTATCCCCAAATTTCAGAGCTGTGAAATTGAGAGTGAGAGAAGGGGAGTTACCCCTAAACCTGTAGTGTGTTAAGGAAAGAGCTTGGGAATGAATTCCCAGTGTGCTCTTTGTACTGGCAGTTCTGTTCTTCCACATAGCACCCCTGGAATGTGTGCCTGCACAAAGTACCACATGCTTTAAATAACTGAGAATATATTTTTAGGTCAATTAAACACCTATCTAATTTATTTACAGTAGCCACAGTGTCTCATTTGGAAGATCAATACCTCGCCATTATTGAGCCATAAAACATAAATTCTTCTGAATAAAAGAAAGCTGCTTACCTATCATTTTACGGGACTTGGCTTTTAGCATCATGGACCTGCCATCTTTCCCATTGGCATGGGCTCTGATAATTTATTTTGCCAAGGGCAAGATTTATACATATGAATCACTTTTATTTCAATAATGAACACATTACTTTCCCTCATATATACAATAAAAAATTACTATGAAGTCATTATTGTGGCTCAGCCAGTAGGGCTGAGACTAGGGAAATAGCCCTTCCATGCTTTTTAAAATTTTTGTAACTGCCTTGAAGTCTTCATTCTTCTACAGGTGTGGGAATACATGTCAAGCCATTCTAAGGAACTTTACTCAGTCTTCTGAGTAGAAGCCTTACTAATCTACATCTGTCCTTCCTATTTGGAGAGGTTAAAAGGTATACGTTCCAGACTCCTTTGCAGCTATGTTCCATCACTTAGATGTACTTGTATGAGATTCAGAAATTAGAAGTTAGGCAGAGATCATTTTCTTGCAGCTGTAGCTGCTGACAGGTAAGCTGCAAAGTTGTGATTATTCATAAGTGATGCAACCCAACATTCTGTGGAGCAGTCACCAGTGCCATTTGTGTGAGGCCTGGTGGCTATAGTGGTAGGAATTGATAGCAGTAGCTGTTGCTTGACCTTTGGATTTCATGTATTTGACCTTGAAACTAAAAGTTTAAGGCCAGTCCACTGATATCCATTCCTCCAGTCCTTTCAAAGATTTTGTCAGCACACATTTACTGTATTAAATCACTTTCTGTTTGATGTGCTTGTAGGGGATTTGGAACCTGACTGAAGCAACAGCTGTTCTACTTTTAAGTGCTGAGGAATAGATAATTGAGAGTTGGGTAATTATAGAGTAGAAGGTCAGACAAACATGTGTTCAGATACTGGTTTTGACAATTAAATAACTCTGAACCTTTGGTTCTATTTTCTCATCTTAAGAATGAGTCTACTAATACTAAATTTATGAGTTTTGTGAATATTATAATTAATAATGCATATGAAGTACTGAATCAGATATGTTGATTTAGTTTTAATAATAACATTCTTTAAAACCCTCTTACCAAAACTGGTTTAAATAATAAGAAAATTTATCATCTCAAATAATTGGGAGTTAATATGTAGAATGAGCTCCATGAGCTCCAGGAAAGATATAACCTGTGGCTCAATGATGTCAAAATGTTTCAGTGATGTAAATAGCCCAATGACTGTTTTTGAAGTTAAATTTTTCTGAACCACAGTCATGACATTCTGGTGACTTTTGTACTACATTGGCTGAGTTGAACATTTACCACAGGAATTACAGACCATCTGGCTGACAAAACTAAAATATTTACTATCTGATCCTTTGCAGAAAAACCTTGTGCTGATCTCTAATGTAAATAGTGACATTACTGTTCTCTGCACTAATTTCATCCTAAGGATAGATTCCTTCATGGCCACAAGATGGCTGCCAACAGCAATCCATGCTGCAGGTCTCCCTGTTTATAACAAGCAGAGAATGGGGGAGGGAGGAGAGAAAGAGGGAGGGAGAGAGAGAAAGGTAACCATCTTCTCCAGGCATGGCGCATGTCCTTCCCTTCAGTTTCATTGACCAAATTATATCACATAGCCACCACTGGACCAATGACTGTTGTTAGGGGAACTGCTAAGCGTGAATTGGTTTAAACTAAACAGAATCCCACTTTGAACCTAGTGTCGGGCTGCTCATCTAAAAAATTTGGAATTCTGCAAGGAAGAAAAAATGAAGAAATGGTTGTTAGGCTGACAAAACACATTATCTACCATAAATACTTAGCAAAGTGCCTGAAAACATGATAGGTACTCAATAATTATTTATTCCTTTGCCCAGAAATAATGGTGCCTACTTGGTTATAGTAAAATGAGCACTGGGCTTGGAATTGGAAGACATGGCATTTCATGTTGGCTTAATCTGAGACTAGCTTGGGACCTTGGGGGAAAAAAATCACTTAACTTTAATTTGTCCAATGATATATAAAGAACAGTGAATTAGACAATATCTAATGGTCATTCTGATTATTAAATAAAAGTATTCATTAGAAGGTCTCTATTTGTCTAGTGCATTAGAGTTTTCAAATTGCTTTCCATGTACATTTGTAGGAGACCTGTTGCTGCAGTCCAAGAGAGAATGCCCCCAAGTTGTAAGATTAGAGCACATGTTTACTTCTTGATAGATGCACATCCTTGGTGGGTTGTCAACCAGAGGTGGAAGATAAACACTGCCATGGAACATCTCATTCACTCATTTATTCATCACATATTATACAAAGTCCACCATGTGCCAGATACTGAGCTAAATGGAGAAAAGGCTCTGATCTCACAGTGTCTACATTCAAATGATGGATGGGGGGTAGTCAGTAACCATGTAAACAAAAAAACCTCAATTTCAGATAGATACAAAGCACTATGAAGACAATAAAGCTGGTGAATATAATATGAAATGACAGTGGGGGTTACATCATGTCAGGGCAGACCTCTGTGAGAGGATCTTTCATCTGTTAAGATGTGAATGTATAAATCAGGAACAACATCCACTTCCTTTTTATGCATTTGTCTGATTTTTAAGTTTCATTGATGTGGCTATAATTGTCCATTTATCTCCTAAGAATTTTCTCTTCTGTTGAGAAGCTTTTACAAGTCTTCCCCCGGGAAAATGCTATGAGTTGGAAGAAGGAAGGATGGGGAAGGAAAAATTTTAAAATACTTTTTGTGTTATTTCGGAATTACAGGGCTATGTCTTCTAAGGCTGTAAACTCTTCTTCAGCTGTTATAAAAGTTAAGCTCATGTTTTCTGATTTTGGAAGTATATTTTAGGCAATAGAAACTGAAGTACCCAGAGACCTATAGCAATAGCTTTAGATGCCCATCAAATTGCATGAAGAGGCACAGAAACAGCACCCCAGATTCACTTACTCCTGGGTAACGTGATTTCTCAAGCTTCTGAGAAAAAGAACAATGTACTTCAAGAGGTGGCAGTAGTATTTTCCTGCTTGGAGTCTAAACTGAAAATGGATTCCTCGTTTTTGCAGGGTTATCGCACGTCCTGTTATCTCCACTGCTTGGCCCAAATGTAGCTAATGATGTTACTGCTTGGTTAATCCTTTTGCCTTTAGAGCAAGTGCCTCATGCTATGTTTAGTGAACACTCATTCATGCTTCCTACCTTGCTTCCTGAAAACCTTGTTTCTACTTTTGAATGTACTTTTGAAAGCAGCTTATAAACATTTAGACATTTGAATATATTGTTAATGTGATACTTTAAAAAAAAAATTGGGTTAATCTGGGAGATACAAGAGCAGTGTGGGAAAAAATAATCCTGCCTCCAGGCAAAATTGACCCAGTTAATGTCTGTAATGATGGGTTTGCAGGGATTTTATAAAAGTCGGTTTGTCTTATCTTGTGTCTGGTCCATATTTGCAGGGATTTTATAAAAGTCAGTTTGTTTTATGTATGTCTTGGTAAATGGTGGTTAGGTAAATGATTAATTCAATTAATTTGGTGTCTCCCTCCTCTGCCCCAGAAAGAAAAAGTCAATCAGTTTTGTATCACTGTTTCAATGACAAAACTGAAAATATCACTTATTTTCCATGTCTAGAGGATTAAAATTTGGTTTGCGGTCATAAATGCCAAAAACATTTGAAGGCAAAAATACAAAAGAAGAAACTGATTGGGAAATAATATAAATATATAAATAATAGATTTATGTATTAATAATTATATAATAGACATATATAAGCAATAATAATACTAAGATTTGTTGCATGCTTACAATGCATCAGGCTCTACCAGGCAAAGCATCAATGATGTAGATAAATTTGTTTGAATTTCTAATTTCAGATTCTAAATAACATCCTCCCCTCTTGTTGGCTACAACAATCTGCATATTGACTGGGGCAGGGTGGGGAGGTGCTTCCCCAAAGCCACTTAATTCATTAAAGTTGGTTTCAAGCTCAGTTCTTTATAGTACCAAGCTCTCTTCACTACCGTGGGACACCTGCTCTAATATACTTCTCTCTAATTTGCTTCTCTCATAGTGCCTACCACATTTTTGTCAGTTATTTGCTGACTGAATTAAATAATGGCAATACACATAACAACTGAATCGAATTACTGAATAATCCTTCTTGCTTCTAGTTCTTCACTATTTTCATTCTAAGAGTTAGTCTTAATTGGGTCAGCTAACTTTTTTTAACGGGCTAGAGAGTGAATATTCTAGGATTTGTAGACCATGCAGTCTTTGTCACAGCTCCTCAACCCTGTCCTTGTTGAGCAAAAGCAGCCACAGACAATAGTAAGTGTGTGGGCATGGCCATGTTCTTACACTTGACACTTATCTTACAAAAATAGGTCCAGCCTGTGGATGACCTAGTTTGATGACTGCTGGTGTAGATATCCAAATGATTCCACTGTTTATTAGTAACTTTCTCCTGAGTGTGGTTTTTGTGACCTGCAGCGTTTACTTCCTGTGTCCAAGTATGCAGTCCTCACTTTAATATGAATTGTCCTTGTATGTCCTCTTCCTGGTATTTGTGACTGTCCGTCTAGTGGCCTGTTAACTGAAATTATCATCAGTGATTACAAATTACAAACTACAAAGGATGGCAGTTTGCTCTTAGGACCATTTACTTTGCATTATTCTTTTTGACAAAGTGCCAATTAGGATAAGTCCCTCCTTTCACCTTAAAGTAATGCCCTTTTATTAAAATTTTAATTTTCCAAGCAGTTTTAACCTCAGTTGTTCCTCAACACCTCCATTGTGTCCAGCATCCAAGCTAGGGTGACATTTATTACTGGTCTTTACATTTCTCTGTATGACTCCCTGAAAACAATACCCAGTTAAGTGCCATCCAGGCAGCCAGTCCACTAAAATCACCTCTCCTTTGCCCTGAGCCTGTCCTCAGAAGAAAAGATGCATACCCAAAAGCTTCATTTGAAACTTCCAGACTGAAAGCCAACCATTTGGGGAGTCTGTTTGGACAGCTTTAAATACAACTGAGGATGAGAAAGCAATGTGAGTAGGAGTGAGAAAAGGAAGGTAACATATTACTTGAGACACCTGTGTTTGATAGCATTTTTACAGTCCATAAAGCATTTTTAATATCATATTTGATTTGTCCCACACAGCCCTCTGAAGTCTGAAACCCTTTGATATTTTGAAAACATAAAGACTCAGAGAAGAAAGGTGACATGTTAGCATGCTTGGTAAGTGGTGGAGCCAGGACTTGTTTCATATAAAAATCCATGGTGTTTTTACATTTTCCCATGGGAGAATTTTATCCAAAGTTTAAATATTAAACCTGAAATCATCATAAAACCTATTACTAAAATATGATATATGTACATATCTAACTTTAAGATAATACACTATGTTTAGTATATATATTAGTAGTAACTATAGTGTATTATCTCAATATTTGTTGAACAAATATACTTATATATAATTGTCATGCATAGTCTTTTTATGGAAAAATGATTTTCATTCTAATTCTACGCAAAAAATATGTTTTGCTACATCAGTGGTAGCACCTCCCCTAGTGACATTGGAACAGAGTCTTCACAGGACAGTGGATAGAGGGATGCAGACATTGTGAACATGACAAGAAATAAGGGAAAAACTTCTGTACCTCTGAGTAACATAAAGCACTTCTCAAAAACTCTCTGGATCAATGATAGCAAATGAATGACACTCATATTACATGGTCTCCTTCCCTGCCCATGGAAGGGATTACTGCTGCCACCTGCCAAGGGCAAAGAAGGAGATGGTGCAACTTGAGTGCCAGTTATTTGTTATTATGGATTTTAGTACTAGAGGAGTCCTGGAGCAGCTATTGACTAAGTATGCTGACTGTTCTTTGTCATGTATCACATGGGGACCTTAGAATCCTTAACACAGTACTCTGGGACTCAGGGTCCAATGAAAAAGATTTTTCATCACAGTTGGAACCTGTTTGCCAAATCTCTTGTAGATGTTCCGAGTTGGCTACCAAAAGTCAATTGTCTGATTTTTAGGATGGGTGAGGAAGTGATTCATTCTTGCAACACATGAGGAGTGTTAGTTGGGGCCTATGTCTATGATGAAAAGTTTTGTTACACAGAGAGGACATTAAATTTATATTAATTATGAGTTGTATAAGGAGTTGTACTTAATTCATTTAGACTTCATTCAATCATCTTTTTCTATTTTACTTCAGTTCTTTTGACCAGAATGAAATCATAACAATAAAGTTCAGTCTAACTTATTTGGCTGGATATGACATCTAGAGCTAAAGCAAGAGTGAAATTTTCCCATCAATCTTATTACTGGTTCTTTCAAATTATTCCCTTATTTTTCACAACTGATTTAATTTTATAAGCAGTATTTATGTGAAAATGTATTTTCACATTTATTTTAGAATTATAAGGCATTTCTCAGGGACATTTTCTGTTGGCTATTTGTTTCATGTGTGTGGTTTAATTTTTGATTTTACATTCAGATGTGTTCTATTTTGATATGGTCATTAGAGATAACTTGAATGTGGAGAGTAGCCTAGCAAAAATATGAAGTATCTTGATACTGACATCAAATTAAAAAACTGGATTTGAGATTTGTGATTTAGTACAGTTACATAATAAGCCCTTAACTTAGAAATTAGTTATTTTCTGAAAGTTTCCTAATGAATTAGTTATTTGAACATTGTAATTAGATTTTTAAATTAACTTTTAAAGTCTAATTAGCACATAATATAGTTTAAGAGTTTATACGAGTATGTTATGAGGAAAAAGGCAATTTCTATAGTCTGAATTTTTGTATCCCCCCCGAATTTATAAGTTGAAATCTTAACGCCCAAGATGATTATACTGAGAGGCAGGGTCTTTGGGAAGTAATGAGGTCATGAGGGCACAGCCCTTATGAGTGGGATTAGTGCCCTTATAAAAGAAACCTGAGGGAGACTTCACACCTTCTACCACGTGAGGATACAACAAGAAGGCACCATGTATAGCCAGAAAGAGGGTCCTCACAAGACACCAAATCTGCCTTGATCTTGGACTTCCCAGCCTTCAGAACTATAGGAAATAAATTTCTGTTCTTTATATGCCACGAAGTCTATGGTATTTTGTTATGGAAGCCTGGATGGTCTAAGATGACAATAGTATGGCAACATGAATAATAATTGGATAACATAGTGTCTTATTTATTTTGAATATATATGGCTTAATAAAAAGCTTACTCACTTAAAGGAGAAGGAAGAAATAGTTGAGACATTTCATAGAACTTCTGAAATGGAATTCAGGATATTTCCAGGAACATTTGAGTTAGAAAAAAATTTTTAATTGCATATAATCATGTTTGAAAATATAGCTGCATTTTATTAGTATTATTCTTATATATTTTGCTCAAATTAGGGACATTTGTGGAATACAAGAAAAAAAACAGAAAATGGAACAGAAATTTGAGTCAGGTAACTGGAAAAGAGTTGAAAGAGAGAAGGAAATGGGAAAGATGATTAAATATATTTGTGAGTTTGCTTCAGAGGAGAGCAACAAAGTTTTAAGTGATGAAAATCAGAGAAAAAAGCTTAACATCCTTAATTGGGAGGAGAGAGGATGTTGAGAGAAAGATACTGCGTTGGATTACAGTTCTCAGTACAGTCATAATGGATATCATTGGTCTAGGATGAGCTGCTACATGTCTCAAGTGAGTGATAAAGACAAGAAGGTACAAAGGGCAAGGGAGATGACCCCATATAAATTGTTCACTTCGAAGAGATATCTATCAGTAAGATTAAAGAACCCACTAAGAGTCTGCATTTCTGAAAACACATAATCAATAGATCAGTTAGTACTTTTGTGCATCTATGGAAGTGTTGGGGAGTGGATCACTTCAACCATAGTAGGGCCTTACAACAGGTAGTTTGCTGACATGTAGGAAAATTCAGTGCAATACAAACCGTGTTTCCAGTTTAGGCTGATTTACTGCAATGTTCTCTGTGTTGCTATCTCCTTAAAAAATTGTTACTCGATCGCAGTTTCCTTGGTGATGAGCACCACTGTTTAAAAGTGTTCATCTTTTCCTCCAGACGGAAAATCTGGCTTTCGTTCATGAGTTTATTATCCTTGGTCCAGTGCAAACTTGCTGAGGTGACCCTGGGTTGTTTCTGTGTTTCTTGGAAGCACCAGACAGTTGTCCATTGTTGAGCGGCTGCATGTTTCATGTGTGATTAATGGAAAAATCTCCCCCGAAATATCAGAGACTTAAACACATCCTTGTACTAGGATCATTCTCCTTTGAATTTTATTGCTTCTAATGAGCTAGTTATGAAAAATCTGATAATTCAGGTAAATGTATTGTTAAACTGCTATAGATTGCATTCATTTTTCTTCATATACTCTGTTTCATGCAAAAATATGTAGAGAGAGAGATGATTTAGGAGCAAGAGATTTTTAAGAAGATAGTGCCCATTTTCTGAATTAATTTTATAAAAAATCTATACTTGCTGTCTGGGTACTTACGGCCTGCTTATAATAATTGTCTCCTCATTAGAGAGAAAAGTGGATGAAGTCATTTTATTCAAGTCTAATTATTTTGAGCCTGTTTTCTGGCTGTGAAGGCTCAACAGTGAAATGGTCTTGACATGCACAACACAGCTTCCATATTATATTTTATTTAAAGAATTTTTGAACAGTCAAGAACATGAAGGTTTTGAGATAGATTGTTTCTTCCACATTTTCTGAGCAGAGGCTTCCTTTAAAAAAATGGCAAACACAGCTGTAGCAAAATAAACTTAGGGAAACAGTGTCTTCTTATCTCCATTAAAAAATTGCTACCTTAAAGACATAACTATAATCCCAGTATATTGTAAATAAATGTTCCAAAATGGTGCGGTAAAAGGGAAATTTTCTTTGATATAGTTAGAAGGTAAAAATTGTTTCTATTATGTTAATTAAACAAATATTATTAGATGCAAGTAGAGTCTGTATGTGCAAAATAAAATAAAATAATTACCAAGTAGTGATTTACTGGTGCTGAAGAGATGCTAGTGCTTGCAGAATTTCTGGGGATCAGCAGGAGGGTTTGTGTGCTGACTTGGTGTGCCAGATGCTTATAGCAGGACAAATTATAGCATTCTCTTTGAATAACATTCAGATGTGAGAGAGTTATGGAAAGGCAATGAAGCCAGTCGGGAGTAGAAGCCAGCCTCAGATGCTGCAACTTGTGCAACAGTTAGGTAGGGCCACCAGTGTGGCGAGGATTAGCATGCTTTCTCCAGATTCTTCCACCTGGGGTTAGACTCATTCTATGAGCTGCAGAACAGAGCATCTGCTTGAAGACTCCTGAGATTCCTCTCCTTTTTATTTAGCAAATGAGTGGAAAGAATTAAGACATCTTTCAAAAATATCCATAGAGTTTGGTTTAATAGCTCTTAAAGAATAGTGATAGTGATCATTATTTAGTGAACAAGCGGGTGTGTTTGTTCTTTTTATTCCATGCTTTCATTAATAACCCAAGGAACCATATTGTTGTCACTAGAAATAATTTTAAAGCTCATATGTAGATGAAATGTCCTAGACATTAGCATAATGCTCCGGAGCCAGCAAACCATCACTGTGGTATGCATGCCACTGAGCAAAGAATGTAAACCTTTGGAATCTGTAGCCAGCTACATCACATGATTTGAAAAATGCTAGATATTTCCCTTATTTCTCCAAATTACTTTTCCCATCAGCTAACTGAGTCAAAAATTCTACTATTAAAGATAAATATCTTTAGTTCAAAACTTTGTTTTATATTAAAATTCCCTCTTCTTGATTTTGAGGAGAAATAATTATTTCTACTAATTATAGATAATTATTTTTGGTAGAACTAATAATAATTGTAAAAAAATTAGAATCACTTAGTCAGTGCTTGTTATGTGTCAGTCACTGGGCCCAGCTTTATATTCAATTAAGTCCTTATGAAGATAACAATAAAGAATGTCAGGATGGAAGTGGTGCTCTTTGTATCTTCGTTGCATAGTCGGGGGTATTAAAGAGCAGAGAGTTAATCCCCTTGGTCCCAGCCACACCATTAGCGATTGAAGGCAGACTGTTCACTCACAGGGCACTTTCTCTTGGTCACTGTGTATCCTTATTTATTATCTTGTATAATCATCTTTGTGTTGGTAAAGGTAATGTTCTATGAGAATGTAAGAATTTAAGGATATAATTAGAAGGTAAGAATGTTTCTGCATTGACTTATGCAGTCTTTTCCACCTTTGCTTTCTCTGTTAATTAAAATCTTTTATAATCATCCTTCCAGATCTGCTCAAGTGCTACAGGCCTCAAGAAATTTACCTGAGCTTCTCCCATTCATTCTCCTCCCATTTGTTAGAATTTTCCTTCCTTTGTGCACTAAGAGCATGTTATCTGTGCACATCACATTTGGGCTTATTGAATCCTGTGTATCCTATCCCTGAGCTTGCAAATTGGCTTAGGAACATGAACTATGTGTGTCATCTTTGAATCCCTAACCCCTAACTCTCCTACCCATTGTATGTACACAACAAACAACTGCTAAACAGATTTGAATTCATTTCACAATATTGGGTGGAGGAAGTGAAATATTTCTTTATATTTTCTGAGCTATGCACACCTATAAGTGGAAAATTAAATCATGTGGTAGTGCAGAGGAGAAAGGAACACAGAAAAGAAAGCTGGCAGCAAGTACACTATATTCTGATTATTTGACATTCTTGCTAAGGAGCAGACCAGAAGAAAAACTTGTTAGTTTTGTTCTGGAAGGAAAGTGACACACCAGAGAGATTAAATGATCAGTTCTGAAGTGACATTCGGCAGGGGACAGGGCCTCTCTAAGTCTCAGTTCTCTAATTTGTTCTAAGAGTTAGAATAGAAAATACCTGACACTCAAGAAGTTTCAGCTGTGATAGTCATTGGTGTATTCGTCCTGCACAGATGACTATGGGCAAGATTCTTAGCTTTTCTGAGTCTCTTTCCTCATGTCTAATCTCCTCATGAAGACCCTTGCACTTAATTTTGGGGGACACTGTAACTGTCACGCAGTACTTACCTGATGAACGATTCTTGCTTCCTCTTTCTCTTGTGCCAACTGAATATCCCTCAATGACTGTTTTGAACAGACAATAAGCTACAAATCTTAGTAAGAATTTGTCCTCTTTTTCATGGCAACATTTTACCCTGCACTGCATTTTGTAGCCCAAGGTTTGACTTCTTTGTTGGATTTTCTTTTCTAATCTTCAGTTTGTTTATTTTTAATGACAGCGCAACTAATTGTATTTTGGAAAAAAGGTAATATTGTTTCTGTAACACTCTATTTCTATGGCCAAAGAATATGTATACCAGATAACCTGACTGTATTACAACATTAAATATGGGTTCATTAGCCATAACATGCTTTTACTTATGAAATCACAGTCTATAGCCTTCTTTCAAGAGAAATTCAATCTGATTTTTAGTAACATTCTTACAAGGACTAAACAGGAAAGTTGACAGAAAATTTATAATGTGACATTACAATCCAATATGATCCTTTTCTTTAGCAAATAATGGCAAAAATAAAAAGAGAGATTATAAGAATTCATTGGTTTCAAGCAAGATTGTTTTCAAATTGTTAAAATCCTAGTAGACTTGATTTTTGGTGGGTGATAGTGGCCCCTTCATTGTGGAATTTAACAATGAAACAGTTGGTGCTAAAGTTATAACAGAATGGACATGGATTTGCTCACAAAATCTGACTATTTGATAGTTTATATAAGGCTATGGATTCCTAACATATTTGTAATGGAAACAAATGAGGATTAAGGTACATACCTGACCTTTTGAAGTTAACATGAGGATAAATTCTGTCCTCCCACAAAACATCCCCGAATGTCACTGTCAAAGTTAAAAATGTACAGGGTAGCCCTCTATTTCTGAAAAACCACACTTTTTCTTAATAGAAATAAAGTGGTGGACTAACAGGTACAAAACTATGCTACCCTACCCTTAGCGAATCATTGTGCAGTGTATGCGTGTATTGAAACAACACACTATACCCCACAACAAGTAAAATAAATGTTAAAGTAAAAAAAAAATAACAACAATAAAAGCAGAAACTCAGCAGGGTAGATGAAAAAAGTAATAAAGTTACTTTTAAGAAGTAAAAACACAATGATTTTTTAAAAACTGATCTCTTATATGTATAATTTTCAATACTTAAAGGGGGCTCAAAATCTGAATCAGACTTTTAATGAAGGTTCACTGAATAAATGAATGAATGAAAGGAAGAATTAAAGGGAATTTCAGGGATAGGAAATCAAGGTGATCCTGTGGATTGCCATGTAATAGTCCTATTCGTAAATCTTAACTAGTAACTACATCCCCATTTCAACCACCTACAGGTATCATTTTAGTGCAAACCAGAATAAGAGTGCAAATGAGACAATGAGGTAAATGTTTTATGTACAGTTTTCAGATGAGAAAATTAGGGCTCAAAGGGGTTAAAAAGTTGGCTCAAATTTTGCTAGTATGTTGCAAGACTAATTTCAAATCCTCTGCTTTTAATAATCACATTATACAACCTCCAAATAATTAATAAGAATGAACATATGAATAAATGTGCCACCATTTTCTGAGTTTTACTATGTGGTGGAGACAACACCAAAGGCTTTACATACATCATTCATTACATTTTTACAAAAATTATGTGAGATATGTAATTTGGATGAGGAATTGATGCTTTGTTGCCATTTGCTTTTACTCTCTATTCTTAATTTATTTTATTTACTTTGTTTACTTTTTATTTACCCTTATCTTCACTCATGTTTTCTTAGTCTGCCTCTTGGCAGTATCTACCGACTTCAGATAAAGCCCACTGTGACATGGCCAATCCATCCATTATTACTGGTGATGGTACCATCACTAGGCTGCAACTACGTCACTAGTAGTTGCAGCAGCTACTAGAATAGCCAGTGGATTCATCATCTGGGTCAGTGGCAATTTGTTATACTCAAATGGATACTGCCTGTCTTTCACTGTCTTTTTCTCTAAAGAAAATGTTAAATTAACCTAAAACTTGGGCTCTGAAAAGGTTGGAAAGGCTGTACGATACCTGACCTTAGATTTGGTGGTTACATATGTTACATACAAAGGGCTGCTTAATTACGAAGTAATTCCAAAATACCAGTTGGGCATTTTCCTTGAAAGGAAACTTCAAATAAATGTCAAAAGTCATCAATTATTGAATGCAAATTCCATGAGTTCATCTCTGTGTGTGGTATTCTTTAAGAAATAAAATTCAAAAGAGAAGCTCATCTTAGATGCAATGGGCTTTGAAGGTCTCCCTTTATTTTCTTTTTAGTTTACCGAGTCCCTGAGTCTTTTGAGTTCATTTCCAACTTTCCTTTGCTACAGTTTTTTTCTGTAGTATTATCATCAATCAATCCAGACTAAGGCATGAGTTCTATGTTTACAAAGTACTTATGCCTTCATTTGGGCTCCCAATCTTTCTCTCTGATCTTCATACCTGTTGTTACAGAAAGAGCCTAGCTCTTTAAACAGTGGAGTCTTAGACAAACATCTGTCTCCCCTCAGAAGTGTTTCTTCAAGGTCCAGGTAACCAGGAAGCCATTAAATACCAAATCTAGGGTTGCTTTCCAAAACAAAGCATGAACTCAGACTTTCAATCTACAGTCTGTTCACATTCTTAAACAAACAGGATTACCTTTAGGGAGAGGCTAGTGCCTCCTAAAAATCTCCTTTGGGAAGTAATTGCACCTATGAGTAAAAACAAGTAAATGTTAATTTTTTCATAGGCTCTAGGTGATCGTTATTATGATGGACATTAAAAGATAAATACATCTATCAGTCCATTAAAATCAATGTTGTTATCCAAATGGATTTACAAACATTAAATACATCTTTGCATAACATGTAAATGACATACCCTGTTTCTGACCTTTTTGAAGGTCTATCTGAAGCATGAGAAATGTTCATTAATGTTTCTGGCCTTTATCCAGATTTGAGAAAGTTGTCTTATTTATAAAAAAAAGACCCAACAACTTGCCTTTCTGGGATTATATATTCCTACCACGAATCATTCTGTATCGTCTGATGTATTTTCTAAATTTAGAATGCAATTCATTATCTAAATTCTTGCATGTTTCAAGACTTTTGCCCTTTGTTCTTTAAAGTGTAAAAATAAAATAAAAAGTCCCTAAATCCACAACACAATGTAACACAATAAAAACCTCTTTTGTTGTAGAAAATTGCATGTCAGTACCGGGTAATCTATAGTACCAATTAACCAACAATGATAATTATAAGTTTTTAAAACCTAGAAAATTTGTTGCTATTTCTTAGAGATGATGTTGATTTTTTTGTTTGTTTGTTTTTTTCATGTTCTTTTGAGTTTTTTTCACTTACCTCATTTTATAAGGCCCACTTTATTTAAGGGCACAAAACTTTTCAACAGTAGATGTTTTAGGAATTGGCAAACAATGAAATACTAGATGGAATGGCAGAATAACCCCTCAAGGATGGAATGGACTTCATTTATTCTTGGTGAGTTCCAAATACACAAAAATAAAGGGCATGCCAGTTGCCAGTGGGAAGTGAACATAATTATGACTTTACTGCTGCTTCTCCTAAAGAAAAAGAAGAGAAGAGAAGAAAAAAAAAAAAAAAAAAAAAAGAGGAAGACAAGCTTTTTTTTGTACTCCATCTAAAAGGGATATGCACAAAGGGAATATATTTATGCCAGATATAAGAAGCCATTATCAAAATAATACTGTACTACCAAACTCATGCCAAGAAATTCAGAAGTCTTGACTTGGCAGACGGTAACTCAGAGATATGCATCTGCAATACTCTAGTAATTAGAGCGAAATATGGAAAATTGAGGTCCTCAGATATGTTCCCACTAGCTTGTCTCCTCTGATACAAGTGGAGTGGTCTTTCAGCAAAATTGTCATCATCTGTTTTACTGGTTTGACATCTGCAAAGCAACACTGTCCAGAGAATTCAAAACTTGATGGGTATGAATCCAAAGTGTGTGGTCTAAAGGAAGGGCCTTTGGAAAGTTTTGCTTGGGACATTGGCAATTAAATGTTATAAGTGCTATGAGATAATCAAAGTTACTATTCACACCTGCCTGGGCTGATATATTGTTTAATCTAAAACAGTTGTTGGCAACTTTTCCTGTAAATGGTTAGATTTTAAATATTTTAGGCTTTGTAGGCCATGTAGTCTCTGTCCTGACTAGTCAACTATGCCATTGTAGCATAAAAGCAGCTATAGAGAATATATAAATGAACAGGCAAAACTGTATTCTAACAAAACTTTATTTACAGAAACAGGCAGCAGTTAAATTTGGCCCATCGTTTTCTGAGCCCTGATCTGCAAAGTTCCTGTCTTAAAGATGAAATCGCAATAGCCAAATGGTTACGTGAATCATCAATAGTGGTATTTTTAGTGTCATTGAAATTTTTAAGGATAATTTAAAAATATAGGTATCTTCCTTAAGATTCTTTGTTAATTAGCAGTGGAGAGATGGGCACCAGTAAAGAGCAGTTCTTTATCAAAGAGAAGGCAAAAATACTAAGGTTACTTGCTTCTTTGCAATATCATTGTATCAAGCAACTGCATACAGGAACTTATACTGAACCCCAAATTCCAAACATTTTTATCTTAGTTGGTCGGTAGCAGATGTAACAAATAGGAAGAAAAGATGAGCAGTCAACCTAATTTTAATATAGATATTTCAGGGCAGAGAGAAAGGAGATGCCAGTTGAATCAGAATTAATTGTGAATCTGCTTGAGAAAGCCTCATGAAAAAAATAATCTCTTTAGTCTGCCTCCTGCATTCATAGGCTCTCTCAATCTTCTGAAGAAATGTTAAATTATCTGAGTGATAACTATAGGTGAGTCCAGGGTGATGCCTTTCCCTGTTCTTCCAGTAATCTGCTATTGACCTCTATATGCCACTTAACTTCTATTTGATCTATTTCCCAATTTATAAAATAAAGGAGAATAAAGGGATGTCTGTAAAGTGGTTTGAAAGCCCGAGTGAAAGGCCCTCTGAAACACAGGATGGCTGAGTTTCAAAGAGTCAGGAGGACACTTTGGCTATTGAGAATACATTTTAAATCATGTAAGTGGACACAATGGTATTCTTGTGAATGCCATATTTCTCAGCAGTATTCCAGAGGGTCAAATAGATAAGGAGGACATGAAAGTTTAATATTCAAGTTAAACCTTTTAATTAAAATAGATAGGTGGAAAATATATAGAAGGAATGAGTGTTGAACTGGAAGTTGTTATTTGGTGATATCAACATAGATACGCAGACATAAATTCACTTAGACAGTTTTCAAAGACTTTTATATATAATCAAGGTACTCTGGTTTTTATTTTTTTGATATATTTTAGTTACTTTTCTTCATATTCTATTTTCCTTCCTATTGTTCTCTTTCTAGTGTTACAAAACCCAATTTTTAACATTTTTAGTAATCCAGATAATGCTATAAAATTAATCATAGAAGCCATAAGGTGGTAGAATTGTGCTGTACTCAGGATCAGAATATGGGTATGTACTTTTCGCTTTCTTTGACCTTTAGTCTCTCCACCGGTAAAGGAGATAATAAGAAACTTCTTTTAGGAGTTAAGTGAGATATTGAGTGAAAAAGTGCTTAGCAGTTGTAGGTGTTCAGTGGTCAAAACTCAAATTTGGGTTTTGAATAAAGGATACTGATGTCAGGGCTCAGAGCATGATACCCTAAAGTATGCTGCCTTGGCAGGCTGAGTGCTTTAAACTCAAGGAAATCAAAAAGGCCTCACAAGCAAAATCTTTCTGATCTCCCACCTTCCTTTCTCCCCGCAAGTTGGGCCACAGAAATTAGAATTTCTCTTCCCCAAGGTGGGTCATAGAAATTAGAATTCCTCATCCCCAAAGCAAGCCATAAAACCTAGAAATACTACTCTAACCTTCCCTCACCTTTCTGAGTAGGAGCTGCCATAAAGAACTTCTCTACCTGGTCTGATAATATTTCATAAGATCCTCATTCCAAAGGAGTCCTGTCCCATACCCAGAGAGGCCGAGAAGACTCTGAGTAGACAAGCATTCTTGGGTTCCCTTCTCAGTCTATTACCATTAGATAAGACCCTTTGTTCAATCACATTTCTACACGGCTGTCCATTCTTCATCAAACCTAAGCATAAAAATAGACAGTTTTCCCTAGGTCTTTTGGACTTCATTCTGGAAGGCTTCCATGTCACATAAAACTTTCATTAAATAAATGTATATGTTTTCTCCTGTTAATTTGTCCTTGTCAGTTTTATTTCAGACCTAGCCAGGAACCCTAAGAGGGTTGAGGAAACTTTTCCTTCCCTTTATTAAGTGAGATGCTCAGATTTGGTTAATTTCTCTAATAGGAGAACGAGAAGGTACAAATAATTGTAGTTTTCTCAACCAAGGAAGTTTGGCATAACAATTTTCATTGTGTCTTAATGTTCTCATTGTAAGGTATTTAACATTCCTCATCCCCATCCAAAAAATGCCAGTAGCATCCTGTTATGGTCTTGGTGAAGGCAAAGAATATCCTTCAATGTTTCTAAATACCTTCTAAAGGATCAATTCTAAACCCAGATGATAATTTAAAGCATCTGTGAATTAAAATAGCAACGGATTATTTTGACACTAGAAAAGTGTTATAGACACTTTAAAAATTTGCTAGCATACCTGACTCCTTTCCTTAAAGACCTAAGATTTGGCTAGGGAGTAGGGCAGAGGCAAGAATGGGGAATTTTACAAATTAAAAGTAACTATTCAAAAATAACTATAATGATTGAAAGGATTTGCATCCCTTCCTCCCTGCCCCCACCTGGTTCAGCAAAGTTGAGCCACAGCAAAATGGTCATAGGTCTCTGGACCTGTCCAAAAACAGAGAATCAATGGTAGCATGGCAGTTTAGGGCAGTCAGGGCTGGTGACAGGCCATCTGAGTTGGTGGGCCCATCATTTTTTGATTGACTTTAGATGAGCTTCTATACAGATGAGGTGTATGCGGGACATTATGGGGCAGAATCAAAAGGAAGTTCCATGCTCCATGCTTAGAGAGATGTGTTTATAAAAGAAGGGAGGAGGAAAGAATCGGACTTAAATGATTATTTAATTGTATAACACAACTGTTGAAGTACCGAGTTTTTGTTCAGATTTAGTAGATGGAAAAAATAAGATGATTTTAGTGCTCATACTGATTCAGGATAGACATAGGGAAAGCTTAGACTTAAGAATTTATGAATAAATTTTTCTCTCACCTGATTATTTCAGTTTTACTTTAAATAAGATGAGATTTCCATCTGAGAGTCTATGCAGAAATGCAAGGTTGATTGGTCTATGGAGAAATACTTCAACTGCCTGTACTAACAGCACTTATTCATTGGGTTCTTAGTGTGTATACAGTTATTGTCCAAAGAATTTTACATTCTTAGTTTTTCCACTCTTCACAATAAATCCATGAGGTTGGTATTATTATTGTCTCCATTTTAAGATAAAGACATAAAACTTGGAGAATCAAATACCTTACTTGAGACCACATTGTGAATAAGAGAAAGAATCTGGAATTGGAGCCACGGTTGACCACTCAGGGCTTGTACCTGGTCCGACGGGAGTGCTAAGGCAGGAGGGAGGGGTGGCAAGTCCTGTGAGAGCAAGGGGAAGGGACTGCAATACAGTGGCCCCCGTGGAGCTCCTTGGGATGCTGAACGCAGAGGCTTCGAGAAGCCCACAGTCCCTAGATTATACAGATGCCCAGACCCAGGGGATATCTGTTTAGTTTAATTAAAACCTTCCATTCTCCAGAAAGGGACTGTGAGTCTGTACCATCTACAAGGAGACAAACTAAATCAGCATATGAGAAGATTATCTGCATGGCCCTTTCAGGCCCTTTCAGGAACCTTTTCCACACCCACACCTGCTTTGTCTTATTCTATCTACAAGAGGAATCTTTCAAAGGAAGAACTCAGTGCATATCCTGTAGCCCTGAATTTCCCCATGAATCACAAACATATAAAAGAAATTTGACTCCTAGTCACCAGGAAACAGGAAGTCTCCCCATGGTCTTTTGATCTTTTGTTGCTCTGATGAGGCCCACATAGTATTGCTTTGCCACTTCAGGCCATTAAACCCATTTTGCTGCTTCATATAACTGCTAAACATGGACTCTGAAATGAAGAAATACAGCCTAAAGACACCAATAACAGCTTGCAGGAAGTATTAAAAACAGTTCTGCACAAGTTTGGAAGCAAATGCCTTTTCCACCGTGAGCTTTAAAGGTGCTCTCTTTGATCAGACACAAGGCTACTTCACCACAGCTACAAAATTAGAAATTTTGAGGACTATTGAGCACTGAAGTTTTACAGTGGATTGGCCAGAGGTTATTATTAAGCACAGAGAATGTGGAAGTCATAATGTACTGAGAAGACAGAAGGGACTCACGAGTGTTCCTGCCTCGATGTCACGATAGCAGCCACTGTTTCATCTCTGATTAGGTTCTGTGGGCTGTGCCAGAGCTGCTAAGAGGAGGCACCTACAGAAAAGCCACGAACTAGGAGGTGGACTGAGCCAAGTAGGCCAAACAGAACAGAGCCGCAGATGCAGAAACTTCCTCTCCAAAGGCAGGTGATGATAGGCCCTGACACCTTGTCAAACTACCCATCAATCAGGGCTTTAAGGAGACAGTATAGCATGGTGGTTAAGCCCAAGGATTTTGGAGGTAAACAGAGCTGAATTTGATTCCTAACTCTGCATGGACTAATTGTGTGACCACTGGAAAATCATTTTATCTCTCTAAGTCACAGTTTCCTAGTGTGTAACCGAAATTAATATTAGCACTTCCTATCAAGGGTTGCTATAAGGATGAAATATTTAATGTGTATCTGGCAATTAGTGAGCACTTCATTCATGGAGGTTATTGCTTTTGATCAGCTTACTATGTGCACATCACTGCTCAGAGCACTAGAGTAAATATAGAAGTAAAAAGCGTGTGCTTTGTTTCCAGGATGCACACAGTCTAGCAGGATTGACAAGAAAAGTACAGATGCAGAAAAATTAAATAATATAGATTAGCATACAACAAAATGTTAACTGTGCTGCATAGATGATCAGTGTTTTATTCATTTATGCACACATGCATAAAACACACGGTATTAGTCCGTTTGTGTTGCTGTAACAGAATACGCGAGACTGGGTAATTTACAAAAAACGGAGATTTATTTGGCTTATGATTCTGGGACAGCTGCGTCTGGTGCAGGCCTCAGGCTGCTTCTGTTCATGGCGGAAAGCAGCAGGCAGCCGCAGATACAAGCAGATCACATGGCCAGAGGAAACAAGAGAGAGAGAGGGGAGGTGCCAGGGTCTTTTTAAACAACCAGCTCTCCCGGGAACTAATAGAGTAAGAACTTACTCATTAATCCCCCCTCCTGGGGAGAGCATTAAACCATTCATGAAGGATCTGCCCCATGACTCAAAACAGCTTCCAGCACTGCCACATTGGGGTTCAGATTTCCACATGAATTTTGGAGGGGACAACACATTCAAACTCTGTCACATGCACTGAGTACTTCCTGTGTCGAAGCACTGCCATAAGCACAGAGAAGGGCAGCAGAACTTTACACTCAGGGTTGTCATTACATGGAAAGTGCTATTGTTAATTCTCTTTTTACTTATGGAAAAACTGAGGCTTAGATATAAAAAGGAACATACTCAAGGTCCTCACAAGTCATAAGTGATGAAGCTGAGACTTGAACCCAGGCCAGCCTGACCCTAAAGTTTGTGATCTTGTAGAGCAGTTGTTAAGAACAGTCTAGAGACAGAGAGACTGGGTTCAGATGTTGACTCTGCTAATTATTAGTGCTATGACCTTGGGCAAGTTACTTAATTTCTCTGGACCAGAGTTTTCTCATCTATAAAGTGAAAATAAAATAGTACTATCTACTTCATGTGGTTTTTCTAAAGAATAAATGAGTTAATATATTTAAAAACTTATCTCAGTGCCTGGCATACTCTAAACACTGTAAATATAAGCTCCATTATTATTGTAATACTCAGCACTATAATTATTACTATTTTAACTGAATTATGTCATGTAAAATGTCTAGAACATTGCTTGGTACCTAGTAAGTACTCGATAATTAGCTATAATAATAATATTTTATTATTATTTAATTGAAGGCAGGTAAACTACTCAGGTGGAGGTTAACTCAGTCAAAATTGTCATTCTTTGTCCCTAAACTTCCAAACTCCTTCACCCCATCAATGATATCTCAATATCTCTATAACACTATTTGAAAAATTGGTGTCTTTGTTAAGTTCAATAGATAACCATAGAAAGCCTAGGATTAGGACAGGCCTTGATTTAATTCTATATCATCATGCTTTTATGAGAATTAATGCATAATTACTTGCAAACTACTATAGGATATAGTAAATAATAAATGTTGGTTATTGTTATTATGATGGGTTCGCCTATTTTCTTTTACTATGTCAGTCAGTAAGTCCTATCACTTATCCTGTAACGTACTCTTCATATCGTTCCTTCTTCCTGCAAATCTTCCAGCTGGAATCCTTGGGCTCTAGGCTTTCCCTTAGGTGCAATCCATCCTGAGTACTATTGCTGGTACCTTTAACACTTTAGTTAGACTAAAAACACCATCCCTGGCTTCCTATTTCCCACCATGTGAGATGTTTCTGTCTGATGGCCAACCTTATCTTGTCTGACTTATTTTATTTCCATAGAGCCACCATTCTAGTCAAAGTCTCCTCATCATCTACAGTAACTCCTGTCTTTTGACTTTGGACTACATTCATGTGCTGTGCTTTCCCATTCCTTACCGGGGAGCCTTCTATTTTACTGTCTGCAGACTCAAATCTACCCCTATCAGGCCAAGATCACGTTCCAGCTCTCACTTCAAGACCTCCCTGACTACCCCATCCTTACTAACATGACCCCCCCTTCTCTGAAACCCTGTAGCCTTTGAATCTTCTATGCCTAGCACAGTATATGATGCCAGAAGACATTATAAAGAGGTTAAGTGCATGGCCTCTTGAGTCATGTTACCTGAGTTCAACTTGGCTCTACCTCATCCTAGCTTTGGGAACTTGGTCCTGTTTCTTCACCTACAAAGTGGACATAACGAGTACACCTGTCTCACAGAATTATTTGTGAGTCTTAAATGGTATAATCCATGCAAAGTACTTAGCATAGGAATTGATGTGCAATGATTATTCAGTACACATTAGCTGTTATGATGTGATTGTTATGGTAAATGCTTACCACATGTTTGTTGCATGAATTAATTAAACCATTTATTTCCACTCAGCTTCATTGTTTCTGTGTTTAGAGAGACAAAATAGATTGTACAAGATAGCTGATGATCCAAAAGGATGCATATTTATGTTTACCTTTAGAATCTCGTCAGGGTCTTTGATGTCACAGTATTCACTGTCAGATAGTTTAAATATTCTGAATTTCTCCCTCTCCCACTGATTCTTGTTGCTGACCACCCCTTACTTGATAAGTAGAGAAAGAAAGAGGTTGATGGAAGATTTTAGATCACTGCAAATAAAACACACAAAGACAAACCCAGGGCTTCCTATATTATATTGAGTACCAAGAATGCTTGGGGGGAACTCTAAGAAGCTTGAAGTCATTTTCCCTTTAGCAATCATAAAGAGGTCAGTGATTTGTAATCCAGAAAGGCGATAGGTAGGCAAGCTTCTCTACCTGCCCGTGAAAGCGATGACTTTTGTGAGTCCTTCTAATGTAGTCAGAGCTTCGAAGAGGCTAACAGCCCTTTTTCCCTAACTACCTGCTATGCTCTATCCTGGAGGCACTTCTGCTATTCTCTGATTCTTTTCGGCTTAAAAAATTATTTTTCCCACCATTCTCATTTCTCCTCTCCAATCCTCTTTATTTCCTTTTCTCTTTAGTGGTCTGCCTTTGTTGCTGACCTCACTGTACCCTCTCAAGGGCACTTAGCTGAGCTGTTGTCTCAGGCTCGGGTTTTCTTCCCATCCTCTGACCGGTAATAGAACAGAGGACAAAAGGCCATCTCTCCAAGTAACAATATCTCTTTATTGAAGCTTTGTTCTGCTGCTTTGGGCCTTTTCTCTCTGATTCACTAGCCTTGCATTTGAGCAAGTTTCCCATTTCTTTCCTATTACCTCCCAACTTCTAGATTGAGTAGGTTATACTTTTTGTTTCTGGTTTCTCACTTCCAATAAATTCTTCAATACACTTTACTGAAATTTGGGAGCAATATGAAAAGATGGAAAAATCAAACCAATGCCAATCTTCTTTCCTAAGCCCTTGGCTCTGGCTTGGTGGCCAGAGCCCTGGGTCTGGCATTTCCCCTCCTAAACCACCTGCAAGATTGGTCTCCAGAATTATTAGGTCTAGACTGGCTGGTGGAGGGGCTGGTGATTCTGTAAGTGCTCTAATGGGATCTGGGAGCAGTTCTGGAGGGCTGTGGAAAGGCACCCGTCAACAGTCAAGCATGCACCCTATTACCACTTGAGGGATTCCTTGTGGCTCCATCATTCTGTTTCAGCTTCTCACCGCTTCGTTCATCCTAGAGCAACCAGCCCTGGCCCACCACACTCCTCCTCCTCTCCATTTTTAGTACCACTACCTTAATTCAAGTGCTCCCTATTTTTTTGACTGAAGTAGTCTGCTAATACTTGTATTGGTTTCCTAGGGCTGCTGTAAAAAAAGAAAAGAAAAAAAAAAAAAAAAACCTACCACAAACTGAGTGGCTTAAAACAACAGAAATTTATTCTCTTACAGTTCTGGAGGCTAGAAGTCAAAAATCAAGGTGTTGACAGGACCGTGTTTCCTCGAAAGTCTCTAGGGGAGAATCTATTCTGTGCCTTTCTCTTAGCTCTGGTGTTGGCGGCAACTGTGACATTCCTTGGTTTGTAGCTGCATAATTCCGATCTCTACTTCCATAGTCACATGGCCTATTTCTCCCTATGTTTCTGTCTTCCCCTTTTCTTATAAGGACAGCGGTCATATTGGATTAGGGCTCACCCTGATGACTCCATCTTAACCAGATTACATCTGTGAAGATCCTATTTCTAAATAAGGTCACATCCACAGGTGCCAAAGGTTAGGGCTTCCACATATTTTTGGAGGGGACACAATTCAACCCATAACAATACCTTAATGAATCTCCATGCCACAGATGTTTTCTTTCTCTAACCCATCCTCTTTTTACCGTCCAATTAGCCTTCTAAAATACTTAACAGATCATTCACCCTTGAATTTTAAAAAAATCTGCTAACTCTCCATTTGGTTCAGATAAAATCTTTAGAATTGCATTTCAGGTCCTTCTCATGTCAGGGACTTCCCACTGTCCTTTCCAGCGTGTTCTGTTGTCCTTTCTTATGGACCCTGCAGGCTGTGACTTGCTCACTCTGTTAGAACTCTCAAGGCTTTTACCTTAATTCAAGTGCTCACTTGAATTTTCTAGTTTTTTTTTCATTCGAGCCCCATTCTCTCCTTAAAACGAACCAATCCACGGTAGGTTTTTTCATAACCCTTTGTTTATGTTGCTACTATCGAATTTATCACATTATAAAATTTTCATATTCATCCCAAATTTCTCAATGCCTGGTTCCTATTATTTGCAAATAAATGATTTGGAATAAATGATTGCAGAGGGGATAAACTATTTGGTAATTAACGTTGCAAATCTTTTTTTTTTTTTTCTTGTACTCTTTATAAATTCTGGAAACTTGATACCTGGTTGTCAATATAAATAGCTTGCTTAGATATTTATAGCATAGTATCTAAGGAGGCAGGTTTTGGAACCTGCCTGCCTCACTTGGAAATTACATAATTTTGAGTCCATTGTGTAATCTCCTTGTGCTTCAATGTCATCTGTTAGATGTAAACATGAGTTCTTAATTTATAGTTATTGTGAAGATTAAACTAGAAAAGTGCTTAGAACAGTGACTGATATGAATTAAATGGTTAATATTTATTTGCTGTTATCTTTATAACTACTATTACTATTATGCTTATTAGTTGTCACTTATTGACCAGAATTATGTAATGTGTGGCTCTGGGATTTAGAAAAATTAGCCCCCATTTCCACTTGAGATCAGAACCAAAAATAGACATAAGGATTAATAGACAAAAATTAAAATTAAAGCTTTATTTCTGACAAGATTGTTGACTGTGGTTTAGATGTTTGGCAGTAAAGGGCTTCCCGATACTCTACCCCAGAACTTTTCACCTAGTCCCAGACATGGCTGAGAGAATGGCCCTCTCTTCCAATATTTAGTTCCAAAGGAAGAGAGTCATGGATGCCTAATGCCTTCTAAACTCTCCCGTCAGGTATTTAACTCCTCCCTGCCTCCTTGTGTTCCCTCCACACTTTCTCAAAGAGTGAGTGAGAGTGGAAAGAGAGGTCCAGAGAACTATTCACAAGGAAGTAAGAGGAAAGGGCAGGGGGCAGAAATACAAGCCTCCCTCCTCAGTGTTTTACATATTTTATTTCTAATCTTTCAAACAAATCTGTGACATATGTACAATTGTCACCCTCATTCTAAGGTGAAGAATATGAGGTTCTGAGAAGTGAACTAACTTACCTAAAGTCACACAGCAGTAAGGAGAAGAGGCATAAGTTGAACTCAGGTCTTTCTGCTGCCCAAGTCCTCTGTAATGAAAGTCACTCCCCGCACCCCAGGAAAATCTCTAATAAAATAAATTGTATCCATATCTATACATGGAGGAATTTTCTTTTAATTTTAAAATTCAGATCTTTATAACAATAACAAAAAGTAGTACTTAAAAATGATTACCCCTACATCCTATACAGTGCCTTTAGTAGGTACATGGAAGTGCATACAGAGATACATGACAAACCACAGGTAATATATGATGTGATCCTCCCAGTTTGCATCTCATCATAGTAAATTCAGAAAACGCTTGGCCTTTAGTGGCTAAGGGACATGTTTTTCTCCTGAGTCCTCTTTCTTCATTCTGCTTTGTATTATTTATTGGTGCTCACTGTGTTTCATAATGTTCTTTACTCTATGGCAATTCCTTTTGGATTATTTCCTTGCAGAAAATTCTCTGGCTGGGTCATTTGCTAAGTTCCTATTTAAGAACAAAGTATTCCTCACTGTGTTTCTAGTCCTAGTTGTTCCTTTTCCAGATTCTAGCTGTTCTTGGGTCTATCCGCTACTGCTACCCCAGAATAACTTCTGACCTCCTGCCCTACACTTGTGCACCTACTCCCCCCAGTGTTTTTTCTTTACATTTTTCTCCTAGCTAAATTGTAAGTTACATGGAGGTTAGGGATTTGCCTGTCTTGTTCACTACTATATATATCTCTTTTGCCTCAACCAAATGTCTAGCATAAATCATTTATCAGTAAATATGTGTTAAATTAAGGTAAGAAGAAGCAGCAGCAGCAGAAGAAGATGATGATGATAAAGAAATTATTTATTAGGTTTTTGGTAGAGTTAGAACAACTTCCAGTCTGAAAAAAATTTTGCTCTTGGAGCTTTTAATGCAATTGTCATTTTGTATCATATGATCAATTATTCTTAGCTCTAGTAGCCAAAAGAGTTTCTCTTTAACTATTTTTCTACTTAATTCTCTACGGGCTAAAAATACATTTTATATCATCATCCTCAATTACAATTGGGAATGTAATATATCATTGCCTCTCTTTAACCACCCCCAAATTAAAGTATTGAATTTATTCTACAGTCCAGGTGAGCCCTATGAGACAGACTTAGATAAAGGTGGCCTTGAAGTGTGGCATCGGGTTTAGAAATAATAGCTGTAACTTTTTCTTTTTAACAATGTTATTTGGCAACTGTTCTTTTTGTATGGGATATTGATGATATTGTCACTCTGAAAGACATCTAGGCACACACCAATAGAACACGATCTTGGCATGTGTTCTTTGTGACTGCAAACTTTCATTCATGATTCCATTCAAGTGCCTGCTATAGAGCAGATTCTCAACCAATTGTCAATTGTAAATCTATAAAGTAATAATAATTCTGACAACAACTAATGCATAACAACAATAATAATGAATGATGTTAACCCTCCTCCTAAATAAGTGTATGTGCCTTCTGAGACTCCGAATACAATTTATAAATTATAAGGATAAACTCTTTGGAAAAATTTTGCATAACCATGTGTGTAGTCCTAAAGATTAGATTCTTAGGGGGAAAAAAGCTGCATTCACAATGAAAATAAGATTCAGTATCTAATTTCATCACCATTTAACATGGGATTCGTTTTGATTTTCCCAAAGAAAGAGGAGGCAGAGAATAAAAATTTGATCTTACAGTCTCTCTCTTTCTCCTTTGATGTACATTAGTTCCCATGGAAACTACATTGGGATGGCTTGAGAGTGACATCTACAAATGTAGTGTAAGGTCATTTTATCTAATGCTTTGAAATTTAAACCATGATTGTTATATATAGTGAAACCTCTTTAACATATTCTGAAGGACTATGAAAAGACAATATTCTGAATGCAGAAACAAGGCATGTGAATGCATTATGCCAGGTCTCAGAAAGTTCACCATTCTGTGCATAGATAAACAGAAAGAACTTCATCTCCCTAGTTTGCCTCCAGGAATGTCCTGGCAATGCAGCTGGTTTCCTTAACACGAAAGGAAGAAAAGCCCCTCCTTCTGCCTTTTTACTTGTTGCTTGTAGCCAGTGCGGCCACCAGGTAAGGAACAAGTATTCAAGGCTTTAAATGTGCCATAGGTAACTGCATGTGGGCTGTGATAAAGC
This sequence comes from Cynocephalus volans, assembly GCF_027409185.1. Classification (NCBI taxonomy): domain Eukaryota; kingdom Metazoa; phylum Chordata; class Mammalia; order Dermoptera; family Cynocephalidae; genus Cynocephalus; species Cynocephalus volans. The sequence goes on along the minus strand of NC_084467.1, from coordinate 72,819,082 downwards.
TGCAGGGGTTTTCTTGCTCCCACAGTTCCTACTATCACCGTTGCCCTGCCCTTCTCAGGGCACTGATGTTTTTTCCTTTATTAATTTGGCAGTGCATCATCTATAAATTCCAGGTGCATTTAAAGGGAAATGTGTTTCTAAAGAGAGAAACTGGAGCCTTGGGATAAAATGACTTGAGGTTTAAAGGAATATGATCAGCTCAGGCTTCTATATGTACTCTTCAGAGAAGAAATGTCTAGATGATGAGTTAAGAGGTCTGAATTCAAATCCTGACTCATTTCTTTTCTAGCTATATGCCTTGAGCAAGTCAAAACTTTTCTTAGCCTTAATACATTGATCTGAAGAATGCTGTGAAATTTTAAATGAGTAACCATGTGAAAAAGAGATAATATATAAGAAAGTGCTCAGTAATAGTTACATGCTAGGAACCCAGTACATGTGAGTTGCATAAATGAAATAGTTATCCCATAAAACTTTGTTTATACCTAACTTTGTTCTTATTATAATTCTGTCTATAAAAAGTTGTGAAAGTGTCCATCTCCTGTCTCATGTGATAGTTTAATGTGGGTCATATGGCTATTTCCACTTTATAGTCACCATCTGGAACATGTGGCCTGTAAGGTTACTTCTGGCAGAAAGAGAGAGGGCTGGAGGAGGCAACTGGGCTCCTAGCTGCCTTAGCCCACAAGTGACAGGCATCACCTCCGCTCTGGCTACACTTGCCTGAACGAACTGTAAGCTTAACGATTGGTGCACACTATCTCTCTCTTCCACACTTTAAAAGATGTTTAATAAATCTCACTGTTTAAAACCGATGATTTTAATTTAAAAAGTAAGTCATAAAGCAAGCACATTTCAAAAAAGTGGCAAATACAGTGTTCCTGATGGCATTCTTGAATTATCTGTTGTCCTAACAGTACTAATTTTATTTACATGAAGAAAAAGAACAATACATTCTTCATTGATACAGTAAGTCACATTGTTTCATGTCTCCTGCACACAGATTTAAACTTTAAGAGATGTATAAATAAGCAGCTTAGCATATGTGACCTCCTGACCATGAAGTGTTAAATTCCAGGAACTATATTACTCTACTGCTTTTATTTGTATGTGGGAAATCATTTGATTTATGCCCAATCCCAGGATACAATAAAAATGTGCAGGTATGCCAAGATAGAACTATTGGAACCTGTCAAATAAAAATTTTAGTCGCCCTTAAAATCTACAAATAAAAGTAACCTTTGATTAAGGATAATACGGTTTATATCATATTTTTATCAGTATTCAGCCACGAAACATATCCAAACAATTTAATTTCAATATAATACGGTGCACCAGAGCCTTTGGAGAGAAAGATCCCCTGCATGATGAAAAGGAAAGTTTCTTATTTGTGAAGGAGTTATAGCAGAATGGCAGTTCTAGCAGAAGAAGCTAAACCAGCAGAGACAAGGTAAATTAACAGAAACATCCAGCCAAGCAGCGTCTGAAGTTTCTCAAATTTGGCTTATTTACATTGACTGTTCATTCGTATTTTATGAGCTTTAGAACTTTAGATGGGGTCCAGCTAGGATTATAAACCAAAGTGCCAAAATAACCCACAGGTCTGTTGGAAAGGAATTCCCAGTTCAGTTTTAAGACTCGAGAGTTTGGAATCATTCCAAAAGGATTCTCAGCACTTAGATATTTTAGGCAAGTCTACAGTGATGTAGAGTGAGACTCAAAAGCAACCTGGAGAATTTCCATTTCATCATCACTTCATTTATAGTATGCCTTTTTCAAACCTCAGCCTTGGAGTCCTGGACTCGGCTTAAACGAGGGAAATAAAATTTCTTCTAGTCAATACTGATCTGAGTACAGATTCTGATGTGTGTAGTCATGGTTGAAGCATGCTGACATCAACTTTGAACTCTGACCACTTTGAGTGTTTTCAAAGGATAAATATTCTTAATTTTTTATGCATTTATTATTTCTCTGTCATTAAATGTTGCCTATTTGGATGAGGGTTCATTTTTCAAACTGGGTTTTTGATGGTCAAAATTACTAAACAATACCACTTGGGTTTCAGGTCATTATATATGTTTTGGAACATGTATAACCCCACTCTGAAAGCACCCTTTACAGGTTGGGGTTTAAGAAAACGTCACTGTGGAAACCTCTGCAGCAGTTAGACAGGGACTGCGCTTCACTCACCTTTGTGCCCCTGAGTTTAATGCAGCACCTGTCAAGTTGGAGATGCTCAGTGTTTGAGAATGAGGAACTAAATGAATGGATGAAAATGAAAATTTCCTAAGTGCATGCACAGTTTATTCGAGACAGACTTTGTCCAATACTCCCGTGTGAATTAGAACAAAACTTCAGTCAAACTGTGGATCACATAAGATGGCACAGGTATATTATCACTGGGTCTATACCAGGCTGCAGGGAAGCAGGGAAGAGCTGGACAGTCTTGAGGGTCATTGTGCATATTATATTAGGAAGTTGTTTTAGCCAACTGCTAGGATGGAGCTCCTGTGGTGTCAGGGGTATGCAGCTTTATAATCAGTTTCTAATAACTTTCAATTACCTGTGATTATGATCAGGTAATGCAAAGTAGCAGAGATCTTCAAAATCTTTTTTATTAGAATTTACCTGCTATGTTTCAGTCTTACATTTTTAATTGTGATTCTCATAGACCACAACTAACATCAGTTATTCTCATTGTTATAGTTCACTTTCACTAAAGCTTATTTGAGATTAAAAACATGATGTGAAAGATTCAGAGATCAAAATGTATGTATACATATATACACAAACACATACTCACATATATACATATATAAAACATACTTTTTTTTTTTGACCAGTAAGGGTATTGCAACTCTCGGCATGGTGTGGTCTGCACCACGCTCAGCCAGTGAGCGCACCAGCCACCCCTATATAGGATCCAAACCTGCGGCCTCGGTGCTACCAGCACCGTGCTCTCCTGAGTGAGCCATGGGGCCAGCCCATAAAATATACTTTTGTATGAACACACACACACATATTCACATAATAACACCCATACAATTACATATATTGTATATGTGTTATATATATACAGTAGTATTTGGTGAATGGGAAATGGTGTCATTACAAAAAGATATATATATATATGTACACACATACATACACTCACACATACATAATAGCAATGCCTATACAATTCCATATTACATATAGTAATATATATTCCCTTTTAAAATATATATGGAAAAGTGTGTATACACACATACGTGGAAAATGTATATGTAATTTTATGCATATGTATGGAATTGTATGGGTGCTGCTATTATGTGAGTGTGTGTGTGTGTGTGTGTGTGTATTTTGTTTTGTGTTGACATCACTCCCTTAGTCCCCATATATTATTGAACATTTACTGTATCTATGCACTCTGCTGGGCACTTACAATATAAAAAGTGAGTCTGTCCCAATCCCTGACTTCAAGAATATCATATTTTAGTGGAGAAGAGAGATTCATAAACCCATAAATGCAGTTTAATGATGATGTAGGCAAATACTTCATAGAAGGGCTTAAGAAAAGAATGTTCGAAATATTCACCAATGCCTTTCACTTATCACATGCAAGTCTTTCCTCTTTTCTCTAATCCTGTTCAACTTCCAAGTGATGAACTTGCAGATAATTTTTTACCTTAATAAAATCACATAATGGTTGCAAGTGTTGGTGAGAAGGTTTGATTTATGCCTCGAAAAGCTATAAAACATTTTGTTTTTCCCAAGATCTCACAAAAATTTGTTGCTTGAACTTTGAAGAAAATTCTTCCCTTTTGAATTTCTGCCCTTTTATCATATTGCAATTTGTGAAATGGAATGATTCATTATGGTTTTCTTGTGATTTTTTTAAGTAATCACATTTATATATACACACACACGTACATAAAAATATATATATACATGTATATATCTATATATCTCTTAGTAACATTTGAGTGTGTACAAATTTGTGTGCATCTTGGAAGTAAATATACACACATACATATGCATGTTCAGACTGATGAAAAAATAGCATTACTATCTGTATCATGATCTATGAGTACAGATGTGGTTAGAAAATCTTATTTATTATGACCGTTCTGTCTCAGGGTTGTGATTCATAAAACAGGACTAACAATACTTTCCCTTCCTGCTACATAGGATTGTCATGAATTTCAAATAAGACAATATGAGAAAGTGGTTTATGAGGTAAAATATACAACACAAGTACATGTCTGGCCAAGGTGTGAGGGCCATATGGCTGCCTGTCAGACTCTCACAGGTTCCTAAGCTACCAGGATGGCTTCTGCAGGTGACTACAAGCATATATTTTATGTTTATAGTTCTCTTTCAAACCACTTTTCCACTTCTTTCAAAAGCTAAATTCTGTCCTCCTTCTTGACCTTGTTGTATGTGCTCAAGCTTCTATCATTGCTTCTGTCTTTGGATTTGATACTTTCTCTGGTAGAAATATCAGTTTCCACTAAGCAACATTCCGTTGTGTTATTCAATCTAAGTTGCCTCTCCACCACCACTCCCAATTTCATGCAGAATTCCTCTGCCCTGAAGCTATCCTCTCCTTTCAAGCTAAAGCTCCTGTTATCACATGATTTTTTTCTCTGGGCTTGCCTGTGCATTTCTAACACGCAGTAAATAGTAGAATGTTTTAGTATTATCGAACTCTATTTAATAATGGCAAAAGTGCTAAGCATTTACTTTCCAGAATGGCTCAGGCCTCTGAAAAGGGCAGGGATTTGCTAGGCATACTCACTCACCTAAAAAAAAAAAAAAAGATTCTTGTATTCTAGACTCACTTAGGGTAAGAATTTTGTTGACTCAATAATCGTAACATTGCTTTCAGTGCTTCATTTGAATAATGAAATAGAAAGAAAAATAGTTGGGTTTGACTAGAATTAGACACCTAAAATATTATCTTTTGGCAAAAAGATTGTACAGGATGCATTATAATTTGATGTTTAAGACAACTGGTTTTTATTTCAGAAAAACCTGAGCTTAAGTTTTGGCTATGATATTTAATAGACCTATGATACAGGGCAAGTTACTTGGCCTCTCCAAGTCTTAGAATAAATAGTAACAGTGCAATTTGGGATTCATAATACATGTAGATGTAAAATGCATTACAACAGTTTCATAAAGAATGGCCTGGATGAAATGACAGTATACTGCTTAAGGGTTTGTACATGGTATATAAAGTGATAAAATGTCATTTGAAGATAGATTGGGTAAATTAAAGATATGTATTTTAAACTCTACAGTAACCACTAACATATTCTTTTAAAAAAGAGATATGTAACTAATAAACCAATATTAGGGATAAGATGAAGTCATTAAAAAAATACTCAATCTGAACAAAGGAAGGAAAGAGAGAAAAAGTAACAAAGAACAAATTGAACAAAGAAAAACATATCAAATAGTAAAATAGTAAACGGTCTAAATGCCCCCAATTTAAAAACAAAGGTTTTTTTTTTAATCGAAATATAATTGATTATACATATTTACAGGGTACAGAGTTGACTATCAGTATTTGTGTATAGTACGTGATGATCAAATCAATATTATTAGTATATTCATCATTATAAATCATAATTATTCTTTATGTCCCTAACCCAATTATTACCTAACCCCCTCGGCTTCCCCCTTTCCCACATCTAGTAACTATAGGTCTATTCTCTCCTGGAAGTTCAATGCAACTATGAAGGTTTGGTTTGAGCATTGCTGTCTCTGTTCAGATAAGTATGGCAGCCCCCCAAGTTAACAAGAGAGATTTTGTTAACACATAGGCAATTAGAGGGTTGAAGCAGATTTACTTTAAAGAAGCCTTAGCTTAAGTTTCCCTCACTTCCACTGGCCTCTTTCAAGGTCCCTAGAAGAGGCCCTCTCAATGTATTCACCTAATCATAGACTGCTGTGAAAAATTTTTATCATTATAATTTTTTTATTTTAACATTTACTTGTACATATTCGTGAGTACAGTGTGTTGCTTCAATACATGCATATACTGCACAATGATTCACTTAGGATAGATAGCATAAAATTTATAAAAGTAAAGTATTTTAACCACAAGTGTGCAAGATCACTGTCTCCTTCTACTCTGCCTTTCCTTCTGTCATACTTCCCTTTGTGTCAGGTAGAAATGAAGTGGCAACAAAAATTTTTTTCTTTTCTTTTTTTTCAAGGAATTAACTTTTTTTTTTTCATTTTGCTAAGAGGAAGTTGAGTTAGAGATACAGGATTTTTTAGGAACTTTCAAGTACAATTTGGTTACCGCTAATCTGGGTTCGAATGCCTTTCAGGAATATTCCTATTGCTCTATACTGACTGACTTGGCATCATGTCATGAAGGTGCTGGGGTGGAGGTCATGTGATATGAATGTGAGTCACAGAGCTCTGCAATAAAAATATTTGGATAGTGGAAGAGAAATAAAGTTTGAAATATCTGGAGCTAGAAGCTAGTCCGTGAAAAACTCTTCTAAACATGACATGTAAAATATAAGATGTCAGAGTGGAGATAAAGTTTTGTAGATACCTAGTCAAAATGGATCTCTCCTCTTAGGAATATACCTGGAGTGTATACAGTGGGCCCTCTGTTTATGTGGGTTCTGCATCTACAGATTCAACCAATGAACTGAAAATATTCAAAAAAATAAATAAAAAATAACAATACAACAATAAAAATAATACAAATAAAGAATACAATATAGTATAACAACTATTTACATAGCATTTACATTGTATTAGGTATTATAAGTACTCTAAAGATGATTTAAAGTATGCAGGAGGTTGTATGTAGGGCATATGCAAATACCATGCCATTTTATATAAGGAACTTGAGCATCCAGATTTTGGTATCTAAGGCAGTCCTGGAATGAATCCCCACGATACTGAAGGGTGACTGTAGAACTATAATCCCACCATGTACATTTTTATAATTGTGTAAATTAAAATTTATAGAATTCTTGTGTCTGTAGGCACAAACCTTGAGCATTATTACAAACAGTGGGTATGCCTCTGGTGAAATGCATCTTAATGTATCTGATCATATTGGGTGTCTCTATCTGATATATTTTATCCTGAGGAAGCCTGGCAGTTCCTAAAAGATCTGTGTGTAAAATTCCCACAGACATGGATAAGCAGACCGAAGAAATAAGGGTCCCAGTGACAAAGCATCATCTGCACACATTCATCAAGTCAATGTTGGCAGTAAATGAGAGCAATTTGATTACATAGTTATCTAGCTTAATGCAATGTAGAAGTTTTAAAATGCATTTGAATTTCTTCTATGCCATAAATTCAATTAATTTTATATGTTGTGAGAATTATTGATCATATTATTAAGTAATATAAAGATTAAAGATAATGTACAAGGGTACTTCGAAATGTTCATGTAAAGATTTGTCTTATCTTTTAATTCTATTTTCCATGAACTTTTCAAAGTAGCCTCATATGTATACTGTATCACATGATGCTAGGCACATAGGTGCTTCATGAAAAGCAACTATTAATTATTATTTCAACACTGGGAGTTTGGTGAAATAATGGGTCATTGATAAAAAGCAACTCTTTTTTCTTGACAGTGCTGTCTACTTGCTTACTAAAGGTTCCTTTGGGGAGTTTCCTTTGGGAGATGGCGTACACCGACACGGCCTTTGAGCAGCAGACGTTTCCCTGGAAGACTTCTACATCCCTCCTCCAAGTTCAAGACACAAACAGCCCCTCATTTCTTATCACCGCAGGCTACTTCAACCTGCTTGCTCTCATCACATCCCTAAGAGAATTTCTAAATGCTTAGATAGCTGCAAAGGTGTTTCTTTTATTTAACTGGAATGTAGGAGAAATTCCAAGTGTCACTGTTATTGGTGGAAAGAAAATCAAGAGAAACAGGAGCAGAATGTCTCTCCCTGTTCTCTTTTGCTGGCAAGACACTAGGTTAGCAGATGAATAATATTTAATTGTGCATTCTTTGAACTCCTTTGGGGATGGCAACATGATATAAAGATTATGGAAGTAAATAGCTACTGGATGTGTTATAAAAAGTATTAAAGACATATTCAATAACATTCCTTCATAGTTTGACTGAAATATCTTAACTTAGTATTTTCCACCCCCTACTCATCTGTAAATAAATACAATGCTTCATTAAAACACACCAGTAATATAGATGATGATGAAGGTATTAAACTATCATGTATCTTATATCTGTTTTGTGGCACTTTACATAGAGTAGTTCTGCATTTCTGCATTTAGCTACATGCATCTATATGGTAATATTGAAACTTAACTAAATAATGACTTAAATATATGAGTTAGGAGAGAGTCTAAGGATCCTGCAATAGCTCCCTGATAGCATTAGAAACTCAGGCTCCTATAAGCTGTCCATGCAACCATCCTAAATATGTGACTTCATTGTCATAGCTACCTCAGGGTCACAAGAAGGCTGCTTCACTTCCAGCATCACATTCCCTTTCCATGCAAGAACAGAGGGAATAATAAAGGGAAATACAATGTGAAGGTCAGATCTGACCCCTTCTGAGAATATTTTTAAATTCTTTCTTTTAAAGATCTAATCGTCTTACATTTCATCAGCCATAACTGTGCAGCATACGGCATACTTTCCAGTTCACTAACTGCAAGGGAAGGTGGAGTTGTACGTATATACATATAAGTATGCAGAAATGTATATATGCACTCATGCATGTATTTTTAAGGAGAGCACATTGCTAATATTGCTAATACAAATGAAATTTGGATTCTTTCATAAGGATGTAGAGATAGAACCCTAAGCAGGAATCATGTAGGGTCTGCTGTAATAGTATTCTTCATAAAAGTACTATAAGATGTGTATTTTTACTCCTGTGAAGCATGTTATAGGAGAAGTTAAATAAACTTTCATAAGTTGTGAAAATTAAGTTTGCACCCAAGAAGTCACATTTGGTGGGGAATTATTACAAAGAACTTGTCATCAATATGTTTCGAAGACATGTGGAAGAATCATAAGGAGTTTTCACAGGCTTACAGTTGTTTGTGCTTTGCAATTTTCTACAGTTTGTGAGTATTTTTACACTTCCACGCACTAGTCTTCTCTCTGTTTCTCTAACACCTCTTGGAGGCTTTGTTCTTGATTCCTGTGTTTTGAAAACCTCTTGATCTGGTGTTCAGGCAGTCCGAAATCTTTTTTTTCCCTCCAGGTTTTAGTTCAAATGCCATCTGCCTGGAAAGGTCTTCCCTGAGCTCCCCATCTTGGTGTTGCCTATCCCCATGTCATTATCCTGGGATTTCTTTCCTGCACAGTTTAGTACTTTCTAAAATTGTCTTGCTTCTTTATTTACTTACTTATCTTCTGTATTTGTCCCCACCAGAATATGAGTTCCTTGGAAGCATGAATTTTTGTCTTTCTTTTTGTTCACTGACCTAATGCCAATACCTGATACATGGTAGACTCTGAATAAGTTTTTATTCAATTTCTGAATAAGTATACTCTGAGGGGGACGGGAGTTTGTGGCAGTAAGTATTAAGAGACAGGGGTGCCATGCATGTTTCTTCTAGGCTCTTGTTCATATGTGTGCTCCTATAGGAAGCACGTGTGGTTTAAGTGGCTGGATTTTGGCCCCAGATAGAAGGTTGTACCAAGCACAATAAAGGTGGGAGTGAGTGAGAACAATTAACAGACTAAAGTCAAGCCATCAGGGCCTTTTGGCATGAGTGGTCTGGTTATTAACGGTGTTTACATGGAATGGTGGGAAGAGAAAGCACAGAATGTATGGTGTCTCTTTGAAGTTGCTGAGCACTTATTGCATAGACATCCGGCATGTCTGGAAAAAATGCACAGCTGAGCAGAAGGCACCAGTTCATAAGACATGTGGGTGACATGAAGTATAGTTCTGAGAAAAGCCTAATTCAACCCAGAAAGCTCAGGAATGAACCCTTCAGAAATATTTAATTCCATGGTTATGAGCATTTACTTGAGTTGAATAATAACTAAAGTTTTTTCCCCTTCTACAAGAAAGGGAAAGACCATTATGTTCTTAAGCAACATTTTCTTGCCAAGCTATGAATTGTGATCCAGTATGTTGTACTTTGCCTACAGATGTTACAAGAAACAACAGAAATTAGCAGAGTTTCTGAAACAATTTAAAAGGTTAAAATTTTGAGTTAAGAACTAAGCTGGTAAATTGTGCTTTTGTCACTGATAAACATTTTATTTTCCTCAAATTTTGGACCAAAATACTGTTGGAGATCCGTTTCTTTGTTCTTCGTAGGGAAGATTATTTTAGTGGTATTACATTGTCTGTAGTGAGATTTTTTTAGAAGACAAAACTACCTGCTATATTCTGTATGAAGACTTCCCTCTGGCTTGTGTTGACAGTAATCTCAAGGTAATCCTTTGAAATAAAAACCTATAAAAAATGTTGTGACAGGACAAAGAGATAACATGTGTGGCAGAGGAAATGAAACTAAAGTGTTTATTTTTCTGATAAAATAGGAGTGCCTCTTCTTTCCCAGTTGTAGCATAGTGACTCAATTCAGTGAACTATGTAATCCTCTCTAGAGCTTAATTAGAAACCTCGTAAACTGAGAGCAAGAGGCCAGAATACATGTTGGAAGAACACAAAAAAAGCTTTTTATGAGAACAGGACCTCCCCCTGAATCACCTTACAATGGGGTCTAATAACATTGTAATAGGATTGCCACATTTGGGTCCAGAAAAGGGAACCTTCTGCTTCTACAGAAGGATAATGAGAACTGTGAACTTTACACGTTTATAACAAAAGCATTCTTCCTTTTCTCTCCCAATGTCAGAGGCATAAAACACATTGATCCAGATTCTCCTAGTGGCTGCCTTGTGGACTGTGAACTAAAGCACTGCAGTGATTTCCTAAATGGTACCCTGACGAGCTGCCAGCTTCTCCAAGAGTGTAGAGAGACCCTGGTTCAATAAAAAAACAAAGAGATAATAGGCTATCAGGAAGGGATCAAAACTCTGTATCCTTGAGTAATGGCATCCGGCAGACCCTCATTGAGGAAAGCAATGAAAGGTGGAGTGAGTTGATTTCACATCTCATGAAAAGAGTCAATTTTAAATGTTTACATTTGCACACACATGATAAACTGTGGGTCTCTTTTAAATATCTTTTCCTTTTTCTTTTGCCATTCTCTTCCTCTCCTTTTCATTCTGCTTTTCCCCTTTCCACTAGGCCTCTGCTTTGGCTTTTGACATGTCCTCTCATAATGCAAATGTTTTCTGTTTTTACTCTTAGCTTGTTAATTTCCATTTGAAGGTTATTAAGGTTTAATAGGAACTAGTCTCTACTTTGCAACCCAGTTTAATTGATTCATTCAAAAACCTATACTTTGGAGAGTCTACTTTTGTCAGTCATCAAGCTTGGAAATATGTGCACACTGTTGAGCAAAGCAGCTATGTTTTTTGCTCTGGAGTTTACAGTCTAGTGAACCTAATGGTATTGAAGGGCTGGAATGATTGTTCTATAATTTTAGAGGTTCTAAGCAGCAGTGATATGAAATTATCCCTAAAATGAAACTGTATTTTTACATTCATGTGATAAGAAAAAATACAGTAAAAATATTTTATGACTCTGACTTTTTCATCAGATACATCCACTTATATAGTAACATTTATGTTTAGTTATATGACATGGATAATGGCATATAAATACATGTATGTTTCATAAGCAGCAACTTGTGACCAAAAAAACACACAGCGTTGATACCTAGTTAAATTTCATTGGTAAACTCATCTTTTTAAACTCACCACATCTCCCACTTCTTGAAATATATTGGAAGATGCTTACATTGTATCCAAATAAATGCACTTAGAACTTATTTTTCTAATTCTTAAACTTTTTATATTGTCACATGAAGATGATGCAAATATTTCTGTGTTTTTCAATGCTTGTTTAATGGTCTTTTTTTTTTTTTGCTTTGCTTCATGTAACTGGTTAGGCCTGGGGAAGAAGAGAGAAGAACAATGTGCTGTTAAAACTGCAACATGCCATATGACATTTTGCACTCCAGCACCCTTTTGCTAAAAAGCATAGATATGACGATGATTTAAGATGGTTGAAAGAAGGCTCTTCTACCCCAAATAAGCTGCCATGGTTTTCCAAGTTGCTTCAGACCCCCCTTAACTCATTATTCTGGCTGTTATATTTTAAGGTATCCAATTAGCATTTGTCCCTCATTCCTTCTACTTGTAAAGGTACTTTGCTATAGATTAAGACATAATTCCTGCTTCTAAGAGGCAAAATGAAAAAAGTGCTCAAATGACCATAGTACAAAGTAGAATATGAAATATACCCTAAGAGAAGTGCTAATGAAATAACATGCACTGAGTATATATGAACAATAGATGTTGGTTCCTTAATTTCCCCCATCACTGTGGGAAATGTGTCTGGTTGGAAGAATAAATAAAGCCCTTATGGACAAGATATTTTGTTTGTGATGGTGTGGAAAATGTCTGTGGAATGGAAAGCAACTTAACTAGACTTGAAAGTAGCATAAGTATAGGAACGAAGTTGAGATGATTTTTGGAAAGGTGGGCTGCAGCCTGACGTGGAAGGTCTTGCATGTTAGGGGGAGAGATTTTAATGTAATTTGATCAATGATAGGAAGCCATTGAGGATATTTAAAGTCAAGAGAATCATACTCTGACTTGTACTTTAGATAGATTCTGTAAGCTGTGTGGCAGAAAGATGATTTTAGGATATTAGTTGTATAAAAATACCAATAATTATACTCTTTACCATCACTGAATACCTATTTAAGGCCATAATTTTTATATACATATCTTCTCATCTTCTCAACCATCTTAGAATGTAGCTATCTATCTCCATTTTACTAGTTAAGAATATGAAGCTCAGTGTCTTATTTTTGGCATAGCTAGGTAGGATATGTCTTGATTTACACAAGCCGTAGTTACCAAGTAGTTTATCCCGTGTCTAAAGCATCATTTTGCTGACTCCACAGCTCATAATAGAAATTAGAACCCACACTACCCTTAATGAAATGTATGACCTTGGGTAGATTACTCAGTTTGCCCAGGTCTCAGTTTCTCCATATGAGAAGACAAATTAAACATTTTAATTCTGCAACATTTCTGTACTCACGTCCAATTCCCATTATGGCCAATGGCACACATTTGCAACCTGAGTGGCCAGGGAATCAAATAGGGACCAACATGGAATTTCATCAAGACTTATTTTCTAACTGAACTAACTCTTCAGGCTGAAGTATAATGAATTTGAGTGATTTCTAATAATACAGTTTTTATAACAAATGATATTTTAGAGAATTTACAAGTCATACAAATTCTGTTAGAGTAAGGTAATATTTAACCATAATTTCATAAGAGGTGCATTTAACAAGATCCAATCAATGATATTTCTCTTGGAGATATTCTAAGTTAAGAAGAAAAAGTTTGAGGAAAAATATAAAGGCCCTAAACTCCTTATTACTTCAGTTTAACAAGGAATCAAGAGTAGAGTTCTTCAAAGAAATACTTGAAGACACCCCGGGAAGAGCGGACTGAGGTTTTCAAGTTTATCATAAATCTTTCAATGCCTTTGGCAAAGCCTTGGTGGAACTTATGAAGCTGAATATTATAATGTAATTTAAGTTTTCACTAAGGACTTAATTCTGATTCTGATGGGAATTTTACCCAAGAAAGAACTGCAGAACTGAATCCCAAGAGACAGAGTCTGTTGATCATGATAATGTTTTGCCTCTAGCAGAAAGGTGAGCTGCTGTTTTTGAACCCAAATGAGAACTGTTTCGGTAGCACCACATCTATTCCTTTCACATTGATCAGGGATAAATCAAGGAGAGGACAAAATCTACGCCTCTTCTGAAAAAAGGATAAATAATAGCACCTTTATTTGTATAGAACTGAACTTAGAAATCTCCTCTGAAATCTATATCAAGTGTTTCTAAATGGTATAGGCGTGTGCATCAGTGATGGCTCAGTAGATCTAAGCCTGTCTGAAAATCTGAGCAATTGGAAAATGTTTGTGCTCACTCACCTCCTGACAAAGGAAACAATAACTAACACAGTAGGAAGCTACAGCTATCTTCCAACACATTATGTCTCCAGCCCCCAAATGTCACCTGAAACCCGCTGAATGGAGATGAATGAAAACCAGCAGTGGTCCTGAAACACGCAAAAGGAGAAAAAGCCCCAGCTGCAAAAATGACCAGGTTCTTCAAAGCCAACAAGCTGTTGACTCAGACCTTTGCAAAGTCAAGAGCGTGGATTCTCTGGTAAGGCCAAGGGTCTTATAATTGACCAGGCAGGGAAACGTAAATCTCTAATTTGAGGTATAATTGCAGCGTGCAGATTCTTTGCAAGAAGCTTTTAGAGAAAAAAGCTACAGTAAACCTTAGAATGATTTCCTATTTCTCTGTCATTTGAAAATGTAAGGACTCCGAAGTGTATAATGTTTGAAGAAAAAGGGACCCAGGAGCTTCCAGAATTCAAACTTGTTCTGCTAGGGCTGATTCTACAAATTTTACATTTGAGAAACCTGCAGCACTAACAAAAGAAACCTTTAGAACTTGTACAGGTTTAAGACAGCTGATGAGTGAAGACGAATGATTAACTTTATGTTAATGTTCTTCTCGGAGCTTTCATATATCAGTATTTTTGGAGTTAACATGAACTTTTTAAAGCACAAACAGTTCTTAATTAGTAAAGTTATGAGTGCATGCTCATTAGAAACTGAATGGGAGTTATCTTTCATAACTTTAAAAAATTCTTTGGTTATTTGAGCCAATAACATACTTTGGGACTCTACTGAGCAAAGTAATTGTTATCGTGCAATAAATATAATTGAGTTTAATGTATGTGGTAGATGTCAGAATTTTTTCATTCTTCCTAGTTTTCTGTTTTCATTGATTATTTGCTTTGAATTGGTCTGGATTAAAAACGTGGCTATCTTCCTGATAGGTGCACTAAATAATGATAGTGTCTTGCAAGATCCAAGAAAGATTGTATCTTGCTATTTTCATGAGATTAGTGTGGCCCTGAATTAACATAAATCATCTAGTTTTGTAATTGTTATCCTGTCTCAGGAAGAGGATGATAGTGCCTTAAGTGACTTTTTGATTATTGTTATTACTATTGTTTCAAAACATCTTTGTCTTTTCAATAATATTAACAACAAACTCATAGACACTCGGTCATACTGAAGTCAAATTTTGAAAACTGTGTAGATAACTTCATTAACTGGGAAGACAGCATTCAAAGTTACATAACTGGCTTCCAAGGAGACAGGCTGGGAGGAGAGAAGAGAAGGTGCTTCACATTAACCACCTACTTAGACTGGCTATGCTGCTTATTTGGAAAGAAGCATTGCATTTTGACCTTAGAGAAAGTAGAAAAAGATAAAGCAAGTTTTAGGAATTACATATGTTTGTGACAGGTATATTTTAGGATAGACCATTTTTACTTTTATGTATAGATCCTTAGATCTTTTTCTTCCAAGGGTTTAAGATTTCATTAAAAAATTGCAACCCCATGGTGGAAATTTGGGTACTGGTGAAATATGAGCAGAGACCAATTTACACTATGTAGACATTTTAGCTAGAATGAAGAATTAGCATTAAGCTATGTAAATAGATTTCATTGCTCCTCAATCACCAATTTCAGTTCATAATCGAACAAAAAACATACTGTCTCTGATTTTCTCAGCAGTTAGAGTTGTCGGAACTCAATAACTATTTCATGATTAATAATAAAGTGAATCCCCTCAAAAATGGAATTTCACTGACTTTATTTTCCCAAGCCCTTCAAATCCCTCTGGCAGGAACCCCAACATGATATATCAAGAGCTTAAACTGGAATGCGTATAAAACATTACACATTTACAACTTCCCCTTTAATCCTGCAAACTTCATTTTCGTCCTATAGGCATTATTTTCTGACACTTTAGCAGTAGTAGGCAAAATATATTATCGGAGAAATATGCTAGAAAAGGAAAGAGAACAAGGTTTTGGGCTATTAAGTTATATTAACAGCTTTCTCTAGGTTTATTTAAAAAAATTGATGCAATAAATGTCATTTTAAATATTTTATCATACATTTAATCTGGTAGAGTAGGGCTTTAACAATTTATTCTTGAGCATAATGTTTCTTAATGAGGTTTTTCATACATGAAATTCATTAGTGTTTAGGTCAAAGAAAAATAAGTGGATTTGTAAGCTATATTGCCAAATTTGTGATTTATTGGTATACTAAAAGGGGTAAATAAATATGGTTCTTACATTAATAGATTAATTCTGCATATATTATTAAAGTATAAATTGTTCACTTTTTTGACATCATATTTACTAATTATATTTGTATCTAAGAGATCATTCCTCAGATTTTAATCATGTGAGCTCCTGGTTAAGTGACGAATTTAAATCTCTTCATTTTTTGATTTTGAATGTTCCCAGATAACCTAAAGAGATGAATTGATTGGTTAATTCATTCATTTATTCAGAGACGTGTCCTGAATGCCTAATGTATGTCAGGTACTAATCTATGTGCTGGGCACACAATGGAAGGCACACTTCATGCCCTCCAGCAGTGAGGCTGCCTCAGAGAATGAAGGAAGGGCATTTTCCAGGTTGGCTGAGGTTTCAGTTGAGGAATTATACTCTATAGGGTTGGAATGCTGTCCTCTGGATGCATATGTCAACCAAATTAATGGCCAATATATGGTGCTGTGGCCCCCAAAGCCAGAATGCATGGGTCAGAAACCAAAAAGTAGAAGGTTGGTCCCCCTGTTATCACTCATATGGACTCAGTTGGGGAGTTTGTGCTTCTCATTCCTACAATCTAGGCTGCTGAATTAGAAGTTCTGGTGTCTACTGGACAGGAGGGCACTTCGCTAGAGGACACAGTAAATGTGTCATAACTTTGAAACTATGACTACTGGTTGGTCATTTTGGGTTTCTTATGCAAGTGGCCCCAATGGCAGAGGAGGAAGTCATTGTGTTGGTTGGGATAACTGAACCTGATTACCATGAGGCACTATGGTTATGGCTGCTGCATGGTGGTACCATGTAAGAGCATGTTTAGAACCCAGAAGCTTCCCAGGGGCTTTCCTGGTGATAACAGAAAATGGACCATTGTAAAGACAATGGCCTGACCAGGGTATAGTAATTAAGGACTCTGGCCCCCTGGAAGTGAAGGTCTGGGTCATCTCATCAGACAAGTGAGTTTAGATCAACTGGAGTGCTGAGTAAGAGTGGGAGAAATAGAATGGGTGTGGGTAGAAGAAAAGGATGGTTAGTATCAGTTATAGCCTGGAGACCAGCTGCAGCATGAGAGACTCTAGCTTTTACTAACATTTCTATATTGAGTCTATTGTGGAAATTGCTACTGGACACTCACTACATTGAAGGCTGTGTAAAAGGTTTCAGTGATGCAAGAGGTGAACTCTATCAGAAACCTCTTATATCCCACCTCCATCCTCTCAGTTGACCATTTTATTTCAGCCATTGATGTCATAACTAGCTGATTGTAGGAGTAACCAGCTAACACCTTGCCCCAACTTTTGCTCCAGACACTCTGTTGGAACACTTGTGGCAACCTACTCAGCCATTCTGAACCTGTACTAACTGTACCAGTGGGACAACACTTAAAGAATGGAAAACGGGCTGTAACTCAGGTAGACAATTATGAAATGTATTATACAAGGCTCTTCAGAAGGTCCCTGATCATAGTGAGCCCTGATTATCCACATGGGTCACTAACTTAATAATGCTCTGCTATATTAGCTTTCCTTTCTTTCCCTTTTACTCTTCCCATTATTCCACTTCTCTTACTTGGCATTACTTCCCCAAATTACCTACATGCAAGCTCTTTTCTCAGGTCCTTCTTTTTTGGGAAATGTGGGGGGTAGAGTAGGAAATGATGATGAGGAATGTTTTAAAGAAAAGTAGAGGAGGAAATGGGGTAAGGAATATCAAGAGGGAGAGAGGAATTGCTGACATTTGAGCAGAGACCTAAGGAAAAAGAATGAAACATGTAGATATCTAGCGGAAGAACATTGCAGGCAGATGGAGCTGTAAGTGTAAAAGCCCTGTGGAAGTTTGTCTGGCACATTTGAGGAGCAGCAGGGTGGCCAGTGTGGCTGGAGCAGAATGAATGAGGAAGAGAATAATAGGAAGTAAGTTTGTAGAGGCAATTGGGCAAGATGGAATGGGAGCTCCAAGTGTCTATGTCAAGATATTTAGCATCTATGGGTTGTAAATGGGGCTATTGCTGACCTCACATGTGTTGGAAAGTTTTCAAGAGAATGCAGTGTATAGCAGGAATAAGCCTGTTTATCTATCTATCTATCTATCTATCTATCTACCTACCTACCTACCTACCTACCTACCTACCTACCTACCTACCTATCATCTATCTATCTATCTCTATCTATCCACCTGTCTCTGTCTGTCTGTCTCTATCTGTCCATCCATCCATCATCTATCTGTCTTCATCATCATCTATCATTCTAATATATCTAAATTTTACTTAATTCTCTCATTTCTTCCATCTCCTTCTCTAGCACAGCACTTGTTGATACACAGTCTACCATGGACTATGGATATACAGGCACCAATGGAAAGGAACCGGGGAGCTGAGAGCCTTCAGGGGTTGGGACTCTCACATCTACATATGAGCCAATCCCACCATTTGCCTCCATCTTGTGTCTGCCTTCAGTCTCTGGAGCTCTGTCTCCTTTTTGGCTAAAAACATTATGCAGCAAAGAAAACTTACATGCTGATTGCCTAGAGGGGCATACCCTTAATGAGGTACTTTCTCTAAAGGATCCTGTAAAACTCATGGGGACCTTGATACTATCATGTATTATTAGTAGCAGGAAACTCCTTAGTCCATTGAACCTTATTTATGTTATTCTTTTCATTTAGGCTATGAAGAAGAGAGTGGGTCACCATTATTGGAAAAAACAAGGTAACTGTTAGCAAGTTGACTATCATCAGACCACTTGTAAATTATTTAACACTTCCTGGAGCAACTGACTTTACAATCCATTATGAAGCTACTTCCTTTTCCACGCTTTTGAATTCTTAAATATTTGTTCATTTTGTATCTGGAGACTTTACTTCTGCTCAGTACTATGAATCCTACTGCTTAGTGACCGTATGAGACCCACTCAATTTATAAACTAGGTAATTTTTAATTTTATAGAGTTGGAAAAATTGTGTGATTGTGAGTTGGGAGATATTCGCACCTTGTCACCCTTTAGGACTGATTTTTTCCTGACATTTTTTATTGATGTAGTTTGGGCCTCTCACTCTTTATTTCAGCGGGTATCTGAGTATCTCTGGCACACTGTCAGGTACCAGGCATATAATGGTATACAAGACTTGAGTTTTTATGGAATTTAGAGTATTTGGGGTTGAAAAGTAGTTGTGAGTGTGAGTCTCTGGCAAAGGAGCAGTACAGAGGTTAGAGGAGCTAATAACAGAGGAACTAGCTGGGCATGAGCAGTCATGTGAATCTCTTGTGAGCTATATTCTTCATTTATTCACTTAGCTTGGCATTTAGAGTCTGCTACAAATCATTGGAAGAAGTGAGAAACTCAAGTTGGAAGAAGATGTACTCTGGGGGTAACTGGGGAAGAAGATCAGCAGAGGGCTTCTGTAATGGGAGAGCCCCGGGGCCCCTTAAAATGGGCTGCTCAGAGACTCAACTTGGGTCTTTCAGTTGGGTTTAATTGAGAATTAAACTAGTAGGATAGTTGCCAAATTATTTCCTTCTACTTCATCCTTCTACCGTCCTCTATATCCCCAACAAAATCAAAACAAAATGAAATAGAAACAACTTATTAGCTATATTTTCCTTCAGTTGGGTGATAGTTCAAGTTATGAGGCTATTGATACAACTCCAAAATTTATGCATAAAATTACAGGCAGTAAATAAAGCCCAAGTCTCAAAATTATTCTTATGGCCTAAATATTTCAAGTCTCAGACTCCCACAAAACATGCCAAGAATAGGAATCCAAAGATGAGACCTTAAGCATCAGAGAACCTAAACCAAGCACAAACAAAAAGCAGATATTGAACAGGAAATTCTCAAATTTGAGAATTTTTATAGTGTCAAGCATTAACAACTTTACAGTACCCCAAAGCAAGCATATGTATGTATTGCTATATTTGGTTGATATCACAAATATATGACACTATATAAAGGCCGAAAGATTTTGAAAATAATTTTTGGAATCTCAAGAGAATTGGGTTAAACTTTTGAATGCTGATGAAACTATAATATAAAGTGATTTGACTGTTATTCCTTAAGGGTTTCAATCAATAATTTTACTACTCAGACACTTTAGATTACAAAGTAAAATTTATTGTTAAATCTATTTAAATATGTTCACTGATATGAGTACATTAAATGCCATGCTGTTTTGGGATAAATAATAATTTTTATTTAGAAATAAATACATACTTTTTATCACCTCCCTTCATTACTTTAACTCCTTTCTTCATTTGGCTTCTAGAACACAGCACTGTCCTGGATTCTCTCTTGCCTCACTAATCACTTCTTCTCTGTCTCTTTTGTTGGGTTCTCTTTATCCCCCTGAACTCTGAATAATGAGTGCTAAAGAATTCAGTCTTTGGACTTCTCTTCTCTGTTTGTACTCATGACCTCAAAATCTCAAAACTCATGACGTCTCCAGTGAGGACTTCAGACTCCGGTATCCAATTGCTTACTCAGCCCCTCCTCCTAAATGTCTAATGTCCAAACTCCTGATCTGCTTGCCCCCACCAAATCTGCTTCTCCTAAACTTCTCTTCATTTAGTAAATGGCAACTCTATCCTTCCATTTGTTCAGGTTAAAAACTTGGAATCATCCTTGACTTTTTTCACTCACATTTTTATTTAATTTTTTTGGCAAATCCTGTCTACTCCAACTTCTAGGATATAAGCTTCCATCATACTTCATCTGGATTATTGCAGTAGCTTCTTACCTAATCTCTTTGTTTCCATTCCTACTCCCATTAGTCTGTTCTCAGGGTAGCTTGGGTGCTCCCTTCTGAGTCATACGGCCCATCACATCACTCTTCTGCTTAGAATCCTCTGATGGCTGCCCATCTGACTGAGGGTGAAAGCCATTCAGTGGACCCCCTTCTCTGGACAGACACACCTTATCATCACCACCACTTGACATCAGCTGCAATTCTCCCTTCCTTGCTGAGTGCCTCGGGCACACTGGCCTCCCAGATGTTCCTTCAACATTGCAGGAATGCTCCTTTCTGGGGTGTTTGCAATTGCTTTTCCTTCTGCCTGGAACATTCTTTTCAATGCATAGTGCATGGCTTGCTTCCTTACTTCCTTCAGAGCTTTTTGCTCACCTTTTCTGAGAGGTGTTACCTTTTCTGAGAAGCCCTCCTGAATAACTCTTCTCTTTTCTGCTTTTTCTCCGTAACACTTATCATCAACCAACATAGTATATGTACATGTACCATGTCTCTCTACTGTTATGCAAATTCCTCTGGGACAGAGATTTTTGTCAATTTTATTCATTGCTATTTCTCTGTGGCAAACCTGTAACTTGAAAGAAAAATAACTAACATGCACAGACTAAGAAGCATGCATACTATACATTCAATAACTGGATGAGGCATGTGACATAGTGAGGACTCCATGTGGACTTAGCTTTGAGACAAATCATGAACTGTTAAGATTCATGAAATGAGTTAAAGACCAAGGTTTTGCGTGAATATTTAAACAATCATGAAAAATAGTCACTAAAAATTATTCCTCTGAATATATCATTTAAGTTTAAAATGTTTGCTAATTATGTTCATGTGATTACCAACAGATTGTGATGTGTTAATAAACCGTTAAAAAAAAGGGGGCAGAAGAAACATTTGTCTTAAATAGAGTGAATAGCTGACTGTAATAGAAGACGATTCTGGAATCCATAGTGCAAGGTGATTTCTCCTGACCATTAAAAATCTCTATAGGTCCCAAGAGACTCCAAATAGAAGCAGGCCACATTGTGACACCCATGCAAAATTAGATATGACAATTCATTAAAAGTATCTTTTGAGGAGGACTGATGTTTCTCTTAAATTTGGGGATGCAAAACAAACAAAAAATGAAATTCTAATATTGTGTTTAACTGGCTGACATCCTTTCTGCTTCATTTTAATAAAAAAAGGATTTCGAGAGCCACAACACCATCTTCATTGTCAAGAATGGTGTGTATGAATAGGAAATAAGTAGGGATGAACACAGTGTGTGTCAGTGTCCATATTCATCTCGGGAAGTTGTGCCTATTAACAAATTCTCACGGCCCTGCACTTTGCCTTCCTGGTAATAATAATCTCTGGAATTTAGGACTGTTTGTTTACACTTTAGAAATATAGTGTTTCGTTTTTCCTGAAATGAATGGGACTTATTAGTAATGGCATCATCTTATTGTGAACACACCCCTTTCTCAATAAATTCACAGCTTGGTGCTTTGGCTAAAAGGAAATGCCATTTAAAGGACAGAGTCTGCAAGCTGAAGTATGAGGTGGAGAAAGAGCAGTGGAGAAATTATTGAAAATGACACTCATCCCTTTATTAGTTGAACAGCATTATTGAAACAATCAAGATTGCAATTTGGGGGCTAATTTCATCTGATAATAAGAAAGTTGCTCACAACCCCTAAGGTTTTAAACTCAGATTTTTTTGTCTTACAAACATAGATAATAAAGCGGAGATTAGACTGCTGTTCTCCATGCCTTTCTGTGTCCTTCTGTTAAAACTTTGGTAGACAGGTTAGTTGCAACCTTAAGTATTTTAGCCCTCTACTGTTAGATAGAGTCAAATTGCTATGGAGTGATAATTGCTCAGAAATTGAACTATAGGCAGCTCTGTCCATACAGTGTATCATCAGACACATATTTCAAAGGGAATATTGAAACTCAAAGAAGCACAAATGATCTTGGCTGTGGAAGTCTTAGGATTTCAACTTCAATCAAAGGGAATAGGACCTGCTTAAAAATAGTCATCTTTACATACTCTGTAGCTGAGTTAGACCTGCATAATCACAGACAGTCCCTGTCAAGTCAATGGAAGGCTCCCTTAAAGCAGGAATGCACATGTGCTCACAAGGCAGTGCATTTGGATGATTTGTGGCATAGGATCAGAAATCGCTTCAACTTGTTTGAAAGGAAAGAGCAACATACTTTAGAAAAAGAACACAAAATCCCATGTGATCCTGATTCTTGGAAGCACCTATTTTCTTAGTAAATGTAAAGCATAGAGGAGTTCATCTTGTATTATTTATTCCTGGCCAGGAGTGTATGTCAGAGTGGAAGGGCTTTTTTGTGCTGGCATGCAGGATTGGAATGAGACAAACAGCAACACAAATATTCCATTGTTTGCCTCTGTAGATAGAGCGGCTGGAGACAAAGGTGCTAGAATGCTGGAGAAGCACTTTTGCAGAAATGCTAGCGAGAAGCACCAAATGCTACCCTTCTCCCCAGCTTGCTCTAATTTCTCCAGAGCTGAAACAAAGATATAACTTTAAAAAGCAAAAAAAATAATAGAAAGGTGATGTGCCAAGTCACAGTTTTAAATGAGAAGAACATTCTTGCAACATTTACAAAAATGAGAACCTACTCGGATCCCCCCCCATTCCCATGCATACACCCTCAATTAAAGCAATGCCCCTGATAGCAGGCAGTATAATCTGCATTTTATTTCACTCATGAGCAAAATAACAAGTTACTCAGGCCTGAGGCACTCATGAGTGATATGGGGCGTGTAATATCCTTTCCATTGAGTTTCCTATTATTAAGCTTGAAATAAGGAGTTCAGAATTAACTGTGACAATGATTTTATCTCGTGTTGGCATCACCATTAGCTTTTGTAGTTTACTGCTAATAAAACTTTAAATTTGCTATTACTTCTAATAACCTTCTTGCCACCTTAGCTGTAGAAATTAGACAAAGAACCCTGCTGACATGTGGCTAGTGACATTTTCTGGAAGTGTAGAAAACTCCAATGACAGCAGTGACTGTTATTTACCAAAGTATAATAAAGCCAGGCTCTGCTGGCCTTCGGCAGCCTAATTTAAAGCACCTGTTCATGGAGTTTGAAGGGGTCTGTAAAAGAACAAAGCATAAAATTTTGGCTTCTGTTATTGTTGTTCCAAGCATCAGAGTTTTATTTCATAGCCGTCTAGCAGATTCTAAAGGAGGAAAAATAATTTGTGACGAGGCCTTTGTGAGTGAAACAAAATATTCAAGTAATTCGTTGTTTGGTTAACACAGAAACTCAAATGTGTTCATGCAAAACATTAAAAAATGAGACAATGATAAACTCATTTGTGGGCTTGATCACTTTCTATCAAGTCTCTAGTTTTACTCAACCCTTCCTCTGTGATATTGGACATTGCCCTTCCCCAATACACATCCCTAGTTATAGGGTTATGAACACTGTCATTTTCTAGTCCTGTCAACAGAATTAACACATGTCCAGACATTATGACTTCTGGTCATAGCTCAGATCTACCTGGTAACCTTGTCCCAACAAAATTCCCCCCCAAAACAAATACAATACAAATGAGACGGTGGACTTAAGCACGCAGAGAAATGCAGTAATGAGTCATAACATATTTATAAAGTATTTGCCTTTAATCATAGTGAGAAGAATTGATCAGTCACCAGACTTGTATCTGGGAGTTGGCACATTACACCCAGTCAGGATTATGTGTGCCAGAAAGCCCTTCCTTCACACATTTTCATCTTAGGGCATGCTGTGATATTGGAAGGTCTGTTGTTTTCTCTCTTTGGAAAATGTGGTTGTTTGCTAAGACAGTCTGAATTCCAGAAAATGGGAGAAACAAACTGAAGCTTCTTGGTCACTTAAAAGCATATCTTTTGCAATAATTCCATTTTATTCTGACTTCTTTAGTCAACTCTCTTCTCATTTTACATAATTAAATTCTATTAGGAAACTTGCAGCAAAGAGGGCAAGTTTTCTCCCAAGACACTCCATTGAGAATGTTCTCTTTGCCTGCAAGTGAGAAGTCAGCACTTCTAGCCATGCTCTGAGCAAGACCGTCCGTAAATGGCAACAGAGAAGCTGGCAAGCTCTTGAGAATTCCTGAGCTGTGAGTGAGTTGTTTATAATGGAAGAACAAACTCAGACCATGCTCAGCCTTTACAGAGTGAATTATGGTGGCAGCGCATGGTGGCACTTTCTTCCTCAAGTCACTTCAGGGTTGTTCTCCCCCTGGAGTACTATAATCACTTTCCAAGTAAACGTCAGGCACACACCCATTTCCTCTTCCTTTTTGTCCTTATTCACTGTCAGTGCAACACTCATCAAAGATATAGAGCTTTGCTACTGCTTTTTCTGGGCCAACCTTTTTGAATCAGATAAGGGGATCCATGGAGTGCAACACAGGGTCTAACTAACGGCCTGGAAAGGGGGCTGTGGGAGATGGCTAAGAGGGCAAGTGTTAGAGGAAGCACTTGGAGCTGGGCCGCATGCCAAATGGTATTCTCTTGTTATGACTTTCTTGGTGACCAGGAAGTATTTCTTATGGCTTTGGTTAAATTTCCCAACTCCCTCTCAACTCTAAGAAAGCTATCTTGGCATTCTAAGCCAGGAAGGAACAGTATCTTTCCTTTAATGAGCTAGGACTTCATTCTCTGTGAATGGGAACTATTCTTCTCACATCTGGGATTCATCTGTTCAACCACAAAATGTTGGTTAAGAAAGAAAGAATTTACTAGAGAAAGTAATATTCAAGGCCAGCCCATTATGAGTTGGCTGGGAACTTGGTTATAAGAGATAGAAAATGACTGAAAATCAGGTGAAAACTACTGATGGCTGTGAAAAGGAAGCAATGTAGTTCCTGACTCTCATGGCTCACCTCTCCACTTTTATTTGATTCCTCTTCATTTCAGAGCCCCATCCCACATTCCTGCCTTCAGTCCAAGCACCCTGTCCCTGACAACTTCATTTTGATCCTCTAAGTTATAGAGATGAGACTGGAGGAAGGAGGAGAGAAGAGGGTCTCCCACTTCAGCACCCAGGGAGGCTTGCTCTTGACCTGTACCGACTTAGGGCATGTGGGGGTGTGGCTGCAGATTTCCAAAGTTCCCTTGTTTGAAAATTGTGTTAGATTTCTGGCCAGAGCCATTAAAAGTCAAATTGTCACTAGATGTGCCATTAATGACATGAAAGAATGCATTTTGGGCTTCCAAAATACATCCTTTCAATGGAGCTTTGGAAAATACAATTGATTCATAAATTCTTTTTGCAAAAAATGCTGGTTTTGCTCATTTCTATAAGTTGCCTTGAATTTTACTACTTTTGGATAGCTATGAATAATCCATATTTTTTGAAATTCTCATTATTAAATTGATAAAAACTTTTCTCAACTCATTATTTGCCCCATAAAACTGTACTGAAATTGTATGTATTTGCCCTCAAATTGATTTCTACTCTAGTATTTACTGTCCAATTTAGACTATTTATCTCAATTGCTGAATTACACAAGAATACAAAAGGTATGTATTGTTATTTACAAACAGCTTTCAATCTGCTAATTAGGGCTAATTAGAGGACAATTGAACTTTACTCTTCCTGCGTTGTTCTCTCTTTAAACTGTAGGCTGATGGCATTTCGCAGACTAGTAGAATGAGCAGCCTTCCTGAGCCTCGTACTCTTTTCATTTTGCTACTAGTGCTATATTTTTCTTGTCAGCGTTGGTGTATAGAAACTCTAGGAGTGCAACTGTGCTTATTACACAAGCTAGAGGAGACAAATTTAAGGCGACTGGATAGAGCTTGGCTGATTCTGCAGAAAACCTTCAATGTGGGTGAGGGAAGGAGACATGGCTAGGTAATCCCTTAGGATTCACTCATTTTCCTTATTACTTAGAAATATTTTTCTCTCTAAAAGTAAAGGCACTTGACTTTTCTGTTACTCTGTTACATGCAATTAACTGACATGATTTCTCTTGTTCCTTTTGTCAACCCTGAGGGGTGAACAATTTTCTTAGCCCCATTTCTCTGAAAAGCAGAGGCTTGGAGAGCTACCTTGGGAGGAAACATGGCAACGTGGCACAGGAGGAAAAGCATGGTCGTCGGGGTTGGACAGTTTTGGGTTCAATTTTGGCTCCAACCTTTCTATTGTTTACTTTAGCATGTTACTGAAGTACTTGTAGTTTTATTTTTTTCTCATTTGTTTATGGAATGATAGTCCTTAAAGGTCTGGTGAGGTTGGAAGTGAAGAGTTATATTGAGTGAGCTCAAGATTCGTTCATTCATAATACTCTCATTGAAATTCTACTATGTGCCACATATTATAAGGTACTAGAAATACCTCAGAAAGGTAAACAAGATACGGTTCATGTCGTCCAAGGAATTTTGAACCAGAGGAGAAGACAGGTAAGGTAACAGAAAATTATAAGACGGTGGTGATATCACTGTGAGATAGGTGGTATGTGTGAGGACTATAGGAAGACAGAGGTGGGGGTCACCTGACTCAGCCTGGGGGAATTCAGGAAGGGATCCTGGAGAAAGAGGCTATTTAGCTGAGACTCGAGAGAAGGAACAAGTTAACAAAATTAAATGATGAGTGAAGTTAGGGCAACGATACTCAGGAATCAAGTGAGCAATGGCAGGTGCCCATAAAGAGAATTCAGGGAATTACAAACATGCAAGTTGTGAGTGAGAATACGAGGTTCTGGTAGGGGCTGGAGAAGTAGTGGGTGGGGTATGGTAGGCTTAAGATCATAATTAGGAAAGGGTGGGATCACATTTGAATGCTGGTCCCAGCTCAGAACATGTGTGTGTATGTGTGAGTGTGCGGGTGTGTATGTGTGAGTGTGTGTAAGTGTGCATGTGTAGTCATATGTGGAAATGAGTCCTGCACATGTGTATTTACCATCCTTGGGCTTTTCTGATACTTTTCTTCACAGCCAACATGTAGATACATGTTATAATCCTTTTGTAATTGAACTGAAATGTCAACATACTTTAAGAGAAGTCTTTAGCTGTATTTTTACCTACCATTATCTGTACTTTTTTTAAAAAAAGAACAATTCAATCTATTAAAAGCTGTTTGTGAAATATTCAAGCTTTGAAAAGTTGTCTTTGATAAGATAGAGTACAAGCAAAAAAAGAAAGCAAAGCAAGCTTGGACAGTATATAGTTACCATTTTATCTGAAGTGAGAACCAACTATCCTAATGGACTTGAATAACTGTAGTTGTTACCTTTTCTTTTATAACATAACCAATATGTGTAATATAATACCTGGATTCTGTATAGAAATATAAATTATCTGGCCAAAAAATGTCAATTTCCTAATGAAAACAGATAAACTTATAGTGATAATAGATAAATTTTAAGTGAGACCCTGTTGTATTCTAACCCTCCAGCCCAGACCATTTAATTGCAGAAGCCAAATGAAAACATCTGTGAAAGAAAAAAATAAATAAACACACAAAACAAAAATAATCTAGCCCTATATCTAATACCTAACAGATTTAAATGTTTACAATATATGGGCTCCTTACATGGCTGTAATTTAGAAAAAATAGCCTAGAGTTCAAATACATTTGAACATTGTTCTGGCAAACATATGACATTCATATTGCTCTCCTTATGGATACAATGCATTATTTTAAAATACAGTTTATGACCGAATGTCTTCAAAGCAAATCTCAGTTTCCCATTGTTTTTCTTATAAACAAGGGGGCATATTTCCACAATCTGAATTAAAATGGTTTTTGGTGGGAAGGGGATGGGGGAGGTGACGAAGAGGTTAGTCATTCCTATGGCTCTTAGAATATTATCACAGTTGGGCCGAGCCCGTGGCGCACTTGGGAGAGTGCGGCGCTGGGAGCGCCGCGACGCTCCCGCCGCAGGTTCTGATCCTATATAGGAATGGCTGGTGCACTCCCTGGCTGAGTGCCGGTCACGAAAAAGACAAAAAAAAAAAAAAAAAAAAAAAAAGAATATTATCACAGTACTTGTACTTTCCGTAACATTGTATTTGCTAAGAAGTAGAAGGCAGAGGTTAACAGATTCCCATCTCTTATACTGCTTCTGTTCCTCAAGATCTTGACAGTTTCTCCTGTCCTTCTCGATGTTCTTACTTCATATCCATACTTCCCAAAGTTGAATATCCCTCTTGGACAGGGCATGTCATATTGAGATAGGAGGTGCTCATTTCCATGGGCTTGGATTACAGGACACAACTCTGGGTTTCAAGCCATTCCCCAAGGTCTCGGACCCTCCCCTTGAGGAGAGTTACTGTTGCTAGATAGACCTATTTTTGGCATCAACAGGAGGAAGTTGAGACCTCAGGGGGCTGACCTGTGCAAATCCAGGGGCTGGATGTGCTCAGTGGAGAAGGGTTATATAACCCTGGTAGCCAAGCATGCTCAATGGAATGGAGTTTATCCTTGAATGACCTTCCACTAGGGGTGCTAAAGAGCACAGAATATTCTTGAGTATATCTGGTGCATGTGATAAGATAAGATGTGACCAATGAACATGCTCCAAAAAGAGATCAACTGAGCATATGCAAGACTATGTTACATAACATATGCCCCTTAACTGAATGTTTATTAGATAGCAGGAATCTGTATTACACAGCAAAACTGTGAAAACTGAGTCCTGGCAGGAGGTGGAGTTGTTGCTCACTTTTCTGGGGCCAACCTGTGCTTTGCTGGCTGAGGTGTGTATGCTTTACTTTCGTGTTAAACTTGTTTTTAGCAGGTGGCTGCTCACTCTCTTGAGCCAGCCTGCTCTCTGTACTGAACTTTAAGTGTGTATTTCTTACTTTTGTATTAAACTTGGTGTGGGCCCTGCCCAGTCTCTGGAGCTAGGCTGCACTCTGTGAAACCTGTATTTTTAATCTGTTATGTTAAAGCTTTTCTCACTTTCTATTGATTTTGCTCTTGAATTCTTTCCTGTGGTGGAGTCAAGAACCTGGTAAGAGGATGGGGTGGGTTGAGGCTAGGTATCGGGCCCCTAGACCCTTCCTCTGACATCAATATGTGTAGCAAAAGGCTGCGTTTTCCATTATTTTGCTGCGGCTGAAAAATTGCAATTATAATGCCAATTCTATAAGCAAAGAGCAAAAATTGCCATTATAATGCCAATTCTATAAGCAAAGAGCATATATTACTGAAATAAAATATGACTTTCTGTCCTCCTATGATGGGGTATTTTCCATTTGCCTTTCTAGATCATTCTGGGGCTATCTCCCCTTGCATTATGTCCCAGGAGGCTGATAGGAAGAGACTGTGAAACTAGGCTTATTTTCCTCAGCTTTCAGTGGGGTTCAGCCAATGAGAGGCCCTGGTAGGAAACTGGAGGACATGAGAAAGGAAAAATTAGGATTGCCCCTTCTGTTGGTTTATGTCTGAGTGCCTCTTCCATGGCCACAGCTCCTGTAGACTCAGGCCTCATCCTCTCTAAATGTTTCCTCTTCTTGTGGCTTCAGCCCTGGTGGTGGTTGGGAGTCTCAGGAATGCTTGCTTCTCCCTACTGGGTTGTTTTCTCTTAACTCTGCCCACCCCTTTTGCCTTCATTAAAACTCTCCTTTTAAGTGTGCCATCTGTATCTTGCCAGAACTCTACTGATACAACTTCCCGAAGCCAAAAATGAAGAAAACAAGCAGAGCAAATATCAAATTTGGGCATTGAACAGGCTGAGATTGTTTTCTTGAATCTTAATATACTGTATAAAGCAAATTCATGTGAATAAAAAGTGCATGATCTCTGAAAAAAGAGGTCTAGCTAGGAATTGTAAATTATTAGTATTGCATTACATGTAGCACTTACAATAACATGCAAGTGGTACCAATTTGCACTGGAAATTAAACTGTTTTTCTTCTGTCCTGGAAGACCAATTTTGTTCAAATACGAACAATTTTTGTTTTATGCCAAGGGATGTACAAAAGATGGAATTTCAGAAGCCCATCATGGATGTCTTCAAAGCCATGATATAGAGGATTTGATAGATTCTTCAATCTCTTCTTTAGAATATTCTGACAATGGTAAAATCCTGCCTGCCCATCAATGGGCTTGTGCTTAAAAGACAAACTTCACCATGTAATGACTGACCACTAACCCTATTAATGCAATTCGGGGGGCTTTATTTTGTTTCATTTTGTGGCTGATTTCTTGTTCCACACTTCTTCGGTCTCCAGTGCTGCTTTCTTTCTACCATAAGTTAGAAATGAATTTTTTAAAATAAGCATTTGTACTTTGAACCATAAAACAAAATCTGAAGCTGAAATCAAAGGAAGAAGGTAAATTACTTTTAGTGCTCTGCAAAGAAACTTTCACTTGGCTATTTCCTGTTGTTTTGAAACTCTGAAAATCAATACAGAAACATATCATATTCTGAAGGCAGGTCATCTGTGCACTAGGTGTTTTTAACAGTTGGCTTTGAAGGGGATACTTATGCCCCCTTGACATGAATCTACAGTTCTTTGCACTAAGTGTCCCTGTGAAACTACATTTTTGCTCAGGCTATCCATCTCAATGGTTATTACTTTTTACTGTTCCAAGCTCCCATCTTCTATTATAGATTCACTGATAGATCAATATGACAGAGGCAAGATGAAAGTCAGTTAGCTGTACATGTCTATTATAAGCCTGAAAATTCAGACACACATTTTTCCTGACAGAAGTCAGGCACATAACTGAGCCATTATGTGTGTCTGGGTGGTTTTCTAGTCTTTTCTGTATAAACTCACATTTCTGGACATCTTTCTTAATTTTGAGGTCCTCATTGCCTGTCAAGAAGTTAGGAGTGAGTGGTTCCCTAGAGGAGAAAGTGATTTTACAATACAATCTTCACTTTTGAAAAGAGAGAACAAAACACATTTGCTGCTACACTGAGGCAGTAAAAAGCAGTGCTGACATGCTCGGTTTCTGAACCACAGGCAAGCGGACTGTAAAACCGTGTGGTGGTTCAAAGTCAAGGCAAAAGTCTTTGCAGTTCTCTAGTGGGTAGTGGGAATGAGGAAACTGGCTTTGGGTTGGTTGGAAACTTCAGGTTCCCTCTGGGATTGATCACTTCAGCTATTAATCAGCAACCATTTTGATAAAGAAATAGAGATCTGCCATATTTAAGTTACTGGCCAGTAGATGGTCTAAAATATCAGTAGAGAGAGAGTGCTCAAAGGACACTTCAGAAAAATAAGAAATGGCTAGTGAAAGAGGCTGAGATTCAAATGGTCTTGTATTTTAAGATTTTAGCTCTTATTGCAAATTCTCATCATTAGATTCTTATCAAGAGATATGAAACTTGGAAAGTCTACCAAAGGTCATTAGTAACTCAATTAAAATTTAGTCCCTTTAATTCATTAATTTATTGTCTCATGCATGGATTTAATAAACATTTATTAAGTTCTTATTGTATCAGACACTGTGCAAGGTGTTCAGGTTGGAAAAAGGCTAGTTTTCTGCCTTCAACTAGCTTTTTGTTCTAGTGCCAGAAACAAGTGAACAGTCAATTATGTGAAAAAATACAGACAGATGTGTCAATACACCATTTTTACAAAGACATCCAAAATCAAGAATCTGTACACACTTATGGATCCAAAGAACACTATACAGCAGACAGCTGTGGGGGGAGGAAGTGGCAGGAAGAAATGAGGATGCAGGAATAAGTAAGTAAATGAATGAATGAACGACAGCGGAAAAAAGGCGTTGTGCGGACTGAATAATAATCCTCTTTGAACTGAATGTAGAAAAAAAGTAAAACAAAACCTGGAAATTATAATGCTGTGTGGTGCGTGCAGATAGTGCTGCTGGCTACATGGATGACGGTCCTTGCTCAGCTCAGGTGGATTTAGGAAAGGTAGTTTCTGATCCAGTAGCTTGAAAGTCTCAGGTTTTGGTAAGGCCTCCTGGCAGAATTGGCCCTCATAGAATTTCCAGAGGATGAGAGGGGGCTTACCAGGTGATGAGAGGGGGCTTACCAGGTGAAGAGAGGTCAATGAAGACACATCTGTATCTATATAAATATTTATATATTTACCTGTTTTTTATTTTACTAAATATCACATAACATGAGAGGTACTCTTTAATTTTTGAGAGTGCACTATGGTACTGTTAACTATAAGCACAATGTTGTACGGCAGATCTCTAGAACTTTTTAATCTTGAATGACTGAAACTTTATACCGATTGAACACCCAGTATATTCAATCTAATTTTGATTTTAATTTCTCCTCCTCCCCCACCCACAAAGACATGAAGGAGAATAGCAAATCATTTATTACATCAAAGGGGAGGGGTGGCAAGATTTCACATGGCTGTCAGACCATAAAAGTCCTTACAAATTATACTATGAGATGGTGATTTTATCAGGAGTGATAGGAAGCCAGTGAATTTCTTTTTGTGTGGAAGGATGTGAAATGATCAGGATACCCTCTTTACAACCATCACTCTGGGGGCAATTAGGAGAGTGAACTGGAGGAGAGTGAAACCAGAAGCATGTGGATCAGTCTGGAAAAAGTGGTGATTTAGATAAAAACAGTGAGGGCCTGAACAGAGGCTGTGGTGGGGTTGGGGGATAAGAAAGTAGGAATGCCAGAGGAGGCAGGACAGGTGACAGCGCCATGGGCTGTCCATTTTCTCAGTTTCATATGACAAGTCGAGTTAAACTCAAACCTGCTGCTTGAGGAGAGGTGGTAAGCTTTCCATCAGGACCAGCTCTGAGCGTTCCCGGCGCAGCTGTGGTTTACACACTGAAGCTGGCCTCGATGTGCAAACCCTAAAAAATTGACCAGTGGTGCCCTTTCTTTTTCACAGATCAATTTTAAGAACAAGTGGATTCTAAGTAAGTATCACTGAAAACAAAATAAGGAAAGACAGAGCTGGAACTCTGTGAAAATCAGTGCCTGGTAAGGAATGTCATAAATCCTCCATTATTTCCCTTTTTAAATGTGTTTCAAATATAGCGAATAAGTGTGCGGTTCTAAAGAAACAATACCAGGAGTTTTGTTTTGTTTTGTTTTGTTTTGACTGTAAAACTCTTCCTTCCAATCAATACACACATTTCAGGGCTGGCTGGTTAACTCACTTGGGAGAGTGTGGTGCTAGTAACACCAAGGTCACAGGTTTGGGTCCCCATACTGGCCAGCCTCCAAAAAAAAAAAAGTACCCATATTTCTATGAGATAAATATGAAATGAGCAAGGTCCAGAAATTTGAGAGAGCTAGAAAAAAGAGAGGCTAAAATAAAGACCAAGTCACGCTTTGGTCAGAAGATGGGGCTGAAGTATCTCCATATTTTTAAACAGCTTTATTGAGATATAATTCACATACTATAAAAATCACCCACTTAAAGTTGACAATTAAATGAATTTTCGTATATTCACAGAGTTGTATAAATCGTCATGATCTAATTTTACATTTTTATTACCTGAAAAGAAACCCCTTGTTCTTGTCAGCAGTTGCTTCCCATACCTTCCACCCTGCCCCAGCTCTAGGTAACATCAATCTATTCTTTTCTCTACAGATTTGCCCATTCTGGGCATTTTATATAAATGGACTAATGCAGTATGTGGTTTTTCTTGTACTTAGCAAAATGTTTTCAGGACTCATATATTGTCTCATGCATCAGTACTTCATTCCTTTTTATTGCTGAGTAGTATTTCATGGCATTGCTGTGCTATGTTTTGTTTATTCGTTCGCCAGTTGATCCATATTTGAGTTGTTTTCTTTTTTGGCCATCTGTGTGGTGCTCTTATAAACATTTGTGTATAAGTTTTTACATGGACCTAGATTTTCACCTCTCTTGGGTGTCTTCTTAGGAGTAGAATTGCTATTTTTAACATTTTGAGGAGCTGATAAACTGTTTTTCAAAATGACTGCACCGTTTCACCACATCCTCGCTAACATTTGTTATTGTCTGTCTTTGATTATAGTCATCCCTGTAGATGTGAAATAGTACATAGTATCTCATTGTGGTTTAATTTGCATTTTCCTATATGTTTGTAATTAAATCTGGTGACTGGATGGATAATTTTGATTCTTTCATTATTTATAGAGTATATTTCTCTTGTGTTTTTTAAATCTTGGAAAACTCTTCAGTCACCTATTAACACAATAATGCTGCTTAGCAAACAGTACAAAACTCAGAGGTTTAAAACATTCAGCATCTGTTAGTTCCTGAATCTGTGGGTGGGTGATTTAGGTTGGTCTCAGCTAGGCGCTTCTAACCTGGGCTCACTCAGTTGGCTCAGGGTTGGCTGGTTGTTGACCTTGACAGGACAACTCAGCTCTCTTCAGTGTGTCTACTGCCCTCCAGCAAGCAAGGCCAGGTGTGCTCTTCCCAGACAGTGGCTGAGTAGCATAAGCAGACATGGCAACATACAAATGTTTTTCTGTGTTTCAGCTTCTGGCACAACTGCTTATGTCCCATTGGCCACAGTAAATCACATGACTAAACTCAGACCCAAGAGGCAAGAAAATATACTCACTTCTTGACAGGAAGAGCAGCAAAGTCTCATGGCTAAGGGCATGAATATTATGAGGGCTGAAGTACTGGGACCATTCATGGTATCAGTCCCCCCAAAATGTTACACCATCATTTAGAAGAGGGATGGATTAAATTGGTAGGTCAGCAGCTCTTGCTTCACTAACGTCCTACACTAGGGACATGTTTGCTCTCAGGTTTGCCTGTGTGAAAAACAGATCCGTTAGCTATTCTCTAGGGTTAAATATTCTCGTGGAAGCAGGTATTCTATTTTTAAAAGACAGAAAAGATTCTTACGAGGCAAATGAACATTTGTTGTTTGAAAACATCTCCAGTGGTGTAATGAGCACTCAGGACAAACCTAAATCAAACAGCAGCAGGCACTCTGAGATATTCTGGGAAGTGCTTAAACCTGGGATATGTGACATTATTTAAGTATTTATAAATGTCACATCATCTGTTTTAGGAAAAGCTAGTAGAATGTCTTACAGACATTTCAGATCCCCCCAAAATTGCTTCTGTAATCTACTTCTATAGAATCTGCAAATGTGGAAGCAGACATATTATGGGTCAATACCAGTGAAAGGATGCTCTGCACAGACATAGGATTCACAGTCCATTAAGCTTCAGGTCTGCCCTGATGTGGATTCCTCTGATGTATTACTATTATATCCTATTTTTGTTGACTCAGTTACTATGTCAGCAAAACCAAACATTTTGGCTTGTGGCCCAGCCTTGAGCTGTCTACGGAGGATATGTTTTTGCCTTTACCACCATGACAGTAATGAGCAACTGGCATTAGTTTGATTTGCATAATTGTGTGCTTCCAACTTAGACTCTGTGTCAGTAGGAGACAACTTATTGTGATGATACCCACAGCATATTATCTGTTCTGTGCTATCAGCATTTATTTATGTAAATTCCATCATTACAAGGGGTCATTTTCCAACATTCTCTGCCAATAAGCAGGAAGGAGACACCATAGGAGAAGACCTGGGTGTATTTTGTCATTCACAGTTGTAGGTCAAGGTGCTGGAAAAGGTATTTTTGGTGATTGTTTACTTATTTGATTTTCTAAGCTAGTTTGCATTAAGGACTAACAGGTAAGATGCCAATCGATAGTCTGTCCATGATCATTTAGAACTAATATCATCAAGCAGACACATTTTTTTCTCTCTCACAAACACATATGCATATACCACAAAGAGTGCCCGACTCATTTAAGGTTTTCTTTAAGAATAATTTATGGTCTAAAAAAGTATTTTGTGTTCCCTCGATGATAAGTGAATGTTTTCTTTGATAAGAAGTGGAACTCTGTAATTTATTCATACAAGAGATGAAAAGATAGAATAACTAACTAGGATATCCCACTTGTAAAAAGTACCTGAAAAAGTGGGCAGGAACCATTCAGAACCTCAGATTTTGTAAATCAAACTTCACGTCTCTGTTCACAGAAATATAGCCAAGGTCGATTGTGTATCTTGTCATTAGAGGTAGATGAGTCTCCTAAGCGTCAGTGTAACTTGAGCAGTAATTTATACATTTCTTTGATAGTTATCTCTAGTTAAGCACAAAGGGATGTCAGCATTTAACCCTACTTCAAGGCATGACAATGTAGAAAAAAGGGAAAAAAAGAAGAAACCCTTCAGCCAACGATTTAAATCTGGTTGACACCTGTCAAAAGGAACCCTTACGAAGAGGATAATTAGGATACTGCTATGTTACAAGCATGTAGTTCTCAGCCTGTTTCATATTACTTCTCCAGGCTGGTTAGAGAAGAGAAAGAAGGGGGAAAAATAAAAATGAAAACAACAACAACAACAAAACACAACCAGAAATCACATCTCACATTTAAGAGTTATCTTCGCAGAAGCTCTTACTGGCAACCCCACTGATCATTCAGCTCAAAAGAAACTTGGAAGTGATCTTATAAGGGGTACAGCGTAAAGCCTACATTTAGGAAAGTTTGTAAAGAGGCATATGTGGGATTTCTCTAGACACCTTTCTAAGCCTCAGTGCTAAACAGGGATGCAGCAGAAAGGTATTCCTCCAACCCCAAACTTCTTAATAGGATAATCCTTTGAAAGAGCATCCTGATAGGTGTTTTTTTTTTTTTTTTTATGTTCTATTGTTTTCCCACTTAATTTTTACACTTCGGTATTGTAGGATGGCACTGATTCACAGGCTTACAACATATACAATAACATGGGCCATTCTTTCTTCTCGTATAGCCATTTAGAACTTCAACTCAACACTAAAATATGTTTCTCATGACCTTTTCTCATTCTATTTCAATTGCCCTTCTTGATAATATTATCACTTATTTTGTATTTTATAAACAAAACATCTCTATCTAAAACACGTATAACCTGCTGCCACTTGGACTTCTGTTTAGACTATTTAGTGGCAAGTGAAACTAGGTCAGGAATACAGTGATCAAATAAGACACCACAATGTGCTGTACAAAGCATGTGGTTAGGAGTTACCAGAGATTTACTTCCCAGCCATTTTCTACTACTTATTCCATTTACCGGCCTTTTAGGACTCATGTTGGGTCCTCACTTTCCTCATTTGTAAAATGCAATTGAAAGGTGTAAGTGTCTTGTTAATGTTGTCTTTGAAACAGCTCCAAAATTTATGTTACCATTTGCTGGACTGCTTGTGCTTGGAATAGAACTAGGAAAGGAAAAGTTAGATCCACTGATGTTAATTTCTCATGTGGGACAATTTCTCAAAGGGAGGGAAGAAGGTTCTCAAACACAAAGACAGGCAAAAAGCACACATTCTTTTAGGAATACCTACTAACAAAGAGTTCAAATAAGGAGAAAGGAAAAGCTGGCCATGGAAAAAAAGCTGGGAGAAGCAAAGTTCCGACCACCGCTTCATCCTCAGTGGGGGACTTACACCACACACATATGTCAAAAGGAAAAAGCAGCATTTCTAAAGAGCTCACTGTATATGTGGAGAAGTGGAGGGCTGAAAGCCAAAGTGAAATGTTACCTAAAAGCCAGAGGGGCAGAATAGTAACACTGGGAAAAATAATATCAACACCAAAATGGGGGCAAGACAACTGAAGGCTGTATGTAGTTTAAGGAACTGAGGGAGACCCGCACGAGGCAGTTGAGCAAGAAGAATTGAAGGAAATGACAGTAGCAGTAAGAAAAAAGTTAATATGTTTGGCCACAGGGACTGACAGAGGCATCTGGAAACAATGAAAGGCAGAATTTATTTTTCTCAAGAAGTTTTCTTTGAAAATAATGCTCCAGTGGAACGAAAACCATAATAACAATGTCCTCGACATTCCACTTTTTATGTTTTAAAAATTGATCTAAGAAGCAAACACAGAATTCTGGCTTTGTTAATTAAGAGGAATTATGATTTACAAAACAATCCCTCGTAGCCTTTGTTATTTCATGAGGTCTTACTCCACTTAGAAGAAGCCTGAGGCACAAGAAGATAGCTTAATGAATGCTTTCTCCATATTCCCAGTAGCTGCTCTTTACCCTGCTCACCTTCTTATGGACATATGGAAACATAATGGAAGGAGTGAACAAAAGACTCAATGATATCCGTTCCTGGCTAATGAAAAAGAAAAAACCCATGCTGATCATTTATAATATGTAATGTACTCATATCAAAGATAACATAATCAGAGGAGAGTGGGTTACAAACTACCCAATTGACTCAGCAGGTATCACCAAAATATTTGCAGGTTGCTTGGTAACCCAATTAAAAGTGTCTATTTAAATCCCAGATCATTAGTGACTGAAAATCACTATCATTTGATGGCTCATCTCAGTCCAGTTCTTAGGGGAGATTTTCCTACATCAAAAAACCACCAACATATTTGGCACTAATTGGCTCCCTTGGTGGCAATCGCAGCCTATAGGCCAAGAATTGAGTGGACCTGGGAGGATAAACTATTCCCCCAACCTGAGAGTTGGTGCTTCTCAGCACAGGCTGAAGGACATTGGTGGGTTAATATGAAATTTTTACACGGATATTACCTGTCTTTGGATAAATTGAGATGTTCTATTTTTAAGAATATTATATTGGTAGCAAGTTCATTTTTGTTAAATTAAGTTCCATTTAGGACTTTCTTATTAAAACACATCTCTTTTTGCTCTCCCCTCCAATTTTTCAGGTCCTCCCCCAAACTTATAAAGATTAACGGGGCAAATATTAAATTTTATCATCTTAAAATTAGAAACCTGAATTACAGACATTGATGTGACCCAAAAGACAGGCCTAGAGTAAATGGGAAATTGTTTCTTCACTAAAATTAACTGATTGATAGCCTTGCTACTTTGCTATATGTAATAAGAACTTTTGTAGAAATAAACAGACTTACACAGCATTCATGTTGTAGGGACCCAAATGCCCCAAGGGATCACACCCGGATCACATAAGCCCTTCTCGGCCACACCGCATCATGGCGCTGGTTGCCCTTCTCTTCTGTATTCTCCTTCCCGCCGGCGCGAATTAGACACCAATCGGCTCCCCCCAAACCCCATGCGGTA
Organism: Cynocephalus volans; assembly: GCF_027409185.1. Taxonomy (NCBI): domain Eukaryota; kingdom Metazoa; phylum Chordata; class Mammalia; order Dermoptera; family Cynocephalidae; genus Cynocephalus; species Cynocephalus volans. The sequence goes on along the minus strand of NC_084467.1, from coordinate 72,779,054 downwards.
TGCTAAGTAGGGATTGTATTTTAAGCCAATCAGCTTTCCCCTTAAAGCCCTATATATGTGTGTGTGTGCTGCCTAATAAACGGGCTCTCTCCGGTGGATCGTCAACTGGTGTCGACTTGTCCTTTCACATGTAAACATATATGATCTTTAGTATTATTTGAGTACTTTTCTGTTAAAAATTGGTCTGAAATTGATCTTTTGAGATAATGGATTTTCCATATATTGTGGTGTTGAAAGTAGTAGACAAATTCAAATTCTTAAGTGAAGAGACATAAACCTGGAGAATATATGATGAGAAAATTCTAGGTAATTTAGTTACCTAGAAGTTTAGAAATGTCTAGGTAACTAAATATGTCTTTCATGAACATTTGACTATTTGCATTGACTATAGCATAATACAGACTATTGCAAAATAAATTCATCACTTTTATGGTAAGATATTTCACACACATACACATAAAGATAATGAGGACCACAGATAATAGAATAAAGTTATAAAAACACAATCTAATAAAAGAGGACTGGATTAAGAGAAGGCCTGAGTTCCAGTCATATCACTGCTACCTCCTTGTCTTAAATTTTTTACCTGCAAAGTTGGAAATAAAGATACGGAAGACCTCTTTTTAGCTTAGAAATTGGGAGATTCCTACAGAAGATATTCCTTTATAGTTTTTTTTTCTACTGATGTCTGCTTTTGGTGTACTGGGGATATGAAGAGTAAATTATATTTTCTCTTTGGGGGGCCTCAGACCTCAGCCATGCTCCCCCAACACCCACAACCAGCCCAGTGACAACCACCGAGCTGCTGCAGGAGGCACCCCAGGTTCCTGAGCAGGGGTGATGGGGGGTGCTGAGGGCCTCAGCCATGCCCCACCTCCTTCCTCCTTCTCCCACCCTGTTTCCTTCCCCTTCCAATCTCCCCCTCACCCTCAACTGCTCTGCAACATCTTAGAATGTAAAAAAATAACATTAATAAATAAACTTAAAAAATTATATTTTATCTTCAAGATTTTTGACACTGAATTTATTGGACTGCAGCATTCTCTAAAATGAACCTGAGAAGATCCACTATGAGAAATATTTTACAATATAAGGAGAGTTGCAGTTTCATTTGTTCACAATGTCATATAAGGGGAAGGCGGGCTTGTTGATTAATATTCAAAGAAACAAATGAGAAAACCTCTAATATTTTTATAACAATGAAGTTCCTCAACACAGAGATCAAGATAACAACAAAAATGTGGTGCCTGAGTTGCTAACGTGCACTGGCTTTCAACCATTTACAAGTCAGAGAGATTGAGATTTGTCCCGAATTGTTTACTGACAGCAGCAAATCAGAATAATTTTAAAATTTTCACCTCTGTTGTTAATAATTTTTGTTGAATTTGGGACTAGTATTTCACAGTTTATTTTACACTGGTGATCTTTTATTCAACTGGTTGTACTTTGAGGAGGTGAGGTTTTGAAAACTGTTCTCTAACTGGCTTCTAAAGGCAATCAAATAGACATCACTCATTGTTCACAGTTGTTGTACACATGTTTAGCTCACATTGGTGAAGATGATCTGGTTTTAGAAAAGTACTGGAATGTGTCCTGAAATCATGGAAGAGACTACAGTGGTCATCTCAAACCAGTCTCTGATGCTGCATGAATTCTGTTTACCACATAAAACACGGCAGTTTATCAAGTAAAGTTTGTGAAACACAGTCCTAAATGTGTCTAAATGGAAAAATAAAGTTTGGTGTTCAATTAATTTAGTAAATTTCACATGCTATACTTTTTCATTAGAGAATCACAGACCGTAATAAAGTCTCTGAAAAATACTGCAGTGAGAGGACAGCACTGTATATTTGCTTAACCTAGAATTTCCTACACAAACTTGACCGTAAATTCATTTCTCTTTTTTATTCCTATTTACCTGTATTCTAAAAAATAAAGCCTCTAAGAAAGTGGCTAGGTACCCACTGTATAAACAGTCAGAGATTTTCCAGAAATTCTTTTGAGTTTTTCCATGGAATTAACTGGAACGCTTCCTTGTTGCCTTTATCTGTTCGTTGGTACCATACACCTTAAAGACCTTGTGAAAACATTTAAGTCAAGAATATAATTAATTTTGTCCCTATGCCCTACTCTCTTGCACACTAAACATTGTCAGACCCTTCAGACATTCCTTCTATGCCACAGTTTCAAGAACATTCTCCATCTGTGAATATTCTTCAATTTACTACTATCCCTCTTGTGGGTAGCAGGGGAGAGGGATACAGTTCTTCAAGGGGCTAGAACAGAGCAGGAGCAGAGGAATATTCACCTCCCCTATGGAGAAGTCAGTAATTTATCATGTTGTCAAGGATCACTTAGTCTGTTTCTGCTGAGGAAGACTTGTGATGGATGTCTCCCGTGGTAGGCAGAACTCTAAGATGGTCCCCGAGATTTCTGGCTCCCTTTTGTTCATTCCCTGCACAGTCCCTGGGACTGTGAATATGATGGATTTTACTTCTGTGATTAGGTTATGGCACAGTTGACCTTAAGATAGGGTGGACTTGATTTAATCACACGAGCCCTTTAAAAGTAGAATTTTCTCTGCCTGCTCACAGATGAGTAAGTCAGAGAGTCAAAGTAGGAAATGGACTCAAAGCATCACTCCTGGCTTGAAGATAAAGGCGGACATGTGGCATGGGATGTAGGTGACTTTTAGGAGCTGAGAGCAGCCACTGGCTGATAGCCAGCAAGGAAACAGGGAACTCAGTCCTAAAATACCTGAATAATCTTGGAAGTGGATCTTTTCTCATTGTGTCCAAATAAAAGTTCATTCTGGCTCACACCTTGATTTTGGCATTGTGAGATCCTGAGCAAAGAACATAGAAAGACCATGCCAGATTTCTGATCTACAGAACTCTGAGCAAACAAATGGGTGTTTTTTAAGCCACTAAGTTTGTGGTAATTCATTACACAACAATAGAAAACTAATAAATCCAGATAACCAAACCTCACCATCTTCACCATAATTTGCTTTTATATGTGCTTTGTGATATATGTCAGTAATATATTTCCCATTTTCTCTGACTGAACAGCTTTAAGTATCCCACCTGAATAAATATTACTTGCATGCCTTCTTTTCTTTGCTTTCAATAAGATGCTGCCTGTTTGCAGCCATTCTTTGATTCATGGATTTCCTCACAAATTCATATTTCTTGGACATACAGATATATCTTGCTTTGTATATTTTCTGTGGACTTTTTCCATTAAGATATGCCCTTCCAATTCTAGATTCTAAGCTTGAGACAGATGGCATGCCTGATTAAAAATTCATAATGACTATTTACCTTTTCCTACCAAGATTGTAAGTTTACTCCTTTGATTACCCAAACAATGGAATTATTATGCAGATTGACCTCAGGTATTGATTATGACCTCTTTTCTCATTTGCTTTTTCTTATGAATTACCAGTCATCTTCTCCACTATTATCTTTCTGCCTCACATTCTTTGTCCTTTATAACTTGTATGAAATATGTCTTTCATTTTTTCTCCTACATTTTATTTTCTGCTTAAACAGCTCTTGTACCACTCAATTGCTTACCAACTATCTTAGTCCATCATTGCAATACCTTGAAACAATCTAAGTCATCTCTATCTGTTTTATGGTATCCTAATCATAGAAAACTCTTCACTGTGCATAACCTCATTTCTCTTCCAGAATTCCAGGCATTAAAATGAATGAAAAGGTAGAGTTTTCATTTATCTGGGACTCTGAATCCTTCAGTATTATATCCTTGAAGGTATTTGTTAACTCTTCTGTTGGTTTCCTTTATCCTGAATGAATAAGGAGTTACAAATAACAGAGGGGTTGGTAAGCCTCAGAAGCCTACAATGTCTCATCAACCCTCTTCAAGAAGTAGCAAATCCCTGAAGGGACAAGTCATTACTTCAACATCCTAATTTTGTTTCTGAAAACACTAGCCATTTCTTCTCAGTCTCCTTTGTTGGCTCTTCTGCTGTTGAGTCTATGTACCCACATTTCACTATGGGCTCAGTTTGGACTCACATTTAGAATTGAATGTGAAGTGAATGACAATAGACTTTGAATCTCATGTTATGTGCTGGGCTGGCTAACGATAATCTTCAATGAAATGTTTCCTCTCCCTTCCCCCTCTGGTACTTTTTAATGGAAAGTAAGGGCTTATACTTTGAAAATTTGATTCCAACTACCTGATTTGAAAAAGGCTTGTAATCTACACTGCTAAATATCAAAGATTAATATCTAATGCCATTTGCCTTAAATTGCCACATGATTCTTAGAACCTGGGAAGAGTAAGACGTCTGATTATCCAGATAAACTTCAAAGGAAGTTTTATCTTGGTCTTGATATAACAAAGAGTTCAAATACCTCCTTTAACCCTTGGGCTACCTCTACAGTGTCTATCTTTTGTCACTACTATTTATTTTAACTGTTTGGTTGCTTCACTCCCCCAAAGTTGAGTAATTGGTGTGTGTTTGTGTGTGTGTGCTGCATGCACGTGCATGTGTGGGAGTGGTTCTCTTTGGTTATCAAATACTTTCCCAAGTATTTTTCTACGCTTTCCACTTTGAAAATTTATTCTGACATCCGTGACAACTATTCTGCTTTCCCATTACCCTACAAATGTAGTAATTTCACTTGATTTTTGTTTTAGATATCTCCCAGTTGATTGGCATCTCCTTAATTAGCTCAACATTTTCACTAATATTTACCTTCAACATCTATGTTCTCCTTCAATTTCAATTTAAACCACAAAATCTGAAAATATTTCAAATGCACAAATAAGAGAACTCATTAGTAAAAATTCCTTTTTTCAATAACAGTAAGTAAAAATTATATGAACATACATAAATTGCTAATATAGTATGTTTTATTGTATATTTTTATGTTTCTATATGCTTCTTAATAGTAAAGCAATGTTAAATTTTGTTATGTACTTCAATCTTAGCAAAATTAAATGTGAATTAAACTCTAAAATTAAGTGACAAAAAGATCTCTTATGTGCGTACATATGTGTATATATATATATAAAAGCTCCATTGAAAATCTCTCAGAAAAAGGTCATATGAAGACTGGCAAACAAATAATTTATTTCAACATTAGAACAGATTATTGTTTCCTTTCGTGAGTTTCAGATGAAATAATTGCCATGAATTTAGGTGTAATATTGTACTGAAAATAAGCATCTTTAAATGATAAAATTGTGCTCCATTCAGTGATAGGCAATGACTGAACAGAAAGCCAAATCATGTCTTCTATCTCGTTTGATTGGGGATTCGTGCTCCATTACTGGAATTGTGAGAAGAATCTTCTGTAATTATTAAATTGTTCTTTCTCTTTTCCTTTAGCTTACTTACTCTTTCATTTTTCAAAGACAGTTGAATCTACTTAATTTTAATATGTTGATCAAGTGACTATGTACTAAAGGATGTATTAGCAAGAGAGCTATTCATTTTTTAGTTGACTAGCTTTAGAATGGTGAGACAAAATAAAATATCTTTTATTTTATTTACTCTTGATACAATTTAAACTTTTCAATTTGGTTTTGCTATGTTTGGAAATGAGAAAAGGAAGTCAGGAAGAGGAAAGAGAAAAGAATGGAGATTTATCGAGCATATGTTTTATGCAAATAATTCTGCATGTCTTATGCCATCAAATCTTTAAAATAATCCAAATGCATTATTTTGCTAATTTTATGGATAAGAAAATGGACTCAGGGCAAGATCATTTGTTGAAACAGACCACACATCTAGTATGCACAGATACTACTTTAGTAGGAAATAGACTAGTAAAATTCAAAGCCCAATGCTATAATTTGGATATGATTGGCCTTGCAAATCTCATATTGAAATCTAATCCTCAATGTAGCAGTGTTGGAAGGTACAGCCTAGTGACAGGTGTTTGGATCATGGAGGTAGATCCCTCATGAATAGATTGATGTCCTCCCTGGGGAGTGAGCACTCTCTCCAGAGAGAGGGGGTTGTTAAAAAGAGCCTGGCACCTTTCCTCTCTCTCTTTTCAGCTTCCTCTCTCCTGATGTGATCTCTTTGAACATGCTGGCTGCCCTTCTGCCTTCTACCTAACGCCCATTAATGAAAGCATCCTGAGGCCCACACCAGATGCAGCTGCTGCAGAATCATGAGCCAAATAAACCTCTTTTTTAAGAAATTACCCAGATTTTGGTATTCTGTTATAGCAACACAAAAATGGACTAATGTCTGGCTAGGCAGACAGTGGAATCCTGCTCACAGCACCAATTGTCTAGCTCTTAATCCTGTTTGTGACGCCAATTGTAAAGCTAGGCAATCACGCCAGTTGTTGGGCTCTTTTACCTGCTAGTAATCCTGCAACAACTGGGCCAATTGTTGCACTAGGGCTGGGTCTGGAGCCCACAGACCCCTCAAGCCCATTCACAGACTGGGTCACAAACCCTTCACATGCCAGGCTGAGTCCTCAGACGCCGCACACACCAGGCTGGGTCACCAGACCCCTTAGACACAGGTCTATGAGCTAGGTAACTGGCCAAAAGATCCTGGAGCCATAGGTTGGAATGCAGGGTGGATGCCTGAGGCCAACACCTGCCCACCTGCTTCAATAAAACTCCTTTCTCTCTTTTTCTCCCTCTCTCTCTCTTCTCAGAAGAACACAGGAATAGCAACAAAACTAAAAAGATACATTGGCACGCATGTGCACTAACTCCACACACACACACACACACACACACACACACACACACACACACACACACACACACACACACAATTTGCTTACAAAGGATGCTGAACCACACCCAACTGGACCTGAGGTGAGGGCCCTGACCAAAGTATTCTATTTTCCCAACAACTAATAAACACAAGTTTTCTCTGGAAGGCTACCCATCCTCCTGCTGTCTGTTCTTGTTCCTGCAGTAAGACAAAGGCTTTTGAGTAGCAGGCTGAGGTTTCCTAACTGTCCCCATAATATAGGTATTGCAGTTTTTTTTTCTTATCTCATTTGCAACAAACAGGATATTTATTCCTTGTGGTTCTGATTCATTTATACTATACTCACAAAGAGGTTGATTGTTTTTTCAAGAGCTATTTGAACTGTAAGCCAGGTGACTTTTTAAAAAGTTACTGGAAATAAAATGTTGTTGATATTAGTAAAATGGGATCACCTTAAACTACAGAATTAAACACAAAACTTAAATCTCTCAGTCTATACCCACAATGGTGTGCTGTAAACATGTAAAACCGATTTTGTTGTTTATACTTTTGATTGCCTAAAATTAACATCATAAACACAAAAAGTGTGTTTTTTCTCCCTTAGCACCTATCAGATATGTTCGTGTATGTGTGCGTATTTCTGGAGCTCCTATTTCCTCTTGAATGTACGTTGGTAGAGTATCTCCTTTTTGAAAAATACCAGTATTTCTACGTATTTTTTCCTATGCAAATCAGTATTGTGCACAGGCCCACAACTGAAGCTATACTTGAGTATACGATGCCAATGATTTCATGCAGAGTTAAGGATGTTATTTAAATCACAGACTCTCTGGTAGTTCAGAAACATTAAAAGTGAACTCCCTAATTACCTTAAAAAATAGTTGAGATTGTAAAGAAACAAAAATTGGTTGGAACTTAGCGAACCGAAGAAATAAGTCCCACTCTGTATAGATCAACTTCCTAATGTCACAAGTCAATTTAGAAATTATGCACAAGATAAATCTCTTTCCTCTCACTGTACCAATGTATTTAGCTTAATCATGAACATCAGTGGAGACAGAGATTGAAAAATAAATTGTTCACTGTCGCCAAGACAAACCCCAAATAGGAAACTTGATATTCTGCCTAAACTCTATCCCTGGAATATGCTTTTGAAAAGACATGGTATAATTATATGTAGCATTATAGAGATTCTTGTGTTTATAAATATTTTCTAAAGCCTTTGAAATTGTTTGTAAATCCAAAGTTTATAAATGACTTATGAAATCCACAAATTTGCTAAATATGTTTCTGCATTTTTGCATTATGCTCTGTGATTTTTCTATGTGGTGTAAGTCAAAGAAAATGATATACAATATGGCTAGATGGAACTAAAATATCCAAACAAAAGAAGCATCTGTTTTTCTAATTTAGTTTTTGAATTTATGTTGGTTTCACAATTGGTTACACTGCAAACAATGTGGTTCAAATGACAATGACATTGATTACAATTCTACTTTGCACTAAGAGCACTTTTTATCCAAGATTGTCAACTCCCTTAACTAACAATAACTAAGCCTTTCAGCACCTCTGTACCTTGGGTATTGTTTTACCCAATGTGAAGCAGATTGAACTGTAACTTTGCAAGAGGCTGACACAGTTCCCATGAACCCAGAGATGGCTAGAATTTTAAAGCCACACTGGGTTGCAACTGCTTATCTTTTGATGTACATTTTTAAGTATCGGAGTAAGCTACTTACAAGTATGATTTCTCCACTATGCTGATTTTTCTGGTACTTTGAAATGATTCCAACCTCAGGGACCATGGGCCAGGTGAGCTTTGTCTCACCACTAATTCTTACTTTCTTTGTGTTTCTATGCAGTGTCCCTACTTCCTCTCTTAGTCAGTGGAAGAGGCCAGTGGAAGAGGTTTACTACCCATGTTAGGGGTAATATCATCAAAGTATCATCCTGCCGTACAGAACTTTGATTCCTGAGGTGGTTTTCATCAATTGCTCCAGTTCAAAGTTTCACTTTTAAGATCATTTAAATGTTCATATCTGTACCTCAGTTTCTTAAAAAATTGTTTATGTCTGTCTTGCAGTCCAAGTAGACTGCAAGTCCCTTTGAGACAGGGAGAAATTTGCATTCTCTGAATCCCATTCTTTCACTTGCTCATTCAGGAAACATTTATTGAGTACCTACTATGTGAAAGACAGTATGCTAGGTGCTAGCTTGTAGGAGCAACTGAACACATTTTCCTTGTTAAGATAGTGATTGTTTCAATAAGCTGAGGGCTCTAAGGTAAATCCATTGGAGACTGAGGTGAAAAATGTGCTTTACAGATATGGTTTCATGATGTAATTTGTGCCTATAATATCAAAATATTTACTTTGTGTAATTTCTACAGCAAGAGTGTTCTAGTTCTGATGTCTACCAATTTGCACTTTCTGTGTCTAGTGGAAATCTTATTGTTCTGTAAACTGGAAACAGAAAACTCTGAATCATCTCCTGAGGGTTTTACTTTTGCTATGATACCTTGAATAATTTTATTAGTGTTTAGATGTGTATCAAAATATTACTTTTGTCTTATTAGTGAGATTAATGTGGTGGCCATTTTTTAAAATGACAAGAACAAGTTGTTATAATAAGGTATTAAACGGAGATAATTTCTCAACAGTGAAACCAGACTAGGTTTAACGTATGCTTTATCAAATGATATTTTACAATAAAGCAAAGAGAAATTGCCAGCTAAAACATTTAATTATTACTTTACTGAATGAGTCAAAATGGTGTATTGCCTATTCTTTTCATGCCAATTTTGACATTAACTAGACACGTAAATTTTACTTAAGCGTTCTTACAATATGGTGGATAACTAACTAGGTTATAAAACTTGCTTTTGCCTCTAACAAACTGTGTAATCGTGGAGAAATAATTTTGTTTCATTTAAAATTCAGTTTTACCATCTGAAAAATGGAATAATAAAAGCATTTTCATGAATGAGTGTATGGGATACTTAGGAAAGAGCCTAGTACAAAGTAACTACACTAGAAATGTTAGCTAATGATATTAGTAGTGGGTTTCAAATATATTGAATTTATGCTAAATTTATTAGAACAGATGAATCAAGTCACATAAGATCACAGATAAATTAGTAAGTTATTTTTTAAAATTTACTTTTAATTGAACCATGTTGATTGTATGTATTTATGAGGTACAAAGTTGTATTTCAGTACATGTATACAATGTGTAGTGATCAAATCAGGGTAGTTAGCAAATTCATCATCATAAAAACTTATTTCATTGGGATGAGAACATTTAAACTCCTCTCTTCTAGCCGTTTGAGTATATACAATAAATTATTATTAATTATACATGTTTAGTACTCCTGTACCCCACTAGGACTTATTTTTGCTCTCCAGCTGTGATTTTGTGGCCATTAACCAGCCTCTTACTATCTCCCCACCATCCTCCCCTTCCCAGCCTCTAGTAACCACAGTTCTACTTTCTACTTAGAAAAGTTCAACTTATTTTATCTTTTTAGTTCCCACATGTGAGTGAGGAAATGTGATATTTATCTTTCTGTGCCTGAATTATTTTACTTAACATAATGCCTTCCAGGCACATCCATGTTGGCACAATGACAGGTTTTTAAATTCTTTTTCATGGCTGAGTGGTATTTCACTGTGTGTATACACCATGCTTTCTGTAGCTATACATCTGTTGATGGACACGTATGTTGATTCCATGTTTTGGCTATTGTGAATATAGTGCTTCAGTAAACAAGGGGGTTCAGATATCTTTCTTGTATGCTAATATCCTTTCCTTTGGATAAAAACCCAGCGTGGGATTGCTGGAACATCTGGTATTTCTATTATTAGCTTTTTTTTTTTGTAAAAGCTTTATACAGTTTTCCATAGTGGGTGTCCTAATTTACTTTCCCACCAACAGTGTGTAAGTGTTCCCCTTTCTCTGCATCCTCACCAGCTAAGCATTGAATCTGTAGATTACTTTGGGTAGTATGGTCATTCTGACAATGTCATTTCTTCCAATCCATGGATATGGAATATATTTCCAGTTTTCTGTGTGTTGTCTAATTTATTTCATCAGTGTTTTGTAGTTTTCATTGTAGAGATCTTTTACCTCTTAGGCTAAATGTATGCCTAGGTATTTTTTTTTCAGTAGCTATTGTAAATGGGATTTCTTTCTTTCTTTTTTTTTTTTTTTGTCATTTTTTTTTCGTGACCGGCACTCAGCCAGTGAGTGCACCGGTCAGTCCTATATAGGATCCGAACCCGCGGCGGGAGCGTCGCCGCGCTGCCAGTGCAGCACTCTACCAAGTGCGCCACGGGCTCGGCCCTGGGATTTCTTTCTTGATTTGTTTTTCTGCTAGTTCATTGTTGGTGTATGGAAATGCTAATGATTTTTCTATATTGATTTTGTACACCACAAATTTATTGAATTCTTTTATCAGATCTAACAGGTTTTTTTTGGTGGAGTCTTTAGGCTTTTCTCTATATGAGATCATGTCATCTGCAAACAGGAACAATTTTTCTTCCACTTTTCTGATTTGGGTGCCCTTTATTCCTTTTTCTCACCTAATTGTTCTGACTATACATTCCAGTACTATGTTACATAAGAGTGGTGAGAGTGGGCATCCTTGTTTTGTCCTATTCTTAGAAGAAAAGCTTTCAACTTTTCCCTGTTCAGTATGATATTAGCTGTGGATTTATTAAATATGATCTTTATTATATTGTGATACTTTCCTTCTGTGCTGAATTTGTTGAGAATTTTTATCATGAAGGAATGGTGAATCTTGTCAAATGCTTTTTCTGCATCTATTGAGATGATCATATCTTTTTTGTCTTTCATTTTGTTGATGTGGTGTATCACATGTATCACATTTATTGATTTGCTTATGTTGAATAACCCTTACGGCCCTGGGATAAATCTCACTTGATCATGGTATATAATCTTTTTGATGTGCTATTAAATTTGGGTTCCTGGTATCTTGCTGAAAATGTTTGCATGTATGTTCATCAGAGACATTGGCCTGTAGTTTTTGTTGTTTTTGTTGTTGTATCCCTGTCTGATTTTGGTATCAGTGTGATTCTGGCCTCATAGAATGAGTTTGGGATAATATTTACTGCTTCTATTTTTTGGAATATTTTGAGAAGAATTGGTATTAACTATTCTTTAAAAGTCTGGTAGAATTCAACAGTGAAGACATCCAATCCTGGGCTTTTCTTTGTAGGAAGATTGCTGATCACTGATTCAATTTTGATACTCATTATTGGTCTGCTCAGATTTTCTATTTGTTCTGGGTTCAGTCTTTGTAGGTTGTATGTATCTAGAAATTTATCCATTTTCTCCATATGGTTCAATTTGTTGGCATATAATTGCTCATAATAATCTCTAATGATTCTTTGTTTTATCAGTTGTAATGTCTCCTTTCTCATTTTTTATTTTTGCTATTTGGGTCTTCTCTTTTTTTCTTAGACAGTCAAGCTAATGGTTTATCAATTTTATTTATCTTCTAAATAAACCAACATTTTGTTTCATCGATCTTTTTTTGGTCTCTGCTTCATTTTGTTCTGTTTTGATCTTTGTTTTTTGGATTGCTCTGCTTTTGTATTTCCTTAAGGGTCAATGTTAGGCTGTTTTTGAAATCTTTCTACTTTTTCCTCTTAGAACTTAGTACTTAGTACATAAGTTTTGGTATGTTATGCATTTATTTAAATTGGTTTCAGGAATTTTTTGGGTTCCTGCTTAATTTCTTTATTGATCCATTTGTCATTCAGGAGTGTGTTGTTTCATTTCTGTGTATATGTAGTTTCCAAAGTTTTACTTTTTATTGATTTCTAGTTTAATTCTGCTGTGGTCTGAAAAGATACTTGATATGATTAAAATTTTAAAAAAATTTTTGAGACTTTATTTTTGGCCTAATGTGTGGTCTATCCTGGAGAATGATCCATGTACTTATGAGAAGAACATGCATTCTGCAATTGTTGGATAAAATGTTCTGTAAATGTCTATCAAGTCCATTCAGTCTACAGTGCAGTTTAAATCCAATGTTTCCTTATTGGCATTTTGTCTAGATGATCTGTCCAATGCTAAGAGAAGGTGCTGAAATCCCCAAATATGATTGTATTGGGGTCTATCTCTCCTTATATATCTTATAATATTTACTTTATATATCTGGTGTTCAAATGTTGGGTGCATATGTATTTACCATTGTTATATTCACTTGCTGAATTGATTTTTTATTATATAATGTCCTTCTTTGTCTCTTTTTATGGTTTTTGGTTTAAAATATATTTTATCCAATATAAGTATAGCTACTCCTGCTCATTTTTGGTTTTCATTTCCTTGGAATATTATGTTTTCATCCCTTTACTCTTTGTTTATGTGAGTCTTTACAGGAGAAGTAAGTTTCCTGGAGACAGCATATAATTGGGTCTTGTTTTTTAATCCCTTTGGCCACTTTATACCTTTTAAATGGGAAATTTAATCCATGTGCATTCAGGGTTTTTATTGAAAGGTGTTGCCTTGCACCTGACATTTTATTAATTTTTTGTGGTTGTTATATATTTCTCTTGTTATTTTCTTTCTCTTTTAGAATCTATCTTTGCTGTTGGTAGTATTTTTGTAGTGATAAGATATAATTTTTTCTCTTTCTCATTGGTATGTTTGCTCTACCAGTGACTTTCATTCTTTCAGGTGTTATGATGATGGATGTTAATGTTCTTTTGCTTCCAATATAGGACTATTTAATGATTTCTTGTAGGGCTGGTCTTGTGGCAGTGAAATTCCAGTTTTTGTGTGTCTGGAAAGTATATTATTTCTCCTTCATTTTTGAAGGATAGCTTTGCTGGTTATAGTATTTTTGGCTGGCAATTTTTTCTTCCAACATTTTGAATATATCATTTCATTCTCTTCTGGCCTATGAGGTTTCTGCTGAGAAATCTGCTGTTAGTCTGATGGGGATTCCCTTATATGTGAGTTGACACTTCTCTCTTGCTGTTTTTGGAATTCTACCTTTGCTTTTGACTTTTGACAATTTGACTACAATCTATCTCACAGAGGACATTTTTGGGTTAAATCTGTTTGGGGTTCTTTGAGCCTCTTGGACCTGGAAGTTTATATCTTTCCCAATACTTGAGAAGTTTTCAGCTAAATAGGTATTTGATGCCTCCTCCCTTCTCGTCCCCTTCTGTAACACACATAATACAGATATTTGTACCATAATTTGTCCCGCAGATCTTGTAGGCTTTCTTCATTTTGTAAAATTCTTTTTTCTTTTCTTTTTGTTTAGTGTCACTGGGATTTTTCAAGAAGCCTGTCATTAAGTAAAGAAATACTTTCTTCTGCTTGATCTAGCCTATTGCTTAAGCTCTCAGTTGTACTGTTTATTTCATTTAATGAATTCTTCAGTTCCAAAATTTTTGCTTGGCTTTTTTATGATATCTAGCTCTTTCTTGAATTTATCCTTCAGATCCTAAATTGTTTTTCTCATTTTGTCATGTTGTCTATCTATATTTTCTTGCATGTCATTGAGTTTCCTTCTGATTATTATTTGGAATTCATTTTCAGCATTTCATAGACTTTTAATTCTTTGGATCTGGTATTGCAGAATTATAATATTCTTTAGGGATGTCATGTTTCCTTGTTTTTTCATATTTCTTGTTTCCCTATGTTGATGTCTGGGCATCTGGTGGAAGAGTCACTTCTTCTAATACTCTGGAGTAACTTTTAAGGGGAGAGATTCTTTTCTGTCGATGTGTTCTATAGTGTCAGTCAGGAAGGTTGTTTTAGATTTGGTTCTGGGTGAGCACAGTAGTGGTCTCCATGTTATTTCTTCAACTGTATTTAACATCAGAGTTGTCTGTGAGTGCCTCTGTGGCCTAGGTTCCAGAGCACTTGGCAGCTACTTGTTGGAGTGGGCAACACTGGGCTTGGCCACAGTGTTAGTGGATGAGGTCTCAAGCTCTTGGGAGAAGGATTGGGGTGCTCTGCATCTCCTTAGCTTAAATGGGTGACTCTTGGTGGGATTGCTGGGGTCACAGTCAGGACCTTGGACTTTGAGAGAGACAATGAGATGCTCAGTAACTCCTCAGCTGAAGTGAGTCATCCTGGGTGGGATCATTGGAGCTTTTGGCTGGGCACTACAACTCCAAAAGAGGTGCTAGAGTGCTCTGCAGCTGCACAGCTGGAATGAATCACTCTGGGCAAAGGTGCTGGGGTCATGAGAAGGACCCTGCTCTCCAAAGAGAGATGCTAGGGTGTGCTGCAGCTTCACTGTTGAAGTAGGCCACTCTGGGTGAGGTCACTGGGGTTGCAGGCCCTGCATCCTCAAAAGAGACACTGCATTGCTCTGCAGCACAACTGTTGGTGTGGGCCACTTTGGATAAGCTCATTGGGGTTGTAGGTGGGACCCGTACAAGAGAGATGCTGGGGTGCTCTGCTGCTGCTTAGCTGATGTGGTCCTCTCTAGGCAAGTCTGCTACAGACATGGGTGGGTCCCTATGCCCCCAAGAGAGATATTGGGTCCTTCTTTAAGCCCTCAGCTAGACTCTTGGCAAGGTCTCTGAAATCATGGACGGACCCTTGAACCCCCAAGAGAGACACTGTGTCACTCTGTAACTCCTCAGCTGGAGTGGGCTACCCCCCCGCAAGGTTGCTGGGGTTGTGGGTGGGTCCCTGTACCAAGGGGCAAGAGAGATGCTGGGTCACTCTTCAGTTCCTCAGCTGGAGTGGGCTGCCCTGTACAAATTTGCTGGTGTGGGCAGGTCTCTGTGCCCCAAGAGAGATGTTGAATCCCTTTGCAGCTCCTCAGCTGAAGCAGGTGGCCCTGGGCAAGATCACTGGGGCTACAGATGTGGCTCTGTGCCCCTGTGAGAGGCATGAGGGTGCTCCATAGTTTCCCAAGTGGAGTACATGGCTCTGGCAGGTTTACTGAAGCCACGGCAGGACTCTGTGCCTCTGGGAGAGGTGCATGGGCACTTCACTGAAGAGAGCAGGAGCACCAACACTGGCAGAAGGCTCTAATCTGTTGGCTCCCTGAATCTGGAAAGTGCATGCTCTGGCTCCCTCTATCCTGGGAGTGGCCTCTGCATTGCAATAGACCACCTGTTTCCAGAGTGCAAGGTGCCACATGTGCTCAGGTGCCTGAGTTCCAGTGTGTTGAGGGAGCATTAGGGCTGTGAAGATGCCAGGGATATTGGGCCCCAGGGCAAAATACACTCAGGTGTTGGTTCTGGTCCCCAAATGGCAATGTGATGTGGCAGCCAGGTCCCAGGGCATGGTGAGGATTCAGTTTGAACTCCCTGCCTGAATTAAGACAGTTGCTTGGGCTTTCAGCAGCTTCCCACAGGGGGCTCAGGGCCTGCAAGGGCTGCTTGTCTCCCTCATAGTTTGGATTGCAAGCATTCATGGTGCAAATCTTGCTTACCTTTTCCGTGTAGGCAGAAGCTTTTCTTGTTTCCCTGATGCTTCTGGCTGGGGTATGGGGCCAGTAAGTTATTATTAACTACTGAGAAAGCAACTGGTACCTTGGGGTATTCTCAGTCTATCATTATTATGCACAGCCTTGGCACATAGTTTTATAGAAGTGATTATAGAGTCACTTAGTAACTGTAACAGACTTTTAGTCATTCCAACATCACAACAGCACTGTGAGGTAAGTAATGTGTTTATTTTACAAGTAAGGAAAATAACAGTCAGCAAAAGAAAGCAGTTTTCGAGGTTAAACAGCTATGAAAGGGGCAGGCCTTGATTCCAGGTATAAGAGTATTAATTACCACACAGTATATGCTTTCCAATAGCCTGTCATTCTAATTAGCATGATATGAATGTAAGCAGCAATTAGTTTTGTCAGAAACAGTCAAATCATCAGCACTGATCTAATAATTATTAAATGTCTATCACATGCCAAATACTATGCAACAGGCTGTAATAAATATTTTTATAACATAATTCTTCAGTCATTAGCTATACTTATTGGGCATCAGCTCTGTTGCTATACTAGCTACCAGGGGTACACTGAAGGAGACACATTTCTCAAATTAAAGAGCTTTTGTTTTTTTCTTTTTTCGAAGATTTTTTAAAGGGTTGTTTTAGGTTTGCAGCAAAATTGAGAGGAATACAGAGATTTCTCATATACCTCCTGCCTTCACACATGCACAGCATTCCCCATTATCAACACCTGTCATCAGAGTGTCACATTTGTTACAATTGATGAACTTACATTGGTGCATCATTATCATCTGAAGTTCATAGTTTACATTAGGGTCCACTCCTGGTGTTGCACATTCTGTGGGTTTAGACAATGTATAATGACATGTATCTATCATTATAGTATCAGATGGAGTAGTCTAACTGTCCTCAGTGTGCCTTATCCATGCTCCAACTTCAACAACCACTGATATTTACTGTTCCTATTGTTTTGCCTTTTTCAGAATGTCATATAGTTGGAATCATATAGTATATAGCTTTTTCAGATTGGCTTCTTTTACTTAGTAATAAATATTTGTTTCCTTCATGTTTTTACATAGTTTGGTAGCTCATTTCTTTTTAGCACTGAATAATATTGCATCATCTGTATGTGCCACAGTTTATTGATCCATCCAACTATCAAAGAACATCTTGGTTGCTTCCAAGTTTTGATAATTACAAATTAAGTAGCTATAAAAATCTGTGTGCAGGTTTTTGTGTAGACATAAATTTTCAACTTCTTTGGGTAAATACCAGGGAAAGCTTGATCATATGGTAAGAGTATGTTTAGTTTTGTAAGATATTGCCAAATTGTTTTCTAAAGTGGCTGTACCATTTTGCATTTCCATCATCAATGAACAGCAGTTCCCATTGCTCCATATCCTCACTTGCATTTCGTGCTGTCAGTGTTCTGGATTTGGGCCATTTTAATAGGTGTTAAGTGGTATCTCATTGTTGTATTTATTTGTATCTCCCTCATGACATATCATATAAAGAATCTTTTTGTAAGCTTATTTCTCATCTGTATATTTCCTTTGATGAGGTGTCAGTTATTTTAAAATTGGATTGTTTTCTTATTGTTGTGTTTTAAGAGATCTTTGTATATTTTGTATAAAAGTGTCTTATTAGATGTGCTTTTTCAAATATTTTCTCTCTATCTGTGTCTTGACTTCTCATTCTCTTGACACTGTCTTTTTGCAGAACAGACACTTAATTTTAATGAAGTTCAGACAATCAATTATTTCTTTCATGGATTGTGCCTTTGGTGTTATTTCTATAAAGTCATCACCAAACCTGTAGACATCTATGTTATTTTCTAGGAGTTTTGTATTTTTGCATTTTACATTTAGGTTCATGATCCATTTTGAGTTCATTTTTGTGAAGGGTATAAGGTCTGTGATTAGATTCTTTTTTTTTTTTTAATATAGATGTTCAGTTTTTCTAGCACAGCACCACCTGTTGAAAGACTGTTTTTTTCCATTGTATTGCTTTTGCTCCTTTGTCATGATTAGTTGACTATATTTATGTGGGTCTATTACTGGGCTTTCTATCTGTTCCATTGATCTATGTGTCTATTCTTTGCCAACACCTATTTTGATTACTATAGCTTAATAGTAAGTATTGAAGTCAAGAAGTATCAGTCCTCCAACTTTGTTCAACACTGTGTCGGCTCTTCTGGGTCTTTTGTCTTTTCATATAAATTTTAAAATCAGTTTGTTGATATTCCCAAAATAACTTGCTGGGATTTTGATTGTGATTGCATTGAATCTATAGATCAAGTTGGCAAGAACTGACATTTTGACAACATTGAGTTGTGTAACCCATGAACATGGAATTTATTTAGTTCTTTGATTTCTTCCATCAAAAATTTATAGTTTCCTAATATAGATCTTGTACATATTTTGTTAACTTTCTACCTACACCTTTCATTTTTTGGAATACTAATGTAGATGTGTTGTGTTTTTAAATTCCATTTGTTCATTACTGGTATATAAGAAACTAATTGACTTCTGTATATTAATCTTGTATTCTGCAACCTTGCTATAATAGCTTATTAGTTATAGGAGTTTTTTTAATTGACTTTTTAGAATTTCCTTCATAGATGATCCTGTCATTTGCAAAGACAGTTCTGTTTCTTTCTTCCTAATCTGTATATCTTTTATTTCATTTTCTTGTCTTATCACAATTGTGAGAACATCCAATACAATGTTAAAAAGGAGTACTGAGGGGATATCTTGTCTTGTTCCTGATCTTAGTGGAAATGTTTCTAATCCTTAAATATGATATTAGCTGTAAGATTTTTGGCAATATTCTATATCAAGTTGAGAAAGTTCCCTTCTCTTCCTACTTTACTGAGAGTTTTTAACATAAATAGATATTGAATTTTGTGAAATGCATGCAAAATTGTTTCCATTGTTATTTTGAACAAACTGTTATCTGTTAGATCAATTAAGAATAAGAAAAATAGAAGTTTTTGTTTTACCTTCACTTATTTTTTCTTTGATCCTCTTTCTTCCTTTGTGTATATTTGAGTTTCTAACCTATATCATTTTACTTCTCTCTAAATAACTTCTTTTAAGAATTCTTTTGAGACAAGTGTACTGGCAGCACATCCCTCAATTTTTGTTTGTCTGAGAAAGCCTTTATTTCTCCTTCACTTTTGAAGGATAAGTTCTCAAGGTACAGAATTATACATAGGTAGGTTTTTTCCCTCCACTTTAAGTATTTCACTCCGCTCTCTTCTTGCAAACATGGTTTATGAGGAGAAGTTGGATATAATTCTTTTCATTGTTCTTCTATAGGCAAGGCATTTTTTCTTTTGGATTCTTTTAGATTTTTTTCTTTATCTTTAATTTTTTGTATATTGAAAATTATATGTGTTGGTTGAGTAGTTTTGATATTTACCCCACTTGTTGTTCTCTGAGCTTCCTCAATTTGTGGTTTGGTTTCTGACGTTAACATGGGGAAATTCTCAGTCATTATTGTTTATAGTATTTCTTCTATTTCTTTTTCTCTTTCCTTTCTTTTTAAAATTCCCATTATTACATTATATATTGGTGAATATAGTAATTATGCTGATTTGAGCATCACATATTGCACACAGGTATTGATATTCAACTCTGTACCCCACAGATATGTACAATCAACTATGTTACAATAATAAGATAATAAGTAAATACCTATTGTATGTATGTTGTACCTTTTGCAGTTGGCCCACAGTCCTTGGATATTCTGTTTGTTTGTTTCTTTGTTTGTCTTTGTTCTCTTTGCTTTTCTTTTTTGGAGCTTTCTATTGAGATATTCTCAAACTCAAAGATGCTTTCCTCAGCCATGTTCAGTCTACTTCTAAGCTCCTCAAAGATATTCTTCATGTGTGTTACAGTGTTTTTGATCTCTAGCATTTCTTTTTTCATTCCATCATAGAATTTCAACATCTCTACTTACATTGCCCATCTATTTTTGCATATTGTCTACTCCATTAATACCCTTAGCATGTTATTCATAGTTGTTTTACATTTTCTGTCTGATAATTCCAACATCCCTGACATGTGTGGTTCTAATGCTTGCTTTGACTCTTCAATTTTTTTTTCACCTTTTAGAATGCCTTGTAATTTTTTTTCTTGATAGCCAGACATAATGTACTGGTTAAAAGAACTGTAAATAAGCCTTTAGTAGTGTGATGGTAGGGTGTGGGGGGAGAAAAAGTGTTCTGTAGTCCTATGATTAGGTCTCAGTCTTATTGTGAACTCATGCCTCTAGACTGAACTTCACAAGTATTTCTCAGGTATTTATTTTCTGCCTTTAGGTGGAACAGATGGCTACAGTGGCCTGGGCTCAGGTATTTCCCTTCTGTCATGTGGAAGAATGGAGCTGGCTGGAGTTGGGTATTTCCCTTCCTCCTGGTTAATTAGGCTCTGATAATACTCCCATTAAATTAGGCTCTGGTTAACTAGATTTTCCTGAAGGCAGTCCTTATTAATAAGAACACAGTGCTCTGGCATAATTCATAATGGTTTCTTTTCCCTTCCCCCTGCTGAAAGCACCAGAGAATTTTTCTCCAGTATTTACTGTGAGAACTTAGTCAGGTTCTTGGAGATAAAAATTATAACAGTCTGGTGAACCCCAATAACTGCATCTCCCTGGAGTTTTTAACTCTCAGACTTGTCCACACTGAGCCTCCAGCAACTCATCAATTACAGTTTAGATTTTCCTACCATGACACTGGTTCTTGCAGCAGTTTCCACTTGTGAGTCTCTGCTTACGTCAGCCATGACTCCTTTTTTCACCTGTCTGTCTCCATTCTTAGGGCCAGCAGTGTGTCCTCACCTTTCTCATGCATCCAAAAAGAGTTATTGATCTTTTAGTCTGTGCAGCGTTTTACTTATTTATAGGATGGAGTGACAACTTCCAAGCTCCTTACATGTGGAACTTGAAACTGCAAATCTAAAGAGCTTACAATGTTATATGGAAAAGGAACAAATAATCAGATTTTTATGGTACAGCATAATAAGTATCACCACGGACAATTTTTATTCTATTATTTTCATTTTATAGATGAAGAAACTGAGGCTTAGGGAGGAACGTAAGTAGCTATAGGACAGTAACTAGTATGAGGAACATCCTGGATTCAAACTCAAATCTGTCTATTGCTTGTCCTTTTTATTTTTATTAATTAATTAATTTATTTTTAATTTAATTTTATTTTGTCAATATACTATGTGGTTGATTATTGTGGCCTATTACCAAAACCTCCCTCCCTCCTCTCTCTCCCCCCCTTTCCCAACAACCTCATATCTGTTTGCTTGTCATATCAACTTCAAAGAATTGTAATTGTTCTGTCTTCTTCCCTAGCTGCCCCCAGTTTATTTGTGTATTTATTTATTTATTTTTAGCTCCCACAAATAAGTGAGAACATGTGATATTTCTCTTTCTGTGCCTGACTTGTTTCACTTAATGTAATTCTCTCTAGATCCATCCATATTGTTGCAAATGGCAGTATTTCATTATTTTTTACAGCAGAGTAGTATTTCATTGTGTAGATATACCACATTTTCCATATCCACTCATCTGATGATGGACATTTGGGCTGGTTCCAACTCTTAGCTATTGTAAATAGTGCTGCAATAAACATTGGAGAACAGGTATACCTTCGACTTTATGATTTCCATTCCTCTGGGTATATGCCCAGCAATGGGATGGCTGGGTCATATGGTAAATCTATCGGCAATTGTTTGAGGAACCTCCATACCATTTTCAATAGAGGCTGCACCATTTTGCAGCCCCACCAACAATGTATGAGAGCTCCTTTTTATCCACAACCTCACCAGCATTTATCATTCACAGTCTTTTTGATATTAGCCATCCTAACTAGGGTGAGATGGTATCTCATTGTGGTTTTAATTTGCATTTCCTGAATGCTGAGTGATACTGAACATTTTTTCATGTGCCTGTTGGCCATTTGTATATCTTCCTTTGAGAAATGGCTATTTAGCTCTTTTGCCTGTTTTTTAATTGGGTTACTTGTTTTCTTGTTGTAAAGTTGTTTCAGTTCCTTGTATATTCTGGATATTAATCCTTTGTCAGATAATATTTTGCATATATTTTCTCTCACTCTGTTGGTTGTCTTTTAACTCTGTTAATTTTTCTTTTGCTCTGCAGAAGCTTTTTAGCTTGAAATAATCCCATTTATTTATTTTTCCTTTGGTTGCCCATGCTTTGGGGGTCATTTTCATGAAGTCTGTGCCCAGTCCTACTTCCTGAATTGTTTCTCCTGTTTTCTTTAAGACATTTTATTATTTCAGGGTGTATTTTATATGTAATTCTTTAATCCATTTTGAGTTGATTTTAGTACATGGTGAGAGGTACAGGTCTAGTTTCATTCTCCTGCATATAGATATCCGGTTATCCCAGCAGCATTTGCTGAAAAAGCAGTCTCTTCCCTAGTGTATAAGCTCGGTGCCTTTGTCAAAGATCAGATGGCTGTAGGTGTGCGGGTTGATGTCTGGATTCTCTATTCTATTCCATTGATCAATGTGTCTGTTTTTATGCCAGTACCATCCTGTTTGGGTTATTATAGCTTTGTAGTATAGTTTAAAGTCAGATGGTGTTATGCCTCCAGCTTTACTTTTTTTGCTCAGAATTGCTTTGGCTATGTGTGGTCTTTTGTTATTCCATATAAACGTCTGGATAGTTTTTTCCATTTCTGAGAAAAATGTCATTGGAATTTTGATGGAGATTGCATTGAATTTGTATATCACTTTGGATAGTATGGACATTTTCACAATGTTGATTCTTCCAATCCAAGAGCAAGGGATATCTTTCCATCTTCTTGTGTCCTCTTTAATTTCTCTCAGCAGTGGTTTGTAGTTCTCATTGTAGAGATTTTTCACATCCTTGGTTAACTCTATTCCTAAGTATTTTATTTTTTTGGTGGCTATGGTAAATGGGCAACCTTTCCTGATTTTTCTTTCTGTATGTTCACTATTGGAGAATACAAATGTTACTGATTTTTGTCTTGATTTCGTATCCTGCAACTTTGCTGAAATCATTTATCAACTCCAAGAGTTTTTGTAGAGGATATATAGGATCATGTCATCTGCAAGCAGGGACAGTTTGACTTCATCTTCTCCAATCTGGATGCTCTTTATTTCCTTCTCTTCTCTGATTGCTCTGGCTAGTACTTCCATCACTATGTTGAATAGTGCTGGTGAGAGTGGGCATCCTTGTCTAGTTCCTGTTCTTAAAGGAAAAGCTTTCAGCTTTTCCCCATTCAGGATGATATTGGCAGTGGGTTTATCATATATGGCTTTAATTATGTTGAGATACTTTCCATCTATACCTAACTTGTAGAGTCTTTATCATGAATGATAGTTGAATTTTATCAGATGCTTTTTCGGCATATATAGAGATGATCATATGGTCTTTGTGTTTGATTTTATTGATATGGTGTATCATTTATTGATTTATTGATTTGCCTATGTTGAACCAATCTTGCATCCTTGGTATGAATCCCACTTGATCATGGTGTATAATTTTGTGTATGTGTTGCTGTATTCTGTTAGCTAGTATTTTATTGAGGATTTTTGCATCTATATTCATCAAGGATATCGGCCTGTAGTTTTCTTTTTCAGTTGTATCTTTACCTGGTTTTGGTATCAGGGTGATGTTTGCTTCATAGAATGAGTTTGGGAGAATGGCCTCTGTTTGAATCTTTTGGAATAGTTTGTAGAGAATTGGTGTCAATTCCCCTTTGAATGTTTGGTAGAATTCTGCTGTCAATCCATCTGGTCCTGGGCTTTTCTTTGTTGGCATTCTCCTGATAACAGCTGCAATCTCTTCTATTGTTATTGGTCTGTTCAGTTTTTCTGCATCTTCTTGGCTCAGTTTTGGTAGTTTGTGTGTGTGCAGAAATTTATCCATTTCCTCCAGATTTTCAAATTTGTTCGCATATAGTTATTTATTGTAGACTCTAATGATTCCTTGCATTTCAGATGTATCAGTTGTAATATCACCTTTTTCATTTCTAATTTTTGTTATTTGGGTCTTCTCTTCTTTTTTAGTTAGCTGTGCTAATGGTTTGTCAATTTTATTTAGCTTTTCAAAAACCAACTTTTTGATTCATTGATCTTTTGTATCATTTTTTGGGTTTCAATTTCTTTAAGTTCTGCTCTGATCTTAATGATTTCTTTCCATCTGCTAACTTTGGCTTTGGATTGTTCTTGTTTTTCTAGTTCTTTAAGGTGAAGTATTAGGTTGCTCACTTGCCATCTTTCCATTCTTCTGAAGTAAGCATTTAATTCGATAAATTTCCCCCTTAGTACTGCTTTTGCAGTATCCCACAGGTTTTGGTATGATGTATCATTGTTTTCATTAGTTTCAATAAATTTTTTGATTTCCTGTTTGATTTCTTCTTGGACCCATATTTCGTTAAGTAGAATAGTGTTTAATTTCCATGTGTTTGTATAGTTTCCAGAATTTCATTTGTTATTAATTTCTAATTTTAATCCATTGTGGTCTGAAAAAAATACATGGGATATTTCCTATTTTTTTGAATTTGTTGAGAGTTGATTTGTGACCTAACATGTGATCTATTCTGGAGAATGATCCATGTGCTGATGAGAAGAATGAATATTCTGAGGTTGTTGGATGGAATGTTCTGTAGATATCTGCCCATTCCAATTGGTCTAGAGTGTTGTTTAGATCTTGTGGTTCTCTGCTGATTCTTTGCCTAGAAGATCTGTCCAATATTGATAGTGGGGTGTTCAGGTCCCCTGCTATTATGGTATAAGTGTCTATTTCCTTCTTTAGGTCCAATAGAGTTTGCTTTATAAATCTGGCTGCTCTGACATTGGGTGTATATATATTTATGAATGTTATGTCTTCTTGATGGATCAATCATTTTATCATTATGTAGTGGCCCTCATTATGTCTTTTTATGGTTTTTAGTTTAAAGTCTATTTTATCAGGTATAAGAATAGCTACTCCAGGTCGTTTTTTATTTCTCTTTGCATGGTAAATCTTTTTCCATCCTTTCACTCTTAGTCTATGTGAGTCTTTATAGGTGAGGTGGGTCTCTTGAAGGCGGCATATAGTTGGGTCCTCCTTTTAACCCAGTCAGCCAGTCTGTGTCTTTCGATTGGCTTGTCCTTTTTCAATTTCCTATATGCCATGTCTGTGGTTATTGTCAGTGATGGAATTCAGATGTGTAAAGACACAACTCTTTCAGTAGCTGTATTTTGACGTCTTGTTCTAGGCCTGTCTGGCTCCTATCCAAGGAACTATTTAATGACATAGAATGAACACAGAATGGAGCAGATACTATTGCTTACCTACCAACTACCACTTTCTACCTCCTTTATTAACTAATGCCCTGTTACGTCCAGGTATCTCATATCCATGCATTACTGGATCCTCCTTAGCTCCAAGAAATAAATCATTATTAGTTAAGATAAACAGGACAAACTTATTCTCCATGACAGTTTAGGCTTGGTCTTGTCATGCAGTCTGGTTAATAGTTTGAGAAGAGACATGTGTTGTGAGCCATCTGGATAAAGTCCATTAAAGAGGCACACAGAAGAAAAGACTCCATTTTATGCATCTCTACATTTTGTAGCCATCTTGGGGCTATAAAAGGCAAAGCAATTCACAGAGGATGACAGGTCATAAAGACAGAAAAAGCCGAGGTCATTGATGATGTCAATATGCCACTGAATTATCCAACTCTCAAACCACTCTGCCTCCAGACATATTAATATGTGAAATAATGGATTGTACTTACTGCTTAAGTAACTTTGTGTTGGAGTTTCTGATTCTTGCAGGAAAGAAGTATAAAAAGGCATTTTTGTGAAATTCCTCACATAAGATTTTAAAAATCATTTTCATATTTTTCTTTGATTTTTTCCCCTCACATTCCCCTTGTTCCTACCACTGCAACGTTTTAGTATACCTTTTACAGTTATATTGGAGGGTCTAAGACAAAGTTTAAATTCTCATATCTGTCCCAGCATTAGATATCAGACCTTGATTTGTGAAAAAGTATATAGTTTCTAGGGACATACAAGATACTGAAAGACACTAAGGGATTATTTGCCTCCAAAGCCAACTTATCCAGAAATACGTCTGACTGTCTAAAAACACAGAGCAGGAGCAGGAGAGGAGTCATTGGCAATAAAGTCAATTGGCATCTACAAATTTGAATGGCAAATCAACAACTACAAAATTCTCCTTTACTCAACTCTGTTATAAGCATAGAAGGTAAATGCAACTAGCAGGAAATAAAAACAACAAGAGAAATAATAGAATAATTTTCCATGCAGATGTGTTAAGCAGCATTGTTCTGATATTCAGGCAAGGTATATCAATACTATAAGAGAGGTTATAGAAAGTAAATGTATGTTTTAATATCATTTTTGTGTGACTTTATAATAGATTCTTAATATACACAAAAAAATGCAACATAATCTTTGTCTACAAAGTGGCCACCACATAGAGATGGCAAATGGTGGACAAGTAACTGAACAGTTACAATGTACAGCCATGAGTGCTAAATAAAGATGTGCCAAGAAGTACCTCAAGGGGTGCCTAACTGTCTGAGAATTGATGGTAGTGGATTATGAGTGGGTTAGAGAAAAGAAGTTCCACAGAGAAGGAAGCACTTGAACTGAATCTTAAAGAATACACTCAAGGAACTGCAAATAGCTTAGGGTAGCTATAATGCATTCTCCATGTGGAAGAATGGCAGGAGATTAATAGAGAAGTAGGTAGGAGCCAGATCATAAGCAGGAGAAAAAAATAATGAGGGACTACATTGAAGTTGTGGGGAATAGGTGGTAGGATTGACTAATTAGTAGGATAAGTATTTAAGTCATTAAATGTATTATCCAAACTGAAATAATTTTTTGAGTGAAAATGGACACAATTAATCATTGTGATGGATAACTGGTATAAATGGGGATCGTTTTGGGTAAACTAGGTACACAGACACCGTGGTCAAATTAGAATATATTCAAGAGCTTTTTATTTGACAGAATTAACAGTACATAGTGGCTGAGTGAGGATAAAGAATAGGATTATGCTCAGGCTTCTGATGCAGGCAAGACTGGCAGTGATTATTTCAGTGTGATAATAAATAGAGAAAGAGCAGGATTTCAGGGAGAGAAAATGTGTTATGTTTTATATATGTTGAGTTTGAGATGCTTGTAGGAATCTAAGTAGTAATGCCTAAAGAAATCTGAAACGTGGATTAGTACTAAGATAAATATTTGGTAATTATTGAAATAAAATGGGAGTAGAAGCTGTACGGAAGGTTATATTTACCTTGTTGTCTCAGTATATACAGTTAGGGAAGAAAATAACCAAAGAAAGAATTTTCATGAATAGCCAAAAAAAAAAAAAAAAAAAAAAACCCAAAAAACAAAATCAAAACAAACAAACCCAGAAAGTATGTATGTTGGTGAGAATGATAAAGTTATATATGGTTACCTTACTTGAAGGCTCTTCATGATTTCATGATCTGACTTTTTCTTGGCTGTCTCGCCACCGTTCCCACAATTTTCTTCCACTCCTGTATCCTGCAGTCTAGACAGATCAATTTTCTTCCATTGCCTCAAAATGCATCACAATCTCTCTTGCATCTGTGACTTTGTATCTTATATTACTTCCGTATGTCTCTTTCATGTGCATTTTTCAAACCCTGGCACAGGAATGATTTTCCTGGAGCCCACCCTCCCTACTATCAACCCGGTGCCTGGACTCTATGCTCTGTCTCTATTCCTATTGCAGCCAGTACATTCCTATCCTTCCAGAACTTTCTCTGTGTTGTTTTGTTATATGGCCCTTCTCTCTCTCATGAAACTATGCATTACTTGAGGTCAGAGGAAGTTACATTTGCCTTTGTTTTCCCAGGACTTAGACCAACATCTGCCCTCAAAATTACAAACATTGTTAGGTGCTCAGAACATGCTTTTTGAATGAATAAGGAACACAATCAGTATAGACCGTTCACTCAAGAAGATTTGCTGTGAAAAGAATGAGTATAGATTGAAAGTGCAATAATTAATATAGACATTAATTAAGTTTTAACTATATCCCAGGTATTCTTTTATGGGCTTTATATTTTATTAATTCACTGAATCTTCAAAACAATCCTTTAATGTAGTTACAATTATTATCCCCAGTTTACTAATGAGCACACTGAAGAATGGAGAAGTCAAATAACCTGCTCTAACTAATACAGTTAATAAATACCAGACCAGAATTTAGTTCCAGGTAATCTGGCTTTTTATCCCTACTTTGTACTGCCTTTCTTGAACACGAGGAAACTACATGCAAAGTCCATTTATTTTTAAATTTTTCATTTAAATATTTATATACCATGAAGAAAAACATTCAAACCAATAATTTGTTTGAGGTTTTCCAATTAGTTTTTTGGTGCCATCTAGATACTTTATTTGTACTTTAGTGAGCTCAAAATTTAATCTGTTGATTATATTTCCTAAGACCAAAAGTGCCTTTTGTATTCAATAAGAATTTTATATAATTGTCAAAATAAATCAGATTCTAACTCAGGCAAGTACTGCCATAAGCACTGGTCTAAAGTCAGTGATTTTTAAGTATGTCAGAGAAACATTTTTAACAGTGATTATGTAGACAATTTTCATGACTATAGCACTAGTGGTTCTTCAGACTTATAAAGACGTAAACTAGACTAAACTTTTGATTAAATAATGATAGCAATAACTAAAGGGTCATGCTATGATCTGAATGTTTGTTTTCCCTCAGGTTCATAGGTTGAAATCCTAACCGTAAAGGTGATGGATTAGGAGGCGGCATCTGTGGGAGGTAATTAGGTCACGAGGGTGGAGACATCATAATGGGATTGGTGCCCTTATAAAAGGGGTCTGAGGGAGCTTGTTTGCCTCTTCTACCATGTGAAGACGCAGCGAGAAGGCACCATCTGAATCAGAAAGCAGCCCCTCACCAGACTGCAATCTGCCAGAGCTTTGTTCATGGACTTCCTGGTCTCCAGAACTGTGAGAAATAAATTTCTGTTGTTGATAAATCACCCAGTTCATGGCATTTTCTTACAGCAGCCTGAACCCACTATGACAATTTATATACTTTTAAACTAAACCAAACTAATTAGCTGCAAATTAATTACCGATTGGGTTAAAATGAATTGCTATCATATGGAAAACTTTAATTTACCTTATGACTTTATAATCCTCCAAAGCTTCACCTACTGTCAACATATTTTTTAACATTTTGAATGAATCACTTTTTGTAAGTGTCTCTTGAATTAAAAATATATATATATTTTTCAGTCAAAAACTATAATGTAAATAAGAATGAACATTTTGAGATATTTTCTTCTAATTTTTAATTTTGTAAATTTTAAGGTTTACAGATTAACATATTTAGATAGACAGATCTAGACTCACTGAGAGTATATTTTTTAGGCATCTTTATTTTTCACTTAAAATTTTTTTATATCATTAAATACTTTTTATTTTTTAAAATTTTATTTATTATTATTATTTTTTTGTGACCGGTAAGGGGATCGCAATCCTTGGTGCGGTGTCGTCCGCACCATGCTCAGTGCACTGGCCATCCCTATATAGGATCTGAACCTGCGGCCTCTGCACTCCCAGCGCCGCACTCTCCCGAGTGAGCTATGGGTTTGGCCCATTAAATACTTTTTAAAAGCTGTCAGATAGAAGATTCTATGGGTACATCTTAATTAACTAAACTTTTTAAAATTGCTGTACATTTAAGTCCTATACCTATATATCTGTATAACACAGTGAGAAAATCACTGTGCATAAATCTTTGTTCACATTTCTGATATTACTTGGGGATTAATTTTTATAAATAGAATTACTGGGTCAAAGGATGTTGAGGTTTTAAAGCTTTATTAATATGTATTTTAAAATTGCTTTCAGAAAGATTGTACTAAACTTCTGTCTCACCAGAAGGTTACCAGAATGTCTTTTTCATGTCCTTGTCCACAATGAGAAATATGTTAATAAATTTCTGATTTGGAGAGTGAAAATTTTATTATGCTTATATTTTAATTTGCATTTTTTTATTTGTGAGTTGAACTTTTTCACATATTTATTAACTATTTCATCTTTACTATAACTTGTATCTTTTGTTCATATCATTTGTGTTTTTTTATACTAATATATATATGCTATTGACACTTTGTTCATTATTTTGTGATTATTATTTTTATGAAGATATTTTAATTCGATGTATATATTTTGTGTTTCCTTTAATCTTCTCATGCCAAATGTTTTGACTAATTACGATATTTAATGAAACAAATCACCTGAGTTATGTCGCCAAAATTGTGCCTATACCAAATAGTCTTTGAACACTGGCACATAACTGGATAGCTGACAGAAATTTTCGTCTTTCTTATTAGTAATATCATTTTCTAAGCCTCCACTTTAATATTTAGGATATGTGTTTAGAATGAGTAAACACTGATTTATTAAAAAAATGAGCAGTAGTGCTCTTTACTGAATTGGTATCAAAATGCTACTAAATATAGAGATGAAAATAGGGTCAGACCTTCAGTTTTTTGCTATAATTATTTGCTTTATTAAAAAAAAGTCTAAGCCATTAAGATGCTATCAGTTGCAAATCCAACATCAGCAAATCTGTGGCTCTAATTTATTTGCTGTTTATTTAAGGATATAATCTGTTTTCAGAGAGGCTCACACCTGCCAAACATCTTCAAATCTCTAATTTTCAACCTATATGAACAATTTTTAAATATAAAAAATACAGTTGTTTTTGAATTTTGAAGAGAATTAAGTTTGACTATATAAGCTATTGAAATTACATTCTAAACTGGGCAATAATTTAATTAGCCTATTACAAAGACAATTTATTAAAATAAATTGTCAAACTGACAAAATTTGATGGATAGCCTCAACATTCAGTACTATGTAATTCATTCAACTGAATTTCCTTGAGGATGAGCCTGGAGAGGTGTTTAGAAAAAGATTGTTTTGTTTGTTTGTTTTTGTTTTTCTATTATGTTGAAGAAAAGATTTATGAGATTGTTAGAAAAAATACTTTAAAAAATCAGATAACTCATTTAGGTATTTTCTATAATATGTAGAGCTTAGTCATAGTGCCGTTTTATAGGTTTACTATTTTGAGACCAACAATATTATAACCTGATTAAATATTACGTAACTCCCCCCAATATTTATATTTGTTGTTCTTACATATTGCTCTCAATTACATGTTTTTAAAGTGCCAGATATTTTTCGCTAATTGTTCATTTTCAGTTTCAAAAGATATTTGAACCCAAACATCATATTGTCCTTATCATCTCATCTTTTTGTTAGACTCATATTACAACAATCCTGTGAGGCTGTTTGGAGAGAAGCTTCGGGATGAGCTGTTGAGAAGGCTTACAGATACTGTCAATTTTTTTTTTTTACTGAAATATTAATTTACTGTATCCTAACATAATAGTAACAAATTGTGATCTATGAGATTCATGTACTAACAATACACATAATATAGTCTTAACACATAGTTTGTAAATACATTGTATTTATGTACTAATCATAGCATGATAATATTCTTGCAATTACTTTTAGAACCAAATGAACATAATGTCTAAAGTAGAAAGAGAGTGCTCAATAGCATGTGTAGTACTGTGCCCAGTATGCAGTTCATGAACCACTAAGAAATGACTCAGTGATAATCTAATTATAGTTGAAAAGTTTGGGGATGTGTTTGATAAGACTAGATAGTTCAGATATGAGGATGATAAGCTTAAACACCTGAAGCCTGTTTTCCTTAGTGAATCTGGCTGGCTGGGCCGGACCTGCTTTGTCCCCACACCTCCATGAATCACATTCCCAAAACTGCACACTTGAAGGAAGTAAATAACCTTTTCTCATTCAGTAGCGTTGTTCTTGCACTAAGACACATCTTCTCCATTCCAATTACCACCACTAATGTAGTTCAGGGTCTTAGTAACTCTCTCCTATATTATTGCAACTTTCTAAATAGTCTTATTATTTCCAGTCTCATTTCTAAAGCTACTCAATTGATTTATTTAAAGTACAAATACAGCCATATTATCCCCCTAATTAAAGCTCTTCAGGAGAAACAAGAACCCCTCATAAGAAATAGGAACTGTTGGAATGTAAAATGGTGTAGCTACTTTGGAAAATGGCTTGGCAGTTTCTTAAACAGTTAAGAATAAATTTACTATAAGACCCCCAAGTATCTGACCAAGAGAAATAAAAATGTATGTCTGTGCAAAGACTTGTATATGAATGCTTGTAGCAGCATTATACATAGTAAGCAAAAAATGGAAACAATCTAAATGTTCACCAAGCGGTTGAATAGTTAAGCAAATGATGGTATGTCCATACCATGGAATACCATCTGACAATACAAAGGAACAAACTACGAGTACATGCTACAGCAAGGGTGAACCTCAAAAACCTTTTGTTAAATAAGAGAAGCCAGGTGCAAATGACTACATATCGTATGATTACATTTATGTGAAATGTCCAGAAATGTCAAATCCATAGACATAGAATGCAGATGATGTGTGTCTGGGTCTGGGGGCAGGAGTAAGAAGTGACTATAAATGGGAATGAGGGGTATTTTGGCATGATGGAAATATTCTAAAAACTGGATTGTGTTGATGATTGTACAACTCTTTAAATTTAATAATAATCATTGACTTGTATACTTAAAACAAGTAAATTTTAAGATATGCAAATTGTACTGCAATAAGTCTATCTTAAAAACAAACAAAATTCAATAACAACAGCAAACTCTTCAGGAGCCCCTGACCACAGGATCCAGCCTAGACTCCTACATATTGTTCACAGAATGCTCCCCATCTTTACCTCTTTCCTACCTCTCCACTCATATCTCATTGGCTTTGGCATCACTGAGTAAACTCCTGTACTATCTCTGGTAGTTCCTGGGCACATTCTAAACTCTTTCTTGACTCTATGCCTTTGCTCACTTCCCCATACAAGAAATGCCACTCCCCACTATCTCCCTGTCCCAATGCCTTTACCAAGCTTACTTCTTGGTCATCTTTTAAGCCTCAACTCATGCTACATCTCCCAAAAGATTTACTTTGGTCTCCATGCTTTTCCCCCCACCCCTGACCTCAGAATGAGGCATTTTCCTAATACTCCCACAACATCCCTAAATAGAATAATACTTGTTTTTATAGATGTTTATTTATGACCCTGCTTCCTTCTTTGAACTCTGAATTTATCATTATTGTTAATTTTGATATCTTTAGAACCTAACACATATACTTTGCACAGGATATGTGCTCTAAATATTTGTGGAATAATGAACTAATATATTATGGCTGCGAGAGGTTCTGAATCAATATGTATAAGGCATTCTCATCCAACTTGACATGAGCTAATTCTTCAACCTTATTTTTGGCAGCTAAATTCCTGGAGAGATGACATAATGACATACATCTACATGAGATCACAGATTAAAATATTTCATTTATGAACTCACATTGGTTCATGTTTTCCAGGATGTGAAATGGCAATCTTTTGACCAAATTCATCACTGGCATATAGGAAGGATCAAACATGTGTGTTGTGACTGGTGGCTCCTCGCAATGATGATAGATCACACCGTCTAACGGGCTGTCATTTTCTGACATGATTTACAGGTTACAATAGAGACCACAAGAGAAGATGGACGGCCACTTGGGGACCACCTGTAACAGGTAAGGAATGTGGTATCGTTTTCCACTGTTATGAAATCAACTCATCAGGAGGATTTGGAAATGAGTCAATAGGCAGTGGGTAAACAAATATGCCAGGCAGACTAAACACCAAAAAGTGATGAGTTTCAGACATGGGAGCTCAGATAAATCTAGGAGTATCACACTGCCTCATTAGTATTACTAGAACTGTGTAGGGGATTGTGGTATTACTAAATTCTGCTGTACATCAAAATAAAGCCACAAAAATGAACACTATTTCCTAGGGCAGTAATACCAAGCAGATATCATTCTATACAGTAAAAGTAATATTTTTTTTTTAGGGCTCTAAGGATTATGAATGAAAACAAAACACATAGCAAATGTCTCAAATACAAACTGTGAACAGAAACATGTTTTTTATTCATAACCATACAAGAAATTATAAAAAGAAAACCTTTTAGAAAATGGTAAAAGGAACAATGTGTATCCTTAGGAATTTCTAGTGTGAATTTGAAGATTTTTGAGCAGAATTCCATGTACCCCATTAGGGTTATCTGTCTCAGGTTTGCGAAGAGAACAGTGATGGTTTTCTAAAAGTGTATGGAACTTTCTAAAAATGCAGAGAGAGTCTGGCTACACCGAAAACGAAAACTACTATTGATTGCAGCATGAAAATGTAATTGTTCTTTCTCTGGCTTTAATTTTAAAATTTATTAAAGACTACAGGAACCAATTAAAGATGGCAGAGTAAAGATGTTTCTGCCCTGTACTTTGAAACCAACTTAAAACTTAAACGTGGAACAGAGAAGTATAAATGAAAACCTGAAGGGCTCCCAAAGTGTTGTGAAATTTGTATCTAGTTAAAATGAGAATAGCAGCAGGAGGTGTGTGCCTCCATGTCCAAAGAAAGCATGTAGAATTATTCGAAGGTAAGTTGAACTTTCTAAAATGTCAAGTCAGTGAAGTGACCTCTTCTTTGCAATAGCAAGAGCTCAGTTGCTTTGTGGAATGTTGGAATATCACTAGCTCTGTTGACCAGAATAGAATGAAAGGATGACAGGGAAGTAAAGTGTCTACATAATATCTTTTTTTTTTTTTTTTTACAAAAAACAGAAAACAAAGCAAAACAATAAAAGAATCTAGGTGGAAGGGAAAACTATTTTGGCAAGCAATCTTTCAGTTGATTATTTGATATACAAAAATAACATAAATGCCAAGTCACTACTTAAAATCTGATGGCACACTTCACTGTGAGATAAGAAAAGTTTATACTAACCCATGGAAAAATCAAAATCCTAGGACAGGAAGTTCTAGCCAGAACAAGAGGAAGAAATAAAGGGCATTCAGATTGGAAAGGAGGAGGTCAAATTGTCCATGTTTGCAGACAACATGATCTTATATAGAGAGACCCTAAAAGTTCCACCAAAAAACTTATAGAACTGATGCACAAATTCATAAAGTTGCAGGATACAAAATCAACATACGAAAGCAGTAGTGTTTCTATACACCAATAAGGAGAAATATGAAAATGAAATCACAAAAGAAGTCCTGTTTATAATAGCTACAAAAAATATAAAATACCAAGAAATAAATTTAACCAGCAAGGAGAAAAATCTCTACAAGAAAAACTGAGGCACAGATGAAAGAAACTGAAGAGAACACAAATAAATAAATAGACATCCCATGTTCATGGATTAGAACAACTGATATTGTTAAAATGACCATACTACCCAAAGCAATATACAGATTTAATGCAACTTCTATCAAATTACCAATGACATTTTTCACAGAAACAGAAAAAAAAAATCCTAGTATTTGTACAGAGCCACAAAAGATCCCAAATAACCAAAGCAATGCTGAGAAGGAAAGGAAAAAAAAAAAAAAAAGCTGGAGGCATCACACTCCCTATCTTCAAAATATACTACAAAGCCACAGTAACTGAAACAGCATGGTTCTGGCATAAAAACAGACACAAAGATCAGTGAAACAAAATAGAAAATCTAGAAATAAAGCCATTATTTGCAACCAACTACTTTTTGACAAAGATGCCAAGAAAAAAGTCAGATACTCAACATTAAAAATGAAAATAGATATATAACCACAGATACAGAATTATAAATTTCTAAACACTATTTAAATAAGTTTGAAAACCAGAATGAAATAAAGGATCTTTTGGGAAAACATAAATTACCAAATCTAATGCCAGTGGATTTAGAAAATCTAAAAAGTCTGATTATAGTAAAAGAAATGAGAGTTGTCATAGCACTACTTCCTAAAAGAACACCAAGCCAGACAGCTTCACAGATAAATTCTATAAAAACATTGAGGCAGAAGGAAAACTATTTGAGGGGATAGAGGGGACGAAAGAGTGGGAGCAGGAGCAAGAGTGAGAATGAGGAAGTGAGAGAAAGGGAGAGGAGTTTCCAATTTCCTTCTGTAAAACCACCATAACCTTGATGCTAAGACTTGACAAACAGCACATGCACAAACACACCAACAAATAGCATAGATGAATAACGCCACAAAAATCCTAAAAACTACATTGGCAAATGGAATCCAAATGTACCTTAGAAGAATTATATAA
The DNA here is from genome assembly GCF_027409185.1 of Cynocephalus volans. Lineage (NCBI taxonomy): Eukaryota > Metazoa > Chordata > Mammalia > Dermoptera > Cynocephalidae > Cynocephalus > Cynocephalus volans. Next base: position 72,742,544 of record NC_084467.1, on the reverse strand, counting down.
AATAATCGAGGAATGATTCTTCCTAGGAATGGAAGAATGGTTCAATACTGGGAAATCTTTAAATATAATTCAGGGTGAAAAAGAAAAATAACTGATTACATCTATAGATTCTGAAACACATATGTAATAAAACTCACTTTCTATTAAAAATGTATTTTTTAAAAAATTGTGATAAAATATGAGTAAATACATCAAAATTTTCTTCTCATACCCACAGAAATGCACTCATGGAAACACAAGCCAGCATCATTCTTATGGATAAAACAAAAGAAACATTCCTATTAAATATTATATTCAAGACCAACACAAACCCAGAATCATAAAAGAGTGGGTTAATAAATTCAAGTACTCTAAATTCATATGATCATATTAACTTATGTAGCAAAAACATTTGACTTACTTGAACACCCATTCATGATCAAAACTCTTAACAAATTAAGAATAGAGATGTACTACTTCAATTCAGTAAAGAACATCTGAAAAACCCTACAGCTAATATGACAATTAGGAGTAAAAGACTGGATACTTTCTCCCTAAAACTGGGAATAAAATAAGGATATCCACTCCCATCTTGCCACTCTTATTAATCATAGTTCAGAAAGTTCTAATCAGTGCAAGGCAAGGAAATTAAATAAAAGGCATACAGATAGGAAAGAAGAAATAAAACTGTCCTTATTTGCATGATTATCTATATGGAAAATCACAAGGAATCTACAAACAAAACAAAACAAAACAAAATAAACAAACAAAAATCTCTAAAACTAATAAATGAATTCAGTAAGGTCTCAGGATACAAAATCAACACCCAAACATCAATTTCCTTTTTATAAATTAACAATGAACATGTGGAAACCAAAATTAAAAACACAATACTATGTACAATCACGCCAAAGAAAATGAAATACTTAGATATAAACTTAAGAAAACATGTACAGGATCTGTATGCTGAAAATAAAATGCTGGTAAAAGAAATCAGAGAAGACCCAAACAAATGGAGAGACATACTGTGTCCAAGGAAGGAAACACTCAAAATAGTAAAAATGTCAATTTAGTATACAGGTTAAACACAATTTCTGTAAAATTCCTAGCAAAGTTTTTGTAGAGGTGTATAAGATATTTGCAAAATTTTTATGGAAAAGCAAAGGAACTAAAATAGCTGAAACCATTTTAAAAAAGAAGTATAACATTGGAGAAATCAGTCTTATTATATAGCTATCTTAATTAAGACGGTGTAATACAGGCAGAGGGATACAGACATAGATTAGGGGAAGAAAATAGAGAACCCAGAAAAGGTCTATCCAAATATGCCCAACTAACTTTTGACAAAGGCTCAAAAGCAATTCAATGGACTATAGATAGCCTTTTAATGAAGCAATTGGACTTCCACAGGCAAAAAGTGAATCTCCATCTAAACCTCCTCTCTCATACAAAAATTGACTCAAAATGGATCACAGACATAAGTGTAAAACATAAAACTACGTTTTTATTAGAAAAAAATAGGAGTATTTCAGAATCTATGGCTTGGCAAAGAGTTCTTAGATGTGGCACCAAAAACATAATTTATAAAAGGAAAAATTGATACAATGAATCATAAAAATTAAAATTTTTTTGCTCTGTGAAAGGCCCTATGAAAGGATAAAAGACAAGCTACAGATTGGAAGAAAATATCTAAAAACCTATGTAAAGTGATATCTCATTGTGGTTTTGATTTGCATTTCCCTGATGATTTATGATGTTGAGCATTTTTTTTCATATATCTGCTTGCCATTTGCATGTCTTCTTTCGAGAAATATCTATTCAGGTTCTTTGCCCATTTTTTAGTTGAATTATTTGTTTTCTTGCTGTTGAGTTTAGTTCCTAATATATTTTGAATATTAACTACTTATCAGATGTATGGTTTACAAACATTTTCCCTTATTTTTAGGTTGTCTCTTCGCTCTGTTGATTGTTTCCTTTGCTGTGAAGAGGATTATTAGTTTCATGCAATCCCCAAAGGAAATGAAATCAGTATCTCAAAAAGATTTATTGGCACTCGCATGTTCATTACAGCATTATTCACAGTAGCCAAGTTATGGAATCACCCTTAGTGCCCATCAATGAATAAATGGATAAAGAAAATGTCATATATATAAATACACAATGGAATGTTATTCAGCCTTTAAAAAAAAAGAAAAAGAAAAGGAAAATCCTGTCATTTGCAAAACATGGATAAACCTGTAAGACATTATGCTAAGTGAAATAAGCCAAGCACAGAAAGACAAATAGTGCATGATCTCACTTAAATGTATTCTGAAAAAAGTTAAACTCATAATAGAAGCAGAGAGTATAATGGTGGTTTACAGAGAGCTTGTGGGTTGGGGTAAAGAAAGAGATGTTGGTCAAAGGGTACAAACTTTCAGTTATGCCAGATGAATAAGTTCTGGAGATCTAATGTACAACATGGTGAGTATAGTTTATAATACTGTATTGTATAATTGAAATTTGCAGAGAATAGATCTTGAATGTTCTCACCACAAGAAAAGTAACTATGTGAGGTGACAGATTATATTGGTAATCAGTTTACAATGTAAACATATATCAAAACTTCATGTTGTACACCTTAAATATATCATTTTTTTGGCAATTATACCTTAATAAACCTGGAAAACACAGTTGTAAACCACTAGTATCACATAGTTGTGAAGGACAAGGATATAGAATATATAAAGAACTGTCAAAACACAACAGTAAATATAACAAATGAGAAACATAGAAAATGGTCAAACATGTATAAAGAATTTCACTGAAGTCAATATAAAGCTATCAATAAGCACGGGAAAAGGTATTCAACATCATTTGCCATTAGGAAGATGCAAGTTAAAACCACAGTGAGTTATCACTGTATTCCTATTTAATAACACCAAATACTAGTGGGAATGCTAAGAAGCTAGATCACTTATATATTGCAGGTAGAAATATAAAATGATACAACCACTCCAGAAAAGTATATGGCAGTTTCTTACAAAACTAAATGTGTGATTACCATATGACTCAGTAATTTGCACTCTTGAGCATTTACTCTGGAAAAATGGAGACTTATGCTTACACAAAAACTTAAACACAATTGCTCATATCAGCTTTATTTGTAGTCACACTGAACTAGAGACAATCCAAATGTCTTTCAGTGGGTGGTGAATGGTTAAAAAATCTGTCAAATATCCATACCGTGTAATATTACTAAGCAATACAAAGGAACAAATGATTGATACAAACAGTAACTTGGAAGGATCTCAAGGAAATTATGCTGAATAAAAAAAAAACAATCTCAAAAGTTGCTTACTCTGTGGCTCCATTTGTATAACTTTTTTTGAAATGACAAAGTTATGGAGGGGGAGAACAGATTTGTGAATGTCAGAGATTAAGGGAGAGGCAGAGGGAGGTAGGTAGCTGTAAATATAAAAGGATAACAGAAGGATCTTTATGATGAATCTTTTCTGTATCTTGACTGCAACAGTGTTCACAGGAATCTATACATGTGACAAAATTGTGTAAAACTAACACACACACAAACACTCAAATGAGTGAATGTAAAACTAGCATCTGAATAAGATGGATGAATTATATCAGTGTCAATATCCTAGTTGCAATATTGTACTATGGTTATGCAAAATGTTACCAGTGAGAGGAACTGGTGAAAGGTATATGGAATCTCTGTATTATTTCTTACTGCTGCATAGGAATCTACAATAATCTCAAATTAAAAAAAATTTAGGGAGGTGGGGCAAGATGACAGACTAGAGGTTCTGGGGTCATGTCCCTCTCACAGAAAAGGACCAGAACAACTAACAGCTAAATATTGATGGGAACATCTGTGGGAGAGTGCAGGAGTGCAGCAGGAGACTAGTGCCATCCTTGTGAGGCAGGAAAGCCCAGGATAGCAGCATAGAGAGGAAAGACACATGTCCTCCCCTGTCAAGTCTTCACTACCAGCATTGGTGCAGAAAGAACTTTCTCTTCTGGGGAAAAGGTAAGAAGAGGGCCCAAACCAGCACCATCCTCACCAGAGATACCTGCAGTTCTTACGGCAGAAGGATCTCACAGCCCTTGCAAGCCTGGAGCAAAGTGTAGGAAGCTGCCTATAATACAGACACTGAAATGCTCTAGAACAGGAGCACCTACTGTACACACCTCACCCCCCCACCCTCGTGACCCAAGTTGATGCTGTAGGTGCCATCTTCGAACTAAAGCCACTGCAGAGACTTCCTGCCCTGGGGTCCAGTAGCGACGGCAGTCCCTCACAGGAGAGGGTACAACACCTTAATCCAAGCAGCTTGGACTTTGCACTCAGGCATGGCTGTGACTCTGAGCCTACAATCCTGGGAAGCCAATCCCAGCCTTGCTTAACTTGTACACCCCCCACATCCCCAGCTAGAGATCAGACAGCCAGAGTTCCCCCTCAACAGTGGGCTGAGTTCTGTATGTCCAAACTCCTAATCCAGGAAAGCAGCTCACATGTTCCTAACCTAACCAACACACCCCTGGGCTGGTGGAACTAAAGTGCATCTGTGCTCTCTGAGAAACAGCCAGGTGGTCTCGCCCTCAACAGTCCTACCTAGCAGCCTTGCCTACTGCCCAAGAAGAAGCTAGTTGGACCCCCTCTCAGCAGGCCTGTGTCATGGCCTCACTCACTGCCCAATAAGCAACTGGCAAGGCCCCGTTTCTGCAGGCCTGTCTAGCAGCCTCAACTATCACCCAAGAAGCAGCTGGCTGATCCCCTCTGTGCAGGCTGTATTATTCCATTTCTGTTGCTTATAACAAAATACTTGAAACTGGGTGATTTATAAAGAAAACAAAATTTACTGCTTACACTTTTGGAAGCTGGGAAGTCCACAGTGCAGGGAACACATCTGGTGAGGGTCTTGGTGGTGACAACAGTGACCCAGGGGTCTCACATGGCAGAAAATGGCAAAGCAGAGAGAGAGTGAGAGATCCTTTTCATGCTCCCATTTTAAAGCCCTCAGAACCATGCCCCTGACCACCATTTTTAATCCATTAACTACAGCACAGTCCTCCAATCTAATCACCTCTTCAAGGCCCCACCCTCTTAACGGTCACAGTGGAGCCCAAGTTTCTAATACACAAAACTTGGGGGACACAATTCAAGCTTCAATGAGTTTGGAGAGGACATTCAATCCACTATACAGACCCATCTAGTGGCCTTACCCACTACCCAAGAAGCAGCTCAGCAGCTCTGCTATTGGCAGACCTGCTCCCAAACCACCAAGAAGTGGTTGCATCTGGCCCAAAGAAGTGGTGCAGTGGACTGGCTCCTGGAAGACCAGCACCAAGCTAGCCAAGCCAAAACATGCCCATGTCCCTGACTTGGAGCAAGAGCCAAGCTGTGACATCCCTGATGACCCACTCCTGATAAATAGCCTACCCGATGATCTCCTGCTGAGTTTATCCCCAGTCAGAGATTCGTCATGGTGACCTTGCCACTGGCAAACCATCCCCAGAACACTTGACATGCCACATGCTCACGCTGTCAGCCTGAGATTGGTCCAACAATCATATCTCCATGAACCAGCTCCTAAGGCAACTGACCCTTGGTGAGTATGTGCACATCCCCAGCTTGAGAACCAACACCATGAGGCCACCCCCAGCAAACCCATGCCACTGACACTCCAAACCTCCCAAGCATAAGCCGCTGAGGCATACCCAGACATAGCAAAAGTGGATTACAGCTGAAGAAACTACACAGAGTCTATACTACTACACCCATCCAGAACAAAGCCATACAGTAGTACCCATTTTATCCACCAGATACACATATATCAACACAGGGGAACAAGAAACATGAAAAAACAAGGAAAAATGACACCACTAGAGAAACACAATAATGCTCCAATAACTGATGCCAAAGAATCAGAAATTGCTGACTTGTTAGAAAAGAAATTTAAATTAAATTAATAATCTTAAGTAATCTCACTGAGATACAAAGAAATACAGGCAAACAATACAACAAAATCAGAAAAACAATTCATGATCTGAATGAGAAATTTAACAAAGAGATGGATATCATAAAAAAAATGAAACAGAAATCTTGGAATTGAAGAATTCATTGAGTGAAATAAAAAATACATCCAAGAGTTTCAACAATGGACTAGAATACACAGAAGAAAGAATTTCTTATCTTGAAGACAGCTGTTTTGAAATAACCCAGGAAGACAAAAAAAAAAAGAATTTAAAAATTGAACAATGCCTACAAAATTCATGGGATACTGTTAAGTGAACAAATATTCAAATTATGGGCATTCCAGAAGAAGAAAACAAAAAAGGTACTGAAAATATATTTAATGAAATAATAGCTGAAAACTTTCCTAGTCTTGAGAAAGATATGAACATCCAAATCCAAGACGATCAAAGGTTACCAAATATATTCAACTCAAAAAAGGTTCTTTCCAAGAAATGTTGTAGTCAAACTGTCCAAAGTGAAAGACAAAGGGGAATTCTAAAAACAGCAAGAGAAAAGCATCAAGTCACTTATAAGGGAATCCTCCTTAGACTAACTGCAGACTTCTCAGTAGAAACTCTACGGGCCAGGAGAGAATGGAGTAATATATTCAAAGTACTGAAAGAAAAAAAACTGCTAACCAAGAACATCACAACCCAGCAAACTTATCCTTCAGAAATGGAGAAGCAAAGTTTTTCTCAGACAAGCAAAATTAAGGGAATTTACTAACATCAGCCTTACAAGAAATGCTTAAGAGAGTCCTACATATAGAAGAGAAAGAGTGATAATAGCCATTGTGAAAACATCTGAAAATATAAAACTTACTGGTAAAATAGATACACAAATTAGAAAGGGAAAGGAATCAAACCATATTAATAAAGAAAGCCACCAAACCACATGTATAAGCAGAAGAGAGAAAGAAAGAAACAAAGGATAAACAAACCCATCGGAAAACAATCAACAAAATGACAGGAGTAAGTCCTCACGTATCAATAATAACCTTGAATGTAAACAGATTAGATCCCACAGTAAAAGATATAGACTGGCTAAATGGATTTTATAAAAATGACCCATCTGTATGCTGCTTACAAAAAATACACCTTCACTACAAAGACTCACATGGACTGAAAGTGAAGGGATGGAAAAAGATATTGCATGCAAATGGAAAACAAAAGCGAGTAGGAATAGCTATGCTTATATCAGATAAAGCAGACTTTAAATCAATCTCTACTAAGAGACAAGGAAGGACACTATATAATGATAAAGGAATCAATATAGCAAGAGGATATAACAATTATAAATGTTTATGTACCTGACACTGGGGCACCCAGATATATAAAGCAAATATTATTAGATTTAAAGGAAGAGGTAGGCACCAACACAATAATAGCTGGGGACTTTAGTCCCCCACTTTCAGGATTGGACAGATCATCAAAGCAGAAAGTCAACAAAGAAATATCACATTTAAACAGCTCCAAAGAGATGGACCTAATAGATATTTACAGAACATTCATTCAACATCTGAAGAATATACATTATTTTCATCAGCACATGGAACATTCTCCAGGATTGACTAAATTCTGGGCCACAAAACTAGTCTCAACAAGTTCAAAAAATCAAAATCATATAAAGTACTTTTTTCTGACAATAATGGAATAAAACTAGAAATCAATAACAAGAGGAACTTTTGAAACTACACAAATACATGGAAATTAAACAACATGATCCTGAATGATCAATGGAAAAAGGGAATAAGAAGGAAATCAAAACATTTCGTGAAACAAATGAAGACAAAAACACAACATACCAAAACCTATGGGATACAGCCAAAGCAGTATTAAGAGAAAAGTTTGTAGCAACAAATGCCTACATCAAAAAAATAGAGTGATTTTAAATAAGCAACCTCACAATGCACCTTAAGGAACTAGAAAAGCAAGAACAAACCAAACACAAACTAAGTAGAAGACAAGAAATAATAAAAGAGCAGAAATAAACAAAATTGATTGTACATGTTTGTGAGGTAGAGTTGCACCAATCAATTGTTTCAATAAAAAGTTATAAAAAAAGAAACTAATGAAATTGAGACTAAAAATATAATGCAAAATATTATTCACACAAAAAGTTGGTTTTTTGAAAAGATAAACAAAATTGACAATCCATTAGCCATACCAACCAAGAAAAAAGAAAATACCCAAATACATATAATCAGAAACGCAAAAGGAGATATTACAACTGATACCACTGAAATACAAAAAGATCATTAGAGACTATTATGAACAACTAACTATATGCCAGTAAATTTGACAATCTAGAGAAAATGGATAAATTCCTGGATGCATGTAATGTACCAAGACTGAACCAAGAAGAAACAGAAAACTTGAGTAGACTGGTAACAAGTAATGAGTTGAATTGGAAATAAAAAGTTTCTCAACAAAGAAAAGCCCAGGACCAGATGGCTTTACTACTGAATTTTACCAAACAATAAGAAGAACCAGTATCATTTCTTTAAAGAAGAACCAATACCAACACTTCCAAAACTATTTCAGAAAATTGAAGTGGATGGAATTCTTCCAAACTTATATTACAAAGCCTGCATTACCCTGATACCAAAGCCAGGCAAGAATACAAGAACAACAAAAAAGAAAACAGCCAATATTCCTGATGAACATAGATGCAAAATTCCTCAATAAAATACTAGCAAACAAAATCGAACAGCATGTCAAAAGGATTATACACCACGATCAAGTAGGATTTATCCCAGGGATGCAAGGATGGTTCAACATATTCATATCAGTAAATGTAATACATCACCTCAACAGAATGAAAGAAGAAAAACATGATCATCTTGATAGACACAGAAAAGGCATTTGATAAAATTTAATATCCTTTCATGATATAAACTCTCAACAAATTAGGTATAGAAAGAAAGTATATTAAACCATAAAGTCTATATATGATAAACCCACAGCTGACATCATACTGAATGGGGAAAAGTTGAAAGCTTCCCCCTAAGAACTGGAACAGGACATGGATGTGCACTCTCACCACTGGTATACTGGAATTCCTAGCCAGAGAAAGTAGGCAAGAGAAGAAATAAAGGTCATCCAAATTGGAAAAGAGAAAGTCAGATTTTTCCTGTTTGCAGATGACATATTTTATATAGAGAAAAACCTAAGGACTCTATCAAAAAACTCCTGGACCTGATAAGCACATTCAGTAAAGTTGCTGGTCATAAAATCAACATACAAAAATCAGTAGCATTTTCTTTCACCAACAACAAACTAGCAGAAAAAAAGAAATCAAGAAATAAAATCCCATTTATAATAGCAACAACAACAACAACAAAAATACCTGGTAATAAATTTAACCAAGGAGGTGAAAGATCCCTACAAGGAAAACTATAAAACACTAATTAGAGAAATTTTAAAAAACATACACAAATGGAAAGACATCCCTTGATCATGAATTGGTGAATTAACATTGTCAAAATGACCATACAACCCAAAGCAATAATAGATTCCATGAACTTCCCTTTAAACTACCAATGACATACTTTACAGAAATAGAAAAAACAATTAAAAAATTTATATGGAACAACAAAAGACCCCAAATAGACAAAGCAATCCTGAGCAAAAAGAACAAAGTGGGAGACATCATACTCCCTGACTTCGAAATATACTACAAATATATAGTAATCAAAACAGCATGATACTGACACTAAAGGAGATTCATAGACCAATGGAACACACAGAGAATTTATAAATAAATCCACATACCTACAGCCAACGGATTTTCAACAAAGGAGCCAAGAACATGCGTTGTAGAAAGAACAGTCTCTTCAATAAGTTGTGCTGGGAAAACTGGATATCCATATGCAGAAGAATGAAACTAGAGCTCTATCTCTCACCATATACCCAAATCAACTCAAAATGGATTAAAGACTTAAATATAAGGCTTGAAACCTCAAAAGAAAACACAGAGAAACACTTCTGGACCTAGAACTGTGCTAAGATTTTATGAATAAGTCTTCTAAAACCCAGGCAACAAAAGCAAAAGTAAACAAGCAGGATTTTATCAAACTAAAAAGCTTCTTCACAGCAAAGAAAGCAATCAACAGAGCTAAAAGACAACGTATAGAATGAGAGATAATATTATGCATCTGACAAGGGATTAATATCCAGAATATACAAAGAACTCAAACAGCTCAATAGTAAAAATAAACAAATAATTCAATTAAAAAATGGGAAAATTAGCTGAATAGACATTTCTCAAAGGAAGACATACAGATGGCCAGCAGGCATATGAAAAAATGATCAACATCACTAATAATCAAAGAAATGACAATCAAAACTACAATGAGATATGGTCTCACCCCAGGTAGAATGGCTATTATCGAAAAGACCGAGAAAAACAGATGCTGGTGAGGAAGTGGAGAAAGGGGGACTCTTATGCATTGTTTGTAGGAATGTGAATTAGTACACCTAGTATGGAAAATTGCATGATGTTTCTCAAAAAACTACAGCTAGAACTCCATATGACCCAGCAATCCCACTACTGGCTATATACCCGAAGGAATGGAAATCATCATGTCTAGGGTATATCTGCACTCCCACGTTCACTGCAGCTCTATATACAGTAGCCAAGATACAGAACCAATCTAAATGTCCATCCAGGGATGATTGAGTAAAGAAAATGTGGTTTATATACACAATGGAATACTACTCAGCAATAAAAAAGAATAAAATTCTGCCATTTTCAGCAACATAAATGAGCTTGGAGAATATTACATTAAGTGAAATAAGCCAGTCACAGAAGGAGAAATACAACATGTCATGTGGGAAGCTAAAAAAAATTGATCTCATAGAAGTAGAGAGTAGAATAGTGATTACCAGAGACTAGTTAAGGGGGGCAGGGAGGGATGAAGAGAGGGTGGTCAATGGATACAAAATTATATAAAGATAGGAAGAGTAAGATCTAACATTCCACAGCAGTATAGGGAGATTACAGTTGACCACAAATTACTGTGTAACTACAAGTATGTAGTTGAGAGGATGTTGAATGTTTCCAACACAAACTGGTGACAAATGTTTGAGGTGATGGGTGTGTTGAATAGCCTGATATGATCATTGCACACTGTATAAATGTACCAAAATATCATATTGTGATCCATAAATACATAAAAAATTATATAAATTATATAAAAAATTACCATGGGTCAATTAAGAAAAAATAAATTAAAAAGAAAAAAAATTGAGGCAGAAGTAGATTAGAAGTTACCAGAAGTAACTAATGTTAACTACAGAAGTAGGAAGGAATAATGAGAAGTTATTATTTAATGGAAACAGAGTCTATGTTTAGAATGATGAAAAAGTTTTGTAAATAGATAGAGGTAGTGGTTACACAGCATTGTGAATGTAATTAATTCCACAAAAATGTATGTTTAAAAATATTTAAAATGGCAATCCTTACATTTTACATGTCTTACCGCAATTTAAAAAATGAAAAAAAATTTTAAATGTCAACATGGTTAAAAATAACCATAAATGAAGTTGAATGGAAAATAACAAACTAAAAAAAAAAAAAAAAACGCCAAGGTATATGAAAATGGGTTTACAACTTCTAATTTATTAATTTTTAAAGATGTGCTAAGATTACAGACAGATAATTTACAGAAAGGGAAATTCAAGAGACTTTTAAATAAATGACAGTAAACATATATGCTCATAATAAAACTAATATAATTCAAACTACAACGAGATAGCTTTTTTAGTTATCATGTTTGCAAGGATTGAATGATCTGGTACTAAATGGTATTGGTAGTAGGTTTGAGGTGTAAATCACTTTTGTGCACTGTTGGTGGGAATAGAAGTGGGTATATATCTCTTTGAAGTTGATTTGTCGATATGTATCAAAATTAAAAATTCACTTTCCCCTTAAAAGAAATTTCACTAACAGGTATACTAGCCCATGTATAAAACACATTATGTATAAGCATTGCATGCATTGAGGAAGGACTGGAAGCTGCATAAATGTTCATTAAAGGCCAATGATTCAACAAATCATGGCACAACTGTGCCATAAAATATGTTATTAGAAGAAATGAGGTAGCTCTTTCTATTCTGATTGGAAATAATCTCCAATTGTTGTGTTAAGAGAAAAATCACAAAGTCATGAATAGTGTATACAACATATCCTCAATTATGTAGCATTAAAAGATACACAAACACACACATGCACACACACACACACACACACACACGCATAAACACCAACACACACAATTGCGTATACACATGCTTCTGGAGTGTTTAAAAGAAACTCAGGAGTGGCAGCAGGGGTCTCAGTTTGGAGAGTTGCATCCATTCTCTTTAAATACCAGATCCTGCTTGAAATAGCTCATGTGCATTTCTGTCTTCATTACTGATGAGTCCCCCCAGAGCCTGACATTTGCTTAGTATATTGTAGTGGCTAAGTAAACATTTGCTGAATTGAATTGGACAGTATTTCTAGATTACACCCTTAAGGAGTAACTCTTAACATTGCAACCAATAACTAATTTTATTTGTAGACAGCTCTATACTTTTCACAAACCTTTTTAAATAAATGATCTTATTGGATCCTCAAACGCTTTTCGAGTTATACAAAGTATTTGTAAGTTTAACATATGTGCATATTTCAATTATGTTCTGGAACTGAGTTATTGCATTACAATTTCATTCCTTGTATGAAGTTTATGTTCATATTTTGTTGCTTTCCTCATTTGCTTTCCAATTCTCTTCTATGTCTTTCACTCTTCTGACATGTTTTTCCCTTGACTTTTACACATTAATGACCTTCATCTTTATTACTGCATTCATGACTTTTTCTTTTTTTCTGCTTTCTTTTTATTAACAAAACACTAAAAAAAAAAAAAAAAAAAAAAATTCTTAGGCTAGCTTTCTTTGTGTCCTTCAAGTATTCCTTTGAAATCTATTTAGAAACTAAGTACTGCAGTTTTTCTCCCCACCCCACCCCCACCCTCCTTTCTATAGAGCAACAATTTCTTCCCCAGCCCAAGAATTATTGGGTCAGGCCAGCAGTTTGTCATAAAATATTCTGCATGACATCCATGCTTTGTCCTAGCTCTTCTATTTCCTGCACACTCTTAAGGATCTTTTTTAATATCCTTATTCTCAAATCCATCAATTTCCGTGTTATAAGGAGAGAAAGCCTTTGCAATTACTCTACGTAATACTTTCCTGACTTTTTTTAAGGACTTCATCCTGTATTCTTCATTTAATGTATTCTTTTGAAAAGTTAGCCTTTTCTGCTTGACCTATTTAATTTATTTACATTTCTGTTTCCATTTTCTGAAACTTTTACCTTTCTCCTAAATTCTTTAAAGACCCAAATAGCCCACTCAAAAATATAATCACACTGTGTCTATTTCCAGAGCATTTTCTGCTTTTGATCAATTGTTTTTGATGAATTAACAACTTTGTAATTTTATGTATTTAATTTCTTCTTTGTAAAAAAGTTCCATAAGGAAAAAAAAAAAGAAAAATACTCTTTAATCATTTGCTGTTTCTCTTTAAGCATTATATGAATCTGTCTGTCCATTTTTATCTCTTTGGCTCAATGCCTATGTCTTTCTGACCACTAAAGGAGGTTTCTAGAAATTTCTTGATCTTTCTTCTCCTTTTTAAATTTGTTCTTTGGGTTTTCAAGGATTTGTTTTCAGTTTTCTTATTGTGTATTTTCTATCTCTTTAGTGATTATGTCTGTTAATGAGATGGGTGGGGACGTTTCTGCTCTAGGCTGAGTGTTGGCTAACCTTGGTCCCAGCCTTTGGGATTGGCTTTAGGTCTGTTCTACACGTCTCCTCATTCTTCTTGAATGGTCACTGGGCATGCTCTCATGGTGGGGGTGGGGAGGGAGGGGACGCACAAAAGGCACATGCAGTCATGTTACAAACCTCTGCTCATGCCTCTTCTAAATTTGCATTGGCTAGAGCAATTCCCTGGTATGCTACATTTCCTCTGCTCTACTGCAGAGGATACAGTAAAGAATTGAGAACAAGTATGTTATATAGCATGCTTCTTTGGATACCCTTTGTCTAAGTACCCTCTTCTTCCTCCTTAAGGAGAAAAACCCAGGTTTCTCCCTTGCTGTCATTGTATCCTGCTCCAAGTTCAGTCTCTCTGGGTGATGTACAGTCCCCTCCATCAAGTCTTGATTTGGCTCCTCTAGGTTCAGGTACCTGGATACTTTTATTAATGTGAAGACATGAATAACTTCTCTGGTGTACAGCAATCATCAGCTCTTGTTGAGCAGAAGTAGTGAGGCTCACCGGCCTGGCTGTGGAGTGAGTCCTTTAGTTTGTCCATCTGGCAGTCCCAGATTCTGTTCTTCAGTAAGAACTCCCTTATCCATTTTCACTGGTGGCTCATTGTTTGCCCTTTGGGAGGGTCTTCCTTTTCTCTTATCTTCTGTGGCCATATCTGAGGTGGACATTCAGTAGAATGTCTTTCCTAAGGGCCATATGTATGTAGAAAACCTCTTCCTGTTAGTATGGGTTCATGATCCAATATTGTTTTTGGACAGTAAGTTACATTAAAAAATGTGGTAGGCTTTTAGCATAGTTGTTTTTTTTGGTCATTTCCAAGTGAAAGTAAACACAGACAAAGATCTTGGATAAGTGGAATTTTTAAGTTTGAGGACTCTGGTCTTTTATTTATAGACCTCTGTACTCTGCATTCAAACAATTTTCAGCTTGCTGTCTGCCACTTTGAGGACATCTGAAATAATGCTCTATCTTTGCCAGCAGGCTAACAACTTTTGTATGGTGTGGCACCAGCCATATTTATTGCTAAGACCGGAATTTTCATGCGTTTCTTTTAACTGTTTCAATTTAGGGTATAAGCAGTTGGTCTTTTCAACCCTGCAAGTTTTCAAATTACCAGATTCCCAGTCAACTGAGACTGCAGGTGATAGGCAAAGAGTGCCTCCCTTAGCAAAGATGCATGTCTTTCCACTTTAACTGTCTCAGACTGGCCAGCTAGTTCCATCTTGAATTCATCATTCTTTAAGAATTTTACAGATATCCCATACCAATATTCTGCATATGTTTTACCACTTCTCCTAATACTATATGCCTGTCAGCATATGCTTGGCCTTCCATTGTACAGCAGGTGATGATTTGACTAAATATTTTGTAGGTGTATAATAAGGACCATGAAATTTTCAGCTTTCATTAGTTGAATCATTATTATACGTACCTCACTCTGACTCCAATCCAGTGCCACACTTTAGTTTCTGTTACTTGAAGCACCTCACTTCTAGGAGCTCAATCAGTTGGCTTAAGCTTTGAGTGCATATAACCAGAAAAAGAAATAATAGTGGAAATGATAGTGGCTTAATTAAGACAGAAATTTCTCTTTCATGTAAAGGAGAAATTTGAAAATAAGCCATTTAAGCCTGCTGTGATGGCACAAAGATGTTATCAGGAATCCAGTTCATTTTCTTCCAGCTTCTCCATTTTTATCATGGGGCTCCCTTCTTTGAGTTCATCTATAGTCTACAATGGCTGCTATATCTGCAGCTATCCCTTCTGTGGCAGCAGGAAGAGGTGGAGAAGGATAAAAGATTATCCCTCCATGAATTAGTTGGCTCCATTTAAGAAACTTCCCGGAAGACTGTCACAAAATAGAAGCTTACCTCTCGTTAGCTAGAGCTTAGACATATAATCTTATCTTGCTACAAGTGATGATGGGAAGTGTGGTAGTTTATTTGTTAACTGGATACAATTGGGACTTGGTTAGTAAAGAAGGAGACCATAGGTATTTGAATTCTGCAATTAACAGTCTCTACTAGAGAAGTAAATTTATCCTTTGCCTTGAGACTTTTATTTTCATTTTTTTAAACATGTTCAGTTAAGCTTTGACATCTTGAAAGGACAGAAAATATTTCTTCTTCTTTATCATGCTCATATCATAATTTAAGTCATCCCCATTATAACAGCAATTTACTCATCCTCCATATGTATATGCCACTTTTCCAACCTTTGTGAAAATTAATTTCAGTCATTACTCTAGTTTTATTAAAAAAGGCAGAATCTTTTTCTATATATAGCACAATAATTCTTTTACATAGATCTTGTCAACCTGACTGGCCCTTTTCCTTTTCTTTTAAGTACATTGCAGACCGCTCCTTTGTTTACCTAAATAGAATTTTTAAAAAAAATTGAAACTGACCTTAGAGATCATCTAATTTAATCCTCTCATTTTGCAGATGAGGACGCTGAGGCCTGGAAAGAGTATATAAAGCCACTCACGTCACACAGCAAGGAGTTAATAAACAGTTCTTATGCCTACATTCTTGAAGTTGTTTGCAATTAAATGTGTCCACATATTACTTTTTGTCACCCCTTCCCCAAATTTCCTTCTACCTTTTTTAGTTATGCAGTTAAAGTCTTCTTCCAACCATTTTTATTATATGCAGGAAATAAATCACGACCCAAAATAATATTTCCTTTTCAAATTTCTCTTACAGATGGGGAAGGAACACAGTATATTCATAAATCTGATATTTCCTCTCACTGAGGAAATCACACATGCGATCATATATCTTTCCCCTCAAATCTCATATATCTTTGAACATTTACATTTGTGTGATTGGTAACCCTTCACCCTTTATAATTTTTTCCCCCTTTTTGGCCAATGTAAAGAGCCTGAACCAAGTTCTCATGTAGGCAAAAGTACATTCACCTCTTGTTGCTTCTAAAATGAATCTCATTTTTTTCTCCCCTTCTCATTCATTATGTGTGTTGATTAAGTTAATGGCGTTTACAGAGTACCTTTGGCATTCAGGGGACCAAGAAACTGTCTATGACTTCAGGTGGAAGCATGCAACAGAAATAACATGAAAGTGTATATCTAGCTTGATCCCAGGAAGCTCCTTTTCAACTCCCGGGTCTCTTTCCCTGCTGTGATTTATCTCCTCCTGCTTCTCTTTATTGCCAAAATGCAGCAAGTAGTAATCAGTCATAAAACATTTTTTGCATTGTGCTGAACTTCAGACTCTTTGATGCTTTCTTCCCTATCCTTCAGCACCTCATTTGCAGCAGAAAAACGTGTGGTGGTTACTTGGTTGGGAGAAGGGAAGTTTGAGTTTGGTACGCAGCACAGGATGAATTTAAGTCTTAGCAAAGCCACACTTAGGTGATGTGCTTTTGGTACTTTTACTGCTACAATTTTGCTTTTTTTTTTTTTTTTTTTCCTGTGTTAAATTCCACAAGACCTTCCACACATTAAATTCACACACCATACTTTCATCTTTTCACCCATCTCTTGGAGGATATAGTTGGTCTTTAACCTCTGTATTCATTTCCTAATTCTTTCCTCTTTCTAAGTCCTACCCCAGTTCCCCTTTCCCCCAGGTTATAGCATTGAATTCTCTCCAAACTGCACTATTGCTTTCTGAATATAGAGCCTAATATGATAGCCAGCAATCAATCAATAAAAATTGTTCTTTTCTTTATTTAGTAATCTTCACCATACTTAGATACAGCAAGATAATGGCTAGTATGAAATGAGTTAACCAAATTGTAAAATATTGATATGGCTAAATGGTATCCAACAAATTATTATTACAGCAAGGCAAACTAAACTGATTTAAAATATTCCTCATCAATTTAGACTAAGTAACTTTTGCAAATTACACCTCAATCACAGGACTATACTCTAGTTTAGTTTTCAGTGTGCTAACATGAGACAGAAGAGGAGGCAAGAGGTTTGGAATAAGACACATTTGAGTTTAAGACGTGGTTCTAGCAGTAACCATTATGTTAAGTTGGGCAAGTTTCTTGAGCCCTTTGGAGCTCACTTTCTTCTGGGTATCATTGGGATGCTGTGAGCTTTAAACTGGAATAACTGAATGCAACTTGCCTGGTGCCTGTTAAAAGTGTCACAAAAGTTAGTTAATTCTCTTCCCCCTTTTCTATGGCACTTACTGGATTCTAAACAAGTGGCATTTATTGGATACAACTCTTGAAGTTCTATTTATATCTTCTTTTTTCTTTTCTGTATCCATCCATAAAAGTCTTACTAATTATGTTTCACTTATATTCTTAGGAGTATAAATGGAAGTATGTTCTTTCCTATTTTTTAAAAAAACATATCGAGGAAGAAGATAAACTAGAAATTTAGATAAAGAAAACATAACTTTAAGCCTAGATTAAACCAACTTCTGAGCATACCTGTTTCTGTGAAAGTCGAAGGTGAAATATGTTGCTTCCTGTTGGTGAAGAATTGATGTGATTTTATTTTGAATAAGCTTTGAGGGGAAAAACCATATTTCTTCAGTATTTTCTCATCTTATCTATATAAAATGGCAACCGTTTTAGGTAAAAGCTCTTCAGTAACTGGTCTTGTAAACTTAGTTCTAATAAACTAAATGTCAATGTGATAAAAAAGAGTTCTTACTAAAGAAAAAAATCTACTTCCTGCCAGTTCTGGAAAATGTGCTTTGCTGAAGCTTGGAGACACTTTCTAGTATACTCTTGGGGTCCGTTCACTTAGTTTTTGCATAACACAAACTCCCAGGGGGAGTTTGAGTGAAATAACTACAGTTTTTCTCTCAATAGATGCTGGCAATGAGGCACAGGGAAGCTTTGTAATCATTTTGCTTCATGATGAGCACTTCTCTTCAGAAGATCCAGTTTGCACAAATCTCAGAAGGGCTCCTGCTCTTCACATTCACAAGTGAGAAGGACTCAGGATCTAAGTCTGACTATGGGAAAATTATGGGCTCATTCCAACAAAATAACATTTTACAGAGAATACTGTAACATCCTTTACTTAAAGCTCAAAATGAACTCCACAGGATCAGGGCAGTTCAGATAGATCTCGATCATAGCAGACACTGGGAGAAGACACCCTTTTAGTTGTGTTGCTGCTCCAGCTCCTTTCCAAGCCCCTCCAGGGTGTGGCACAGCTACTGGCTCCTCTCTGTCACTTGTCATTTTGCCCTCCAAAAGATTCTGATCTTACCACTTCTACTACCATCACACTCAACTTCTCTTGGTTCCTGGAAGACTTCCTGCGTTCTGATTTGACCCTGGGTCTTCACATGTTATTTCCTCTTTCTGGAACTTTCTTCCCCCTCCTTTTTGGGTAGGTATCTCAGTCTCAGATTAAACGCCTGGGAAAACTACCTGCCGTCCACACCCCCAGTGGGTTATGTGCTTACAGAGTATTCCCAACCTCAACGGTTTTATAACCAGGGCCTGCTATAAAAGTTGCAGATCCTAGTACAAAGTAAAAATGCATGGCCCTGGCTGTGGCAGGGGAAATCAATCTCCTGTTCTTATGGGCCACCACCTCAACACATGGTGGGCAGGCTATTCCAAGGACTTGCAATCTCCTTACTGGGACGTGCTTGATGGAGGGTGGATATGAGTCAACTATGAAGTCACCAGCCAAATCTGCTATGGCACTGCCAGCCCTGGGCAGGGATGCCCACTGTTTCACCTCCACCTCCACACCCTGCAAAATGCTATCGGGTGTGGATCCACTTGACCATCCTTGTGCTCGCACGCAGGCAACCCCTGGAGGCAATGGCAGAACACAGGACTCTGTCTGCTCCTAAGAACTGGTTGCCACTCACTGGAGGGTGGCAGTGGTTAGGGCAGAGAGGAGGCAGCCAGGGAGGGCCTGGGGCACCAGAGTGCAAAATGTAGCTGGCTGAGAACCCCCCTGGGGAGATGGGGGAGGCAGTGAAAGGCAGGACTGTGTGGGAGCTGAGACGCCAAATCCCTGACACAACCTCCATTGTCTCATTGAGTTTTACATACGAAACACAATTTTAAATATAAAATTATTAAACCTTTCATGAGAATGAACATAGATAGTAAACTCCAAGAGCTTGACTCTTCTGAGATTATGGCTCTGTGTGACCATACTGGCCAAGTGCCTGTGAAGCTGGCCCTTTTTATAACTGATCTCACTTTGTTATTCCTTTGAATGGTATCCTTTCCCCTACTAGACTGTAAGCTGTGTAAGGACCGGAACCATATCCACAGTAAACATTTAATAAATATTTTTTGAATGAGTAAATGCATGGATTTTATTTATTTTTTATTTTGCTGCTGGCCAGTTTGGGAATCTGAACCCCTGACCATGGTGATATAACATTGCCCTCTAACCAGCTGAGCAAACCTTTGGCCAGCAAAATGAATGAAAGTCCTTCCATTGTTTCGTGTATGTCCTTCATCTTTGAGGAAGACTCTTACAGCCCCTAAATGCGCTGCTCCTTCTCTTCACTATGTCCATTACTTTCACCTCTGCTCCCTCCTTCAGAACTCCAGTGCTTTTGATCAGGTGCTCATCATCTTTCATTAGTAGGACTGGAAAACACTTATAATGGGTTTCTTAGCTTCTAGGGTCATATTCTAAAGTATAGATATGGTCATGCAGCTTTTTTGCTTAGAGATTTTTACCGGCCACCATTGTTTAGGGGCCACAATCCTGAAGTTTTCTTGTGATGTCCAAAACCTTCCTTACTATGGTCCCCATGTATGTTGTAGGATTCATCTCTTACTACTTCTGCTTTATATGGGAGCATGTTTTTCCTTCCAATTCCAGGTTAAGTACCTGATTACCTGTCATCTGTCATGTGAAATCTCTTTAGATTTTGCCATCAGCTTTGGAGAACAGTGTCTCCATCTCTTCTGCATATGAAGAACCCTTTATTATAGCACAGCATGGACTGAATAAATGATCAAGTTGAATTGTAACCTGTTTAACTATAGAAATTGAATTTCTGTTACGAAATATTAACTTTTGGATGCTGCTTGGTGTTAAATTCAATTACCACCTCAGTTTCCTAATTCGAATGTTATATTTAAAGTTTTTATGTTCCAAGATCCATGTTAGGTCTCAGGGAAACCAAAAAAACTAATGTCATGACCAGCCCCCTCACCAAGAAGTACATAATCTCATAGAAGAGACAGATAAATAAATGTAAAATCAAATTTAATGTTGTAAGCACTGTACTAAACATGAGAAAAAAGTGTCTTTGACAGCTAATACATTTTTCCAGAGTTAGAAAAATCATGATAACAAGGGAACTGTACATTCTGAGTATTTTAGAAAGAATTAGTTTCCAGAAAACAGATAAGCCTATGGAGTAACTTAAAAGTCATCCAGTTGAAGAGGAATTTCACCTATTTTGCACATCGTTAGAGGGCAGAAATAGAAAAATAATAAGTGGAAGTTATGAAGAGGTGGATTTTGGATCAAGAGAAAGAAGGCCTTTCTAAAAATGAAGGTATTGAAATATAAAATAGGTTTCTTAGGAGGAGAGGATATTCCCATTGCTGGAGTTAACCAAGTAGATATGGAATAACTAGCATCCCTTGTTGATTCTATAAAGTAGAATGCAACCAGAATATTTATGATGACATGATTTAGTGTAGTAGGTAGTGATGTGAAGCATCTGAAAATCAGAATTTCAGTCCTGGCACTTCATTTTTCTAATCATACGATACAGGTGCTGACCTCTTTCACTCCATTCCTCATTGGAAAAATGGAGACAATTAAACTTGTTTCAGAAGATTGCTGTGAGAATTAAATAGGATAAAGCAGTTGAGAGTTCTTTGTAAACTATAAAGTGCAATGAAATATGAGTTATTATTTTATGTTGATAATAAATATAATAATACTAATAAGAATTATTTCAGTCAATGCTCTCTGCAGTCCTAAAAGATAGCCAGAATAATTTTCTTCTCTTACTATAGATAAGAAGAGTATCAGATTACAAGTGGCCTTTCCATAGTGACATAGCTGGTCAGTGAGTAGCTGGATTGGGAATCGTGACTGCTCGCATGGAGCTAAGAATGATTTCCCCTGTAACCCACCGCCTTTACGATGAAGTAGAGTCTGTGATATTTTACAGTTCCCAGAGTGCTTTGGATCAGAGTAAAGTCAGCCAAGTAATAATAGACTTTGTTTAGACATCATTCTCTAAGTGATATGCTTATGCGGTTTTTCACTCACTGTACTGGGTAGGAGAAAATAACAATGTCAGCTAAGTCTACCCTTCAGTAAACAATACCTTTCTTTATTAGAACTTGATGGGAATTTTTTTTTCAATTAGGAGCTTTAAAAAGACACAAAAAAGGATTAATCAAGATGAACTGAATACCCATTAGGGAATACCACACATAGATATGAAATTATGAATGATACCCAGAACTACTACTATTACTTTTAGTGTTAATTACCATCCCCCATCATTATGGTAACTGACTGGATCTATGTTCCTGTTTTCTTCTTTCACTGTCCTTGTTCTGCATGTTCTGTTATTTAAATATTCTAGTTCTAAATCCCTGGGTGGCACACAATGAACCAATTATTTCTTTGTGGCAGAGGGGGTACACTCTTCACAGGATGTTTTCAGTAATGAATCAGTGTTCAGTAATATAAATGCAGATACTTCTACCTAAACCATTCACAATGTAGAAACTATTTTGATGCTTATTTCTAAATGCTGTTACATAAATGTTTCAAGGAAGAAAACTTAGGAGATGTGACTCTCTTTGTTCTTAATAAAAACCCAATGTTCTTTGTGAAAATTTTCTGGGGCTTCAGTGGCAGGTGTTTTTATGATTTTTTCTTGTATTAAGGGCAGAAAATTAATACCTTCTAGGCTGAATGCTACTTTGTGTACCCTCTGCTATCACTCAAATGTTCTTTCTTCTGTCTTTTTCCATTTCTTACCATCAAAAGCTCCCCTCCACCCATTTATAGAATTTGGAATTAAAAGCTCTTTTGCTGCAACAAAATGTTTTCTCAACAGGAGCTTGTTATTTAACTGTTTGAAGACCACCACACGTGGTTTACTCTTTTATACATTTAATCTCATAAATATACACGAGAAAAATCATGAAAGTGGTTGAATAAAACCAATGCTTTGAAAAAAAATGCCTTCTTTGATTTTCTTTTTCTGTTAAAAGCTTACAATCCACTAGCTACGTAGTTTGTGAATATTTTTGCATTCTCTTCATCTGTCAAAATGTACAATTTTAAAGGACTTATGAATTTTTTAATCACATGGAGTTTTAATGCTGGCTCTCTGGGCTAGTGTGCAGTAGCATAAGAAGTAGGTTAGTAATGAAGCTTTAGCCACACCTGCAATTCCAAGTCTCAATAAACTGGGAAAACACTACTCCCTGGGAAGTCACAGCAAGGTTTCTCATTCTTTTTATATCTATTGCATATATATTATATTTTATATATTTATAATGGAATTTATAAGGACAGATACCTATAAATCTGAAAAAGGACAGATACCTATAAATTCTAGAAGTGAATCTAGACATTCATTGTCTTTGACTTTAGAGTGAAAAAGAGGAAAAAACAAAAATCTTCCTTTTCAATTAACTTGGAAGGAAAAGAATAAAAATGGCACCAGTTGCAGGGCGATTTCTCTTTTCTGAAAGCATCTGGGCATGCAGGAAAAGGTGGACTCTCCCCTATGGGTGGCAGTGTTGTACATATGCTGTGGTTTCCACTTTCATGCTTAGGGGCCATTACAAGCACTATCCACTTATATTCCATTACAATTGATTGAATATTATACATCAAAAAGTGGAGGAAAATGTTTAAGATTTTATGAATGCAAGAGAAATGATTAGAGCTCACAAAAGCTTTGAATTCTGAAGCTTGGCTTCTATCTTGTTCCTACATAAGCATCTTTGATCTTCTCTTCACCCAGCTTTTGAGGTAAATTTTATGTGGTCTTATGATTGTTTTATTATTTTAAGAGACTTAGTCATGATGTAGACTTTTTCTGAAATAGAGGTTATTTTTAAAAGAAAATTTCCGTTCCATTATAAGTTGGGAGACTTCTTAAACCAGATGTAATTAGTGTTTACTCTCCTGTGAGTTATAGCAAATAGAAGTTGGAAGAGCTAGGTGCTAATCCTGGGTATTTCATAAAATAATTCTGTGACCTTGAGCAAATCATTCATTTGATCAGCTTCTTTTTTCTTTCTCATTCTACAATGGGCTACTTTGTCATCTTTTTCAGGATTAATGGAATTAATCAATTTGGAAAAAAACTTGGGAACTATTTTACAAATATGAAGGATTAATGAGATAAAAACCTAAGTTTGATTTAGTATAAACATTTTTAATGTGCAAGAAGACACTGTGCAAAGAACAGTCAGCCTCCTTTCAAATCTTAATTGTTTTCCCATTAATAACCACTATCGACTGTGCCTTCGTGTGCAATGGCAGGTTGCCAAGGCTGTGCAATCTTTTCCCGCGGAAAACTGCTAAAGTGTAATCTCAGAATAGAGACAGGATTAGGAAACACCTGAGCCTTCATTTCTACATGCGGGCTATCCATTGAAGTCTCCAGATGAAATAACTTTAGTGATTATGGCTCTACCACTTTTACTTTCTATTTGCTCTATTTCGTAAACATTTTTGAACACTTTTTCTCTGTGGCAGACACTGTTTTAGGCACTGAAGACACAGTGACAAATGAGAGACCAGATCCTTCTACTTGGAAGGGTAAGTGAACTCCAAGAGAAATTTCGGTGAAGCAAATAGCAATTTCCCAGAAAAGTCAGTAGTAGTCTCTATTTGTAATGCAGTGAAATTGACCTTCACCCTCTTCTTTCTTTCCCTCCAGCTACATATCTGAGCCAGGGTTTTCACTGCACTGCTGCATTTCATTTTTCCTGACTTGAGACATGTTGTCAGTCCCCAACCATGCCAATCCCTGTCACATCCATCCATGTTTGTCTTTGCCATATCGTATGTCATGTGTTTTGTCATATGTCTTTTCTGGTTCTTCGATCAGTACATTTAAGCTGGTTTTTCCTAAAGTATTTGCCATGAATACAAGTTCATTAAAAAGAGTCTGAGAAGTCCTGCAGTAAAAGACTCTCTTTAACTTAACAAAAGGTTTTCCAAACTTATTTTGAGCACAAATGGTGCTTCTTTCCATTCCCCAATACTACCCCTTGGTACTTATTATCTCAGTATCAGACCCTGGGAACTGCTGCATTAAGCAATCTTCAAAACACCTAGTGGCCTATTTCCTAGAATTCTCTCTCAAAGCCTAGGTCTTCATAAAAAATTTGAAACAAAAACATGTTTTTTTTTTTTCCCTTGGGAGTAAGTTTCCAGATTAAAAAGCAAACAAACGGTCATATAACAAAAATGTAATTATTAGATTATTTGTTTTAATTACTAAAAGAAATACAATGCACCATTTTTTCTTTTAAGATTAGCACTTTTTTTCCAAAATAAATTGAGAATAGAATTAAAACTAATCAGTAATCATTATAGTATTCTAATATGCTAACGGTTAGAAAGAAAAAAATGTAATTGTATGAGTAAGGTGCTAAAATGATAACAGCTATAGCTCTATAGCTAGGTGAATCTAACAATATTTTTAAAGCTTTTGAAGATTCCACCTTAAGATGAAATATCACTATCTGACACATAAACTAAAGCTCTTCTGGGACATTAAGACATTAGTTGGGGTCCTGAATTTGTGTGTTCATTCCATTTGCTTACTTTTTCATTTATCTATTTTTTCCTCATTTGCTTAAAAAAAAAACTCTATAAAATTTCCTGATTAGAACTGCCAATCCAGTGAATTTTCTTAACAATAAGGTGAATAGATTTTATTCAACTCTTTTCTTTGGTTTCGTTATAAAGCTGCCTGCGAAGACGTGGACCAACTTCTCGTTGTAGATGAGGCTATTCTTCATAAGGGCTGGACCTATGCCCTTGCTCATCTTCCTGCTTCTTAACTCTGCTGCTCCTCCAGGTTCTGCCTTCCATGTGCCCTGTCTCTTTTCACTCTATATATTCTCCTGGGGTAATGCACTTTTTCATAGTATCAAACTATATCTATTTGCGTGTGCCTCTAAAAAGTATTAACTCTAAGCAAGGTACTTTACCTGAGTTCAAACTCTAAATATCCACCTGGACGTGACCCTTGCCTGTGCCACAATCAACTCAGTTGTAATGTATTGAAACTGAATCCTTTATCTTTTAACTCAACCCAAGTAGATAATATAGAGCAGGCTTTTTGTTTGTTTCGCTTCATCTTTTACAGACCTCTATCCTAGCATTTATGGATACTCTCTTATCTGTTCAGTCTTCTTATCTGTTCAAAGACAGTCTTCCCTTATTATTTTCTAACCTTGTCAAAAGCAGCAATGTTTAGGAAGTCTCTTTATCTTTGTGTGTATAATTTATCCTCAGAGTGTAGCATAAGGCCTGCAACATAGAAAGTGCATGTTTACATTGAGGGGGTGAGTCCAGGGAAAGAGATGAAACCAAGTGATGTGTTGTAGGGAAAGTGTGGCACTGTGCTCTGGGTAGATATACTATCCTGAGGAGATACTGGTTAGTCCCAGGAGTAAAAAGAGAATCCCAGTTACACTAAAAAAGTGAGTGAGAGTGAAGGTGGGAGACTATTTATTATCGAACACGGGAGTCAAGCTGGTGTAGAGAAAAGAGCCAGAGTGCTTTGCCTCTCTTGGCCTTGGCTTCTAACAGAATATATTAACACTGTCTGATGCCTCTCTTCTTTACCAGAATGGGACCTCACAGAGGGCAGAAACCCTAGCACAGGCATCTTTGTATCTGGGGCCCCCAGTTTAACGATGAGAACATCGTAAACACGTACTGATTATTGTGAGATAAAAAACAGCTGAGAACAAGTTAGTAGAACTTTTTGAACCTCACTTTTCTGATTAGAACATAGGGATATCAGTAACTACTTTAGTGGTAATTTTAATGATTAAGTGGGCGAGTGCATGTAAAGCAATAATCACAATGCTTCTGCTATGGATTGGATGTTCTCCCAAAGCTCATTGAGACTTAATCCCCACTGTGACAGTGTTAAAAGGGTGGGAAATCCTATTATGGTAATTGAAAGGGGGAACTTTGAAGAGGTGATTAGGACCATGTGCTAGTGAATGCATTAATACGTTGATGGTTTAATGGTGGTCATGGGCATGGTTCTGATGGCTTTAAAAGTGAGAGCACATGAGAAGCTCTCGCTCTATGCTCAAACCATCTGCCATGTGATACCCTGCATAGCTGTGTAGGGCCCCTACCAACAAGGCCCTCACCAGATGTGTTTCCTGGACTTTGGACTTCCCAGCCTCCAAGATTGTAAGCAATAAATATTACTTCTTTACAAATTACCCAGTTTAAGGTATTTCTGTTATAAGCAACAGAAATGGATTGACTATTACAGCTTGAATGGAAAATAGTATAGAAAATGTCACTCTCTTCACATGTTTGCCACTCTAAAACCAGGATTGTTTCCAAAATTTGGAAGAAAAAAGGCAGAAGGGAAAGAAGAAATGATAATATGTTTTGTGGGCCTGTCAGATGTTCATGTGCTGTTACAGCTACAACTAAGGCTTTTCAAATATACTAATATCAATTCATATTTAACAAATATCCTTTCCACAAATCATAACTTATCTTTAAATGTTCCTGTGTTTCCAATGACCTCTCTGAGCTTTCAAGAAATAAATCTCATATTAATCTCTAAATGGAAGAGATGGTATGTTAAGCAGTATCGATATGTAAAATTTCTTCTTTTAGGATTGATGCAAAATGGCTAGCATTTTTTTCTCTACTTAAGGAAAATTTTGGTTCTATTTCCTTATATGTGAATAATTCCATTTTGGATAATGATAAGTCCATTTTGGATAACTCCATTGTGGGTAATGATAAATTGATCTTTAATCACTCCCATTCTTACCCCTGTCTTCTCTTTCTCCATCTCAGACTAGCTCTAAGGAATTTTAAGTTTTTCTTCTTGACTTCATTCTTCTACATACACAATTTGGCAGAGCAGCTTGGAAAGCCTCTGGGAGCAGAAGCCTAACACATTTAAATGTTTACCGCAGCTGGGGAAATTATATAGTCACAGCTACTCTCAAAGATGACAGAGATGCCATATTCAAAGCGTCTGCAGGGAAGCTGAAAGGGAGTTTTAATGCATTGCCTTCCTTCACTTAGGTCGAAAAGAATTAAACCTATCTGACGTCCAAGTTAAACTGCATGATGGGCTAGACCTGTTAGCATATGAAATAGAGTAATTTTTGATATTTTTCAGTCTATATGCTTATACTGTCACACATGAGGTTTTCCTGAATGATTTTATAGATAATAATTTAGCCATGCATTATTTAGACCCAGGAAACAATCTCTTTCATACTGATTCATAGAGGAGATACAAGGCTCTTGTGGTAAAAACTGCTTCATATATGTACAGAAAAATAAAAACGAGGATTTTTTTTTTGCTAATTAATAACTTAAATGAAGCATATATTATCCTCTTATAGGATAAAATTAGTTATGAAAGTATTTAATCCCCTAGAAATGCTTATTGTGTTGTACTCATATGTTCTTTATTATTTTAATGTAGTTTGAAAAGAAGTAGGTAGCATAAATGTAAAATTATATTGACTATGCAATCAATAAGAAATTACCAACAATTACAAAATGTTTGGAAATGCATGGCATGATATAGACATGGTCTCTACTGTATTTAAAAATGGAAGGGAATATTCTTATTGCTGGCTGACGTTAAAGAGAGTTCAACAAATTACAAGCTCCTTGAATGCAAAATCAATTTTTCATCATATTGTTCAATTTTTAGCCCCACAATAACTGGCAGTTTAGGTTAGTGCATAAAAGCTCTAGCTTCTAGAGTATAATTTGTCATGTTTAAAGCAGGCTCTTCCACTTAATGGCAATGTGACCTTGGACAAGTCACTTAACCTCTTGCAACTTGGTTTCCTTACCAGTTTCCTGGTGCCTATAACAGAATATCTGAAACTGCGTAATTTATAAAGGATAAAATAAATTTCTTACAGTTTTGGAGGCTGGGAAGTCTGAAGTACAGGGAACAAATCTGGTGAAGGACTTCTTCTGGATAGGAACTCTACAGAGTCCCTTGGTGACCAAGTTATCCCACGGGGAATGGGCTGAGTAAGAGAGCTAATCTCCTTAGTTACTATCTTTTTTTTTTTAAATTTTATTTTGTCAATATATAATGTGGTTGATTATTGTGGCCCATTACCAAAACCTCCCTCCCTCCTCCCTCTCCCCCCTCCCACCCAACAATGTCCTTTCTGTATGCTTGTCATGTCAACTTCAAGGAATTGTAATTGTTGTGTCTTCTCCCCCCCGTTTTTTTTCTTTTTTCTTTTTTGGTGAGTGTGTGTGTGTGTGTGTGTGTGTGTGTGAATTTATTTATTTATTTTTGTCTCCCACCAATAAGTGAGAACATGTGGTATTTCTCTTTCTGAGCCTGACTTGTTTCACTTAATATAATTCTCTCAAGGTCCATCCATGTTGTTGCAAATGGCAGTATTTCATTCGTTTTTATAGCCGAGTAGTATTCCATTGTGTAGATGTACCACATTTTCGGTATTCACTCATCCGATGATGGACATTTGGGCTGGTTCCTACTCTTGGCTATTGTAAAGGGTGCTGTGAAGAACACTGGGGAACAGGTATACCTTCGACTCAATGATTTCCATTCCTCTGGGTATATTCCCAGCAGTGGGATAGCTGGGTCATATGGCAGATCTATCTGCACTTGTTTGAGGAACCTCCATACCATTTTCCATAGAGGCTGCACCATTTTGCAGTCCCACCAACAATGTATGAGAGTTCCTTTTTCTCTGCAACCTCGCCAGCTTTTATTGTTCAGAGTCTTTTGGATTTTAGCCATCCTAACTGGGGTGAGATGGTATCTCAGTGTAGTTTTGATTTGCGTTTCCCGGATGCTGAGTGATGTTGAGCATTTTTTTATATGTCTGTTGGCCATTTGTATATCTTCCTTAGAGAAATGCCTACTTAGCTCTTCTGCCCATTTTTTAATTGAGTTGCTTGTTTTCTTCTTGTACAGTTGTTTGAGTTCCTTATATATTCTGGATATTAATCCTTTGTCAGATGTATATTTGCAAATATTTTCTCCCACTCTGTTGGTTGTCTTTTACCTCTGTTAATTGTTTCCTTTGCTGTGCAGAAGCTCTTTAGTTTGATATAAACCCATTTGTTTATTTTTCCTTTGGTTGCTCGTGCTTTTGGGGTCGTATTCATGAAGTCTGTGTCCTGTCCTACTTCCTGAAGTGTTTCTCCTATGTTTTCTTTAAGAAGTTTTATTGTTTCGGGATGTATATTTAATTCTTTAATCCATTTTGAGTTGACTGTAGTGTATGGTGAAAGGTATGGGTCTAGTTTCATTCTCCTGCATATTGATATCCAGTTCTCCCAGCACCATTTGCTAAAGAGGCAGTCTCTTCCCCAGTGTATAGGCTTGGTACCTTTGTCAAAGATCAGAAATGATCATCTCTATAGATGCTGAAAAAGCATTTGATAAAATTCAACATTCATTCATGACAAAGACCCTATATAAGTTAGGTATAGATGGAAGGTATATGAACATAATTAAAGCCATATATGATAAACCCACTGCCAATATCATCCTGAATGGGGAAAAGCTGAAAGCTTTTCCTTTAAGAACAGGAACTAGACAAGGATGCCCACTCTCACCACTCCTATTCAACATATTATTGGAAGTACTAGCCAGAGCAATCAGAGAAGAGAGGGAAATAAAGGGCATCCAGATTGGAAAAGATGAAGTCAAACTGTCCCTGTTTGCAGATGACATGATCCTATATATCGAACAGCCTAAAGCCTCTACAAAAAAACTCTTGGAGTTGATAAATGATTTCAGCACAGTAGCAGGATACAAAATCAACACACAAAAATCAATAGCATTTCTATTCTCCAATAGTGAACATGCAGAAAGAGAAATCAAGAAAGCCTGCCCATTTACAATAGCCACCAAAAAAATAAAATACTTAGGAATTGAGTTAACCAAGGAGGTGAAAAATCTCTATAATGAGAACTACAAACCACTGCTGAGAGAAATTAGAGAGGATACAAGAAGATGGAAAGATATCCCATGCTCTTGGATTAGAAGAATCAACATAGTGAAAATGTCCATACTACCCAAAGTGATATACAAATTCAATGCAATCCCATCAAAATTCCAATGACATTTTTCTCAGAAGTGGAAAGAACTATCCAGGCATTTATATGGAATAACAAAAGATCATGCATAGCCAAAGCAACGCTGAGCAAAAAAAAATAAAGCTGGAGGCATAACACTACCTGACTTTAAACTATACTACAAAGCTATAATAACCAAAACAGTATGGTACTGGCATAAAAACAGACACACTGACCAATGGAATAGAATAGAGAATCCAGAAACCAACCCACACACCTACAGCCATCTGATCTCACTTACAATCTTTTTAAAGCCATCAGAACCATGTCCATGATCCCCCATTAAACCATCAATGGATTAATCCATTCACAAGAGTACAGTCTTCATAATTTAATCACCTCTTAAAGTTCCCACCTTTCAATTACCACAATAGAATTTCCCATACTCTTAACACTGTTACAATGGAGATTATGGTTCCAATGAGTTTAGGCGAGACATTCAATCCATAGCATATAGGAACATTTCCCAGAATCCCTCAAAATTTCCACGTGCATTTCATTGGCCTGAGCAATTTTACATGCTTGTTCCTTTAGTTGATTTTTGTGGCTTAGGCGTGAAATATTGAGGGAAGACCATTACTGGTTTAGGCTAAGGAGGGTCCATCATCTGAGCTGTACTCAACCCCCAAACTGCTTGGCTGTGTGGATTTGGTATTAGAAAGTCTACTACGACATCCACCACAAACACCTAGAATTTCTCTGTGGCCCCTGGCGCTTTTGGTAACTTAAAGCAGATCCCCATATGGAGAGAAGAGACTTTTCAACTCATGGTATTTCCTCCAAATCATTCCCAGAGACTTTTCCTAATTCAGATATACCTTGATGTAAATTGAATATACATCTTGGATTTAACAACCTGATCAAACTGATTTTGAGCAGGATTGTTGACATTATTTCAGAAGTGATGTTTCACATTCATACTGAAACACTTGGTTAGATGTTCTAATATATTGAAGCATGCCTGACCCTAGTTTTTCTGATTCCTTGGGTTTGATTTTTTGTTGATTGCTACATCTCCTTTATTTTCACCGTGGTCCCCAGAGTTGCCCGTATACCATGTTTTTCCCTTTCTTCTCTTCTTTCTCTGCTTTGCTTTCCTTTTATTCTTAAACTACCCTGTAATTGATACCAGATATTCACACATCTCCTGTGACCTAACACTGGCTTTTTCTCCTTACTATGTATAGATTATCAGGGTTAATACATCATTAGGCCTTTCTTTAATTCATAATTGATTATGAAGGTAGGGACTGCAAGGTAAATTTTTGCTGCTAGGTAAATTTTTAGATACTAGTTGTACAATTGTTTGTTAACTACACATGAGTGATTGTTAAAATACACACACATGCACATTTGTAATAAATTCCATGAAGGAAAATAATATTATAGAGACTAGAAGGAGCTGGGTCAGAAATTAACTTAGATTGGATTGTTTGGAAATGCCTTGCTGGGCACCTTAAGCATGAGAAGAAGCCCAGATATATGAAAAGCTGAAGGAAGAGCTTTCTAGATTTAGGAAACAGTATATGTGAAGAATAGCTTGGGGAGTGTGCTGCGGGGCAGAGTGAGTATCGGCCACAAGATAAGAATGAGGATGTTAGCAGAGCCAGACCATTGGGGAACTTGGAGGCAAGTTAAGGAGAGTGGATTTTATTACATGTGTAATAGGAAGGCTCTGAAGAATTGTAAGCCAGACAATGACATTCTCAGGATTTAAAATTTAAAGCTCATTACAGATGCTTTTTAGATAACAGAATGGGAAGGGCAGGAGTGGAAGAGACAGCTTAGAAAATTGTTGCCACATTTCAGACTAGAGAAGGCACTATAACAGTGAAAAACTGAAAAAAAAAAAAAAAAGCGAATCGGTGATTTACTTGGTAGCTAAAAGCAACTTACTACTGAAGCATTCTATTTAGGGATTGAAGAAAAATAAATAAAAAATGAGTCCTATGTTTCTGATGTGAATAACTGTGAGAAGATGGTTCCCCAAGATGAGAAGACTGAGTGAAGTAAAGGTTGTTGAAATTCTTGAGGGTTTGTTTTTATTCAAGTTAAATCCAAGTGGAGCTGTCAAAAAAGCATTCAGATATAAAGTCAGGTGCTCAAAAAGAGAAATCCTCGCTAGAGACAGAACTTTGGGAATTGTAAGCAAATATGTGGTATTTAAAGCCGTGAAGCAAAGTTAGAGACGGGGAAATAGAGAAGAGATGAGGAGATGAGTGAGGGAAAAGCTCTGGCAATTCCCACATTTACAGGTCGGGTGGAGACAATGAAGCTGTTGAAAGAGCTAGAGACAATGCGGTTCCAGAGAGACAAGGAGACCCAGGAAAGCGTGAAGTCACAGGAGCCATGGGCCAGTTCCTGAAAAGAGGTGTGATTAACTGGGGATCTTGAAAGCTGCTGAGAAGTCTAGTTAGATGAGAATTGAAAAATACTTTAGGTTGGCTGTGTGGAGGTCATTCGTGGTTTGGAAAAAAACCAGTTTCATTGGAGTAGTTAGGAGAGAAGCCAGATTGAATTGTTTAGTGTCGACAGGTGAGAGACATTTGGAGATATTGGTTGAAGACAACATTTGTATTTATGAATATCAGTTTTCCTTGTTTCTGAAAAGGAGGCTGGATTAATAGTCACGTGATTAAAATCAAGCTGAAGAAAGCAATGTTTATTACACCATCTGCTCCCACGATAAGTATTCTAAATCTTTTCTCCACTAGGGACCCTCTCTCCTCTCCTTCTGTCTTACATTCCTCCCAACAAAACGAAACATATCAGAATTGCCATATGGTGAGAAGAAGCAGGCAGATAGAAAGATGTTCATAAAAACAAAGTAAAGCCCTGGAGAGACAATGTAAACCAAAAGGAAAGGGGCAGATGGATAAGCTTACACAGAGGAGTAAGCCCTTAGCCTCCACACAATCAACACATGTTGACTGTCTATTGACAAGAACGGGGACAGGAGAGCAAGAGGCGCATACTGGAGGGAGAGGCATTTCTTCATAACACCTGCTGATGCCACCACCACCCAGATGTTCAGATCCACTGCTCAGAACCTTCTGATCCCCTTACAACTCTCCTAGGGGGCTCCAACTCACACCCTGATACTGCTGTCTTAGAAGAGATGTCATGTGTGATATATGTTGTATTGAGCCAGAACTTGTGAAATCACTGAATAGGCCAGGAGAAAACTTTGCCCATGCAGTGAGTGACTGGGCTTGCACTCTACTCTCTCCATGCCCTGGGCTTTGGTGATCCTCAAAGCCATCCATGGCCGTACACAGTCAAACATTGTTATAGCCTTTCCAGCTATAAAGAGAAAAACATATTTTAAAGATTTAAAAGGAGAATGTTCTCTTGTTCCTCAGTGCAATTAGGTTTAGGATAGTTAAGATTAGTTAGGTTTAGATTATTGAACCCTCAACTCATCCATTCGTATCTAGCGGTAATGTTGTTCTTGGTTTCCTTGTACATAAACCATCTGAGAGTACCTTACTAGTGGATTTCCATGCCCCTTTTGAAGACACTCCTTTACTAACCATTTACATATTCCATGTGATCATTTTTCCTCTCACCCACAAGGAATTGACATATCAAACATATTCCTTTTACTTAAAAAATAAGAATAATAATTTGTTGATTACTTATGAGTGTTCTAGATAGGGACAAGGATATTTCCATCACTATAAAGGCATATATCTCAACTCAAGTATCTGATCAACCTCATTAGTAACCAGACAGCTCCTTGGAAATCTGGAGTGGTTGGCTTCTTCTCTGTTGTGGGAAACAATGAGAAGCTACCTAGCCTCCCAATAGAATATAACTCTATAGATACAACAGCGCCTGCCTTTAGGTAGGGTTCTGGATTTCAGTAGCAGAGAAAAATGACAACCCTAAATATTTTGTTATTTTTTTCATGTAATACTTAAATACCACTAGCAATATTGGTATTTTATAATATGTTCAGAATTTAGGAAATTTTAAAGATTCAGTGAAAATAAGTATGTAATACATTTCAGCATAAACATTTCACCACACTAATCTGGCATTATTTGGTGGAGGGGGCAAAGGGAGGTCATTGACTTGTAGGAGAAGAGTGGTAAAGAGAGGCTAGGGGTCCTGGGCTGAGGACATCGGAGTCATGAGGGGGATGATTGGGAGGCAGAGAAAGATAAGGATAGGAAGATGGAAGAGAGTCAAAAAAGGTGAACAAAGCTGCAGATGAATATCTAAAACAATAGCATTACACGTGCAAAAGTGCTACTGGTTTGATTCTTAAAAATAGCTCAGAGTATCAAAATGCCAAATTTTATGTTTTCTAAAGAAGTCTGGAGAAATACTGGTGAATGTTTGCCTGTGGCTTTCCTTTCTTCAAGGCCTATGGAAGACCACCCGGAAAACTCCTTTTTATTCACAGTCTATAATTACTAGGTTTCATCTTTACTTATTGCTTCTGACAAATAAAAACATATGTTAACGTGCTCTAGTCTCAATACTAGTGTTCAGCACTAATGATTTAATTACCAGGGCATGCAATCTATGTACACATTTATACTATTCATTTCCTGAATTAAGGAAATCTTCCATGACCCAGGCTTATTTGGAAAGTGACAGTGAAATACAAGAAACTAATCCAAAACATTGAATGTTTCATGTGGGAGAATTGGACCATCTAGAGAACAAAAACTGAGAGATGGGATTAATTTGCTCCATGTATATGTATTGAGCACTATACTAAATAAGAGGAAAACAAACATAAATTAGAAGCAGTTTTTGTAATAAAGGATCTTACCCTTTAGTAGGGGGTGAGAGGGGTGACTATCATCAACAATTAAAACCCAGTGTGACAGGTGTTACGATAAAGGTGCTGTGGGAGCATTTAGGACAGGCTTTATTCCAGACTGGAAAATGAGAAGGGAGCAGCCAGGAAAGGGCATAAGAAGAGAGTCCCGAACTGTGGCTTGGAGCGAAGCAGCAGAAGCACATTAATATCCCAGGCAGAAAGCCATGAGCAATGACCTGAAGTTGAAGACAATGAGACAGGTTCAGGGAATCAAGATTAGTTGTTCGTGTGGCAAGGTCAGGCCCAGAATCTGTATCAGGAGAAAGCAGCAAGGGATGGATAGAAGGAAATCACGGGCAAGACCATTAGAGGCCTCTCTTGTATGCTGTTTGAACTTCAACTGAAAAACTGTGCACAATCACTGGGAAAAATGAAGACGGGAGGGACTTAAACAAATTTGCCATCTAGGAAGATGACTCTGGCAATGTGAAGGACAATGGGTCAGAGGAAGTAAGGACAGCGGGAGTCAGAAGGCCATCATAGTAAATGACTTGCTGTTGTAGGAGAGGAAGTAGACTCAGATTTCTGGTTTATCGAGTGCATAGATAGTAGTTATTCCTTGAACTAAGACACATTGATTTTTTCATTCAGCCAAAATTTATCAGGTGTCTACAATGTGCCAGGCACTATCCAGGGTACTAGGAATAGATAAATACGAATATGAACAAAATTCTTTTGCTCATGGAGTTTTAGCTCTAGGGGTTAGAGTGGAATCAAGTTCACAGGGAGGACGCTGGTGGGTTTCCTTTTAGACACTATGAGTCGGAGGTGTGTGAGAGAACGTACAGATAGAGTTCGGCAGGAAGGTGGCACTCGTGGCTGGAGATAGCAGCATAGAGTAAACAGCTCATATGTGGGTTTTGAAAGCACGAGAATGAGTTTGAACACCCTCAGGAGAGTGTGTGGAGCAGGACCCATGGAGGTCCCTAATGAAGGTTGGTAAAATCCCGACACTGTATACAAAATCATTGCATATGTTTGTTTTCTTGACATATCCTTAGCTTTTAACATATTCTCAAAATGTTTAGAAACTAATAGAGTTAGAACAGAAAAAGACAAGAAAAGGAGCCTGGGCTACAAAATGAGAGGTGTAAATATAGAGGGAGGAGAGACTCTACAGGAAACTGAGCAATAGCAGCGAGAGAATTATTAGGAAAAAAATAAAATTATTGCATCAAGTGGTCCAATGATCAACTCAAGAAGGAGAAAAGAATTGATAATTTCAAATGCTGCGGAAGTCAAGAAGAAAAGGAATTCAATAATTGAATTTAAAAGCAGAGACTACTGATGACCCTGGTGCAAACAGTTTTGGTAGAAGGATGGACAAAAGCTCTGTCAGTGAGTTCAAGAGAAGTGGGAAATGAGAAGGTCGAGACACTTCAAAGAAATTAGAGTTTAAAGAAAGGACAGAAAGGGCAGTAGAGAGATAGCACACAGGGTTGAAAGGGGTTTATTTATTTGTTTTAATATAGAATGACTTGAATATATTTAAACAATAACAATCCTAGAGGAAACAGTAACTGATAGATCTAAGTTCTTGAGGATTCAGGAAGGAACAGGACCCAGGACACAAGACTGGGGAGGAATGTGGACACCACTTTCTCAGTGATGGAAGAGGAGGAGGGAGAGATGTTTGCAGGTGCACATGACTTTGTAGGGGTGGGGCAGAGCATGGGCCTAGTTCCTATATTGTAGCCTCCATTTTCTCCTAAAGCAGATGGAGGGGTGATAGGATTCAGGACTTGAATCATAATCTTGATATTTACACTGTGGGGAAGGGGACCTTCACTGCAAAGGATTAAAGCTCATTTATGTTTGGAAGCCTTGAAGTTTTAGTGGCATCAACCTATGCAGATGTGAATTTTTTTTCCTTCCAGCAGAAAGAAAGCAGTAGATTCATTGAAAGATGGTATGTTCCAGGTTTGTCCAATGAAGCAAGGGGGTGCCTGTGTTGAAAATATTAGTTTTAGTTGCGTATTTGATTAGAATGATGGACTGTGAGTTTTAAGCTGAAAAGACAAAGAAGAGACCAAAGTGACTGAATGAGTAGGAGAGAGTCAGAGATGCAGTGTGCATCCATGAGCTCAAAGAACAAACGTGGAACAGGGAGGAGCTGGGAGTGTGGCAGGGAAAGGTAGCATTGCTGTAGGAGGTGTGGAGAAGGGCTGAGGTGAGACGGAGAAGGGAGGTGCCTGTGAAAGCTGTGGATGTGGGAGAATTTATTTGCTTCAGAATAGGGACCTCAAAGGAAAAAGTTACGGAGGAAAAGAGAGGGCTAAGATGGGAGGTTTGCAGAAAACAAGCTCAGAGAGGTATGGAGGTCATGCTCAGGGATAAGGACAGTTGGCTGGAGGAGTTTGATTCTGGTTGTGAGCAAAGGAAACAGGAAAGGAAACGTTCATGTGGTCATGCAGATGGTGAGCAAGAGAGCTGGGTGTAAATTCCTGCTTTTAGTTGCCAGTCCTGGTCTATTTCTAGGTTTCTTTTTATAAGGTGATTTTTTTAATGTACATTTTTTAATTTCAGGATTTATCATAATAAGTCAAACACATTTTTTGGAAAAGATAAATTAGAAAGCTGGAGAAAAGTTTTTACTCTAGTTTTCTAAATAGGGACATTAAATATGTATATTTTTAAAATTAAATGTAGCTTTCTTTTCCAAAATCTGAATGCTTTCTAGAGAACTAATTACACTCTAAAGAAACTAAAAAGGAAAGAAGTTTCTTCAAATATATATATACATACATATATATATATGTATAAAAGCTGACAGGCTTCTAAAAGCATTTATTTTAAGCAGTACAATTGGTTTTAATAATTAAATTGCTTTAGAAATGTTTATAGGGAAATGTTTTGTAGAGTTCCAGGTAAGGGTGAGGTTATGGGTTGAAAATCCAATTTATTACAACAGATTGGTAAAGGGCGACAAAAATGTCTACACTGTGTAGTGATTAAAAGACAACATCAGTGTTGAAATAGGGAAAAGCCAGCATCTGCACTGGAAACTAGAGAATGATGCATTCCCAAAGGCAAACACTTTAAAGAATATCTACTAAGTGTATCCAGATGGGGTCAACTGGAGCTGAGGACTAAGACACAGCACCTTATACTCCAAAGCAACTGCTTCTCTAAAAGTTGAGTGAAGAATTCGGTACGTCCTGCATGCTCATCTCTTGTATTTACTCGAGCAACACTAATGCCCCATACTTAGAGAGTGAAATTAGAACCTCTGATTTTTTTTATGGTGAACCACTTATGTTCATTGTTAGTTCATCGTTAGTTCATGTGGTCGGGATGGAGCTGACAGTATCTGTATTAGAAAGAATTGGACTTAGTTGTGAATGACAGAAAACCCAAGATAACAGGTGCAACAGGTTGAAATTTATTTTTCATGTAAATTAAGTCTTCAGAGAGACCAGGACTGGCAGTAAGCCCTTTGGTGTTACAGATCCATGCTCCATCACTTTTTTTGCCCTACCATCCTCTCCCTCTCAATTCATTTCCCTGAAATTACATATACTACTTCTTATATGCTATTGACCAAAACACAGCCACAAACACACACCTAGCTCTAAAGGATGCTGGTAAATGAAGCCATGAGGACAACTAAAATCCAAGGGTTGTACTTATAAGAGAAGAAAACGAGAATGGATTTCCAGTGAAATACAATCTCAGCCAAACCACTCCTGGCTGTAGGGTGGGCAATCAAACTATTACATCCTTTTGGCTGCTGTGAATGGGTCAGAGGTGGGTTCATGTCCAAAGCCTATAATCCTTTCACCACAGAGATTGTAAAAGGCATGGCAAACAAATTAAGCCAGTCAACCACGACTGAATTCTCAGAAACTCTCTTTCCAGACATGATCCTGGGTTGTTGTAAGCCTGGCACTGCTGGAGGCCATCACAAGAATAAAGCCAAAGGGGAAGAATATTGATCCAAGAGACAGAGATTGAGGGACTGACAATGTCCAAGCCCAGGAAAGAGCCATGCCTGAAGCTTTGCCTAACCCTGGATATTTCAATTAGCTGCATCAATAACTTTTTTGGGGGGTTTTGTTACAGAGAACGAAAGCTCATTGACTGAAAGAGAGGTCTGGAGATAAGGGCAGTGCTAAGAGAACATACCATTTGTATTCTATTTTGCTGCCAAAAGCAGCTCTATTTTACAGTAGAATCTAGTGGAAGATAATGCACTTCCATTCACAAAAATAAAAGAATAAAATAACAAAATATATAATAGAGAAGAAAACTGGTTGGATGGGAAATCTCAATGGATAAGATTTTTCTGTATTTTTTTTTATCATAACATAGTTGATTATACAAATTCATGGGATACAGCATTGAATATCAATACCTGTGTGCAATATGGGATGCTCAAATTGGATACTGTGTATATTCAACATTATATAATGTAATTATTTTTTCTGGCCTTTTACCAATTCCTCACTTACCCTCCCCCTACCCCTCCCTGTAACCTCAGTTCTGTTCTTCCTTTTGAAAGTTCAATGTATTATTGTGATTGTTGTATCTCTTTCTTTTTTGAAATTAATTTACTTTTTAGCTCCATCTTATCAGTGAGTATATGCAGTATACCTCTTTCTGTCCTGGCTTGTTTCATTTAACATAACTTTAAGTTCATCAATGTTGCTGTGAATGGCAGTATTTCATTCTTTTTTATGGCAGGGTAGCATTCCGTTGTGTAAATATACCACATTTTCCTTATCCATTCATCTGATGATAGACATTTAGGTTGGTTCCAATTCTTGGCTATTGTAAATAGAGCTGTGATAAACATGGGAGTGCAGGTGTCCCTTCGACATGACGATTTCCATTTCTTTGGGTATTTACCCAACAGTGGAATTGCTGTATCAAATGGCAGTTCTATTTGTAGTTGTTTGAGGAACTTCCAAACCATTTTCCATATTGGCTACACCAATTTACAGTCCCACCAATGGTGTAGGAGAGTTCCCCTTTCTCTGCATTTTGGCAAGCATTTGTTATTCTCTGTCTTTTTGATAATAACTAGTCTAGCTGGGGTGACATGATATCTCAACATGGTTTTGATTTGCATTTCCCTTATGCTGAGTGATGTTGAGCATTTTTTCATGTGTCTGTTGGCCATTCTTATAACTTCTTTTGAGAAATGCCTATTCAGCTCCTTTGCCCATTTTTTTAATCAGGTTTTTAAAAATTATTACTATTAAATTGTTTGAGTTCCTTTTGTATTGTGGATATTAATCCTTTATTGGATGCATGGTTTGCAAGTATTTTCTCCCACTCGATAGGTTGTTTTTTCACCCTTTTGATTATGTCTTTTGCTGTGCAGAAGCTTCTTAGTTTGATATAATCCCATTTGTTTATTTTTCCTTTTGTTGCCTGTCGTTTGGGGGTCATATTCATAAAGTCTTTGCCCAATCTTACTTCCTGGAGTTTTCCCCATTTCCCTTTAGTAGTTTTATAATTTCAGATCTTATATTTGAGTCCCAAATTCATTTTGAGTTGATTTTGGTATATGGTGAGAAGTATGGGTCTAGTTTCATTCTTCTACATATGGATATCTAGTTTTCCCAGCACTATTTATCAAAGAGGAAGTCTTTTCCCCAATATATGTTCTTGGTGACTTTGTCAAAGATCAGTTGGCTGTAAGTGTATGGGTTGATTTCTGGGTTCTCTATCGGTCTGAGTGTCTGTTTTTATGCCAGTACCATGATGTTTTGGTTACTATAGCTTTGTATTATTTGAAGTCAGGTAGTATAATGCCTCTGGCATTATTATTTTTTTTTGATCAGGATTGATTTAGGGTCTTCTGTTGTTCCACATGAATGTTAGGATTGTTTATTTTTCTATTTCTGTGAAGAATGTCATTGGTATTTTGATAGGGATTGCGCTGAATCTGTACATTGCTTTGGGTAGTAGGGACATTTTTACAATGTTAATTCTTTCAGTCCTAGAGCACGAAATGTCCTTCCATCTTTTTGTGTTCTGTTTAATTTTTTTGAGTAGTGATTTGTAGTCCTCATTGTAGAGATGTTTCACCTCCTTGGTTAAATTGATTACTAGGTATTTTATTTTTTTGGATACTACTGTAAATGGGCTACCTTTCTTGATTTCTTTCTTTCTGCTGGTTCATTGTTGGAGTATAAAAAAAACTACTGATTTTCACATGTCGATTTTGTATCCTGCTCCTTTATTGAAATTGTTTATCAACACCAAGAATTTTTTTGTAGCATATTTAGGTTTTTCTATATATAGGATCATGTCATCCACAAAAAGGGACAAATTGATTTCACCTTTTTCAGTCTGGGAGCCTTTAGTCTTTTCTCTTGCCTGATTACTCTAATACTTTTGATCCTATGTTAAATAGTAGTGGTGGGAGTGAGCATCCTTGTCTTTTTCCTGTTCATCATTCAGGATGATATCAGTGGTGGGTTTGTAGTATATGGCTTTTATTGTGTTGAGATACTTTCCTTCTATACCTAATTTGCTGAGAACCTTTACCATGAAGGGATGTTGAATTTTGTTGAATTTTTTTTCTGCATCTATTGAGATAATCATATTTTTTTTACTTGATTTTGTTGATGTAGTGTATCACATTTATTGACATGTGTATATTGAACCAACCTTGCATCCCTGGGATGTATTGCATTGATCATGGTGTATAATTTTTTTGATATATTGCTGTATTCTGTTTGCTAATATTTTGTTGATTTTTGCATCTGTGTTCATCAAAGATATTGGCCTATAGTTTTCTTTTTTCATTGTATCTTTATCTGTTTTGGTATCAGGATGATGTTGGCCTCATAGAATGAGTTTAAGAGAATGGCCTCTGTTTCAATTCTCTGGAATAGTTTGAAGAGAATTGGTATTAAATCCTCTTTACAAGTTTCATGGAGTTCAGCAGTAAAATTGTCTGGTCCTGGGATTTTCTTTGTTGTCAGAATGCAGATTATAACTTCAATCTCATTGCTTTTTATTGGTCTGTCCAGGTTTTCTCTTCCTTCTTGCTTCATTCCTTGTAGTTTGTATATTTTCACAAATTTATCCATTGCCTCCAAGTTTTCAAATTTGTTGGTGTAATAGTCTCTAATGATTCTCTGTATTTCTGTGGTATCATTTGTACTGTTTTCTTTTTCACTTATAATTTTTGTTATTTAAGTCTTTTCTCTTCTTTTTTTTTTTTTACCTAGCCTAGTTCATGGTTTGTTTATTTTGTTTATCTTGTGGGGCAACAACTTCTTGGGAAAAACAACTTTTTGTTTCATTGATCTTTTGTATCATTTTTTGGGTTTCTCTTTCATTTAGTTCTGCTCTGATCTTAATTATTTCTTTCCATCTACTAATTATGGTATTGGATTGTCCTTGTTTTTCTAGTTCTTTGAGGTTTAGCATCAGGTTGCTTATTTGAAAACTTTCTATTCTTTTGATGTAAACATGTATTGCAATAAGCTTCCTTCTTAGACTGTTTTTATAGCATCCCGCAGGTTTTGGTATGATGTTTCTTTATTTTCATTATTTTTGAGAAACTTTTTGATTTCCAGTTTTATTTCTTCCTGGGACCATAGGTCATTCAGGAGCATGTTGTTTAATTTCCATGTGTTTGGATAGTTTCCTGAGTTTTGCTTGTTATTGATTTCTAGTTTTAATCCATTGTGTTCTGAGAAGATACTTGACATGATTTCAGTTTTTAAAAATTTTTTGAGGCTTGATTTGTGGCCTAATGTGGTCTATCCAGGAGGATTTTCCATGTGCAGATGAGAAGAATGCATGTTCTGTAGTCATTGGATGATATGTTTTATAGATATCTGCCAAGTCCGATTTGTCTAAAGTGTGGTTTAAATCCTGTGTTTCTCTGTTGATTAGGTGCCTAGATGATCTGTCCAATGTTGAC
This sequence comes from Cynocephalus volans, assembly GCF_027409185.1. Classification (NCBI taxonomy): domain Eukaryota; kingdom Metazoa; phylum Chordata; class Mammalia; order Dermoptera; family Cynocephalidae; genus Cynocephalus; species Cynocephalus volans. The sequence continues at coordinate 72,698,712 of NC_084467.1, read as the reverse complement.
AGGAGGGTGTTTAGGCCCCCAACTATTGTCATTTTGGGGTCTCCTTCCTTAGGTCTAACAGTGTTTGCTTTGTTATTTGAGTGATCAGGTGTTGGATGCATATATATTTATGATTGTTATATCTTCTTGCTGGATAGATCCCTTTGTCATTACATAGTGGCCTTCTTTGTCTCTTTTTATACTTTTTGGTTTAAGGTCTATTTTTTCCAATATGAGAATATTTACTTCTGCTCATTTTTGATTTCTATTAGCATGGTATGTCTTTTTCCATACTTCATTCTTAGTCTGTGTGTGTCTTTACAGGTGAGGTGATTCTCTTTTTAATCTAGTAAACCAGTCTGTGTGTTATGAGTGAAGAATTTAATCCATTTACATTTAGGATTGTTACTGAAAGATGTTGTCTTACTTCTGGCATTTTATTGAATTTTATTTGGATGTTTTAAATATATTTTGTTTGTTTCTTTTTCTTTTTGGTGTTTGTTGGTGTTTGGAGGAAGTAAGATACAGTTTCTTTCTCATTTACATTTTTGTTCGACCAGTGGGTTTTGTTCTTTCTTGTATATTCATGGTAATTTTCAGTTTTTGGATTATAGATGCAGGACTCCCTTTGAGGATTTGTTTTAGGGTTGGTTTTGTAGTGGTGAACTCTTGTAGTTTTGTTTGTCTGGAAAATGCACTATTTCTCCTTCATTTCTGAAGGATAGCCTTGTTAACTATAGTATTTCTGGCTGGCAGGTTTTTTTTTTTTTTTTTTTGTATTTTGAATATATCATCCCATTCTCTTCTGGCCTGTAGAGTTTCTTCTGAGAAGTCTGCTGTTAGTCTGATGGGGACTCCTCTACAGGAGACTTGACACTATTCTATTGCTGTTTTTAGGATTCTGTCTTTATGTTTGAGTTTTGCCAGTTTGACTATAATATGCCTCAGAGAGGACCTTTTTGGATTGAATCTGTTTTGGGGTCTTTGAGCCTTCTGAATCCGAAGGTCTTTGTCTCTCCCTACAGCTGCAAGGTTTTCTGCTATTATTTTGATGAATATGTTCTCAATGCCTTTTCTTTTTCCTCCCCTTCAGGGATACTGACGATCTGGATGTTTATGCACTTAAGGTTTTCTGCTATCTCAGATTTTCTTCATTTTTTCAAAATTTTTTTCTTTTCTTCTATTTTTTTTTCTCTGCCTGAGTTATTTCTAAAGGACTATCTTCAAGATCAGATATTTTTTCTTCTCTTTGCTGTAGTCTACTGCATAAGTTCTCAGTTGTGTATTTTATTTTGCTGAATGACTTCTTCATTTCCATGAGTTCTGGTGCATTCTTTTTTTAAGTTATTAATCTCTGTAAATTTCCTCTTTCATATCCTGAATAGTTTTGTTCAGTTCATTGTGCTGTCTAACTGTGTCTTCTTGTATCTCTTTGAGTTTCCTTAAGATTTTAACTAGGAATTCCTTTTCAGTCATTTCAAGGGTTTCCTGCTCTATGGGGTCTGGTTCTTGAAAGTTATTGTATTCCTTTGGTGGACTCACATGTTCTTGTTTTTTCATATTTCTATCTCTACATTAATGTCTGTTCATCTTGTAAAGCAGTTACTTCTTCCATTATTCTCCTTCCGTGGACTCTGCTGGTGACCGTCTGTGTGTCAGTGTGGTTGAGTGGTCAGCAGTCCACCTTCACAGTGGCAATGGCTGCTGTGCCTGCTGCTATGGTAGCTGCTTGCCTTTGCAGTGGCAATTGAAGTGGTGGTGGCTTTGGTGGGCTGCTTGTGCCCCACTGATGGCTCCAGCAGCAGCAGGCTGCTTGCGCAATGATGGTGGCTGCCTGGCAGTGCTGGTGGTGGCAGTAACTGCAGCAGTGGCAGTTGCAGCAGCACCCACTTGGTTGTGGTGTTCACAGCGGCTGCACAGCTACAGTGTCTACAGCAGCAGCAGGATTACCAGACTGTGGTGCAGCAGAATCAGTGGCTGTGACTGCCTCTTGGGTTTTACAGTGTCCTTGGCAGCAGAGGGGTTATCTCATGAGTGGTGGAAGTAGTGTCAGTGGCTGTACCTGCCTCCCTTGCATCTGTGGTGTCCACAGCCACAGAGAGGTTACCTTGTGGGGTGGCAGAAGTTTTTGTAAGACAAGAAGTGTGTGGTTTCATTGTCCAAACATGGCTGCAGGAAAAGGGGAATCAATTGACCCTATGGAACCCCAGATAGACTCTGGCCTCAGGGTTAGCCAATATGACAGAAAGCAGCAACAATGAAAAACAGAACTAAACACTAAGAGATCATTACAGGACTTTATACAGTACAAGCATTCCTGCTGGTATCCCTTTCTTCCTCCCACATTCTTGCTTACAGAATTGATAGTCTGATGTTTACTATGAGTCAAAATTTTGAAACTTTCTTCTATAGCAAAGTTAAATAGCCATCCAGGAAAAGTCAAAGCTTTTAGGTGTGAGTGCTGGCAACATCTCTCAGTCTGTAATTTAGGGGCCCAATGGCTGGCTGACTGACATATAAGACCCTCATACTTCCCACACTTCTGGTTGGACCTACTGCTCAGAGAGACACATAGTGAGCCATGGTGGGGGAATTAGCCTCTCACAGCATCAGAAAATATCTACATGGCTACCTACATAGTCTTCATTTATGTAAACTAACAATAAAAGATTATAAAAAACATATCAAAACTTAGCACCATAAAAAATAAACCAACCAAAAAAGATTTAAAACATTTTTTTTCCAGAGTAAACAAGGAGTAGAGAATATTTTAATGCCAATAGAATCCATAAAAATAATACCCTTAATTAATATTCACACAGATATTTGAGAAAATATTGCATCCCGTAAAACTAAGATTGGATGCTATGAAAAGAAACCATTATAATATAAGAAAAAGATGTTAGCCATTAAAAATAAAACTATTAAAGTTTTGAAGTCAATAAAGGTGTTTTAAAGACATAGGAAATCTCCCAGAATCTAGAGAAAGAAAAGTGGAATCAAAATTATGAGGGAAAGATGTAACCTAAAGAATGAATTCAAAGGTCCAATATTTAACAACTAGAAATACAGAAAAACAGAAAAAGAAAAAAAGAAAAAAAAAGAAAGGAGAAGAGAAATTGTCCAAGAAATAATGAAACACTTTGAGTCACAGAACAACTGCAATCTTCAGGTTAGGTACCACTGAGTGCCTGGTACAATGAATGGAAAACGAATCAAAACAAACCACTTCCAGACATATTCTTGCTAAGTTTTAGAATATCAAGAAAAACTAAAGAATTCTAAAATTTTTTCAGAGAAGAAAAATATTTACACAAAGGAATTGAAATCAGACTTGCATCAGATTCTCAACAGCAACACTGAGTGTTAGAAGAGAACAGAAAAATGCCTATGGCATTTAGGGAGAGTAATTTTCAACCTTGAATTCTATAATCACATAAAATAGTAACCAAATATGAGGGCAGAATTAAGATATTTTTAGATGTTCAAGAGCCCAGAAATTTTAGCATCATTTTCAATAAGTTATGGCATTCATTAACTAGCAACTGAAACCAAAAATAATAGTTTCTTAAGCTGCATTTAAGTTTTTTCTCTTTCACTTCTAAAATATATTTGTAAGAAGCTGGTAGCCATATTTTATGTATAATGTAACAGGGCTAATACAGTAGTCTTATGATGTCAACAGGGACACAGGCTACCCTTTTTTTTTTTTTTTTTTTTATTTGTTATCCCTAGTGCATGGTTTGCATTCTCAAGATTGCCTCCTGTTTCAAATGGCTGCTAGAGTTCCTCTTGTCAGGTCTGCATTCCAGTTAGAAATAAGTACATGTGTGTCTGTGGAGTGCTTACCAGCTATTTTCACCCATCTAAGGAGTGGTATGTGAAGTTGCACCCAGCAATGCCTCATTATATTATTGGACATACCTAACTGCAAGGTAGTGTCTTTCATTTGAGCACTTTGGAGCCTGAAAAAGAAAGAGAGAGAGAGAAAGAGAGAGAAAACTCTTTTCCTCAATTAGAAAAGGAGAAAGGATATTGAGAAGACAACTAAGTCCCACACCTTGTAAAAAGCAGCCACAGCTCTCAAATCTCATTTTTATAAAGTTATCTGAGGGTGTACTCTGAAAAGAGGGAGTAGATCAAGAAATAATAAACAACAACAACAACACAGGAACAAGGAAATAGAGGGGAAATTTCAGCATGACCATCAGGCCTAAAGGGAGTTGTTCTAGAGTGCAATAGGAGAATAGAGCGATCTGGGAGAGAGGTCTCTGAGGATAAAAGAAGTCTCCATGCAGGGGATTGTATGATTGATGAGAAGGCACAAATCTGAAGTATGAGAAAGCATGTTCTTTAACATAAAAGAAAAGGAAATATGAAGTTCCAGGAAAAAAATAAAGTGTATATAAACAATTGATTTTAAGCAATTGTTGGAATATAAGAGAATTCATCTTTGCCCTGATGCTCCTAACATTCTCTTCTGAATGGCTCAGGAGTTATGGTACTGTTCACACGGGAAAGGGAATGTAATCCTAGCAGGTATTCATAATAACTTAATAATGTTAAGTAACATTTAATGGTTTTCAACTTCGGTCAACCAGTGAGCAAATTGTGTAAGACTTAAGCTGTAGATACAGAACAGAATGTAAATATTAACAAAAAATCCAGTGTAAATGTAAAAAGAATAGCACACAGCAAGTGGGAAGTGGAAGGGCAGAGGAATTATGGAAGCAAATATAGGGGCACTGATATTTGAAATACTAAATATAATATAACAAATAGAAGAATAAAAAAATGCTTCTATCAAGCATTGAGAAGAGAATTAGAGTGTGTTAAGGGTTTATGTAGGAAAACATTTTGTTTTAATTTTAGGGAATCAATCAATCCTTGTCTGGAATATTTAAATCAAGTGATAGGGATATAAGTTTAGTATCTAGTATTTTGAAGTAACAGAAACATGTTGAAGAGGTTTCTCCTGGGGAGTGGGACTAAGGGTTTGAACAGATGTGGGATGGGGAGGTATGGAAGGTATGATAATGTAAACTTATAATTTGATTTATTCACCTGTGTGTGCATTATTTTAATAACAATGAAGTTAAAAAAAAATCAAAACAGGAAGACTTCAAGTTTTGCTTGGGAACTTTGTAAAGTACAAAACTCAGCAGGGAAGCAAGGGCTCATTACTAGTGCAATATGGATTTCTTTCTGATGTTTGTAGGCACCAGGGAAGAGACTGAGAACAGTCACAGCTCAAATCTGCTCCAGCCAAACAGAAGGTGAATGCAGAAGATTGACCCCCGGATGAAGTAGCTTTACTAAACATGGAAGAATGGGAGCATAGAAAACATCCCTTTGCCGGGACTACACTCAGCTTGGCTTCCCTCCTGTCAGGTTGTTGTATAATTTAATTACTAACGTAAATAAGTTTATATTTACCAGCTCTTTCATGGTGTTTGAAAGTTCTAACAATAACTTGCTATACAGTGAGGGGGGACAAGTGTACTCTTTATTTAAGGATATATACATCTTAGATAAACATCACATTGAATCTATAAAAAGATACACAATGTAAGAAAATAGAAATAGCAATTCATAAAAGAAAGAGGTCGCAATTTTGGAATGATTATGACAGTAAACATAAAATTGTACAAATTGCTTGATGAAATATTACAAAAAGATTAGGAATGATTATAGATAGTATATCAATCAGGATAGATAAGATATTGCTGCAGTAACAAAAAGTCCAAAATCTTAGTGGCTTAAAACAGGAAGTGTTTGTTTCTTTATCACACCATGTGTCTAACATGAGTTGACAATGGGCACTGTTCCAAGTGGTCTTTGCTACAGGACCCAGGATCACGAAAGAGCCATGACGTTGAGTGTGGCTGATCACTGAGGCACAGGGATTATGAATAAGAGTATGGCAAATATCTCATGGCTCTTAAATTCTCTACACATAAAGTCCACATTTGTGTTCACATTTCACTAGTTAACTATTTCACTTAGCCATGACTGATCTCAAGGGAAAAAATATAATCTCTGTTACCTAAAAAAAGAAAATAAAATATGTGTGAACAGCCTTAATGACCTCCACATTAGGAACTGAAAAGCAATTTCAGAATGAATTGATATTCTAGTAAAAGAAATTCAGAAGCGAATTGATGATTCAAAAAATCAAATGCATAATTTGGAAGACAAACAGCAATTCATCCCAAAGTGCAGCAGATATATTCAAAGACATAAAAATAAGAATGAATATGGTAGATATTGAAGACCAGAGACAGGAGATCCATTGAAACATGTAATATTTCTCATCAAAGGAGAGATAAAAACACTGAAAAAGCTTTCCGGGTCTGAGAAAGGCCCAAGTGTACACATCAAAGAGTTCACTGAGTAGTAGGAAAAGTTAATGAAAAGTTAAAAATGCCTAGATATATCCTGGTTCAGATTTTAAACTTCAAGAATAATGAAAGAAACTTGAGCATCCAGAAATAAAAAGTTAGGTCATTCTTTTTTACTTTTTTCAAACTAAAATATAATACATACAGAAAAGTGCATAAATTATAATTATACAGCTTAATGAATTATCCCATGAGAATACTATTGTGTGACCACTACTCAGGCCAAGATAACCATTATCCTAACTTCTAAACCTATATTTATTTTTGCCTAGTTTTAAACTTGACGTAAATGAAACCACATAGTGGAGGCTCTGCTATATGACCTTTTTTCTCTTACCGTCATGGTGTTGAGATTCCAAAAATATTGCTTTATTGTAATTGTAGTACATTCAGATTCATGATTACATATGATTCCATTTACCATAATGTTTGTTCTAGTATTGAAAGGGCTGGTAAGTAGGATTGTTTCAAGTTGTTTTCTGTTACAAAGAATGATTCTCTAAACATTCTTGTACATATCTTTTGGTGTGCCCGCATGCGTACACATTTTTACTGGGTGTGAAATTTTGAAATGTAGTACCCCATTGTTACCTTTATGGTGGACATCCTTGATTCCCACGTTTAAAATTGCAGTCCTCTTCCTTCCCTTTAAAATTTCCATTCCCCTTTTTCTGCTTTAGTTTTTCCACAGACCTCAATCCTCATGTAATAAACTATGTCGTTGTACTCATTTATTTTGTTTACTGTCTATCATCTGCTCACTATACTGTAAGCTCCATTAGGGCCCAGATTTGTGTTTATTTTGTTAATGGCCATTTTCCTGACATATAGAAGTAGTACTCAATAATTTTAGTTGAATTAATTAATTATTTTATATAATTGTGAGTCTGAGAGGGGTTCCATGTATCTTCACATATTTATTGCACATTTGTATTTCTTGTTCTGTGTACTGCCTGTTTTTACCTCTTGCTGATTTTTTCACCAAGATTTTATATGTGCATTTTGAAAACTTGGAAATTTGCTGTCTGTCTGTTACAAATATTGCAAAATTGTTTTCCAGTTTGTTGTGGGCCTTTTGACTTAATTTATGGTAAGTTTTTTTTTTTTTTATGTAGTCAAATTTATCTATCTTTTTTTCTTTGAGACTTCTAGGTTTTATGTCCTATTTAGAAAGGCCTTTCCCGTTTCAATATTATAAATAAATAAACAGTGCTTTCTTTCTAGAAATTTTATGCTTACTTTAAATCTTTGCTCCATCAAAAATTTATATTAAGAAATGAATTGAGAATCCATCTTTACTTTTATCTAACATGATTTATAGAATTATCTCCTTCTTCCTTACTAATTTGAAATGATGTCATTAGCATAAACTAAAGCCAGTCATGTTTAAGTCTATCTTTTCACCCCCTCTACTGTTTTATTGCTTGGTGTAATTTATCTCTAGTACTGTTATAAATATTTATTCACTTCCAGTGGTAAAGTTCTAAAACTTATTTTATATTTGAAATATGCATTGAAATTGGATGACTAGCCACCCTTATTATTAGGTTTTTTGAATAATTTTTAGAAGATTTCCTAGCTATCTTTACTTATTTATTTTTCAGGATAGACTTAAGATAACTTCATTTAATTTTATATAAGCATACAAAAATCAAATCCAAAACTAAAAACTACAAAGAAAGAAGCAAGTGAACAACAAAAAAATCCTCTTGGTATGTTAATTAGGATTGTATTGAATGTATAGATTCGTTTAGTGAGAAATGACATAATCATACAATTATGTCTTCCCATCCCCAAGTATAAATTTTCAGTTTTATGTTTCTTTATAGATTTTTTAATTATGTCTGATGCAATACTTATAAAATTTATATCTAAGTATTTTATCATTTTCCATTGTGTTTTAAGCAAAATACTTTTTCCAGTATTCTCTTTTCTGCCTGGTTTTTGTTCGAACATAGGCTATCTATGGACTTTTATATATTAGCTTTCAATTCCCCCAACTTATTAAGTTCTAATATGTTTTCTAACAGGTTAACAATCAATTCTCATAGCACACAGGCATTATTTTCCATAAATGTAATGATTTTACCTAGGACAAATGAATTGGTTAAAGTAGAATTTTATTAATTGGAGAGAAATAAATTATAGAATTGATTTATAAATCGAAGATTTAAGAATATCAGAAAATCCAACTGATTTAAAAATATTTATTAAATATTAGGGGGACAGTCAAAAAAAACATAGAGGAAAATTAAGTAATACATACTTACTAAAAGATTCAAAATATCATTAAAATGCCAAGTAAAACTCTTCAATTAATTTTTGACATAGGTGCCAATGCATATCAATAGGAAAAAAATCATATTTTCAATAAATGGTGCTAAAAGAAATGGATATTCCTATGGGAAAAAAATGAACCTTAACCCTTGTCTCAGGCCAGCCACAAAAATTAACTCAGAATGGATCATAGACTTAAATGTTGTGAAAGCTGCTGATGTCAAGATGGAGTAATGTACAACAGTCCCAAACCAAAGCAGAATGAAGAGGTTATGAGGGTGGGGATCTCATGCTTGTATGCCTAAGATAAGAACTATTACAAAGACTCTCTAAAGGTCCTTATGCATGTATTCCTATGATAGGAACTATTACAAGAACTCTCATTGCAAAGAATTCCAGATAAATTGCTTTTATGAAGAAATCTCCCCAGCAACAATCACTGTTACCAATGATTAATAACCAGCTCCTGCAGTGAGTTTCTGGGACTAATAAACTAATAAACTTTGTTTCAGGACTGCTTGCATAAACTCTCCCTTTTGCCTTTAAAAGCTTCTCTTTACCTTAACCTTCTTGGATATGCCTATGATCCATCATAGCACACATGTCCCAGATTATAATCTCCTGCTGATTCTGTATAAAATCATTTATTTTGAGAGCCACTGTCTCTGTTGTTAATTTAGGTTGGCAATGTAAAAGCTAAAGATATAGAACAGATTGGGTGGGGGGATCTTCATGATGTTATCATAGGCTGAACACTCACTAACAATAAAATAAAAAATAAAAAATAAACTGGATTACACCAAATGTATAAAGTTCTGCTCAGAGAGTGACATTCATTTAAGAAAATAAAAGGAAACCAAAAACTTAGAGACAATATTCAATATACACATATCTGAAAAATAATTTGTTACACACGTTCTTTTACGATTCAATAACAACAAAAAGCAACTAAAATGGGTAAAAAACTGAACATATACCTCACACACAAAGATATACATGTGATTGATTATTATGTGAAAAGATGTTCTACATATTAATTACAAAAGTGAAAATGAAAATCACAACCAAGACACTACTACATAACTACTAAATGGCTATAATGTGAAAGTTTGACAATATTAAGGGTTGACAAGGATAGAGAGCAAATGAAATCACATACAGTATCAGTGTGCATGTAACATGATACAACCGTTTTTGAAAACTACTTGGCAGTTTCCCATGAAGCTAAAAATGTTATGCTCACAGAAAGACTTGTTCATGAATGTTCACAACAGCTTCATTCTTAATATCCTTTACCTTGTGTAGTAGGCAGAAAAATGCTCCTGCAGTGATATCCATGACCTAATTCCCAATACCTGTAAATATGTTACCTAACTTGGCAAAAGAGACTTTGCAGGTGTGATTAAATAAATAATCCAGGGTGAGGAGACTATCCTGGATGATTTGGGAGAGGATAATTTAATTATAAACCTTCTTATAGTGAAAAAGGGAGGCAGGTGAGTCAAAGATGAGAAGATGTGAGGAAGATGTGTTGGCTTCGAAGAAGGAAGGAGCCCAGGAGCCTCTAGAAGCTGGAAAAGGCCAGGAAAAGGCTGCCTCCAAATCCCCAGAAGGAATGCAGTCTTGCCAATGCCTTGATTTCAGCTTCATGAGATCAATTTTGTATTTCTCATCTCTAGAACTGTAAGATATATTGGTATATAAGTGTACAAGCTCATCATACTGTACAACTTAGTAGACACATTTTACTATATGTAAATTATCCTTCAATAAAGTTTACTTTAAAAGTTAAAAAAAGCCACCAAAGTTAGAATTTAAAAATCTAAAATAATTTATTTGACACAGAAATTAAAAATGAGAATGCTATGTACAACTAGAGTTGAAAACTTTCATAAAGCAATTACCATAAAGAAATTCTTTTGAAAAATTAGAAAACTACAAATGAATTTAGAAAAAAATTAGAAAAAAACAAACAAGAAACAAAAACAAAAAAATAAAAAAATAAAACAGGGTAAAAATAGTTTTTCTGAAAATTTTCCAACATTTTATGGCAGAGCTGAATCCTAAACTGGTTGAACTATTCCAAACAGTATAATCTATGGTAGGAAAAGCTCTTATAAATTATGATAAATCTATGCATAATATTCAGTCATTAAAATCAAATTTTTGATATGTAAAGGTATTAATGACTGATTGTTGAGTAAGTTTCAGTTTTATTCAACATTTATTGAATGTCTACTATGTTTTAGTCAAGGATAATGGAAAAGACCAAATATAGTTCTTGTTCTCATATTGCTTACTGCCTTGAGAGGGAGAAAAGTGAATAAGTAAGCACAGCTTACTATCATACATACTACAATAAGAAAATTATAAGGTGCCACATATGTAGGAACAGTGTCTAATTTAGATTTGGGCTGGAAAGCATAGAGGGAATCAATCTGGCAAGATTTCCTACAGCAAAAGATGTTCAGACTGCAATTGTGTGTGGATAAGCGTTCAATTATGAAGTTCTTTATTCATCATAAACACCTACTCAGCCATATTGCCAATTTGATTATTTGAAATATTGTCATATTTTTCATAAGAATCCTGATCTTTAATCTTCAGTGCACCACAATCTGCTTCTATCAGTTCATTAAAAGTGTTCTTTCCAAAATTAATAATGACTTCTTACTTCCTGATCCAACAGACACTTAAGTTCTCAGCTTACTTTCTTTTCAAGTTTTCAGCAGCACTTCTCACAATGGATTATCCTTTTTGAAGCTCTCTTTTCTCTTTGATCCTATATCCATGAGGGCGGCCATGACAAAACACCACAGACTGGATGGCTGAAACAACAGAAGTTTATTTCTCACAGTTCTGCAGGTTGGAAGGCCAAAATCAAGGTACTGGCAAACTTGCTTTCTCCTGATGCCTCTCTCCTTGGCTTACAGATGGCCACCTTCTCACCATCTGTGTGGTCACATCTCACCTCACATGGCTTTTTCTCGGTTCACGGATATCCTTGGAGTCTCTTCCTCTTATGAGAAAACAAGGTTTGTCAGATTATGGCCCCACCCTTACAACCTCATTTAACTTTAATTAATTCTTTAAAAGCTTTGTCTCCAAATACGATTACAGTCATGTTGAGAGTTAGAGTTTCAGCATATGAATTTGTGGGGATAGGGAACACGATTCAGTCCATAACAGTTCCCAATCCAGGAACCTTTTCTTCTTATCTTCTCTAATAGTTCCTTCCTTCCTTCCTTCCTTCCTTCCTTCCTTCCTTCCTTCCTTCCTTCCTTTTTCTTTTTTCTCTATCTCAAATATAGGAGTAATATAGGGCTTAATATCAGGCCCTTTTTTACTCATTCTGACTCTAGGTGTTTTTTCACATTCTAATTATTTCAATTTCTGTCTATAAGCCATTGGTTTCCAAATGCATAACTCAAGTCTTCTGTATTCCTTTAACCATAGGAGACACATAAGTTCTCCAAGTGGCAACATCATATCAAAGTAGAGATTCATATCTCATAGAGGCAGGGAGTAAACGTGGGACTCTCTCCAAGGTGACTCTCTGTTCCAATCCTCAGAAACCAAAAATGTTCATGTGAAATTGTGTTAGTGTTTCATTTTACAATCTGTTACACAATGATTAGCATTTATTAACTATTTACTATGTGGCAGGCACTCTTTTATGAGCTTTACACGTGTTAATTTATCTTTGTAATCCTTATGATGATTTTATCCTTATGTTATTTCAATTTTACTGATTAGAAAACCTAGTCATAGAGCTTGTAAGTGACTGTAATTACTTTGTAGTATTACTCTGGGGCTCACACTCTCAACCATGTTCTAAGACTATGATTTTGTGTATAACACTTATGATAAAGGTTGCATTTTAAGTCAGGATAAAGAAGTTTTAGTCAAGAAGGATATTAGGATAATTGGAATATTATTTGAGAAAAATTAAGACATTTTTTTTCCCCCCCCTTCATGGTACATGTCAAATGAACTAAAGACCTGGGTACAAAATCCACATTCCTAAAAAGTAGAAAACATACAAATTCCTTTTTAAAATACTTTCAGTGGTAGAGAGGCATTTCTATACATGGCATTACAAGCTGAAAACAAAGACAAAACCCTGAAGATTTGACTACAGCCACTTATTTAAGAAAATACTATGCTATAAAATACCACAAATGAATGAAAAGAAAGACATAAAACTAGGGAAAAGTTGTTATAAATTAACAGGAAAAACAAATAATATGCCATAACAGAAAAATGAGATATAACATAACAAATATCTCACAGAAGAATACATATATATATCTCATGAACATAGGAAGCCATAACAGAAATAAAAATTAAAACAGCATATATTCCCTCCCAATTTGATAGAATTTATTTTTAAAGATAATTCTTAGTGTGTATGTGTGAGATTTGATATTTCTACATTGCTGGGCTGGTGGATGTTTAATTGGTAAAAAACCTATCTGGAGAACAATTTGGTAATAAATACTTTGCCTTTGAAATTATTCATTCATCTTGCACATATTTTTATTTTTTACCTCAGCATTTCTACACTAAGAAAGATACTATAATGAAATATTTGCATGTCTACATATTTATTTTGAGATATATTTGCTCAAGAGTAAGTAAAAGTAAATTATAGTATTTAATATTGGTAACAATCTACATATTCCATACAAGGGATTGCCATAATGGGTTGGAAAATTACTTTTGTTACTTTATCCTCAGACACATAGTCCTGCACTGCAGCGTTCAGGGTTGCCTTCAGAATAGGCTGCCCATACTGCCAAGTCAAGGCTTAAATTGATGGCATGGATGGGAGTACATTAGAAACCCTATGAAATATTCAAGGTAGATCCTTGGGTTGTGTCTGGGAATCTTATGTTTTTTGGTATAATGAGTCTACTGTATTACATAAGTTGAAATTTGTCACACACTAATTTAGTTTACCATACTGTAGGTAAAAGCTCTCTTTTTATCTCCCAGAACTGCTATCAAGAAGAAGCTTCCCTTGAAAAATCCCCCATATTATCATCATCACCGGGATGATTCGCATTGTATCAATTTGGTTAAGCTGAGATCTACAGTTCCAGGAACCCCCTTCTCTATACAGTTCTGGGCTACAGTTAGCCAAAGGAGATTCTTGCTTGAGATTTGGAGGGCAGAGATGAAGCAGCAGCCATTATCCTTTCAGGGCTGTTATAGTCAGAGGTAGTGATAGACAGATGCAGAGGTGGGTCTCTCTTCCTTCTCGTTCTCCTCTACTCCACCTCCCACTCTTCTTCCCAACTTCTGACCCTGATGAGAAAGTGCAGCTCCAGGCCTTCCACTAAATGCTGGAACATGGACCTATAGTGGTGGGATTGACAGAGTGAAGATACCTTCCCACAGGTCTCCCTAAGAATCTCCCTTTCATAGTCCAGGGTTAAAAGGTAAAATACAGGACTTCCATTCAAAATAGAATTCCAGGTAAACAACAAATACTTTTTTGTATGAGTGTGTCCCAAGTACTGTAAGAGTTAGTTATAGCAGTGAAATATTGGTAACAGAATAATATATGCTAACGGGAATAATCCTGAATGGGTTGGAGAATTAATATTGACATTTTACCTTCAAACACATAGTCCTCCACTGCAGAGACATACTCACTTGAAGTAAATTTGTCTTTTATCTGAAATCTAATTTAACTGGACATCCTCTACTTTTTATTTGCTCATTCTGGTAATTCTAGCTTTGGTAGACTGATGTGCTTGATTCTGAAATTGACTGATTGATGACCCCTTCTTCAACCCCCCAGCTATCTTTCCAAACGTTAACTGCTCTGGCTCTTTCCTCAGTTGTAGAAGGTCTATTTCCTAGAGTAAATCCTCATCTCTACAACACTCATAGTGACTCTGCTCCTCTGACTCCTGCTTTTTATAATAATAGTAATAATAATAAAAACATCAGCAAATGGTCTGGTTTACTGAGGCTTACTATGTGCCAAAACCAGTGTTAAGAATTTTACAATAATTATATATTAACCACTGTCATTTACTTCCATTTAAGTTTAAATATATCTTAAAATTCCATTAATACATGGCACTTATATGCTAGTTCTATTGATCCCAGATATTCTACACTCTTCTCTTTTCCTTCTTTAATTTTCTTAAAGAAGTGTGAAGTGAGTTATTTTAGACATATGTATCTGATAAGAAAGGAAACTGAGGCACCAAGGGGTTTAGAGAAACTTCCAAGGTGATATATTTTATTAATGGTGCACTTGGGAGTAAAATTTACCATCTCTGAGATTTTAAGCTGCTGTCTTGACTGTTGTACTGAGCAAAAACAATATATCTTTAGAGGAGAAAGAGAAATAAATTTTGATATTTGAAAGAACCAGTCTCCATTAAGTTTCTATATCCTGCATGGAGACATTTGTTCTTAGATCAAAATTTCTAAATGTAACTTACTACTTAAATTTTAATATTTATTTTTAATCCAAGAAGCTTACATCTTCCTTTGTACTTCTTATCAAACGAGATTTTATATTCCTTATAAAATATATATTTGTAGGTTCTGTTTCTTAGTGAAACTGCTTTTCATGGAAGTGTTGCACATCACTTAAACAATGGTTTTCATATGTAAAACAGAGAAGATACTTAAAGCCATATCTTGGAATTTCTTCTTTTATCATAAGTTCTTCCTGTATCAAATTCTTCCTTTGAAATGAGATTTGAATGAAAAAATTGCAAAAATTAAAAAAAAAAAATCAAGGAAAGAAAAAGAAACTGGCAAATATTTGAGGAAAATAAATGAGCTTGATTTATATAGAAGATTTCAATGGAAAGGGAAAATCAATCAATTATCCTTACCAAGTCAAACCTAGAAACTGTCTTGTGAAGAAAAATGTAATTCCAAGCATTGCTGTATAATCTTAGGCATGATAAAGATGCTTTTCATTTGTTCTGTAATAGATTAGATACAATATTTCTAACAGTAGGTGTTCATTTGTCCTCCTTTTCTATTTAAGGAAAATTTACTATTTTGGAAGTCATTTTCTGCTGGAGATCAAACTCCCATGTGCTTGCTTCCCCATACTGTCTATATATTATACAATATGCATTTTGTAGAAAAACTATTGTTCTGGTAGTACCCTATCTAAAGCCTAGAAGTGGAGTAAGAGGGAAGTAAAGAGAAGAAACCTGACTAGACCAGGAGGACTGATCTCAAGTACTTGATTTCATTTTCATAAATTATTGTTTATTTTTATAGTATTCATAAGCACATCCCTTAGCTCAAATTAGATATAGTAATTTATAAAGCCTTTCTTCTAATCCTCTTAGAAAGGTGGTTGTCTTACAAAGTTGCCCACAATATTCCAACAACAAAATTGTTTATAAACATTTAGTATAGTGCTTTAGAAAAGTGTTTCTTGAACTATCTGTGATGAAAGACAAGTTATTCTGTGAAATACAATAAACACAAATGACTTTAAAACTTTTCATATACTTGGATGTTGAGACAATATCAAAAACTGTAAAAGTTCAAGTCTTAAGCTCGGTTCTGCACTTATCTTGTGGGCAAGCATCAGTTGCTTGACCGGTCTTTGAATGTTACTGCTT
The DNA here is from genome assembly GCF_027409185.1 of Cynocephalus volans. Classification (NCBI taxonomy): domain Eukaryota; kingdom Metazoa; phylum Chordata; class Mammalia; order Dermoptera; family Cynocephalidae; genus Cynocephalus; species Cynocephalus volans. The sequence goes on along the minus strand of NC_084467.1, from coordinate 72,682,439 downwards.
TAGACAGTTTACAATGCAAAGACATTTTAAATGTCTTTGGTATTTGATTGCTTGGGTTCAAATTCCATCTCTGCCATATTTCACTCGCCTTTAACCTTGTTCAAGTTATATATTAGTCTGTTTCTGTTGCTTATAACAAAATACTTGAAACTGGATGATTTATAAAGAGAAACAAAATTTATTGATGATAGTTTCTTAGGCTGGGAAGTCCAAAGTCCATCTGGTGGAGGCAAGAATGACTCAGGGATCTCACATTGCAAGATGGTGGAAGCAGAGAGAGAAAGAAAGACAGACTCTCCTCTTTTAAAGCCCTCAGAACCACACCCCTGACCACCATTTTTAATCCATTCACTATTGCATGGTCCTACAATCCAATCACCTCTTCAAGGCTCCACCTTTCAGTTTCCATAACAGGATTGCCCACCCTCTTAACAGTCACAGTGAGGGTTAAGTTTCTAATACATAAAACTTGGGGAACACAATTCAAGGTTCAGTGAATTTTGGGGGGGGGACATAATTCAATCCACTACAATTACTTAAATGCAAAATGAAAATAATATTAATACTATCTTTAAAGTTTGCCACAAGGGTTTAATAATAAGATACCATATGTGAAATACTGAGAAGAATACCTAGCACACACTACGGAATCAATAAAAATAAGTCATTATAATTACTGCATGCAGTTTTACAATATACAAGTGCTTTCCCATACAGCATTTCATTTATTCCCTACAAAATCTCTGTAGGGGTAGGTTAAAGAAATTATGATTATCCTCCACTGCACAGTTGAGAAAACCAAGGGTCAAGTGTTTAAATCGTTACTCAAGTGTCTAAATTGTTGCGCAGCTGGTGAGTGGTAAAGCCAGGAGTTAAATGTGATGCTAGTTCTCTCTTATTCCTTCCTCCCTTTCAAAGCACGTCAAAGGCGACATAAGTAGTTCTTTTCATCCAGAACAAAGTCTTCCTGCTCATTTCCTGAGCCTCTTAGTCCTATGACATAGCCTGACAAAAAACAGAACCATCCCAGCAATATCAGCATCTGTGACCCCCTCTTCATTAGTAGACTTCTCCCATAGGAAGCCTATTGTTGACACTGCACCTACTTTTTTTTTTCACAGCTATTGAAGAACAAAATGTGTACAATATATGCTTACAGCTCAGAGCACTGTATCTCTCGTTAATGTGATGGCCACTATATTTCAGATGTTGGAAACATCAATTGGAAAAGTAATTTCCAGCCCTAGGATGAGAGAAATGACCATCTCTTTTCATGTGTTGCTGGATGGTCTGGCTTACATTTTCTTCTTGAACACGTCTACATGATATGAAGGTTTCTTTGGTTGGGGGTTGAATATTTTACTTCTCATAGATCCAAAGAAATGTTTACTTCTTCCTGTGGTTAAATTATGCATACGAATTGTCAGACAGTAAGGTGCATAAGAAATTCATATGGGACACTAAATGTTCTAGTAATTATGATTTCTATTTGATGCAGAAACAAAGGAAAGAACCAAACCCAAGATATGTTAAGAGGATAAAATGTCCCCGTGTTAGTAGATTTAAAAAGGAGTTATGGGCCGGCCCCGTGGCGCACTAGGGAGAGTGCAACGCTTGGGAGTGCAGCGGCGCTCCAGCCGCGGGTTCGGATCCTATATAGGAATGGCCGGTGCGCTTACTGGCTGAGCGCGGTGTGGGCAAATCCACGCCAAGGGTTGCAATCCCCTTACTGGTCACAAAAAAAAAAAAAAAAAAAAGGAGTTACAAAAACAAAATACTGCAAATGTATTTCTCCAAAATGCCTTCAGGGAAACGTATATTCAGAAAAGAACTCTTCAATTGTACATTAGCACAAAATTAACTTAGTGTAAACATCATTGTCCACTACTCTAAATAAGGTAATGAGCATCCCATTAGCTATCTTAAAAACAAGTGATAAAATAAGTTAGAAAATGTGTAGAATAAAGAACCATGGGAAAGGAATATCAGAAACATTCAGAATTATGTCTTAGTGCTACATTGTGTGTATCAAACCTCTACAGGAATGAGTCTTTGAGGTCTAAATACTCTCTTTTCTGTCAAATGTGTCAAGTAATTGAAATAACTCAACTGCAGTTGTTTGGGAGCATGCCTGTGCTCTCAAAACTCTGGGCTGAGGTCAGGAGTGCCATAGCCACTATGATGAAATGTGAGATTCCATTGTGCCCTAGACTCTTGTTTACTGAACATAAAGGACTTTGCACCAGATAAATATAAAGAGTTCCAGGTATTGCACTGTTAGTGGGCAAAAAACCAAATAACTTTTAGATGGAAAGCAAAGTTGTCTCAGACCTAATAGAACGGATTGGGAGCTGACTGTAGTGAACATGATAGAAACTCTACTTCACTAAAGGTGAAGAGAGATTACCATGGTGCATATAATATTGCCTTCAATCTGCTTAAATATTCTTTTTGCTATACACTCTAAATAGGTGATCCAAAATTTTGAAGCCAGAATAAAAGCATGGACATATATGAGAAAGAGGAAATCCATTAGTTTGAGTTTCCTCAGAAATAGACCCTGAGGCTAGAGTTTGAGAAGTAGTGGTTTATTCAGTGAGCAATTCCAGAAAAGATTGTTAGAAGAGTGGAGAAGTGAGGCAGAAAAGGAGAGGCACAAAATAAAGGGCATATTTTCAAGCCAGTTACCACTGGAGAAAATTGGAAGTTTCCAAGTGGGAACGCTTGGTCCATACAGGACAAGTGCCTCAGAGTTAGCTCAGCCTGGTGGCAAAGGAGCTGGGTATCTGAATGTTAAGTCTATCATTGTTTGAAAGATACTGGGGAAGGAATATATTTTAACATTTGTGATCTGGATGTGTTGGCACTTTCAGGATGTTGGATGTCCAGTAGTGTCTTAAAATGGTGAGGCTTCAGGGATAAAGTTGGGGCATCTGCTACAATTTACAGCGATTGGCTCTACATCCTTAGCATTTTACACCAAACACATATACATACACATTTGACTTATGAATTATCTTTTGTTTGCTTTTAAACATAGAATGGTGACTAACATAAAGGCATTCCAGTAGAATGATGCTAAAGATGATAAAGTGGACAAAATGAATGCTTTGGAGTTAGATAGACTAAGGTTTGATCCTGGCCTTACCAACCATGTGAATTTGAGCAAGTAATTTAATGCATTTCATGTTCATTTGCTTTGTCTGCAAAATGCACAAATAGTGTACATTTTGCAGAGGTGGGATAATTCAGTTTAAGCTCCTAGCTCAATGCTTGGAATATAGTGGTATCTTAATGAAGATTAGCTGTGATAATCAACATCCTCACCAGTACCACCACCACCACTATAATCATCACCATACTCATCATCACCTTTTGCTTGCACAAAATGCTTAGAGATTTCTCTGCAAAAAAGGAAATACACCTCTTTCCATGTAATAGGAAGAAACTGAGTACAATCTTCTATCTTCAAAAATAGATGAGAAGGACTCCAAGACTTCTTTGAAATGAAATGCATCATATTTTTATTGCACTTAGGATTGGGTGTACAGTTGCTTATGTTAGAATATTTAGACAGGTTCTAATTAACAGGTACTAACAGCTTCAAGGGAAAAGAGTCATGTAAATACTTATTTAGAAAATATTTAAAGTAATCATTACAGAGATTCTCCAAATTATCATGTATTTTATGGTAATCTATTTTCTAAAATGAATCAACAGGACTAAGTCATTCTGTTCAAAAGCTATTTAGTAAAACCTCCATACAACCAGCTGGGCCATTATATGGTACCAGATACAGATTAAACACAGTAATTCCTTTTCCACTCTTCAGAAAATGATAGCATTAGAGAAAATACTAATCACATAAAGGAAACTACACTTACTGGGTATCACTGACCAACTTTACATCCTTGAAGAGTGGATAATTTTGGTTCTCAAAGGCACAGTGATTTAAATATACTGTTAAGTGAGGAGGCCACTTTTATTTATTTATTTATTTATTTATTTAATTTTTTAAAAATTTTATTTTGTCGATATACATTGTAGTTGATTATTGCTCCCCATCACCAAAACCTCCCTCCCTTCTCCCTCCCCCCCTCTCCCCCAACAATGTCCTTTCTGTTTGCTTGTCGTATCAACTTCAAATAATTGTGGTTGTTATATCTTCTTCCCCCCCCGGTGTGTGTGTGTGTGTGTGTGTGTGTGTGTGTGTGTGTGTGAATTTATATATTAATTTTTAGCTCCCTCCAATAAGTGAGAACATGTGGTATTTCTCTTTCTGTGCCTGACTTGTTTCACTTAATATAATTCTCTCAAGGTCCATCCATGTTGTTGCAAATGGCAGTATTTCATTCGTTTTTATAGCTGAGTAGTATTCCATTGTGTAGATGTACCACATTTTCCGTATCCACTCATCTGATGACACCTCAATGATTCAGATGTGAAAATTCCAGGAATTTTTCCACTTGAATTAAAAAATTCAATTATTCTGATAATAATAACTTAACTCTTCTCTCTATTGAACTCATCTAGTTCCATGATTTTAAATACCACTGATGTGCTAATAACTTCCAAATTTTTATCACCAGTCCTGAAGTGTTTACCCAAATGTTTCCCCTCATCTACCTCCTACCCAAACATCTTTATCTGGATGACTAATAGGTATCTCAATATTACATAAACAAAAAGGTGGGATTTATTTTACCTCTTCTACTATCAACTTGTTCCTCCTCAAGACAAATCTTTGAGAATTGTCTTTGACTTTTTGCTTTCTCTCTCCCCTCATTTCCAATGCATCAGCAAGTTCCAAAGGTTTTGCCTCCAAAATATTTCCTGACCCTGTCTACATTTGTCATACCACTGTTCCCTTTTATTCTACACCAGCATCTTTTCTTGTTTAAACTACCACAATGATCTACTCATTGGGCCTCTACGTCATACCCTACAATCCACTATCAACCAAGATAGAAGGGTATCTTTTCAAAAAATCAAATTGTATTCTACACTTTTCTGCTTAAAATTTTCAAGTGGTTTCAGCTCATACTCCAAATAAAACTTAAAATTCTTACCAAAACATATAAGGCCCTATGTGGCCCTTTGCCCCTCAGAACTCTTTTCCTAGTACTCTCTCTCTCTCTTGTTTTCAAGGCACAGTGGCTTCCTGTTTCAGGAACATACCAAGGTTCTTCCTGACTGTGAATTTGCCTCTTTGTCATTTGGAATACTCTTCTTCCAAATCTTTTTTTTATGGCTGTCTCCTTATAATTCATCTGTGAGCTCGAATACCATCATTTAGACGGACCTGCCATAGCAACCCTATTCACATCTCCCCCACACCCTCTTCAGTCACTGTCCATAACTACCTTTTTCTTCATAGCACTCACAACTCTTTGAAATGGTCTTATCTATTAATTAACATTTTTATTGTCTGTCTCATCCAGTAGAGTATGAGATCTATGAGAGCAGCCAGTGACTGAAACTCCATGACTATAAATGAAAGTCTGGATGGGATAATGTGCCCCTTCCGGGTTGTTCTTCCTACATCAATAAATGATGTTCCCCTGTCTGTCTTGAGAGACTCTGACATGCTGCTGGGAATTGGTTATCTGGCTGCTCTGAGTTTTCCAAGACTTGTTTCTTGGCCTCTGTGGTTCAAACATGCTACTTCCCTGAAGGAGGAGGTATTGATAATAGAAGTCCAAATAATCCACAACCTCAGATACATTTTATCCCCATGTAAGTGTGATTGATGTAACTGCAGTATGGAAGTTGCATACCATGCTGTATTAGTCCATCTCTGTTACTTATAACAAAATACCTGAAACTGGGTCATTTATAAGAAATAAAATTTATTTCTTACAGTTTCAGAGACTGGGAAGTCCAAAATCCAGGGGACACATCTGGTGAAGGCCTTTTCCTGTTTATGACTCTGTAGGATGCAGGTACTAACATGGCAAAATGGCTGAGCAAGAGAGAGAGCTAAGCTTCTCAGTTGCTTTCCTTTAAAAGCCATCAGAAGCACACCCAGTCCCTTCACAAGGACACGGTCCTCACAATTTAATCACTTCTTTAAGTCCCCACTTTTAAATTACCATAATAGGATTTCCCACATCCTTAACATGGTCATAGTCCCCATTAAGTTTCTAATACATAAAACTTTGGGGTACACATTCAAACCATAGCACATGTTAAGTCAAATGCTTCATAAGTTTGGGACTTGGAGGCACAGAGGACAAGCTAAGACTCTTTGGCAAGGGTAGTTTTGAAAACAGAATGACTTTTCACTATTGGCCATGCAAGGGGTGCTCTATTCTGACCAGCATCAGGGTTTGTATGGGTTATCACCAAGTACAAATGTAGAACAATCCTACTGGCAGGATGGTTGTCTAAGGTACTCCAATGAAAATCTTGGGACCTCTTCTCTTGACCAGGTCAAGGCTCCCACAGTCTGATGTAGAGGAAGATCCTAGGTGATATTCCTTGAATTGTTTCTTCCCCTATTTATTGTCCTATCAATCATCCAGAGTCTACTGCACTCATATCTGTGACTACTTGAAACTATTACAAGTTGAAATAGTACAAATTGCTGACATATTAATATATGATCTATAAAGCACCTCTTTTGTTGTCAGAGAGAAGGTATAAACTGGGAATTAAAGATTAGTTTGTCTAAGACTTCTTTGCAAGTTGGCCTCCTGCAAAATGCAATGAAAACTGCCATAGCTGAATTCTTAAGGTAATCAGTTTTGGTAGAAATCTGAAGGGGAAAATTAGGTCACCTATTTGTCTTGCTATATAAGATGCATCGACAAGGCTTGGACCCAAGCTCTCTGGTCATACCAGGTGTATCAGCTGAATATTGCTACATATCAAGCTACTCCAGAACTTAACAACTGAAAACAACAAATATTTATTGTTTCACAGTTACTGTGAATCAGGAATTCAGGAGTAGTTGAGCTGAGTGATTACGGTTCAGTGTCTTATGAAGATGTACTCAAAGAGTTGTACAAGACTGGTAATTTCAGGGCTTAACTGGTGAAAAAAATCACTTCCAAATTCACTTATGTAGCCACTGACAGGATTCTGAAGCTCTGTTTACAAGTTTACTCATGTGTGCTTTTCCACAAGGCTGCCTCATGACACAGAAACTGGCTTCCCCTACAGCAAGCAATCCAAGACAGAGTGAGAGAGTGAGAACCAGAGACAGAAGCCACAGAATTTTTATAACCTAATCTAGGAATTGACATTTTACAGTAGTCTATTCTTCAGAAGTGAATCAATAAGTCCAGCCTATACTCACAGAGCAGGAGATTAAACAAATGTATTTAAACCAGGAAGTGCAGATCATTGGTAGCCATCTCAGAGGCTGACTACAACATTTTAAAGGGGTTGGTGATCCTCATCCATAAAGTATCTTTAAAGAACAGGACTGTTTTCCACATCATATTGATGTTGGAACCTAGCCCCTGATGATAACAGTAAGGGCCAGCATTTCCCTAATTATGCAAGTTAAAAGTTCCTCTCCCAGAGTCTCACTTCCAGTTTTATTAAATCCCTGTGTGCTATACCAGAATTCAATGAACAGTGGGGAATCCAAACTTCTACTATGCTTATGTCTCCATAATTTTTATGATTTCCCCTCACTAGCTAGGTTTATTGTTAAGAGTGATTTGCTGTATATTAGCAGACATGGCATGTGTTCTGTCTGGTCATTTGCCTTTGTTGGTGCATCACATTCATTTATTTTTGCCTTAGTATTTTTGCTCAAACTTTCCTTAAATTTTGTACATTTAGTCTTACTAGATTGAATCCTAGCAGGCATTTTATCTATTATTTTCTTGGGGAAAAAAATCTCTTCTGCAGATTTTTGACTTACTGCATCGTAACTGAATTGGATTTTCTTTCATCATTTACCTGGAGATTCTGTCAACTTCTATCCTGTGATGGATTCCCTTTATTTTAGGTTTTTTTTTTTTGTCTTCCTCTTTGTTGCCTTTTCTTGCTGTTGTTTCAATTGCTGAATTCTATTTTTCAGTAGCTTCTTGGAAACTGGTGCATCAGAAGTAGAATTATAAGACATTAGCATGGGATTCTACATTGGAAATTATTTTTTCTCAGAATTTTGAATACTTGCCTCACCATTCTCTAGGCTAAAAATATGGTTAAAAAGCTCCCATACCTTTGTATAAAACATGTTTTTGTTTTTGTTTTGCCTCCTGTAAGCTAGTAGCATCTTTTATTTGCCTTCAGTGCTGTGAAATTTCATGATGTGGGTTGACTCGCAACCATTATGCTGATTGCTTAGTGAGCTCTTTAAATCTGGGAGCTCATGTCCTTTAGTTCTGTGATATTTTTTTGACTTATTTCATTGATGATTTTTTCTTCTCTAATTTATTTTTCCCACTTTTTGGAATATATATTTTTAATGCTGTTGTCTACTCTTACATTTGCTTTTATTTGGGGATTAACACCAAAAATACCATTTGGGACTAAAATATTAATAATAATAATGATAAGACAACATTACTCTTGCTTTAGTAATGGATAGAGTAAGGGAAGTCTATATCTAACTTACCATCTTTACCTTGCAATATTGAATTACCTTTTACATTTGTTTATTGACATCTCTAAGAAAATTTAAATAGAATGTTTCATTCAATGCATTTAATATAATTATCAATGTGGCGGAGTTTATCTACTATCTTGCTACATTTTTTTCTATTTGTGCCTCTGATCTTTGTCCCTACTTTTTCTCCCTTCTTTTGAGTTAACTGAGATTTTTAATATTCATTTTATTGTCTTATTTGAATTTTAGCTTCTCTTTTTTGCATTATTTTGTTAGTAGTTTCTTCTAGAGATCCATATTTTTGCCTGGTAAAAGTATTTCCCTTCAACTCAAATAAATTTTAGCATTTCTTGTAGTGCAAGTTTGTAGGCAGCATGTTCTCTAGGTTTTAAGTTTTCCTGCAAATATATTTACTTGGCTTTCATCTCTTAAGGACACTTTCCTTGTTTTATAATTGTAGGTTAACACTTTTTTCTTAAAATCTTTTTAAGATGGTGTTTCCTTATCTTCTGACTTCCAACAATGTTTTCTTGTGCAGTCATTCTTATTGCTGTTCCACTATAAGCAATGGGTCCTTTCTCCCCAACCAAGTTTAAGACTTTGTTTCTTTGGTTTACATAAGTTTGGCTCCAATGTGTCTCTATTTGTTTGTCTGTTTTGTTTTATTTTGTTTTTTAATATTTATTCGGCTTGGGGTTCTCTGACATTCATGGATCTATGGATTGAAAAAATTACTTTTTCTGCCCCATTTTCTCTCTCTTTTTCTCAGACTCCAATTACATGTATTTTAGATGGCTCAATTTTGTCCCACAAATCAGTGAGGCTTTGCTCATTTATTTTAATTCTTTCTTTCTTTCTGTGATTCAGCATCATGCATCCTTTCTTCTGCTGTGTTTAATATGCTATGAAACTGATCCAATGAATTTCTTATTTCACATACTTTTGTTTTCAAGTTTAACATTTCTGTTTGGTTCATTTTTAGAGTTTCCTCCTCTTTCAAAACTTTTCCTATATCTTTGCCCATTATGGTTATTTTTTATATTTTAAAAATCTTTAATGAAGGGTGATGAGTTTTGTTGCAGCAAACTATTTAAGTACTGGCAGAGACCTGCTTTGAGACTTTGCTGGGATAAGTCTACTTCAGTTTTACTTTTGTCCTTTTGTATAGACTTTTGGTGTCAAGTCAAAGCTTAAGGTGTTTACTGAGTTTCTCTAACTTGGCAAGAATGAGCTCCAAACTCTGTCTTTCCAGTAATAGGTAGCTACTGAAATCTCTACTCAGTTCTTTAAGTCTTACAGCTATTTCTTTCTGCTAGCGTCTCTGAAGTCTTGCCTTATGTATGTGCAGTTCAGGGTCAGCCAGGGTTTGAAGGGAATCCGTCTGCATATTTGCAGTTGTTTCTTCTGTAGCACCTGTCTTATTCAGATGTTTCCTTTTCAATTTCCCAATGTTCTGGTAGCTTTAAACTAAAAAAAAAAAAAAAAAAAAGACTTCCCAGTCAAATAAAATTTCTGCTAACTGCTTGAGTTTCTATGCCTTCATATGCCACAAAGTTAGCAGTGTCATGAAAAAAAATGTCAATATTGATTGTCAATTTCCACCCAATGTGCTTCATTTCTTTCAAGGGTAATGCCTTTTCCAGGTTCTGCTTTGGTAATTCTCCAGTGACTTCCATGATTGTTTTCTTAATTATGTCATCTTTTATAGTTGTTATCATCAGGAGGTTAGTCCAATCGAGCTACTTCATCATAACTAAAAATCAGGAGATTCTGCTTGTATTGTCAGGGTTCCCCATAAAAACGGAAATTTATTGTAAATAATTGGCTTACATGGTTATGGAGGCTGAGAAGTTCCAAGATTAGGGGGAAATCTGGAGACCCAAGAGAGATGATGTTGCAGTTACAGTCTGAGTCTGATGGCCTACAACCCAGGAAAGCCAGTGATATAAGTTCCCGTCCCAAAGCTGGCAGGCTCAAGCCCATAAAGAGCAGATGTTTCAGTTTGAATTCAAAGACAGGAAATCACCAATGTTCCCGCTTAAGGCAACCAGACAAGAGGAGTTCCCATTTACTCAGCATTTTTGTTCTTTCCAGATCTTTAATTGATTGAATGAGGTCTATCGAAATCAGGGAGAGTAATCTACTTTACTCAGCATACCAATTCAAATGTTGTTCTCATCTAGAGCACCCTCACAGACAATCAGAATAGTGTTTGGTTAATTGTATGGGCACCCTGTAGCCCAGTCAAGTTGACACACTAGCCATCTCACTCTGTAAACAGAGTTCAGGGAAAGAAGAAAATTTTCTCACACATTTAATTCTTCTGTTGATTTCTCTCTAGACATAAATTGTGTCACTCTTTGAAGAACTTAGTATATTGTTGTATGAAAAGTTATGGGTGGATTTCAGCAGTGTTGGTATACACATGCAATAAATAACATTTCTCAAAATAGGCTTATATGTAGGCAAAATATTAAAGAGCGTAGGCCAGGCACTGTGCTATTTATTCTCATTTCATAGATTAGTTATCACCAAAGTGCAAATCATATTGATTTAAACATTAAAGAGGAATAAGAAGATATGGTGGGCTTCAGGTATACCTTAGTCAGAGCCATTGCACAACGTCTCTCTGATTCTCTTGGCTCTGCTCCGTTTGGTGTGTCAGCATTGTTCGCAAGATAGCTTACTTTATAGGCTCATGATGACTAATGAAATTCCAGGTTTTATACCCACTGTCAAGAAGAAGAGAGCATTAATGTTTCAGAATTCTCTTGTAAAGTATTCATAAATGTGCTGATGAAGCCATTCCTTAGCTAATTCCTTAAATAAGACAATATATGCAATGAGCTTAGTTTAGTGCTTGGTACGTTATTAACAAATGTTAGCAGTTTGTACCACTTTCTTTCCCTTTTAACGTCTTCCACATTTCAGGTCACGTTTTTTACCCTGTTCTCCCAAAGCAGGGTAAATGAACGAATTTTACCTATTTACTCTGCCAGGAGTAATTTGTTGGGAATGGAGCCAATTGATGGTAACGGTGATAGTGATGGTGATGGCAATCAGTCTCATTTATTGAGTGAATGGTAATGACAAAGATCATATCTGTGATCTTATATAGCCCCTACACCAATCATGGTAAAATGAGTCTATCTCGGTGAGCTGTAAGGTATTTTGGAACCTGAAAAAAAGAAATTGGGAAAAACAGGAATTGCATAGCACCCAAGACAAATCAAATGTAGTCAATTGCTTACTCTTCATGTCTAAAGAACAGCTTGCTTGGAACTCCAGTGAACATTAGAATCTTGAAAGCTGTCTCAACTGTCTGTGGTTGTCTCAGAATCAGCTCACTCTCTGAGTGGATGCTCTGTATTAAATGTTGTCCAAGAATGTTGTGAACTTTCCTTCTCTCTATCTGAAAATCCAGCCCTGAACTGTCTGCCAAACTTAAGGTGAAGTACAATTCAATTATTTGTTCTTAGATAGAAACTGATATGAGCTCATATTTTTGGATATGACAATAAGAAAAATAGCTATATTTGATCTCATTTATATAAAATTTATTCATATATACTATCTTGATATTCACAATTCTGTCAGGCAGGAGTGGGGAGTAGAATAAATATTTAACTACATAATTGGTGCCAGGCACTAGACACCATAAATATAGATATAAGTATAAATAACTCTGTAATTCTAACACAGTCTTCATTATCAAATTTTCAACTTATAGAATTATTGATTTAGACTTTAGAAATTAGGAAGTTAAGGCTCAGAGAGGTTAGACTTGCCCAATAGTATGCAGCTGGGAACAGGCGGAGTTATAACTCAATCTGGGTCTTTCAACTTAAAATTCCTGTGGATTTTGCATTATCACACTTTCTGCCTCTGTCACTAACAATACACATTAGAAATGAATTTCCTCAGCTTTTCCTATTGGTAAGCATTTTAACACAGACCCAGAGAATAATTTATTGTCTTCTTTTGTGTGTGTGTGTGTGTGTGTGTGTGTGTGTGTGTGTGTGTGTGTGTGGAAAGTCTTTCTACATTTACATATGTTTCTATTTGCAGATTCATTGTCTAGACGGCCAAGGCTGAGAGTATTCACTAGTGGGCCATTATGATGATGATTGCTCTGTCTCACTAATATCATAAATGGGTATAAAGTTTGATAGTTCTAAGTGACAGAAAAATATTTTTATAGGTCTAGCAGACACCCATGTCTTTGTAATTAAGCTTGCCTGAAATAAGACCAAATGCGCCAACATATTTATGCCTTGTATTGTGCAGCCTCCTTTCATGTTATTTTATTAACATAAGGGGTTCCTTTAATTATGCAGAGCTACAAACTGCATTATTGATATTCTATAAACATTAACTACACCCACCTCTAATGAAGCAAAAACAAAATGCAGTCTCTTATTTTTCACGATTCTTAGAAAAAAAGAATGTCTGTGGTATAAAATAAAAGGAGTTGGAGACATTGTCCTCCTTGAGTTATTATTCCATGTAGTCAGGATATAGTCATTTTTATTGTTGGGATTTCCCAGCTCCAAACTTTTGGTTCAAATGCTCCTGAATTGTAGTGATATATTTTTTAAAAAAATACTGGATACTAGAGATTTGTCATCTGACTCTACTTGGCAAACTTTTCTTTTTTTTTTTTTTTAAATATATCTTATTCCATCTAGTTCACTGGTAGATTTATGAGAATATCTCAAAAGGGTTGACTTCCACTTGCCATTTAGTTTGGGACTCTGAAACCTATCAGACAGGTTGAATTCTTAATACATTTAAAGGAAACAGCTGGTTTCCAGAATCAGGTACACTTAAGGGCTTCTTACTGAGATTTGCATTGCTTTGTATTGCTTTACCAGCTGAGTTGGGTTTTAGAGAGAGAAAGAGATTCAGAGAGAGAGAAGGAGAGAGAGAAAAAAAGAGAGAGAAAGAATATAATTGGCCAATTGCAGTTACACGGTCCTAACATTAATAGCCTATTATAGATAAGTCACATGGGATTTATTGCCTTTAGAAAATATTGTGAAAGGTTATAAAAAAGGAATCATAAAGATAATGACTACTGTCTGTAAGCCCAAGGAAATTACAATAATTTGAAAATCAAGAGGCTTTATCTTGCTTCACTCTGCTCCACCTACCGTCCTACCAGCCAAAAACTCCTTCCACATTAGAATCAACTATGAAAAATTAAAAATAGTTTGAATAAAATGAATTACACAACTATAACTCTAGTAGTGAAAAACATATACGCCATTGGAAACATCTTTATATTTTGGGCTTGGTTCAAAACCTTGCTTACAAGTGTATTTATGAGCACTTTTTATGGCATTGCTTTTGTAAAGCTTGTGGTGCTTGGTGGTCTGATCTTTTATTCATTTCCTCACTCAACAAATACGTATTAGGTATTTTCTCTCTGGTTAAAGAAGAGAACAAGCTGGTCATGATCCCTGGGTTCTAAAGTTTATGGCCTACTTGGAAAGAAAGACATTATAGGGAAAATCACAAAAACAATTACACATGCTGTGATTACTAGACAGGGACTTTAAGATAATTATTAAAATATATTAAATAAATGATTGGAAAAGATATTTATGATGGGTGAAGAGATGGGGAATTCTGTAAAGATGCGGAAACAAAAAAAGGGAGAAGTAAATGGGAATTCTATAACTAAGAATTATAATACATGAAATAAAAATCATTCATGAGGATTAAAAATACTGCAGAGAAAAAGATTAATGAACTTGAACATACATCAATAGATATTCAACTAAAGCACAGAGAGAAGAAGTACGAAAAAGAAATAATAAATAGGGCCTCAATGACCTGCAAGGCCAGATCAAGCTGTTTTACATATATGTAATCGGAGTCCTACTAGGAGGGGAGAGAGATAATGGGCAGAAAAACATATACAGAAAAACAACGGCTGAAAATTTTCTAAATTTCATAACATTTTCAAACCACAGATACCAGAGATCCAACAAACTCCAGGCAGGATAGATTCCAAAAAACCCAACACCTACACCCATTATAGTCAAAGTGCTGAAAAACAATAATTAGGCAAGGAAAAGAAGAGAAAAATGTTAGTGAGAATGCTCTTAGTCCAACTCAGATATAATTGTAACAATTCCCCCTAACCCCCCCAAAAAATCACAGTTAATAATGACAAAAATAGTATCAACTAATGTATATATCTCATACATAACCTGTTCCTGTGTCATTTAACTAAAAGACAAGGACAACTAATTTCATAACTTTTGACTAAGTTATTATGAAAGTATAAGTTTTCTTTTCTGCTGGATTTGGATCTAGAATCATTTACCTCCTGGATACAATCAGAAAAAGAAATTTTGTGGCAGTTGTATCACTTGAGCTGTTCCTTCAAGCCTAACTTGAAGCAAGACACCTTTATTTGCGATAGACTTATTAAATTCGCTTTATTGTTTAAGCCAATTGAAGGTTAGGTATTTTGCTATTTGCATCAAAAGAATCCTAACTGATTGATTTCCTTTGGACAATGTCCATTCATAGAATTTTTAAAGTTGATTTATGTAAATTTAGTATTTTGAAAAAAAATTATATGAACAACCGGTAAGAACTGTCATTCTTTTTAATTATTGAAACTCTGAAATTTGCATTTCATTATTGACTTAATTAAAATATGTGGTTAATGTTGAAGCTAAACATTTTTTCTGAAACTCATTAAACATTTAAATGCTTTCTTTTGAGAATATTGTTACCCCTTTGTCTACTGCTTACATTGAGCCAGGAAAAAGGCACTAGAGTTTTTGAGGATTTTTTTTTTTTCCCTAGAAGATCTTTAAATACTAAGGATTTTAACCTATTACATCACATCTGTGCTTAATATATTTATTAGTTTGTGTTTTGACTGTTTATAGTGTGAGACTTTTATTGTTATAATCATGTTATTTTGTTTTTGTCAAGTAGAAGTTTGACGTAGATTTTTTTTATCAATTTGGCATTCATAGAATTATCTTCACTGTCTAATACTCTAGTGCTTTGATTACTTATTTTATTAGTATTTACATTTTAACATAATTTTATTTGGAAATATAGTATGCGGTAGGAGTTTAACAGTTTCTCAACAATATTTATTCAGCAATTTGTTCTTTCCTCCCAGATTTGAAATAAAACTCTTAAAGTATGTTATATTTCCATTTATACTGAGGTCTGTTTCTGTAACTCTGCATTCTTTTCTATTTGCCTGAATGCTTATTTCTGCTCCAGGCTCTTTTTGCTGCAATTACTGTCTTCCATTTATTTCTACAAATTTATTTTTTCTGAAAAATTTCCAAATATGTAGTCACTTTTCTTTCCTCAAAGTACTGAGATTTTGATTGGGGAAATGTTAAATTTATAGATTAATTTGGGGGGAATCAAAATCTTTACATCCTGTCCAGTAAAAGGTGTCGCTTTTGATTTAATCTAGTTTTACCATAGGGGTTCATAAACTTCTTTGCCAGTATATTTATGGTATGTCAAAAGAACAGTGTAGTGATTAATGTGGATTCAAGTCTGAGTTTGCCTACCTACTATATTTTAAGATTGTAAATTGTGTTTTACCTAGCAAATAAACAGAATGGGTGTAGATGGAATCTTCCCATACGCCAGGCACAGTTCTAAGGACTTTTGCACAGATGATGCTGTTTTATCTCAATAAAATTTTGCAAGGCACGTATTAATATTTCTATTACACTGAACAAAGTGAGATTTATGTAGAATAAGGAATTTTCTCAGATTCATACTGGTAGTAAGCAGTGCAGTTAAGGCTCAATTTTAAATCTAATTCTGAAGTCTTCGCTTATTTTCAATTGGTTTTATAGGTTCTGAGCCTCAATTAATTCATTTGTAAAATGAGGACAACATTAATATAAAATTCGTAGGGTTTTGGGAAGTTTGTTTTCCTCTGCAGTTCACCAATAATTTTCAATATTTAATTGAAACAAACTAAGTTTGTGTGAATTTTCCTTTGAATGTTGCTTTAGCTGCATTGTGAATTTTTTAATATATAGATTTATTATAATGCCTAATTTAAGCAGACTGCAATTTCAGATTCTATTTCTTTCACAAGGCAAGAGTAAATCAAAATACTCATTTAGATTCGAACTTATTAAATTTTGGGTTATTCAGTGGTTAGTGTTTTCATGATTCAGTTATAGTTTTAATCATTTATGGTCAAAGGACCACATTCCAAGGTCAATATGTACATAATGTGAGTTTGTGTTTGTTAAATATAAATGAATACACTAAAATAAAATTTATTAAATTTTAAAAAATTATTCAATATTGGTATTATTTATTTCTTGCCCACTTGGTCTAGAAAATTAACAGAGAAATATTAAGATTTTTCAGTATAATTATGGTTCTGTCAAATTCTCCTTACATACCTAATATATTTTGTGATGTATTTTTTTAAAAAAATTTTTTTATGTAGTCAATATACAATGTGGTTGATTATTGTGGCCAATTACCAAAACCTCCCTTCCTCCTCCCTCTCCCCTGTCCCTTGTGATGTATGTTTAATAGTATATTTTCTACATGCAAATACTCGTATTTCATTGGTCATATATATTTTGTGAGTTGTACTTTTTTTTAGAACTATGAGTTATTTTTACTTCTTTCTTCCATTTAGCACTTTTTGCCCTAAATTCTACTTCAGCTAATATTGAATCTGTGACTTGTTTATCTTCATTTACATTTGCTATTACATGGCTGTTCCTCTCTTTATTTCAAGATTTTTGTTTCTTTTTTTTTTTCAGATGTACCTTCCTGTAAATAACACAGAGCTCAAATTTTCTGTTTGAACTCTGACAGTCTTTGTCTTTCAACAAACACATAACATCCTTTCACATTTCTTATAATTATTAAAATATGTGGTCTTATTTCTGACATGTTATCTAGTTTTTCTTCTGCTGAAAAGTTTTGTTTTCCTTTTTCTCCTTTCCTTTTAAAATATTGATCAAGATTTCTTCCATAAAAAATACCTATAGTGATTTAAAAGGTATAAATCTTATGCTACACCTCAAAATCAGGTTTTCCCAAAATTCTGGATCTTTTGTCTTTTCAGTTTGCATGTTCTCTTTGAAGGAAGTCACTCATGCCTACTGCTACAGTGGTTATCTCCACATCAATGTCTACCCAACCTGGGCATCTATCCCAAGTTCTATTTTTAGTAATCTAGTAACAAACATCATTTATGCAGTGCATCCTTGATATTATTAAAAATTAAAAGCATTTTCTTTTGTCCAGATCTTTTTCCTTTCCTAAATGTCCACTAATAATAAGTGAATGTCCACTAGTAATAAGTGGCAATATATTATGATGACCACTTGACCTAAAAAATTCATTTATTCTCAATTCTTATTATACATTGCTCATTTGTAATTGTTTCCCCAAACCTTCTATATATTTCTCAAAAACACCTACTATCCCCATGTCTTCTATTTCTCACTTGCACAATCATCTCCTCCCTCTTTTTCCTAAAATGTTGCAAATTATCTTTACTAACACATATCTAATTATGTCATTCTTCTACTTAAAAAAGCCTTTAATAGTGCAGTACAAAGAGCACGAGCTATGGGTTCAAATATACCTGGGTTTTAACACCAGTTCTGTGATTTCTAAACAGTGTAACTTTGGGCATTTTTTTTTTAACCTCTCTAAGCCTCAATTTCTTCAACTGAAAATGGGAATAATAGTGCCATCTCAAAAGTCTTAAAGAGTATGTGAAGTTTTTCATTCAAAAATAATAGATGTGGGTGTTCAAGAATGGTTATACTCTTCTCTCAATCCAACACACACACACACACACACACACACACACACGCACAGGTATATGTGCATGTGCACTACATAATGTAATTCAGACTGCTCATTTACTCATTCTGGCATGTCAAGCCTGTGTAATCTGGTTCTATGATGTCTATAAGCCATTGTTATTATCACTTCTCTCTCTTCCTTCTATTTAGCCAATGCTCTAGCCTCATCTTGCTAAAGATACCCCATCAGATGTTTTGGTGATGACTTTGCACATGCTAATTGTTCTACTCGGAATATCTTCTTTATACTTATTACCTGACAAATGACACAAATCCTTTGAAATCTGGCTCAGTTCTAAGGATGTCTTTCTTGCACTGGACAAGCATGGTTCCTCCTCCTGTTCTTCCTCACCTGGGACACTTGTAGAACATACATTGTGTTATAATCTAGTGTGGTTTAAACACATAAATTATGGGCCACACTGTAAATTGCAGGAGAATAGAGATTGGTTTTTCATGCCTCCCACTATCAAAGCTTACTATGACCTTGAGACATAGGTGCCCAAGAAATATTCTCTGAAAGCATGAAAAAATGGATGAGCAAATACTACTAATGAGGCATAGAATAAGTTAAGGGAGCAACTATGGTTTCAGTTCAGAGGGCCTAATTTCAAATGTGGGATTTGTGAATTTCTAGCTTTGTGAGGCCTTTGCCAAGCCACTTTATCTCTGTATTATAGTTTCCTCAACTGAAGAAAGAAATAATAGCTTTCTGCCTGAGATGTTAGAATTAAATAGGTAGTTTATAAACTTAAAAATGCTGCGATATTCATATTACATGATATTATTTATTAATGATTAGTAAAATAATTTTTTTATTTGAATGATTTTCAAGAATGATTTCTCCAAGATAGATTTGAAGGTAGCATCCATTATGTAACCCAACATCCTGTTTATCATGGTTCTTGGGATATGCTTTGAGTGTATAGTAAGTTTCACTCGCTGACTCTGCTCTTATGCGAGTAGGTAAGTGGGTTAGGAGCAGTCTAACCCAAATTTTAATGAAGTGAATAAAGGTTTTAGCCTAACCTTAACTTTTAATAAAGTGAATAAAGGTTTTAGACTAACCCTAACTTTTAATGAAGTGAATAAAGGTTTGGGAGGAAAAAAGACAAAACAGAAAAAGAATAACATTCAAAGATCCAATGAGAAAACTGTTCATTTGGTTTTTCTGGAAGAGAATTTAAGTGAACATTCGTTTAACAATTTATTTTAATTATGTGCTATACATGCATACACACACACAAACATATACACTTTCACATATATTGTTTCATTTGGTTCTTAGGTAGAAAAACCTTGGGTTAGATATTCTTACCCCTAGTTCATAAGTTTCCAGACCTCAGCTTTCTCATCTCTAAAATGAGAGACATAACATCAATCTCATGGCACTTCTGTGTGTATTAAATAAAATAATGCATCAAAGTGTTTAGTGCATGATAAAGGCTGCAACAAATACTTTTGTTATTTCACAAAAATAAATATTTTAAAATATTCAATCCACTCATTAAATGGATATTTCTCTGCTTCAAAACTAAATGCAATCTCTCATCCTTTAGTCATCTTTGTTCTCATTGGGAATAAGAAATGAAACTCAAGGGAAAACAATTCCAAAGTCTCCCATATGTAGGAAAGCAAGACTCTGAAATTACCTGGTGGGGCTACAGAAATCTGAAATAAAAGTGGAGATAAACAAGGGAGCTAGAAAAGAGGAAGAAAGAAAAAGCTGTGGAGAAAGAACACTAGTGACAGACTATAGAAATGGTGGAAGTGGGGGAACACAGAATTTATGACTGAAGCATACTGAATAATTCTGGTCTTGTTTTTGTCCTGAGGGTAAAGATAGTTTGTCCTAAAGGAAAAATGCATGATTTTCATTTTTCAAATAGGAACCATGTGGGGGACAGAGAAATGGATTATTAGTTGAAGTAACATACTTTTCCAGGGGGGTTCTAGGTATAAAATGCTTCGGTTAGAAATAATCTGATTGCAGGAATGATTCAGTCTGATTATTATTATTATTTTTTGTATTAAAATGGCCCATTGAAGAAAAATATCATGGGCTTTTAAAAAAAAATTTCTTAAATTTTTAAAAAGCAATTACAAATGACCAAAAACATATAATAAAATAGTTTACTGACTATCAAAGAAATACAGCTTATTTAACTGTTTTTCTATAATATCAGGATGACAAACATTGTAACAAATGATAATAGGTAGCGGTGAAGAAGAGGAGAAAACAATACTTTTAAACACTGCCATTAGCAATATAAACAGGGACCTTGGAAAGAATCATCAAATTCTAAGTGGAGTGAGGTAGAATTTAGCAATGTCTGTCTAGGTATATTTCATTCTTCTTCAAGCAGTTTGTCTAAGGAAATAAATTACAGCATAATCACACAATAAAGCAAAAATTCATGGAAATAATGTCATACAAGAATATTAAATAAAGAAACATTTATCGTATAATTCCATGTTAAAAGTGATTTTTTGTTGTATGTGATGGTATTTATGTATATGCATTTCTGTCAGTATGGATAGAAATAAATTAAATGATGCAAGGCTATTTTTGATTGTTGGGAATACCCATGACTAATTTTTTTCATTTTTCTTAGTCCCCTCCCCTGCTAAAGCAAACTACTGTGAAAATTAGCAACTTCTGTAATCATAAAAAGACTGTATTTTTCATAAGGAGAGTGTTTATATTTGCTTTTTAACCTAATTTTTTCATCTTATTTAAATCAACTTCTATTATTTTTATTTTGCAGATTTGGAATCCCTATTTCACATCTAGAAAAACAGAGCTATTGGTGATTGGAATGGGCTGAAACCATCCCAGGTAAATTTTTTTCCCATAAACTAAGAACCAAAGGCTCATTTTTAAGTCATTCAATAAGGAAGTGATTGTTCACAGAAGAAAAAAAATGCTATCAATTCTTGCAGAAGTTATTGCATCTTGGAGCCTTTAATGGGAACCACGGAAAGAAGCACAAAAAAGTGGAACAAGAGCCGGCAGTGTGTCAATAAAATGGTATGGGATGCAAAGCAACAACATAATGTAATGTGGCGTGTCTCTGCAGTGACATGTCAGCCTGTATGACTCAAAGGCCAGTGTTTGCCTGAAACCTTGGCTAAAGCATGGTTCCACTTAGTTACATGTAAAGGACCTTCAACAGAAAAAAAAAAAAGTTTATTAACAAAATGCTTTTACTATGAGAAAATCTTCTTATGACAAATGTTTCCAGTGGAAAAGAATGGTTTAAATGGCCATTCTGTAAATAAAGCAGATCCCTTCAAGGACAGCATTCCAATGAAGCTGCAAACAAAAGAAGACACCATTATTTCTGTCTTTTTAGTGCCTTTATTCAAATATTCTTCCAACTGATAGTCATATCTGTATTCTGTCCTATCTGTTTTATTTTGAGAACATGAAATTCTGAAAGATTGCTTTTTTGATTATTTATCTTATATCACATTATTTTTCAATCAAACACTATTATGCCAATTTTAATATTAGTCCTTAACCTATTGTTAATTTGGTTTTGGCTTAAGATTTCAAAAACTATAAGAGATTAATGCTATGATTTCCTTTTTCACTTGCACTTTCACATGAGGGCTTCTGTTATACTGCCTTATATAAAACTGCTGGGACCCCACCAAATGCTGAATAGATACACATTCTTCCCATTCTCTCTACTATTTATATTCATGAGAGTTTCATTTCATTATTTCCCCCCAAAATAACATTTTATTGAAACTGTTAAAGTTACTGACATTTTCATTCACTTTAAGTTTCTACAAATATTTTATAATATGGCCACTAGTTATTAAAGCAAGTACTGTACATTTGCAAAACTCCATGTGAGAAATATTCGTGTTTAAGTTTTTGGAAACATCTCTTCCACTTCTGATTCTTTTAACGTGGTGTTAAAAATATATGTAACAGACCACAAGGAACATGTTTCTTAAGAGTATGTACATTAAGTACTCAGAAGTGAGTAGGTAATGCTATGCCGATGTTGTCATGGTAAATACTCAAGATAACATGCATGAAAATGGCCAGAACTCAAGTTTACATCTACCTCAGTCAGGCTTAAATTACTGGCTGTTACTTTTCAACATGTTTTCTTTTATTTAAGTCTTAATGAATAAATGTTTTCAGACCTGATATGATAATGTTTGAATTCTGTTGAAACCAAAATTTTCTTCTACTCCACACCCACCATGAGTTTTATGAAGACAGAACTAAGAGGTAGTGCTTCCCTGGAGATCTCACTTTAGTACATTTACATAGTTTGGGTTATTTTCTTCGAAGTTTCAAGTTAGTCTGCTAAAGAAATCTCATAAAAACCATCTGGAACAGTTTGCTTGCAGAGAAGGCCTTTTCTCTTTAAATGAGTTTTCATCCATTTATTTATTGGAAAAATAGAATGGAATACTAACTAAATGCAGAGTTGCATTTAATTCATGACAGACATTCTCTTATTCAGAAAAAGCATAATTTTAATAATCACTATATAAGAAAGTCACTGAGGCTTTATCTTCCTGAACCTTTAACAGCTGAAATGGAATCACTGAACCTGTATCTGGGCTTCACTTACGCCATCATGTGAAAGGCAATGAAAAATCCCATAGCTATTGCTTAAAAATTGATACTTTATGCTAGCTTAAAACCCATATTTGGAGTTATCAGCCAAAAGTTCCCTGAAGCTCTTAAATGTAAATAGTGCTAGTTTCAAAAGAATAAAACTGCAAGGCTAGTTTGTGTCTAATATACAAGGTATCTATCAGTTGCATTAAAACTCTCAAAACTGGTGGATTATTTTCCTAGCTTCTCATTACATAGAAGATAGAATAGACTAAATTGCAGCCAAAGGAGGGGCATCTCAGAAGCCTAGCTGTTTGCATTTTCTGATGTAAATTTCTATATAAAAAGAAAAAGCCTTCTAACTAATCTTGT
Source organism: Cynocephalus volans (assembly GCF_027409185.1). Lineage (NCBI taxonomy): Eukaryota > Metazoa > Chordata > Mammalia > Dermoptera > Cynocephalidae > Cynocephalus > Cynocephalus volans. The sequence continues at coordinate 72,659,062 of NC_084467.1, read as the reverse complement.
TTTTCTAGTCTTTTTGAATTAGCCATCTTGAGATATGTCAAAGACATATATTTTGGGTCAAGCAGGAGCCCAGGTGAGAGCTGTCTCATGTGCCACCATGCTGGGCCCAGAACCAAGCCCTGGAGAGCCCTGCCCATGGCCTGAACAGGAGCAGAGGTAAGCGTTGTTCCATGTGCTGCAAGGATCCCAGACCCCAGTCCTGGAAAGACCCACCCATGGCCCAAGCAAGAGCCTGGGTGGTCTACCACAGACACTGCCACACCTACTGCCACCATAAGGACAGCTCACCACCATTATAGCAGCCAGGACCACCCTACAGGCTGCCCACCACACTCAACTGCTTTGATACCAGAAGAATCACCAGCAGAGCCTACAAATAGAGGTGGAAGTCTTTCTCCTCCTAGGCTACTCCAGAGTAGTAGAAGAAACAAGTGCCCTACCAGATGACCAAACATCAACGAAAAAAACACTAGAACTACAAATAAACAAGAAGATATGATACCACCAAAGGAATATGGTAATTTTCAAGTACAGAACCCTTGGAGCAGGAAACCTTTGAAATGTCTGAAAAGGAATTCTGAGCAATGGTCTTAAGAAAACGCAAAAAGATAAGAGAAGACTCAATTAGAGAACACAATGAGACAGTTAAAAATATCCAGGATATGAAGGAGGAAATTTGCAAGGTGATTAATACTTTAAAAAAGAATGTAGCCAAACTCCTAAAACTGAGGATTCACTCAATGAAATTAAAAACAGAACAGAGAGCTTGAGCAGTAGGCTAGAACAAGCATAAGGAAGAATCTCAGATCTTAAAGATGGTCATTTTTAAATAACTCAGACAAATAAAAAAAAAAGAAAAAGAATTTTAAAAAGTGAAGAAAATATAAGAGAGCTAGCACACAAACATCAGAATCATGGGTATTCCAGAAGGGAAGGAGAAAGGACATATCAGAATTTCAGGAATTTCATACAATTTTGGAGTACATATTACTATCATATTTATACAAATATAAAGGAACATATTAAGAAAAAACATTTTAAGTAGTTTTTCTAAGTAATCAAAAGAGCTAATAAAGACACAAAATCTGTTTCTCACTCTCTTCCTTTTTTTCAGTGTACTCAGAAGAGAGACACAAGTCTTTTATTATCTCATATCAATACTATATGAAAATCTTGTTCAAAAAGAGAAAACCATATTTCATTTTTGTACCTGTGTATTGTCCACACTAAAGCTAATTTCAATAAAACCTTGTAAACAAATCTATCCAATCTCAGTGAGTTTTGACCACACAAACCAAGATTGCTATAAACTTTTTATGTCTTACAAATTTTTCCCAATCATATCCATGCATTTATGTCTATATTTCTTTCTATTCTTTTAACTTGAAATATCTTATAAATATATTTTAAACTAGACAAAATTTTTGCTTTAACAAAAACAACACCACATTTTCATGTCCTTTCTATAACCTTCTTTATCAAGAACATATTCTTTCTTCACATCCTACTTTCCTTAAACAATCTCCTTAAACAATCCGTATATAAAATTTTCTTTTTCCTAGCATTTTAATTATATAATTAACTTTTAGTAACTCTAATTTCCAGTGGAAAACCTATGAAGAAAATTATTTTGAACTTCTTTACATCAATATTTGTAGATGCAAAGTGTATAAACTTAAACTTACGTACAATAACTAATGTTTTACTGTTTTAATTTACCTAGAAATTACTCAGGCATTTATGGTTTCTTATTACTTAATGTATATGACTTTAAGATTTTTAATTACTGAAAAGATTTTTAAACTATTAAAATTTCATTTATAACTGCTTAACCCATTCACATTCATCTAAGTCACTCAAACCAAGCTAAACCTTCATCAACTAGTATTAACTAAGGTTTTTGATATACTGGACACAGGTATCCTATCTCTAGCCATCCTGGGTCCCAGATACTCATGTGGCATCCAGGGTGGTCATGCAGACCCCAAGACAGAGACTACAAAGATAATGTCTAAAAGATATTGTCCCTCCCAGCATGGCCAGGAGGAAGAGCTGGGACAGGGAGTATGAGACCATATTTTGTTTTGTCCTGCAACTAGTGGCCCACATGCTGTAGATACATGTTTCCAGGCCTCACTATGGCCCCCTGTCTGGACCCCAGAATTCAGAGGCTTAGAACAAAAGACAAGCTGACAGTAAGATATGGGCAAGGATTTGGGGGAAGCCCAGCAGGCAGTTCTTTCTCATCTTTTAGTTCATAAACAAATTAAGCAAGTATCAAACATATCATAAAAACAACAATTTTATGACTGCAAAACAACAGGGATAGTACAATTTGTTTTGACCAAAAGATAAATCTAGAAAAATGTCTAAATTAAATCCTAAAACTGTATCTATTTAGCCAACAGTTGCAAAAACTAGCCTCTTTTACTAAAGTCACATGAAAGTCAAAAGCATACAGGCCTAACCACTCAAATGCACATTATTTATAACCCAGTTTGATACCATGCAGACAATACACAGACACATGTATAGACACAAACATGTAGACAGAACATACAGCTTAACACATGTATACATGCACACATAAAAAAACACAGAAACAAATAAAGATCTTATAAGTTTTATTTAAAATGTTAGTAATAAGACAGAAAAAAATATAAAACTCAGTAGTTTTAAAAGATCAGTTGGATTAAAATCATCTCTAAATGAAACAAGTTAAAGTTTACTGCCAAAGTGGCAGAAGACCTCACCACCTTTTAGAGAAAGCAAGACAGGAAATTTACATCTTAAAGCACAGAGAAAGAATGCAAGCTTTTTGAAGGCATTGGGTGTGTCAGAGAAGACAAAGAGAAAGATTTTTAAAAAATGAATGCCAACACATAATAAAAGCACTGAAATTCACCATAGGATTTTAGGAGAAGATACACAGATGAGCCGAGAAGAAAACTCAGAAATCTATTCAAAATAACCAGCTGAATGCCAGAATATCATACTTTGGAAACCATCTAGTTAGACAATGTATTAGTCCATTTCCTTGCTTATAACAAAATTACCTGGAACTGGGTGATTTATAAAGACAATGACATTTATTGCTTACAGTTTCTGAGACTGGGAAGTCCAAAGTCCATCTGGTGGTGGCAACTATGACCCAGGGGTCTCACATTGCAAGATGGTGGAAGCAGAGAGAGCAGAGAGAGACAAAGACACTCTCTTCTTCTTTTAAAGCCCTCAGAACCACACCCCTGACCATCATGTTAAGTCCATTCATTACCGCATGGTCTTACAATCCAATCACCTCTTCAAGGCCCCACCTTACAATTACCATAATAGGAGTTCCCACCATGTTAACAGTCACAGTGGGGGTTAAGTTTCTAATACATAAAGCTTGGGGGATACAATTCAAGCTTCATTGAGTTTTGGGGGGACATAATTCAATCCACCACAGACAGGTTGCTTTTAATCTAGTTTTTGTCCCTTATCTGAGTTATTGAGTTAATGGCTGAGTCAATTAACAAGTAAAGCCAAAACCATTTGAGGGCTTACTCCTAGAAAAAGGCAGAAAACCCAAAAATAGGTCTGTTGGCATACCATGGCTGTGTTTCTCATGCGGTCTCAGAGTCTTTGGTGAAAAGGCCGACAAGAGAAGCATATAGAGGGAACACATAGTTAATAAAGGTTTTAAAAAAAGGGGTTCAGTCAACGAAATAGTTCTTTTAGGGAGAAGCAGAAATCCACGGGGAGAAATAGAAGTCTAAAAGAAAATATACTTAAACAAAACCAAAGAGGTGCAAAGAAACAGTCTGAGGATATAGAGCCAGTTAGTACACTAGCCACAAATGGGCTCATTCCTTGAGCCCAGAAAAAAGTTAAACAAACAGAACAAAAAGTTCCTAATACATTATAACCCAAAATTTTAAATCAAAAGCAAATCTGAGAAACAATTTAAACTATTTTTTATAAATGTTTTTCTCCTGAGTTAAATGAATTTTGTAATGGGTCTAAAATCTGCTTCAATTCCAGTCTCGGCTCAAATGCTGTTAGTTTTCTGGATATTAACATTTCAAAGTAATTCAAGAGATTAGTCCTCTGACTGGAAATAGAACTTAGACAGTGATGGTTGAAAGCACCAAGTCCTACCCATTAGACTACAGAGCCAAGAAAGTTTTTAAGTCTAGTTGTTACCCTGGAGTAAGCAAGAGAGAAACCATGTTGGGACCTAAAACCAAATGGGCTCTAAGATTTTAAAAGGACAGTTTTTTTTCTTGGCAAGCATGTCTGTGAGTTCCCTCTTTCCCCATGGTTATTTGGTATTTTCAACCTTGGTTATGGGGCAAGATGGCATTATTTACATAAATGTAAAGTTGTTTTCTAGCCAGCCTGAAGTTGCAAACTTGCCATGAGTCATATACTCTCCACGACCCTGAGAAACTGAGGGAGACATCAGTAAAGCCATGCTGGTACTTCCAAAACTATGTTGAATAGGAGTGGTGAGAGTGGGCATCCTTGTCTAGTTCCTGTTCATTCAGGATGATATTGGCAGCAGGCTTATCATATATGGCTTTAATTGTATTGAGATACTTTCTGTCTGTACCTAACTTATAGAGAGTCTTTATCATGAATGAATGTTGAATTTTGTCAAATGCTTTTTCAGCATCTATAGAGATGATCATAAGATTTTTTTCTTTGCTTTTATTGTTGTGGTGTATTACATTTATTGGTTGAACCAACCTTGCATCCCTGGGATGCATCCCACTTGCTCATGGTGTATAATTTTGTGTATGTGTTGCTATATTCTGTTAGCTACTAATTTATTGAGGATTTTTGCATCTATATTCATCAAGGATATTGGCCTGTAGTTTTCTTTTTTATTATATCTTTGTCTGGTTTTGGTATCAGGGTGATTTTTGCCTCATAGAATGAGTTTGGGAGAATGGCCTCTGTTTCAATCTTTTGGAATAGTCTGTAGAGAATTAGTATCAATTCCTCTTTGATGGTTTGGTAGAACTCTGCAGTGAACCCATCCAGTCTTGGGCTTTTCTTTGTTGGGAGAATTCTAACAGTTTCAATCTCTCTTATTGTTATTGGTCTATTCAGATTTTCTATATCTTCTTGGCTTAGTTTTGGTAGCTTGTGTGTGTCCAGAAATTTATCCATTTCCTCCAGATTTTCAAATTTGTTGGCATATAGTTGTTTATAGTAGTCTCCAGTGATTCCTTGTATTTCTGGTGTATCAGTTGTAATATCACCTTTTTCATTTCTAATTTTTGTTATTTGGGTCTTCTCTCTTCTTTTTTTAGTTAGCCGTGCTAATGGTTTGTCAATTTTATTTATCTTTTTAAAAACCCAACTTTTTGCTTCATCGATCTTTTGTATCATTTTTTGGGTTTCCATTTCATTTAGATCTGCTCTGATCTTAATTATTTCTTTCCATATACTGACTTTGAGTTTGGATTGCTTTTGTTTTTCTACTTCTTTAAGGTGAAGTGTTAAGTTGTTTACTTGCCATCTTTCCATTCTTCTGAAGTATCAAACAGCCTAAAGCCTCTACAAAATACTCTTGGAGTTGATAAATGATTTTAGTAAAGTTGCGGGATACAAAATCAACATACAAAAATCAGCAGCATCTATATACTACAACAGTGAACATACAGAAAAAGAAATCAAGAAAGCTAGCCCATTTACAACAGTCACCAAAAAAAATAAAATACTTAGGAATAAAGTTAACCAAGGATGTGAAAAATCTCTACAATGAGAATTATAAACCACCGTTGAGAGAAATTAAAGAGGACACAAGCAAATGGAACGATATTCCATGCTCTTGCATTGGAAGAATTAACATTGTGAAAATGTCCATACTACCCAAAGTGATCTAAAGATTGAATGCAATCCCCATCAAAATTCCAATGAAATTTTTCTCAGAAATGGAAAAAACTATCCTAACATTTATATGGAGTAACAAAAGATGCTGAATAGCCAAATTAATCCTGAGCAAAATAATAATAATAATAATAATAATAATAAAATACAATAAAGCTGGAGGAATAACACTACTTGACTTTAAGCTATGCTACAAGCTATAATAACCAAAACAGCATGGTACTGGCATAAAAACAGACACACTGATCAATGGAATAGAATAGAGAATCCAGACATCAACCCATACACCTGCAGCCATCTGATCTTTGACAAAGGCACCAAGTCTACACACTGGGGAAGAGACTGCCTCTTCAGCAAATGGTGCTGAGATAACTGCATATTCATATGCAGGAGAATGAAACTAGACCTGTACCTTTCACCATATACCAAAATCAACTCAAAATGTATTAAAGAATTAAATATACATCCTGAAACAATAAAACTCCTTAAAGAAAACAGGGGAAACACTCCAGGAAGTAGGATTAGGTACAGACTTCATGAATACAATCCCAGAAGCACAGGCAACCAAAGGTAAAATAAACAAGTGGGGTTATATCAAACTAAAAAGCTTCTTCACAGCAAAAGAAACAATTAACAAAGTGAAAAGACAACTAACAGTGTGGGAGAAAATATTTGCAAAATATACATGTGACAAAGGATTAATATCCAGAATATACAAGGAACTCAAACAACTTTACAGCAAAAAACAAGTAACCCAATTAAAAAATGGGCAAAGGATCTGAATAGGCATTTCTCAAAGGAAGATATATGAATGGCCAACAGGCACAGGAAAAAATGCTCAACATCACTCAGTATTTGGGAAATGCAAATCAAAACCGCTTTGAGATACCATCTTACTCCAGTTAGGATGGCTAATATCCAAAAGACTGAGAATAAAAAATGCTGGCAAGGTTGTGGAGAAAAAGGACTCATCCTGCAACTGTTGGTGGGACTGCAAAATGGTGTAGCTTTAATGGAAAATGGTATGGAAGTTCCTCAAACAATTGCAGATAGACCTACCATATGACCCAGCTCTTCCACTGCTGGGAATATACCCAGAATAGAAATCATCATTTTGAAGGAATACCTGTACTCCAATGTTCATCGCAGCACTATTTACAATAGCCAAGAGTTGTAACCATCCCAAATGTCCATCATCAGATGAGTGGATATGGAAAATGTGGTACATCTACACAATGGAATACTACTCAGCTATAAAAACGAATGAAATACTGCCATTTGCAACAACATGGATGGACCTTGAGAGAATTATATTAAGTGAAACAAGTCAGGCACAGAAAGAGAAATACCACATGTTCTCACTTATTTGGGGGAGATAAAAATAAAGAAAGAAAGAAATATGCAAACAAATAAATGGTGTGTGGGTGGGGAGAAGATACAACAATCAGAACAATTCCTTGAACTTGTTAAGACAAGTGAACAGATATAAAGTTGATGGGGGGGGTGGGAGAGGGAGGAAGGAAAGAGGAATTGGTAAAAGGACATGAAAATTAACTACATTGTATATTGATAAATTAAAATAAAAGAAAACAAACAAAAATAAAGCCATGCTGATTCTACTCCTCCAGCAGGAACTTGAGATAATAGCAAGGATTGAAGCAGAAACCAGATGGAGCCTTGGCAAGACCTTGTACTTGGCTCCTTGTACAGAGCCCCCGTGGCTCATGTCCCCCTCCCTCTTGCTTTTCATTTCCCACATTTCATTCCCTCTACCTTCTCTTAAAAAACCCCTCAGTAAATCTGAGTCTTGGAAATTACTTTAGTCTGGCCATTTTCCTTCAGGTTTACCAGAAAGATGGGATAGCCTAACATCTCTCCACAGATCAGTGGTATTCCTGCATCAAGGCTGACTTCCATTTTTACCAATGTTTGACTTTTGAGCGGTTTGCTTTTGAAAGGGGGCAGGCAGTTGAACCTGTGCCTGATAATGGTTATATTAACATTTTCACGAGTACCTATAATATAGCATGTTTAAGACAAGAGCTCTCTAAAAATTTCTCATGTGAACACAGCCAATTCAAAGGATCCACAGTCTGGCCAGAGACAATTCTGGGTCCTCCCCAATAGTGCACACAATTTTCAATAGCAACTCAATACAACAAAGACCAGGAGGTAGTTTTCAGGCTTAGAGAAGTCATAGAAGAAGCAATTTCCATGATCCCCAAAAATTTACTCTCAGAGACAGGGATAATCTCTTGTTTCCACAGGTAGTTAAGACAAAGTCTTTGGTCCCCCACAGAATGTGGGGCACCTCCAGTCACAGACCAGCTAATCTGTGACCCCAGAGAGGTGATACTGGGAAGGGAGTTTCCCAGCAGCACAAGGCAACAAGGTTGAGATGACAAAAGCCCTTATATACCTGGTCCGCTTATGACAAACTCCCTTGAGAGCTTGACATGTTCAGAACTTCCCAGTTAATTGAAATTGGCCACCAAGCATGACCCAAAAACCGTGTTTCCCAAATGGTGGAGACCAAGAGAGAAAGAACTGCCATTTGGTCCTAAGTCAAGCTTCAGGACATAAATAAGACAAAGAGGGTAAACATATGTGAGTTCTCCTTTTCAAGACAAATGACACAGAAAGACAGAAACAAAGGAAAGACAGATACCAGAGTTGCTACACCAAAGACTAATCAGACAAATCATTTTCTCCTATCAATAAAAAAGAGACAGTGATCTTTACTGCCTACCACTTAACTAGATTTCACAGAGAGAGAGAGCAAAAGCCTGAATGGTGAGAAAGTCTAACCCTTTTCTGCCAGCTTTTAGGCTCTGGTCTCCTCCATGCTGGGAGAAGGCAAAGCACAGGGGAATCACAAGAGACTAATGTCTCACATTCTGATGGGGTTACAAAGCTTGTATACCAATGTTCATTAGAGAGAGAAGGTGAAGGGAGGTAGAAGGCCCAGAACAATGGCTTGAGACCAGCCTTCTTTGAGGTTCTGGGGGAGGTATTGTCACAAGGGAAAGAAGGAAGTCAGAAATAAAGTAGAGATGTCTTGTATGCAAATTAAAAGTCTCCAGGTAATCTCATAGCTACCCTCAGAAAGAATAGACAGCAGCCAGAGGAGGGGCACCTCAGAGGAAGCCTGGCTGTTTGCATTTGTAGATATAAATTTATTTATATGAAGAAACAGCCTTTGATCTAATCTTGTTTTTCCAGATTTTCTGAATTAGACATCTTGAAATATGTCAAAGAAATATATTTTGGGGCTGCAATATTTTGCTTTCCCACAATATAATGTAATATAATATATTTCTTCTTAGCATCTGATATAGTGTCCAGCACATAGTAGGCACTCAGCAAATGTTTGTTGTTGTTGATGGGATTCTCTAGCTTACTCTTACTTTGATTTCAGAGAGCAGTGTTGTAGTTGACACGCATTAGTCTGCCTTGTCTAAAATGAATGCTTTCTCTTGCCTTTGGTGATAACATGCTGTTAACAGCATGCTCTGTTACCTAATATAATATGTGAAGTTTAATCACCAAAAGTAGCTACTTCAGAATACACCTAGAGGAATGACCTGATTAATGGTGCTTATTCCCAAAGCAGAAGCTATGCCTTCAACAAATTCTAAAATGCAGAACATGAGCTTACATCAGCAAGGAGCATGAGAATGCAAGTCTCCATTCTGTTATTCATTTTGTTCAATCACCTGTGAAAGGGCCTTAATCTGTGGTTGTTTATGACAAAACATATTATAGTATGTTTATGTCCTTCAACTTCAGCACATGTAGCAGTCAGTCACTTTGTCCTGGGCAATCAGTGCTGGTAAAAAGCAGCTGAAATATTTTTCTTCACATGAATGCAAAAGTCCTTCCAGAGAATTCCCTCTGGGAATGTGCACAATAATATCAGAACATGGGCTAGCTGGAAGTCACAAATGCTGACAGTTCCTGCCTTTGGGGAGAAAAGAGACAGTGGAGACTTCCTGACAAATGTGTACTTGACTTACTTCCCCCTTATCTGTTCACAGAACAAGTGTCACACAAGGGATTACAGTCAAGGGTGATTTTCCTATTTAAATACTATATGTACTAGGCTGAGTTCCAAGATGGGAAGAACCCATCATCTGCTAATGCTCATGACCTGTCAGGCCCAGAGCAGCTCAGTTCTGTAGTTAAAAGTAGTTTATATCATAAGAGCATTGGTTTTTTAACACAAAATGAGATGGATATATTTAGAAAACAACAAGCAGACAAGATTGCTAAATTGACGCAGGAAGAGGACATTTCTACAAACATAAGTTAATTAGTGACAATTTTAGAGTACGTGGTAGAGAGTTGCTTTGTTTGGTTCAGTTTTCCATAGAAAAACAAAAACAAAGCAAAACCAGACAAACATGACAAAGTAGAATTCCAGGCTCAACAGTCTCCACTAACTAACCAGCCTGGTGGCCCAGACTCCCAGGGTAGTCAATTCCTTTCTCCTGGTCCATTGCTGCTAAAAATGTGTACTTGACTGCAAAAATATACCTGAGTGGGAAAGCCTGTTGTTGACAGAAAGCCAGAAAATAACACCATGGTTTTTTTCCTGATGGCTTACAATTTCACAGGTTTTTAGGCAAAGCAGGGACAAAGAATCTTCCTTTTAATAAAATTTATCCATTCTGCCAAACTTATGTTGTACAAATTTCCCTGAGAAAAGTTAGATGAAAGGATGGTAACTTACACTTCTTCCCAAGTGTATTTGGAAATGCGTCAGATTTAGAAACCAAGAAAATACTTACCATATGTTGGGGGTGGGGAGGAGGATGAAATGAAAGGGAATGTTTTTCATATGTGAACATAGTTTTGCTTCAGTTTACGAAAAGGAAATATGGAAGAACCAGTGCATTTGTATATTTCACTTAAAATGTCTTTTTTGTTTTACAGAAACCTGCTCTTAAACTTGTACTGGGTAATTGTATAAATGTTCATACTTTGTACTATAAAACCAACATGTATAAAAATTCCTCTATGGAAATGAACACCTGAAAAACAGTGCAGATGGGCTTGGACTTCCAAAACACGTTACTCGTTAGAATCAAACAAATAATAGGTTAAGAAATATTTTTTGAAAAGACAGGTGCAGCGCAAAATCAAAAGGATTCTAGGCAGAAGATGGCTGGAGTCAGAAAATCACTACATTTTTTTAAGTTCTGCCCATATGAGGCCTCCTGCAGAGGTGAAGGTCTTGATAATATGAATACCCACACAGCTAATTTACAGAGCCTTGGTGTGGAACTCCCTGATTCAAGAACCCCAAGGAAATGCTGGCTTCCCTGGTGAAAAAGTCATAAAATGACTTTATTTAAATGAGTTAATCTCCAGCTCTTTAAAAGTATCTATGGGATTCTCATAGTGAAGCTTACACTTTCTTCAAGGTATGGGCCCTTTCACAAAACAAAAATCCACCGTTTTTTTGAGTGGGTGTGTAATAGTTCCAGAGCATTACACATTTAATTACCTTTATTTAAATAACAAGCAATTTTATTGAATAGTTAAAGACACAGCTTCTTAAATGCTTTCCCATTTCTAAATCTTTTCTTATTTCAATAAATAGGCCTAGACAAGTCACTTGGATGAAAATATTTCAGTCTGCAAACTCCTTACCGATGGTTAAACACACTGCCCATTTGATGCCTAGCCTGACACTCAGATAAGACATTATCTGACTTCATTACCGAAAAGCTCACCTATTTTATCAGATGAGTTGAGCTTCAGTAATTCAGACAATGATTAGATGAAGAGCAAAATAGCCCCCAGCAATTAAGAAGCATATTTAAAAGCACTTTAGAACAAATGTACCTCTTGCAGGATTTTTTTCTTCATTCTCTTTAGAGCATTTTCCAGGCTCAGTCTTATAATTGAAAGAAAATTTAATCCTGCATTAACCGTATAATCATTTTGCAAACTGGGTTCTGGAATTACTCTGCATTGAAGTGGGTTAGTCCAAAATTTGTGGATTAATGGTATTAGACCCTACTTAAAATCTTGTAGATTTAGCATATCTCCCAAAATCTCTATTTTCATTCTTCTTAAGTCACTTGAATACTAATTCTTGGCATTTAGTACCTTTCTTCTAAAAGCCCAAAGTGTTACAAGAACTCTAGCAAAGACACTGAAAACTATATTATGAGGTAAAGGGACTGTATTCCTACTGCCTATTTGGCAATTGGATAATACAGAGACAAATCCATAACTATTAACTAGGTTTTTTGATTAGGTACCTTGATTTGTGTTTTCAAACTCCATAAAATCAGATCAAATAATTTAAAACAGCAAGTTACAAACCTGAAAGAACACCCAGTTACCTCATTTACCAATGAGAAAACTAAGGCCTCCTAGGAAAGGAAAAGTTTGAGACTTACAGAATCAAAACAAGGCCTCAGGTTTCTTGGTACCCAATTATCCCCTTCCTATCATTCCAGTCTGTTAATTATATTCTTCTTTTTGAGAATTAATAATCCACAATCATGTATGTGCTGGCTTCATGTTTGCCAAAATATGTGATTCTATAGTAACAGTCTATACCATTTTTGTGATAAATAAATAGTTCAGTGCTTTATAAAGCATTACAGAACTGGCCCAAAAGTGTGAGATTGCTTTCTCCTGAGCTGATAAATATTGAGTGCTGATAACTTTTTATGACTATCAATAAAAGGGTAAGATCTTTAAATGCTGAATTACACATGATAGTCTTAACTGCTCTTTTGATATCTTTGATATCTAGAACAAAGGTAAATTGTATTGGATGAGAAATTTGAAGCATTTTTTACAGCAGAAATGATCTATTGTGAGGTTTTTCTAGATGTCTGGGCCAAGTGTTAACTTTGAAATCCTACTGTCTAGTAGTACTTCGTGTAAATAAAAAGGGTGCTTAACACTAGGACTGAGAAGTCTGCATGTTCTCCTGGGATTTAGAGACTTACAGTTCTTGTATGAATCTTTTCCTCTGTTTCTGATGCAAAGATGTGTCTCCTCCTAAAATCATTCATTTGTACTTCTACCTCTCTTTAATCCTAGGTGATCTTACTCTTGGGAAAAAACCCTGCCACCCGGGAGGCATTTTCTGCTTGGGTAAGACCTAAACTTCATTTGGAGTTGAGAGCCATACTGATTCAAAAAGAAGCTCCCGGTAATATTTAGGAATTTTATTTTGTAGGTGCAGTTCTTAAGAACATCTCCTTCATAGCTAAGCCAAATTCCCGACAAATTTTTAAAAATAACAACTTTTTAATGGGAAAAAAAAAAAAAAATATATATATATATATATTATATATATATATTAGCTGGACTAGGAGTTCTTGTAGAATAAGATCTACCTTTGTTGGGAAAATTCTTTGGTATATTGTTTGGAGAAGAAACCAATAACTTTTATGTCCTGGGAGTGGATGGAATCTGTCTGCGTATGACAAGGAAAGAATTTTGTAGGTGGTTCTGGGTAGGTAAGAGGAGATAGGAGAGGAAACAGAGTGTGCGTAGCTAGTTATACAGGGGAGGACTCATGTTCCCTTTCTGTGATCCCCTAGTCATCTGGAAAATCACCATCATGGAATGCTTGATGATGTTGTGTGTGTGTATATTCAACTGGTGAGGTGGATAGGCTATGATGGTAGTTGAAAATTGCATGTGAAAAGTCAAGAAGGAGAATAATAGAAAAAATATTAAGGAAATAAACTACAAAATTGCAGAAAATTTTGGTGAGGGCGTAGGCATCTGATAAATGGTAGAGCCAGGATTCTTCCCAGGTATAGCAGCTCTCTGAGGGCAAAATTCTATCTTTCCTACTTCATTATTCTCTGATTGTCTAGTGGGCCTACTTTGTTGGCATGAGTGTTATTTTGGTCTATACACTTAATGTTTGAATATCTGCAACCCTCTACCCAACAAGGCAATGTCCAATAAGAAGACCATTTTGTAAATCTCTTGAATCTGTTGAACTGCCTCTTGATACTGGTAACAAAACCTGAAACAGTGACTCTAAAGAATAGGTCACTTACTATCTAATATAAAAGGAAAGCAGAGGTGGGTGGTTTTAATGTTGGTTGAACCAGAAGCTCAACAACTTTCTCACTGACTGTCTCTCACTTCACTTCACCATACCTCTCACTTCTTCACAGATTTGAGATGGACACCAAAAGTAGTAGGTTCTACCTGTTTTCTCACTTACAACCATGGCGGAGAGAGATGAAGCTTTCTTACTCTGTCTTAAGAGAAAGAAGGAACTTTCCCAGTGGCCTCATATAAACCTCATGACATCCATGGCCAGAATTTCTGGCAAGTGGATTGGGATTATCCTAGGACCAATTAAACTTACCTGTGGGTCTGGGGGCCGTTTCCCAGATGGCCGTCTTGCTACTTGAGGGGGATATTAATTCAACCTTACTGAATCAACTGTTGAGCATCATGTTAGATCACAGAAAAACTGGTACCCTTTTCTTTCTTCCTGAGATGTTTCCAAATAACTACCGAAGAAGATTTTAATTGATAAGACAAATATGGAAAGCTGACTATAAAACTGATTTATTTTTTTCAATTCTGAACTCTCTAAAGAGTCCTACTCACTGTCAGTAGAACTGCAAAAATGATTCTGAAGTATTGCTAGAAATGCTCTACAAACAAGTTTTTGAGTTCTATGAAGATATTTTTAGGTATGTTAGATTATTTTACTTCTTTGAAACGATAAAATAAAGGGCATTTCTGAATTGTTCACCCTTGAAAAAGACAGAGCTCAAACTTGAAACTATGATGTAAAGAAGGAAATTAGGAACATTCATGACTAAATCATGTTTTGTGCAGAAAAATGGTCCTTAATGTAAAGGGAAATCAAGATGAACATTTTCTTTCTTATCTATTCAGATTGACACTGCGTTTATAAGAGAACTAATCAGGAAGGATTATGTAAATTTCTCTGAATATTTTCACAGACTAAAGAGAGAATCTACTCCACGAAAGCGCTGGGAAATGGGTTGATCTCCAACAGAGATCACTTTCTCTGATGACCGTTGGCTGTACCTACATGTGATGGGTTTGTTTATTTTTAATTGCTTCACAGTTGTCCCAGAGTGTGAGAAGTCGCGTTCCATTGAGCTGGCACTTCTAGATTTAATTTATGCATGAGTATGTACATTGTTTTTCTCCTGCAGTTCTCAAAGAATTTTATGGGCCATTACTGAGTGACTAAAATGGGTGCAGATTTTGCAAGCCTCTGCCAGAAGATGTTTATTACTGTCATCATTCTTAGGAAAATCATGTTCCAGCAGGTTCAGGCAGTGTGCAAAACGTGGCACATGTGTGAATTGGCCATTTCACACCACTCTTACAATATTGTCAGTAATAATAAAACTGAGGGAAAGACCTTGGGGAAGGGGATAAGCTACACATTAATTTGGTCATGAAGCTTTGATATGTGATCTTTGTTAGACCCAGAGATTAAAGTGTAGCTTGTTTTGTTCACTTTCCACCACGGGCTGAGGCAATAGCTTAAAAGGTTTTCACTTCTGGGAGAGGTTTCGATCTCATGAAGTCCATGTCCAGAATGTAATATCCTTGGAAGCTTCTGGATGATTCTGTTTCTGTACTTATTTTGTTAATTTTGAAAAGATCTTTTATGCTTCATCTGACATTGCAGTGATGAGGAAAGCAAAACCCATTCAAGATGGTATTTCAGATTATAGCACATCTCTTGCTGTATAAAGCCTGTCACAAACTCTTCCAGACTCACTTCTCTACCTGGCTTCCATTCATTTCTAGAATGTTGTTTTACCTTCTTTTGAGATGGCTTATTTGGGGGATTGTGAACAGAGTTCAGACATGTGAATTTGGACACATTTTCAGCCGAGTATCTCAAGTCTATACCATTTGACTATTACACTATATTGCCCCTATTTTCTTTCACCTAATGTTTCAGTGCCACCACTTTTTAGAGTCATCAGAGCAATCTTCATGATTCAGCCATTTTTATGTAGCCTCAAAAACACTTTTCAATTTTTATATTCATTTATTGTATACTGTTTATTTATTATAATAATTTTTAAAGGGGGAATATATGTTTAATGTTATTCCATAATGGTTAAAGTTTATTTCAAAAAGTTGAAGTCAACAAACACTCCAAAATCCATGCCATTCATACAAACAGGTAGCATATATCGGTAACCTCTCTGTTCCAATGCATACAAATGAGCAGGCATGATTTGGGTTGAGTTTTCTAAGGAGGGCTATGTAAACAGTACTTCTCCCCTTTCAAGTTCCTCAAATCAAGGGTAAAGAAATAAACGTCACAAAAAAGTAGCAGGTGGGGCCTGGAATATCATCTTTATAGTTAATAAAGGCTAAGTTTAAGGGAAATTTTTATAGTTAGAGTCACATAAGCTTTCTAGGTCTGAAACAGAGTTAGAGAGCATTATCCATCCAGGCAAGCAGCCTGGGCCAACAGACCTCCTGCCTGCAATGGCAGAGCCTGCCCTTTGATATATGAGAGGCAGCCTCCTCCAAAAAGGAAACAGGACAGAACTGAGCAAACTGTTCCCAATTTTAGCAATCAGTAAGGAGGCACAGAGAGACCTGCAGGCCTTAGTGATGAGTCCTCCTCATTGAAGCAAGGAGTGTTAAGCTGATTATCCTCCTAACACTTTCTCACAATTGCTGGATGTAGGCATGATCACTGGCTGGAATCATCTGAAAACTACAACCAGTGTTCGTCTTAACTGTATTTTGTTTCCCATATAAAATTTGTTGTGTTCATTTTTTTTATATTTTGAATAAATCATTCAAAAAATCTCAAGTTTACATGAGATTTTAAGTACAATTTCACGGGACATACTTTATCCTAAAATTTACTCATTGTTTAACTGAAAATCACATTTAACTAGGTGTCATGTATTTTAATTCAGCAAATTTTTCAGGCCTAATTTCAAGGGATATTATTTTTGTTTAAAAACAATAGAATTCATCATTTCCAGCTTTAGTTATAAATTTCCACATGTTTTATACCCAAGATTCACTCTTCTTTCCAGCTGTTTAAAACAGCCTGGTTTTGGGTTAAGGGTAATTACCTCACTCCAAGCTCCAGGGTTGATTCCTGACATGCCTAACTGTTGAGGTAATCACATGCCACCGACCATAGTGCTTGATTCAGGTATCTAACATCTATGCCAATCAGGGTATGGCATTTCTTTGTTCGCAGAGAATTTTTCTGGGCAAAAAGTAAAGGGGAAAAGTTGATTTAAGATTCAAGAACAACTATGCTTCTAGAAAAGAGGATTTTTAGATTTCTCGGATAGCAACTTATAGGCAGCTTTTTCTTTCATTCAGAATGATGTGGTTTAAAGATATGCTGCCCAGAACTGTCAGTCATTTTGACACCGTGGAAGAAGTCAGTGTAGGGATAATGCTAGTATTATGGAATACAGGGAAATAAAATTAACCTGAGCTAATGGTTATACTGAGCTGCTAAATCAAGACAAATGAAATCTATTTTCCTCTGCAACTTCCAGTTATGTTATTGATCCAATCACCTATATTGTTTAAACTTTATTGTTAGGTTAGGCTGTTTTTTTTCTTCTTCTAGTTTTAATTTTTAAAATTTGGATTATTAAGAGTACTAATTTAAACAAAACTTATTTTCATCCAACACAAATTGTTTTTGCTGTTGGATGCTAATGTTTGAGGGTTTGAAAGTAAAAAGAATCACAAAAGTTTCCCTGTCATCAATGTGAAATATACTTGGACATAAGACTGCAGTGTATGCTCAAATCACTGAGAGGATTACAGTCAGAATTTAAAATTGAGTTTTATGTCTAAATATTATGACATGCTCACTCTGTAATCAACTGCTAAACTGGGGATGCAGAGGCAGTGAAATGGTCACCAAGATAATTAAGGCTCAATTCTCAAGAGGTGTAAAGTCTAAATTGAATACCTTGAGTTGAATTCAAAAGTAAGAACAACCTTAATTTGGGAGTGGCAAAGAGAAGAACTTTTATGAGATGCTGGAAAAAATCTGTAGACATCGATTTTCTAATATTTATTACTGAATATACACTTTCATATTTTTGTTTTTGAAAAAATATTTTAATAGATGTCACACTTTTAAAGGAAAAGAGTTGCAACTTTTGTTGTGTTCCTTTAGCTAGAATTATATAACGTCATGAGAAGATGTTTCTTATCATTGATATAGTCTTGTAGGAAAGGTACAGCTAGAGAGTTTAGAGGTCTAACATGAAGTGTTAATGAAACCAAGAATGCCAATTTGATTATTACATGAGTAATGGTTTTAATTATTTCACTCAACAAATACATATTGATTAGTTAATATATGCTAGGTGGTCTACTACACCCTAGTGATTAAAAAATGGATGACATATCTACATTAAAATAACTCACAGTTTAGTGAGAGAGAAAACTAAGTGAAGAAATTATTAGACTATTGCATGATATTTTATGATAGAACCATGAGTGTACTAACTGATGTGGGAGCAAAGAGGAAATACACTTCATCCAACCAACCAAACAAACAGAAAAGATGACTCCTGAGCAACATCTTAATGCAGGAAAAATAGGCAAGTAAGTGTGTGAGAGAGAAAATGAGAAAGAGAGGTGGTGGTGGAGTTGGACAGAAGGTATTCTAGCGAGAAAATAGCATATTGAAAGGCAGAGTGGTAAGAGAATTTGTGCTACATTTAGAACAATTCAGAATGGCTAAAGTTCAGAGTGCTTCTTAATAAATAATAGTTAATACTAGAATCAGAAAATAATGTATGCTATATTGAGAAGCTGAGAATTAATTTAATTTTGATGATAATTTATTGAGGAGATTTAAAAACAGAGAGGTACAATATCATTCAGGTCCTCCTGACCAAAATGATAATAGGTAGGAAAGGAGTAAGATGAATGACAAAAAAAAAAAAAAACTTGTTAGGAGGCTATGTCTCTCTTTAATTTAGGTGAATCTGATGATCACCTAAATTAAGAAGCCAGAGATAAAAATGTAAAGAAATTTTTGTTGTTGTTGTTCACAGTGTGTATTTATGACTCTCAAAATTTTTAATGTAATTCCCTAGAAATATATGATCTATTCCTCCTAGGATTCTATAGCAAAAAATTAACTGTGCTCATCTAGACAGGATAATATAAGAGGTAAGTTTTAACTTTTTTATCCATATATTTTAATTTTTCCACTATGACAAAATTTTTCTAACTTAAATGTGTGTTATAAATGTTTAAAATGTTTCACTGAGAACAGTTGGAACATGATTAACAAATCTCAGTGTAAATTTTTTAATAAGCCCCAAACAGAATAACATCAGATTTTTCATCAGAAACCCTAAAAGCCAGAAAGGAATGGGATGGTATATTCAAAATACTAAAAGACAGAGATTGCCAGCCAAGAATACTCTACCCTGCAAGGCTACCCTTCTGAAATGAAGGGCAAATAGTATATTTCTCAGACAAACAAAAACTGTGGGAGTTCACTACCACATGACCACCCTTACAAGAAATTCTCAAGGGAGTACTGGGTTTGGTACCTGAAAAATAACTACCACTGCCATAAAAACTCAAGGAAAATCAAAACCCACTAGTAAAATAAAAATGCCGACAATGAAGAGAGAAAAGAAGTTTATCTACAACCCAAGAAACCAACAAATACAGAAGACAGACAGTAAATCAGAAAGAAAGGAACAAAAGACATTTAAGACATCCAAACAAAAATCAATAAAATGCTAGGCATAAATCAATACTTTTCAATAACAACTATTAATGTAAAAGGATTAAATTCACTCATCAAAAGACACAGACTTTCTGACTGAATTAAAAAGGAGAACCCAACTATATGCTGCCTACAAGAGACCCACCTCACCTATAAAGACTCACGTACACTAAGAGTGAAAGGATGCAAAAAGACTTACCATGGAAACAGAAATGAAAAATGAGCTGGAGTAGCTATTCTTATATCTGATAAAATAGACTTTAAACTAAAAACCATAAAAAAAGATAATGAGGGACACTACATAATGATAAAAGGATTAATCCATTAAGAAGACATAACAATCATTAATATATATACATCCAATGTTGGAGCAGCCAGATTTATAAAGCAAACTCTATTAGACCAAAACAGGGAAATGGAAACTAATACCATAATAGCAGGGGACCTGAACACCCCACTATCAATATCGGACAGATCTTCTAGGCAAAGAATCAGCAGAGAAACACAAGATCTAAACAACACTCTAGACCAATTGGACTTGGCCAATATCTACAAAACATTCCATCCAACAACCTCAGAATATTCATTCTTCTCATCAGCACTGGAACATTCTCCAGGATAGATCATATGTTAGGTCACAAATCAAGTCTCAACAAATTAAAAAAATTGGAATTATCCCATGTATTTTATCAGACCACAATGGATTAAAATTAGAAATTAATAACAAACAGAATTATGGAAGCTATAAAAAAACATGGAAATTCAACAGCATTCTACTTAATGACATATGGGTACAAGAAGAAATCAAACAGGAAATCAGAAAATTTCTTGAAAATAATGAAAACAATGACACATCACACCAAATCCTGTGGTTTACTGCAAAAGCAGTCTAAGGGGGGAATTTATCACATTAAATGCTTACTTCAGAGGAATGGAAAGATGGCAAGTGAACAACCTTAAACAACTGAAAATAAAAAGGACAATCTAAACCTAAAGTTAGCAGACAGAAAGAAATCATTAAGATCAGAGCAGAACTTAATGAAACTAAGCCCCAAAAACAATTCAAAAGATCAATGAATCAAAAAGTTGGTTTTCTGAAAAGATAAATTAAACTGACAAATCACTAGCATGGCTAACTATAAAAAGAGAGAAGACCCAAATAACAAAAATTAGAAATGAAAAAGGTGATATTACGACTGATACCTCTGAAATACAAGGAATCATTAGAGACTACTATAAACACCTATATGCCACTAATTTGAAAATCTGGAGGAAATGGATCAATTTTGGACACACACAAACTACCAAAACTGAGCCAAGAAGATATAGAAAATCTGAACAGACCAATAACAAAAAAAGAGATTGAAGCTGTTATCAGAAGGCTCCCAACAAGGAAAAGCCCAGGACCAGATGGATTCACAGCAGAATTCTACCAAACATTCAAAGAAGAATTGACACCAATTCTCTACAAACTATTCCAAAATACTGAAACAGAGGCAATTTTCCTAAACTCATTCTATGAGGTAAAAATCACCCTGGTACCAAAACCAGGTAAAGATACAACAAAAAAAAGAAAAGTACAGGCCAATATCCTTGATGAATATAGACACAAAAATCCTCAATAAAATACTAGCTAACAGAATACAACAACACATACACAAAATTATACACCATGATCAAGTGGGATTCATCCCAGGGATGAAAGGTTGGTTCAACATATGCAAATCAATAAATATGATACACCATATCAATAAAATCAAACACGAAGACCATATGATCATCTCTATAGATGCTGAAAAAGCATTTGATTAAAATCAACACTCGTTCTTGATAAACACTCTACAAGTTAGGTATAGATGGAAAGTATCTCAACATAATTAAAGCCATATATGATAAACCCACTGCCATTATCATACTGAAGGGGAAAAGCTGAAAGCTTTTCCCTTAAGAACAGGAACTAGACAAGGATGCCCACTCTCACCACTCCTATTCAACATAGTGTTGGAAGTACTAGCCAGAGTAATCAGAGAAGAGGAGGAAATAAAGGGCATCCAGATTGGAAAAGATGAAGTCGAACTGCCCCTGTTTGCAGATGACATGATCCTACATATCGAACAGTCTAAAGCCTTTACAAAAAAACTCTTGGAGTTGATAAGTGATTTCAGCAAATTTGCAAGATACAAAACCAACACATAATAATCAGTAGCATTTCTATTCTCCAATAGTGAACATACAGAAAGAAAAATCAGGAACAGTTGCCCATTTACCATAGCCACCAAAAAATAAAATACTTAGGAATAGAGTTAACCAAGGAAGTGAAAAATCTCTATAATGAGAACTACAAACCACTGCTGAGAGAAATTAAAGAGGACACAAGAAGTTGGAAAGATATCCCATGCTCTTGGATTGGAAGAATCAGCATTGTGAAAATGTCCATACTACCCAAAGTGATATACAAATTCAATGCAATCCCCATCAAAATTCCAAAGACATTTTTTCCAGAAATGGAAAATACTATCCAGACATTTATATGGAATAACAAAAGACCATGCATAGCTAAAGCAATTCTGAGCAAAAAGAATAAAGCTGTAGGCATAACACTACCTGACTTTAAACTATACTACCAAGCTACAATAACCCAAACAGCATGGTACTGGCATAAAAACAGACACATTGATCAATGGAATAGAACAGAGAATCCAAAAATCAGCCCACATACCTATTGCCATCTGATCTTTGGCTAAGGCACCAAGCCCATACACCGGGGGAGAGACTGCCTCTTCAGCAAATGGTGCTGAGATAACTGTATATCCATATGCAGGAGAATGAAACTAGACCGATACCTCTCACCATATACTAAAATCAACTCAGAATAGATTAAGGAATTACATATAATATACATCCTGAAACAATAAAACGTCTTAAAGAAAACAGGAGAAACACTTCTGGAAGTAGGACTGGGCACAGACTTCATGAATATGACCCCAAAAGCATGGACAACCAAAGGAAAAATAAACAAATGGGATTATGTCAAACTAAAAAGCTTCTGAACAGCAAAAGAAACAATTAACAGAGTTAAAAGACAACCAACAGAGTGGGAGAAAATATTTGCAAAATATACAGCTGACAAAGGATTAATATCCAGAATAAACAAGGAACTGAAACAACTTTACAACAAGAAAACAAGTAATCCAATTTAAAAATGGGCAAAAGAGCTAAATAGGCATTTCTCAAAGAAAGATATACAAATGGCCAAAAGACACAGGAAAATATGCTCAACATTACTCAGCATTTGGAAAATGCAAACCAAAACCACAATGAGATACCATCTCACTCCAGTTAGGATGGCTAATATCCAAAAGATTGTGAATGATAAATGCTGGTGAGGTTGCAGAGAAAAAGGAACTCTCATACACTGTTGGAGGGCTGCAAAATGGTGCAGCCTCTATGGAAAATGGTATGGAGGTTCCTCAAACAATTGCAGATAGATCTACCATATGACCCAGCTATCTCACTTCTGGGAATATACCCAGAGGAATGTAAATCATCAAGTCAAAGGTATACCTGTTCTCCAACGTTCAATGCCTCACTATTTACAATAGCTAAGCATTGTAACCAGCCTAAATGTCCATCATCAGATGAGTGGATATGGAAAATGTGGTGTATCTACACAGTGGAATACTATTCTGCTATAAAAAAGAATGAAATACTGCCATTTGCAACAACGTGGATGGACCTATAGAGAATTATTTAAGTGAAACGAGTCCAGCCCAGAAAGAGAAATGTCACAAGTTGTATTAGTCTGTTTTGTGTAGCCATAACAGAATACCTGAGACTGGGTAATTTATAAAGAAGAGAGGTTTATTTGGCTTATGATTCTGGGGTAGCTGCACCTGGCATGGGCCTCAGGCTGCTTCTACTCATGGCGGAAAAACAGCAGGCAGCTGGCGGGTACAAGCAGATCACACGGCGAAAGGCAGCAAGAGAGAGAAGCAAGAGGTGCCAGGGTCCTATAAACAATAAGCTCTCATAGGAACTAATAGAGTGAGAACTCACTCATTAATCCCCCCTCCCCCAGGGAGAGCATTAATCCATTCATGAGGGATCCACCCCCACGACTCAATCAGTTTCCAACACTGCCACATAAGTTTTGGAGGGGATAACACATCCAAACTCCATCACACGTTCTCACTTATTTGTGGGAGCTAAAAGTAAATAAATAAATACACAAATAAACTGGGGGGGGGAGGGAAGAATACACAACAATTATAATTCCTTGAAGTTGATATGAAAAGTGAGCAGATATGAAGTTGGGAGAGAAGGGAGAGACAGAGGAGGAAGGGAGGTTTCAGTAATGGGCCACAATAGTCAACCACATTGAATACTGACAAAATAAAATAAAATTTAAATAAATAAATAAATAAAATGGTTCACTGAGAACAGTTGGAATAAAATTAACAAACCTCAGTGTAAATTTTTAAATACAGTTAAAATATTTACTCTGAGCAAGCATTATTGACACAGGATCAATTTACTTTTTGTTTATTAAAGATTTTATATCTTAAGAATATATCATATTAATGGTACTTCTGCTTTTGACCATGAAGGAGTAACTCTTACAGGATTGACCCACACTCCCACTTTAAGCAACTAAAACTCTGAGAAAAGCTTATGAAAAAAGTCTTCAGACATTGGAAAGTAGGCATAATAGAACTGGAATTTCCAACAAAGAGCAAAAGAATGAGTGATCTCTATGTTTACCATAGCTTTCTAACTGGAGGCACTGGATTGTTGTGAGAACAGTAGCACCAGGAGGATTAGAAGAAGTAAAGTATTTTAAATTCTATATATATGAAGTGGTATAATAATGTTTGGAGGTAGAACTGATAAAATAATAGAGCAAACACACACATGTCTAATGTACAAGCCCCTAGTGGAAAAAAATTAAATAATAAAAAATAGAAAAATGAAAAGAAGGCAAAGGAGCAAAGAAAAATTGTACACATAGAAAATCTGTCTGTTTATCTATCTTTCTACCTACACATTTATTTATCTATTTGCCTATTTATCTATGCAAATACTATTAATAATTATATTAAGTATAAATGGTTCAAACACACCAAGTAAAAGGCACTGACTTTCAGACTGGACAAAAAAAAAAAAAAAATGACCAAGCTATATGCTTATACAAGAAATTTGCTTCAAATAAAAAGAAACAGATACTTTATAATGACATATAAAAAATATTTTATGCAGACACCAAGCATAAAACTAGAAATGACTGTATTAAAATTAAAGTAGACCACAGTTCAAGAAAATTATTAGGAATAAAGAGGTAAATTTCACAATAATAAAGGTTTAATTACTCAAGAAGGAATAAAAATCTTTAGTAAGTACCTACATTTATATGTATCTGATAACAGAACATCGAAATATGTAAATCAAATACTGATAGACCTGAAGGAACATAGACATATCCACAACTATCATTGTAGAATTTAACTCTTATCTCAGCAATTGAAAGCACAAGCATACAAAAAAAAATCAGTAAAGATACAAATGACTTGAAAAATACTATTAACCAACTTGACCTATTGCAACTGATAGGTCTATATAAAACTCTCTACCCAAAACCAGGAAAACATACATGGTTTTTAGTGCACATAGATCATTCTCCAAGTTAGATCATAGATCATTAAAAAGAAAAGTCCAGGAACTTAAAAGATTCAAATAATGCAAAACATGTTCTCTGAACACAAAAGAATGACATTAGAAATCAATAACAGAAAGGCATGTAGAGAACCAACAAAGTTTAATATTTCCTTAGAAAAAAATTTGTTGTTTAAAATGCTTAAGGATCTGGGAAAATGAGAGCAAATTACACTCTAAGTGAGTTTTAAAAAAGGATATATTGAAGATAAAAGCAGCAATTGATCAAATAAAAAGCATACAATAGAAAAATAAATGTAACTAAAGTCTGATTTTAGGAAAGACCTGATCAAGAATAGGAGATAGAAAATAACTAATATCAGGAATGAAAGAGTTTGCCTCTTGGTACAGATCCTACAGATATTGAAAGGATAATAGGGGACTATAATGATAAATGAGTCTCACTAAATTTTCCAACTTTGATGAAAGCACAAATTCATTAAAAAATACAAATTTTAATAAACTGAGAGATAAAAAGAAAAAACAAACCCTGAAACCCCTTTTCAATACATATAAATTGAATATATAATTAAGTCCTTCCCACCAGCAATAGCCTAAGCCCATATGGCTTCAGAGGCAATTTCAGTCAATACCAATTATACACAAACTCTTGCAGAAAGTAGAGGAAGACATGATCCCAACTTATTTATGAGTTACAAGTATATGCTGACACCAAAACCAAATAAAGACATTAAAAGAAAGCTACAGACAAATACCCCTCATGAACACAGACAAAAAATTCTTAATAAAATATTAGGTAATTGAATTCAGAAATACAGAAAGGAAATCATTATGTTTATTCAGTAGGGCATATCCCAAGAACAAAGGGTTGATTTAATTTTTGAAAAATAATTAATGTAATTGGCCATATTAACAGAACAAAGGAGAAAACCATATGATCATCTAAATATATGCAGAAAAACAATTTGAAATAAATGTATCATTTAATTTAAAAACTATCAGCACACTAGGCTTAGAGAAGAACTTTCTCAACTTGACAAAACTTATAGTGAACATCATATTTAATAGTAACAATCTGAATTCCTTTCCCAGTGATTGGGAACAGGCAAGAAGGCCGTTATCTCCACTTCTACCCAACATTGTGCTGAAGGTTCTAACCAGTGCAAGAAAGAAAGGAAAAAAAAAAAAAAAGATACAAAGATTAGAAAGGCATTAATAAAATTTTCTTTGTGAATGGTTGACATGATTATGTATATAGGACATTCTAAGAAATCATTCCCAATTTTTGAATCATTTGTTTAAGCTTGATATGAAACAGGATAAACGTTTGGATTCACATATTTAGTTGAATGAGTTGTTTAACCTCTTACGGTTACAGATTCTTTACCTAAAACATTAGGATAAAAATCTATAGATTGGTTATGAAAAACCAAATGATTCAAAAATTGATAAAAGTCTTTGGCCTTCAATAGCTACTGAATAGATATAGTTCCCCCTCCCCCGCAACTTCACTAAAAGAAACTTTCAAGAGTCAGAACTAAAAATAAAGTTAAGTAGAATACCAACTATCTACTCTTATCAACTGAATCCTCCAGGGAGGACATCTGAGTTTCCATAAAAGATCTCATCTTCTACTAACTGCCTCTGCAGTTGCTCTGAGCACAGCACCTGTCCTGCAGTTGAGGGCGAGAAGACAAGCATTAAGGAATGGCACAACAGTGGGAATAAGATAGGCCATCCTAGAGGAGTTTTCACTTTGCACTGGTTTCTCATGCTGAGTACTGTTAGACAGCTGAGCCACATGAATCTTTTCTTAGTCTCTGACTCAACTGAAGGACTCCCAAGTGAGCTATAAAAGTTATTTAGTGTATTTTCTTGGGTATTTCACATGTATAGTTCAATTTAGGGCAGTTCTGGAAATTCACATTTTAAAAAATCCTACTTTGATTTTGCTTTGTTACGTTTCTTCTAAATTAAAAAATAAAATAAAACAAAATCCCTGGCTACTTGTTTCTATTGAAGCTTTGAAGCCACAGGTAGAATGATTTAGTGTCTTGAGAGCCTTGTGAGAAACAAAATGTGACATTTTCTTAAACATACAACACTATTTTCTTTATGGGCAAAGACTTAAGGTTTTTACCAGATCACAAGGGGACAAAAGAGTTTAAAACTTCAATGATAAACCAGACCAGATCAGAAAAAGGTAGCTATCTCTAAACTCAACTACCACCTATGGACACAGAACATTTCACAAGCAAAATATCAGCCAACCACTGCCAATGGGGTAGTTTAAACAACTCCTCTAGGGCCAATTTAAAAGGGTAAACATGAGAGAAGCTTTTATTAATGTGTCCCTTCATCACAAAAGCAATTTCCCACTGTCATCTGAGCTTTTTCCGATGGCCCACTACCGGCACAAACCATTTTAGTTTGCCTCTGACTGTGCATCAAGCCGAAAAGAAAACAAATCAAATAATTAAAATGGTCAAAAATGTGCTATTTCAAAATGGCTCAATCCTTTTAAAAAAGTTATAAGAGCCTGTTTTTCTTAAAAGGGCAAAGTGCAAAGGAGGAGCAGAGCAATGGTTTTCTCTTTGTATCAAAATGAGCCAGCAATGCTACATATTGTCTTTTTTAAGGATGTTAAAGTGGCTTCTATTATGGCTTCTGAACCAGCTATTGCAGACCTCCATTTTTCCACCTCTAATTAATATCTCTACTTATAATCCTGTGTCCTGGTGCTTTCAGGACTACAATGCTTTCTGACCGATTAAAAAATTCATTCTGGTTAATCATGGTGAGAAGTGAAGATTATTCCTATTTAGGCATAAGAAGGTTCTGGCAGAAATAGGGCTAATTTTGTTTCCCCTGAGCCAGTTGCTCCCACACCTGTCAACCATCAAGGCTGGGCTTGCCAGGAACCTGGGAGTGAATGGGCATGGGCGCAGCTGTAGCAAATTAGAATATCCTGAGGAGGTCCCGCATAAAAGATGGGAACCCTTGCCTACGTCTCTGTGTGGTTTTGACTGATCCAAACTATGGTGCTATGGGGAATCAAGAGTGGTAGGAGACTCAGAGGCTTTAACCATAGCTTTCCCTTATAATACATAATATGCAAAATTGTTTGTGTGCCTATATTTGTGTATGTATTTATGTATTTTCCATAATGCACTTTGGGATTATGCCGAACAGTGACATTTATTTATAATTTTTTAAATTATAAAAAATGTTTTGGAAAGGAATATAACAGTGAAAATAGTCTTTCAGCTATCTCCATCACCAGGTACGGAAACCACCTAAGTATTAAATTTAATACCTAAGTATTAAAGAAACAATATTTAATGATTTTTATCAATGCCGTTTCTCAAGAGTACATAGGTACCACAATACAGTGATCACATATGCAGATGTTTTAAAGAAACTGACTAAAAATAAATAATTTGGAAAAAGATACTTGACCCAATTGTGACAGTATCTTGATATCTCTAGATGCTAATGCTCTTCTTACTTTAAGCCCTAAATTCTGATTTGGGTTTGTTTCCTAATGTTTTTAAAAAATGTGGACAATATCCAAAGAGTTATGTCATAATAGAGTCTTTTGTATTCATGCATGAGTGCAAGATGTTCTAGGACTCTGAGCCTTGCCCGTTTTAAGATTTGTGTATAAAATGAAAGGAGTGGAATTGTGGGAAGGAAAGTGAGGTTATACAGTGGGAGAAACATAAAAGGTGAAGGGAACATAGAAAAATGCTTAAACAGTACTTTACATTTCTGTATTTATTATATTTCTCTAGTGGAATGTGAAGTAGATATTTCAAGCAATAATATAAGAAAGACATTGCAGAATGCTGTGTGTTCTCTTTGCACTGGGCAGAAACTTAAAAAAAAGTGGGGGCAGAGAGATACACCTTAGTGATACCACAAAGCCAGTGCACATTCTTAGTAAGGGAGCAAAAAAAGCAAATACATCTAATTGCTTATGAAAGTTAGGTCCATTGACTATAGTTTAATTACAGTCTATACCAAATCCTAAATTAGTATGAAAAAGTGCAAACTTAAATAACTACAATGAAATGAAATTTTGGCTTGGCTGAGCAAAAGTTCCAGAATCCTATAGGGTCATGATTTAAAATCTCACACACTATAACCATCATCAATAGCAAAGACATAATGGAATCAATTTTGAAAGAGACTTTCTCCCAGGGCTCTCTATTTAGATTTGAAGTTTTTGAAGGAGAAGAGGGCAATTGATGGGGTAAGCATGAGATCTGGCCTAGCACAGTCACTCAAAGCAGAGTTTGAAAACTATCTAAATTTCTATTTGAAAATGTAGAGAACTTGCATAGATAATTGAGTTAAAGACTTCTCAATTCATCAAAATACCCCAAGCATCTGAAGAATGGGAGTTGCTTTAATTACAGTGGCTACTAGTAGACATTGCAGAAAACTTTTCTAAGGACCTTCAGTCTGCAAAGTCCTGCTGAGCAGACCTCACGCTGCAATGGAGGTGGCTAACTGGGTCCTAACTGTCTGAGCAAGACCTTGACCTACAGAATAGAAAGTGCATGCCCTTACTTTATTCACTTTCTGGTGTCACTACCCACAATTGCCCCTCAACTCTGCACTCTTCTTTTCTTGAAGGATGGGGGAGTGCTTAAGCAGAGTGTGTTACCTTGCTTATTCACCAAGACTGCCCAACACATGTTTTAGCACATGCACACTCAGTATTTTGTGATGTGTGTGCTTTCAGTCACCTTCAGATATTCACTAGGCAAGCAACTTATTTCATATGTGCTGTGGGAAGGCCATTAGTTGGAAGGATTTTTTTCATTACTTCCAGTTGAGTTCAATATAAATCATTGACCTAAGTATACCGTACACATACTATTTCGTTCCCTTGAGGGCATTCCCCACTTCTGTACTACAAAACCATAACTGGATGAAAGAAATGGATCTCCAAACTGGAATTTTCACTTCCAAAATGATTTAATTCAACAAATTGCTTAAGGGTAAAAATTTCCATACTAAACTTGTTTGCTTGACTAGTAATGGTCTTAAACCAATGGTAACCAAAGGGTATTTGTGATTCATCCCCTATGGAAAAAAACAGATGTGCAAAAATATCAATAATTTAACTATATAGTAATGATCATGCGGCTACCTAACAGAGATGTAAGTATAGCCACTCCAGTCTCTCACTAGTAGTTATCACAGTCATGACATTATCTCTTCCGATGTAGGAATGAGGTCAACAGTAGTTGATGCTTGCTTCTCCGCTCATTGCTGGCATTAGTTAGAACTTTAATTTTAAGAGAAACTAGGTATTACTACTTTAGGGTGAGGGGCTAAATTTCATATATGCCAAACTATATATGAAAAAAGTAACATTCTTTTTTTATATCTAAAATTAACATATTTTTCTGAAGCTTGGATTCTCTTTAATGATAGTAGGAGGAGCTAGGATGGATGGGATATTATGTATGTTATTTAAGGATAACTCATTTCTTTCATTTTTAAATTGTCCTTTTTCTTTTATCTCTACTTTTTTCTCCCCTTTTTCTAGCCAAGATGATACCTGAACACAGCGCGAGGTATCAGAAAAACTCAAATCTGAGTAGTATTATCCTCTAGGATTTCCTTTGTCCCACTTGGTCATCGTTCATCCTGCTGCCCTCTACTGTTGACATCTGTGGCTGATGAAAGTCATGTTGCTGTTTTATTTTGTTTTCTCTGCACAGTCAGCACCCACAGGTCTCTTCCTTGTACAAACAGGCTCTGCTCTGATGTGGCCCCACCTCAGCCTTTCCTGCCACAGCTGCTCTGCTGAATCTTAATCATGGTGGTCATCTAACCTCTCCTTTTATGACCCCTCCCTAACGAACCAATGACTTCTCTGCTCCCCACTGGGGGTACATGGTGATTTTGAGACATTTTCCTCCTTAGGAATCAAAGGTGAGAGGAGGGTGGGGTGCTGTCGGTGGCCACTGAGCCATCACTACTCAGCTGCAATTGCCTGCTGTTGTGGAACACGCAGCCACGAGGCCTCCTCCTTGCGACCCAACAGGTGCTGGGCCCCAGCCTTCTTTCCTTTCAGCACCTCCCCACACCTCTATGGGAGTTTTCTATTGTTGTCCATTCTTCATCTTGAGGCTTATCTTAAGGTGAACCAGACTGAGGTGAAATCAAGAACTAAAGACACTGGTATTTGGTCTCCTGCTCTTTCCTTTCACTATCTCCTATCCTGCACAACTGGTTAGTTTAAATTTTGAAATAGTTCTGATTTAAAACTGTCTTTACCTGCACTTTTGGAAGGTTTCTCTTTGTCCAATTTCCCAGTTTCTTCTGCAGTGATTTTAAGGTTTTGTTTAGGTTTTAATGTTTTCTTAATTTTTGGTAATTAATTTTTCCTTTAAAAAATCACCTTTTTTAGGTTGTCATATTTATTTCCACAGAGCTGAATGAAGTATTCTCATTAAAGTTTTTTATATTTTTCATTTAAAAATTTGATATATTATAATAAAGAAAACTAGAATAATATTACTTGTTATTGTAAAGGCAAAAATATTTAAAACATTATAAGCAAATGCAGATCAACAACAATTGATGAATTTATAATCTCAATCACAGGATAGACAATTTTGTTCAATAGAGTCACTTGGATTTATTGTCAATATTCAATTTTTTCTCTTACTGGTTGTCACATTTTAGGCAGTTTACTTAACTTTTCTGAGTCTCATCTTAGAAACATATTGAGGAAAGAATGCCTGCCTTGTAATATTTGTCAGGCTTATTAAAGTAATCAATAAAATTGCCTAGTATATTGCCTAACACAGAGATACTGTTCAGTAAATTTTATTCTTACTCCAGGTAGGGTTTGCTACCATATAGGGTTTAGATTAGAATCCAGAGGTTTGAGTTTAAATAAAATTAGATAAGAAAAGTCTAGTGGCCACCACAATGGATGATTATTTCAGCCCCGATGCCTCATCCTACCCTTGCCCCCAAAATGCGTAAATAATGCAGAGAATGATGTAGAATTTCTCCTTCACAGTACTTTTCACATATGTATAAAAAATGACTTTCCCTAAAAGTCTAGTGACACAAAATTACATTATATATTTTTAAATCATTACATTTTAATTAGATAAGTGTATTAATTAAATTAAATATTAATTAATGAACAATTAAATAAAACTATTTCAATAAACAAAAATAATTAAAATAAATTTTAATTGATTAAGTATATCGTTTTTATTTCAGTTCTTGCCCAATCATCAGTGTAAAGTAAAACATCCTTTTCTCTGTGGTTCAATTTGGTATAAACCAGAACCTCAGTATCTTGTCTCCATCCAGGAAAACTTTTTATTAGCTGCCATTTCAACAGAAGAAAAACCAAAAATCTAGTCAGAACTTAAAGAGTCCTGTTATTCTGTTCCATTGTTTCACAGCTGCATGTTATGGCTACTAACAGGAAATCTAGGTTTCCAATGAAAGCTCCAGTTTAAGAAAAAGTTCTCAAGTTAATCATGGAATGACAAAAAACTACCTGGTTTGAGCAGTGCAATTGTCTGATGCAAGATCCAGGCTGCAGCAGAACATATGGGGATAGCCAAGGACCAACAGCATTGCTTGTAAAACAGTAAATAGTTCATGAGATTTCAAGTTTAGGGGGTTTAGCATTATACCCAGTTGCAAAGCTCAGCATCAAAGAAAGTTGGACCTAACATCTTACAGTTTTGCCGTGACACACTTCTTACAATTGTCATACACATACATGTACACTCATGCTTATGCAAACACACGCATTCAAACATGTTTTACCAAATGCACATCCATGTTATTAGAATTAAAAATAGGCTTCATGATGGTGACCAGATTAATCAATATATTTGAAATATATCTGTTGAATGCATAACATTCACCAGACATCGATCTTCATGCTACCGATTAAAAAAATAAAAGATTATAAAAGAGATCGTAATTTGTCTTTTTATTTTCTTGTGGTAATTATCTAGAGCCTAGACTAGTGCCAGAGCTCCTAAACTCCCTCTGATTTTGTTTTTTTCCAGAGCATAAAGTTTACCACTACCAGGTCATTTTCCTTCTTTTTAGCGGTTATCCATTTAACTTAGCATAAAGTCCATTGTCCTTAGCATGCTTTACAAAACCTTTTGTGATACAGCCTGAACTCAAAGCCCTCTTGATGTATAGTCTAATTTTAAGAGCCAAGGGCTCTGGAGTCATCTAGCTTGAGTTTCAATCCTGATTTCATTTATAACTAACTGTGTGACCTTGGATAAGTAATTTGTACCTTCTCCACCTTTGTTTCTTCATGTGCAAATTGAGAATTGCAATTAAACCTATTTGATATGTGGCTGAAAATTAAATAAGATAACTTATATAAAGTGCAGAGAATAGCGCCTATACCATAGTGAGTACTCAGTAAATTAGGTTAAGATTTCCCATTCAATTTTGAGTCTTTCCAATTTTTATCCCCCACCCCAGGTTTGCTTCTGCAACTCTGGAGAAACCTGGCCAGTGAATGTGATGGCCTTTCCTTAGTATGCTATTTCTGAAATCCCTTTCCCTGGCCTGCTGTGGCCTGGCTATGTCCTATTTTGACTTCTGGTCCCTGTCACAAACTGTGAAGGGTCTGAGATTTTACTTATTTGCAAGCTAACAAGGCAGCATGCAGTAATTTTATGGATGCTGACAGAAAACAGGAAACTAATGGATAAAGAACAGAAATCTTTGTTATTCATAGTAACAGCAGTAGCAGAGTTTTGGTATTTGTTCTCATTCACTGACCTCCAGGACCCATAGGATGATGCAAAGAGGGCCAAGTGACACCTGCATATGCAGGGGGTTGCATTACAGGAGAGGAACACTCAGCTTAGAGAACCTTACTTTATAATGGGCAATAAGCATATCTACCTTTTGCTGCCAAGGGAAATACCATGCCTTCCCAGACTGCAAGCAAAACTGTCCTTTGTTCTGGAGATATCTTAGAAGATATCTCTATCTACCAAGCCTATTCACTGTACAAAGGTCATTGAAAAGATAATTGGAACAAAGGCAGTCAGTGCCTCTGCTAGCAAGATGTAGAGAAATGCAAGTGTGACATGGCTCTCAAAGGTCTCAACTAGAATTCTTCCATTCTTTCTTCTGTTTTGCCCTTCTTCAAGACAGATTTCTGACTCATGTATTCTACAAGCTTCTTGAAGACAGATTCTCCACATTTCTTACCACTTATCCCAATTCCTAGCATAGTTCCTTGCACATAGTAGGCACTCAAAAATATGTTTGAATAAATAAGAGAGTTTAGTATAAGTAACATTATTTTTATTTCTACCGTTCCTACCATAACCAGTTGGAGAATAAAATTTAAATGTCTCATTCATATTAGCAACAACTTTATAAATACTTCAGTAATGTGCATGCTTTACGATAAGTGTGCACAAATGATGTATAGAAATCTACAAAATGATTTTAGTGATATAAAGGAAGATTTTGGTATATGAAGCTATATGCATAAAGATGGGAGCAGCACAGACCTTGAATTGCAATAAGAAACATACATTTTATTTGCATCGTTGTAACTTAACAAGCTACATACTCTCAGAGAAAAAGTGGAGGTTTTCATAATATTTTATGCATTTATTCAACAACTATTTACTGATTTCCTAGTAGATGCCAGGATCTTTTTCAATAATGATTGTCTGTATTAACCAACCCGCATTATCAGGAGAGTCCCCTTAGAACTAACCTGTAATTTGATATAATAAAAGCAATTGCTATTTAAGCTCAGTGAACATACAGGAAAAATGTTTGAGTCTTCACAATAACTCATATATTATATATCATATTTTACTCATATGACACACTATATAATATAAAATTTATAAATAATATATTATTCATAATGTTAAATGTTATACCACTTTGTAATGATTATTATTTCCACTTGTCATTGGTTTTATTTTTTATCTTTCACCACAAATCCTACTTTCCTTTTCAAATAACCTCTTGTTTATATATGACTACTAATTAATAATCATGAAGTTCACACCAATAACTAGCTGAGCAAGCTTGCTATCTCTCCCTTTTTAATAAAAGAAGGAGATATTCAAAATAAAAGTTCTGTATTTCTCTTCAAAGCTAACCAAAGCAGATAGTTAGAAAACTCAGTGAAGGTGTAAGTTTGAGTATGTCAATAAAGCCCATGGCCGGCTGTACACAACATTTTTTCCACTGTGGATATGGCCTCATAAAAAAATGTGACTAATTCATTATTTTACACCAGACAACTAAAGAATAATGTTCAGTGTTGGCATAATAATCAGACCCCTGGACAAGACAGTCTCATTATCACTCCCAATAAAATAGCACTTCAGTATTCCGCAAGACTGCCATTACTGTCAAGGATCGTTGGGTGGTGTTTACAAATAGTTAACCAGCCTTTCTCACAGCTGTTCAAAATTGAAGGCTCATGAACACTGATGCAAGCAGAGTAAAATCTTATAAGCACAGATGAACAGGAAGAGTGGTGGTACACCAAACGCATAACAAATAAGAATTTTAATTTATCTCATCATGAAAACAATAAAAGACGAAGAAAAAGAGGACAGAGGCCTTGGATACCCAGAATTAGAGACTTAACTCAGATCAACAGTGACTTTAAGACTTAATGAAGATTGTTTATAAACATAAATTTGGCATACTTTAGAGCTGAAAGTAAGAAACAACTACTCAAATGCTGTTCCATGTGTGTGGCTAATGTTTGAGGATATTTTTAATTTAATCATAAATTTAATCAATTTAATGGAGAGTCTAGGCCATCAGATATTTAGATACTTTATAATTAAAGTTTCTCTGGAATGCTTCCCAGTGCCTTGTTCTGGAAGATGTTTAATACTCTCCTAAGATTTGGTGACTTGATTTATATTTGTGTGTGAAATACACAGACCAAAATTGTTAGGTAATAGTGTTTCTAGCTAATAGTGTTTCTCTATTTAATCCATTGTGAAAAGACCCAGTGGTGAAATCTCAGTCATAATTTTGTGATTTTACAACTAAGTCCATCTTTCTCATTTTAGAGGAAACAAAGGCAAACAGAGATAGGTTAAAAGTTTTACCAAAAGACTGAGACACGGTAAGTGACTGAGAAGGAAGGACAGCTCAGGTCTCTTGCACCTTGATCTGGGTTTCTATTCACCATTTCTTTTTTCAGGGTGAGAGCCTTCTATAGATGAAAATCCAAAATGTAATATTCTGGGAAATTGAATATCTTAATGGGTGTAGCATAAATAAACACAGTCTGTATATGCTGCTCTGGAAAGCAATGGATCTTTACGTTTCCAAACTTCTGGTTCCTTTTCCTACTCTTATTTAACAACAGTGGCACATTCAGGTTAGGCAAGATTTAGCTACATGTGATAGAACACTAGAATGTATCTGTATCTTTGTTTTTAGATGCATGACTTAAAATTTAGTTTAGTTCTTTTCTTGATAAGTCAATTTAAATTTTTTTAACATACAAAACTGAATTTTTAGTTTATTTTCTTGATTAGGCATGTTGACTAATGATTCACAATGAGGTGACACAAAAATCATAACTTAAGAGTGTTTCAAGGAAACAAATTTTCATTCATTATTAGGTTTATTTGGCAGATTTCTTTTTCTGTTACTATATTTATTTTCTCTAATTCTCTTGGTGGTAGAATGGCAAGAATAATAGGATATTTTTATAATTAATTTTATTTAATTTTCATTAGCCAGAGAAATTTAATAAAACCTCTTTCATCCTCAGGTAAGGTTTAAGAAACAGGTAAATGATATAACAATTGAATAATTTTCTAGTTTATTCAGTATATAGTAATTATAAAGTTAATTCTAAACTCTTCAATGCACTAAACTGGTATAGAACCATCCAATTGTGCCCCTTTGTAATACTTTACATATTGCTACTATTTTAATACCTTAATAACTTGGTTTCACAAAGACACTACTTGCTTCCACTGTTCTTGCAGAATAAAAATCTAAATTTATAAGAAATATTTTAAGAATTTTTATTGTTTCACCTCACGTATTATAGCTCTTGCTATTCTTTGATATAAACATTCTTCTCCATTCAGGCAACTAACTCCCAATAGTTAGATCAGTCATTTGTTCGACAAATATTTATTTAAACAACATATATAAAATAAATTAGTGGTCAATTAAACAAATATAAGAATATTAGTTATCACTAATACAGAATAATATTAAGTACAGTAATTACTGTATGTAAATTATTTAATGGATACTGTGGGAGAGAGATGAATATGATATAATCACTGCCTTAAAGAAGTTTAATGTTCAGCAAGAACATTAACCATGTTAGAGCCATAAAAATTATAATAAAATATAATTTAATTAAAAGCTTAATTGTATTGTGTTTTTCTAATGGTATAGCTTTTTCTCTCCCTACTCTTTACCTCCTTGCCTGGCAGGAGAGTTCCCAATATATAAAATACTAAAACTAATCAAAAGAATACTGAAATAGCTATACTAGTTTTAGACAATATAGACTCCAGAACAAAGATAATAAGAAATAATGAGTAGCACTGCACAGTGGAAAAGGGTCAATTCTTCAAGAAGACCTAACAACCCTAAATGTACACGCACCAAACAATATAGCATAGAAATACATCAGGCAAAAACTGATAGAACTGTGAGAAGAAATAGACAAATCTACTATTATATTTGGAGACTTTTATACTTCTTTGTCAGTAATTAATATATTAAGGAGGCAGAAAACAACAAAGATATAGATAACTGGAACAGCACTATCAATAAACTTAATTCAATTTATATTTATAGAACACTATATCCAACAACAATAAAATCCATAATTTTCTGAATTTTGCATGGAACATTAGCCAAAATAGCATATATTCTGAGTCTTAAAACACACCTTAATAAATTTAAATTTAGAACAATAGAAATTATACAATGTATATTGTCACATTATAATATATTTAAACTAGAAATCAATAACAGAAAGAGTTGGAAAATCTCAAAATATTTATAAATTAAACAACACACTTCTCAATAATGCACAAGTCAGAGAAAAAAACTCTAAGGAGAAATTAAAAAAATACCTTGAACTAAGTGAAAATGAAAATACAACTTACCAGATTTGTGGGATTCAGTGACATCAATGCTGAGAGGGAAATTCATGCATTAGATGCATACATTAGAAGGAATAAAGATTTAAAGTCAATAATATAAGCTTCCACCTTAGTTATAAAAAAAAAAAACCTCAATACAAGCCTAAAGCAAGCACAAAAATAATGTTAGAGCAAAAATAAATGAAATTGAAAACAGAAAAACAATAGATAAAATTAATAAAACCAAAAGCTGATTCTTTGAAAACAATTAACTTCTAGCTTGGCTAAACAATAAAACAAAAGGGAAAGAAATACAAATTACCTATATAAGAAATGAGAGGTGAGTCATCACTACTGATCCCATGGACATTGTAAGTATTATGATGGCATACTATAAACAACCCTATGCCCACAAATTTGATAATTTAAATGAAATGGACTAATTATTTTAAAGGCACAAATTATAAAACTCACACAAGGAAAAATAGGTAACCCAACTGGTCCTATGTCTATTAAAGATATTGAACTAATAATTAGCAAACTTTCAAAAGAGAAAGGACCAAAGCCAGAAGGTTTCTTTAGTGAATTCTACCACACATTTAAGGAATAACTAATACCATTTATCCACAATTTCCTCCAGAAAAAGAAGCTATAAGGAACACTTCATAACTCATTCTATAACTCTAGCAGTATCTTAATACTAAAGCTACATAATGATGTTACAAGAAACAAACGAACAAAACTATCAAAGAAAATCTCTCACAAACACAGATATAAAAATTTTTAACAAAATAGTGGCAAATAGAAGCCAATAAAGAATTATACAGCACAATTTAGTGGGATTTATTTCAGGTATGCCTCATAATGCTGGTCCAACCATTGAAAATCAATCAGCAGAAAAAGAAGAGGATCCTATTGTGATATATTTAAACATAATATATATTTGGTCTTCCTATTTGTTCCTGACTCTTTCCTGGCATACAACTCCCAAAATCCCTAGAATCTCCAATGTAGTTTCTTGTATGCCAATGAGTTGACTGATGGCTGGCAGCTGCAAAGTAGCTTCAGGACTATTCCTCAACATCTGGAGAAAGGGAGAGAGACTAAAGGTTAAGTTGATCACCAATGGCCAGTGATTTAATCAATGGTGCCTAAGTGATGAAGCTTCTATAACAACTCAATGGACTGGGTTCAAAGAGCTTCTGAATAGCTGAACACACGGAGGTTCCTGGAGGGTGCCATGCCATGAAAACTCCACACCCCTTCCCCCATAGCTTGCCCTATTTATCTCTTCATCTGTATTCTTTGTGATATCCTTCATAATAAATGGGTAAATGTATATAAGTGTTTCCCTGAGTTCTGTGAGCCTCTCAGCAAATCAATCTAACTTGAGGAGGAGGTTGTAAGGATCTCAGTTTATAGCTGGTCAGTCAGAAGTTCTACAGGCCTGGGCTTGTGACTGGCATCTGAAGTGGGGGACAGTTTGGGGACTGAGCCCTCAACCTGTGTGATCTAACACTATTTCCAGTTAGATAGTGTTGGAATTGGATGGAATGAGGGGATGGACACCCAGCTGGTGTTTGCTGCAGAATTTACTGCTTGCTTGCTGGTGGGAAGAAATCCCCACACATTTGGTAACAGAAGTCTGTCTTCTATGTTGACCATTGTGGTGTGAGAGCAGAGAAAAAACAGTTTGTGTGTTTTCCTTTCTCTCACGTGTGAGCTATCAAGTATGCAGGAAAAGCCACAAAAATCCAAACCCATTCATGTTAAAAACTCTCAACTAATTTGGAATAAAATGGACTTCCTCAACTAGTTAAAGAATATTTATGAAAAACCTATAGCTAAAAGTATTCTTAATGGTGAGAAAGAGGACTTCCTCTGCCCAAGACTGGAAACATGACAAGAATGTTTTCTCTCACTGCTCCTATATAACATGGTACTAAAAGTCCTAGATAGTGCTAGAAGACGAAGAAAGTAAGTCTCGCAGATTTGAAAAGTAAAAAAAAAAAAAAACCTGTCTATATTTGCAGACAACATGATTGTCTATGCAGAAAATCTAAATAATCTGCAAATAAATTCCTGGAACTAATAAGCAAGTATAAAAAGATCACAGAATATAAGGTGTCTTGGTCTGCTTGGGCTGCTATAACAAATTACCATGAACTTGGTGGCTTAAACACAAAAATTTATTCTGCACAGTTCTGGAGCCTAAAAAGTCCAAGATCAAGTCGCTGGCAGATCTGGTGTCTGGGGAGGGCACCCTTCCTGGTTTGCAGATAACTATTTGTCATTGTATGCTCACATGGCAGAGAAAGAGTGAGAGAAAGCTGTTCTGCCTGTTCTTATTAATCTGCATTAATCCCATTCATGAGGTTTTTATTCTCATGGCCTAATTATCTCCCAAAAGCCTCACCTCCTAATAACATCACATTTGGGGTTAGGATTTAAACATATGAATTTTGGAGGGCACAAACATTCAGCTCATAGCACAAGGTCAATATACATAAGTCAATTTATGTACTGTATACTGGCAATGAACAATTGGAATTTGAAATTAAAAACAAGCAAAAAAGTATCACCTAAGTAATACCAAAAACATAAAATCCTTAGATATTAATGTAACAAAATATGTTCAGGATCTATATTTATAATAATATGAAATAACAGTGTAAGAAATTTTAAAAAGATATAAATAAATGGGGCAGTGTTTCATTTTTCCTGAATTGAAAAGCTCAACATTGTTAAAATTTTAATTATTCTCAACTTGACTTATAGATTTGACATAATCTCAGCCAAAATCACAGCAAGGTGATTTGTAGATATTGACAAAGTGACATAAAATTTATACGGAAAATTGAAAGACCTAGAATAGCCAACACTCTGCTAAAGGTTAACAAAGTTGGGGAACAATCATTACCCAACTTCAAAATTTGCTCTTAAGCTACAATAATCAAGGCAGTGTGGTATTGGTGAAAGAACAGACAAATGGATCAAGGGAACAGAATAGAGAACCCAAATATAGACCCAAATAAAGATAAACAATTGAATTTTGACAGAGATGCAAAGGATTCAATGGAAAGAAAACAGTCTTTTCAATAAATGGTGCTGGAAAAATTGGTCATACATATGCCAAGAAAAAAAAAAAAAGAATCTACACACAGAAATTATGCTTTACCAAAAATGAACACTAAAATCATAAACCTGAAGGTGAAATGCAAATCTATAACACTTACAGAAAAAAAACGTAGGAGAAAATCTGTATGACATAAGTTCGGTAATGAGCTTTTAGATTCAACAAAATACATGATCCTTGAAAGAAAAAAAGTTATAAGTTGGGCTTTATTAAAATTAACAGTATCTGGTCTACAAAAGACATTATTAAAAGAATGCAAAGACAAGACACAGACTGGGAGAAAATATTTGCAAAATAGGTATCTAGTAAATAACTTGTGTCCAAAATATAAAATGAACTCTTAAAAAATCAGGAAGAAGAGAATAAAGCATCTAGTTAAGAAATGAGAAAGAAGATCTGAACACACACCTCACCAAAGAAGGTATCCCGATGGCAAATAAGCATATGACAAGATGCTCAACTTCATTTGACATTAGGGGACAGGGTGGAATAGGTGAACTGAGGGATTTTTATAGTGGTGAAACTATTCTATATGATACTGTAACGGTGAATGCAAAACATTAAGCGTTTGTCAAAATTCACATAATTTTGCAGCACAAAGCCTACAACTTAATGTATGCAAATTTTAAAAAATCA
Source organism: Cynocephalus volans (assembly GCF_027409185.1). Taxonomy (NCBI): domain Eukaryota; kingdom Metazoa; phylum Chordata; class Mammalia; order Dermoptera; family Cynocephalidae; genus Cynocephalus; species Cynocephalus volans. The sequence continues at coordinate 72,616,836 of NC_084467.1, read as the reverse complement.
TTAAGTAGTACTGAATTGTAACTCAAAGTATAAAATAAATATCCATAAGTACATACTGATACAAATAAAAGGTTGAATAAGTAAATCAATCAGAAAAACAAATCTTTCATGTGTAAGAATTCCAGATAATTTATGTAGATAGTCACTCTCAAGGATGTAGGGAATGATTCCCCATTCTTAAAAAGTTGACTCCATAGAGAGATTTCTTTATAAAGTATGGAATGGGGGAATATAAGAATCCCTTTACAGTGAAGAAACCTGACAAATGGTATCTCAGCCAAGGGATCAGGATTGATGTCAACAGTGATAAGTCATATAGATAGTATATACTTGATGTGATGGGATGACAGTGACACTTTACGTCTGTGGTGGTCTTCCTCCCCAAAACACAGCACCCCATTCAAATGATGAGAAAAACATCAAAGAAATCCTGATTGAGGGACAATCTACAAAATACTGACCAGTACTCCTCAAAACCATCAAGGTCTTCAAAAATAAGGAAAGTCTGAGAAACTGTCATAGCCAAAAGAACCTAAGGAAACATGACAATTAAACGTAATATAATATCTTTGATGGGATCCTGGAAAGTAAACAAATCTTGATAAAATGTGGACTTTATTCAATAATAATATATTAATATTTATTCACTAATTGTGATAAGTGACTTATACTAATATAAGATATTAATAATGTAAATCTAAAATTGTTCTACACATAAAGGTTTATTTAAAAAATCATTTGGTACTATGGTAGTCTTCCCATTATTTATGTACCCTCTCTGAGATAAGACTGTACTTCTTGAACTACTGATGTTAAACTTTGTTATATGACTTGCTTTGGCTGATGAAATGTGGGTGGAAGTGACTGGAGATCCTGCTTACAAACAACTGTTAAGAAGCATTCATTGTTAAGTTTCTCGCTTGCATGAAAACAGCAATGCCCAAACGGAGGCTGCTCTTTCAGCCTGGATTCCAGAACGAATATATCTCATGAAACTGAGCCATAACTGATTCAATCTATATTCATCATATAATGAAAATGAGAAATAAACCTTAGCTGTAGTAAGTCACTAAGATTTTGTCATATTATGGTGTAATCTAGCAACAGAGATTAATTAGGAAAATGGAAGTGGTGCTCTACTGAAACAAAAACACCAGTAAACATGCTATTGGCTTTTGGATTGAGTAGCTATTGGAGAGGGTATTTACTGTTGATTAGATGAATGGCAACTCATTATTCATGTCCACAGGTGGAACATTTAATATACTTGTTGCCTTGTACATAGACAACAGGTAACATACTGAATGAACTCAAGTTGTATGTGAGCTGGAAAACAGAAATCTACTCATACAAACCACATCAGTGGTTCAAGAAGTATAATCTTATCACAGACAGGATACCTAAATAAATGGAATTCTACCATAGAACCCAACGATCTTTTTTACCAAAGTACCCAAAGTTAAACTTTTAACTTTAGAACAATTTTAGACTTACATTTTTAATATCTGATATTATTATAGGTCATTTATCACAATTAGTGAATCAGTATTAATATGTTATTATTAACTAAAGTCCACATTTTATTCAGATTTCTGTAGTATTCACCTGATATCTTTTTTACTGTCCAGGATGCACCAAATGTGGCTGCATTTGGTAAGATACTTGAAGAAAGAGAACTCAGAAAAGAATCAGCCAGTTTACTAACAAAGATAAAAGATGTAATTCCTTTTCATTTCCCCCAGTTAAATAAAACATTGAAAAATTTTAGTGACAGAAGCTAATTAATACTCAGCTTCATGACAAGACCAAATTGGGGGTCAGGGAAGCTAAAATCTATTATTAAAACTCAGAAGTGATTAATATGGCACCTATTAAATATATCCAATTGGACAAAATGTCTTACGGAAAAGAAACTCAGAACAAGACATTCCCCTGGAATCCTGCTAAAGTTTAAATGTTGACAGTTAAATCTAGAGAAAAAGGCATCTTCTAGGGGGAAAAAAATGTGCCCATTGGCACTGAAAACTGACTAGAATCAAATAAACAAAAATCTTACTATGATTTTGAGAGAGGTGTGCCAGCACTCCAAATAAAATGGCTATATTTATCTGAAACTTGAAATTCCCTTTGGGTACTAGGGTTGCCAGAATTAGTTAATAAAAATACAGGATGTCTAGTTAATTTTGAATTTCTGAAAAATGACAAATATTTTTTTTTTAGTGTAACTATGTCTTGTGCAATGTTTGAAACATAATTATGCAAAAATATTATTTGTGGTTTATCAAAATTCAAATATAATGGAGAGTACTACATTTTATCTCATAACCCCACTTGGGAATCCAAACTTCTACAGGCAGAAAATGGACTGAGAATCCTTGTGAGCCAACAAGGTGGACATATTCTTTAATATACTCTTCAGTTATGGTGAAGGAGGAAAATGGAAAAGAAGGTTCTTCTGGAAGTCATATCCAAGATCTGTGACAAATAAAGGACTGAGGCACTCATCCCAGGGAACCACCTAATCAAAAAATGTACTATTGTCTGCCCTGCCTCACCTCCCATTGCTGTGTGATCTGCATATTAGTCCCTGTGAGGAGATTACACGTTGACCCCATTGAGTCAGCTGGTTTGGCCATGTGACTGACTCTGGCCAATGACGTGTTAGTACAAGTAACTTGTGACACTGCTAAGCAGCAACTTTTAAAGCATAATCAAATGCTATGCAATTGCTCTTTTCCCTCTGTCACAAATCATCAACATTCCAGATAAGGAATAGCCTGAATTCTGCAAAGAAAATACATGGAGCAAACCAACAGTTACTTGCAGCTTACATGTAAACAAGAAATCTATCTTTTTCTTGGGGGTGGAGAAAGCAAGCCACTAGATTTCGGGGGTTAGGGTTTGTTTGTTAACCTTATTAACACTGGTACTTATTGAAATGGAAGATATTCTGGGAAAGAGTTCATTCATGTGTTAATTTTATTCCAATAACAACAGAGATGTAGTCAATAGTGTATTGTAGCTATAAGTTACCTTTTTGATGTAATCAAGATTAAATGGTTTGCCCAAGGTCATAGGGTAAGGCAAAATTCAAATTCACTTATTAGGCTGCTTATATGGTCTTGTTGCTGTTCAAGACATTGTTAAGTACAGAGAGTGCAGCCAACAGTCCCTGACTTCTGAGAATGAATCCCATTACTAAGAAGGTAAGTTTTATGCATGTTCACACACACACACACACACACACACACACACACACACACACACACACACACACACACACACACACACACACACACTTCATGTTGCTTGACTTAGCTCCCCTACCTTTTTCTCCCTCAACTGCTGTGTCATGCGGTCACCCACATACGCATGCCTTGGATGCCTTTCCTTTCACACTTAAAGACCATCAGTGTACTTTCTTCTTCTTTTTTTTTTTCAAGAGAAATTCTGCCACCTGCTTTACGGTAACATAGTTTTCATCTCTAATGCAAAATAATGTAATATCATTTTATAAATGTGTCTTGGGCTTGATATACTAAGGTTTTTGCCAAGATGCACACATTTATCTAATGAAAGCAAAACAAATAAATAATTTTGGTGGTAAAGAATAAACATCCATTCAACATATTCCAAGAAAAAGAGGCTGGGTGAGTTTTTAAAAGGATTTGGAAGTGGAATGCGTAATCACGGAAACTAATGCATCTTAAAACAGACACTTTAGCTTCGCATCTTTCTGATCTAGCAAGTCTCATTTCTTAGAGTCTGTTTCATTTTTTTCATCTGCAGTTGGGTTTTCCTTGTCTACCCTTTCTGTTTATTCATAATTTTGGAGGTTGCTTTAATTTGCTATGGTATTGGCTCTGGCCAAAAGTTCTGCATAATATGTTCTATTTTTATCACAGTTTCTGTGCCTCTTATTTCAGGTTATTGAAAGACAAACTGATTGACAACTGATCGGATCCTCTAGGATCAGATGTCCACTACAGTCTAATTGCCTGTAATTATCAGGTGGGTTCACCTGGTATTTTTTGAAGAAGGCAAGTTATGTCAGAAGGAATTGGGTATGGCAGGCAAAATAAAGTGTCATGTCCATCACAAAGACATGGTCTCTAAAAGCAATACACACACAATGTGAGTGTGTCTCTGTATATACACACATATACATATGTATATGTGTGTATATATATATAATCTCCTATGTGAGAATGTGTGTGTGTGTATCAGGACTTCATGAAGTTTAAAACTTTGTCCAAGAAGACCAATTGACACAAAGTATCATATTTGGGCATTGTTCTCCTTCATGTATGTTCTAGTATTAATTTTGTAGTAATTTAAATTTTATTTGAGATCAAGTTATCAAAATTTTGGAAGTAGGTGATGCAATTAGAGGCACTTTACTTATTACTTTTGCTTTGATCTAAACTGTTGGTAATTTTAAAATCTTAATTTCTGAGTGTATTATAGAGATAGCTTTATTGTTCAACTTTATCCATTTTTTTGTAAAGTTCAGATGTAGTAATTTAGTTTATATGTTTCTATTTAATTGAGTTAACAATGCCTGCTGAAAATACAATCCTATTAGTTGATTTGAGGGAATGTCTACAATTAACTTGCTTATTAGGACTGATTGGACAAGAGTGACTTTTATCATAATCATCTTGTCTTCTAAATTTCAGTATGGAATATTACCAGTGCATAAGAAAATGCATTGCAAAGAGTTTGCATTATTTGATAAAACCCTGAGGGTCTAGTGAATACATTTACATTAATGCTTAAAAAGTTAAAATATAAGCCCATAACATTTTAAGAAATATTTTGTGTGTGAATAATGTGAATCTGAGAATAGAATTTTATAATTATTTTAACCATAGTACCTACTTTAAAAAGTAAGAAAAATGTATGAGATAGGTGATTTAATGTTTTCCTTATCTATTAAAGTCTGTTGAATGTATTTTCTACATAAAACACAATGAGAAAATGTAGGTAATGTGTTAATCATAGGGCCTGGAAAATCGTAAGAATTCAACAAATGAGTCATCATCATTAACATCATTCATTTCCTCTCTGGATATGCAGCAGCATAACAAGGTAATTCATGGTAATGTATATATTTTGCTTTGAGTTTCCATGTTGATTATGAAAACGTTAATTTTTTAAACTTCTAATTTCTAAAAGACCCTATGAATTATATCACAGATAAATGTAGTTTTGAATCTGTATTACATAATACTCACCCAATTCCAAATTTTTTCCTTAGGTAAAATAAATTCTCCTATACTCTTTATTTTCCCTTCTTCATGTGTATGTATAAACAATTTTGGAAAACTTTAAGGTTGGAGAAGTCTGATAGCAGATACAGAGAAAGAACTACCAGTTTCTTGCCAGTTAAACATTTATTTCTATAAAACCATATATTTTGACCACTTTCTGGTCCTGCTTGATCAAAAAAGAATTTCTAGTTTCTCTTTGTGACTGAATTTTGTATAAGCAAATATGCATTTCTTGTGGGTAGTGTGGTGGCATTCGAATTATCTTAATTTTTCCTAGTAATCTAGCATTGTCCATAACACACACACACACACATACACACACACAAAATTTCAATTCATCTATTAACAATCAAAATCTGGAAGAAGAATCATTATTTCAAGACACAGATGTAATTGAAATGCAATTATCTATTGATAAAATTTCTACATCTTCTAAAGGAGAAAAAAAATTAGAAAAGCTTAAAAAAATAAAAAGTTAAAAAACACTCAGAATTTTGAGAATAACCAAAAATGACTCTCAAATTTCTGAATAATCAATGAACAAGGTCTAACGCCTGTAAGTACAACCTAGGGAAGAATATCCTTCTCTAATCAACTCGAATTAAACAATATCAAGTATACAAAGACAAATTTCAGGCAGAGAATATCATGGGATATCTACAACTAAATTTCAGTAGAAGAATTAAGCTTCAAGAAGACTGTAATATCAGATTTTGATGTGAAAATAAATGTAATGAGAGTTATCTCTGAGAAACAAATCAAAATTTATTTTGGTTATCAACACAACATGTAAATGTTCATATAGTGATAGAGGGCATAAAGTCACATATAAATCAATAATTTGAAAATTAAAATTAATTCTAGACACTTAGGGATATCATATTTAATATAATTTCCACAGAAATGGATTTAAAGCTATTCAAACAAACAAAATACCTTTCAGAGCTGAAGGAGGCTTGAGTCACACAGAAGACTCAATTGCAGTCAAGAAAGTCCATTTGAAAAGCCAAGATTTAACAACCACTGTAAATTCTGTGGCATCTATATTTGCTTAAGTTACCAGCTTTTTCATTATTTTGACATGTATGTTAGAAAGAATTCTCAATTACTATAAAATTACCAGCAGATCAAAATGCTGAAAATAGGACAAATAAGTCAGTGAGAAACTTGAAAATAGTAATGCTCTTCTAAAGAAAAACTTTTTGAGGACTTTGTTTTTCGTTTTCTTTCTTATGAATCTCTAAGGTCTCCATTGAAATTTATATCATGTCCAAAGTGAGAAACAAAATGGAATAGCTATTTTTTCCACCTCATAACTTTCATGAGTAAAACATCCATCTTTCTTGCTGAAGGGAAGAAAAGATACTATCTTCATAACAATTCTTAACTTTTTCTTCATGATGCTTTGCCTCAGAGAAGGCAATAGATGGACTATAATAGAAAAGATTAGGATAAAGTCTTCAAATATTTTGAGATGTGATGAGGGTAATCAATTATTCAAGTTTCGTCACCCAACTCTTGGTAAATAACAAAGCATATTCAGGCCAGCTCTGATAAATTTCAGTTGAAAAGAATCTGCCTTGGCTTGCTAAGTTTTCAATCTTGTTCTAAATAAATGAAAACCATGGAAAGCACTTACAATATTCTCTTTCTTAACCATCGATCTGGAGATAATGTGTACTCGAAAATATTTGGAGCTAGATATTTTTATATAGTAGCAGACTACTGTGAATAAGCATATAAATAACACTCTTTAAATGGAAAAGATATTTTATGAGCCAATTGGTTTAAGTTATTTAAATATATAACACTGTGCCTGCCTCTTGGTATTTATACCAATTAGATGGAAGAATTATTTATACCAATTAGATGGAAGAACCATTCCTCAGCATGCCAATAAAGTGAATTCCATACTTTCTGAACTTCCAAAAAAAGTCTGAATTAGACAGACCAAACAATTCCTATGCATATGGTCCTTAAGCTGCCACTTTATCATGTAACATGGCAATAATTTATCCAGTGTTTCCTACTCTATGTACTAGGGTTATAGCTAGCGAGAACAACGCTTTATTCCTTCAGTTTGCACTGCCATTTGAAGTTGAAGGTTAAAAACTTTAAGCAATAAATATTGGCTTGGAATCTTACTTTCAGTTTTGTTTGAAAACTGATTTCAACGAACATTTCCTTTTAGCGATGCTTGAATTTAAAGGTTAATTTATTTAATGATTCTTGGGTTGCAAAACACATAGTTGCATTTGATTGGAATGTGTGGTTTTTTTTTTTAGTGCCACATTTTCAGAAGATGCAGAAAATTGACTTAAGAATTGACTGGCACTCAACAACAATGCAAATAAACTTTTTAAATCTTTGTAGTAAAACTATTGCTAAAAAGGGATCTCTTTAACTTTTAATAAATTACAAAACCTGAGAAAATTTTCTAACATCTAAATAAAGAATGGAGATATAACTTAAGTAAATGTTTTAATCACTCTTTGAAGAGAAGGGAAAGAAATTCTACATGGTCACTCTATGAGTGACTCTACCTAGTCACATCATTCAATATTGGGCAGGGCATAGGGATGTGGTAGAGGAAGCTTTTATCCACACAAGCTCCACATCTTTTTTACAACTGACACTTAGAATATTATAATTATATAGAAAATTAAAAATTTTCATGCCGTTCTTCTGTAGCCATCAACTATATACACAAATGTTTTCACTAAGTCACGTGAGATGTTGGTGTTAGTCAAAGAAATCCCCTCGCTTGTTTTAACTGAAGGGTGTACTTAGATATTAAGTAGTCAGTGATATAATTATTTCATACTCCAACTAGCTCTTTTTAAAATTATTCAGTTCAGCACTATGGGTGTCAATGTAGTGGTTTTTCTGTAAATAATATATTGCATAAATATATTTTGGTAGTGTAGAGGAGTTCTTATACATTTTTACAATGAAATAAGATTATATTCACAGGTTGGGAAGAGGTGAGAAGATTTAAAATCTTGACTGAATTTCAAGACGTATATGATGAGCAGAAATGAGAGACAACCTTGGAAGAGTTGAGTGGTACACTAATTGAAAACATGTGTTATAAATCAAGTTGGAAGAGCTTAACATGCATGATAATGATGGGTAGAATATCAGAAAAAACATTTGTCGCTCAAGAGCCAAAATAATAAAACAAATAATTTCAGATCATCAAGTTAAGTTTTCGATAAATTCTACATTGTATACAGAAAATTAGTTTATTTGTAAAAGTCATAGAAAACCTATCATGCTTAATTATAGTCCTTGTAAACATTTTCTTCTACATCTATTTACTCTTATGAGTTATACCAAGAACACCTTTAAAATCAATATAGTTAATATCCATAGGAGAGAGGACTTAAGTTAGTTTCTAATCAATTTCATGCACTTTAACACATACTTGAGAATCTATTTCATGCCAAATATTGTCCTGAAGACTCAAAGGAGCATAAATATAAACATGAAGCACTTCCTACTCATAACAGCTTAAAACCTGAAAACTAGGACAGAAAACACTCACATATGAATGCATTATGTGCCAAACTACAAAACAGTATGAGAGTGTTTGCTGGAAGCAAGGATCATCTTAGATTGTTAGGAGGGATCAAGAAAAATATCCAAAAGGAAGGAGGCCTCTGCTCATTTATCCATTTTTTCATAGTCAAGAGTAGAGAAAATTTGGAAAATGATAAAAAAATGAGCTTATGGCCAGAACTGGTTGTAGTATAGTGTGAGAGGTAAGCAGACATGTGAAATGAGGCAGGAAAGATGGACCGGAGTTGCTAAGTAACCCTGCCTCTTCCATCATGGAGTAGACTACAGTAGCTGGTTGTATGAGAGATTCATATTGATGGAGAATACACAGAGCATGAGGTTTTCTGTAAGGAATTTAATCATCAAACATAGATGGGTACAGGTGAGGCTTGTAATACAGTTCCTTTGATATACAGATCTTTATAACTGGTTTTCTCAATCTGATGCCCTATGAAGTTAAGAGATAATTTTCTGTCCCTACCCTCCTCCTCCCCCAATAGTGGGGAGACAAGCATAGGAAAATCAATCCCATTCCAAAAGGGGGAAGAAATGGACACACAGCAGACACTGGTCCACAGTGATTCTGTGCCCCAGCTGGACACATACTGCCAGTACCTCGATTAGGTCTCATTCCTAATCCTGGGATGAACTCTCCATGGCTCTGGGGTCTATTCTTTATGATCTTGTTTCTGCTTTCTGAATTACCCTTCCTTTTCCATAATATGTAGCCTGTGTTTGCAGTGAAGTAGTTTTCTTAGCCTGCCTTCTGCTTGTATAAATTTGGGGTCTAAAGACCTCTTTTCATTTTGTAATGTCTCTACTATTACAATCCAAGCTGGCAATGCTACTCCACATATAAATCTCTTTAAAATATTGGGTTTGCACCATTACAGAAATGCCGTATATCCATTCAAGACCAGAAGGGGTGACTCTTCTGCAGGCTGGAAGATCTGCTCCCAAGATGGCTCACTCACATAGCTGGCAAGGGGGCACTGTGTCAGCTGGAAAGCTTAGCCATGACTGAGGCATGGAAGCCTCAGTTTCTTTCAACATGGGCTGGTCCACATGGCTCATTTCCAAGACTGATTACTGGAGAGAGAGAGAGAGAGAGAGAGAACCAGGAAGGTGCTCTGTTATCCTTTATTGCCTAGCCTTAGAAGTCACATAACTTTGCTTCTGCTATACTCTACTAGTTGAAAATGTTAGAAAGACCCACCCAGATTCAGGAAGAAGGTCACAGACTCAACTTCTTGATGAAGTAGTGGCAAGGTGCTAGAAAAGAATGTGGTTCCAGAAATATTGGTGCCACTTTTGGAACACACGTTCTGCCACAGTGAACTTTGAAGATGAGTTTCTGTCCCATAATAAATGTAAGAATCAAGAAATCCTTGATAGTTTGAGGCAATGAAGGCAATAGTTTAGCTTTATTATATTTAGCTATGTAATTGAATATTAATAATTAATTATTAATCATATCAAACATTTTAAGAAGCTTATTAGGCTTCATTTTTGAATTGAAAGAATTATCATTCTTTTTGATAGATAAAGTAACTGAGGCTTAGAAATGCTACTTAATTTGCTATTTAATTACTGAAGTTCACACTACTATGGTAGTTCCTGGAGTATGTTCAAATGCTAATGGGACTTATCCTATAGAGACAGGGATATAAATGTGTTCTAGGAAAAATGAATAACTCTAGGAATAAAATTCTTAAGTTGGCAAAAGGGGATGTGGTCCAGTGTATAACTGGAAGTTTTGGCTATAGCAACATAGAAAGCTCATTGGTTGTAACAGGTGGAAAGATGAAATTTAGGGGCATAGAAGGAGATACATCCATTTTTATGATTACATTCATTTTCCCAGAGAAATAAGAGACAAGACTATCAGCAGAGGCATGGTTATCCAAGTTTGACCATTGAGCCATCATGAAATAGTCAATTTTGAGAGCATAGAATGGGGGCAGTAAGTGGGCAATTCTCAGGATTTACTTGAGGTTTGTAGTCAGGAATTTACCTGTGAGCAGTCAGTGATGTTTGTGTTTTTCTCTCCAACACCCCACTGCTGAATTGTGATGCAAAGTAGGAGGAGAGTTTAGATTTGAGATGAGCGTGTAGAAGGGAAAGAGGGGAAAAGACATTGAGGAAATGTGGGAGTAATTTTAGTGATTTACCTCACAATCAAACTAAGGTAAAGTTGGAAATGAGACATGAGAAATGATGAAAAGAAAAAAAACGGAGGTCCTCACGCATCCTGGAGAAGGCAGGTGGGGCGAGAATTCTGGCCCAGGCCCATCCCTGCTACTGGGAGAGACTTAAGAGGCTGAGGGCCCCCACACCCCAAGCCAGCTGAGCCAGAGAAGGCAGATGGGGTGGAACTTCCAGCTCAGGCCAGTCCCCTCAACACCCACTGGGAGAGACTTAAGAGCCTTGGGACCTCAACACACCCAGCCAGCTGTCCCAGAACAGGCAGGTGCAGTGGGACCCCCAGCCCAAGCTAGTTCCTGTGGCCCAGAAGTGGCAGTCCCTTCAGGAACCAAGCCAGAGATCAGGGAGTGGACTGTGATACCTCTGGCCACAATGACAAAACACCAAAGAGAAAAAACCAGAAATATGAAAAATCAAGAAAGTACATCACCACCAAGGGAAAATAATAACTCTCAAGCACAGATCCTATAGAACAGGAAGTCTTTGAAATGGCAGACAAGGAATTAAGAGTAACAATTATAAGGAAACTAAATGAGATACAAGAAAACTCAGTTAGATAACACAATGAAATGAGAAAAAATAAAATGGATCTGAAAGAAGAAATGTACAAAGAAATCAATGCCTTGAAAAAGAATATAGCTGAGCTTGTGGAGCTGAAGGATTCATTCAATAAAATAAAAAACACGACAAAGAATTTAACCAGCAGACTTGACCAAGCAGAAGAGAGAATTTCTGACCTTGAAGAAAGGCTGTTTGAATTAACACAGGCAGACCAGAAAAAATTTTTTAAAAATTGAAGAAAATTTAAGAGAGACAGCAGACATCCTTAAGCACTCAAATATCTGAATCATGGGTATTCCAGAAGGGGAGGAAAAAGGAAATGGCATTGAAAACATATTCAATGAAATAATAGCAGAAAACTCCACAGGTGTATGGAAAGTCACAGATCTCCAGATTCAGGAAGCCCAAAGATCACAAAACACATCCAACCCAAAAAGGTCCTCTCCAAGACATGTGATAATCAAACTGGCAAAACTCAAAGACAAAGAGAGAATCTTAACAGTTGCAGGAGAGAAGCGGCAAGTCACCTATAAGAGAGCCCCAATCAGAATAACATCAGATTTTTCATCAGAAATCCTAAATGCCAGAAAAGAATGGGATGATATATTTAAAACACTAAAGGACAAAAATTGCCAGACAAGGATATTTTACCCATCAAGGCTATCCTTCTAAAATGAAGGCCAAAGGGTACATTTCTCAGACAACCAAAAACTGCGGGAGTTCACTACCATGTGACCAGCCCTACAAGAATTCCTCAAGGAATTATAGGGTTTGATAGCACAAAACAACCATCACAAAACAACCATCACAAAAACAACCATCACTACCATGAATACAATACCTACCAGCAAAACAAAATGCTAACAAAAGAGAGAAAAAATAGTTTATCTATCACTCCAAGAAACCAACAAATACAGAAGACAAACAGAAAATTTGAAAGAAAGGAACAAAAGATACTTAAGACATCAAAACAAATATCAGTATAATGCTAGTAGTAAATCAGTACCTTTCAATAATAACTCTGAATGTAAAGGGACTAAATTCCCCATTAAAAGACACAGACTGACTGACTGAATTAAAAATATGGATCCAAAAATATGCTGTCTTCAAGAGACTCACTTGACCTGTAAAGACACACATAGACTAAGAGTGAAAGGATGGAAAAAGAAATATCATGCAAATAGAAATGAAAAATGAGCTGGAGTAGCTATACTTATGTCAGATAAAATAGACTTTAAACCAAAAACCATTAAAAGAGGTAAGATGGCCAATATATAATGATAAAAGGATCTATCCATCAAGAAGACATAACAATCATAAATATATATGCACCTAATGTTGGAGCAGCCAGATTTACAAAGCAAACACTATTAGATCTAAAGAATGAAATAGACACTAACACCATAACAGTGGGGGACCTGACCACCCCTGTCCCATCACTGGACAGATCATCTAGACAAAAAATCAACAGAGAAACACAAGATCTAAACAATACTTTCGACCTATTATTGGATTTGGCAGATATCTACAGAACATTCCACCCAACAACCTCAGAATATTCATTCTTCTCATCAGCACATGGAACATTCTCCAGGATAGATCACATGTTAGGTCACAAATCAAGTCTTAACAAATTCAAAAAATTGGAATTAGTCCATGTATTTTTTCTGATCACAATGGATTAAAATTAGAAATCAATAATAAACAAAACTCTGAAAACTACACAAACTCATGGAAATTAAACAACATTTTACTCAATGACATGTGGGTCCAAGAAGAAATTAAACAGGAAATCAAAAAATTTCTTGAAACTAATGAAAATAATGAGACATCATACCCAAACCTGTGGGATGCTGCAAAAGCAGTTTTAAGGGGGAAATTTATTGCATTAAATGCTTACTTCAGTAGAATGGAAAGATGGCAAATAAATAACCTAACACTTCACCTTAAAGACCTAATAAACAAGAAAATCCATACCTAAAGTTAGTAGACAGAAAGAAATAATTAACATCAGAGCAGAACTAAATGAAATAGAAACCCAAAAAAGCAATACAAAAGATCAATGAAACAAAAAGTTCGTTTTTTGAAAAGATAAATAAAATTGACAAACCTTTAGCAAGATTAACTAAGAGAAAAGACCCAAATAAAAAAATTAGAAATGAAAAAGGTGATACTATAACTGACACCTCAGAAATACAAGGAATCATTAGAGATTACTATAAACAACTATTTGCCAACAAATTTGAAAATCTGGAGGAAATGGATAAATTTCTGGATGCATACAAACTACCAAAACTGAGCCAAGAAGGTACAGAAAATCTGAACAGACCAATAACAATACAAGAGATTGAAGCTGTTATCAAAATTCTCCCAATGAAGAAAAGCCCAGGACCAGATGGATTCACTGCAGAGTTCTACCAAACCATCAAAGAGGAACTGATACTGATTCTCTACAAACTGTTCTGAAAGATCGAAACAGAGGCCATTCTCCCAAACTCATTCTATGAGGCAAAAATCACCCTGATACCAAAACCAGACAAAGATACAACAAAAAAGAAAACTATAGGCCAATATCCTTGATGAATATAGATGCAAAAATCCTCAATAATATACTAGCTAACAGAATACAGCAACACATACACAAAATTATACACCATGGTCAAGTGGGATTCATCACAGGGATGCAAAATTGGTTCGATATATGCAAATCAATAAATGCAATACACCATATCAATTAAAGCAAAGAAAAAAACCATATGATCATCTCTATAGATGCTGAAAAAGCATTTGAAAAATTTAACATTCTTTCATGATAAAGACTCTGCAAGTTAGGCATAGACGGAAAGTACGATAAGCCCACTGCCAAAATCATCCTGAGTGGGGAAAAGCTGAAAGCTTTTCCCTTAAAAACAGGAACTAGACAAGAATGCCCACTCTCACCTCTCCTATTCAACATAGTGTTGGAAGTACTAGCCAGAGCAATCAGAGAAGAGAAGGAAATAAAGAGCATCCAGACTGGAAAGGGTGAAGTCAATCTGTCCCCTTTTGCGGATATGATCCTATATATTTATATATATTTATATATATATAAAAAACCTCATAGAGTTGATAAATGGTATCAGAAAAGTTGCAGGATACAAAATCAACACCCCAAAATCAGTAGAATTTCTATACTCCAACAGTGAATGTGCAGAAAAAGAAATCAAGAAAGCTAGCTCATTTATCATAGCCACCAAAAAAATAAAATACTTAGGGATAATGCTGACTATGGATGTGAAAAATCTCTATGAAGAGGACTACAAACCACTGTTGAGAGAAATTAAAGAGTACACAAGAAGGTGGAAAGATATAATTAACATTGTGTAAATGTCTATATTACCCAAAGTGATCTGCAGATTCAATGCAATCCCCATCAAAATTCCAATGACATTTTTCTCTGATATGGAAAAAGCTATCCAGACATTTATATGGAACAACAAAAGACCATGCATAGCCAAATCAATCCTGACCAAAAAAATAAAATAAAATAAAATAAAGCTGGAGGCATAACACTACCTGTATTTAAACTATATTACAGAGCTGTAATAACCAAAATAGCATGGTACTGGCATAAAAATAGACACAAGGATCAATGGAATATAACAGAAAACCCATAAATCAATCCATATGCCTACCACCATCTGATTTTTGACAAAAGCAGCAAATCTACATACTGGGGAAGAGCTTGCCTTTTCAACAAGTGGTGCTGTGAAAACTGGATACTCATATGTAGGAGAATGGAACTAGACCCGTATCTTTCACCATATACCAAAATCAACTCAAAATGGATTAAAGAATTAAATATACAAACTGAAACAATAAAACTCCTTTAAGAAAACATAGGGGAAACACTCCAGGAAGTAGGAGTGGGTACAGACTTCATGAATTGGACCCAAAAAGAATAGGCAACTAAAAAAAAATAAACAAATGGGATTATATCAAACTAAAAAGCTTCCACACAGCAAAAAAAAACAATCAACAGAGTAAAAAGACAACCAACAGAGTGGGAGAAAATATTTGAAAAATATGCATCTGACAAAGGATTAATATCCAGAATATACAAGGAACTCAAACAACTTTAGAGCAAAAAAACAAATAACCCAATTAAAAAATGGGCAAAGGAGCTGATTAGGCATTTCTCAAAGAAAAATATACAAATGGCCAACAGACACTTGAAAAAATGCTCAACCTCACTCAGCATCCAGGAAATGCAAATCAAGACCACTTTGAGATACCATCTCACTCCAGTTAGGATGGCTAATATTCAAAAGACTGAGAATAAGTGCTGGAGAGGTTGTGGAGAAAAAGGAACTCTCATACACTGTTGGTGGGGCTGCAAAATGGTGCAGCCTTTATGGAAAATGGTATGGAGGTTCCTCAAACAGTTACAGACAGATCTACCATATGACCCAGTGATTCCACTGTTGGGAATATACCCAGAGGAATGGAAATCATCATGCCGAAGGGATACCTGTACTCCAATGTTTATTGCGGCACTATTGACAATAACCAAGAGCTGGAACCAGCCCAAATGTCCATCATCTGATGAGTGGATAAGGAAACTGTGGTACATCTAAACAATGGAATACCACTCTGCAATAGAAAAGAATGAAATACTACCATTTACAATAGCATGGATGGACTTAGCCAAAATTATATTGATTGAAAAATGTCAGTCACAGAAAGAGAATTGATACATGTTCCCACTTATTTGTGGGAGCTAAAAATAAATAAATAAAGTAACACACAAACAAATAAGGGGGGGGAGAAGACAGAATAAACACAAAAATTCCTTGAACTATTTAAGTCAAGTGAACACATATGATGGGGGGGGGCGGAGGAGGAGATGGAGAGGAATGGGTAAAGGGGCATGAAAATCAATTACAATGTATTTTGAGAAGTAAAATTTTTTTAAAAATGGAGGTCCCAGTGCAGAGGAAGAATTTTTGGAATAGAGTAAAATAAACTCTATAGTCATACCAAAGAGATCAACGACTATCTGTAAAGTCAGTGCCTGAGCCTTATGCCTTTCCTTACCATTTCTTTTGGCCCTGCTTCCAATGAAAATATATACTCCCCCCCACCCCCATCTGAGGGCATTCTCTCCTTTTGTAGGCTAGAAGTGCGGGAGAATAAAAATACTTAAGAACAGATAAGTGTTTCAACCAAAGTTCAACCAAAGACTCATGGTGGTTACTACATAAATACTCCAAATTCCTCTCCTTTGTGTGAGATAAATCTGAGACATGTGTTCTACAACATTTCTTGAATTTCCCCCATTGGATTAAGCTTCAGCTACCCAGGTGGAACCTTGCTTGATAATGCACCTTTAATTGACTCTACCCCTTTCCTGTCTTACTTCCTCACTCTCCTACTGGTGTTTCCTGGGATCCTCTCCCAAATAAACTAATTAGGCTCAAATCCTTGTCTCAAGGCCTACTTCTGGGCAGGAGGGTCCCAGCTAAGAAAACTCCTGTTCTAGAGAAAACTTTTACTGAATTCCTCCTTTGAGCCCTTATCAAAAATACATTGTTTTTTTTCCTTGTCCTTCTCCAGTCCCACTAGACTGTTTCTTCAAAAAAGGAAAAGTATGTCATCATCTTTGTAGTTCTTTTCTAGCACAATTCGAAATGGTCAATAAAAATGGGTGGTTTTGCTAAGGATTTGAAATATCTTTTTAACTAATGAAGACAAAACTAGATTGGGTTCAGTATATCATGAATGTTATTTGCAACGTGTTTTTGGCATTATAAATCTTTGAAAACTGATAATCCACAGTCGTTAGAGTGTCAACTAAGAAATTTTGCTACCCAGAATATATCACTATTTTTAGATTGTTACATTTGAGGGATTTGAATAATATAATATCTCTTTAGATATATACTTAGAGTTCAGGAGTTGTGTGGTTGAGCATTTATTATTTTTCCATAATCTCTTTATCCTATGAATTATTTTAGTATCAGCAACATAGAAATAACTATAGGGAAATTTTTATTTTTCTCATTATAAACACTTAATTTAGATGGTGCTGAATAAATATGCACAGAATAAATATTTTTGTGACAAGAGATTATCGTTTTAAAGTGAATTATTGTTGGGACTAAATTAAGCTGATTTTTAAATTGGAAAATGAATGCACAGTAATAAAGCTCTTTACATCTTTTTTTAAAATTTAAATTGTGATTAGGCTATCTGCTATTTATATACCTGTTTTGCTACTGCTAATTACTTTATAAAGTTCAATTACTATGATGGCTAAATATCACAATCATTGTATAACTAACTCAACCAAAAGCTATAGTAGCTGTTATACGGATATATTTGTGATGAAGCTTATTTGCATTTGCAAATCTCAACAACTGCTCAAGTATCTGCTTTCTAGCAATTAGGCAGCTGCTACTTAAAATCAATAGTGGTAAACTCTGGTCGTGTTTCGTTTGGAAACTAAGAGCTGTCTTGTGCGGCATCCTGGTACTTTGCGTGTATTAATGAATCTGCTTTGCTCCATGCTGTTGTATCACAGCTACTTGGCACCCTTTCCTCCTCAGCTGGCTATTGCATTACTTCATCTATTTTCTTTTCATCCTTTGTCTTATTCACAGGCATCGGCTTTGAACAGTTTTGAATTTCCCTTTACATGAGTTAATTCAGACTCTTTAAAATGTGTAGCTGTGTAGTCTGACCTGGTTGAAAGAAGTTGGATAATTTATTACCAAAAGCTGTGTGTGAAATATTTAGGAGTTCCATTTGAACTTTGTAAACAGTTGGGGAATTAGTTTCATGGAGGGCACAAGATATGTATGATGAAAACTGGCAGACAAGTGGACATTAATTGACTGAAAAAATATCTGCAATTATACTGGCTTCTGTACAAGTAAAACAAGCAGTTTTGAGTGATGAGTTGTATCTAACTATGTGCTAATAACTGAAATATGTACAAACACTCTTATATCAAATCTCCTGTATATAGTGCCTGTGTGATTTTATGGCTTACACTTTAATGCCAAATTTTGCCTTGTTACGGTGTTTATGTAAGATCGCTTACTACAGAAATGTGTTTTAGAAGTATAGTAAGAAAATTGGCTGAAAAATACAAATGGTGAAGTTAAATTAAATGCTATTGGGATACTGTTTTAAAGACACCATGCTGTTTCATATCGGTATACCTTTGCACGTGCCACTTTGTCTAAAATCCACTTCCCCCTGCCACCCCATTTCTCACCCACACCAGGAAATTCTTTTATTTCACTCTGAACAAACTTCACCTGAATGTCTCAGGCAAAGTGAGACAGTTCATCCATTCTCCTTGATCTCTTTGCACTTTGTTTACGGAAGGCAGTATAATACAGGGCATGGAATTACCCATGTGCTAAGAGCTTTAGTAAGATAATAAACACTCAACCGAACAACTCCCTAATTTTGGTAAATACATATCCAAAGAGACAATATTGTACTAACTAAATAAACATTTCTGAAGGCATTGCTTTGCAGATATGTCTCAAAGTCTCCTAAATCATTTCACTTTAATTCAGGATTTAATATTACTATGTTGTTCTTTAGCCTTTGGGCTGTATTCTCTAAGAACGTTTTGTAGCTCTTTTTCTCTGTCACCTGACATCTCAGCACTTTTCTTCAGGATCTTCACCCCTTTCTCTATGGTTGTCATATAAGCTATCTTAAAAATAATGAGAGCTCTAGTGAAAGGCAGACAATTTCTTTTCTGCTATAAACTCTGGAAGTAGTTGCATGCAATTAGTTTTGGTTGTTCCTATTGCAAAACCACAGTCTTAATGTCCTTCCTAGCAAAATGAGATGCTATCTATTGATAGAAAAACCTTTAAAAATATACAGAATATACACACACATCCTATATATTTGATTATGTCAATGTCTATGGTTTTCCTCCCTAATTTAAGGATGTTCAATAGGAATTATGAACCTAAAGAAGATGATGTTTGTTTGCTTCTCATTGTTCAAGAAATTATATTACAGTGACCATTGTAAAAAAAATTCTATTTTACAGAGTCTTAGAGTTGCCTCAGATTTTAAAAGAGCTTAATAGTTTACAAACATAGTCTACTCAAAGTATGCCAATTCTTTATGTTATATGTTTAGGGTAGAGATTCATGCTTATCTGAGAACCATGACTACAGTAACTGGAAAATGATTAACTCTTTAGATATTCCTCTCCTACTGCTCAAACTATAGAGATGTGAAAATATAGACTTGAATAACTAAGTAACATTGTTTATTATGCTTTAAAGGTCAATCAAATTGAGTTGTTTTGCACTAAGAGGCTTCTGGAGTTTAAAGCTTAAAAGCCTTCCACTCTTGATATCATAATGATTAAACCAAAACAGTTAAATTTGGGGCTGAGTATAGAAATTATTCAATTCAACTAGAAATTCATAGAAATAAGAAAGTAACTATAAGGTATTTGTAAACCAAATCATCTTTACTTGCTACATGCATCAGTAGTTGCAATTTGGGAAGTATCTGATTTAGAAATATGTCTACTTTGTAATCAGCATCTCCACTGTGAAAATAAAAGGGGGGTGTGACGGGGGAAGTTGACATTGATTTGCTAGCACCTTAGAGTACAGTCCATCAGAAATGCAAATGTGAAATTACCTTAAATTATGATAAGCTCCATAAACAAAACAATGACTTTCATTAGAAGATAATTTGAAGCATTCAGGAAATGGGGACTTGGCTTTGGATGATTAGAGAAGCAAAGAAGGAAGGCAGAAGTATCTAACTGAGGGTGTGTTTATTTAGCTTATGTGAATTCTCAGCCAGCCATCTTGCAGGTTTTAATGAATCTGAGTTTCCTAATGTCTAAAATATTCCCACAGCATAATGCATTAATTTTTAAGTGTGTTTGTGTGTGTGTGTGTGTGAGTTAATCTGATCATATGGAATGTAGGTGGGTGTTTGCCTTTACTATGTCCACTTGCTTAACCTTGGCACCCACTGCACTAACTGACATGCCCCTTATTTCCACCCATAAAAACATCAGGTTTTTTTGAAGTTCTATGAGCCTGGCTGGCAAGATAATTCTAGTTTTGGGAGCTTCACGTAATAGAGACACAGAGTTAAAAATAAAAATAAAATATTGAGTTAGAAATAGGTTGACAGAAATAAGAAATTGTCTGAGGAGGAGTAAAGACTGCAGTGATTATTTTAGCGGCAATTTAAGTTCTTTGAATTTAAGCCTTGAGCTGACTGTTAAGGATTGAAAGAGTAGATTTGTCTGTTCATTCACTTATTTATTAATCTATGCACTTTTTAGATGTTTGTGAAGTGTGATAGTTGTTGGCAATAGAGAGATGGGTAAGCTCCAGAGGCTGAGAACGAAGGGGGGGGGCATGAAATACCCAAACTCTTTGTTGCACTTTTGTATTTACATGTGTATGACAAGATAAGAGACAGATACTTTTTTAAAAGGTGTGGTCTGTATAGTGGGAAATCATGTGGGTAGAAATGGGAATTTCTCAGTAGAGAGAAGAGCATTGGTGAAGTCATGGAAGCTTTATATCATCTGGTCTATCTAGAGCAGGTTACTATGGTTGAAGCATGGGAGATCACAGGAAGTCACATGTCACAGAAGTGGTTTAACCACAGTGCAATCCCTACAGATATGAGTGCTGACGCTTTCCCTGATACACAAGCCTCTTTCAGGAGTTAAGATACCCCGCTCTCATTTTCTTGGTCTTGTAAATGTTTTGGACCATTGAAAGGGACTGGAGAAAAACCATGCCAAGTAGTATCAAAGATAAACAAAGTTTTGGGATAAGAGGGCCATCTTCCTGAACGAACCGTAGGTGGCATGCTATATGGAATGCCACTGCATACAGAGTGAAGAGGAACAGCCAGTATGGAGCTAAGCACAAAAATCAGACATTTGCTTGGCTTCCACCATTGGTAGATTCCCATCCGATGACTCCACGCAGCCCATGGACTGGTCACAGTGTTCCTTCGGTTCTCTCTCTGTTGACCTCCTGTTCCTTTCAGCCACTGCTCAGTCCCTCTTGTCCAGGGTCCAAGATTCTAGAAGGTCATTTCTCCTCATTCTTCCACGCTGTCCTCAGTGTGCACAATATTCTTCCCCTTATCACTCCTGGAGTGGGAGCTGGATTTTGGTATAAACTGTAATGATTCCTTCAGGTTTCCCAATTCAATTTTCAATGCCTAATTTTTGACTATTTTATTTTGTTCTGGTTTAATCTTACTACCCTAGCAAAGCAAATGCTTTTGCTTAACTTAAGATTACTTAGGAGAAGAAAGAAAAACATGATGATTAACATGCGATATATGATATAGCTATCCGGGTACATAGATCAGCTTTTATCCTGAGGGTAATGATAAGCCATTGAGATATTTAAAGAGGAGAGAAAAAAAATATATTTGCTTTGTAGAAAGTTCCCTTCACCTACAGTGTAAAAGATGAATAGTGGAAATGCCAGACCAGAGAGGAGGAAGTGTGGGGAAACCTGCTCAGGCCAAAGAGTAAGAAGAGAAGGTCCTAAACCAAGGCGATAGAAAGGATGCAGAGGAGATTTTATATGAAAGAGATGTTAAGGAGACTTGGAGACTATACTCTTTGTGAAACAAAAGGAAACAAAGAAGAATTATGACTTTCTGTTGTAACCTGCTGGGTGGAGTTTCATTGTCAGATGCAATAAAAAAGAAGTAATGCATTTGAGCAAAATTTATTTTGGGTTCTGTTTTGGACAAGATGAGCTTGTCCAGGTGAAGATAGTTTATGCTTATAATTCATTGGAGGACCTGAACTAGCAATTCTTATTTGGACATCAAGCTACATTCATACAATAGTTGGTGCTTTGGGTGAAATGAGATGAGGAAGGAAAAGCTTACAGATGGAACACAGGACCAGTGACAGGGCTCTTCTACTCTCCTTCCATACCTCCTCTATAGGCTTATGAGAGCCATTAAGTCAATCAACTTTTTCTACATCCCTGAGTTTACTCCATTGTGATTTAGGAAGAAAGACATTTTCTTGATCCAGTGCTGTCTAGGAGGGGATTCTTTACGACAATAACTGTGAGCACTTGCCCGATGACATGAAAGGAGAAATGTGATCAAACAAAGTCTGGAGTATTGCCTGAATTCAAACTTTTATAGATCTATTGACGTGGTCAAATATAAATGGACAGTGCTGAGATGGGAGCTTTGATCAAAATAGTATGTTTCTGCCTACTTCGCTTATGATTTCATTCCCATTTGCAGTAACGAAACACCTAGAAATAAGCACAATGAAACATGTGTAGCGGATATTTGATGATAACTATCAAACACAGAGAGAATTAAAGCAGATTTAAGAAGTTGGAGAGATATACTATACTTTAAGCATGTAAGGCTATCTTTCCACTCCCAATTATTTTATTTATTTTATATAATTTCACTCAAAATAAAAAATGAAATAATTTTGGGAAAACTTGAAATTATAATTTTAAATTTTATATGATAAAAACATATGAGAGGTAATTTTTAGATAAAATTAAAAGGAGGAGCAAGACTTACCAGACATTAAGTAAGTTACAAAACTACAATATTTAAATTAGCATGATACTTACCCAATTAGATAGACATAGATAAATATCTCAGAATATATATAAATATACATAGAATTAGATTTTGTCTTCCATGAGAACTACTACAGTCATAGAGGCATCACAAACCAGTAAGAAAAAGATTATTTAACAAAAACATTTTGATAATCAGTTTGCTACTTAGAAAATAATGAATTTATATACTCACATCATATGTTATACCAAAATGAAATATGAAATGCAAAAATTCAAACATGGATTCAGAGAGAAATAAAAATAATAATTCATTAAATCAATTAAGATAATGATATTATTATTAACTTAAACATACTACAATAAAAATGGATTTATGGTACATAAAATTAGAACTTTATTCAAAAAAGAATATAAAGTCAAACAGTACAATTAAAAAGGGCATATTATGACAGATGATCAATATTGTGAATAATATCAATATTAATAAATGAAGATTTCACAAATCAGTTTAAAAAGTCCTGTAATCCCACTAGATATGTGGCCAATGGATGTCAACTGATGTGTAAGGAAAGAGAATGTACAAACGGTTAATAAACATATTGAAAAAATGAAATATATTTTTATTCTGTATATATTAAATATACAAAATTATAGTACACAATGATAAATTTGTGGTCAAGTATAATGTGATAAAAAAAAGAAACAATTTGAGACAATTATGAAAATTTAAAATACTTACATGACTTGATCTGGTAATTCCACATCTGGAAATCCATTATGAGAAATTAATCATAAACTCTGAAATAAAGACAGAAAGATAAAATAGGCACAAACACTGATGGCAGAATAATACTAAATAATGAGAAGTAAAACAATCTGTGATGGTTAATTTCATGTGTCACCCTGACTGGGCCACGGGGTGCACAGATATTTGTTTAAACGTTATTTCTCCCTGTGTCTGTGAGGGTGTTTCTGGATGAGATTAGCATTTGCATCAGTAGATGGAGTAAATCAGATTGCCCTTCCCAATGTGGATGGGTATTATGCAAACTGTTGAGGGCTTGAATAGAACAAAAAGGTGGAGGAAGGGAGACTTCACTCTGCCTGACTGGTTGAACTGAGACATTGATCTTTTCCTGCCCTTGGATTTACACCATCTGCTCTCAAGTTCACAGGCCTTTCCTCTTGGACTGGATCCGTACACCCCGCTTTCCTCAGTCATCAGTTCACAGAGGGCAGATCATGGGACATCTCAGCCTGCATAATTTGCATGAGCCAGTTCATTACAATAAATTTCCTATGTCTCTACATCTAAATATCTATCTGTCTATATTGGTCTGTTTCTCTGGAGAGCCCTGACTGATACACAACCTCGATATTTATGATAGAAACATGATGAAGTCATGTATAGTATATATATTCAGTAAGCTCTTATAAGGCCATTAAATATTATTTAAGAGGTGTAAGCTTGTGGAAAAAGTGTATATCATTTTCATAAGTGAAAGGAAGGGTTTAAGAATGGTGTAACCACTATAAAAAAGCCAATATATAAATATAACAAACAGCGTATTGAGTTTAAAATACACTTGGATTACTATCGGGTTGTGAAGATATGGGTGACATTTTTAAACTCAATATTTTTGACAATTTCCTGAAAATATCCACTTAACTTTCACAGAGAGTTTAACCAGCTAAAAATTATTAACTGGCAAAAAATATGAGGTAAACTTGATAAAATGTGTGCCTTGTTATGCCCTGAAAAGAACACTGGAATACACAGTGGGGACTCACACATAAGGACACACACATGACATCTACTGCCCAGATACACACATTGAAAAATGGAAAACATTGGCCCATTTGACTGCTAATGCTTCCACAAGTTCTGCAGTACTTAAACTTCATATGAGTACAGTCACTTAGGCAGGATGGGAAAACATTTAATATTAAAACACCAAGAAATCACTTTTCTTGGCATAAAGTAGCTTCTAGGCAAGAAACACCCCAAAAGGAACTGTGATGACACACTGTACGTTATTTCTTAATAGAATGTGTCTCAATTTGCTCCTGTTAGTGAACAGTGGTGGTATTCTCTTCCACAAACATTCACACCTATGCTCACACATACTTTTTTTCTATCAAAAAGAAGCATGAGATATCATGAAGATAAATTTTAAAGAGAGTAAGAATTTTAAGACAAAAATGAAGTTAAAAAAACTATAGTCTGGAAAGGAAATACCAATATTCAATATTCACTTATGAAAGTTGTATTACAAAATTAATGGTTACCTTTCCAAGAAATGTCAATAATTTGTTTTTATTGCATATTTGTTATAAGTGATCATCAATCACTGAGCTGATTTCTTTTTCACAAACATATAATATGAGAATATTATTATTTTGGGGGGGAGGTGGGTGGTCTAGCCAGTACAGGGATCTGAACCCTTGACTTTGGTGTTCTAACAGTGCAATGTAACCAACTGAGTAAGCAGCCAGCCACCAGGATTATTATTTTAAGATACTAATATGTGGTTAAGTTTTACAATAGTGAATGTGGGTCTATATTAAAATTTACTTTAAAAATTATAGATAATCAAATACTGCAGAACACAAAACATTTTGCCATTACAGCTTTGCTGCATTTTGGTAGCTACATACACATTTCCTCTAACGTTTAATGCTGGCCTCAGGTCTCTGCTGTGCCAGAATTCTATCACCCCCATTGACTCTAGGGAACCCAATTCTGAACCCTGGCTTAGGAAGGGCATGATGTTGGTGTTGTCCCCACTAGCTAATCCCTTACTGATTTACTAAATGGAGAGTCCTCTGCGCTCTCCTTGGGAAAAGGAGCCATCCCAGCAACAAATTAGGACAAGCTCCAGATGTCCTTACGAGTATGTTGAATACTAAGTTATTACACTGTTCCCCATATTTGCAAACTATCCCTTTTATACCATTATAGTCTGCATGTCATGCAACACCCTTCTTCCATTCATCTTGTAGCCTCAAAATCCATTCTCAGGGTTCTGCAGGACATATTTGCAAAGACCTATGGTTTTGAGGGGAGAGGAACAATCCCTTTCTTCACAGAGAGGTATAGTCATTGGCTAAACTTTGTACTAGCTATTAGTCTAGAAATGATGAGGGGAGATGGAGGGAAATCTTGAAGAGGTCAGTTATCAACTTGGAAAGCATCCATCTCAACAGAGGCCTCTGCAAAGTCTCCAGGCAAGAGAAGGCCATTACCCTCTAGCAGGGTATGTGGGCCACTTCTGCCACTTTGGAAGGTTCAAAGGAATCAGGGGATTCAACATACTCAAGTATCCATGCAGGTGTTTCCATCCCAGGTAGCTGGGGCCCATTCCATTTGTACTAGGAATCATGCCTTCTGTATAATTCAGCTACTCTCACAATTACGTGCTGGGTCTGGTGTTTGATATAATCTGCCCTCCAGTTGCAGATGAGGGACTCTTTAAATACTATCAAAGATCCCCTTTGGCCTTCCCTCTGTGAAAAGGTATTTAATTTCTGATTTGAGTCTGCCATTATTTATATTTAACTTATTAATGGAATTTAAAAACAACTAAACAACTTCATAATTACCACTGCCACCATATCTCTCAAATGTCAGAGATGTATAAGTCAGTGCATCCTCTTCCACAGATATCTTATTTCAGTTTACCACTGTTGGGAAGCTTATTAATGGCTATGCTATAGAATGCCAAAGGCTACCACCAGCCCAACCACCAAGCAATGCAGTCCTTTTTGCTATCTGGCCAGCTAGTGGCCTAACCCCAGAGTCCCTCTGGGGATCTGTATCCTAGGCCCATTTCTAATTCCCTTAGTGGGGTTCCCCTAAGAAAATTAGACCCTGAGAGAAGGGGACCAGCCTCCCCTCCCACAACCAGGCACACAGTGCCAACGCCTTGGGGCCCACCCGAGGATCCGAGGTTTGGAGCCCGGGACCAGACACACCCCTCAACCAGGCACACTGCCAGCACCAAGGAGCATGCCAAAAATATCACCTCCATGTGGGTGGCCCACCACAGCCACCACAATAACCACAGCTGCCGTGAAAGTGGCTAGATGCTATAACCACCATGCAGATGGTCTGCCAACCACTGGAGTGCATTGTCACAAGGAGAGTCACCAGCAGAGATAAAGAAAAGTAGAGGATGTCTCTCTCCACAAAGCCCATTTCAGAGTGACAGAAGAAGCATCTGCTCTATGATAATATTGGGGGACCTGATCACCCCTCTCTGCATTGGACAGATCATCTAGGCAACAAATCAACAGAGTAACCATTATTCTTTCAGAAGGAGAGAAGAAATCTAGGGTAATTAGATGGGGGAGGGGGGAGGGACAAGGGGATAGGGAGAGATAGGACAAAGGACATAAAGAATAACTACAATTTGTAACAATATATATGCTAGTAATATTGATTTGATCAACATATCTCAATTTTGAACCCCCAAAATATGTATAATCAATTTTGATTCAATTAAAAAATAAATTAAAAAAATACCAGCCAGCATAGTGACTGCAAACCATGTTAAATGTTCAAGTATTAGCTTTTAAAAGAGCTAATACTCTAAATTGTATGTCAAGCTTGACAATGGCAGAGAATGAATAAAAGAGAAGTAAACCATGCATCTTATATAGGACAGAAAACAAGGAAAATAGTGTGATATATCAAGACAAATAAACAAATGTAAGCAACAACAACAAAAAAAAAAAAAAAAAGGAAAAGAAAATCAGACCCTGAGAGGAGGATGGTCCACACTTTGCTTATTTGAGATGTACAGGAAAAACAAGCAGAAGAGTAAGAAGATGCTATGGGAAAGGAAAAGCAACACATGAAGTTGTTATTAAGCATAATCCCAAGAAAAGCTCTGGAAAAAGTGGAAGAAGACATGCCTGAGAATTATTCTCACCAAGATGAAGGAGCTAGGGTATTATGTTCTCAAACCCACTGGCTAAGGGCAGCTGGCAGGGAGATGTTAATTCCCAGACATTTCTGGTTAGCCATGCATTGGCAAAGAGGGTTCTGGCAAGAGAGGGCAGATTTCCAATAAAGATGGCACTGTGGATGGGAGTTGGGTTGGTACTTACAGACGAGATAAGAGATGCAAAAGGATATGAGTGGAGAACTGACTGATAAAGATAAGTTTGAAGTACTTTTCACTTCTTATTGAAATAATAATAAAATTTAGTCTAAAATTGCTGAGTATAATATATATTTTTGTAGATAAAGAAACCAGATAACTCTGCTAAGTTACTTCAAGTATTAATAGTAGAACATAGCAATCAAACCACTCCTTAGACATAGCAAACAGAAAGATTTTTTTATATAGTGGCTAACACCCACAGAACGTAAGTGTTGTAATAATTCATCTATTCAGAAATTATTTACTACATGCCTTTCCAAGGGTGAGTATGTACAGATGTGCAAGCACAATCTGTACTACCAGGTAAAAAAATAGGTGATCAATTAGTGCAAATTTTTTATTACTACTGATTTAATTAAAGTATTTAATATTAAGCTATTTTTAAAGAAATTCTTTCAGATTAGCAATTTT
The DNA here is from genome assembly GCF_027409185.1 of Cynocephalus volans. NCBI lineage: Eukaryota > Metazoa > Chordata > Mammalia > Dermoptera > Cynocephalidae > Cynocephalus > Cynocephalus volans. The sequence goes on along the minus strand of NC_084467.1, from coordinate 72,588,069 downwards.
TATTTCATGGATTGGTACTTAACCAATAATAATTAAACCAGTAATAATACCTAAATTCAATGACTGGGAGAACTTTTGATTGGAAATTCACTAAAAATTGATCCACATTTTGAAATGTCACATCATTGGTAGCAATGCTGTTAGTGGTATTTAAACTAATACAAAACACTTGGATTCATTCTTTTAATTATTTAATAAAGTATTTACCAAGCACATACTATGTGCCAGGCGCAACTCTAGGCACTGATGACGTTGTAGTGAACTAAATAGAATAAATCTGTGCCTTTCTGGAGTTCAAACAAAGTTCATTTGTATCTGTAGCTTCATTATATTACACCTAAGGGGTCAAGTATCTGATTACTTCATTTTCCTAGTTTTTCTAGTGTTGTTATGTCTGAGCATTTAAATAGAGAAATAATAATTTTATTAGATATTGCCTTTATTTCTCCATTATGCTAAATTTATTACATTGTATTTTTAAATTATGTGTGTAGATATTATCTTTGAATTTGATTTCAGGATAGTGGAGAGAACATTTCACATTATTTATTATAATAGGAGGCAATAAGTCTGGTGGACTTAACAGCAATTTTATTAAAGTACATGTGTTCTTACAGTCAGGAACATGGTAATGTCTTTGGGATACATTATGTGGACAGAAGCCTGAAGATTCTAGAGTGAGTGTCCTTGTGTCTTCAAAAAGATGTAATGCCCACTAAAAATAAATAAGCTTTACTTCTAAAGTCACTTTGTCATCAGAGAGAAAAATACAATGTAAACATCTGTGAAGTTTCTCAAATAGAAAAATATCTATTTTTTTGGTTATATTTCTGAAATATTAACTCTCCTAGCTCTATAGTGGGGAAGGTATCCAACACTGCATAGACACTTCTCTCACTCCCCTTTCTTTAGCAACGCCCACGTCCCTCACCACAGCCCAGTTCCCTCACATAAGTCAAGATCTGCACATCCATTACTCAGTTCAATGTTTCCATTTGTATATTCTGCACATATCCCAAATCCCAAATGTAACCCAAAATAAAAAAAGGTAAATGAGAAAATAATTATTTTTGAAACTCTCTCTGTGATGATCAAATAGTCAGAAATCAAGTAAAGAAACAGAGAAATTGAATAATATTATTATTGTAGCTTCTAGGCAGAAATATATACATTTTTAAATATTCTGATACTCACAAAGAATTTATAAATATTGATCACATCTTGAGTCTGAAAAAATTCTCAACAGAAAAACATTAATCATACCAATTTCCTTTATCTTCAGTGAAATAAAAATCAACTTTAATAACAAAAGCATTACTTAAGGAACATTGACCACATAGGAACCAAAAATAATAACCTAAAGAACTCTTGAGTCAAAGAGGATATCAATTTCTCAAATCAGAACATATCAAAAAGTAGAGAACATAGACAAATATGCTCTGGAAAATTAACACCTGTAAAACTGAAAAAATAAAATTAACTGAACTAAATACTACAGTCATATAGATGTGGTAAACAGAATTCTATGGTGCCCCTAAGATTTTTGCCCTCTGGTATACACATGCATTTTCCAGTTATTCAATTGCCTACCAATTTAGATACTGCTGTGAAAGATCTTGCAAATGCAAATGAGGTCCCAAACCAGTTGACTTTAAGACAGGAACATATCCTGGTGTGCCTGGCCCAATCACCTGATCTCTTTAAATCTCAATCTAGAGGTCACAAGATAGAGGTCAGAGTTCCAACACATGGGAATGATTAAACATATTGTTGCAAGCTTGAGGATGGAGGAAGCCACATGGCAAGGAATATGGGTGGTCTCTAGAAGCAGAGAGAAGCTATTGGGTGACAACCAAAAAGAACACAGGAACCTAAGGAACCGAATTGTGCAAAAAACAAGAATGGGCTTAGAAGTAGATTTTTTCCTTAGAGCCTGCAGAACAAGATTCAGCCTAACCATCATATTGAGTATAGCCTTAGGATACCTGAGAGGAGAATCATACCAAACTTCTGATAGACAATATATGAGTGTTGTTTTAAGCTGCAATGTCTATGGTAATTTGTTTCACAGCAATAATACTAATACGGAGATGGCAAAAGTACATTGAAATAACTCCCAAGAAATCAGTAGAAAATAAGTTGTAAAGATGACAACATAGCTTAATAAGAAAAGATAGAGTGGGCTGGCCCCGTGGCACACTCGGGAGAGTGCAGCGCTTGGGAGCTCAGCGGCGCTCCCGCCGCGGGTTCGGATCCTATATAGGAATGGCCGGTGCGCTCAGTGGCTGAGTGCGGTGTGGGCGACGCCAAGCCAAGGGTTGCAATCCCCTTACTGGTCACAAAAAGATAGAAAAAAAAAAAAAGAAAAAGAAAAAGAAAAGATAGAAATGTAATGTATCTAAACCTAGTTATTTAAAAACTATAATGAAATAGGTAAACCTCTAAAAAATTCTCATGAGAAAAATGTGTGAGAATAGTAATTCACAACATTAGGCCATATAAAAGGAGATATAATTTCAGACATAGAAAAATTCTTTTCCAGATCAATTATGTACATGAAATCATGCTCAGGAAACTTAAACACTTGGTAAAATAGTCAACTTTTTGTCATAAAGTTAAGTTATTATATTGACTAAAGAGAGTGATCATATAGTATCATGACCCAGGTGGTTTCATAGGTGAATTTGTACAAACTTTTAAGACAAAATTTTTTTGCTTCTCAATCTCTTCCAAGGCACAGAAAAAGAAGAGAAACTTCCCAGTTCATCTTGTCAAGCTAGTATGTTGGTGTTACCAACTCCTAATAAACATTAAATTAAGAAAACAAAACAAAAATGATATAGCAACCTGTAGATAAATTTATGTTATGGATAGAGACAGAAAGTGAGAGATACTAGCAGATCAAATTTAACAGAACATTAAATTCATAAGTACCATTATTAAGAGATGTTCTCTGTGGGAATTCAAGGGCTTTTCATTATTAGAAAACAGATTCCACAACTAATCATATTACATGGGCAAAGGGGGAAAATTTGATGACTTTTATGACATATGCCAAAAGACTTTTGATAAATTTAAACAAATTTCTTTCATAAAGAAATATTTCCTTATTAAAGACTATTATGATTTTGTTGTTGTTGGTCAACTAGGCAAAAGGCAAACATTTAAGCCAACAAGGGGCACCAGTTAATTCTTAGAAGACTTGCCCATTTTAAATGTAGTCAGAATGAAAAATGAAGTAAGAGAGTAAACGGAGTTAAAAGGTCTATGAATCAAGTTATCAAAGAAGTAGTAAAATAATACCTTTTTATATTATAATAAGTATATGATGAGTTCTATAATCTCTTGGGTAATCACTATAAAATCATTGTAGTTGAGGAGTTAATATAAGGAAAAAAGAAACACTGTAGGATAGTAGACATAAACACGGCTATATCAGTTATTATTATTTTAAATGTAAAAAGACTAAATGAATCAAGTAAATGACTTTCATGGTTAAGGGAAAAAATAATAACTTTATGCTGGCTGGTTAGCTCAGTTGGTTTGAGTGCCGCTTTATAGCACCAAGGTCACAGGTTTGAGTCCCCATACAGGACAGCCACCAAAAAACAAACAAACAAACAACTTTATATTGCCTGTAGGAGTACACTTTAAATATAAGAACACAGAATGATTGAAAGTGAAATGATGGAAAAAGATAGCATGAAACACTAATCAATAGAAAGCTGGTGTCGTTACACTAATTAATAGAAGGCAAAGTAGATCTCAAAGCAAAAACATAACTAGAGATGAGGGACATTTTAGATATAGTGGAGTCAATCCAACAGGAAGATATCACAATACCAAATCAGTATCCATCCAATATCACAGGTTCCTGCTATAGAACCACAAGGTGAAAGACAAAATCTTCAATCATTTAACACATTTTTCTCTCTAACGGATAGAAAAAGCAAACAAAAATTAGAAGATATGATTAATTAAATTTTTAAGCATAAACTAGTTGATATACAGAGAACACTATAGCTGAGAACAACTGAATAATATATTCTTGAGTACAAGTATATGAAATTTAACCATATGCTAGCTAGGCCATAAAGACAGCTTCAGCAATATCAAAAGACAGGAATCATTCTAGAATTCATTTAAAAATCAATATTAATTTAGTAAAATTAGAAAAAATGCCAACTGCATGATAGTAAATGACATATTTCTTAGTATTCCAAAGTTCAAATAAGAAATCAAAACAAACTACAAAATATTTTGTAGTGAGTTAACAATGAATATCTAGTATTATAAAATGTGTGTGAGATGCAGAACTTCCACTTCCAGCCAAAGCTGAATGTAACCTTCTTTCTTCAAGAACTAGGGAATGGGGGGAAAAATATGAAACAAATGTTTTCAGACACTGAACAACAGATAGCGCAGGAATGTGATCCATGAGGGAAGGGTAACAAAAAAAGTGAGTGCTACAGTCACAGGCGCTAACTTTCTGGAAGCAGTTGCCTACCAGCAGCACCAGTGAAATCCAGACAGATGTCTCGTCTTGCTGAATTGAAGAGTCAGATAAAGGAGTTGGGAGTCTGCAGCAGCAGGAGTTTGTAGGGAAAATATATTCTCTTTCACCTTTTAACTGCTTGTTAAGGTCTGCGATGAAGTAAGTATAGAAATGGAGGTCGAAATTTAGAAATTCATTCATCCACTTTACATTAGATAAATGAGGAAGAGGTAAGTTCATTTGTCACATTAAGAACTTTAAATATCAATATATGTGGTGTCTGTTCAAATGTACAAAAAAGTATTTGGTATGGGAATTGTTCTTACCCCTAATTTTTTTAGTTATAATTGGGGAAAGACAAAAAGCAAGGGTATTATAGTGATTCATCAACTATATACAATTCAAAACGAACAATTTGCAGAATTTTTATAATTCCTATTATGTGTGATGTTTCTTTTTTTGGTTTTATTTGTTGAAATGTAGTTTTATGTCTGTTAACTATAAATATAAATAATTTGAACTTGTATTTTGTATGTCTTTTCTTTTTTCATTTTTGTAACAATTCACTTTGTAACAAATTTCTTTTTTTGTCTTTCTTTTTTCATTTTTGTAACAATTCATTTTTTTCTTTACAAAAACATTGGTCTCTGAGGAATTGGGCGAAAAACCAAACAAACTAAAAACCTGATTCTTCACAAAAATAGTTTGAAGTGCACTGCCCTGGAGAGGGAATATATTTCTCTTGTCCAAACTTTCTTAGTATTATTTCATATCTAAAAATTAGTTCACTGATGCATATATACTGTGCTCAATACCTATTTCTGGTTGAGGCATTAGAGAGAACTAAAATACCAATGATGATATTAAGACATCATTATTTAAACCAAAATTGTTTTATAAAAATTTTATGTAGAGTAGCCTTTTTTAAGAACAATTCTCTCCCACTAGCCTGATGAAATCATTAGTTGCCTTTGAATTGTGGACAGAGCAACTATTATAAAAAAAATAATAATTTTTTGGAGTTAATTTTTCCAGATTTTTAACTCATTTATTCTCCCTTTCTTAGTGACCATAAATGACATACGTTGATAAAAATGAACACCCAAAACCCTGTGAGAATACTGATAGCAGCTGAGTGCTTGGCTCATATGCCTCAGGCTGGAGGGTGATGCTGCACGTCACCTGGCCTTTCCTTTAGCTGGGTTAGCTTAGCCAGTAATTCTGTTTTTGTCCTAGCTAGTCCAAGAGGTGTCTCTGACAACTGCAGAGTCCTGAGAAATAAGATAGACATATTTTTCCCTTAGTTGTTTAGGCACATGGGGCACATTTTTGCCCACTCACATTTTCATGTATTCAGATGAAGTCTTTAGTGTGTCTATCTCCACTGCATAGCCCTGGCACATTAGGATCAGAGGGTCCAAGTGTCGAAAGGAAATACATGACACAGATCTAAAGTTCCTTAATAAAATCAAGTTGTATTCCATCTATATCCTCACAAATAATTACCCCCCACCACACACACACACCCATTAGCAGTAAGGAATTGTGTCTTGTCTTGAGTTTAACTCCTATAAATCGTCTTATAATGTTTCATGTCTAAATTTCAAAAGAGTATTCTTGGGATTATTTTTCCCATAGGGAAGTTTATAAATGTTTGTAGTGATGCATGGTTAATATGTGCTCTGAAGACCTTTAGAAGAGTAAAGTTATCTGCTTTTCAGGTTAGCTATAGGGTGCCTCATTGCTCTCATTGACCAGAATCGGGCGGTGTGATAGTCTGACCAAAATGCATTGTTTTTATTTTAGATTGTATGAGTTCTTTGGTTGCTGCCTCATTATAGATAATTCTTCATTCGTTTTCCCACTTATTGACCATTGTGCCTGTGTTGTGTTGAAATAAAGCATAATTCTTTTCCAGAGGAGCTCACAGTATAATGATATTTATATGCTATTAATATTAACAGTTTGTTTAACCATAGCAAAATCCTGTGATGATTTCGCTAAAAAAGGGTAGTGTTGTGTAATGGTTTTATAGTCTAGCTCTGGAGCCAGACTGTCTAGAGTTGAATCCTCACTTTGCCACTTGCTTGTGGTCTGACATTGGCTAGGAATAATTATAATAATACTAAATTACCATAATAGAAGTTGTGAGTTTACATAAGACAATACTTGAGAGGGTCTCGGACATTGCCTGGCACACAGTAAGTACTCAATAAATGTTGATGTTTTATGCTACATCGGGATAAGAAAAGGAATGATCACATCTGCTCACCTGGTGTATGTTGGGGGCAGTGGGCAGTTCAAAAGGCTTCATGCAATCAGAGATTCTTGATTTCTTTCTTTTGTTCACTCAAGAAGTATTTACTGAGAGCATAATCTGGGTCATATGCTCTTCTAAGCAGTGGGGGTAAAGCAGAGAATAGATTAAAAAGTTATTACTCTGAGCATATATTTCATTCTAGGTGATGGACGATAAAAAGTAAAAAAAAACAAATAATGTAATTTCAATAAGTAGTAAGTGCTTTGAAGAAAATAAAGCAGACTCATGGGATGAACAGTGACAGGTTGTCGACTATTTTAGACAGGATTGCAAGGAAGGTCTCTCTGAGAAGATAATATGAGCAGAAACTGAAATGATGTGATTGAGGCTTGTCAAGTTCTAGTGAGAGATCATCTAGAAAGAGGGATGGAATTCGGCAGGTTTGAGGAACAGTGAGACGGTGGGTTTGGAGAGACACGGAGGGGTCGAGTTACAGTCTACCGGGTGCTGGTAAAGGCTGTGGACTTCATTCTAAGTGTTAAGAGAAGATCCTGGAGGGTTTTAAACAGTTGAATGATATAACTGAAAGATCCTTTTGGCTACTATATGAAAAAAGATGACAAAAGGACAAGAGCAGAAGTGGAGAAACTGCTTAGGTGGTGTTGCAATAGCCCGGGACAGAGGGGATGATGTTTGACTCAAGCACAAGGATGGGGAGCATTTTCTCAGTGAATGGACATTCATGGTGAGAAATGGGAAATCTTCCAGAATGGAAACAGCAAGTATGAATGCATGGACACTAGAAATATCATGGTTATTTTAAATTATAATATTGCATAGTTTAAATAATTCTCTTCTAGAGGTCTTACAATGGAACCCCTAAAGGGAAATGAGATTTGTTGGTATTTTTGACTCATGGGGATATTGACAGAATTTTTCTTATAGCTCTCTGTGTCCAGAATTAACACCAAATGTACCGTCTTTTAATGGAATCTAGTCAATTGTGAAGTCTTTAAGAATCAATGCAAAACCAGAAGGAGCAATGTTGGGAATACTATTCAGCCATAAGAAAAGGATGAAATTCTGTCATCTGTAGCAACATGGAGGACATTATATTAAGAGATGTAAGCCAGGCACAGAAAGACAAATACCACATGATCTCATGCATATGTGGAATCAAAGAAAAAAAAATGATTTTATAGAGGCAGAGAATAGAACAGTGGTTACAAGAGACTGGGGAGGGAAGGTGTGTAGGGAAAACAGGAAGAAGTTGGCCAACATGTACAAAACTACAATTAAGAGTAATAAGTTCTGGTGTTCTACTGCATAGTAGGGCGGCTGCGGTTAACAGTTAAGCTTTGTACACTACATACTAGCTAGAAGAGAGGTTTTCGAATATTTGCTCTGCAAAGAAATGATAAATGCACAAGGTGATTGATACATTAGCTACCCTGACCCGATCATTCTACAGCATAAATATATCAAAATATCAGATTATACCCCATAAGTATGTACAATTACAAGGTGTAAGTTAAAATAAAAATAAATAAATACTTAGCAACATTGAAGAAGAATCTTCACATGCTTTGGGGAGCATAGTTTAGCTCTAGGTAAATCCTTCCTTTGCCTTTCAGAATATTTGTTTAAATTAGTCATCTTTCCAAAACGCTTGTCTGATAATTTCTTCCTAGAAATGGGATTACAGGAAGTAGAAGTAGCCAGGAATAAAGTCTCTGATACCAAGAAAAATGCCTGATTACAGCTGAAAAGAACATTTATTTGTAGGACTGGTTGCTGTACTTAGAATATCAGTGTTTGAAAATTTTTATTTTTCTAGAATTTCAAAGTTTTAAGATAAAGCTAACACTTTTCCAATGTAGGCAAAATTAGCAATGAAGAACTGCATTTTATACCATTCTTCATGAAAATAAGTTTAACATCCCCTGCTTCCCTCAGATATAAAATGTAGAAATATTTTCCCAATGTGAATGAAATATTAAATGTGCTTTAAAATATATCACAACATGGGACCTTCTTCTGATTACTATCAGGGCTTGATTTGGCAATAATTTTTTTCTGCATTCCTAAACATGTTACCTGTTCTCATTACATAATTTATATTTTTATATTAAATTTCCCCAAATAATAAAAACTCATTTTTTTTTTACTGAACATATATTATTTGCCCATTTGAAATGCTTCATTAATAAAACATTCTTCTTTAAGAGAACTATTTTTGTGATGATCTCTTTTGGAAATAATATTTAAAAGCTATGTTTCTTCAAAAATAAAAACACTGCATCTTTTATAAGCAGCTCTGCTCTGTTTTAAAAGAAACAGCTTTTAATATTTTTACTTACAAAGTACAGCCCTCATGTTGATTAGAAACTATATCTATGTAGATTAATCTTGAGCAGAGAGTAATCCACTCACACTTGCATTCTGAGGTCTGACTCCCATCATTAGGCCCAGATGGAATAATTTAGATATCGACATAATAAGTTAGGTTTTATAAATAACTCCCCATGATTCACAAAGGTTAAGTTTTTCAACTTACTAAGTCAATTACAGTAAACCCAGAATTCCAATTTTTTTCCTTGCACTCTGCCTTTATGGTAGAGGAAAAAGCATTAATATAAAACAACTATAGAAAGGTATTTAATAGTAAGAATACCTTTCAGGTTATATCTGAAGGGCATTTGGTCCAATGTACTCTATCTTTTAAATTTATGTCTTTGTCTCCCAAATGATTATAAAAATGTGACCATGAGGCATCACAGTGTTCTGAGTCATCAGAAAAGTTTATATAATGTTCACTATCATTGTGCTTATTAAGGCAGGAAAGAATACTGAGACTTCTCCAAAACATATTCTGCAGCAATGACTAAAATTCATAGAGGGTCTAGTTAACCATAATATTTATTTTATTAGAATGCTAAGCATTTCTTGAAGATCCTAATTAAGCCAGACTTCATTAAACCCTTTTTCCAGAGTACCTGAAAGTTCAAGTGCACCATCAAAGTGGTAACTTGTTTCTTCCTTTTACTTCTGAACCTTAGCAAGGAAGAAATGCCCATGAGAATCACTGCTGATATATTTTATTATACTTCTCTCAGCCTAAGAGACTGGCATTAGATTCCACATTTCCTCCAAATACTGAACTGTAATATTTGGAAGGAAATCTGTGCCATCTACACCCCCCAAAATACCTGTTAAGCATTTAAGTGACTCAGCAGGCACATCTGTTCATCAGGGTATCATCACGATTGTTCGACAACATTAATTTATTCAACCAATATGTATGAAGTCTTACACTTGCTTCAGTAAACCCTGGCAAAGCAAACTTAATCGGAAACATCATGGTCTTCGTCTTCATGGAAGTTACATTTCAGTGAGGAAAACAGACATCCATCTAGGGATCATGCATAAACCATAATAAAATTTCAACACTAACAATGGCTACAAAGGTGAGGTGCTCAGTGGTACAAATCCCTGAAACAGGAGGATTTGACCTAGCCAGGGAGTCCTATAAGATTCCATAAAAAGTGGCATGTGAGATGTGGCTGAGGGATAAGTAGAGATAAACTTGACTGAGAAGGTGAGGGAAAACATTCTTAGTAGAGATAAGCACCTGTGTAAGATCCTCATGGTGGGAGGGAGTGTGGCTCATCTAGGCTGGTGGCTTCAGGGAGGGAACAAAGAAGGGTGGAGTGAGGGAAAAGCAGAAGAGGTCGACAGCATTCATGTCATTTACAGTATTTTAGGTCATTTTATCCCTTTATCCTGAGGTTCTCTACGACCATCAATTTAAAAGGAATGGAAAGCCACTGAAAGGTTTTAAGCAGAAGTGGGGATATATGAGCTGATAAGCAGTTCAAAAAGATTCTTCCTGCTATAGGGTAGAGAATGAACAGCTGCCCTCATGCCATTTTCCGCATAGCCTTTCTAAATTTACCCTTCTCTGGAGGCCCTTCAGCTCTCAGAAGCACTGAGAATTTTCAGTGACATTTTTTTCACTTTCAATTCAAAGATAGACTGATCCTGGGGCCAACTGAAGAGTCAGTGGCTGCAAATGCAGAATGCAACTTTGCATGCCAATTCTTCAGGAGTAAAGGCATCCAAAAGCGGTGCCAAGGATTCAGACAGAGATTCACTCCACTGAAATGCTTGGGGTATTATCAGAGGCCCACTAGCATCAGGACCCACTCCTTACTGCCCGTCATTCATGTCCTAGAAGCCTAGATAGTCTGAAGACTGCCTCTATGCCATAATCTGACTCGAGGCACATCATTTTCAAAGCTCAACCTCGTTCTCCACAAGCTTTTTGTGTCCTAGCCCTCAACTATTATTTATTTGAACACCCATAACTTCTTACTTCCCTCACAAATACCTTTGATTCTATCAGGGTTGGGAAACCCATCAAGCCAGCCACCAAGGATAAAGAGCCTTTAGGTCTATATAATTATGTGGCTTCTCTCCTAATTATGCCTTTTATCATGCCTTTCACCATACCTAGCATACATATATTTAATGCATTATTTGCTTTATGCTACGTCTATGCTACACTGTTGGTCTTAGACTGTAAGCTCTTAGAGGGGAGGGAACATGAAAAGGGGAGAGAGCTTTCTGTGTGACATACAATTAAAAGCATAGAAAATGATTTTTAAGATGATATATTATTTAATGTGGGTAATATTAAGTACATTATTGCCTGTATATTCATTAGAAGGATAAAATTATGTCACCATTTATTATATATCTAAACTTTACTATTTCTTCTTGATTTATCAATATATGTCAGATATACTTTTCAATATATGTCTGTCCAGGCCTTGATGAAAGATGAATTTCCCATCTATTAATCTATTCTCTCATCCGTGATAGACCACTTTATAGCCTGTATCAGTTAGCATAGTTCAAATTAAGCAACAGTAACAAATGACTCCCATCTTGGTTCTCGGTCATGATCAATGCAGGTTTTGAGGTCTTTGGCTCAAATAAATAGGTTAGTGAATTTTCTAACATTTTGATGATTCCATCTCAATACTCGTCTTAAAGGTTTGCCACAGCAGGAGAAGAGAAGTGGTGAATTGAGCCCAAGTAATTAAATGCTTTATTTCAGGAGATACTTCCACTCACATTTTAATGGGCAGAATTAATTAATGGCCACGCCTAACTTTAAGTTGGCAGGAAAGCATAAATCTCTGTGTACTGAGAAATAGGAAAAATCAATTATTGGTCAGCATTAACAGTGTCTGCCATCTAGTATATTCTGATAACATCATTTGTCCAGTATCTGAGATACAATAATTATCTTTTTACTTTTACTTAAAATTCTTTTATTTAAAAATTTTCTCACAACAAAAATATGTCCAATTTTTAAAGACAGAAATTCCTTCTCCATATATAATTTCTATATTCTATAATCTTTGTCCTTTTGATGATTGACATTTTTAGTGCTTTTACTTCAATTACTGTAGGACAAAAGCTTTTAAATAATTTACTTTTTGTAAGTAAGGCTGTTCTTACATTATAGATGAAAACATTTATGTTTAGAAAGACTAATTAATTTGACCAGAGATTACAGCCCGAAAGAGTTAGAGTCAAGATTTCAACCCAGGCTTATTAAATGTTTAATTAGTTGATAGTATAGGTTCTTTAACTTAGATGTTAACCCATCTCCTAAAGTTCTGATCAAATTTTACCTCTTTTTTAAGGCTCCCAAAACTTTAGTCCTTAATGATGAATCTTTTTCCTCAGCTTTCCAAATGCTGTGTAAACATTTTAGTTTTATCTATGCCAGCATTTTACACTAAATTTTATTAAATTGAACTCAACCCAATAAGGGTGAATATGTTAATTAAATTAATATAAATCAAGTTCAAGTCTCTGGTTTCAACAGTACTGTATTACAAGGTTACATCTATTTGCTGATTTATTTGTAGAAGGGCGGCCAATCTCTTCTTCAGTAAGAGTTCCGTTCTGTCCATGATTAGCTGCAGCAGAACCACCCACCAAAGAATTTTATAAATGACTCCATGTGTATGGGCACAAATATTAGAATACAGATATTAATCAAAATACACTCTGTATCCTAAAAGCATCTGAAATCTCAGCATAAACACTTTGAGGTGGAACCACACCACTGGGTTGAGGCTGCTAGCAATTCTTTTCCAAGAACTCTCACTTGAACTCCACCTCAGCCAGTCACTCCCATAGCCACCTGTGCACTTATCACCAGGATTTGTCTACCTTTGAATTCATAGATGTAGACCCCCCACTCTCTGAGCACAACCTTCTCCCTTTCGTGGTGACTTCCACATGCTCGTCCATGTAACTTATGGGAATTTCTGGATCTTAACCCCTCTCTTTTCCTCATATCAATCACCATCTTCCTCTTTTCACTTTCTTCCCATATGGCTTCCGTGATCCACTTTTCAATCTGCATTAATTACATGTATGTCTCATAGGAAATATTAACCCAACAGGTCCATAGCTGAAATCATCTTTACTACCAAAACCCATCCCTTTCCTACATTCCAGCAATGGCATCTCCATCCATTCTGTTGTCCTCACCAGAAACTTAAGTGCCATCCCTGAATCTCCCCTCTCCCACACCTCTCACAACTAGTCAGCTACCTGTTGATTCTGCCTCCTAAACATCTTTCAAATCCATCTGCTCCTTCCTCCTGCTATCACCCCAGCTGTGTCCTAGATCACAGCCGGCATAGATTGCAACAATAAATTTTAAGTGGTTTTCCTATTTTCAGTCTTGTCCTCCAGGCAATTCTCCACACTGCAGCAAGATTGACCTTTCAAAAATGTAAATCTGTTCTTGTTAAATTCCTATGCAAACCCTACATGATTTCCCATCGCCCTTCCAATAAATTTGAAATTCCTTAGCATGACTTGCATGTCCTTTCAAGAGTTTGCACAGTTTACTTTATAGGCTAGTGTCTTTCTAATAAACATCACTCCCTTAATTTCCAGACTTTAGTCCTATTGAACTTTCAGTCTCTCTAAATCGCAAAGATTTAAAAATATAATAATCCTGGGGTAATTGTGCACTGTTTACTAGGATGAGAACACTTTCTTTTTCTTCCACTCTGACCTTTCCTCCTTCGTGTCCTCAATTATTTCTCCTCCTTAAGATCCTAGTGTAGGTTTGTTTCCTCTTCTTTGGACCCTTAAGTCTGATTTAGATGTTCCTCTCATGTGTTTTAATGCACTCTGAATCTCCCCAAGGATTTCACATGGAATTATATTTGCTGTTTTTCCTAATTAGTCTCTACACATTCCACCCTGGAAATGATCCCAGCTGACACTCAATTCATCTATTCCAATGAATTTTCCATTAAATCATCTTCATCTATTTTTGTATTTCTAGATGAAATTCCTTGTGCTACCTCCAAACCCATTTTCTGAAATAATGTTTAAAAGTTGCTTTAAATTTATTATATACCATAGGGAATATACTATATAAATTTAGAGGGTGTATATGAAGCATATCTTTGAAATAAACTTCCTCTACAAGAATACTTGAATGATAGAATCACAAAATAAGGTACAATTCTGTCTTTCTCCAATTACAGGTAGCCAATTATGTCGTAGAATTGCAAGTGCTATTAAGGTGCAAAATATGCATTTTGATAAGAAGGAGTTAATGGGATATTTTTACACTAAGTTAAAAAGTCACTTAGAAGGACATTTTTAAGTTTGTGTTTTACTGTCAGTGATATCCATTTCAATTTTGCTTAGCTTACAAATTGAAACAAAAAGGAAAGGTTTTTTTTTTTTTTTTTTTTTTTTCCCCTAATTGCTCACAGTGCAAAGTTTGGAATATGAAAAATCAAGCTGTGTTCTCTCTGGTTCAATATCACCTCAAGTAATAAAGTTTCTGTAATTAGCACTTTACTGACAGTTCAGTTGATGGTGCATGAGGCAGAATGGAAGCCAGATCACCCTTCCCTAGCTGTAATATTGCAGCGTAGCTAAAGGACGTGTAAATTTTGAAAGAAAAGCCAGTGAATATGTCTTGAAGACACCCAGGGAGCTAATATGCTGAATAAAAAGGTGACATTTTTACGTAGTTAATTTTTCTGAGTACATCCAAACCATAGCGCAACTCGTGGTTATCAGCATTTTATTCTTAGCAAATGGAGCTTGAATCTGTTGAGTTCTTTTAACTGTACAAATCTTTACAATACACATTTTATAATTTGTAACTTGTATATGCTTTATCACTGTTGCCAAATAAGCCTGGATCAGTTTAACTAAAATTAAAATAATTCCTAAAATCTGTACCCCCTCTATGAAACTGGGCTTTTGCAAAACAAATTTGTCTCTTTTTCCACTCCTTCATGGACACAAAGAAAATTCTGTGTTTACAAAACCAATGCAGAAAATGTATCTTCAAATGTAAACTAAAAAGCTCTGTGGGAAATATTTGAAAAATTGACTGTTTTTACTTATGCTTTACTGACCACATTTTAATCTACACACATTATCTTAAGAACTCTGTGTAGAATTTACTCCACAACGTAAGACAATCTCTTAACCTTCCCCCAATTTATTCTTACTCTAGATTAATTCGTTCTGTATCTGTCAGCCCATAGCACTTTATTAACACTTTCTTCACTGATAGACAGGCAATCCTAGAATTTCATTTGACTTTCAAACTCTCTTCTTTTTATTTACTATATGACACCTACAAAATTGACTTTCATACTCCAAAGAGGAACTTTATGCAAAGTGGAGCCATGATGAATTTGGAATTTCATGTGGAGGTACTGCCTGCCAGCCAACAGTTCAATTGGTTCTTTTTGGAATTCATTTATGTTAACATGCAAAGCTTCATGCTTGCATAGTAATCCAAGAAGCATGTATAAAGTTAACCGACCTTTATTGTTACTTTTTTTCCTTCTACAAAATTAAGAATAATGCACCTACTAGAAAAAAAAAAATCCTCCAAAGTTAAACAGACTTTTGTGGAAAAGGATAGACCAGGAACTTAGTGCAGTGTGGAAAATAGTGAAGTATCAAGAAAACCACTGGAAGCTGGTTTGGCAAATTGGAAACATGAGTGTTGATATGTTTCCTCTCCTTTAGCCCGAGAAAGAAGGCAGGCCTAGAAGGGTGTAAAAAGCATTTGAAAACTGACTATTTTTGTTCATGCTTTCCTAACCTATTTTTAATTTTCATGCATTATTGTAAAAACTCTGATTTATAGTTCACTCCAAAATATTTACTCCAAGAATTTAGCTCACTTCTCTCTTTTTGTCTATTTTCAATGTCTCGTCAAGAGAGGCTGCTAAAAAACACTTATCAATGCTATGCCCTACTGTCCAACAAATATATCATACATAGTAGGAAAATACTTAGATTTAAAGCTTCAATTTTTGTAAAATAAACATGTACTGCTTTATCAATTTTTGAAGGTTCAAATTGCAAATAAAATCTTTTGACTTAGAAGGAATTTATCTTTTTTCTGATCTCTAGTAAATATTTCATGTAGATATCTCAGAAGGAATTATAAATAGAAGTTTAATTTTGATAAAATTTTTAAGACTTAGGTTTGGGAATATTTTTACATTACTTATTTATACAGGTATAACATGCTTTAATAGATGACAGTTGTTTTGAAAAACTTTAATATAAGTGAGAGAAATCCTTTATATCTATGGCTAACATTCTGAATAATACTGAAGCCATGCTTTGGAGAAATAGAGGTTTTCTATCTACTATGTTGTGTGTTTAAAAGTATTCTTATAATACCTTTATTTTCTATGTCAATTAAAAATTGCTTTTTAGTGGTGTAGTATATTATCTGGATTACTCAATTTACTGGTATATTTTGCAGTACCTAATTACAGGAGACTGTGTTATACATAGATCTTTCTCATGGTTATATATAAAACACCTGAAGTCTCTATTATTTTGTAATAGGTGATACCTAGATGAATAATAAATTGAACTCATCTTTCTTATGTGACTCTAAAGGTCAAACCACACCACCTGAATATTTTTTATCCTCTATGAATATTTCCATTTAAGAGTTTATTAAAAAGAATTTCTAAATCTTCTCATTATGTCTTAACAGCATGATATCATACTCTACTTTTTGACTTCTCCATTTGATATGGAATAAAATTGCATCATATGGCCAAGGCATATTCACTTAAAGTCTTTAATTTAGAAGCCTTCCAGAGTCAAACCGAGTCAATCTATGCTTTAAAAGTCCCCCACAAAAAGAATCCTACATAACTTACTGTGTTTAAAGGTTTCTGATTTTAATCTAATAGCTGAAATATCAAAAATACATTTTAATTCAGGTATTTGGGCATCACTAACAGGTGTTCTCATCAGATTTAGGAACCCTGCAGCAAGATTTATCAGTGTCAAATGCTAAAATCCTAAATTTGGTGCTGGAATCCCTTTCAAATGGCATTTATATTTTGATATCTTAACCTACTTTGAATCCCCGAGCATCTTGTCTATTTTTATTAGTAGATTTTGCTGATTTTTAAAACTTTTCAAAGGCTCTTTAAATTATCCTAAAGTCATATATTTACCATGAGAAAGCAGGTGTCTTTTTAGAGTTTAGACGCTTAAGTTGCTCATAAAATTAATTTCCTTAGGTTGGAAGAACGTTTTTAAACTCAAATTTGAAAACTCTAATCTGGCACTCTGAAGACACTGTATCAGCATTTAGATATAATAAAAATGGAAACGTAACAGCATAATAAATTTAATTTGATCTAGCATAGGAGAAGAGCAGGGAGTTTTTGCATAAAAATGGTATTTAGAGGCAAATGCGGATTTGGTGCCTTTATTTGGGGGACCCATTGTTCCAAGAAATGGGTACTGCCTGGATAATGCTACCATACTTGTCTCTTCAGTTTTATTTTCTGCTGTCACCAGCTCTGTGTAACATTGCCTGTGCTCTGGACAGATGGAGGTGTTTGACATTCAATGTCTGAACTCAATAAATGTTTTTATTTTATTTTTTAAAATATACACCTTACTATGTAAATAAATAGGTTCAAAATTGAGATTGTCCCAGAAACCAGTATTTTTTTCCATACCCATAGCATTTGTGGTTTTCTTCCTTTTACATAAATAGAATGCAATGAAATACACTGAACAGTAAAATTATATTGTATATAATTTAATCTTTGGTGATTCAGAAGGCACTTTAGGCTATTATGGTTTCCCAGAGTCAACATTAGGTACTTTATAATTTTTTATTGTACTAGTAAAACTTGGAGATATTGATTAACACATTTCCAGTAGATATAATATTTTATAAATTGATTATACTATATCTTTTCTTAACCGTGAGAGGGTCAGAATACAGAGACACTTCTATATATACACATATATACTAGATATTTGTAGCTAGACTTCAAGTATATCACTATAATGTTTCTAAAAATAAACTGAGCACGTTGCCCTTAAATCCCTTCCTTCTCCTTCATTTTGACCCCAGTTTATATCTCCAAATACCTAGTCCCCACACCTCAAAGTATTTGTGTCATACTTATCTGTTTTTCTTTTCTCCTTCTCTGAATTTGAATGGCAATCAAAACTTGTGCCTGGTACCACTTAAAAGATACTTACTCCTCTCTTTTTGACTCGATCACACTGTCTCTCATCAAACCCTACTCTGTCTAGTACTAATAAGAGTTGCCGGTATTGTATGTCTATTACTTGCCAGACTGTAGGCTAGACCCTAAACGTTTGTTATTATACTTAAATCTTTAAAGCAACTGTGAATTTTATTCTTATTTAAAAGATGAGTCTACCAAAGGTCACATAAATTTGGTAGCTTGCCTGATTTCAGAGAGCTAGATATTGATAGAGACAGAATTGAAACCTGCACTTTACTTCTACAGTCTATTGTCACAACAGATAAATGTTACCTTCTCATTCAGGAGAAAATCTTGACCTTTAGCATGGTACTCAAGACCTTTAATAAAAAATCTTCCTTTCTAATCCCAACTCTCATTCTCTACTCCACACGTATCTGATACACCTGCAGCAACGATCTTTACTCCAAATCTAGAAAATGTCATCAACTTACAGTGCCATTAAACTGCACAGGTCCTTTTTCATACTTCCTCTTGTCAAAATTCTATTCATTCCTCAACACTCAGTTGAAATCCCAGTTCCAACATGATAACTGTTCATATTCTAGGTGGCTTAATTTATCTGCTTTCTAGAGAGTAGCATAGAGAATAGTGTGCTCTCTTACAAGAGAGTGGTGTAGTGACTTTGGAGCCAGACTTCCTGGGTTTGAATCCTGGCTACAATATTAACCAGTCTTTTGACCTTGGGAAAGTTACTCAACTTTCCTATATATCAGTTTCCTCATCTGTAAAATGAGGCTAATTATAGTATTTACTTCTTTGTGTTGTTATGAACATGAAATCAGTAAATATATGTAATCAACTTAGAACTGGGCCTAGTACATTGTAAGCAATTTCTAAAGGTTTGCTGCTACTGTTTATTCATTTCAGTATCTGATTTCTAAAGTAATTTGAAGGATGTTAGAAAATTTACATGTGGTATAATATGAAAAATCGTTGGATTAATGAGTTAAATAGAAATTATAAACAAATTTGAAGAAAATATAGAATAGTATTTATTTATTTTTTTAAGAGAAGTCTTGTTAAGCATATAGAAAATTAAGAAATTATAAAAGACGTGATTAATGCAATTGAGTATATACAATTGCTTTCATATGATTTGCTTATATAGCAAAAGGCAACACAATCAAAACTATAATAAAAGTGACATACCAGAAAAGAATATTTTCAACATATATGGTAGAAAACTGTTTAATACTTACATCAAATAAAGAGCTCCTATAAATCAACATAATTTGAAAAGCAAACCAAAAACATAATGAAAGGAAAGGGTCAAGCATAAATGATATGCAAATGTTTAATAAACATTTAAAAATCTTATTTAAATAAGCTGCAATAATTTTTCCACTTAAATGGGGTAAATTTATAAAGATCAGTATTAATCTCATTTTGGCAAGAGTTTGAAGAAGTGGTCAATCTTATACATTGTTAATGATGGTATAAATTGAAATGCTATTGAAGGATACATAAATAGAGTCTATTAAAATTTTTTGGAAGTGAATATACTTTTTGATTGATTTGATTGATACAGCGATTGCTCTTTCATTTGTCTTATACACACACACACACAAACACATTTCACACAGTTGAATTGGAATTCTGGCTGCTGCTTCAACCTCATGGAATTTCTTACTACTCTTCCTCTCTCCCTTTCTGTACACCTGTCATTCTGGCCTTCTTGCTATTATTTAAATACACAAAATGCTGTCAAGGCTCAGGGTTTTTATATTTGTGATTACTTTGCCTGGAACTGTCTTCCCTCAGTTATTTGCACAACTCACTTCTTCATTTTATTTAGGTGTTTTGTTCAACTGTTATCTTCTCAAAGCAGTCTTCTTTACCCTGTGTAAAACAACAACATTGTTACTTTTTATTCCCCTCCTCTAGTTTACTTTTTTCCTAGCCCTTATTAGTAACTGATATGATTATTATCCAATTATTTATTTTCTGTCTTTTTTATTTGAACATAAGCTTTGTAAGGTAAGAACTGTGCTTTGGTTAGGGCTGAATGCTTAGTTCCTATGACAATAGGATATGTATGATACATAGTAGGTGCTCAATAAATATTTGTTAATTGAATGATTAAATTCCCAGGCTTTCTTGCTTCCACTGACAGTGCAAGAAGGAGTGCCAAATAGCCATCCTCCTTACAAACCCATACTTATAGACCTTCCACCACCATATGCCTTGCATCTGTTGGAATTCATATTCATCTTTTTATTCTGACATATTTCCAAGGCACCTCTCACCTCCCAAACCCTAATCCCCATAACACTCTATTCATATTTATACTCCTTTTAACACCTCTCCGTCTTCTGCTAGTCTTCCAAAGAGCCCTCTGGAATTCACAGTTAATCCTTAGAAAAGTTCCCTATATCCACAACCCCTTTTCTATTGTTTAATTTGCTCTCTTTATCTCATAAAAACTTGGCTTTTTCCTAAAGGCTCTGGTTTCCTTGCAAACCTGTCAGATTATGGCTGATTTTACTCCCACAGCCTTTCTCTTTTTGGACCTGGAGGTAGAGTAAGTGGTTTTTTTTGTTGTTGTTCCTCATGGCTCCTTACAAACCATTTCTTCTTTCCTCCTCCCTGAAGTTCTCTATATTTGAATCTCATGTCCTCTAGTTGTATCTTCCAGTACCCCTCATTCTTACTGTTATGCTTACATTCCCAGACCTATCCTGCTGGTTTATTTACTCATTAGCATCTGACTCCCTTCTTGCTGGCACAAGCCCTGTTTTCATTCTTGGCAATGTCAATATTTTGTGTACATGATCCTTCTGACACCCTAACTCCCTGTCCTTGAATTCTACCTTCTAGTGTTCTTTTCCTCCACCTACCTTAGGTGCCCTGTTATGTGTCACTACCAAAAACAACCACCTCTCCATAATTTCAGTTGTATTTATCTCTCTCTCTGACCACCACCATCAATCTTTCTAGTTTGCTTTCTCTAGTTCCAAACAACAAAAATTCTTTAATTCCACTGGGATCTCCAATCATCGATTCAACCAACTTTTTACTGTCCCTCACACCTTTGATATCCTCATCCCCCCCTTACCCAACTTAAATTCCGTGGCTAATCCTTGCAAGCACTTTCTGATACACACCCTTTACTGCCTACCTCCCTTTTAATTACTTTTATATGTTTGGCAAGACCACACTTGTTTAAATCCAGATCACTGCTCTCTATGCCTGCAATTTCGTAGCTAAGCATAGACAGAGAAAAATACACAACCATCCTTACTTGTCGCAATTTAAATTTATAACCACAAGCCTCATGAGATCTCTTCATGCTAGTCAGGCAATCATACTATTTCCCATTCCATTAATTCCTCCACTTTCCTATTTCAGTTTCACACCTTTTCCTCCATTCATATGTACAACACCTCTTCCCCGTCCTTACTCACAGCTGATGACTGTACATCCAATTTCATGAAGAATATTGAAACAATTTAAAAAGAACATCATAGATCCCCGCCACCACATCTGTCCACTTACCACATATACAAACCCACACTCTCCGCGGTTCACCTTGTTGTCTCAGGTGAACTACCTGTACTATTATCTAAAGCTACTTTCTTCACATGTGCACTAGATTCCAGCAGCTCCTATTTCCGAAAGAACTTTTTTCAGCAATTCTCCTGCAACACCACATTTCCCCTTCCCCACTGAATCATTCTCATCAGCATATAAACAAGCTGTTAGTTGTCTCCTGATCTGACCACTTTTCCACCCTCCGTCTCTGCAGCTCTGGTCTGTGCTCCACTCTCTCTCTCCTGGATTACTTTAATGGCCTCCAAACCTTTATTCCTGCACTTGCCCCTCACACCCTGCACTATTCCCAACATAGCAGTCAGAAAGAATGTTTTTAAACAGAAGTCAGGTCATGTGTCTCCTCTTCTAAACTCCTCGCTGAATCCCCATGTCACTCATGGCAAACCATCCAGTCCTCACGTGTCTTACGAGGTCTTGCATAACTTACCACCCCCTTCCCTTGCTGATCTTCTAACCTGCTGCTCTCCTCATGGATCACTCTGCTCCAGCCACAACTATCTATTGCTCTTTCTCCAGCATACCTGCCACCTTCCCATATGAAGCCTTTGTACTTGTTTTCATCCCAGAAGTGAACTTCCGCCAAGTGATTGACTTCCTCATTTTATGCAAGTCTTTGCCCAAGTGTCATTTTTTCAGTAAGACCTACCCTAATCATTTTACCTAGAATTGTATCCTACGCTCCACTATCTACTGTTCTGGGCCCCCTTACCCTGCTCTGCTTTTTCTTTTTCCATAGGATTTGTCACTTTATAACACACTATATAATTTACTTTTTACTATTTATACTTTGTTATTACCTGTCTCCACCATTAAATATTAAGCTCCAGGAGAACAAGAATCTTTAACTCTTTTATTTACTGATGAATCACAACAAAAAACCTATAATAGTATCAACTAGATAGTTGGTATCAATTAATACTTGTTAATTGAATAAATGTATTTGTGCAAACAATATATGCATAAAGATATTTGGCACATTCTTCTTTTATTTTTTGGGGAAAAATTGACCATATCAAAACTGAAGGAGGTTTTAAAACAAAAGGAAGTTTTATTTATTGTATCAATATTATACATTTATTAAAAGATGACATGAAAAAATTCCCAGACATACAAATAAACAAAACAACTGAAACATAGAATAGGATCCTATTAACACATTAAAATTATATATGTAACAGACATCATATAAATATATGAAAAGTTTCTTCCCCACATCATATGTCATCAGAGAAATTCAAATTAAAACAACAATGAGATACCACTATCCACCTATTGCAATGGCCAAAATCCAGAACACCGAGAACACCAAATACTGGACAGGATGTGGAACAAGAGGAAATTTTATTCATTGCTAGTGAAAATGCACAATGGTAGAGTTCCTTACAAAACTACACATACTCTTACCATAAGAACCAGCAATCACACTCCTTAGTATTTACCCACAAGAGTTGAAAACTTATGTCCACACAAAAACTGTCTGTCACACAGACTTTTATAGTAGCTTTTTTTTTAATAGTAGCTTTATTCACAATTATTAAAACCTGGTAATAACAAAGGTATCTTTCAGTAGGTAAATGGATAAATAAACTTTGGTACATCCAGACAATGGAATATTATTTAGCACTAATAAAGAAATGAGCCATCAGGCCACAAAGAGACGTGCAGGAACCTTCAGTGAACATTACTAACTGAAAGAAGCCAGTCTGAAAGGCTACACACTGTATGATTCCAACTATATGGCATTCTGCAAAAGGCATAACTACGGGGACAATAAAAAGATTAGTGGTTTCTAGGGGTTAGGGAAGGGAGAGTAGAACAGGCAGAGCACAGAGGAGTTTTAGGGCAGTGACATTATTCTGTATCATACTGTAACGATGGATACATGCCATTACACATTTGTCCAAACCCATAGAATGTACAACACTAGAGTAAACCTTAACATAAACTATGGACTTTGAATAATAATGATGTGTCAACCGTAGGTTCATCAATTGTACCAAATGCACCACTCAGGTGGAGGATGTTAATAATGGGGGAGTCTACCCATGTGTGGGAGCAGGGGGTATATGGGACATTTTTGTACTCTCCTTTTAATGTTGCTGTGAAAATAAAACTGCTCTAAAAATAAAGTCTATTAAAAATTATATATGTATATTTCTCTCTATGTATAAATAAACCTAGAAAGAAACACCAAAATGATTTGTAATAGTGAATACAGTTGGTCAGGAGAGGAGGTTTGATAGGTAGAAAAGGGTTAATGTACACTTTTTAATTGATTTTAAATTGTTTGAATTCTTAAAATATTTATTTATAGTATTTATAAATTTTAAAAGTGAGAAAATAAGGGCAAAGGAAAAATAAAGTTGGAAAAGCACAATTAAAAAAAAAACAGAACTGTGGTTACTAGAAGTGGGAAAGGGGGATGGGATGGGTTTAGCGAGAAATTGGTTGATGGACACAAAGAATGATTACATTTTGTAATGATGAATATGCTGATTATCCTGATTTGATCACTACATATTGTACACAAGTATAGATAGTCAACTCTGCACCCTACAAATATGTATAATCAACTATGTTTCAATAAATATAAGTAAATTTTTTAAAAGTTGAGTGAAGTGAATACAGAAAATAGGCATCTAAAATTCTCTGCACTTTCTAAATATGAGTCATAAATTGGATTCTGACCTTTTCTGCCAACAATAACCAATTAAATCATTGTATCAACATGATTTAAAAAACAAATGGAATATTCAGGAGTACACAACATTCCTGGGATCAGTATCTGAAGAAATTTCTCTTCTGAGTCCTACTGAGTAACATGACAGCAACTTTAATATTTTTGTAGCAACTTCAATGCATTTCATTAAGCTTTTTCTGTGTAGTAATATCATTCCTGTAGGTCTTGAGCACTTGTAGGTAGAGACTGGCAATTGGCCACCAAACAACACGACCATGAAACACAGCTCTGCTCTGGTCTTGTTTATTCTGAAAGCTGTATTTATAGTGACCTAAACTAAAACATTATTTAAAAAAAATTCTTTTACTGAAACATAATTGATTGTACATATCTGTGGTATACAGTGTTGAATATCAATTCTTGTGTGCAATATGCAATGCTCAAATCAGGATAATTAGTATATTCAACATTACAGAATGTAATCATTTTTTGTGTCCCTTTACCAATTTCTAGCTACCCCCCCACCTCTGTGGCCTCAGTCCTGTTCTCTCCTTTTGAAAGTTTGATGAATTATTGTGATTGTTGTATTTTTTCTCTTTTTTTGTTTAGTTCTTTTTTTCTTTTTCTTTTTTTAAGCTCCCACTTATGAGTGAGGACAGAGCAAAAAGACAATCTACAGAATGGAAGAAAATATTTGCGAACTATGCAACTGACAAGGCATTAATATCTAGAATATACAAGGAACTCAAACAACTAAAGAGTAGAAAGAAAAGTAACATGATTAAAAAATGGGCAGAGGAGCTGAATAGGCATTTCTGAAAGGAAGATATACAAATGGAGACTAGACACATTATTTTGTATTCTGAAAAAGTAGATTCCTTGGTCAATTACTTGGGAAAATTTATATCACACCAAGTTAGATGCGTTTCTTTGCCTTTGGGATTTCTTAGAGCCTTTAATATGCAAATATGCATTGTAACTCTTTAAGAGTGAGATAAAAAATGTTTTGTTTGCCAAGCAAAATTATGTCTGGGACCCTGTTTTTGAATGAGTGTCTCCCATGGCTTTGGTTCTGTAGAGCACACTTGGGGTGAGCAATGTGAACAGATGCCCCTCCTTTTAGGGGAGTCTCTACAAACAGGGTTTTATTGTCATTCTTTGTTCATTTTCTTTCAACGAGGATGTTGATAGGTCTTCTCTTGATCCCATATTTGATTTGTAGCTCTATTACTTTATTTTGCTTTTTTGCTGAATTTGGCTTTTCTCTACCATTTCTCCTCCACTTTGGGAATGTATTAAAAGCAGTTTTTGTTCCCTCAATGCCTTGCACAGTGTTTATTGAATATTTGTTGAAAGAAAAATCTAAAAAAAAAATGTTTGTAGGAAGACCATAAATCCATGGAGCATTACTGATAGTTCTAAGGTACTTTCCATATTCCAAGTCTGCATCAAAAATCAAATGACATTTTTGTTGCTGGAATTACACGAAATCAATATGTCAGTGATCACACTGATCAGAAACTCTGATTTGGTAGCTGTAGATGTCTTTAATAATTGTTGAAGAACAAATTAATAAACAGATTTTTTAATAGGAAATATCTTTTAAAATATGAGGTCTGACAAAGAAAATTAAAATATTCTTTGGTGAGGAAAAAAGTTTAAAAAAACGTTCAAGTCTTGTACTTTACAGAGGAAAAAACCTAAGGCTAATGCTGTGAAAGAGATTTGCCCAGTATCACACGCATCCTTTAAGCAAGTATTAAAACTCATGATTAATGACTTCTATACAGCAGCATTTTTTGCTCTGTTTTCTGGACTTCTTATTTTGCAGCTTTCATTGTTTCATTTCTCTTTCTCCTTGTCTCACCCTCTTCCTTTCATTTTACATAGCATGTGACATTCTCTAGCATATACCAAGGACTCTTGCCAACTCAGGGCTGAGAGGTCCAGTGAGCTGGCAGTTGAGGAAGCTGTGTTTCTCTTCTTTTATTGATGGGAAACACTGTTTCTGACAGAGCTTATTCATGGTGATCGGCCACACTGGCTGAAAACTGGTAGGAGGACTATGCAATAGCTCTGGGGCCAAACTGAGTCCACAGGCCATATGTCTGGCTCCTCTGTCGTAAACAGACAACCAAGTGCGCACACTCCCAGGTGTAATGTCACTGGGACCTTATTTGCAAACATATAAATGAACGACATTCAATTATGTTCAGAGGCAATGTTGTCAAACCCACCAAGGAAACAATTTACTGCTCTTGCACAGTATGTGATTCAGAGTGCATTAGCAAGTTTTCATTGCTTAGTTGCTCAATATGCTTCTGAAGAGTTTCTTTTGCAGCCTGTTGGATAAGCATGATACATATACTTATATAGCACACATAGATATGATGAAATTGAGGTTTATTACAGAATTCACTCAGGTGAAAAAATTTTATGTATAATAAAATTAGCTAATTTCTTCGTAGGCATTGGCCAATTAAGGGAGGAAAGGCAAGGTTTCTATAAATAGGAGAGTAAAGTTATCTGCTAACACCAATGGATATTGGATGAAAGGTTTTAAAGTTTTGGCTTCATGAGATTTCATTTTTGCTAAATGGTATTACATTTTCCACAGTACAAAAGAAAGCACTCTGATTGATATAAAATGTGGTTATAGAACAAGCAATATTGTTTTAACTTTACAAGAGCCTTTGTAATACCCTTATAGTGTTCTTGGAACAAATACTGTAGAAGCTAAAAGGACTTATTCCTAGGTTTTCTTACTGACACTATTACTAGTACTAATAGAAAGCATCCAGAAAATTGAATCAGAGAGGTGAACTATAGCTTCACACAATACATAACAACAACAATTATAGTACTTTGCCTTGCCATTGTGTTTTACAGTGTATATAAACATGAATTATGAACTTTGAGTAGTATATTAAATAACATACAGATGGGGTGGACAGCTTCACGGGAGTTCCATCATTATCATCGTTTTTACCATTTTCACTTCAAAGATTACAAAACTGAGATTCAAAGAAGTTAAATGACTTATCCAAGGTCATCTCCCTATAGTATTAGAATCAAAAGTAGATGTGGATGTCTTCTGAATTCTAGGGAAGAGTGTTTTCTCAAGTACCATATCATATCACCTGTCAAGAATCAAAAGGTCTTTTGTTATAGCTGCAACTACTGTAGGTTTTCGAAAAGGGAATAGATCAGGAGGGCAGGTGAAGGAGCTTGATTGTAGAAGGCTTGACCTCTGAAAGGGGTGTAGTGCTTAGCCAACAAAAGAAAAATGAAGGGAATTCTGAGCAAAGCAATAGGTTGGATAAAAGTTAAAGAATTAATACTTATTGATTGATTTAACAAATATTGAGCACTAATAGGTGCCAACTAGTACACTAGGTACTGTGATTCAGCTTTGAGCAAAAGAGACAAGATCACCAACTTCATGAAGCCTATGTTATAGGTGGAGTAAAACAGACTATGGATGAATAACAAAAAAATTGTGCTAACTTCTATTAAAAAAATAAAAACAGAGTAAATGGATTGAGGGTGGTGGAGGGAAGGAGTATTTGAGACCAGTTGGTCAGGTAAGGCTTCTCCTGTACATGACCTTGGAGCAGACACCTGAATGATAAAGAATATTCAGTCATGCAAATGTCCCCAAGAAGCATTTTCAGTAGATACAGCTGGGATGCAATCTGAGGAGAGCCCTGTGAGCTACAATTGAAAATAAATATTTAGGGTAAGAAACCACTAGGAAGTTCTGATTTACTTTTTGAAAAGATTGTTCTTTCTACTTTTCTCACAAGCCCAGAGAGCATCATGAATGGAAGCAGGGAGAGCAGCAAAGAGACAGTTAGCATCATCTAAGAGAGGTGCTTGGATTGTGATGGGCGTGATGAACATGGTGCTAAATGATTAGTCTGGGATGTGTTTTGAGGGCAGGACTGACAGGGTTTTTTGGTGGCTCAGCTGAAGTAGGAGAGGCTTATTCTTAGGGAGGAAAAGGTGAAGTGAGACATCCAGACTACCTCCTAAGTTTCTGGCTTGGGTACTTGGACAGATGAGAAAGACTATGAACATATCTGTAGTCAAGGGCATGATGTAGAGAGGTTGTGAGGCTGCCCATGGCTACTGAAAGCTCATGCTTGTTTGTGAAGTAGGAAACGACAGCTGACTCCATTCAGGCCTGTGTGTTGAATGCACTTGGACTCCCTTAGACTGAGTCATGATGCGGCAGGTGCAGAACTGAGAGGTAGAGGATCTGCAACTTAACAGCACCTTCTGCAGCAATACCCCAGTCTCCTTGGCACTCATTTTTATTGTCTGCAAAATGAGGGGTTAGGCCAGATTGATAGCATTTAACATATTTTAGGTTCTGGACTCCTTTTAGGAAGCTAATGATTACTAATGATTCTCCAGAAAAAGAAATTGCGCATGTATTCCAAATTTCCATACGATACAGACTTAAGGACCTTTTGGCCATTCAACGTTATCAAAGATTCCTCCAGTTTGAAATGGATGATCCTACACAGTATGAAAATAAGACCCAAATTGCAGTGATTTAACAAAACGATATGTGTCCATTACAGTATGGCAGAGAGTTTTGCTGCAAAATTTGCCCAGGTATGTGTAGCAATGAAGGTCCTCATCTTGTAGAGGCAACATTCGGAATATTCAGCTTCTTTGTTCACTGTATAGTGAGAGAGAAAACCATACTGAGAAAGAAAACCAGCATTATTATGGTAATGTATTTTATTATTAATGGTTTTCACTGCCTGTGACTGGAAGTGAAATGCATCTCTTACTTATCTCATATTATTAGGCCAATCTAATCACCTGGCACCTGACCCCTAACTGCAAATGGGATAGAAAATAGAGGCGAGCTTATTTGGTAGGCATTATTTTCTCTTTCATACATGCTCTCTCCTTACACCGATATTTTCCTAGCGTAAGAGAGACTTTTGGTTAAATAAGTATAGACTTACCTAAATAATGGGATATTATGAAGCTGCCAAATAATTTGTAAAGACCTCTAAGACATAAAATTAGATAAAAAAGCAATGTACAAAATAATGTGGATAGAATGCTGCCACTCGTGTAAGAAAAGGGACAAGATGAGAAAATGTTTGTATTTGCATTTGGAGAGGAAGTCTTGAAGGATAAACTTAAAAAGCTACTAGTTAGCAATGGTGATAGGGCTCTTAGAAGGGAAAGAGGAGAGAGAGAGCGAAAGCAAGACTACTGTATGTCTCCTCATACTATATTGATTTTTTTGCTATATGAATATATTGCCAACTCAAAATATTAAAAATTGATAAAGGAGTGGAGAATAAAAAACATGTCCCCACCATGTCTGATCCTCGTCATTCCCAGTGATGGAGGGCATAAAGACATCACTGGCAGTTAATTCCAGAGTTTTCACTATTAAGGAATGACAGCACGCGATGGAGTAGGATGTCCATGCATCACCAAACAGCTCAAGCGTGCCTTCATTACAGTGTATCATGCATCATGTCATTTGTTATTGCTTACTTAACAAACCTCGCTCCATCACATGGATTAACCAAGATAACGTAGCTAAATATTGCCTGAGATTTCCTGTCTATAGATAAGGTTTCCATTTGTTAAGATGAGAAGTAAAACCAAGTAATAGATGGGTAGATTTTCTGCTCACCCAATGTCGATGCTATTATAGTAACTTACAGGGGATTTTTAGCCATAGTTTGATATGACTTTAATGCTACAGAATTACTGACCTAGTAAGACCTGAACAGAAAGTTTCCCAAGGGAAAATAATTTTTCTTGGTAATTTAATTTTATATACTATTCCAACTTGAAATGCATGCAACATTATTATGGTAATATATTTTATTACTAATAGTTTATAATTTTCAAGGCAAAAACAATAGAAAAATGTAGTGAATAGTACCAGATTTGGAACTAGGCAGAAATGAATTCGAATTCTGCCTCTATTAGTTGCATTCCTATGAGCTTTTTGCTTAATATTTTGGAGTTTTCACTACCCATCTGTAAAGTGGGAATAACTGCATGTGGCTTTTAAATACTGTATGTGGTTCTAAGAATTGAGATTAGGCATTTATAATATTTTATACAACACCTGACATAATAAAGCATGTTCTATAAGTGGTTGCTATTAGTAATACTACACCTTGGCCAATTTATGTCAACAATTTAGTAAAATTTATTTGGAGTTGGTGCTACAACAAAATTTAGAAATGAGTCAGATATTATTTCTTTTTCCCCAAAATATGGTGAGACTTCCAGGGCAGGTTTCTTTCACTCTTTATCATAATCTATGGTGTTAGAAGGCGTATCAAGGTAGTAGGGACAAGCTGAGGCAGTATATTAGACTATTTCTGTTGCTTATAACAGAACACCTGAAAGTGGGTAATTAATAAAGAAACAAAATTTATGTCTCACAGTTTTGGATGCTGAGAAGTTTATGACTCGGGGGCATATGTGATGAGGTAACTCTCTATAGCAACTCATGGTATCACATGACGAGAATAGGCTGAGCAAGACTGAGCTAATTTGCTCACTTGCTCTCCTTATAAAGCCATCAGAACCACGGCCATGACCACCCATTAAACCATCAACCCATTACTCCGTGAACAGATCAATCCATTCAGGAGAGCATGATTCTCCAGATCCAATCACCTCTCAAAGTCCCCACATTTCAGCACTGTTAAAATGGAATACATGAATTTTGGGGGGACACATTTGACCCATAGCAGGCAACATGACATACAGGAAACAATGTGGACCAGAACTGCCACTTTGGAGACATGAGTTGGTGTTCAGATTAATTGAGCTATTATTTGGAAACACACCTATCATACTGTAAGCACTTGTTAACTAAAAGTTCCCATTAGAATTTCATGGTAAAATAAGAATACATATAACTGAGACCACTAAGTCAAATCATGATTCTAAAATAATCTTTCATTTAGAAAACGGTTCACATTTGGAGGAAGTTAGTACAGAATAAAAATGTTTGGATAATTTGCCATTATAGTTCAATTTTACCATATTAGTGAACTTCAGTATTTTGTTTTCTGAAATCCTTCCTCAAAGTTGTAGGCTGTATATAATTTTAAGCATGTTTTTTTCTTTATTTTTAAGCCCAGTGTATCTCAAGGAAAACTTAAATTGGATGTTTCTGATTCTTTTATGCTTAACTCATCCAAAAGTTATTTTGCAAGAGTTCTTTGAAGTCCAGAAAGCCTTATCATTTTCTTATAATATATTCAAGCTTTTTTCCTTTGAAAAATGGCATGTCTTGCTTTAAGTAAACAAACTCAAACACCCAATTTTGGGTGAGTATGTAAAATTATTCTCTCTCTCTCTCTTTCTCTCTTAAGGTTTCTCTGTAAGTATGTTGGCTCACAGCAGTGATCATTCTTGCTCAGGAAGAGACTGGACAGTTTAGCCTTCTTTGAGTCAGTTCAATTCAATCAACATTTTTTGTTACCTCTGATGTATGGAGAAATATGCAAGTTTCTATGGGTGATAACAATGAAAGTGATACAGAAAAATAATACACAGTGCATATCCTCAAGGAGTTTATATTCTAGTGGTGGAGATAGATATATATTAAAGAAATTATAATATGTGACTGAATAAAATACTCTGAAAGAAGTAAAAGCAACATTTTGTGTGAATAATACAAGAAGAATTATAAATTGAATCTGAGGAACTTAGAAAGGATTTTCACAAAATGGACTTCAAGTCAGCCTTATTATAATTTCAAGGATTATTAGAATTTTAATGAGTGTAGGTTTGGGGGGAAGGTGTCCCTGTCTCAACAAAACCACTTAGGCATAACATACTAACTTTATAACTTCATAACTTGCAAAGTCATAAGTATAGCACTTTGAATGCCAAGCAAAGGTTTTGGATTTTATTCTCTAGGTAATAGGGAACCATTTGAGTGATCTTGAGGAGAATAAGTAAGGGGAATGCAGCCAGGGCTTTGGAGAGATAATGCTGATGGAAGTGTGAAGGATGATTGAGAGAGGAGGGAGGAAAAGGTTTGGAGACCAAGTCTGTGACTACTTCAGTTCATGCAACAGTTAATGAAGACATGGTCTATGGTAGAAGGAAAGAAAAGTTAAGGAACAAAGAAAGAGTCCATTCTGATTCTTGGATTTTCAGATAAGGTGTACATTAGAACGTAGACTGAGCCAGCCATAATAAAGAGACCTAAACCTAGAGAAGTTCAAACAAGAGAGAACTTTATTTTCTTCTTATGCAATAATCCAGTGGCAGGGGCATGGCCCCAGGTGGAGAAGTGACTCCACTCCACAAGGTCATGCAGTGTTGCTGGAACAGTGAAAGCTGATTGTCAACCCCCTCTCATTCCAGTCTTTGGAAAGGGAAATGAGGAAGTCAACAGCAAGCAGCTCGTCTTTAGAGAACACCCCTGGAATTGTGTGCTCTGCATCCATTCACAGTCCATTAATCCCATGACTTCAAGAGAATTTTTGATTCAGAGTCTAAAACTTGGTAGTTCAGAGCCCAGAGGTCATTTCCTGACATCTTGGACTTACATCACTAGTAGTGTTTAAAATTATTGTGGGGAATATAAGAAGTAAGCTATAGATCCCATGGATGGGAGTGTGATGAAGGGCCAAAGGGATAGAAGAAAAGAGAGAGGAAGGCCCAGGTGACACAGTTTCTTCTTGTTGGCCTAAAGCCAGTGGACCAGCCCGGGCACAGAGGCTGTGAAGCTGAGTAATGACTCTGCCGAAGGCTTCCAGGACTGGACTGGACCTGCAGAGGCAGGGATCCACATGGATCCTGAATACATACCAGTCGCATTTATCACATTTACCAACACTAAACTTTAAAACTGTAATTATTGGGAAAGGACTTCATCTTTTTGTTCAACACAGAATCTACCCAGTGACTAGCAAAGAACCTGGTAGTTTAAGGAGGTAGATATACACACATATATGTAATTTATGTTTTGAAAAATTTCAAATCTACAGAAAAGCTGAAAGAGTAGGACAGTAATTATACATGTTTACTAATTGTTAACTTTTGCTGCATTTGTTTATTTTTCTCTCTCTTCATAGATGTTAGGACAGCATCCTAAATAACTGAGGAAAGAAGGAAAGAAGATGGGAAGGAGGGAACAAAGACATATCAGCCTACTGTCCTTTTCATTCTCTACTTTTAAATTTTCCATATCTTTGTGTTTAATTGCCACTGCCAGGACAACTTAACCAAAATCATATGGAAAGTTTTTTGTTTCATAGATATTTTAACAAGATAAACTGAAGTCATTTACTTAAATGTTATTTCTGAATATTCTACAAACATATATTCAGTTTCAGGGCCACTTAGGAAGTTATTCTAAACAAAATGAATCTTAAAATTAAATTTTATACATGTTTAAGTGAATGCATTTTTTTCCAAAGAGTAATTATCAGCTAAACAAGAAGGGAAAAAATGGAAAGGACCAAACCTTGGATAGAATAATATTGTGATACGATAGCTTTTCTTCACTTTGAGCTTAAGAAACAATCTTTACTGGCTATTTTGCTTGAGAAGAGTGATTTAACAATTGAGATACTTGTTAATAGAAGTAAGAAAAAAATCATCATCACAGGTTCAGCATATCTTAGAGGATTTCTTTCTGCTAGAGGAGTAAGTCATCGACATTTTGATGACATTCACAGATGGTCCTAGAAGAGATAAAACATCAATAAGCTCCAGAAAATACTATAATTAGAATTTAAAAAGTTGGAAGTGGGATAAAAAAATCAAACAAGAGACTTGAAGAAGCACAAAACTGATGTTAGGAAAATCTATAGTTGGCCTCTCTAAAAATACAAAGAACACCGTCATTCACAAAGGACCTACTAACTTCTCAAGGTCCCAGATTTAGTAAATAGCAGAGTAGAGATAAAAGCTTATGTCTGACTGCAAAACAAACACCTTTTTCTTTACCTTACTATACAGCCTCCCACACCAAGGAGAATACTTAACAGAAGGGGAAATCCTGTGCTGAAAAGGCTCACATATTCTCCCCTCAAATTAAATGGAGATATTATTCTGTATATGAATATTCAACACATTTCTTCAGAGAGTGCTACAGTGTATATTTGCTTTATTCTCTTACAAAGTTTGAAGATTTCCTACATGTCTATAGATATATGAATTGCATATATATGTTTTATTTCTCAGTTATTCTACTTTATCCTCACAGTAACCTTGCAGAAAAGGTAGTGAAATTCCTAGCATTCTCATTGCGAGGCTGTGTAACTAAGGAACATCAGATGAAATGGTTTGTCCATTGTCATGCAGTTTGTTAGTACTGCTGAGCTACGGGCAGCCAAGTCCCCTGGCCACTCCCTGTATTAAGCACTTTGTTACCTAGGGATTCAGAACTTTTAAGATCTTTCTTGCTATTATTAATGAAAGATTAAGTTCAATTAAAATGGCAAAAATCAGATCTGTTGTCATTAGGGGGTTAATCTAAATTTTAAGATTATAGATCATATTATTTTTTTCTGAATAAGATCCCATTAATCTGAGATTGGCCTTGTCAGTATTACCCTCTGTAGCATTGGGCAGACCATGACTACTCCCCAATCCTAATAAGTGAAGAAGATATCAGGAGAGAGTAGAGGTATGCCCACAATCACTCCGGGTTGTAACAAAAATCTTAACTGTTATCTAGGATGACCTTTCTTAGTATTTGGGGAGGAAGGGGAGGTCTCTTTAAAAATCTGATGGAATATATGGTGTTTCTTCTCAGAGAATAAAACAAAAACAAGCAAAACTGAAAAAGATCAGGAAACAAAAAGTTGGGGCAGGTGCAGATGGGACAGTTCACTCACTATAGGTTAAGAAATCCCGGTCTAGGAATATAGGATTGAGTCAATGTGTAAGCTTTGGAGCATAGCAAGAACTGAAAGACTAATACATGACAGAGTGTTACAGATGAATTCACAATGAGCCATGAAGGAAAAGGAGACCAATGACAAGGCTGTAGCAGAACCTGGGCCAGAAATATGCAATTCCTTCAGTGCAGGTAATGATCTGTAGCCCTGGGCTTCCCATTTCTTGTGGAGACTATATCTGGACTATTTCATTCCCCTGAATATCTAAAATAAAAATTCAAGGGAAAAGCAATGAAAGTACATAGCACAATACAGAAATATATGAAAAAAATTAAAATCATTTTAGGTTTCCCCAAAATGAAATAAGAAAAATGTCTATAGAGATCTCTAAATCATAGAGAAGAAAAATATTTTTATCATTGTTAATAGAATTATAACTAGAAATAGAGGAAGCCATATATGTGTACACATTTTTGTGAGAATAAGTGTATATACACACAGATAAACAGTGTGTATGCATGTAATATACTATTTACCTATTTTTCTAGCTTTTAATGCAATTTCTTTAACATTCTCATTGCTAATAGATTCAGGTACTGTCTGTCATGGGATGTCATGAAAAATATAGCTCTTTCTGTAGAATTAAAAAAAAAAAAAGAAAGACATTCTGTGAGCAGACTGGTGTGTACGATCTCCAAGTAAACTCCAAGGCAGCAAAATATGGATATTAAAAAAACAACAAGTTACTAAAAAGGTCATGGAATTCTGGAAAAATGTCTATATCATAAAATATATTTCTGTATAGTCAATTATTATCAATATGCCTAAAATATTAGCTATTAATTAAAAATTAGAGCCATAAAATAAAAGGCTCTTCATTTTAAAGTTTTATAATGGTATCTCTGTAAACATGATTAAAGTTCTAATCCATTGTGAGATGAAGGGCAGGCTGCCCAGCAACTGTTTTAACTAGTTCCTCTGAGGTTCTCAAGCAAAAAGTAAGTGTTTAGAGGGGAAACATTTGCTTTTGGTTTTCTTCTTACATCAAAGTTTCAGGATCATTCCCAAGTAGTCTCTTTTCTTCCTGTCATCATCATCTTAAAGAAATGATAATAAAAAAAGGAATGAAGAAGGAAGGAAGGAAAGAAGAAAGGAAGGAAGGAAGGAAGGAAGGAAAAAGAATAAGGGAAGAATCAACATGAGCCATTTCAAGCATTCACTGAGAAATTAAAATATAATAATGCAAATCAAAGTCAGGTGCTTCTGTTTATCATTTACTAGTGTATACACTTTTTTGTGTAATGTTCACAAATCAAATTCAAAGTAATGACATTGGCTAGAGAAACTACTGGTTCATTGAAATGTATGACAGAAAGAATTTATACATATTGGGTAGCATTTCTTGACCCCTGATTCAAGGGCAACTTTGAAACTCTATATCTACTTCATGAAACCATAGATCACTGAGAAGATGTTCTCATAAAGAAAATGTGGCAGGAGAGGTCATTTTCCTCCTTCCTGACTTCCTGGTTAGGTAAAAGCACACTTATAAAATACTCACAGCACATTTTCATTGGATGTCCTAGCATGTAGGTTCCTGCTGGGGGAGGCAAGAGAAAGTGCTGGATAATGATTCAAGAAACAGGAAGCTTTGTGTGTACGTGTGTGTGTGTGTGTGTGTGAGAGAGAGAGAGAGAGAGAGAGAGAGAGAGAGAGAGAAACTCAGTTTTTACTATATATCTGTCATATAGCCTATATGAGTTTGGGAGGGAAGAACAAAAGAACAAAGGGTGGATTGTGGGTTAAAT
This sequence comes from Cynocephalus volans, assembly GCF_027409185.1. Taxonomy (NCBI): domain Eukaryota; kingdom Metazoa; phylum Chordata; class Mammalia; order Dermoptera; family Cynocephalidae; genus Cynocephalus; species Cynocephalus volans. The sequence continues at coordinate 72,550,752 of NC_084467.1, read as the reverse complement.
TCCAGAATTAATCATGAGTTCATAAAGATGTAGGAAGCAAAAATGATGGGTTAAAAAGGTTAGAATCTCAAGCAAACAGATGCTGTGGGTCTGGAGTACAATGAATAAATTATATAAATGAGATGTTTATGAACATAAATTACCTATCTTACCTTGTGCAATTGTTTTTTTTATAGCTTTTGACTCCCTTCTAAGACTCTGTTGCCAATTGAAGTTAGTAGAAACATAGTTTTCAAACCCACAATACAAAGGTGTTTCTACCGTAAAAATTGGCCTCTGTAATAATGGTGAGTAATATAGAAGCACTGTTCCCTCTAGAATTTATTCTGAGCACTGGATTCATTTACAGTGTCATCAATGACCTATATGAAACAGCATTTACTTGCCATTTAGTATTTTTCTGAAGTGAAATTGTCATAATTTACCACTTCACAATGCAACTCTGGATTTCCCAAGTTAGATTCTGGCCTCGATGATGAGTTTAAATTCCAGGATGATATTTTAACTAAGCTGAGTCATAGACATACGTAAAACTCCATTTGCATAGCTTCTAAGGAAGACTTATTTTGACACATTATTTTATGTATTTCAGCATCTTATCATCTACTAAGACATTGTAATAACAAAATGGAAAAAAATCCATCCTTTTGTGATGTAGGGAGGATTTTGTCTTTTTCTACTTTTATAATCTAGTTCTTCATGTTTCCTAAAGGTAAATAATGCATGAGCAAACCGGTAGTATCTTGACTAGCATTTTTCTTTAAATATTAAGTATTATTTTTGAAAAAATTTGAATATAAATAGTTGTGCACAATAATTTTCCTGTTGGAAATAAAATCTGATATTTATCCATTTTTCCCTTTGATATCCTAGCATACTAATGCTATATAGAATGGTTGAGTATTGAATTCCTCCCCGAAGTTATGAAACTTACAATTTCATGAAAAATAAAGATACAGACACACTTTGAAGCAGTGACGTACATGTTACATGATTAGTAGAAGGTTTTTTTTTATTTAAATGTGAGCTTTGGATTCTTGTTGATGCAGTCTTCACAACTAAGAATATGTTAGATTTTATTTCTTTTTCTATTTCATGATAACCCTAAGTTAATTCCACAAGTGTATAAATGGGTCAATGAGTCAATGAGTCATATGGTCTCAGAACTACCGAAGAGTACTTTAAATTGTTTTAAGTTTTCCAATGTATAGTTTAAATTGCTCCCACCTGAATAAGGTGGTGTCTTATTTGAAAGAGTTCCCTATTCACTTCTTTATTCACCCTGGTTTCCTACAAAGACTAAAAAAATTCTCAATTTATATAGATGAAGATTTTATAATGAGGAAAGAGTTACGGTAGTTTACAAGTAAGCTAAAATATGTTCAATGAAAGATGTTGAAACAAGACATGAGTTGTATTCCAAAAATGCTCCAAATCATCAAGAATCCCCAGGAAAACCTTCTTTTCTCTTTTTTCCTTAAAGTTAAGATCCTCTGTATGGTCACCACTGGGGACATCTTCACATTATTTCACAGAATTCATGCATATGTAATAGAAAGAATGGTGACAGGTCAAAAGTAAAACAAATGATTGCTGGAGCCAAACTACCAAATTTACCAGCCATCTGATCTGGCAAAAGTCATTTGATCCTTCTGTGCCTTAGTTTCCTCATTTTAAAATGCAGATAATAATAGTGCCCTTCTCAAGGACTGCTTGCTGTGAGTATTAATATACACAAAGAATCACACTGTTGGGAATATACCCAGAGGAATGGAAATCATCAAGTCGAAGGTATACCTGTTCCCCAATGTTCATCGCAGCACTCTTTACAATAGCCAAGAGTTGGAACCAGCCCAAATGTCCATCATCAGATGAGTGGATATGGAAAATGTGGTACATCTACACAATGGAATACTACTCAGCTATAAAAACGAATGAAATACTGCCATTTGCAACAGCATGGATGGACCTTGAGAGAATTATATTAAGCGAAACAAGTCAGGCACAGAAAGAGAAATACCACATGTTCTCACTTATTGGTGGGAGCTAAAAATTCATATATAAATTCACACACACACACACACACACACACACACACAAACTGGGGGGGGGAGAAGATATAACAACCACAATTACTTGAAGTTGATACAACAAGCAAACAGAAAGGACATTGTTGCGGGGGAGGGGGGAGGGAGAAGGGAGGGAGGTTTTGGTGATGGGGAGCAATAATCAGCCACAATGTATATCGACAAAATAAAAAGAAAAAAAAAAAAGAAACACACCTCATAAAAAAAAATAATAAAAATAAATTGCTTCTTCTTTCAGTAAAAAAAAAAAAAAAAGGAAAAAAAAGAAAAAGAATCAACAGCGTCTGTCCGAAAAAAATTCCATGGGTTATGACGTGACATTATGGTAGACATAATATTATGTTGGTGAAATACTTTATCAGTCTTATAATTTATTGCTTTGGGGTCCACCAAATACAGGTTTTAATTTATTGAAGATGCACATTTGAGTTATGAGGTTGTTAAGATCAACTTCCTAAAATTATTGGTGTTACTTAAGAGTCCGGAGGCATAGTGAAAAGAACCTGTCACTATTGCCGATGTACCAGACCAGTCACCTAGGATGTGTGAATGTCTGCTGGAAAGAATCCAATTTCTTTTGTGAGGAAGTGGACTCATTTTTAAAAACATTTTATAAGTAATGTCAAATCACAGGTAGGGTCCCACTTTAATTTGGCCAGTTAAATTATTAAGAAATTAACCAATTTCAGCCTATAAAGATGTAACATGAAATAATATTTTAATAGCCTAGTATAAATAATACAACTATTAGGAAATTTGCTGGATGTTTTATGTGCTTTTTAAAATAAATAGTTTCATTGACAGTCCCAATAAGAATTCACTTGGTCTTGACTGTTGTGCCAGGGACTACTCAGCCAGGAATGAGCAGGACAAGTTCCTCCTGGCAGGAAGCTCACAGCTTTATAGGGAGAGACAGATGAACATAAATCAATATTAATATAAAATTCACTGCTGTACTTTTACAGGACAGTGTATTGGATTACAGGAATAGTGATAAAACTCTGATTGTCTTATACAAGGTCACATAAACATGGGAAGTTTTCTGTGTGGTCTGCGCAGATAAGCATCCTAACAGAATGCTCTGGACTGTTCTTAGCCATCCCAGAATGTTCAGGGCCCCTGAGATATGCCCAGTTACATTCTTTAATCTGCCAAAGACCAATGATCTCCAAAGGGCAGAAACAATTTGGTAAATTAAATTTCCAATGCACCTAAATTTAACTGCTGTTTTGAGGTGCCACATTGGGGCCAGACTGGATGAAAAGACAAGAGGGAAATTACCCCAAGTGAAGGTAAAGTCCAGGCTGATGGCTCACACTGAACAATCGACTTGCCAGTCAGAAGGAACAGTGCTTCTGGTGAAAAGGTGAGGCGGGGCCTGGCCTTCCCTGAGGCACTGCCCTCTCCTGCACTCCCTGGATTACTGGCCAAGAAGAGAAGGCTGAGCAGCAGAGAGGGAATTGAGCCTCTAGCCCCTTAATAGTGCTGCTGCTGAGGCCTGCCAGAAAGAGCTGCTTCTGCCACATAGGTGCTCTCCTGCTGACCTGATAGGGCAGACGGATAAATAAATAGAAATGACCAAAGGAGGACAGCCACAGTGCAGTCACCCTCATGGTGCAAGGGAGGACAGGAAGGGCAGCGCAGAGGGACCACTGAAGGGCAGGACCAGCGTGGGTCAAATGTGAGAACCCCCACCCTGCCTTCCAAGCACATGCCATCTCTCCCAGGGCCCACTGCCTCCAAAGGGTTCACAGAGTGAATAACTGGGGTATGTTAAAGTCCACCCACCAGAGTACACTAGGAATGTACCTGTATAAGGGGGGGGGGGGAGATAGGGTTATTCAGCTTGTTGAAGCAAGGGAAGCTCAGTGTGGGAGAACTGTAGGGCATCTCAGTGAGAGGAGCACCAGGGGTTTTTAGCAGCATGTAGGTTTGTGCTGAATTATTTAGGGAGGAATTACGAATGTGGCAGCAGCTCTGGATATGCTGTCAAGAGGAAGGGGCAGTTCAGTAATTGGGCATCTCAGTAATTAATCTTTATTCAGGAGGTGAGATGAGCTAGTTGAGCTGGGGGTGTCAGTAAGAAGGCAGTAGTCACCGAGAAGCAGCTTCAGTGCAATCTTGGGCACAGCCAGGGCCTGTTTGAAAGACATCTTGTTTTCCATTGGCCTTGTCAGTGTCCCACTGGAAACACGGTTAATGTTTCAGCATCAGCATCAGAGTCCTAAAGGACAGGGTTCCATGATATTAAAGTGAAGAAAAAAACTGGGGGAGAGGTGGAGATCAGAATTTTGATATTTTGCTTAGTTTTAATACGTCACACTACTCTGGCTGGTGAGGCCAAACGACACGCAGATTTTGTGTCGTCAGTGTGAGCAAAGGTTGTAAAGGAGAGCTTGGAATGGAGGGACAATGGTGGCAGGGGGCTACGTCTTTGTAAAATGTTTTATGAAATAGGAACCCATGTGGAAGAATTAGTAGAAGTTTGATAGGCCCCATAAAAGTGAGTTGACTATTGGTCTCTGCTGGGGACAGCATGGAAGGAGTGAGGGGAGTGAGAGAGAAGAATGTGTCCCAGGAGAAGTAAAGGGCTGGGATATATCAAAGGACTGAGACCTGAGCATGTCTGGACACATTGAATCACCTAGAGGAACAACGTATAGGGTGAAGCTAAAAAGTGGCTGGGGTGAAACTGAAGATAGAATCTTATATGGGGTTAATAAGTTATTTTGTATGTTCTTTTGAAGAATCAAAAAAAAAAAAATCTTTTGTTCACTAACTTTGCCCAAAATAATGAATATCATAAGAATCCTTTTCTAACTAAGACAGTTGATTTGTATGCAATTAGCAAAGTAAAACAGATTTCAAAGAAAATAAAACTACTACAAAATTGGTAAACGGTTAGTCGGTGTTTACATAACACAAGCTTGCTAAATCACTACAAAGAATATCTTTTTCATTATCTACATAGTCCAGAGAAAGCAAAGGCAAAAAGTTAATTATGTTTTATGCCTCAAAAAAGGCTTGCTGGCTGTATCTATTACATATTTATGATTTAAAAAATTTCAAATACAATGCAAAGTAGATGTTGTTGTTATCCTCGCTTTACAGATGAAGAAATTGATGGTCACTGGGTATAAGTAGTTTGCACAGGATCACAGCAACAAAATGCCACAGCAGTGAATCCAACCCAGGTATGTTTATTTCTAATTCAATTCAATAATGTCTCCTCTTTATCTAATTCATCCCCCTCTTTAATATCCACTTCATCACTAAATCCTACAAATTCTAGGTTTTAAATGCAGTTGTTTCTCCAACACAGAGAAAACACATGGAAATATGTTTATCCTGTCTCTTTCCCCAACTACACTGCCTTATTCTTCAATTACCCTTTGTTTTAAAAAAAAATTTTTTAAAAGCAACAACTCTAAAGAGTTGCTCTTTCCCCTTCCACACCTCCCACTCCTTTTTTTTTTTTCCAGGAAGATAAGATATTTTTAATAATTTTATTTCAGTATAATTGACATATAGTAAATTGCACACAATTAATATACAATTTGACAAGTTTTGACCAGTGTATACTCCTACCGAACCATCACTACAATTACGATAATAAACATATCTTTCACCCAAAAACATTTCCTCATGGCTCCCTGTTATCTTTGCCTCCACTCATTATGGATTGTACATTTCTGCTTCTTCACATTTCTGGTAACTTGGGGGAAGATGCCAGATATTTGTGAATTTTATCTTGTTGGGGGCTGGTTATTTTTGCATTTCTGTAAATATACTTGAGCTTCCTTCTGGGATAAACTTGTTACATGGGTCTTACTTTGAAGCTCTGATACATAAGAACAGAACAGCATGTAGTTTAGGGCTAATTTTACTCCTCTATTTAGACAAAAACCTTCTGAGCAATCTACTTGATTCCCTGTGAATCGTGAGGTTTTCCATTCTGGCTGGTAAAAACAGCACTATCCCTGTCCCTCTGTGGGCACTGAAGACTTTTCCCCCATGTACGTTCAGGTGGACCTTTCCCCAGACTCAAGTAATCTCCTCACATGCACTGAGTAATACTCGGCAGGATCCACGTGGGAGATTCTCTGAAGATTTCTAGAGTTCTCTTTGTGCAGCTCTCTCTGCTTTAGTACTGCACCATATACATGCCGGATACCTTATCTCCCTGGAATTCCAGTCTCATCTTCTCAACTTAAGGAGAGTCCTGTGCTTTTCTTGAGTTCTTCCTGTGGGGTACAATAAGAAATATATATTTGGTCTTATTTCCCCTGCACAGAGTTCCTAAAACTCTTGGAATTTCCTGAGTTATAAGAGTGTTAGGAGCATCTTTTGTTATTTATAACAACCCCCTTTCAGTCATACCTGAGTTTATGCTAATGAGGTGACTCTTCAGGATGGGGGCTGGCAGAACCAACCCTGTAATTAAAGTGTTGGAACTTTCAGTCCTCAACCTCCAAGAAAAGGAGAGGGGCAGGAGACTGAGTTTACTCATCTATGACCAGTGACATAATCAATCATGCCTACGTGATGGAATTTCCATAAAAACTCCTAAATAGTGGGGATTGGGGAGCATCCAGTTTGGTGAACACATTCAGATGCTGGAAGGGTGGTATGCCTGAAGAGGGCGTGGATGCTCTTTTATCCACACCTTGACCCATGTATCTCTTCCTTTTGGCTGTTCCTGAGTTTTATAGTAAACCAGTAATAGCAATATTAAAATAATTAATTGAGAGGCCATTAGGCTGAGATAGCCCCAACATGTTGGGTTCTTATGTAAGCAAACCAAAACCCACTTCTATGTATACAGTAAAATTAAACTAAAGCTTAACCAATCAGAAACTGCCAACTAATGTCTAATGAAAGATTTTCTACTTTACCCAATAAAATATTTTCTTTGTTTTGCTTCCACAACACCTTATAATCAATTTCCTCTCATGCCCTTTCAATGGACCTTTAACAGCTTGTGGTCCGGTGCAGCCCAATTCATGAATTGCTGAATGCTCAAATAAACTCATTAAAGTTTTAATGTGCCAAAATTTATCTTTTAATAGTTTGTAAAGCAATTTCCTGAGTCTGTAACTTGTTCTAGCAAATTCTTGAATCCGACAGGGGGTCATGGAAAAACCTTAATATGTAGTCAGCTAAGCATAAGTGTGGGTAGTCTGGCCACCCTATTTGTGGAATCTAAAATGAGAGCAGTCTTGTGGGACTGAGCCCTTCAACCTATGGAGCCTGACACTAACTTTGGGTAGTTCATGTCAAAATTGGATTGAACTGTAGAACACTGGGTTGATGTAAGAGAATCAGAGAATTGGCAAATTGATTGTTGGTACTGGAAAACATCACAGATCCTTCTTGCACCATGGCTTGGAATCTTTCTTTGGGCATCAAGATAGGGTGATCGTAAGGCTCATCTCTTTTTTCAAGAGATGAGTGTCCTTTATTGTTTGATGGCCAATGTATTGAGGACATTTATTTTAAGTATTTTACCTGCTTTTTCGTTTGTTTCACATGGGAGAGTAAGTTCAGTCCCTGTTACTCTATCTTGGTGGGAAATGCAAAACCCTTTCCCTCTTGAACCTGAACCCAACAGGTTTTCATCAATACCCCTCTATCCGTCAGTCCTCTAACAGTCTTCACAGATACTCCTACTGTCTAGCTCACCTGTGATCTTCAAAGGTCAATTCTCAGCCCTCTTCTCACTTGATCTCTCACCATCATTTCTTACATTGTTCTCTCTTTCTCTTCTTCCTTGCTGACTGTATTAGTTTCCTAGGGCTGCTTTTACAAGTACTGCAAATGGGGTTACAATAACAGAAATGTATTGTCTCCCAGTTCTGGAGGCTAGAAGTCCAAACCCATGATGTTGGCATGGCCATGCTCCCTCTGAAATCCATAGGGGAGAATTCTTTCTTGCCTACTCCTAGCTTCTGGTGGTTTGCTGACAATCCTTGTCATACCTGAGCTTGCAGAGGCAGCACTTCAATCTCTGCCTCCGCTGTCACATGGCACTCTCACATCATGGGTCTCTATCTTCACATGGCATTCTCCTCTGTATGTGTCTCTACCTCCTCTTCTTACAAGGCTACCAGTCACATTAGATGCTTATCCTAATGACCTCATTCGAACTTGATTACATCTACAAAGATGATATTTCCAAATAAGATCACATTTACAGGTACCAGAATTTGGGACTTTGAAGTCCTAAATTGACCGAGAATTGACCTTTGAAGATCACTGGTGAGCTAGACAGTAGGAGTATCTGTGAAGACTGTTAGAGGACTGATGGATAGAGGGGTATCGAGGAAAGCCTGTTGGGTACAGGTTCAAGAGGGAAAGGGATTTGCATTTCCCATCAAGAGAGAGTAACAGGGACTGAACTTCCTCTCCCACATGAAACAACTGAAAATGCAGGTACAACATTTAAAATATTTAAGAATTCAAAGTCCTACATTCTGGTACACATATTTTGAGGGGACAACATTTAACCCATAACAGCAGTCATTTTATTGTACCATTTTCCCAATTTCTAAAGGTTGTAGTGCTCTAGCTCAGGCTTCAAACCCTTTCTTTTGTATACTCAGTCACTAATAATCTTATCTAGTTCTGAATCTGTAGAAATCATCCCAGCATTAAAGTTTCCAAACATATCTCTGGTACTAATTTGTTCCCAGAATGAGACTCATATATCCAACTACATAATCAGTATTTCTAACTAAAGACATACAAAACAAAATACTTTTTTTCTGATTCCTGCTTCCCCCACCACCATCAAATCGGTGTTTCTAGTATTTCCTATCTTAGTAATTAACACTATTCCCCTGTTGCTCACATTAAAAAAATGGAATCGTTTTTAACTTTATTTTTAACCAAATATATCTAAAATTCAAATGCTTAGGATTTCCTTCCTCTATCATCTTAGCCCAGTCACCATTGTTTTCATTTTTGTTTTTTTTATAAATTTAACTTTAACTATTTCAATAGTTTCCTAACTGGTCATCCTATTTCCACTCTTGTTCATTGTAATCCATCATCCATAAACTTACCACAATGGTCATTTTAATGTTCAAACTTTCATTGGCTTCCTATTACACTTAGAATAAAATCCATATTTTCAAAGTCAGACAATGTGTGTGATCTGACATGTTTATGCTCTTTACTCTCACTTCCTTCTAGTCTTCCCCTTGCTTGCTTCACTAGCTTTCTAGCTTCTGCTTGACCAAGTCAATCAAGCACATTCCTACCTTGAGGGCTTTGCACCTGCCCCTTCCTGCCAGGCACCGTTTTCTCAGCATTCCCATGAATTTCTTCCCACAAATATTCTATAGCTCAATCTCTTGCTTTGTTCAAATCTTTGCCCCCTAAATCACCTACACAGGGAAGACTTATCCTGACCACTGTGGCTTAAATGGCACCCTCAGGTTTTCTCCTTCTCTTCTCCCTGCTTTATTTTTCTTCATAATTTTAATTCTTTATTAATATTATGTTAGAGATATATTTTTGTTTATATTGTTTTCCCCTTCCTCCATAAAACTGCAAGCTCCATGAAAACTGTAGAATGTAAAACAAAAACTCAAAAAGGAAAGAAAAAAGCCTGATTTATACATAGATGATATTCAAAAATATTTTTGAAAATTGAATGATTTCTATTTATTGATGTATACCTACTACTTATCAGTGTCTGGCATAAAATAGGTTTCAGTAAATATTTGTTCAATGAATGAGGAGTTTCTTAATGTGAACTGAGTAAACAGAAACAATTCATTAGGAAATGTAATTTAGATTTAAAAGACCTCTTTTGCTTACAATGAATTCTAATCAGGTAGGTACTAGGAGCTCCTTTGGTAGGTAAAAAGCTATCATTTGAAATATCACTGCCCTTTCTGAGTAGCTTTTTGTTTTTCTAATCATAATGACTGGCAAAAAGATATGATAAAACCAGTGCTAAGACTGACAGTGATAAAGAAAGAGAGGACATTACTCTCCATAAATTGCTCAATGTTATTCATACTGGATTTGATTTGTGATACAGGATTTATAGCTATAAATTTGGACTCTAAAGAGAACTTTGGTTTTGAAATAAATGTAATAATGTGTAATTCTTGAGTTCCTAATATTATATCATTTCCCAACTGCTAAAAGTTGGAGTCTCTTCTCTTTTATCCATGAAATGCTCTTAGAGTACTTGAAGTTGATTATGATTACATATCTCACCTTAAAACAAAATAGAGACTATGACCCCTGAATTCATAATTTTTTTTTCAATTCTTATATTACCAGCTTAGTTTGCATGTTCACCTCTCACGCAGACTGTTGCAGTAATATCCAAGCTGTTTTATATGCATCCTGTTTCTCCCCATCCTTTTTGTTCTACACATTGCATCCTAGATTTTCTTTTCTAACGTAGGGATGTCAAGCCACTTACTTGCTTAAAAATCCTTAATGGGTGGCTTGCCATTGCTTTTAAGATAAGCTCCAAATTCTTCATTGTATTAGTTATCTATAGCTGCATAATACTATTAGCATGCACTTACTGCCTTAAAACAAACCATATTTGTGATGTTACAGTTTTTATGGATCAGGAGTCCAGGGATGGCTTGGCTGTGTCCCCTGTTTCAGGGTCTCATGGGCTGCAGTCAAGGTGTAGGCAGGAGCTGCTGTGTCAAGATCTGAAGCTCAGCTGGGGGAAGATCCACTTCCAAGTTCATATGGTTGTTGGCAGCATTCAAGCATTTCATAATTGGGTTGTTCATATTCTGGTCTTCTGAACCAGAGTTTAAGGTAATTTGAATTTCTAAATTGTCAATCATAATACTGTGGTATGATATAACAATGCTTTTAGAGACTGTTACAGGGAGTCTATGCTACAGACCCTAACAACTATGATTTTCTTGTTTATACTTGATTTGCAAGTTTCTTTTAAAAATTTACTTCCTTCCTATCAATATGCCTGCCTCTAGCATTGACACCCTCTTCCCCTACTTCTTAAGCATTTAGAAACATATAACCACCATGAATAAATGTGATTCTGACACTAAAATAAATTTAACACAATTTTATTTTTATTACTAATAATAGTGAACATTTACTGAGCTTTTCCTAGGTGCCAAATACTATTCTAAGTCTATTGTGTACATGCACTCATTCATCCTCACGAAGACTATCTGTTGAGGTAAACAGTAGAAAAGTGGTAATCTACTAGACCGATGAGATGCCTTGTGTGAAGGCAGCTCTGGAGTAGAGAGTATAGTTGCACACAGAAACAAGCCCAGAAGTGCTGGAGTAAAAAAGTATCTGGGGGGAATTGGCTGAAAGCAGGAATTAAAAGGTAGGCAGGGGCCAGATCTTTTAAATATCCTGGTCTACAGTTTCCTTTAGAAACATTCTAGGACACCCATTGAGCACAAATGCTGCTCCCTTTCATCTTTGCTCCTTAAAACATTGCCTCCACTTTGTATTATGTTTGGTTATTTCTGTAATCCTGTACTAATTTGGCAGTTTCTTAAGAATTGTACAATAATTTTATTTATTTTTTTAATAAAATATACTTTCTAACATCTGTTTCCAAGTCTTTTATGTGCTAAGTGTGCAATTAATGCTGCTGTATTTATGTCTGCATTATAGAGGATTCAATTTGCTGGACGTGTGTTCTTTAGTGCAAAAGGACGTCCTTGTTTCCTTCCATATTTCATTTGTGTGACTTTCTTACCTCTTTTCTGCATACCTATTCACTTCTCCCTCCACTTCTTGCACCAACATCCCCAAGTACCCTCATGCATATTAAATCATATTTATCATCAGAAATTCTTACAATTTTTTCAATGTACTAATAAAATCTAGCTATAAAAATTATTCAGTCTTAGTATGCATCGACTTTGGATTCTCTCCCAACGTGAATCTTGTTGGTTTCTTCTTAAGACATCAATGCATATTTTTCCTTTAAACATGAGCACATGCTGCAATTCCCTTTGATTTGGTTGCATATTTGCAAAATTAAGTGTAAAGCAAATGTAGCTTTGTAAAAAATCACCTCTTCCATAAAACAGGATAATGTGAGAAAGGAGGAAAGAACATAACAATTAGAAGCAAACCGTCTTAGGAAGGTGATTCTACTTTGTACAGTAGAAATGTACAATCATCAGAGTTTTATCTCCCTCTGAATGCTACATCACACAGACATGTGTAAATGCCAACACACCTGCCTGAACATTGAGAAAAACACAAAGGCTCCATCATTCATTCTTATACTGGGCTCAATTTTTACCCTGAGGTACTATAGGCACTCATGTAGCACTGCATATTTTAAGACATTCAATACCTTGCATGAATGTTCCTGCGCCAGAGCAGATTATTGAAAATAATAGCCTGGAGTGGTGCCTGTATACTTCAGAGGACTGCCTAACCCATTGTTTATTTCAAAAGAAGAGGCAGGTTTTTGAGAATAGATACAGCCAATCACATTTCAATGTTGTACCAAATCCTCTACGGAAACCAGAGGTTGTGAGAAAGGTAAGCATTTTCTTATGAGAACTGCATTAAGCATTCTAACCTAGGAAAGGGAAAAACATTAATAATCAAATAATCCAAGAATTAAAAAAGAGCATATTGATACTCCAAGAAATCGAAAGTAGAAAAAAATATTTCTTCAAACCTGATTTTTGGGTGAGAGAAGAAAGTATTGAGAGAGAGAAAGAAAGAAGGAGAATGTTTTTCTCCAAGATATTATAAGAAAATCTCTACAAGGAATTTCCTCCTTCAGGTTGTTTTAGTTTTGCTTCAACTAATAGTCATTGTTTAATAGTCATAATTCTTTTTTTGTGATCAAGTTTGAGGAATGAAGTAGAAGACGTTTTTGAGGGGTAGGAATCTGATAGTAATGGCTGGCCCTCCACATCTGAATATATATGTATAGATATAGATATGTATATTAGATATATATATATATATCAGATATATATATATATATCAACTTTACTTGATTGTAATTTCTAGAATGACTATAAGTCAGTATTATTCCTCCTCTCCTAGAAATTATACAAAAATGAAGATAAAAAATATCTAGAATTCATTTTCAGAGAACCTGAGAAGTACAAGCGGTCTTCAAAAAGTTCATAAAAAGATTCATATTATCATTTAATTCTATTTTTCCGCAAACTTTTTGAAGAATTCTCTTATATACTGTCGACTTCAAAATACTTGTAGGGGTCCCCGAAAGCAGCTGAACAACTAAGGGATATGTAACATAAAGAAGTGCAGAAAATCGCAAGAGGCTTAGTGGTGGCAGATCTAAGAACGTACTAGTCAAACTCAGCTTCCAGAGGTTAAATAATTATCCTGAAATTTAAGCCATGTTCCTTGTTGCAATAAAGAGGGAGGAAAGTATCATGAGCAGACTTTGTAACAAAAGCCTTCTTGAAATTGCTTTGGATTGGAGAAAGAGAAGAATCAGGAATCATGCAGTAGAGCTGCATTTGTAGGTAGCTATCTATCTCTGTGACAGTAGGGAAGGAGAAAACCTCTGAGTTACAAATCCTGCAAGCCCATCCTGCCTCTTTCCTTTCTCAAGAACGAACCCCAAATAATCAGTATAGGAAAGTTAAATCACTCACTAAGAATTTATAAAAGACAAACTATACTGGCACAAATTGGTACAAAGGTACATGAGAAAAAATATAAAAAAGAGCAACAACACATACCAACAAAGAACAGTTATCAGAAATTGCAAAAAACTACAAGATTTAGTATGAAAGACATTGGGTAATAATGTTGGTTAATAATATTTCAGTAACCTGTTTTGAAATGATTACTAGAGTTTGAATTTCAGCCAAACAAGAGATTCTATAACTGTAGATACTATGGCAGATGGATAGTGAGAATTGAATATATTTACCTGAAGAACTAACTCTAACGTGCATTTGGAGATTAGAGTGGTAGAATTAATGTAAATGGCATATGGCTGATAGTAATTTAGCAATGAAATAACTTACATGCAAATTGGGAGGACAAAGAAGAAAGAAGGTAGAGAGAGAGTGAGTTTCCTAATTTGACTCTTGTTTAATAACTGGAATATTCATTTTTCCATTATTAGGATATAATTTACATACAGAAAAACTAATCTTTTTATTATACAGTTCTGCAAGTTTTGACAAATGCATACTGTTTTATTAAGACCACTATATCAAAATATGGAACAATTCTATGAACACACACACACATACCCCACCCTTTGTAGTCAGTCATTCTTCTCAACTCCAGCCCATGGAAACCATTCATCTTTTCTGTTCCTATAGTTCTGCCTTTTCCAGAATATCATTAAATGAAATCATATAGTGTGTAGCCTTTGGACTGCTTTCATTTAGTGTAATGCATTTGGGATCCATCCATGTTATTTCATGTATCAACAGCTCATTCTTTTTTATTACTGAATAGTATTCCATTGTATGATTGTACCTCAGTTTGTTTATCCATTCCCCTGGTTTAGAAACTTTTGAGTTATTTCCAATTTTTGGCACTTATAAAAAAGGCTGCCATAAAACATTCACACAGAAGTTTATATGAGAATGTGCATTTTTATTTCACTTCAGTAAAAGTGTAATTGCTAAATCACATGGTGAGTAAATTCATATCTTTGTAAGAAATGCCAATTTTTTTCCCAAAGTTTCAGAACAACTTTGAGTCCCCATCAGAAATGTATGGAAGTTCAAGTAGCTCTGCACCATCGCCAACACTTGGTGTTGTCAGACTTGTTTGGTTTTTTGTTTTGTTTTGTTTTAGTTTACTCTAGGAGGTATGTAGAGCTGTCCCTTTTTGGTTTTAGTTTGCATTTCTCTGTTTCCTAATGATATTGTACATCTTTTTAAGTGTTTATTTGCCATCGTACCCCAACCGTCTTTGGCAAATTGTTCATATCTGCTGTCCATTTTTTAATTGTATTGTTTGTTTCCTCCTGAGATTTTAGAATACTTAATAGTCTGGACACAAGTCTTTTGTCAGATACATGATATGGAAATATTTTCTCCCAATATGTGGTGCATCTTTCAGGCTCTTGCCAGTGTGTTTTGAAGAACAGAAGTTATTAATTTTAGGGAAGTCAATTTATCTTTATTTTTCTTTATGAATTGTGATTTTGTATGATAAAAAAAATTTGCTTAACTCAAGATAACACACATAGGCTTTGTCCCATGTTACCTTCTAGAGTTTTTGTAGTTTTAGGTTTCAAATTTAGGTGTATAGTCCATTTTGAGGTAATTTATTATGTAGAAGTGAGGAATGAATTGAAATTCTATCCAATTTTTTACAGCACCTTTGTTGAAAAAGCCTTTTCCTTTCCATTAAGCTACTTTTGAACCTTTGTTGAAAATCAATAGACCTTATAAACAGTCTATTTTTGTACTCACTGTTCTCTTCTACTTATCTATAGATATATCCTTTTTAGGACCACACTGTTTTGATTACAGTAGCTTTGTAGTAAATTCTAAAATCAGGTAATATGAGTCTGTCACATTTGTTCTTCTACTTCAAAATGGTTTTGGTTATTCTAGTTCTTTTGCCACATGCATTTTAAAATCAGCTTGTCAATTCCTAAAAACACTTGATCAGATTTTTATTGGAATTCTGCTGAATAGTAGATTGAGGGAAATTAGACATCTAAATATGTGTGTAATTTTAGAGTTTTAAGATTTGTTAAGAGTTGTTTTGTGGTCCATGATATGTTTGATCTTGGTGAATGTTTAATTTGTACATAAAAATCATGTTATTCTGTTCTAAAAAAGGTTAATTAGGTCAATTTGTTGATAATATTTCTCTGGTATTCTGTATTATTACTAATTATTTGTCTTTTTATTCCATCAATTACTGAGAAAGTGATACAGGAGGTACTCAGTTTCCCTGGGTTCAGGTTTCAGGACACTGGGTTTTCAGCCACTCCCTGAGGTCTCAGACACCTTCCTCTGGTCTCTCCCTGGAAGAAAGTTACTTTTGCCAGTTAGACCTCTTTTCAGCACCAACCCAGGGAAGATGAGACCACACAGGGCTGGCTTATGCAAATCCAGTGGCTGGGCAATCGGCTAGCAATAAATTCTATTTTTGTTTCTAAAAATTTCTTAATTTTCCCTTCTTTTTGAAGATAATTTTCCTTAGGTATAGAATTCTGGTTTTTCTTTCAGATGTTAACAATATAATTCCCTTTTTCTTTTCTTTTTCTTTTTTTCTTTCTTTCTTTCTTTTTTTTTTTTTTTTTTTTTTTTTTTGATTGCTTATTTTCTGTAGAGAGGTCTGATGTAAATCTCTGTTCCTTTGTATGGAATGTGTCTTTTTTACCTAGCTACCTTCAGGAAATATCTCTGTGTTTTTGGTTTTCAGCAGTTTATGTCTAGGTGTTTCTGTTTTTGTTGCTATTTTGTTGTATTATTTATCTTGGTTGGTGTTCTCTGAATGCCTTAAATCATTAAAATGAAAATTATTGGACTATCTCTTCTTCACCACTCTATCTATTTCTCTCTCTCTCTTTTTTTCTTTATCTATGGGAATTCCCATTACATTTATATTATGTCATTTTATTTTATCCCATGGCTCTTTTTTTATATTGATTTTTTAATGCTCTTTTCTATTTATATTTCCTTGTGGCTAATTTTTTAAACTAGCATTTACTGATTTTTTCTGTAGCTGTTTCAAGTCTACCTATAAGCCTTTTCAAGGAATTCTTTTTCTCTAATGTTATGTTTTTCATGTCTCACATTTCCATTAATTTTCTCTTAAAGTTTTATCTCCCTGTTGAAGTTACGTACCTAATAATGCATTGTGTTCACCTTTTACACTCAAGACTAAAGCATATTAATCACAGTTATTTTAAATTCCATCTGATAGCTTAAATACGTTTGTCATATCTGAATCTGGTTTTGTTGAATGCTTCATTTCTTGACAATATATTGTTGTTTTTCTTCTTTTTTGTGTGTCTCATAACTTCCTGTTTAAAGCTGAACATGTTGTGAAGGGCATTAGAGACTGTAGTGCATAGTATTTCTGTGTAATTCTTTACTGTGACATAAGGAGGTTGTTCTCTTTGTCTTGGTTTAGCTTCATTCTTAGGCATGTGCTATGTCACTAATCTCAGTGACTGGGGCCTGCTCAGTGATCTTCTGTCTTCCCTACAGAAGCCCTCTAATGGTCTGGACCCAAGAAGTATTCCTATCTCTCTCCATAGATAGACTTAATTTCTGTTCTTTACTCCTAGACGCAGTGAATACTCATCTGTGTTTGATACTCTTCCTTCAGCAGGTTAAGGCTTTTGTTCTGCAGGTCATACAAGGAAGTAAGATCTTGGCAGGGCTTCGTATATTTTCTACTACAGCTGTTCTTGTAACAGTTCTTCAGCTGTTCCCTTCAGCCCAAAACCCAAAGTAGGCTTTCTCAGTTATCGTACCCTGTCCCAGATATTTCTCATGGATGTCCCCCTCTGGTTCATGGAAAAGAGCTTGCTAGTGAGTGAAAATTTCCCTCTGTACAACTTCCAAGGATTTTGTACTTTGGCCTTCAGGAATTCATGAAAATTTTTAGCTGATTTTTTTTATAGGCTTGTATTTCATCTGATATCTAGCCAGAGAAACAAGTCCTTGCATACTGTGTTTCTTTGAAGGTTCAAATTTACTGAGGATTTTCTTTCTGGCTCAGTATATAATCAAAAAATTTCTACCAGTAAAAATTAAAGAGACAGCCTTCTCTCACCACAAAGCAAAACAAAAGAACAAACTTAGAAATTATTAATAAAATATGAACAAAGAAGCTGTTCATCATATAAATTTAAAAAAGGATCTCTGTGATGGTTAATGTTAGGTGTCAACTTGACTGGATTAAGGGATACCCAGATAGCTGTAAGGCATTATTTCTGTGTATTTCTGTGAGAGTGTTTTTGGGGGAGATTGGCATTTGAGTCAGTAGACTAAGTAAGGAAGATCCGCTCTTACCTAATATGGGAGGGCACCATCCAATTGGCTGAAGGCCCAGACAGAATCAAAAGGCAGAAGAAAGGTGAATTTGTTCTCTTTCTTCTGGAGCTGGGACACCTATCTTCTCCTGCTCCTGGACATCAGAACTACGTGTTTTCCAGCCTTTGGACTCCAGGACTTGCACCATTTCCCCCACCCCCACCCCCAGGTTCTCAGACCTGCAAACTTGGACTGCGCCACATTACCAGCTTCCCTGGTTTTGCAGCATGCCCACAGCGTATAGTGACACTTCTCAGCCTCCATAATCACGTGAGTCAATCCCCATAATAAATCCTCTCTCATGTAATCTGTTAATATAACTTTTTGACTCTGTTTCCCTAGAGAACCCTGACTAATACAATCACTATAACAACTCTTGAGTCAAAAAAAATAATTTAGAATAAAGTTAAAGAAATTATATTTAAAAAATGTATTACTATATATTTCAGTATATATGCTACTACTACATGCATACTATTAAAAGTGCTTCTAGAAGAAAACTCATAGTCATAGAAATGAATATCAAGGAAAAAGAAAAAACATGAAAACAAATGAATTTAGTATTTATTAAAAGTTTTGAGAAAGGAAACAGACAAATTTTAAAAAATGATTAGAGTGGTATTATAGACTGAATGTTGTGGTTCCCCCTTCCCCAGTTTATACTTTGAAATCTTAAACCCCAATGTGATAGTATTAGGATGCAGGGCATTTGATGGGTGATTAGGTCATGAGGGTGGAGCCCTCATGAATGGTATTAATGACTTTATAAAAGAGACCTGAGAGAGTTCCCTTGCCCTTTCTGCCATGTGAGGATGCAGCCAGAAGGTGGCCATCTATAAACTAGGAAGCAGGACCTCACCAGACACTGAATCTGCTGGCACCTTGATCACAGATTATGAGAAATAAGTTTCTGTTATTGATAGCCCCCCAGTTTATGGTGTTCTGTTATAGCAGCCTGAATGGACTAAGACAGGAAATAATAAATACTGTGGCAGACAGAATTCTAAAATGGCCTCCCAAAATTTTCTGCCCTAAACTCTGAGACTGTGATTATGATGAGATCTCATGCCATGATTAGGTTATGTTACATGCCAAAAGGATTTTCATTTTTTGCATATGTATTTAGGAGACTAATCAGTTGACTTTGACTTAATCAAAAGGGAGATTATTTGAATGTACCCATCCTAATCACATGAGACCTTTAAAAGTAGTTTTTTCCATCTGATAGCAAAAGGGAAATTCAGAGAGAATTAAGGCACAAGAGGGATTCATTGTGCTGTCTCTGTCTTTGAAGTTCAAGAGAGCCACATGGAATGGACTTCAGAACATCCTCTAGGAGCTAAGAATGACCCCTAATAGAAAATAAGCAAACAGAAACCTCAGTCCTACAGCACCAAGGAACTGAATTCTGCTAACAACCTGAATGAGCTTAGAAGATGATTCTATCCGAGAGCCTTCAGAAAAGAGCCCAGCCCAGCAACACCTTGGCTTCAGCCTGTGAGACCCTAAGCAGAGAACTCAGTTGAGTCTCTATGGATTTCTGACCTACAGAACTATGAGATAATAAGAGTTTTGTTTTAAGCTTCTAAATTGTTGTAATTTGTTACATGGAAATAGAAAACAAATACAAATATATAACAGGAATTAGTGAGTTAGACAACAGAAAAGCAGTAGAATAAATAAATAAATAAATGAATAATCTTGTTTTTTAAAAAAGTTTCCAATATAGATAAATTATTCATAAATCAAAGAAGAGAAAAAAAGAGAAGGAACAGATAGACATTATTTTGCTTGGGATAAAATAAAAACAGATATAGAGGAAATCAAAGGAAACAGAAGATATTACTTTGCAAAAAAGAGAGAAGATAACATGTACTCATATTTTATTGTACCTGCATTAAAAAACACTGGAAGAGTACAAAAGAAACTATTAATAATAACTACAATAACCCAAAGTGGGGGGCTAAAAACTGGGTCAATAGCAGACAGTTGTGGGAGACAGTATATGCTTTTTATATATATCTGTGTATTTTGTTCTTCAACTATATCAGTTTATTTCTTATTCAAAAAAATCAATTAAAAATAATGATTGCACAAATAAACCCTAATACATTACTAGATTACTTTTCTGACCTACAATTTTGTTGGTGTGATTTAATTACATATACTTCAATTGGTCTCATTTTAAAACAAATATAATTTTTTGTATCATTTTCATTACATCAAAGTAAATATATGACAGGCAGCTACATACCTTCAAACACTCAGGGCATGTTTTCTTCCACAATACTTTTTAAAAATTAAACAAAGTGTCCTTTGGAACAGCCAAAATGGAAACATTTAGAAGTCTCTTTTCACTCCGCCGTGGGAAGTGTGGGAAATTAATAATGGACATAGGTAATTAAAATCAGAGTTTTGGGCTTACCTAAGATGACATTTAGCAATACCAGGAGGACATCCCTGGGAACATGTAGAAAAATAAGTCTTCTTAACAGGTATGGGAAACAGGAAAAGAAACCAAAAATGACTATTTAGACATGACAATAATGGTATTCCTTCTAGATTTGGTTCCCTGGTTAAAAAGAAGAGTCTCTTATTATGTGAGGAAAAAAATTATTCTAATAAGATTAACTTGGCACTTTGATAAAAATAAGAAAGGGATGTGATTAATATTGTTTTTGTAACTTTTTATCCTAAAATATTTCACTGAGAGAAGATAGAGAAGGATGTAAATGTCTTTATAATGGATACATGTTGAAACCATATGGTGAAATTGCGGCTCCCAAATGGCATCAATTTCTAGAGAGAGCTCTAATTTGGAATATTACTGATAACCTAAGTTTGGATCTGTTTCAAGGACATCATTGTACTTATCTCCAAAAGAACTAAGGGAATATATACATATTTTAAAAAGGCAAACTTTAGTCTGGTGATTATTAAACACATTTAAGAAAAATAAATGATAAACGATACATGGAATGTAGTGATACATGACATAAGGAAGAAATAATATATGACATGAGGAAGAAATGATGGCTAAGATTACATCCTGATGCATATTATTATTATTATTATTATTATTATTATTATTATTATTATTATTATTTTGGTCTTTTTGTGACCAGTAAGGGGAGCGCAACCCGTGGCTTGGTGTCACCTGCACTGCGCTCAGCCAGTGAGCGCACTGGCCATTCCTATATAGGATCTGAACCTGTGGCAGGAGCGCAGCTGCGCTCCCAAGTGCTGCACTCTCCCAAGTGTGCCACGGGGCGGCCCATGCATATTATTTTTAAAGTCTTTCTCCCCCCCACTAAAATTGGGAATCTCTGGGGAATGATTAGATCAATGGACAATCAGAAGTAGTGAGTTTTTGTGGAGTACACACACACACACACAAAATAGGCTTTTTATTATAGCCAGAGATGGACGCGGGTAATAAAAAACAACTCATCTCTCTTACAATAAAGCCCTAAAATAAAGAACAAACCTTATTATAAGGACATGAAATTTCAAATGAAAGTATAATTGGCTTACTACATTTTAAGACTGCATTTTACTGAGCTACGACATTATTCTTGTAACTTTATTACATACATTTAAAATTGAGCTTATTGTAAAGCAATTTAGATTCTCTGTCTCTTTCCCTCTTCCTCACCATTCAGCCTGCCTATTTGCCCCAATTTCTCCCTGATGAGAACAGTTCTGTCTCCTGATTTCCTGGACAGTATGGGTCAGAGTTTATTCTCAATTTCCTACAAAAGGTGTCACATGGTGTCTAAAAGATTTTCAGTCATAATCATTGCAATGCATCATATACAGACCCTTAAGTTTTTGAAACTTTCCTAACTAACTGGGTAAGCATCAATTTGCAGCTAATAATATAATGAAGAAAACATCTCCAATAAGAATATAATATAATGAAGAAAACAATGATTGAGAAATCATTTTTATGATTGCTCAAAGGGCTCTGGCTTTGTATTTAAATGGCCAAAATCATCAGGAAAAGAAGTTTCACCAAACTGTTTTTAATATATTTTTAGAAATTTTTTACTGTTAAAAATTTTTGCCATGATCATAGAACAACTTAGTCATTTTTGTTTTAGTTCCATTCTAATAAAAGATGGAAAAGAACAATGTTCTGCTTGAAGAGGAAACTTTTTCCATTGTAAGTATAGAAACTCCCCTTAAACAAAAATCAAACTTGATGCAAACACAGTATCTAGGAATTAGCAATTCTACCATGCAAGTTTAGAGAAATACAGGTTTTGGATCCATTCTGCCTGGGTTCATATTTTGACCCACCATTGACTTAGTGGCAGGACTTTCAGCAATTTCTGAACTACAAGATGAAGTAAAAACAAAACAAAACAAAACAAAAAGCCCATTTCATAGTATTGTTATGAAGATTGAAGGAGATAATACTTGAAAAGCATTTTGAACAGTGCCTGTAAAATTAATTAGCACTCACTTAATGCTAGGACTATTATTTTACAGAAATAAGAGTCATCTAGGGAAGACCTAAACCATCACATCTCCTTCAAGAACAATTTTTTTTTTTTTTTTTTTTTTGGTAATAGACTTTTTTTTGTAGCAGTTTTTGGTTTACAGATAAAATGAGCAGAAAGTACAGAGATTCACATCCCACTCCCCCAACCCCGACAGTTCCCCCCTCAAATTTCTTCATTATTAACATCTTACATTAGTGTGGTACATTCATTACAGTTATGAATCGATATTGATATATTACTACTAAGTCAATTTTGCACTAGGGTTCTCTGTTTGTGTTGTACAGTTCTATTGGTTTTGCCAAATGCATAATGTCATGTGTTCACCATTACAGTAGCATACTAAATATTTTCCCGGCCCTAAAATTCCTATGTGCTCCACCTACTAATCTCTCTCTCCCTCTCTTCTCCCCTGAACCCCTGGCAACCACTGATCTCTCTCTCTTTCTTTTTTTATTAGCTCAAGCATTAATCATTTCTTTGTGTTAGGAACATTTAAAATCCTTTCTTTTAGGTAATTGAAAATACACAAGTTGTTAATTATAGTCCCTCTATGGTGCTATAAGAACACTACATCTTATTCCTCCTATCTAGCTATAATTTTGTATTTGTTAACAACCTCTCATTCTCTCTCCTCTCCTGATAACCACCATTCTACTCTCTATTTCTAGGCAATCAACTTTCTTAGCTTCCATATATGAATGAGAACATGCAGTCGTTCTCTTTCTGTTCCTGGCTTACTTCAATTAACAAAACGTCCTCCAAGCTCTTCCATGTTGCCATGAATGACAGGACTTCATTCTTTTTTATTACTGAGTAGTATTCCATTGTGTACACATACCACATTTTCTTTCTCCATTAATCTGTTGATGGACACTTAGGTTGATTCCATATCACGGCTATTGTGAATAGTGTGCAATAAACATGAGAATGCAAATATCCCTTCAGTGTACTGGTTTCCTTTCCTTTGGATGTATACCCAGTAGTGGGATTGCTAGATCACATGGTATTTCTATTATTAGTTTTTAAGAAACCTTCATGCAGTTTCACACAATGACTTTACTAGTTTACATTCCCACAACAGTGTATAAGATTCCCCTTTGCTCTGAATCCTTGCCAACATTTAGTATTTTCTATCTCTTTTATAATAGCCATTCTAATGAGAGTGGGATGATATCTCATCACACTACCTGACTTCAAAATATACTAAAAATGTATAGTAATCAAAACAGCATAGTACTGGCATAAAAAGACACATAGACCAATGCAACAGAATGGAGAACACAGAAATAAGGCCATGTATTTATAGCCAACTGATTTTTGACAAAGGAATCAAGAACATTCACTGGAGAAAGGACAGTCTTTCAATAAACTGTGCTGGGAAAACTAGATATCCATATGCAGAAGAATGAAACCAGACCCCTATCTCTCACCATATATAAAAATCAACTCAAAACAGATTGAATTCTTAAATGTAAGACCCAAAACTATGAAACTACTAGGAGAAAACAAGAGAAATGCTACAGGACATGGTTCTGAGCAAAGACTTTATAAAAAGGACCTCAAAAGCACAAGCAACAAAAGCAAAAGTAGACGAATTGTATTATATTCAACTACAAAGCTCCTGCACAGTGAAGAAAACAATCAACAGAGTGAAGACAAAACCTACATAATGGGATAAAATATTTGCTAATTATGCATCTGACAAGGGATTATTATATAATATAATAATACATTATATAATATAAGGGATATTTCCAGAATATACAAGAAACTCAAATAACTCAACAGCAATAATAATAATAATAATAATAATAATAATAATAATAATAATAATAATAATCCAGTTAAAAATGGGCAAATGAGCTGAATAGACATTTCTCAAAAGAAGACATACAAATGGCCTACAGTTATATGGAAAATTGATCACTATCATTAATCATTAGGGAAGTGCAAATCAAAACCACAATGAGATATTATCTAACTTCAAGAACAATTTATCTTTCATTTTTATGTGAAATCAGAAAGGCAGGGAGTAGAGGTAAGGAGAAAAATATTTAGGACAAAAGAAATAGCATGTGCAAAAGCCCAGAGACTTGTCATAGTTAAAGGCTTTTAATATACACTTGTATATAATCTCAGTACATCCGCACATCCTTATTCCTTGAAGACCTTGTCAAATAAAACTACACAACTAAAAGTAAGAAAAACTCATCATAATCTTCCTGTTGTGCTAGTGAACTATGTATCTCCTACTCTTTGCTGTCATTTGTCTTTAAATAATTGAACCTGGATGCCACATTATTGTCTCACTGCCCTCTGAGTGCTCAAACAATGACAATATGGCTATAACCAAAATGTTCTCACTATATATCATTAAATTCCTTAGACATATTTCAGTCATTATCTTCCTGAACCTACTTGTTACCAATCCAGCTTTGATTACTTGAGGACTATCTCTTCTAACAGCATTTGATACAGTAGACTACTTCCTCTCACTTGATTTCCATGCCCTTACCTGGCTTTTCTCCTGCCTTTCTGGGCTCTGTCTTGTTCCCAATTGCTTTGCAATTTTCTAAAATGTCAGTTTTTGGGGGTTTTTTGAGCTATGTCTATGCCCTCTGGTCTCATTCTACCTGGTATCCAAGGGAAATCACATCGCTTTCCCTGTCTTTCAGATCTACATTTTCAACTTAGACTTATCTCTGGAGCTCCTGACAAGTCTAACCAAGACTTCTGAAATAGCTACTTAAATGTCTCAATGTATCTCAGCACCAAAGATTTCAAACTAAATTCTTCATCCACCATCCTTTCCCCTTTGAAGTTACTCCTGTTCTAAATTTTCCCAGCTCACCAAATGGTAACCACTGTCTGGTTCATCAGACAAGAGGCCCAGGAATTACTGAATCCTTCCTAGGCTTAGAACCAACATCCAATCATCACTAAACCCTGACTCTTATACCTCATATTGCCTCTGTCCATGTAGCTCCATTCCTAGCATTAGCACCATATTCTAGCCACAAACATTTACTTGCCTCACTACAAAGCTGCTTAACTCCTCTCTCTGGTTCCATTCAGGCTTTCCCCAACCATTTTTTCACCCTTATTCAAATATCCACTCTTTAAAAATGAAAATCTCCTGAATGTTTTTTCTAGTACAAATTCTTTAATGCCTCTCTGTAGTTCCTAGGATGATACCAAAGTCATTTCTCAATTTGACCCTTGCTTACATTTGGAGGGACATCTCTGGCAAAAGTACTCTCTTGCTTATCTTAACATTTGTTTTTCTGTTCCTTGATTGCCCAGACTTCCTATTATCCCAAGATTTTTGCATAGATTGTTTTCATACTTCTTGAGACTCTAACTATAGGCTCTATTGTTGTCTCTATTAGGGTAAATGTCACTTTAGAATATTTTGGGATTTTATTCTCACTAAGTCACATCACCACCCCCTACCACCTCCCATCCTCCCCCACCCAACTACCTACTGAGTGTTCCCATTACATTTCAGAGCAGGGACTGCTATTTTTTCCATAAATACTCATTATTAATGGGTATAATTTTATTAGTAGAACTCTCATGTATTTGCTCATAACATGGCAATTCAGCTAAACACTGCATTCCTAGTTTCACTTTCAGCTCAGTGTGGCCATGTAATTAATTTCTGTCTGTGGGTTGTGAACGGAACTGATGTATGCCACTTCCCAGCTGTGCCCCTAAAAAGGAATATGGATACACACCTCTGCCCCTTTCCCTCCTTCCCTCTGCTGGGAAGATTGTGAGAACTAAAGCAGCCACCAAGGACCCAGAGAAGGAAGCTTACATATTCCTCCACTAGCTCTAATCACTTAACTGCACACTTTTGTACGTGATTCTTATCACTGTATTTTCAAGTCTTGTCTTAGCAGCTTAGCTTGCACTTAATACACACTATATTGTCTTTATTGTAACCTTTAATACAATGTATTGCGATTTCTTTTTTAATGTCTATTTAATCTGTCATATTTCATGTCTTAATTACCACTATGTTCTTAGAACCTAACGAAGTCTAGATAAAAGGGAATAACTTAATGAATTAATGAATCAATCAATAAATGAATGAAAGTCTACAGGGTAAAGTTGGGGCATGGTGGGACTAGAACTTCTGGAGTCTCCTCTTAGTCCATTGCTTTTTGCATCCCACAGCATATCCCCCACAAACAAATGTCCCAGCTACCACTTGACTCATAATTTCACTAACCCTCCTACCAATGGTGATATCTAAGTACCTTGTGCTGAGTGAAGGTTCCAAATATTTCCTTACAGAGTGGATGATCTGAGCAGCAGAGCTTCTTAAATCAAGTTCAGAATGGACCATTTCTTGCTGACATGCTACATTTCCTTTTTGCTTTGAGTGAGATTATACAGCACACTGAAATGATAGCTTCAGTACTGAGCAATTTGGCATTCAAGAGAATTAAAATAAGGCTTTCCTTTATGGTTAAAAGTGAATTACAAAAAAGGGATACTGGCAGGCAATTACTCTATAAGCTATAGGAATGAAAGGGATTTCACAATGTGGGTAGTTCAGATTCATGTAATGTGAAGAGCTATTGGCAAGTGGGAAATCACTCAGTAATCTAAAGGACTGAGAATGCACATATTATGGATATTTGGCATATAAGAAAATAAATATTATAGAGATAGAGCCAAAATAAGGGCATCTGCACTGTTGTAATGATGTAAACTAATTTAAAATCTAGAATTAATAAATATGACGACTCTGGAAATACTTTATTATGGATTGAATTGTATCCCTGCAAAATTCATATATTAAAGTCCTAATTCCCAGTACTTCCGAATGTGACCTTATTTGGAAATAGGGTCTTTGCAGAAGATCAAGTTAAGATGGGGTAGTTAGGGTGAGTCCTAATCCGTTAAGAGTGTTGTCCATGAAAGTCTCTATTTTGTAACATAGTACAACATACAAATTTTATATTGTGAGATAAAAATTAATTAAAAAATTTTAAAAATATCTGGCTCAGAGTCCTCAGTCCTCTTTGGTGAACTGAGATTTTGAGGTAAGTAAAGCCAAGTAATGAGCCATTTAGACCCCTTCTCAGAAATGACATTCAAATAGAAATTAGAAGTGTCTCCATAGATGTGTCCTTAGGTAAGAAAAGTAAAATAACTATAGCAATACCACAACTTAAAATAATATCCTTCTCATTATTTGTGATGGTTAATTTTATGTGTCAACTTGGCTAGGTAGGTCATAGTACACAGATATGTAATCAGACACTAATCTCGATGTTGTCGTGATGGTATTTTGTAGGTATGGTTAACATCTGCAATCAGTTGTCTTTAAGCAAAGGAGTTTACACTCAGTACTGCAGGTGGGCCTCGTACAATTAGTTGAAAGCCTGAAGAGCAAAAACTGAGGTATTCTGGAAAGGAAATTCTGCCTCAAGACTGCACATACTCCTGCCTGAGTTTCCAGCCAGCCAACCTCTCCTACAGATTTTGCAGTTGCCAGCCCCCACCATCATGTGAGCTAATTCCTGAAAGCAAACAAACAACCCAAACCAAACACAGGCACACACATACATGTATGAGTATATATGAATCAATTCCTAGAGAAACAAAACAAAAATATATTTATATATCTTACATATCCAAAATTATTTCTGTTTCTCTGAAGAACCTTGACTGACACGTTACCTAACTTTAAAATGTATTCTGTTTTTCATAAAATTTCTAGGCTAAACAAATTTTTAAGCACTTATTTAAATTATATTCAGTGGTGAATTTCTAAATCAGTATATCCTCATAGACCCAAACTGCTAATTGCATTCTATTGTTCTTATGTCAGGATTTGTATTTTTGTTACAGACACTGGAAGCTGATGCTCTTAATATCAAGACAATGTAAGTATCCCCTCAAACTACTGTCTTGGTTAACAGAACCATTCTTGGTCTCCCCACAAATGTCTAATTATGTTTGTACGAGGACAACAGTTTCTTAGGTTTTTTAAAGTGCACGTGAGTAGACAATGAAAAGTAAACACAAACAAATGTACACCTTAGTGAATCCATTGTAAAAGGATTGAGAAGCCATTCATGAAAAGGTTACAGAATAATGGTTAAATACTCTGATACTTTTATGTAATTAAATTAATTTTAGCTTTTAATAAATTAGTAAATAAAATAACAATTGTGAGTCAGCTTTTCGTCAAGTGCAGAAACTCCTCTAAGCGAAGATTGAACAAGACAGTTAAGATTTTTCAATTCTTGCAATTTCAGTGAAGATTGCAATTTTTTTCCATGTACTCATAAAAGCCTTAAGCATATAGACCATTATAAATAGTGAATCAGAAAGATTGTTTGACATGGGGTTATCTCCTTTTCATTTATCTCCCTAGACCCATCTTCTCATGCGTGTGCCCTCTGGCCTTATTTCCATTGGTAATAATCTGTAATTTCTGCTATTTTCTCTTTTCAATACCTCTAAAGAGTCAGCATTTCCTTAGGACATATTACCTATTTATAGCCATTTAGAACATTTTATACCAATTGGCACTTTGGAGCTGTATCTGACGGTGTAACTAGCATTTACAGGGTTTCTGTAGACTTTTATTACATGGTGTGACATTAGATTGATGGACTGTCTCAATCTTATTCTCTGTCAATTGTACACTGATCTGTGACAGCATAATGGATATGTGACAGTGTTTGGAAGGGTGAGAACGACTACAATAACATTTTGGGGAGGATGGATATCAGAGTTCCTTTTAATACTCCTCTTAATTTCTCCCTCATATTAAAATTTTAAAAAGCTGCCAACATAGGATATGCCAATTTTCTTCATCAGAAAAAAAAAAAAAAAGGTATGTTTTAGACGAACGGTATTAAGTGTGATGGCAAAATAGCTGTCGATCAAGTTGAACAGGGCTATTAGGCATTCCCTGTAGCAAGGAGACTTCCAAGGACCCTCTCAGAAGGGAATCATGTTATGCTCCCGTCTGGGTCAAAGGTTATCACATCTAGGAAGATATTCTCTGTTGAGGGAGGAGAAGAAGGGTTTATTGCTCTCACAGTGGGGAATTACTCAGGACTTGCCTGAGGAGATAGTCGAACCTTCCTCTAAGCAGACATTTGGAGTCTGTTCCAGGGAACACGCTTCTGTGACTAGCCAGAGAGCCTTTGAACACAAGAAGATTTCAAGTTTATTTACTATTTCAACCAGTGTTCTCTCTTGAGGGGCAGGGAAAAAGAACAAAAACATTTGCAGCCCTTTTCTCCCTTCTGAAATGTCACAAATAATATCCTTAAGCCTGTGCCTCTTGGTTTCCTCCGTCAGAAAGGTTCCAGGAAGCTTCAGGGAAGTGGCAGAGAGAGGACTAGTCATCTGGGGGAGTCAGCAGTAAAGTGAAAGTCACTGAAGAGAAAGAGCCATGACCCACTCTTGGCATTGTTTCAGCATAAGCAGGAGGCAAGGTTAACAGCATCAGACAGGAGGGCTGGCAGTCTGCAATATATGACATGATAATGGATACAAGACACAGAGCCTGGGGAAGGTGATTGGCTCAGCAATAAAGAACCAGTCGGGATGCATGCACTCATTCTTTGTCCAAACAGGGGAGCTCAGTTGAGGGTTCAGAAGCTGTGAGTCTGTCAGATTTATTTCAACTATATCAAGAGCTGTATAATGATCCTATTTTGGGAGGGAATGAATATTTGAAATTTTTAGTCATGGGAAATATATAATCTATTTCTGTTCATCAGAATGGGTCAATGCTAAACATGCGTACACCACACACACACACACACGCACGCACGCACGCACACACACACACACACACACACACACTTCTCTCTGTCTTTAAAAAAAAGTGAGAACAATACATATTGAAAAAAAAATAACAAAGCCTCAGAACGTGCCAGTAGATTTGGTCAGAGAACAATAAAATTCAGGAATCAAAATCCTTGTGAACACAGGCGGGAAAAGGCATAAGCCTTAACCCAAGCTGTTGAATATTGAGTGTCCAGTTGCAGAAGGGTCAAAAGACTATTGCAGTCATGATTATGACATTCTACTGCTCACCACGACCTATTTCCACTGAGTCAAATGTGTTCGTTGACCCTCATCTGCAGAGCCAAGATTCTCTTCTCCTCCAAACCCAGTGCAGATGACAAGCATGATTCTGATTCAAATAGGATCCTTGGGCTAGAGATAATAGAACACCCAACACCAAATACCTTAAGCAATTAAGAATCCATGTATGTGATTTAAAAAAAAAGAAAAGGTTCAGAAGAAATGCTAGCCTCAAAGAAGCTTGATCTGGCTACTCTGAGAATGTGACAGATCCTTCTCTGCATTGTGTGGCTCTACCCACCCCCCCAGATTTATCTTCAAGATAGCTGCCAGTGGCTGGCTGAACCTCAGGCTTTCTTTTTCACAGTCTCTGCAGTGTGAGATGGCATTGGCAACGTGTAGAGACCACAGAAAAAGATAGATATTTTTCAAAAACATTTCTGTCAGTAAAAGAAAGAAAAAGTGGATACTGTATGGCAATAAATAGTAAACACCAACAGCTAACCCTGTGTCACTCTAGTTCCTCCCTAATTTTTTATCTTCTCAGTTTCATCGTACCCCTTGCCAATGAATTTTTTATTGAAAAATAATTGATCAAACATATTTGTGAGGTACAGAGTTGAATATCAATACACCAATGAATTACTGGTCAGTCAAGTAATCAGTCAGCCCACAAACAATTATTGAGCTATTCTTTATGATCTGTGATGTACGAGAGCTAAAATAATGCATTTCTACTTTTATTTTAGTGGGAAGAAGAAACATAAACTTTCATTAAAATATTATGTATACATTCTAATTATGGGGTTATGTACAGGATATGGCAATGTGATTATGCAGGAGGTGGTCAGAGAAGGTTTCACAGATGCTGGATTTGGACTTTGAGCCCACAAGAGTTCTTTAAGCTGACAAGGAATTACGTGCAGAAGGAATAGCATGTGCAAAGGAAGAAGTGGGAGTGGTAAAAACACCCCGTGTTTTTGTGGAAAAGTGGATGGTATGCTGTATCTGGAAAGGAGATTTTAAAGATAGGAGTCATAGAAATCAAGCCTGGAGAAATGGGCAGAGGTCTGCATTTTCAGCCATGCCAATTGGCAGACCTGTGTCTCCACTCACATCAGTCATCCTGTCTTGTGCCGTCACAAGATGGTGATCCAGAATGGAGCCAAGCCCATCCCGGATTTGCTCAACAAACATGTGGCAAGCGTCTGCAATGTGCACAACACTGGACTGCTACAAATGCATGCTGTATGACCTTCTCTGGAGCCTTTGCACTGACTGGAAGTGCTCCTAATCAGCCCTCTAAAATGCATCTTCTCTCTTTAAGCCCTTTCACTTCCTTTGCTCATTCTGTCTCATGATGAGCCTGCCTTTAAATGACTGCACATGTTCAGGCTGCATGCCATGAGCTCTTGTGTTCATCCACTCTTAGTCTTCAGGATATGCCAACCTTTGCGTTCTTCTTCAAACCTTAACAACCATTTTCTGAAGATGAGGTTTTTCTCCTCCTGTTCCCTGGTTCCAGTTGGTCAAGCCCCCCCACAGGAAATGCTCATACTTCCTGATGAAAGATGCCCAACCAATCTCTTCACCGGCTACTTATTTCAGTTAAATATGCTCACGATTCTGCCTGAGGACTCCGATGTGGTGAGTCCCTTCCTTCTTCTCTTTCCTCCCTGGTGCTTTGCTCCATCATCTGTTTCTTCCCTATCAGCATTTCTCTCTGCACCGCCTCTTGTGCACTGACATTCAAAAATGCTCCGATGAATCCATCCTCCCCCAACAAAGAAGCATTCAAAAGTATACAATAATTCTAGTCTCTCTTCAAAGTCCTTCTTTACACGAAAGTAGTTTATTCTTGCCCTTTCTATGTCCTAACTGTGCACTCATTCCTTAAACAAGAACTTTCTAAACATTCTGTTTAAGGCTGGCCATATAATTTATACAACAGGGCTTGGTAGAAGAGGAAATTGTAGGACCGTTTATTCACAAAGCAGGAAAAGATCCTTTTCTAATCCTAGGTATCTCTCTTAATCTGTCATAAAGCTTTATTTTTTTTTTTCTTTTGTGGGTGTTTTCAGCAAAAATTGAAAACCTGCTAGACAAATTCTAAAAGAGGTGCAACACTCATAATGCTTTCTTATTTGCCATTTAACATCACCTTGCTTGGACATAGGCATCATAGGGATACTCACAGGTAAGTGAAGACCCTTGCAGGTGTTCAAGGCTCCATCCTGAGACTCAATATGCAGGGCACATGCCTGACTTCCACCTTCCCTATATCTGTACTCAGGACCCTTCTGGAGGCAGGGGACAGGGGAATAACAGCTGAGAACCCTTCACAAGGAGGCAGAGAAGCTGAGAGAGGCAAACCACATGTAAACTGAGGCTCCTAGCCCCAATTACTTGTCTAATATCCCCTTGAACTTCACTTACAAAACACAAACTCAAATATAAAATTATTAAGAATTTCAAGGTGACTTTGATTTGCATTTTGATTAGCGACTTTGAGCATCTCAGCTTTAAAAAAGAGGAAAATTTTGCAACAATTTGGGTGAATCTTGAGGTCATTGTGCTAAATGAAATTAGCCAGTTACAGAATGACAGATAATGTGTAATTCCAGTTATATAAGATATCTAAGGTAGTCACATTCACAGAATCAAAGAGTAGATCGTGGTTGCCAGGGCCCGAGGGGAGGGGAAAGTGAAGAGTTGCTAATCAACTAACATAAAGTTCCAATTACAAGATGAATAAGCTCTAGAGATCTGCTGTACAGCTTTGTACCTTTAGTTAACAATACTGTATTGTACACTTAAAAATGTTTTAAGAGGGTAGATCTCATTTTAAGTGTTTCTACCACAGTAAAATGAAATTTAAAAAATTCAAGATAGTCACCA
Source organism: Cynocephalus volans (assembly GCF_027409185.1). Lineage (NCBI taxonomy): Eukaryota > Metazoa > Chordata > Mammalia > Dermoptera > Cynocephalidae > Cynocephalus > Cynocephalus volans. The sequence continues at coordinate 72,517,188 of NC_084467.1, read as the reverse complement.
CAGAGCATAACTCCAAGCATGGGACCCTGTGAGACTACCCTGGTCATATGGCCTGTTTCTACAATTAACACTCTCACTTTTACTCTTTCTCATTATTATTATTCAAGTACTTATTCTATTTGACACAGGTGATCACTCCTTTTTTCTTGGTAAACTTTCTCCACTAGTACATTTGTCATTTGGGGCTGCAATAGCAGAATACCATGGACTGGGTGGCTTAAACAACAGAAATGTATTTCTCACAGTTGTGGAGATTGGGAAGTCCAAGCTTAAGGAGCCAGGAGACCCAGTGTCGGGTGAGGGCCTGCTTGCTGGTTTGCAGATGGCCATCCACTCCTCGTGTCCTCAAATGGGAGAGAGCAGAGGGCTAGATCTTGAGTCTCCTCTTCTTTTTGGAGATCCCTTAATATCACTATGAGGGCCTTACCTTCAAGACCTAATGTAACTCTAATTACTTCCCAAAGGTCTCTCGTTTGAATCTTATTACACTGGGAGTTAAGATTTCAACATATGAATTTGAGTGGAGCAACATAGCCAGTCGGTCCATGACGACTCATTTATACTCTTCTCTTCAATTCATTACTCTTTCTCAGTTTGCTTTCTTACTTCCCTGGCTGCTTCTTCCCAGTCTTCTTTTCTGGTTCTCCTTTATCTGCCCAAACTATAATTGCTAGAACGACACAGGCCTCAGTCCTGGGGCCTCTTCTCTGTTTCACTCTCTAGTCTCAAGGATTTAAATAACATTTCTTTCCTGACATTTTCAAACTTCACATCTCTAGCCTGGATTTCTGTTTTAAAGTCCAGACTAACATATCCACTTGGACATCTAACAAAGATTTCAACATCTTCACACAGGCACCTAAAAGGAATCTCAAACTTAACAAGTCCCAAACAGCACTATTGGTTTTCCTCCTTCCTTAAAATCTGTTTTTCCTGTAGTATTCCTCCATCTCAGCAGATGACAGCTCATTCTTCAATTGCTAATGGTAAAAACCTGGGAGTCATCCTTGACCCTTCTGTCTTTCTTTCATACCATATTTTAACTCTCAGCAAATTCTATTGATTTTATCTTCAAAATATTCCCAGGATGTGACCACTTCTCACTGCATCCGGGCTGCCACCTTGATAAAAGGTGTTAGGATAAAAGGTCTTTCTTCTGATTGTTCAATAGCTTTCTATTCATCTCTCTGCACTGCCTCCCCAAAATATTCCCAACAAAACGATCAGTTACCTTTTTAAACATGCGCCGAGTTATGCCATTTCTCTGCATGAACCCTCTAATGGCTAACTTCTCTCTCATTTGGTGTAGAGCCAAATTTCTTATAAAAACCTTAAGGACCTGTATGATTTAGCCCTGTGCTGTCTCTCTGTATTTACTTCCTCCTATTCTCCTTGCCTGACACACCATCCTGGCTTCTCTGCTATTCCCCAACCATTAAAGCATCCATCTACTTCATGGACTTTGCATTTGCTGTTTATGAAAAAAAGAATTTTATTGTCTTAAGGGATACACCACCATCAGGCAAGGCTTGATCTAGGTGTCCAGCAACGCAGTGAGGAATCTAGCTCTTAATACTTCAATTGGCTTTCCTTGTTGTTAACTCCCTTCTCACACAGCCTCTCACAAGGAATGAGGCTTATCAACTTAGAAGCAGCAACAGAAAGAGTGTCTCTTTACCGAAGATCTGGCAAGTTTTTTTGAGGGTTCACATTGAAGCACTTTGAGTTAGACACTCATCTCCAAAAATCAATCAATCAATCAATCAATCAAATGGCTAAATTATGTGACACTTGAACTGACCAGGCCTGAGTTATGTGCTCACACCTGGAGTCCATGGGACAGGAACATGAACAAGAAACGAGTGCTTCCCAAAAGGAAAAGATCTTATTTCTCTACGTAAAATATATGTCAAATATGGCTACTTAATGGAATATTATGGAACCATTAAGATCGGTTTTCTGAAGAATACTATATTTAATGACATAAACGGCTTGTGATAAAATGTAAAATTAAAAAGCAGGATATTAAATGACAGAGTGAATGAGAGAAAGAAAATGCAAATTCTAGAAGAGAATAAATGAGATATTAAGTGAGGGAATTCTGCAAAGATTTTATTTTTCTTTCTTTATGTTATTGATATTTTCTACCATGATCACACATTTCACAAAGGCGTAAGTAGAAGGTTAGATAAATAGATGAGGATAAGTATAAAACACAGTGAAGCAAAGTATCCATGAACAAAGATTTTGTGGTCTTGACTTTCTGGGTTCTCAGCCTGAGTTCACCCACTACTCTGTGTGTGAGCTTGTGCAAGCCACTTAACTTCTCACACCTCGATTTCTTTATCTGTAAGGTAGGAATGACAGTGCCTATAGCATGGGATGGTGACAAGGAATAAATGATCACTATAAAGGGTGGTGTTTGGCTCACAATAAGGGCTTAAAAATGTTACTACTACCAAGGTTTAAACCTGGATAGAGGTGGGGGAAAAAGCAGAGACATGCTTCAACATTTTACATAAGATTACCCTTTCTTATACAATGATCATCTTGTAAGTTTTTAAAGCAAATTTTGGGTTGGCTTTTATAACCAGTGTCTATCTGAGGTTGACTGAGCAAGCCAGGGCCATAAGAGAAAATAAAACCCCATGGCTTATTTATTCTTTCCTGCCAAGAAGTAACTGAAGGTCCTTGTTCAACAGTAGGAATTTCAGGTTGCTATCGGTCTATCGTCATCAGGAGATAAAGACATAGGTAATTTGACTGACTTAAGCCATGGCTGTGGGCATTCTTCAGGTAATTCTGCAAAACTCTTTATTTCAGAGAGACCTTTTTTAAATTAGTATTTATTTGCTTCACAATGAAATCTTTGTGCCCCAACCACTAGGCAAGTGCCTAATATTCTAATGAAAATAACTTTTAACAGAAAACAAGAGAGAAAAATGTCACTGGCTACTGCCTGTCAAATAATTGGAGTCCTTGTGAACAGGCCCTGGGATGACACAGCAGTGTTAAATAAAAGATAAAATGGAAACAAGACTCTTTGAATAATACTGGCTGAAAGCAATTTTCTTCTTGAACTAGGGCACTGCTGATCTGAAAGCCACAAATTTGGGGGAATCATGCAGGGCCTGAGACTTTGATTGTGTAGTTAATAAAGGATAAAAAAATCTTCATCTCATGCAGTTGATGACATGCAAAACAAATTCAAGATGTTCAGTGACAGAGTTGCAAAATTCCAAAGAAAAAATGAAGCAGGAGCTAAGGCTGTTCTTTTAACTGTTCACAAACTTACACCTATAGAGTCAGGTGATTTCTTTTTTAAATCACTGCACTCAGGTTTAGGTCTGAAACATTTTAAGATATTAATTCTCAAAATGCCTGTGTCATCTTTATATTGCCAGAGATTTATATAACAACAAAAATTAAATGCCTAAGGACATCTTATGCATTGAAAAACCACTCTCTCCAATTGGGAGTATGTCTCGGAAAGACCCCACCTTACCATGCTCCCCACCTTTTTGCTCCGGCCATTGCCTCTGTGTGAAGGAAGCCAGGATATCTGGCTCCATAAGCCACTTAGCTCAAGGCTCCCTGACAGCTCATGTTCTTTCCCAGAATCATGAAGTTTGAACTTAAGAGAAAAATAAATATATTTCACAATTTTAAATGTACTTGTTCTGTTATAAGCACATTCTCCTGCCAATATTGATGATGGTAAAAGGTTAATGAAAAAAAAATACAAAGAATGAGCCAGTCACCAAGACTCCAGGCAGAAACAGAATTGTCTGGCCAGATGATATAATTCCAAAAAGATAAAAGAGGTTAAGACTCCATTTAGTCAAGCACAGCAACAGGATACTAAAGTTCTGAAAATTAGGTTTGATAGATATAAGCAAGGGAGAAACATACCTTTTTTCATTTTAAAAATCGAAGAGGACATTTCGGAGATGGGGCAAAGAGGTGACCAATGGGATGAATCTTGCCTGGGTGGCAAAATGTACTGCCCTTCCTTCCAGATCCTACCTGTAATTGCCATAATTGCAAGAAAGGAATCTTGAAAACAGTCTCTTAATGTGTATATTTTTGCTTCTTTCTGCTAAATTCTGCTAATATCCTTGAATGTGGTAAGGGTCACTGAACTTTTTCATTTTCGTTTAATGAAACTCTTTTATTTATGCTAAGGTCCTATTGATGTGAATATCATTCTATGCTTTTAGTGATCACAGAGTGTTTATGCTCTGCTCATTACGTCTTTTTAATGAGGAGAACTTTGCTAGTCCTGACCTCTTTTTTACCCCAGATCATTTTCAACCAGGGTAGGCCAATTGAACTTGAATCTGTTTCTCCTTTGTGCTTGATCAAATCTGTAGCAAAGGTAGGGATTGGATATGGGGAAGGGGAGAATAAGGATCTGTGCTATGAAAAATGGTGGACAGGTTTAAAGGTGGCTTCCCTCACAATTCTTTTAGTCTTATCAAGCTATTGCTTTTCTTTTTTTCCTTAGGAATTATTTATGAGTGGAAATGGAGGTTTTATACTTCCCACATAATCAGGCCATTCAGGGATAAGAATGCAAGGTCCTTGACCTTGGATAATAATCTTCTCTGATTGATACTATCAACTGATCTGCCCACTGGAGGTAAGTAAAAACATGTAAAATCTGCTTGCTCGAATTTTTTTTGTAAAGAGAAATATGGCAAAAGTTCTATGAGCTCATATGAACTAATTGTTGCCATGGGGAAAGGTGATGGCATCTTAGTTTTGTTATAAAATTACTTAGATTGTTAATTGTAAATAGGGATATATATATATACACATACACACACACAAGCCTATATATATTTGAATCAATCTTTTTATGTGATAATTTTAGTGTGGTTTTTAAGTTTTATAAAGAATTGATTTTGTGTAACAGAATATGTGACTATCTTTTCTGTGAATTTCACAGGTGAGAAATGGAATTTCAGAACACTTTAGATTTGTGTCTAATTTACAAGTATGAGATGATTTCTTCTTTATAAAAGTCACTCAACATCACAGATCTAGGGGGAGATGAACACAGATCTTTTTCCATTACATATACGATCACAATAGTGGTCTTCCCCATTCAGAAGTTTTGATTATAATTGTAAGGAAATTGGGCCATTCAGAAGAGATGTGTTAATAAAACCTCTTAATAGACAGAGCCATGCCTTAATCATGTTGTATTCTCTAAATGAGGGATAGAACCACTTTTCATGAAAAACCAAGACACATTTATAATCCTAGGCCAGATTTATTGTCAACTCTTTTCCATCCATAGTCACCTAGATGAGTTCGGCAGTTTCTGGCTTGAAAGAAGACTTGGTAAAGTATGGTACAGATTGAAAAAGAGATCTAAATCTATGCCACTCGGAATCATAAGGTCAGGAAAAGGACAGATGTTAAAATATGGGGAAAAGTTAAGTAGCAGATTATTTAGGGCTACCTGGGGAGTATTTTATCAAAAGTTTCCAAGCAAATTAAAGATTTAGGTCATCAAGTGGTTACATAAAAAACAATCTGTAACTCTGTAGGTCGATGACAGCTAGTGGGAGGTGCAAAAAGGGAAATATGATTTCCTAAATGGGGATTGGGATTTAGTGGTAGAATATCTATTCCTGGTGTATATTTTTAGGCCACATAATTGGAATTTACTCCCAAGAAAACAATCAAATGCTGAATCACCAAAATATTAGGGCACTTAAGACCTGAGTAGAACCATACATAAGGCTGATCATATTTAATCAGTGATTTAGAATCTCTTAAATCATCCATTTTGGGGGCCTGGATTGATTCTAGAGCTTGAGATAAAGAAATGCAGAGAACATATCTAAAGGCAAAGGTGAATAAACTGGGCACTCCAAAATCACCCAACAAAACCAATGTGTCTATATGTTAATTCTTATTAAAATTACTAACTTTATCAAATTTTATTTGGCTTAGTGAAATTCTATAGATAGGTCATACATTTTTTAATCCCAGAAGCTCAACTGATTCTGAGATTGAGAAATTAGATCAAGGTTAAGAGTTCTCCTGTGGCATCTCTAATTTTAAATGATCTGGCCTTGATTTAGAAAGACAGTCATCCATTGCTTAATGCATCGACTGAAGAATTCTACAAGCAAATAATTGACTCCACTTGGAGTCCAACTCAGCAGAAGTCTCTTTCTCCCCTAAAGCTGGAGCCAATGTTCTGACAGTATAGATGGATAGCAGTGTAGTTAACTTCAGGGTTTATAATCTACTTATGGTTTTAATAGCTTCAAGGAAAGCAGTTTGAAGACCCAGATACAGGATAAAAAGGTCTCTAATATTCTGTAATTATAAACTATTTGGTATAAATTCTACCTCTAAAAGAAAGTTCACTTTAAATTCATTTTTCTTAGCATTCTTGTGGTTGCAACCAAGCATCACAGTTTGAGAACAGAAGAAAAACCACTGTCTCCCTTACCAGTAGCACAGAATATTTGTCAACGTTTAGAAGAGCAGGTAAAGAATACCTCTTTAAAGGCACTTCCCTGAGCTGATCTTCTACACAGAGACATTTGTATTCTTTGGGGACTGCAGGTGATTCTATGCTGCCTAATCCTAGGATCAGCATCTGGGAGAGCATACCAAGTTGATCTCATCCAAGACGACCCACTTTTTTCTTTATTAATTCCTTATTTAGCTGAACTATAAATATTATTAAACATTTGCTTATGAACTGCCAGAGCACCATGCTGTTCAACAGATGAGGCTGGTGTGTTTTAATTTTATGTACTCTGAACGTGCATAGTTTAGTTCCCTCTCTGCACTCCACATTTTCCTAAATTCCAGCTATTGAAAAGATTTTCTCCTTACAACACAAGGCACAGATTTTCTTAATTATTTTTTTTTCTGGTGATGGTGGGGGATTGGTTTGGGGACATGTGTGAGAGTAGGAGGATTATGGGGGAGAAATGGGTTATAACACATTTTCATTTGCAGCTGCTACAACTCCCTTGGCTTAATCCAGCCCAGATCTCAGCAGAAACTTAACACCATTCTGGTGACCCTGGAATTGCACCAGAGCCTCAAATCACCAAATAAGGTAAGTCATTTGTCATCTGAGCCATAAATATTTACATCCATCAGTGACAAATGTGTAAAGAGCGTGGAGAGACTGTGTAATTTCAGCTGCTCTTCTCAAGACTGTCGATAGTTTCTCTTATCTTTTGAAAGCCCCAGTGACTGATTTCTACTAGTTGAATAAGTATGTACACTCCAGCTTGTTAACCTGCTCTAATTGTTCATGATGACCACATTAGTCACCTAGGAAGTTTTTATTTTCCTTTTAAATTTAGAGCCTGTTACACACATTTGTTGGGGCTGGCAAACATTCAGTACCCTCCTGGGCCTCTCTCATTCCATCATGTGTTCTGTCACCATTGTTGCTACAAACTCAAAAGATCACCACCTTTTTTTGTCTTTACTGAACTAATAACATCAAAACAATTCAGCATTGTCCCCCTGCCCACCCCCCAATTTCTACAAGAAAATAACCTGGGAGGTTAAGTTTGCGTTATGTATCTAAGTAATTCTTAGACATAAGCTGATAGTTTCTAAACCTAATAAAGTGACCACACCACAAAGCATGATAATGTCATATATAAATAATACATTGAAATTACAGTAATTTACAAATAGTATTTTACAAACATAATTGGAAAATATAAAAGTATTTTTGAGCAACCACATTGAAAAATCTTTCAACTATTAACTAGCCTGAAACTGAGCATGTAAAGCAGATCTTAGTTTACTCATCTATCAAGATCTGGACTTGTAAGAAAAACAAAATCAGTAAGATCATGCTTTGGCCTTCTATCCACCAAGTCATTATGTATAGCTTACTGTTTATATACTTACTAGATAAAGAACTGCAAGGGTCAGATGGAGTGATAAATACATATTTTAGTGAATTTAAAATATGAGAGCTAACAACATCTAAAAATTTGGATAATTCAACTTTAAAAGACTTGCATGTTTTTTTCTTTTTTGCTAGAAAGATGTGTTGACTGCTATTGACTAACTGACCATGTACCTTCATCATAGGCGTATCCATTGAGAAAAATAGCTGCAGACCTCCCTAAAATGCTGTAGTGATTTGATAGCTAAACCTCATTGACTAAATAATAGTTGGATTTATCAGCCTCTGTAGAACATTTTTCATAGAGAGAATTTAGATTTAGCCAGGACTTAAACAGAGCCTCAGAAATACCTGAGCTTATAACTTGCAGACATCATACCTGAAAACAAAACAAAACAAACAAACAAAACACCTCAACTGACATGACTTCCTAAAAGTTTCCTAACATTCCAGGCTAAGTAAAATTCCAGGCTACACTTTTCTTACTCCCATACCATCATCCTGTGTATATTCCTCTTATAGCACCACACTGGAATTTGAGCTCCTTGATGCAGGAGTCTGTTGGTTCATTTCAAAATCTCTAAAATTCAGCACAATGCTTTGCAGATAATTTGAGCATAGAAAATATTAGTTGAATGGATGAATGAGAAGGGAAGTTGAGGAAGACAAATAGGAAAGAATCTTAAGAGAAGGGGTGTTAGATCTTTTAAAATTAGAATAGGCAAGGGTCAGGAACTTAGCTCTTCCTTCTCATCTTTCTCATTAGTGTGTGTGTGTACATCATAGCAACTGATTAGGATAATACTGGTTTTGATGAAGAAGTGCCTTATAGAAGATTAAGCTAGGACAAACTGCAGAGACAGAGTCTCCTTATGGAGGCTTATATTTGTAGCTTTAAAAATTATTTGGTATTCAGATACCTGAAGTAACAGCCATGTGCACAAGATAATTTCCGGTAACACATGGCTGCTATCCAGGGCCCAGGGGCATAACTTGCCTCTAGTATAGAACTATCTGTTCACCTCCTGCTCTGCCTTCTACTTTCCAAATATCCAGAGCCCCTCTAATGCTTTCTAGCTGTACAAAGTTCTTCTCTTCCCACTGGGCGCTTAGTGTACCCAGATTCTCCCTTTCCTCGATACCCAACAAAACTCCTATTTCCTGAATTACCTCTTTTCTGCCCAATATTCATGTGATCGTTGAAATAAATGTCACTATGACTTACAGATTTGATCTTCCTAGGATATTTGCTCTAAAAAAAGAGGAGTTTGGTAACCCAAATTCATTTCTAATTACTCAAATATATAAGAAGAGATATTGTAGTTAGAAGGACCTCTGGAAGCTCTTGTCTACTCACTCCTCCCTGGCTGTTCACCCACTCCAATAATTATTCCAGAACTCCACAAAGAGTGCAATATACAGATCAACACTGTTTAGTTTCATAAGGTCATATTCTGCATTCCCCTATGCTCTTTGGCAAGTGTCTTTTCACCCTTAAATTTCCCACTAAAAGAAGAATTATAGTTAACCAAGTGAAACAAGGATAAAAAAGTCATCATTCAAAACAGGAGTCACAATGGATCAGTTTCCAGTGTCAGACAACATGCCTTGGAGACAGAAAACCTGAGATTAAGACATACGACCTCAAGACAATCACTCAACCTCTTACCATTTCCTTATCTACACAATGGGAATAAATGCTTCTTCTATGTGGATGAAGGAAGTGGTAATATATGTGAAGGAGCTGAGTAAAATAAGCATCTTATAAATATGAAAACTTCTATTACCCACCAACGGATAGTTCAAGTAGAATACTTAAGACATAATCATCGTTCTTGAGCCGATGTTTTATCCTTTGAAGAATGAATTCTCTGAAAAGAACACATGGTGAGTATTCCATTATTTTAATATAGTTTTGTCCTTAAAATACATTCAGTGTTGAGATTTCAAAATAAAAAAGTAAATCAGTTTTTTCTTCTTTATTCTGCTTCTTAGTTTTTCTTTCTTTCTTTCTTTCTTTCTTTTTAAGATTGAGAATAAATATTGGGAAGTAGTTGGTGTAGTATGTGGGAAGACCTAATAAGTTAGTTGGTGCACAGAACTCAGGAGTAATAAACAGAATTCCTTAAAGCCAGCCTTAATGGTAATATTTCAACAAGTAGATCTTGGGGATGTCACTGAATCTCAGTGAGCCTTGGTTTTCTTATTGTTTGAAAGGTACTACTTCAACCATTTATCCGAGAAATACCAGAATGCACATTCTATTGTGTTTAGCATCAGCAGTGCAAAATATAAACCTTGCCCTTGCCTGTGAACTTTTAACTGCCCTGTTTACCTCACAAGAATTTTGCGAAGATCAAATTAGATGTATAAGAATATGACTTGGCAACTGGAAAACGGCCCATACATGGATAAAATGAAGTCCTCATCATGCAGAGGGCTACTTTAAGGATGATGAACAGCAATGTTTAATCTTTAGTGAATGTTTTACCAAAGGAATATGTTTTCAAATGCCCTAAAAGGGCTTGCTAAGAGGTGTATAGAAGTTCTGTCTTACTTAAAAAAAAAATAATAATAAAGTAAGCAAGACTTAAATGCAAAAAAGTGGGCAGTATGGACACCCAAACTTTTTCCTACTTTTCCTTTCTATGATCCTATAAAAGCCAAATGTCAGTAACAAAAGCTGGAGATTATACTTGAAAAATAATGATGCCCTTTTCTTTATTTTATTTAAGTGTGCTCTAAACAGAGTCATCTTAATGTAAATGATCACTTGCAACTTAAGTAAGGCCCATTTCAGTTAAATTCTCTGGAACTTACAATCTCTGGGCAAGGAGAGCAAGAAATTCCTCTTATAAAACTTGATTTAAGTGATTCATTGAGTAAACTAGGTTATAATTTATGATAATGTATTTTTGAAGCCTTAAATTTAAATTCAAGGAATTGCGATTGAATATTTAAGTTTAGAGAAGACTCGTAGCTTGGCAGGTGAGTGAGCAAGAGATGACTAAATGCCTTTTGGTCTGAGTCCTATGTTTTGTTTTGAAATTAGGTTCTTTGTGGGATTGGTTGGCAATGTTGCAGGTTGCGCATTTGGAAGGATGCTCATTTTTTTTCAACTAATATTCCTTCTTTTATCATTGCCCTAAAAAGGCCCCAACAGTTCTAGTTACATGTATGTGTGTGGAATGTTTCTACTTTGAGTTGATTCATTATTTTGTTTCACGCTTATTTCAGACAAGACTTCTGCCTGCTTTAGTATAATGGAAACCTGTTCTATGTGATTAAACAAAACAAAAAAACTGGATCGGAGTGTCACGAAGAAAACATATTGCATATCCTGAAACACCTAATCAGGTTGCAGCTAGAAGGGTTCTCGAAAATATTAGTGACACAAGAAATATGTTTGGGAATATCTTTATCATATATGTGTGTGTGTGTGTGTGTGTGTGTCTGTGTGTGTGTGTGTGTGTGTGTGTGTGTAGTTTTTTTCTGAAGTGCTTCATTATTCATATGTTATGAACTGTTCATAGGACTTGGCTTAGATCCTCTCCTTCAGGCACTTTGGTCTCCAGTGACCTGTTAAAATGGTCTTAGCACATTCACAAGGCTTTTCATTGCAGTCCAGCCTCTTTGTAAAAACGATCTATCAATATCACATTCAGATGACAGTCTGTGTAGAACCTGCCTTTGCTTAACCAGCCTGCCTAATGTTGAGAGCGTAGAATTCTATCCAGGATTGACATCTTGAATAAGTTTCGTTTGGGGCATATTGCATTCTTCTACAAGACTATTTTTTTCTTCTCTTCAGACATTTCCTTGCTTTTACAAGGCTATAAAAATAGGAACACATTTTTCTTTCCTTTGAAATGATATTGGCCCCAATTGTGCTCTTCTCTGGGGTGCAAGATAATTAAATCTGCATGCAACGAAGGAAATGCTTATAAAGTCATGATTTTGATGTCATGTGCTATATTCAACCCCAATATCTGTGACAGCCCATCTAAACTCTGCTTGTTGACATCAGCTGAATTATCTGGGCTGATGTTTATGGGGACCCTCATTTATAGGACTTCATGGTTGTCTTCCAAATGATATGCAGAAGAATTCCCCAAAAGGTAGTTCCACAATTGTTACACACATTTTGACTGATTCCTGTACTTGCAGGAGAAGACATGACTAATTAGACTGAATTAGAAATAGCCCAGAAAGCCGTCAGTGATGGATATGCATTACTTGTACTAGTGCTAGTCCAGATGCTGGAGATACAGTGTACTCTTCTCCCTTTAGCAACCCTTAATTGAGCTTCAAGTTGGTTTTGTGTATTTTTGAAGTTTTAACGGTTCAAAAAAAAGAGACTCACTTTTTATTCTTTTTAACATTACTATTCCATTAGTAATCTTTTCCTCTCCTGGGGTGGGCTGAGCTGACACACAGCATGTGCCTTTCCCTAGATGTGATGCTGTTGAAAGGGGTCCTGCCACGTCCTTTCTGCCTTCAGCGCTCTTCACTGCATGCCCTAAATCAGCTTATGTTCTTAATAGTCAAAGTGCAAACAGACCCCAAAAAGTATGATTTCATTTGAGTATGCTAGGGGATTGAGGGGAGGTAGAAATCCACGAAGAATATAAAATATTGTTTGCCACACATTTTTGCAGTCCACAGTAATCCCAACCTCTTATTTAAGAGAGTAGAAGGCTGCAAATAGCTAACTTACTTTTCAAAGTTAGAAAGATACAACACTTAGATCCCGCCTTGTGGAATGCCTGATTACTATAATTACAATGAACTTTTACAAACCTACATGCCAAGCCTTTCATTATATACATTTAGAATTTCACCTTATTGTTAATTCTCTCAACAAACCTATGAGAAATGAACTATTATTATTCCCATTCTACAATTATTGAAACTGAGGCTGAAAGAGGTGGGCTTTTTTTTCTAAGATAAGAGAGCTGAAACATGGCAGCAAGAGGACTCTAGGCTAGTTTTGTCTGCCTCCAAAGACCGGGGATCTGAAAGGCTTTATCACATTGCATCCTTAGAATCACAAAGCAATAAAGAACTACCTGTTTTAATATCATCACTTTAAAAATAATGAAAGTAAGACCTTATGAGGTAAAGCTTATTCTTTATTATTTAGCAGCAAAACTAGGACTCCCATATGTAATTCTCAGTCCACATTCTGGGCAATAAGCTCTATAGTGATCATTGCAGATCCTTGAAGAAATAATCCTGTTAAAAGACATTATTATACAGCCTAATTTAAGTTTTTATGTCTGCCTACTATTTTATATAGAACTTAACAACTAGTAGGCATTCATCACTGCCAACATATTAAGGTACAAGAAGTTCAAGAGTGTAAAAAACTTGGCTCCACTTCACCTTAAATCTAGCGTCCTATGATATCTCTACACAAACACTCCTCTTTGCCATATTTCTTTACTCTTTCTGACTATTCTATGTGCATTTTTCATTGTACCATTAACCTTGTTTGTTTCCTCATTTACTTTTTCCCAGTCTTTTGGGCTACTACCATCATCATGTTCCAAAGGACGTAACTGAGGTTTACAGAGGTAGAGTAAGTTGTTTGACTAACTTAAATTGTAATTTCCTTAAGAAAAGGTAGCATTGTGCCTTAGAGAGATGATGAATTTGGGCATGAGAGAGAAGTAAAATCCAATCCTCATTCTGAAAATTATTATTTATGCAATGTTTAGTATTTCTTTCATTTCTCTAAGTAGCAGTTTCCTCATTTGAAAAATTGGGGTAATAATACTCATGTTATTGAACTGGAAGTCTCAAATGAGATGATATTAGAAAAGCACCCAACCTATAGTAGACTCTCAAAAGTGCTTAATTTTCTTCTCTTTTAGAGTCCATAAAAATGCTCAAGAAATGTTAGTTGTCACCCACAAGATTTTTAATTCAAGGATTTGTTAGGACAGAGCAGCCTGAGTAAATCACTTTTCGCCTGACACTCAAATGCTGAGGATCCAGTTAGTGATGTGGATTCAAAATGGAATGAAGCAGTTTAGCATGAAGACCTCCTCTTTTTGCAATCCTGCTCACTTATTGAGAAATCGGGCAAACTAAACCATCCCCCTATTTCTTCATGAAGGAGTTTAGCTCTCAAATGTACAAGATAAGGGAAAGAAGATAAGGGAACTACTTGATGAGAGAATAAATCTCTATTTGGCTTGTGAGCATGGGAAATCTGGATTGTGTTATTGGGGTTCATACCCAAATGCTTTTTTTAGGCACCATCGGCAGATACCGATCATCAAATATGCTATTTCATCATGTGATAATAGGAACTGGATTGGATTATAATAGAATTGTTTATACTAGACTTCAATATTTTAACAACCATACAAGCTAAAAATTCAAAACCTCAGTGGGTAGTATTTGACAGAAAGATAGGAGGAAATATATCTAAATCACCAAACATTGACCTCCCATATTTTATAGCTTTGACTGATATATTTCTTTACACCTGCCTCTTAGCCAACAACAATAATAACGGCAATGAACTCTTACAGCCCTCTCATAAGTGAGTACTATTGCCTCCTTCATAAAGAAGAAACTGAGATTGAGGAGATAAACTGTGTTTCATGGTCTCAGTGAATAGACTGAATTGTGCCAAACACTAGAAAATGTGTTTTCTTTCTTTTCTGAATCAAAGCATCATCAAAGCATATATGATGTTAATATTCTTAACTGCAATCTCTGCTTACTACTCTTGATAACCACAGAGGAAAGACAAAGTTATAACTGACTTTTTTTTTCTTTCTATGTGAAATCAACTTTAATCTCTACTTAAAATACTTGTATAAGTTTTAAGTAAAGTTTCTCTGTGTAGGAGACATAGGAATATTCAGAAATTATTTTCTAAATTCTTTTGCCAGTAATTTGTAGAAGTTGCTCTGTTGCTAAGTTATAGTTAGGACATTACTATAAGTTGTGCCGTTTTGAAATGAAATTAGGAAAGTGGAAAATTACTCCCTATTCAGCTCCATTTGCTCAGGTCATCAACTATACAGTTTCTTCAGGGCCAATTTTTTTTTTTTTCACAACTTTATGGCATATGTTAAGCTTCAAAAGTGACTGGAAATTTTGTTAAGTAAGACCTAACTTGAATCCTCACAGAGTGGCTTGTGCATCTCTCAGGAAAGGCTAGGTTTTGCTGTGGTAACAAACAACTTCAAAAGTTCAGTGTTCTGACATAATAAATTAATTCTGTATTAAGGCTGCATGAACAGAGCAGATCAACAGGAGGACTCTGTTCATCATAGTAATTCAGGAGATCCCCCCATCTCCTAGATGCTTCCTCTCAACATGTACTGCCACAGTCACTGGGGTAAGTGGAAGGAAGCATGCCATATCACACATTGGCTCTTAAAGCTCCCCCCTGCAGGAGACATACATCTCTTCTGCTCATGTTTCATTGGCCAAAGCAAATCTCATGGCCATACCTAATTTCAAAGAGGGGGAAGTATAATTCTTCATTTGCCTGAAGAACGAGGTCTGGATTATATATGAACATCCCTAATATCAAAGCAGGTATTCCAGCTTCACTTATCTGATGGTTTGGTGCCATTTGCTTACCCCCTGCATAAGGACAGGACGAGACACCTCCTTCAAGACAGGCTAAACTCCTTTGTGCCAGCTCACAAGTGGTGGGCCTTCAAGTGTTTGCAACATGTCATGTTTAATTTGCTGTGTCTAGGATACAAACTTGTTTCACTCTTTGACCAAGCCCTCTATGAATGAAAGCTACTAAATTTTATGTACTGGGAAAGAGATTTTGAAGTCACATTTTTCAGAATGTACTTGGTAAATGTCAGTCACTTGGGCCTCATGAATTCCTTCTTGTTCCACCCATTGCACTTCACTCTGACTGGCTCACAAAGAATGGGACAAGCATGAAGACTAGAATTACTTTCCAGATTTGAGGACTGCTATTTCACTATCTTTTTAGCATACATTTTTTATCTCTGGTGGAAAAGGTGAAGGTAAGATCCAGTGATAATTACTTAAGCTGTGTAAGGAGCAGTTGCCAGAATAATGTTCTAAATGTTCAAATAGTTGGTTGTTCTTTTTTTTCTTGTAAAAAATACCCTGATGATAAATGACAGGAAAACTCATTTGCAAGATAAGATTCTGTGTAAATTAAGGAGACGTATATTGGTCAAATTGGGTGATAACAAATGACATAGACAGAGGTAATTGAGTAAAAATAAAAAGATTCAAGTGTGCCATTGTACCTGAAGAAATATCAATTTGAGGATTAGCATTTAATATTTGTAACTTTTTACTAATTTTACTTACATTGCTATTCTTTTCAGAAAGGAAAATGAATATTTATAATATATAACTCAGGAAAGGTGTGCTTATTTTTGGTCAGATTTTATATTTTAGATTACATTGTTTTCTGATCCCAAACGTTCCCTGATGTCAGGAACAGAAAATAAGGACTTTTATTTGCTAAATAGGAACACTAAGTAGTAAAATGAGAGTTTATGGCAAAATAACCATCATCCCTGTGAGAAGCTTCTCTTTCTGTTTTTCCTAAAATAATACTAAATGGCATGTAATAGTTTTGCCTTTACTCTCTAACATACGTGATTAAGTGACAATGACATATTCCTATATCTAAGGTAGCCAATCCTTATTTGAATGCAATCCAAGACAGCTTTGGGATAGCCTAAATTTTTATAGCTTTTAGCAAGGCATCAAAAGATTGATATTAAGATGGTATTTGCCCAGAAGCACTTGGAATACTCCAATACTGTCTTAGAGTCATTGACTTTACATGACAAAGGGAAATAAATTCACCAAAGGGAAATATATGCATCAAGGACAATGCTTAAAAATTAACATTACTCCAAGACTATAAACCCTAAACCCCAATGCAGAGTTTCTATGAGATAGACATCCATATGTGTAGATGTGTTTTTTCCTAGATGAGGATCATTCTAGGAGTGGATCCAAAGCAGGCTCTACGGCTAGTTCTTCTCTTTTTTCACTAAAACTACACACTAAAAAAAAACCCAACTAAAAACTCTAAAGGTGGGCATCTCTGATTTGGGAAGACCTTTGGAGGTGGTGGGAAACTGGGAGGTCAGCAGCAGCAGCCCATGGCTTGCCTCACCTCATTGTTCTGGCATCCTAGGAGAGGAACCAAACTACAGTGTATGCTTATCGTGTGTCCCTTTGGTTAACCTGTAGGATGGAGTAGGATTAACCAAATGGGATGGTGATGTAGTGATTTATAGATATAGAATGTCTATGCTCTGGCTGTTCTGCATCTTTAAAACAATTACATGATAAACCTGTGTATTTATAGAGGCTAGGAAGGAATGATTATAAATTCAAGTACATGATGAAGGGTGCCTTCTACATTGCACACACCTAAAAACTTTGCCTTAATTTATTTTAAGTTCTTTGAGGAAAAAGTGAGATTAGAGGTGTGTATTGCTTAGAATAAGATGTAGAACATAATAGGAGCATAATAAATATTTGTTATATTAAAAAATTAAAGAATGCCTACTATCACTTGATCTAATCTTAAGCATAGCTAATAAAGGATTAGGATATGAGGATACACTTAGGATTCTCCAGAGTTTAAAGTCTTATTAGGTATTTGTATATTACCTACTATTTTAAATTCTTTATTTTGGTTTGAGATCTGAGGATTGATTTTTATGTACACACTCCTTCTAAAACATGTCAGCCTTCTTGATGTGATTTCCTATACCTCAATAGGTGTGTCATTGGATAATGTGATGAGGTGTATAATAACAGCGTCCTAAGAGATGGTGCAAACTCCGAGTGCTTAGAGGGGATCTCATTTTTTCATGCTCTT
The DNA here is from genome assembly GCF_027409185.1 of Cynocephalus volans. Taxonomy (NCBI): domain Eukaryota; kingdom Metazoa; phylum Chordata; class Mammalia; order Dermoptera; family Cynocephalidae; genus Cynocephalus; species Cynocephalus volans. Next base: position 72,499,408 of record NC_084467.1, on the reverse strand, counting down.
TAAAAATAATCTCTATGCTTAATTTCTTACCGCCATCCATTCTATCAATTCCTGTTGTAAGTGATACTCAATGACTAAATTTTTTTAAGTTCTGGCATTTTTATATGCTAATTTAAAAGTATAATGGATACATATTTGCTGAAGTTTATGTGTTAGTCTTACTTATTTGAGCCAGCTGGTCCAACATAGAATTTTTTTTTAAGACTCTAAAATACTAGGCTTAATAAATTCTTTAACTACTTTTTCGTATTTCATTAAATTACACTTGGAAGTGCTTGCTGATTAGCCACTTCACAGAGAAAGCGAAGTTAAAGTTATTAAAATATCTTCAATGCCTCGGAGGAAGTGTGTTATTTAGAAAAATAACAAAACTGAATTGCTTATAATTTTATTCATTGAGTGTTGTCCCTCTTCCCACCCCTCTCCCTGCAGTGCTACTATTTGTACAAAGATTCTGGATACTTGGAGGATTTTGCTTCTTATTCTTGCATATGTTTAAAAATGTTAATAGTCCACATTTAAATATAATTTTAAGTGTTCTGAGACTATGTACTTAAAATTAATTTTAAAATATAGCATATAGAATATCCCTATTCTCTGGCATGTTTAGACATGAGGGGTATCATACACATACCAACATATATTACAAATTTTCAAAAAATTAGAACAGGAAAAAATTTTAAAAAGCTTTAAAAAGTCTAAAAAAGCTTTAGACTTCACACTGTGCAATCTCTAATGATTTGGAAAGTATTTAAAGACTGGAATGCCACGTGGTCAGTATTATGAACGTTGTTTATTTCTGTAACACTTCCTTACTACAGCTTTTTAGAGGTGCCAAACGAATAGCATACTCAGTTAATCAACTATAATGTTGTTCCTTTTAGGAATTCTGATTTAGAGTGGTGATTCTCAAAATGTGGTCCTCAGACCAGTAGCATCAGTAACATCAGGGAACTTTGAGATTCTCCCTGGACTTACTAAATCAGAAACTCTGGAGGTGGAGCCCAGCAATCTGGGTTTATCAGGTCCTCCAAATGATTCTGATGCAGCAAAATTTGAGAACTACTGATTTAGTGATTCACTATGTAGTCAAGAAAACATGAACTTATGACCTGATCCTTTGGTCTTATTGACTATAGTGTAGCGATGCCAGGTATTGGACAGCCCCTTTACAGTAAAGTATGAGTCTTCACCAGCAATAAATTTGGAAGGAGAAATTCTGTCTCCACTAAGGTCAGCAGATTGTTGCAAAGCCTGAAATGCCTCACAAGGAATGTAGCTCTAGATTAGAAATTTTATGAACTCATAACCACCAAATAATCCCTTCACCTTAGCTTGGCCTTAGTTTCAGGGTATCCCCAAATGGGTGGGAATAATTCCAGGTCCTTGGTGGTTACAGATCCCCCAATTTGCCTAGGAGGTTCACTTGGGTTTCTGCTATTCCTTCAGTGTAAAATAAAGAGTAAATAGACACTTAAGGCTTTTTAAGATTAGAACTGAGGAAAACTCAAGGGTTTATAAAGAACATTAACTGAGTATAGGGGTTAGCAGATAAAATAAAGGATGCTGTATTAAATTGGAATTCCATATAAACCACAAATGATTTTTTAGTATGAGTATGTCCTGTGAAATAGGTGGGGCATACTTATACTAAAAACAATATTTGTTATTTATCTGAAATTCAAATTTAACACAGCATTCTGTATTTTTATTTGCTAAATCTGGCAACCTTAATAGAGTCTACTATGCCTAATTAATCCTTTCAACAATTATTGGTAGTGTCATACTATATTTAGTCACACTAGGCATTTTGCTTGTTGATGGGTTAATTTGTAGTTTGTTTTTTTACTTATAAAATATCATATCAATTTACGCAGTTTTTTAAATGTTCACTTGACAAGGGACGACGAAGCATACATACATTTGTTTCTAAAAAGTGTTCATACATTTTTGTGTAAATTGTCTTTGCTTAGAAAACTATTCTGTATTTATATGATTTTATTAGATATAAAATTTAATATGACTTCATTTTACTAATTGGTGAGAAAAATATATTACTGTAAGTAGTAAATATAATTATTTGTAAAAGTCTATCACTGTTTTAAATAAATTCTGGGGGTTTAATATTTTCCGCATAATTGGTGAATAGTTTTTAAGAGCAAGAAGAGTCCTGCAATCGAATGATCGTGAGAACGCCTCCCATCTGTACCATATTATAGCAGGCAAAGCCTCTCCGTAAATACGATGTCTTTGATTCTCACCATTTTGATTTGTGAAGTTTACTGTAAGACAATTTGTTACATAGATTATTTTTACCAATAAGAAAATTGAGGTGGCAAAATGCTAAGAGATTTGCATAGAATCATTTTGTGGGAGGACTATTCTTAATACATGTCTGGTAAAAAAATATATCTTGTGCATTATCCTGACATTAGCCCTTCTGCATGCTTACATCATTGAATCCCCTTAGACACCCTGAGTGATAGAGAAGCAGGTTGCATTTTGCCCTCTTTACAAATAATTAAATGTAGTCACAGAAAAATAACTTGCCCTAGATGACACATTTAATAAATGATGGAACAATGACTTCAGTATGACACTCTATCAACCATGCCATAAGCAGAACCCTCTTGAAGCATAAATAATCAATCCCTTATTTATCAATTTTAGCAAATTCATAAGTTGTTTTATGTTTCAGAAACTATAAATGTAGTTCTGCCAACCAAGATTTTCTTAAATGTCTCTTTTTCCCTCTAATGAACTATCACGATTCATTCAAAACTTAGGATATAAAATACAGTATAGGGCCTTGATTAATAATAAATTCTCCCTATGACAGCATTAAATTAAGTGGCAAATGGGCTAAAATTACCTTTCAAATAAAGACCCGTAGATTTATAAAGTCAGGGGAATTAAGGTTGTACCAAAAGACCATCTAAGTTTTTGCTTCCTCTTAGGTGGAAAGAATGTTGCTGCCACCCTAACAAGAAGAAGCTGAACAATCTACAAAATCATAAATTTGTATACATTTAGAGAGAGCTAAAGATGCAGAACAACCAACTAAACTGAAATCTAAGAAAAGACAGGCTCCTGAAAGGAGACAGGACAGGAGAACTGGCAGGCCTGGAGTAGCTAAGCCCCATGGGGGTAGAAATGGGGCTGACATAGAAGCGAGTTAAGATTGCACCTAAAATATCTAATGAATTGTTAATATCAGGGCACGGACTAGCATGAGAGGACAGAACTCCTTGGAGCTGCAGACACACGGGGAGCATGCAGCCAGACATAGACCCTTCCCCATAGACCTAACCATGCACTCATAATCAAGGTTGGGGGCTGGGTGGGAGAAGAGAGACATCTTCCTTTGGTAGTGGATGCCTTGGAGAGGGGAGCAGAGTCTGCAAGAAAGCTTGAAGCCCTTACTGGATCATTCTCTCCTATCTCCTCTATGAAGCAAAAGCTTCACATTACATCAGGAAGGGAGACAAACCCTCTTCAGGCATGCACAGGTGAAACAGCATTGAGGCCCAGTGAAGACAACAAGAAAAAACCTGCCAGGAAAGGAGGGACACTGTCATTGAGAAAGCCCCAATGTAGAAATGCAGAAATGCAGGGCTTGAGTAAGACAGGGTCTGAACCAGAATAACAGAGAACAATCCCTGAAGGCTGCCACTAGGCTAGCAAGCATGAAGAGACATGTAAATATAGTCTACTGCTAAAGGACATGCAAGGGCCTGGAGAGAGACTCCCCTGAGATGCCTGCTGTGTGGCAAAGGCTAAAGCTGACTACAAAACAGCAACATTAAGTGTTCTGACAGCCCAACCTCGAACCCAAGGAAAAGGAACGCAGAGGGATTTGAAATCTATAGTATGCGGAACATAACCACAGGAACAACAGAAACAACAACAAAACCTAGCTCATCTCCTAACTAGATTGACTCAATCTGCCCACAATAAAGACCGAGCTGAAGAAGAGGCACAGCCATTTTCAGGCATAACTGCTATTCACCTCAGTGTCTACTGTCCTACATTTCATGTCCAGCTTTCAATAAAAAATTACATGATACATAAAAAAGTAAGAAAAAATATACCATCAAAGACAGTGCCATCAACATGACCATATTTAGTTATGACTGAGATGTTGGAACTATAGACAGGGAATTTAAATATATGTACAGACAACCTCGAAAAGATAGTTCAGAGCAAAGGGCAGTCATCTCTTGGCTTGCAAAACATATTGAAAAATGAGGCATTAGTGGAGATTGTCTCCTGGCGATATCTGTCCCTTGTTTATACACTTTCTTGGCTTCCAGTGAAATTTCCAGTAAGTATGCCATTCTGGTGGCCATGCTAATTAATCTGCCTGACAAGCTAGGACCAACTCCATTCAACTTTTATCATATAGCATTTCATTAAAGTTACTACCTACAGGACTTTGAGCAGCAGGGTGAAGCCAGCCAGCAGTATTAAGCTTCTGGAACTAAACAGCTGGTCTTCCTTAGAAATTCAGGTGGCTTTATTTTTAAGTTTCTGAATTACATTTTTCCTTTGTCCTGAGGCATTAATCCTGGTACAGCAGGATGTATTAGTGATTGCACAAACTCCATGTTATCCATACCAAACCTGGACAATGAGTTGAGACAGAACTGAATGCCTTTGAGGATTGAGGTGGTATCTTTGATTACTCAGCTACAGTCCTTCCCATCTTTTCTAATTGAATGATAACACCACAGAGATATATACCCAACAGATGACCATAAATGAAGAGCTGGATATCCCTCCAGGAAGCTCGGCTGAGTAACCAATGGTAGTCTCATTTTGGAGAGATCTTTACAGTCATCTGCTCTATATGAAATTTACTAACAGTGTTTCCTTAAACACATCAAGGTCTCATTACCATGTCTGAGGTACAAGTCACTGTGTTTTGAGGAGGGAAGCAAGTTAGTGCCTGGCTTCCGTACAAAAAGTAAAGCCCCAAGGGTGCATATGGTACCCCTGTAATGAAATATTGTTTATATCTCAAGTATTGTTGAGTATTCCAATTGAGACCTTCCTCAGTAGAAAGGCACAGGCTGGCATTGGCTCCAAGTTAGCCTCATGATAGGTGGGCTGGTAAACCTTAGGATTCCCAGTTCAGTTTAAATACTTGAAGTTAGTCCTTATTTCGGGAGAAATTGTTTGAGGGCAATAAGTTCCACTTCTCATGCTTGTCCACATCACCTCCTGGTTGGCATTCATCTACCGTGCAGAAAGACTGAGTAATGGAACAGTACTGAAGATGAGAAGGATAACAGGGGTGTTGATAGATGTTTTGTGTTGAAGGTATAGGAACTGGGGCCAATCCTTATTGTCCAGCAGGATACTAATTGTTAAGGGGGGTGCTGGTTAAATTGGGTCAGAGCCATCTGGTGGGACATGGCAGACCCAGCAGTCAGTTACATTTAAGATGCTTGCAACAGTTTGGGAGAGACTTATCAGGGCTTTTCATGAATTAATCTTCAGGAGCAATTCTGAAAGTAAAAAATCATTAATATAGCTCTCTCTCCCATAACTCTTAGGGTCTGAGGTGTTCTCTCCATAGGTGCCAAGATTTTTGTCTCTCTCCTTCACCCCAAAATTGATTTTTCTTATTCCAGGAGTCACCATTTTCTCCTTTTTGCAATCATCCTCTATTTTCACACAGACCTATTTCAGAAGGGGCACATACAAGTGGGGCAGGACATTTTTATAAAACCCACAAAGACCCATTATGTTTCCCACTTTCGGTATGTGCGGGCTGCTGAAGGACGAGTTGGAGAGAAATGTCATTAAGAATGTGGTCATTATCCTCGTGATATAGGATCTTGACAATCCAACAAGAGAATCTAGGTAGCTAATCTAAAATTAAGTTTGAATCACCTAGATCCTCTTTTGCACAGGCTGCCCCCCAGACAGTGTGCCAACCAGGCTTGCATAACATTGCTATCAATGTTAGACTATATAGATCTAGTCCCCACTCCTTTCATCTTGATCATTACGCAGGAAATGGCCAAAGGGTATGATCTTTTTCAGGGACAGCCACATTCAGTGTCCAAACTGCCTTGCTAAGGAAGAGGTAAGGAGAGTAGATCAGAAATCTTTCCAGGTTGATTTTTGAGGAGATGCTTTCAGTGCTCAAACTTACTAGATACCTGCTGATGTCACACAGCATGGGAGCCCATTGATCACCTTCACTATCAGCTTTGTTGAGTGAATTGTCAGATTGTAACTGGTTCAGAAAGCTGAAAACATGACACATATTAAGGCCAAGGTTGTGCGACCAGAGTTGTCTGATTGGACAGGAAGAGCACCAGGGTGACCTGAAAAATGTTGACAGCAGTGAGGTGCCACTGACAGCTCATAAAAGTTGGTGAAAGGTCTTACTTAATCAATTTGCAAGGCAGAGTGGAAGCCATCTCTCATGTGTTGTGGCCTTCCTGACTTCGATCCCAGTCTATAATGATAAATGTATTGCCGTGTCTGGTAGCATGATGGATCTGGGCAACAGTGATGGCAATTTGGGATGCACAGTCTTGATCAGCAGTTTGATTTTACTCAGTCTTCTGAGAGAGCAAAAATCTTATCATGCACATTTACATGAGTAAATACATACAGTTTGATGCATTGCCCTGATTTGTTTCCATAGGTCATGGCTCTAAAGAGGAATATCTTTAATTTACCAGTCTGTAGTTTTCTTCATCAGCTAGGCTATTGGCAACAAGTCAGTAAAAATATAACAGTTCATCAAAGGAATAGTAGTCAGAGCCAGGAGAACAGCTTTGAGTTCTGTCCACTGAATGGAGTGACCACATCTATTTTTGATTCTGCAAAGCTAACGCTGAGTTTGAATGACTGCAGCAGCCCAATGAGCCACATTGGGCTTCCGCTTAGCTGAACCATCAGTGAACCCAGCCCAGGCTTTTAGGGAACCTCTGTGAATCGAGGACCCCCTTGGAGCCATCTTTTCTTAACATGGAGGAGTGGAGGATAAAGTTTCCCACAGAAAAAGCTGACACTTTTCTTGTAAATCCTAGATACCTCTGAGGCCAGGGGTGTTCTTAAACATACCTCTGATGTTGGACAAGCGAGGCTGGTTGGAGCCTTCCACCCTGCGAGTTACTGAGTCTGAGTTGACATACACTCAAATGGAGACATCAGGCCTTCATGAATCAGGATTTCAGTTTTAACAAGATTCCAGTAGCAAGCAAATAGTTCCTTCTCAGAAAGGGTGGTAGCTCTGTCACAGAGGCGAAGAGTCCAAACCCTAAGGAGTTCCTCTGAGTGGAGGTTGCCTTCCTTAGAAAGAGACAATCATCAGCAAGGTCAAATCACAGAGACTTGAAGTTCAAAGGAGAAAGGGGTTGTTAGGGGTGTGGGCCCCCAAATATAGAGAGTGTGCCAAATATTCCTGGACAGCTTCCAACACAGTCTGTGGGTTTGGGCCCCGCTCAAAACATGCTGATGTGTGGCTTAGCCTTCAAAAAAGACAAGGTAGAATGCTCAGGAGAGGCACATACTGTCCCTGACTCCCAAGCAGTTCAACAGCTGTTGGGCCTTGTTTTGGTGGTGGAAGGCTGAAGTAGCAATTTTTTTCCCTTGATTGTAGGGGCATTGACATTGTGAATCTGCCTATACAGTCTCAGGGAACATTACTCATAATATCTTCTTGTTCCAGTGGGAAACAATCTTCTAAGGCTGCTTGCTGTATAAACATCCTTGAAAAATAGCCCAGAAGGAAGGGCCGTCAGTGCCTCTGCTCAAGAGAAAAGAAGAATATGAGAGACCCATGGGGAATGTTCTCTCAGTACCGCACACTAAAAAGGGTGCATTTCACATCATGCAAATTACATCTGATTTAAAAAAAAAAAATCCATCTAAGCTTTCATTCAAGAAATTAGAAGAGTAGGAGAACGAGGTGGTACAGAAGTTGTTTCTTTTCTGTTCTCAAAGGATTTATTTCTTCTGTGAGGTGTTTTTGTTTTTTGGGTTTTTTTAAATGTAAAATTGTATGGGAAACAAAACAAACAAAACTGTGCAGATTCTTAAGTGAAAGAACCTTCTAGGATGCTATGTACTCCAATGCCATTAGCACTAAATTCATTAAACTGAGTTCATTCAGCTCTGTGTACCTTAAGAAATACGTTGAGATCCGTGAATACATGTTTTTTGATATCATAATTAGTGATTATACTCTGAGCATGTAAAATGTGTGAGGATCTATTTGTTACTAGTCCAAGGGAGCTTATATGAGGAATCAAAAAAATAGAATTAAAAGATAATACGAGTCTTTCCATGAACTTTTTGAAGTACCCTCATATAATCAGAAGGAAATAAGTCTTGAAGAATCCATGAGAAGGAGGGAAGTTCCTGTCATTTTCTGCATATTCTGAGAATCGCTATTTTATATAAAATAAAAATAAATTATTCTAGATTGCTCTACAGAAAAAGGGTTTGTGGGTCTTTGCCTCATATCAATGGTTCTCAACTCAGGCTGCATATAAAAATTACCTGGAGAGCTTTAAAAATAATGATGCCAGACTCCATGCTTACAGATTCTGATTTAATTGCTCTGGGGTGGGGCCGATGTGTTGGTGTTTTTTTAAATTCCGCAAGTTATTCCAGAGTTACAGCCAGGATTGAGAGCCACTGGTCTATGCAATGGAATATGCTGCCGTGTAATTCTGTTTTAGCTTCTTGGTCTAGGAGAACATTTTAACACTGAACCTTTAGTAATATTTGACTATATAAAAAATAAAAGCACACAAAACAATTTAAGAATTTTATGGCTTTGACTTTAAGATTCAAAATGAAAGGTGAGACTCAAAATATGCCATTAATTTATTTCAGCAATTTTTAATTTTGAAGGTAGAGGTGAAAAATCAGAACCATCTGGGTCATTTTTTCAAATTAAAATAGCCATGTTCCCAACAGCAGTCTAATATCTGGAAAAGCATGTGAGTGGGGGGAGGGAGAAATGTATAATTTCAAAAAGTTCTCCAGATGATTCCGATTTCCACCATGACTGTAACCACTCCATTTTTTGTAGAAAACCACTGGTTTACCTCTTTTGCTTCTAGCTTGCCAAAGAAGTTAGATATATGTTACAGTGATCAGTGGTCAGCCACAAGTCTTTACCCTCTTGTTATGTGATCAGGTTAATCATTCCGGAAGCCTCAAAATACACGTCTTACAAGAGGAACACTATCAGCTGAGAAAGACACCACAAATTAGAGCAATTTAAGCACAGAGATAGCCAGAAACTTTCCTATGCTAAAAAAAAATAATTCATTCTAGAAATAGCTACAGACTTGTACTTACCCTTGGAAATATAATATAAACTTTATATAATGAAAAGGAATCATCATAATAGTAAATTCAAAGTATCATATTCTGGAACTTGCATTTCTCAATAGAATTTTTGACTAACCTAGATAAAGCCACAAAATAAGTTTAATTACTTTTCAACTTAAAAAAAAAGTTTCAAAACTTTCTTTCTTTGAATACACGGTATGCCTTGCTCAGAGAAATAAGTAGGAAGTGACTTCCTGGAGTCTTCTAAACTCTTACAAATCAATAGACCAACAGTATCCTATCACCTTGGGACTTGTTAGAAATGCAGAATCTCTGGCCCCACCCCACACCATCCTCAAGTGATTTTGTATGCACATTAAAATTTAAGAAGCACTGCTCTAGACCACTGTTTTAAAACAATCAACTACCACCCAGAAACAAGCGATAGTGCCTATACGTGTCTGTAAAACAAACACAAAACAATAATCAATTTAACGGAATTCTTTAAAAAGACAATAATAAGAGCTTTTAAACTCTGAATCCTCAACTTAAACCACTGAACAAGATCCTTACAATATAACATGGCAGGATTTTTTATCTTTTTCTTTGAATACAGTCAGAAGAATACAGAATTGAAGTGAGCTTGCTGGTGGTGTTGGTAGTAGTGTTATTATGTGTTTTGTTATCTCAGTTTTCCATTTCTATTTCAGAAAGTGAACGCAACAGGCTGTAATTTGCTAACAAGCAGAAGTGCAAACTGTTCTTGGGGGAAAAAAAGAACAAAACCAAACCACAGCCTCCACCTGCTCTTTTTATTTCAAATCAATGCTGTATAATGCTATTTGTCCAGGTATCAAAACTCAAGGAAAAAACGGTAGAGGAGAAAGGTCCGAAATTAAGTCATGTCACCTTAAATAAATAAATGGACTTTTATTCTCCAGCATGTTTACAAAAATCAAGTTAATGATTTCCAAAAGCAGCCACAATTTACATAATAGAGGTAATAATAACAAAACAGCAACAACAATAGTAACAAAAGTATTTAAAAGACATTCTTTCCCACTGGCACATCTGAACTTTTCATCATATGAGCTTTCCTACTTTTATTAGCATCATCTATATCCCCTTAAGTCAGTATTGTACTGTGACCTCCACGTGAGAATGCTTTCATATTATTTTTCTCACCTAGTTAAGTGATGAATATCATCATGAGGGTAAAACTGTAGACTTGGTGTTAAGATCTGCATGGTAAGTATTTTGAACTGGAGAACATTATATCATGTGCATAATATTTTCACAAGCAGGCAGCCAGAAGTTTTTTTTTTTCTTTTCATAATGTGTAAAACACAAAACTTAAAATTTTCCAATTTATATAATTTGAGTCTGGATGGATAATTATGTCCCTAATAAACACCATGCCTGAGAGTAACATGGAGAATATGCATTTAGTAAAACCCTTGGAAAGTTGTGCCAATATGTGGACCACGTATGATGTAAAGGGCCAAGCCCTAATAAAGACCATGGCTTATAAAGAATGCCGTGTGAATATACATAGAAAGAGGTCTGTGCTCTCAAAGTAACACCTTGTGCCAAAACTCATAACACAAGATGTTTGGCTCAATGCCACTATAGCATATTCTACTGTAATATTTCTGTGATGGCTTTAGTCCAATCGCCTAATCTCCATAAAGAAATGACTGAAAACGCAAACTATTAAAAGATAAATTAGAATAACATGTTTAATTGCCACTAGTTTTTTGTTTTCATATGATCACCTCCTTTTTTCTTCTTTCAGAGGAGCTCCTTTACGTTATGGGTTTAAATCAGGAAAAATAGCCTGTCATTAGGCCCTAATTTAATGGTTCTATTTTCCTAAGTCTGTTCCAGTCTGATTGTGATTTCATGGCCATATCAATGGTAGGAAAAATAGAAGTTTGTGAAATGCTACACTCTTGGGAAACAGTAGGGGGCTGTGATGATTGCTATCATTGCAAAAGGAAATTTAAATAGAATTGGGATCTAAAAAGTTATTGATCTGGAGTTAATGGTGTAAATCAAAATTGGACAATTCAAAAAAGATTAGTGTTAATTTATAAGGTTTAGGCTGCAATCAAAAAATTAGGAGAAGACAAAGCATTTTCAAGAATGCCTAGCATGGTGTACAACACCTAATGATGAAATGAGCAAAGGAATGAATAAAAATTGCAGCATTCTGTCATTTTGCATTGGATTAAAGACATTTAGATATTCTAGAAAAACAAGTGTTAATTTATAATTTACATTCCAATTATGCTGGCTATTAAATTAATTACAATCTGATGGAAATATCTTTGTTTTATTACATGCTACTTTTGGCAACTTTTGATACCTGGGACCACAAGCTACTTCCAATGTCCTCCTCTTTTAGAATACATAATTCCATGGTTTCCTAATTTTTACTTTACTGGTCATCCTCAATGCTTTTAGCAAGCATCTTTTCCTCTATTCTGTCATTAAATGGGGGAGTTACTCTGCAAAAAATTACAAATTCATATCTTCAGCCCATATCTATCTTCCGAGCTTGAGTTTTACAGAGCCAAAAGCTTAATTGTCTTACAGACTTGGTGTCTCACTGCCAAACAGATATCAGATATTAAACTTCACATATTTAGGAGGAAAATAAAAAATTAATCCCCAGTCTTTTCTATCTCAGAAAGTGGGGCCATCATCCAAGCAATTCTTTCAGCTAAAATCCTAGGACGTGTGCTTGATCTCTCTTTTTTCTTCACTGACACTCCCCATGTGTAAGCCATCAACAATTGCTATTACTTATAAGTCTGTGATAGATCTTAAATCTTTTTACTTTTCTCCATCTCTACCTTCAATCCTAAACTCTCACCATCTTGCTGCTGTTACTGCAAAAGCTTCTCTATCTGCATATGTCTGCTCTCTTCCGCTTCTAATCCGTTCTCTCCACAACATCCAAAGCCGTTATAGTAATCATTAACTTTCTTAAAGTAGTTTTATGGCTTTCCATTAAACTTGGGCAAAGACAAACCCAAATCCTAGACCTGTAAGGTTCTGCACATGCCACCACCTGCCTAAAGTTTCAGCCCTGTCTCATGTCACTTTCCTCTTCTCCCAGGCTACAGCCACACAAGTCTCTGTTCATTTTACACATGCCAAAATATTTCCTTTTACAGGGTGTCTCATTTGTTTTACTCTGTCTATGATGCTTTTCCCCTACTTTTGCTCTTGGTCTGGCTGGTGCCTTGCGCTTCAGGTCCCAAATGACTCACTTGACTTTTCTGACCACTCTTTAGTGGCTTTCAACCATCACAATGAGGTTCTATCACATCCCCTGCTGATTTGCTTCACAATATTTACCACAATCCGTAAGTATCTCCTTTTTTCCTTCCTTTTTTTCTTCCTTCTTTCCTTTCTTCCTTTCTTTCTCTTTTTCACACTTAAAGCTAAGCTCCATGAAGGTAAGAAGCTTACTTGTCTGCTGTCTTATACCCTGTGTGTTGCAAATGTTCAATAAATAATTGTTTCATAAATAAATGAGACTATGAAAGAGTCCTTCTCAGTAGTACTTTATTTAAATTTCACCATCAAATAACAATACCTTTTTTTCTCAACATCTCTAAAGGTAGTGTTCTTTGTCCTATTGCACCACACAAAAATCTTATATCGTGTGAATGTACAAGGGACTTTCTATGACCTGAATATGTCCCATCCAAAAGTCATGCTAAAGCTTAATCCCCCATGGGGGTGATATTAAGAAGTGGGCCTTTTGGAAAGGGATTAAGTTTTGAGGATTAAGGCCTTTATAAGAGAGGCTTCAGAGAGCAAGTTCACCCCTTTCTCTTGCCCTTCCACTTGCTGCCATTTGAGGACACAGCATTTATCCCCTCTAGAGGTCACAGCGATAAGGTCCATCTTGGAAGGAGAGGTAGACCCCTCACCAGACACTAATATTGGTACCCTGATCTTGGACTTCCCAGCTTCCAGAACTGTAAGAAATAATTTCTGATCCTTATAAATTACCACGTCTGTGGTAGTCTGTTATAGGAGCACAAACAGGCTAAGACAGAGCTACTTTCTCCTCTTGAGGATAAATGGTGATGGTAATGGTTGGGAATGATTAATCATATAGTTCATATTGCTTAAATATGGGAGTGTTTAAATAAAAATCTGCTGATATCCCTCTAATTGTTGGGGTCAGGTTGACTATACCTCAAAGACAAACTGTAAAGTAACAAATCATACTATTGCAGTTATTATTATTTGTCATTTGTTGAATTCAAGTAGTGAGGTTTGCTCTGCAGAGAACAAACAATTCAGAAAAACAAAACTGTGCTTCAAAAAGTTATAGATGATTCAAGTCTTGCATTTCTCCTCCTCTCACATCTCCATTTTTCTTTATTTCCTTTTTCCCTTCATATCCTTGTAGGGGTATGATATTCTGAGCATTCTCAGTACTCTCTGCAGCAGATGTTAGCATGCATATGCTAATTCAACACACTTCCTTCCTATTCATTCTTAAATTCACAACATCTTCAGTGTTTTCTAAACAAAAACATTCGAACTATCCAGATTACAAATACTGATATATACTTGGCAAAAACTTAGCTGTGGGGGAACTAAGAAGAATATACTTTTCTGAAAAGTTTAGATTTCCTCTGAAATTGTGGAAGTTTTGATCTTCAGTTTTATCAGAGTTTTTATCCTCAGTGTGTGGGTGTTAGGAAGGGAAAGGATTTATATCTGATAAAAACAAAACAATGGGTGTTTTTACATAGTTATTTAAATTCCTAAATGTGGAGAACAGTTTACATGATAAGGAACATACTCAAGCAAGTAAATAAAAAACAGTTGCCTGAAAAGTTGTCCTTGAGACATTTCTCTTCGTAATTACTCATTTATTTCAGAGGGCATATTATCATTTTTCTTTCCATGTCCTGAATTTGTATGTATGTTTATTCACTTATTTATTAATTCAGCATTTATTGAGCACAAATTTTGTGCAATAAATTATGACATACACCTTGAAAAATACAAATGTTATTGAAGCCCAGGAATTCTCCTTAACGAGCAATAGTTTAAATTAATAGAGCATAGACATAAGTATTAGTCTGTTCAGGCTGTCATAACAAAATACCATAGACTGGGTGACTTAAATAACAGAAATGTGTTTTCTCACAGTTCTGGAGGCTGGAAAGTCCAAGGATAAGGTCCTGGCAGGGTTTGATTTCTGTCAAGTGCTCTCTTCCTGGCCGGCAGGTGGCTGCCTTCTTGCTGTGTCCTCATATGGTAGAGAGAGAGATCTCTCTCTTATCCTTATAATGCCACAGTTCTAGAAGATTAGAGCCCCACCCATACGGCCTCATTTAATCTTAATAACCCCCCTAAAGACCATATCTCCAGATAGAGTCACATTGGAGCCTAGGGCTTCAACCTAAGAATTTGGGGGAAACATGCTTTACTCCATAGCAACATGCTTGACTGCAATTTGAAATAAAAATAATAAGGACCATTAAGATGTATAGAAATAAAATGATTTCAATCAGGCTTTTTAAAATGAAGAAGTTTGATAAATATTTGACATTGGGAGACAGAAGGAACAGCATGAGTCAAGGCAGAGGTTAAAAAGCATAAGAAACTGTGCTCAGAAATAACTAGAATAGTTAGCCTGGAAATAAAATGCAGGAAAGAGTGATAAGCATAAGATTAGAATAAAACTATTTATTGAGGCCAATTTAAGAGAGACCATGAGAGGAGATGCAAGATCATAAGAGAATACGATCATTCAAGGCTTGCTATGAATGTAAATATATCCAGGTGACAGACGGTAATATTGGACTCAACTGGGATGGTGATTGTGGAAATAGGAGGCTAGAAAAAGAATTATGTTAGTTCCTTTGAGCTCACTACAGTTTCTGGAAGTGCTGTCTAGTGACAGCTTCTACAGATCTTCTTGGTGTTTAAAGGGTTAGTAGAGGTTATTTGGACCAATTACTCATGTATTAGTAAAGTTCTGTTCTTTTTTTGCCCCCCTACCCAGTAGAAAAAACTTTATACACCATAATAATGAGAAACTCATGAGGTTGTCAACGTTTTAAAACTGAGAAAATTGAGTCATACAGCAGTTTAGTAACTTGCCCATGATCACACAGTGAGTGAAAGGCAGATCTAAAATTCCTAATCAAGATCTTCAGCCTATATTACATACCACCATAAATCTTGAGTCTCCCCCAACCAAGGTTGTCAGGAATCATTTATAACCTGAAATTAGTCTCATGTCTTTAAACCTGTTAGTAGGTGCATGGAGTGTGAATAATTTGGCTTTCACGTGTCTACTGAGCTTTATCCTTTACCAATAAACAACACTATGTTTAGTTTACTGACTGAGGTTCAATTTACCTCGCTGGCCGAGGGGCCCTGCTCCAATCTTTTGCTTGGAATCTTACTTATTCTGGCATATATTCTGGCTCCTTCCTCAATGTATTGGACCTGATCAACATAATTCCAGCCAATAGCTTGTGATTTCCTTCAATTGAGTTAAATGGTGTTAGAAACATTGATCTCTAAGTCTTCTCACTTTGCCTAGAGATTCCCTACACTACTCACCAGAGATAATCCTGTTAAAAACAGAGCTGACTAAAATAGAGCTGAGTTACTGCCTCTCACTGGAGGCCAGACCTTAACCCTGGCCAGTTTTGTTTTTGCCCATTCATTACCTCTCCAGGCCTGCTGATGAGTACAGTTCATCTTGTATTATACTGAGCATGACATAATAAACTTAAGGTTGATATAGTCAGGACAGTGTTTAATGGTCTTATCCAAGAAGTACCATGATGGGCATGTTTTTGCCCAATAGATAACAATAATTTTCAGCTCAGATCCCAAACAATAATTACATTTTTCTCTCAAAGAGCATTTTTATTAAAGTCTTCCCATTGCTGCAGCACTGGGCAAAATGGCAGAGACAGATGACTGATAGACCCACAGAACAGTGTGAGAAGATTATGCAGCTTAGTAGAAGATGAATGGATTTTGAAACTTGTTTTGAGATCCTATGTAAGAACATTTTCTTGTCAGTTTAGTTAAATGTAAAGTGAAAATAACAACTATTTTGTATGGCTTTTGTGAGACTTAAATGAGATAATTCTCAAAAAATACCAAGTATAGTTCCTGGAACTTGGTGGAGCCTAAATAAATGGCAGCCATCATCATCATCATCATCATCATCATCATCACTTTTGTTATTAAGCAGAGCTTTACTCCGTGAAAAGAGAATCTATTTTTCAGTGATAAGAACTAGCATCTGGCAATTTCAAGACCATTTGGAAAGGAAACAATCTTCAATATAGATGATAATCACTAAATTTAAAGTTCACTTTGAGCAATTCTAAATGGAGAGATGCAGAATTTTCTGCAAATAGGAAAAAAAGGAAAAGAAAGAAAAAAGTGGAATATTGGCATAGAGACGTATAGAAAAAAATAGCATATGACATAGTGAAGAATTTCAACAGAACTTGAATAAGGGAGGTCTGAGAGAAATCCATCCTGTAGTAACAAACAAACAAATAAAAACGACCACAAACTCTTTAGTGAGGTGAATCAGAACTTAATGTCAGAACCTCTCACTACACCATATTCTAGTTTATATGGTTAGGCTTTAGATACTTTTATCATTTAGCTATATGCACTTTTCATTCCCTAGTGTGGATTTTCTTCATTAATTGCAATAATTGTCTTTTTGAAGTGCACAGATTGTTACATGGACAAGATAGATTGTATTCAGTCATTGTAGCCAACATTTTCAAGCCCTTACTGAACAAACTGGGTGGGTGTACTCTTTTAGAGTGGGGATACTAGTAATGGTTAATTAAATAAGCCCATCACCTAGACATGGTACTATGTGTAGTTCCATTAATATGGTGTGTGTTGTTTGTGCCCTTCTGACTGGACTTTTGCTGTTTCCTCATATGCTTTACATGGAAGGACTAAGTATCTTTGGCATTTCAGTGCAGTGCAAACTGAACACAAAATAGGACTCTATTTTCTCATTCTTTCTTATCCCAGTCTATATTGATATTGGGTCTAAATTAGTTCAACTAACATGTTTTTGACTAACTACTTATGTCTTCATATTATATCATAGGACCCTTGAAGGAGTAGAATTTTATTCATACTTTTGTCTGTAGCAAGAATGATGGTTCTAGATCTGTAGAGTGACTTTGTTATAGTATTTCCTGTAATTAATAAATTATTACAGTTGCAGAGTAAAAAAAAGAGAAAATGCTTAAAATAAATATTTTATAGTATTTTTTATAATACTTATTTTATAGTATTATAAAGTAATACTATCTGTATAGTATCCAGAACATCGAGTTATCTAGTTGCCGCTTTATAAAACAGTGATGAGACCTCTTTTGCTTTGTAGAAAGTGTATCAGTAAATATACGGTAGGTTAGGCTGCAGTAACCCCCAAATTGTGTTGCCCTACAACAAAAGTACGTTTATTTCTTGCCTACATTACATGTCAGTTGAGAAGAAAGTGCAGCTCTGCTCCGTAACATTTTCACTCCAAAATCCCAGCTAATATTGCCTAGCAGCATAACAGGAGAAGGAAAAGAAATTTTGGTTAACTATGTGTTGGTTCTTACATCTTCTCAGATTTTGATATTTCATTGGCCAAAGTAAGTAACGTGGCCAAGCCTGACATCAGTGAGGATGGCATGTATGATGTTCCTGATGGGAGGGACAACAAACATTTTTTAACAATAATATGATCTATCACAGGAAATCTCATTAGCTTTTGTTCCATTGAAGTAAGTATTTTTAAATTCTCCTTCCTAGTTATGGTCTCCTTTTTTCTCAGATTCCTGTAAACATGTAACATTTTAAAATCCTTTTTCTTAGGTATATAGTAACAACCACAACCCAAAGTAAACATTATTTTTCATATTAAATGATGTTATCTGTATCACAGTTACTTTATTCTTTAAGGAGCCTAGAAGGAGTTGAAGGATAAAGTCTAATTTACACTGTTTTCTGTGCTTCACAAAGCATGTGTGGACCACTTATGGGTCAGATTTTCTTTCTTTCTTTCTTTATTTCATATATTCATGAGATACAGAGCTGATTGTCCCCCCTCCTGCCCATGACAGATTTTCATTCTATGTAAAATCCTTTACCACATTCCTTAGAGGAGTTATTGTCATAATTCAGTCAAAGAAAGTGATAATTTCAAAAAATTGAAGAGCAGAATGGCATTTATGAGCTTTCTTTTTAATAAAGACATTTAATAAAAAAAATACAAGCAGTATAATAATGGCATTTGATGTTAAAATAACAAAAGATACTTACTTTTATGCACTTAAATATTTTCCTGTATAACCAGACACTTCGATTAAGTCAAGTTAATCAGGTCTAAGTCCCTGACATGTCTCCTTGGTCTTATGTGGCAACTTCTCATTCTATGAAAGACATTTCTGGAGGTGACACAAGGAGAGAAGAGAAGGGAAATATGAGAAACTGACTGTCACTAAAGAATAACACTAAAAGGCACTTCTCTCTGACTCTTCCAGGTCTGCAGTATATGTTCGTTTGTTGGGTGATGTCTTGGTGGGGGTGTTTTGTACAAGAGAAGGAATGCGATGTTGGAGTATGGAATGAACCATTTGTGGGCCCATATAGTAAAATCCTCCTATTTCTTTTCTTATCGATGCCAAATAATTGGGTATTGCTAATCCATATGAATGAGTCTAAAATCAGTGGATAGTGAATACAGAACAATAGCAACCATAACAATACAGTGCATTAGAGAGCTTGCATTGCTCACTCTCTCTCTCTCTCTCTTATACACACACATGAGTGTGCACAGAGCTACAATAAGAAAGCACAGAGCAGTGGCCTGAAAACTGTCTCGGCATGTCAAATCTGGTATGACTATCAAACTAAAAATGTTTTTTTGTATTTCTAAAGGGTTGAAAAAAATCAAAAAAAGAAAAGATATTTCTTGAAACTGAAAATTATATAAAATTTAAATTTTATTGTTCATAAATAAAGTTTTACTGCCACAGCCACACTTGCTTGCTTATGCATTATCTGGGGTTGCTTTGGCAGAGACCATATGGCCCACAAAGCCTAAAATATTTAATTTTTAGGCTTTTACAGAAAAAGGTTGCTGGACTTAGATCAATTCTTAAATAAAAATTGCTAAGAAACATTCTCTGATAAACAGAGAGTATAAATCCTGTAACAAACATTTTTTGGTAAATGAATGCTTCTTTCACTATATGTGTGTGCATGTGTACTTTAGACACTGTATGAGTACATTACATGGATCAAGAAGATTTTTTACCTGGCTTGACACATCCCTGGTACAGACGCATTAAACAGTGTAGGTTCCTTGCCTGTAAAAATCTGAAAACTTTATAACAATTTTTTTTTTTTTTTTTTTTTGCTTGCATTGCTATAATTTTTGGCCTGAAGATGACTCTCAGACTCAGGTTAATTCTGAGGTCTTAAGATTATTTCACAGATAATGAGGTTTCCTGATTTCACTTTTCAGATCCTATTTCATTTATTGAATGTTTCCTTTTAGTTTTCCAAAGAGCTCATAATTTTAATTTTCTCCTACATTAAGAACTAATTTGGGAAGACAGTCTTTGTTTTAAACATTTGGAGACAGAGTATGTTCTCTAATATTTCACTTTAGAAATATAATACTACATTATCATTTTCAGACCGTTTTACTTTCATTTATATTTGGACAAATGATGACTGTACTTTTATTTTTTTAAAATCCTAGTAATTGACTAATTGTGTCCTGTACTACTTAAATGGGAAATGTTACTTAAGTTCATGATCAGGTTGAGAACTTTGGAAAATGAGCAATTTATTTATTTATCTATTTATTTATTAAACGAGTTTTATTTATTTATTGTTTATTTTATTTTAATTTGTCAATATACGATGTAGTTGATTTTCGTGTCCCTTTATCAATTCCTCTTTCCCCTTCCCTCTCCCCACTCCCCTCCATCAACATCACATCTGTTCATTTGTCTTAACAAGTTCAAGGAATTGTGATTGTTGTTTCTTCTTTCCACCCTTCCCCCACTTATTTGTTTGTATATTTATTCATTTATTTATTTTTAGCTCTCACAAATAAGTGAGAACATGTGGTATTTCTCTTTCTGTGCCTGACATTTCATTTAATATAATTTTCTCAAAGTCCATCCATGTTGCTGTGAATGGTAGTATTTCATTCTTTTTTATAGCATAGTATTCCATTGTGTAGATGTACCACAGTTTCCTTATCCACTCACCTGATGATGGATATTTGGGCTGGTTCCAACTCTTGGCTACCAATTTATTGTGCTGCAATAAACAGGGGAGTACACGTATCCCTTCGATTTCCATTCCTTTGGGTATATTCCCAGCAGTGGGAATATACCCAGCTGGGTCAAATGGCAGATCTACCTGTAATTGTTTGAGGAACCTCCATACCATTTTCCATAAAGCCTGCTCAATTTAAATGTTAGTTTTCTTCTACTGAAGATAGGTTCCTTGCTGCACCAAAAATTTTCCAAAATTTATTTTGGAAAATCTCCATTCTTTTCTGAAACTGACACTTAATTTGTGGCGTTTCCATTGTTGTTTTCTTAATAGTCTCCCATTTTTTTTAAGCAGCATCTTTCTACCATGAATATCAAAGTGCCGAAGTTTCATGAGTGAAGAAGTTTCATGAGTTCCTTCTTGAATCTGGTGTAATAAAATGCTAGGTCCCATATATCTAAAAAGAGCTAGCATAATATAAAGGAGGGACAAAATAAACTAATCAAATACATCAGTATTTACTGGTTTGCCACCCTTAGGTGAGACAGAAGGTTAGAGAGGGATTGAATGAATGTCATGCCCTTCCCCTAGCTGGGATGAGGCTCTGGTAAAGTCTTTCCCCTTCAGAGTAGAACTTTGTTATGGAGAAATCGAAGCATATTTCGCAGTGATTCTTCCACTGCCAGAGGCAGGAGGGGGTCTTCCATAAATCTGCACTGTGAGAATCATCTGGGAAAGGGGGTCCTTGTGGTAAAGTCTACAAAAGTATACCCCCCCTCCAACATGGTGGCCTCCAGTAGTTTCTCACCCTCAAGCTAGTCCATACTCAGACTTCAGCAAATTATAAAAATTACCACTTAAATGTTCATACCAATTTATGGCTCTAGAGGCTGCCGCTCCAGATTGACTAGTCTCCACTGTTACTCTCTGGATTCATGGACATGAATCCAGATTTTAGAGTCCCTCCATATTTTAGAGTGGCGGTTTACCTTGCAACCTCAGTTTTCTGATGGATCCAAGAAAAGCTGTTGATTTACACTTTGTTCATCTTTTTTGTTTTTGTTGCTGTAAGGACAAGAGTGACAACTTCCATGCTCTCTACACATCGGGAATAAAAAAGAAAGTATCCCTCCCCCATTTTTTTTTTCACATGGATCTTTCTTCTTTAAGGTCTCAAGCTTAAATATTACCTATTTACAATGGTCTCACTATCAAAAATACACACTCTCCAATATTACTCTGTATTGTATCACTTTATTTAACAACTAAAAACTCTACAAGTTGTAGGTTTGATTCTAACTGATGGAAGCAGTTAGATCCCCAAGTTAATGTTTGGACCACCAAGGCCCAGGAAATTCACTATCAGAATTGGACTTTACATGATTTAAAAATTAATATTTATTGTGTAAATCCCCTATCATTTTTCATAAAAGAAACTTATATATGATTAAGAGCATATGAACTATGCTTCTCAGTTAGAAGTACCCACCAGCTTTGGAAAGAATAGACTGCAATCAGATTCAAATGTACTATTAGACTATTTTTTTCTTAAATAGCTACCAAGAATACAATTAGTTTTTACAAAAAATAGAACCAGGCAATGCATCACTTTTGCTTAAGGGATAATAGGAGAGAGACTAGACCTTAGGGAAATCTGGTCAACCTGAAGTATACATGATTATTCTGGATGTCAGAAGTAGAGAAGAGAGAAGTTAAGACAGGATTTATCTGAATGTGATTGACAACTACCAATATCCTACGAAGTCCATGTTTCTCTGCTCTCCACAGTCCTAAGAGGAGGTGAATAAAAGGGTTTTAAAATGTAGACACTTGTTCGTTGCTAAGATGAATAAACAAGGATTAGCTGCACACCCCAGAAAACTACTCCTACTCCTGTGATTATGGAGGTAATCAAAGATTAATATTCTCTTCACAGAAAATGGAAAGAAAAAGAACATGTTGGCAAAAATTTTGTGTATAAGCCAACAGGAGTTCAACAGTCTTAAAAAGCAATTTAAAATAAAATACTTTTCCGCTCTTGATTTACATTATATAGGCAGCCTAACTATGAAGTTGGCAGTCCTCTTATTACAAATGTAACTCTACCATGGTTCACTGAAGCATTTTCCTACTTCTAAGCCTAAGCCTCTTCTTAAAAATAAATTAACATTTTGGTTTGAAATACTGTATTTTAGGTCCTTTACTTTAGAAGTAATATAATATCTTTCATTACTCCTCAAACACTATAGACATTTAAACATTAATATAAACTGTAGCAGCCAAGAACCTCAATTTGGATTATCAGCAATTACCTGAAATTCTATAGGTAGGATAACAGAAATAAGGCTTTCCCTTTGTCAGCCTTTTAATATCAAAGTACCAGTGCTCACAGTAGGAGACTTGCCACTTCAAAAGACAACATAAACAGTTAGAGTAAAATTAGCAAAGTGCTGTGATTTTTCGCCACTTCTTTTGGAACAAATTTTGATGACTAATGCTTGTTAGAAACATGAATTTCAGTGACAGACAGAACTAGGATTGAATCTCAGACCTTGCTTCTTCCTATCTGATCTTGCACAGCCTTAAACTCTCTAAGCTTCAGTTTCCTTTTCTCTAAAATAGAAATAATAGTATTTACCTTACAGTAATGTTTTAAGTATTTCAAAAGACAGTGTTATTAATGTGTTAGCATTGAGCCTAGAACATAGTAAGCATTCAAAAAATGCTAACATTATTTTAATAGTATCGTTTTAGCCAGGAGCCCTAAAATTTGTCAATTTATTATACTCTGGGGAAATGGCCATAGAAAAACAAAATTTGATTAGTGCAATTATTCAGGAAAAGGTTACCAATTAAGCTGACTCTTCAAATTTTAGTTTCTGACATTTTGTCCTATATTTGTGTGTGTTTATGTACATCTGTATGTGTGCATTTGTGTGTGTGGGTTTACTTTTTGGAGGGAGTGGGTTAGTACAAATTACACATCTGATTATATTACCTTACCATGTGGTGCTTTTTATTCCTCCAGAAATAAGATACAAATTCCTTTTTTTAATGTGTTTTGTTTTGTTTTTATCGGTTATGAATATTCATGGGGTACAAAGCAAATTGTCACCACTCATGCCTAAGATGTGATGGCCAGATCCATACTTGCAGCATGTCCATTACCACAAACTTTGATTATACCCTGTGTCCCCCATCCGATTACCTCCTCAATTATCCCCGACCTCCCTCCCCATCCCCCTTTCCCCACTCCACTTTGTATCCCTAGGTATGTTCTCTCCCTCTGCAAGTCTGACACACCACTGTGGTCTTTCTTCCTTTCTTCTTTATTTCCTAGCACCCACTTATGACAGAGTACATAGGTATTTATCCCTCTGTGCTTTGCTTATTTCACTCAGCATAAGTTTCTGCAAACTCATCTATGTTGTTGCAAATGGGAGAATTTTCATTCTTTTTTGTGGCAGAGTAGTATTCCATGGTGTGTATATACCACAGTTTCCTTATCCAATCATCCATTGGTAGACGTTTGGGTTGGCCCCATATCTTGGCTATTGTGAACAGAGCTGCGATGAACATGGAAGTGAAGGTATCTCTTAGACATGATTTCTATTCTTTTGGGTATATACCCAGAAGTGGGATTGCTGGATCATATGGAGGATCTATCTGTATTTGTTTGAGAAACCTCCATACTGTTTTCCATAGTGGTTGTACTAATTTACAGTCCCACGAACAGTATAGGAGTGTTCCCTTCTCTCTGCACCCTCACCAGCATTTGTTATTCTCTATCTTTTTGATTATAGCCAGTCTAACTGGAGTGAGATGATATCTCAATGTGGTTTTAATTTGCATTTCCCTGATGACTAGTGATGTTGAGCATTTTTTTCATGTACCTATTGGCCATTAAATACAAATTCCTGAATCTGGCATTTAGGATTCTCTGTATTCTATGCTTCATTTCCCATAGTAGGAAAGTTAGTGGGTAGAGTTTCAGTACAGTCCCCATTGCTGCAGTTGGTCCCAAGACAATACTAGGTATTCATGATTTCCTTCCTCTGCTAAGCATTCTGGATCCTTTCACCTCTCCCTACACTTTTACTGGTCTAGGCTGCTTACTTCATGAGGTTTGCTGCCAAATGGCTGGTTGGTTTCTTTAAGGGATGGTACCCTTAAAAGATACCATTGAGAATTCATTGTTGATTTTCAATGATCATCAGGCTTAGTGAAGGGAGTGCAAGCAGTTGGGTCCATGCATAGACTTGTGCCACCATGAATATTCTATTCATGGACACATTGTGTAAGTACTAGCATGGTTGAGGATGGAAGGTGGCTGACATCTATTGGTTGAATCATTCTGTCCAGATGGTTTTCCAACATCTTCTCTGCATTAAGCACTTTCTAGTGGGTATTGATGTAAGACATCAAGTTCTGTACAACTAGTGCCCATTCCTATAGGTCCAGAGGACTAAATCTTCTATTCCCTTCTTTAATACTCTGCCAACATAATTCTGGCATTTCTACCTCACTATTGTAGGCTATTTTCATGTCTAAACTTCAAAGAGCCATTCCAGGTCCTGGTGAGGATATTGAATCCTAAGTCACAGAAGATTGCCCTATTTTGAATGTCTCTCCTGTCTTGCCTTAAATTTTGAAGCTTCTCAATGTAACACTGTAGGGCTACTTTTATAAATGTTCTCTTACTTCATGCCATTAAATATTAAAAATGTACATCAGTTTTTGGGGTCAATAATCCATAACAGGGACAGAATTTTTCCAGTTAGGCCAAGAAAAGACTTGATTCTAATTATGTATGTAGACTTACATAAGACTTGATTCTAATTATTTATGTAGAATTCTCACCACTCCTATTTAACATAGTATTGGAAGTACTAGCCAGAGCAATCAGGCAAGAGAAAGAAATAAAGGGCATCCACATTGGAAAAGATGAAGTTAAATTGTCCCCATTTGCAGATGACATCATCCTATATATAGAAAAGCTTAAAGACTCTACAAAAAACCTCTTAGAGTTGATAAACAATTTCAGTAAATTTGCAGGTAACAAAATCAACACACAAAAATAGTAGCATTTTTATAATCCAACAATGAACCAGCAGAAAAAGAAATCTAGCTCATTTATAATAGTCAGCAAAAAATAAACTGCCTAGGAATAAATTTAGACATGGAGGTGAAAGATCTCTCCAATGAGAATACACATCATTGTTGAAAGAAATCAAAGAGGACACAAAAAGATAGAAAGACATTCCAGGCTCTCGGGTTGGAAGAATTAACACTGTGAAAATATCCATACTACCCAAAGTGACCTACAGATTCAATGCAATCCCCATCAAAATACCAATGACATTCTTCATAGAAACACAAAAAATAATCTTAACGTTCATAAGGAACAACAAAAGACCCCGAATTGCCAAAGCAATCCTGAGCAAAAAAAAAAAAACAAAAAACAAAACAAAACAAAACAAACACACTTCCTGACTTCAAATTATACTATAAAGCTATAGTAACCCAAACTGCACAGTACTGGCATGAAAACAGACATTTGGACCAGTGCAACAGAATAGAGAATCCAGAAATCAACCCACATACTTATACCTGACTGATCTTCAACAAAGGCTCAAAGAACATCCATTGGGGTAAAGACCACCTCTTCAATAAATGGTGCTGGGAAAGCTGAACCCATATGTAAAAGAATGAAACTAGACCTGTACCTCTCACCATATACCAAAATCAACTCAAAATGGATTAAAGACTTAAATACAGACCTGAAACTATAGAACTCCTAAAAGAAAACATAGGAGAAACACTTCAGGGAGAGGACCAGGCAAAGACTTTATGAATATGACCCTCCAAAGCATAGGCAACAAAATGAAAAAATAAACAAATGAGATTATATCAAACTGAAAAGCTTCTGCACAGCAAAAGAAACAATCAAGAGACTGAAATGACAAGCTACAGAGTGGTAGAAAATATTTGCAAACTATGCATTTGACAAAAGATTAATATCCAGAGTATACAAGGAACTCAAATAGCTTAACAGTAAAAAAAAACAAATAACCTGACTAAAAAAATGGGCAAAGGAGCTGAACAAGCATTTCTCAAAGGAAGATATACAAATGGCCAACAGACACATGAAAAAATGCTCAGCATCACTCCGCATCAGGGAAATGCAAGTCAAAACCACATTGAGATATCATCTCACCCCAGTTAGACTGCCTATTATGAAAAAGACAGAGAATAACGAATGCTGGCAAGGATGTGGAGAAAGAGGAACTCTCTTACACTGTTGGTGGGACTGTAAATTGGTGCAGCCATTATGGAAAATGGTTTGGAGTTTTCATAAACAACTACAGATTTGGAGTTTCCTTAACCAACTACATTGCTGGGGATATAACCAAAGGAATAGAAATCATCGTGTCGAAGGAATACCTGCACTCCCATGTTTATCGCAGCTGTATTTCCAATAGCCAAGATTTGGAACCAAGCTAAATTTCTATCATTAGATGACTGGATAAGCAAAATGTCACATACACACAATGGAATACTACTCTGCTATAAAAAAAGAATAAAATCTTACCATTCACAGCAACATGGATGAACTTAGAGAAAATCATGTT
The DNA here is from genome assembly GCF_027409185.1 of Cynocephalus volans. Taxonomy (NCBI): domain Eukaryota; kingdom Metazoa; phylum Chordata; class Mammalia; order Dermoptera; family Cynocephalidae; genus Cynocephalus; species Cynocephalus volans. The sequence continues at coordinate 72,472,136 of NC_084467.1, read as the reverse complement.
AAGTGAAATAAACCAGGCACAGAAAGAGAAATACCGCAAGTCCTTACTCATAAGTGGGAGTAAAAAAATAAACAAATATACAAAAAAGAAAGAAATAAAGAAAGATACAAAATCACATTAATACATTGAACTTTCAAAAGGATAGAATAGAACTGAGATTACTAGAGGTGGTAAGTGGGGGGTAAAAGAAGAATCGGCAAAGTACCATGAAAAATGATTACACTGTGTAATGTTGAGTATACTAATTATCCTGATCTTAGCATCACATATTGCACACGGGTGTGGATACTCAAGTCTGTACCCCACAGACATGTACAATCAACTGTGTTTCAATCAAAATTAATAAACAAATAGAATGACTGGGGAAAGGCAGGTACACAGTGCTTGAAGAGAACAAACATTGTCTTTCAATCATTGACCTCACATGAGACTTTTGAATGCTTTCCTCTGGCAATCGTGAGGGAGGAAGTAGGGTATCCTAGTCAGCGTCTACTGCCAGAACAAAAATATTATAGAGTGGGTGGCTAAAACAACAAGCATTCATTTCTCACAGTTCTGGATGGTGGGAAGTCTAAGATCAAGGCTCTGGAAGATCTGGTGTCTGGTGAAGGTCTTTTCCTGGTTTGCAGATGACTGTCTTCTCCTTGTATCATCGCATGGCAGAGATCAGAGAGGTGGAGCGAGAGATCCTGTCTCTTTTTATAGGGGCACCAAGCCCATTTACAAGAACTCTGCCCTCATGACCTAATTGCCCCCCCCAAAACCCCACCTCCAAATACCATCACATTGTGGATTTGGGATTCAACACGTGAATTTGCAGGAGGCACAATCATTGAGTCCATAACGTAGGGATTGGAACTTGTTAATCATATATACCCATTGAACATCCCACCCATGGCCTAGATGTCTCACTTCTTTCCCTACTACAGCCCTAACTTTGGCACAGAAGATTTTATGCAGCTGTGAATTTTTATTTGTTGGTAATCACACATCTCTTATAATCAAATGATGAGCCTAATTTTCAGCAGATGCTGTACTTCAACTATAGCAAAGGGTCTCAAATACTGCATGCTTTCAGTTTTTACAGCAAAGTGGTGAGTTGTTTGATCTAAGGCTGTCAGTCTCTTTCTTCAAGGCTTTTATCTCAGTTATAAAAAGTCAATCTGCTCCACAATTCTTAGATTTATCCTCTTATTTTTCAAGTTCTAGAACAGTGGCTCTTAAACTTTACACTGCATCAGAATCACCTGGACAGCTTTTTTAAAACACAGATTTCTGGACCTCAATTTCCAAGTTTCTGATTCAGTAAGTTTGGAATGGGGCCCAAGAACTGGTATTTCTACTAAGTTCCCACATGATGTTAATGCTGGTGGTCCCGATACCACACTTAGGAAACCATTGTACTAAGGCTATTAAAAGCCAGAGCTTTTTCTTCCCTGTTCCTCATCCCAATCTACCAGAGATGAGAATCCATGTAATCATGATGCTGCATCATGCCTGCCTTACTACACTCCATTTCCCACCAGAGGTGGGATCCTCATTTCCATCTGATCAGCAAGCAATACAATTCTAGATTCTTATCCAGAGAGTCTGCTTTCTAATAACTCCACTGAAACCAACCGTTTTAGTTTGGATGCCCAAAAATCTTAGACCCTGAGACTGAGATTCAGATGCAAGTAGTTCATTTAGGAGCTGTATAAGTCTGGGACCAATTAGGAGACAGGAATTACACCAAAATTTGAACACAGAAGATTTCATATTAAGAAGCATTAACTACAGGATGAGATTGGAGTAACAGAGATTAGCTAGAAGGGAGTAAAGAGATACTTTCTCTTTACTTGCATTCTTATACGAGGGCACTTGAACAAGTTTATGGAAAGATTTGTATTATCTTTTAATTCTATTTTTTCGTGTACTTTTTGAAGTACTCTCATATCATTTTCCGGATCCAAATCAGTGTATTCTGACTCAATCCTGTTAATTTATTTCAATCCAAAATTTTTTCTTTTATCACATAATGCCTATAGCACTCCTTTACTTCCAGCTAGTTACATACCTCCTTACATCACTGTTTTGTTTTCATAAGTTATAAGTTAATGCTTATAACTATCTTTAGAGAAAGAACATAGGGATAGCAGATCTAAGAAGCAGCCACTCCCCGAGGCTGAGAGAGAGTGCTAAAGGAAGGTCCCTCTGGTAGACGGCCCCTACCACTCCTACACACACACACACACAGACACACACACACACAACACCCCTTGCCAGGGCTACAACCCAGACCTTGCTGAAAAGAATGCACCTGTGGCTCAGTAAGTTCACTGAGGCTGTGAAGTTGCCTGAGGGATGCTGAGGGAGCTACCCACAACACCCCTTCACTGTGGAGCTGCTGTAGGGGCTGCATCGACAACCGTTCATGAAAGGTGCTATGCTTAAGGCACTTTGCCTCAAAACCACCTCAGGGGTGTGCCAGGAGAGGCTGTTTGGGAAAGTTGGCTGCCACCTGCTGCAGACTTTCAACAGTAGCTTGCCTGGAGGAACATGTTGAAATCAGGAGGAGGACAAATTCCCTTCCTTCTGTGTCTCTCCATCACCCTCTTCTGAAAAAGCTTAACCCTGTGCCACCTAGCAAGGGAGAAATTTTACAGGGTCCAGCGCCATTATCATAGAACAGGAAATAATAGGTAAATTTGGGGCCAAGGGGCAATAAATTGATAACTGGCATAGAAAACAAAATATGGGAGTGAAGAAGGTAGACATGGAAAAGAGAAAATTCATAAAAGCTTCCTCTATGACTGGATTACTCTTTTGGAAAATCAGAATCCATTCCCACTGGGGATCTAATAGGATTTCTAGAACACGACTCAGAGTCACCTCATAAAAGGAAAGGAAGTTGGGCTTCTTACAAATTCACTTTCCTCATTAGTTGAGGGTCACTCCTAGGGGTGCTCCTTGGTTTGCACTTCTGATCTGCCCATGCAAAGCATGAGCCAAGGTCAGACCCATGGCCTGAGAATGGCCTTACACAGAGAGACACAGGAAGCATGAGGCTCATGTGGAAACTGTGTGAGGTCATGACTTAGATGGGCCAAGGGGATGTGGGCGGACACAGCATCTACAGTGTTAACCACACCATCATCAGGATCCAATTCACTCAGAACTAGACGAAAGTAAAAAACAAAAGACATACATACCCAGAATTCATGTTTAATAAAATTGTCTAGGCATTTCAAATGGTCTGTATAAATTCTACCACTTTTGCCCAAGCTCCAAAACCCTCTGGTAATGATCATGGTTGTTAACAGTTGCTGAATACTTACCATGTTCTAGGCACTGTGCCAAATACTTTCCTTACCTCATCTCTTGAAAAAGTTAGATACTATTGTCATTACAGTATAGCCCAGGAAACCCTGGTTTAGAAGTTTAAGTTGCCTAAGTTCCCAAAGACAGTTAATTACCAAAACTATTATTTCCCTCTGGTCCTTAATTTACTAATCCCACACTCTTAATCACTGGACTGTGCTGCATCTGTGTTTGCTTTGTACATTACTCTTACTCAAAAAATGTTAATCAGTGGTGATAGCCTTCAAAATGAGAACTCCACAATTCAATCATCTGAGGAATATTAAGTGATATTCTAAGATACTATATAAACTGCCAGATTTGTCTCCTTGCTTTATATCTCCTCAAATTCAAATCATTCTGTATACTGTCAACTTCTCAATATTTCTAAAATACTTGCTTCCTTATATCATCTCTCAAATGCAAATCAATGTATTCTGACTCAATCTTGTTAATCTATTCCAATCCAAAAAATTTCTTTCTTCTCCTGATTTTTATAGCACTCATTTATTTCCAGCTATTACATATTTCCTTACATTGTTGTCTTATTTTCATAAGTTAATCTCTCTTTTAATCAAGAAGAAAATAAACTCTTGAAGTCAGGAATTGTATATTATGAATCATTCATATTCACTACAGTCCTTGCCATTGTTGAATCAACATTAATTCAACAAGGACTATTTGAATGGGCATTATTAAAGGTAGAAATAGCAAGAACAAAACATGAATTTCTTGATCTTAAAGAGAAAATGAAAAAGAAAATCCCGTTATTCCAATTCAGGGTGTTCTAGTTAATCAAGGTTCTTCTGTACTGTGCTTCTTCTCTCTTCTGAGTAATTAAAGCCCTCCCAAGAAAGTTAAATAAGCAGAGATAGGGTTTTCTTTAATTTTATTTTCCCTCTTAAATTCAACCAGCATTAAACAGAGAAATACTCCAATCTCCCAGGCAGAATTAATTTCTTCCCCCTCCGAAACAAGTCTTGTAGCTTTTAGTTTGTAAGTACTGAATAGAGAGCACAGAGCATAGGTTACCCTCCCTAAGAATCACACATGTACTTACTCATGAAGTTCAGGAACCCTGTGATTTTAATTTTGAATTCACAAGCTCACCTAGCAGAGGGATTTACACTTTGTAGACATTCAATGACTATGTGATGGATCTAGTTTGATTTACCGATATTATGAAATATATACCTAATAGGATAATAGTAGCCACATATGGCAAGCAAAGCTTTCAATGTTTTCATGTACTTTCCTATTCATATCAGTAAAAAAAAATCAAAATATAAAATTTACATTTTATAAATGGGGAAACTAAGTCTCACAGAGGGTGAAGGTAGGAGTACTAACATTTTTGAAAGTTCCAACTATGCCCCAGGTCCTCTACCATGTGCTCTACATATCCATTCCATCTTATACCAATTAACCAGGACACTAATGCTCACAACTATCTTGTAAGTATTGTATTTCTATCAGATGGATGAAATGAGGTCCAGGAAGGTTAAGGAGCCAACCACAGTGGAAGAGACAGTGCAGGTAGAGTTGGATCTCCTGTGTTTTTGACTTCCAGGGCCACACTCATCCCATGGTTGCATGCTGCCTTGTCTTAGGTACAAAGAAATAAAAGACAAGATTCCTGATCTCAGGAAGTTTACAATCTTATTTATGAACTGATTCTGCAGGGCAGTGAACTGAGGAAGAGGCAGTTTATGTGATTGTTTCTCTTCCTGTAAAACACTCTCTCACCCTAAAAGTCATAATGACTTGAGAGTGAAGTTCTCAGGTTTTAGTGTGCAGCGATCACCTGAAGAACTTATTAAAAAGGCAGATCCTAAGTTGTATCCTTCAGGCTTCTATCATACCAGATGGTAACAATGCAGCCTGCCTCTTCAGGATCTTGTGTAAAGCTCTTTCAAAGAGAGTTAAAGTGATCAGAATTGAGTTCTGAACTGAATGCACAAAGAGAACCAAAAGCCTGAGAGGAGAAATTGCCCACCATCTTTCCAGACTCAAATAAAAAGCAGGAGGAACAGAGTTCTCAGAAAAAAAAACAAACCAAACCGATAAACCAAAAAAACCAAACAAACAGAAAGACTGAAAACACACTTATTTCCTTGGTACAAAGTCAGGTTTTTCTTTCCCAACTCAGCAGGGGCTCCACTTTGCAGCTCTTAGGACAGTGGGCACCGTGAGGACTTCTGAGAACAGGGCGCTGTGGAAGAATTTGTGAGCACACCATGAGCTCTCTTCAGATCATCACTGAGATATCAGCCTTCATTAAAGGAAAACTAGAATGAAGGCAGGGAGGAAGGGAGAGGTAGAAGAGGGATGCAGGGAGGTCTGAAGAAAGGACAGGAGAGCGCGAAGAGAAGAAAATGAGATGACGAAAGTATAAGAAATTACAGTAACACCGAAAAACAAGAATAGATTTAGACAAAAAGGGAAGAATATCGTGTTCCACTATTATAATCTGGAGAGCCAGAGAGGGCAATTCTGTGGCATGCTTTATTAAACTCACGTCTCCGTTTCTCCCCAGGCTGGACCGCACAGAAGAAATTCATTAGCTCCATTTAAATTCACACCCCAGAGCCCACCTTCAGTTTCCAGCACAGCACAACACATTTCACATTGGATAAACCACTACGACTCTACAGAACGGATTTTTTTTTTTTAAACTTAAATCAACCTTCATGAAACAGTTTGTATTCTTATGACTTTTTCATTATAAGTGAAGAACTACTCTATAGACAAGGACTGGGGAAAGTCATTATACTAAATAATTCATAGTAGAGAATTTTGTTGTAATGAGATCAACAAGGCACTAATGCTCTAGGCCACTGGCTTGGGCTTAGGAATAATTTTATTATTGCAAACTTTTTTTTTCTTTTTTCCCATATTGGTTCTTGTTAAAATGGAATGTAACTGTGCAAATAAACTTAAAAACATTTACAACGCACCAGTGGATAGCAGCAACCCCTACTCAGAACTTTAGGATAGTTTTTAACTGCTGCTGTGTTACTCCCACATTCAGTAAGTGACCACATTCTTTCATCTACTGTTTCTTCCCTTATTCCTCTTGACTATTCCATCAGTGTCCATTTCAGACTACCAATCCCTGACTGTGCCTTAAATGTTATTGATTTTTTGTCTGAGAACTTCTCTTCCTATAGACTTCAGGGGCTAAATTGTCCACTCTTATGACTTTAATTATTATTTACATCCTGATGACTTCCAAAATTATATTTCTAGACCAGATCATTCTCCTAAGATTTGTTAGTGTGTTGTACAACTGCCCACTGTTTACCTTACGTGGATGCAACACAAAATAATGTGCAAAACTGAACTTTTCATACCATCCCTAAAGCACACGTTCATCTCCTCATGTAATCATTAACTCAGAGAATGGCGCCATATCCACCTAGTTGACCAGGCAGGATGCACCTCACTCCCTCACCCCTCATTTGGATTACCACCGTTGGAGATACTTTATTGAAAGGGAAGTGCGATGCCTCCCCAACCCTGCCACCCACAAGGCCAGAGAGGAGACAGCAACAGTAATCACTGACTTAGCTGGAGTGTCCTCCTTTAGTCCCATCGCATCAAAGACGGGAGTGTGCAGACAATGGAAGGACTTCTGTAAAGAAGACATGAGGAAACTATTCCTCACTTTTGTGGAGGAATCCTGCAGAAATTTCAGAAAAATCCATAGAAACATTTTGGGTAGAGAAATACCTAGCAAATAAGTCTGTAGGGACTTTTGTCATCATATAGGTTAATACAATGAAATGGGACATCCTTCTGGAGTCAAAAACTGGATAAACAGATGCCACCATTGTGATAAACACACATATTTGATTCTGAGAACAAAGAAATCTAGACTGTGGAAAATGGAAAATGTCATAAAAGAAAGTAAACATAACTATGTACCCTTTCACATTGTACTTAATTTGCTTTTAAGGGGAATCCATGTTACATTTGAGAAGTCTCAATATAAGCTGAAGAATTATTATTATAACTGAATTTTTATTACTGTGATATATGGGGGTAGGTTAGAAGAAACAAAGTCTGATAAATTAGGATGTTCGTCAATGCAGAGTTTGCTTCCAGAAATGGGTGAGGGGATGGCCTGTCTAGCTGCCCAGTAACATTCTGGAAGTAAAGAATGGACTGAATCTAGAAAATGGGGATCTACTGAGAAGCTAACGGGAAAGAGGACAAATTGTGGCCATCACTCAGCCTCCATGAACAGCAGGTCAATTACTTAGAAGTCAAGTACAGGCTTAGAAGCCCTGAGAAATGGGGTGCTCAGATCCAGGCAGTGAGCTGGCTTCCTAACTAGCAGGCAGAGATCTAGAACAGAGTCCTCATCCTGCCCCTTACCCCACATCACCAGAGTCCCAGACGAGGACCCAAATACTTCGATGCCCTGAAGACTGCTCTGGAAAAGAGTTGTTTTCACCAGGTATTCAGAGGAGGTGCTACCCATTATTGTCATCGAATCAAAAAGGGTTTTAACACTTTAAAAAGGAATATCAACCATTATTTTTTGACACGATTGAACTGTAGATCGAGAAATCTTTATAGAGTGATCTACCCTGGTTCCAAATGGGAGCAGGCAGCTCTCAGACTGTAAACCACAGGAACACACTAATGACTGGCACACCATGCTTCAGTGGACATGCTTCAGATGGAAGAGGATTTCCTTAAGGCAGGCAAAATTTGCAAGCTATATGAAAATTTATGTTAGAGGTCATGTATGTGTTTTTGCTTCCAGTAGAGAATATGGGTTGTTTGCCTCAATTCATTCAAAGCTGTCCAAATCATCATTGATGTTAGAGTCAGAGACCCCTTAGAATTTCAAATGACCCCACTTATTTTCAGTGTGCTGCCTGTCAGGGAGGGGGTTTTCACCAGTTTTCCACAAAGGATCAGAGGAATTCAACCCTGATAGTTTTTGCAACAAGAATTCATCCCACGGACAATATTTGTGAAATAATGAGGCAACATTATTATATACTTTGTCTTTGTTGTTATAATTCTGGCTCCATAAAGGATGTCCGCAATCATCACTCTCAGGTCTTTGCCACCTTCTTTATTATAAAGCCTTTTCCTCTGCCTGATAAACTTACACAATCTAACAGATATAGGAAAGTGTTCTACCCAAAGCATTTTTTCCTTCCTTTTTCTATTATGCAATCATCAGCTATCAAACATTTTGAAATACCCAATATGCATTTTGCCTTTACATCTTTAGATTTTTTAGACTAGAAACCACTTCTACAATTTTGGCCCTGGAGACTAGAGAGTTGGCAGTGTTGCGGATGACAGCATTTCTTGGCTGTGACATCCATGCCTGCGTTTCTCCTTTCCCTGGGTTTAATGGAAACCTTGAAGCCATAGTCACAACACAGTAAATGCTGGTTCTTAGCCCTCTTTTCAGCATTGTTGATATTTTGCTTAGAACTAGTATATTTGTTTCTCTTTCTTCTTCTTACCCCATTTGCTTTTTTCTTTTGTGGTTACCTGGAGAATTATTTCTCCCAATTTTAGTATAGCAGCTGCTGCTATAAAAGTTCACTGAATTTTATCTCTGTGACAAGGAATCTTACGCTGTCATAAAGATACCTTTAGCATCCCTCAGCATCCTTAGGCACAGAGGAAAAAAGTCACCTGGGAGCACAGAGTTGCAAACAGCTTTAATGTTGCCAAACATCAGAGGGCCCAGATCTAGCCAGTGGTAGTTCAGTCCCTGGCATCTAGCCAAGAAATACTGAGAGACCTGAAGGGGATTTAGAACTAACAAAGGCTCCAACCAATGTATTTTTTCACAGTAAAATTAGAATAGTTGTATCTAGTTGATATCAACATTATATTTCACAAAAGCTTTTTGAAAGTCCACCAATCACACAGCAATTTAGCAACTGATGAGCAATATTATTCCTTCAGGTCACCTAGGAATGTGACTTACATAAATTAACACAAATGCAAAGTAAATCAATGTGAATAACATTTCCAAACTGCCACTTCACTTTGTCAGTATAAATTTGATGCAATTTGTAGCATTTATTAAGATGCCAATATGGTCTACTAAGTCCCATATTAAAGTCTTCACCATTACTGCTTATGGTTGGCCTCAATCTGGAAACCAGCAGGCTCAACAATATCATTATGTCCCAAGATTTTATGTTCTGTATCAGTCCATTTCTGTTGCTTATAACAGGAATACCTAGAATTGAGTAATTTGTAAAAAAAAAATAATACTTATTGCTTACAGTTTCAGAGGTTAAGTCCAAAGTCCAGTTAACACATCTGGTATGAGCCTTGTGAGTGGTGACAGTGATGCAGGGTCTTACCTGGCTAATGGTGGAGCTAGAGAGAGAGAGCTTCGCATGTGCTGTCTTTCTAAAACCATCAGAACCATGCCCAAGACCACCATTAAACCATCAATGGATTAAACCATTTACTACGGCATAGTACTCACAAGCTAATCACCTCTTCAAGGCCCCACCTTTCAATTACCATAATAGGATTTCCCATCCTCTTAACACTGTCATAGTGGAAATTAGATTTCTAATACCTGGAAATTTGGGGGACACAATTCAATCCATAGCATGTTCCATGTTGCAGAAGATGCTGTATCCCTCAAGATTAAGACTCATGCTCAGAATCAAGTTTCTACTAGACTGGCCTTGACTCAATGCCCCTTCTCTGACATCAGGACTCTGCTCCCCAACCCCAGTCTATTCAATGTGCCTTGTTTTGAGCTCCATCCTTTTTTTTTTTTTTTGAGTTCTTATAAATGATCCCTAATCACATTTTCTTGATTAATGTTGTGAACATTTGTATTTTCACATCTTATGTGAAAAAAATCTCATATGCCTATGGAATCTGCCATTGTGTATATTTTGATGGAAAGTGGGTCCCTGGAGAGCAGCTAAGGAGAAAAAAGGTATTTTGTATCTAAAAATTTCTTAATTAAAAATTGTTTTTAAAGTTAATTTCTATTTTAAGAATAGAAAAAGTAACTAAAGGGAACTCACACATGATCTAAGCTTGTCCCATTTGACTCCTCCTACCATGGCTTTTGGAGTAAATGTCCAAAGAAGTAAAACAACTCAGAATTCATTTGGGCAGCAGGAGTATAGCATCCTTTGTAGAGTAATGATGGCAGCAGCAATCCAACTTCCTTGTTCCTGCTCATTTTCTGAGCATGGTGCTCAAGGTTTAATTGATTTCAGTTTATTTCAACTAAGAAAACAACCAGAATTTGCTTTGTTTAGAAGTCTGAAGCCCTGACTCTGAAACCCAGCTAGCAAACCCAGCCTTCCTGACATCAGCTGCCATAGTCAACTAAATTTTTGAGCGGCATTTAATCCAGGGGTCTCCCCGCCTGCCAAAACAAGCAGTACTTCAATTTGGATTCCTATCGCTCATTTATTTTCGTCGCCTTTAATGCATTTAAGGTTTGATTTAAACCATGCACCCTGTGCCTGTCCTCAATTCATCCTTTCCTGGAAGCACCTGCAACTGGGTCAGCTCTTCCAGATCTGGTCCTGCTAAAATGAATGACCCTCATGGTAAGAGTTGGGCTTCTCTTAGCTGATCCCAGCCTATGAAAGAGGATTCTTTTTTGAACTCTAACATAGGGCACCTAATAATACATTCTCTTCAGAGAATTGACTGATGTCAAAAGACATAGTGATAAATGCACTAGAAGTGGGAGGATGGGTCTTTCAAGAACCCGAAAAAAACTGAGGTATTTTGGTGTCAGTCTCAGAGTGGAGTTTCTTTAAAATTACATGGATTGACTTCCAAAATTCTTGAAGAATGATCAACTTTTGTTATGAGTTTTCTTGGAAGAGTGGTATAAAATTTTATGAAAGATTTTCAGAGTTCTCCCTACAGGAAAACTTCCTAAAATTTCCATTAAAGCCCTTTTCTCACTGCAGCTGCTCCTGTTCATTCTCTTTCCCTGTGCACCCCATCACCTCACCTCCCTGAAGGACACTGCTCTCCCAGACACCCACTCCTCCTCTGACAGCTGCAGGCTTCGGGCAATACCCCTTCAAGAAGCCTCTCCACCCACCTTCTCCATGCCTTCCTTCCCATAACAGATAGCCTCTGAGTGGTGCAGTTCCTTTCCCACTTCAATCTGTTTATTTATGTCTTTATTTAATTTTGCTACAAGTAGCCCCTTAGGAATTTGGGTTCATACATGAAACAAATATTTATTGATCACCTGCCTATTACATTCAGGCACATATCCGTTATACATAGAAGTTATGTAGCTGTTACAGGAAGGAGATTTTTTTAAATGTTTTGTTTTATTTGAGGTCACTTAAATTAAAAAAAAAAAAACTTTTATTTTTGCTTTTCTTTGTTTGAGTCAAATTATATATGATTCTGATTTTTTTTCTTATTATTTTTCCCTCCTCATTGCCACATAAAATTGAATAGATTGGGGTGGGAGAAAAAGATGGAAACTACTAATATCCTCACCAGCCTTTCCGAAGCACTAGGGAAAGTGAGGTGACCCACCGTCCTAGGGCTTTCAGATTTCCACTGATACAGCTCCAAGGGGGTTAGGCAGATTGACTTGTCAGTGCCTTGTCTTCCTATGAGCAAATCTGTATGGAAGTCAAAATGTCACTGGAAGGTTGCCCAGTGAGCATGATACCTCAGGGGTAGGTGTGGGATGCTTGATGGTTCTAATGGCTGATGCCACCCTGCTTGAGTGGCCTGATGCCTCCACGTCGATTATTGAGATGTCCCCACTGTGGGGACTGGTTCCTCATGCACTTAATCAGGGAACTGTCTTTCCAGGATGGTTTTAGAGACCAAGTACTTTTTCTGCTAGCACAATTTTTCTTCCAATTCTATGATACAATTTATTCAGTTTAAACTACACCTAACCCAGTGCAGTCCAGAGGTGACACTATACCCAGGCCACCTTAATTTGATCTAGGTATTCCTGAGACTATTACACATTCACAAATAATCCCCTTGCCCTTGGCGGTGTCATTTCTGACTTCATCCCTTTTATTTGGGTCTTATTGATTTTATTGCAAGTTTTTAGGACACTTTGGAACATCACTCCAACATATTGCCTGTATAAATACTATCTCATTAATTACCCACAAGTAAACATTATGGAGCAGTTAGTGTTATTCTTATTTCAAAGCTGAAAAAACTGACACTAAGAGGTTTGGTAACTTGCCCAAAATCACATATCTGGTAAATTATAAGAATCACGATTTCATCTCAGATCAGTCTGATTTCAAAGTGAACTCTCTTCCTACTGTCTAAGAACAAAATTATAACAAATCTAGCTAAAGATCTCAATTGGCTTTTTTGTGATTCTAGAATTGGACAACACATTATTCCATAAAATAGAATAAGTAAGTGATTCTGATTCTATCCCATTTTTCTTGCTCATTATACTAAAGATTTTGTAGTATAGGATTTTGACAACATCTAGAAATAGAAAAATATTTAGTTTCTTATATTTGAGGTTTGCTTAATTCTCCTCCTCTGTAATCTAATTGGAAATTTATATAGCTTATATAATTAAAAGAAATATGATAGGTTATATATGAGGATTGAGAAGCAGGGCCATATAGTGTGCTCACTGTTAGTGAAATAATTGTAAATAGTTGAGTAATTGGGAATCCCTGGTCCTGGGAAATATCTAAGAGCTATGAAATAAGAGAGGAATAAACACTGACTTTGACAAGATACCTCAGTGGCTCTATAAAAGAATGGTGACCAAAGAAAGATCATTTTACCAACAAAATAATCACACAGTTTAATAATTTATCAATATGTATGTGTAAAACACATGGGAGGATACATCATCCCAATGCTATTTTATAGCCTTTGTTCTTGGTCTGTGGGCACCACTGGAACCATCTGTTGGCAGAGCTACTTAACAGACCATAGAGGGATAGACTCACTACTCTAGGTGGAGCTAATTCTGTAAGGCCTCATGAGCACTTAGCAGAAGAAAAAAAAATGGGCTCATCAAAAAAGTATGAGAAAAGCCCAGATGGAAGCACCTTTTGCTCCAAATGGAAAATATTTCTAACAAATAGGCTTTGAATAGTCAAGTGTGCCTTTCTGCAGAAGTTATTAACCTTACTTTAGGCAAACCTTCCCCATAAGTGGTATCCAGCTTACATAGCCACAAATGTACTCCTGATTCTGTAGTTGCTGGGATTGTCTATTCTGACTAAATCCTATGGGCTGGCCTAGGAAAGACATATGAAGAAAAAGACACGCAAGAGTCAAATAGAAGAAAAGAAGATGAGTTTGAAGGACTCAGTGATGGATGTAGAAAAAGAATGAATTGAGAAGAAACATTCAAGGGAATCACACTTTGTTAGTCTGTAATAAATAAAGGTCAAAATGGCACTATTGTGTATGAAACAAAAATCCTAGGGAATGTTATTGAAAAACTATATAGCAGGAACTGCTTGGAAAAGGAAAATAGGCTCCAAGGCTACTCATGGAGAGAAGGGACAGGATGGTAGTGAGCAAAGTATTTTAGAAACTTGGTAACCACTGAGTTAAGAACCATCAGTGACAAAGCACCCAGCATCCACTGAATTGGAAAACATTTCTAACAAATAGGCCTTGAATAGGCAAGTGTGCCTTTGCAGAAATTATTAACCTTACTTTAGGCAAACCCTCCCAATAAATGATATCCAGCTTACATAGCCATGAGGCTATTCCTGATTCTGGAGACCGAATGATACAGCTGAGATGATTGATCTGCTTTCATTTGTAAGCACTTTAAATTATATACATCTTGTTACAGTCAATTTCTTTCTCCTAAACATTCTTTTTGTTTCAGAAAAGTTCTTCTAAATATGTACTATATGGGATGTTAAATTTATTTGACCAAAATGCTCCCAAATATGAAGACGGTTATATCAAGATACTAACCCAAACTTAGTATTGTATGACTTTGGCAATGCTATCTAACTTCTCTGGAGTTCACTCTTCTTATCTATAAAATGCTGAATTACAGTATCAGCCTCATATGATTCCACGTAAGGAATTTGATTGTGTCTGACACCTAGGTATGAGTTCCATAAAATGTTAGTTACTGCTGTAAAATTTATGAAGGTTCTTATCACAATTATTTGACTAGAAAGACCAAATGCAACCACATAAACATGAGTCTTGTTTCACTTCATTACAAGATCTGATGAGTGTAGAGTCTAAGAAGTGGGAAAATATGCTTTGACATACTTGCCTATTGTAGAAAGTGTGATATGTAGTTAAAGGTGACAGTCAGTGATTTATGATCACCATTACCAAAAAGTGATACTTAATTAGTTCAAGTCAAGAATTTGGAGAAGAAGAAAAATAAAAGGAAGGAAGGGAGGCAGAGAGGGAGGGAATGAGTGGAAGAAAGAGAAGGAGGGAGGGAAGGAGGGAAGGAAGGAGGGAAGGAAGGAGGGAAGGAAGGAAAGTACGTCAAAAATTGTTTCAGGCTACTGCACAAATTTGAGGAAGTACAGTTGATTATCTATATGTTGTAACCCAAAGATTGGGTTTATCTAACATTTCTTTGAGAAACTTGAGACATATGGAGCTCAGAATACTGTTAGTTTTTCCTTCGCAATTTGCTTTCTTGACGATTGGAACAGGCTCTTCTGCTTTCCAAGTTTCCTCCTAGACTCCAGTGGGCTTGGAGGAATTACCAAGGGCACTTCAAAGTAGTTGTTTTAAGAGGGCCACAGAATTTTATGGGGCTCTCACCTCATAAAAGTCAAGAAAAAAGAAAATAAACGATAAACGTGAAATTCGAGTTTTGGGGGGAAAAACTGAAGTCAAAGACAGTCAACTTTAGGTGCTAATAAAGGAATAATAGACTAAGCAAAATAAATATATTTTCCAAATGCAGCCTGCATTCCAGAACACTCCACAGAAAATTGTTTTGTCTTGTTCAGGGAGGGAGAATGAACAGACCATGAGCTAAGCCAGAAAATCAACAATCCAGCTACCATCACAATGCATTTTATGCTCTTACCAAAAAACACACTGGTTTTAGTTAAAGTGAAAATTTATAACACAATTTCTTCAGGGAGGAAACAACAAGAGCAAAACAAAACACAGAAATTCATCTGATCTCAAGAGCTGTATCCAGAACAAGAGAGAAATATTTAAAAGAACTTACTGCAAATGTTAAGAATTTTATGAAAATATTTGCCTAGAAACCATGTATAATTACCTGATATTGTCCAGAAGTAACTGCTGGACAGACCTTAGTACCCAACTCAAGGAAGAGTTTCTGTTTTGAGAGCTGAGCCAACTCAAGGAGGGTTTAGACTGACACATTCTAGAACACGGAGTTTGGTAAACACTAGATGAATACCTAGTATATGCTGGTGGAGATTAGAAAGATGCACAAAGAGATTAGAAATGCGATCTCACAGTGACAATAACCGTGGCAAATAGCATGAAGATAACCCAAAGTGGTCTATGAAATCAGGGTGCCCTTGTTCATTTTCCAGGACACTACAGAATCAAAAGGAGTTGACAGGATTTGAACTTCGTTTTCTAACTACAGCTTCCTTTAGGCAGACGTAGACACCCCATTGTTCCCCTTGTAGACTCCAAGACTATTATATTAGTCTGTGTCTGTTGCTTACAACATATATACCTGAAACTGGGTGATTTATAAAGAAAATGAAACTTATTGCTTACAGTTTCTTAGACTGGGAAGTCCAAAGTCCATCTGGTGGTGGCAACAGTGACCCAGGGTTCTCACATTACAAGACGGTGGAAGCAGGGAGAGCAGAGAGAGAGACAGACTCTCTTCTCTTTTCTTTTAAAGCCCTCAGAACTATGCCCCAACCACCATTTTTAATCCATTCACAGCTGCATGGTCCCACAATCCAATCACCTCTTCAAGACTCCACCCTTCAATCACCATAACAAGATTTTCTGCCCTCCTAACAGTCATGGTGGGGGCCAAGTTTCCAATAGGTAAAACTTGGGGGACACAATTCAAGCTTCAGTCAGTTTGGGGGGACATAATTCAATCCACTACAGCCACTCAGCTGGAATTTTAGCCTAATCACGGTAGAAATAACCCATATTTTATCACATTATAAAATGCCCTTGATTTTGAGATGCAATGTTATCTAATGTTCCACTAAACACACACACACACACACACACACACACACACACACACACACACACACACACACACAGAGAGAGAGAGAGAGGGAGAGAGGGAGATACTGGGATTCAAATAGCTGATTCCTGCATAAACCATTCTAAACTCCCACTTCATGGGTAAATAAGAATTAAACACAGCATTAAGAACAGTTAACAGTTATGGAAACTTGTTTGTTTCAACACTGACATTGGATGGAGGAAGGGGGAAAAATACCTCCCTTGAAAATATGAACTACAGTCCTCCACTTGTGCAGCTGTGCAGTCTAAATTCCCAGTGCTAGCATGGTCCAAAATTTCTCACTAGAGGATTTAAGTCAAAGTGGTCTCAGCTTGATAGGGCCCTCAGGTGACTGGCAAGAACAAACAGAAAAGCTGCTTGGAAGGAGAAAGGAGAGTTCACTCCAGGACAGCAGAAGTGGTAAGATACAGCAGATGTGAGGGGCATCCTGATTTCAGAGATGTGCAGATGTGAATGCAGTGCCTTAGGGAATCAGGCAGCCTGTGTGAGGTTCTGCTTGGTCCAGCATAGTGATTTTCATATATGCTCAGTCCTGCAAAGACTATGTGGACATTTTTTTTTTGACTTTTTTTGACTTGGTTTTGAGGAAATTTTTATTCCGAGATGAGTTCTGAATTTGGTCATCCTGGTGCTTTGACCTAAATAAGGCATTTTCATTGCTTTGATGGCATCTTACTCTTTGTTCTTTGTCTCTGGTTTTATAATACTTACCTGAGGATCTAGTTTTCCATTAATTAATGCATTCAAGAATACTTATTAAGTGCTGATTATGTTCTTGGCACTGATGATTCAGAACTTCATGAGACAGACATGGTTTGTCTCCATGGAGGTCAAAGAACCACCTTGGGAATTTCAGACTTTAGTAAATATCAAATTTACCTATGAAGCCTATTAAGAAGGAAGGTGCTCATGTCCCTCTTTTGGAGACTCTGATTCAAGAAGTTGGAGATTGATCCTTAATAGCTCTTTAGTAGCTGTGCTTTTAATGAGCTGCCAGTGTATCTGATATACACCAAAGTTTGAAAACTCCAATTCCATTGCTGTGTATATTCCCATCTCCCCTCAAAAGTCCCAGAGTTGACTCCACTTTATTTCTGCAAATCACTGGTACTTATAGTCCTGGGTCTAAAGAAATAATGAAGAATAAAACAAGTTTATGATGATTCATTAAGGCAGTTTTGACCCAAACCAACAGAATTAAATTATTTTATAAATAACTGCATTTGATCAACAGCCATGTAATTCTTACATTCTGTTTGCTCCAAATAGCACCTGAATAGCCTGGAAAATGGCTCCAAGCTTCCATTGTGAAGAACACACCCTCATAACATGTGGCCATGCAGTCCGAGATTCCAGTTACGTGATGAGTTCTCTATAAGTGTTTGCTGAAGCGAATAAGTTGAAGTCTCTATACTTTTATTCCCTTTGAATGATAAAGGAAAAGTTTTACTAGAAAATGAAGTATTCTGTTAATAGCAAAGATTTCCAATTTTAAGTGGTGAATTGTATTCTTATTCCCTGAAGACACATGCCTACTTATAAAGGTGTACAGGAAAATCAGAAGGTCCCATTTTATAATCATGTCAGACATCAGACACTTTTCTGTTTTACGTGTTACAAGCACATTTTTAAGGCACACCATATTAGACACACTGACCAATTTTCAGCTTGATTACTGAAGTAGAAAGGGAGGAAGAGTGAGACCCAGTTTAGAGTTCTCATCCCAGCACTGTTGCAGACAATCACTATAACCTGGGCTTCAGTAACTACTGTAAAATGATGAAATGGACTTACATGGAGCCTAACCTTTCAGATATAATGTAAAACTCCAGTCAATTAACATTAAACATAAAATGCAAGGTGGAGTTATCATAATAATCATGTCATTAAAATAAAAGAATAAGCTGTTGAAACTGGTTACTTTCAACAATAGAGATTCAAATCATGATTGGGAGCATATTACAAGGAGATACCACTAAACAAACATATGCACCTTCATTCACTCAGCACCTGCTATCAGTTTTCAATTTGGGAAATGAACAATGATACAACCTGAGACGTGACATTGCTCCACACATATCAATCAGGATTGTCATTTTTCAGATTATAAAAAAAAGGCACACTATCCACGTTCTTGATACCAACTTCTCCTGTCTCTTCTGGGTTTTCACTGTAAACTGTTCAACATGCCATTTCTGTGGCCACACTGAAAATTGAAGGAGGGAAGTTGACTGGCAGGCTGTGTAGCTCTTCTATGAGGGCTTTGCTTTCTCCTTCTGCATGACATTATGCATACCAGAAAGGTGCGAGTAGGTCACTGTATTAATCTGTTTCTGTTGTTTATAACAAAAAATACATGAAACTGAGTAATTTGTAAGAAAACAAAATGTATTGCTTACAGTTTCTGAGGCTGGGAAGTCCAAAGTCCAGCAAACACATCTGGTGAAGGCTTTCTTTGTTGGTGACTTTAGTAATGGCAGGGTGTCACATTGCAAAATGGCATCACAGAGAGAGACTAACCTCCTCATTCACTCTCCTTTTAAATCCCTCCAAACCACACCCATGGCCACCAATTTTAATCCGTTCACTACTGCATGGTCCTACAATCTAATCACCTCTTCAAGGCCCTACCGTTCAACTACCATAATAGGATTTCCCACTCTCAACAATTACAGTGAGGATTAAGCTTCTAATATATGAAATTTTGGGGGCACATTTTGATTAATCCACAGCAGTCACCAAGGCATCTAATCTCTTGATAGCAGATTAGTTGCCCCCAAAGCCCTCACTTTAGTGACCTTATGTTCTGTGACAAGAAGAAGATGCCATAAGTCAGCATTTCCCAACCTCTTCAAAAGTCTGAAATTCTACTTCCAAAAAAGAAAAAAAATCATTTTCCTTCCTGCCACTCTAGGCCTTTAATACAAATTTTGAATACTGTCATGTGCTTTGCTATTCAGTTTTACTACTTAAGTCTTATTATTATTACTTTTGTTATTGTTATTATTATTATTTTAAATAATGATTTCTCTCTCCACACCAATAAGGAAACTCCAAACATGGATGTTATGCAAACTTTCCCCACAGGGGCACTGTTGCCTGGGAAAAAGGAAAAAGCATGTTTCACTGCAGTGTTTATTGGAGGGTTTTCCTAATGATATTAATTTCCTAAAAAAGGGGCATCCCATCTTGTGCTGGGGAAATTGGAAACCTGGCACCACAATCCCATTGGGACTGAAACAGCCATCCATAAATCTGCACAGTGTGTCTGATTCTGCCCCCATTGAGCAACTGTAATAGGAGTTCTATAGACACGGCAGGAGCTGAATCAAGAGTACTGAGCAAAAGAAGGCTGCTGTCAGTGCTATATATGCATTAAACACAGTAGATGGCTGGGCAAGCATCATGGAATTGTACAATTTCCCAATAAATTAAGTCCCAGCTTTTAAAACCATTTGCATTTATTTACCAATACCTTGCCATTTTATTTATTAAGTTTGTCACTAAACCCTGTTTTGCATACACTAATACTTGTTCATGCATGCCTTATGAATATAGAAATTAGCATCTCATTAACTTGATAATTAGGCCAATGATAAACAGCTGTTTGGTTGCCATGTAGGGCAAGATTTCAACTGAAGTTACTTATCTGCCATACACAATAGATGTGCAATTATTTGTCACACTATCAATTACAGGCAAACAACAATAGGAAATAAACTTTTCTTTTATACATTTGCTTCATTGTAATTAAGTTCCAAATTCATGCTGCTTTTGGAAAAACGATAATGCAGTGTTGTCTAACAATCTTGATAATGTAAGTGTACATATTCAGCTTGGCTTTTATATTTCTCATGTAGTTCAAACATTTCACATAGTGCATTCTGCTATCAATGACTTCTTCCAAGATGTCTCTTTTTTAACTCTCTTGTTTCCATTTCATTATGTTGTGAAACATGACATATATTGATCATTGAGAATTTCTCACGTTACCGTGTTTTGCTCTAGTTTCTATCTTACCCACCCCACTTCCAAGTTTAACCTATACTTTGAACTTCTCTTGCTTGTAGCAGGTCACTGCTACACATTTATCTTACACTAAGATAAATCATCTAAGAGATGTTAGAAGTGTGATAAAAACTATGAAAATATTTTCTCAAGTGTTTAGGCATGGCTCAGTCCACATTTACTTCTCCAAAAAAGGAAAAAAGAAAACAATGTGTTTCCCTTCAATTCACGTGGATTTAAAACTAGAGATGTAATTTAAGAAAACAAAACACAAAAAAAACAGAAACCTGTCTTTCCAATGAATAAAAAAGAAACTTGGTGCTGTGCTCACAGCAAAGTCATGGAAGATAATTTGAAACTTCACTTGGCTTCCTGTAGAGAAAAATAACCACCACCAAACTAATGGGTAATCAATGACCAATTGCTTCAGAAAAGAAGTACCCCACAGAATTCCCTGCAAATTAATGTGCTAGATAGGAGGCATTGGGAAATGACTCAAGACTATCCAAGTGAGCCCACCTTTCTTAACAAATAAGTAAGGTCTGGGTGTGCTATTTTTGCTAATCAAGGCCTGGAGATGAAATGCTGTCTTCATTTAAGTTTCCCTGTGCTTTCCTCTGAACCACTATATTAAAAACAATCTTTCCCCATGATTTCTGGTGCTGTGGTGGAGTATAGTTTATGTGAAAGTAAATCTGGAAAGATTACCTTTCAAAACTGCCAGATGCTTCACATTTTCTGGTAGAAATCTGGATTCCAGGTCTGTAATGATATTTCCTGCTGTGCTCAACACTCAATCAGAACGTATGCTTCTTGGTGGGCAATGTAAGGATTCCAAGGCTAACCTGGTAGTTTGGCTTTTGTATTTTTTCAATCCAGCCAGGGGGTATATATTTAAATTCTGAGCTCCCCAAGCTAAACTTCAGAAGGGTTCTTTGTTCATTTTAGATCTCTTGCAGTTGGATCTCCCTCCTTTCATAAACTGCCCCATGCAATGCAGTTTATGATTATATTTATACCAATGAATAAAACATTCCCTTTTAAAAGAAAACTAAATTATTGCATTAATGATACAGGAATGTATGGGTTCTCATTGCCCCTGGCGCTCCCATGTTTAGATTCAAGTTCCTTCCTCCACTCAGATTGAATTACATTAATGTCCCCTTTCCTCTCTTCCTTAATCCATCTTGCACATTCTGTAATATGGTGTGGTGGTTATTAGTAGATGCTCTGGAGTCTGAGAGACTAAGGTTGAAATATTAGCTCATTCATTTTAAAGCTGTTGGACCTTGGGATGAATAACTTAATTTCTCTGATCTGTTGTTTGCATATCTATGAAATGGAGCTAACAATAGCATCTACTTCCTAGGATTATTGTGATGATTAAATGAAATAATGTATATAGAGGGTCTAGTGGAGTGCTGCACATAGCACACATACCAGTTAAATTAGCTGTTCTCCCAAACTTCAGGACAGCCTTAGGCAGAGCCTGGCAGCTTGGGTTCAAACCCTGACTCCACTGCATACTATTTGTGTGACTTTACATGTCTAACAACATCTCAGTGCCTCAGTTTCTTCATTTCTAAAATGGGAATAATAGTAGTACCTACCTCATGAAGTTGTTGTGAAGATTAAACAAATTAATGATTGGAAAATAGTGAATTTTATATATTTTATTAAGTAAATCTATAAAATACTTGGTCCAGCCCCTCCCCTTTTTCAATTTGGTCCAAACTTTGTCCCCCACATCTTACTGTTGTACATGCTATTTTTTATGGTGTTTCTCTTAGAACTGTGGGGAAACACGCAAACATACAACAGTGTCACCTGAACCAGAGGTGCCTTGTATCACAAAATGGCCATTTAAGACAAGCAAGGTAGACTGGGGGTTACACAGTCATGTACAAGCTGGTATCAGCTGCTGAGCTCTGGAGGATCTTCCTTTCTAATTCCATTTACTTATCCAGGGAACTTCATTTCATTTTTCCACAGCCTTTGGTCCTATAAGACACAGCACATATGGGGTATGGTCCTGTTACTACTGGGATACTTCTTGAGGTACTTTGAGCCTAGGCATACTGGGCCTAAGCAGACCTCTAATATGGCCAGCCTGGGATATTGCATGTGCTCTGCCATTCCCCTGCTTATGATAAGTTTCAGTCAATAAATCCTAGAATGCATTTGTATCATGGTGGTAGTATCTCCACCATCTTTGTATCATGGTGGTATCATGATTTGTCTTGTTTAAAGTATGCATATTATTTTCCTAGCTAGCTAGAAAATTCCTCAGGACTATATGACATTATGTGTGACCTCAAAGCCTGGCACTATACTTAGCCTATCATAGACACTCAGCATACTTTTGTCTTTGGATAATGCTGATAAAACTAGTTAGGATTAAACTTGGTTACAAACATTCAAAATTTGTTTGCAAGTATGAGAAAAAAAATTATAGCTTAACCAAGGTAATGTATTTCCATCTTACCTTCAAAAAAGGTGTAATTTAAGATTGATATGATGGTCCCCAGTGCCAGGAATCTAGATTCCTCTTCTTTTATTGCTCTGACATACATGGCTTCAGATCCCAAGGTCATCTCATGGTTCAGGAAACTGTTAGAGCTCTGCCATTGTGTTTCCATCACAGACAACACAAAGACAAAAGAGGTGAACCCTTTCACCTGAAGAAAACTTTCTGGTTGTTGAACACCTGGTACATTTTACTAGCATACCATTGGCCAATGGACCACACACAGCTATAACAAAGACTAGAAAATATCATCATTTTTCTGAGTGGTGATGAGACCTGCTAAAAGTCACAATGTGATGACTAAGAAAGAATGGGAGAATGAACACTGGGGATGACCAGCCAGCTCTGCCCTAGCTGCTATATCTTTTTTATTCCTGGTTCTAGGTCCCCTCTGCATCCCTTGCTCTTTGCTTTTTGCTCACACAGAGAAATCAATTTGATTTCTATCATTAAATGTAACAAAATAAGCTTAAGCAGTAAGCAATATATCTACATACCTGTGGAAAATTTACCTTATGTTTATTGATATTCAGAATTGACAACATAATACCTATCACACTTGCCTAAACGAAGTTTGAAAAGTAAAAAAATTAATAATACCTAATAATTGTCAAACTTGTGCTGTAGACTGGGTTCCAGAAAATACCTATTTTGATCTTCACAACAATCGTATACAGCAAATTTTATTAGTCACATAAAAATTAAAGAAATAAATCCAGACTGGAGATGTTAAGTAATGTGCCCTAGTCACGTGGTTGGTGAAGACCATAGCTGGAATTGACATTCAAACTTCAACACTGATTTGGTAAGTACTGTGCAATACTACATAAAAAACAACTGTTGAAATGCATTGTAAATCATATAGGCATAGTTTTGCATCTTACATATTTTAATGATCTGATATGTGTTTATTGTTGTTGATGATTTCAATTATGTTCTGCAGAACACAGCATCATATGGAAATCAGGCATGGTAGGACATGCCTTTTAAGAATGAAGAGCTAATATAAACCACTTCAAGATTTCTCATAGTTGACTTCCAGTCACTCTCTCCTAGAAATTAACCAATTTACAACTATAAAAAAGCAAAGACAGCCAAGCTGGAGCCACCAGAACTCAGGGGAAGAGGAAGAGAGACCTACAGAATGCATGAAGGCAGGAGAAACATGATGAGAAAAGGAAAAAACTGCTCTGACTGTTTCAAATCCCACCTGCTTCCAGGTTGGAGCTGCTGAGCACACAGAGCAGGAGCTGGCAAAAGCTGCAGCTGTGCCCTTTGGATGAAGCTGCTTGGAGGCGGTAGGGGAGAAAAGGGCCTTGGTGGCCCGCAGGCCAGCAAGACCACTAATAGGTTTCCTGTGGACCCACATAGGAATGAGGAGCCATGACAACTGAAAAAAAAAAAAAAAAAAAGGAGTCACTCAGAGGCTAGTGAGTCATCGCAAGGGACTGGACCATGACCCATCCAAGAAAAGTGTTTGGAGTATGGGCGGTGGGGGAAACAGGCCCACCAGGGGAACACCGGGGCACAGCGAGGACAGCTGATCTGCCTCCCAATCAGCATGGGCCCACTCAGAGGGGACTGGTCAGGAATATAGAATTGCATGGAGTGAAGTTTGATGAAAAGACTCAGGCCCAGACCGAAGTTTCTACACAACCCAGATGCACCAGATCTGACTAGATCTGGAAGTACCTATAAAACCAATCATTAAAACCTGAGCTACACAAAAAGCCTTCCCTATGGAATCAGCAGCAAAGCAGCAATTTAGCTCAACCACAGAGCTCAAGTACTGATCCCCACAGGAAGTTCCCCCATTTTAGAAGTAAGCAAAGGACTACAAATTAGTTCAAGCCCAGAGTTTAAGAGGTGGGAACAGCAAATTATACAACACAGAACTGAAAGAAAAATCAAAGTGCCCACACCAGAGGCAAGTTTGATACTAACTAGTAAAGATCTCATTTCACCAAAGAACACCTATAACACCTAGAAGGACTGGAAGTCCCCTGGGCTACCAAACCAGAAAGGGGAGAGGGCAGGGGGCCTCAGCCATGCCCCACAATACCCTCAACCAATCCTAAGGGTGGGGGATGAGGGCCTTAGCCATACCCCCTTATATGCACAACCACCCCAGCAACAGCCACTGAGCTGCTGCAGGAAGCGCCCCAGGCTCTACTGAGCCAGTGTGGTGGGGGGCTGAGGGGCTCAGCCACACTCCACCAACATGTGCAACCAGCTCAATGATGACCACTGAGCTGCTTCAGGAAGTGCCCCGGGCTCTCCTGAGCTGGGGTGGTGAGGGGGGGTTGAGGGCCTCAGCCACGCCTTCCTGACACACACAACCAGCCCAGTGATGACCACTGAGCCACAGGAAGAAGGGCCCTGGGTTCCCAAGCTGGGGTGCTGGGGGGTGAGAGCTTTTGCCACACCACCCTAACATCTGCACCCAGCCCGGCAATGACCAAGCCAGTGCTGGAAGGCTGGAAGTCCCCTGATCTCCCCTGTGGGAATGAGGGGGGTGCCACAGGCCTCAATCCCACCCCTCCTCCTCCCTCCTTCTTCCATCCCATTTCCTTCCCTTTCACCTCTCCCCCTTCCTCCCAACTGCTCTGCAACAACTTCATTGAATGTAAAAAAATAATATTAATAAAAAAATAAAAAGAAAAAAAGATTTTTCATAATCTTATTGCTTTTATCATTAGAATATCCTTTGTTTGAAGCTTATGCCCCATAGATCACATCATGAATGAGAGGCATTCTCTCCTGATTTTCCAGCTATTCCCCAGCATCATTAGGATGAGCCAGGACAGAACTATGATCTTTAAGTGTGCTCAGAAGAGCAAGCGTATACCACAAACACAACCACCAAATTCCCGTAGTTGCTATTCACTTGGTGCCTCTTCATCTGCAAATGCTTCTCAAAATCATTCTCTATATCAACTCTTTGTTGTGGACATATTAAAAACAAAATAATGTTTCAGGGGAGGGAAAAGAGGTTTGAGTTTCAAAATAAAAGTATACAGCAAAATCCTGTCTATGTGAATATTTCTTCCCTGACAATAGAAAACAAAATGTAGATGACAACTTCTGGGGTAACAGTCAACCCAGTCGCCCCTCTTTCAGAACTGTTCGTCACACCTCAAGCCCATACTCTGGATCTGATAACAGCGTTTGTCACATATATTCCCATACCCTGGACGTAGGTGAATGGAGTGGTGGGGGAGGTTCTCCAGACTGAAGCTGGACCAATCAGATTACTTCTTTCTCAGGAATTTGTCATTGGGGCTAAGAGGCTGTCAGTCATTTCAGGTGTAGAAATGACCACTTTGTTTCCGCTATGAGAAGAGGTGAAGAAAGTTGAACTGAAGCGAGACGAAGAGAAGCACACGTGCTAAGAGGAACAAGGATTGATGGAGAGATGAAGGCCTGAATCCCCCAAGGCTTTTCCCATCCTGCTTTCCTCATTTCTTTCCTCCTTTCTTGCATTGGCATAATTTGATTTCTATTATTAAATGTAACCCAAAGAACCTTAACTAATTCAGAATATTAAGAGAGGCAAAGTGGGGGAAGAACTTGTAAGTCAGTTTGCTGCTGCACAGAAGTGGAGCAGAAAACCAAGACCCCTGGAGATCTAAAGCAGCCTTGTTGGCTGTTTCTTCTCGCCTATCCTAATTTGGAATAGAGAATAGTTTTTTTTTTTTTTTTTTTTTTCACTTCATGGGCCAGTCATGACAACAACTGATCACAAAAGTCTCTTACAGAAAGGTGTTCCAGTA
The DNA here is from genome assembly GCF_027409185.1 of Cynocephalus volans. Taxonomy (NCBI): domain Eukaryota; kingdom Metazoa; phylum Chordata; class Mammalia; order Dermoptera; family Cynocephalidae; genus Cynocephalus; species Cynocephalus volans. Next base: position 72,445,276 of record NC_084467.1, on the reverse strand, counting down.
TCTTTGTCCAGTAAAATATTTGAAACTGAGCTGCACAAGCTCATAAACAGAGCCCCACTATTCACAGTGTGATGGAAACAACAGTACTCCCTATGTGTCTTTGGACAGGGAAACTTACTAGACGCTGTCAAGCCTGAAACCAAAGATTTTTGGAATGTAATGCATGAAGATGATCTTTTTCTTGGCATTCTTCCACGAGCCTTCAATCACTCTGAACTAAATTTCTTTCCATATGTTTTTCATTCATTTACATTTAAGATAAAAATTATTGGCTCTGAGAGTCATTTGGTGAGTGGTGATTCACTGATTCTTTTCACTGTGATCTCACTCAGTCATTACGCATATCATTCATACAATGTTCCAAGAAAGTGGAATCACTGATGATGCCATCTGAAGTCATCACTTGGTAATAACAGACTTGTGTAATTTCTTTTTCTTTCCAGCAAAGAAGTTTGAAATAGGATCAATATCTGCTTTCTTTCTCTATTTTGAATTCATTTCTTTTGAGTTCATTTACTGAAAAGCTAACATTCTAGCTTTAGGACAAAGATCCATTGTTTAATTTTGGAAATCATATATACTCATATATCTTATATTGATTGCTACTTCTGAGAACCCATAGAGACACAATTCAAATCTTTCAAGCTAATTTGAGCACCTCTTACCTTAGTTTATATTCTAGAAAAAAATTGTTATTTGGTTTATTTTTCATTATTAGGAACATTGAAAAACTCTTTAACATGGTCACATTTATGCTACACTGAGCTGCTTGACATGCAATTACTTCAGTTCTTCTCCTGACATTGCCAGTAGGAGAAGAACATTCAAAATATAAACATAAAGCAAATTTTAAAAAGCAGTGACAAAATATTTGAGCCATTCACCTTAATATCTGCCAATCCATATCCTCTCTTTGATGAAATGCTATATATCTCTCTTCCTTTCTGTGAAGCTGTGTCTATCTACCTGATGTCAAAATATGAAGTCATTTTGATGAGACCGATCAAAATCAATGAAAAACTTCCATTTACCAAGTTCTATAGTAACATAAAGCCCTATGTTTTTTCTTGATTGAGGTTCTATATAAGAAGTTTATCTAGATATACGGATAAAATAGATATGGTCTTAGAGAAACTATTTTTTTCATTTAAGAAAAAAATATATATTCCTAAGCCTTCACTGAAACTGGCCCACTTGGGTTTTTAGAATGACAAAAGGCATATTTTGCCTCATTTGCCTGTGAAAATATGCCTTTTCAAGAGCATGGAAAACCTATATTATTTGAAGTGCAACTAGATAAGTGTTTCATTTTTATGAGCCCCAGGAAAAGAAATTTATTCCATTTTTCCAAATGGTAAAGTTTTTTTTGTTGTTGTTCCCAGAACCATCTCTATTCAACAGAAATTGGTATGGGATACTGAACATTTCCTATGTAGATGGAGAATTATTCATAAACGATAGCAGAATACATTTCTCTTATGATAATTATTAGAGCTAACATTGAAGTTTTATTAAGTGCTGAGTACTTTGCAAATATTATCTGTTTAATCTTTCTATGACTCCAAATGTCCGGTTACTAACCCCATTTTACAAATATGAAAATCTCATAGCTAGCAAGAGGAAGAGCTGAGGCTCAAACACAACTTTCATCAAATTCTGAAAGCTCAAGATCATAATTGTCCAAAGGTACATTCATTATGAGTTTTGAAAAACACCACTAAGGAGAAGAGATGCCAGGATGCCAGCCCTGGCCTTGACACTTACTCATGAAGTGGGCTTGAGAAAGGCACCTACTTCTGAGTATATATTCTTTTTCTTTCTATTACACAGGCATAATAATACCTTCTGTGCCTGAGAGGGTCGAAGGGGATAGTTTCTGTAAACATTCTTTGAATCTGCCAAGTGCTCTTCATCGGTAAGATGGAACTATCAAGCTCATCTGCATCTAAAATCTTAGAACTTGACAGTGTGCGTTTGCTGCTTAAAGTCATAGATGAGAACCACTGCACTGTGGGCAGCAGGGTTGTGCATTCTTTTTGAGTGAAAAGTGGTGGGTACTGATTGCTCCAGCTTTTCAAGTCATCTGTAGAAATAGAAAATATTGTGCTTTACTGAAGGAAGCAAGATACTGTTTCAGAGTATTCACACTCATCAATTTCTCTTGAAAAACATATAATTACACAATGGCTGTATCTGAATCCTGAGAGTGAAGAGTAAGAGACGGAATTGCAAAAAGCTGTAAGATGTGATGAGTGTGGCGGAAGATGCGGATTTACATCCATTTCCTTTCTGGAAATGATGGTTTCATTTTCTGAAAGAGAAATGGCAATGATAGTTTATATAAGAGAAATAGTCTGCTCTCTGAGACATCTTCAGGAATATTTTTGTTCAGAATGAGAAGTGGTTTCAGAACTAGTCATAGATCCTAATTTTTTTTGTCGACTTTACTGTTTAGAAAAGTTTGTCAGATGAGCTAATTTTAGTATTGGTATTCTTTCTTTCCATACGTGTATATGTATATTTATATGTATTTGTATATGTATATGTATATGTATACATATGAAGGAAAAGGCATTCTTAGTATTTGGATAGCTACCTCTCAATAAGCACTTATTATGCACCAGGTAAGGGACTTCCTTTCTGTTACCTTATTGAATCCTCCCAACAATGTTTCAGGTGTAATTACCAGATAAAAGGCAGAGGCTTGGAAAGGTCAGTGACCTCCACTCATTACCTTTCACAATAACTGTAATTGAGAACCTACTATGTGCCTGAAATTTTACATACATTACCTCCAGTCCTCACAACAACACTGCAGGGATACTAATATTGCTCTTGTTTTGCCATTGCAGATGCTAATTCTCTGATGACTTGAAAAAAATACTACAAGTCAAACAGCTACTACATCACGTAAATGAGAATCCATGCTATGCTGGGCCAACCTCGAAGTCCAAATTCACACATCATGGCACAGATTATGAACGGTCAGTAAGTTCACTGTTCATTGATAGAATTCAGTTCCTCAAAGCCTTGCCCCTTAGAGGCCACCACAGTTCAGTGTCATGTGGTGTTCTGTACACATGGCAATTTGCCTAGGGCTAGCAAGAGATTGTGCCTCTTCAGTGTGCTAACAGTCTTACATAACATACCGTAAGCAAGGGAATGGTGATGTTTACATATTATTATGTAAATAATACAAAGAGTTGAGGTCTCAAAGAATGACATTTTCTTCATAAAGTTATATTAAATTTAAGTCACCAACGTACTCTATGTTAATGATTTCATTGTCACTATTTCCCCACATATCTAATTCTTGATAATAATCATTGCATATATAAAATTACTAATTATTGCAGCATTTTATTCTTTCAATGACAAACATTTATACTACAATTGACTGATAAAATTTACTATATAAGTTGCAGAAGAAAATTTTTTTCAAGTTATATCTAAAATGTTTACCTACATTAGAAAATAAAAATTTGGATATTAACAATAAATTCAAAGGATATATCTTGATCCTATTACATAGTTACAGTGATTATGATAGAAAACTATGTAATCACATAAGTATAGATAATGCAGAATTTCAAGGATGCAGGATATAGAGCTAAAATAGGCATTAAGCTATTCAGCTTCCAAAATGCTGAGTTTGAAATTGGACCCAATACCAAAGCCAAAGCCAAAGCCATCCTTTCTTCAGTGCTGTTTCTACTGATGTTTCGCTTATCGTGTCTTTAAAATTATTTTATCTGTAGTTCTAACCCATTTTTAATTCATATTTTCATTACTTGTATCTTCTATTATTATCTTTTGATTAATTTCACCAAAGTTTTGTCTATTTTATTACTTTTGTTTTAAAAAAATTACCTTTGGACTTTGTTATTAGATTTGTCTATGCCTCAGTTTCTTTTCTTGCAAAAATGAAGATAATAATAGTACCAATCTCAAAAGGTGGCTTCCAGGATTAAAGAAATCAATACATCTAAAGCACTTAAATTAGTGCCTGGTGTATTACATAGCAAATATTATGTGTTGGTTGATATTACCACCACCATCATCATTATCATCATTAATTATATGTCTTTAAAATTTGTTTTCCATTTCAATTACTTTCTGTTCTTATTATTTTGTTTCCTGTACTATATTTGGGTTTATCCTGCTATTCCTTTTCTAATTTATTAAGTTAGATCCTTAGCTCTTTACTTTTCAGCATTTCTTCTTTTTGAATTTGAACATTTAAAACTATAATTTTTCCTCTAGCTACATTGCACAAATTTTGACACATTCTAATTTCATTCTTTTGGACTTAAGTGTTCTAAATTTTTAGTAATATCTATTTTCTCACCCAAGAGTTATTTATAAATTTGATTTCTTATTTAACAGATGCATTGTTTTAATCAATTTTTCTAATGATTTCCAATTCGATTGCACTTTGGTTAGAGAAAATGATCTGTGTGATACCCCTTTTTAAAATATTCATTGAAACCTCCTTTATCAAATGGAATATGATCAATTTTATGAATGGCCTGAACATTTTAAGATTAGATATTCTTTAGTGGTCTTTACTTAATAAACCACAAAAATCTCAGTAAACTAACATAATAAAAGTTTGTTTTCTACTCATGTGCAAGTCTAGAGAAAATAATGGTGGTCACTTTAAAGTGATTCAAGATTCAGGCCGCTTCCAACTTGTAGCTGTGCTATTTTTAAAATGTGACTCCTAAGTCATCTTGTAGGGTATCTCTATTCTGAGGAGCTAAAAGGGAAAAAAAATCATGGAGACCATCTTAGTCAATGGCCACAAATGATCGCAAGAGGAGCTGAGAAATGTCGTCTAGCCAGGTGACAGGAAGCAGAGGCAATGGCTTTTGTTCACTAGCTACAACACTATTCTGTTTTTTTTAACCCTACGAATTAAACTTCCTTTTTCTTTTTATAACAGAATTACACAGAATGCTTGTTTAGATTTTTCTGCATGTTTACTACTGTCTTTGCTCATCACCTTCTTAATCTTGGGGTTTTTTTTGTTTTTTGATTTTTGTATTGTCTAGAATAGGCAGGTTATGCTGAGGCAATAACTTAACCTGAAATCTCAGTGGGTTCACTACCAAAAACTTATTTCTCATCCACAGCACATGTCAAATGAGGGTGAGAGGGGCTGCTTCTCCTCAGTCAGTCAGGAACCCAAGTTGATGAAGACCCATCATATGGTGATGCTATCCTGGGACCACACATGCCACCAGTCCTCCACGTCCCTTCTTCTCATGGCTCATTAATCAGAACCTGTATTATAGCCTCCATCTGACTGCAGTCACCTCTCAGAGGAAATGGGTCAGTGAACACACAGCACTGGCTCTGCCACACTTCTTCTTTCCTTTAGGAATTTCTACTTCTTTTTTTAATTGAAACATAATAGATTTTACTCTATTATGTTTGTGGAGTACAGAATTGAATATCAATACCTGTGTACAATGTGTGATGACCAAATCAGGAATTAGTATACTCTTGTTTACAAAATGCGATCATGGTTGTAAATACTCATTTTATGTTTCTCTGAATATATTCTTATTTATCTCAATTATTTAAAGGTAGATAGTTTTGTTGGATTCACAATTACACATTAATTGTTATTTTCTCTTAATATTTTGAAGTGGATACTATTTTGAAGTGGATACTTAACATTTTGATAATGGATACTATTCCATTATCTTCTGGCTTTTGTTGGGCTGCTGGAAGTTAGAAGGCATTGTACTCTGTTCTCTGTAACTTTTAAGTTTACAAATTTTTACCATAATATGTATGGGTATCTTGTTAGTTGTGTCTAAAACCCAATGGCCCTTTTTGAAATTTCAAGTCTTTTCTTCAGTTCAGTGAAGCTGTATTCTATTATTTCTTTGTTCATTATTTCTCATCTGTTCCCTTTTGCCCCCTAGTAATTATATTATTCACACATTAGGTATTCCAGATCTCTCTTCCATATCTCATTATTTTGCTCATGTTTTCCAATTCTTTGTACATTTGTTCTGCATTGGTGCTTATTTCTTCAATTTGATCTTGCATTATCCAGAATAACTATTTCCTACTGCTATGGACTTAATTGTGTCCCTCCAAAATTTATATGTTGAAGACCTAACCCTCAATGTGGTGGTGTTTGGAGACGGAGTCTTTGGAAGATAATTAGATTAAGATGTTAAATAAGGTCATGAGGGAAGAGTAATCATGATGGGATTAGTGCTCTTATATGAAGAGGAAGAGACACCAAGCCTCTCTCTCTTTGCCATGTGAGGACACAAGGAGAAGGCTACCTGTAAGCCAGGAAGAGAAACCTCACTAGAATTTGACCATGATGGCATTTTGATTTCAGACTTCCAGCTTACAGAATGGAGAGAAAGTAAACCTCTGTTGTTTAAGCCACCCAGTATTTTGCTATGGCAGCCTAAGCTGACACCTACTATAGTGTCTTTCTTCAAACCTGTCTTGTCCCTTCCCTCTTTCTTTTCACTAGGGCAACTCACCATACATCTCTGAGCATAAAAGTTATTAGAGAGGGTTTCTTTATCATCCTAGAACAAAATCTACGTGCAAGTTACTCTGCTGTACCCGTTTTCTTCACTTTTATCCCTATTGCAGTGGTCAAATATTCTATTTGTGCAATCACCCCCAATACCTCCCATATTTGTTATTCACTTTTTATGGTCATTAATTTTTCTCCATTTACTCATAACATCAAGATACAAACATACTCTGGTGGGAAGGAATATAACATGGTGGTTTTGGAGTCAGACTGTTTGGATGCAAAAGCTTAGCTGCCAATTTCTAGCCATGTGACCCTGAAAAATTAAGTTTACCATAAATCTGTTTTCTCCTCTACTAGGGGCAAATGCTAGTACTTGCCACTTTGTGTTGTTAAGATTAAATAATTTATTAATCTGAAGCAATTGGCATAGTGCCTGACACATGGCACTCAATAAACAGATTTTAATATTTTGCATCTTAAAAAGTGAAAGTACTTGCACTTGACCTTACAGAATGCCCTGATTCGTGCCCAGTTGCATGCATTCTTTCACATAAAAAGTTTTCTCACAATAAATGGATGGGACAACTCAGAGAGAGAGAATGTAGACACATTGTAAAAGCCTGTATTGAATTGATAAATGAAAAACGGCCCCTGCAGCGTGATAAGCCCAAGCAAAGGTCAATAAATCAGCTTAAAATGTGACTCAGGTGTGGAAACAAATCTAATTTGGGGATGGGGGTGATGGTGGCTGGGAAAGGACAGCATGAAGAGTCAACTAGAAAATGTAATAACTTTTCCAGATTTTTTGAAAGTGAAAAAAGTTCAATTTATGCAAACTAATTGCAACAAAACAAGGTTCAAAATGTTTTAATTTGTTGCAGTATAGCTTATAATGTATGATAATATATACTGTACATGAAACACATATAATATATAGTGATCAAACACTTTGGTATTGTGCATATTCCACTGTCCAGTGGATTGTCTCCAATGTTCAACTTCAGCAGAAGATATCAGTATAAATATGAGCATGTCAGAGAATTTATAGAGAACTCACCAATTGTGATTTACACTGAACCCCAAAGAACAAGTCTGATGCCGATCTTGATATTTGTTCAGTGGCAGGAGGTATCATAAGCTAGAATATAAGACAATTTATACATAAAACATGTGATTAAAGGAACTTGTACAATTCAACTAATAGTATTCTTCCCTGCCACTTCTTGTAAGATTGTTTCCTGCTTGATCTCCTGCAATTCTAATACTTAGTACAGAGCATGGGACAAAGAAAACACTTAGTGAATACATGTTGAATGGTTGACCTATGTTACAGAATGGAGAATTTAGTCTATGGGTTGGTCATTATGGATTCTAATTATTTATCAGAGAATGTAGCACTCAGAAACAAAATTATGCTGATGGCTAAAAATAATATCGTTTTTATAAAAGTAAATAAAACATAAACTGAAAGAACTACTGGAAGGAGCAACAAATACAGATTACCAGGAAGTCAAAAATAAAATTAAAAATAAAAATCCCAAGAATTGTGAAGGAACCTGAAAGAGTAGAATTCAGAAGGAAAAGCTATGTTATAAAAACAAAATTGGAAGCAATGGATATATTAGAATAGTTCTTTCTATATAAAATGTCTGCCTATGAAGTTATTCTCATTAGACAAAATTAATTGATATATGTCGATATATTTGTCCAGACAATATAACTCACAAGTTCCCCCATTTTGAGAGATCATTGTTTTAAGGCAATCAGTCTCTTATTTTCCCCTGTTCTTTAACCCAGAAACAATATTTTAAGAAAAGAATAGAGACTAGAAGTTCTCTCCAGGCAGAGGCTTTTACTTTTTCTGACTCTTGATTACTACTGGAACTAGTTCTTTTTTGAATATGCTTCTTAAAAACAAAAAGGTGGGATGTGGGAGCATTAGAAAGTCTATCCTTTCTGTATCCTTATAAGAAGCTTTATTGATACTTGAGTTTTTCAACATGGATCACCAATAAAATTTGATGATGCTCCCTGCAGTACAGACTACATGGGTGGCAAAGGATGATACATACCACATTTACCCTTAGTTTGCTTCTATTTCGAGAGGATTATTTATGCTGGCTGAATTTCTGCTGAAAAGAAATAATTTCTAGACCAAAATGTAATGCTTTACAACATTCCTTGCATTCGGAAAGGACTCAAAAGCTGATACATAATCTTAAATGTTATTTTGATGGCGTAATGGTATTTAGATTGAGGTAAAACCCTCTTCACCCACATCCTTTGTGGGACTGCATTATGGGAATGTATATCAGAATCACCCTGGGACCTTTTGCATGCTTATGGTGATAGGTGCTTTAGGATGATGAGAAATCTGAAATTGATGGAATATTCTAACTGATCTGATAAGATAGACAAAACCACTGCCTGGAAGTGGACATAATCAAATATGTCTGAGACTTGGAGGCTAAGCCAGAGAATTCCAGAACAGAAGAATTAATAAACTAAAGATACCAGGGATTGGTATACGTGAGGTTGGAAACATTCAACTCACTCTATGGCAGAAAAAGCAAAAAAGATGTTTTTTTGTTTCTATGGTGTCACCATGGAAAGATTATGGCTGGGTTTGTTAAAACAAAACACTAAGTGATAATCATAATAATAACTAAGGCATATTGAGTACTCAGTGCCATGCCTAGTGAACACTGTGGTTAGCATTTCACAAGCAACAGGTCATTTCATTATCTCAAAACCCAAATGAGGCAGATACTATCTATTCCTGTTTTAAAGATGAGGAAACAGGCTCAGAAGATTCAATGACTTACCCAAGATGATGTAGATATAGAAATAACAAAGCGGGGATCTGAACCCATGAATCTGACTCTGACCTCGTTGCTCTCTGTTGTCTCAAAAATTCACAAGCATAATTTGTATGAGATCCAAACATCTGCCTATTCTTCTAAATTGAATTGTCTCCTGGTATTGTCTACAAAGAACAGTACTTTTGAATCTAGAACGAAAGGCTGCCTTTTTATTTTGGCTTAACTATGGGTTGTAAAATTTTAATTACCTTTTGTTTTAAAAGTGCTATAGAACCTGAACTTGTAATCAGTGCTGGAAGTAGGCACACCAAGGGGTTGTTGATTTCCCTGGTGAATTTGAGTATCATTTATGGAAATGTAATTACAGTAGAATCCTGTTATAACGATCAATTTGGGCAACCCCCATTTGATCATTACATCCAAATGATCACCACATACAGACCATAAAACAGTGAGCCTCTCAAACCAGACAGACTCAACAGTAAAATATCCATCTTGCAAAAACAGTATTATTACCACTAAGTACTTCAGAACCAGCACAGGTCAGTCAAATTATTGGCTCTAATTAGCCCTTCTAAAGGCTATAACATTCTTTAGCTAAATCATAATGGCTTATATGAAAGGTTGGAAATTCAACTAAGTCAACAAGTATTTATTATGTACCTGCTGTGTACTACAAATGGGACAGGCACTGAGGAGAATGTAAAATAAATAGAAATTTCTTTGTGAAGCTCACTATCCACTTAGGGGAATAAGTTGCATAAAGTCCTCAAACAATCCTGTTTAAAATGAGTGGGTATTCACAAAACCCCCATATTACAATATTGGTTAGTTTCAGAGGTGAAAACTTTGGTACCAGTAGAAAATAGAGTTTGGAGAATAATTTTATGTCAGAAAAATAACTGCAAAAGGAAATGGAATAGGAAATGAAAATAAATAGTTCCTACCTGCACAGGCAGCACCTTGTCATAGACGGCATAGGGTTTCATCTCACATTCCAATTTCAATGAATTGCTACCTAAGTCAGAGAGAGCAATGTTATTTTATCTCTCATATCAGTATCGATGAATTCTTAATGGCTGACTTCATTGCTGGATTGAGAAGGATCTCAAGGCCAAATTCAGACTCATGGGAAAGAGTGATATTACTGACTGGTAATTCCTGGCATGGGGATTACATGTAGAAGCCATGAGTGAAATATCAAGCTTTGTCCTCTCCTGGGCTTTTTTCCCTATGACACTACTTTAATTTCAAGGTCTCTGAACTGGCATGCGCAGCATCTAATCTATACCCTCCTGGAATCACAGCACAGAAAGCACTGCACAGTACATAGCATAGAAGGCTATATTCTTCACTGGTTTTTCCACTTTCCTTTCCTTTTGACTCTCCTACGGCCTCACACAACACTTTAATCAGAACCCAGATTTGTACTTTGTCCACATCTCTCATCCCCATCTGACCACTCTTGCCTCCACACTCAAACCAGATAATACAATCAGCATTGCTCTAGCACATGTGTTCTAAACTCCTGACATTCAGCATTTTTCCACAAAGCCTGTTATTTAAGCCAATACACACCTGGAGCCAAACAGAAAACCTCACCAATCTGGTCAGTCAGATGCTTTCTTCTGACTTCTAGGAAGCCACAATTTATGCAAACAGCTGTATCTGTCCACTTAAAGGACTATCTCACCCTGTAACTACATGTTTCTAAACACTTACCTATTCCTTAGGGTAGAAGGCAGTTGCCTTATATTTTGATTGTTTCCAATACCCTATTTGTTTTCATTTTCTCTCTAGAGAATCTACTCCAGCTTCTCTGCTGATTCTCCAATACAATATAGTTTTGTACTTTAGGCCTGGTATACATATATCACATTTTACCATAGAAAATATAGTCCATGAAGCCTTCCTTGACCTCTCGATCTTTTGTATAAGTATCATATCTTGAAACCTGCTAATATGGCATCAGTACAAAATATTATGATGGTATCTTTTCATGTCTATCTTACTCATATAACTCTGGGTTATGTCTTTTCATTTCCAGGGCTTTATCACCTGGCAAAATTCCAGACATGCAGTAATTTTCCCAAGATACTTTGCTCAAACTCCTTGGGCATTTTAAGAAGGGACTCGTAACCAGATTTCTTGGGCTTCGTTGTTTCTGTTTTCACCACATACCATACAGAAAAGAAATGTGGTGCAGAAAAAAATAAATCTTATGGACTAAACTAACATAGCCTACTGAGAATATTAGGGAGCCAAGCACTGATGTTTGACCTGCACATCAATTACCTCCTTTACTACAATGATCAGTGATAACAGGTTCCTCCATAACTCTCAGATAAGGATACAGCCATAGATGATGACTAATTATGTACTGAATCACAACAGGATGGTGGCAATGATTACATTTATTCCAGTGACTTTCAGGGTTAAGGCAGGATTTAATATGAAGAAATAACTTGTTAAAATTCAGAAGGAGGGAGACAGTCATTTTTTAAAATAGTCAGTGAAAAAGAGATCGGTAAATTTCAGACAGACAGGAAAACAGAGGAATCTACGATTACAGCAGTGAAAATAAATAAGTGTATCATCTTGGCAGCCCTGTAGTCTGGAAGGGACAGCCCAGACAGCCTGCACCAAAACTAGCATTTTATAAAGTGCATTTTGTAATTGCATTCCTTCTCTTAGAAGCCCTAAGACAGAAAAAAAAAAAAAAAAAAAAAGAGAGAGAGAGAGAGAGACAAGGAGATTGGGATCAGTTGAAACTAGGACTTCCTCCAATGCTAATAGCAACCACAGTAAAACCAATACACACAATTTTCCATTTTTTCCATATATTCTTTTCAGAAACACACAAAATTTTCCCATTTTTACAGACTCAGGGATGCAAATTACTCTGGATTTTCTTCTACTTGTTTTTGCTAATTTTCTATTAAAGAAGTTAGACCTGAGGGTGGAAGCTGCATCCTGCTTGGATGGTGACTTTAGAACAATTAAAGGGAGCACACCAGGATGTGGGCAGGTTTAAGGAAGCAGCTGGCTCTGAGTCAGGTTCAAGAGGGCAACAAGAAATCCCTTGACAGCTTCTCCATTATGTAGGCCAGTCCACTGTGGTAGGACAGGACAGAAGTCCAAAAATAAGGACTGGGCATTTGGTTAGAGTGTCTTCTCTGCTTTTGTTAAAATCTGAGAATAGCAGTTGAATATTAGTCTTCTCTACTGAGCACCTGGAAAACATTAGATCCTGACAACTTTGGTAATTAGTGATTGAATTTTCCAAATTAAATAGAATTTTCCAAATTAAATAGCCTAGAAACAGGAGCCACAGGCCAGGTCAGGTTAGCAGAGACTGAAATGATCAAGTGGCAGGAAAAGTTTACTTTAGGAAACAGGCAGGATGGAAATGAAGGTGACAGAGGGATTTCTTGAGGACAAGTTTGGCTTCCCCCTGCAGATTGCCTGCCTACCATATACAGCGTAACGAAGGTTAAATGGGACACCTCAAATGGGAATCATGGATCTGCCATGACATGTGACCTTGGCCAATTTTTGAAGTTCTGAATAATAAAATGGGCCAAATTGTACTTTCCTAATACAGTTGTAAGGACTCAATAAAACAAAGTATGACATAAAATGCCCAGTACAGAGCCTGCCATATATGGGGCCATCCATCAATACTATTTCTTCCCATTTCTTAATGGTTTTCTCATTTTTATAAGGCTCCATAGAATTAATCTTGAATATACTTGTGAGTTTGATTTGGGCACCCAGAGTTTCCAAGTCAGGAGTCAATGAACCTTGAGGGGAGGTGGGGGGGGAGGGTAGCACCTCTTCTCTTGCTGTCATTTGCTGTGCAGAACTTGATCCTTTCATTGGGCCTTTGCTAATGTATCTCGGAAGTACTGTGTATTTTCATGGTAGTTTATTTCCTTCAGTGGGTTTGCATGAGAGCCAGACGGTAAGAGCCCTGAATTGTTAAAAGCACTTGTGAGACTAATACCAGACAGGTGATTTCTTCAGGTGCTAGCCCCTCCTTGAATGAACCAATGTAGTTTTAAGAAGAGTTATTATGTGTGTCATTTGGTGCCATAACTATTCTCAAGATAAATATGAGATATCAACCTCAGATTGTAAAATGCAGACACTGATGAATGGCAAAGACTCATTCAATTACAATTAGGACAAAACAAACAGCCTTTTGAAATGAAGCTCATAGTGGGAAGGGAGGAAGAGAAATTCCTGTCCTATTGTACTGATAGGTTTCCTTTTCTAAATGAGCATGCAGCAGATAGGTTATACAGAAATGCCTCTGGCAGTAGAGATGACAGTGACATTAGCAGCGTTGGGGAAAGAAAACAAATTGGCATCATCAAAGTACAGCATGTACCTTGTGAATTTATTTCTTTATTACTTCTTTTACAACCTGTATAGCATACATATGTATCTATAATAGCTGTTGAGTGAAGTAATAGTGCAACACAGAGTATATTCAAGAAATGCACTGAGGTACACAGTTCAGGCACTAGTCATGGCATTAAGTATTACCTCTTTTAACAGAAAGTTTGGCATGGTGAGAATCAATAAAGAGAAGTGGTTATAGTAGGAAACTTGGGCTCAAATTCTGTTCCCTTGAGGTAGCTGCATGTCCTTTCCAAGCTTCAATGTCCTCATTAGAAAATGGGAATATTAACACCTACCATGCAAGGTAATTACCCTTACGGAACTTGAATGAACATAGGCAGTCCTGTTTTCTCCTGTTAGCTCCTGCTCTCTTCCTAGACTGAGAAAAATCCTGGATATCTCTCCCTATGTCCACCAGGGTATTAAGTATGCCTGAATTTAAGTTTACTTTGATTATTCTAAATTATAAATGTCTGTTAATTTTACCATCTCCTCCACCACACAAGTGATTTTATGAGAGAAAGACCCAATACATATTTTCTAAAAACATAAATTAGTGCATGAATTCTTCAATTAAACAGTCAAAAGTTAGGCACCTCCTGCTCTTTATCAAACATTATCAACTCTCTGATGTTCAGTTTTAAGAGATAACTTGAAATAATGTCTTCTAAATAATTCCTCCAGTGAGACGTCAGGAAAAATTTCTTACCAACGTAACTTTAGCCAGGCTTCAAGCTTAATTCACCCTTGGACTGATGGGCCTAATAGGAAATAGATTTTCATGTTTATTTTGAATATACAAACAATATCAGGATCCTGGACTGGAGAGTCCCAACATTTTTACAGATAACAATTTTTTTCTCCGAAAAGCATGTCTCAATCTTATATATAAATATTGGTATATCTTTATGCATAGAATATACATATAAAGCCAAGTGCTATTTATTGAGATTAGAAAAAGACAAATAATTTTTTATTTAATTATTTGTCTCCATAGGCCTGTAGAAAACTAGTTTCATAAACATAAGATGTAGAAAAATAAGCCAAATAGAGCCATATACTCTGAGACAGGGAATAAACAAGTGACCACATGGCCACTGGCAAAATTTTACTTGGGCCTGAAGGAAAAGATTACTGCATACTTCATGGAAAATTTTCAGTCCTATAAGGACATTAGAAGATTTATATATATATATATAGATAGATAGATAGATATAGATATAGATATATATACACACACACACATACATATATATGCATGTACATATGGGCACACAAACACATATATACTTTTAATGTTAATGTATGTGTGTGCATATAATATATACTCATGTCTGTGTATGCACACACAGACATACACATGCCTATACACACAGGGTGGGGTTCTAAAACTTGTGATCTACAGGAGATTGTGATGGAGTTATTTCATTTTTGACACAAATCTCTTCCTTAGTAATTATGGTACAGTATATAAAGGTAGATATTTGGGAACAGAGATGCTTTCTTTCAGTGAAATAACATTTCATTTCTTCCCAGCTTAGCTTATTTTCAAAGGACTTGTCAGAATGTATTTTTAGAAAACCAAGAGAGAATAAGACCAAAAAAGAGAGAGAGAGAATGAAAGAAAAAGAAAAAGACCACAGCAAACTTTTAGGATAAAAAGTGCGGCTCAAATGAGTTTTTCTCAACAGAGGCTGCACCACGTAGTGGTGTTTTGTCTCCCATTGCATGTAGTTTCCCACTCTAGGCCTTCTGTCCCTGTGGACAACCCTCCTTATGGCCCTACCAACTCCCGTTCCTGACTCAGTATTCACTGTGTTGACAATGAATGACACTGATAACATTTTGCATTCTATTTTCTTCCTCTTAGACCTGTGTTATTCAGATGCACTGAACCCATGCAATGTTATGAGGTAAAATCTACTCTCCCGACTTATGAAAATGGATGTCACTTTCTGAAGTGTTGGGGAGTTTGGAGCCCTGGGAGAATGAGTTGCCCTCCCTAAAGGCAACTCATGCATCATCGCGATGCTCCAAAAGCAACGATGCTCTCTGTTCCCGAAGAAGAACGGAGCATATGTGAAGCACTCGTGTTACTCACAACAAGGTCAGAGAACAAAGTACTTCTAAGCCAAGTGAGGAAATTGGGGCGTGAAGATAATTATTTTAGAATATTTCTGGAACTATGCTAACCAGTCAAGACAGCATTTATTTTAAAGTGTGGCATTATAATTTTGCATGGGAATTTTTTTATGAGCATTTTTTGTCACTTTCAGAGAGATATATTATGCTATGTAGTGCTGAAGGGAACATGTTGACATGTCTGAGAGCTAAAACAAACGTGAAGAATGAAGCTGAAAATAGCCGCTGTGAAGAAAGCATTAAAAAATGCTGGGTGGCACTCAACATAGTACATCTAGAATTCAGAGATGTGTTAGGAGAAGGCGCTAACGTGGCACTAGTAGCGAGCTTTTCCACGAAGGAACTCAGAAGGGCACATCATTTGCTGTTATAGACTAAGGTAATAGGTATCTACATATCTGTGCTCCTCTGTTGCCAACTTCCTTTTCTGTACTGGTGTTTCCTAGATATTCCTTAGTGAAGTGTTCATCAGGCTGTGATAAAATAAGAAAATGAAGTGAAACCGTTGGAAGATAAATTTATTGAAATTAAATGGCTCTGTTTAATTCTGAGATTGTGCTTATTATTCCTTTTTGATGTTAAAAAGACCTTTTTATTTGTGAGATAATGCTAACAATAGATGTGTTGCTTATTGTTTTACTAGTTTGTGAAATCCAAAACTATTCAGACCACAATATAACCACACAAACCATCTTCATCCAACCACCACCAAAAGTTAATGCATTTTTCAACAAACACTTATAGAAGTTCTTTTGTAAAGAAAATGTTCAGTGTGTCATCTTGTAATATAAAAAGGTATCTTTTAGCTTTTCTGGTTTTGACAGTGAATGTTACATGTTCCTCTTCCTTTCAGCAAATGCATCAGACTGGTGATATGAATAGTAATAGTATCTATACACTTGAAATACAGTAATCTCACTATCTAGAAGTTCACATTTTACAGGCTGCATTAGACAAAATTCTTACTGATGAACAACAGAGTTGAATGAAGTGCTCTCTATATTTTAGGATTGCTTATGAAGATTAAATAAAATAATACACATAAAACATTTGAGTAAGGCTAAATCCTGAAGAGTTATTTAGTGGTGAAAAATGTTGATTATGTTAGCACAGCCATACAGATTACAAGCAAAGCTACAGCAGACCTTTAAACCTGCCACGTGTGTAGCAATGGGCATACTGTGATTTGTTGTGTGGAATCCACTCTGGCAGAGCCTTGGGCTTAGGATGCTGAGTGCTTTTGTTCTCAGCTATGAGTCCTACTCACCATTTCTCTTCCTCGGGCTCCCCAACAAAGGAGGGATCCCATTCAGCACTCGACACCATAATACATATTTTAGTGGTAATGACAGATATTAATCAGTCCCTGAAATATATCACTGTAAATGATGACGAATGAATGCTGTGGCAGGAAACGTGCATGGGAAAATGGGAATGTGTGACCAAGGGATCTGGTGTGGGTTAGTTACTTCCCTGAGGAAGTGACATTTGAACTCAGATTAAGAGGATAATTGGAAGTTAATGAAGTATTCCCTGCAAAGATAATGGTCAGGATGAGGAGCCAAGAGGCAGTAGGGTGAATTAAAGAAACTGGAAGTCAACATGGCTATAGTACAGAAGGTCCTTCCCAGAAGATTGAGGACAGTGTCAGGGTACAGAAAGAAGTAATGTGCTCCAGCAATATGGTGGAGCAAATGATCTGAACAGAACCCCTTACCCCCCAAATATATCAATGCTTGATAATTAACAAACAGTAACTTTAACTATACTACCAAACTCAAAAGGAAGAAAGGGAACTTTCCAGAAGGCAGATAAATAAAAGCTGGAGTAGTTAAGGCCCCCCAGACTGTACAAATGTCAGGCCTTACAAAACCTAGGGTAGCCACTAGCCAGAACAACAACAACAAAAAAAAAAAAAAAAAAAGAAAGAAAGAAAAAGAAAAAGAATGAAAATCCAAAGAAATGGAAATAACATCCTCCCTCCAAAACAGAATAATTTGAAGGACTGTATAAAATAGGTATGTTTAACATGATTAAAAATATATTTTTAAAGAAAATAAAATCATAATGGGAATATGTACTATACAAGGTATTTTGTTAAATAATCAACCAGACCTTCTGAAAATAAAAAAAATATAGTCATGGAAAATAAAAATCAAAAGGACAGGATATATAGATACCTTTGACTATATAATAAACTGAAAAATATAAGTATGATGAAGAGATCACCTAGAAGGCAGCACAAAAAATGAAACGATGAGAAATATAAAAATAATATCAAGATCTATAGATCATTTAATGAAAAGTCACAATATATATTTGATAAAGGTCCATAAGAAGAAAATTTCAAAAACAGAGAAAAGCTATTTGAACTAAGAATGGCTAAAAATGTTTCAGCATTAAAAATGATACGAATCTTCACATTGAAGAATCACACTGAATCATAAGGAAAATTAACAAGATATACAAATTCAGATACATCACACTAAAACACCAGAAGCTCATGAACATAGAGACTATATTAAAATGACTAGAGAGGAGAAATCATTTATCTACAAAAGAATATGTGTCAGACTGACAGCAGACTTCTCATCAGCAATAATAAATGTCAAAAGACAGCTACAGTAAATTAACTGTCACCATAGAATTCTATAAAGCAATCACTCAAATTTGAGAATATAATAAAGATATTTGTAAGAAAGCCAAGGCAAAGATTTTCTGTCCATCACAGACTCTTACTGAAAGAACTGCTCAAGAAGAAATAAGTGGCATACAAGAAATAATGGTGAACAAAAGAAGGGGGGTACACATATTAGTATATCTAAATAAACACTGTATAAATTAATAATCATAATTAATAGTTTGAGTAAGGTGTAAAAGAAGATAGAAATAACTTACCTAATGTGAGAGGCAAAGCTTCTTTTACTGATTACAAGAAAGACAGAGATATTGATTCATTTCGTTTTCATTAAGCTAAGATGGTAAAATTTTAAGGTACTCTTTAAAAAATAAACTTAAAATTTCAAAACCAAATAGAAGAAAAATAGAGAGAAGTGATTGAAGGAATTTAACTTGCCTACTAGAAGGCAGGAGAGGACGAAAAAGAATAAAAAATGGGTGAAAATTAGAAACTACAAAATTAAAAAGGCAACAATAATTTTAAATATGTCAATAATAATAATCATAGGAATGATTGTATCTACCTATCTAAAAAATAGGTATTCTAGGATTAGACAAACAAAAGCCTATAATCAAGCAAGATGCAATCTAGAAGAAACACATAAAATGTAAGAACATGAAATGTTTATAGTCAGGTGTTGGCAAAAGTATAATCAAAAGAAAGGTAGTGTACAACCACATATTAAATTAAAATGAACATTAAATTGTTAAGTACAGAGTATAGTTACTTAACAATATAATGGGGAAATGACAGGAAGAGATAAAAATTCTGACACTGTATATACCTAAACATATAAATTAAAAATAAATAAAACATTTGAGAGAATTGTAAGAAAAAATTTAAAAATCCACAATCATAATGGTATGTTTTTCATACAACTCTTTCATAACTGAGACATCAATTAAATAAAATATTATTAAGAATAGATGTATCAACAAAACAGTCAGCTCGTTTGATTGCTAGGCATATATTCCAGTACCTCAGTTTAGAGAATATATCTATTCTTTTCAAAGGATCATTTACAAACATGGGCAATTTTTATAAATGTTTCTTTGAAAAATATGTGTGAAAACTTCTGGTCAAGATGGCAGAATAGATGGTCCCTAGTGTCACTCTCTCCCACAAATCAACCAATTGACAACTATAAAAAAGCAACAACGGCCAAGCTGGGGCTGCTAGAGCTCAGGGGAAGAGGAGGAGAGGCCTACGGAGTTCATGAAGGTGGGAGAAGCCACGATGAGAGAAACAAAAAACCTCTCTGACTGTTTCAAATCCTGGCTGCTTCCAGGCTGGAGCTGCTGAGTGCACAGAGCAGGAGCTGGCAAAAGGTGCAGGTATACCCTTCAGATGAAGTCACTGGGAGGCAGCAGGGCAGAAGAGGGCCTTTGTGGCCCCCAGACCAGCGAGACCACTAATAGGGTTCCAGTGGACCCACATAGGAACAAGGAGCCACTCAGAGGCCAGTGAGTCATCACAAGGGACTGGCGCACAGCCCGGCCCATGGGAAGTGTTTGGAGCACGGGCAGTGGGGGAGATGACCCCACTGGGGTAACACTGGCGCACAGCAAGGACAGTTGATCTGCTCCCCAGTCAGTGCAGGACCACTCAGAGGAGACTGGTCAGGAATATAGGACTACAGGGGGTGCGGTTTGATGAAAAGACTCAGGCGTAGACTAGAATTTCTACACATCCCAGGTCCATCGGATCTCACTAGACCCAGAAGTTCCTATAAAATCAACCATTAAAACCTAAGCTATACAAAAAGGCTTCCTTAGGGAATCAGCAGCAAAGCAGCAATTTAGCTCAACCACAGAGCTCAAGTACTGATCCCCACAGGAAGTTCCCCCATTTTAGAAGTAAGCAAAGGACAACAAAATTAGTTCAAGCCCAGAATTTAAGTGGTGGGAACAGCAAATAATCTAACACAGAACGGAAAGAAAAAACAAAGTACCCATAACCAGAGACAAAGTTTGATATTAACAAATAAAGGTCTCATTTCATCAAAGAACATCTGTAACACCTAGTAAGACCAGAAGTCCTCTGGCCTACCAAGCCAGAAAGAGGGAAGGAACAGGGGCCTCAGCTATGCCCTCTGACACCTGCATCCAGTCCCAAGGGTGGGAGCTAAGGGCCTCGGCCACACCCCCACAACATGCACAACCAGCCCAACGACCACCACCGAGCCACTGCTGGAAGCTCCATGGGCTCTCCCAACCCTGGGTGATGGAGGAGCCAAGGGCCTTGGTCACACCCCCTCGACATGCTCAACCAGCTCAGTGATGACTGCCAAGCTGCAGCAAGAAGTGCCCCAGGTTCCCAAGCTGGGGTGGTGGGGAGTGAGAGCTTTATCCCCACCCACCTGACATCGGCACCCAGCCTGGCAGTGACCAAGCCACCACTGGAAGACCCCTGGTCTCCTTGTGGGAATGAAGGGGATGCCACAGGCCTCAATCCTGCCCCTTTTCCCTTCTCCTTTTTCTATCCCATTTCCTTCATCTTTCCCCTCTCCCCTCCCTCCCAACTGCTCCGCAACATCATAGATTGTAAAAAGTAATATTAACAGAAAAGATACTATTCAAAAAAAAATGTGTATGTATTGTATTAGTCCATATCCGTTGGTTATAACAAAATACCTGAGACTGGGTAATTCATAAAGAACAGAGGTTTATTTGACTTACCATTCTGGGACGGCTACATCCGGTATGGGCCTCAGGCTGCTTCTAATCACGGCAGATAGTGGCAGGCAGCTTGCAGGTACAAGCAGATCGCATGGCGAGAGAAAGCGAGAGAGAGGAGATGTGCTAGGGTCCTATAAACCATCAGCTCTTGGGGGAACTAATAGAAAGAGAGCTCACTACCCCTCCTCCCCCAGGGAGAGCATTAATCCATTCATGAGGGATCCGCCCCCATGACTCAAACAGCTTCCAACACTGCCACATTCAGGATCAGATTTCCACATGAGTTTTGGTGGGAACAACACATCCAAACTTTATCATGTATGAACATATAAAAATATTTTATTGGATTTACAAATTTGAAAATAATTCACAGACACTTCAAGAGATAAATTGGCAAGGGATATTAACAGGCAATTTTAAAAAGAGACAACCTGTGTTGCCAATAAAAATGTGTAAAGTTGTTCATTCATCAGAAAAGAAAACACGTTTAAGTGAGGTGAAATTTTCTATCCATCAGATCAGCCAAAAACATCTGACTATGCTAGTTGTTGGTATGCAAGTGGAAAATCAGTAAATTTCATATAATCGAAAGAGGGAAAATTGGAGCAACTTCCTTTGAGAGAAATTGTCATTATCTACAAAAGTTGAAAATATCCTGTAGCCTACCAATTCCACTTTGACTCGTAGACTTTAGAAAAGTGGCTTCCAAAATTTTTTTTGACAGCAACCCACAATTGGGTGGGGGGGGACAGTCTACAAACGCAATTTGTGGTAATGCGCAGGCTGCCAGTATGAATCTGGTCTTCACATCTTGGATGCAAGGGGTGACAACCAGCTCTGTATCTCATGAATATTCAAAACTATTTAAAAAAATCCACAGTAAAACATAAAACAAAACAAAAGAACAAAAAACCATTTTACACTGCAAACAAAAACATACACATGCATAATCATATACATAAGTAAAAGGAAATTTCACGATAAAATATCAACCTTTCACATCCCATTTTGTACTCTATTCTATTCTATCCCATCCTATCTCATTCCATTTCATTCCACTCTACTTCAGTCTGATTCATTCCACTCTGGTTACAGGCAACTCATGTGATTTCATGATGCTAGTTGTGTCCCTCAATTTGAAAATCAGTGTTAGAGAAATTCCCACATGCTAGGAGTTGTCCAAAGATTTTTATTGAAGCATCGTCTGCAATAATGAAATCAATTGTGATCAATCTAAACATCATTAAAACAAAAAATGGAGGGCCGAGCCCGTGGCGCAGTTGGTAGAGTGCTGCGCTGGCAGCGCGGCGACGCTCCCGCCGCGGGTTCGGATCCTATATAGGACTGACCGGTGCACTCACTGGCTGAGTGCCGGTCACGAAAAAACGACAAAAAAAAAAAAAAAAAAAATGGATAGATAAATAACTATATAATCATACAGTGGAATTCTCTGGAGCAGCTAAACTGTCCCAATTTGCCTGGGACATCCCCCATTTATTCCTATTATCTTGATATCCCACCTGGTTAGTGCATCCTTCCATTTGCAAACGTGTCAAGGTTTGGATGGAAATGGGCCTGCTTCATGGGCGATTGACCAATACAGTCACACAAAGTCCCACCCTCAGACAGTCTTGGGGCTTAATGCCCTGCATTACCATCTTGAAATTCTTAATAATATCACCTTTGAACTATGTTTTGGAAGTGAAGTTGATGGGACAAAGGACAATGGAATATATGTGGAGAAGATAGGCTTGGAGACTCGGGTCCTGCATGGGCCCACCTTCCCAGATGTTTCTTCCTGTTTCTCCCCACTCCCTGCTACTGCAGACCAGCAGGAGGATTGGGGTCTGCTGAGAGCCTGGTGGCATCCTGGGGTGGAACATGGCACAGTGCGGCTCCTGAGCCTCCTGTTCAACCGAGATCCAGGTACAAGTGCAGAGTCTGCAATCCTTTAGGGGTTGCATGGCATCTGGGGCTTGGGGTATGTATTAGTCCATTTGTGTTGCTTATAACAAAGAACCTGAAACTGGGTGATTTATAAAGAAAACAAAATTTATTGTTTACAGTTTCTGAGACTGGGAAGTCTAAAGTCCATCTGGTGGCAACAGTGAACCAGAGGTCTCACATTGCAAGACGGTGGAAGCAGAGACAACAGAGCAGAGAGCAAGACAGACTCTTTTCTTCTTTTAAAGCCCTCAGAACCACGCCCCTGACCACCATTCTTAATCTATTCACTACTGCATGGTCCTACAACCCAATCACCTCTTCAGGGCTCCACCTTTCAATTACCATAATAGGATTTCCCACCCTCTTAACAGTCACAGTGGGGGCTAAGTTTCTAATACACAAAACTTGGGGGACACAATTCAAGTTCCAGTGAGTTTGGGGGGGACATAATTTAATCCGCTACGGGGCATGAGGTCTGAGAGAAGAGAAGATGCCTGAGAAGGAGAATAGCTCCATGCCTGAGGAAAAACATTAAATAGTGAATTAAAAACCCACTGTGGAAGATAAAGAGAGAAAATGTGAAAGAACGGCAAAATTTTATATTGTAGTACTTTATGGACACTTTTCCCCTATTTTTGAATAAGTAGCCCCAGAAATTTCTTCTCTGGGCCTGGATGAAATATATGATCACCCCATTCATATTTTATTCTTTTACAGATCAATAGGAAGCCAGCAAATTACCTGCATCAAGAAAATGACCTGATCAGATGTGCATTCTGGAAAGATCACTCCACGGCATCTGCTCTTGCTGTGAGTTCTAGCGTCTGTCTCCCCACCTGAATGTAGTGGGCTGATAAACCACTCCTTGAGCAATGGTTGTAACTATTATAAACATATTAAAACTCCTAAACTTGAATCACTAGAAGTCAAATAAGGAAAGAAAAAGAGCAATCTTCTGCCACTTGTCCTGTTGTCTTCCTACTGTGTCCACTCTTCTTTCAGGTGTCTCTCTTTTCCTCTGATTGTCATCTATTAGAGCCCCCCTTGTCTGGGTGGAGGGTCCTTTTGCAACGCTGCACCTGGAGCACTTAGTGTACATTCTGATGATTACCTTTGTTGATTAGTTTTGTCAATTCCTCTCATCCTTTCAGCAAATTTAGTTGGGTCACCTTGAGGGTGCTTTAGTTTTAATTTAAAATTTTTTTAACTTTCTTGTACTCTCTGACAGCTGTTATCATTCAGTTTGCTCTATGAGATATTCTGCAAGTTTGTTCTCTCTTTTTTCCCCCTAAGATATATTGAGTTCAAAAACAAAATCATAAAATAGGACTGAAAGGTGGCAACCAGGGGCTATTACGTCCCTCCCTCTTTGGAAGAACTGCTAGGAAGCCACGTCTGAAGAATGAAGACTTATTCTACTTTAAGGGATTTCTGGGGAAAAGAGAATTCACAGCCTCTTTCCATGCCCATTTTGGGGTTAAAGACCCTGTCAGGGAATATTTCCTTATATCTAAACTCACTCTAACTTAATGTTCATTTTACGGCAGGCAAAGTGCACAGTGTTCATTTAATAGTCGGACTAAGGCTTTCTTTTTGCTCTGACGTGTCCCAAGGTGTTTTAGGATGGTGGTTGAGTATGTCAGAGAGAAAATAGGTTTTATTTTATTTGGTCTGAATTTCCATTAGGTGCCTGTTTGTCTGGACAAACAGGCAGGAGTGCCCGTCTTTAAATAATGAGCTCGGAGTTACCTGGGGGAATTACTTACCAATGAGTGTTACCTTCAGGATGAGAACTAATAGCTGATAAAATTATTACCGAGGGTTCTAAAACACCCAGGTGGGTAGTATATGCAGCTTCATACTGGGTAAATCATGCCTCTCTAATCTATTTGGAATTTTTGAAAGAGTTGACAAAATAGTGAAGTGTAGAGAAGTAGTGGGCATTAAATATTTAGACATTCAAAAGGCTTTTGATCAAACCTGTAACCAGAAGACATTTAGGATGCATTTCAGCCTTCTGTAGGACCCAAGAGGTGAGAGGTAAAATTTTGTCTTGTAAAACCCTGACGTTAGAAAAACTGGATAACAATGAAAATGAAAGGTAGGAATAAATGATGTCGTTAGCCTGAAAGGAGGTTAATAGAAAGGAGCACCAGGGAATGGTGTTGGGACCAAATTTCTTATTTATGTTAACACCAATCAATCTGGAAATGCTTCTGAATAATAAGGTTGCAAATGTGTTGGTAACAGAGAATTATTTAGGCTAGTCCGGAGTGGGGTACATTTTGACGAACTCCATAAGTTTCCAACAAAAATTAGGCAGTTTAATAATCTGATGTCAGATAAAATTGAGCCAAGAGAATGGCACTTCATATTACAAGAAATAATTTAAGCTACTGATGCACACTGATAGGTTCTGAATTAACTATAACCTTTCAGGAGAAAGGTCTAACAGTCATTATGAACATCTCAATAAAGAATCTGTTCACAGCAAAAAGGCTGTAGGAAAGGTCTGCAGAAGTGCCAGTGCAGTGATGAGATGCATGTGAGAAGAGATGAGAAAGTCTAGAATTATTTCACTTGGAAAAGAGAGAAAGTAGGGGAAGTTTGTTAGAAGAGGGTGAAAAATAAAGTGTCAAAATGAAAGGGTCAGTTTAGTACTTCTATTCACTCTCACCCATAATACTAGGAATTCAATGAGATTAGATAACACAAAATTTAAATGAAAATGAAGGAAAATTCTTATGTAATTCATAGTTAACATTAACAGCTTCCTGTGTGGAATGTCACTGAGCTGGATACCAACTACTGAGCAAGGTATCAAATGGGTTACACACTCACAGGAGTGGGCTGAGATTAAACTTTCTCCATGAGATCCTATTAGAGACGGTGTGTGAACATGTTTTCTAAAGCAGTTTTCATAGTCTCTCGTATTTGAATTAATTTATGTGTCTGTCTCCCTCATTAGGTTATAAATTCCTGGAAAGCAGGTATTTTTGTCTCAAACATTTTTTATCCTGTCTCCTTTTCTCTTCGGTGTAATATGCTTTGCTTCTAGCCGCATCTCAGTAAGTACTTGCAGAGTTAGAGCTGTGTGGCATGGGGAAGTGGGAAAGGTTTAGCACTAAATGCGGGAATTTTCTTTCTCAAGTCTATCTATTTCCCAAACCCCTAGCACATGTCTAGTTAACCTACACTGCAACCATCAAACAACAACAAAAGGTGATGAGATGAAATCAGAGGAAGGAAAAGGTGGAGGGAAAGTAAGGTTAGAAGGCATTGACCAGTATTAAAAAATCTATCGTGTACCAGGTGCTTTGCTACACATTTAGATCTGTGTCTTCATATAAGCAGCTTAAAAACCAGTTTTAGTAGGGACCAGCCACCATTTCTTGGGCAAAGGAAATGTTGTTTCTAGGTCCTTTCCCACTCAGTCCCTGGCCCACTCCCTGAATACACAAGAGCTCAAGGAGATGGCCTTTAGTGCCTTTCTTGGAAGTTAACCATCTTAAGAAAAATAATAAAGTCATCTTAGTTAGAAATTATTTTTAGGGACTCAGTTTATACTGTCTTAGGTATAAAGGATCATCTTTTTCTGGAATTTTCAATGCTCTGGAGCCCATTTATTTAATAATATTTATTGAGTACCTATGGAACCATTCATTAAAGAAACAACAATGAACAAAGCATTGTTTATCATCTCAAAGAATTTTAAGCAGAAGGGGAAATTGGAAAATGAAACAAGCAATTAGAATATAGATTGATAAGCCCTGCATGAGGGGAGGCGCGAGAGTTATAAGAACCTAGAGGACTAGAATGTAACCCAGGTCTGAGGGGTCAAGGAAGACTTCCTGAGAAAATCTATATTTAAACTAAAAGATGAAAGACTGATAGAGGAGAGATGGGGGAGTTGGGATCAGGTCCCAAGGCAAGCATGAACCCAGCCCGAACGGGATCTGAACGGTGTTCAGTGTGGCCAGATTAGCGAGTCCCAGCTTTTACATTAAAGGTAAGATAAGCACTTGACCCAGGATGAATAACAACTTGTTAGTGCTTGAAAATTTTCATTCAGGGCAATGTGAAAGAGTAGCAGGAAACTCAAAGCTGGTAACAAAAGGTGGGAGACCGAGAGCAGAGGAACAAGCACATTGCATTAGTTTGAGTTTACCGAGAATCAGACACTACAACAAGACTAGGGCTACAAGAGATCTAGTGGTGGGGAGACCAGGAACACGCAGGGACATGCTGATCATGATGCAGGTCCGACACATGTGGGAGGAGAGGAGGGAAGGAATATTGGGAAGGGTGAGTCATAGACTGCAGTGCCATCCCAAGAAAGATTCAGCAAGGCCATTGTGGAGTTCTGGATCCAAAACTGCCTGTTGGAGGAGTCCCCATCTTGCTGGAATGGTCCTGTTTTAGCAAGCGGATTGGTCAGGGTTCTCCAGAGGAAAAGAACAAACAGCATGTGATTTGTATACACAAAGATACACATATGTATCAATAATGAGGTATGTATGTCTGTATATGTGTGTGTAGAGAGAGAGACAGATTTTGAGGAGTACCATGTGATTGTGGAGGCTGGCAACTCCAAAATCTTCAAGGCAGGCTGGAGATCCAGGGAAGAGGTGGAATTTGAGTCCAAAAGCCATCTGCTGGAAGAATTCTGGAGGGAGTGGAGAGTAATCTGCTTTGCTCAAAGTCTACTGTTTTAAATGTTAAACTTATATTGTAAACACTTCCACAGAAACGTCTAGAATAACGTTTGATCAAATATCTAAGTTGTCACATAAATTGTCCATTATGGCGCAGCCGTCACACTCAGTCATCAGTTGGCAGCAGCTCGCAGGAAGTAAGGCCTTGGCACCGGGGCGGCAGCTAGGGGCCATCAATCACCAGTTGTGCTCCCTGCCCCAGATCTGAGCAGCTTCTTTTGGGGCCACCACACACACTGAAGCATTGATCAAGGAAGCCTCAAAAGAACTGTCCAAATTTAACCATACTCAGTGGACAAAATATAGGTTTGAACAGAAGCAGTGGTAGGTGGATGGGACTAGAAGAACATATATAAGACAAGAGCCAGGCAGGCACACATGAAAGGCAACATGCTGGAGCTGAAAGGAAAGCAGAAGCAGTGTAAGGAAAAAAACCACAGTGAAGGGAGATAGGAAAGAGTGTGGTCAACAGCTACAAAACCTTAGAGAGACAGGAAGAACAATCTAGTGTTCTCCAGCAATACAGGGAGACTACAGTCTGCAAGAAACTATTGTATAACTTCAAGTCACTAGTTGAGAGGATTTTGACTGTTCCCAGCACAGAGGCAACAAATGTTTGAAGTGGCGGATGTGCTAATTACCCTGATATGATCATTGCACACTGTGTAAATGTACCCAAATATCATATTGTACACCAGAAACATATACAATTATCATGGTCCATTAAGACAAAAAATTAAAAAGGAAAAAAAAAATGCACGACAGGCGCTGTTCTAGGTATTTTACATACATAATCTTACCTACTTCTCTCCAAACCTGATTATGCATAAATTAATATCCCCGTTGTAAAAAGAGGAGACTGAGGCTCAGAGAGGCTAAGTAATTTGGCTGAACTCATCTGGCTAATTAGTAAAGAGTCCAGATTTAGAATTTGTCTTTCTTACCTCAAACCCCATCTCTTTCTACTCTGTTCTACTGATTTTCTTATCAATCTTGGAGCTGAGAAGCCTGAACTATCAAGGGCAGAGACAGGCACGAGGCAGCAGAAGCAAAACAGCTTTGGCGTGAGAAAGAAGCCTCTTATCGCATTTCCTTCTGAGGCAACTTCCAGTCCCCAGGGAAGTCCAGGCTCAGGCCTGCACCTAGAAGCAGGAAAGGGAGTAGATTCAGTCGGGGGAGCCGTGGGTACAAGGGCAGGGACATAGGCTGATCCCGACACATCTTTGTGAAATGGGAATGAACTATCAGAACCAGAAGGCAGTTTTCCTTTGAAAGTCTGTCACATTCACAATGAGGGTGATGAAAGACTTTGCTTCCTTGCCTTTTAGGTGACTTCAATATGGCCAGACTTTGAAATATAATACTGTACTGAATTTTGTATTGAATGTGGTCGTGCAATATTGAACTATAAAAGAAGGGGCTGGAACAGTACTTTTCAAATACTTGCTGCTCAGAATCCATTTGCCCTTTTCCACTTACAGGTATGATCTTATCTATTGATATTTTCTCTCTGAAAAGGCCCTCTGTCTGTTCTATCGGGTTGCCCCATTTTTCATTGTGTAATAGGCTATATTTTGAAAATGAATAGCCCCAAACAACCTCGATATATTGCTATTACTGGGGTGCTCTTTTGAAGAAATTCTTCACTTGGCATGTGCACTTTAATCAGACTTCAAGCTGCTATGATAGCAGCTCTCCTCTCCTGCCAGACCCCACCACCTCCCTGGCCCTGACTCCTTTGTACATCTCAGCAACCCCTGTTATTCTTAACACCGAGGGTGCCCCTCCTGACATCCTGAGATGGTAAGGTGCAACTGGAGGCTTTCTTCCAACCCCTTTCTAGCAATGCCCGCTGCTGCCACTCTGTAGCAATCAGCAGACGCACTGTGTGGCTTCCTTTATTCTTCTCATTGCGCTGCTCTGCCCACACTTGCTCTTGATGCCCACTTGAAGTCCTCATGCCTCACATGTGTGGGTTCTCACGGGCACTGAATCTAAAGTGAACATGCCCAGAAGGAGCTATTGGAAGGCAATAAATCTGTTAAAAGCTATTTGTGTTCTTGGAGCATACTGAAGAGTTGGCCCACTCTTGTAAACACTGAGCACTGAGATGGTGGTATTTTAGCTGCACTTTGGAGAAATCCTAAGTTAGACTGGTTTGGGAACAGAATATAATCATATAGATGTGAATACTGTCAGCAGGATATAGTCCAAATTATAAAAGAAACAAAGGACATGATATTGCATAGAGTGTTAGCTGTGACCTTTGAAGACAGGGACCAAAGCTTCCAGCCGTCTTAGGACTAAATACAATGCCATGAGGGGTGCTCCATCAATGTGTTTAACTGTACTGAATTCAAGAGCAGAGGAAACTGTGGTACTTAAAGCTTATTTGTCTGGGATGTGTTGTAGAGTTTGCAGTGATTAGGTAAAAGTTAAGGACTCTCTCCCCAGGAACATGCACACACAGAAGTTTGCATCAAATTTCAAAACGTCCTGTCACCTACCTGATATTGAGGTGCTGCCATGAACCTCAGGTGAGATTTTAACATACTAGAGATTCTGGTGTAAAAATAATAATAAAAAAGATCAACAAAGGATCAGCAAACCAGGGTTATATCCTCTCGTGGCAAAATGTTGATGATCTGACATTTAGAAATAACCCGACATTTACTGTTCATATGAAAAAGTTTCTTAACCTCCCTAAAGCTCATCTGCAAAATAGGGGTGAAACATTACTTTTTTCTTCTCTATGTTGTGTGGCATTTAATGTACTAATTTATGTGAAATAGTTGCATAACCTCTCCAGGCAGCTTATTATCATTGTTACTATTATTGAGGGAATCTAAGCTGGTTATTTTATTTAATATTTGCTTGTTTTATCTTCTGCTGATGTTTCTACTTCTTGGCTTGATATTTAGTGAAAAATGTTGTTACTGTTTAGTGGTTGTTCTGTATACATGGAGAGTCACCAGCAATAAGAGTACTTTGATCTCTCATTAGCATCTAGGGGTTTGCTAACAACATGCATTCCCTTCGCTCATGCTGTTCATGCAAAAAGCTTGGGGTCAGAGCTTTAAAGTTTGAGATTTGAACACTTCCTTCCATTTATTTGGGGAAGATGACACAACCTCTTTGTACAACTGTGCTTTGTATAAGTTTACACATTTGGAAAATGGAGATAATAACCAAATAAGGTTATCTGAGAATTCAAGAGACACTGTACTTAAAAAAAAAGTGCTCTGAAAATTGTAAAGCATTCTGCAAGAGTTAGAGAATAGAGGTGTGATAGTGTCAGTCTGCTGGTCTTTTGCTGCCTCGATACTATGAGACTGAAGTAGGTATTTGTTATTTTGTCTGCTCAGCCCCTCTCATGAGATCTGAGTCAATCTTCAGATTCCAACCTGTGCTGTCATGTGCAGGAACAGGAACTTTCTTATACCCTTCTCTCCAGCCCCAGGGTTGGGTCAATCAGCCTTCTCCTAAGCTTTTCCAAATTAGAAATAATAGAAGAGGAGCTTTTCCACTCAGGAAACCAAGCTGGGAAGTTGTGAGTCCGGAGCATTAAGTGGCTATAATTCAGCCTCAAATGAAAAGCTGTTTTGAGAGAATGAAGCCAACCTACAGCAAAAAGCATAGAGCAGAAAGACTAAGATAATCCTATAATGGATGAAGTCCCTGTCATCAACCTGACAATGATTTAAGTCTCAGAAGTCACCCCAATCTCTGTTTTCTCCAGGCTTGGTTGTTCTACATTTTCTTTAATTATAAAGCATAATATATTACTGTTATTCTATTTTCTAAAGCTTCTTTGAGGTGGGTTTCTATCACTTGCACACAGAAAATGCTTACTGACAGAGGTCCTGCAGGTGTCTTCAGAGAAGCTACAGAAGTGTAGCTATCAAAATGATGTCTCCACGCTCCTAGGGGAGAAAATCCCTTGGTCTCTATCCTGGTCCTTTCCCAACTGAACCCATATGTCAAGTTTTATTGCCTGTGAAATAATATGATCAGTATCAGTTGCCTAAAAATGCCAGGAAGATGCCTCTCCACAATTTACAATAGCCTGTTCCTCAACCCAGAGCTTGTGTGAGAAAGCACCAGGCTCTTTGTGAATTCATGTGCTTCTTGCAGCCAGAATGTGTCTTTAAGAACCCCAGCTGAGGGAGATGACATGAATAGGGCAATTTGGGTTGATTGGAGAGCAGACAAGCATGAGGAAGAGACAACAGCAGGAAAGAAATGATTTCTGAGCGAGAGAGTAGATTGCTGCTGTTTGGCTCTTTTGGCCCATGGAACCCGATAATAATTTTCCCCAAGTTTTATATTTCCTGCCAATTGAGTCCTATAATCACAGGTGTAGGGAGGTCTGAATTACTTTGCTTGTCAAAGGAGGAGTGTTGTTTATAAGTGAAGAGCTAACATACTACTTTGCCCTCAAGTCAAGTGAAGACAGATCTATCTGAATAGAAATAAGGGAATATCTAAAAACTCCCAGTTTAATGCCAAGATAACAAGGAATTTTTAATGATTCCAAAAGCTGATCATAATATTTTGTTTTAGGACTCACAAGAAGAATTAATCCTGTCAGTCACACTTTTAAATTTGAACTGTGACAAAGCAGCAGATTTCAATTAAAAACATCAGTTTGAGTTGCCTGTGTAAACCTATCTATAGAATGTGTCAAAACACAATAAGCACAGAGATGAAACAGCCTTCTAATTGTCCTTAAAGCCTGGGGACTCTCTCACAACACCACAAAATAAAATACATCCTTCCCCCGGCCTGTGTAGTAAAATGCTTCTATAACAATTCTTAAATGTTATGGCCTTTCATCCCCTCCATCAGCACTTATCTCTGACGCCTACCCTCTTCTTCTTGTTTGTTACTGTTGTATTTGTGTTTCCTATATTTGATATTCTAGAACTTTCTCTATCTTTATAAGAAACCATCTAGTCTAAGATTCTTTGTTTGTTTCAGTCTCTAGGATTTAAAAAATACTTTTGTTATGCTAACCCCTTCTTAGTTTCTAGGATCTCTCTGAAACTAAATAAATTTGTAAAAATGGTTGCTAATTCCTTACAACTGTACTTATTTTTTTCCTGGGTGCTAGTATATATATGTCTGGAATTAATGTTGAAGATAATTAACTATTTATTTCCTTTGCACATGCCATACCTTTTAACTCCTCACATACTTTTTTTTTTAAAAAAGAGCATCTTAACCCTTAGTTAAAACCCATTTTATAAAAAGCAATTTTTTTTTACTTTAGCTATGCCTCATTTTCTAATAATATTTATATGTACACTTTTCCTGGTAACCCTGTCCTTCTAAAGATAGATTTATAAATGTTGGTTAGAACAAACAATTCCTTATATGTGTCATTTAATAGATTTTTATTTTTCTATTTCAATTTTCCCCAGATTCACTCAATATTTTTTAGATAATTAGATTTCAAGCATTATCCTTCAGGTTTTCAAGCCATATTGATCTAAATATAATTCATGTTGTCAACTGAGCTTTTTTAAAACTTAGCCTGTATTCACACATAATTCAAGATGTATTTAGTTTCCTAGTCTTCTGCTCTTTTGCCCTAAATAATGTACAGTAAATCTGTAAGTACAGTGGTTTATGTCAGGGTGAATTATTGAACTAAAATTTTAATATGTGATCTGGGGAAAATACTACATTTTCACTGAAGGCAAACCATGAATCTCTTCAGGGCAATTCCAGTTGACTCCTTAGATGCTTGTTTCAAGTGTTTTTTTTTTTTTTCAAGGCATGTGGTTATACATCTGTATCTTTATACTTGTAAATACATTTCATTTTGCTGTTTATAAAAATGTTTCAGAAAATGTTGAAGAAGACCTTTATATTTCTGTTGGAACCTTAAAATGTGCTGGTGTGCAAATGTATGACACAGTTAGTCTAATGCCTGTGTTGGCTCATGTATGATTTGCTATGATGTTTTCCAAACATTTTTCCCACAATATAGTTTTATTTATTATATCAATAATACACAAGTACATTCCTAAATTAAAACAAAATAGAAGCATGTAAGAAAAATGTAAAAGTCCCCCTTAATTCACTATCCCCCCACTTTCTCTCTCTCTCTGTCCCTGTGTCTCTCTCTCTCACACACAACACACACACACACACGTGCTGAATGTCACTTCCTTCTATAGATACAATCGCTTTTTGTCATTTAATATGCTCCCTTCTTAAATATTTCTATGTATTTAGATATACATATGGAATTAACCCCAAATATATTTTCTCTTGCTTTGTTTGACTTTCCATGAATTCATCCTGACACATGCTTAAACTCTGCATTTGCTCTTGCCTCTTTCTGGAATGCTCTTTATCCAAGATATCCACTAGGCTTAGTTTCTCACCTCTTCTAGGTCTCATTCAAATATTTCCTTTTATAAAGACCTTTCCTAACTACCCTAGTAAGAACTGAAACCTCCTCTCTTACAAATATTTCCTGCCCATCCGTGTCCGTGAATTATTTGTCTTCATAGTTCTTATCACCTTATAGGTGACATATTACATTTTATGTTTTTGTTGTTATGAACCCACTGGAGTACAAGATCCATCTGGGCAGATTTTCTTTTTCTGGCTTATTTACTGCTGTGTTCCCAGCACCTAGAAAAGTGCCTGACACAAGTAAATATTTGTTGTGTTAATGAATGAATACTATAGTGAATAAAATTGTGTGCTTTGAAGTCAGATTTCCTGGATTCAATCCCAGCTCCAACATCTACTAGTTGTGTGATCCTGGCAATTTATTTATAATCTTTGTGCTTTGGTTTCCTCTTCAGTAGTATAAGGATAATAGTAAAACCTGTTACTACTGGGTTGTTGTGAGAATTGAGCAAAGTTGATATACGTAAAATATGTAGGGCAGTGGCAAACATAATCTTCACTAAATTTTCAGCTAGTAAATGTTGTAGTAGGAGGAGGAGGAGGAGGAGAAGTGTTAGTAGTAGTGATAGTATGCAACTAGCTCTTTCATTCAACAGTGTCTTAGAGACATTTTAGTCGTTACAAATAGGTTCACCCAAATTTTCATTGTTATAGAGTATGCCACTGTATGGATTTATTATAATGGATATAACCATTTC
The DNA here is from genome assembly GCF_027409185.1 of Cynocephalus volans. Lineage (NCBI taxonomy): Eukaryota > Metazoa > Chordata > Mammalia > Dermoptera > Cynocephalidae > Cynocephalus > Cynocephalus volans. The sequence goes on along the minus strand of NC_084467.1, from coordinate 72,410,238 downwards.
CATATTGTTGAACATAAAACTTGCTCCCAACATTTCTGTGTTACAGATGGAAGTTGCAAGTGAGGGAATACTCCCAAGTGAGCATTCTTACGCATTTAACATTTGCACGTGTTTATGTAATGTTCTGTTCTATGTCTTCAGTGAGTTTCTTGGTCAAGGAGTATGACTATTCCAACACTTGATAATTACTGCCAGAAAATGTTATAGGAATATGCATTTCCACCACCAGCAGTGGAGAGTATCCATCTCCCACTGCTTTCCTCAAATGTGGATAATTATTGATCTTTTCACAACTTTTGCTAACCTGATGGGTCTCAATTAAAATATTGTTTCAATTTGCATATTAGTAACAGGTATTAATGTTGACTGATTTTTCTAACTTTATTAAACACTTGTGTTCTTCTGTGACCTCTATCTTTTGGTGTGATAATTTGTAAGATGCATATAATGAATAATTCTTAATTTGCTATAGATCAAGCAAATATTTTCTCCTGGATTCTCTCTTTTCTGTTTTTTCTTCTCTCTCTCTGTCTCTGCCTTTGCTTTACCAGATTTTAAAATGTTACTTAATTAAACTATCAGGCATTTCCTTTATGGCTCCTAGATTTAAAGATTATGAACTCTTTCTATATTTTCTTTAAATCTTTTTATTGTTTTCTTTAATTGAGCACTTAAATCCATTTGGTAAATGGTATGTGTATGTGTATGTGTGTATATTTGTGTCTTTATACAGTTATTGGTATCTGACTTAATTTTTCCTTAAAGGAGAAGCCTAATTGTCCTGACATAATGTATTGAAAATTATTCTTTCTTCAATTATTGTTGATATGATATCTCTTCATGTACTATATTCCAAATGCACATATTTCTGTTTCTGAACATATCTTCTTTATTTGTGTCCTTGTGCATTCATATGTAAGTAATGTACTGTTTTAATTATGATAGTGTTATGGCTTGTTATAAAACCTGTGTTGTTGTTGCTGGTGTTGTTGTTTAATTCAATTTTATTTATATTTATTTTTGTGAGGTGCAGTGTGTTGTTTCAACACATGCGTATCCTGCACAATGATTCACTTAGGGTAGATAAAATAGTTTTGTCCCCATTAGTTCACTTCAAATCTTCCCTCCACCCCCATCCCTCCAATCCTCTGGTAATCATTATTCTACTCTATACTTTTTTTTTTTAAACACACAGATGTTAATATCTTTACTGCAAAAAAACTCTTAAAAATAAATTAGAAAAACCTAAGCAGAAATTTGGTTAAGGACATGAGTGTATAAGTCACACACCCCAAAGAAACATACATTGTTAATAAGTACATTCTAGGATCCAGTTGTGGGGGCGGGCAGGTGGAGCTGGCCCAACCCCTGGCTCAGGATCCCAGGCATTGGGCTGGCTCTGTTGCTGGCCTGGATGTGCAGTGGGGAGGGGTGACGGGGAGAGGCAGGGCTGAGGCCTATGGCCCTGTCTCTCAGGATCCCCCAGGCATCAGAGAAACCTGGTTTTTTAAAAAAAAATCTGAAGATTGTTTTTTTGTTAAAGTGGATAAATTCTCAGAAATTATTAAAATCAAAATTAGCTTGAATAGTAGCACTGTTCATAATTTTCTAAAAATCTTTGATATCAGTTTTGCTTATTAGTATATTTTCAATGTTACTTTAACCTATGCCTGTCCCACCATTGTATCTTGGAAGTAGATAACTTGCTTTTCATTTCACAGATGGGACTTTAAACTTTGGACTTTTGAGTGAAAACAAAGACTTTGGGGACAAAATAAATGTATTTGTGTGTGAAAAGATCATGAGTTTGGGGGGTCAGGGACAGAATGCTATGCATTGGGTGCCCCCCCAACATCACTGAGGCTTAATCCCCACTGTTAACTGTTGAGAGTGGGAAATCTAATTACAGTGACTGAAAGGTGGGACCTTAAAGAGGTGATCAGGTTGTAGGACCATGCCTTAGTGAATGGATTAATAACGGTGGTCAGGGGCATTGTTCTCAGAGCTTTAAAGAGAGAATGCTCTCTGCTCTCTGCTCTACCATTTTCTGCCATGTGAGACCCTACTTTGCTATAAAGCCACCACCACGATCCTCACCAGATTTGTTTCCTGGACTTTGGACTTGCCAACCTCCAAAACTGTAAGCAATGAATTTCATTTTCTTTATAAATTACCCAGTTCCATGTATTTTGTTATAAACAATGGAAACAGACTAATACAATTACTAAAATAATAATTCATACAAATTTAACTGTTGTATTGTAATAAATGAATTTCTTAAGCATTCTCAAGTGATCTTTATGAATAACAACAGATCAACAACCTTCCTCTAGATCAGGGTTTCTCAACCTTAGACTATTGACATTTGGGCCAGATAACTCTTTGTTGTGGGAGCTGTCCTATGCATCGTAGGATGCTTTTCAGCATCTTTGGTTTCTACTCAGTAAATGCCAATAACACATCCCCTTCCCAGTTCTGACAACCCAAAATATCTCCAGACATTTCTTCTAGACTCTCTCTCCACCGTTTTCCTATCTTTCTCTGTCTTTCTCTCTCCAGACATTTTTTGCTCTTAGCTGAGGACCATTGCTCTAGATTGTTATTTTAGTAGTCAAGATGATACTTTTTAGTTGAATTTCAATACCTGTGTCCAATGTGTGATTATCAAATCAGGATAATTAGCATGTTCATCCTTATAAAACATAATCATTCCTTGTGTCCATTAACCAATACCTCACAAGGCCCCCTCCCCCTCCTTCCTTCCCACCTCTAGTAACCACAGTTCTGTTCTCTCCTTCCGAAAGTTCAACATGTTACTATGATTGTTCTTTCTCTCTTTCTCTTTCTTTCTTTCATTTATTTATTTTTTAACTCCCACTTATGAGTGAGGACATGAGGAATTTCTCTTCCTGTGCCGGGCTTGTTTCACTTAACATAATTTTCTCCAAGCTCATCCATACTGCAGCAAATAAAAGTTCATTCTCTCTTATGATTGAGTAGTATTCCATCATGTACATATACCACATTTTCCTTATCCAGTTGTCTGTTGATGGACATTGAGATTGCCTAAACATAGAAATGAGAGCAAAGAAGAATAAAAACAGAAAGACAACTTTTAAAAATTCCCAAGGGACATCAGGATTCTAAAAATGTCTACAGCAATAACTTTCTTCCCATGTACTCTTTTTCAATGTGATATTTCTACTTCCTCAGCAAGAAGACTAGTTTATTTCCCTTCCCCTGAATCTTGGCTGGTCCTGGGGCTGACTGGCCTGATAAGATATGGCAGAAGTAACATTTTGGAACTCCCAAGCCTAGGTGTCAAGAAAGCCTGATACCACTCATTTTTTATGGCTATAATGATGGAAAGAAGTGGAGTGACCATGTGGAGAGGCCATTTGAAAGGAGAGAGCCCCTAAAACCACACGGAGAGAGAGAGAGATGCTTGGCCAGCTCCCAAGTGTCAGTGAAGAAGCAGAGATGAAAAGAGGTGGATAGATTTGAGAGATATTCAAAGGATACAATGGACAGCACTTGGTGATTGTTTTAGTTATCTATAAATAAACTATTCTAAAACTTAGTGGTTTAAAACAACAACAACAAAAATAAAATTTACTTTTATTGCTCACAAGTTTATGCATCAAGAATTCATCCATAGTTAAGGGGAGACTGCCCATTTTTGCTTTACATGGTGTCAGACGGGACAGGTTGGCCAAGGTCAGAAAATACACTCACCTGTCTAAGGCCTCGGTACTGGCTCTCTGCTGGGTACCTTTGTTCTCCTCCATATGGACAGTTTCCCATTACACAGTAGTTCAGCCCAAACATCTCTCCATGGTGACATGTTTCAAAAAGAATAAAAATGAAAGACTTGAGGGCTCTTAAGGTTTAAGCTGAGAAGTCACATGATGTCACTTCTGCCGTATTCTTCATCAAAGCAAGTTACAGAGACTGCCGAGACTTAGGGAAGGGGAAATAGACTCCACCTCTTGATGGAGGAATAGCAAAGTCACATTTTAAGAGGACAAGTGGGTGGGAAGTTGAGGGGAACAAGACATTGGTGTTACTTAATCAACTAGGTGAAGGGGTGAAGGTGTCATTTAGTTGCATAGATAACAGAGGAAGAAGACCAATTTGAGGGAAACATAATGAGGTAAATTTTGAATATATGGATATATCGATGTATATAGATATCTAAGAAATATCTAAAATAAGGTTATAAATCAACTACTATTGCTACCTGCTCAGTGTTCTAAATTCTTTGCAAATAGTAACTAATTTAATTGTCGTAACAACACAATGAAGAGGAGATATTGTTATTATTTTTATTATCCTCATTCTACAGATGAAGAACTGAGAATCTGAGAGGTCGAGTAAGTTGCTCGAGGTCAAATAGCTATTAAAGGATGGTAGCAGAATTAAAGCACAAGTAGTCTGGTTCCTCATTCCTCAGCTGAGCCAGTTTTCTTTACTAATCCTCAGTAGATGAAGAAACATGTTTTTTAGAGTTCAAGAGAAATATCTTATACAAGGGTACTTCAAAAAATTCGTGGAGAGATTCATATTACCTTTTTTTTTTTTTCTGATTGGTAAGGGGGTCGTAACCCTCGGCACGGTGTGGTCTGCACCACGCTCAGCCAGTGAGCGCACCGGCCATCCCTATATAGGATCCGAACCCACGGCATCGCCGCTCCCAGCGCCACACTCTCCCGAGTGAGCCACGGGGCCAGCCCTCATATTACCTTTTAATTCTATTTTTCCACAAACTTTTTGAATATCCTCACAAGGCAATTTAGATATCGATAATATTTCTATGTTTTAATAAAAAATCAATGAAATTAAAGAAAAAAAAATTAATCTAAGGTAATACATATAAGGCTGAAGGATATAATAACACTTATCTTCTGCCTCATTATCTCATTTTTATTTTGAGCCATAATACTAAGAATGATATGAACTTCGGATTTCTTGGTAGCAACATTTATATAACACTCACTGTTCGTAAGAAATTTAATTGTGCCAGGGAAGAAATGGACAGGTATTAATGAAGATGTTGTGCTGACTCAGTTTTGAGAAGTTTTCAGTCATTGCAGACAAAAAGTCCAGGGATGGCAGAGTTAAGGTTTTTTGGCTAACTTCCATCTTTCAATGTGCCATTTACACAATAGTACATTTTTAAAGAGCTTACTGTCCTTTAAACTCCATACAACATAACAGGACATTCTAGGAACAATATCCAATGTCAAGTATTCTTGAGTATTGCTAAGGCATTTTGAAAGTGCATAAACCCTTTCTTTTGGTTTAAATTTGGTTCATTCCCAGAAGCCTGCTTTTGACTCCAATCCAAAGTTCCCTTGATAGTTATATAGTAAATTTCCATATAAGAGGATGTGGGTGAACCTTATCAGAAAGAATCTTACTGACTTAGACTGGAGAAAGGTACCAAATAAACCTATCGATTCATTCTTTTGGAAAATGATTTCAACTTATTATATCAAATCTATAAAACTGATTCCCTAAGTCTCAATTTTATCTCTTTAGCAACTATAATTTTATTTAAATAAGTATTTTTACAAAACACTGAATACCAAACCCTTTTATAAATAACTTCTCAAAATCTTTGCAAGCATTCTCAGACAATTTAAACTGTGTAAATCAGTTTGAAAAACTTGAATTGGAACATGGTAGTATTGACACCAGAATGTAGGCTAGACAATTTGGATCTGTTCCAAAGTCAAAAACTGCATCCTTGACCCCAGGCAACCGTCAATGCAGATTCATTATTTCATCAAAGAAGAATCAGGGTTCAATGTGGATTTATATCCCTTATCATCATTTGTGGGTTGAGAGAGGGGTCAAAAAGGAATAAAAAAGAAAAAAAAATTATCTTGAGGTACACACCCTTTTGCTGTGAATTGACAGAATTGTATTTATGTACAGAGAAAAAAAAAATCCTTAAAATATTACCAGCCTTGTTCTGACAGTAGGGAAAATAGTCTGGTGTTGACATCAGCTGGAATAGAGCCCAAATCTTTCCTCGTATTCACAGTTGCTGTTTATGCCTGCAGAACCCAGCAGAGAGACCCCCACGTTCAACCCATGTTCGGTAGTGAGTTCAGCCAAGTACAGGGCCATGTGGCAAGCACTCCCAGGCCTCTTAAGCCATGGAAAAGATGTTTTCCTGTAAATTCAAGCCCATTTCCCACAAATCACTGCTGCCTCTCTTTTACGATTTTTCCAAATTCTGAGCCTCATCTGGGGTGTGAGAGCAATCCAGACGGGTAGACATTCCCTACATAAACCATGATCACTCTCATTTCAGGCTTCTGAACATGCTGTTCCTTTATCAGGAATGCACTTTCGTTTTCCATACTCAGAAAATTAATACCATCCTTTAAGTCCCAACTTAAGCATCACTGTTTCTACAGAGATTTCCGTAAATTGCTCTTTGTGTGTGTCTGTTATATTCTGTGTTTTCCTAATTTTTTTAGTTAGAAAACTTTACTCACACACAGAAGGGTAAAGAAGCTGTATTAAGCAGGGTTCTTCAGAGAGACAGAAAGGATAGGGCATACATAGTGAGAGAGATGAGAGGGGACTTATTAGGGGAACTGGCTCAGGCAAGCATGGAGGCTGGGAAGTTACACAACAGGCCATCTACAAGCTGGAGAACCTGGGAAGCTGGTTGTGTGGCTCAGTCAAAGTCTAAAAGCCTCAGGACCAGAGAAGCCAATAGTGTAACTCTCAATCCAAGGCCAAAGGCATAAGAACTGGGAGGAACAGGGGTGGGGATAGAGGTGAGGGACTCATAAAAATCCTGGACTCCAAAGGCTTGGAGAGATTTTTCCAAGAGCAGAAAAAGAAGAGTGTTCCAGCTCCAGAAAAGAAGGAAAGAGAGAGAATTCACTTTTCTTGTGCATTTTTGTTCTGTCTAGGACCTCAGCCGATTGGAAGGTGCCTGTCCACTCTGGGTGAGGGTAGATCTTCCTTGCTCGGTCCACTGATTCAAATGCCATTCTCTTCCACAAACTTCCTCAGACATAACCAGAAATAATGCTTTATCAGCTCTCTGGATATCCCTTAATCTAGTCAAGTCAACACCTAAAATTAACCATCACAAAGACTATATTAATCCACAACCAAGAATTTATTAATATTTAATTTAATTTTCTTTCAGTGTTTTCTTCTTTGTGGAATCCACTTTAATCTCTATTCATAGTCCTATTTACTTCCAGCACTGACCTAAGATAAACACTATCATTTGTTTGATTTACATACTTCAAATCCTTTCTTAATACTTATGCACACACACACAAACTGTATTAATACTAAACACTATCGCATTACATATGTTTTTAATTTATAGAAATATCATACCATTCATGTTGTAAACAGTGTATGTTTGAAATATATACATGTTGATATTTATAGCCAAATTTTATTCTTTTTAATTACTATGTGGTGTTACATAATTCTTCTCATGTCTTTTACATGTATACACTGAATCTCACTGACTGACTGTCAGAAAACTTCATGAGATTACTTTACTCATCATTGTTTCTCCCATTGCATAGCACAGTGCCCGCTATTCTGCTGACAAATAGTGGAATACTGATTGAAGTTTGCTCTTCCATTTGCCTTGAAATGAGCTTTGTGTATATATTTGGAAGTCTGATGATTAGATTGCCTCCCCTCGCTTTTACTAAACTTTGTGGAATAATTCAGAGAAAATACTGATGAAGTTTTGTTGATTCAGGTCTTTGGTCTTAATTTAGTAGGATTTTTGAAAACCTTATTAATGTCATACTGCTGGGCAACTACTAGGGTATAGCAAGCTGGCTGAAAATGCCTACTGAATGCAGAAGAACTCATAAATAGGGGGCAGTCCTGGGTCTACCACTTGCATGATTTTGGATATGTTACTTCTCTCTAAACTTCAATGTTATCTGTAAGACATGGTGGGAAGTGATAATACTTGACATCCAGGATTAAAATGAAGTAACCCATGTAAAGCTGTTACAGCAATGTCTGGTACATCATGTGAGTAAATGAACATTGGTGGTTATACAGATTACTGACTATTATGATTCTGTACATTCTAGAACGTGGAGCAGTGCTATACATGAGTATTTTGGGGGGATAATCTCATTATACTTTCCTTGAGAGACTTTAGAAACTCATTCTTAAAATTTACAAACAATACTCACTCTACCTTTTCTATTATAGTTCAAAGAGTAGAGGCTTTGGACTCAGTCAAAACAGAGTTCATTGTACCAATAACCGGCTTGTTGTATAATTTTGACAAAGTTATTCCACCTCTCTGAGCCTCAGTTATTCATCTACTGATCACATATTCTATCCTGTGGAAGAATGACAGACTTCCTTGCCAGTCTAAAGTCATTAACACCTATGCTCACTCCCAGCCTATGAAGGAGGAACCCTGATCAGAAAGCAAGGACAAAAATAGAATCCTGAAAAACATACAATACTATGCTGGTGTGGGAAGATTTTTCTGAGATAAAGTCATTACAATAGATCTATACAACCTTTTCTTCTTTCCACTCCTATATTTGCTGTGGCTTGTGTGGCTATGTCCGAAGTTAGGATTTAGATCATTTCCCACTGACATAACAAAAATGGGAACTACATCAAAGACAAATAAAAAATACAAGGGGCAGAATTCTCAAGGCAGCATTAGGACCAGGTCTTTAAAAGGGAGATGGGTCCTCAAAAACCTTATGTGACTCAGCCCCCAGGATGCCAAACACAGATATGGGGCAGACACTTGAGCCATAAAGAAAATGTGTGTCTTTGCTTATAATGTATTTTGCCCATAAAGCCTTTGGAATTCACATAATACATGTAGGGTTGGCATCTGGATCAAGATTTAAGGACTCAGGGTCAAGTCTTCACCATTAAATTTTCAATGAATCTAGTACTGACAACAACCTCAGAGATGTTATGGGATATAAATGAAATGACATATAGGAAGTATTTCGCTTATTCTCTCCTTTCTACAGGTTTTCATTTTTAAAGATCATGGTAGGAACAAACTCTAAGTAAAATGTTAACGTGAACAATGTCGTATTTGACATTCTCCCACCTACCTCTCTATCCCCTGATGTCTCATCTTCTCTCTGCCCCGTTTTAAATATTCTTCATCTAGCTAATAGCAGGAGTTCAGTTTCTAGTTTTTTGTTTCATCTTTGTAAATATGAGACTTTAGGAGTTGTCATGAATCTCAGGACCCTTGAGCAAATAATAACATTTGACAATCTTCTTGCTATCAAACCAGTTAATTATAATGTTTTTTTGCAAGAAAAACCACCCTATGCAGTCATGAGAGAGTATAAACTCTTAAAGAAAGGGTTTGCTTCTTCACCCACTTACTCAGAAACAGGTAATACGAATGACAAGCATCTACTAATAGGATGCTCTTGCATTCATATTCCATTTTAGGGAGGACTACTGAAAATTAAACAGAATTCAAAGCAATGAGTTTCTATGTGGAATTTCAGGAATAGTCTGATGAGAGCGAAATTGCTCAAGACATAATTGTTGACTGATTGAATAAATGGAAAGATGAACAAATGAATGAGAGATATTTTAAAATGTGATGTCTTGACAGAAATCCCTAAACCATTTGAAAATAGTATCTCTGGTCTCAATTGCTATTTCAGAACCTAAAACCTCTAATGTATCTTATACATATCTTCATTTTCTAAAAATGCCCATGGGAGCTCTGGAAGTGTAACATATACCAGGACGGGGGAGGGGAATGAGTCACTGACCTTGAGGGACACCTGGAATTTGACCTGCAGACTGGAGTATACCTTTCTATTACAAATGTTTCATTCTTATAGGACTTGTGTGCATTTATGGCTTTAAAGCAGGAATTCTCTCCGGCTTAAGACATAAATTAAAGCCATATAGTGTCAGCTTCAATAAGGGCCTCTGTTTTTCAAGTTTTTTGACTTTCACTTAGAAAGACAACGCTGCACCAGGAAGTTACTCTTTTTGATCAGTCTCAACATTTTTCCAGCCATTCTCAACTCCCCTTCAAAAGAATCTCCCACTAGAATTACATGAATATTGTGCCCCCAAGGTGAATGCAGTGTTCGGAACAACAAAATATTGATTTCCCATTGTGTAACTTCCATTTAATTTAAACCAAAATGCAAGAAGGAGAAAGGGTTAGTAAGAGAGTACGCTAATGTAACCCTTTCCAGTGATCCTTAAAAACTTCACACATTTCCGGTGTTGAGTTTTGTTGACAGGTACTTATTTCAATCACATTTTGGCCTTACAGAACTCTTCAAAGTCAAGTGTTTTTAAAAAAATTTAAATCTTTCTTAAAGCCTGGCTTATTTAGCCCAGGATGATTCCAAGCATTGATATGGTGATCATTAAACCCTAGCTGTTTGCCCAATTCAGTCTCATTCATCATATTTGGGTTAGTTCTTAGGTCCTACTCCAAAATAGCCTCTAAATCTATTGGTTGCTCCATAAATGGATGAAAAAGGCAGTCATCTACCACCTCCAGTAACATACGCTTAGTCTTTGCAGTCCTATCATTGTTGTTCCAGTCTAAGAGTGATTGACAACCTGCTTGGGTAATTACACCATCGTGCATATTCTTACCAAACATTTCCTGACCTGCTTTCTTCCGCATCCATAAAAGTTGATAGCATTTTCCTCAGATATTTTTCTCACTTAACATTATTTTACAAATTTATAGTAAATAAACTTAACATCAGTACTTTGATGTCTTTTTTTCTGTCTTGTTTACATGAATAATTGCTGAAGTCCTTGCCATCTTATTGCTTTAGATTAGGATATATACTTACTAGACATTTCTCTCAGGTATTATCATTTTTATTATTTGGTGGATAAGGTAGTCACTCTCCTCACTATAAACAACTAGGTTTTTTATGCATCCATCTGTTAATCCATCCAATTAAATTTTCATTTAATAATGCAAAAATATCTTATACTTGACTGTGCTAAGTGATTTATATATATCACTGCACCAATAATTTTTGAGGTTGGTTCTATCCGCATTTCACTGCTAAGAAAACTGAGGCTCAGAGATGTTACATAATTTACCAAAACTTACGCAGAAAGGCAGAGCTACAAATAATAATCTTCACTTTCAATGCCTGAGTTCTAACCTCTGCATAATCACACCAATGGGTCACCATTTTGAGACATGGTGTTAGCTGGTATGGAGAGAAACAAAAACTTGAAAAGTTACTGCCTCCCCAAAACTAGAAATACACAGTAATAGAAGAAAAAACTCTATATACAAATGGTAATACATGGTATAAATATGATGCATGTCTGGTAAAGATAAAAGTCCTTCAAATGTTAAGAGGCTGAAAAGATTGTCGATGATTCAAGACAGTGGGCCAAATGAGGCTTTACCTAAACAGGAGAAAGAAAGATAGGGCAAATCTACTCGTTTACCCAGCTGCCAGTCCAGAAGTAGATGCACTATCAGAGAAGATCCTGAGGTTACAGGGTGTTAGCAGGCCCCATTTCTTTCCTCTTCTAATCTGTTAGACTTCTTTCTTCAGTGTTGGGTCCATTTTCTTCAATGGCTTCCAGGCCACATGCTTCCTGGTTTACATGCAGCAAGAAAGAGAAAATCTGCTTCCTTAATAACTCACTCAAAATGCATGGAATTGATTTTTATTGCTTGTGATTGGCCTGACTTGAGTCATCTGCCTATCCCCTAAACCAATCATTGTTGCCCAGAGAAGAGGGTATGCTAATTGGATTAATTTAACTAGGGATTACTGCTGAGTTCTGGAATGGTGTGAGTTATACTCACAAAGCACACAGCAGAGAAACTCAGGATAAGAAAAGGGAAGGGAGTAATGTCCATCACTCAGGATTTGTGCCTCAAGATCTCACAGTTCATACAGGCTATGTACTAATAACAGAAAAAAAAAAAAAACACTTAATAAAAATTTTAAAGTGATAGTCTCTAATCCCATTTACCAATAAAAATGATTTCCTTTAATTTTGGTATGTGATGATTCTTTATAAATTAACAATCTACCATCTTAAAAACACGCCTTATAAGTTTATCTTCTGAGCTTTTCTTTGCTCTTGCTGTTCCCCTCCACTGAGCTACCTTCTCTTGTAAATTCTTAGCAAGCCTCAGAGCACAGCTTAAACCCATCCCCAGAAATCCCTCTCTTACAATACTATCTTATTCTGCCAAATTCCAATACTATTCTCTGAAGTTCACTCACATTTAATATCACTATTGGTACTGTTGGTTATTTATCTTTGTGTATATGAGTTGTCTCTTCAACTCAATGATAATCTTCCTGAAGCCACTCCCTGGATAATCAGGCTAGTTTTATATTAAAAATAAAGGGCATTTGTAATTGCAGTTACAAAAACAGCTCATTTTTGGTAGAGCAATGCTTCTCAACTTATTCAGGTGGCAGAAAAGCATTAAGGTCATTACATTGAAAAAAGGAGACATTAATATATCAAATTTTATGTAACTAGACATATTATTTTATGATACAAATAGTTAACATCTTAGAATTTACATAGGTAAGTAATAAAAAGCAATAAAGACTGAAGAAAAAAAACGTTGGAAAGAAAAAATATAAAATTCTATTAGTGTGTAAGTACTGATGTTTTTCTGTTGTGTTTTGCCATAATTTGTTTTTTGGTAAAGTGAGGAAAATATGTCTTTGAAAATACAAGTATTAGTGATACAATATGTAAGAACCCAAATGCCCCAAGGGATCACACCCTGATCACATAAGCCCTTCTCAGCCGCACCCCATCATGGTGCTGGTTGCCCTTCTCTTCCGCATTCTCCTTCCCGCCAGTGCGAATCGCACACCAATCAGCTCCCCCCCAAGCCCCATGTGGTATGCTAAATAGGGATTGTATTTTAAACCAATCAGCTTTCCCTTAAAGCCCTATATATGTGTGTGTGTGCTGCCTAATAAACGGGCTCTCTCCGGTGGATCGTCAACTGGTGTCGACTCGTCCTTTCATTGGTGCCGAAAACTGGGACGGAGTTCCCCTCGAGCTGCGACACTTTTTGGATCACAGCAGGAACACTTTCCGGGTCGCCCCTCGGGGCTCCCTCTAGCGACAACACTTTTCAGATAGCAGTGGCAGCACTTTTCGAGTCGCCCCTCGGGAACTCCGTCCCGCCAGGACTGGCCTCCCTTCCACCGCTCACCATTGACGGTCCACCCTCGTCCATTCTTTTCAGCGCTGGCTCCTTCCACTCACCACTGGCTCATCATTAGGTAAGACCCCTTTCCTAAAGGGCATCAGCCCTTTTTCAGGCTACCACAGGGAGTCTAGCCATGATCGTCTGGTAGCCCCTAACGCCCATACCTCACCCCACCACGGTCTTCACGACCACCATAAATTCCCAAACTATAACAGGTTCCAAAGCCCCGGTAAACTTTTACTTTCATTTTTGGAGGTTAAAAGCCCCATTCTGTTCTCTCCTTCTCTCTTTCACCCTCCTGTCCACCACTCTCTTCTCTCCACTTCCCGGGTCCGGGACCCGACCAGAAATTCCTAGCGCTAGATTCCTTCAGGCACCGGGCTTTTGCCTTAGAGAAGGGAAGGTCTGAGTGACGACCCACACCTCCCTTCTCTCCTCCTGGTTTGTACCTGAACCTGCCGGGACTGACGTGACCTACTGGGGACGCTCTCTAGGATCCCGCCTTTCCCAACCAGCCGAAGGATCTGTCTTATCACTAATCTCTTCCGATTTCTGTCTAAATTCCCATTAAGAGACCAGAATGGGCGCTTCCTCCTCCTCCCTAGGGGACTCTCCACTTCAATGCCTTCTGAAAAACCTCACCAACCTTTCCCTCAGGCCTGATATTAAGCCCAAACTCCTCACCAAATTACAAGACCTCTTTAACTACTGCCAGCGCCTAAAAAAATGGAAAGAGATCCCCTACATCGAGGCTTTTCACCTCTTGGCTCAGAACCCCACCCTCTGCTCCTCCTGTGCTCCCTCTCAAGTCCTTTTAGCCTGTAAACCCTCTTCACAGTCACCCCTTGATTCTTCCACCTTCGGCCTTGCTGATGAACCCCCACCCTACCAACCTCCTCCTCCCCCAGTGCCTCCGGCGCCTGCTCCTCCTCCCCCGTCATCTGCGTCACCTTCTGCACCTCCTGTGCCATCCACTCCCCCGTCTTTACCCTCACCTACTCCTGACGCACTAAGCCCCCCTTTCACCCGTTCCCGAGGACCTCCCCCTGCCCCTTTAACAATCACCCCACTACGTGAGGTAGCTGGGGCTGAAGGAGTAGTTAGGGTCCATGTTCCCTTTTTCCTAGCTGAACTTACAGAATTAGAAAAAAGACTAGGCTCTTTCTCTACCGACCCTACCACCTACATTAAAGAATTCCAATGGATCCTGCAGGCCTACAGCCTCACACATCATGACATCTTCATGCTCCTAGCCAATACCCTCCTCCCTGAGGAACGCCGCAGGGTCTGGGATACAGCCCAAACCCATGCCACTGACACCCATCGTACCAATCCGGATCACCTGCCAGGCCCCCAAGCAGTCCCAGAACAGGAACCCAATTGGGATTATAACACAGCCCAGGGAATCCAGGCTCGAGACCGTTTTGCCTCTTGCTTAATAATTGGCCTCAAAAAATCGGCTCGCAAGGTCGTCAATTTCCAAAAAATTCAAGAAATTGTCCAAAAAAAGGAGGAAACTCCCTCCGAGTTCCTCAATAGATTAACTCAGGACTTTGAACAATACACTATCTTAGATCCCAACTCAGAAGACGGCCAGCATGTCCTTATGACCTATTTCCTGGCCCAATCCTACCCCGACATTAAAACTAAACTTAAAAAATTAGAGCAGGGTCCTGCAACCCCTCAAACCGAAATCCTGTCAGCGGCCTTCAAGGTTTTTCATAATCGGGAGGAGGAAAAGGAACGTCAAAAACAAAAGGCCAACCACGCCAACTTCCAGATGTTGGCCCGGCTTATCAAACCCCCTGGGCACCCTCCCACAGCCTCCACCTCTAAGCTTCCACCTGGAGCCTGCTTTAAATGTGGAAAGGAAGGGCATTGGGCCAAGGCTTGCCCCACCCCCAGGCCACCCACCACTCCTTGTCTAAAATGCAAAAAGAAGGGACATTGGGGATCTGATTGCCCCCTCGCCCGAAGGGGTGAGGGACCAACTGCCCCACAGTCCCCTGAACCGTGGACACCATCTATGGTGGGCCTCGCTGAGGAGGACTGACGGAGCCTTGGGCCCTTCCCGACCATCTCTATAACAAAGCAGGAGCCCAGGGTATCCATGGTTGTGGACGGCCACCCAATATCTTTCCTCCTGGACACTAGAGCCACCTTTTCAGTCTTAAGGGAATATAAAGGCCCCACCACCTCCAGCAGCTCTCCTATAGTCAGGTTAGGAGGTAAACAAATCTTTCCCCAAAAAAACCCTCTTCTGGGGACAACCTGCTGCCTTCAAGGCACTCAATCCATTTTCTCCCATTCCTTTCTAGTCATGCCACAATGCCCCGTCCCCTTGTTGGGTTGGGACATTCTATCACAGCTTCAAGTCTCCATTACTTTGCCCCTGTCCTCTTCCTCTTTTCCTGTTTCCTTCCTCCTAGCACTAGTTCAAGCCCAAGATCCTACTAATCCCACCCCTCCAAAGAAGTCCTTACCTATCTTAACGCACCCTGTTAACCCCACAGTTTGGGACACTGCCAGCCTTGATCTGGCCCAGTGTTCCCCTGTACGCATAAAACTAAAAGACCCCTCCAAATATATTTGTCAGGCTCAGTATTCATTAACCACAACAGCCCTCCTCAGGTTAGGCGCCATCATTCAGAACCTATTAAAAAAGAGGTATCTCCATCCCACTCACTCCCCTTTCAATACTCCCATACTCGCTGTAAAAAAACCTAATGGCGCCTTTTGTCTTGTCCAAGATCTCCGCCTTGTTAACGCTGCTGTCATTCCCATTCACCCCTTTGTATCAAATCCATACACTCTTCTTTCCAAGTTCCCAGCGACCTCTACTCACTTCTCAGTTCTGGACTTAAAGGATGCCTTCTTTTCCATACCCCTGGAAACCGATACTCAGGACATTTTTGCCTTCACATGGACTGACCCCCCACTCCCGTCACTCCAAACAACTCACTTGGATTGTCCTGCCACAGGTATTTCGGGATAGCCCTCATATTTTCGGGCAGACCCTAGCACAGGACCTCAAATCTTTTCACTTAAACCATCCAGAGTCTGCCTTATTACAACATGTGGACGATCTCCTTCTATGCAGTCCTTCATAGGAACAATCCCAAGCTGACACTGCCCATTTGCTTAACTTCCTAGCGGGTAGGGGATATCGAGTGTCCCCCGCCAAGGCCCAAATCTCCTTACCGTCTGTAACCTACCTTGGTTTTCTCCTCTCCCCAGGAAAGAAGGAAATCACCCTGAACAGGAAACAGTTTCTTACTGACCTGCCCATCCCCAAACCAAAACAGAGATCCTATCTTTCCTGGGTCTAGCCAGATATTTCAGAGCATGGATCCCCAATTTCTCTTTGCTAGCCTGACCTCTCTATAATATGAGTAAGGGTCCTCCTGAAGAACCTTTACTCTCCTCACCTCAGCACCTTTTCTCAAGCTTCGGCAGGCCTTTCTAACAGCCCCTGCACTACATCTCCCTGATCTAACTAAACCCTTTTTCCTCTATGTTCATGAAAATACAGGACAAGCTCTAGGTGTCCTAGCACAGAATTATGGCCCCTCCTTTGCCCCCTATCAAAACAGTTGGACCCCCCTGTGTGAGGCTGGGCACCCTGTCTAAGAGCCCTAGCAGCGGGGCAGTTACTGCATAAGGAGGCATCCAAATTAACATTTGGGGCACCTCTCACCATTCTCTCACCACATCACCTCAAAGACCTCCTTACCTATAAGGCTCTCCAATCCCTCCCACCTTCCAGAATCCTAACCCTCCTATCCTCGTTTCTGGAAAATCCTGCCCTATCCTTCACTACCTGCCCACCCCTAAATCTGGCCACCCTACTGCCTATACCAGATTCCCCCAACACCCCTTTGCACAGCTGCGTAGAAAGCCTTCAAAATTTTATACCTTACTGCTCTTCTATCTCAGAGGGGCCCCTATCTCATGCTGATCTCACATGGTTCACAGATGGGTCCTCATTCAAGGAAGGAAACACTCATTACACAGGGTATGCCATTGTCTCCCTTGATTTGGTTATAGAGGCCCAACCTTTACCCAAGGGTTCTACCAACCAGCAGGCTGAACTTATCGCCGCCACGCGAGCCTGCGTTCTAGCTGAAGGAAGAACTCTTAACTTATACACGGACTCCAAATATTTCTTTCATATACTTCTCTCTCATGCCGCCATATGGAAGGAACACGGTCTGCTTAACACCAAGGGTAACACAATCACCAACCCAGCTTTAATCTCCACATTAATTGAGGCATCCCATTTTCCTTGTAAATTAGGAGTCATTCATTGCAGAGCCCACCAGAGGGACAATTCCCCAATCATTCACGGGAATTGTAAGGCTGACCTCGCCACACGCACTGCGGCACGGCACCGACAGACACAAAACCAACTTCCCATTCTTCCTTACGGCCCCCAGGGTTCACAGACACCCTCTCAGCCTCAACCGCCTCAACCATTTTAACCACACCTTCGCCCCACCAGGCTCTTTCTTCTGGTGCAATGGAACCCTCTTTACCTCCATCCAGTCTAATCTTACTGTCCCATGCCTTCTTGTCACCATCGTCCCTCAACTCACTCTGTACTCCAATTCAGAACTGTTCTATCTTCTTCATCCACCCTCAAAACAAAAAGGGGCCGCCTTCCTCCCAATCATGGTCGGTATTTCCCTAACAACATCAGCTGTCGGAGCCAGCCTGTCGGGAGGAGCCTTAGGACACAGTTTATGGGCGGTCAAAGACATCAATACTAAACTTGAAGGGGCTCTGACCTCCACTGCCGAATCTCTTTCCTCTCTACAGAGACAAATCACCTCTTTAGCTCAGGTCACCCTCCAAAACCATAGAGCACTAGACCCCCTCACGGCAGAAAAAGGAGGTACTTGCATCTTCCTTGGAGAAGAATGCTGTTATTCCTCATAACCTGCCTTTTCTTGCCCTGCATCATTCTTCAAGCCCAAGTGGGAAAAATTTCTAATCAGGCCTTTAACCAGCTTTTACTTAGAAACTACCAGCTCCTAGATACCGATGAACCCCCCGCCTCATCTCATGAGTGCCTCAGCCGATGCTGAAGAGACACCACCTTACAGAGGAAACGCATTCCTACACGCCCTCACCACCGACGCCTGGTTGCCCCCTCCAGTCTCCAACTACAAACAATGGAAACAGTGCATGTGCGACTTGTGGCTTCAAGGAACGTTTATGGACTTCTCCCCTTTTGAAATTACTTGTTTCTCCACCCTCCTTTGGGGTTTCATAATGGGTATTTATGTACCTTCCTCCCTTTGCCCCCCCCATAATGCCCCAGTTCAGCAGGAAGTAGCTCAATGACTTCAACGTCCCCTTTCCTACAACAAGAAAAAGGGAGGAATGTAAGAACCCAAATGCCCCAAGGGATCACACGCTGATCACATAAGCCCTTCTCGGCCGCACCCCATCATGGCGCTGGTTGCCCTTCTCTTCCGCATTCTCCTTCCTGCCAGCGCGAATCACAGGCCAATCAGCTCCCCCCGAAGCCCCATCCGGTATGCTAAATAGGGATTGTATTTTAAACCAATCAGCTTTCCCTTGAAGCCCTATATATGTGTGTGTGTGCTGCCTAATAAACAAGCTCTCTCCGGTGGATCGTCAACTGGTGTCGACTCGTCCTTTCACAATATTTTGACTCAGCTCATGAATCCTCACACTTCTAGGGGGCCACAGTTTGGAAACCTCTGCCACAGTGGCAAAACGTTATATTTATCCTTACAGCAACCTGTGAGGTAGGTAATGGCTACAGGTGTTATTAATTGCAATGGAATCCAAACTTGCTCACTCAATGCTGTTAAGAGTATGGTCCCCAAATTGGATCTAATCAATTCCAAAGACAAAGACAATGCTTTGAAGGCCTAGCAGTTCTTGTTTTGATCATACAGATATTTAATCCAGTATTCCTCTTTTCTTAGAACTCTAAAGAAGCATGTAGATAGGTTTTTAAAAGTGGTAAACTTTTTTAATGTTGTTGATATCTCCCTAGACACTTTTTAATGTTTAATAAACAGTAGAAGGGAGATGAGAAGTCACCAACATTTATTTAGCTACAGTTATGTGCCAGGCACATCGTATGACTTCATTGACATAGTCATTTATTCATTCCTTAATGAATATTTTTTGAGAGCTGGCACCTAATGAAAAAATATACTATTGTGATAAGCAAAAACAAATTCCCTACATTTGTGAAGGGTATATACTCCAGTGGAGAAGATAGACACTAACCCAATTCCTAATTGTAAACAGTGCAAGGAAGGAATATAATTTTATCCTCAACAATCCTTTAAGGAAACACACTATCCCCTATTTATAAGTTAGCAGGTTAAGGAACTTGTCCAAATCTACAAGGTTAGTAAAGGTCAGCAGGGCTGCCAAAAAGAACTTGGCAAGTGTTGCCCTGGCAAGTGTTGTCCCGTGGGGACCGGGGGCATCATTCACATTGACTACACTGTGCCTGAGGCTCCTAGAGTTTTGCAGTGTACCACCTGCACCACCATATGCGTGGCTTTGAGTCAGAGAGATTAAGTCCTTACTTTGTCCATATTTCTCTAGTTACTGTAGTTTTTCAGAGTAACCATATATGAAATATGTTAGTTTATCCATCAAACCCATTGTGTATGAAAAGCGAGATATGCGGGCAGCATGTAAGCAATACCCAGAGATATAATTCCCATTCCATGAATAAAAGATTGTTGGAGTGCCCAGTTTATGTAAAAAACACAGCAGAAAAGATATTCTCTGGTCTCATAGTGTCCCTGGTAGACAGGAAAATAAATGAAATGAGATTGACCATTATGCCACAATGCACTTAGAAGGCATTTTATTGTTAGTAAAGAACTTGTACTTTCTGCTCCTAGAAGCCATATTAGTTTTGAGATATAAGTTTGTAAGGTAACCAGAATGCTCAGATAAGAAAATCTGAATTATCTACTCTAGGCAATTGTAAGTCACTGCCAATCTGGGGACATGGGAGTGCCATATGCACAAAGTTTAGGATGCTTACTCTAACTACGCAAAGACCTATGAAGGAATCTTCGAGTTTCAGGGAATCCAATTAGAAAGCTTTTACAAAGAATTGCCATAAAGTGATAAGTTCTTAGATGATAGTGGTGAAAATAAAAAAAGAGGAATAAATCCAGAAAAGTACATACGATATGGAAGGAACAAGGAACGAAGTCTCCTGTCTTGTTTTCCTGTAGTTGCAGCTTTGTGTAGCAAGTAACACTTACTGAATCTTCCTCACTTTTTCACTGCAATGTAAATGAACATTCCTACATAGCTTGTTTCTCAGCTCTTTGTAATTAGAATCAGAATATGAGAATGGGTATCTCTGGCTGTTAGTAATTTGATATAGAACTTTTCACCTCCGGGTCAGTGGTAAGTGAAACACATTTACATATTTTTAAGTGGATTTATTGCTCTTGAAGGAAGACCAGTTGTAATCCTTGACACCAGAACACTTTATTGCCAGAAAGCCCACAGGCATTGAAACATTGATCAGGAAGTAACAGAGAAAAAGGTTCAATTTCAACAGCTTTTCAGCGTTTGACTTCTCTTACAAGATCTTCTTAAATTGTTTTAATTAATCCTAATTATGATTCTATTTTTAAAGACTGATATCGATCTGATGTCAAATTGGATATGGACCAATAATCTGGGCTTATTTCAATTTAAAACAGAAGCTATCCAGTTGCTTAAAAATAATTATAACAGAAAAAGCAAGGAATTTACGGCAGCACTCACTTTGTTCTAGGGGAAAAAAGAAATGAGTGATAGAAATTATATTACAAATTTCAGTAATAGGAATATGGCTTTTACAATTAAAAAACAATAGTGCTGGTTACATTGATCTTAGCATAAAGGAAATTAGAAGTTACTTTCTCTGGATGTGTGTGCCCATTTAACACCCCTAGAAATGACCAAAATGGATTCGACCCCATCCAATTCCCTTGCCTCCAAGGCAACACATCCATGGCAACAACCAAGCATCATTATAGTTTCTTAACTGTGAAAAAAATAAAAATTTCTTAACTCCCTTTAACCCAAGCTCATATTAGGCAATGGAAAAATACAAAAAAAAAAAAAAAATTCAGTTCTATCATCATTGATTGTATATATTATCTGTCAGATCTATTACTAGGAGATAGGCATATAATAAAAAATAAAACCCAATACCTGTATCTCAGCTTGATGTACCTTGAATGCAGAATGTGGGAAAAGAGCCTGCATGTAGATTATTTATCGGAGACATGAACCCAAGGGGCAGGAGTGAGAGACAGTGGAATGAAACAAACAAGGAGGGAAAGACAACCAAGGATTAATGCATCAGCCACCACCAGAGGCAAATAGTGTTCCATCCTGGCAGACTTTCTAAGGAGACTTATAAAATGTGTCTCAGAATTGTTCACGTGGAAGATAAAAGTGATTTTATCCATTGGCTCCTGCTTTTCAGTTGTCAAGTGTGACCTCATAGACTTGAACTTCCCCACACTAGCAAGTTGCACATGTGTGACTGACACTGGGGTAGCATGCTGCAGAATCAGAGATGCCTTGTGGGACCTAGGAAGGACACTGTCAGATTCACTCTTGGGAGTCTGGTCAGAACCTACGCAGGACTATCCAGTGCAGTGGAGACTGAAGAGAAGAGGAGACTGAGAGGACATGAAGTGGGAGGGAGAGGTTGATGGTGCATTCTGCACTTAAAGTACTCACTATTCACAGAGGGAAGGAAGTTAAAGACAAGGGAAATAAGACACTTTCAAAAAATTTTTAGAGATGCATCCTTTTAGAATTATTTATAGAATGGATGGATTGGTAGGGATTAAATGTACGGGCTTTGGAGTCAGATAAATTGTGAGTTGAATATTGTCTTTATTTCTTACTCCTTGTGTGGCCTAGGTCAACTCATGTAAAATTTTCTCATCAGTACAAGGGGGGATGTGGTAAAATACCTTCTATCTCATGCAACAATTATGTATATTAAATGAGATTATGTATGTGTAGCACCTTGTTACACTTCTTTTCCCTGTTTAACAGAGACAAACAAAAAGAATTATGCAATTACTCAAGCACTATGCATGCATTGAGGCCCGGACAGACTGCACTTCAGTAATTTCCCCATCAGGAGGGGCAAAACTGAATGTGTCAGCCCCATCCAAAGTTAGCCTCTCCTTTTTATTGTAAAGACAAAGAAGTTTTACAAGAAATTCAGTTGATTTAACCATCAAAAACACAAGGATATGAGCAGAATTACGGCTAACAAATGGAAAACTAGCAACTTCATTGAAATAAGCAAAGCGACATTCCATAATGCAATTTGTAAAAGGTTAAGTCAATCCACCAACAAAAATTTGTTCTTAGCAAATGCTGTCTTTTCCTACAGCAGTTTCCTCAGTATTTTTACATCATAAAAAAGCAACTTTTTTTTTTTTTTAACATATCAATCAGTAGGTTAACCTGCTCTCAAGGGCATCTGTCTTTGAGCCAGCAACTTTGCTGTGTTACAATTCTATATCTACATCAGAAACTTTAGCCTGGGGAAAGTTTCCTGTCTTTTGCAAACTTAACATTTCTATATGTAATTTTAAAAGGTTAGGTTACACCTGAAACTACAGGGCTTTCGAGGCTAGGCCCTGTGAAATACATTTGCTTTATAAATGTTCGTATACTCCACGTTACCAAGTCCATTTTCTTGCATAAATACCATATAAAAAAATTTTAACTACTGTGAAGTTGAAAATTGACATTCTTCTTGTTTTCTTACTTTCATTTTATATTTATGCTTCAAATGTTACCATGAAACATAGCATATTTTTCTTATGACTTGAGAATTTCTAAGATAAGACTAAGGTTTCTCATAGTACCAAAGACAGAAAAGTAAGGAAGCTATGTTTTGTCTCAAGTCTTCTATCAGAGTTCAAAATAGAAATTGTTCTAAGCTTCATTTTCAATTTACAAAGTCTCTTTCTACTCTACAAGAAAAGGCCAGCAGATGATGTGGTTTACTAATTGCCGAACTAACTTTTTAAAAATTTAAGAAAAAAAAAAATTGATGTTTGGCTAAGCTGTTTCTTAAAACATCAGTGACCCTGATGGCACAGTCTTTATAAGCTAGAAGTTCCCTAAGGCTCTCTGGGAACATTGGGATCTTAACCTGTACAATAGAACAACAGGATCGGCAAGTCACTGTGCCGAGATACCACTTGGGGCCAGAATTTAATAGCTGACAACTCATAATGGATTGACAAAAGCAAAACATCATTAACTTGAATCTACAAAGTCAACATTTCCGTATGCAAATAGGAGCTAGCACATATGTGCCTATGTACAAGTCTCATTGCTTGTTTAGTTAACTGTATGTCCTTTCCCTCGCTTTCCTTTGTCTTGAAGATCCCAGTGGACAGGAACCACGTCTGGTAACTCACTTTGCAAAACAAAAACAGGTGTACAGATTGAGGCCTTACTAAATGTTTTTCATGGTAATGATGGTGGTATTGTTGATTTTCTCTCTGATACAAGAGTAAAATCTACAATGTAATGTCAGGACCCAGGAGTGAAAGAATAGTCGTGGATAATATGTTTCAGCAGTGGGACATGAAAATTACTATATATTTATATAACAAGGATGGACTGAACTGACCCTAAGAGTGGGATTGCTAGAAAGAGCACTTACCCTAATTTTCTATATATTAGATATTATA
Source organism: Cynocephalus volans (assembly GCF_027409185.1). Lineage (NCBI taxonomy): Eukaryota > Metazoa > Chordata > Mammalia > Dermoptera > Cynocephalidae > Cynocephalus > Cynocephalus volans. The sequence goes on along the minus strand of NC_084467.1, from coordinate 72,386,277 downwards.
TATCTACATTTCTATATACAATATTGATTCTTATGAAAGATGTTTTCTTCATTGCAAGCTAGATAATTCTTTTATATTTATTCTGAGGATGATGGGGCTGTGAAATTTTACTTTTTAGTGTAAATCTTTTTTGATCAGTGATATAAAAAATAATTATAGTGACAGACTGCCAGCGTAATTCTGGCCCATAGGGAAATGATTTAAACTCTCCAGCATTAAGTTCTTCTTGAGTAATTGTAATCTATCTCACAGATTTGTTGTATGGATCAGATGAGATCAAACAAGATAATACAAAATACTGTAGAAACTTAAGCTATTGTTGTCCTCCCAAAAATGTATCCTTTGGGCTGGGCTTAGGTAACTTTAGGAAATAGCCAATTATACTCTTTTCTTTATGAAAATCTGACCTGTGGAACACACCATGAGGCTCCACAGCCTCTTCTGTACTCTACTTTCTTTCTCCATGTTCTCCAACGATCTGTCCTTCCTAGGCTTGTCTTTCCTTTTCTGTTGTGTATACAAATGTTGTGTGTTAAGACCAAGAGGTGGACACCTGGTTTGCTTCTCTTGGTTCTATCACTCACTCTCATAAAGATTTTGCTTTGAGCACTGCAGCTGGCATTCCTCTCCTTTCTTTTCCTTGCTGCCGAACGATTACACAGGGAAGAATAATGGAAGCTTACTCTCTCCAATCCTGCTTCCTATGTACCTCGAATCCCTGTTACCAAAGGGGAAACACAACTTTTCCAAACTCAATTTTTGCCAATGAAAATTTTGTTCAATTTCACAGCTTGACCTCAGAATTTTCCCAAGTGATGGTTAATTCCATTCCCTTGCTAAACAGTGAAATCATCTACAAACATGTTTGGAAGGCGTACTTAGAAATCCCCCTCACACTTTAGTATCAGATAAATGTAAGAGAAGAATTTGTTAAGGCAGCCTCTCTGTCATTGAAAATACTAACATGAAATAATTGTAAATTTGCAGAGAATATTTAACATAGGCCAATGGAATATACTGTTACTGAAATGTAAAGTCTGAGGTACAGATATTTATAGCAATGGTAGCATTTGAACACTGAAAAAACCAAGATAGAAGTGAAGCTTGCATGTGGCTGGAGGTTGAAAGCATATTTGTTGGAGAGAGTGCTCAACTAGACGTTTTTCCTCTCATGCATTATTTTATTTTGCTTAGAATTGATTTTTTAAAAATAACTTTCATGAAAACTTATTCCTCTTATTTCCTTGTTGGTTACCTAAACCGCATAATTCCAAGCTCCTTTTTCTTTCCTTAGTTTACTGCAGTCCAGATAGAAACCCTTTCTATAGGTCACTTTCATTAAAGGCATTATAAAAGTAAATGACTTGTAACAGGTAGGGAAAACACGAACCAAGGAGGGGTGGACTAGAATCTTATTTCCCAGCAGTGCCAAAGGAAATCTTCATGTTCTTTGAGGTTTTATTTTTGTGTTCAGTTCTGGCCAAATAATCTCCCCATTGTCCCCCACCTCCCCTCCCCCAGATATCAAGGGCTGGTACTGAAAGGGACAAAAAGGCAGGAGAGACCTTTTCTCCCTGGAAAGGGTTTTGAAAGTGAGCTAGTTTATTTAATCCCCAGGCAAACCTGTAGTCAAGCTAATCAGAATGAAAGAAGCAGCTTCCTACATATGAGCTAGGACTGTGAGAAATTGTTTTTCAGGGTGTTTTATAGCCAAAGCCCTTCAAGGATGTGGAAGAGCTCTCCAACCAGGGACACAAATATTCAAGGAGAGCTTGTTTGTTTTATGGTTATTTTTATCCCACAAGAAACAGCTCATATTTGCAGACTATACTTTTTGACTATAAAGTGGGTTATTTTTCAAGATGCTGGTGCTTTCCCATAACAGATGGAATAAATAGGAGAAAATGCTGAGAATACACCACTGAAATTCTGATTTATTCAATCATTAACAAAAAGAAGTGCAATTTCAATGGTAATAGAATGAAAACCCAACTGTTTCTGCTTTCCTTCTGAAAACTTGTTTTCTATGGAGAATGCTGCTCTTAGGCAAACACCTATTTAAACCTCAGCAATGTATAATCTTAACTTCAGGCAGCATGGTGGTATAGGTTTGGTAATTCCTAATACCTCTGCAACTAGGGATAAAATATTAACTTTCAATAATATAAGCATTATCTGCAGTGCAAATACTGAAAAAAAAAAAAAAAGTTACATTATCTCCCAGGAAAGTTGTTATATATAAAACATTTTGTATGGTCTTTTAATGCTTCTCAAGGTAGCTGCTTTGCAGCTTGTTAAAGAAAACAGACCATACATTGCCTTTGGAGACTTGTCACTAAATAGACAACCAATCAGTCCAGTGTGTCTTTCTTAGAATACAATTAAGAAGGAAGGAAAAACAAAAGCCATTTAAGTGCAATAATGCTTAAAATAATCTTAGGGAGGACACTTCCATGTTGAAAACCACACTAAATGCTTCTTGGAAAAATTGTGTGAATATAATAAAGCCAAATAAAATATAGCTATAACTTTATAAGAAAAACTAAAAAAGAAAAAATCTGTGATATACACATACATAAAAAACGTCCATGATACACACTCATATGTGTGCACACAGCCATGCACACACATGGGATAGGTAAGAAGGTGGAACAATTATCTGTTTTGTGTGCGCATCACAATAAATTTGTAGAATGTGATGATTCCAACTTTTCTAAGAACTTGTAGTCCTTGAGCTGGGTGGACTAACAGAATTCACTGAATGTGGAGCCTACAACGTGGCTCTGTTGTTAATCTACGGTGCAACCTTGGCTAACTTGTTTTTTTCACCCCTAAAATTTCTTTTTTGTGGAATTTGGTAATTGGACTTCTGAATGAATGATAAGGGAGTTACTTCCAGTTCTAAAATCCTACAATTTTAAGGTTTCTTTCTTTCTTTATTTTCAATTGAGTTTTTCTTGTCTATTAAATAAAAAGAAATCAACGCAGAAGTATGTTTATGACATGCAACCACATATATTTAGCTAAAGAGATGTTTATTGCAGAAACTCTTCAGTTTCATCCTTAATCATCTTTAGTTTACATTGGATGAAAAGTTTTCCAGTAGCAAGATGGCAGTTATAATCTATTAAGTCTAAAATGAAGATTCAGTTAAATCATTTTATAGATCTCATTGAATAGATTTGACTGTCTCTTGCTTATCCCTCTCTTTGTTCTTTTATCTCTATCCTAGTTCTTTTCTTCAAATCTTAGATATAGAATGAACCTTCATGGTAGTCTTTCCAGGAGTTTTAACAAAGCTGTGTATATACACAGTCTGGTTACACATTTTAAATCTACATATTCTGAAAGTGGATGTAGCTTCTCCTGTCCTAATACTGTAAGCAGACTGCAATGACATTATTGCTCAAACCAGCAAGGTCTTTTAAAATGTGCTGCCCATTTCCTTTTCCAATCCACTGAATAGTTGCAGTTATTTTTAAACCTCTTTAGTTCTCTATGCACACACAGTATCATGCCTATCTCTTAGCACAGGTGTGTGTTTTGTTGGGGTTTGTTTACAATGGCACAGCTTGATTGTAAAAGCCCTGTATTACGAATAAACCAATGCCTGAAATGAAGTGGAACCTTGATGTATTTGGGTAGGACTGTTTTCCAGGGCTGTAAATCATATTTTGGTGTTCATTTACCTTTGCATTCTTTTTGAGCCACCGGCACTGAGGCTGACGAATGGGAATCAAATGAGGTGTGCTAAGTGCTTTCTGCTGGAGGGTTTCCTCTCCCCACGTGTTGGGCTTTGATTTATCTCTGCAATACATCACGCAGCTTATTTTCCTTTACTTACTTTATTTAGTATTGTCACAAATAATATCAATTGGCTGTTGACTGTGAACCCTAAATAGTAGTAAATTAATGAAATAAGCTACATCTACAGAACTCATCTGTCCCCAGTTTGATTAGAACCACTTTCGTTGCACCAAGACATGTACTACAGATGAACTTCATTTATTAGACAAGCAGCTTCATGAATTCTTTGTAAATTGTTATGCATGGTATTTGCAGTGATTTTAATGAAACACTTAAAGCTGACTCTTTTATATCTCAATCACTCTGAATATTTTATGCTTGTGGAAGAGGCATTTTCAGTCACCCTCTGACTTTAGTTTAAATAATTCCATCTGAAGGAGTTTTCCATTTACAGAAGGGGATGTTCTTTCTTTCTGTTTCTAGGAAAGACAATAGGGGCAGGGAAGGGGCACAGGACTTACTTAGTATAAAGTCTTCATGTTGCATGAGCTGTGGTTAAAGTTTCCTCACAGCACAGAGAAGACAGTCATAGCTCTGCCCAGGCATTTCCATTCCCATGTCTTTCTGCCACACTTGCTTGTCAAGAAGCACTGCAGACCACAGGAATGCAAAATTCCAAGTGGTCAAGTTACCTTGGAATTTGGAAAGGTAGGTTTCACAAAAGGAATGGCCTTATAAAAAACCACCTGAATTATTCAAATAGATAATGTCAGGGGCCAACCAAATCCCAGAAAAAGCACTGCGAGGTAGATAAAAACTGTAAATCAAAAACAGGGAAAACATAAGCTAGTTCAATATGAAACAAAGTGACAGCCTCTGAGCACTGAGGAAACTGCCACAAGAGCAGGAGAGGGGGCGAGGTGTACAACATGGGAAACATGTATCTGGACTGAGATGGGCTGACTGTACAACTTCAGTGAAGGGCAGAGGAGCAAAGTAGAGGGACAGAAAAATTGTGGTGGGTGAGATAAGAACATTCCTGGGAAGTGTCCCTATGAGACTGAAGCAGAATAAAAATTGGAAACATTTGGAAGAGATTGTCTTTTTCCAGAACATAAATGAAGGTGGGTGGTGGTGATGTAATGCAGAGTTATCCTACATGTCTCTGCTAAGGACATATGCCCTCCTCATGAATCCACTGCAGTCAAGATCAGATTAAATAGCTGTGAGACCATCACAGCAATGCTTCATGTTAAAGTTAAAAGCATATTCAATATCCCCGTTTTAATAAAGAATTTGATGCATGCCAGTACCTCAAACCCTTGCATGTTTTCAAAGAAATGTAAAGCCCTAGGATACTAGAGCTTGCAAACTGGAAATGAGGGAATTTACACAGCCCAGTCTTACAGATTCTGCTAGTCAAGTTTCCCAAGAGTTATTTTACAATTTTTTCCACATATAGCTATAATTAAAATCCAATTCACTGGTACCAGTTCTTTATTTTAAATAAAAACTTAAAGTCCATTAAAACAGTCTCCTAATTAGAGGAAACATGGAAGGAAGGAAGGGCCCAGTGCATTGTTCAGCCCTGCCACTTCCACTGGTGGGCACTGATTATGAGCACAGGTGTGGGCCTGACCTGCTTTTGGTCCCTCATGTTCCTTACAGGTTCCTGAGGAAATGAGCCGATGTCATAACTTCTATACTGAGCAAGAGCTGAAACCCCTCACTCTGGAAACTTTAGGACGTCTAAGTAATGATGAGACAGCTGACTACCAACACTTACTGCAAGACTGTGTGGATGTCCTGTTTAAAGAGGTCGAAGGGAAGTTTAAACGGTGAGTCAGCTTCTGAGCAGGAATTAGAGTTCCTACTTCTGAAGAAGGCAGGCAGGCAAGCTTGCAGTTCATTCACGTATACATCTTGTTATTACTGAGTGAGTTTTGTGTCCTACATTATATAACATATAAATTCAATGCAATACTTAGTTTGAGGAAAAAGGAGCTGGAAAATATGAGATAAAATACATCAAAGTCAGCATGTCCCAAAGTGAATTTCATGATAAAATGATATCTTGGTCAAAATGGTTTGAGGAACAACAGCTACTCTAAGCTGAGGTTCAGGGGAGTACTGCAGTGAGGAAAGTGAGTTTGGTTTAACTTGCATTTCAAAAACACATTGAACTGATGTAACTTTTTTTCATATAACACCTATTAACAGACTATGGCACTAGTGTCCCATGAAACATATTTTGGGAAATGCTACTGTCAACATTTCTGCAAAATTCACCCACAAAGTCTAACTCTTCTATGGATTATAGATAGAAAAATGTGCCTGTGAGTAGAACTAGCCACAAGGAAAGCAAGGTTTATGAAGGGATTTCTTAACTCTGAAGTCTGCAGACATGACTGATGAGGGAATGAAAATCTCATTTTGGGAGTTCGCAAACACCAGATATGTTTTACTTTTTCCAAAACAACTTGAAGTTGTGAGCTAAACCTTTAGAATGCAGTAACATCATACCAAAATAAAAAAAAAATGCTGCAGATACGATACTCAAATTAGCAATGCTCTTTTTCTCTCTTTTGGAGTTGTAGACATGACTGAAACCCATTTATAAAAATTGTAATTCTTGCTCAACAACTTCCCTTATCTAAGTCCCACATCCTCTATACCAATCAAACCTCTGAAATCTCTCTGTGAGTTCGCAATGATGCCATTCTGATTTATCTCTCTTGATTTCTCAGAGGCATTTGATAGTGTTGATTACCTTGAATGTGTTCCTGCCCAGATCCTCTGCACCATGCCAGCCTCATTGTCCTCCCACCTCTCTGGTCACTCTCTTGGTCCCTGTCTCCTGATCCAATGATTTCACTGTTCCTCTCATGCCACAACATCCAGATTCTAATCAGAGTCCACACCTAGTCTCCACTTTTCAGTTATCATCTCCAAAAACATGCCTGCCCCAATGTGTATATCTCTCCAGCTCAGGAGCCATCTTTGTATTTCCAAGTACACCAGAATATTTTCTCTCAAGTAATCTTCTGACATATCCATTTTAATAAGTTAATACTAAGCTTACCTTCTACTCTAAACCATTTTCATTTAATAATGACCTTATTGCTTTATGTAGCAATACCATTTTTTTCACTTGGTAAAGGGCAAATAAAAATGTTTACATTGTGTAATGATAAAATAAAATGAAATAAAATAATTTTTGAAAAGTTTTAAAATAAAACAAGAAAGAAATACAAATTATATTTTAATATGTTAAGGAAAACTCAAAATATAAGCTTTTCCAGTGCCTTGTGTATACTTGCCTTCCACTTGATCATGAATTCTATATATCGGACATCAACCATTTATTAATTTCTTACAATACGTCATTGCAGCGCTAGGCTTTCATTTTAACCCAAGAATTAGAAATATAAATGCAAAATTGAAATGAGATAAATTTAGTGCTACAGGTACAAGATGTGTAAGTTGTCATGGAAGGAGAAAAGAGGGAGCCCAGAGAAGCAAGGGGAAGGAACATTACTAGAAAAGGCTTCATAAGAGAGGCAGCATTTGAGGTGGGTCTTGAAAGATGAGCTGTAGGTAACATGAGGCATAATAGAAAGAGAAATGGTATTCCAGGCTGTTAAATATGTATAACTTATTTAAAGGAATGACAAGGATGTCGGTGTGCTTGTGTGGGGGACAGGGTTTATAAAACTTGTTTAGTTTTGAAGGAGGTATTAAGAGATGAGGCTGAAAAGAAGTTGAACCTGGCTTACAAAGGAGTTTGAATTTCACTCTGAAGGTGGGGGAGTTGGTAGCAGAAAAGTGCATAATTTTATCTATATCTTAGAATGAACATGCTGATAGTAAAAAGGATGGAAAAAAAGAGGAAGGGGAGGACATGAAAAGAATCTCCAACCTAGTTTTCCTTACTCCAAGCTCTTTTTTACTTAATTTCAATGCCACTGGTTGACTTTATGACACTGTATTGTACAATCAATCAATCAATCAATCAAGCTTTTTAGCCACTATGTTTTTCTTTTTTTATCAAAATCAAACTCTTCTGCCTGACTTTCAGTGTCCTTCTGATTTACTGAAGGATTTGCCATCATTCAGATTCATATTTACTGAAGGATTTCTTATCCTGCATATGCAGGTATATTCCTCTCCCAAATGCCCATCTTTTTTATTTTTCATCATCCCCCCAACCCCTTTTGCCCTCATTGTGTGGGCATACCATAGTCATTTGGACTGAACTTTGTGCTTATCTTTGCCTTGATCCTTTCCCGTGGAATGATCCTTTCTTCTTCATGGATCCAGATCTGGCCCACTCGCCAATCCCAAGTGCAAATGCCTTCCTCCTCCCCGAACCTTCCCTGATTCTCTCACCTTGCTCTCACTGATATTTTTCTTTTTCCAAACACTTTGCTGTGTTCTGGATCTCACAATTCATGCATTTTCTTTTTTGTTTGCTGCTTTTATATTTTAGTCTAATTTCAAATAACTTTTTTTTGCTCCTTGAAGGCCAAAATTATCTTCTTATTATACTTCTGGGTTTCTCACTTGTTTATTGCACAAATTGTAAATAATAGACATTCTAAAACAAATCTACAAGACTCCTGTCAGAATTTTGTGTGTGTGTTGGTTTCTATGCAAAAATTTGCAATAAGAAAAACAATATCTAGATTTTTTGAGCACTTATTATTTGTAAGGTTCATCTATGTATAAGCCTCATAATATCACTATGTAGTAGGTATTATAATTAATTCTTGTTAATATCATCATCATCACCATCATATCCATATACAAAAAGTTAGTTAGAGATACATTAAACAACTGCTCAAAGTCACTGATTGATTCATCAAATCAACACATTTTAATTGAGTTTTTATAATGCCTCAGGCATGGTTCTAAGCCCAAGGAGGTAATAGTGAACAAAATAAAGGTTTATCCTGGAAGTAGGGCATTTTGTTTGGGGAGATAGAACATTAAAAACTTAAACACTTTAATTAAACAATTTTTAAAAATGCTTTTATAACAATGTGTGTGATAGAGTGACGCAAACTATAAAAATAAAGCATGGTAAAAGCATGGAGTGCAATGAGCAGTAAATTGTCAAGCTGGGATGTGAAGCCAGACTGCCAGCCTCTGGATCTTCTGAAGTAAGCCCCCTATTATTCATCAGTTTCAGTACAACTTCATTACTGTCTGTTCAGGCCTGCAGTAATCTCTCCTCACACACATATTCTAATGTAATTCGTCTCATCAACATCAAATCTATGTTCTAATTAGACAAGTCTACTTATCTTCACTTAAAATGTATTCACCACAGCTTTGTGCCTTGGCTCATGCTGTTCTTCAGCCTATGCACACACACACACAAACACACGCATACACACACGCATGCATCCTTTTGAACTTAGGTTCAACTTATTCTATAAAACATCTCCTGTTTACTAGAATTAGAGTTACATCTTCAATTTTGTTTGCAATTTCCATCATATGTACTGTTAATCTGGGCAATCTATAAATATGTGTTGGCATAACAGAAATTATCTGGGTTCTAGTTTATGAAAAATTAAGAAAAGAGATTAGAGAAAAGAGTATGTTAATTTTTTTAAAGCTAAAGAAACTTTAAACTTTGTGACTAGTCTTCGGTAGTATTTGCATTGACAATCATTTTGAACATTAATAGAGAATCTGAAAATCTATTCAAAATAGTGAACATTCTGTTAAGAAAAAATATTGAGAATAAATAGAAATGTAATCTTCACGGTATTAGACTTCGAAAAATTTAACAGCATTAAATTCAAGATACTCTTAAATTCTTGTGTATTAATATTTACGGAGAGTCCCCAACTTATGGTTTGATTTACAATTTTTCAAACTTACAATAAGTTTATTGGAATATTAAATGCATTTTTGACTTACAATTTTTTTGACTTACAAAAGGTTTATTGGGAAGTAACCCATTCATTGTAAATCAAGGAGCATTTTAATTTTTATATCCTTCAATTCCAAAAAGTAAATAAATAAATGAAGAAATAAATTTAAACTTTTACACTATTTCAGCCATTAATTGTAATATATATTTAAAAGTGGTGTCTCTGTCATAATCAAGAGAATGGCTTCTTTTGAAAGAAAATATTTATAACTAAAACGAAGAACACTTGCTTGAGAAAAAGGGAAACACTGAGAATTCATATGACATTTACACCATCTCAAAATAATGCTCAGGTGATCTTGCCAATGATATTTATTCTGAACAACCACACAAAGAAACAACGAGCTTCTCAACATAAAATAATATTTTCCCTGCTTTTTTATATTTCCAACAATCATAGAGGCAGAAACAGGCCTCGACTAAAACTGTGATTGCTATTCCTTCTTTGCACATTTTTTCAACTTTAAGATATTTAAAATACAATTCGTATATCTTTGTAACAACAGAACTATTCACTGTACTCAGTAGCAACTAGCATGTGTTACTAAATTTGCCAGATTAAACCAGAATAAAGAACACAATAATAGTTGCTAGTTTGAATCTTAACAAAGTTGCTACTATTATAAGGACAGCATTAGTTTGCTGGGGCCCCCTACAAACTGTCTGAAATTTAATGACTCACAGTTCTGAAAGTTAAATGTCTGAAATCAAGGTGTTGGTAGAGTTTGTTCCTTCTTCAGGCTGTGTAGGACTGATCAGATCCAGGTCACTCTCGTCGGTTTGTAGATTGCCATCTTCAAGTTCATGTGTTGTTCTCCTTGTCAAGACACATATTTCCTCTTTTTACAAGGATGCCACTTATATTGGATTAGGGCCCATTTTAATGACTTCATTTTGACTTGAGTGCCTCTGTAAAGGCCCTATTTCCAAATAAGGCCACATCTGTAGGTACTGGGGATTAGTACTTCAACATATAAATGTGGACAATTCAACCCATAACAGTCAATTTCCTCATTTTATTTGAAACATTTTAAATTTTATTTACTTTTTGTGTAAATTCTATAGGTAACAAAAATATGCATAAAGAGCAATAATTAGATGGTTCTTCAAAACTATATAGATTTAAATTAATAAATAAAATACTATGGTTGTTTGTTTTAATTTTAACACATTTAAAATTCAAATAAACTAGGAATTGTAAAGTGACTACACACTTTTAATGAACCAGGAATTGAAAGTGACTAAACACTGGCATTCAAGTTCATAGGCAAAGTCGACAGCTGCCTATGATGTGTGATGCCTGCTAGTAATTCCACACACCTCCAAAATGTGTACGCTGTCAATTTCTGGTTAATTTCTGATATTCTATCAAAAGATTGTCTCACGTAAAATTCACTTCACATTTCAGAAAGTAATGGAAGATCAAGTTAATTGTTAATCACAAAAATTGCATTGAGAATAACCTTAATAGATTTTTCCAAACTAATGGCTCTTCACCTCTACTACATGAAGTCCTGTTGATTCTCCAACTAAGCATCTCTATCATATGTCTAGGGCTGTCTAAACTGTTACCTTGTTACTGAGCCAAATGATGATTTTCACCCATGTGTAATGGAAAGTCAAACACCAAAGCACCAGTCTTTGCAGCAGAGAAAAAGGTTTACTCACAGATTGCCAAGTGAGAAAATGGAAGATATGTATCTCGAATCTGTCTTGTCTGCAGTGGAAAAGAAGATATATTTATGGGGAAGTGATTAGGGGTGATGTGAAGCATGGGGGATCATGATTGTGAAAGGGTTTGAGGGAGTTATTCAGTGATCTGTGCAGGTTCAAGCTGTCTGCATGCCTCTGCATGTTCAGAAAATTGTGGCATTAGCAGGATCTGGAGGTGAGGTTTTCAGCCCTCTAATGTCATAAGGTCACCCATCAGGCATTCATGCAGGCTTAGGAGAGAGGTCTGGAGGCTCAACCAATTTAGCTCGGTTTTTATTGAGCCAAGCTAACTCCAGCAGTCCTGTAACAACAATTCAGGCATGCAAGCATTACTTCTGTGCCCGAGGTGTTAGTTTAAAGGAAGATAGGAAGAAACAGAATGAGAGGTTAGTTATGGAAATGTACTGAAGGAATAAGCAATTTAAACAGGGAACAAATTTTAACTGAAAAGTCACTGGTTACAATCTTCAAGTCCAATATACCAGCACCCTTTGCCTGAATGGCTGAAATAGGGTTTTAACTAGGTGCACACCTTAAATCTTCTATTCAGCAAATGTTCATGGGCTTCTTCCAGGTACCACGCATTGCCATGTGTGTTTGGAATACCTCAGTGAAGGGAAAATATCCTTATCCTTGTGGGGTTTATCTAGACGAATATGAAAATGCCTCTTTTTCGTCTTTCTTCAATTTTTCATCTACACAACATCTTGAACTCTGATTTTGGCACTCCCCACTTAAAACATTTTCATAAATTTCTATTGCTCTTGATTAAATCCAAACCCTTGATGTAGCCTTCAAGGTTCTATGTAATCCAGTTCCTACTTGACTCTGCCACCTCTTTCTATTCATCCACTCCATTCCAGACATGCTAGCTTCCTCCTATCTGATGGAGATGATGACCAAATCTCTCCCAAACTCAGAGCATTTGCACATCTGTTTCCTTTTTTTCAGGAGCTCCCTTGCTCTGAAGGAAATGACTATTTCCAACTCATCCTTCACATCTCAGCAGAAATATCACCTCATGGTTGTTTCCCTAACTCACCAAACTAAGCACATCGATTTCTACCTTCTCACCTATAACAATTGTCAATAATTATATGTATAATGTCTGTCTTTCTAATTGCATTGTATTCCATTACAGCAAATTTTTTGTTGGTTCACAATTTTCTCCTTATGTTCAGCACAGTCCTACATAACAGGAAAAATCTCAATATGTATTTGATGTATGTAAGAGGAATGATGTAGAAGGAAAAGAGAAAGAATACCCAGACTGTTGTTAAGGTCTAAATTAAAGTGAAATGAGCTTGAACTGAGATTGTATTAGTCCATTCCTGTTACTTATAACAAAATACACAGAACTGAGTGAATTATAAAGAAAACAAAATTTATTGCTTACAGTTTTGGAGGTTGGGAAGTCCATGGTCCAGGGAACACATCTAGTGAGGGTCTTGGTGGTGCAGACAGTGATGCAGGGTATCACCCTGCAAAATGCCAGAGCAGAGAGTAGCCTCCTTCTTTGCTCTCTCTTTAAAGCCCTCAGAATCACGCCCATGACCACCATTTCTAATCCATTACCTATGGCATGGTCCTACAATCTAATCACCTCTTCAAGGCCCCACCTTTCAATTACAATAATAGGATTTCCCACCCTCAACAGTTACAGTGGGAATTAAGCTTCTGATATATGGACTTTGGGGGACACAATTCAATCAACCCCCAGCAGACATGGACTCTAAAGAGTAGAGTGTTGTATTCTGGGCAGAAAACTTTAATTTAGTTTGGACAATATTTTCCAACTGCATTCAATGGCAGGGTAATCCCATAAAATGCTTTTCAAAAGCATGATACTTTTGAGAAGCATGGTCAAAGAACTTTGGTTGCACATTATCTTCTGCCTCTTAGAGATTCACAATGCATATTAGGTGTTCCCATTAAGAGCTCCAAGCAATCTTCTAGTGAAGAAACCTGTCTAAAAAAGCCCTCTGTTTTTCCAGAATATCTAATAACACTCACGAGCACCTGCTGAAAAATGCTGTTCTAAGGTAAAACAAGTCTGTTACATTTCTTCACCCTTTTCTTCATAATTAAAAACATTTAGATAGAAAAATCTCATTCTGCATTTTCCCCTGTCTCAAAAGAAAGCTGGAGGCCTTAACTTCAGAGGTCTTGTTTTTTACTTCCTGATTGAAAATTAGTATATAAAATCAAGAGTCTTAGACTTCTTTTTATAATATAGAATTTATGTAAATTTGAGTAATTGATGAATTAATATGTATGAATTTGTAGTATCATAATAAGAAGACACATACTTTCTACCTAGAATTCCTTTAGTCTAATTATAGTGCTATAGACCAGAAGTCTACAAACATTTTGAGCCCAGTACTTGGGTATTTATGTATATTTAACATAAATGTACCATTATACTTTCATATCATTTATTTTATGAAACATATACCCAAATACAAGTTTTAATGGTTGAGAAAAAATAGACAAACATACAAGGGGCCTTCAAAAAGGGCATTGAGAGATGCATATTTTTAATTCCATTTTTCTGTGAACTTTTAGCTGTACCCTCATAACAAGCAGTCTTAAAATTTTCTTTCCACTATTCAGTGGATCATTTCACATACCCCCTGGATTGCATGCATATACCTCTCCTTAGAGATAATTCTTAAAATCATGGCTGGGTAGTGCTCACCACAGGATGATAAGGCCTAAGATTGCTATTCAGGCATAAGTGACAATGCATTTGAAAGCTTAATGTTTTCATTGACCCTGAAAATGACTACTGCTATTTATTGTGTGTGGCTTGTTTAAGTGGGTAGAGAGAAGTAAATTTGGAGGCTTTGAAGAAGATATTGAAAAGTGGACAAAGGACTCATCTTTATAAACATTATGTCAGGATTGAGATCTTACATAATTTACTACCATGATGGTATTAATTGAGCTCTGTCTTCTGTACATTGGCCTGGGACCCCAGGAGGGCACAGTTACTAAGGCACATGGTCCTCCTAGAAGACAAAAATCGCAAAAGCTGTCTGATCAGGTAGGGCATGAATCTACCCGGGGTTGGGTTCAGAAAATGAAGGTTATGAAGGACTAGTTCTAAGTTTTATCCCATATATTTTACTCAGGAAGAATCCTGAAGAGTAATTTCAAAGTTATTTCAATAGTGAGAACACTAACAACAGTTCTTGTCCAAATACACTTGCCATAATGGATAGGCAACTTGGTTGGATCCTCTACGCTAGCAGAGTCTACATTCAGAGAAGCCCTCAGAGGTGATTCATCACAGATTCATACAAAGTTATGATTCTGGAAGATCCTTGAGTTCCAAAATTATTTATCATTAGATGAAAGCATCATCATGACCCGAATGAGTAGTATTGCAGAATGGTTAGGAATGCAGGCATTGAAGGGAAAGAAAAGTGGTTCTGACATTGATTACCACATTAACTGAAAGCCTATATGATCTGGGACAAGATACTTCATCTCTTTGAACTACTATGAAATGTAAATAACTGTACTATCTCAAATTCCACCTTGAATTAAAACACTCAGCACAATGGTACTATCATTAGCATGCAATAAATGGTAGTTGTTCTTATTATTTATTATTTTCACTTCCATGTAAGAAATGAGAATCACCTGTGATCCAAAGTGTTTTCCAGGTATGTAACCAAACCCTAAATTTGCTTTTTACAACATTTTATATAGATCCACTTGCCTACATTAAACTTAGCAACCATATGTAAGCTGACAACTTTGATTAAGGAATTTTCAGTTTGAACTTGACTTAATCTTTAGTTCAAGTGGAAAATCTGGTAGTAAAGCTTTCTCTCCTCTGCAGTTCTGTCAAACACTCTGATCCATGGAGACAGAAAGGGGAATTAAGCCAAGGAAATAAAGTATAAGTAAAACCTTTGTGGAATTGAACCCAGAAGCAACCATGAAAAATCTGTAGGAAAAATATGCAATCGATATCACAAAGCCAAATGACTCCTGCATCCTATATTGGCCAAACCTGAGAGTGAAACAGTTTCTACAGATTAAAATTCTTAAAGATAATAAGTTACAAATAACATGCACATTAATCTTGATTTTGAATGATATTCTAGAAAAAAAATATTTGAGTTCTAATGCATTTGGGACAATTGTCAAAGTTCTCCACTAGAGACTAGGTTAAAAATTAATCAGTAATAAGTTTTATGGGTTTTATGTGTTGTATTAGTCTAATCAGCTGCTAACCCTGCAGGGGCAAGGACTGGAATTAGAGTTGTCAGGATGAAGTAAATTGGAAGTGGAAATGATGAATTCTTTCTTTTCCTCAAAAGAAAACACAGCTCTTTAAAAAGTAATTTTTTTCCTTCTACAAAGAGGGACTCGGAGTCCATAATCTAATATGTTAAAGTAGACTCATTGATTACTCTTTGAGGATCTGGAACAGTCAGTCCATGAAGGAGGCACAATGGAACAAAGACAGCAGAGACTTCATGTTCCAATTCATTCTCTGTAGAATTACAAATGGCAGTGCTTTCCAATGTCATACATCTCTCCTCCACCACACACACACACACACACACACACACACACACACACACCTGCAAAGAATTGTGCAATGTGTTTGGAAAAATAACACTTATTGTGATTTTATTTTCAGGGTCTAAGAGATTTAAATTTCTTAACTCTTTATTATCCTGGAGTAATCAAGGCTAAGATGCCTCCTGAAGAAATTATTTTCTTAACATAAAAGTATGGGTAATGGAGAACATATGTAAAACTTTAAACATTTCCAAACCAACATAAGGTTTCTTGCATGCAGCAAAGATTGACCATTATCAAACACCTTTTTTTGGATAAGTTAAAAAATAGTGCACACTCAGCTTGTACCATTAGAACTGGCTGTCTTACCACGTTAAGCATTGGATTCATTAGCCTAACACCCTCAAGGCAAAATTGTAATGACCTATGGATCATAACAAGATGGAAGTCACAGGAAAGCCATTTAACTTGATTTCTAACATAAGTTATTTATGAAAAAAAGATACAATTGAATTGTTTTTTGCAATGAATGCTATAAAATATTTTTATTAAAAATAAAAAGTGATAGAAAAAACAGAAAAGGAGAGATAATATCCCAAAGCAACCAAACAGAGATGAAGCTTATTCTATTTCCCTAGGGCAAAAAGTGTGGTTAAACACGTAAGGAGGATATTTCACTTGGTGTGTGTTACTCATCATAGCAGCAGCAGCAGGAGCAGCTACGGAAAACGGCCCATTAGTTTTTCCATAATAAACTCCTTTTTCACTGGCACACCCTTGGGATTCTCTGACATTACTTTGGTATAGTTATTGGTGGATGGATTCAATAATTGGAACTCTCACAATCTGAAATTAATATTTTCCATGTCACTTTAGTATATGCTAAATATTATGAAAGTTGATTTTAGGGGCCTCCTCTCCAATGTGTGTGATTCCAAAAGGCAAATTTCTAAATGCAAAATGCCATCTATATTTTTTCAGTTTAGATTTGCATTCACTTCTCAAATTGTCATGTCAAGACACCTATTCAATATAACTTTATCGTGTTCAAGGAAGGGCTAATGAATGAGAGCTAACAGCTCCCAGGTGGAGTCTCCAATGTATCTAACTTATACCTAAGGCAATAGCCTCTGCACAAGGGAGTTCTCTGAAAATATGTGCCCTAAAATGTACAAGTACAAATGAGAATTGTATGGAAGTCTTCACTGAAGTAATAAAAAATTTTCAGCACTTAATTGTGCCAAGTGCCAGGAAAAATGCATGGTTCTTATGCTAAAAAGAATCACAATCTAATGTAGAAGCCAGGCATTTAAGCAACATAGTAAGATAAGTTCAATCAAAGAAATATGCAACCATTTAAGGAAGAACACAGAAAAAAATGTGATTTGTGCATACCAAAACACTGGTTAAAATTTTTTTTAAAGTTGTAGAGGATATTCGACCTCATCTGATTTTATGTCCTCTCTAAATGTTGGGGGTAAGACTGAAGCCTAAAGAGACAAAATAATCAATGGAGGGACCTATGACTCACTTGCACCACATCTCCGGATTCTAGATCTAATGTTCCATTGACTACAGCATACACCTCTTTGGGAAATACATTGTAGCATATCCCTAATTCACAAGACCAATTTTGTACATTAGTGCTCCCTTTTCAAAGACTATAAAATGGGGAAGGTGTGGCCTGGAGGATGACAACAAATTTCCTATTCATGTTCCCTTTCAATTGTGCTATTTAATAAAGGTATCATTGCTGAGAGACCAGAGACTTAGAAACAAAGTCTAAAAGGATGTCTAAAAAATAGGCAAAAAAAGAAAAAAATAGTCATTGTATTAGGTACATGGAATAACAGATATTAGTTTTCTCATTTCAAAAAGTATATTTTAACAAATCTTACAAAATGGATAAGATTTTTTGAAGAAAAGGGAAGAAACACTAATCAGAAAAATTCAATCAGCAAAAGTAACATCATTCAACAAATACTTATTAAACATTTATTATGTGCCAAGCACAATACTTGATACTAGGTGCTTCATGAGAGATGTCAAAGCTTTTGTTTTTAGAGGGGTTTCAGTGTAATGGGGACACAGAAAGTAATTAAATAATTGCACTAATAATTCAACCCAAGTCAAGTTCTCAGTGACAAGAACATGGTTTTATGAGGGGTTATGACAAAAGATTCTGACCTAGTCTAAAGAGGTCTGAGAAGTTTTCCTGCACAAATTAATATTTAAACTGAGATAAAGGATAAATAGGAATTATCTAAGATAAATGGATGGGGAAAAGGAAGTGATATCCAGACATCTAGGGGAAGAGAACTGCAGGAGGTGGGACTATGAGCCAGAGACCATATTAGCACATATTAAGGATTGAGGTTTTTGTAGTAGACTGATTGCATTAATAACCACAATCTATAAAACCTCCCTAAATCCATGCCCTTTTCCTATTGCCTTACTGTAATGACTCAGCTTGCCATGTGGTTTGCTTTGGCCAACAGGACAGTAGCAAGCTGGACCCATATAGAGACGTGCAAAAGCACTTGCTTGTTGCTACTTTCTTTTCCTCCGCCATGAGAACATGCATGGACTAGCCTGCTGACCGAGGAAACATGGAGCAGAACAGTCACCTCTACTGAAGCCCATCCAGTTCATGTGGCCACCAGCCAAACTCTTGGGAGAGCCCAACCAAGATCAGCAAAGTAGCAGAGCTGGTTTGCAACTAGTGAATGAATCCTGATAAGACCTCCTCACATCAGCAGAACTCCTCAGGTGAGCCCCCAAATCACCTAATTAATCCACAGATTTCTGAACTAAATAAATATTTAATATTTTAAGCCACCAGGATTTGTGGTTATGTGTTAAGCAGCATAAATGTAGCTATAGACAACTGATAAAGTGGTGAATGTGAAAAATGGATTGTGTGGTGGTATAGGGTGTGCAAAAGAGTGGAATTATTTTCAGACTATTGCAATAAGAAAAACAGCAACTTGGAGTAAGTGATAGTGAAATGAAGACAAAGTTACAGAATCTTGAAGCAATTTGGATTTAATTCTCTAGGAAATGATACAAAAGTCTTTTAAACAGACAAATAGTGAGATGAGCAGGCCTCTGCTGATTTTGGAAAATGAAATTAGCCATGTTTTTATGAATAGATTACAGCAGAAAGAGAGAGGAGACACAGAATACTAGAACAAAAAATTGAAAGAAAAAAAAAATTAAATACCAGGGGAGTATCTCTTCCCAACATGGTATCTAATGAACAGCCTCATTCAATAAAACTTTTCGAGGCCTGTATTCTAGACCAGGTCTTGTTCTTAAAAAGATGTTCTTTCTAGATGTCAGTAGCTTAATTCGAGGTCCTTTAGACAACTGAACCTCAATTAGTTGGTGGCTTGAGAGTGAAATGGAATCCATGGATTAAAGAACATTGGTTCCGTGACCCTTTGTGTTCAGTGGTCTTGTGGGTAAAAAATTAATATAAAGATATAAACAACTTAAAATGTACAGAGTCAGTTTTAATGTTCACTTTCCCAATGCTGGCAAGGATTCTTCTAGATATTAAGAAACTAATATAGTTGATAGTTTGGATGTGTTGTCCCCCGCAAAACTCATGTGGAAATCTGATCCCCAATGTGGCAGTGCTGGGAGCTGTTTGAGTCATGGGGGCGGATCCCTCATGAATGGATTAATGCTCTCCCTGGGGGAGGAGGGGTAGTGAGCTCTCTTTCTATTAGTTCCCCCAAGAGCTGATGGTTTATAGGACCCTAGCACACCTCCTCTCTCTCTCTCTCTCTCTTTTGCTTTCTCTCGCCATGCGATCTGCTTGTACCTGCCGACTGCCTGCCGCTTTCCACCATGAGTAGAAGCAGCCTGAGGCGCACACCAGATGCAACTGTCCCAGAATCGTAAGCCAAATAAACCTCTGCTCTTTATAAATTACCCAGTCTCAGTTATCTGTTACAGCAACACAAAAAAGGGCTGATAGTCAACAGGTTATTCCTTTCTGACTTCCCAAAATTTTCTCAATCCCATCCTTACAAACATAATAGAAATCATATCCCATAATATATACAGGCACATTATATTCCCTCAATGAATATTTAACCACCGCATGATATTCATGGGTATAATATAAAATAGAAACCATGTAGGCTGGTAAACAATGAATTTTAATCTTATCTCTATATAATCCAATTCCTCCCACTTTTACACAGATCCCATTTCCTCTTGCTTGTTTAAGGACATCATTCCAGGAATTCCTTGATCAGTATCACTCCAGCATTTCTTCTCTCTTCCTCCTACACAGACATTTTTCTCTCTTTTCCCTGTGTCATTGAAATCAGCATTGCACGGATACAGTTTTGTCTAAATTCTTAAACATGTTCCCTTGTCCCACTTTCCCTGTCACTTATCTATCCATTGCTTAGTTGTATTTGTTGAAAAACACTGAGGGAGTTATCTATTTTTGTAGTTTCTAATTCTCTCTTCCCGTTCTCCTTTAAAGCCACTAAAGTCAGGCTGTTGCCTCCACGACCCCATCAAAACTGCTCTCATCATGTCTACACCAATGTCCATCCACACTGGTGAATCCAGTGGCCACTGTGAGCAGCACCCCCTCTTCCTCGATTTTTCTCACTGCGTTTCATACCACCCACTCCCTCATTTTCACTCTTCCCCGCTGGTTGCTCTTTCTCTGTCTTGCTCATTGAGTTCTCTTCTTCTCCCCTTCCTGTTCATGTTGGAAGACCCCACAGCTTTGTCCTTGGTCTTTTCTTCACTATCTCCATTGATGTCTTTGGTGATCTCATCCAATCGCATGGATTTAAATATACTCCATATGGCAACAACTCACAAATTCATATCTTCACCCAGGCCTCTGTCCCAAATACCACATTTGTATCTCTGTTTACTTAACTACCCACTTTAATGAATAATAGACATCTCAAAATCAGTACACCCTCACATAAGTACCAGGCTGCTTCACCTGGACCTTCTACATCTCAATTGATGGAAAACCCATTCATCTAACTGCACAGGGCAAATAATAATAACAAATACTAATCCTTGGCTCTTCTTTTTCTTTCATACCTTGCATCCATCCTACCTTACCCCTTTAACCGGTTTCACCTTGTCTTCTGACAATCTATTCTCAACACAGTAGCCAGAGGGATACTTTTACCATTTAAGATGGATCATATCATTTCTCTGCTCAAAACCATTGCAGTGGTATCCATTTTCATGTAGACTAAAAGGCAAAAATGTTCTTAAGTAGGAAGTGGCCTCTGCCCCCGTTCCAGAATCCAGTTATCTCTCTGAAGTC
The DNA here is from genome assembly GCF_027409185.1 of Cynocephalus volans. NCBI lineage: Eukaryota > Metazoa > Chordata > Mammalia > Dermoptera > Cynocephalidae > Cynocephalus > Cynocephalus volans. The sequence continues at coordinate 72,365,011 of NC_084467.1, read as the reverse complement.
ATCTCCTAGCATTCTCCCCTTGCTCACTCCACTACAGCTATATGGTTTTGTTACTTTTCCTTAAAAGGGATGGACATGCTCTTACCTTGAGAGATTTGCTCTGGTTATGTTTTCTGCTTGGAACACTCTACTTCCATACACATGTTTTGCTAAGTCCTTAACTTTCTTTGAATTTCCACTGAAATGTCATTTCAGTGATGCTTCCCTAACCTCAATATTTAAAATGGCAATCTACGCCCCTCCTGCAAACCCTGGCACACCTCAATCTCTTTGCCTTAATCTACTTTTTAAATTTTCTTTTCCATAGCACTTATTACCTATGAACACACTAAATAATCTACTTATATTTTATGTTTATTTTCAGTCTCCCTCCTCTTGAATGTAAGAACTATTTGGTCAGAAATCTTTGTTCTGTTCAATGAAGCATTCCCAAAAATAAACAGAGCCTGACATATAGCAGGCACTAAGTAAGTTATATGTTGAATGAACAAATGAATGAATGAATGAAGCTATGCTCTGAATTATTTGAAATAACATGCCCCTCCTCCCCCAACTGAGCCCTATGCATGTGTTGTGAGTTTTTTCAGTGGTTACAATGAATGTTTTTTCTGTTGGCTTTTATATCAGAACAATTTTTTAATGTGAATTGAGACATCCTTGTCTCACTTTTCTCCTTTTACATTTAATTACCTACCATTACTGCCACTTTGTGTGCAATGTGGAGGTCCTGCCCTCACTAAACATAAAATGTAGGAATAATTGACAGTACCAAGTAACTTGCTGGATGTAGGGAGTGTACAATGACATGTCAGAGTCAAACCCTGTGATAGATAGGACAGAAATCTAGCTGAGTGATTTCCTCAGAGTTACACAGTGAATCAGCAACAGAAATGAAAGAATCGGGGTATCTAGTTTCTGGTGAAGGCTACTTTCACTAGAATTTACTTGCTGCTTACAGTCCATTAAAAAACAAAACAAAACAAAACAAAAAACCCTTAAAATCTAAGGTTCCAACATTCCAAGAGGATTGTTAGTTCCTGGTGGAGATACACAGTCCTGAGATGCTTGCTCGTACAGACACTTGCAAGTCGTTATTGAGAACCTGAGTCTTGCAAAGCCCTGCATACAGATGTTAAATATGCCTGGGTGATGGATACACTTTATTCTGCTTGTCAGTTGGTGAAGTACAGCTCTTTCTCCACTTGACTTGTGAAAAAGGAAAATTCAAAAAATTATAACCATGGTAGCCAAAAGAAAGTATTAGCTTAAAGAATTCATCAGTTTAAGAGAAGCTATTTTCTTCTTTCTGCCTGTTGTTGACCTATTGTTATCCAAAAAATTAAGGGAATTGATGAAAAAGTGCTATTGTTTCTGTGAATCACCAAACTTAGTTTTGCAGAACTTGGAGTATATTCTTTCTAACTTAAAAGTTATTCCTCATAGGAATTCCTCACACAGCTCAAGTAATGAGTCATCTGGGACTGAATGAGTGTGCTAGGCCTTGAGGCTCAGGATGTACGGAAGACAGTGCCAAGACCCCAGGAATTCTGAGATTTGGCAGCAACACACACAAGGAGTGCTGTGTGATTCTGTTTAAAATGTTCCTAACAACATTCCTCTTTGCATTTTGTTTGTTCCCTCTGCACTTGAGAAATCTGCTTCAGAAAAAAAATAAATAAATAAAGTCTAGAGATTACTGGCTTACTTTGAGCAAGACAGACCCCTGATGCTACAAAGTCTAGATGCTCTGTCCTTCTCATCACAGGTCTGTTTTGGACAGTCCCCATGATTTAAACCCTTATCATTCCCACTGTTCTCTTTTGTAACATTCAAGTTGAGAACCCAGCGTGTTTGAGTCCCTGTATTTCCTAGCACACCGATACAGATGTGAGCTTGGTGTTTGTGTGCAGGTGTATGCACATGTCCATGTGATGGAGAAAATTCAAAGAAATCAGAGATGGTAGGGATCATCCATGGTAAAAATGAGCAATATCATACTCACTCTAGCAAAAAGTGCTCTTTAACTCCATCGTTCTTCCTTTTCTTCTTATATTTATCATGTACGAGGGCATGTTTTTATATGTTGTTTATGTTCTCCATGCATTTTGTTCAAAAGTTGTTCTCGGCTTAGACAGTGAGTCCTCACAACGCCTAACCAGCTCATCACAGAATGTTTCAGCTTCATATGCTCTGACTCCTGAGTCTCATCTAGACATAGCATTGATTGTTGTGGATGCAAAATCACAAACAGAAGGAAAACCTGAGAGTAAATGCAAATAAATGAATGAGTAAACACCCAAGATTAAGTACGAGATAATTCTGCATATTAAACAATACCAAGTGATGGTGATGAATGCAATAAAACCGAATAGTAAAAAGGAGATTTCTTACAGTTGCTTATTTCCAATATTTTAATTATTCAACATTTCAACAATTTTTAAACCGTTATCTGTTCTCATGCTCACATGCAATAAACTGTCCAGTAAATACTTATTTTCTATAGAACATTGGATTCTATTGAGGTTTAGCTATTTACTTCAAAAGATGATATTTGCAGCAACAGTGTTTGAAAGTTCTTCACTGTAGTGAGTCTAAATTTTCCACCACATATATCCAATGGAAGTTGTTTCTTATGTTCATAACTTTTCAAGGACTATGTGATTTCTTTTCTATATCAATTTTCTAGTAAACTATCCTCTGTATCACATATTTACATCTTCCCGGTTTCTCTCAACAATCCTGTCTTCTGGTCCAGAATCTTCACGCATGAGCCATGCTAAAAAAATAATTAAATAGATAATCCTTGACTTACTCAAAATTTTAACTAATTTATTTAAATAATGTACCTGTTGAAAGCGTGTTCCACATGTCAATCCATGCCATTATTTTATAAAGACCATACATTTTTATAAATGAAAGAGCACATCTAAATGATTTTGTGGAGTAATATTACTCTTTATGGAAATAAATGCAAAAAATTTTGATAGTGATAATACAATTATATTAGATTTTCAAATTCGCTTTTGTAATATTGCCTTAACAAGCTACATATTAATTGTGATGAGTTCTATAGCATAGGAATATTGAAAAGATGGATGAAAATTGATATTTTTTGATGAAGTCTGTGCCAGAAGATCAGTGAGTGACTGCCTCTTTCCCCTGCAGTGTGGTTTGATACCAGCCAACGTGTTTTGGTGGGCTTGAGGGAACTTAAATAGAAAGTGAGTTAATTCCTCACTTTTTCATTGACTCATCCTACGATTGAAATTGGATCTTCTCTTTTCTTCCATTTATTTATCTTTAAAGTGGTTATAACAGTACTTTTCAATAGCAGTTTGTGGTCAGACACTAAGCAAATAAGTAATAATAACCCATTTAATATATAATGCTATAAAAGCAGAGTGCTTAAAAACCTCATTTGTTCCCAGATAGGAAGCTTACTTAACTAATGTCTTATTTGGAAAGAATTCCACAAAAGATGATCCAATTATCTGAATGCTCTTTCCAGGGTTAACACAATTCCAGGGGTGGTTTTGTTTATTCTTTTTGGTCGAGCAAGCAAAAGGGATGTTTCTAATTTCCTTTAAGTGTGGATCTCTAGGCAGGATATCTGGTGTTTGGAAGAACTGCTTAGTCAGCTCTAAAATACATACTTTTAAACCAAAGGAAAAATTCCAGTGAAGGAGAAATGAAGATAGAAATCCTGGACAGCTGATGAAACAAGGTCTGTGAACGGTTTAGAGACTGTTTGTAGGAGGGTCGAGGCTGACAATGTATAGGTCAAAGCTGAGGAAGCAAGTGTGACTGCTGGATCAAGTCTTAGAAGACATAATGGGGCAGAGTTAGATCAAATTTAAGGGACTGGTGAGGAAGAAAACTAGAAGAGGGGCTGACTGCAACTGAGACATTTCGAGGTGGAGCAAAGGAATGTTTCGGGGCTGTGATTAAATAACTTTCCTCTGAGAGAGATGGAGTGAATGAATCTGCCATGAGTGAGAAGGTGAGGACGCTAGGAAAAATGCTCTGGGATGCTACTGCAGAGGCATAAAATGATTATCGACAGGCTTGTCTGATTCAGAATAAACTACCTTTATAATGAGATCATTTTTAAGCATGTCTAGAATACGTGGTTTTCTTAGATTCTGTATGTCCTATCCTTATCAACATTCGCTATTTGATTAATATTTACATATTCAGTTAATGTTGTCCTTTGATGTTTAGACGTTACTGAAAATCTGGCATTCGAAATCACTGGGACTGTTGAGTCACAGCGCCCTCCACCTGTGCAGGCCACATTACATCAGGAATATGGTGCCCAGTTCCAGAAGTCTCTTTTAAAAGAACCATTGACAAATTAAAGCGTTCACAGAGAATTAGCAGGATATTGAGGGCTCTGGCCATGCCATTTGAGAAATAATTAAGGAAAAGGAACTTCTTTTTCTCTAGAGAATCAAAGAATTGAAAGGACTCTTAAAGGTCATCTGCACCAACTGCTTGACTTGGGGGCTTTCAGATTCTCCAGCAGATGGAACACAGAAGTTTTCACTGTCATTGCTGAAACTAATCGTTTACATGAGATCCTTTCTTCCTTCTCTCTCCAGGGAAAAAGGATCTGTAGTTGAGACAGACAGAGGAATATAATTCCCTCTTTCTCTCTCTAAAACTGTAATGTCTAGATTTAGCTATATAACACATCTCTCTCTGTTCTTCAAGACACGGATTGTCCTTTGCCTAGTTTTCAAGATCCTAACATTTTGCCCCATCCTATATATCTTAACCTCATTTCTCTCAACAGTACAGCCAGGCTAATCTCCTTACTCCATTTTATGTGTGCAATAGCAGATCCTGTCTGAGTGGCTAATTCGGTTTTCAATTGCTGTGTAACAAACCACCCCAAAATTTAGAGCCTTAAAACAACACCTTTTTTTTTTTTTTTCTTAAGACTCTATAAATCAGAAATTCAGGCAGGATTCAGCGGGCATATTCTTTGGCTTCACATGGCTTCATTAGAGGTCATTCATTGAATAGTCATCTTTCAATATTATAACATAAATAGTACATTCTTTATAATGGCTTATTACTTTATCTTTTATGACTATATCACTCTATTTAACTTGTCCCCTCCTGATGGGTATTTAAATTGTTTCTAGTTTTGTTCATTATTGCCAACATTGCTGTAATTAATGTCCTTCGTGGACTCATTTGAGACTCTGTTGGATAAAGTTTATAAGAGGAATTGCTTACTAAAAATATAAGTTCATGTAAGTATTAGTGTAAATAGATACAACAACCAACTAGCTCAGCCAGGACCAACTGAAAGGATGACCACTTTTCCTCCTCCTCTCCATTACCATTCTGATGTGAAGTATATTACTGTTATTTGAATCTGCTTTTCTTTGAGTATTAGTGAGCTTGAGCACATTTTATATGTTTAATAATTATTTGTAGGTCTTTTTCCTCTGAATTATCTCTTTGTATCACTTTTCCATTTTTATTGGGATATTTTGTTTTTTGTTTTGTGTTACATATGTAGGTAATAGGATGTAATAAAGATATTAAATGCTTGGCAATTCTAGTAATAAATTTTCAGAAATAAATTCTCTTAGGGCTGAGCCCGTGGCGCACTCGGGAGAGTGCGGTGCTGGGAGCGCAGCGACGCTCCCGCTGCGGGTTCGGATCCTATATGGGAATGGCCGGTGTGCTCACTGGCTGAGTGCCGGTCACGAAAAAGACAAAAAAAAAAAAAAAAGAAAAGAAATTCTCTTATTTTTTTATAATGTATTTTTCTCATACAAAAGTGTTTTAAAATGCCTAGAGTAAATGCTGATTTTTTTAAAATGACTTTTGTGTTTGGTTTCATGCTCCTCAATATTCTAAAATATTTATCTGTATTTTCTTTTAGCATTTTGCTGTTTTATGTTTTACAAATATTTACTCTATCTGGAATTTATTTTTGTGTATGCTATGATGGAGATTTTATTTTTCTCAAGTAGATAACCAGCCCATTCACTATCATTTTTTTAATACTGCATCCTTTCTCAACTAACTTGGAAAATCAAATTCACTATATCTTGACTCTTTACTGTACCACAATTGATTTGTGTCTTTCTCCACAAATACAAGTATAAATTTCTTTAACTTCTCTAACTTGAGAGTATGTTTTAATATCTGGGCACAATTTATTTTATTATTGTCAAAATTTGTGGGTATTCTTGCAAATGCATTTTCCTAAATGACACTTAAAAAAGAAATGTTTACAAGGGTGCCATAGAGTGTCTTATAGTTTTTTATTGAATTAATTTTGTAGACTAATTGGTGGAAATAGAAATTTTTATAATAATCTCCTCACCAAAAAACATACTATGGCTACTTTATTTTACATTTATATGTGTTCTCTTTTACAGTATAAAGTTTTTATGGAGTTTTTTAATATAGTTATTTTCTTTTTATTCTGCAATAAAAACATTTCTTACTATATTTTCTTGCATTTTCTCTCTTGCTATTGCTGTTACATAAGAAAGCTATCAATTTTTTAAATATTATCAAATTTTTTATAATATCAAACATTTTGCATCAATTATTGGACCACTTTAATGACTTAACCAATTGTTCTTTCAGCTTGTCAGTTGATTAGCAAATTTTCTAGGTAAACATTTCTGTTATGTTTAGATAATAATCATATAGTCTCCACCTTTAAATTATAAACATTATATACTTATTTTTTATTTTAGTGTTTTGTTACACTGGCTAGATTCTCTTGAGTAATCTAAAATAAATTTTGACTAATTTAATACTTATGAAAATGTATTTTTTAAAAGCAGTTAAATTTTATTGGTGTCTATAAATTTATACATAATACCAGGCATTGTAATGATTACTATTGTGTAGAATGAAAATTAAGAATAATCAGCCATTTCCTAAGTGAAACTTGTACTTCCAATGTTCAATGTACTTGGCAATACTAGGAAACCATTAGACTGAGAAAAAAAAGCATTGACGACTTTGGCAAAATTAGTGGTTCTTATCTGAGATTTGGAGATTGTAATTTTTTTCTTTTGATTTTGATTACTTTATGTTTGTTGTATAAAAAGAAGAGTTTTAAGGGAAAATAGAGGAAAGATGGAATAGTAGGCAAGGCAAGAACTGAGACTGATGAAGAAGCCACAGATAGAGGCTGAGTGGATCTATGAACGACAACCAAATAATAGATGAAAATGGAAAACATGGAACTTGAAGGAAAGAGCCATATTTCTCTAAGTTTTGGTATTTATCTTTAACAATTGATAGAATGATCGACACATAGAGAATTCTAATAAATATTGTTAATGAAATGATGAGAAACAGTGTAAATAAATGAATTAAGCACCCATCTTTAACGCTTTCAAAGGGCAGGTCCATCTCCAAATAATTCACACAAGTGCATTAAGGTCTAGTGTAAAGATCCTTACTACCAATCTTAGTGAATATGAACCAGTGGCTACTTCTCTATAACTGAGAGTTTAACCATATTTTGGGGCTACATCTGGTGGGAGGGGAGAGATCATGAACAAGACAATTATCTAGTTAAAGTGAGGAGGTCCCTGGTGTTCCTGCCTGTCCTTGTCCCATTGAGTCCTCTCAAAGAAAATAAGAAGGAAGGGAAGTACGCTAGTTGATGACAAGGGGGATTTCAAACTATCTCCTTTGTTGGTTTAAAGTTGCTTGTGACCCATAATAATATATTTTAAACAAACGGAAGCAAAAAAGCATCCACCATGTAAATCTCAGTACCCTTTCTCTGAAGCAAGACTACAGAACTTATTTACATGAGAAATTTCTGTACGGAAAGCTACTATCTATATCACACCATAGGAGAAGCTTTTTACTAAAGACTAAAAGAAGTTTGAATGTCTAAGATCTCTGGATTGAAAAGTACATTTCTAAGCCTCAGCAACTTGATAATGCCTAAACACAGACTTTTTGATCAGGAAGGTTTGGAGCAAGAAATAAATGTGCTAATGATTCAACCGAGCTTTAGGGTATCCATTTTAAATGTCACAATATTGTACTTTCACATAAAGCAGAGATGAAACATCAAAAAATATTAATTACTACAAAAAGTGCTGAAAAACTAAAACAAATTTTGTAGCAACAAAACTGTGTAAGGAGATTTCACATGCCCTGATTTACCCGTAGCTGTGGGCTTCGTTAATGCTTTTCATATGGTGCATTATTTCAAACATCCTGGATTACTGAAATGCATATGATGTAAGTAATCTTTGTATAGACTTTTTCTTGTTGTATATTGTAAAAACATACAGATAGGAAAATTAGGTTCTACACTTAGTTATTAGCTCAGTGCCTTTGAACGTGTCATTTGTGTAGCTTAATTTCTCAAGGACCTAAATGTGAAATGAACTGTTTATTTCTAAGGCTAATCCTAGCAGGCCTTTTCCAGCTAGGTAAGGCCAAGTGGGAGTGGGTTTTGATGTCATTGAATATTGAAAATTGAACTTAGCTGGGGGTAATTGAACTCACAGGTGCTAAAACCATTACATTCTTAGTCAAGCAATCTAACCAGAAAGTCTAAATTAAAGGGAAGAATGGAGTAGGGCCTAGATTAAGACAGGAATGTGGTTAGGAAAGAGAGGTGAGACATTCTATTTGGGCCAGAAAAGCTTACAATTTAATTTCGCCATACTTAACAGGTCAATTCAGGGCACTCAGCAACAGCATTTGGGTGTGTGCTTGAGGGTTGAGTGAGAGAGGGTTGCAGATAAAAATGTTACATCAGTTCTAAAAACCAAAAGCCCCATTCTCTAGAGCTATCATGCTGTTAAACCTATAATTCTCAGCAACATTTGGAAAGATTCCAAATCACAGGTTGTATTAGTTGGGTTTGGCTGGGCTGAATAGCTCACCACCTGCTCTGTGGTGGGCTGCAGTGAGGTAATTGCAACAGACTAGGAAGGGACAGTATATAATGACACTCACTGGCTTTATCTGTATAACCAGGCACTAACAAAACAGCCCTAAAATGGACCTCTAGCCCAGCCACTTCAGTTTCCTTGGCCATATCTATTGCCCATTTAGGTTGTAGGTACAATCTGTTTGAAACTCTGCTGGGGGAGAACTGTGGGAAAGTTCTGAGCCACCTATGCTGGGGTAATCTGGTTGTGTTCTGTCAACATGGCCATCACCTCACTTCAAACGTTGTGGCAAAGCTGTCGAATGAGGAAAACTCAAGTAGGGGGGACAGGCCCTTGGCATGTGATCTAGATTGTGCTATTTATTATTCACGAAGGTTGCTGGGCAACCAGATTAACAGAAAATACACACTTGGAATCCTAATGGAAGATTTCCCAATCATCTTGGGGAAAGTTCTATCCTTTGCTTTCCCACTTGCACACTTAGAATATAGGAAAGGGGAGATGAAGGAAAGAGCCAGGAGTGGGAGGGCAAGGGCTCAGTGTATGTAAATATTTCTACACAAGTTGATATAAAACACATGACTCTGAATGACTTCTAAAATGCTTGAATCCTACAAGACACATACAAAAATGAATGATCTGAACACCATCTGTTTGTCCTTTTGGTACATGTGGTAATGGTCACTTATCCGACTACCTGTGGATATGGAAATGTGTTTGAAATGATGAAGGACCCTCTGCTCTACTATAATGACAACTACCAGTGACATTTGTAACCTTAGCAGCAGGTTAGAAACTATTTATGTCCACTGCCATTAAGAATTTTACCTCTTTGACACATCCATTTGGTTCTGTTTGAAAAAGAAAATCATTAGTCTGACCTAAAACCACAAATGAAGGCCACTCCTCTCAACTAATTTGCATATGCTTAACTATTTATGAGTTCCCTGCTGCGCATCAAAGGTGGTTATCAATCTACCTACACCCCAAACTTCTAGAGAACACTCAGTTTCTGTTAAAACCATGCTCAGTACCCTGTAATATAAAACTTTGAGGTCAGAAACATATTCAGCAGTACTTTCTTTTCCTTGGGGAGCATTTTGGCATTTTCTGCCATAAATAAAGTTTATACATTCATTCAACAGGTACTTATTAAGTAGCTGCAATGTGCCAAGTATTAGACATAGACTAATTTTGGAACAAGTTTAAATCTTCAATAGAGTATTAAAATCAATCTTACTTACCATCATCTATTCTTTTACCAGCATTTACAACCATTCCCTCTTCTTACCATAATTTGATTTGTCATTTGTTGATAGATGGGCTAGATGACAAAATTTGGCAAATACAATACATGGGGTATCTCTTATTTGAAGCATGTGTACTAGTAGAATATTGGCTCATTAGACCTATTCAACATAGTCTGCAATAACAGCACATAAATATGTACTTACTGTTTTTATTTGAATATTTGTATTTAACTTTCCATGTTTTTGAGTTTTCATCTGATCTAAAACAAAAGTAACTGTTAATATTGTCATCTTTAATATCATTTCAGTGCCTACAGTGGTGAGGCAGCAATCTAGAGGAAATTACTGCTGTTGCATGTAAATAAGTTATACATAGTTTTGTTGAAGAAGTTACACTTCCAACATGCGGTACCTTATGCATTGTTTATTTTAAATTTTTGATACAAATTACTTGCTGTCTTAATCTGGGAGTATATCAGAAGCATAGCATTAGAACTTTTGTCCAAACTACCAATGCTCAGCATATTTTCTGAAATTACATGGGTCAAAAAGCAAAAAGATTATTTAGAAAATACAGAATATCAACATAGAGAATTTGAAAAAGATAATTTTACTTCTGACCACTGTACTTCTGAAGTCTTTAGTTAACAAGAAAAATATTTTAAAACAAAACAAAAATATATTTACTGATGCTTCTTTCAATTAGTCTTTGCTTTGTTAGTATAAAGAATAGAGTGCATTTTGGTTTTTATTTTTAAAATGCATAAAATCTATTGAATTCCAGCTGACACTGCTGAAGGCAATTTTTAAGATTTTTTTATTGTATGATGAAAATTATATTTACATTACTTTGCATCATATTTCTGTGCTGTATAATTATCAAATAAACTATTTAGAAGTTACATGGGGAAAGAATGGGAAAAAAACATTAAAAACCTAAACTACCTTCCTGGGGTTTTGTTTGTATTTCTTTCTCTTTTTCTTCATATAGTGTTCATAAAATGGGCAAGTCTAGGGGACCTTTCTAATTTGTGGATGGTGGTTCCAAGCTGTGCCTATACAGTTTTATGACTGCTTAGTTCCAAAATGTATAAACACATTACCCTTCTACATAGCAAAATGCCCAGGAGAAGGCAATGCAAAAGAAATGAAGCAGAGGAAAATATATTGCACCATTTTCTTTGTGGGTTTTTTTTTTTATATTTAATTTAAAATTGATATAATTTCAGCTTTGAGGAGCTAGTGAATGCTTTCTGCTTGCTGTTTCCTCATTTCATCTTGAGTTTTTCAGTTGCACATGGCCAGCAATCCAACCCTATACAACTTCTGAGAAAACCTTCTTAAGTGGGTATTGAAAGAAGACATGGCCTGTCCTCTGAAAGTGAGCAGTTGCATTTTCCATTATTTATTATAAAGCTAAACGGTTTTTGGTTTGGAGTGTATGTGTGTGAGTGTGTGTGTGTGTGTGTGTGAGTGTGTGTGCGCGCGCGCGTGTGTGTGTGTGACTGCATGTGTGATTAACCACAGTCTTAACTTTATTATACAAACCAAGTTTTCCATAGGGCCTGCAAACTTTAGCCATCTGCCAACCAAATGCTTGCTGCATCATGTCTGCAAAATGTCTGGAGGTCAAACTGCCTTAGTGTATCACACATCTTAGTGTACTGTATATCTCTGAACAGTTGGTGTACAATTAAAGAAAAAATCCAGGTTTGAAAGATCTTTTTTGGCTGAAAAGTATACCATAATGTATGATTCTGTGCTATTTAATGTATAACACATGAGGAAGAATCCAGGAAAGCTTTTACACACAGTAGGGTTCAACTAACAGAAAGTGGATTTGAATCTGAATATCACAATACTTCAATGTATTCCATGTTTTCCAGAAAAATAATAATGTATATTCCCGTATACACAGAGGAAAGCAGTCAGCTTCTTGCCCAAACCAGAAACTAGCCTAACAAAACTTTTACTCTGTTACCTGCTCTACTGGATATGTGACCATGAGAAGAACAGCAAACAACACAGGTTTTTTCATGAATAGGAGAGGGGCTCAGAGACATGGGGCTATTGCCCTCCCTTCCTTGTACAGCACAAACAAAATTCTTGAGGGTGTTTTGCTGTCACTTTCTCTACCTCTTTACCTCCCATTTACTCTTGAAGGCATTAAACCATCTACAGACATCTCACAGAGTGGCTTTTTCCTTCACTCCTGAAAACTCATACATGGAAATTGTTCATTCCCAAATCCACCAGGAAGACTGTCAGTGGCCAGTGAAAAGATCTGCTTTCATGACGCATTTTTTAAGATCCATTTGAAACATTTGGAACTTTTTCTTTGAAATAGAACATAATTCCTACAGCTTATTTAGTTACTTCCTGCTTTGTTCTCATAGCAAATTGTTTATAACTCTCTTATTACAATTACCCTGTTGTATTATAATTTATCTGTGTCCGGAGTGGCTACTCCTCCAGACTTTAACTTCTGAAAAACAAATACCACAATTTATTCATTTTTGTACTACTCCATGTAGTATATATACTGATCATATTGTAAAGGAATAACAAATATTTATTGAGTGAGTGAATGATGAGCAATCTCTGATGAGTATTAGGATATTCTTACTGCGTTCTATGATGCAGAATGCTCTGTCATTTATATTACGATAAGGAATCAGAAGATACCAGTGATTTTTAGTCAGGTCTTTCTGTATTACCATATATCCTTCCTGGAATACCATTTTTGTTATGTGAACCCTCAACTCCAGCATACATGCAACTAATAACATTAAGCATCTGTGAAACAGAGTCTTCAATGATTCCTTTTCAGATACACAATCAAGTCAAAACTTCTTGGGATAATCTAGCATTTTTAACATGCTTTACGTTTCACCATTTGCTAATACGTTCTATTTAAACTCATCCATTGCCTTTTGTAGGGTAGTGATCTCTGACATCTTTGAAGTACACATACTTTACTGAATGATATGAAGGTGATTTTAAAAAAGAAAAATATCATTAGGGAAAAAAAGAAAGACTATAAAAAAGAAAAGGTCCCTAAATGTATTTGTATTTCTTTATCAGGATGGGAGAAGTATTTCAAAGTATAAATTCAAATTGACTTGATATTTGATGACATATATGTTAAATTATTTGATTATCAAGAACAACAAGGGGCCCCACCTCCCGCCCCAAACCGGCACCGTGCAGGTGAGCCCACCGGCGCCAGCCAGCCAGTGTAACCGCATGGCTCCATGCGGCCCCCCCACCCCGTGCCTTGGACTCAGGCTGGGGGGGGGGCTCCAGACTCCACCCCACTGCCCTGAACCAGCTCCACACTGGGGAGCCCGCCGGTGCCAGCCACCCAGTGGAACCACACAGCTCCAGGTGGCCCCTTATCCCGTCTCAAACCCAGGGGCCAGCACCAACCTGTGGATCTGACCCACCAAGTTTGGCCCAGCAGAACTCCACATATTAAGGGCTCGTTCTATGACCACAGAGTCTAGAATGGGAACCAAGTTGGTTAACATAACCACCACCACACCTACTGTCACCCCTCACAGTAGCAACCAAGGCCACTCCACAGCCAACCTCAGTGTAACAGAAGAAGCAAACCCCCTACTAAGTGACCAAGCATCAGCAAAAAAAACCACTAAAAGCACAAACAATCAAGAAGAAATGACACCACCAAAAGGATACAGTAATGCCCCAAAGTCAGACTCCATGGAACAGGGAATCCTTGCAATGTCTGAAAAAGAATTTCGAGTAATGATCTTAAGAAAACTTGAAGAAATAAAGGAAGACTTGGTTAGAGAACACAATGAAATAAGAAAAAACATCCAGAATATGAAGGAGGAAATCTACAAAGAGATTAATACCATAAAAAAGCGTGTAGCAGAACTTCTAGAAATGAAAGACCCACTCAGTGGAATAAAAAACATGACTGAGAGCTTGAGAAGCAGGGTAGAGCAAGCAGAAGAAAGAATTTCAGAGCTTGAAGATGGTCTTTTTGAAATAAGTCAAGCAGGCAAAAAAAAAAAAAAAAGGAAAAAAGAATTAAAAATAATGAGAAAAACCTAAGAGAGACAGCAGACAACCTCAAGCACTCTAACATCTGAATTGTGGGTATCCCTGAAGGGCAGGAGAAGGGAAAAGTTATCAAAAACCTACTCAAGGAAATAGTAACAGAAAAATTCCCAGGTGTAGGGTGAGATACAGACATTCAGATCCAAGAAGTTCAAAGGTCCCCAAACAGATTCAACCCAAAAAGATCCTCCTCAAGACATATTATAGTTAAATTCTCAAAGCTCAAAGACAGAAAGAGAATGCTACAAGTAGCAAGATAAAAGCATCAAATCCCTTATAGGGGAACCCCCATCAAACTAACAGCAGACTTCTCAACCGAAACCCTACAGGCCAGAAGAAAGTGGAATGATATGTTCAAAATACTAAAAGAAGTAAACTGCCAGCCAAGAATTCTTTACCCAGCAAGGCTCTCCTTCAGAAATGAGGGAGAAATAGTGTATTTCCCAGACAAACAAAAGTTGTGGGAGTTCACCACCACATGACCAGCCCTGCAAGAAATTCTCAAGGAAGTCATTCATCTGGATTCTGAATAATGGTGACCACCATCATGAATACACAAGAAAGAGCAAAACCCACAGTTAAAATAAAAATGCCAGCAAGAAAGAGAAAGAAGCTAAACCATTCCACCTTAAATCCCCAACTCACATTGAGGGAGAGAAATAAAAGGGGAAATAATGATCAAAAGATATTTAAACCACCTAATTAGCAATTAAATGACAGGAATTAAACAGCACTTCTCAATAACTACTCTGAATGTGAATGGACTAAACTCCCGATTCAAAAGACACAGACTGACTGTATTAAAAAGATAGACCCAAGTATATGCTGTCTTCAAGAGACCCACCTCACTAAAAGTGAAGGGATGGAAAAAGATACACCATGCAAATGGAAACCAAAAATGAGCAGGAGTAGCTATTCTTATATTGGACAAAATAGACTGTAAACCAAAAAACAATAAAAAAGACAATGAAGGCCATTATATAATGATAAAGGGAACTATCCAGCTAGAAGACATAACAGTCATAAACATGTATGCACCCAATACTGGAGTACCCAGATATATTAAGCAAACACTCTTAGACCTAAAGAAGAGGATAGGTCCTAATACATTAATAGTGGGTGATCTGAACACCCCTCTCTCAGTATGGGACAGGACTTCCAGGCAAAAAGTCAACAAAGAGACACAGGATTTATTCTACACCCTAGACCAACTGGACTTGGCAGGTATATACAGAACATTTCACCCAACAGCTAAAGAATACATTTTCTTCTCATCAGCTCACGGTACATTCTCCAGGATAGACCACATGTTAGGTCATGAATCTAGTCTCAGCAAATTTTAAAAAATTGAAATCATCCCAACAATCTTTTCAGACTACAATGGACTAAAACTGGAGATAAACAATAAGCAAATCACTGGAAGCTATACAAATACATGGAAAATAAATAATACGGTCCTGAATGACCTATGGGTCCAAGAAGAAATTAAACAGGAAATCAAAAAATTTCTAGAAACTAATGAAAATAAAGATACATCATACCAAAACTTGTGGCATACTGGAAAGCAGTAGTAGGAGGGAAATTTATTGCAGTAAATGCTTATATCAAAAAAATGGAAAGACTCCAAATAAACGACTTAACACTATGCCTCAAAGACCTTGAAAAACAACCACAATCCAAACCTAAAGGCAGTAGACAAAAAGAAATAATTAATATCAGAGCAGAACTAAATGAAATAGACACCAAAAAACAATAGAAAAGATTAACAAAACTAAAAGTTGGTTTTTTGAGAAGATAAACAAAATTGACACACCATTAGCTAGATTAACAGAAAAAGGAAGAGAGAAGACCCAAATAACAAAAATCAAAAATGAAAAGGGAGACATTACAACTGACACCACAGAAATACAAAGAATCATTAGAGACTATTATAAACAACTGCATGACAACAAATTTGAAAATCTGGAAGACATGGATAAGTTTCTAGACACATATAAATTGCCAACACTGAACCAAGAAAAGATAGAAAACCTGAACAGACCAATAACAAGCAAGGAGATTGAAGCGGTAATTAGCAATCTTCCAACAAAAAAAAAAAAGCCCAGGTCTGGATGGCTTTACAGCTGAATTCTATCAAACTTTTAAAGAGGAGTTAATAGCAATTCTCATGAAACTGTTCCAAACAATTGAAACAGACTCTACTCTCCCAAACTCATTCTATGAGGCCATCATAACTCAGATACCAAAACCAGATAAAGACACAACAAAAAAAGAAAATTATAGGCCAATATCCTTGATGAACCTAGATGCTAAAATCCTCAACAAAATATTAGCAATTAGAATACAGCAACATATTAAAAAAATTATACACTATGATCAAGTGGGATTCATCTCAGAGATGCAAGGATGGTTCAACATATGAAAGTCAATAAATGTGATACATCACATCAACAAGCTCAAGGACAAAGACCATATGATTATCTCAATAGAAAAAAAAGCATTTGACAAAATTCAACATTCCTTCAAGATAAAGACTCTCAACAAATTAGGTATAAAAGGAAAATATCTTAACACAATAAAGGCCATTTACGACAAGCCCACTGCCAGTATTACTCTGAATGGGGAAAAATTGAAGGCCTTACCCTTAAGGACAGGAACCAGAAATGAATGTCCACTCTCACCACTTCTATTCAACATAGTGCTGGAGGTAGTAGCTAGAGCAATCAGTCAAGAGATAGAAATAAAGGGAATCCAGATTGGAGAAGATGAAGTCAAACTTTCCCTATTTGCAGATGACATGATACTATATATAGAAATACCTAAAGACTCTATCAAAAAACTCCTAGAGCTGGTTAATGACTTCAGTAACGTTGCAGGATACAAAATAAATGCCTACAAATCAGTAGCATTTATATACTCAAATAATGAATTAACAGAAAGAGAAATAAAGAAAGTAAACCCATTTATAATTGTCACCAAAAAAATACGATACCTAGGGATCAATTTAACCAAGGAGGTTAAAAACCTCTGCAATGAGAATTACAAACCACTTCTGAAAGAAATTAAAGAAGACACAAAAAGATGGAAAAATATTCCATGCATGTGGATAGGAAGAATTAACATTGTGAAAATGTCTATACTACCCAAAACGATCTACAGATTCAATGCAATCCCTATCAAAATACCAATGACATTCTTCACAGAAATGGAAAAAACAATCTTACCTTTCATATGGAAAAACAAAAGACCCCAAATAGCCAAAGCAATCCTGAGCAAAAAAAACATAGCTGGAGGCATAACTTTGCCTGACTTGAAATTATACTAAAAGCTGTTGTAACCAAAACAGCATGGTACTGGTATAAAAATAGACATTCAGACCAGTGGAGTAGAATAGAGAACCCAGAAATCACTCCTCAGGCTTATAGCCAGCTGATTAGACAAAGGCAACAAAAATCTACATTGGGGAAAAGATTGCCTCTTCAACAGTGGTCCTGGGAAAACTGGATATCCATATGCAGAAGAAAGAAATTTGATATGCATCTCTCACCATACACTGAAATCAACTCAAAATGGATTAAAGACCTAGGTATAAGACCTAAAAACCATAAAATTACTAAGGGAAAATATAGGTGAAACACTTCAGCACTTAAGTCAGGGCACAGGCTTTATGAACATGAGCCCCAAAGCACAAGCAGCAAAAGAAAAAATAAACAAATGCGACTATATCAAACTAAAAAGTTTCTGCACAGCAAAAGAAACAATTGACAGAGTGAAAAGACAACCTACAGAGTGGGAGAATATTTTTGCCAACTATGCATCCAACAAGGGACTAATATCCAGAATATACATAGAACTCAAGTAAAAAAATAAATGACTCAATTAAAAAATGGGCAAAGGAGCTGAATAGACATTTTTCAAAGGAAGACATACAAATGTCCAACAGATACATGAAAAAATGCTCAACATCACTAGTCATCAGGGAGATGCAAACAACATGGATGAACCTGGAGAAACTTATGTTGAGTGAAATAAGCAAAGCAAAGAGGGATAAATACCTCATGTGCTCACTCATTTGTGGGAGCTAAGAGAGAAAGGAAGGCTGAAAAGAAAGATCACAGTAGCCCCATGATCCAACAGAGGTAGGGAACATTCCTAGGGCTACAGATTGAAGTTGAAGGGAGAGGGGGAGGGGGAAGGAGGTTGATGGATAATTGGAAGGGGACAGAGTGTACAAAAGCAATTTCTGGTAATGGGTATGTCCCCAATATGAATCTGGGCCCCAAATCATGGGCAGGAGGGGGGACAATCAGCTTTGTATCTCATGAATATTCAGAAAGGAAGGAAGGAAGGAAGGAAGGAAGGAAGGAAGGAAGGAAGGAAGGAAGGAAGGAAGGAAGAAAGAGAAAGAAAGAAAGAAAGAAAAAGAAAAACAAAAAATAAATTAAAAGCACAATATCAAACTGGAAAATAAATTGTAACAATAATTCAGATCAAAGGTTATTTCCTTAAGGAATAATAACAATAAAAAAAAAACTTAGAACTAAATTTAAAAACAGGTAAAGGATATGAACAAACAACAACAACAGCACACACACACACAGAGAGAAATCTGAATGGCCAGAGACCAATTTAAATGACAAGATGATATTCTTTTACCTGTAAACATGATAATATTTTTCACATGTAAATGTGACAAAATTTTGTTTGCATTCTTTAATTCCTTGGTTTGTTCTAGTTTTGTTTTAGTTGTAATAATCAATGTGGGCTGGCATATGTTGAAATAAACATTCCCCAACAGTTTGTGAGAATGTTTATTAAAAAAATAAAGAAAAACCAGAGAGTAGATTCTTAGGTCACATTTATGAAACAAAAATGCAATAAAATTAATTTTCAAAAGTGTAAACAATTGTACCCACAAACAACCACTTTGAAGATTTTTTAAAAAGATTATCATAACATAGTAGTTGGTTCAAAAGGACATCAAAATCACATAGTTAAAGAAACCACCATAATAGAAAGTCATCACTACATATTAAAACTCACGTGCAGATTTCTAACTCAAGAGGAAGACTTGCATGGCAAGATGGCAGACTGACCACACATATAATTTCTTTCTCTCCAAAGGTCTCTTAGAAAAGACAAATAAATAAAATAGTTTAAATCAAAGTTACCAGAAGAATTGGTGGCAGAGGGGAATGTGAGTATGTGGAGGGGATGATCAATAAGCCTCAAGAGATTTCAACAAATTTCTGGAATGTAGAAAGCAAGGACAGGAGGAGTAAACAAGGAACAGTCCAGAGAACTTCAGTAAAGAGCATGAGGAGCCCACCTCCTAGTTCCCTTTTCATAACCAGAGACAGGCTTAAAAATGGGAAATAATAGAGACCAAGGAGGGTCAGAAAGAGGCATAGGGATAAAACCCAGAGATTAATAGGAAATTGATTATTCAAGATAGCCAACTGATACAGTACTGCCGCCTCACATGTAGGGCACTTGGTAACTCATGCCAAGTAAATATTTGGAGTTTTCTTGAAAATTGAACTATTTATACAAGAAGAACTAAAGCAATATGTAGGTACTGATGCTCCAAAGCAATTCATTTCTGTTGTTCTGGAACAGAGTTCCAAATCATTCCAGGTTAGTTAACAGGTTGATCAATAGCTGTTCAAGTGTTCAGCCCATCAATGAATCCAATACACTGTAAGGGGAACCAAAGGTCACTAGATATTGAAAAACTTGAAGTATAAAAAAAGAGACTGAGATAAAGAAATGAGGAGAAATTATCTTAAAGGAAAATGGAAAATTGAGTGGCAGAGAAAACTGAACTTTAAAAACTAATTGTAGGGGGAAAGAGGAAATAGTAAAGGGGCACAAAAATCAACTACAATGTATATTGAGAAGTTAAAATTTTTTTAAAAAATTGTAAAAACTCACTCTGTGGTGCCCATAAGGATGAACCACTCAGAAGAGCAGGAGTAGCTATACTTATATCAGATAAAACAGACTTCAAGCCAAGGAAAGTGAAAAATGCAAAGATATCCCATGTTCTTGGGTTGGAAGAATTAACATCACCAAAATGTCTGTACTATCCAAAGCAGTCTACACATTCAATGCAATCTTTATCAAAATACAAATAACATTCTTTACAGAAATAGAATAAAATCTTGAAATTTGTGTAGGACCACAAAAGACCCTGTATAGCTAAAGCAATTTTGAACAAAAAGAACAAAGTTGGAGGCATCACATTTCCTGATTTCAAAATATATTGTAAAGTTATACTAACCAAAGCAGCATGGTACTGGCATACGAATAAACAAATAGACCAGTGGAACAGAATAGACAGCCCAGAAATAAAACCATGCATCCTGTCATTTGCAGCAGCATGGATAGAACTGGAAACCATTATGTTAAGTGAAGTAAGTCAGACACAAGAAGACAAATACCACATGCTCTCACTCATATGTGGAATCTAAAAAAAAAAAAAAGTGGTTTTCATAGAAGTGGACAGTAGAATAATCATTACCAGAGGCCAAGAGTGGAAGGGGGGTGAGGGGAAGGAGAAATGGTGGACTAACGGGTACAAAACTGTGCTACCCACCCTAAGTGAATCATTGTATAAGCTTGTATTGAAGCAACACACTGTACTCCACAAGTATGAACAAATAAATGTTAAAATTTAAAAAAGAAAGAATGCACCACTCAGGTCAGCTGCTCCAGGAAGCATATTGACTGATGGTCCCAGGTCACTTGTGGATACACCACTGTGTTTACACTACAGTCACACTTCCCATGTGCTGCTACCAGTCAGTGACTGAGCATTGTAGGTATACTAATGCAGACCAATTATTGTAAAATATGTGACTCAGTAGGTTCCCCCTGGTCCCCCGCTTTCTTTCTGCATCCTGACTGAAAACATAGAGTGCCTTGTCCCCTCCATGACCCAGCCTGCTGCAGGTTTTTTCCAGCAAACTTGAACCCAAACCAGGATCTTGGTCACTCCTAGGCAATGATAAAGATATCTAGGTTGTTGTCCAAAATACTGAAAGAAACCGGCCCCAGCCCTGAGCCAAATTTCTTAAACCCTCATGTAAAGTCCATAGCCTAACACTGTCACTGCAGACATGCCTAGGGAGACTATTCCTTTTCTTTCCCTATCCATTGCAAGAATTCTGCTATTTGAAAAACATAAGGGAGATAGGGGCATTGCCTGCAAAGACATTGGAATTGGATAATTTTTGCTAAGCTGTATTGATGTCCTACAGAGGTATAATTAGAAATTGAGGGCTGTTGACAGGCAGTTAAAGGCCAGGTGTAAGAACCAGAGGGCCTACCTGGTAGATACAAAGAACTGAGCAGCAGACTGAAGCTCTAGTAGCTTGAGTCATAGAGCTCCAGAAGTGTTTGGAGCTCAGGCAGGTGAGTGTGTTATGCTAAGCTTAGGACTTTATTTGGAAAAACTAGAGCCTTGAAATGAAATGTAGACTCCACGTGGATGCCTATAAGGATGTTGGCTATGAAGACCCCTGAACCATTAGAGCTCAGAGGTGGTCCAATCTTCCCTAGTAAGAACTATTACTTTTCCTGTGTTGAACCATGCTTCAGAAAACTCTCCCCTGCATGGCAACAGAAGCCTTCTCAGAAACTGCCTCGACCTTCTGTCCTGGTAACTGGGCCAATAGCTAGAAGTAAATCTAGGTTGGGGTTGTGCTGGTCCTGATAGGTGAGAAAAGAGATTATACACCAACAGAACTGTAAGAATTAGCAAATTCCAGCAGAAACCAGGTGGTATGAATCTAATCGTGCCCCCTCCCAAAGTTCATCTGTTGAAGCTCTAATTCCCAATGTGACTGCATATGGAGATAGGGCTTTTTACGATGTAATTAAGGTTAGGGCTGAGCCTGTGGCGCACTCGGGAGAGTGCAGCGCTGGGAGCACAGGATGTAATTAAGGTTAAATGATGTCATAAGTGTGGGATCCTAATCCTATAGGATTAATAAGGAGAGGAAGAGAGAGATGCCTGATAAGAAGAGGAAAAAAAGAGAAATTGCTCTCTCAGCACTTGCTCTCAGCACTTGCTCTCAGCACTTGCTCTCAGCACTTCCACAGACCATGTGAGCACACAGCAAGAAAGCAGCTGTCCATAAACCAATAAGAGAGCCTTCATCAGAATCTGACATGCCACCACCCTAATCTTGGACTTCCCATCCTCTAGAACTGTGAGAAATAAATTTCTGTTGCTTAAGCAATTCAGCCTATGGTATTATGGCAAGCCTAGCAGACTATAATATACCAGGGAAATACCCTGGAATTGAATTTTAATGGTGCTAGATCAAAAGGGCTGAAATATGACTGGACAAATAAGAATTTAAGGACCCAGAGAAAGGGACCAATTTGCCAGGGTGCCTTTTAGAAACGTGGACAAGTGATGGTCAGTGAACGGCAGTGGAAATGCTTGAGGTGCCCTGCAAGACAGTAGAAGAAAGAATAAAGAGGCTGAGGGAAGTGGTATGTTAGAATGAACACATTATGTGATGCTGGAAAGCTGTCCAGAGGATTATATTCTACAAGAGAGCTCCGATGACACACCATTCACCAAGACCATGAGGACGCACTGTTGACAGGAGCCCCAGAGTCAGTGAGAAGTTCAGCAGTAGCTCTCCTCTCCATGCCAAGGCCAACAGTGAGAGGTGGTCACAGAGCTGGGCTTCTTAATATTCATGGCTTGATGGAGCCCAGGAGTACTAAAAGCCAGGTGGTGGCTTAACCAAAAGAAGCTAATAGGTGCTAGCATAAAAACTGATAAGTTTGGAGGGGAGGAGGGGAAGAGAGAAGGGCTTGGTGCACAGGAAGTTAGGGAGATGGTTCGTAGAGCATCATCACCCTACAGAAAAAATAGGGCACCACTTAACATCTATAACCAGGGAAAAGACCACCTAGAACCAGCCTGGAGATATCACTGAAATAATGGGATATCATCCTTCAGGATGCAGCACAGACCTTAAATCAGAGACACGGCATCTCTCAATAGGAAGAATAAGCATGTCTGGGAACCAGGAGTGAAAATGGTAATGGCCCCATTTATCATCACTCCCATGACCCACTGGGGGATTTTGTGCTTCTCCTCATGATGCTGGGCTCTGCACACTTGGCAGGGGACAGAACCAGGGTCCCATCGATCTACAAGCTATGGCTGCTGCCAGAATACTTGGATTTCTTCATATCCAGGGACTAATAGCTGACAAAAAGCATGGTCATCTTGATAAAAATAATCAACTCTGATCAGCAGGCAAAGGTGGGGCACCATTCACACGGTGGGTGCAGGGGGGACGCTTCCTCCTCTCTTGCACCATGGTAGCTGTGATGCACACGCACAGCCATCCCAGCATGAACAGTGTGATTGCCAGTCTAGGGCTTAAGCCTCTCAGGATTGAAGGCTTGGGTTGAACCAGAAGGTAAGCCACTAAGACGACCTGAGGTGATAGATGAGAGTGAGGCAATTCATGAACGGAGAGGGAAGAGGAAGAGGAGGAGTACCCGTTGTGGCCCTGGCACTACCTGCCCAACGGAGGCTATTGTTCATCCCATTAACTCTGTTTTCTGTTTCTACTCAGAAAGAAGGCCCTCAGGAACCATGGAGCAGCTCCTCACCAAGCTGTAGATCTGCGAGGCGCATGGGAACAACCATGGTGGCAATGGGAAGGCACTGCTCAGATTTCCTGCTGCAGGAGCGTAATGGACTGATTGCCTCAGCTGCTGCCCTGAGGATCCACCGCTGTGTTTGCACCTCACTATGCACAGGCTGCTCCTTGGGAACAAGCACAGTGAGAGTTCCATTGTAGCCCAATCCTGTGAGATGTAGCACTCCTTCCAGGTATACTTTTGGCTCAAAGACATCCCATTGACCAGGTCAAATCTTCCTTGGAACTGCACATGTATCTGGGACCACCTCCCCGGCCTCCTTTCTTCCCCTTCTCCCTGACAGATGCAGACCT
Organism: Cynocephalus volans; assembly: GCF_027409185.1. NCBI lineage: Eukaryota > Metazoa > Chordata > Mammalia > Dermoptera > Cynocephalidae > Cynocephalus > Cynocephalus volans. The sequence goes on along the minus strand of NC_084467.1, from coordinate 72,340,774 downwards.
GCTTTACTGTCTGAGGACTCTCCTACTTCAGGTGCCTCCCTCCACTTTTTCCTTCACAAGTCTTTCCTCAGTAAATCTCTTTCATGTCTATTCCTACCCTGCCATCTGCTTCTCAGAGGACCCAAACTAACAAATACTCCAAATGCAATGAAAAAATGATTATAGAATAATAAGGAATATTAATATTATCTCTGGAAAAAATCAACTTGATTCTTTTTATTTTAGAAAGAATATTAATGCTGAAAAATATAAAAGGTAATAGATATAGTGAATTGATCCAAAAGAACCAACATCTGACAAATAAGAATTCTAGAAAGTGAACTGTAGAGAAGGAAATAGAAAAGAATTGTTGAACATTGATGAGGGAACCAAAAATTTACATTGAAAAACATCTGAACTGATGAAAAATGATCCATTTACAGTTAGGCATTTTGAAGTTTCAGAGCACTACGTATGAATAAAAGAGTCTCATATGAATAAGGGTCTAAAGCTTTTATGGTGACAGAATGTGTCAGCAAAGCAAACATGAATCAGAATAGCAACAGGCTTCTCAACAGCAATAGTAGATCCTAAAAGACTGTGAAGGAATGTGTCCAAAATTCTGACAGAAAATAATGTTTAGCCTGGAATGTTAAGCCTAGCCAATCTATTAATCAAATGTGAAGATGCTAATAGTTATCATTGATTAAATGGCAGGAACTACATGAATGAATTCATTTCATCTTTATAACAACCCTATGTGTCACCTCTCTCCCAGGGTGACAGAGATGCAAAGGATTACTCAAAGCCCATTTCTTCTGAGCAGTGAGAGGCCCCAAAGGGGTTAATTTTCCAGGAACCCTCAAGAGAGAAGCATTCATCGGAAAAATAACACCAAACTAGGGTCTTCTCTCAGTATTTTATTCTCTAGGCTAAAAAGTTACAGAAAAGGAACATAGGTGGTTACAAAAGAACAGTAAGATAATTGTCATGGCAACAATCATTAGGTTTGGCTGCACCAAGGACATCGGCCCTTACTGCCAGCAATCTTGCTGTGTTACGATTCTTTATCTACAACAGAGACTTTAGCCCAGGGCAAGTTTCCTGTCTTTCACAAGCTTAACATTTCTACACGTAATTTTAAAAAGTTAGGCTATACCTGAAACTACAGGGCCTTGGAAGCCAGGCTCTGTGAAATACATTTGCTTTATAAATGTTAGTATACTCCATACCTATGAATAGGTACTATTAACTTACCCATTCTACAGGTAAGGAAACTAAAGTGGAGAAAAGTTCATTAACTTGCCCAAAGATACAGAACTAGTAAGTATCAGAGTTAGAATTCAAACTATATGAAACTAAAACCAAAGTCATCATTTTAAACTATACACATATTGCTTCTTAGTACAAAGAGTGTGAAACAAAGACATGCAGATATACACAGTCAGAAAATTTATGATCCATGCACTTTTGCTTAAGAAATTTTTTTTTTTAATTTTATTTTGTCGATATACATTGTAGCTGATTATTGCTCCCCATCACCAAAACCTCCCTCCCTTCTCCCTCCCCCCCTCCCCCCCAACAATGTCCTTTCTGTTTGCTTGTCATATCAACTTCAAATACGGGGACCTCCCTCTGCTCCGTCCTTAAGAAATTTTTGAAGATATAACCCAGAAAAGTTGTGGTAAACATAAAATAAAACTTATCTACGGTAGACAGAACAATGGCTTCCCAAAGATGGGCAGGCCTTAATTCTCAAAACATATAAATATGTCATCTTACATGGCATGGCAAAAGGGACTTTGCAGGAAAGATTAAGTTAAGAATCTTTAGATGGGGAGAAAATCCAGGTGGGCCCAATGTAATTAGTACAATAAAAAAAAATCCTTATAAGAAAATAAGTGAGGCGAGAGAGAGAGATTTGAAGATGTTACATTGCTGGATTTGAAGGGGCCATGAGCCAAGGAATGCAGGTGGCTCCTACAAGCTAGAGAATTAATATAAAAAGATGAACATGAATAAAAGAAAAATGATTTAAAACTCCTGGAAAAAATATCAAGTAAAGAAAATGCAATCATAAGACACAACTTGTCTGGGCATAACACAACATATGTGTCATCATAATGTAGATACTCCCTATTAACTAAAAATAGCAATATAGGTATAGTGGAAAGGCGAAGGAATGAAAGGCAGGGTTTTATTCAAGTAATAAATCTTTATCTGTCATTAGATATTTAATAAATAATACCTAAAATTAGTACCAATAAAAAACAGCAAACATATTCAAAGATATGTGTTTGAATGATGACTCAAAACAAACAGCTAAAAGTCATTGTTTTTGGAAGTGGGTCTAAGAGATGGGGAGGGAATAAAGGAGAGGATATTATTTTTTGCTATTGTATTAGTCTTTTTTAGTATTAAATTTGTAATTGATTTTTAACCACATGAAAACTAATATAATGCTCTAAATTTATAAAAAAATAAGATGCAAAATTAAAGCAAATATAAGTGAATATTTAAAAGACTGTAAGCACAAAAGTAAAGAAGAATCATAAAGAGGAGATCAATAAATTTGACTCTCAATTTTTTCCATTTTCCCAAAAGATCAAAAAAGGTATAAAATTAGAAGCAAATGACAATAGAGAAAATATGTTCACAAGAAGGATGACAAATAATGTATATCCTTAATGTATAAAGAACACTTTGCAAATCAATAAAAAAGTACAAACATTATTACTGTGAACACTGCCAAAGTACAAAGCAGAAAAATGATGAATGATCAATAAACAAAAATAGAGTTAACCTCTGTAATAGTCAAATGAATGTATATTAAAACAAAAAGCAGGTACTATTTTTACTTATGAAAATTATAATAATAAAACTGCTAGTGGATGTTTAGTGATGTGGAAATTCTTATAAATGACATGGGAAAGTAAAAATTAATACAACCTTTCTGAAAGCAATTTGACAGTATGTGCAGTCTTGAAAGTGTTCTACCCTATTCTGAGAGAATAACAGGTAATGCAGACAGAGATTTATGTACTTGAACACAGTGTTGTCTAGAACAGTGAAAACTGTAAATAATTTAAATGTTCAGCATTGGAAAACTGTTTCAAGAAATTACGGTACGCATACCTTACAGCCATTAAATTTGTTGTTTATGAGGATTATTTGGTATTGAAAAAATCTTGAGATACACTGTTCAGTTAAAAAAGTCTTAAATAGACATATATGCTATACATCCCAGTGAATTCATATGCATAAAAAAGAGTGCAGATATTCCAAGTACTAAATTTTGTTGTGTATAATAATGGCATTTTTATTTTACATGCATGCTTTTTCTCAATTTTCTACAGTGAATTTTCATATATATAAAAATTAAAATGAAAAAACAATGAATGATCACAAATCAATACAAAGAGTGTTTTATTTCCCGAGGCTTATGATTTTTGCATCAGAATACCTAGAAGACAGTAATTTCTCTACCAAAGTAATTGGTGAACTAAAGAAAAGAAATAGCCTCTAACTCAGCACAAAGGATCACCAAAGTACAAATTTCTGAAGTGTATGCTTTCTGTAGTACTTGATTTTTCCCCTGATTCCATTATCTACTAGCCCCTGCCTTCACTGTCCTCTCTATCTAAACTTGTCTCCAAGCTCACTAATTTTAAATTCCTTACTTATATCCTCAATTCACTCTTTATCTATTACATCCAGCAAGGCACTCTCCAGACATAAATAAATAAAACTACTTGCTCTACCTCTTTTCTTCTCTTGAAACACTGAAAATATTCAAAGAAACATGTGAAATATGATAAATTACTTCTCAAATTTAGTTATAACCATATTACAGTTATACCCAGATGAAAAAATATCACTTATTTTTCATGGCTTGCTCTCTTTCTCTTTTTCCCCTATATTGCACCCCATTCTGTCCCAAATCTACTCTCCTTTCAGTAGCAAATTCTTCCTTTCCATCTACAAGAACAGCACATCCTACTCTGGTCACATCCTATGAGGTCTAAGTTGTGAAGCATGGTGAACCACAGTGAGAGGCAAGGGGTTCACCAGGAATGGCCAGGCTAGGCATAGGGCTTGACTAGTAGGACTGCAAACTACTCCTTAGGGAGAAATCTAGCAGTTTAGTTACCAATGCAAACAGATGTGATTGGCTAATATCCCACCAACTGGGAGGCAGCGTACCAGCATGGGCTAACTCAGGAGAAAGATTCTCTATGTTTCAGTCAAGGTTCTGCCCCTTATTAGTCCTGTGACTTTGTAACAGTGACCTAACCCTAGGGCATCAGTGTCCTCCTGTGTGAAATGGAGTCATGTGACTCAGCACTATTTATCACAGAGTTTGCATGAGGACCAAAAATACAATCCAAATGATTTAGTATAATATCTTATATAGTAAATTCTCAAAATTTGTTGTTAATATTAATTCTGTTATTATCTGGCTGATCTGGTGGAGTTTCTATAACCAGATTCATATGGTCAGACAGGAGGTAATTGTGTCATCCTTATGTTTCCTCTCTGATTCGAAGCCAGATTTCAGTGAATCAGCCAGGGTGTACTGGGGGTAGGATACAGCTCCTGGAGCCTTAATACAATACTAGCTTGACTGAGGTGTACTCTGGGGTAGACAGCTAATTGGAAAAGAGCTTCTGAATGTTTGTAACGAGACAACTAACATAGAGTGGGTGACCACAGAATGCTCCCCGAAGGAGAAACATTGAAGATTTGAGTGGGAGCCAACAAGCGAAAATGGAGAGAGGCTGCTCAGGAAGAGGAAGTGGCAGGTGCAAAGGCACTGTGTGGGAAGGAGTCTGGCACTAACAGAAGTAAAAGCCTGGTGGCTTCAGTTCATGGTGAGCAGAGCAGTAGGTGGCTCATGATGAGGCTGCAGGGCGACCAAAGCTGACTCACTCAGACCCCATAAGCCATTCTGGGAGTCCGAATAAGGCCCATTGAATGTGGATAGGAAGGGAAAGAAATTCTAGAATGATTTCAACATTTGCTTCTACCTCAAATTCCTGTTGATTCTCATAGATAGTCCTTCCCCAGGACCAAGCAAACCCTGATCAGTACAGGAAATGGAGCTGAAATCCATTAAAAAACCAAAAACAAACAAAAAAACACAGATCTTCAGAGGAGATTGGGAACAGGCAAAAATAAAGGCCAATTGGAAGAGACGTACAGATTCTAACAGGTTCCTTGCCATCCCTTGTTGGAAATTATCCTCTCCTGGTGGTCTTCATTGACACAGATGGTAGCTAAGCTCTTGATTATAATACCTGGGGAGTTAAAGAGTGTGACTGAAGCTCAGAAGAGCTGCCACTTTAAAAGAGCTTAAAAATATAAACCTCATAAGTAAATAAGACAAATTTATTTTTTTCCAGGAAATCTCGTAAGTAAATAAGATAAATTTACTTCCTCAGTTGCTAGACTACGGACAGAAACAAAGTGAAACACAACTGCAGTTACCATATGACCCTCTCACAGTAATCACGCACTCCCTGAGAAGACTGAGAAACAGCTGCTCTGGAAAATGGTTTGATAATTGTGCCTGTTTATCCTGATTGTTAAAATCTCAGATTCTACCTGTTGGACTGGGGATATACGGGAAGACCGAGAGGAGCCTGAAAGGACAGTTCACACACTGAACTCTTCAAATCACTACCTGTTGCCCTACCTCCAATCCCAGCTTGATGACCAGGTTTAACATGAAATATATACCTGAGTAAGATCAAAACAGTATTTAGGTTTAAGATTGTGACTGAAGCGAAGTTACTAACAATGATGAAACTGGGAGGAACCAGGATTAGGCTGACTCAAAGAATTGCTCTTCCAACGGCCATATTAATTTATTCAATAAATATTTATTGGGTACCCATTATGTGCCACACGCTATTCTAAAGCACTGGGTAAAAAAGCAGTGGATAAGACAAAAATCTTTACGTTTATCTTTTAGTCTAGCTGAAAATGGTAATGCTGATTTGTGGTATGGCTTTGATGTATGATTATGACTTTTATGATAAGCAGCCAAGTAAATTTCTGCTTAATCTGTGTGCGACCTCAGGCCCTTTGTTTCAACCCATGTCATCTGCATGCCACCATAACATACAGTGAGATGAATTTTTTCTGATGAATGCATTAAATTGTCCTGATCAATGAGCACTTTGGTCTATACTATTGTTTATCTCACCCTCCAGAGTTAACTTCAACTGTGTGACTACATCGGTAGAAAGGAAATTCTCCACCTTTTAAAGTTTATCATATACATGATCTTATTTATCAACAATTTCTGGAGATACCAATAAATATAGCAATACAGTTAAAATAGCAAGTTGTGAGAGTCAAATAATAATGGAATTTTGATTTGAGTTTGTCTTACCATGGGTATAGAGAAACCCCCAAATGCGCCGAATTATTGTGCCAACTATTGAGTATATACTTGGAATAGATAGGCTTGGTAACACAGGGAATTATCACATCACCCTAGGGATCATTGACTAGTCTAGTAGGAGAGAATGAGCGGAAGTTATGAGAACTCCCCTAGCCTACTAATTGTTTCTTTTTAAAGATGAGTTATAGTATCTTAGAATAAATCACCATATTCATTAAGAATTTGTGAGAGATTAGTGTGTATCTTAGTCCACTTTCTGTTGTTATAACGGAATTCCTGAGACTGGGCAATTTATAAAGAAAGGAGGTTTATTTAGCTCACAGTTGTGGAGGCTGGGAAGTTCAAGATCAGGTGGCCATGTCTAGGGACATGTCTAGCAGCCTCGTGCCGCTTCACAGCGCGGTGAATGAGCAGAAGGGGAAGCAGGCATGTGCAGAAAGACCAAACACGAGAGGCAGCCTCACTGTATGACAACCTGCTCTTGCAGTAACTAATCCAGTCCTGAGAGAGTGAAGATTCACTCAGTCCCAAGGACTGCATTGATCCCTTCATGAGGGCAAATTCCTCATGACCCAAGTGCCTCATAGTCCCACCACCTCTCAACACTTATATTGACAATTAAATTTCAACATGAGTTTTGGTGGAGACAAACCAAATCCAAACCATAGCAGTGTGTTTCTGTTAAATTACACAGTTTAACTTCAAAAGCTGAATGAGTTATAGATAGTAATTGTTAGTTAATAACTTGTTAATAAATCATGGAGCAACTTCCTGTTTATACCATTTATTTAGCAAACTTTTACTGACAGCCTACAGTGTTCCAGCTTCTTGCCCTCATAGAATTTATAACCTGGTAGGGAGACTAGCCTTGAATATGTACATAAAATATATACACTCACATTTTACACTATGTGTTACAAAATGAAAGTTCAGGGTACTTTAAAAGAATATAATGGGATAAGTAGTGCCATTTACTAGGATGGAGAAGTCTAGAAAAGAGGCAGATTAAAGAAGGTCATAAGTTCACATGTTAAGCATAAGATACCTGTGAGACTTCCAACAAAGATGTTACACAGAAATTTGCAAATACAGATCACAGCTGTGTTCTATAGAAGACAGACATATCACAGTAACTGAAAAGCAGTTTAATCTAAGAAGAGCATCTTTAAAATAATGGCAAAACAGTTATTCGATGCACGTTAATTTGAGGCTTAAGGTAGTAGAATCTAAACAATAGAGGGCTATAACTCTTCTGTGCACATTCTAACTTAGCAAAATGCAGTTCAAAGGACTGTTTCTTCAAAGTTGTTTTGGTTCTACAGATCAACACAGTGTGTTTGGCAAACAAAATATATTTACTTTTTTTCAGGGAAAAAACACAGAGATAAACACCAAAGGATCGTTATTTGACAATGCTTGATGACTTCTACTCTGCTATCCTATAAACAAAGTATTACCCTCAAGGTCATAGATTTCTCTCAGAGAAATTACTCAGATGCCTTGGCACAGAAAGATCAACTTTCGAATGCTGGGGGACTAGCATGTCATCTGGGAAAGTCAACAATAAGCATTCTGATCTGAGTTAAGTGGCCTGAATTAAGAAGTAGAGGCTGAGCAGTGAGAAGCAAAACACATCAGCAGAAAAGACAGAAATCAGAGTATTTTTTGAATTTTCAGCAACTTAGTGGAAAACCAACTTTTAAAATAGAAGCTCTTCAGTAAGTAGGTTTCGTACTAGCTCTGTAATGAGAAGCTTAAAAGATCATCTTCTAATATGAATTTCTATGAGAAAAAGCACAGCTACACTTGAAGGCAAGTGTTTCCTCGACCATGAAAGATCTTAAAGGTAACTGCTCACACTTTCAGCTGAGAAGAGGTGGTGGAAACGGACGTCAAAACCTCACTACCGGTGTTATGGAAGGTGTTTGACAGCCCTGGAGTTCAAAGACTGATGTGCTTTCTTCCACTGGCTGTACATATTGAAACTAAGTGAAGATCTTGAACACGAAGTATTCTGAGAATAGAAGCAATTCTTTATAAGCTTATTTTGTCTTCTTTAGAAAGGAAGGGGGAAGATGGGAAAATAAAGAAGAGATTTCACCATTACTTTTTCTGCTAATCTTGAAGGCGATGCTACTACCTTTGAGTATAATTTAATCTCAAATAATTACATCAATTTAAAAATAAGAAAGGAAGAAAGAAAAGAAGAAAGGAAGGAGGGAAGGAAGAAAGGAAGAAAGGAAGAAGGAGACGATGGGAAAAAGGAAAGAAGAGAAGAGGGGAGAGGGAAGGAGGAAAAAGGAAAAGCCTTATGATGAAATTATTAAAATCCTGAACTACAAGGAACCTTGGAAGTGGTGTAGCCCAAGCTGGTCACCAGTGCAGTAATCACCTTCTTCCTCTTTCTCACTATTGTTCATCCATCTTCTCCCTCTTGATCAATCACAGGGAAAGGTACCTACAAGGTCCATTTTATTGTTACACACACCTAATTTATTATTCAGTGTTTCCTTACATGGAATTTAAATCTGCCTTCTTATAACTTTTACTCATTGGTCTTAGTTCTACCCTCTAGACCTACCAAGATAAACCTACTTCCTTTTTCTCAAGAAAGCCCATCAAGTACATAAAGTTCTATAGCCTCAGGCACCCAGGACCCTGATCCAGGAGAATGCCTCGTCTTAGCAGAAGCAGAGCAAGCAGAAACATACCATGCCTCAAAGCCTCAAAGGGAATGCAGCTTTGGGAGCTGGGCTATGACATCATTCTGATTAGAGAAAATGCTGCAGCTGGACCCCTGTGTTGTAGAGCATTTGTTAAACATTAAACAGTGAAGCCCAGCTCCACAGGGAAAGTAGAAACAACAGCAAATGGGGTCAGACTTGCCCAAGGGAGCCTGAGGCAGAAGTATTCTGACATGAACAGAAAGGATTGATGTCTCTGATGTAGTCAGTAAGGCAGTTCTTACATTTGCTGTCTTTGGTTCAGTAACAGTGCAGTGGTTTGATTCTACTGAAGCTAAAGCTGAAAGTCTGTACACAAAGGCATTATTTTGCCCTGTGCAGGGAGATGGGGGACTAAAGAATTAATGAAGGTAGATGGAAGACGGTGAACACAGTGGAGCACCCAGCTCCAGGCACACCAACAGAAAGCTCCGTTGCAGTGCATATGCAGACTCTGAATATGACAGATGAACCCTGTGCAGGGACAGTGATCACGGGAATCTTGGTGGAACTAAAAGTTCAATCACAAGAAGAAAATCTAGACTGAAGATAGCATTTTCCTTATTGACAAGAGTTTTTGTGTTGCTTGGGTTTTTTTCCCCCCTAAAACTTCAATTACAGATTTGCTGCAGCTATAATTGATTTGTGACACAGTAAATGGGAGACAGAGAGTGAAGGTCTGAAATGTGGCAACTAATGGTTGAGAATAATTTCTTTGCCTCTATGGGTAGAAATATTCTCTACATTCAATATAACAACTGGATAAAGGGCAGGGAATAAAAGTCAACCACAGAAAAAAAGGTAACTACAACCAGAAAATCGGCCAAATAGGACTAACCACACATAGGTTATGATGACGTCAAAAGGCAAGTTATATCTAATGGAAATAACTTTGCAGGCCTTCTGATCACTAAGGTAGATTCTGATGGACATGTCCATAACCCTAGTGACAGGAAGAGATAGGCATCATTTGGGCCCAAACATCAGATCTGAGCTTAACCCATGTGATGGCTGATTTTTTGTGTCAACTTGACTGGGCCACGGGATGCCTAGATATCTGATTAAACCTTATGTCTGGGGACATCTGTGAGGGTGTTTCTGGAAGAGATTAACATTTGATTTGGTAGACTCAGTAAAACAAATTGTCCCCCCCCCCCTTGTGTATGGACACCACCCAATCCATTGAGGGCCTGGATTTAACAAAAAGGTGGCAGAAGGTTGGGTTATCTCTGCCTGACTGGAGATCAGTCTTCTCTTGCCCTCTGCACCCCTGGTTCTCAGGACTTCAGACGCAGACTGTGATCTTCACCATCAGCTCTCTAGCTCTCAGTCCTTCGAACTACAGCACTGGCATTTCCGGATCTCCAGTTTACAGACTGCAGATCATGGGAATTCTCAGCCTCCATAACTGTGTAAGCCAACATTTTATAATAAATCTCTTAACAGATTGAGAGATATATAGATATAGATATCTACAGATATTCTATTGGCTCTGTTTCTCCAGAGAGCCCTGACTAATATTCCTCACTCACACTAACAAGAAGAAAAGTAAATGGTATTTTCTATAGTTTTATAATAGCAAATTAAGTGTTATCAGAATTAAGACAGAAAATTTTGCAAGTGAAGTCATACAGGAAAAAAAAATTTTGCATTCATAATACTAATCTTGGAGGAAAACTTACAGGTGGTTTATCTGTTGCTAAACTAGGCAACACTATCCTTAGGAATTACATTTTTGGTGTTGATTTCCCAGCTCACAATAAACTCCCAAAATAAAGCAAATTTACTTTACCTTCTGAAGTGAGACCCTAATAACTTTGTTCTTGTCTCCAAGTTAGGGCAATCATAGCTTCCCTAGCAATTTTACAGAAGGAATTCTAGCTCTATCTGGACTAGTGTTTTGAACGGGATGATATAGACTGAGACATCTACCATGTGGTCTGAGAAGCAGAGGAGAAACCTGCTTAGGGAGAAATGTGCAGTGGAAATGCAAAGAGAGACAAATACGAGATATGCAGAATACTTTCCAGTTTAGGGCTCCAATTTTAGTTTATACTTCCAAATTTCTTCCCAACCAAACCCCACCATATCCCTTCCAGTATATTTTGTTAGCTATCTGTATATTATTTTAATAAACACCGCTTTGTTTCTTTAACTAACTTTAGGTGGTTTTTTTTACTGATAACCAGAGTCCTATATACAGTAGAATAGAGTTGAGTTCCTGCTTGAACAGAAACACAGGCTCATATTTAAAATAGCAAGTTGTGAAAGTCAAATAATAATTAAATTTTGGTTTGAGTTTGCCTTACGATGGGTATAATGAAACCTCCAAAATCCCCTAGTTATTTTCCCAACTATTCAGATGTAAAATTCATGGTCATTATTTTTTTCAAAACTTGCAGTCAATCTAAACTGTCTGGCAGTAACCTTACATTGGACAAGGCCTTCAGAGAAGGCTTCTGGCAAAAGTAAGCATGTAAATTAATTCACTTTAGCAAATGTATCCACATATGAAGCACCTATTGTGTGCTTGGACATTGATCTGGGTGCTAGCATTTCATTGGTGGACCAGATGCAGTCCCAATTTTCAAGAAGACCATGGAGTCTGTAGAGAAGACTAAAGAGGGAATTTCAGTGCAGTATGCTGTGTCCTAAAATAGTAGTAAATCTGGATGATGTGAAAGCTGAAAGAAGGGGCATCTGTGCCAGTCTTCAGAGTCCAGAAGGGTTTCCAGGGTAAATAAAGCATAAGGTAATATCAAAATGATAAGTAGGAATTAAGCCAGATTAAGGGGTTAAGCTAAGAGAAGCAGATTCCTAGGCCAAAAGAAAAGCATGTTCCAAGGCCTATAAGCAAGAGTTAGCATAAGTAATTTTTCACTATGGCTGGCACCTAAACTCAGAGCAAGAACTGGTGAGAAATAAAGCTGGAAAGATAGCAAGATATGGATTCAGCATGGGGACCTTGGATTTGATCCTGAAGGCAATGGAAAATCTTTGATGGATTTTTAAGCAGGTGAATTACATGAGTGTTTTAGAAAGATTACGCCCTTCTAAATGGTTTGAAGGATGGCAAACCTACCTTCAAAGAAAGCTGGAAAAGTAAGCTGATTCAGTAATCCATGCCAAACATGATGATACCCAGGATTAATAGAGTGAGCATGAGGATGGAGAAAATGAAAAACACAGAGAGTTAATGACTAAAGAACTCTGCTGTGGAGAATGTACCAAAAAATCTGAGATAAAGGGTCAGGTCACTTATTCCCATGATCTAAAAACCAAAGGCTTTGAGGCCAACTGTAACCACATCAGAGTATTTCAGAGTTGATTTCTGTTCCAGAAGAAAACTTAGTACTGGTAATTTTTGTAGTTACCTGAACCTCAAAGGCTTCAAGACTGGCTTGAAAACTTTACTTAACCACTTTACTGCCACATAAGTTACAAAGCCTGGGGCCGGCTATAAAGATGTTAATTTAATGAATATTCATAATCAATAAATATTCATTAAACAACATTTCCGTTCCAGGCATGCTGTTGCTCCTGGCAGGTCCGCCTGCATGGCAGAGTGCACTTGTTAAATGAGTGTTGCTCATTGTGGAAACACCTTATGGGATTTCATGAAAGAAGCTGTGTTCATCTACAATACATACAGATGTGTAGAGACAAGTTGGAACAAATTCCATACGGAAGAAAAAAAAGAGCTTTTCCTCTCTGGTACAATTCTTGTTTTTCACACGTCAAATGTGTGGCCAAATATGTGAAAATCTGTAGGGGAAACCAAGTAGAGTTCAAAAGATTTTATTTCTGTCTCTATGTGCTGGGTAAGAGCACAGGCAGGGGTCCCTAACCAGCTCTATGGCTGCCTGATAGAAGCCAGTTTTTAAATGTAAATGGAGAGTTGTGGACATAAATGCTCAAAAACTTTTTTTCGTCATTCTTTAGTGGCTTTCGAGAAAGCTACCCATTTAATGTTAGATGAAGTAGCTATCATGCTGTATACATCCCAATTGGAGTATGCATGTTCTATTAAGATCAATTATTTTTCTAAAAAATGGAAACCACTACTCACAAGTAAGTGTTCTCAATAACAGTCCAAAAGAATTCTGCATGACCACCATCCAAAGATGACGAAACCTCTTCACATGTTCTTACACACTGATAATAACTGACAAAACCTACTGGATCGTGACAGTGAAGAGATAAATACTACTATACAATTTTACCTGTTTCAGAATTCTCTGCTTAACAATACTATGGAAAGAACCAATTATTCAACACTTTTCTGCTTTTCTGAGATGCTCCAAGATTCTTACTTTCTGTTGATTCCATAGATTGCCTCAAGGAAACAATTCTGTTTTGTTCTGTTCTAAAAGCATGATGAGCTTCTAGTCAGTATATAATAATATTACCCTTTTTTCAGATACTTTGGGTTCTTTCCCATGCCTGGAAATCCACAGGCCTCACTTCAATGGTGGGTGTTTAAGCAGATAGGAAAACTCCAGTTGTTTTGTCATCATGCTACTAATTCACTAAAAAAGAAGGTTGGCATGGCAAAAAGCATTTTTGGCACTGGGCTTCAGCCTCTTTGAAAGAGTGGACTGAGAAGCTATAATAGACTCAGAGAAACTTTATGGGAAATTCAATGAGTTTAGTGGCTGTGGTAGCTGTTGTTGTCATTGTTGCCTTTATTGTCACTACTGCTGTTCTTGTTGATTTTCATTACTGAGTAGGCTCTTTCATAGAACACCCCTCCCCATGCTCTCAGCAACCTTTATGCCAAGAAAATGAGAGTTTGCCTGTAGAGATAAGTTTCCTCCAACTCTTTCTTTTTCTTTTTTTGGCAACCGGCCAGTATGGGGAACTGAACCCTTGACCTTGTCATCACAAGGCTGTGCTCTAACCAACGGAGCTCACCGACCAGCCTCCAACTCTTACAATTTAAACTTTTATTTGTTTTTCCTTTGAATCTTGGAACTTTGATTAACATTTGCGTATTTCAGATAAAGTACTAAGGTTCGTGGCTCCATAAAGATGGCATTCACTGCCACCTCCCTTGACAGTTTTCCAATCGCAAATGGGGTAGGGGAAGGGCGGCTGGGTAGGCTTCTCACCTCTCGCATGCAGATGGAATGGAGCTCCACTGGGGCACACTGTCCAAGGAAAAATGATATCCTTATAGTTTTACTTCTTTGCTTTCTGAGTAAACCTTCTCTTCACAGTCCTGATGTCCCATTATTTTTGTTTTAAAAAGGTCATTATAGAAACCACAGGACTCTCTTAACCAAAGTAATTGCATATCAGACCTAAGTCACTAATTAGCCAAATTAAATTTTTCATATGCTCAGCAACGACTCTTACTATTGGGCACTTGCTATTCCTCCGAAGGAGGATCTCATGGTCATCCTAGTTTATCTAAGCAATTTTAATTGCATCTTGTGGCATGCCATTAGTTTTATTAGTGAGTTGCTTAAGCTTGCTTCTGAATAATAATTGTAAAATATAATAAAATTTTAAATATAAATGATATGAAAAGTGAAATCAAATACTTTTCTTGGAGACTCATTTTAACCCAAGTTGAGCTTTGTCTATAAATTTCATTTTTTCACTCTGAGAATGGAAAGTTACAATGGAAAACTTCCAACTAAATTGGCTCAATGTGACACTATATTTCACACAATTGTATTTTAGGGAAGTGTAATGAAATGATTTGAAAACGATATGTTGCTAAGAATATCTTTGTTACCATAATGACTTTGTCTAATTACAAAGGTCCTTTTGTCTTAGACCTTGATGATCTGTGTAATTTAACAATATTCACATTATTTGTTGCTCCTAATTCACAGAAAGATAACATTTCTAAGGGGCCTTTTGAGGGAAAAAAAAAATCAGTTAAAAAAAATAAAGAAACAGATCAGTCTGTCTTGTAGTACACTCCCCAGTCACACTAAGCATTAGCATTCTAGGTAACAAAAGGCATCTGTTTTAGTACAGCACATGAATAGTGCCTTCTGGAACAATGCAACAGGGTAGCAAGCATGAAGGGATTGATTGTGTTTTTGTATTTAAGTCCTGTGCTGCTTACCTCAGATTTCACCCAACTTGAAATTGTTGCAGAGAATTAAATATGATTACATTTTTATGGAGGTAGACAAAATCTTTCAGTGAATTACATACTCTAAGAAATTCTTTTATGTGAATGCTTCCTAAATTCCTCTAACTAAAAATTCTTCTCCAACATTGCTGCTCTTCTCCAGTTTCTTTCTCAAATAAAACACAGATTTTCTTGCCACCTTGTCTTTGCTCCAGATGTGTCTCTCTCCATTGCTTGCTTTCTCCGTCTATCTAAGCCAGGAGTAGCAGGCCCAAATGTGTGAAATTGCAGCTTGTAAGTGAGGAAGGTGTCAGGACGCTGGGGATATGAAGTCAGATTTTTTTGAGCATTTACGCTCGCAACTCAAACATAACCAAGTAAAATGACAACAACAGCAACAACAACAGCAGCAAACCTTCTTACCAACAACACATGCCTTTTAGTTTATTTTATCTCTCAGGAGGAGCCAGCCAGTTACCTCTGGTCTAAATCCCACTGTTTCTTCAGAGTCCAAATCCAGTTCTAGTTACTTTGGAGAAGATTTCTCTGAACACCCAGGCTTAGTCACCGTGACCTCCTGTTCTCACAGTGTAGCATTTTTTGTTAGTACCATTTGGTTCCCATACACATATAGTGGAAGGTCAAAAAAGCTTTAAGGTAAGTTATCAGATTTTAGTGCTTTACTTTGGGGGCCTGTTCAGAGTAGCTCACAAAGAACCAGCAGGGAAGCCTCTCTCTCTGGGTGGTATATGAAGCCACCAGAAGTCCAGAGCTCATTAACTCTTCAGACACTGCAGTAGATGGAGCCCAAGAGCTGAAGCAAGGGCTCATAAATAAAAAGAGTACCATTGGCTGATTCTGATAGTGATGCCCAGGCTAGCAACCCAAGGCACATTGTCTCTCATTCTCTCAACATCTTTAATGGATCATACCCTATAGCCTCAAGGTCTCTATTGGGCTTGTTTGGAAACATCTCCTTCAAAAGCAAATAACTTTTAATTGCTATAATTACCAGGTTACCGATACAATATATGACAGCTATCGGCCAATCATGTCTATCACATATTTAATGGAAAAGCTTATCAGCCACAGAGGAACCTTAATTAATTAGGTATTCTCTGTTGTAAAGTAATACACAAACATTCAGATCACACTTATATGAGATAAGCAGCATGAGTCATAGTACAATAATCTACTGGTCCTGTGAATGGAAAAACTAAGAAGTTAAAAATGATTCATTCAAGGACACAGAAATAATCAAGGACAAAATGCAGAAGGGAACTTGGACTTTCCTCCCCTCTGAGCTGGTTTTTCAGAAAACTATTCTATTACCATGAGGGGCAGCAATAGCATCCAAAGGCCCTTTGGAAATGCAAGTGTTTTGCATACAGATTTAAAATTCACAGAAGTGGAATTTAAAAAGCAGCTGTGGGACATAATAAAGATACCTGACTCTGCTAACAGTAAATTGGTGATCTAGTTGCTTTCCTACTCTCCATTCTCTATGTTCCCCTACCTAAAGGATTGGTGGCATCCACAGCACCATTAAGCCTGGCAATTTGCTTTTTTACCCAGATATATTTTGGAAAAATGAAGTGTGTATGTCAGTTTGCAAAACAGCATGACTCTGTTAGCCTTTGCTCACTTTATCCTGAGCCAAAAAATGCAGAGCTGATAGCATCTGTTTCCACTACCCATGCTATCCCAATCATCAAAAAAGCATAAGGGTTGGAAAGGAAGTTCTGAAAACGTTCACATGCCTGTTCCTTACCAGGAAAGCCACTTTCTTCCATGCATTATTCTGCTTCCCTTACTTGTGTCTGATTCACATGTTTAACTGGTAGATAACTTAGGAGGAAGTCAAGGGGAAAAGATCAAGGGTTAAGGATTGTCTTAAATTCCATGTTTACAAAAAAAAAAAAGTCAAGTATTTTCTAATAGGATTAAGCAGAATCGTCTTTAAAAACAGAAAAAGAGAGAAACATTCATCCTCAGATCCTGTGAAAATAATGTTAGAACATATTAGACCAGGGATAAGAAATTTAACTTTATTGAAATACTTCAGGAGATAGATCAAAATGTCTTAAACTACAAAGAAATGCAAAATCACAGAAAAAAATATACTTTGTTTACTATACCAGTTTCCTTGTGGAAAACAGGTGTGCAGAACTTAGGATTTCTAAAATCAAATGCATACATTGGCATTCTTTTCCTTGCTGTTACTTTTTATCTTATTCTTCTTTATGCATATACAAGAACGATTCATATATAATGGTTGGGAAAATGTGAGTTAATTTGAAGAAAAGAAAATTTTGTGTAACATAGTTAAGCCCACCTACTCACCTTTTCATCTCACGTAACCCAATATATGTGGCACAGGAGATGGGACAGAAAGGGGCAGAGGAACAAAGAAGGGCATTTAGAGGGGAAAGAATGCTTTTTCCTGTTTTGTTGAACATGACCTTAAAGAATCTGTTGACCTTAATCAAGTACTTAAGTTAAAGGATATACACAAATATTTTGAACACTGGATTTTTATAGTAAGTGCTTTGCAAAGCTTGTTAATAGGGAAATAACCACAGTGACATAAACATGTTTTTATAGCATGTTTTATTAACACTCTGGAATTAAATGTATAGAAATGAATAAACATGCAACTTTTAAGGATTTTTAATGATATAATTTCAATACTTGTTTATTATTCCATTTAAAGATATTTATAAATTTATATAAAATAAAAGTGATTTTAATCCTAAAAACAGGTTTATATCACTGTGATCATCCACCTGTTAACAAGCTTGGAAAGAACTGGCCCCAATTATCCTGTATATCATTTAACGTGGGCAGTGGGTTAAAAAGGTCAACAGATTTCTCAGGGTCATGAACAACCAGCATTTGTGTTTCACTCTGTTTTATACACTGGGTTTAGATTTATTCATACCTATTCAGATCTGATTCCCCTACCTTTACAAACCTTTCACTTAAAACTTTCAGTGCCATGTTTTTAGTATTGGAGAATACCCTTTCCTAATATGCATAATTTTGCTTTGTTTTTATTATTCACAGCTCTATCTCTTTTTATCTGAAACTTAGTAATAAAAATCTAGTTATATGAGCCCATAACTTTGTGACATTAAGCCATCTGTCTAGTCTTGCACGTTTTGACTCAATAACAGGCAATCAATGACTTCCTGAAACAATTAATAGGTTTTCACAAGGAATGGAAGGAAACCTTTGCTCAATTATAGTCTTTGGAGAAGTAAACACATGTTAACCCCCAGAATGGTACTCATTCCCATTAGTAAACTCTCACAAAGTGCACCTACATCTATCATCATGCTCTATTTAAGTGGTCATAAATCCTAAATATTTATCTAAATGTTTTAGTGTGGTATCAAACTAAAGAGTGACTCTGTAAAAAAGGTGGTTTTTTTTTTTTTAAGTAAACTAAGTATATATATACATTAACAACATTGAGCACATTGTGTTGCAAAGTTTTTATCATATTTGCTAAAATTTAATAACAAATGTTTAATAAATATGCCAATTTAACAATTTACCTTTTTCTTTTGCTCCCGCAGACAAAAATAAATGCAAGCATAGTATATATGTATGTGTACCCCTATCTGCAAGGCCCCTAAGAACAATTTCCAAAGGAAGACTAATATTATGGGACAGAGGCCATATCACACTATCTTGCCCAGATGATCAAAAAACCAGACTAGTTCTGACTTCACATTTGCACTTACATGCTGTGAATACAGATCACTTAAAGACATTGTAGATTCAGATCACTTAAAGACATTAAACGTGTAAGCTAATCTACTCTTTAGCAAGAAGTTTGATAGCTAATTTTTAAAATAAAATTTTGGTTGTCTATACAAAGCATTGTAGTGTTATGTTTTAAATAATCTACACCAAAAAAATAATCCTTCTGGAAAAAATGAATGCTGTAAAGTAAATTTATTTTATTTTTCACTTGAATTATTAGAATAACCACTCCAGCTTATTCTATAAGTATAAAGGATATGAAAAAGTAGCTTCTGGATGTAACAAAACAAAATTTCTCTATATCTGTAGGTCAATCAATGGTCCTGGAAAGATCAACATTTTAGAAATAAAAAAGGTTCAGTTATTTATAATAGGTTAAAAATTAAATAACTGATTTTTAAACATATTTGGAAGTTGTTTAGACAGAAGAAAGAAAGAAGGAAAGAAAGAAAGAAAGAAGGAAAGAAAGAATTGTATCCGTTTAAAAAACAGTTAGTCCTTACTAAAAAGCGAAGGGACATTGGAATCCCACTGCTTGATTCTGATTCCAGCTATCTGTCTTACTCATTGTGTAACTGTGAACAAATCTCCTAACCTCTCTGAGCCTGTCTTAGTGGGCAAGACTTTTATGAGAAATGGTTTCTGTGACAGGCGTACTACAATATTCCATATTAAGTAGGAACTCAAAAAATAGTAATTATTTAAAACTTATTTTGATTGTTATTTATGTTAGGTATATACATTTTAACGTAGACTAGATAAGTACTTGGGTCCTTGACTAAGGTTTTGAATATAAAATTAAAATGATTTAATTATTGGATCCTTATGGTCACACATGTAAAATGAACAAAAAGAACTTTACACACATGGAAGGCTACCTTTGTGCTGCACATCATTTTCTGCTCTGAAGTTTTAATTGTCTACCTGTAGCCACAGTGTGCTTACACCCTTTGGGTTTGACCTAGTGAATCTCAGCTTTCTCATTTCCTGACTTCCCTTTTATCTGCATTTGTAATCAAGCAACATTAATAGAGTCTACAATTGCAATTTATGGAAGACAGCATATGCAAGCAGATGTTCCATTGTTCGAGATTATGAATTCCAGTTTTACTGTGTGTTCCAAACCAAAATGTCATGTCAGATTTGAAATCCCTTGAGCTCTGGTGAGGTAATAAAGGGGATCCAAGGGCACTATTATGTTGACTTTTTGGCTGAACTCATCTCTACCTCCTGTCAGAAATTTTAGTGTTTTAGTGATAGTAGCAGATATTTTTTAAAGGTCCAAGACCTTTTAACAATTATACTGCAATTTAGCATGAGCTTATTATTGTGATTATTACAGTTTTTAAATTAACGATGTAGAGAATTAAGGGAAACAATATTAGAATATCAAGGGAATATATGAAATAGAATCAGGGCTGTTTTAACTGATTGAAGTACAGTTTCTACTGTAAGTTCTTAATTTTGCCACTTCATTGTTGTGATTTCACAGGATTTTTTTCCTAAAAATATTAGAACTTGTAAAACAAATTAAGAAATTGTTACTAAAATGTTCAATAAATAAAAAAAATTTTTTTTTAAGTTTTCCAGTTTATCTAGCAAGGAACTTAATATAGCACAGAGGTAAAAAGCTTGTGCTTTGGTGCCAGATTGACATAGGTAGGAAACTCACATCTGCAATTTGCTACGTATTAAATTGGGGGGAAATTATTTAATCCTGTGAACCTCAGTTTTACCATCCATAACATGGCATAATAATAGTATCAAGGTCAATTAAATCAGTTAAAGATTAAAATAGATAATAAATAGAGAGTAGCATAGTGCTGGCATATAAAAACACTCAATAAATATTAGTTACTATTAATAGAATTTTTCACTAATAGCTATTAATATGGTTTATTTGACTAAAATAGAATTTTGTAAGCAACACATTTCTACTGTACTTTTTTCAGGTAAGTTATAGCTTATCATTGGGACTTAATGAGAATTGTTGCAAAATAAGGATTAAAATGAAGAAATGTGCATGTCTAAATTCTGCATTGAAGAATGAAAACACATATGTTCAACAACACATTGTGGCTCAGTGAGATGTCAGTGCTGTGACAGGATATGAACTTCTCAATGTAAAAACAAATAGCTGTGATACAGCCGTAACTGTCAGATCATAATTCTTTTTCTATTAAGCTGCTTACTTGTCTATTTCTTCCTCTCACACATAGTGAAATATAAATTGCCAACATTCCTTTTATTGGATAAAAATTAAGGAAAAATATAGTCTATGCAGAACCAAGTGGTTCTAAAGTGAAATAATAAAAGGGAGATAAATAACACATATTTATTATTTTTCTTTAAACTTTGTTAAAATGAGAGACTTTGAAATGACTTAAGGATGTGCGTGTCTTTCTGTGTGTCTGATACAATGATGAAGTAGTCTCAAAGATAGCATGCAATGTGGCAGTTGCTATGGTAACAAGATGTTTTTCATTGAAGAGCAGTTAAAATGGTGGCATATAAATAACATATGTACAGTATATTGTCTTTGAGCGAATGACCTTTGCCCTTGGACCATAAGAACATGTTTTCTTCTTTTCAGAAATTCTTGTCTATTTTTGATGTGCATATGTATCTAATAGACTGGTGATCAAACTGCCCTCTTTGAAGCTACACAGGGTACGGATCTGTGGTGAGAAAATAAAAAGTGGCTCAATATTGTATGTGCAGTTAAAAGCAGTTGTTGGGGTGGAAATTAAAGCATTTGAATTAGGTGCTGTGCTGAAAACATTTCACACTTTTCAAGCCCACTTTGCAATTAAAACTTATAGTACAGTTACATTTTCACGTAATTTGGTAGGAGGGCTACTATATATAGCAATTAATTGCTTATACAAAAAAAGAAAGAAAGAAAGAAAGAAAGAAAATATGGCTGTAGGCAAAGAAGTTGGAAATCTCCTATGTTTAGAGACTAGGCACTGCTGGAGAGACAGGCTCTGCATCTAAAATACCAAGAGTCTAGGCCTAGGCTTACCTTCTCCTGCTCTCTGGCCTTGAGCAAATCACTTAGTGACTCTAAGTCTCTTTAAAAGAGAGATAGGGCTAACTGAATTGCCACAAAGAATAGGCAAGGGTATCAAGGTAGCAAATGCATTTGAGAGTGCTATGGAAATACAAATCATTGTTCTTATTAAGTATGATGAAAATAAATATTAGGTAAGGTCAAATTTTAGAAATAGTTTGTTCATGCCTCGCTTTAAAATGTTGGACAGTGCTAATGGGAGCTCAACTTTCTTATTTCATGGTCAACTAGGCAGTGTTACTCAGCTAGAAACTATTGATCTTTTAGACTATAATATAAGAATATGTTAGTATTATAAGTGTAAGATAGACTTGCATTTTTGATGGTATGGCAGATATTTTATACACTTCTGACTAAAATAATAATAACTGGAGATTAAAATTATATATGTACATATAAGTACATATGTTTGTATATAAAATCTATTCATCTATATGTATAACATAGAATACATATGAATTACTTATATAATACATGTATATATGTGTGATGTATTCATCTGCATGGGTATATATAGATATGTATATTATACATCTAGATATTTTATATGTAGATATCCAGGTACATAATAGCTATATATGCATACACACATGTACACACATGCATATGCTTCATTACTTACCTGGCACACAAAGAAAGATTCAAAACAGACAAGAGCAATATAAGAACAGGACATTTGGAGGGCACTTTTTTGGCACTGTTTTTTTGTCAAACTCTGGAATACTTGTGCTTCTGTGTTGAGTCTTGCATGGAATGCAGGGAAGAATAGGAAATAAAATATAGGGTGGAAAATGTAACAGAAAATTTTACTACAAAGGTGGGATCTGTGAAGTAGTACAGACTCGGTGTGTAAGTGAATAAGAAATAAAATAAAGTCAAGCTTGAAAATAGGAGCAAGAAACAAGAGTATAAAGAATGACCAAGTAGTGTTCGCTTCGGCAGCACATGTACTAAAATTGGAACGATACAGAAAAGATTAGCATGGCCCCTGCACAGCGATGACACACAAATTCAAGGAGCATTCCATAATTTTGGGGTGACAATCAGCTTTGTATCTCATGAATATTCATAATAAAAGAAAGAAAAAAAGAATGAATGAATGAATGATTGACCAAGCAGATTTGAAAATGAGCTGAGGACTTTCAGAAATTAAAAAAAAAAAAAGATCAATAATAATAATGACTTCTATTCATTTTTTATTTGAAAGTCCTAGAAAGCGCAATAAGATATTAAGAAATAAATTATATGTGTTTATATTATAAAGGAAGTAACAAGACATTCATAGATGATATGATAGCCAACACAGAAATTCTAGAATATATAGATTTATATATCAACTATTAGAATTAATAAGAGAATTTAACAAGGTTACTCAATATAAATCAATATATAAATATATTAAATTGTATTCAAGAGCAACAATATATTAGACACTATTCTTGAAATATGAAATATTCTATTTAGAAAATACCAAGCTGTAAAAGAGCCTAGGAATAAATTCAACCAAAAGAGTGCAAGTTTTTAATGTAAATAAATATAAAACCTTTTTTAAAAAAAATTGACTTAGATTGGAATATAACCAATATTTATTAATTGGAAGACTTAGATGAAATTTTCCTAAGTTCAGTGAAATTCCAACCAAAACAACATAAATTTTTATGGAATTTGCGTAGCCAAACCTGAAATTTGCTTGGAAGATTGAACAACCATGAATAGTTTACAGTCTATGGCCATACCACCCTGAAAGCACCCGATCTCTTCTGATCTCAGAATAGTTTAGATACTTCTGAGATAAAAGAACAAGGTAGATGGAATGAAGATAGAAGAAATATAGATATTAAGATTTATTATAAAGCTAAGATATTAAGACAGTGTATTGACACTGTGCTAAACAAATATACAAATGGAACAGAATAGAGAGTTCACAACAGAGCTGTGCATATATGGAAACTTGATTTATGACAATATAGAATGATAAATCAGAGTGAAAAGAGTATGTTTTTAAATTTATCTTTTAATAAATTATTGTGAGACAATTGGTTACCTGTAAAAAGTGAAATTAGATCCATAACTCATATATGCACAAAAAATCAATTCTAGGTGGGTTAAAGACTTAAATGTGAAAACCAAACTATAAAAATTTTAAAAGACAAGCTAGAGAAATAGATTTATCACACATATAGTGCACATAGAATGAATATCTACAAGTCATTAAGAGATTGAGGGAAAAAATTGAAAGACAATGTTGGCTAGAATGTGGGTTAACAGAAATTCTCATCTACCCCTGGGATGTGTACAATTGGTACAACCATATGGAAACAGTTTGGAATCACCTACTAGAGTTGGGCATTTGATATTCTCTTAATCAGCAACTATACTCTGTAATGTGCCCTAGAGAAATTCTAGCATGGATTTTGTTTTTTTAAGTGCACAGTAGCATCATTTAGTATAACGGAATTCTAGAAACAGTAAAGATGTACATCAAGAGTAAAATAGATATATACATTTGGAATATCATAAAATGGAATATTATATACAAGTAAAATTAAATTTCAGCTACATAGGCCAATGTAGATAAAAATTTTTTAAAATTTCTTTTGAGCCAAAGAAGTCATAGAATTCACACAATATAATTACATTTTTACATTTCAATCCAGACAAAACTAAATTTTATATTATCTAGTGTTTAATACATATGTAATAAAACTAAAAGAAAAACAACAGGATGATAAAATAAAATAATGAACTTGCTGGCAAGAGAGGGATTGGATTGAGGGGTTCTACATTACTAATAATACTCTGTTTCTTTAGCAATGGGATGGCTAAATGGAAATTCATTTTATTATTATTATTCATGCTGTAGTAAACATGTTTTCTAGACTGTCATATGTACATTTTTTAACAAAGAATAACAAAATATTGTTCATTCCTTTATTTCTGCATTAACTTAACATATAATTATTAAATATCTATAATCCACCATTGCATGGAAGTTAAATTGAATAGACAAGTTTATTATTTCAAAAAGCCAAATATCTAGTATGGCTTACACACCAGAAATAATAATACAGTATTATCAGACTGTTCCATGTAGATCTATGTACAGAGAAAGGACAATTAAATTGGTATGGGGTTTGGGGCTTAGTGTGTTCAGAGATTTCTTATAGATGTGACAGCAGAGTTGAGCATTAAAATATGCAGGAGAAGGTGCTAGCAGGAGAACAGTCCCAAGAAATGCATTCCAGGAAGATCCAAAAGTATGTAAGAAGGCAAATGTTCTAAAGAGAGCAGGCTTTTTAAAGAACTGGGTGAAGCCGGTAATTTGCTGGCAATTGTCATATGATTGCCTAAGCCCTTTGGAAGAAAAGAATTATTAGATTATTGAGGAGGGAGGTGGGATTTAGAAAGCTGTCAGAAGCTAGCCCTCTTCAGAAGTGGTGTATTCATGTTGACCCAACAGTTAAACAGGGAGCTCCCAAGGGGAATCAAAAGTTCTATAATTCATTGTTTAGTTTGATGTTATACCAAAGCAGTGGTTTTGGTAACTGGAAAGTTGATTAGGTGGGAAACTTATGTTTTAAATTAAAACTGGTTAAAGGTCTTGAGAAGATGAAAGGACTTTAAAAATTCCCTTCTGCTATCTCATCAGAGAAGAAAAAGAGTTACTCAAGAAAATAGAGGAAATTATATGAAAAAACAGGAGTTGTAAGTTTTAGAGAAGGCCAATATAAATCAGAAGTAGGTTCATGAAGAAGGCAAGAAGTTAAATTAGGAAAAGCACTAGTCTTTTAGGCATCACATTCTAAGAGAAACCAACAAACCCTAACAGATCCCATTCAAAAGGTGGTGATCAGCATATTGAACATTCCAAAATTGGGGGGAGGGGTGGAGTTTTAGAAAAATTAAAGTCAGGGCCAAGCCCATGGCGCACTTGGGAGAGTGCGGTGCTGGGAGCGTGGCGACACTCCCGCTGCGGCTTCGGATCCTATATAGGAATGGCCTGTGCACTCACTGCCTGAGCCGGTCATGAAAAAGACAAAAAAAAAAAAAAAAGAAAGAGAAATTAAAGTCAAAACTGAGAAATGCTTAACCTAGAGAAGAGACTCAAGGATGAAGAAAATTGGTCCTCAAATATTTAAAAAATTGATGAGTGGGAGAGAAACTGGGCTCTTTAACGTATCGATCTTCTACAGTTACAGTGAGATAAACTTTGGAGTAATATAAAGAACTTTCTGACAGTCAGAATAGCCTAAATATTGAATGAGTTTTCTTGGTGGTAGTGCAGGCTCTATCACCAGGACTGTCTCAGGAGGAACTATGTACAGATGATATCAGACTCAATGAATATCGCAATCTCTTCCAAACCAGACATTTTTTGAAGTTGTTTTCCATGTTTTCTTTCCATATTTTAAGGTATCTATTTATGACTGAGTATTGCATAGAAGAAAATTTTAAATGATACAATTATTAAAATGGATAAATTGTTATTTATAGAATTTTATACAAACAGAAATTAAATGTAAACACAAGTTATCTCTTAACTCATATGAAATCTATAATTTGAATAGTAAAATGTAGGAAGATAGCAAAGACCTTTGGAGGAATTCTTAATAAGTTTCAGAATCGAATTACTATAAAGGTCATGGAGTAATGTCTGTTGTTGCTAGCATACCTGAGAAGAGGGTTGGGATTGTTGATGCCCATCTTCCCTAGATCTAGCAGTAACTTTCCCTCACTGTGAGAATGTCATATGTGGACATGCAGACCCAGTTATTCAGGATCCAGGAAATCACAGGAAAAAAACAAACAAACTAAAAATATAAACCCTCCAACCGATTCATTTGTGATTTTTACAGAAAACACCAAGTTCACATGCATTAGTTGACAGGCCCCTACAAATTATATTTGAATTGGAAAGCCCTTAACAACAACAGGAACAACAAATTGTATTAAATGACTGCAATCCCTGAGGGCCTAGATGACTTCAAGTAATTCAGAAAGTCAGTGTCAGAAAAAGTATGCAAATTACAGGGAAGAGATCATGACCTAAAACCCAGCTGCCCTGAAGCCAAATATGTTTGTGCTTTCCTTTACAGAAACCAAGAATCGTTCAACTCATTCATGTCCCACATGAATTCAAGCTATAAAATGAAAAGAGTTATTAATGATTTTCAGGCCCAGATAGTGAGGTTTCTACTTCCTTCTGTCTTCAAATTAAGCAGTGTTGATTTATGTTTTATCTAAAATTTTATGTAAATGTATTTGATTAAAGAGTTCTTTCTTAAAATTTGTCTTTGAAAACCACTGGGTGAGATGACCGTTATGATCTCATAGAGCTCTCAATTCTTTGAGAACAGAAACTATGGCTGTCTTTCTCACTTCCTATTCCTAATTCCCAATACAGTGCAGAATAGTGCGTAAGAAATATTGCTGTATCAGTAAATAAATAAAGTTCCTAGTGCTATGATTAAATCCAATGAAGCCTATGAAGAGTATTACCAAGTAGTATCTTTTAAATGTTTCTTTATGAAAATGTGATTATTCATTTACCAATGTATATTGAGCACCTATTGTGTGCAGGTACTATTTTTCACAGTTAGAACACATCAGTGAACCAAAAAGAAAAAGACAGACAATAAATAACAGATATAAATAAATACATAGCTTGGTAGAAGGTAAAGAGTGCTCCAAAAATAAAAGGGTAAAATGTGGAACAGGGTAAAGGGGTTCAAGAAGACCCAGGCCAGGGAGGTAGCAGGTTGTAGTAATAAATAGGGTGCTCTCTGAAGACCTCACTGAGAAGACAGGTGATCAAAGATCTAAAGTTGGTGACCAAATTGACCATGCAGAATATTTGGCAGAAAAGAGGTCTGAGTAGAAGAAACACTTAGTGCAAAGCCCCTAAGACAGGAGCACACATGGTATCCTCAAGGAACAGGAGAGAGGCCAATGTTTCCAGATTGGAGCAAGCAAGTAGGTGGATACAGAAATAAAGATTGTCTTAGTCTGCAAGGGTTGCCATAACAAAATGTCATAGACTGGGTGTCTTAAACAACAGAAATTTATTTTATCACAGTTCGGTAGGCTAGAAGTTCCATGTCAAGGTCCAGCAGGGTCAGTTTCTGGTGAGGACTTTCTTCCTGGCTTGTAAATGTCAGCCTTCCCACTGGGTGCTCAGATGGTCTTTCCTTGGTGGGTGCACATGGGTATGGAGACAGATCTTTCTCTTTCCTCCTCTTCTTATAAGGCTGCCAACCCTATTGGATGAGAACTTCACCTTATGACCTCATTTAACCTTAATTACCTCCTCAAATCTCTGCCTCCAAATACACTCATATTGACATATGGGTCCAAGAAGAAATCAAGCAGGAAATCAAAAAATTTATTGAAACTAATGAAAACAATGATACATCATACCAAAACCTGTGGGATACTGCAAAAGCAGTATTGAGGGGAAAATTTATTGCATTAAACGCTCACTTCAGAAGAATGGAAAGATGGCAAGTGAACAAACTAACACGTCACCTTAAAGAACTAGAAAAACAAGAACAATCCAAACCTAAAGTTAGCAGACGGAAAGAAATCATTAAGATCAGAGCAGAACTGAATGAAATTGAAAACCAAAAAACAATTCAAAAGATCAACGAATCAAAAAGTTGGTTTTTTGAAAAGATAAATAAAATTGACAAACCATTAGCATGGCTAACAAAAAAAAGAAGAGAGAAGACTCAAATAACAAAAATTAGAAATGAAAAAGGCGATATAACAACTGATTCATCTGAAATACAAGGAATCATTCGAGACTACTATAAACAACTATACGCCAACAAATTTGAAAATCTGGAGGAAATGGATAAATTTCTGGACACACACAAGCTCCCAAAACTGAACCATGAAGATGTAGAAAATTTGAACAGACCAATAACAATAAAGGAGATCGAAGCTGTTATCAGAAGGCTCCCAACAAAGAAAAGCCCAGGACCAGATGGATTCACAGCAGAATTTTACCAAACATTCAAAGAGGAATTGATACCGATTCTTTACAAACTATTCCAAAAGATTGAAACAGACGCAAATCTCCCAACTCATTCTATGAAGCAAACATCATCCTGATACCAAAACCAGGCAAATATATAACCAAAAAAGAAAACTACAGGCCGATATCCTTGATGAATATAGATGCAAAAATCCTCACTAAAATACTAGCAAACAGAATACAGCAACACATATGAAAAATTATTCACCACGATCAAGTGGGATTCATCCCAGGTATGCAAGGTTGGTTCAACATACGCAAATCAATAAATGTGATACACCATATTAATAAACTCAAACACAAGGACCATATGATCATCTCTATAAATGCTGAAAAAGCATTTGATAAAGTTCAGCACTCATTCTTGACAAAGACCCTCTATAAGTTAGGTATAGAGGGAAAGTATCTCAACATAATTAAAGCCATATATGCCAAACCCACTGCCAATATCATCCTGAATGGAGAAAAGCTGAAAGCTTTTCCTTTAAGAACAGGAACTAGACAAGGATGCCCACTCTCACCACTCCTATTCAACATAGTGTTGGAAGTACTAGCCAGAGCAATCAGAGAAGAGAAGGAAATAAAGGGCATCCAGATTGGAAAAGATGAAGTCAAACTGTCCCTGATTGCAGATGACATGATCCTATATATCGAACAGCCTAAAACCTTTACAAAAAAACTGCTGGAATTGATAAATGATTTCAGCACAGTAGCAGGATACAAAATCAACACACAAAAATCAGTAGCATTTCTTTTCTCCAATAGTGAACATGCAGAACGAGAAATCAAGAAAGTCTGCCCATTTACAATAGCCACCAAAAAAATAAAATACTTAGGAATTGAGTTAACCAAGGAGGTGAAAAATCTCTATAATGAGAACTACAAACCACTGCTGAGAGAAATTAGAGAGGATACAAGAAGATGGAAAGATATCCCATGCTCTTGGATTGGAAGAATCAACATAGTGAAAATGTCCATACTACCCAAAGTGATATACAAATTCAATGCAATCCCCATCAAAATTCCAAAGACATTTTTCTCAGAAATGGAAAAAACTATCCAGACATTTATATGGAACAATAAAAGACCACGCATAGCCGAAGCAATGCTGAGCAAAAAAAATAAAGCTGGAGGCATAACACTACCTGACTTTAAGCTATACTACAAAGCTATACTAACCAAAACAGTATGGTACTGGCATAAAAACAGACACACTGACCAATGGAATAGAACAGAGAATTCAGAAATCAACCCACACACTTACTGCCATCTGATCTTTGACAAAGGCACCAAGCCTATTCACTGGGGAAGGGACTGCCTCTTCAGCAAATGGTGCTGGGATAACTGGATATCCATATGAAGGAGAATGAAACTAGACCCATACCTCTCACAGTATACTAAAATCAACTCAAAATGGATTAAGGATTTAAATATACACCCTGAAACAATAAAACTTCTTAAAGAAAACATAGGAGAAACACTTCAGGAAATAGGACTGGGCACAGACTTCATGAATACGACCCCAAAAGCACGGGCAACCAAAGGAAAAATAAACAAATGGGATTATATCAAACTAAAAAGCTTCTGCACAGCAAAAGAAACAATTAAAAGAGTTAAAAGACAACCAACAGAGTGGGAGAAAATATTTGCAAAATATACATCTGACAAAGGATTAATATCCAGAATATATAAGGAACTCAAACAACTTTATAAGAAGAAACAAGCAACCCAATTAAAAAATGGGCAAAAGACCTAAGTAGGCATTTCTCTAAGGAAGATATACAAATGGCCAATATACATATGAAAAAATGCTGAACATCACTCAGCATCCAGGAAATGCAAATCAAAACCACATTGAGATACCATCTATCCCCAGTTAGGATGGCTAAAATCCAAAAGACTCTGAACGATAAATGCTGGCGAGGTTGCAGAGAAAAAGGAACTCTCATACATTGTTGGTGGGACTGCAAAATGGTGCAGCCTCTATGGAAAATGGTATGGAGGTTCCTCAAACAATTGCAGATAGATCTACCATACGACCCAGCTATCCCACTGTTGGGAATATACCCAGAGGAATGGAAATCATCAAGTCGAAGGTATACCTGTTCCCCAACGTTTATCGCAGCACTCTTTACAATAGCCAAGAGTTGGAACCAGCCCAAATGCCCATCATCAGATGAGTGGATACGGAAAATGTGGTACATCTACACAATGGAATACTACTCAGCTATAAAAATGAATGAAATACTGCCATTCGCAACAACATGGATGGACCTTGAGAGAATTATATTAAGTGAAACAAGTCAGGCACAGAAAGAGAAATACCACATGTTCTCACTTATTGGTGGGAGCTAAAAATTAATATATAAATTCACACACACACACACACACACACACACACACACACAAACCGGGGGGGGGGGGAAGAAGATATAACAACCACAATTATTTGAAGTTGATACGACAAGCAAACAGAAAGGACATTGTTGGGGGGGAGGGGGGAGGGAGAAGGGAGGGAGGTTTTGGTGATGGGGAGCAATAATCAGCCACAATGTATATCGACAAAATAAAATAAAAATAAAAATGTAAATTAGAAGAAAAAAAAAAAAAGGCAGGAAGACAGGAGTCAGGGAACATAAATTCTTTAAGGAGAGTTTTACACGACCTAGTACACCAAAATATATGTTGGGTGTATACTGGTGAAATAAATGGTTAAGCCAAAAACGGGGTGAGACTACTCAATTTAATTGCACAAATCCCTATTGGATGCTTATAAAATATGCTAATGGGCTAATAGATAATGTACAAAGGTGTCTAATTGCCACTAAGGATCAACTCTATTCAGCCCATAAGTGCCAGGGGTTTTTGGCAGATCATTTTTCCATTTAACCAGAAATTAGGCTGCCCAGTAGAAGAATCTAATTCAATCTTTGTTCAATGTCATTAAGAAAAAATAAGTGCCGCTCTAGGAAGTAGTTTCAGTTGCACATTGAAATTATCAAAGCTTAGTTAATTTTGAAATTTTATAAACATGTATGATTTTCAATACTCTAATAATAATAATTACCATTATTATTATTATCAGCCACTCACATGATTTTATTTCTAAACCAGATTTCTATTATGTGATAGAGTACAGAACTTTTCACACAATGAAAATCTATGAGAAGGAGAGAGGGAAGAAAGTAGAGAGTCATTTGTATATCTGTCCAAGTAGGACCTTAGAGATCAGCTATGTTCTCATTTTACAGATGAGGGAGAAGACCCAGAGAGGTTAAATAGCGAAATGTGAAATTGAGATGATTTGCTCTCACACAGATTTAGTGGCGTCAACCCTAGCTACCCATTCAGCTGCAAATCTAGTCAAACAAATGAATAATAATTTTTTAAAAATGATTTCTCCACCATAAGACTGACTCTGAAATACATTCCTTCCTGTGAGCTTTCCCAATCAAGCACAGATTTCAACCCTAGGTAAGAGGAACAACATTTTCTCTAGATGATCAGACTACAAAAAATGTATCATTTCTCTGTGCTAGTTAGGTCTGAAGCTATTTTACTGATATGATTTTTTAGCCTACCCAGTAAAGGCCATACAGCCTTTCATCCTGTTTCAGACACATGCCCCAAATCAGTTTGCAAACCCAAAGGAACAAAGACATCCAAATAACGAAATTAGCATCCATGCATACATTTCTCTAAATGGGGGGATTTCACACAGAATAGGTATGTGCTTTATATCTATACTAAATCATATTACCAACGGATAGTGAAAGAACAAAAAAAGATACCAAAGACCTTTGCTATGACCCTATGCCTCCAAGGGTCATTGCTCTACTGCAATCAGTGCTTATGCTTACACTTATAAGGTGGTGACTCCTATAGCACTGTCATGAGTTATAACCCAGAAAGTAATATAAAGCAGAGAAACCAGAAAAGCTGACCCAACAAAGATAGATATAAAATTAGCAGTGGGCTAGAGATAACTTTATGCCAGTTGCTAAGGGCAATGTACAACTGATGGATATTGCAATAACACACATTAAGCCACACTTACACTGAATAAGTTCACAACATCATTAATATCCTTAGCAGCAGGGGCACCAAGCTGACTGAGGTAAGCAAAGGTGCTGATGATGACTAGACCTCAGGGAAGGACCTAACCACTTAATGACCTGATAGGATTCACAACAGGAGGGGGGAAAGGGACTCTGCAGTTTCTGCTTCATTTGTCCTTGCTTTTAACTTAAGTAGCCCTTGTGACTCTGTTTCTTCCCACTGCTGCCATATTTCACATGTCCCTCTTGTTGGATGTAACATAGATTCTCATGTCAGCAAGTCTCTTACTTTCTACTGGGTCCTGATATCCCCACACAAGGGCTGCTTTTTTGGTATACCTATTCTTTTTATTTTTGTTTCTTTTTCATTTTATTTTCTTCCCAGAAATGTTGAAAAATAACTTCCATTAACCAAACCCTTGTCTGTCTTCTGCTGTACACTGAAATAGGGGGACAAAAGGAAAAGGAAAGAAAATAGACTGTATGAGGAGGTCATGCACGTATGAAGACCATCTCTAGACAAAATTAGGAAGGCAACCACCACCCCTTCTGAAAATTCATCATTCTCTGTTCCCAGGTTACCAGCCATGTGGTTAACTATACTATTTACTATGGCATGCCAAATCTGAACCTCTTTTGTCTCTTTGTATGCCCTCACTACCACCTCCATAGAAGCCAGTTGATTTAATAATTTGATAATAGCTGCTAATTAATTGGAATCTTTCTGATAGAAAATGCCTTGACTAGAAGAAATGACTCAACCAGAGCAATTTTAAACTTCATGGAAGATTCTGGAGTATGAAGCAGAGTTACTTTAAGTATGGGATATGACAGTTTCCTTAAATTATACTTTCTATCAGTCAGCAGCTCTGTCTATGTCTTGTAGAGTTGACTGGACATATATGAAATCACAGGGACAGAGAATGGTAGATTCTCAATGATCTTAGAGATTATCTACTCAACCACTATTACTTTGTGTTTGAGAATTTAAGTAGCTTGTCCAAAGTCAGACAACAGTGATTATACAAAGTGGCCCTGGAGTGTTCTCAACAAATAACGTCAGCAACAAGTAGGCACTTTAAGACGTGTTGAAAATCACGGGCTATGGATTCAGGTGACCTAGGTTTAAATTCTGGTTTCAGCATTTATTAAGGCTCTCTGACATTGGGCAAGTTATTTAACCTCTCTGTACCTGTTTCCTCATCTGAAAAATTGGATTAATAAAAGTATATACTTCATTGGGCCAGTAGAATGGCTATGAAGATTTAATAAAGTCATAAATGTAAAGCCCTTGTAATAGCTTGGCACATGATAAGTGCTCAATAAATTTTATGCCATTATTAAGGGAGTGGCAGAAAAGTCAGTAGGGGTGATCTGTACATAGACAATGCTCTCTTTCTAGTTCCTTCTTTTATCTTTCCTCTAAATTTTCCCCAATCCATTTTTTTTTCTCTATTTTCATTACTCTCTTCCAAGAATGTAAGCTTCATTAAGATCAAGATGTAGTTTTGTTTACTGTGGTAAATTCAGTTCCTAAAACAATGCCAGACACACAGCAGGTGTTTGATAAATACTTATAGAATAAATTCATGGTAGATCTGAAATCTGCGTTATCTCCAATAAGAGATACTTCTGTGTTTTTTTAAATTTTTCAGAAAAGGCAATGTGCATGTTTCTTTGTTTATTTATTTAAATTTTGTTTTAGCAATTTTTTTTCTAAAAAAATTTTGGAATTCTGCCCTTTCCTCTGTGATCCCCAATGGCTGTGGCTAATTCACTTTTACGCTTCCCAGGAAACTGGGACCTAAACTGTGCTCTGTGCTTACAGCATACAGGATGGTGTGACGATGTTCCTTCGTCACAGCATAAAGCACAGTGCTTTGTCATCCACAGAAATTAGTATTTTTGCTGAACTGAATGAAAATTGCTAAAAGTTTAAAAATCAAGGTTGGAGTCTCAAGTTTACTGTTAAGCATCTGCATGACCTTGGACACCTTACAATCTCTCTGGGCCTCAATTTCTATCTTTACAAAAATGATAAAGTTAGATTAGATGATTTATCTCTAATGTCTCTTTTAGTTCTTAAGACACTAGGCTCTATAACTAGGAAATATAGTTGCTTTGTAGCCAACAAGATTTAATAAATGTATGTTTGATATACTGGAATTCAACTATAACCACATTTTCTCTGAAATCTATGGGACCTCATAATCTTTTTCCATTATAATTTTGGAGGGACCACATTGTGATGTCCTAATAGACATGACTTCCAACTCACTCCCACCTTAGACTTCTAGTTAAACTTGTTCTAGTTGGAAGTTCTAGGAATGGGTTACACATTAACAAGGCTTAAGATGTACAAAGAGAGGTTACGAAGAGAATATTCCTGACATGATTTCATGCCCAGGAGCACTGTAGTCTTGAGGTTCCTATCCATTTGAAACATCTTATTGAACCTTAAGAGCATGATGCTGCCTATTGGGAGTGCTATTCATGAAGTAAGGGCCTAGCTGGCTAGTTTCTTCATTATTCTTTATTAAACTTTCCTATTCCGCCCTGGCCCAAGTAAACCCTTCGTGTGATCGATAGGAAATTCACTTTGTAGTCTCACAGTACCTCATCTATAAAACGCTATAGCAGTGATAACAATAATGATATCTATTTTTTTGATTTTTTATGAGGATCAAGAGAAAATACGACTTTAAATTTACTATGTAAAATCTATTCTATAAAATTTTAAGTATATTTATGAGTTTTGAGTACTCCTTCATGTTCTCACTTTTTCTTTCATGTCAATCTTGCTGCTCCAACCAAATCCTAGGATCCTTAAAAAAGGGATCACATTATTTAACGTAGTAAACCAAGTACTGAAAGAAGTAGCAGAAAACCTAGCATCAGTATCTGAATTGACCAATAGTCACTATAATGTGTAACCCAGAACCTTAAATAAGCCATTTAGATTTTGAGACTTGACTTTTTTTTTTAGATCTGTCAAATAGTGGTGTAGCTCTATCTAGTGTGATGATCATGAGTGATAATGTGGGTGAATTTTTTTAGCTTTAAGTTTCTTTTCAAATAAAATAGCTATTCTTATGTCGATCTCATTGTCTAGTTTTAGGCACATATTAGTCACTAAATAAAAACTTGGCAGTAAAGACAATTAAGGTGGAAAAGGACCATGGAAAGTAACTAATTTTATTATCACATTTTTTCAGGTGAAAAGACTCATTGATGCATAAATGTAAAGTCTCAAGAGTCAAACTAAAACACATATGTTAATACATTTGCTGACAGTGTAATGGGTTCTTCTGGGGATGTCCAGGTGTTTGAATCCATTCCTGATGTTACAACGAGTCACAGAACAAGTGGGATTATTTATTATTTCAGATATGTTTCAATAAAAAAGACTGGTGGGTACAGCAGAAGCATCTAAGTATTTTCTTAGCTATACTACTTTTTACTGGGGGTCCTGCAGACTAAGCCATCACTTGACTAGATTACGTATCCTCTACAATGTAGGCCAGAGTTCCATAGTTGTGTTTATGTCCGGCCCTGAAAATCTAACTCTAGGGTAACCCTGTGAAATTCTGAGAATGTACTTGATTTGGAGAATCTGGGTATTACCAGACAGTTTCATGACAAGTGAAACATCAGTTCCCTAAAAGTGAAAGAGGGCCAGGGGTAGCAACCTCCATCATAGATTCTGTCTTCTTGTCTTGGTCCATTTTGTGTCGCTATAACTGAATAACTGATACTGGGTAATTTATAAAGAACAGACATTTATTTCTTATGGTTCTGGAGGCTAGGAAGTCTAAGACTGAGGGGTCCCCATCTGGCAAGGGTCTTCATGCTGCATCATCCCATGGCAGAAGATGGAAGGGTGAGAGAAAGAGAGAGCGCAAAGGGGAACCAAACTTGCCCATGTGTAAGGGAGCCACTCCCACAATAACAAACTCTCTTTTATGGTAATGCATTAATCCATTCATGAGAGCAGAGCCCTCATGGCCTAACCAGTCTTAAAGGTCCCACCTCTTAATACTGATACAATGGCATTGAATTTCAATATGAGTTTGGGAAGGAATAAACATTCAAACCATAGAAGTTCCTTAAAATCACAAGAGAAATGAAATGATATTGTATTCACCTCCAACAATTTCTGTATATAAAATAAATTACTATTTAATAAAAAAATCATTTATTTAAAATAAAATTAAAATTCTATTTAATAAAAGAAATGACGGTGGCACTAATACAACTCATGGGAGGAGAATAAATGGGAACCATGGAAACTTTGTCACATAATAGAAATCTTTTGATCTACAGTAGATCGTAATGAGACCATTCATCAAGTCAGTTTGGCCACTGATTCTCTTGTCGCTAATGTGAGCTGCACTGTAAATTAATTTAACACTCATTTTATAAATTTCAGTCTCAGTACTATTCAGAGTAGTGAACCTGACTTTGCCTAAAAGAACTGCCCTTTCCAGTACCAATAATGTCTCTAATCAGTCTGTTAATGTAGGTGCCCCCGACTTTTAGTTTCAGCCAATTACTTATAGAAAAGTTGATGCACTGCCTCACTTAAGACTGAATAATAGCGAATAGCACCAGGGCAGATAATTTAAATCTAAAGCTTCTTAAGCCAGCTGCTTCATTAAGAGGTAAGCCAGTAACTGATATTTTTAATTTAACACTCTTTTCTGGAGATCCTCCATCAATTAGGATGTGTGCCAGAGTAATACCCTCATAAAGGAAGAGGTAAAACAGGCTGGAAACAGTGCAGTGAAGAAATAAAAGAAATTGATCTAAAGTTATTTTTCACAATCCAAATGATTCAGTTGGTAGTCACCCAATACTAAACCTAAATTCAAATGCTTTGAAAGAGAGGAATTAAAAGATTGTAAAAGGGGATATGAAGGCTATGGAAATTCCAGTCAGAAGCAAAAAGAAGGGAATCATGGCCAAAAATTGGCACTCTCTGCAAGTAAGCAGGATAAAGAGAAACCCAAAGATATTTCTGTATATAAGTTTATTATCTGTTTTGTAGATGACTCAGACATTAAAAGTATATTGAGGCCACATTATTATGCTATGAGTTCAGCATAGGGCTGGATACTATAATTGATCCAGATGGAGATAAAACTGAGGAAGAGGGAACAATTAATTAATACAAGATGGGATGCATTAACTTGCCGAGATAGATGCACATAAACAGAATACGTACAATCACAGTTCACAGAAGAGACCGCATAGACTGGGTAGGTCTTAAAAAAAATGATTGCTTACATACTGGCTAAAAGACTCTTCATCATGCTTAATTGGTTGCATAGAATACAGTTTCCGGTATATTATAAGAATTAGCATTTATTAAATGAAACAGCTAGATCATTTTGCTGAAAGTGTTCAAAAGAATCTAAATAGCACGGCAATCTGATATCAAACAAATCCATTTTAAAAGTTACATAAGCAAGCTTTCCTCTGAGTCAGAACTTTTGTATTTTTTTCACTCCTTGAATGCACATTTCCATTTTGATTACCATACCAAATTGTATCTTAATGTAACATATTTTATACTTGTCTTCCTTGTCACAAAAATATAAATTGAAATTTGTATTTTATTAATTTTCTTTTGACTTTAACAGTTATTAATATTACATATTTGATCAAACAATATTTCAGTAGTTATCTACTAAATATAAAAAGTAAACTTTATTAGAAATAACTTCATGGGCTGGTGGATTAACTCACTTGGGAGAACATGGTGCTAATAATTGCAAGGTCAAGGGTTTGGATCCCCATACAGGCCAGCCGCCAAAAAAAGAAAAAATAATAAAATAAAATAAAACACAAAAAAATGAAAAACAAATAAAAAAGAAATGACTTCTTAATGAAACGGGTAGAATTGTCATTTTCAATTAGCACATGCATCATAACAAAATACAACTTACTGATAAAATATCCATGGAATTATTAATAATTCTATTCCTATTTTTGGTTTGTTTGCTTTAAAAATATATGTGTTGAGAAAAATTGTTCTTGTAAATAAGTAGATTTGCATAGAAGGAGTTTTGTCATGGCAACACCACTCAATTCTTTGGACAGTTTCTGAGGTATGTGTCAAAATTACATTGTGGTCTATTATTTTTAATGATCATTCAGTTGACAACTCGGGTAGGTCTTTCTTCAATTTTGTTGAATGCAATGAATGTTTCAATAAATGCTTGTTATTCAGTCATTAGAATCTTTTACTTTCTCTGCTTCAGAAAAGGGTTTACTAACACATCAAAAACTGTTTTTTAGATCTGTTTCTCTTCCACTTAGAGGCACCTCATTTAAAATGATAACTACAAAGTTAAAAAAATAAATTAAAAATGCTTTTATGTCATCAAAAAATATAAATAAAAAATTATTTTATGTCATCATTCTTTTATGTATGTTTTAAATACAATTTCATCAAAAGCTTGGAGCTGCAGATTTAGTTTATTCAGTTTTTAGAAAATATCCACCATAAAATGTAATTGGTATAAAAATAAATACCAGCTAGAGCTGGTATTCATTTTCCAACCAACCAACCAAGTCGGATTTAATTTCCAGTACAACAATCTGACTTTATTTTTTAATCCAAATAATATGTTAATATTCATGCCTATGACAAGCATCTAACTTCTGAAATCTCCAAGTTAATAGGTAAATAGATGACAGATGACCCATAGATAAGGCATGGAACTCTGTCATAAGTTGGTTGTTGGACAAAATAAGTCAGTTCAGTATTTCCAGAGCTTTCATTGGTCTCTCGCTGAAGACTGATGCAGTCTTTAACCACAGTCAGGAGATGAAATAGGCAAGGTGGTTAGAGAGAAATTGCCACCATTCCCACAGCTCCTCATTCAAATAAGACATACAAACACATTCTAAAATATTCCAATTCTAAGTCTACATTTTTCCTTTAATAGAAATATGTATGACAGGAATAATACATAATATTCTATGCCTCTACATATAATTTCATTGATGTTCTACGATTCTTGATTATCCATGTCCATTAAGGGAGATAATGACAGAAGAGTGCCAAAATGGCAAATGAACTAAATATGTCACCTTGGAATATATGATTTAATCATTAAAATGATTATACTACTATTACTCTACATGTGCAGAATGCTTATAATCTGTAAAGTCCTTTCCCATCAGTATTAGTCAGGCCCAGCAAAGAAATAGAAACTCTCTTGGTCTTTCACAGAGAAGAAATTTAATACAGTGACCTGGGTATATAACTAATGGCAGAACTGAGAAGTCATATAAGAGATGGTGAAGGAACTAAGAGATGGGCAAATCTGGAAGCTGCTACCCCTAGGGCTGAAAGGACAGCAAAAAGAGGTGGTAATAGCAGAGCCCAGAAGAAGAACCATCTAGCAAGAATCCAA
This sequence comes from Cynocephalus volans, assembly GCF_027409185.1. Classification (NCBI taxonomy): domain Eukaryota; kingdom Metazoa; phylum Chordata; class Mammalia; order Dermoptera; family Cynocephalidae; genus Cynocephalus; species Cynocephalus volans. The sequence continues at coordinate 72,300,210 of NC_084467.1, read as the reverse complement.
ACCCCTTGGGGACTGTCCTGCCAGAAATGGGACCATGGAGGAAATGGCTGGCTGGCGTGAGTTGGAACCATGGAGGAGCCACAGGCAGACATGCCAGCTAAAGAAGAGAGGAAGGAAGAGAAACACTCAGGCCTTTCTGCAACTCATGTCGTTGAATTTTCTAAAAGTGCTTCCCATTGGCTGAAATGGTGCAGAAGTCAGACTGCAAGGAAGCATGAGATTTCAGTTTCCTGCAGTACAGAGGAGCAGGTAAAAAGTTGATAACGAATCAGGAAGAGACAGGTATTTAGTAGTCACAAGATCAATTATTTCAGTTGATTCTTACAGCAATTTCATAAGATCATCAATGTACTGCAAGGATTCTTTTGTTTGTGCTCTTTTTTTAAAAAAAGATGAGACCATTGGTGTTTGGAAAGGTCAAACTGCCGAAAAGAGTTGAGTCTGATCTTCACACTCAGGTCTTTTATTGTAGGGATCTTTCAAGAACAGCACAGAACTTAATATACCATCTTGATCTCTCAGATTTAGGCTTATGAGGGGAAATGTGCCTTGTGTATATGAACATGAGTTCAAAATAGGGAAATGGACAGGACAAAGTGAACCTAACTGTGTTGAGTTTGTTGGTTAACTGTATGGAAATTATCCATTGCTGCTTACAAATCAATTACCTAACTTTAGAATTAGTAAGTAAGTATATGGTAAACATTTATAGTGTTAAAGAACTTCTGTCCAGGACTATTGTTTGTCTTCTCAGCAGAGAAAGTAAAACCAGACTCACTAATGACTTAATGCTGTCCAGCATTCTAACTAGGCTATCACCACAAAAACATGTTCTCATGGGTATTCTCTGAAATAATATAAAGGTGGTTAACTATTGAGACAGATTGGGAACAGTTTCTCTTAGAAGCTCTTCTCTCTGCAGGAAAATGTAACAGTCTACAAGAGAAGAAATAATATTAACCATAATAATTCTTAAATAGGAACCTAAGTGCACCTAAAATTGTGTGTGTGTGTACTTGCTTGCATGTATGTATTGTGGCTATATTTTAATTGCAATCTGCAGTAATTATTGCATTGTTAGGGTGCATAGCAAAGATTCTATATTGAATAATTCTTTTGCTTTTATCACACATTTCATTCTGACCTAAACTTGGGAAATTTTGAGTTCTCCTATAGAGAAGAAAAAAAGGAAATGTCAGATACTGGTTGCTCATTTCTTCACTGGTTCACCATGCTACAGACCCCACCCAATTTTATACGACATAAAACCATTCTCGGCTCTGGACTCCCAAGAGTTGTTAAAGGCGGGTATCCATATGATTCAATATCCTGCCAAGCAGAGTCTTCTAAACCAGGAGAAGCAAGGAGCAATATCACTGGTGCTCAGAATTGTTGTCTAAATCACATCCATTACTGTCTGCTGTTGACACTCAGGGGCTTACACTCAGGGAATGGTGAGTTTGTGGAGAGGGTAATGCAAACATTGCTGCAATTAATTTTTATCCTTTTTGAAGGGCTTTGGGAACAGAACCCATTGTCAGAAAAGCCTAAGCCCCCACAGAATGCAGCTGCATTCAACATTTTTCCAACGGTGTATGGGGCAATGCACAGTTTTTTCAATCAAGGAAAGGATTTTTAGCATCCCTTACAAGCCTGAAACCTGTGAGCAGTGAAGACAATTGCGAGACATGCCTAGCCAATTTCTTGCAAAGTCATTTGAGAATGATTGGTAGCGTCATTGTCAAAGATAATAGCATCTGTCTGAACAACAGAAGGAAGCAAAATGATGAAACTCTTGTTTTCCTTTTTAATTAGCAATATTACTTGGGGCTACATAATTTTTTTCATTTACCACAAATGATATCATGTTTTGTGGGCTGTTATAAGTTTGCAGCCAGATTTCATTAAATGAGAAGAGTGACTATTCTCAGTTCAATTTATTCTGCATGGATCAAACCAAGTTGTTTTGGTATTAGTTTTCTAATGCTGCTAACAAGTTCCCATAAACCTTAGTTGCTCCAAACGACATGAATGTACACTTCATAGTTTCTGTGGGTCGGGACTCCAGGTGTGAGTTAGCTGGAGCCTCTGCTGAGGGTCTCACAGGTGGAGTTGAAAGTGTCAACCAGACTGTGATCTCATCTGAGGCTTGCGGTCCTCTTTCAAACTCAAAGTTGTTGGTGGGATTCATTTCCTTGTGGTTGTATGACTGAGGTCCCTGTTCCCTGTAGCTATCTGCTGAGGACCATTCCTGAGGCTGCCCTCAGATTCTTGCCATGTGGGTGCATCTTCTCACAACCTGGCTGTATACTTTCCTCTGGTTCAGCAGGAGAAGATCTGATATTTCTCCTTAATGTAATGGGCTCATTTGATTGCATCAAGATCACCTGAGTTGATCTTGATTCACTCAGAATCAACTGATAACGTAATCATGGGATTGGTGTGTCATCATATTCACTGGTCCTGTTGACACTCAAGGGAAGAAAATTATAGAGGGTGTGCACACCAAGAGGCAGCTATTTGGAGGCTGTGTTAGAATTCTACCTACCATAGTTTTCACAAAGAATTTTTCAGATTGTATATCTCAGTATTTACAGGAATAATTTAAATATCTCAGAAGACCTGATATTTCAAATACATTTTTACTAGATAATATATTACAGTTACCTATAAATTCTGACTTTACTTAAAGTTTGAGATTATTATAAAAATCATAATGACATCTGAATATATATATACAGAAATATAATTGACCGACATATAGCACCTGATAGGTTCTGGACACGACCCACCATTTTACACACACTCAGCACAAAATGGCCACCAGCCTTTCCTTTACGAGAAACCTTGTGGTTTCTGAGAAATAGAAACTTCTCCACGCCAGCACCAAACCCCTCCCTGATTTCATCAGCCTTCCCTACAGTCTATATAAGCTCTCCCACCCCCTCACCTGGTGCTGAGCTCCATTTTGGGTGCAGCCTGGCAGATTCTTTCCTTTAATAAAGCTTGATCGATACCTGGCATTTCGGCTCACTTTTTTTCATTTTGGTGCTGAAACCCAGGAAGGATTCTGGCTGATATTCTTGGATGATCCCCACCTGGGTTGATTGACCCTTGGCCACCCTTCCTGGAGCTGCAGAACTAGATACCTCCAGGACTCTCTCCTTTTGTTGTTTCAGACCAACACATCCAACATCAGCCTCAATTCAGGGTGAGTCAGTGGGTCAGTCCTGCCTCCATAGGTTCCCCTGACTCTCTCTCTCCTCTTGCTCCCAAAGCCCAGGTGCCTGGCTGAGGGAATCCCTCTCATGCCCCCCAGCTATTGGAGGATGCTCCTCTAGCTGGTCAGTGGCTCCTCTCTTGAAAAGAAAGTGTGCACCAAAGAGGACGCTCCTTGGTGTTACCCTTCTTCTACTGGGACTGATCACCCTCTTTCTCACCCTCAAAATGGAATCCTCACAATCCAAACCTCCACACTCTATGCCCTTGGGCTGTCTCCTGGCCAACCTCTTGGCCTCCAGGGAGATATTAAACTCAAATGCCTTGTTTTACAATCAGGTTTGGACTAAGTACAAACTAGACAATGGATCCCAGTGGCCACAAGATGGCACTCTCGATTTAGATACTCTCAGAGATTTACACAGCTTTTGTCACCGAAACGGCAAAGTCAGAGAGATTCCTTATGTTCAAGCCTTCTTCTATCTCTGATCACGTCCTTCTCTCTGTCACAACTGTCCTGCGTCTCAAATTCTCCTAGCTCATGCCCAATTTCCCCTTCCAGACTCAGATCAATCTTCTGATCCATCAGACCACTCTGCTCCCTGACGACCTACGCTCCAGATCCTTCACCTGCCCCTTCACCTTTTCCCTCTCTTCCCCCTATCTGGCCTCAAGATGCTCATCCTTGGCCATCTAACCCCTCACCTTCTCCCCCTTCATCAGGTAACAACCTCACCTCAGCTCCGGCTCCTTTATATCGCCTCTGTGAAGTGGCTGAGATGTAGGGAATTGTCCAGGTCCATATCCCCTTTTCTCTCTCTGATCTCTCCCAAGTCAAAAAATGACTAGGATCTTTCCAGTCTAACCTGGACACATATCTTAAGGAATTCAGATCTCACTCAGTCTTATGATCTCACCTGGCATAAGATTTTTATGATTCTCACCACTAATTTGTCCCCCGAAGACAGGGAGCAGGCCTGGATAAGGGCCCAACAACAGGCAGACAAGGTACATGCTCAAAATAACCGGTGGCCTGTGGGAGCCATTGCCATACCTCACATGGACCCAAATTGGGACTACCAGGTTGGTCACAGGGATCAGGATCTCTGGGATAACATGATCACACACTTGATTTATGACTTCTAAAAGGCTACTCACAAGTAGTTCAATTATGACAAGCTTAAAGAAATCACACAGAGATCCACCAAAAATCCCAGCGAGTTCCCAAACCGCTTCTTTGAGGCCCTACATAAATACACATGTATAGATCCAAACTCCCCTGCAGGCAGGGCCCTCTTACACTCTCATTTCATTACCCAATCGACCCCTGACATTCAAAAAAAGAAAAAAACTAAAAACACTTGAGGATGGTCCAAATACAAGCCAGCAAGACCGCAACACAGCTTTCAAGGTTTTAACAGTAGGGAGGAAGAAGAGAAGAAGGATTGTTACAAAAGAGATCAGGCCAAATACCAACTCCTGGCTAATGCTATCTGTAACTCACACACTCCAAAGCCTGCTGCCTCTAGGGACAAGCCACCCAGGAACTGCTTCAAATGCAGTCAACTGGGTCATTGGGCATGGGCCTGTTCTAAGTCCAGGCCCCCACCTGGGCCCTGCTGTCCTCACTACAAACAGCCAGGTCACTAGGGGGTTGACCATTCTACTCGCCAGAGAGGGAGTGGCCCACTCCCCAACCCACAGCCTTTGGCTTCAGGGCCATCCCTACCAGAGCTTTCCAGCTTTGCCCAGGAGGAGGACTGGTGATGCCCAGGGCCTGAGGACCCCACAGAGATCACCATGCATGAGCCCAGGGTAACTCTCCTCATAGCAGGTAAGCCGATCTCTTTTGTCATCAATACAGGGGCCACTTACTCTACCCTTCCTGAAAATGCAGGAACAACAACCCCATCCTCTATCACAATAGTAGGGGGTCACAGGATCAGAATACTGCCCACAGATCACTCAACCCCTTTCCTGCACCCTACATCACACCCAATTCACACACAAATTTTTAATAATGCCTCAATGCCCAACCCCCCTTACTGGGAAGGGACATTCTTTTCAAATTCAAAGCTACTCTTACCCTAAACACTTTAACTCCAGCTACAATACTCCTGTTATAGGCCACCCCAGACCTGGCCCCTGAGGCTTCCACATTTCCCTTCCCCTTGGACAAGGTTAATCCCTAGTAGGAGACACTTCTTCTCCCTCCATTGCTATGCACCATCCCCCTATCCTTGTTAAGCTGTGGAAACTCTCTTTGTTACCTAATGTCCCTCAGTACCCCATCGCTAACAAACACCTAATAGGCTTAAAACCCATCATACACAAACTCCTTTCTTCTCATCTCTTACGACCTACCCACTCGTCTTTCAATACACTCATCCTTCCAGTTATAACGGCTAATGGCTCATACCATTTAGTTCAAGACCTCAGGGCTATTAATGCTGCTGTTTTACCCATAACCCCAATCATTTCTAACCCCTATACTCTTCTATCCACAATCCCAACAACAACCCACTTCCTCTCTGTACTTGACCTCAAAGATGCCTTTTCTTTTTCTATTCCCTTAAACCCTGCCTGTCAAAACCTGTTTGCCTTCACCTGGACTGATCCTGATATGCATTGTTCCCAGCAACTCACCTGGACGGTACTACCTCAGGAGTTTCGAGATAGCCCCACTTCTTGGCCAGGCCTTAGCTCAAGACTTATCTGAACTTCCCCCAACCTCTAGCACTTTAGTACAATATGTGGATGGCCTCCTCCTTTGTAGCCCCTCCTATGAGGATTCACAGGCCCACACTGTTGCTCTCCTTAATTTCCTGGCCTCCAGGGGATATTGAGTGTCCCCCAGCAAGGCCCAAATTTCTTCCCCTTCAGTCACTTCTTTGGGAGTCCACCTCACCCCCAACACCAGAGAAATAATAGTGGATCACAAAAGTTCAATTTCTGAACTACCAACTCCTACCACAAAGAGTGAAATTCTCTCTTTCCTGGGGCTTGCAGGATATCTCCACATGTGGATTCCTAACTTTGGTGTGCTAGCAAAACCACTTTATGAGGCAGCCAAAGGGGATCCTGCCATTCCCTTAGATCCCACAAAGCCCATTCATTCTTCCTTCCAGTGATTAAAGGCCACTCTCCTTGAAGCCCCAGCTCTATCCCTCCCAAACTATCTCATCCTTTTATCCTATACATCACTGAAACCCAAGGATTGGCAGTCAGGGTTTGGGGGCAAGAGGCAGGAGATATTTTCTCCCCACTTGCATACCTCTCTAAACAATTGGACTACACAGCTCGAGGATGGGCCCCCTGTTTACAGGCCTTGGTGGCAGCTGCACCTTTAACATAAGAAAACTCTAAACTAACTTTTGTACAATAGTCATTTGTTCCCCCCATCATTTTAAAGACCTTCTCAACCATAAGGCCATGTCAATTCTCTCCCCTTCCTGCCTACAACTTATCCACCTTACCTTCGTTGAGAATTACCAGTTTTCCTTCAAACCGTGCCCTCCCCTAATTCCAGCCACTCTAATCCCCAAAACACTCACGACCCTTAGAACACAATTGCATGGAGGCTTTAGACCTCTTTCTCAATCCCTTTCCACACATCTCCCCACATCCCATTACGCAGCCCCAACATACATAGTTCATAGATGGGAGTGCCACCTCCATGCCTGCCCCCTGGGTGGGTTATGCCATAGTAAATCTAACACAAACTATTGAGGCTGCCCCCCCTCCCCCTAACACCACTTCCCAACAGGCAGAACTCATTGCCCTCACCCACACTCTCACTCTGGCAAGTAACAAATGAGTCGATATATACACTGACTCTAAGTATGCTGACCACATCCTACAGTCCTGTGTGGCCATATGGAAGGAGAGAGGATACATGACCATTCAAGGAGGTCCCATAAAAATGGACATGGTATCAAGGTACTTCTTGAGGCTGCACAACTCCCAAAGGAGGTAGGGGTTATACACCGCAGAGGACACCAAACCTCCAATGACCCCATAACCCAGGGAAACAAACTGGCAGATCTAACCATAAAACAGGCTGCTCAATCACCCAGCCCCCACTCTTCCTCTCATGCTCAGGTCCTTCTCATGGCCCCTATACCCTTACCCTAATACATACCCCAAGAAATACAACACCTCCAACAGTTGGGAGCACAAGGAAAGGACAACTGGTATACTCGCTCTGGTCGCTATGCCCTCCCTACCACACAACTGAGCAAATCCTTTTAGATTTCCATAATTCAGTTCACATAACCCCTACTACGCCTTCTTCAGCCCCTATATTACTCTCCCCACATGGCCAAGTTACTTAAACAAATCACTCAAAATTGTCCTTTGTGTACTTGTTGCTCCAATCATGGTGGCCTCCAAGTTCGGTCCTTTCCCACCCACCAGGCCAGACGATACACTCCTGGGCAGGATTGGCAAATTGACTTTACTCACATGCCTCCCACAAAAGGACACACTATCTTCTAACCTTAGTAGATACCTTTTCAGGTTGGGTTGAGGCTTTTCCCTGCACTTTAGAGGATGCTACCGCAGTAGTACATGCTCTCACCTCAGAAATCTTCCCTTGTTTTGGGTTGCCCACGAGACTCCAGTCTGATACGGCCCATCATTCATTTCCCAGATTACACACTCACAGCACAGGCATTACATGTCAAATGGGACTTACATATACCATACCGGCCTCAGTCATCTGACAAAGTAAAAAAAGCTGATCATCTGATAAAAACACACCTCACCAAGTTGTCCATGGAACTTCACTTCCCTTGGACCCAATTTCTCCCTCTAGCACTCACTCACCTGAGAGCTGCCCCCCTCAAGTCCACAGGCCTCAGCCCCCTTGAGCTAATGTATGGTAGACCCTTCACTCTAACACCTCTCCCTTCCAGCTCATTGCCTTTAGGCCAGTATCTCCCTACTCTTTCTCTCATTAGGGATCTTCTTAGGAAACAGGTCAATCTTCTATTACCTCATCCTTTCCCCACCACCCTCTCAGACTTTAAACTGAGCCCAGAACAGCAAGTGTATATTAAAACTCGAACCCCAAAGCCCCTCTCACCATGCTGGGAAGGGCCTTATAGAGTACTTCTCACCACCCCCACAGCAGTACAAGTACTAAGAAAGGCCACCTTGGTATCACTTATCCTTGGCAAAACTAGCACCTGAGACTTTACCCAAAGAATCAGTTAACACAAAGCCAGAGGGGTCCCTCTGCTCAACCCCCAACCCAACACCTCCTTACACTTCATCCATTTTAGGACCCTCAAAATTGAAAATCTCCAGGACCTTCTTTCTTCCCCCAATCCCAGAAGAAGGATGATCTTTGCTCCGTCGATTATCTTCTCACTCTCGCAGGCCCGCTTCACGTCCTTCACACAGGAGCTGCTCCAAGACTGGTCCCAACCCGCCACCTACAGTGTTGAAGACATCCTTGAGTGGGTAACTGAATTAGCCTGGCAGGGCAGCCTCTGAAATTACACCCCTGACAAGGTTACCCTCTACTCGTTTTTCCTACCCTCTCAACCTCTCAGTCCCTGAATGCTTGCCTTTTCTCTTCCTCTTGCTTCTTTTCCTAACAGAGACATATGCCGCACCCTGTTCACAATGTATAACCAAGGTCTTGGTGGGTGGAAGGACACTTTCCAACCTCCTGGGTCAGCCATGCAGAATCTTCAGGGGAACCCCACAGGACACATTCACATCCCTGACATACATTCTCACAATATGCTATGACTAGACAACTGCTACATCATGTTCTTACGGGGGTAAAAACTACTGGATAGCTCTTTCCAAAGGGGATTCTGCTGGAGTCCAGTGCCCCCCCATCAAAAACATTTCTGCTTCCCCCAAACCACTCACCTAGGCTATAGCGATGGGGGAGGATTTCAGTACAAAACACATTGGACCCCAACCATGACAGGACTTATCCTTCTTCTTGGTCCCTGCCTCTTTGGGTGTTTCTCTAGTTTCTTACAGGAACATATGCAGGCTTTCACCAACCAAAAGGTCACTGGATTCTTCATGGGAGGAGGATATCAGCCCCTCAGAATCAGTGACCCTTCCCCAGAAGAATACAGCCCCCCCCATGAAACCATTACCCCACCACCTAATTGTTTTACCTGCCAACATAAATATTTTATTTTTTCATATCTTTGCCCATCACCAGCAGGAAATAGCTTCAGAAGAATGAGATCTCCACCCCTTTTCCTTTCTCCCTATACTTAAAAGGCAGGAATGATAGGTTCTGGACGTGACTGGCGCCATTTTACACACACTCAGCACAAAATGGCCACCAGCCTTTCCCTTAGGAGAAACCTCCTGGTTTTTGAGAAATAGAAACTCCTCCACACCAGCACCAAACCCCTCCCTGATTATGTCAGCCTTCCCTACGGTCTATATAAGCTCTCCCACCCCCACACCTGGTGCTGTCCTCCATTTGGAGGGCAGCCTGGCAGATTCTTTTCCTTTAATAAAGCTTGATCAGTATCCAGAGTTTCGGCTCACTTTCTTTCAGTACCTATTCCAGATTAAACCAAGCTTATAAAAGGATGAATGCAAAGTATCAACTATATATATATCCATTTTTCCTATGATCATAGAAATCTTGTATTACTCATTATCTCTTTTAACATACACAATCTTAAACACAAGTATCGGCTCTATTACTGTGAGTGTATAAATGGTCGCTACTTGGTATTGTTTGGTTGTAAGCACGTTTATACAGAGCAAATGGTAAATGTGTGCATGGTTTTAAGTTCAAAGAGGAAGGACAAAGCTGAAGGAAAGTGAGCCAAGATGCTGGGTACCGTTCAAGCTTTATTAAAGAAAGAAATCTGCTAGGCTGTGCTCAAAATGGAGGACAGCCTGGGCTGCCCTGAAAATGGTGGACAGCCCCAACAATGGGTTTGCAAGAGTTTATATTAGCTTTGGGGCATAAAATGTACGGGGGGTGGGGGTGGGGGACCATTAGGTTGATGTGACTGGGTGGAGAACTGTGCTGATACAGAATCCAGAAAGTTGTTTCTAAGTCAGGAGGCTTCTCATAAAGGGAAGGGAGAGGGGCTTGGTGCAGGAGTAGAAGGCAAGGCCAGTGGCTATTTCGTGCTGGTGCTTATTGTGTGCACAATGGCGCTGGCCACGTTCAAAATCCATCAAAAGCTACAAGTTTAACTCAGAAGGTAAAATCCTTAATCAAAGTGTGGCACATACTACATTAACACAGACCCCCGATTTGGTCTGAATGCAGAAGCTTTTGTTCTCATTTGCAAATGTTTGCAACTGACAAAAGAGTTAAAATGGTAATTTTCCATCATCTGAAATAACTGTTTTGCATTTCAGTGTTTTTATGGTACAGTGTGGCCTTCTAAGTAGCACTTATCAAAATGAACAATATTTTTAACTAATAAGTCTCATGGAATAAAAATAGAATGATACCTTTCCTATAACTTAGAGACTGTGTTGATATAGCCCATTGTGGTAGATGCTAAAACAGCAATATATGAAATATGAGCTTTATTTTTTTGTAACATCTTCTTAGGAGAAACAAGAGGAAAAAAAGTGATTATTAACTATATCTGTTATTCGAAAAATAGAAAGACAATTTGCTGTTTTCAAACAGGCAAGAGAAATTAATTAGCATTTTTTAAATAGGCAAGTAGTAATTTTGGACAAGAATTCAGGTATGTGAAAATAGTCCTGAAGTGCCAAGTAATTTTTTTAACAGTATAAAATGGTAGGTGTGTCTATGTATACTTTATGGAATAATTTAAGCTCCACTGTTTGTGCAGTGCCCACTCACAGAGACTGATGAAAGAAGTTTTATATAAAAGTTTGCTACTATGGTGCTTGCTAAAATGCTACGTGGTTGCTGTAAGTTGATGATATTTAAACATTTTTCTCAGTAATTTTACTTCTCAGTTGAAAGGAAGATACTTTTTAGCAGTGCACTTTTTTTTTTTTTTACTGCTTTAAACTAAGTGCTCCTTATAATACAAAACAGCACTCAGTGATCCATGCAGGCTTCCATTTATAATATTAATAGAAGACATGCTCCATGCTAATCCATCTCATTAATATTAAAGAAAGAACTCCAAGACTGGTGAGCACTTAATCATTTGCAATTAGCACCTAACTGTTAATTCTATGGAGGGCTCTTAGGGAGAGAAGCCTGAGAAGTAGCTCCCGTTTGCTAAATGTTAGTTGATTTAACTTAGAGTATTTAATTCTGAGAAAACTCAGTAATTAGAACAATTCATGTAGCTAGACAAGTTTAATTGATCAGTTAAAAATAAAAGAGTCCCCAACTGAGAGCAACTACAGATATACATTTTGGAAATGTCCATGGCATAGCCATTTTGCTAATTTATTTTATTAGGTTCTGTGTACTTCTAGGCCAATGAATTTGGCATCTGAGTAGAGGTGAAAAAATTTCCAGCTCAGGCTACCTCGACACAGATCCCAAAATCCAATTAGCAGAATGGGCAGGTTGTCTGGTTTGGCTCCAACTAGAGCAGCTTGCTTCTTCAATGTCAACTCAACCTGAAAAAAAGGATGCCTGTGAGGTTCCCATTTCTAAGACTGAAAAGCACTCCAAGGCACAGAATAAGAACTCTGTGCCAGTGACTTAGAGCAAACCAAGCTGCATATTATGATGTGTCCCCTCAGCTTTCCTTCTGCATTGATTCAGCCATGTAATGGCCCCTCTCTCCCAGCTCTGAAATGTGCCTCTTTTATAGGAGCAGATTCTATTATCAATCATTTGTTGAAAACTTCTTGGAAGAATCAAAGGCTTTGGGAGAATCTATTACAGAGCACTGAAGGGGAATTGACCACAGGGTAGATATGATTTGAGAAAAGGGATCTGTCTGCTTGTGCCATCTTATTGACCCAAGTCTTCTTAAAGCTGCTTCCAGCACCATTTTTTTTTTTTTTAAATGGGAGAAATGCTAAGGTTGGCAGAATCTCTTAAAAGGCAGCAGGGCTCCATGAAATGAGCAGAAGACAAACCTGCCCATCTCTTCTCTTAATGTCATTTACTCAATTAGTAATGATGGAGTGCCCCCAGGACATACCACACCAAATGTTGATTGTGGCAACATTTAACACCAGTTCAGCTGCCAAGTCCAGCAAATTAACCAGATTTAACTAAGCACAATTCTGACAGTTTCTAATTACTACGATAATCAAGGCACGTGAGTCTCTCTTTATATAAAATTTTCAAAAATTTTTGTCCTGCTATTTCACCATCTTCCCCAAACATTTTTCTCATTTTGTAATGTTTTATCTGTCAGTTGCTCTTCTTCCTTCCTATACAGTTGGTTGCTGTTGTGGCCATCCTCTTCCTAGTCTTAAACTTGCCATTCCCCAGAAGCTTAACTCTGCTTCTACTCACATTTGATAGCAAAGCCATCTGCTACTTCTGCCAAATGTTAGGCTCTTGTTCTACAGCAGCTCTCCAGATGTGTGCAGGCATTGCAGCTGCATAGCCATTACAAATGGATGGAGAAATCTGTTTTCAGCCTTCTGCCTTGCAATATACCCTAATCCTCACCAGCTGTATTGAAGTGCTTTAGCCTTTAAGGATTTGGATGAAAGAACATGGGTAACGCAGCAAGAGTCATCACCATCAGATACATACCAGATATAAGACTCCCTCACAGCATAGGATACATCAGAAGAAACACTAAAAGTGAGTCCTGTAGAAGAACTACATGCATTTACAGAAGAGCAGTACAGTATGTAGCTGGCATCTGAAAACAGACTCTCTATATGGTAAATCACAGGCACCAGGTTTTGATGTTCCAGGCTCCTCTGGAGATACCCCAGAGAGCGCATTCATTCCAGTGACAGATTTGGAGAATCCTTGTGAGATTCCATGATTAAGAACAATATATACTGGGAGGCGGGGGGGGGGGGGTTAAGATATGTAGAATCTAACAGATAATGGATTGGATTTTGTCTCTGCCACCTACTTGCAAGTGTGCTTTGGCAAGGTACTGACTGCATTTGAAGCAGTTTCCTCATCCGTAAGATTAAGTTATCTTAATAACGTTTGCATCACAGTGTTCTGTGAGGCTTGCCTAATGCCCAACAGTTAGCAATGTGCTTGGTACATCACAAATCCTTTATAAACAGCAATTACCAACATTGCTATTATTTTAGGTTAACATTTAGATATGTTTTCTGTCATTTTTTCCTTGATATTTAGCAAGCCCAGAAATCTTCTCTCAAATATTCTTTGAAAAACAAAGATAGGAAATAGTTGGTTTTCAAAAGGCACTTTTGCTAAGTGAAAGCAACATGAAAGGAAAAAGATGTCAACCAAGTAAACAAGTAAGGAAAAGTATCATTAAACTGGAAAATAAGACTGTTCCTGGAGTGGCAACTGTCATGAAGTCCAGAACTAAATCTCAGCATGTGTGTATTTGCTCAGTTTTTGATATTTATGCGTCTTCTGTCTCTCAAAATGTTCACTAGCCCATGATTCAGTCATTGTGTAGACATAAGAAAATGAATAAAATTAGGATTTCTTTTTTCTCTCTAATGGTTTATATTTATCAAGATTAGGCAAGGAAGAAAAGACGTAGGAGTCGGAATTTAAATTCCAGTTTAACTGATATTAGCTGTGGGATATTAAACAAATTATGTAACTGCTCTAGGTCTCAGTTACTTCATCTATAAAATGGGGAAAATAATGTCTATTTTGCAACAGTTATTAAAAAGATACAGAATTCTTTTAAAATGCCTAACTAGTTTTCTGGAACATGATAATGTCTACTAAGGGATAACTATTATTATCATAATCAATCTTTATAATAACTGTTAGTTTTCCATTGTTGTGCAACAAATTACCACAAATTTATCAGCTTAAAATAACACCTACAGTTCTGTAGGTCAGAAGTCCAGGCATACAGAGTCTTACAAGACTAAAATCAAGGTGTCAGATAAGCTGTGTTCTCATCTGGAGCTCAGGACCCCTTCCCGGTGCATGTGGTGGTGGCAGAATTCAATTTCTTGCTGCTGCAGGACTGAGATGTCTGTATTTCCTTACTGGCTATCAGTCTGGAGCTACTCTTAGCTCCTAGAGGCCACCCGCATTCCTTGACACACAGCCCCCTCCATCTTCAAAGCCAGCAATGGAGGATCTCCTTTGCATCACATTCCTCTCTTTTGCCAGGAAGAGACCCATTGCTTCTATAGGTTTACCTGATTAGATCAGCCCCATGGAGCATAATTTTCTTTTCTTAGTCAACCGATTCAGGACTTTAATTATATCTGCAAAAATCCTTTACAGCAACACATAGATTAGTGCTCGACTGAATAACTGAGAGAGGTATGAGTACACGAGGGGGCAGGAATCTTGAATTCTGCCTATTGTGATAATCTTGAGAGACAAATTTTATCCATATTTATACCTTTGATGAAACTGAGATTCCAAGGGTTTAGGTGACTTGTCCAAGGACATCCACCTCAGAATTGTTTCTTATTAGAATATCTCCAGGGGATATTTGGCAATGTTTGGAGACATCTTTGGTTGTCACAAATGGGGAGAAGCTGGAAAACTTTTAGCCAGCCAAGGTTAAAATTCTATTAATTATATAAGAAGAAAGGAACAGACACTGGGGACCAATGGCAGTCTCTGCAAAAATTATGCTTTTTTATGCCTGAGAATGCACCCAGCTTCTACATCCACAAATACATGCCAATGAGAAGCTTTCACTTTGATACAGCATTTCTCAGACTCAGCAATACTGACAGGTTAGGCCAGATAATTCTTCATCATGGGAGGCTGTCTTGTTCGTGCCAGGTTCTTTAGCACCATGCCTGGCTGCTGTTCACTAGATGTCAAATACTGCCACCCCCATCCCCCACCCCTAGATGTGGCAAACAAAATTTTTTCCGGGGGGTGGGGAGGAGAAGCTAAATCACCCTGAGGTGAGAACCACTGCTTTAAAAGAGAAGAAGCAAGGCTTCTTCCCTCTTCTCCCTTTTCCATCAACCTGGAGGCAGACATGGTGTCTATAGTCTAAAGCAACCGTCATAGAGCACATGTTGGAAGCAAAATGCTGTGGATACTGGAGTCAAATCTCAAAGGAGCCTGACACTGTGGTCTGGACTGCTTACACCGAAATTGGTACAAGAGATGAAAATGACCTTGTTTAAGCCACCATATTCCAGGATTCTCTGTAATTGCAGCTGTATTTTTATCCTAACTAATACACATTTCCTGGGAAAGTCACTTGTGCAGAGCCAGTGAGTGTTTTCCATATTGCCTGTTACCTTAAAATCTTGTAGCTCCGTTTCCTTTTAGTTATCCAGCACATTAGCCTTATGATATAGCCTATCCCCAAAGAGCCAATACTTACAATGAGAAGCTGTACTTGATTCTTCAGTAAATACATACTTTGTTTGACCGGGTTCTAACAACCCAAATGTAGGTTTCTCTTGTAAACATTTGTTTCACAAGCAAACACATCCAAATTGAAATGTTTCTTTTCATTGTTGCAGGGAAATATCCATTTGCTTCTAGGCCATTAGGACCGCTGAATGCTCTTGTAAATGTTTCCACAGGCTGCTGGCCACTCCAGGCTCATCTCTCTCCCACTGCTCAAGAATCTCCTAATGGTCAGAAACTCCCTAGAGACTCACCCAGGAGTTCAGTGGTTGCCTGATGGAAGCGATCGCCAAAATGATCCTGTGTTTGAAGCAGTTAATACTGAATTTTTTTTTTTTTCAGAACTACTTGTTGTCCCAGTGAATACATTTCTCTATTTGGATACAGTAAGCATAAATTAGAAGCTATATTAATGCATTCAAGCCATTCATCAATAATTTACTAAATAGTATGGGTGACCTTAAGAAATTATTTTCACATCACATGTTGGAGATAGTTTTTCTACTGTAACAATCAAATTATTTTTTTGCTTGTCTTTTTCTTTTACTTTTTAATAGTTCTTTTTAAGTAAAGATGAAAACATAGTTTGGATACATCTATGGATGTGTGCTGTTTGCTGTGTGCCTCCCCTAGAACTTGTCTGAACACCTCCCCCTCCATATCTGCTACCCATTCTTGCAAGCTCCATCCCACTTTCTTTTTAAATAACTTTAAGTCTCGACGATCATGTCAGTTGCACAAATCTCTTACAAGGAAGGTGGCCCAAGTGTGTGTTGTACGTATGTGTGTACTTTTAAAATACATATATATATATTTTGTTGTTGTTGTTGTTGAGATTGTTCTTTATTTATGCAAAATTTTACTACTTTCTTTTCTGTTATATATTGATATAAAGTAGCTCTTTGCACCTTCTAGACAAAACCACTTTACCTTTTTTTTCTGGTTAATGGTATTGTTTTTATTTTTTGTTTTTTATTAAAACATAACTGATTATACATATTTGTGGGGTACAGAGTTGAATATCAATACCTGTGTATAATGTGTGATGATCAAATCAGGATAATTAGCATGTTCATCATTACGAAATGTAATAATTCTTTGTGTCCATTAACCAATTTCTCACTAACCCTTTTCCCCTTCCCCTTCCCACCTCTAGTAACCACATTTTTAAAAATATACATTTAAAATGTATATGTAGGTGGAAAGTCTGTGATGGTTAAATGTGTCTTAATGCCCTGGGAGCATCTGATTGGGCAAAGGATTATTTTAACAGTCAAAAGCAACTATTTATATATATGCCGAACAACTATCACCAAAGCATCTTAGCTGAATCTCTGTCCACTAGTGGATGGTGGCAAACTAGCCAAATAGAAGCTTCTTTTTGTAAAGAACAAATACAAATTCAGGGTCAGGTTGTTATGCCCTGAATACCTGATGAAAATCCTCTTCTTGAAGGCTTTGGGAACTCTTCAAGTGACAACATTACTAAAGGGAATGTATCCCCTGCTGTCCCATGTCACGGTAGACTTTTGAAATAAAATGTCAGAAAACCCCAGTTATCAAGGGAGCATTTTTCTGTTTTGAAAACATATACGGATTAACATGTGGATATGCAGTATAGCATTCATCTCTTAATCTGTCTTCCATCAAAGTTAGGTAAAAATCAGAAATTTAGAATATTCAGAAATAACAGCTAGCATCTGTTTGGCATTCACTATAAGCTGGGCCTTACATTTATTTTATCATTTAAACTTTACAGCTCAATGAGAGATAGGATTATTATACTCATTTAACTGATGAAGAAACTGAGACCTACCAAGGTTGTGAGTGTATGTGTTTGTGTGTGTGTGTGTGTGTGTGTGTGTGTGTGTGTGTGTGTGTGTGTGTGAAATTTTTCTCAATATTACACAGCTAGTAAGTGGCAGAGCTGGGTTTCAAACCTAAGCAGTCTTCAAAAAATAAACACCAACACAAATTTTAAAATATGCTATGTAATAAAACAACGCTAAAATAGGATAAGAGATTTATGGAATCAAGTGGATAAAAACGGGAGACAAATGAGTCCTAAACATAGTCCTCTTGATGGCTTCCAGGACCTTGTCTACTGGAGAAACTCAAAAGTGGAGACCAAAGTGCAAAGAACATGTCAGGACCTTGATTTATTTGGCAAGTTCAGGACCCTCAGGCACCTGGCTATGCACTTTACTCAAAGCCAGGATGATCGCAGGTGAACGGGCTTAGATGCTGTACACCTCTGGTCTTGCCTCTTTCAGACAGTCAAAGGTGGGGCTAACTCACTTAGCTAACTTACCCTCTTCTCAGTAGACTCGAACGACCTGAATGGCATTCCCAACAGGTATACGTACATCTGGACCTTGGATCTTGGTTCTTCAACTTCCTGTGGAAGACTTAGACAAGCTTCCTAAACCTCATGTACCTCAGATTTGACAGGTGTGCAGTGCTGTTGTGAAAATCAAATAAATTAAGATTTAAGGTATTGGTCATGTAATGGAGTCCATAATGATTAGGTGTGTGTCAATAGTACCAGAAGCAGCAACAAGTCATACATTGTATTTTTACCCCCATTGCATTCAGCATTGTGAGCAGCCCTATGAGCATTTGGCTAATGTTTAAGTAAAATCAATTTACCACAATGTTTAAAAAGTTTCCACAATCTTCACTGTCATTGAGTCTGCACTTCTATCTCCTGGTTAGATGTAAGTTGTGTGATGATACTTCTTGTAGTAGGGTTTTATCTGCATGTTTCTTCTTTTGTATTAATACAATGCTAGGGAAAACAAGAATAAACATATGCTAAGTGATGAATCCTATGATTTTAATCTCTTGGTTGCTCTCAAGCTATGATTTCTTAACTTTATACATCTCAGATTGTTATTCAGTGACAGGTTTGAAGATTTCTTTTTACTCTTTAGCAGAGGATGTGATCCTTAGCCACATTTCTGTGAAGAAGAGAAGTTAATACACTCAGACCTGGGGAAGGTGTTCAATTATTTCGATTGTGTTTCCTGAATGAACATGTTATTTCTTAATGGGCTTGACATTCCAGGCAGTTCAAAGAAAAAACGTAAATGCAGACAGCCAACATGTGACTATTCTATCTCTGGTGGTACTGCATGAAAGGTGATATAGTTTAAAATACTGTTATTGCTTAGCTCAGCTTTGAAAATTAGAAAAAAAAAACTGTAACCTTTCTGTTTTGACAGTCACTTGGGCAATTGCTCTAGGTATCTTTTGTATCAGAATGAGAGGTATGGCAGGACAAGGCCAAAGTTGGGTAGGTCTCCTGTAGAAGGAACTGTGATGTAAACCTAGTATTTTATTTTTTTTAAAAAAAGGGGCAAAGAGAGAGTAGTGGAATACGTACATGGCCAATTTAAAGCTATTTCTTTTCCAAGCACCACATCCCACTCCTGGATCAGCGTCACGTCAATCTTAGACTGGCTGGATGTATACTCACATAGTGGTTAAGAATGGATGCTTTGGGACAGAAATCTATGGATTTGGATCCCAGATTGCCACTTAATAACGGTTTGACCTTTAAAGAGGTATTTATTCTCTTCGTGCCTAAGTTTTCTTACCTATAACATAGGAAAACTAAAATCACCTACTCAGAGTTCTTAAGAGGATTAAATGAGCTAATACAAACAGCGCAGTACCTGGCATGTCTTAAGCATATTAGCATACGTGTGCAAGCTAAAAAACATTAGCTATTATCTCTCTGAATCCAGTGCCATTACATTTTTATTTCCACATTACTTGCCAGTTTGGAATGCATGCTGTGTGTGGTATCCAGGTTGTTGGCTCTCTGAGGCATTGAAAGGCATATCTGTCATTATCAGTTTTGAGGCTAAGAGAAGGGTATGGGGGGGGTGTAAATGTATATCTACAGGCAAATATGGAAACTTAAGCAGCTAATTACTCTGTTTATATTCATATATCATCATGGATAATGGTCCACCTGCTTTTTCCATAGAATAAAAGCATTTGGAATATCTTTCTGCCACTTTTGTATTAGCTCTAACAGCTTCATGGTTGGCAAAAACTTTCCATCTCGTGACCCATTCATGACCAGACACAAGGGCTGTGTTTGATGGCTGTATCTTGTGCCTTCCAAAAGAACTCCAGGCTTTGTTTAAACTATTGTTTTCTAGGAATGATATTAGAATGAGCCAGTGAAATACAGGAGTGATCGGAGCAGTAAATAATTCATGCACGAATATTGCAATAACAAGAAATTAATGCAAACTGCTGCTTCTTTTAACTGAAGCTTGCCACTGGACCACTGTGAGTTTTCATTCATAATGTAAACTTTTCTACATCTATTAAATTGTATGAAGTGCTTTACAGAAGAATTTTAAAAAGCTGAAATTTTCTTATAGTAAGTATACATAATCTGAGAGCATAGAAACATGTACATGTCTATTAACACACACATAGCCAAAAATAATACAGTAGAAGATGCTGCTTTATTCACTGTGTCGCTGACATGTCTGATTGATGAATCACTCATAGAACTTTTCTCATTAAAAACATATAAAGCTGTCTTACTTTGCTGAAGGACCTATAACCAACCTTAACAGATCTACCTTTTCTTCACCTACTTTATTTCGCAGTTTATATGAATTTTACTGTTTCCTTGAAATGATCCATCACATAGTTCCTGATCACTCCATGATAACCAGTTTGTCTTCTGGTCTTATTTTTCAGCACTTGGTAAATGAGACAGATTGTCTCATGATAATTTGAATGTTCCCTTCTGCTTTTCTTGCATTCAGTAACATCTAAAATGGTAATAAAGTTTAACCAGAATGACTTGATAAATGTCCTTGTAAAGCTTATTATTCCCCTTATTTAAGTCTTTTCTTTGCACTCCACCAGGTACATTCTAAGAGCAGAGATGAAGTCTTATTCACATTTGTATATTCGGTGCCAAGAGGCTTGATCCTCAAGAAATTTTTGCTGAACGGTTTACTTGAAATGAACAATTATCTTAATTTTTAGATATACATTTATTCAACCTTAAATATACTTGTGCTCTGAGCTATGTAGCCAGAATACTTAAACAATCGTTGTCTACTATTAGCTTGCATGAAGGGGGCTTGAGATAGGAGTGCACCATTTTGCAAATTATCATGGAAAGAGGGACACTGCTTTCCTCTAAAGCCCTTCGAGAATCTACTTTCTTCATGAAAGTAAAAAGATTCTGGCTGAACAGTTTTCTTCTGCATGCCCATAATCAAGACCAAGTTTTATAAAACCATTTACTAGTGTGATGTGTAACCAGAAGAAAAGAACTATCTGGGCCCCCTGCCCTCCCCCAAGACAGAGACTCAAACAAGCACACTTTCTTAAAAGTCATGTCTTATAGTCAAAATCCAAAAGCTTTAGCTGGGTCTTTGTAGCTTATATATACTAAACAGATACTTGCCTGGACAGTGTCAAGTTTCTTATTCCCAGAAGGCTGCTTGGCCGCACATTGACAGGAGAGGCAGATATAAACAAAAGTGTCTAATACTTCTCTGCCTACTAATGCAAAGTGGTTTCTCCAGGGTGGGACAGGTGACTGCATAATACAGGTACAGGAAACTAATTTTACATTCTGCCTCCTCAATAGCAGCAATACTAATAGCACCCATTGAGTGCCAGACACTAAGTGTATTACACATATTCATTCATTCATTTCTTACAGCATCCCATAAGAAAAGTAATGATTTGAATCCCCATTTCACTTTTTACATTTTTACAGAGACGCTCAGGCTTGAGTTTAGGAGAACAAAATCAGAAACTGGAGAGTGCCCAGGAATCCAATAATGAGATTAACTTCTTGAGTGTCTTTTCCTTAAATTATGAGAAAGTCAAGTGGAGTAAGCACGTTTACACTTTTCTTCCTTTCAAGATGAGTATAATTACCTTTAGTTGCACTAACACATTAAAAAGTCAAATCTTCAGGCACAGACCCAAGTTGAGATATTGTGAAGAGTAGATGGCTAAAAAAGTAAAAGCACATGTAACCTACCTTATAACCCACCCCACCCCCAGCCACCATATTTCAGGTAGGAGCAAAATTTTAGAGGGAGACTGTGTCTCAGAGTACTGATGGAGACAGCAGGAAGGGAGAGACAAATCTACCGCTAAGCTGCAATAGCAGGGGACAGAACACGGCTCTGAAGACCAAATGCTTAAACCAACTCAGCAGAAAGACATATCTTTCCTTCACAGTACATATTATAAGTTAGAGGAGGTGCTATTTGCTATGGGTGGGTGTAAAGGCTGACACTTGTGTTACATGTTACGAAGTCATAAAAGTAACTAAGAGAGCAGTCTGATATTAAAAGATGTCTATGTGCATGTTAGTAATGGTTACGGGCGAAGGGAGTATGAGGGACTTTTATTTGCTTTTTGTGCTATTGTGCGTTTCCTAATGTCATTATGATTTATAAGTACCACTTTTAATATCAGAAAAATGCTATTAAAAAGGACTTATAGCTACATAATCATAGCCAAGCATGGTGAAAAATCATCACATTTAGAAAGACACATGTTGTCTCTTAAACACAAAGGGACATTGCACCAAAAGCCTTTTACTTTGAGCAAGTAGTTTCACCACTTACCAGCTTTTGACTTTGAGCAAGTAGTTTCAACTTTTCTTGCTTCAGTTTCTTCATCTATAACATGGGGAGGTATTAATTTCTCATATATAGGATTGCATGTAGGATTAAATTAAATATCACATGTAAAGCACTTAGACTAGGACCCAATATACAGTAACTAATTGGTAAACGTTAACTATTCTTTTTTAAATTATTGCAATCTCACTAAAGAGGATAATAAAGCAGAGAAGTTTCAGTCACTTGTCTAATGTTACAAAACCAGGGAAATGTTGGGATCAAGATTTGAATACTGATATGGCTGGAGCCAAATTAAATGTGCTGCCCATACTCTATACATATATATATATATATATATATATATAGTTATTGGTGAAACACTCAAAGACCTCTTGCATGATTCAGTGAGTGATTCTATGGCCCTCTGATTAAAATAGAAACACCCTTTTTCCTTCCTCCTTTCCTTTCTTCTTTCCTCCCTCTCTCCCTCTCTTTCTCCCTCACTCCCTTTCTCTCTCTTTCCAGTTTTTATTTTTCTCTCTCTATTTTCTGTTTCAAAGGGTTAGGAATATAAACACAGATAATGATAACATTGATGTTGTATTAGATTCAGATGTTTAATTTAAAAAAATATGCAAAAGACAGAGCATTAAGATAGATTTTTATTTCTCTCTCACATAACAGTCCAGAGGTGAGCAATACATGCCTGGGGAGGGCAACTCTACTGTCCTCAGCACATGGCTTCTGAAGTTGCTCCAGGAATCACTGCTTTTTTAGCCAGCAGGAAAAAAAGGCAAAGAGAGCCCATGGCAAATACACTTGCAGAGATAATTAAGAATTTGCACATACCACTTTTGCACTCATTATATTGATCAGAAAGACCAAACCTACCTGTAAATGGGAAAGACAGTCTATAGGTTCTACTACCAAACAATGGAGGGGAGAACAGAGGAAGGAAGGGGCGATTTCAAGCTCACCCATAAGGAGTGCAGCAAGCACAGTATATGATTACTAATGTCTCTAACTCTTTCATAATGTGTATTTGTGTCAATGACTGATAGAAAGTTCCATGGCCATTGTGGAAAGGCTCCATCACAGATTTTGTAATTGATCATTGCCATATTTATAAAACCAGCTCCTTTTTGCTATTACAATTGATGCTTTTTCTTCCTGCTTCAGTATTTCCTATGTGAACAGTGTCCCCGAAATTGTGCCATGCAGCAGCACTGGTAGAATTGTTTTTTATTAAATTGCACTTGACTTTTAAGTTCACTAGTTACACTGAGTGACAGTATAGGAAATAGCCCAATGAAACATGCTTGCTTTTATGCTTTCAGGGATGAGGGGTGGGGATGATATTGAGATGTGGTTGACTCAGTCATTCCCACTCTATGAGGACTCTCAAGAGAAATTTCTCCAGTGCCTCAGAGGTGGTCAAACCTTCTTTTTGACAACTTTTTCCTCCTATAAAAAAATGTGGATCATTTACTGTTTTGTTTTGGTTGCTAGGAAACCCAGAGCAAACTCCACAGGGGCTTTCATAAATTTATAGGTCTGATGTGTTAAAAAATTTTTTTCTTTTCTTATTATTCTACATTATTTTTCCTTACTTTGATTTCTTTAAATTTTTATGTTTTTTATAATTCACCTGTAGGAATGAATGATGTGTACATAAACGTATAAACAAATGCTGGAAATTTCATCATATATGGAACTGAATCATAATTCTGTTATATTCATTTACTATGTAATTGCCTACAGAATTAAACCTGTCTGAAGATAGCAGTTTTTATTTTAACTTAAAGCAACTTTAACTTTTAAAATGACAGAAAATTCATTAATAAGTTTGATTATTCTCTTATAAAAAGACATGAATGTAAAACTGCGATTCGGTAAATTGAGAACTTATTTTTAGTTTGGAACAAACTGCTCTCAGTTTAACTTGTGCTTCATTAAGAAAAGGTAATACTTACCTATGGCACTATGTCTTCAGTAGATTTGCAAACTAAAAAGGATTTTGCCTATGATAGATAACTGAAATGCCCATAGTGACTCTAACATTGTTTTCTAATCGTGAGGGTAAAAAGATGGATCACTTTGGGGGAAAACTTGTGGCTCATAATGCTGGTTTTAACACCTTTTCTGTGATTACCTACACCTCTGGCAGAAAAATCTTTTCTGACCCTGTGGGTCTTTGCCACGGTTTAAGCCAATTGGGACTTTTTGGAATGGTGGATAATCAATTTAGCCTGATTAAATGCAGTTCCCATCTTAAATTATGCAAAATGTAAGGACCCAAGTGTCAAAACTGAGGTAGAATTGAGACCCGTAGGCATTCTAGCAGTTAAGCCATGGAGGGCTATGGAGACCATGCTATGGGAATATGATTCTTTGTTGAATTGCTTTGAATAATTCTTGCTTAGAAGCAAATGATGATGCATGCTGCTAAAGTCCAAAGAAGAAACATAGTTTAATGATTTAGATTATGAACATCAGTACGAAAAAACCTGAAATGTAAAGCCCCTTTAGTCGATAACAGGACAGTTTTGTAAACCACTTAAGGCTGTGATAAAATCCTACTTGACTGGCCCACTAGCAGATGTGACAAGTTGAATTTATTTCCTCTCTTACCAGGAAGCTTTGCAGGAAACTCTTAACATATGGTGCTTTTCGCTTCCATCTAGAGCTATAAATGTTATTGGAAAAGGATGTTCCCAAGAGCAGTGAGTTTCTGACGTCTCTGCCAAATGGAGTCCAAATGATCCTTCTGTGGTTCTGAATTCCCCGAGTTCTTAGGAGTTGGCAACCAAGGGTCTCTGATCTAAACACAGCTCACTAATTTAATTATTTTATTATAGATTGGTGGAAGCTCTTTCAAACCAGTGACTTAGCATCTGTATTGTATCTGGCTATACAGGAAACCCTAGTTAGAAGGGTGTAAATATTTTGTTTCTTAACGGCTTTCATTTGAAAACTTGGAAATCATTTCATGCAGACACCAGGCACCACACAAACTGAACACAAAAGAATGTGAAATTGAGATAAATCAAATTTGCAGAAAGTTTTCTCACATTTGGAGCTTTGCATATTGTACATAGGTATACTGTCTATTGCTACATAGTGATAAAGTAGCAAATACACAGTCACTATCATACAACAATGAAATATTGCTGAGTAAAAATCATTGAATCTATGTATAGTTTATAAGACTCCACAAAATGGTGAATATGTACCAGAGGGCACATCCTTATTTAATGTCTTTTCAGAGTATTTCATTTTAATAAATTAAAAGGGCAAAATTGATGCTTTGACCATTAGAAGTTTGCTGCTAGCTAAAGCAACACCATTATTGCTAAATTGAAACTGATGTCACTATGGCACAAATTAGTTTGTATTTTCAGCTTGAGATAGCAAATATATTAAGTAAAAAAAAATTGAAAATTGACATTTTTGAAGTTGTTTAATAAGCGACTAATATTATATAATTTTCGATTGATTATTCAGTTATATATATGGGTGTATACATATATATGTATATATAAAACATTTATATGTATCTTTAACATTTTATAGCATTTTAATAACATTTTAGCACTTATCAAGATAAATTAGTTTATAGTCATAAATATCAGGTATTTTCTAGCATACTTTATAGTTCCAAAATATATGAAATGAGTCTTAAAAACTCAAGTTCAATGTATGTATATATATATGTGTGTGTATATATTATATATTTTTGTATATGCATTACTGTGTACAAATAGCTGTCATATGGGTATATCATGAGTTTAGATACAATTTACCAGAAAGTACACATATCTACTAACCTACAGTTCTTATGCTATAGTAAAAACATTTTGAAAATTTAATTGTAAATATAATTTAATAGGTGTCTGTAGTAGATTGAATTATGTCCCCCCAAAACTCACTGAAGCTTGAATTGTGTCCCCCAAGTTTCATGTATTAGAAACTTAGCCCCAACTGTGACTGATAAGAGGGTGGGAAATCCTATTATGGTTATTGAAAGGTGGAGCCTTGAAGAGGTGATTGGATTGGAGGAACCTGCAGTAGTGAATAGATTAAAAATGGTGGTCAGGGGCGTGGTTCTGGGGACTTTAAAAGAAGAGGAGAGTCTGTCTTTCTCTCTCTGCTCCCTCTACTTCCACCATCTTGCAATGTGAGACCCCTGGGTCACTGTTGCCACCAACAGATGAACTTTGGACTTCCCAGCCTCAGAAACTGTAAGCAATAAATTTCGTTTTCTTTATAAATTACTCAGTTCCAGTATTTTGTTATAAGCAACCGAAATGGACTAATACAGTGTATCTGAGGACCCAAATCATCATTTGAGAATTTGAACTCAAAGTAAGTCTTAACATGCTAAAGGAAGAAGAAAAATTTATAGTGAGTCAATCGCTATCTATTTAGGAACATTCGATTGCAAAATTAAATAAGTTAATCATATAAACTAATCAGCAATAGAAAATATTTTTTAAAATCACTTTTAAAATCCTTATGTTGGGGAATTCTTAATATTTAAGAATCAATAAATAACTTTAAATGATCAATATGTTCACTCATACTGAATACCTTTATTTAAATAATGATATTAATTTCATCTTTTTGTCAATGCAATACATATCACCAAGCTCATTTTATTACCGTATTTTTAAGTGAATTCCCTAATTAGCACACTTCCCCAAAATTCTTATAAAATACTATCTTTTTCTATTGGTATTCACCATTTTCAGGAGACTATGCTCCTAACATTAATTACTGTGAACATTAGAATTATTTTTTCCGTAAAAGTCTTCTATAGCAATGCCAAAGAAAGAAAACACAACTTAAGATGCCATTTAACTATCATCTCATATATGTCATTAAGCAGATTGGTACCTAAACTAATATTGAGATTACACATATATGCAACATGCTTCATAATATAATGTAAACATACAACCATGCTAAAGTTTATGTTCTCAAGTGCTTACTTTTCAAAATTATTTTTTAAATTTTAAACAAAAAAAGAACTTTATGGACAACTTACCATGACATATATCATAACTTCCCTAATTTTCTTGTGTTCTTTCAGTTTTTGGTATTTTACTTGGTTCTAAAACTAGTCCTACATTCTCAAAATATCCAGAAGAAAAGTGTTTTGAAAGAATTTCAGTTGTTTGGTATCTTTCATGCCATGATTAAATAATCAAAATCAATATGATGGTTGACTGAAATTGCCATATTACAAAAACCTAAATCAACTCATATAATTCTATTGTTTAAAGGAAAAAAAGAAAGAAACTATAAAATTGAGTGTGGTTGAAGACAGCTTTAAAAAATAGCTGTTTTCTAGACCAATAGCCATTTTAGAAAGAAGGAGGTTTAGATGTCATCTAACACAAAACCTCAATTTACAGATGAAGGAAATGAACCCAGAAATTATAAAACACATTTTAAGAGCTACAGAGACCAATACCAAATTATGGAATAAATTTAAATCATGGCAATCCTGGTTGTTTCATTCAGGTGCCCTGAAGAAATCAAACTGCTAATATCGAAAGCCCCTGCATCTTGGATCCTAAGAAGTTGCTCATTCACGTTGACACTGGGTTGAGTGAGAACAGTTGGAATAAAACATCATTGAGCTTTTATGTTGGAAGGGCAAAGATTAACAAGTCCAGTGCTCTCTACCAATAAGTGAGGCTCAGAGAAATAGCACTAATTCCCAATTAAGTTTGATGTACCTTTAACTTACTCCAATTCAATTTGCCCACTCAGGTTTGTCACCCAGGCAAACATAGAAAGCTCCATGAAATATAAAAGTTAATTTTTTTTTTCTTTTTTGTGGCTGAACCCTTGACATTGGTTTTGTCAACACCACACTCTAACCAGCTGAGCTAACTGCCCAGCCCTATAACAGTCAATTCAAAAGAAGAAATTTGAACTTCACTGAAGAACAAATGTACTCCTCTTTACTTCCATGAGTGTGAATAAAGAGTAATGACAAGTGTCTTTAAGTGTATAAGGTTTCCCACCCAACCTGCCAAAGAATAGATTTGATTTTCCATAAAGTGCATCATTAAGTCATCTCTGATTAGTTGCTACGTTGGCTTAGCTGGTTATATACCAGTCACTCATCACACATTATGTGATTTTTCCCTATCTCTTGCCTCACATTAATATTTTTCTTGATTTCCATGTGTCCTCTGGTCTTCCATCACATTTAATTTATGGTAATCCCTCCAGGGCACTTACCCTAGCTATAATAAATGTTCCAGATACTAAAAGGGGCCAACAGTGAGAGTACCCCACTGAGAACTTGAACATGTCCCTCTGAAAGTTTAAATAGCAGTTTTGACTTGCACTTGAACTGCACTGTTGACACGTACACAAAATTAAAAAGAGACAACATTAAAAAATTAGGTCTGGTGAAAAAACTGCTTTACTAGCCAGCAGAGAGAAAGGAATGTTAGCTAGGTTGATGTGTAAGAGGAGGCAAAGGAAAGAGCTACTGTTAACATTCTCGTTACTAAGGATAATTTATCCAATCTCAGCACAGCCTGGAAAAGACTACTTATTACCACTATTTTCTGCTTCTAGTCCTCTGAACATTTCTGTTTGCCCAGGCTATGACGACATGTGGAAAGCTGTCTGTCTTAAGTCAGTCTTTTGAAATGGTCACCCAGTAATATCAAGTACCATAGCTATGACATGTGGCAATCAGTTGCTACCCACAGTAGGACAACAACCTTCTCCAGCTTTGTCATTATCGACATAGAAACCTAGTTGAGTATAGCTTAAATGTAACTCCCTCTAAAACTGGTAACTGAGGAAAGTCTTAAAACACACAAGAACTGAACCTCAGAACACATAGATCATAGTCTCTCCTCATCAGCCTATTGTGTCCAAGACCCTCAGTTTGGTAGACAGGTAGCCTAGGCTGAGGGTCAAAAATAAAGCTTACATACTATACATCCCAGCACAATGTAGGTGGAAATTTTCCCCTGCCTTTTTTTTTTTTTTTTTTTTTTCAGGGTCAGGGGGAGGGCTGCTGCTGGCAGGTATAGGGATAAACCCTAGATCTCAATGTTATCATTACCAGGGTCTAACCAACTGAACTATCTGGCCAGCCACCCCCCACCCCCTTTTTTGGGGAGTGGCTGGCCAGTATGGGGATCTGAACCTTTGACCTTGGTGTTATCCCATCTTTATAATCTGCTATCACCTTGACAGGTGCAGACATGTAGACTTGTTTGCTTCTCACCATGCCTGCTTGTCCCTGCCCCACAATGAGACAAAAATGAGAGTGGTGTCTGTACTGTCTACTGTATTAACATCAGTCAACATCACACATAAATACCTTCTTTTAATTCTTGTTTTCTCTGCTTTCAAGTAATTGTTAAGATAAAGCTGATGTACTCAAACAATCATGCTTCAAAATTGATGCTGCATCTGCTTATCAAGTACAAATTGACAATTGTATTTACAAAATTCATGAGGATAATTAAACATGTATTCATTTTTGAACTAAGAATAAGCCAGCTGTGTAAATTAGCACATGCCCACCGGTCCCAACTGTGAAAAAAACTATTGAAGCATCACACTCCAAAGGCAGATAACACACCTTCAACTTTGACCCAGGGCAACAAACCTCAAGGGACTCTGACCTTAGGAGCAGATGGCTTGCCCACATTTCCCCCTTCTGCTATTCACTCTCTTTGTGACTCCAGGTAAATTACTAAACTGCTCTGATCTACGGTTTCAATATCTTCAAAAGAAAAGTGACTATGGTTTTTGTAAGGATTATGGGAATTCTTGTTTATGAAAATGGCCTTGCAATTTATAAAATTCATCTACATATTTGAAAGCTTGCTGCAGACTATACATCACAGTCCCTGTGATTGTATTGGCAAAGGCTTGTACAAAGTTGGTTTTAAAACTAACAAACAACAACAATAAGAAACTTGAGTTAAAGCCAATCCCACTCAAGATCTTCAGTATTATCGTTCTTGTCCCTTTTCTCTTCTAATATGATTTGAATAGAAGCTGCAATAAACTGAGCAAAACTCCTACTATTAGGAGTTTCTTGTGTATTCACTTCTAATGACATCTGTTTCTCAATCTCATTACTACCCTCTCCACCCATCCCCTGGTAGCTCACTATTATCTCAGTTCATCAGTCCTCTTCTGGCCTCATTTGCTTGCCTAACCAGCCTTGACACTAGGGTCAGCCATTTTATTACATTTTCACACTTTCTTGCCCCAGAGCTGCCGTTCCAGTCCCCAAGAACGGGTAAATACCACCATCTGCCTTCTCAGCTCCCAGTCCCAGGCTGCCAAACATTGCTGAGCAAGTCTCAACACCAGGCTGACTGGTCCCGCTACAGTTCCAGGCTATCTACACCCTCACTGTTGCTTGACAATACTTGTTCTCATCAATAATTTACAGCCTTTTGTATTCCCCATAGTGTCAATTCCAGGATCTCTTCCCGCCCTCAGTTTCTCATGGGATATGATCTCCCACTTTCTAGAGAAAGTCAAGACCAGTGCTTGAATCCTCCTCTTTTCTTCTGTCCCTCTGAAGCTCCACTTTTCCTTCTGATCTCACAGGAAAGTGCCCTCCTCTCCCATGCAAAGCCTTTCACTTGAGCTCTTAGCCAATGCCCTCCCTCGTTCACTAAGCCTTTATCGCACACTTTGTCTACATGTCCTCATCCTGAATTTGGCCTGGGTACTTCCTGGTTTTGCCATTTTGTTTCTTTTTTGTAAAATTTCTTGAAAAAAAAAAAAAGGGCAGAAATGCAAAGGTCTTCCGTAAGAAGGGATATTTGCAGTTACAAGCATATCCAAATTTATGGTATTGTACATTTCCAAAAATCTTTAAATGACCCGATAATGCAACCCATCAGATGATAAAAGTCAAGTTTCTGATACATTCATGCTCTTCATTTAGAGATGGGATAACAGCACCCTTCCTGAGTTTAAAAAAAAAAAAAAATGCCTCGGGGTTATCTGTTTAAGTTGTATACTTCAGTATTTAGGGGCAGGTTCCAGGGTCAAATCAAACAGACCTGGGTATTGATTCCAACTTAGCTATTTACTAGCTATGTAACCTGGGAATGTATCCTGAGCTCTGAGTTTCTTCCATTTTCTCATTTATAAAACGAACATAACAACTACCTTGCAGAAATGGTAACGAGGATAAGAAAGGATATATTAATTTGAATGAGACAACGTTGGAAACAATGTTCACAATAAATAGTTATTATTACCTCTTATATATAAAATAAGGAGGCTGAACTACACAAACTTTAAAACCTCCTCCAGTTTGAACTTTATAAACGTCGTATGTTGCCATTACTAAGGTCCCCTTTTCCATAATAGTGGCTCTTACTTAGAGGTCCTGAGGAAATATTAAAAGGCGAGACAGCCAATCTGATTTGTCTAATCTTAGTGATGTCATAGAATCAGTAGACATTTTGGGAGCTAAAATGCAGACATTAGCCTATCTCAGGAAAAAAAAGTTATTCCCCATTTTAGCATCCTCAAATTAGTGTGTAAATTTGGTCCTTGCTTCAATTTCAGGACCTTTTTCTCATTTCTTCTTTGTTTTCACTATATTTTATGACATTCATGTTTCTTCTTATTCCTAGATTAAACAGCAGCTGATATTCCATTCGATGAAAAACTTTCTAAGGAAATACAGGTTTAGATTATCAGTGTTAGCCCACTTAACTTATCAGGAAGTGCAAAATGAAAGAGAATACAGAATTCCATTGTACTAGACGCTAATAGTGTCACTCAGACCCTTCAGGATAGAGGCTCTCATATTCTCCTGGATGCCAGGAGTGTCAGCTACTGAACCTTATGGCTGAGGTCCTCTCTGGCCTCACAAAAGTTTACAACCCCCTCCCCAAAGGCAGCCTATATTAGTTACTGATACCTTCAGGGTTTGATGGCCTGGCCCTCTTTCCTTAATTAAAGGCAGCTCTAAAGGGCCATCCCGGCTCCAGAAAGCCCCATGGAATTGGCTGAGGTCTCTCTTATAATTTTTCCCTCTCCCCAATCCTGTCTCCTTCACCTTCATAGGTATTGTTTCCTATAAATAAAGCATCTGCATGCAACTCCCACATCAGAGTCTGTTTCCTGGGAAACTGTCTTACCACATGTACTATTATCAAATATTGGAAGATAATAGGGACCACATGTTCATCAGATAGCTTTAAAATAAAAAACTCCCTGCCTGAGCTCAAAGCCCAAAATCAGTCCCCCAAATATTTCAAAGTCATCCTCATCCACATGCCAGATTTATGCTAACTTAGCCATTTTCTACAGAAACAAGAAGAGAAGGAATGTAGAAGGCATGGAACAAGGATCCTATCTTGTTTTTATATGGCACCTAATATAACCTAGGAGAGCTGGGAATAATTAGGGAATTTGACACTCTCCATTTGTAAGGTGGTTGACTTCGTTAAGTTTGCCTGTGGATGGAATGTGGGTTATACAGAGAGTGCCATGTAGCCTTGCAAACTCCATGGCGGGGTGATGTGTTCACAGGAATGTGACATGCCTGCCAATCACAAGGGAAAATAGCTGCAGCCATTTGGGCCCATAGGTAAGCAGAGTATCCAGTAAATGAGTTAGCATTTGCTCCCCCTTCTGAATTCTGAATTCACACATCTGGTGAAATGACCACCTTTTTATTTGCCAGGTACCTGCTTATCCAGTGGCCAGGATATAGACAGTTGGTACCTGTACCATTAAGATAAACTATCAGTTAAAAAATGATCCATCCAGTTAACACAATTCCTCTTACCAATATACGGTTACACAGGGGAGAAACCTGCTCAAAGAAAAACAACTTAAGAGTACTAAGCCCAACAATGTAAGTTAGAAAATCACGAAATGAAAAGTAAATATCTAAGTCAGCAGTTCTCAGATCTTTTGGTCTCACGTGCCCTTTATACCAAAAATTTATTGAAGAGTCCAAAGAGCTTTGGTTATGTGAGTTATACATATCAATATTTATCATATTAGAGATTAAAACTAATAATTTTAAAAATATTTATTTGTTAGTTTATTTAAAATTACAATAATAAACATAACAGGAAAACACAGTAACATATTTTTATTGAAAACTTTTTTCCAAAATGAAAAAATTATTTGAGAAGAGTGGCATATCTACTTTTGCATTTGATCTTCTGAAATATGTTATGTTGAAGCATGTAAAGAAAATCTGGCCTCATGCAGATATGTAGTTGGAAAAGGAAAGGATATTCTAAAGGCTCTTTAGATGACTGTGGACATTCTTCTCTGACATTATACCATAACTTAAAATAGGTTATTTTCTTAAGGTTAGTTGCAATGTGGAATTTGAGACCATATTATGAATTCTCACACTCTACTATATCAAAAATTATTTGACTAATTTGCACTATGAATGTATCTTTTACCCATGCATAATTTTGTAACATAATACATTGGTGATTTGGAAAATGCTGATTCACAGAGTAATACATATTTTCCAAATGTTGACCCATTTTCTCATACATTGGTGACTAGTAAAGTGTTGATTCACATATGGATTTTCCAAATGTTGATCCATTTTCTTATGCAGTTAAAAAAAAGAAAGCACATTTATAAATACCCCCACCCATCTCATCAGAAAAGTATATAAGTATTAGGAAGCTATCCAAATTCTAATCGTTCCCAAATTGTATTTTTTCCTTGAAAGCTCAGATTTTACCATTGCCAACAAATTTTGTACTATTTCCTTGGAGTGACAGGTTTACCTAGATCATTTGCAATAAAACTTCTACCAAATAGCAAAGTATGAACAAGCAAGTTTGTCTGCCAATTGTTCTTTTAAGTAAAAATGATGTTTCACTGAAAATGCACCTAGTTCCACTCAGAGCTCAACTATGCAAGTGCATTTCCTGAGACAACCGTAATGCTTCGGTGTACGGCGTACTCTCTTTTGCATCCTTTCCATTTTGTCACACTAAATATTAAAAGGAGGTATAATATAGGGTAAAGGTTAATGAAATTAATAATTCTTACTGCTGCATCAACAACATTTATGAATGAAATTAGCACTGTTTTTATGGCAAGTACCTATCGGTAAAGAATATGATGTAACCACTATTGTTGTTTGGTGCTCCTGCCCTAGTTCCTTCTAGGGCACCAGCAGTCTTATACTCCATTGCTTTTACAGCATCAGTACAAAAATTATTACAGTTGAAACAACAAATAACATCTTAGCATTTATATAAAAATAGCTTTGACCTTGCAGACTCCTAAAAATGTCTCAGCTACACCCATGGGGTCCTTGGACCACATTTTAAGACTTATTGCTCTAGACCAGGACTGGCCCAGGGGCAAACACCAGTATTTTGGGTGAACATTGGGCATTATCAGAGTTTCATATCTCACCAGGGCAAATGGGAGAGTAGAGATTCCAATCCCAATTACCTTCCTCTGTCCCTGTTTCCACCCAAATCACAAACACAAAACTGGGGTTGAAAGTGGAAATCCAAGGAAAATAAAATTAATGGATATAAACAAATTTACCCCTGTGGCCACAGCCTTATAAAATATGTCCATTAAGCCTTTTTTCACTTATCCCTTTTGAAAGTAAAAGTGGCTAACTAGAGTCTGTGGCTGGTTCAGTCTTGCTCAGCTCCCTGCCTCTAAGGCCAAGCAAATGCCTGTCATGTTGTGGTTTCATACACCTTAAAGAAAAACGATAGCACCAATTCCTTTCGTGGTGTGCTTCTGTGTAAAACAACATTTTTTTCTCCAAACAGAAACCTAAGGCTGCAGTATATATTTCCCTCCTTACCCTCTCATTAGATCCATGAGGAACAGCTAGTCAGCATGCTCATTATAATAGCCAGACATGTACTTAAACAGATTATATGTCACCCTTCAGCCTTCTTGCTCCTTCAGGCTAAACAGTCCTAGCGATTAACCTTTCCTCTCAGCCTTTATTTTCCCACCCTTTTATCATTTCTCTTGCTCTTTGTTGGACTCTCTCCAGTTTTGCCACATTTCTCTTAAAATGTTGAGAACAAAACTAGACACCATCCTTTAATAAGGTCGTCACCAGCGTCAACAGAGAGGAAATATTACTTCCTGGACTTGGCATGTCATGTTCCTGTTAATATATTACCATGTTAGGCTTTTAAATAACAACACTGTTTTGCTGATGGATATTCAGTCTTAGGTTTGCAATCATTCAAGACTTTTTTTAGTTGTAGTCGTGCTAATGCAGACAGCTCCTATCACTAATCTCTGCATTTTATTTTTGTAGCTTCGGAGTGCCAAACCTTTCCCTTGCCCTATTTTACTTTCCCCTTGTTTTTCCTGGCAATTTCCGTAATTTATCAAGCTCACACTGAACTATTCATGGTTTCCAAGATGTAAGCAATACCAACCACTTAATGTCATTCACACACGTGCTCAATTTCGTTCCAGACATTCATTTAAAATGAATTTGATTGGGGGCACATTATTTTCTGGTTATAGAAGAGAGAAGTGCAGTAGCTAAAATGAGCTTCCCAAAGTAACCCCCTTCCTCCTTTTTTCCTACTCCAAAAGTATAGAGGTGCTTGCATGCCACCAAAAAATATAAATAAGAAAATCACAGTATTAAGAATTCTACCACTGGTAGGAGTGTAGAGGTTAGACTAAGCTGGTATGTAAATGAGACCAAAATACACATTTGCTTATAGAAAATAGAAATTAATTCTTTCTCTCACAATAAACCTCAGGTAAGCAGCCAGGTTAGAGGTTAGGGTCCAGACCACATGTTCATTCAGGACCCAGGTTTCTTCCATGCTGTCGGTCTAGCACCCTGTAGAACAGTGTCCTCACCTACATAGTTCAAGCTGAGTTATGTACAGCTTGTCATACAGGAAAAGAGCTTAAAGGTGTGTATACCAAGCATCTCAGGAACCAGACTTAGAAATGGCATGTGTCACTTCTACTTGCGTTCCATCTGCAAGAACCTAGGTACCTGCAAGGGAGGTTGAAAAGTCTATTCACATCACTAGAAGATGAAAGCATAGATTTTGGTAGCTTTTGCCACCAACAGTCTAGATTAATTTAAATAGTAGTATATTACACCCAGCATGGGCCCTGCCAATGGTCATGAAAAATATCCCTTCTCTCCCATGGGTGTTTATCAGTCTTCTTCACTAGGCTGATCATAAGCTACATTTAAATCCACCCTCTAGATGAGTAGATGAGCCAGATCTCACCTATATGTGCTGTCTGCTCAGGGTCTCCCAGGCTATTCTGTGACATCACAGGTGGAACCACCTTTCACTCCTTTCTCATGCTGATTATTTCATAACTTGCAATTCTCTGGAAGCCCAACCAGCCTAATGTTCACTTACCATGATTTTACTTAAATATAAATGTTGGAATGGGTCCACACAATATGATTTGTTATGACTGGCACTCCATAATGCAGGTCTTATAGTATATTTATTTATACCAATATCCCCTTCTTGGAGAAATCTACTTAACAGATTCCAAACCACTGGGTTCATTGGCTACAGATTATGTTCCTGTAATAAATAAACCTTTGTTCTTGTCCAGGTAGTAGTAGCTTTGCTGCTTTTACTATCTCTTTCAAATTAGTTAAATCCCAATATTCGAGCCTGATATTTCTAATGATGTAATAAGTATGTCAATTTTCCAGGATTCAAATCCAAAGCCCGTGCTCTTTTCAGTACTCAATATTTTCCCCTCCTGTGTTTATATTTGAGCCTGGCAAGTTTTGTGATTGCATTTTCCTCAGATCCAGAGCATAATCTACCAAGGACAGTGCTCCTGTCAGTGGACATGTATTAAGCAGAACTGACCAACTAATTGGTCCTCCAGTTATAGATGGTGAGATGCTCCAGTGACTTTTTTTTCTTCTTTTTCTCTTTTCCTTTTGCCATTTAGATTCTATACAGAGGCATGCTTATGCTAAATGAATTATGTCGGGCCTTAAAAACTAATGCCACCTTAAGTGACATTACAAGCGGCGCCATTATGGGCCCACAAGGGCATATTAATGTGGCAGCCTAAGACAGCGCCAGGAGGAAGTAGGGTGAGGGTGTCTGCGGGAACATTGCCTTAGCCCTTATTGGCCAAATACGCGCTTCCGCGCTCGTGGTTGTAATAGCTAGGCATTGAGACAGGATGCATGCTCTCTTGACCTTTAAGCTGATAAGATTATGTAAAAAACCTCCCTTCCCCATTTGCCTTTAAAAGCAAGTGCTTGTGTGATAATAAAAGGAACTGCTCGACAGAACCCCCCCTCCCCCCCACTGCGTCTGAGTGTCCTTTAACCGGGCTGGTTTGGGGCCGGTGGTGTGCTCACCTCTCTTCACGGCTCTCTTCCCCGGTCTCCTTCCAGAGGGGGCAGGAGGGAAAGAGGAATCCCGGGCCATTCGCTCACCCACCAAAAGAACAAGGCTAGGGCTGTTCCGGTTGGCCGGCGGCAGACCCAACAGAATTACTCAGTTTCCAGAAAAATTGAAGTCCCCAAAAGTGAGTTAGGCCCAGGAATTGGACTCAGTGTGGTGTGTCTGTCATTGGAGAGGAAGCCTAGCCCCCATTATTTTGGGCCTGAAGGGAACACTTTGATTTTTGGTGTTTCAGTCTCATCGCCTGAAAAATTACAATCACTTCACTTTTTCTAATACTTCTTGAGATTATTAAATGCAGACAAAGGGTTAAAAACTCATGGTGATATGTTAGTATTCCTCTAAAATGGCCTATTTCAATCAGGTATAAATAAAAACCACTTTAGAGCAGTCATCCCACCCCCTTTCTGCTTGCAATGCCCAGACCCTTCTGTAGAATTACTGAGAGGGATGATGAGGTTTGGGATGAGATGCCAATAAGTGATGGCTGGTTTTGATTATGAAAATAAGTATATTATTAATTGTTGCCAGAAACAGAGGGACCACATATTCACATGAGAAACATCAACCCACTAGGGACCAAGCTGCTGGCCACCTGCAGGAGCATTGTGGACCACACTCTGTGAACCACTGCTCCAGAATTGCTAAAAATGGATTTTAAAAAACCTTGAAGAAATGTATCTGGCCTATTGTTTGAGCTCTTTCCAAAAGAAATAACAGTGCATGATTACTTTTTGCATGCTAATTCAGCTGTTTATTTTTTTATCCCCTGCCTTGGAGTTCCTTCTTAAAAGTGTTAAGACATAATGCACTAGGTTATAGTGACCTTCTTGTTAACACTGATTGGGCATATTTGGGTTCTTTCTTTTCTATCTTTTTCTCCCCATCTGACTAGCTCACCTAATTACACAGTTAAGTCATTGATTCTATGACATAGGAAGAAATGTCTTCCAGAGCTAGTCGACTGATGCATTCATTTCGCTCAGGGAAAACTTATCAAAGGAGACAGGAAGCCCTAAATGCAGCAGATATTTGATGCTAGTGGTAAGCTTATATTGTTGCCGTAGCAACCTTGTCATTAAGGATGTTTCAGTTTTTCCTATTAACCTCTATTTTCAGAGGTTTATAACTTCTTGGTAAAAATTACCTCCAGGCTAAAATTTGGCTTACATGATCTCAGACGTGCCAGGTGTCAGTGAATATATACATATATAGTATCCATTTTCTCAAAGAAAACCTGGTGAATTTCCAAATGAATTCTCTCATTTTTCATAGGGTACAAACTCATTAAATTTAGTGCTAACTTGATTATTTTTAGAAGATTCTTACTGCAATACGGCTAAACACTTGTGAGATCTAGTGTTTGCCGTTGCTTTCTCTTTACCTCACTAGTTGGCAAAGTCACACTGATTTATCTCAAAAATCACTGAGAGACTTGACTGGCTGAAGATCAGTTTTCAGCTCACCTAAACAGAAGCAGTTAGAGGTGGTCACTGTGTATATCTGGAGTTCATATTTTACTTTGAACAGAGCACAAGGAGGAAAAGAAAAATTTGGCTGGTTATGCAGAAGTAGGGATGGGGGAACGGAAGAAGCAGGGACTAGGATCTGAATCCCCCCCACCTTACTTCTCCCCTCATGCAGAAGAGGGCCACATTTTCCATGATCCCAAGGAAGAGCCCTGCAGTTTCTCAAGAACTAAAAACCAATTCTGCCCTCTCATCCTGGTTTTAGAATTGGATAATGCCATAGTCAAGGTTTGATTTTGTTTTGTGTAAGGTAATGTCTTAATGCATTTTCCAATTTTCTCATTTTTTCCTAACTTTTTATTTTCAAGAATTTTAAACCCACAGAAAATTTGCAAGAATAATAGAACAAACAGGCATTTACCTCCTGCATCAATCAAGTGTTAACATTTAACCGAACCATTTGAGAGTTCACATTATTAAACTTCAGGCCTAAATATTTCAGCATGTAACTCCTAAGAATAAGGACAGCCTCCTATGTAACTGCAAAGCAATGATCATACCTAATAAATTTGACATTAATACTGTACTATTATATAAAATAATTGTTATTCAAAACTCCTCAATTGTCCCACATATCCTTTTTAGCTTGGTTTTCCACCTAGGACCCTATCAAAGATCATGCATTACATTTAGTTGTCATCACTATAGTCTCCTTGATTATAGAGTATTTCTGTGATCTACCTTGTCTTTCATGGCATTGAATTTTTTGAAGAGTTCAGGTCAACTGTATTAGAATTATTTTATTGTTTCCTCAGGATCATACTCGGGTTAGCATTCCAGGCAAGGATACCCTTCTCAGTATCACATCAAAAGGCACATGATGCCTATCTGTCCCATTATTGATGGCCAATTTATTTCTTAAGTTTTATAATTCTTTTTTAGTCCATTTTATTTCTTTAACATAATGTATCAAACCTTTCTCTCAGTGATGGTGATTTATTCACTGTGTCTAGAGTTTTATTTATACATTTTTCCCTGTGTCACACAATTTTCCTGACAATATCAAGGTACATAAACTCTTACTTGATTTTTGTTTTCTCTCAAAGGGAAAAATTCCTACAAGTGAGATTGATATGTCTAAGAATATTTGTACAGCCATGAGCCACATAAAGACATTCCCGTCAAGGACAGACATCACATACGCTGGTGGTCCCATAAGATTACAATAGCTGTACTATATAGCCTATGTGTGTAGTAGGGTACACCAGGTACGTTTGTGTAAGTACACTCTGTGATGTTCGCACAACAATGAAATTGCCTAACAAAGCACTTCTCAGAAGGTATCCCCTTCAGTAAGAGATGCATGTTTGTTCTTTAATTTTAACAGAGGTTGCTTGATTGTTTTAAAGGCTGTACTGTCCACATGCCTACTACTAATGTATGAAAGAGACTTCTTTTTACATATCCACAGTTAACAGTATTTTCAGTTGTTTTAGTATTTTCTTCTCTGATAGGTGTAAAGTGATTCCTCACTAATAGTTTATTGCCTTTTTTGGACTACTGATGTGTTTGGGAAACTGCATATGTTTACCAGTTATTTTGATTTGTTTATCTGTGAATTACGTTTTCAGATCTTCGGCTTATTTATTTAATTAATTAATTAATTTGTTTGTTTGTTTGTTTTTTATTTTGGTGGCTGGTCAGTAAAGGGATCTGAACCCCTGACTTAGGTGTGATAAGGCTGTGCTCTAACCGAGCGAACCGGCCAACCAGCTTACTTTTTCTAAGGAATTTTTCAACTTACTGAGTGAATTTGTAAGAGATTTTTTTATATATTAATCTCTGCTTTTCTTCTAATTTCTTTATATCTATGTTTTTGTCTGTTGATTTTATTTATGGTATCACTTGTCTTTCAAAAGATTTTTAAAATTTTTATGTAGCCAAATACATCTTTCCTTTGTTTTACAGCCTCTGTATTTCCAGTTTTAGGAAGTAAATGCCCCCCCCCCTTGGATTTTATGTGTAATCCCTAAATTATTTTGCAAAATATTTATTATTTTATGTTTTTCAGACTTTAATGTAGCTATAATTTAATTTTATGAGGTACAATATACAGTTTAATTTCATTATCTCTAGATTACTGGCATTTGACAGTTTTTTAAAATCGCACAATTTATTAAATAATCTACTATTTTCCCACTGAATAGAAATGCCACTTTAATCATGTTAAATTTTCATATGTATTAGAATCAGTTTCTCAATTTTTTTTTCTTTCCACTGACCTACTTTTTTAATATGCATATAGCATGTGGATTTTAATACATCTCCCATTTTAAAGTATGTATTCTGATTTATTGGTTGTTTAGCTGGCATCTGTTCTTAATTATTTCCTTAGATTGGGGTTTAAAGGTAATATTTTTATTAATTATTGCATATGCACAAAAATATTTTTACCCTAATAGGTGAATAATAATTTTTCTATTTATAGGACTTTTGGATTGAATTCCTGGCTCTCAGAAATCTGTAATGTACTCACTTGAAACTTGCAATGTT
Source organism: Cynocephalus volans (assembly GCF_027409185.1). Lineage (NCBI taxonomy): Eukaryota > Metazoa > Chordata > Mammalia > Dermoptera > Cynocephalidae > Cynocephalus > Cynocephalus volans. The sequence continues at coordinate 72,258,497 of NC_084467.1, read as the reverse complement.
GCAGTTGAGAAATTTGATGCCAGTCTGCTTTTGTTCCTTTGTCAGAAACTCATCCTTTCTCTCCAGAAATACGTAACATGTTCTCACTGTTTTTGGAATTCAAAAAAATTTACCTCCCTTAAAATTCCCTTTGGGGCCTAGTATAAATCTTATAAATATTTAATTGTCTCGGTAATTTATATGCTTCCTGTAGGATAAAAAGTACAATGTACAGTTATTAAACTAAGCTTTTGAGTATCCAGTTCTCTATGTCCTTTGCGTATGTATGTAAATGTTCATTTGCTCTGAAAGAAATGAGTTCCAAATTGCAACAGCAATCATGGTTTTTCCAATCCTTGCACTTCTGAAGCATGTTTTGATAATATAATATTTGTATGATCATTAAAAAAAAAATTACCTGTATATGGTCATGCATGTGTTTCATAACCTGAAGCAAACATAGTGGGCACTTTCAGTCTGTAAGTTCAGTTTTTTTCCTCAACTTTGGGGACTTTACAACAATTTGTTTAATTATTGCTTATCATATATTTGTTCCTTTTTATCTTTTTGGAACTTTGATTAACCTCGTACGAAGTGTCCTTAATCAATCCTACAAATTTCATATCTCACACCACCCCACCCCCTTTATTTCTCTATTTTTCTTTATGTTATTTTTTCTTCTTTTTCTTCTTCTTCATTTTTTTTGCTCTGACTTTTAAAATTAAAACTTATTCTGTGTACTTTCCCAAGTCACTAATTCACATATCAGCCACACCCACACTCTTCTTGTACAAGTTATTCAGATAGGAAACCATGATTTTATGCTCAGCTAGTCAATGCATGCATGTGTGTGTGTGTGCATCTGCATGCTACATGCATCTCCTAAGGTGCTTTTACTTTTTTCTTTGCCAGTTCATGCCTATCTCCCCTAACAGTTCTGAATCAAGGGGCATGTGGTATATCTGCTCTGACTGATAATTTTCTCAGGTTACGAACTATCTAAAGATGTACTAGGGTACTTCGAAAAGTTCATGAAAAAGTAGAATTAAAAAATTCTGTGAGTTTTTTGAAGATCACCATATGATAATCTTTCTTTCTAGACCCATTGGCTGTTAGTCTGGGTGTTATAGGATCCTAATTGATGGCATTCCCAAAAATGAAGAGAGAAAAGTAGTTCTTCCAGGTGCAGCCAGGTAGAATTAGACAGGTCTCATATACAAGGAGATGCAGTCACCCATTCAGCTGCTTCTTGGCTTCTTGAAAGCAGGTACCATAAACACTGCAGTGAGACCAATCTCGAACTTATCCTGAGAGAGGGGGATGCAGGGGGGGAGCAAGGCAGCTACCTTCAGGTCACATTCTCTGCTAAATCCTTTGTATTTGCTTTTCCACAATAACTTTAATGCTACTAATGTTTACCTTAAAATTTTACAAGTACATACTTGCATTTCTCATTGGAATCAGTTTAAAAGTTTTCCACTTTTTTCGTGACTGTGAAGATGTTTGACACTTTCCCAACCCTCCCCCTCAGCATACACCTTCTCACAGGACTTGTTTCTCACTTGAATTCTGTGACCTCAACTTTTATTTTTTCAAGTTCCAAAGGAAAACTAAGTCTTAATGATACTCAAAACAATATTAATACTTACCTCAATATAGTTAACAGATTTTATTGCTCAACCTGTCAGGTATTTTCAGCCACAATGTTCTCATTATAATTGGATTTGTATTTCATCATTTTAGATGAGGTCTTCTGGCAGTTCAATAGTTTACCCTGAATAAAACACAAACTGGGTGGCACAGTTTTAAGTCCTTGCACATCCAGGAATTGCTTTCTCCCGTTTTCATAATTCTTGGGTCAAAACATATTTTTCACGATGCTGTGGTAGTTACTACATTTTCTTCCATCCTTTAGGTTTGCTCCGATGTGGAACTATGCCTAATTTTTCTTTTCTTGTGCAGAAACTGCTTTCCTGCTCCTTAGGTGCTTGCAGAATTCTTCTCAGTCTCTGAAGTTTCCAGCTCCACTGGGCCATTTCTAAATACTGTTTTATTTTTAAGTTTGACTGGAGCATGATATGTACTCTTGGTTGTTGGAACAAACAGTATCTTTAGAATTGAGAATAATTTCTTCCATTTTTAGATGTTTTTCTTTTTGTATCTATTCTGTCCTTTAATCCTAATATGTTTATTACTCATACTTTGGACTTCCAGAATATGACCTTTATGCATTTACACATTTTCCCCATTTTTTTTTTTTTTCTTTTCCTGATCTTTCCTGTTGGGTTCTGTATATTTTCCTAAACTCTGCTCACAACTTTTACTTTCTAGCATGTACAATCTACCAGAAAACAATATTGTTTGTCATCATAATACAGTTCTTTCTGATGATTTTTCTTGTCTGCTGGTTTTGGATCCCTTTGTTGCAAACATTCCAGATTAACCAAACATTGACATTGAAACATACCTAAGAGTATGTTATAAAGCATTACTGTATGAAACCTAAAAATGCCTGCTTTTTCATCCTGCTGCCTGAAACTTTGATCTGATGGCTGAAGCTTCATGTTGATCCATGAAATAATCTCGGGATTGAAGACCAGGCAAGATGGACTGATGAGATCTAAGAAACCTAGGTCCCTAAGGATTTGATGGAAATGAGTCACCCTGCTAGCTGTAAACTGTATATTTCTGAATTTTATGTAAGTTAAGTCATTTCTTTTTTCTTTAACTCACTGTTATTTGGACCACTTTTAAATGCCTCTTTATAGGATCATAGAGCCGGGCTGCTCAATGCACTACTGTGTAACTCATTTTTTGACCTTCAGGCAAATTACTCAGTCTCGCTGTGCCTCAGTTTACTCATCCATAAAATGGGAATACTAATAGTACCTGTGTCATTGTTTGTTGGGATTAAATAAATTACTGAATAAAGTTCCTGGCACATAGTAATTACTACACAAGTGTCTGTTATTATCTATAGCTTTAATGTAGAATTTATCTCTGTCTCACACATCATGGATTATTATAGAGAAGCTGCTGCAATGGTTCTTTCTTTGCTGTGTATGTTTGCAAAGGACTCTTCTTGTCATTGGGTCCAGGTTCTGGTTTGCTGAAGTACTCTACACTGACCAAATATCTGGGTCAGTCTACTAAGGTCCAAAGGCTGCAAAAGAGTTCAGCTGGTACACTTCTGGACAGCCTCTTACCATGATATTATCTCAAGCTCTCCTCCATTTACAATAGCAATGTAAAAAGTGATTTCCAGAGACTTCTACATATCATCCAGACTCTACAATCTTCCTAAAATGTGGAATCTGCGTCTTAATATCTTACCTTCAAAATATTTTTCCATATGTGCTGTATCTTGCAGAAACTCTTCAGATTGATAAATAGGCTTCTATGCTTGGCCAATATCAATTTAACCAGACATGAATTTTTCCAGTAACGATGTAGATTTCTTTTGCTATTTGTAAATTACATTTCAATCATATTTGCAAGATGAAAAGGTGAATGTCTGTGTTCATAGTGCTCATAAATTCAGGGCAAGGCCACTAGTTGGGAGTGTTTATGAGGGGTGGCACCTCACCCACATCTATTTCAGTGTATCAGGTTCTCCCAACTTCTCAGATCACACCTGCATACTAATGCCTGTTGGACTGTAGATTTGCCTCTCATTTGTCCTCAGGCTTGATTAGATTCATTCATAACAAGAGTTCATAAGGTTTTTCAGAGAGAGAGAAAAAGGAGACATTGTTTAGTAATTCTGAATTGTATATCCTGGGCACAAACTCAGCATAGGCTGTCCTGAGCCTCAGCCTTACTCTAGATCTAGTGGGTTGCACAGCGGTAATTGTGTGGTCTGAGTACAACTACAATAAATAAATGAATAAATAAAAACAAAAGCCTTTTTTGCCTGATTTGTAATTGAGTATTTTGAATTTTTCACTTTAATACTAGTCACTCTATATTCTACCATACATGCATTCTAAGGAAATAAAGCCCTCTCCACAGAAATGCTGGTCAAATGGACTGGGGTTCATAATTAGGCCTAATTTAGGGCAGGGATTTATAGAGCTTTAGAAAACATTTTCTCCTCATTGTAAGGCTGTTATCTCAGGATTTGGAGCCTTTTTTGTTTCTGGCTTTATTCTAAAAATCATTGTGTTTTGAGCTGGTCCATCCCTGCTCATTTGCATTATTGATCCAACAGTTGGGCATTGTCTCTATCCTTTGGGGCTGTTATAACAAAATACTATAAAATGGGTAGCTTATAAACAATAAAGATTTCTTTCTCACAGCTCTAGAGGATGGGAAGTCCAAAATCCAGGCACTGGCAGATTTGGCATCTGGTGAGGGCTGGTTTCCTGATTCATAGATGACAACTTCTGGCTGTTTTCTCCTAATCAAAAGGCTAGCGAGCTCACTTGGGCCTATTTTATCAGGCACTAATCCCATTCATGAGGGGTTTGTGTCCATGACCTGATCACCTCCCCAAAGACTCCATCTCCAAATATCACTGTCTCAGGGGTTAGGATTTCAACATACAAATTTAGGTGGGGACATAAACATTTAGACTATAGCGGGCAGTCATGATAAAAATAATTCTTGGCCCAGGCTTTGAATAATAATTTTAATCTGGAGTATAGCTAAATGCTGAATTATAAAGTCAAAATCTCCAGACTATAACCCTCATAAACATATGAAACAAATGACCTAAATGTGTTCATTCTGGAGTGATGTCATATATTATAAAGATTCATCACCATACTGGCAAACATGAATTTAACTCTTTAATCCTATGTCTTTACAGACATGAAAGTGGTTCCAGATCATGACTGTAGTGGACTAAATTATGTTCCCCCAAAACTCATTGAAGCTTGAATTGTGTCCCCCAAATTTTATGTATTAGAAACTTGGCCCCAACTGTGACTATTAAAAGGGTAGGAAATCCTATTATGGTAATTAAAAGGTGGAGCATTGAAGAGGTGATTAGATTGTAGGACTATGCCATAGTGAATGGATTAAAAATGATGGTCAGGGTGTGGTTCTGAGGGCTTTTAAAGAAGAGAGAGGAGAGTCTGTCTCTCTCTTGCTCTCTCTGCTCCATCATTTTTGCAGTGTGATACCCTGCTCTCACTGTCACCGACACCAAGACTCTCACCAGTTGTATTCCTTGGACTTTGGACTATCCAGCCTCCAAAACTGTAAGCAATAAATTTTGTTTCTTTATAAAATACCTAAATACATGTCTTTTGTTATAAACAACAGAAATGGACTAATACAATGATCTTCTGCAAGTTTTCATTTTCTGCCTCTGGCCAATTCTCTTGCCCTAAATAATTTATCTGGCCAAACTCCCCCCCCCCCACCAACTCTGTAATATGAATTTTAACTTAACCAGCTCTGCTAAGTCCTTCTTTTCTTCCACCTGAAATTTCCTCTTTCTCAACCACTTCTCAAATTTTGTATCACAAAAGTCAAGAAATCAGCCTGAGCAAAAAACAAGTCTCTTCTGCATGGGGGATAAGAATAGGGTAGAAATTGGACTAATGAATGTAAGGATTCTCTTTGCAGGCAACATATCACAAGGTCACTCTGTACAGCTGTGCAGGTTGTACAATGCATGACTGTTCTATTCACAGACTAAAATATGAACTTAATACATTTCATTCCTTTACAATAAAGAAAAATTATGAAATTAGTAAGTATTATTTGTTATTCCTGGTCTACATGACTTTGAAATCTATGCTTTTTATATCATGCTATGGTACTTAGCACTTAATTTCCTCACTTGAGTATAAGTGTGTAGTATCCAATACATGGTATGTGCTCAAGAAAAAGTTTTTAATTTCATGGCTGGATTAAATACTAGGTGTGTTCTGTATTAAGGCTTTCGAATTCTAGAGAAAGAGAACTGACATTTGTCTAATAAGATTATCCTGCAGAAACTATACTAGATACTTCAAATAAAGTGTTTTATTTAGTTCTTACAACAAGTCTGAAGAGAAGGCCATTTTGCAGATTTTACAGATAAGGAGATAAAGAATCAAAGAGGTAATCTGCAAATAAATGGTTGTATCAGGATACAAATCTAGATTAAAACCCAAAGTTTCTGTACTCTTCAGTTTCCTTATAGGAAATATAACCAAGCTTACCATCCTTACGAAAGTTTACTAAGGAGAAAATAAAACATTTTTTAATAGCTAAAGTGGTTTCTGAAGTCACATCTGTTGATTTCCTCAATATCCTAGGTGAAATTGCTAGTTTTATGGCATATAAAGCAATAGCTATGAAACACTGGGCTTTAAACGTCATCTCAAAATTTTTCATATCCCAGATCTTTAACCCACTCATGAAGATCACATTGGTAATAGCTGAAAACAATGCAGGAATGTTAGGAATCTTGAAGTTTAGAAATCCTGAAAAAGAATTTTAAAATGTGACCTGACATAATAAATATTATCTGCTAATTAATAAACAATTGTGTTGATAAACGAATTTGGTCACTACTTTTTCAGATACTCTTGAGCTTGAAAGACAATGTGATATTGCTAAATGAGCCCTACAAGAGTTCTGATTTCCTGCCTAGATTCAAGTCTCAGTTCTGCCAATTAAATAACCAACTAACCTTGAGCAAGTTGTTCAGTCTCTCAGTTTCAGCTTCCCCATTTGTAAAAGGAAGAAGATAACATTTGCCTGAATGTGGTATATTAATTACAGCAGTATTGTGGATGTAATCTTAATTTATTTGCTTCCTGCTGCATTTTGAATCAATTCCTTTCCTGCTTCTATGTCTCATCCTTCCTTCTACATAGAGTGACTTGTTTACTTCTAAAGGACAGCAGCTTCCTTGGAGTCGTAAAATCACAAGTCTTTCTTATTCAGCAGAAGAGAATGGGGAAGAGTTTTAGAAATGACATATCTTATGTTTTCTCCTAAGTTATTTTAGTATAAAATATAAAAATAATCCCTAAATTTGCTTTGTTATTTAGTGGGTTTATTTGAAAATCATTGTGATGTGAACTTGGATGGCTCTATATTCCCAAGAATGTATTGCTAGAACTATAAGAACTCATTGTAATTGTGTCCCTTGTATAACCCAACTGATTGATATACACCTGAAGTATTGTACCAGAATATTTTAATATTTTCCAGGCACTCTTTTCCCCCATCTGAATTATTTTAAATATTTTTACAAAAAGTTCATGATTCATGTTTTTTATTATACTCTCAAATCAGTTCTTCCTGCCACCTACCTCAGACTACATCCCCAATTTTCTCATGAAAGGTAAATTGGAAAAATGATTCCATACATAGAAACCATATGCAATTAACTTTTTTAAAGAATGTTTTTATCTGTCCCATAGGTATTTGAGCCTAATTAGTTTGGTAAATTTGGGCTGACAGGGTTGAGAAGTCATTCTTGCTGTCTTATTCTCTACAAATCATCTAAACTTGTTGCTGTGGTCTGAATGTTTGTGTCCCCCCAATATTCATAAGCTGAAATCTTAAACCTAAAGGCAATGGTATTAGGAGGTGGGGACTTTGGTGGGGGGATTAGGTCATGGGGGCACAGCCCTCATGAATGGAATTAGTGCCCTTATAAAATGGGTCCAAGTAAGCTTATTCACTCCTTCCACCATGTGAGGACATAGCAAGAAATACCATCTATGAATCAAGAAATGAGCCTTCACCAGACACTGAATCTGCTGGTGACTTGATCTTGGACTTCCCAACCTCCAGAACTTTGAGAAATAAATGTTTATTGTGTATAAGCCACCCAATTTATGATATTTTGTTAGAACAATCTGAATGGACTAAGATAAAAATTGGAACTGAAGAGTAAGGGTGCTGTTTTAATAAATATCTAAAAATGTGAAGGCAGCTTTGAAACCAGTTAATGGGTAGAGGCCAGAAGAGTTTTCAAGTGTATGCTGGAGAAGTCCATATTACCATGGACAGACCAAAAAGGGAGGTTCTGATGAGAGCTCAGAAGAAGAGGAGAGCTGTAGAGAAAGCTCCTGTCTTCTTATCTAATATCTCAGTGGTAGTGAAGAGAATGTTGGTGGAAATAAAAACAGCAAAAGCCATTCTGATGGGGTCTCAGACAGAAACGAGGTACATATTACTGGAACCTAATGGAAAGGTGACCTTTGTTATAAAATGTCAAAGAACTTGACTGTACTATGTTTGTATCCTAGTGTTTTGTAGAAGGTGGAACTTGTTAGTGATGAAATAGGATATTTGGCTGAAGAAATTTCTAAGCAAAGTATTGAAGGCACAGCTTGACTTCTCTTGAATGCTTATATCAAAATGCACAAAGATAGAAGTGACTTGACAGAATTTTTAATAAAAAGGGAAACATGACTTAAAGATTTGGAAAATTTTCAGCCTGTTCATATTTTTTAGAAACAAGAAAGCATGTTGGTGAGAGAACACACCAAGGATGTGGCCAATCAACCATTTGATAAGATTAGTATGAATGAGCCCAGTGCTATTCATCACAACAATGGAAAAATGAGGGGCTGACTGGTTAGCTCACTTGGTTAGAGTGCATTGCTGATAATACCAAGGTCAAGGGTTCACAACCAAAAGAAAAAGAAAGAGAAAACCTAGGGGGAAGAAAAAAAGACAATGGAAAAATGAGAACCAGAGGCATTCTGCAGATTATTGGGATTGCCACTTCCATCACAGGCCAAGAGTGCAAGGGCCTGGGGGACAGTGTGATTTCAAAGAAGGGGCCACGGTGCTTGCAGAACCTCAGCGCTTGCTGCCTTTTACTGCTCATGGCTCTGCTCACCAAATGTCATCACAGCACTCCTTGGTTACCTCAGATATGGCTCCAGCAGACTTCGAGTACTTGCTTGGAGTCTTTTGTGAAGTGATTAGGTCATGGGGGCAGAGCCCTCATGAATGTGATTAGTGCCCTTATAAAATAAGGGCTCTTATTAGTTCTTTTCACTAGGAGTACGTGAGAACACAGCAAGTCGACAGTCTGCAAGTCAGGAAGAGAACCTTCCCCAGAAGCTGCCCATGCTGGCAACTTGATCTTGGACTTCCAGCCTCCATAAAGGTGAGCAAGTTTCTATTGTTTATAAGCCACCCAGTTGATGATATTTTGCTATAGAAGCCTGAACAGACTAAGATATCTGTTGATAGCACCTCTCAAATACTTCTGTAAATCCATCCTGCTAGAGCTATGTCAATTTTGTACAGAATTGCCACTTATTTTAATTAAAACAGGAGGCTCTGAATGGGTCTTTACTCCAGTCATGCCTCTCTTCAAACAATATTATTTCTAAAACACAAATATGATTTCACTACCCTGTTTCAATGACTCACCACTACCCTCAGGATTAAAAACACCTTGGCATGATATCTCAATGTCTTTATATTTCCTGATTTTGTTTCTGACTTCCTTTTTAACTGCCACCTCTCTCCTTTCTCTCACAATCTATGCCCTGCCCCAGTGACACTAAATATTGCCTAGTTCCCGTAACACAATGTGCTTTCCATTGCTCTGGAAAATATCTCATGCCTTGAGTTGAACAACAACCACTTCTCAATGATAATTTTATTTAGTTTTACCTCTCCTGGGAAGGTTTCCCTGAGTTTCCTAAGCTTGTTATTGTCCCATTTCCATGCACATATGCGTACCCCACTCCATAGTGCTTATTTATCTCTCTGTCCACCCACGAAACTATAAGCTCTATGTCATAACCCTCATTGTATCTCCAGCCCTCAGAATAATGTTCAGTGGTGTAGATATGTCTACCACTTGCCCTCCAGATCCCCTTAACATCCTTAAAACCTTGCTCTATGTCCTGGAGACTGATGCATATGGACGATACCAATGGGCTCCCTTGCCATAACTTTTCAGCTGGCTGCTGCTGTAGGTATGAGATCAGAGAGAGAGGGTGGGATGTAGGGGGTTGATGCCCCTCCCTTGTCACCTTGGATCCACTATGCCTCTCCAGTAAGGGCCACAGCTCATTTCATCTCTCTTTCCAGGATCTGGCAGCCATCCCCTCTCATTTCTCCTTTAGGTCTAGAGGCGGTAAACAATATATATTTATTTAATTAACTTTAATTAAATCACTTTGTGTGAAATAGTATTTTTCCCTGGTGGATATGCTTTCTACAGTAAAGAAAGCAAGTGAGTTTTCTCACATCCGATTGGCCATTAATTGATCACTAGATACAGCAATATTTTCATGCTTCTTTTGGTACTTAGATGGTACAGAACATAATATTTTATATTTTAATAATCACTTATTTTAATATATAATAGGAAAAGTTAACCATTTATTTTAATACATAGTAGGAAAAGTTAACTAGCTTATCAAAACCATGGTTTCATGGATATTATAGAGTAATATACATTTTTCTTATAGAATACAATTAAGTGAAACATTGTCAGTTTAAAGAAAATACTAAGTAAACAAAACTTAGTACTGGTAGAAATAGATATGACAAAGATATGGGTGTGTTACGTGGTTGTCTGGATTTTGAATACTATCAGCATTATCCAAAATTATTTTGGATTAAATTGTTTTGAGGCTGCACCTTACACATGCAGAAAAGATTGAGATTAATTATTGATGTCTGCCACAGACATTGGAAAGGCAAAAAGTATCCCACGCCAGGTAAGTTTTGTCTAGAGTCTTGCCCTTTATACCTCAGTAATCTGAGAGAATTGATGGTTCTGATATCTTATTCACCTGTTCTGCTGGAGCTTGATATCTTGAAGTAACGTTGCCAGGTACAAGGGCAGAAGAAAATACATTTCTGCTTCTGCAGAAATCCATGTGTTCCTATTACTCCAAAAGTTGAGCTGAAGCTCATTCAACTGCCCCAACTGGCATAAGTACTCATAAATAATTTGATCCTAGCAAAATAACAAAGATCTTGAAAGAGTTATCAATGTTATCATTGTAATTGTGTGAGCAGAAAAAGTACTACTTCTATCTTTGGAGTAGACAGCAAATAATGACATTGTATGTTCATAATTTTGATTCTGGTCAAAAATCTGTAGATTGTTAGCATCGTGATTATAGTAGTATGGAAAAGGAGAAAATTGTGGGCAACTAAATTTTTTATAGGAACTGAATAATTAAAACCTAATTCCATGGCTATTCTCCTGGGTGGTGACTGGGTTTATGACTGTAGGCACATCATACTGGGAGTGAAACATTTAGTAGGTCCAACTCTGCAGAGATAAGTATTTTTTTTTTACTTGTTTATGTATAATTTATGCCCCACCTGCCTATAAAACATGTGTTACACCAAAGAAAAAGTAATAATAATGTACACTTGATTGGTTTTGGAAGCACAGTAACAAGCTGTATTAATTAATTGTACTCAAAATTTCCATCCCATTTAGTTTGGATATGATCACCCAAAGACTATCACAGTTTAATAGATCTTAGAGTGCCTCCAGACAAATAAAATGGTAAAATAAAATGCTTCAACAATAACAACAGAACAGTTTGGGACCTGACTGATTACGTTGACATGACTACACTGACAAACCACTCAATAATTCCAAATATTCTGTTCGTAAATAGTAAAAAGCAGTCATAGACAAACACCTTAGGAATTCAAAGGGTTAAAGTAGCAGGGTTTTTTTTTTTTTTTTTTCCTGGTTTGGGGAGGGGGGAGCAGGTAGAAATAGATATCTATCCTTAACATCAGAAGTAGCTCCCATTAAGTGTTGTCCAATTTCTTATTGTGGTCTAACCTATTCAGAAGAATAAAATCTGACACAGCTGTTCCCAGTTTAAAAGACATGAGCTTAGTTTCTTAATGCTCATTACTCTATGTAGAAATCCATTTCTCTCTTTGCTGTCTCTTTAGGAAATCTTTGTTTAATAATGCTCAGTAAATTAGGCCTCCGTAGGCTTGGCTTTATCCCACCCTGGCAGTGTCTTTTCCTTTTTGTACCTCTGTAAAATATCTGCTTAGTCTCTGATTTGAAATGTTAATTAAGGTGGGCCTGGCCTCAGGTTACAGTGTACATCCCTTTTTACATGCAAAGGGAATATGCTAACTAGGTTACTTAGGATCTGGGGGCCAAGAGGGAGGTTTCCAGAAGACAACAAAAGTCCATGAAGAACCGTGCACTTCTCAGCAACTCTCAAGGAAGCAATCGGTAAGACTGTTGGCTGAAATGAGTTATCTAGCACACAGAAGCGTCTGGTATTAATTTTGGCCACGTTTTTCCTTTTATAATCTCTTAATGCTAAGTTTGTATCCAGCTAATATAGATGCAATATGATTTAATTAGATATTCAAAAAAGCCAGATATGTGAATAATGTTGTATCTACTTGAATTCAAGATAACAATCTCAGGATTTTAAGGTTTCTGAGTGGGATATTCACTTCAAATCTCATGAGCCACACAGAAAAACCTAGAGATGATGCCTATATTACACTGAAAAAAGGGTGTCTGTATTTCTGCGTGCATTGTGATAGTGAGTGTGGGTATGAGTGAGTGTGCATGAAAATAATGTGTATGGAGCTGTGAATGCATTTCAGACACAGCTCCTCTAGGAAGCAATATTTAGAAAGGCAAAATCTACATTTGAAAGCAAGGACACTGTAGATGTTAACTTTAAATCACCTAAGATGTAGCACAAAGAAATAAATTAATATTGTTGTGTAAAAAGTACCCTAAATTAGCCTCGAGAGACATGAGTTGCAAAATAAATGCACACCTTTAATTACTGTGGTGGAACCTTTGAGATTTTGAAACATTTATTTGTATAAATCACTTTCATAGTTATTACGGAAAGTACTTTCAAACTCTTTTGATTATAATGTTGTAGATGAGAAATGCTAGTTTTATTATTCTCAAACTTGAGATGTTTAACGTTTTCCCTTTTATTAGCATGAACACGTATCATCTGCAGAGCTGTAGAGGACAGCTATTCGAGCACACACACAAAAAGTATTAAGCAAGGAACATTTTCTCTCCGAGGTCAATTTTAACTCCCTTTTCTTTTCTTCCCCATAAGAGTCTTTCTTTCTTGCTCTGTAGCAGGAGTTCATTGTGTTGAACTATATGCCCTCCAATAGCCATAGATGCTGTAGAATCCTTCAGTTTTTAAATCAAGTGACCAATCGTGTATTTTCAGCATCTCCTTAGTTCTTAAAAGTTAACTAGCTAACCCTTTCATGTAAACTCAGTAAGGATAAAACATTTGAATGAGTTAAACCATTAGTATTGTGGGCGATGTATGAACAAAGGAGACAACGTAAAACAACCAGGGACAGAGGAAAACTTCTGCTTTTTACTCCCACTCTTCTTATTAAAAATAACCTGGACAAAATATATAAATAAGGTGTGTGGGGGAGGGGGCTTTAAAGAGAGCTGACAGTGAGCTAGGGAAGTTTATAACATTGGCAGTTGACATAGCACACTGATCTGCTTAAATATGAAATTTCAGAAAAAAAAGAGCTCACTTTGGAATTAATTTTTTTTTTTTTAATGAAAGACAAATTAGAGCAACTTGGAGAAGTGTGATATCTTTTGACAGCCGAAGAAAAGCAAACTAATTTCCGACTGAGATTTAGAATTCTTTTCTTAGCAAATCTTTCAAAAATATGTCTTTCTTACTGTACTATTCAGTGTATAACATGTTTTATGCAGCTAGCATGATTCTTTGCTTTACTTCCTGGCTACTGCTGATGATGCAATCTAGCATTTTTGACTGAGTTAGAGAAAATAAAATTCAGCAGTTTATTTATTTTGTGACTATCTGGCAGTCCCTCTGACTATTCTCTAAAATCAAAATACAGTACATTTAAATAAGAGGTAAAAATCCAGAATTTTTCCTCCATTTCATTCACTTAAAAATATATCATCACTGCTTTGCAAAATACCATTAAAGTCAATAGTACTTCATGTGATGTATGGTAAAATACAGTCAGTCATGACAATTGTCATCGACTGTGTACATCGACACTGCTATCATTTTCTTTGTGGAATTTATAAAAAAAAATCTCATTCCAAAGTAGGCCACATTACTAGAATGTATAAGCTTACTTTCCCTTTCATGGCTTCCACTGACTCCTTAGGTTATTACTTTCCCAGTTGCTGATAATGATATAGCCAGACTATTGCACTTCGCAAAAAATATTTAAATAAAATTTCTTCAAGCACAAATGAGATGCAGCATATTTACATTTTTATTTGATGAAGGCTGTTCCTGCTATCTTTGTTCTTAATTTGGTCTCAAAAGAATTAGCACTAAGAGGAAAAATAGTCTGTAAATATGTATGAAATCAAATATAGAGGGTAAGCTAAAAGGTATTGACTGCCAGCAGAGCTTAGCTGCAGGAGGCAAAATTTTCTCCATAGTTTTCTTCTTGGCTGGAAACACATTGCCTTCTATCTAGATTATTTAATCCTCAAAATGCACATCAAAGCTTCTCATCAGGTGGCACATGTCTTTATAGGCAGTTGAATGTCAAAGATCTAGCTTAAAGATTTTTGAAAAATGTAAAAACATAATAGATCCCAGATAATAACACAGCAGTGGAGCTCCTGTCCTATTCCTTCCAGCAAAGTACCAGCATCACAGGCTGTGGCTAATCTCTGTGGCAAGGGGAAGAGCACATTCTTGCTGCCTGAGAATGTGTGACATCTGTCCAACTGCTAGAAATGAAATGCTTAAACTGGGTTCCAGACCAATATTAGCTTGCTGACAATCACAATCTCACTCTACACCTGCGGCTGAGGAGAACTCAGCCATAAATTCGGTCCTGCTCTCATGCCCAATCAGGCAGTGGAACAACTTATGCAAATATATGTAAGAGGTATTTTCTGTCCTTCTACGTGAAGCAAGATGCAGGCTTCAGCACTAGCTCTCCCCTTTTAGAACTCATTTTTCAGTCTTTGGCAAGGACAAATTACTTCTAATGATTACATCAACTCCTTTAAATGATTATATCATTGTGAGTTTAGTTTAAAAGCCCTTTAACACATTTATTTTGCACTTCAAAAGTTGGCTTTTGTGTTAGAGAGACAGCCCCGCATATGGAAAGAGACAAAAACCCCTATATTAGTTGGAATATGCCATCCACAAGGGAATCCGGGGTTTAGAAGGTCATATGCTAGGTGTAATAGAAACTGCCTGAAATAGTTTCACATGGGGCTTGGAGTTGTATTCATCTCTTTAATGATGTTTAGGTGAATAAGAGCCTAGCCTTTGTCTTCTTACTGAAAGATGTTGCAAGAGGTTAACTCATAGTCAACATTATAATCCATACCATCATCATCATCCAATAGCTCTCCACCTCTTAAAGAAAAATATCTGGATGTTTGTTCATGTTTGAAAAAATTATCTGGTTTGCAGCTTGCCCACAGAATAGTCTCCTACAGACTTTTCAGAGAGAGAAAAGAAAATTAGAATCTCTGAGGAATGCCAGCTACCAAGCACCTCCCCCCTTAATTATGCTACCCCAAACCCCTTACCATAATCTGCCCAGCAACAAGGCACTTCCAGCTACCTCTGGGGAAAGATCATTATAGCATATTAATTCAAAACTCCTAGTGATCTGGGACCCCATAACACCGCACAACGGTTGTATTAAATGCATTATTTAAGTCTGTAAACTATTTGGGGATGCATTTTGGCATGACGACACTACATAAAATAAAGCTTTATTTTATTAACAGAATCATATGGGAGAAATGGGCTGTGATGTTCCAGGTGCAATTATAAGTATGCCTCCAAATTTTGGCCAACCAACACTCTTCCTCCTGTTTTCCTCAGCTGGCTGTCTAATTGCATTCTAACACTTACCAGGAGAGGAAAACAGGTTGAATGTTTTTGAGGACCCCTGATGTTTTGGATGCTGTGGTGATTTATAAAAAAAGTGTTTCCACAACGTTGTGTTCTTTCTCTTCCCAAACATTATTATACAAAGGACACAGGGGAGAAGAATGGTTAGGAAGCCCTGTGTATGAGACACCAACATTCTCACACTGGTGGCTATTTGCATCTCCGCCCAGCTTGAAAATGTTGTCTGTTGTGCCAACACAGCTTCCTTACTTGTAAAAAATGCGTCTCTCTGTTGGAGGGCTCAGAAAGATATTCTTCGTACAAAATCCCCTTACAGAACCTCCAATCCCTTTGGGGCATAATCTGCCAGTTTATGGTAGGTGATGAACTGTCATAGGTTCCTCCTTGGTCTGTGAGATTGGGACCCAGAGAAATGGCTGTGACCGTTACTTTTCTCTTTGGGGATTTGCCTTTTTTTCATTTGGTTGGAGACTGAGACTGAGCTTTGTTACAGAGAATTATCCTGTGGCAGTGGGTTGGGGAGATAAGTCTTTGTTGAGACATAAAACACATAGGGACAAAAGTGTGAAAAATTGAAATGACAAGGTTGCTAGGGTGTTGTTTCTTAAGTTCGGTCAAATGTTCAGACATAGGAAGTAAGGTCTTCTCTGGCTCATTGCTGTGTGCTAAAGTAAATCAATATTCCATGATTCCAGACGGGAGGTATTGTATCTTAGGTACACAAGCCAAGCATTAATACAGTATCACAGTCCTTACGTTATCTTAACATCTGTAAGTGACCATTGTCTGTTTTCATTTTGGTATGATAGAGAAATAAGATAAATGCCAATTTATAAGAAGCCAGGCAGATGAACCAAATGAAAGCCAAGTTTCTTGCTGTCTATTGTTATGATAATTGTACAATTCTATTCTGTGTTGTTCATACACGTCAGCATCAGCAGGGGTTTTATGTGAAGAACAGAGATGATATTTGTGTCTTACTATTAATTTAATATATAGTCTGATATTTTTTGGAATACCTACTTTCATATTTGTCTTTGGGAGAGGTAATATTCTCATTTCATTCAAATAAGACATTCATCGTTAAGCCACAGGCTTAAGATTTTTGAGGTCCACATGAAATGAATTTAGTTGCTGCGCAGAATGTGTTAAATACTAAACAGTAACAATAAAAAACAAACTATAAAAAAGCATTCAACTTCTCTTCCTTAGAATGAGAGAATAAATTTAAGAGTAAAAAGGTCATAGAAAAGAAAATACTATTACTGTGTTTATTGTGATTTCAAAATTCTTGTAATTTCAAGTGCCAATATTAGTAAGTGACATAATGGGACATTTTTCATTTGCTTTATTTTATGGAAGCAGATTTTTTAAAAACAAGATAATATATAGCAACTTTTCTCCTGAAAGTACTGAATTTTATCTTAATACAAAAATTCAAATAAAAAACTGAGTGTAGATACATGTTTAAATGAAGAATTAATGTGAAAACCATAAACTTACACAACATACTGGAATTGTTTCTATTTCAATCACACCAATAACCAAATTATACCTAAATATTAATAAAATTAAGTACACGTGAACTTTCCAGCAAAAATGTAAGACAAGCAAATAAAAATCTACTGGAATAAAGGTCATTGTAAAGCACACTATTAAAATATTTTCTGAAAATTTTTAGTATTTTCTTTTCTATAACCTTTTTATCCTTAAATTTATTCCAACTTCAGCAATTTTTAAGTGACAGAAATTACATTTTAAACTATCTTTTCCTTTTTCTGAAATTGGTAGTCTGAATTCTGAGAAGACCTAGGTTCTAATCCTGTGGCTTTGTTCCTAATTTGCTTAGTACAAAAGCAAACCATTAACCTCTCTGTACTTTTTCTGGACATTTCCTCTTCTTGAACATTTTCAATTAAAATTAGAATTTCTAAATTCTTTTCTAATTCTCATATTCTGTGACTTTATTCTCTAATTTTTTTTTTCAGTTCTAGGCAATCTTTTGGAAAGGATATTGTCATCTTAAATCCTACTATAAGAGATTCCGCAGTATTTTAGCAGTACTTTTAGCCTCTTATTTACTCACCTAGTGAAATGGCATAGCGTTGCTGCCAAATCGTCTCAAATTGGCCCAAAATGAAAAGATCTATACCAATTATATTCAATGTCAGGGGGAAAAAATGACATTTATCTCTTTTGTGTTTGTTTTAAGGATTTCCATTAATTTAAATTTATGATATCATGATATTTATTTCACAATATGCTAAATCATTAACAAAGTAACTTTTTGTGGTATTTAAGTTGGATAGCCTTATTAAATCCTCACTCAGAACTCTTAAATTTCTCTAGTAAGACTTTTTTGTTATATATTTAAAAATATTATTTATTATCTAGCTACAGATCATGTATTTTAGTTTATATTTATTTGTAGCTGGTAGAACATTTTTTTAAAAAAAGTAAAATAAATAAGTCAAAACAAACCAGAGAATATTATCTAGCTATAGAGCATGTATTTTAGCTTATATTTATTTGTAGCTGATAGAACATTAAAAAAACATGTAAACTAAATAAGTCAAAACAAACCAGAGAATAAAAACCACTTGCTCTTGATTGAACAATATTTATTATAGAAAAATTACTGTTAGGAGTTCTGGTAGAAACTAATAATAAAAATAGTTCATATTTATCCTTCAGTATATCCTGCACATTTTATATGTGCTATTTTATTTAATTCACAAAGCAACCTCATGAGGTACTACTAACGTTCCATTACACAGATGAATTAACTAAAATGCAAAGAGGGGTATGTTAAATTACCTAAGCAAGGTCACACAACTAGTAAGTGGGGTGCCCATGATACCATTACATGGCCTGTGCTTTGAATCACTCACCTCTGTCACATACGTCATACAGTTTGTAAAGTGTCTTCATTTATTAAGGTAGAGAGACACATTCTCAACTATCTAAGATAAAATGGGTAAAGTTCTTTAACGAAAGCCTAGGTAAATTTTAGGATTAAAGGAGACATTTCTATATATGCACACGTGTGCTTTAGTAGGAGGAGTGGGAGATATTAAAACTCAAAATAAAAACCCACTTCCCTGAGAAAGTGCCATTGTTAGTTGATACCCCATGATATAACTCACTCCATTTCCGAGTGTGCAGACAGAGCTAGGTAATGTGTATAGCACAGACCAGAATGGACTCTAACGAACTCACCTGCTGTCCAGTTACCCCAGTGACAGCAGTTCTAGCTGTTTCTCTCTTACTACTTGGCAGCATTTACTAGTTTCTGGCTAGGAGGTTAAACTTAAGTTTTGCGCAGAATTGATGTCATGGGGGATAATCTGAAGATGTCCTATACTGGGGTAAACTAAGAAGATTAAAATCTTGCTCCTTTCCCCATTTCTCTCAGTTGTATTTCATAAATCTGTTTGGAAGTTTACAAGGTTTTGTTTCATAAACCAAAGGTCTAGTTAAGCTATTTTTTTTTTTTTTCCTTTTATGTTTCTGGTTGGTACAATTTCTGTGAAACTTCCTTAATCTTTTTGGACAATTACCTAAAATCAAATTTGAAACCATAATTGCGTATGGGAATATATTTTCAGTTGGTTATATCTTATTTTCAGTACTATAGACAAATGGATTTTTGGCCTATTAATGTTTTGTTTTGTTTTGTTTTCTTAGCCACTTAAAGCTAATTTACCATTTTTTTCTCCTGTTCAATTATATTCTAAAGTCATATAAAGGTTTAGTTCTTTGTGGTAACTTATCTCTGCAGAAGGCAAGCTCTAGTCTTGTGTTGTGTCAGAATAGTGTTGGGTGGGATTGTGAGTACAAACCTGAGGCTGTACAGAGATACAACACTATTTTTTTTTTTTTTTTGGTGGTTGGCCAGTATGGGGATCTGAACACCTTGACATTGGAGTTATAAGGCTGTTTTCTAACCAGTTGAGCTGACTAGCCAGCCCTTACAATCTTTTCACCTGAGACTTACATTATGCTGTAGATGAGAAACCTACACTTCTCTTGAATGCAGGGCCATGAAATATAATCCTATTTTGCTCAGAATTAATTATTAGGGAAACAGACTTCCTTTATTACTACAGTTCAAGCACAGTAAAACAAAAAATATTCAAATAAAAATATGTGATATAAACATTACTGCTCATGCAAAATACTCACATTTGAAATATAATCAAGTCTCTTTTATGGTAGAGTATGTTTCTTGCCTCAGATATTATATGTTTCAAATACTGAACTATTTGGAAATAACTCCTTTACATTTAAAAGCGAAAATACCTTGTCTCTTCTCTGACACATTTATTTTAAAGAAGAATAAATTGATTTACATATGCAGATTTTTTTCTAGCTCTCTGTCGAGTTTACCAGAAACACAAATCTGCTACCAACATGAAGGATATCAGAAGTGGATTTGTAGGAAGGATGATCTTGTTATTGGGAAGAGAAGAGCTATAAAAAAAAATCAGTTGCTAACTAATCAGCTTGGATTCTTAAAAAAAATAAAAAAAGAAAAAGAAAAAAAAAGAAAAGGAAATTGTAACTAGAAAGAATATGGAAACTCTGTGAACCTTCAAAAGGTACAGCTGGCTGGAGAATGTACAGTCCCCTGAGATTGCAGGATAAAAACCTATAAATGCACCCTCTAAAGTCTTCTCTCCTGACCTCATGCCAAGGTTAAGATAGAACATTTTTTTTTAATGACTTTGAAGCAGAGTTAAGGTGAAAGAGTTTGATGAAAACAGATGACAAGCCGGGACCCTTTCCATTACTCCAGGGAAGAAGTCGAGGAAAGAAGCCAACTGCTGCTGTCCCAGCATTCTCCCATCTGCATCTTGAGTTTGTGTTGTACCTGTGCCTTTAACTCCCACAATGACGTATGCAAATCAGTGCGTTCTGACTGCAAGGTAAAGGGTAACATGCTGGAGCAGGTACTGTGTGGAGCTTCGCATGCTTAGTTTACAGCCATCTCTGCTTCAAAGCGGTCCTGTCCTCTGTCCTCGTCAAAATAAGTGCCAGAGAAAAGGTACCAGAGATTTGTGGAAAACAAAAAAAATACTGCTGCTAAATTCCAGAAGAAGTTAAAGAATATTCGGTAACGTTCTCTGTTTGAGGCTGTCTGTGCAGTGAGTACCACATGCACAGTTACACTTTGTTTCATTCAGGATGCTGTGTTCAACAATAAAATGCCAGCAAAAGAAGGACACATTTTAATCACATCCCAAACTGTATTTGTCACCTTTTCTCCCTTGTCAGCTGTTTTAGTTCTGTTCTTCTGAAACAGTAAAAATATTCCAGTAACAATTTTTTTTATTAAAACTCACTCGAAGGAAGCTTTAATGACCCAAATACCCGAGAGGATATAGATATCCTTTCAGATTCTAAATATCTTCCTTAAAAAAAGGACAACAATACAATTGCCCCAAACTTCAGCCTTTAAAATATACCTCTTTACCTGTGTCAACTAGGTGACATTCTTCAGTCTCTTATATGCACTTGGACTTGCCAGGAGCCCGCTGTGCCTGGAAGGATTCTGCCTGCCTGCGTTCCCGGTTTTTTTTTTTTTTCTTCAGGAAATGCTTTACAAATTCTTTGAGCTAATTGACTAAATCAGTCTTTATACTAGCAACATATTGCCCATGTTATTAGTCCCAAACGAATGATATGTATTTTAAAATCTAATTTTAAAAATAGACACAAACTATTACAATGTGGGTCTGTCATTGAAAGCAAGCAGATGTCTAAGGCGGAGATAGGAAAAGGGGGCCCGTGTTGGAAGGGAGAAAGCAAGGTAAGCCCTTCATCCTGTTCCCTTTGTAATGAGGTGGATGTGTCTTCCACATAATTAAGCAAGGAGAAAAGCCAGTGAGAAAATGCAGTGAAGAGACCCTCAGTATGTGCAATACATACCTGCTTAGGAATGTATTGATACTCTGGCTGGGAACTCAGAGGAACTGATCCCCTACAGATACTCAAAGAATCTCTTAAAACCTACCAATGATACATTTTGTTTCCAAGATTTTGCATTTTATCCAGGGAAGAGCCTGTGCACTGTCCGAGGATTTGATTTTTATTATATGACTCAACACCAGGGAGGAAACATCCCTAACACTTCCTAAGGGTGGGGACCAAATGTAACAAGAAAGAAAGTGGCAGAAGAAACGTAGATGATTAAGCAGGAGAAGCAAAGAAAGGCTGAACTAAAAAAAGAGACAAGAAATGATAAAATAGAGGAAAAAAGAAAAATCTGGATTTAAACTGGACTCCTTTCAAATGAGATTGGTGATGGTAGCCCTTGAGTGAGCGCCAAGCCTCACTAGAGAAACTTACTGCCTGGCTTTCATTGTTAATCCTACATTCTAGAAGTCTTTGTGATAAAACTAAAAGCTGTTTGATTCAGAGCACAATCTTTGCATATGAGATTGCACAGGTTGTGAGAAGCCTGGAGACTTAATTGCTTTCTTGCATCAATTGAAGGGGATCTTCCAGGTCAGGCTTATGGCATATTGATGGGGAAGTAAAAGAAACCATACACAAAATTAGCGTCCAGTGTGCTGGTTTTCCAGATACCCCGGAATGCTTGATCTCTGTTCCTTCCTCTCATAATTCCTTGCTATTAGGGAGCAATATATTTACCATGGACGCTGATGCTGAGTTGAATGGAAGGGAAGGAAAAGATGAGTAATGCAAAAGACTGGCTCACAATTAGTTTGCTAAAATAATTTTCTGAAAAAAAAAATCTGATCTAAATCAGTGGTCATGCTTTCTAAAGTTTGAGTGTTACTTAATTAAATTTGTTTTATTGTAGAGAGCTGTATTTGCAATTGCCTGTCTGCAGTTTTGAATAGACATCTTGCCTCTTCTATTTAGTTTTTGTGTTCCTTGGGGTGAGTGCGTGCAATTGCTTAGTCATAAAAGTGATTTCTTTAGCAAAGACTCATTTTATACTGTTTGTGTGGTTTTATTTCACTAAATATAGAACAAATTTGGAACTCAAGAAATGCTTTTATGAAAAAATAAATATAAAGTTCTAAGTAAGACAAAGGATACTGCTGGGAAAGAATTCTGGCTAGAGAATGAATGGATGTTGATTTCACTAAGGGAAAACAGCCCAGAGTCAGTGTCTTTTGACATTTCTCCTTCTTTCTACGGCAGCTTTCGGTCCGATCTGCTTTCCCGTCCGATCGGCTTTCCCAGCAGTTCTATATATTCTGAAGGCAGAGGAAGCATGTCAAGGCCTTGTCATCTCTTGTCAGTAAAGTAGTTTGTCAGGAGAGTTTTCAACTATAAAAGCATCAGTAACTCATCAGAATATTTGTTGTTTCTTTTTGACAAAAGAGGCAAGTGTCTGTCAAGAAAATTCTGGGGTTTTCCTGGCTTTCTCTTTAGGAACTTGGAGTCTGCCTTGAATAGCCGTAGACTCCAGAAACCTCGTGTGCAAAATAGATGCATTGATTCCTGTAGAATCTTGTTATTTGTGACATGCAACAGTGTAAGTCAACATGACTTCTCCTATTTGTTACCATGTGTGAAACAGAATGTGCAGCTTTCATTAACGAGGAGCACATTATGTGCCCAGGCTGTAACAGAGGTCTCATTGGAAACCCACTGAAGCGCAATCCACACATAACGATTCAGCAAGAGACAGCGTATGCTTAACAGGCAGCTCTCTAAATGGTTAAATATCGATGTATTGGTTGGATGTTTAAAAAAATTTTCCAGGGCTAAAAAAATGCATACTCATGCTTATAAACAAACTAATCAGTTGCTTAAAGGTTAAAAGAAATTTAAATGCAAATAGCACTTTGTAATGATACCCCAGAGACTGACATTGTAGTCAATTTCTTGAGAAGGCATCATTGTAAACTTAGTTTTTGCTACTGGTTTCCTTAGTAACTGGAACAACATATTGTTCAGGACATAAAGTAATATCCTGTTTCAGCCACTGAGAATCTTGAACTAAAATGTAATTGATTTTGCATGAGGTACAAGATTATCATGCCCTCCCCGTTTGGTGAGGTATTCCAGCACAAAATAAATGTAGTTGGAAATATTTTTCAAACCAGCCATTTTGTTTCTAAAAATCTCATTGTGAGAATACTAAAATTTCTAACTGTGGAATGTTAGTTATATCTTTAAGAGGAACAGATTATTTAATAGAATTATATAGTTGATATATAATTCCTAAGCATACCAGGGTAATATTTATTTCTCTTATCTCACATGCAAAAAGCAGCATAATATGGAAGTATATACATATTAGTGTTAAATAATAGAATAATAGTGATGCTTATTTTGTAAGACCCATATATAATTTAATACCTACCCATGTAGATATTATAAAGTACACATATAGAGGAAGGCCTGATATTCAGTATAATTTTTCAGAAATAACAGAAAATTCTGTTTTAATTTAGTTTCTGCAGCTGGTCTACTATACTGCCTATGCTAATTATTAGATCTCTAGTGTCTCAATATCCTTATCTATAAAATGGGGATAATAACACCTGCATCATAGGGGTGTTATGTGGATAATTACTTGATGTGAGCAAAGAGCTTTGAAGATATAAATGCTAAATCTTATGATTGTTTTAAACCACATATATAGTAATATGTTATGGGCATAAAATTAGAGAGCGGTTTAATGAGCTCAGAAAATTGGAGGTCCCTTGTTTAGGAAAGGAGCGTCTGGAGACTTAACAAAGCTCTGTCTATTTTACTGTTTCTGCAAAATAGCATTTCCTAGAATGATATGGCAAAAGTGGAACTGTCGAGTGATTGATATTTGATGATATCTTTTCTAGAAATACTGTGTTCCCAAGGAGGTGATATCATTATGCTCTGGACACCTCCGCTCTAGTGAACTTTATTTGTAGCCTTTTTTTCCCCAATCCATTGGGAAATTGACCTCCTTCCTAAGCGCTCTGTGGGAGATTTTGGTGACCTCCTTCCTCACTGCTCTGTGAGAGATTTTGGTGACCTCCTTCCTAACTGCTCTGTGGGAGATTTGGGGTCCCCATGGAGATTTTCCAGATGGAACTGCTGCCTACCATAATACCTTGTTAACTTCTTTGCCAACAGAGGGTCAATCTCCCATCACACCAGCCATGGACTGCTTTTCTATGAAGTAGCAGTTTGCCAAAGGCAACACTGGCGTAGTAGGGGTGTTTTATTAATTCATTTACTCATTCAACAAATATTGAAGGTCTACTGCAAACTAGCTAATATTTTAGGAAAGTAGGAATTACAAAAAAAAATATTAAAACACAGTCCCCACCCCTCAGCTCTTTCCTAGCACAGCAGGGACAGGCGCCACGTGCACACATGCTACAGAATAATGTGGGAAGTGCAAGTATCATAAACATTGTACAAAGAACTCTTAATTGGTCCAAGGGTGGCTAAGGTGGTCAAAGACAGACTCTAGGAACAATGGCATTTGAGAGCTGGGCCTCATGGAGTAGGAATGATTTCAAAGGATAGTGAGAAAGGAAAAGGGAAGTTCATATAAGACACAGCACACAACTGCTATATTTTGAGTGAAAAGGGAACAAAAGTTTGATAGACCTCATGCAATTTAACTTGGTAAGACCATTAGATATACGGAGGAGAGTAGCAGGAGATAAAGGTAGAAATATAACTTTCTGTAGTATCACTTCTCATGGTTTGTAACAATATATTAATTGATTAATTGATTAATGCCAGTTTATTCCTCTCCACTGTGTATCCACTCCAAATAGGCACCTTGTCTACTTATGTTTACTACATTACGCTTAGTTCATTAACATCTGTTGAACCAAAGCAGGCAAGGGCCAGGTTGTGAGGAGACTTGATACCAGACCAAAGGGCATGTATTTGTCCAGTGATCAACAGGAGTTATTGATAGCCTCTCCTCTCAGACATAAAGAACAGAAACAAAAGCAGGGAAAAGAAGTATAGCCTAAAAGCAAAAAAACCTATCAGGAAGCTTTTACAATTGTCAAGGGGTAGGTCACAGTGCTCTAAACCAGGGTGGTGGTGACATGATGCAATAGAGATTGTCGTTCAGACGATGCCAAGTGAGAAGCCATGGCTCTGAATTCCATAGCAACAGTGCACTTGGAAGAAATTGGGTAGTCATGGGCAGAAGCTGATTTGGTGAGATATGTCAAGAAGTTAAGTGATAGATATGGTATTAGGTCATTCAGGTCGAGGTGTCTGGCAGACATCTGAAAATAGGAGACAAAAGCCAGAGAGAGTTTAGAAATAGAGATATACTTTTCAATGCCATCTACATAGAGCTAAGACTTGAAAACCATGGGGTCATTGAGAGAGAGAACCTGAAGAGAGAGAAAATGACAAAGAACCCAAAGAGACTGACATGTAAGAGCTAGGAGGAGAAACAGAACCAGGTAAGAGAATTCTCTGTTTGAAGTGTTACCTTTCAGAAAGACAGGAGTAGAACTAGTCATAGAATTCAAAAGACAGAGACTTTCAGAAAGACCAAGCTGATACCAAAAGTACATGTAGCAGGAGACTTGGGAAAAGTCATTGAATTTGAGTATTTAATGTTCACTGTTGATATTTAAGGGTTTCGTTTAAGCCATTCGTACTGAATCTCGATGTTAGAGATTAAGGGGTGAATGAATGAGTGTTGAGGGAGTGAATGAAATAATTGTAAACCACTCCTTCCAAGGGTTAGCCGTTTCAACTGTAGCAAAATTGGAAAATAATCTGAGAATGCTGCCGGCAGACAGTACTGCAAATTTATCACTATTAGGGTTGCCGCCTGAGATTTTCCACAACTGTATATCTATTTCCAATATGGAAATATATGAGTACTCAGTCTGGCTGCATAGAATCCTGTAATAATAACCTCAAGTTAATTATTTCTGTTTCTGAGAGATAAAAGCTCTTTCATAAAGTCTCTGATGTCCTTGTTCAGAATAGAGTAGTGTTCAAAGAAACCACAGATCTGACTCTAGAGCCAGTGTTTACATTCTCATAAAATGGTAAAAAAAAAAAAAATTATGATAATTAATAAATCTAGATACTAATGCATCTAACAAATTAAATCTACCATTAAGCTTTCTGAAAAAAAAAAAAGATAACTTTATGTTATTTTCTAAACTGTTGTTTTATACTTGAAAATCACATTCTGATCGCATTTCAATGTATTGTGTGTTTTTATTCTGTTGGGTGACAATTCTCTGTGGGTCTCCCATGTTTCTGCACATCAAAGCAAAGGGCAGGATTGCTTTCAGCTCTGAAAGATAGAGTGTCTATTACCTGAGCAAAGGACAAGCATATTTACTACCGTTCTCCTGTAAGGTCACTCGCTGGCTGTGCAGATATTATTTGGCCCACATTGTGTTGCCCTGAGGGAATCGGGGCCCAGGGAACTAGCATAAAAATAGTGATCCTCTGACTATAGCTGTGGCTATGAGTAATAAACTGTATTTTGTCTCTGATCCAGGTGTCTCATGTCTTCCCTTCAAACTCATGAAACTATGGCAGACTAACTTGTCAGCTTCCAAGCAGGGTAAATCTCAGATCCTTCGCAGCTTTTGCATATACATTATTAATACTAATAACATTAATAATACATTTTTTAAAACTGTAACATGTATTGAGCACCCAATATGCCAGATACAATGTTGGCTCTCTTAAGTGTTCTCATTCATTCAACAAATATTTACTTAGTATGTAAAATAAAACAAGATTATGCTAGGTTGGATGTTAGGACGTGGTGAACAGAAATCTGTCTTTCCTTCAGACTTGATGGTCAATTTAATCCTCAAAACAGCCCTGCAAAGTAAGAATGTCACTCTTTTAGAACTGAGAGAATTAGAGGTCAGAAAGATTAAATAACTTACCCAAGGTCACATTAATCTCTGGGTGGGACAGAATTTGAGACCAAGTTTATACTGAATAGGTCAGTGTTCTTTTCATCACACCGCATAATACATTATTTAAAGTTTTATTTTCTTATTTATCTTTAAATAAATATATTAGTTTGAGCTTATATTTTGTAGACCCTCCTTACATACTGTATTAGTCCGTTTGTGTTGCTTATAACAGAATACATGGAACTGGATGATTTATAAAGAAAATGAAATTTATTGCTTACAGTTTCTGAGACTGGGAAGTCCAAAGTCTGTCTGGTGGTGGTGACAGTGACTCAGGGGTCTCACATTGCAAGATGGTGGGCGCAGAGAGAGAAAGACACTCTCCTCTTCTTTTAAAGCCCTCAGAACCACACCCCTCACCACCATTTTTAATCCATTAACTACCACATGGTCCTACAACCCAATCACCTCTTCAAGGCCCCACCTTACAATTACCGTAATAGGATTTCCCACCCTGTTAACAGTCACAGTGGGGGCTAAGTTTCTACTACATAAAATTGAGGGGATACAGTTCAAGCTTCATTGAGTTTTTGGGGGACATAATTCAATCCACTACACATATATATAATAAAATTGTTTTGAAATTGAAACGTGAAGTCACATTTTTAGTCAAAATATCCATTTATACTGAACAGTTCTGTCAAAATATCTCCTATACCATCTTTTCCCAAAGCAGAAAGCCATGTTGCAAAAAATTAATCAGACTTTTGTCTTTTTAAACCCTTCTTTTTATTTTCTCCAATCAGCATTGAAACTCTGGATTTTGTATTTTTTCTTTAAAGATTGGTATTGTCTTGAGGTTACATTATATTCAGAATTGGAAATAAAGAGCTTGATGAGTAGACCCAAATTTAGGTTAGCACTTTGTTCATTTGAACTAAACATGTTTTGTGCTGTTAATTTTTTGACATGGCACAGAAATGCAAAAGAAGGCAGTACTGCTTATCAGTGAAGAAAGATCGCAGGTTTTGGAGTCAAAAGCTATGCAGCCTATACTTCTGGCTCCACTACTGACTCAACTTGTGATTTGTGCAAATTGCTTTTCTGTTCCTCAGTTTTGTTTTGTTCTGTTTTCTGAAAGTTTGAATAGTAGTAGTACCTATGTATAAGGCTGTTATGTGGCTTCACTGATTTTATGAACTTAATGGACTTAGCATAGAGCCTGTCACATAGTGTACAATAAATGTTAGCAAAATTTGTGACATCATACTGGGGACTCACTGAATAAATGTCTCAGTTAACTCCATAATTTTTTAAGTTGTAATTGTTCAAAGTAACTTTGCTTTCAACCCTAAGCTTCAAAACAATGGCCCTTGACTTTTCTGACTATCCTAGGCATAGTGAAGAGATGTCAGTTTAATAATGATGATGCCCAACTTATAAAAGTAAATGTCACCTGCTTCCACTGTGCTCATTTAAGCAAGGTGAGCAGTCTGAAAGAGAATAAGGAATCAGACATTTTGTCTCCTATTCCCAGCTCCATTACTGGCTTGCTAGGACACAATAAATCACAAATAAATAAATAAGCAAATCACTTAACCTTTCTGCATTTTGGTTTCAGCAAAATGAGAGTGATAAGCTTTTGCTTTTTAAGGGTTTTGAAATCATTGGCAGAAAGGTGCTACGAGAGTGGCGTGGCAAGTGTTATAAACTTTCCAGTATTTTAGTCTTTCTTATGCATACTCTGCATGTTTGATTTTCATCTTGGGAATTAAATACTTCTTTAACATTGATATGTGGTAACTACAGGAATTAGTGAAATTCACCAGCTGCTCAGATAAAATCAGAGGACAAATAAGTCACGCAGTTAATTATGTGGAAGAATAGATTAGAGGAAGGAAGGACAGCTCAACAGAAATCTCCTGGTTGTTGTCCCAAGTTCATGGTTACAAATTTGGAAGGTAAAAGGGAAGGTGGAGGTTATAAGAGATAAAAGGAGAACAGTTGCTCTGAGTTTCCCATCCGCGCACTCCCTGTGCTCTGCCTAGACTTCTTAGACTTGCATCTTTTGGCTGGCACAGTGTGTAACCACTTCAATCAGATTCAAGCTACTCTGTTTTATATTTTAAGTAATCGCTGTTGCTTAATATGTCTCAAAAACCTATTTTATTTCAAAAGCCATATTCTTTGCCCATTAATTTCCTCCTTTATTTATTATTTGTAAGCTCCTTTGCAAACACACATCCTTTATATATGTACATTCATATATTGTTGTTTATAAGGGTGTTGGGGAGTTAAACTCTTTATTATATTGTTGTTAATCACCCATTATTATTCTTATTCTCTTAATTATTTTTAAATGACAAACATTTGTAAATTTTTGATAAATTATTGAAATATATGAAGCATTACCAGTTTTGCTCCTGTTCATAAAGCAGACACAAAAGAGTTACGGTTTGTTGGCCAAATGAGATTTGCTACACTCCTCATAAATCTTTTATTTAATGTGTTTTTGTAGGAAATCAATATTACATTGGTGTAAAATACAGACAAAATATAGTGCACAATGCATTTTGTAAAATAGGTTTTACTAGAAGTACTTTTATGATACATTTTAATATGGGACATTTTTATTTGAATGTGGGATTATATTTTCATGTATATATAAATGTGTCTTCCTTGGAATTTGCAAACTCCATCAAATTTGTTTGTTTTATGTATGTGTGTGTGTGTGTGTGTGTGTGTGTATACACAGATACAGATATAAACAAAAATATATATACTTTTTTTTCAACATTTTTTCCTTCAACATTTGTTGCACCTGAATTTTTGTTATGCAACAATTCTCTAAGGAAATGCTATAAACACATCAATAAGCTACAAACATGACAATACACATTCAGATATTGAACATGTATTAATATTCTTTGAAAGAAATCTTACAGTACTCATGAATTTAAATACTTTTCATATAAACCATGTAAATATAATGATTAACAATCTGCTGTGTTCACTATTCAGGACACGAGATGTAGTATTTTCCTAATTACATAGACTAGTGTGGGAGGATATGACTGCAAAAGAAGATTAAGCCATTTGTATTTATTCAGTGTTGTTTTATAGCATTAACCAGGAAACGCAGTCCTGCTATATTGAATGCTAAGGAATTTGATTACAAGAGCAGCAGACTCTGCCAATCTTGGCTTGAGACAGCAGACTCAACTAATTGTCTATCAGCAGTGATTTAGCTGTATCATCCTTCTACAATCTTGCTATTGATGGGAGCATTTAAAATCTGATGAAAATTACTGTTTAATAATCAGGACTTGGAAAACCCACCTGGCAGATGCATTCTTTCTATCTCCCCCCCCCCATTCATTTTTAAGGAAGAGACAAAAAATCAAGTTTCCAGAACTTAAAATATAGACTTTCTTTTAAAAAAAGACTTTAAAATCAGATTTTACACATATGTTATCAAAGACAGGATTAAATTTTGTTTCTGTTTTTGTTGTTCTTTTGCTTTGATTTGTTTTATAGTTTCCACAAATGCAATTAATCCTACTTTTTGTATCCTAAATTAATGGTTGAAGAAGGTGGGCCAGTGGTTAGGGTTGCTTTTCTGACTGCAGAATGACTTGAATTTATGACTTGTGATTGCTGCTTCTCTTCTCTGTGTGTCTAGGTTCTTCTGCATAATGCTTACTGGAGGTAGTACTTTAAATATTAGATAAATATAAATATATCTAATCTGTTACACAAGTTTAATCATGATAATTTAGATATATTTTAAAAAGATCATCTGTGTAGCAGAAATTCTACCACTTATGACAAATCTAATATATGTCTAAAATACTGTATTTTATTATCAAAGAAAAAGAAAAATATTCCACATATAGAGAACAGGATTAGGACCTTCCAAAACAATATATAATAAATAAGGGTATGTGGGTCAGCTGAGTGCAAAATCAATCACCCCTTGGTTGCCAGGTTTGATGAAGTAGGTATTTAATAAGGTAAGACATTTACATTCACTCACAACTCAAGTGAGCTTTGCAGAGAGTTTCCCTAAGATTAGTATGGCATTTCTGTAAGTTGACAGTTCAGTGCACAGAAGGAGTCACTTAAATGGTCGTCCATTTTTCCCTGAAGCAAAATTTGCAGTGAGCATATGTAACAGTCTGTAATCCTACATGAATACCAATTGGTGTCATTAGGTGCCCGGAGTCTCAGGTTGCATTTTCAAGGCATGATTTTCAGCTGGAGCAGATGCATACATACCAGTGTCAGATCCTCACTGTGGGTTTCATAGTTTGATATCGTCTAAGTGATTGGTTTTGTCCTGGGAGTTTCCCTAGTATTCTCATACACTTGGAAAAAGGAATGATACTAAAGGTT
The DNA here is from genome assembly GCF_027409185.1 of Cynocephalus volans. Taxonomy (NCBI): domain Eukaryota; kingdom Metazoa; phylum Chordata; class Mammalia; order Dermoptera; family Cynocephalidae; genus Cynocephalus; species Cynocephalus volans. Next base: position 72,226,468 of record NC_084467.1, on the reverse strand, counting down.
TGGAGGGTGCCCCCTGCCAACACCCCCTCCCAATTCTGAACTGGACTTCTGAGAATCCCTTATAGATAGGAATGAAGAATCAGTAGAAACAGCAATGCAGAAAGGAGGCTGAAACAAAGAAGAATAGAGTAGATTGTAAGATTTCAGTCAGCTATTCAAAGGACTATCCGGAATGAATTCTTCCCAGTAACCAATAACCGTAAGCTAATGTAGTCCTGAGCTTGTCAAGGTTTCTGTTTCCTTACCATATGTCATTGGGAAATAAGTTTGTATATTCTACACCCTCAAAAGAACCATGATGACACAGGTTTAGAGGGAGAAGTTCTGGGTTTTAGTCCCTGACTTACTATTTTGTAGATATGAAATCTTAGACAAGTCACTTCCCTTATTTTAACCTCCATTTTTCTTATTTCCCTATGATTATACATCCTGTATTTCTATGATCTAATGCATCCAAAAATACTATCTAAAAGGTAAAATGAGGTAAGGAAATATAAAGGATCAGAATTAATATTTTATTACCTGGTCCCTGAGATGCTCCACTAGAGGTTTTTTTTTTTCCATAATACATTTTAATTGCTTCTATAATTTACTTTCACTGGAAGCGTTGACTGTAAAAAGTACAAGAAGTTAATCATTGATCAAACAGCTTCTTAGCATGTGAAAAATATAATTGAGAGGTTTTAGAATCTGGGAAATTAAATAAATTATTTGGTTAATGAAAATATATTAGACTAATTATATATCTTAAAACAGATAAGAGAAGAAATCATCCTTAGTCTTTCACAGAGAATAGCCATTATAGCTTGCCTGTGACCCTGATGGATATTTTAAAGATATGTTTAGGATCCAGAGGACACTCTTCCCTTAGATTATAACTTTTGTTTAAAAAGGTCAAATTGCAGTTTTCAGTTATCCTTAGATCAAATAAAATTATTGATATGTAATGGAAAGCTCTTTCAGGTTGTCAGCTCATAGGCAATTGCCAAATTTACCGTCAATCATCCATCCAATTCAGAGCACATGAATTCTTATCTCTTTCAATATTTTGCTTAAGGTTTTATTATGTATCTTAGAAGATTGATGAGATTAGTGAGAGAATTATGTGTGATGTTAGCCTTATTTTAACATATATACTACTATGTTGTAATATATAATATATGTATATATTATATATATATTCCTTCTTCCAAAGGTTGTAGAATCTGATACAAATTCTGAATTTCTCAAATTTTGTGCCAACCATTTCTTTTCATGCCATTGTTGTAGTGTGTATTTTTTAAATGCTTCAGAGTCCTATTTCTGTTTGATTTGCATTCCCTTGTTATGCATTGCTTATTTACCAAACATTTATCTCTGAAATTCTTCAAAATTGAAGGTGTTAAAAGAGATTAGGATGCAAGATTTACAATTTTCCACTAGGAAATATGGGCTAGTAATGGAATTTTTCAAGAATTATTTGATTCTTTAAGTGTAAGGCATCTTGGACTATTTTGAGGAAATCCACTTTTCAATATTATTTTACTTGTCACTAATAGTAAATAATATGGACAAAGAGTTTAAAAAGTTCGTGATCATTTAAATTTTAAACTGGAAATAAATCTTTCTATTGGTTATAAGCAATAAAACTAGAAGAGTTTTTGAAAGGTATTAAGTTTTCTATATCTTAAAATATGTGCATGAGAAAAATTTTGACAAGTAGAATGTTAATTATGAAACTTGGTTGTAATAGATACAAGTTAATTATTAAGACATGAATTGGATATCAGCAGGAGCTGGGATAATTGATGTCAGATGAATGTGGAAACTCCCTAGGATGAGCTCAACCCCAGATGAAGTGACGATTGGAAAAATATAAAAGCTGTTGTGATGCATCTACTCGTTCCTGATGAAAGCCGATTAACTCCAAAAGTTGACATTAAGTCAGTGGGGGGAAAAAATCTATAAAGATCCTTTCACAAAAGTTTGGAGGCTATTTTCTATCCTTAAGATATGAAGAATGTCATTTGTTTGGCTGGATATTTTGCTATTATTCATTAAAGGGTCCATTGAGTCTTACATCTTCCACCTTCCTCCTCCTGTAATTGTTTCATATCCCATGGTACAAAGTGTAATTTATTCTTTTGTTTTTTTTATTGTCTTCTCTTTGCATGAAAGTAGAAACATATGCGTTTTAGGTTCTTTTGTTTCATTACATGCCAAATTAGCAGCACTTCCGCTAGCCTGGTTTTAATATTTCATTAATTTTAGGGATAGCAGTGGGTAGCAGAATGGAGATCCAAAATTCAGGGCAAAGCCAAATCTTTCTTCTTTTGTTTTCAAATCTTTTGTTTTCAAAATTTGAGCCATTAATTGTGAAAAGAAAAATCTCCATTGAATTAATACTGGAGACTTTTAGCTCTTTATCCATCCAGTTCCATTTACTAAGTCTTTATTGATTCTCTGTCAGATTTTGTTCCTATGCATATAGTTCCAACAGACAAATGGACAGAGGTTACAAATATCACAACCTTCCCAACAATTACTTTTATGCTCAGAATTAAGGGATCCAAGTGAATCAAACAATTGACATTCTGCCTTTCTGATGTTTTGATTTCATGTGGATACCACACTAACTTTTGCATTGTTTCATGTAGGCATGTCAGCCCCTTCAATCTTAGTTTGGTAATGCTTCATGAAGAATGTCAGAGGCAGGTCAGGTAGTAATTAGAATTGAAGAAAATGTGTATCCTTTAGACTATCTTTCCTATAAAAAGGTAAAATCAACAAGAAAAAAGATGTTCATTATGATCCCAATTCATTCAAAATCTCTCCTGTTATTTTGCTCAATGCCTTTATGTCTCAGTTTCTAATACTCAAATGAACTTCTGAGTTTACCCTTCATTTCCACACTATCTCACTTTTGTGACAATGTAGTGTCCCTCCTTAGAATAGTGTTTGAGTCTGCTATTGCTTGGAAACTCAGCTTTCTGAATCTCATGGACTGTTCATTCTTTTTCATGGTTCTCTTTTGCTCAGGTAGCAAATCCTCTCACAATTTCCAGAGACTATCCAGTATTGTTTTGGGTGACTTTTTTGAAAAATGGTATTTGGGTTCAATAAATAATGAAAGGTACTTCACAGCTAGTGCTTGGTAAAATTTCATTATACATAGACATTACAGTAGTGGTTTATTATAAAAGGAGTTAGTCTTAAGTTTCTGTAAATCATTTCACTATGACCTTAATCTTTTCCAAACAATAAAAGTACATGTTTATTTACACATTATACTAATTAAATAATTTCATATTTTTTTGTCATGTCCCTGCACTGCCAAAAAGATTCCATGATATTCTTTTATCCTTAACACTTGAACATGTACTTTATGACCTTCCTTGCTTCACATCTTCTCCTCCTCCTTAGGGAAAAAAGAAATCTTTTGTTGGAAGCTGCTGCTGTTCTAAGAGTTATCTCTCTCCACCTGGGAACTCCCCATTTTAAAAAAAAGCCCATACATTGCCTACGGGCTGCCAATTAGTCTTCTACCATAAGTGTAGCTGCTTTTTTAAAGAAACTTTTTTTAACTATTGTGTTAACTCATGTGTTAATGTTATAGGGATTTGACCCACAGACTTCTAAAACTTCACTGCAGAAAAAGGAATATATTATAATATTATGAAATAAATCTACTTAGATGGAATATGGTTTATTACAACGTATAACACCTCACTTATCCAATTTATTTGGTATGAATTCTCTCCCATAAGTAAATTTCCTACACAACGAAGGCACTATTTATAGTCCCATTTTTAGTATATAAGTTTTGATGAGAATACTCTTAAATGTATGGCATGTTTTTGTATCATAGAAAACAAAGTATGGCCACCATGATTGAATCTTATCTTGATCACTTGGTCTTCATTATAAAAACCGATTGTTCTGTTCTATGTTAGTCTTCGGCCTTCTGACCTGTGTGCCCTTATATTAAATGCCCACAGACAGTTGAGGTTTTATTAATTAATTATTTTTTATTGTTCTTCTATGTCGGCTATCACTTCTCACTTTACTGACATCATCACAATTTTAAAACGATCAAAGACACCCTGGACAAATTAGCACCAATACCATGCTGGGAATCACAGTTTGAGAAACCTTTAAGTTTATTACTCATTATCCTTATTGCATCAGTTTTTTTCTTCCTTTTGTTCAGATTCTCTGCCTATGTTCCATTCATAGGGACACAATATGGTGGAAGGAACAGAGAAAGTTGTGACTGCTCATGCACCATGCTAACCAACCCACAAAAATAGCTTCTCTGTCTGCAAAGAATGAATAGCAAACAGATGTGTTTCCTGACTTGCTTGGCACAATTAGAAAAGATTTCAGTGTGAATGTATTTTCCTAGACTCTTAAAAAAAACTACCCCCATTACAATGGTCTCTCCCCATAGAATATAAGACCCTTGAGGACAAGAGCTATGTCTTTTCACAGCTATTAGGTCCTTGTGGGCTGACTGGCTGGATGACTGACGAGATGGCAAAAGTAAATAGTTAAAGTATTAATAAGAAGAAAAGCAGATTGGCAAATATCCTTTGATTTAAAAAAAGAGTCCTGAAAATGGTTTACAACAAACATGCTTTCTGTATTTCAGCTGAGAAGTAAAATCATCAAGGTCACTTTCTTCATTTGAAAAGGCATGAAAAAACCAACCAATATAAAATATGGATAAAGTGTACTCAAAGCTGGTTTTTCTGTATAAGCTATGGTAATATGAGCCATATTGCTTTTTTATTTTTAAACACAAATAGATCTGGTAGTTTGGCAGCATTTTTTTTTTTTCTTCATCTTTTTTTTTTTTTTCTCACTTAACAAAGGCAGCGCTTTCAAACTCTCTTTATAGCAAGCCTGGAAATCCTGCCAGGTAAAAAAAAAAAAAAGAAATGCTATTGAAAACCTTTCTCCCCTTATAGGCCCATTTTGACAGGAAATCTTTGAGAGGCAGCAGCAATGAAGTGCCCAGAGATTTCATCTGTCTTCTTTTGCTTCAGGAAATGCTGAGCACAAGGCTCGCTATTAGGCAAATAGAAGGAGTACCAAATCCCCTTAACAATCATCTTCGGCCAGCTACTGGGTTGACAGCTCTTTGTGTCCTAGATGTCAGACAGGCCCTGGAACTGAGAATCATATTACTGGGACCAGTATAAAACTTTCTGACAGTACATTACAAAAAATATTATATTGTCTCTATTTACAGATTATTTGGCACCATAAATTTTGCATGGGCTAATCAGAATAAACTCTATTATACCAGGAAGGCATTAATTTGCAGTACTTTTACTTTTTTTCTCCATGGTTTTGACACAAAGTTTCTGTCTGGGTGTTTTTCCCATGTCATTCTTTGTGATTGGTTAAATTTCAGCAATCATTAGCTGCTATGTTATAATATCCAATAGAATGACAGTATTTTCTTTTTATTATTTTGACAGATGCCACATCTAAATTTCAAATAATCCTTTCAAAAATCAAAATGCCAGATTGTAGCAATACTACAGAAGTCTAAGCAGATGTACTTTAAAAAATAATTAGGATTAGGTAAAATGGGTAAAGTTCACAGTGGAAGTTTAAAAAAAAACTTTCATAATTTAGGCAGACATACTTATGTTAGTTTAAATTTGTTTTCAAATGTTCTGTTGTTTCAGAGCTATATTTAAGTACTACATTGTAGACACTTTGCAAAAATAACCAAAAAGGCCTGAATTTAGAATTGTAAATCAATTTGTGAATAATTTCGACATTTGATAGAAAGTAAAATATCTGTGGATCACATGCTGCATGTGCATTAATCATATTGTAGATATAAATATTGATTAAATAAGAGCCTATGTCTCATGAAAAAGAAGCAAGGAGAAGGGGTATATAATTTCTAAAGAATTTTTCAAAGTAAATTAGATGGCAGAGAGATGATTTTTGGTACATCTGTTATAAAAAAAATAAGTTACAGAAAGAGTGACTGCAGTTGTTTAACAGTAGACGTCATGTAACTCACATTATCTAGGCTTATGTCTTGACAATTAACATTCAAAACCAATAATCAGAACCATAGTTGCAAAGGGATTAATAAGTATGAGACTCTGAAGGAAACCATACAAAAAGCATCCTAAATGGTTTCTCAGACTCTAGCCCTGTTGTCCGTAAGTTTGGCCACCACGCGGGTGTTCACGAGTAATATTCTTAAAAGGTGAAATGTGTTATGTCACTCCTTTATATAAAACTCTTTAACAACTTCTGATGAATAAACCTAATGTCCAAAATTCTCATGACAGCTTGTAAGACTCTCCCTTATCAGGCCCCTGCCTCTCTCTCTGGGCTTATCACCTTAACATAAATATCTGCATTATCATGCTTTATTCTCTGGAGTTTGTCAAATGCCTTCTATGGTAGAATGACTTGAATAGAGTCATGTAGCGAATAACGTTTCAGTGAACAATGGACAGCATATATGAGGGTGGTCCTGTAAAATTATAAAGTCTATACCATATAGCCTGGGTGTGTAGTAGGCTATATCATCTACGTTTGTGTAAGTACGCTCTATGATGGTCACACAATGACAAAATTGCCCAGTGACATATTTCTCAGAATGGATCCCTGCCCTTAAGCGATGTATGATGTATATTGTCATTAAGTGATTGGTTGATGTAAATGGATTGCAAGCATAATGGATATTTGGGGTGCCTTTTCAATATTTGTACATCTATTCTTCCCTCCTTGAAGACTGTCACATCTGTTCAGGTCCATCTCTTTCCCCAGGCAGCTCTGGTGTAGTGGATTGAATTATGTCCCCCCAAAACTCATTGAAGCTTGAGTCATGTCCCCCAAGTTTCATGTATTAGAAACTTGGCCTCCACTGTGACTGTTAAGAGGGTGGGAAATCCTATTATGGTAATTGAAAGGTGAAACCTTGAAGAGGTGATTGGATTGTAGGACCATGCCATAATGAATGGATTAAAAATGGTGGTCAGGGGTGTGGTTCTGAGGGCTTTAAAAAAAGAGGAGTCTCTCTCTCTCTCTCTATTTCTCTTTCTGCTCTCTCTGCTTCCACCATCTTGCAGTGTGCAACCCCTGGGTCACTGTCGCTACCACCAGATGGATTTTGGACTTCTCAGCCTCAGAAACTGTAGGACCATGCCATAATGAATGGATTAAAAATGGTGGTCAGGGGTGTGGTTCTGAGGGCTTTAAAAAAAGAGGAGTCTCTCTCTCTCTCTCTATTTCTCTTTCTGCTCTCTCTGCTTCCACCATATTGCAGTGTGCAACCCCTGGGTCACTGTCGCTACCACCAGATGGATTTTGGACTTCTCAGCCTCAGAAACTGTAAGAAATAAATTTTGTTTTCTTTCTAAATTAGCCAGTTCCAAATATTTTGTTATAAGTGACAGAAATGGACTAATACATCTGCGATGCAGCGGCTGTCGGGCCCACCCTGGTTGCAGAGGCGGGCTTTCTAAGCCAATTGGAGTACTGCCACCCCCCACCCGCCCTTCCTTTAGGAGTGGGCCTGTGATGTGTGAAAAGGTTTGGAGGGCCAATGAAATATGAGGAGAGGTTGGTTGAGGGAGTTCCTTTTTTGCACGTCTTGAAGTGCTCCCACGGAGTGACCGACTTTCTGCTCTTCTTAATGTTTCTAACTATGATTACGATCTTTGCAAAATGGCTCAAGAGGCACACAGAGTGGAATATTCCACTATGAAGGATAATAAACAATAAATGTTCTTTTAAATTAAGTCTATGTTTAAAAATCATGGATTTTATATGATTTTGAATATTAAATTAATAAAGAATTCTCAAAATTATATATAGAAAGTCTGAAAGTAGAAATAATTATAATTAAGGTTCATAAAGGCCATTTGCCAGTAGAACAGGGCAAGATTATACTTCATCAGCATAATTAAAAAAGAACAAGCAGTGAACTTCCAGTTCAGGAAGGTGAATGTAGAATGGGTATAGTTACTTTCATTTACCCATATCTCTGTGATTGTGCCAGTAAACGAATTTCAAAAGAAACTATTCCACCACGACAAATACAGCATGAAGGCAGCCAGCCCCTGATGTGAATTTTCAATACATATATTTTTATTTTAAAACTAAATTGTACCTATTTGTGGAATACAGAGTGTTGTTTCAATAGACGCACATACCATCCAATGATTCACTTAGGGTAGATAGCATATCTAGCCCCTAAACATTTATCTTTTCTTTGTGATGATTGCAGTCAGGATTCTTTTTTTAGCTATTCAGAAATATACAATGTAGTAATATTAGCTTTAGTCAGCCTAGAACACCAGAACTTATTCTTCCTATCTGCCTATAGCTTTGTACCCATTAACCACCACTTCCTGTCCCCGCCCATGTTCCTTCTCTTCCCAGCCATATTTTCAATATATTAAATGAAGGTGGAAGGCTGATGGGAGCTAATGGCTGATGAAGCAGAGAGAACAAGCATAAGCCTGGTGTTCACTCAGAGAAGATGCAGTGGACTGCAGACCTGCTGCCCAGCAGAACCCCAGAACCCCAGCAAACCTCCAAACACTGAGATGGCTGCTGGAGAGAAAATAGCAGTAGAACTTGGGACTGAGATGGGGGTTTAAAGATCAGTTTACAGAATGAATGTGTCCTTTACTTCTTTCTTTGCAGGTTTCTCTCTCTCTCTTTCTCTCTCTCTCTCCCTCTCTCTCTCTCTCACACACACACACACACACACACACACACACACACACACACACACACACACACACACACACACACACACACACACACACACACACACACACACACACACACACACACTTACACAACTTGTCTGGGGAAAATGAATCACCTACCATAGCTGGAGAAAGTAAGCACTCCATATACTGCAATCTCATGGTCTCCTTGCCACCCACATCCCTTAAAGCGCATAGTGCCAGCAGACAAGCCCACTGATGTGCACAGCCTTTCCAATCAGTCTCACAGTTGCTTCACTCTTAAATATGTATTTTGTTAACTAAACAACCAGTAACTTGAAGAAAAAATGTAATATAAAGAGAAAGACTAAAATAAAAAAGGGAAAACATAGCCAAACGGAAAAAGAATTTTCTTCCACAAAATTCTCTCAGAAAAGAAATGTAAAAAATTAATTTCTAGTATAGTATGTGAAAGTCAATGTGCTACATCCGTAAGAGATAAACAGGATACGATGAAAAAGACACACAGGACAAAAAGAACTTCAGAAATTAAAATTTGTGACTGTTGACTCCCCAAATAAATCAAGAAAATTGTTAAAACCTAGAGTTAAGAAAATAGATCGAAGATGACTCCTACATAAGAAAAAAAAATTATAATAAAAAGGCAAGAAAGTGGGAAATATAGATATGAATATTCTATCTAATAAGACCAGTACCCAAGTATTAGGAGCTTCAGAATTAAAAATAAATAGATAGATAGATAGATAGATAGATAGATAGATAGATAGATAGATAGATAGATAGATAAAAGGAATTTAATTATATAAATATTTGATGAAATTATCCCAGAATGGACAGACCACAGGGGCCCAGAAAATGTTGATTGTGGGAAAATTACAATAATAAATAAATAGTAAAATACAAATTTGAAAAATAAATTAATGTAAAATTTCAGGACACTAAAAATAAAGAGAAGCCTCAAAAATTTCCAGAAGAGAGAAAGATTTTTTTTAAAAAAGGGCAAAAATCAGACTGGCATCAAACTTAGCAGCAATATTAGATACCCCAACCCCTTATTCTCCTTTTTCTACAAAGTTGCCAGAATTACATATTTAAAGCATAAATCACATCATGTCACTTCTCTGCTTAATTATTTTATCACTGCACTTAGAAATATATCCACACCCTGCACCTTTCGTCAGCCTTTGTGTCCTTATCACTTCTGGGCTTTTGCATTTGTAACTCCATCTGCCCAGAATGCTGTTCCTCCAATGCCTTGTCTGAGTAGCTCATTCTCACCCTTCTGCATAAAGCGCTCCCCCATTCCCAGGTATTCTCTGTCACATGGCCTATATCTACATAGTTAATTCACAGTACCTGTCTGGATTTGACATTTTTCTATTTACTAACTGGCTTACTGTCTCCTTAGGCCCCATGAGAGCTGCAAACTCAAAGAGGACCAATATCTTCTCCGGCAATAGTGTCTGCCATTTACTAGGTGCACAAAATAAATACTTAGTGAACAATAAATGAACGTGCAAATTCAGTTAAAAAGTGAAAGCGTTTATGTTCAAACTGCAAATCTATGTTTATTAATAAATAACAAAAAGTAGTTAAGTTTCTGTTAACTGAGTTGACCTGTAAGGCTTTGTGTGCCAAATTGTCTATTGGCAACATCCACTTTCTATACACACCAGAGGCTTGAGGCCTGGGAACTACATTTCCCAAAAGCCCTTGCCAGCAGGATTCCAGGTTTGTTTTTTCAAATGAGAAATCATGAGCAAGAGATTTGGAAGGCAAAAGCCATACTGTTGCTTCTCTGGCAGCTGTTGACAGATGTGTGAATCTTTAAGGTGTGGAATTTTGCAATAGCCTTTGTGTGTTTAGCTTTGAATCACCCACTTCATTTCTTGATCATCACTGGCAATTTCATGAAGCTCCTGCAGGTCTCCAACTCTCTGAATGCTGTTTGCAAATTGAGAATTATCAGCATCTTCACCAGACTCTTCAGTCATTGTCATTCTAGTGCTTTTTATTTTAAAGTTTCCTTTTCAAATACATAGTTTGAAATTTCCAGAAAGTTACAAAAATTTGAAAAAAACACAACTTCCCCATATAGGGTACCTAAGTTCCTGTTCAGGCTACACCAGTATTTCCACTAATGTCTTTTATTGCTAAAGAATTATGCATTGCCTCTGGTTGTCTTTCTAGTCTCTTTCAATCTGGAGTGGTATCTCAGTCTTTTATTTGCATGACCTTGATGTTTTTGAAGATTATAGGGCAGCAATCTTGTAGAATGCTCCCCAGTTGGATTTGTCTGATATTTTGTCACTGTTAGACCCAGGTTATGCATTTTGGGCAGGAACAGCATAGAAATAATACAGTGCTTCCATTCCATCCTATCTGGTAGCATGCAATGTTGAATTGTCCCGTTACTGGTGGCTTAAATTTTGATCACTAGAATAAGTTTGTGAATATCAGGATTCTCTACAGTAAAGTCTTTCTTTCTTTTCTTTTTTTTGTTTTTGTTTTTTTTGGAAATATTTGAGATTAAACTAATATCCCATTTCTCATTCCACTTTCACCCAGCAGTTTTAGTATTCATTGTTATCTCTTGTCTGAATTAGTGCTATAATAATAGCAAAATGTTGTTGTTGTTGTTTCTAATTCAATCAATCATTTTTTCTACTTTTCTTAGTTGGCATTACTGGAAGGATGGCTTTTTTCCCCCCACTTATCTATCCATCTGGATTCATGGATTTCTGTGTCATACTGTGGACTAATATTCGTTACTATCGATATTTATTTTGATGCTTAAACTTCTTAGATTTGGCCAATGCAAGCCCCTTCAAGCAGATTTCTTTTGTTCCTTTGACCTGCCCTCAAAACTCTTGCATTCTTTGAGTATTGCCTTACTTATTTACATACTTCATTACTTCAAGGCATATATTGTATTTTTCAAAATCCAGCCCTGAAATCTGCCATTTCTCCAGGAGCCCTAGTTCAGTGTAGTAAAGAGTTGTATTCAGAAACCAAGATCTGGATGCTGAAAGAGCTCATTGCTACTATGGTGTTGCTACATCTAGAACATGTTATTGACAGAGCTAGGAGTATATGTATATATGGGTATGCATACACATCTACACACACACACACACACACACACACACACACACATTCACACACAAACACACACCTTTCCAACTATATTTTTACATAGTGTCTATTGTCTATCTATCTAATCTGAAAAATCGTAAGTTTACTGCAATAGCTCCAGTTTCAGTCCAACATCATAGGATTTACTCCAGCCTTCCTTATTTTCATATTTGTACCTTCCTTCTCTTTCAGTGAGAAATCTGTTCCCATCATTCTCAATATATTTGCTTATTTAGCCAATTCCCTCACTGTAGGTAATTACTGGGCCTGCCAGACTGACTTACTGCACTTACTGCCTTGCTCCAAAACATCACCTTCACATAGGCTGCCATTATTGATGGCTTCTGGGAGGTCCCCACCAACCTGTTCCAACATGCTGTCCTTATGTAAAGCTTTTGCAAACTGTCATTGCAGGCTGCCACCAGACTACCCTGAACCCCTGCTCCAAGATAGCGTCCTCACACAGGTAACTATCCCTGCCCATGCCAATATATTTTAGATGAGGAAGGCAGGCAGGCAGTCAGGCTCTAGTGCATGTTTATAACTCTAATCCCCTATATTAAACCCCTTTCTGCTTGACATATCTAGAGTAGATTTTGTTTCTTTAATCAAAGATGGATCATTATATTTTGATGAATAAATGTCAGTGCAAAAAAATCTAATGCATTTTAATTTTATATACCAAATAAATAAAGCTGTCCATGAAAGTCAAAATAAGGAAGAATATGTGCCTAAGTAAAAGCGGAAAATGCCTACATTAAAGGGGGGTATGACTAAATTTTAAATCTAAAAATAAACATTTTTTGGAATTTTGAAATTTCACACTTAAAATATGTGCACAACTCTGTTTATAAGGGTTGCTGCTACTAACCTAGCAAATGCTCAAAACACTTTGCTGGAGGTTAATAAGTATGTATTTTTCATTTATAGTACTTAATTAATGCTTACAATTTTGTTCTGCCAAAAAGATTCAGGGTCAGAGTTATATAGAAAATGTCAGATTATTTTAACTGTTAAAGGTATATCAAAAATATCAAGTGCTAGTAAATATCAGATGACAAATTTTAGATTATTATTTTATTGAATAACTTTTTCCTTTGAAAGAATGTCTAGCTTTATTTTTTAATTTTCAGGGAATGGTGCCTAGAAAAGAAAATTCTGCAGGAAAAGAAATGTGTCAACATTAAAGAACATACTCATTAACTGCATGTCAGAACAGAATTTAACTAGCTTGGGGCACAAGCTGTGTGAAAAAAATCCTTTTCCCAATTCTGCACTTATAACCTTCTATCTGTTCATCTTGTGCCACATGACAGGTGAAAAATGTAACCTGAGAAAAAACAAACTTCTGGTATGAAATATTTTTGCTAAGTGAAGTTTGTTCATCTGAAATATTTGCTCCCAAGGAAAATGCACCTGGCAGTGTCTCCATATCTTTCTTTCACGGTTTTAGAATCCTTGAAATTTTAAAATGATGAAATTAGAAGAAAATCTATGCACTGAGTTGATATAATCATTGGGGGAAAAAAGTCTCATTCTTTGTAAAGTAAAATATGAAATGAATAAAAGCATCGGAAGTATTGCTAGCTTTCTCAATTTTAGTATGTGTACGAATCAAATTATGAATTTAAAAAAATGCTTGACTTATGTATACCACCTATTTTATTTGTAGACTTGAAATTCACTTTTAGTTCACTTGTTGCTAAAACCTACCATGGACACAAAGTAAAATTTTAAAGAAAGAAAAAAAGTCAGGGTCAATTTTCAGCTGGTGTAATTCCAAGGATTTAGGAGTCATAAAAAAAAAAAAAAGAAAAGAAAAAGAAAAAAGAAAAGAAAGAAAAGAAATAAGCTGAGGAAATCTAAGTTCTTTAATTTGATTCAGTAAATATTCATTGGTAGATTTCTTTATTCTAGGTACATTGCTAGCTATTAAGATAGTTATGAAATGAATCTGAATGTAGCATGGTCTAGTGCTACAAAATGTTTTCAGCCAATTATTGGAAAAGAGGGAGGAGGGAATTTACACAAATCAGCAGGACACAAACTAGCAGCTTTTATAAGTGCCATGACATTTCCTCTCAGTGGCAGGGACAGTTATATTTCCTCTCTCATTGTATCCTTACGTTGGATCTTGGATTGGCACCTTAATATGTAGAATATGTATGGTCACTGTGAAATAAATTCAGGAAACAAAAAAGGACAAAAGATATTTGAGACTTAGTAATGACATTTGCTATGGTCTAAATGTCCCCACAAATTCATGTATTGAAACTTAATCCCCACCATGGTGATATGAAGAGGTGGGGGCTTTGGGGAAGTAAATAGGTCATGAGGGCTTTCCCCTCTATTAATGAATTAAGGCCCTTATAAAAGAGGTTTCAGAGAGGATTTGCTTTTCTTGTTCTTCCAGTCTTTTGCCATGTGGTGACACTGTGTCCGTCTTCTCCAGAAGATGCAGCAACAAGGCACCATCTTGGAAGCAGAGTCCTGGGCCTCACCAAACACCAAACCCGCGGGCTTCTTGATCTTGGACCTCCCAGCCTCCAGAACTGTGAGAAATTAATTTCTGATGTTTATAACTACCCAGTCAGTGGCATTTTGTTATAGCAGCGCCAACAGTAAAACAATATTCTAGAACGGTAAGGGATAGTATCCAAGTAACAGTTCCCAAGTGGTGCTCAAAGGTGAATGTAGTTGATGCTGGGAAGGAAAGAAGAAAAAAAAGTATTCTAAGGTCAGTGAGTTTGGGAAATGCTGGGTTAATTAAAGTTGAAGCAGATTCTTTCGTGTAGAATTTTTCATACACATATTTGCAAGTGGCTGGGGGGCAAGGGGGGACTATAATGTGCTAGGACACAATCTGGGGGAGTCTATGATACTGAAAACAGGCAGAAATAGCAGGCAAAACAACAACCTAAAATCAAAATGCATTGAACTGCTTTGATTTCCTGTACTCTTTTTAAACATCTAACTCAAATGTTGCTTGTAGCTTAAAGCCAGTATCAATCCCTGTTTTCTGTTGCCACATTTAAACACTGGAAACAAATGTATCAAAATGCTTGGTATCTTTTTATCCCTTACAGATGTCCTTGCTCCCTGGTAAAGAAACCATTGGAATGTTGCCATTTTAATTAGGCTTAGCTACAAAAAAGCCTTAATCTGCCATTGAGATGTATATTTGCCTGTTTTATTAAAGCTTAGGGGAGGGGGAAAGGTGGTTTTCCATTTATAGAAATTATGTAATGATACAGATAAACTTATTCCAAGATAGTTTTACAACTTAGAGTGAATTCGAAATATAATTGATCATCTCGAGGCTCTTGCCAAAATAAAGAACACTTTTATTTTATGTTAGTTTTAATAACCAGGTTTTTTTCTATCATTGTTAAAGTGATTATTTCTTGGAACAATATCAGGCAGTATAATTTTTATGTTAAAAAGAATCTCCCAGTCATATATCAGATACTTTTATTATAATAAATATCGCCAGCCCTTAATTAAGGAGAAATCAAATTGAGAAAACAGCTTTTATAAGAATGTTATTAGCATGCTATACTAATGTACCTCTGATTTTTATTTTAAGTAGATAATTATAAGAACTTTTAAAATTGTTTGTATCTTTTTCTTGTATGATCTCCTAAGGATAAATTTTGAATATGGTCAGTCAGAATTATTCTATGTTTATAATTTTTTTTGGTGCTGCACTTTGTTATAATATAATATAATATTTATTAAGCTTGAAGGGGGAAAATGTGTTATGTTTACATCAAACATTTAAAACAAGTAAGCCTCACGCTTATTTTTGGAGCATGAACAACAATACAAATATTTAATTCATGGTTTTTAAAATGCTGTGTTTACAAATTAAGCAATGTGCTAATGTCTTAGTTAAGAGAGAGGATGCAGTAGTGGTAGAGATCAAGGACCACGGAGCTAGACTGTTCGTAATTAAACCCTGGCTTCACCACTGCAGGATTTGTGTCTTTGGAAAATCCACAAATTTCTCCATGCCTCAGTTTCCTCATCTGAAAAATTAGAATGATATTAGCAGCAACCTGAAAGAATTGATGAGGATTAAATGAGTTAATATTTATGAAGCACCTAGAATAATGCCTGGCACATGGTTATCATTATATACATTTCTTTGCTTCCACAAACCTAAAATTTATTTTAAGAGTGGTTAGTCTCATCCACCTTAAAAATTTCAATTCAATCCCTTTCCTTTAACAGCTATAGTTGCCTTTGGCTATTATTACTAAAGCTCTTATAAGAATTAGTAAGACACTAAAGACAGCACTCTGTAAGACTTTAAATTGTAACTTCACATGAGTGCTGGATCTAAAATACTAAAAATCATGAAAGTTTAATGAAATAAAAATACTGTGTTCTACTTCTAAACAAACTAATAAGGTCATAACTATTTCTTTTTATCAATGTTTTGTTGAACAAACAAAACTTTTCCAATCAAAACTGCCATGAACAAATGCCCGACCCTAAGAATACAAAATCTAGACAGTACCTTCCCCCCATACACACATTTTTAAACATACTTCAGAACACTTAGCATAGTGCCTTTTCCATATTAATTTTTCATTTTATGTTTGGGGATTTTTTTCCCCCTCAAAATTATAAAACAAATCATTTAAATTGAGATTTCTGTTTGATGTTAACATAAAACACTGGGAAAAAAGATCTTTAAAATATCACCATTTCCAATCATTGAAATATTCTCTGTCTCTAAGATTTCAGGTGTAAGGCCCAGTTTTTCTTGCTTTTGTCTTTATCTGGGCTTTCTGTACCCTCATCCCCAGGTGCTCAATAAGCTCCATCAACCTACCTAAGCCTGACCTCATCCTATGCCTTAGAATTTATCTTGCATCTCCTTCATATAAACTTTTCTTCCTTAATACTTATAATGGGTACATATTGAGGTATCTTTGCATTCCACACACTAGTGGCTGATCTTTTGTGTAGATGCTACTACGCACCCAAGGGCGAGCTGCCATCAGCCAGGCATATTCTAGATGACATCACCCCCTGACCTTATTAGCACAAAGGTGTTCATATGTTCCAAGTTGGGCCACTGATAATTTTTATTCCTAGGGAGTTGGAACTGAAATGAAGGCTCTGATTATAGATACACCTGTTTGTTTAAAGTCAGAATTTTGGGGTGCCATTGTTTTATCTGTGGGGTGAAGAGCCAAGAAAAGTCTGTAAGGAAAAGACTGAATCCAACATTCTGGGAAGAATAGAGATGAAAACCACAGAGAACATAATAGGCTGATAACTTCCAGTTTCTGCCCTTTTCTGAGCTTTGTGTTTATTCATGGCTTTGGGATCTGAGACATACCCCTCCTCATTCCAACAAAATTGCATTTGCTACTGACAGAAGACTCAAGGAGATATTTTGAGAAAGCCAGATTCTTTGTAGTCCTGAAACATTTTACTGTGACTATAGCTATGTCTGGCCTGGTACTATTGAAATGCAAATTTGAGTTTTACCATAAGGGTCAACAGACTTGGATTCAGCATTAAAATCAAAATCCTTAATATCAAAGTAGTTAAGATTTACAGAAGAAACACCCATCATAGGTGAGCAGTTGTCAAGACAATGCATCTCAGCTAGAAAATAATTTGTTTAAACAAAGTCTTAAGCAACAGTTGGCTCAAAATACAGATGAAACTTCTAAAACCCTTGCATTATCAAATGTACTTCTCACATTTCAGGTCATCTAAGCCTTTTTATTTTATCTTTGAGCACAGTTTGGGTTGCCAGATTTAGCAAATAAAAATACAAGATGCCCAGTCAAATTTGACTTTCAGATTATAAACAGTAATTTTTAGTGTAAGTGTGGACCATGCAATATTCGAGACATACTTACACTGAAAAGTTATTTGTTCTTAATCTGTAATTCAAATTTAACTGGCTATCCTGTATTTAATCTGGCAACCCTAATCACAGGAAATAATATGCAATCACAGGCATGGGATGTCCCCCTCCCCAGTATACATTTTAAGTGATAAGACTTGTAACTAGGCAGTTAAATCTATCAAGATGCAAAATAGCAACTTTTACCAAAATATTCTTTCAAAGAATTGTATAGACGTATTAAATGTAGATATATGACTGTTTTCTTTTGAGGCTGATTCTTAATTCCTTCTTGTAGGGGGAGTTGGGGAAATTAGATGATATAACACACGTTAAGTTTTAGTAAAACTTCCTTTTTTATTTCTGGTATTAATAGCAATACAGAAACCATTGTTTTAAAAAGTAGACTCATTTTCTTGAGAAGGGGATAGAATAGTAAAAATGGAAGGAGAGAGATGAGAAGGGAAGAAAATCAAAATCAAAACCAAAACCAAATAAAATAATTTTGAAAAAGAAAAACACTTAGATTTTTAGAAGTTGTTGCTTGCTCTGGCTATTTTAAAAATCAAATTGGATTAACTACAAAGCAAATCTAATCATTTGGGCAGAAATTGGTAATAAGGGCTGAAAAAATAGACTTTAACTAGTAAATAGTCACAAAAATTGATAGTTTCTGGTTTTTAAAAAAATCGGCTGTACTGAGATTTATATCACAGTCCAAAATATTAATCTTGTCATTTATCCTCTGAAAATTTTTATTTTTTTCCCCTCCTCTTTCTCTCTTCCTCTCCCTTCTACAAATGAAAATAATGTAAAAGTATAAAATGTGAAAAATACTATATTCAGGAAGGCTTGGCTCAAAACAGCAGCCAGGAAAGAAAGAAAGAAAGTCTCTGCTAGTGGCTGGGATTTTGGCCTCTGGGTGGGGTGGGCGGGGTGAGTAGTAGGTGGTGTGTATGGGTGGGAATGCCCTTTTGTAAAAGCTCCCCTTAATAAGAACCAATGCCAGAGCAGGTCATTAGTATGCTGAGTTGTGTTTCAGGGAACGTAATGTGTCTGCCTGAATCCATGTAATAATGAACTGTGATACTGAGGAATATTAATTAAATCAAGATAAATTAGATCATTGTACTTTGAACTCAAGAATGATGTATATTCAACAATATCTTACAAATTTGAGCATAGCATAATAAACACCTCAAATATTTTTCTAGTAAAATAAGGCATTACATTGTCAGAAATAATTGAGATTCTTTCCTAAACTGAGGCTGAAGCTCCATAAAGGAAAATCCCACAAACATGACTTGCTTTCACTCACTGCCTATCGAAATTCTCCTTGTGGTAGCTCTTGGAAAGATCCTCTTCTTTTTATGATTAGAACAGGGAATATAGGTGTCTTGCTGACTAAATTGCTCTTTCTGATGTCTGATGTACCCACCCTCTATGTCAGACTCTCCTGTACTAATATGCAGGTCCCTTTAAACCAGTAGGTTACACATCAAACTTCAGGTTTGAAGCTCTGGAAGGTTCTCTAGGATCACAGGTTACAATCTCACCAGGTCCAACGCAACCTTTCATTCTTCCAGAAGGGATAAATCAACCAGCACGTAGTTCACTGTGTTAGGGTGTTTCAGATGAGAACTTATAAACTTAGGCTTCTTAGCTTTGTAATGACATTAAAGATCTCATGGGGTGTTTGTTCTAAGGTTTGAAGACCGTCCTAAAACCTTGAGTAATTTTTGCTTATACTTGAAGTCCGCACTATGGGATGCTTGAACATTCTTATATGTTATTAAGTTTTTGTGTACCTTATTAAATTATGAAAATTAAATCCAACTTCAGAAAGTACTTGCCGAATTAACATTATCTGGAACTCAAGATTAAAGTGTACGTAGTATGATTTGAACATACTGTAGTCCTGTTTTCTCCTTTGGTGTATCACATAAGAACTTTATGCACCCTTCAGCAAAACAGCATAACAAATGGGCCAGTGCCTGTGTTTTTAATAAGCCACAGCCTACCAGTGTAACACTCCATTTGAGAGACATGCTGTATGACACATTTAGGCCTTTAGTGGCTTCTTTGTGTCCAAGGCCCCAAAGACTTTTGGAAGACTTTAATAAAGTTGCTCTCATTGCCCTGCGTCTGATCGAGTCTGCCTGGACTACCCCCTGCCCTGCACTATATTATAAACATTCATCTTTTGATTTCAATTTCTCTTTTCTTGCTTTTTAAATTTTTTAAATTTTATTGCTTTTAAACTGCCGTTTCCCCCACTGTTTATGATTAGTTGATCTGTCTTTCTGGTAAACAAATAAAGAAGGGGAAAAGTGAACGGGCAGACAGTGAATGTGTGAATATGGGTAATAAGGAGACAAGTTCTCATAATATGCATTCAGAAGTTTCCCTTAATATCTTGAGTTGAGAACTACTTTTAGAAATCTCTGGGAGCTATTTATAATACTTTATGTCACATGTTCTAGCTTCATTGTTTCTTGTTTGATTGAAAGCTACTTAGAGGGTTCGTTTTCATTTCATTGTGAAGCATGATCCTGTGAGATCATTTTATCAGAATAATTTCCACAACCTGCTCACAAATCTCTATAGGGAGGATGCCCTGTTGGAAATCTCCAAAGAATTTTGGGATGATATTGAAAATAAAACACATTTCTTCTTACAATTATGTGAAATTAGCTGAGTGTATTAGTCCATTTCTGTTGATTATCACATAGTACTTCAACTGGGTGTTTTGTAAAGAAAACAAAATGTATTGCTTACATTTTCAGAGGCTGGGAAGTCCAAAGTCCAGGCAACACAGCTGGTGAAGGTCTTGGTGGTGGTGACAGTGATGGCAGGGAAAAAGTCACATTGCAAAAACGGTAGAGCATAGAGATTAACCTCCTCATTCATTCTCTTTTTAAAGCTCTCCAACCAAGCTCCTGACCACCATTTTTAAGCCATTCACTATGGCACAGTCCTACAACCTAATCATCTCTTCAAGGTCTGACCTTTCGATTGTCATAATAGGATTTCCCACCCTCAACAGTTACATTGGGAATTAAGTTTTGGGGGGACATTCAACCCAAGGAACTGAAGAAATGTATTTTATATGTAAAAGTTAACTCCACTCCATCCCTAAAATATCTGAATATTTCCTCCTAGAAAGTCTTTTATAAACCCCAAATGGAGATGTTTCTTCCATTTTATTCATTTCCTTATTACACTTGTAGCCATATGGAAACACCTCCTCTTTTCTCTTCATATATCATCACAATTAATTCCATAAGCTTCTTCCAGCTTGAGAATTTAACTTTTATTTTCATAGAAGTCAATAGCTTTGTAATAGAGCAAATGCAGGGAGTAGTTCCTTTGAACAGAGATGCAACATTTTTATGTACCCAAATCAAGCTCCCTTTTTCTGTTTTTAGTATGACCCATGTTCTCTGGCAGAAATTTTAATATTATTTCATTTATCATTCAGCTTACTTAGTCCCCTCTGTCTATCTTGTTCATTTTCCCCCCAAATCACTTGCTGATAGAGCAGAATTTTTAACTATAGTGCTTTTTTAAAGGTTTTGTATTTTTCTTTGAAAAATAGTATAATTAAGATGAGTAAATCCTTGTCATTCCACTTGAATGTTGGGTTCTAAATAAATAGGGTGCAGTGTAACATTTTAGAGTTCCATGGTCTGGATAAACACCAAACAGGTTCATACATGCACACGAGCACATACATACATACATACATAAACCATGAGACAAATTTTTTGTGCCTTATTCACAGCTTTATTTTCTGGGCCTAGATCAGTGCCAAGTACATGGCACACAGGCAACAAGTATTTGCTGAACAAGTGAAATTACATATTAATCAATTCATAGGTACTTCTGCATATGTACTAGATTACTTGAAACGTTTTCATAAAACAAAAAATCAATGTTTCTAATCAGTTTGATGAGTTAAAGCAAAACATGGCAAAATCCCAATAAACTGTCCCCCAGTGACTATTTTTGTTCAGTAAGTTTCTCAAAGTTCCCAAGAGTTTCAAGGTAAACTCTCTCTCCAATTAGAAAGCACCATTGTACCTTCATTTCACACATACATGTTGAGTCTCATGGTATAAAACTTTATAATGCACTAGGAATTTATTCATATGTTTTCTTATTAATCCTATAATACGGTAATGTTCTTTAAAGGAGAAACCCTAGACTCTAAAAAGTTAAGTATTTAAGCTGCAATAGAATAGTTAGTAATAATTTCAAGAGAGAAGTCTGGCCCTTTCACTTCTGACCCCTTTGCTTTGTCCACAGCTCTGTAATTTCTTTTATGGAGTACTGTTGGGATTACCGAGCATGAGACCTTAATAGAATAGAGCCCCCCTCCCTTGTTTCAAGGATGAGAGACAGGCATACATTGATATTATCATAAATGTAAAATATTATGAAGATATTTTACTGGGAAATTTTATACAACTTCAATATTTAGTATTTTCCATAATTCTTTGTGTATTTATATCATAATCATATAATACAAAGACATATATAATGAGTTTCCCACCAAGCCCCATGTAGTGGATTGTATATGTCCCTAAAACTCACCGAAGCTTGAATTGTGTCCCAAAGTTTCATATATTAGAAACTAGATCCCCACTGTAACTGTTGAAGGTGGGAAATTATATTATGGTCACTGAAAGATGGTGCCTTGAAGAGGTGATTAGAGTGTAGGACCATGCTGTAGTAATTGGATTTAAAATGGTGGTCATGGGCATGGTTTGGAGGGCTTTAAAAGGAGAGAGAATGAGGAAGTTGTCCTCTTGCTCTCTCTGCTCTGTCTGCTCCACCATTATTGCAACGTGATGCTCTGCTGTCACTGTCACTGTCACCACCACCAAGGACTTCACCATCTGTGTTTTCCCTGTACTTTGGACTTCTCAGCCTCAGAAACTGTAAGCAATAAATTTTGTTTTCTTTATAAATCACCCAGTTCCATATATTTTGTTATAAGCAAGAGAAACAGACTAATACAACCCATAAGAGGCTCCTAATCTCCTCTAGTTTACCCAGAGTGGTTTATAAATGTGCTCCTTTTTTCATTGTACCAACATGTTGGCAAGCACTACAGTAGGGAGTGTAGGATTTAAGGAAATTATTATATTACATCAATAGGTGGCTTAATGGTTACCATGAAAGTTTGGAGGACAGATTGAACATTTCGTTCATTCTTTTATTCGTTCAACTACTATGTGCCTAAACTGTTATAGATGCTGAGGACACAATAGTGTTCAAAATTAAACACAGAAACCTGCCCACATGGTATTTACACATTCCTTTCAAAAATGTCTTTCCCAAATTTCTAACACCAGTCTCCCACTTTTTTCCTTAGTTGCTCCAGCTCTCTTTCAAGAACTATTGCAATAGCATCTCAATTGGTCTATCTGTCACCTCTTCTGATTTATCCCTGTAGGAGTCCATTTCTGTTGCTTTTAACACAGTACTTGGAACTGCGTGATTTATAAGGAAACAAAATTTATTGCTTACAGTTTCAGAGGCTGGGAGGTCCAAAGTCCAGAGAATACATCTGGTGAGGGACTTCTTTGGTGGCAGCTTTACAGCAATGCAGGGGTCTTACATGGCAGAAAATGGCAGAGCAGAAAGAGAGAGACTTTCATGTGCTCTACTTTTAAAGCCCTTAGAACCACGTCCCTAACCATCATTATTAATCTATTCAATATGACATATTTCTACAATCTAATCACCTCTTCAAGGCCCCACCTTTCAATTACCATAATAGGATTTCCCACCCTCAATTGTAACAGTTGGAATTAAGCTACTAATATATGGACTTTGGGGGACACAATTCAATCACTCCACAGCAGTCCCCAATAATTTCTAAACTATAGATATGATTAAGTCATTTATCTAAATAAAACATTGCCTCTTTCCTGTATAATAAAGTAAAAATTCCATGTAACAGACTCCAAGGTTTTGCAAAATCTAGTCACCACCAACCTGTCTAGCTCACCCTTCCACTATTATTACCCTCTTACCCTGTAATCCAGACTCACAGGAATCTTATCATTCTCAGGCCCATTCAGGAGGCCACGAGTTTGGTTAATTTGTTTCATCTCATTGTTATACTATTTCTCACTCTTTTCTACCTTTTAAACTTGTTACTACCTTGTAAACAGCTACTAAGATTCATTTAAAATGTGATTCCTTTAACCCTTCCCCTTCGTAAACTTTCTCATCCTTGTCAGTGGTCCCATAGTTACACTCACTTGCACATTGCAAGGCACTGGGCACACTGGAAGCTCTCCATAGCTGCTTCTTGATCTGAGTTTTAAATTTGGAAAGTGGAGATTTAGGAATATGATCTGTATCTGAATAAAAGAGAAGATTTAGATGTATGCCAAGAGGAAAAGGTGGGCTTACTGCAGGTGGCTGGAGCAATATGGATCAGGAACCAGAAGTGGAGAAGCATCAGGCAAGAGGAAAATAGTGTGTGGCCAGAACTCTGCATATATAATCAAGAGTAGTGGAGAAAGTCTTGACTTATTATAACTGAAAAAGAAACTGAAGCAGATAATCTCAGTACCCTGCTTATATACCCTTTGAATCTTCCATTCCTGTGTTGGCTGGGCCCCATGTCCAACTGTGGGAATCTGCTACTCTTTGCTTGAGGACTTTTTTGGGCCATTGATGTCTCCTTTGCCTGTGTGTGTGTGAGGGGACAATGAGGAGGGAGCTAGACAGAATTGCCAGGAAATTAATGCACCACCGTTGGTTGAGTGGGAGCAACACTCAGCCAATGACTGACAGGCATTGCAGGAGTGGATAAATATTCTTGCTTGCTCAGCCTTCATGTGGGAAGACTCTGAGATACACTATTTCTCAGAGATTCCCCGTGGGATGACATACCTTGAATTGGCCCCTCTCCCTTCTCTGTAGGCACTTCTTCACTCCCCTATGATGTTTCCTGGTATTTCCCTCACAAATCAACTACTTGAACTTGAATCCTAGTCTCAGAGTCTGCTTCTGAAAGATGAAACGAAGACAGTTGATACTATAAAAGTAGTCCCAGGAAGCAGATTCTCAGAGTGTGATTCTGGAATTGGATCTTTTGCTGGCTATATAGAACAAGGACATTATTGCCATCAATGGGTGGAGTGGTGATAATGCCTGGCATGTACTTATTGCAAATTATTAAGACTCTCACTTGTGGTGAGATGGGATATAGCTAGAAGGGAATGCCCTGTGTTATGCATTTCAGAGTTATAGTGGAAATGATTGTCATAAAAGCTGTAGAGGGCTTGGTTTTTGTTAACTGCCATCAAAGCTCTGAAGGAAGGAAATGAGAGGTTTAGGTAAGCCAGCTATCAGCCTCAGGTATGGTTTGAAAGCCAAAAACATATGGCTGCATTTAAAGAGACCCACATTCCTATAGTTAGTGAGGAGACTCTTGAAAATTATGAACAGGATTTGATTATAAGAAAAGTAGAACTGCCAAGCAGGAAAAAAAAAGAAAAAAAAAAGAAAGAAAAAGCTTGAATTCACAGCCCCAGCAAACTTCCTGAGATCTCAGATGGGGACATTTGGGTCAATACCAATCTCAAGCCCCCAGATTTTTATGAACGCTTTGAGTTGGCATATGCATCCCACTCACTAGAGGAAAGCAGACTCCTCTCACCTGGAAGCCATGATCAGACTGCACTTGAGGTGACTACCTTACCATATGACACTCGATTTCCTTAAGATCTGTGCCACACTGCCCTCCTGGCCTTTAGACCAATAACTAAAGTCAAGACCCAGCACGGCCCCATTGGGAAAGTGATATCTGTGTTATGGGAAGAAAGGGCTTATTCATTAAAAGGGTTAAAGGATCTGGCTAATATGTTGCAATGGCACTGGGATAATACAGCTGACAATGGATATCGAGGGTTCTGGACTGGGGGTAGGGGTGGAATATAAGGCTAGGGGAGGGAGATTTATTGATATGAGGATACTCTTCTGTGACTCAGAATTTAATGTTCTGGCAAGGACACCTGGAGCCAGTCCTAATATGCTGCTTGGATGGCTCCTTGAAGCTTAGATAAAAATGATAGCCTATGATAAAAGAGGTGGCTGTGCCTGGGTTGCCTTTGCAAATCATTGAGGAAGAAGTTCAAAGGCTCCAAGAGATGAAACATACAAGAATAGATTTACTGTACTAGACCTGAGAACCCACCAGCTAATTGTGTTCCCTGGTAAGGCTCAGAGTGTACTCCTTCCACTAAAGCAATAAGAAATATATAGGCAAAGGGCATCCGCGTGGCTGAGGAGCTCAGTGGTGGCTGTCTTATGTAGGCCAAAGTGGACTATAAGATGCTGCTATCGGCTCCCTAGAGTCAGTGGGGATAATAGGATTCTGGAACTGCAGAGACCAGGTAACAGCACGTAACCATCAGAGGCATGATGAGCCTAAGTTAAAGGGAAGCAAGGCTGTAATAGCATCCTGCAGGCCGAGAAACACGGCAAGAGCAGCTATGTATTGCAGGGCACAGTGTTAAATAATAATGTGGGCACCATGTTAAAATTTTATTAAAAATTTAAGATGGTAACAGCAGGAGATAAACCAAGCATGGGACTCTTCGGAGCATAGGGCCCTGTTCACTTGCTCAGGTTGCACCCTGATCCAGGATCTGTGGCAATAAAAGTAGACTGTGGTTTTTCAGAGATGAGATAGATGAGACATCAACAAAGACATCATTTGACTTTTTAACCAAAATATGATGAGAATAGGTGAGAAAAAGGCTTATGTTAACCACTGCAGTGAAAAAATCACAATCCCTCATCTGACTTTCAGACTTGAGCCAGTTCTCAGACCATGAACACTCCACTGAGGAGACGCTGGGCCCCTTTGAGCAAAGACCCTGCAAAGCCACAAGCTAAGCAGAGAATGACTAATAACTCATGTTGGAGACCCGATACTTTGGGAGATAGAGCCTTAATGGAGTGGAGGTGATATAGTACCAGGACAAAGTCTGTGTGGAAGGGGAAGAGAATATAATAGTGACAGTCCAAGGAGCCTGCTGTCTGTTTTTGTGGATAGTAGCTTCTGACACATCTCAAGATTAACTTATGTTCCATTTTGAATAGACCAAGAAAGCCACTTTTGAATCACCATCATTTTGTTCATTCTGCAAATGATGGCTCATGTTGCTTAAATATTGAGGAATGGATTGTACATTCTTCTGGATTCAACTTCCATCAACAGTTTACAAGTTGATGGAAAGAGATGAGGTCACCCTCTCTCTCTCTTTTCTACCCAATTGAGCCCTGCCTAAGACAAATGTCTATTAATTCTTTCCAGGTCTGGCTCTAGGTAGCCTTTCCAATCCTGCATTCTCTCTCTCTCTCCACCCTTCTCCTCAAACTTAGTGCTGCAGCAACACTGAATATCTTCCATCCTGTGTTATTCTTTATTTCCTGATGTTCAGACACTGGGAATATTCCCCCTCTCTGTCTGTCCCTCCCCTCCCTTCTGTTTCCTGGTCAGCCAGTACTCATCTTTAGTTTCCAAATTTAAAAGTCATGTCCACAGAGCTGCTTAGGTTAATTTAGGTCTTATCCACCCCTCTATCCTAGGCTCATGTGTTTGGCTAACACTTACATTTGAATAAAAGATAATTACACTTATTTTTGTGGAAACAATTTTAGTTTTTCCCCTACTTGAATAGGTTGAATTTCCTATTTTATTTTAAACCTGTTTTATGTAATCTTTTACAGGAGCTATTTTGAAAACCAATAAGGCAAGAGAGTTGGGAAGTTGAAGGGATCTCAAGATGGTACATCTTTGCTTTGCTGAAGAACTTTATCTTCAAACTATTGAAATTCCTTGTCTATCCTTTATGTCTAAAATAGAAATATGTCTTAAATGCAGAAAAGGCAGTGCAGCACAAGAAGGCTTAAGATCCTGTTACTTTAAAAGTCTTAATTGGCTAATAAAAGTTATAACTCCTATATAACTATTACTTATTAGCCACCTCAACTCTACGAAATTATGTCATTTTTCCCAAAGGAAGAAAAAGGGCTAAAAAAAAATCTGGAAGATGGATCTTCTTTGCAGTGTATTTATTAAAAGTATTACAAACCACTGGGGTTGCTGACTAAAATTTCTGAATTTGCATTTCAACTTAACATCAGAATTTTCTTCTTTTCTATTAACTCAGTGTAGTGGGAGTCAATACAGCAGGGGCTAATAGATCTGCAACATAACCAGCACCACTTTAGACAAGCCCAAGTACAAAATGGCGCTGCCCACCTCCTCCCCTCCCCCCTTCCCTTTACGAGAAGCCTCCTGACTTAAACAGAATCTCTTTTTGCTTCCACAAGGACGCAGTTCTCCACCCCAATCCACATTGGCATAATGCCCCTCCTTGATGGTATCAGCCAGCCCTTGGTGCACTATATAAGCTCTACCACCCCCACACCTGATGCTGTCCCCTTCTCAGGGCAGCCCTGGGCTGCCTGCCACTCTGAGCACGACCCAGCAGATTTCTTTCTTTAATAAAGCTTGAATGGTACCCGGCATCTTGGCTCACTTTCTTTCAGTGGCCTAGGCTGAAGAAAGTGTGTGTGTGTGTGTGTGTGTGTGTGTATGTGAGATGTTCAAGTGTATGTGTACAAGTGTCTCTGGACACTTCTTGTGATAGTGGTTTGAGATAAATATGCATTTTTGACAATGCAGAGAGGTATATAGGACTCCTACTGAGGAGATGTCTTTGCTTTTGCTTTTTTAAAATTTTTTCTTGAAATACCTGTTCCTTCCAGCAGTAATTTCTAAAATGTGCTTTACCCTGATGTGATGACTAGAAAAGCACCAGTTCTGGAGATCGTTATACAAGCCTCTGAAAGATCTTAACTCACCTGGAAAATAGATACAAACTAGATGACAAATGTGAACAACAACAAAAAATCACTCAAAGTAAAAATTTAAATTAAAGTGGCCACGCCTTCCTTGGGTTCACCGCAGACAGGGAATCATATGCAAAGAATATTTCCACTTCTGCTCTGGTTACTGGCCTAAGTGAATTTGGGCAATTAACCTCTTCATGCTCCTGTTTCCTTCTTCTGGCATCTGATGACGCTGGTAGTGAATTTCCTTGCAGTAATGTGACAATTACCCGATTAATGATTATTAAAATCTCTAAAGATAGAATGTAAGAGAATGCTTAATAAAATGGTAAATACGGAGAAAATGGACAGAGCCTGTAGCCACAACTGGAAAAATTATTGAAGGTTACTTTGAGAGGCACAGTGAGCAGCAGCTCCTAACACCGTCTAATTGCTGGCAGCCTGAGCTTATAACTCAGAGCTTGGCCTAAGCTTTTATGGTGCGTGACAACACGGTCTTCCACACCTGCATCACGGTGAGGCTGCCATCATAACCAAGTTTCCAATCGCAGCGGCGTCTGAACTTTCCCCTTGAGAGTTGCTTTCATCTCATAGAAGGCTCTAATTGGAAAAAAAAAAAAAAAAAAACCTATACTTTTTTTTTTTTTTTTTTGCAAAGATAGGACACTAAGTCATTTTCTCCCCTCCAGAGCAAACTTCCCCTCCCTTCTCTCTAGAATAGCTTTATCTCTGTAGTTTCCTGTAGTTCAAAGGCAGAAATGGAACATAATGGGATTTGGCTGAAGGGTTATAATCCTAAGAATTCCAAAACTTTTCATCGAAGGGCCATTTCTAAAGAGAGCTTTTATCCATTGGCAATTTCAGCTGAGAGCTATTCAGTCTGACTCAGGAGGCACCACATAAAGGCTTTAAAATGCCCTGGTCGGCCACTGTCCCTTTGCAAGGGCAGAGACTGAGCCTCTGTGTGGTGTTTCTGAGTGCATTTGCAATAGCATTCATGTGGAAGAGGAATAGCCTAGAGCTAAATTGGGAGGAATGGGAAAGGCTGTTTCCTTGGCCAAATCTCAGGGCAGCAAGTGCCCCTTCTCTACCTACCGGAAGAGGCCTTAACATTTATTAGTCAGGCTCAGCTAGGAAAATATATAATGTTGAATTAGGCATTTATTTTCATCCAGGAAGGTGGCACGACCATGGGGAGAGGAGACAGTGCTTTGTGACCCAGGTGTTAGAAGTGGTTACACACACACACACACACTCTCTCTCTCTCTCTCTCTCTCTCTCATGGACAAACGCACATACTCATGCCTCACCTCATCATTTTGTATCTCAAGGAACAATAAACGGAATGCCTCTTGTGTGGAAGAAGCTGAATGTGTCTGCTGAGGTTCAACATGTGATCTTGGCTGTAGTCCATACCTCTGCCCTCCCTGCTAGACCCTGGATTCTCTGCCAGCCATTATTCAGAATAAATAGGAACGCTTCTGAGCAGTTTTTCCCATTAGCGTAAGAAAATGTTAATAAAGAACAGTCACTTAGAAACTATTCCTGTAGTATCTAGTGAGTTATACACATTTCCACTACCTTAGGAGGGGGCAAAGGAAATGTATTTCCATGTGGTTTCAAACCCATTGGACTGAGCCATGACTCCCCAAGTACTAGAGAAAAGGGAAATAAGGTTGCCCTGTGAGAATTAAATGACTTGAAAACAACACTTAGCAAAGTGCTTTCTAGTTCTAGGGGAACATACTAGAATATTGCTTAATTAGTGAAATCGACACATCTAAAGTCAGCATACATCAAAGTGAGCAGCCACGAAGCAAGTTGGTTTGAGAGGCTCCAATTGCCTACACAATCCAGGAGACAAGAAGAGAGACCAGGAGGTCGTGAGCATCCTGGTCACCAGGCCTCATAGGTTCTGATGAACCATCCTTGAGACTTGCAACTCCTCTCTATGCTCATCCTGCAATTACTGAGCAGCACTTTGATCTTATAATTCATCTTACCAGATACTTAAATACAGGAAAAACTGTGGTCCTCAGCAGGAGATATAAGCACCCTAGTCATCGAGAATAATATTCCCTGTTTATAAATTAATAACTTGGCTTTCTAGTCTACCTACAGGTTTAAAGTGAATCTAGTTTTTATAAGCTTGTCTCTAAGAGTCTAATTATTTCTGTGTTTACTCATAAAATCCTGATTTTATAGCTGTAAGATGAAATACCATGGAAAATTCATCAAGGTAATACCACACAGTGAGGAATCTTGGGGGTCAGCCACCAGCATCTGCAGATTGCTACTAGATATTCCACCCACAGGAATGTTTTCTCCCATTTTCAATTTAATAATCCCTAGTTTCTATAGGTCAGGTGAAGAATCTCTAGAAAATGAAATAATCCTGTTTCCCTAATATTTGTTGTTGTTTATAAAGTTTAGTCTTTTCCTATAGAATGTGAATATTTTCTTTTAGGAATCTAATTTCCAGTGATGCCAGGAATTATGATATTGGATCATTCCTACAGTTAAAGAATGTGAGGAACAACCAACTTCACTTTAACCAAGTAATGAATGATTAGAACATAAAGGAGGAACTCATTTATTTTAAATTCTATTCTATCAAAATACATTCCCTTCAGTTATCCATTCAGCAATTTTTTTTTTTCATATGCCTTCTATGTGCCAGCCATTTGCTAGTCTCGGCAGATACATTGGTAAACAAGGCAAACCCTCACGGAATTTGTGGTTTAGTAGAAAAGGCAAGCATTGAGACAATAATTCCAAAGATAATCCATTAATGAGAATTGCAAGCATGTTAAATTCTGTGAAGGACACAAAACACTATGTTTTATTGAATATCGTGGAGCTGGTCAGGAAAAGATTTTCTGACAAGTTAACATTTAGGTTTAGGCCTAAGGGTTAAATGGAGACCAATCAGGGAAGAAACTTAGGAAGAGCATCCAAACATAGAGAAAAGAAGGGATGGCGATCTTGAGGTCAAAAAAAGAAGCATATTTTCCAAGAACTTAGAGGAGGCCAGAAATAGCTAAAACTGAGACCTGTGAGGTAAGAGTGAAGGTTTAGATAGCAACCTGTGCATGCATAACATAATAGATCCCATTATGGACTTCGTTTGTCCCTTTAGTAAATGCTCATTGAGAGCTGCTATAGTTTGAATATTTGTCCCCTCCAAAACTCATGTTGAAATTTAATTGCCATTGTGACAGTGTTAAGAGGTGTGACTGTTAAGAGGTGATTAGGCTATGAGGGCTCCAGCCTCTTGGGTGGGAATAGTGCTGTTATAAAAGGGTAATTTCAACTCCCTCTTGCTTTCTCTTGCCCCTTCTGCCTTCTGGCATGTGAGGACACAACATTCCTTCTCTCTGGAGGATGCAGCCAACGAGGTGCCATCTTGGAAGCAGAGAAACCATGCCCTAACCTGCCAGTGCCTTGATCTTGAACTTCCCAGCCTCCAGAACTGTGAAAGAATAAATTTCTTTTCTTTTCTTTTTTTTTTTTTTTTTTTAATAAATTACTCAGTCTGTGGTATTCTGTGATAGCAGCACAGAGAGATGAAGACAAGGGCCTACTTATGAAGCAGGGACTGTTCTGGGTATTGGCTATACAGCAGGGAACAATCTCTTTCGGAGTAAGGACATTTCTAGTATGTCAGATGTGGTTAGTATTGTAGATAAGAATAAAATAGACAAGGGAAACAAGGAAGGTTGGGGGCTGGCATTTGGTTACTATTTATATAGGGTGCTAAGCAATGGCTTTACTGATAAGGTAGTGTTTGAGCAGAGACCAAAAATCAATTTGAGAGAGCAAGCCAAGGGTCTATCTGGGAGGGGCAGGCAGTGAGAAAAGCAAGTACAAAGGCTCTGAGGTGAGAGCATGATTGAAGTGCTCAAGCCAGGAAGATGGCCAGTATGACCCACGTAATTAAGAAAGCATTGGAGATGTGATCAGAAATATAGTGCGTATGTGGGGTCCGAGCATGCAGAACCTCCTAGGCCACTGCAAGACTCTTACTCTGAGAGAAAAAAGAAGCTTTTAGTGGGTTTTGAGCAAAGGTGTGCCATGATTTCATTCCCATTTCAACAGCTCATTCTGGCTTTTGTGTTGAGCAAGATGGGGCCGGGCGGTGCAGGGGGAATGGCAAAGCGACCCCTCAGGAGGCTATTATCTTTATTCTGAAAGCAATGGGAAATTATCAACCAGTTTTAAGTCAGGAAGTTACACTTTATTAAAATATCATAATATATTAATTATAAGCCTCAGTTTAGCAATTAATTAAAAAGACAAACACCTTAGCAAAACTAAGTACTTTCCTATCTTAAACTACTGTATGTATTAATTAATTACTGCTAAACTTCACTTTGATTTTTCTTTTCTTCTTTATTTCCTGTAACTTGCAGCTATTTGGCTGAATGTATCTTCCAGTTCTCCTCTGAAGTTAGAATAAACTATACTAATTTTAGTTCTAATTACCCTAATAAGAAAGCATTCGGACTGGGTTTTTCCAGTCTCAAGAAATGTCTTGGATCTCCAAGGATTCCTCATGTAACAAGTATCTACAACTTGAGTACATGAAAAATCTGGCTCTGAGCACCCACTCGCCAGTATTGGCAAGAATTCTAATGTCACTCATTCTGGGATTTCCTGCTCCGTCCACTGTATTATAGGAAATTCCAGCCAGGTTCAAGGACTAGGGGCTTGGGCTCACTGACTTTCTTACCACTAGGACCCTATCAGGACCCAAACATCTACCTACTGCCATATTTGGGAAACTCTTGTTGCTACATACGTCCATGTTTTCTTTCTTGCTGAATAGTCAAGCTTGCAGGATAGTTCTGGCCTACCATTCATCCCACCTTCCACCCCTACACAGCAACACCCCCTCTTCCTCCACCCACTAACATTCTTGGATGAGAAACATTCTCAATCAGAAAATATGCATGCAAATTAATCTCAATAATTCACCATGTTATATTAGTAAAATGATCCCTGCTCTGAGACATCACTTCCTTCTCCCTTTCTAGCTCAGCTGAATGAATAGAGAATATTTTACCTCCCATACATTCCTGAAAATTTTAGGTTGCTGGCATCCTAAGTCTGAAATATCCTCTGAGTGATTTCTCATTTCCAGTTGAGAAAAATGTTTCCTTGGAAATGACATATTCATTCCAACATCAACTCTTCTGATTAACGCCTCATCCCATAAATTTATTTTTATGTTTAGTTTTGTTGATTGCCAACAATTTTAGATCTGGGTTACCATAAATGACTAATGAAAGTTTATGCCTTTTAATTTTCAAGAGAAGTTTTTAAGCATTTCAACTGATATGTTTTTGGAAAGAAATGTGCAAAGACTTTTTCTCAAACCAAGAAAGTTTTTTAAGCTCACTCAGGAAAAGGAACTATAGGCTACCCTGTATTAGTCAGGGTTCTCCAGAGAGACAGAACCAATAGGATATGTTAAAAGTATGTGAGAGGGGATTTATTAGTGGAATTGGCTCACATGATTGTGGAGAGGAGTCCCACGATAGGCCGTTTGCAAACTGAATGCTTGTAGCATGGCTCAGTCCAAGTCCAAAGGCCTCAAAGCCAGGGAAGACAATGGTGTTCTTGGTGTAAGTCCTGGATCCCGAGAGCTGGAGGAGCTCTGATATCCACAGACAGGAGAGCGGAGTGTATCCCAGCTGCAGCGGATAGAGAGAGATTTGTCTTTTTTCCTCCTTTTTTTTTGGTTCTCTTGGGGCCCCCAGAGGATTGGATGGCTCCTGCCATATTGAGGGTGGGTCTTTCCCACCCAGTCCACTCAGGCTCTCATACTAATCTCTGCTGGAAACACCCTCATGGACACACCTAAAAAGATAGCTTTACCAGGTTTCTAGGCATTCCTTAGTCTAATCAAGCTGACACCAAGAATTAACTTTCACATATCCCACGTAGGGGCTGATAAAGAAGATGTCAGTTGAGAGGGAATGAAGAGGGTTTCATCCACGCAATGATGATATTTCCAGTAACACTGGCTACATATGTAGCTCTGACTCTTACTCAGCCTGTGCTTTGGTTGGGCTTCTCAGTTTTTGTGGGCAAATGTCAAGCTTACCTTAACCTGACTGATTCTTACAGTCATGGCTCTACCATCAATTAGTTAAAAAATATCTACACTCCAAGTATTTGTTCAATTTGATGCTTGGCTGTAAAAAAGTACTTGTGATGAATTAGTTGAAAAATATGAAGTCTTCCATTATTATGCCTAATTTCACCCTGGGATCATTTTGGATTTTTATCGAACCACTATTATAAAACTGTGCCTTAGTATCTTGGCAGTTGGGTATTGAAGGATCTTTGAGTAAATATCCCATCCTTCATTTAATTGTAATGAGATTGTCAAGGGCAGTGTTTCCCACATAACCCATTCCCCTTTTATGTGGATGTAGTAGGGACATTTTTATCAGGTTTCAGTAAGAAAAACGGCTTGCCTCTCCCCCTTGCTCATTCTTTTAACAAATTCTAACTGAATCTTTACTAGATGCTTATCACAGTGACAGGCACTAGACATGTAGTAATGAACATAAAGAGACATAGTCCCTAACTGCATGGCACTTAGAGTGTAGTGGTAAGAGAGGCATGAAATATATGTCCTACAACATAACATTGAAATGAAATTGTAATACGTGCTGTGAAGAAGAGTTTCATTGTGCCATTAGGGCACAGAACAAGGAAATTGACCTATTTATGATGTCAGAGAAGTGAAATTGGAGATGGGAAGTCACCGAAGGTTTTAAGCAGGTTGGGAAAGTGTGACATGGTTAGATCCTTGTTCTAAAAAGAACGTAGTTGCCATGTAAAGTACACATTGTGTTTCCCTTTTTGAATAGGCTCCTAGGAAGCACAGACCAAACTTTCAGCTTACTTTTCTTCAAGTCTGTAACACTTGATAGCACTGCCTTTAGTGACTAATTTCTCCTCTCAATCTATTATCCTTCCTTTCTTTAATATCCCTTTGCTTCATTTTTCTTACCGGGCAATTTTTATTTTATTTTTCTGCACATATCGTTATTATCCATATAATTTGGTGGGGGTGGGGAATGAGGTAAGGTACTAACAAGGAAATGCAAGAGAACAGGCTCTATTTCTGAAAAGGTTTACAATGTATCTGAAATATTAGAGAAACGGTTTGAAAGAAATAGCTCTGGAAAATAGAAAAAAGCATCTAAGAGAACGGACGGGTCTTCACAGATCAATTCACAGATAAGAGAACTTCAATTTTAAACAACGTAGAACAGAACATTCAGCAGCTTTGGGATCTCTAGCAACCCCTGTTGAGTTTCTTTTTCAATATAAATAGACTTTATCTCTCATATCTTTTGTTTCTCTTAATCTTGAGACTCTTGTTTTATTTCTTAATTGCTTGCTGTTAGGCAAACTCATCAAAGAACCAAATCCTGCCTTTCATTTATTTTTCTTTAACTCTTTCTCCTCCCATAGCATCTAGAATGATACAAGAGTTTGTTTGCTGAATAATGTATAGCTATGCATTCAGAAAGTATTCATTCTTTCTCATAGTTGACATGTGTTCTTGGTAGGGCTGGATTTCCAAGCATGTAATATTGACAGTTGCAATTAGCATTCTTCTGCATTTTCCTGCTACTCCTCTTCCTCTTAGCAGTTAAGAGCATCTTTTGACAGTGAAAGAGCTAATATTCTTACATAAGAAGCTGATGATCACCACCATCAGTTTACCCATAAATGCCAGGAAAATGAACAGATAAGAAAAGCACTCATATTCAATGATTTTCCCCCTCTATTTTCTGCTTATGCTTTTATCCCAATATTTTTCAAATTCAAAATACTTAGGCAAGTTTTTGCTTTCATAGGTTAGCCTATTATAACTACCAGGTCTGATAAGGCCATCTATGAAAAATAAATGAGAGGAGCCCTGGGGAGGCTGAGGTAAAATGATGCTGTATTGGGCGCTGGAGGCGATTAACCTCCAGGCCAGTGAAAAACACTGAGCACTGAGGGAAAGCGGATGGAGAGGATTTAGGGTCTTTATGGAAGGTTTTCTGTTCCCCCTGTGAAAGCAACTTTCACCTTGTAAAAGATCTACTTTTGTCTTGTTAACCTGGCTTTGAAGAGGAATGACCCTGAGAGGGAAACACAACAGCAGCAGCGGAGTATAAAGGGCAATAAAGTCCTATGAGCCTTTTTATGTCTTCAGAGTCTAGTTTGGGGCAATATTAAGGCATAGCCACTAAGGAAAAGGCGTCAAGAGCAATAAAACATGTCCCCTCTCTCTTCTCAACACTTTCTGTGTCCACTTATTCCTTATGAAGGACCTCTCTGTTTTCCTGCCTCAGCTGGAAGGTGTTTTTTTCTTCAGCCTTGAAATATTTCCTTCCTTTTCTTGCTTCCTTCTTGCCTTGCATCAATTCATTTTTTTTCCCCCCAAATTGCTGTAGGGGACTGCCACCTGGCACATCCTTACAATGAAGCAGCTTGCAAAGCCGGTAGGTAAGCAACTGTGAGGGCTGCGGACCAGACACTGCACTGTGGCTGCTGGGCTCTGTGGGTGCACTTGGAAAGGGTCTACCTGATAAGACCCACAACAGAAACAGGCAGCTCTGAGGGCAGCTCTCAGTATATTTTCCTTAATAGGCACAGATCCTCAGCTGAGGCTTAAAATCTGACTTTTAAGCATATGAACACATAGTCAGGATAAAAACTTATCAACGTCATGGTCATTTGATTTAATCTGGATGATATGTGCATTTGGACTTCTTGTATTTTAAGTTTTTTATTGACCTATGCACATGTACATGCTATACATATATATTATATATGTATAAAACTAGCACCTAGATTAAGAAACATATCAGAGCTAGCACCACTGAAGAACTCATCTGGGCTCCTTTCTAGTACTACCCCCCATCCAAGTATAACCACTGTGTGACTTCTAACACCATGAATTTGTTTTTACCACTTTTATATCAATATCTGGCTTCTTGTGCTCAGTATTGGGTGAGATTCATAAATATTGTTGTGATAGCTGGAGATTGTCCATTATCATTATTGTGTCCAGTGATTCTTAAAATGTATTCCCAGACCTATCAGCACTGTAGGAACTTGTTAGAAATGCAAAGCATCCCCATCTTGACCTGCTGAATCAGACTGTGCAGGTGGGACACAGCAATCTGTGTTTTAACAAACCCTCTAGACCATTCTAATACTAATTTTTAGAAACACTACTATGTAATATTCCATTCTCTGAATATACTACTGCTGATGGACATTCGGACTATTTCTAGTGTAAGGCTATTATGAAGAGCTATGAATATTCTAGTACATGTCTTTTGGTGATAATTAAAATGCATTTCTTGTGAGTGTATACCCAGGACTATAATTTCTGGGTCATAGGATGTCTTTGTTCAGTAGTATAGTAGATATGCCCATACAGTTTCCAAGTGGTTACACTAATTTACACTCTCTGGCAGGATGCAAGAGTTGCAGTTTCTTAACATCCTCAAAAACATATTTTTTGTTCATTTTGTTTTTAGCCATTCTGATGGGTGGTTGTGCTATTTCATTGATGTTTAATATGCATTTCTCTAATGCCTAGTGAGATCGAGCATCTCTTTATATATTCGTCATTTGTATATCTTCTTTATTGATGTGTATATTCAAATCTTTTCCCATTTTTCTACTAAGTAGTCTACTTTATCTCATTGATTTTTAGATACAAATCTTTGTCACATAAATGGATGGCAAATATCTTTCCCCACCTTATGGGATGCAAGGTAATTATGTTTTTGATAACAAACTAAAAGCCTGCCTTGTAATTTATAGGTTTCTTTCAACTTATTTCTCATTTCCTGATTATCCACTAACCTTCTCTCTTAATGAAGCATTATTGCACGGGGTAGCAAGAGTTTTGTTGCACTATGTATGTAGTCAAGGTGATCATAAAACCATACAAAAGGCTATATTGAATATTTGGGGCAGGTCAGTGTCTCACAGAAAACTCTAAATACTATAATGTTTAGGCATGTGCATCCCCATTTTTCTGTATCTGATAATCACTGTCCCATCACCTTATAAATATGGTTCCTAAGTGACCAGCAAGTAGCCCAGTAATAGGTTATGGATGGTAAAGTAGGCATAACAAATCTGTGGGGAGAAGAGATTATTCCATAAACAGTTGGGGCAATTGGTTGCTTATTTAGAT
The DNA here is from genome assembly GCF_027409185.1 of Cynocephalus volans. Classification (NCBI taxonomy): domain Eukaryota; kingdom Metazoa; phylum Chordata; class Mammalia; order Dermoptera; family Cynocephalidae; genus Cynocephalus; species Cynocephalus volans. The sequence goes on along the minus strand of NC_084467.1, from coordinate 72,187,620 downwards.
AAAAATTCAGATTCTGATCAAACCATTTATGAAAATAAGTTCCAAGTGGAACAAAAGTTAAATATAGAAATTCCAACCATGAAAGAATACTCATGAACATTTTTCTGATTTCTTTATCTGAAAGGAAATAGCAATGGGAAAGATATATAGATATAACTATCACAGTTTGAAACTTTTGAATTTCTAAAACCAAACTGAATTTGAATTAAACAGTAAAATGCAAATTGAACAAAATATTTTCAAGGGATATGATAGTTCATATTTTCAATACGTAAAAATCACAATTTGGAAAAATATTAAGGATCCAACAGAAAATGTACAAAGAATAAAAATGAAAAGACAAATATATTTACAATGAGGTTCAACTGACTGTTAAATTAATAGTTGTTTAAAAAATAAAAATAAGGAAGAAAAAAGTCCAAACTCACTATAGTCAAGGGAATACAAATTAATCTTTTAAAAAACTGCATTTCCAATATTGGGGAGAGTCTAGACTACATTTAGAACCAAAGGTAGCTTGAATTAAGAAAAACTCACGAAGAAAAAACCCAGTTTCTGTTGTAGCAAGATGTAAACCGAGGAGAGAAAAGAAGAGAATCCCCCTCACATCCCCCAACACACACGTCCCAGGTGCTAGCGAGTAATGCAAAAAGAAGGGAGTCTGCCACAGTCTGGTGACAGCCCTGACAGGGTACCCTTTTAGGCCATGTCCAAATAATACAACAACAAAAGAGAAAATAAAATAGCGATGAATTTGAGGAAGATCAGAGGTGATGAGTGTCATTGATTAGATTAGCAGCTCACAATTTTACAGTGAAAAAAATTGGTTATTTATTGTATTCAAAGTGATCCAGGCACTGTGGATAGGGTCAGATTGACAAAGATGAATGCCACCTATCCCTGCCTTCAAGGAGCTTAGGGAGGTTAGCTGATAATTTGAACAAAATATTGTTGAAGTGCATATAATGTCAGCATCTTGAATAGGACTTTATTAAATTTGCCTGGGGCACTTCCACCTAGCCCCTTGGAAACACAAGCTGTTTGTGGTGTGTGTGTGTTTTAATAACTATGCTTATAATGATCCTGATTCATTAGAAACAGTGAAATTGAATTAGTATGTTCTGATAAACATGACAGGGAAGTATAGGGTATATTTTAGAAAGATTTGTAGCAAAAGTGATTTTTAAAATAATTCTGGCTCTTACACAGTTAATCTGCAATCATCTCTGAGTCAACTGAGAGCTCTACAAAGCTCAGATTTGACTGCATATGCTTCTTCAGCATATACGATTGACTGAAATATTAAAATGAGCTGCTTATTATGCTACCTTTGGGAGTACAGTCTAAAATAAAGAAGGGTGCTGGGAGAAATAGGCACCCATTTAATTTTTACAGCACACAAAAATCCTATGTAACAGTCATGTTAGGGAAAGTCAAACAGAAATGATAATAAACATCTGATATTTCAGACAAAAAAAAAGCCTGTTTCCATGAACGATTACCATAATTTAGATTGTTTGTTTTGTTTGACTCGTCTAAGTAATTACCTCAAATCTCTACTTCACATTTTAATCTCATGCTATAGTTTATTATTGTTGCTACCTGAAGAAATAAGTAAAACATTGTGAATCTCTTTTGCTTTTTGAAAAATAAAATCTTGTTTTTGCAAGTTACCATATTTGGTGATATAACCAAAAACACTACTTTTTTTTCCTAGAATTAGAAACGGCATTCACAAAGAAATCTAAAGTGTACTGATTCAAAAGAAGTTTTCTGCTTCATGTAACTGGTTATCTGGGAAATTTCATGAAAAATATGCATCCATTCTTTTTGTAGTAATTATTGCATCATGAAATTAAAACAGACTCAGTACTAAGCATTTTTAAAACAATTACCCAGCAGTGACATTACTATGTATTTTCTTCTAAAAACAGGTTGTATCATATGTACATTTATGTGAAAAATGGCTGACCTTTTTTATTCTGCTCAGCAACATTCAGCATGCTTTTTAGTTTCTGCAATTGGCGCATGTAAAATGCAAGGCAGTGTTGAGGGTTTAGGGTGTGAACACGTGTATGTGATTCCTTCTGATCAAGAACAGAGCTGACCCTTCTCTTCACCCAGCTTCCCCACTTTGTGCTTGTGTGTTCTGAACAGCCTTTCAGAACAGAATCCCAAATTGCAATGATGTCCCAAATCGCAGGATTAATGTGTCTACGAACAGACCTCTTATGCCTCCAAAATGAAGTACTCCTTGCTAATTTCTCTTCAAGACACCAGCTTAATTGCATTTTAAACAAATGGGCTGCTTTGCTGGCCAACTTTTAAATGAGATAACAGCAATGTTCACTCTCCAGCAGTGATGAGTGCCTTGCAGTAGATTCAAAACTCTGTTCAATAACAGGTTTAATCTCACACCAGCAGATTTACTGCAGAATAAACTGCCACTGAGCTCATAATTAGTAAAAGAAAACAACAAAAAAAAATCCAACCTACTAAATATTATTTTCCACAGCAGCAGGCAATGTTTTAGTGGAAAATTTCAGTCCTGTTCTTTGTGTGTTTTATTGATTTTATGTATGATATTGGGAATTCACGCTATGATTTAAGATAATGTTCTTTATCGATCACGTAAGCAGTTGTTTAGCTATCCAGTAACAAAATGATGCTCCCATTCATAGAACATGTGACATACACAGCCTGGAGACTACAGTGCTACCCTTTTTAGATGTTTATTTCTGTTTTGTTTTGTAAAAGCATATTCGCTGCTGGAAAACAGCAAAAAAGCATTTGTGCTTTAGAAACAATCTTCGCATAATTTTCTTTGTTGCAGCTATTAGTGGCCAATTGTGATTCAGTGAAAGCCCTGTTCAACAAACAGATGTTACAAAGTATATTCTCTGCTTGATGCAGCTAAACATATTAATGAGGTAATTGGAACTATTAAGGAAAAAAGAGTGCTTAGTATGTATTTGTTGTCTCACGTGTGAGGCTATACCCTTCTAAAATTTCTCATTTATTTTGCATAATAGTAAGATATAGTTATGATATACCAAGGGAAACATTTTTCATAATTTTCTCAAATATCTGAAAAAACTTATTACATAATTCTAATTCTAAAAAGCTCATCTGCAAATAAGGGTGAACAAAAGCTTTTGGCCAAAAGTGGAGGAAAGCAACTATAGATATTTAAAAAACAACATCATTATATATACCTTACAGATTTTTGAAGATCTTGCTTTTTTTTTGTATAAATACGAGTATAAATTAAAATGTGTGATAGCCAAAAAGCTATTAACAAATAGCTTTTAAAAACTTGGGCATTGTGCTTCTCATGACATTTTTCAAAAGGTAAATAAGTTGTCCTCAGTACAAGCACGAGCTCACTTCCCATCACTCAAACATGTAGTAATGGCACGTGAGGCTAGTTTTATTTCTGGCATTAACCTTTTGATAATGAGTGCTACATCAAATGGAATTTGAAGAATCTAATGGTACTGCTGTGCGGTTTATTTTTTTAAGACCCCCAAAGCAAATTAAACCTCAGTGAATCAGATAGCATATTCACAGACAATAGCAGTTTTAAGAAATAACTAAAAGATACCGATTTACAAATAAAGCTTTTAACACTATAGGTTTGCCAAGTGATGATTCACAGAAAAATTACTCATTCTTCTTTTCATTTAAATTGCCCCTAATTAGTACTGATCTTGAAGATTAAAAGTTAAAAAAAGAAGAGGAAGGAAAGAAAAGTTTCTAGTTCTATTTCTGACTATCATGTCTAAGTTATGGACTCAAAGAATTTCAGAAGTGGAAGGCCACAGGAATGCCCCAGTTCCCGTAACTCACCAAGGAAGAAACATATTCAGAAGAGTGATGTGATAAGCCCAAGGGCACATTTTTCATTTGTCTCATCTATTGTATAGGGATAGTGTTTATTCTTTTATATTATACCTAGTAAGCATCATAGAGCATACTCTGATTTTATATTAGAGATTTCAGAGTTGTTGTTCCTAACACATGCTGGGTGACCCCACCTAAAACATGGCCACCTTAAATATTTTGTGCAAGACTTCATTCATCTTTTCCTGATCATTTCAATTTTAGCCTAAGTGCTGCTAGACAAGCTTTTGTTGTCTGTAACCTTTTTTCCAATTGTTTTGCAGTATAATGTACATGTATTAAAATGCTATGCATACAGTTGAGTTGTGACAAACACACAATTCCAATCAAGATACAGAATACTGCCTTCACTTCAAAAATTCTTTCTTCCCCATAGCAATAAATCCTCCCCCATCACTCACCACACTAAATCACTTACATAAGATTTCAAATGAATGGAAGCACAATTTTATTTATTAATTTTATTTGGTTTGGCAAATACATATATAGAGCATATATGTGGCAGACACTGAGTTCTACAGAAATATCATAATATGTAATCCTCCTAACCACCACATGGTGGGTATTATTATTGCCATTTCATGGATAAAGCAGAAGCCCAGAGCAATTAGGTAGTCTCAGGTCACACAGCTGGTAGGTGGTGGACCTGGAATTTTGGCCCAACCAGTCTGGTTCCAGAACCTGTGCTCTAACCACTGCATGATGTAACATCAGAACAGATAATAATGATAAAAGCTGAACCTTATTCTCTGCTGGCCACTCTAAGCACTTACAAATATTAGCTTATTTAATTCTCAGAACAATCTTGTGATATAGGCAATATTTTTCTCTTCACTGCACAGATGAGGAAACGGAGGCAGAGCAAGGTATAAGTTGTTCATAAAGCCAAGAACTTGACATAAGCTATGCCTGAATCTCCAGGGCCTACAAGGGTGCCTGGTGTGTGGTAGGTGCTCAATAAGACACAGACACACACATTTGATATTATATATATTATATACAATATATGTAATATTATACATACTATGTAACATATAAAAGCATATGTTTTAATAAATCAATGCTGATTTTAATAGCAACCCCATTCTACCAATGAGAAAAAACTTAGAGGTTCAGAAATAGAAAGTAAAATAACACTCAAATTTACAAATCTAGTGAATGGATTGAATGGTTTTAAAGGCAAGTCTGTTGGTTTCCAAAAAGCATACATTTGCACCATTTTTTCCTACCCATTTTCAGCACTCTGCTAGGTACGTGATGATACAACTTTTCCCATGTAATCATCACACTGACCTCATGAAAAAAGTCTTTTCACCACTTTACTTGTTAGATGATCAATATGCATGGGGATTAGGCATGTTCCCCATGGTCACCTACGTGGGAAAGCTATTCAGGTTAGAAATTGAGTTGATGTTGACAAGTCAGAAAATCTTCATTGTGTAGGTGACATGTTGGAAGTGCATGAGATTACTAAAACAGGATGAAAAGGGATAACAAACATAAAGACAGTCAAAGTAAGTTATAGGTAGTGAGTATCTCCATGTGCTAGGAATTTTATATATGACATTTTATTGAATCTAAGTCAACAGCAATTGTGAGACATCTTGATTTATTAAAATGGAAATGCAATCCATTATTTGGAATGAGATACAGTATGCTATTTCTAATTCTTATAATTATTTTTCAGATGAGGAAACAAAGCTCAAAGAAATAAAGTGACAGAGCCTGGATTTGGGTGGCTCTGGAGCCTGTCCCTTCATGAGACTGGTCTCATCTCTCTTTTCTGCACTGTCAAATCGTTTTGCGTGTTTGTGCAACTCCTGCAAAAGGAGCTTTTTAGAGAACATTTACTTTAAGGGAAGTTTACCACATTGCTAATCCAAGTTAACATCTGTTTGAACTATTCAACTATTTTTTAAATTAATATTGTATACACAACCTACAATTAACTAGTTTATAGTAACACAAGATGTCAAGTCTTCTACTTTGAGGTTCGCTCAGGCACACCCTTTCTTTAGATACTAATGGTTATGTCCGACTCTTTTCCACCCTGTGGAAAAGGTCACCCTGTCTTTTGTGATGAACTAACTGTAACCCATTATGACAATAAGGAAAGTATTGAACTTTGACAACATATTCTCTTCAATATATTTTTACAGTGGAGTGTTAAGATTTTAGTAAAAACATTCAGTCAGATAATTATATAAATGAATAGGCTCACATGTTCCAATGTCTTTTTAAAATTTTTAATTTTCAAACAGTGTAAATGTATAGCTTCCCAAAAATAACCCAGCAGAGGAATTAAGTCTGCCAGACCCACTCACAGTTCCCATTTTGATCCTTCATCTCTGAATTCAAGTTTCCTTGATACTTTTACATGTAACGGACATGTTTGTTTGGTTCTTCCTCAGCTGGATAAGACTTTTTTTTAAGTCACAGCAATGACTTTTGTTCCATTTGTGAAAACCCTCTATAATTTAAATGATTTTCTAATGGGACTTAAAAAAATATATCAAATTAAAAGTTTTGTAAAGAGAAATGAGATTTTGTGAAAATAATCTGACAAATAACTGATCACTTTCCTAGGAAATATGATTTATTTAGAATCCACAGGAAAAACGCATCCTTGACTTGTACCTTGTACAAATAAAGAATGACAATTCTTTATTTTTCTTCTCAGGAAAGTCTCAACAGCAACTCCCAGTTATCCATAAACTCTGAAATTTGAAATGTGTGGTGACACTATGTAGAGCTAGGGCTGGGTCTCTGGTGCTCACAGACCCCATGAGCCTGTTCACAAACTCTTCACACGCAGGTCTACGAGGTAGGTAACTGGACAAAATGGTCCTTGGAGCCTTGAAGACAGAATAGTCTTTATTGAGCACACATAACACTAAGAGTTAGGCAGTCCACAGAGAAACTCAGAAACAACTGCAAAGTCCAAACAAAAACTGAAACTGAGCAGCTGCCAGCAGAGTAAACATGCTCTATTTTTAGATGCTTAGACATCACCTCTGCCAGCCAGCCTGCTTCACAAATTCAAGAACACACAAAAGCAATTAACCAGAAAGATACATGGGTGCACATGCACACTAACTCCACCCACACACAACTTGTTTACAGGAAATGTGAGGGAGCCTGACTAAATTATCCTATTTTCCCCACATACTACCTTCTGTTAAATTTTTTCCAGTTTCTCTCTTTCTATGTCTACCTCTAACGAGATGCAGCTTACAAGCCTAAGTGAAAGAAGAAATGTTCGAGAAATACGGCAAAGTTAGCCTGGATATTTCAGGTGGGGTTTTCCCAGTCCTTTAAGGAACTGAAGCTCCTTTACACACATGCAACCCTTGAAAATTGTCAAAGCATTTGAACCTTCCGTTTGTCACTCAATCCCAACAATCGCCTCAAGACCCAGTCAGGACAAGTAATATTAATTATCAGGTCTGGCTTCCTGCAGCTTTTGCAGTTGAACAGGGTCCCATGTGTGGAAGATCCCCAAATGCTCTGTCATCGTCTTGAAGTTCTTAACGTTTTAACAAGAGCCCCTTCTGAATTTTTACTTTATACTGAACTGCACAGATTATACAACTGGTTCTGTTAGTTATCCCCATGTAACACAGAGGCAAGATGGTTTCTTTCTCTGCTCCACACTAGTGGGATGGCTGACAAAGAGGAACCAGGAAAAGGGCAGTTAAACAGTTGTTTGGGTTTTATTCTTTAGCTTGAAATGTATATTTGTAAAACATTAGTTAGTACATTCATACTTAATTACCATCAACCCTCAAATATAAGCCATTTTCTTCCCACTTAAAAGTTTATATCCTGAAAAGGGGAATTGTCATACATTTGAATTCTTGCAAAAAGTGCATGGGAAGATTGGTATCTTCCTGTGAACTTTTTGAAGTACCCACGTATAAGGAGGTATGCTCTCTCAGTTCTTGTTTTGAACATTAGCCTGGGATATATGCATTCAGTGCTAGTTTGGGATATTTATAGATAGCACATTACAGAATCGGTTAAAAAAAAAAAGTAGGCAAATACATTTAGTTATTCCTGGACAGATGATCTCAAAATTCTGTTAGATTTTACTGTATAAAAAACAAAAACAAAAACAAAAACAAAGCCTCTAAACACCACTTTATTTTTTTTTTTTTTTTTTTTTTTATTTTTTTTTAAATTTTATTTTGTCGATATACATTGTAGCTGATTAATGCTCCCCATCACCAAAACCTCCCTCCCTTCTCCCTCCCCCCCTCCCCCCCAACCATGTCCTTTCTGTTTGTTTGTTGTATCAACTTCAAATAATTTAAACACCACTTTAAAAAGAAATGTTTATCCTGTAGAGAAAATTAAAATATACCCTTTGATAATTTGAAAAAAAAAGCTAGAGTGGAATGTAAACTGTAGATAAAATTTCTAGTGACAGCATCACATATGGATTCAAAATGAATTCAAACATCTTTGACAGAAGCCATGCTCGGGGAGATTGGGGAAGACGGCCCAGAAGGGAACAGAACTCTGGTGATGGGGAGGTTGCTGAGGTTAGAGACCATGTGAAGAGTGATACAATTATTTCATAAAATTCATGTGGGAACATTTTATAAAGTCATAGTTTTATAAAATACTTGAATTTAAATGTGTATAATTAAATTAATAGTTTAAGTAGTCATTTGACTTTAACCCACATGCAACATTTATATATTTAAACTATCTCCCTCACTCCCCAGAAGTCTTTCAGTTTGGAAAATGAGGAGTTGCCACGTATTCAGGTTTACCTTATCTTTAAGTGTCTGTAATGGTAATCACAAAACTTTAAAAATCACCTATTTTGATTTTGGGTTAGCGTGATTTTTCTGCTATTTTGTGTCATTTGCTCTTTATACAAAGTGGATGTTTGATTAGCATAGCTAATTGAAAGTTGAATCTTTTCAGGCATTCTCAGTGGAAAGGTTCTTTATAGCTACAGAGTGCCAAACTGAATTATTTTCGTCTCTCTAGTCCAAATCCTGGGCTGTGAATCTTTCCAGGACAGCTCTGCTGAGATTTACTACATGCACACATCTGTATTCCCCCCAAAGTCTTCCATTCCTGCCGAAATGAGGAGAGAGTCTGATTGCCTGTCTCTCTCCCTCTCACTGCCTATACCGTGGCTGGAGGCAGAGGTGCTGGTAACCCTGAGAATCTGCATCCATTTTAGGTGAAAACAAGCAAACAGAATAGAAGTAAACCCTATTTACTCTGTAGACTTTTCCTTTCTGTTACTACTTTGATTTAAAAACATTTTCGCCCAAAGGCTTCCGTTCTTACCTCTCACATCATCTTTTTCCTTTCCATTCCTACTGCCACAATAAAATGTATTCACTTCCTGTCTAGATTTCCTTCCTTCAATTAGCTGATCCCCTCCCAACGCCCCCCCCCTTTTTAATACCCCTCGTCCCTCACTTCAACCTATCTTCAGGCCTGCTACCTGGCGGCTCTTTCAAGTGCCCTGTTAACATTCCCTCAACTCACACAATTTCTATGCCTTCTGACTCCCTATGAATAAAACAAAACTTTAGTTTCACATTGCAAACCCACTAATGTCTGATCCCAATTCACTTTTCCAGCTTTACTTCTTTCTATTAGCAACCTGAACTCAACCAAGAAATACCTAAAGTGGTTCTTTAATATAACTGTTAATCATATTACCTTGTTGTAATTTATGTAGCCTTGTGGGATACTTTAAGCCTTGTCTAGAACAGGTAGAGTAAATGTAAAAATACCCTAATTTTGAAATATCGTATTTCCCAGCTCTGTTTTTGTTTATGCTGCCCCCTCTGGAATTCTCCCTCCTGATATCTGCTATTAAAATTCTATCCACAGCTTCATGCAGGCCCAACCCACATGTCATTTCCTGCCTGATTAATTTCCTAATCAGTCCAGTCAGACTCTTTTCCTCTCTCCTGCCCTTGAACTCTGCAGACCCCTTATGTCATGGCTCATATGGCCTGGTATTACAGGTAGCTGTGAATTGTACCTACTGAATTATATGCTGATTACACATAAGCTTTATAGCTTTTGGTCTTAAAAAAAAGTCTAGCACAGAATCTTGCACAAAGCAGATGCTCGTAAACACATGTTGACAGAATAAGTGAAGAAATTAATAGAGTTAAATTTTATGCTTCTAAGTTTCAGTTTAAGTTCTAGACTCCTACTGAATGCTTCCTTTTTCTGGTAAGTCTCCTGTTTAAAAAAAGATAATTTTATGAAGGGGGCCACTTTATGACATTAGTGTCATGGAAAGAATTCTAGTTAGTGAGACATTCATTCTCTGTTACTTCCTAGTTGTGAAATTTCAGGCAAGTCACAAAGTTTGGGACATTCTTTTCATAATTAGGAAGAATAATAGCTAACATTTAAATAGTCCTTACCGTGTGCCAGGAATTATTCCAATACTTTTTTATATCTTACTTCATTTAATCCTCTCCAAATCCTACAATGCAGATACTGTTATTAACTTTATTTTACACACACACACACACACACACACACACACACACACACACACACACACACACACACACACACACACACACACACACACACACACACACACACACACACACACACACACACACACACACACACACACACACACACACACACACACACACACACACACACACACACACACCCCCCCCCCAAAAGAAAGGCTAAGTAGGGCTAGGTAAGTTTCCTAAGGTTACAGAGCTATTAGGTAACAAGAGATGGGATTTAAGCCCACTCATCTGGGCTCCAAAGTCTGTGTGCATTCTTTATAGTCAGGGGGTACTGGAGGAGATAAACATTAAGTTCACTTCAGTCTAAAAAACTTATGAATATTTGATAGATATGATGCTCTATTTCAGTCCTAAGTATGATGAAAGATCTAAGGCAACATTCTTGAACTTCAGTAAAATCTTTCACTATTCTGGGTGGCAATGGTTAAAAAAAGATTAATGCAAGATCAGCTTCCCAGGCATATAACTTGTGTCATTGCACAGACACTACTTAGAAGGGCCCTCTGCTTGGTTTAATGTGTCTTGAAATTCATAATAATTTTTAAACTGGACTCCAGATTTTCATTTTTCTTTTTTTTTTTTCAATTGAGATTATACAGCTGGTCCTGATTTAATGTTTGGGGGACAAATATAAGTATTTTCTCAGTACATTAAACATTGAAGACTTATGCCTCGTACCCCCACTTCTCTTTCCTTCCAACACACATTGAAAAGGTATGGAATCAAGATCTTAAAATAGCTAAAGATCTCTTTTATAAGAAAGCAGTAGAATTTCCTGAATAAGATGTTAGTATTAACATGTCCATCTGGAAAACAGATGAAATATTTGTCTCACTTTTCTCATCCTCGTTTAGTTAACAATTGCCCCCCTGTTCCCCATGAACCAAGATATAGGAATAAATATATTTCCCCCTTCTAACCCCTGCTCTGTCATTTCTGAAGCGGCTTTTTACTTGTTCTTTTTCCGTTCTTCTGTCTCCTCCCCTTGGCTAGCTCTGGTTCCCCAGCCCTCTGCAATCTCTGGGACTCAAGTCCATTTATTATTTTATTTGGCAGTGAACTCTGCTAAGTCTCTACTACAGTGGAGGAAGAAGAGCACTGAGATGATTAGAGACCTGATTATATAGTTCAGCTTCATATGGAGATAAAACAAAAAAAATGCATTTGAAGGAAGGTCCAGGATGAATAATATTCTGCAATATGGACCTGGTCCAAATACAAGTAACCAGATTGGGTAACTTTTCACAGAACAGATCTTCCTACTAGGAACATTTTTTAAGTGAAGACCCCTACCCTGTGCGGGAGAGGGGAAGATGAAGTCTAGATCATTTCTGTCTTCTGGCAGCTCCCCACCTAAGGGAAGAGGTGGTCATCTTAGTGATTCATATGATGTTAATGTGAGTAGACTACATTATGGATCCATAGGAAAATGAAATGGGACACAAAAATGGAAGCAGAACAGATAGTATTTGGGTTTCCTGAGGATGAAGAAAGGCAGCCTTAGCTGCAAACTCAGAAGTCAAAGAAGTAAAATTACAACATCCATTTGTAGAAGTAAGTGATGGCAGTGACTGGGCCTGGGCTTCGTGGGGCTGACAGTATAGGTAGGGATGGGTGTTCCATGCAAGATGTGGGATGACATTCTTTTGAAAGGGATGAGTCAAGAAAAATTTGTATGGAGTAAAGAGACTTAGTAGGACTTAATTTTTATGGTGTAAAGATATGTGTCATAGGCAGAATAATGTCTCAGTCCTTTGAGGTCCCCCAAAGATGTCAATGCCTAGTCCCTGGAATCTGAATGCGTTAGGTTAGGCAAAGGAGAATGAAGGTTGCAGATGGAATTAAGGTTGCTAATCAGCTGACCTTGAGATGAAGAGATGATCCTGGATTATCCAGGTGGACCCAGTGTAATCACAGGGGTCCTCAGAACTGGAAGACAGAGGCAGAAGAGAAATGGCAGCATGAAAAGGACTTGACCAGGTGTGATTGGCTTTGGAGATGGAGGAAGGTGGCCACGAAACAAGGAGTGCTGGTGGCCTGTAGAAGCTGCAGGATGGGAAGGAAGCTCAAGCTTCCCTAGAGCCTCCAGAAAGAATGTAGCCCTGCTCACACCTTGATTTTATTTAGGTGGGAGAGACTGGTGTCAAACTTCTGACCCCCAGAACTATAAGAAAACAAATTTGTGTTGTTTTAAGCCACTATGTTTGTGTAATTACAACAGCAATAGAAAACTAGTACAACAGTTTAAATCTATACCATAAAAACTTTGAAAGTCAATTTTAAAATATGATTTAGTAACTGATAAATATATTCTATCTATCCTCTCCTAAACTCCATAGGTTTTGCACACATTTCCCAGTGCCCCAGGCCTATGCCTGCTGCCTCCTACTGTTCCCAGACTAATTAGATTTGTAATCACAATGTTCTGCTTCCAGCTACTTCCAGGGCAGAAGCATAAATGCCAATACCCTTTCCACCTGGCCATAAGCTAATAACAAAGAGAGGCAGTTACTGAGTTTTTTTAAGCACATCGCCTACTAACTTTCTGGTGGACAGAAGACACTATGTTTACTTATATTGTTCTGTGTCTAGATTACTATTGCTGCATTTATCAAATGCAAAATGGGTCTGGCAAAAAAACATTAAAAGGTCAGAAAGGCCCTGCACCTGAGATGCTTGACACACTGCCAAATTCATAATTGCAGATTGTATTTATGCCATTCCCTTTAACACAAGGTAACACAGCTGTATAGAAACTCATTTACTTTAGGGTGACAACTGTGTCTAGATTAATTGACTAGAGAGATTAATATTTACTCTACTTCTCTATCACTGTTGAAATGTTAACTATATTGTATAAAATCCATGAAGTACTAAAGCATACTTTGCAAACTACAAGATGTTGATTTACTTCTCAAATGCAGCTCACATGGTCACAAAATGGCAGAAAACCTTTGTGTGTTTTAAAGGGCAAATGGTTTTATTTGAGCATCAGGGACATAATGAGTGGTACTCAAGTTTGAAGTCATTTGTCTTTGCAGTGGAATGACCAAAGCTCTTCCACTCATGAAAACGGACTGAATTTGCTGGCCTCCTGTCCTCCAAGAATGCTCCATACTGAGAAGGCCATCAGTAACCGCTTACCTGCCAGAGTGAGTAAGACAGATGTGTCCCTACGTGTTGACAACACTGATTCCTCACTGTGAACCAGGTGGGTATAGTCTTAAGAACTATGGGGTGGAGCAGCTGCCTTTTCGCTAGGAAAAAGCACCATGGCAAAACGCAAGTTATTTCTGCTAGACAGTCTGCCATAGTTACGTGGTCAGCTTCAAATACGTCAGGGCTACAGAATGCGTCAGTTCAGTTAGAGGTGCGTTTTATCACGAATTCCTCCCGACCGTGGGGAAATCACATTCTTACAAATGTTCCATAGGCGTATGGCTGGTTCTTTCTCTGGCCTTGGTGGAAGCTTGGTATCACCTGTCAGGATGCTTTTTCAAGACATTTCCCTTTCTGGGTTGCCATATTGTGAAAATTTAAAGGCTTTATAAAAGATTTGAGAGTTGTGTTCAAAAGCCTTCTGATGTGAAACAAAACAAAAGCAGCTTTTTGTTTGTCTTCACTGCAGTTACAGTCTTAGGGAATGGCAGTTCCCCATTCTGCTGAGAATAATGTGGGGAATCCTTAATTCTCTTAATATAAATAATAGCACTCATGATTTTTCAAAGCTTAGGAATTTATCTTTCAAAATACCTTAAGAATAAGAAGACTTCAGCCCTTTTATCCTACAGGAAAACCTTGAACTAATTGCTTTTTTGTCTCTTAGTCCCTCAAAGGCAAGTTCAAGGGAGGGTTCTTCAAGGTACTTGCCACCCCTCTACTTCTTTAGAGAATCAAGTGTTCTTTTTTGAATCAAAATAGACACCATCACCCAGTCACTTTCGCTGAATTTCACTTCATTGTTACACCTTTCACTTTTTTCAGATGCAGCTACAAGAATTGGTTATATAAATTTAATTTCTACTCTTTCTGCAGAGCATATTGGGTGATACTGCCCCTCACACTGCACAATGCCCTCTATAAACTGTTCCATGTGACAAATCTCTCTCAGGATTAAGGACAAGGAAAGTTTCTTGAGAAGCCTGCTCCCTTCTTTCCAAGGAGGATGATGTATTTTCCATGTTTCCTTTGGTGTGTCTTGTCACACTGTGATAACTCATCACTTAACCTGAGAATCACTTAATGCTGAGAATCAGAAGAGATGCTCATTTACACAATTCAACATACTGGCCTGTGGTTGGATATTTAGATTGATCAAATTTTCATCTTTGTCTCTTTTTTAGCAAAAGGAAAGTATATAAATTAGTGAAATTAATTTTAAAATGTTTTATTTGGGGGGAAGTTGAGAAAAGAGATGCACTTCAGGCTAAATAAGATGGAGAAGTTAGAATGACTTTGGAATATTCAAAGAGGTAGAAAGAGGCCTATAAAAGCAACATCAGAATATCTGTAAAAATAATTCTTATTGTTTTCTGGTGTGGTGGAAGGAGTTAAAATAAGACTTATGACATTCATTAATTTAGGCAACAATATTTATAAAGACTCCGCTACATGTCTGACATGGGAAAACTTAGGAAGTTTTCTCTCATGCACATCAATAGGCAATTTCACTCTATCATAGCATATGCTACTTTAGAGAAAATACATGTATCCATAGGACCAAATTAGTAAGCAATTTTGATTTCAATTCAGGGTGGGCTTGGAAAGAAAGCAATTTCAGAGCAAATACCATAAGGAAGACAATAGAAGTTATCCAGAGGAAGAGGGAAGAGAAGAGGGCTCCAACAAAAAAACAAAGAATTGGCAAACGCTCCAAATTAAGAGAGGACACTGAGCCTCCAGGGAACTAAATCATGTTAAGCAATGTGTAACTTCTCCACGGCATTGAAGTGAATCTAATCTTCAGGAGCCCTGACTACCCATCTACTGTTAACATTAATTACCTTCCTGATGGTGATTGCATTCTTCAGAGAGTAAGAATGCACTCATTTAATCTACAGTGATTATAAAACATTATTTAGAGTATGTTCCCAATTATGTGTATTTGTTTATATGTATATACCTATAAGGTGGACCTGAGAATAGTCACTAAAAGGGGACAAGATTTTATTTCTGTTTCACATGAAGCTCTTGACCTAATCAGTTCAAGGCTGCTGTGGTTTTCCCATTATTAGGGACCACTGCTGTCTGTTGAGTGCCCTTCTTTCTCAACGTTGGGTCATGGAAGCATGGCTAGTTGGTGCAGCTCCCGAAATCACATCTAACTTCCAGATGGCAGAAAAGGGACAATCAAAGAGAAACAAAAACACAAACTGTTTAAGAGGTTGCCATAGTAGAGCTCTACTTATTAATTACACCTAGGTGTGGTTTGAAGCCGAGAAAGCCTTTATTCAAGGTGTCAATGAATCCTGATAAAAATTGTTACTACTTAAAAAGGGGAGAACAGATTCTAATATTAGAATAGTTTCTAATATTTCTGATATTATATTCATATAGCTGTAGCCATATCTGTATCTACAAAATAATGCTTACAGATGTGTATATCTATCTGTTTGAAAGGATTAACCACAAAATATAGTTCTCAAAGTTGGTGATTTTCCCACATTGTATACAAGTTCCTTTATTATAAACAGTTATGTTGTATCTTATGCATTGACCTGACTGTTGAGCCAAAAATATCAGATTAATAAAAATTGTGTAATTTAGAAAACCACATGCTCTATCAGTTATTTGAAAAGATGAACAGATAGACTCACCTAGGTACCACAAACTAAGTTACCTGGAGCATCAGTCTATAAATGTCAGCAAGTTTGAGTGGTTATTAATCAGCCGTATAATTATCTTATTTCTCAACATATTTTGCCAGTGTACACTTTATTTCATATCCTTTATATGACATCTGTGGATGTCTATGGAAATGAATAGCTCATGTTCTGTTTATGTTGAATGGCATTTCTCAAAGGTATTGTGGCAATCATCTAGGGAGCCCCGGTAATTTATAAATAGTTTTGCTTGTATAACTTTAAAACGTGTTTGGACCTAAGTTATCTAGACAATTATGCTTATGCTCTATTTCTTTTCAAAGTAGGATTATCACAATAAAAGAAAATCTGTGCGAGATTAACTGAGGTAGAAACCCAACAATTATATGGAGAAGGATTGTCAGTTATCTAATGAAAAAGGAGCCATTAATACCTTTTCTAAATAAATCCTATTAAAAGGAAAATTTTACTGTTACTTCTATTAAAGCAAAGTTTTAAGTTTTTGTCCCTAGTTATTCTGGGTCATTTTATTTTTTCCTTGAAAGAGCACAGTTCCCACATGTTTTTATAGCAAGAGACCATGCTGGAAAAGGGTGGGCAGTGTGTAATGAGGACTTTTCACTCCCTGAGCTCATTTGCCTAATAAGACACAGATGGCAAACCATAGATCACTTGTTTGTTTTTTTAATTGCATAATAGCAAATATTACAGAAAATAGAATTGTGTTTCACAACACAGTATATGTAATTTTTAATTATATCTCATTCTATTACATTTCAGACTCTTACAAAATGCATTATTTCTTTGCAGTCTGGGTCTTTGGAAAGAATAAGAGAGCATGAGCATTATGGGTTGTACCACCTGGTAATAAGCTGCTGTTTTCTGCTGGATATACTTAACTTTGCTGGGACTTTAATGCTCAGGTTGTTAAGCTGGCATTTTTCATATTTGCTTATCCCCTCAGGTCAAATATTTGGACACAGCAATTGGTGATGATGTGTTTATTATTGAGAGATGAGTCTGTGTAATTCTTAAATACTGTGGAGTATCAATCCCTTTGTATTGATAAGTATAAAGTACACGATGTAAACACAAAATGAAGTTGGCAATTATTGTGTTCATTTGGGGTATGTAGATTGTCAAAACATGAAATTTAAGGACAATATAATCACTATGAGATCTAAATTATCTGTATTGGTTCTTTTCTCAGTTAAATATATGAGAAAATTGCCAGTTTTCCATTACTGGGGAAGTTTTAAACAGAAAATGTTGAAGATGATATTTTAAAGATCACAAGGGACATAATATGAGTGGTTTATAAATTATTACTTTCTGGATCTTTCTCAAATTGGTAGCAATTGGATATCATGATTTGGTCATGTACTGGTGTTTGTACTAGAAAGCAGAAAAACCAGGTTCTTATATCTGTTTTACCATTTGTTAGCTGTATAACCTCTATAGGTTATATAACTACATTACCAGTTGAATGCTGTAATGATAAATTTACCTTCCTGAAGACACATCATGTCTTATTTTTGTGGTCCATTGGAACTATAAGACAAGGGCCAGCAGAATACAGCCTGTGTAGCAAATCCAGCCTGCCACCTGATTTTGTAAATAAAGTTTTGTTGGACACAACCCTGCCTATAAGTTTACATATTATCTATGGTTGCTTTCATGCTATAATTACAGAATAATTGCAACAGAGACCATTTGGCCCAGAAAGTTGAAATTACTTATTTGGCCATTTATGGAAAAAGGTCACTGACTCTTGCTGTACCAACTGTACTATTTTCATGCTGAGCACATCCTGCCATGGATGGGTAGCAGTGTCTAATGATTAATCATTATGTTTTGTTTGGGCTCACTGTACCCCCAGAATGTGCTAGAATACAACACTGGAAAACATTTCTATGTGAGGGAGTAGAAGTAGAGCTGCTCATATTATACCCACTCTACAAACACAAAGCAGATTTCTCTTGGGCAATCAGTTTACCATCTTTTGTGAACATGAAATTCATTTTGTAATTTTAGGGAGGAAAATATGATCTTAAGCATGGGAAAAAGTTTTAGTATATCCTATATTCTGTAATGTGATCTACCTTCTCACTGTTTCAACTCAATAATAAAATATAACTCCCAAACGTGAACAACTTTCCTGGGCTGTGAAATCGGTAAGATCCAGCCTCCTCATCTGGAAAATTCTCAAGCTTCTTCCCTCCCAATTCTCACCCCACTTTCTTTCTGCAAATTTGAAAGAAAATAGTTATTTTAATTTGGGGCCCTCATATTTGCATATGTGCTCTTTTGTTGTTGGTGGTGGTGGTGGTGGTAAACCAAAAGCAGTTTTATCTTACAAAGAATCACTTTGAATTTAGAAGTAGCATACAATATAAAATGAAACGTATCATAATGATTAATAGGCCCTTGTAGTTCAAAAAACAGCTGTTTTCTCAAAGTGGATATACCATGGTAATAGTGACACATGAAATTACTTTAAAAGGAAAATGATCTGTTGCTGTCCACTACTCATTCTCTTCTTGGTTCTAAGTGATCTGTTAATTTATTTCTCCATTCACTAAAGGGTTACTGTATGCACCATTACTACTTCTTCTTCCCCATTCCCAAAGGCAATTGCTCACTACTCTACAGCTGCGCAGTGGCTTCTCGAGTGTTCTTCTCCCTTTCCTGGTTACTATTTGGGAATCCAACTGATTGCCGAAAAGTTATGTTATTGTATCTTGACCTCAACTTTGGTCTCTCATCATGTTCTATATTAAGCTAGTTTTGCTGGAAGATCAATATTGACCTTGTTTAGGTATATTAAATAAGTTTTAAAAAAGATGGGAAGGTTAGGCGAGATAGCACAAGGAATTCATGCTGTGAGGTATCCCCTTCCCTCTCCTTAATCCTGACAAAAGTAGAAATGGAATACAGAAATCAAAATGAAAGCCACATGTCTCCATATTTTCAAGCCCAGAATTCTACTGGGGAGCTGGGAATTTGGCATGTGTTAATTATTAGGAGCCAGTAGAGCACCATTCCTGACTAGGGACCAGAAAATGAAGCTTGAAGCTATGAGCTAGAATGTGGCCCCTCACTACAGTTGTAGAGGACCCTGGGAAACATAGGAAGCTGGAGGATAAAAGGAAAACTTGAGGACAAGCAGAAATTTAGTCAAGCTACCTGCTGGCCCATTGACTGCACATGTGCTATTTTCAATTTTAGATTTCATAAGAAATGTTTAGTATGTTAAAAATTTAGGTTACTCACAAAAAGACCAGAAATACAATGTTAAGTATCCAATCAGCAGAAGGAAAGAGAGGAGGGGGTAATAAAGAAAACCTTACCAATGCCAACAGAAGACAGGAAAGGACAGAAGGAAGGGGAAGAGAGGGAAGGAAATAAAAAGGCTAGTAAACTGAAAGCACAAATTAGTAATTATAAAAAAAATATGATTATTCAACTGATAATGTAAATGAGTTAAACTCATATTAAAAGACTAAAAGTATCTGATAGATTTAGAAAAAGGATCCAGCTGTATACTGGGTTTGTACAATTATATAGCAGATTTATATAAAAAAGAAAAACCCTACCAAAAGAGCAAAAGTAAAGGAATAAGAAAAATACTTTGCAAACACTTAGAAAAAAAAAAAAAAAAAAAAAAAAAAAAAGCTGTCCTAACAATGTTAAGTATTATTTGTCCTAACAGACAAAATATTATTTAAAGCCATTAGAGGGTGTATTAGTCTCTCTTGTGCTGCTGTAACGGAATAATCGAGACTGAATAACTTATAAAAAACAAATTTATTTCTCACAGTTCTGGAGATTGAGAAGAACAAGATCCAGGTGCTGGCAGTTTGGGTTGTCTGCTGAGGCTGTGCCCTTAGGAGCGGGGGAATGCCGCATGGTCGCCTGACAGAAGAGGCGAAGAGCAAGCTAGCTGAATGCTCTGTGAAGCTTCTTTTTATAAGGGCCTTAATTCGTTAACTAGGGAGGAGAACTTCTTAAAAGGCCTCACCTCTTAGTACTACCATATTAGCAACACCTGAATTTTGGAGGTGCCACATTCAAACCATAGCAGAAAGACAGTGCATAACAGTTAAAGGGACCACACAGCAGAAATACTTGAAAATTATAATAATCCTAAATACATGATCTGAATTCTAGAAATCAAAAAAGGAGAAAATTGTGAGGAGAAATCAGCAAATCCATAATTTTGATTGTGTTTTTGAACACAATATTAGAAACAGTAGATCAAGTAAAACATGTAAATAATGATAGGAGAAATTTGAATAAGAAATGAATAAACTTGACATAATACATATGTATATACATATAGAAACCTGCATTCAAGAATCATTTTTATAGAGAACATTTGGGAAAAATAATTTAGCATATAGCCACTAACAAAATCACTTTTAAAAGAATCGTCATCATCTAGACACCATATTCTGGAAATATAATTAAACAAGAAACAATAAAAAGCTGTTTTAAAAAATGGTATATTTGGAAACTTAAAAACGCTCTTATATAATCTATCAGTTTAAATGGGAAATGGAAATTTTGTGTTGTTTGGCATAGAAAGCAAAAGGACAATGGATCAAAATATGGGATGTTTTTAAATAAGAAAGAATTTTTTTTTTTTTTTTTTTTTTTTTATTGAGGCTGGCCAGGAGAGGAAATTTCATAATCTTAAATGAATTTACTAAAGATAATAAAGATAAATCAAAATATTTGGGGGTTCAATCAAAACAGTAAAAGAAAACAGAATGAACATAAGAAAAAATAGAAGACAATAAAGATACGAGCAGAAATTAATGAAATAGAATAAAGAGAAAACTGGTTTTTCTAAAAGACCAGTAAAATAGATCAACTTATATTAAGGTTAATTCCACCTGTTCAGAGGAACCAGAACAAACACTTAGACAAAGATCTATATGTCATTTAGGTCTAAATCTGTCTATATTTGTATCTACATCTATGTCTATCTCATCTATGGCTCTATTAGCTATATCCATATCATCTATAGCAAGATTTCTCAGTCTTAGCACTACTGAAATTTTGGGCTAGATATTTTTTTCTTAGGAGGATCTATGCCATGCATTGCAAGATGTTTAGCAGAATCCCTGTTCTCTACCCTCTAGGTGCCAGTAGGATTCTCCCTCCCCCCAGAAAAGGCAAACAAAAATTTCTCCAGACCATGCCAAATGTATCCCGGGAGGCAAGATAGACCCCAGTGAGAATCACTGTCTCATGTGTATTATCTATAGTTATAGATGTATAATTTGTGTCTTTCTAAGTGCCAAAGAAAAGTGTCCAGACCTAAGAAACCTGACTCTATATGCAGTATTTAATAAATGATTTAGTCTGCCTGGGACTAGGATTTCTCTGTAAAATGGAGACAATAAGTCCTACCTTCTGTGTGGTGTGTTTAGGTGCTGCAAGGAGTTAATAGGCACAAAAATCTTTAAAAAAGCAAAATATGCTAGTAAGATAAAGATAAAAACAATAACATAGCTGATAAAATAATAATTTGCTGCTGTAATTATTGTACTAACACATAAGTTAATGTTAGATGTACACTGAAATGGTTTGTTTCAAAAAAGCACTAAAGTCAGGAGATGATATGGAATCAACTTGGCTACATGGTGATAGGTATAACGGTGAGTAAGTCACTTTTTTCATAGTTTCAAAATTTCAGTTCTTAATTGCTAACACAGGGATAATAACTCAAACCTAACAATCATTAGGTGAAATATATGTCACCATCTATGATTAAGAATACTGGCCCATAGTAGGTACAAGAAATATTTGTAGAATCCATGTCATTACCTCTTTCTTGCACTATTCTAGGGCACTTTTTTTTGTAGGTTGAATTTTGCTTTAGTCATTTTGGTTACATATCTTGGGGTTTCTCTACTCCAGTGTCCTTATTCCCTAGCAATCTAACATTCTACTTCTTTTCCTGTCTATGTCCCTAAGTTTGCATTCATCATTCATGATGGCTCTACTCCCTTATCACCCCAAAGGGTACATTTCTCCTATTTTCAAAGTTTTGGAAAGCCTTTCCAATGATACCACATTTGGAAGTAATATCAGCGCTAGTGATACAATAAGATTCAACCAAATTACTTTTCTGTAAATACCCAGTATCATGTGTTAAAATATTAATGGCTCAAACCTAAATACGCCCCTCTTTGAGGAATAATATCCCTGCAGTGGCTACTAACAGCTAAACTAGCTTTTATGTTTACACTATAAATCCTTTGTTTTAAAAGTTAATGTCTCAGCTGTGAAAATTCTCTCTGTGGTTAAACTTGGCAGAAAGGTTGACACTCTAGAGTGATATTTTCCTCTCTTCAAGTTTAGAGGGAAAGCCATTAGTTTATTTTTTAAGATCTTAGCAGGAAGAAAGAAGAGGAAGTGCCAACAGAGATGTTTCAGGTGCTTTTTATTGCTAGAAAATTGAATAACCAGTTGGCTTTATGTTAAGCAATATGGTAACATGAAAACTTACTTTGGACTTGTGAGGATTCTTTCTCATATATGATACCACTAATGAGTCTAATCAATTATAATGTTCTTTTTTAACATTTAAAGTGGATTCTGGCTCATGCGCAGTTGCTCATTTTCTTCAGAAATTTCATAAGGATTTTTAGTACAAAAAGTTATTGAGCATGCAAGGTTCTGCGGATGAAAAGCTCCCTGAGCATGCATTGACAAGGAGGACCAGGGTTGTTACAGTTTGTTGTGTCAATGATTTGCAAATAATGGGTCTCTGGGAGATTTTTAAATTGCAGCTTTCACTCCAGGCCATGGTGCTTTTTAGGATGAGCTGAGTTGCTGTGAGGCTTGGCACTCTTCAGTGCACCTTAGGCAGGGGCTCTAATACTTCCATTGAGATCATAACAGCTGGCCATTACAATCAATCTCAATGACATATTTTTCTTGCATTTTTTTCTTTTAATAATAAAAAAAAACATACTCAAAAGACTATATTAAAGTTGTAACTTAAGCCTACTACAGTGAAGAGTTTTCTCTGAATGCCTTGAATGTCATGAATCAAGTCATTATATAGCCATGTTTAAAACACACGTGGCTTACAGTATGGACATGATAGTACCTAGTTCTAAAGGGGATGAATTTGAGTCAGTTAAAATGGCATAACAAAGATACAACTTGTCCATGGAATTAGGAAATGTGCGACAATCAATGTATGCATTATGGATGAAAGTACATGAAGATTCTATTATTTCCTGAAATTATAAAGCATTTGGTAGGTTCTAAGTTCAAATTTCTCAAACTTTAGCTGAGTTTTCTACATAAGCTGTTTCAGCTGGTCGAACCGTCTAACCCAGGATTCCTGAAGAAAATCTAGTATTCCGGAATTTAATAAATCAAGAGTCCCCTAGGGTTTGAAGCCTGAAGTTTCCGTTGGAGGATGATATGCAGGAATGTCCCATGGATGTGACAGTGACTCATCCCTGTTAAATCAACATTTTAGAAAACATATTTCTTCACAGTACATTCTACCACTAGAAATAATTTCACCTTATTCAATAACTGATGGTTATCAATAAATATTACTTTTGAACATGGAAATACATATATAACATATTTATTCTCAAGAGTGCCTACTGCTGGTGTCTTGTTTTTACTTGAAAAGCATGGGCTCCTTCCCTGCAAAGACACCATCTTTTAGGTTACTTATCATTTGCTCAGCATTGATCATAAAGCTTGGCACAGTGGACAATAACTACTTATTGAATTTTGGGTTGTTGTTTAATGAATATTGTGTCTATACCAAAACTTTTGTCAACATTTTCAAATAGCTTTGGTCAAAATTGAAAAAGGAATTTGAGAATTACTTAGAAAGTTAGACAGGGCCAGTGTGAGTCAGATGCCGACTGCTATCCACAAAATGATGTAAGATCATTAATAGATCGTTGATGTAGGGAAAGTGAAGATAAATAGTCAGGGTCCCTTGGGGGTTCAGAATCTTGCTGAGCATTTGATGTAAATATGCATGTGCACCCAGGTGTACCTTGGTTATTGTCTAACGTAGTTGTATATGTGCACCAGGTGTTCCTGGGTTGTCTGACTCGCACCCAGGTGTCCTGGGCTATCGGACTTAAGTATAAAGGACAAGTGGCTCCAATCCACAGGGATCCTCTCTCTACCCCGGGATGCCCCTGGGGGGTGGGATGGGCACAGGGAAGCCACTACTGCTGCTGGAGGCTGTTGCTGCTGGGGTCCCCGTGATGCTCCAAGAGGCCACCACTGCTGCTCCTGCTGAGGAAGCTGAGGACTGAGCTCATGTTGTCTGCCAACGGCTCCTGGGATCTTTCCCAATTACCTAGCTTATGGATCTCTGTGTGAGGGGTCTGGTGACCCACCTGGCATGTGAGGGGTCTGTGACCCACTCTGTACAGTGGGTTTGAAGGGTCTGTGGGCCCTAACCCAACAATATGATAGGCTATGTCTGTAGGATTCTAGCAATTGCCCTAGCAATACAGTTGAGAATGTATAAGCAAAGGAATTTAAAGAGCAAAGAGATAATCATGAAAGCATGAAACATCAAAAGGGAAATTTTTAATTCACTATTGGGTTAAACCAAGAAAGCACCTGTTCCCTCAGAAGATAGCAATAGATGCTAAAGAACAAGAAAAGAAATATTTATAGAAGGAATAAAGATTTTGAGTAGTGGAATATACCAGTGGCAAGCTTATTTAAATCTTATAGGAGGAGAGAAAAAAGATCGTAGTAAGTAACAAAAGCGATGGGTTGTGGTTTTACTTGCTTTCTTTTCCCCCAAAAATATATCTTAGTTTTTGCAGACTTTTAAGACAGAGAATCTGGATATATTTTTCTTTACAAACTGGCAGTGACTAGAGGTGTCAGTAATGTGCTGAAGGGTATAAGTATAGTTGAGTGATGTAAATAGGAAATACTGTCTGGTTTTGTGGTTCGAAATGACAAAGACAAAGATGCAGAAGTGGGGAAAAGGCTGCAGGCATGATTTGATGAGAGGTGGAGTCACCAGTGCATTAGCAGGAAGTAGGAAGGGCTGATAGGCAGATAATGAAATATGAAAGATAAGAGCTTGTGTATGTTCCAAGAAATGGAAATTCAGACTTTGGGGAAGGGGTTGAGGGGATAGAGTAACTTATTCTATAGCTGATTTATTCAATACATTTTAATACTTATAAAAATAATAAGAGAATTACTTGCTTCACACAATGCTTCAAAGTTTTCCAGCAACAACAACTATGAACAATCATTCCATTTGCAAATCCATGTGGGCATAGTCTTGGTTTAAGGTTGCAGTTCCACTTCCATATGTTGAGCAGAGCGAAGAGAAATGCTTTTTTTAGAGCTGCAATTCATCTCCGACCTCTGGAAGTCTAAAGAGGTATATGAGTTGTGGGTTTTCTTTTCTTTTTTCTCCTCTTAGTTTTTAAAATATTGTATATCTTAATGTTTACAACCTGAAAACATTTCCTAAGAGTCAGAAACAGGTGAAAAGCCCTTGTGAAATGATCTATGCACTCAGCTGCTTTAGATTAACTATGAATAACGTTCCCTTCAATGCATTTAGAACTAAAGAGGTGCTGGTGGAGTCGATGGGCCACCTTGTGTCCACATTATCTGAACTCTGCTAGTTGGCATTTCAATCAATTGGTTTGATCTTTGATTTTGATAGCCACCTAGCACGAAGAATTTTCTGACTTGGTCAGCAGGTTTCCTAAATATGGTGTTGACCAATGTTTGAAAAATGAATGACTAAATTAAGTAAAAGGGAGGTCTTCCTAGTAACAATGGGGACTTGATGTTAACAAGCACTTCACTATTAGAGTTAAACTGTAGCATTTGAGAAGCACTTTTCTTTTTAATATTGATTTTTGGAATTTTTTCCATATCAAATTATTTTGGAGTCAAGGGCTACATTTTACAAAAGTAAATTTTATCTTCTGCCGTACTATAGAAATAGACCAAATAAAACAGAAACACCAATACATTCTTAGTGTATTTCAGAGATTTTCTGAAAGCAAGTGAGGTTAATCATACTTGCATATTTAGGAGGAAGGCGTTCTTAAGGAATGTAGTTTGGCCCCTTTAATCTCTTTATAAATGAATACAGGGGTCTAATTATTCCAGACTGTCTTTAAATCAACATGACCATGAAGTGTACGATATGCAGTTGAATGTGGGTGTCAAAGTGAATGTCAGTAGGTGATTATCCCATTTTTGGCATTTTCTTCCTGGAAGAATTTTAGGAGGAGTGCTTATTTTTCTAGAATGATTAAATATGACTTAATCTAGAGAAGCCTGTGACTACGTCTTGGCAAGCTAATGTTTTGACAAGGAATAAATCAACACGTGGACACTGCTGATGCATGAATCTCCCCAACAAAACATTTTGTCAAAATATGTCTTTTAAACCAATGTGTCTGACATAATTCCTGGGCCAAATGTTAATGAACAGTTCATGTAAACATTACTGTCAAGAGAAAATATTATTGGCTGTCAGCTTCCTATATGCACGTGATAAAGTGACAAATTCAAGATCAAAGCTCCCAAGGTCTAGGACAGATTTAGCAGTAAGTATATAAGATATTGGTCTTTGAACAGGAATTGAGCCTCCAGATCTGATCAGGTGAACATCTTATCCAATATTGAATATGCTCCCTCCATCTTGTCAGCAGACTGCCTAAAATATTTGAGAATAACACTTGGAAATTAGAAAATGGTATCTCACTCTGTTTCCTGGACTAAAACAGAAGATGACTCAAATGTGCATTAACCAGGAATTCAGGGCTAATTGTTGATCCTAAACCAAAAACTATGGCAATGTATTATTTCTGACTTATCAACACAAACTGTCTATAATTCCTATTTACTTATTTTATTCTTTGAGCATATGAGATTTCATGAAAAGTAGAATCTCAGAGATCGAGCAAATGTGCATTAAGCAGATGTTAATGTTTCTTTGAAGAATTAATGACAATATTTTCCAAATGTCCTAGTGAACAACTTTCAATTTTTGAATATCATTATTTAATTTTATTACATAGTCAATAACTTCAAACAATTTGAAAATGTGGTTTTGAATTTAAAACATTTTCTAAATGTGCCAATATTATTTATATAAGTTATAACATTAGTGGCAATTAGAAGTTAATAACATAAATTTATTTATTTATGAAAACTATTTGTACTATTATGATAAAAAGTGCATCAACTTTATTGGCTAATCTACAGAGCATGTTGCTTGCATAAACTATATGTTGTATTCCATACTGCAGACAGAATAGGAATTTTTAATGTTTAGATATGCTAAATTATACTCAAAACAATTAATCTAAAGATATATAAAGAGTTGCCTTGTATAAAGTGAAAAAGCATTTTATTGCTAGCTGCTATATATGTAAATTATGTAGAGTGAAGTCTCAAGAAAAACATAAAAGCTTATATGTGTAATATTACTATATTTATAAATACATTGAGTTTGGATTGAAATGGCTTAACTGTATCAATCCAGTTTTCATGTTAATAAATGAATAACACTAAACTATATTTTCTTTTGTAATTACAATAGAGAAATTGTGACAAAGGTCACTGATTTCTCAGTGTATAATAAATAAATGTAATAGAAAATAAAATATATAATTAACCTAATAACATCATTTAAATTATTTTTGTTCCAATTCAAATGAATTTGAATTAATGGCATTCTTTTTTATTTATTCATTCTGCTACAAGGGTGTTTCATGTGGCATGTACTGATTTGAAAAAGGTAACATTACATCAACTTCAAACCAAAAAAAAAGAAAAAAAGCTAATGAATTATAATGGATGAGGGAGAGAAGAAGCCTAGGTTTCAGAAATGCTTTTGTTGTGAAAATCGCTATTCACCTGAGCCTCTTATCAAAAATGAGGAACTTATGAGTTCTGGTTATCACGGATTTGGAGAAAAATGGTCAACAACCAATAGACTGGCCATGACAATAAGCCCTGTCCCCATGTGCTGAGGTTCCAAACGAACTCAGGCATCAGGCCTAATAAGAATCAGGTAATGTACCTAATAAAAGTCAGGCAACAGGCCTAATGAAGCTTATGCAGTGAGACTCATGAAAGCCAGGCAGTGGGCCTAATGAGACAGAGGCAAGAGGCCTAATGGAAATCAGGCAACGGGCCTAATGAGAAATGCCATAGACTTCATTTTGGTTTCTCTCCCCATGCAAGTTTACTACATACTCAAAGTGGACCCACTCAGAAACATACTTGAGATCTATTTGTCTAAGCACAAAGTAGAAGAAAAAGGAAGTGCTATTAGTACATAAGGTAGAGTCAATGCACAGTTTATCTACCTTACTGAATTACCTAAGCACAATGAATTTGAAAACCATCAAGACTTGTACACACCATCACAGCAGTAGTTTTTAGAGAATATGTCATAGCTCTAATTTGAGATTTATTCTGAGTTACTGAGATTGCATCTTGTTAGCATGCCCTCGTCAGCCTCTTTTCAGCTATTTATCTATTTATTTACAGTAATTTATTAAATCATTTTTGAAAATCTACATGCCAGGCATGGACCTGGCCATAAGAAAAAACAAAAACAAAAACCAAGTAACAGGTTCTAAGTTTTCTAATATTTGATACTTAGAAAGAAGTGGAATCATTTACATAATTTTCATGGTCCTTCCATTTAAAAGAATATGCAAAATATAGCAGAGATGTTGGGCTTTTATTCAGAAATTATTTGAATGGCTATACGCGAGGTACTGAGTGACAATGGCCCTTTTTAGTCTAGTGGAGGAGACAGAAAATAAATAAGAAATTGTTTTAAAACTACAAATAGTGGAAAGTGCTATGAATGAAATAAACAGGGTATTGCGATAGAGAATACTGGGGCAGGAGGAACAAGACTTGGGTGCGTGGTCAGGGAAGGCTTCACTAGAATAGGAAGATGCGCGACAGACTGAGAGTAGGGATGAGGATTGGGGAGCGTGACATATAATGGAAGGACTGTAGAGGCAGACATTCCTCAGTACACTTCCTGGTTCTTGCATGTATAATTTATAATCAAAGGAAACAAATTTGTCTTCTTTTAGCTTTGCACTCTCCTTGCACATAATGTAGTGTATAGTAATATGACCTGTAAGACCTACATCAGGTTAGGACTGACTAAAATATATTTTTGTATTCTTTCACTTAAACATTTCAAATTGTCATAATTTTTAAAAAGTTTTTGGGCCAACAAAAAGGCTGAAAACCACCTTGTTGTTCATAAACAATTGAACTGTTGATTTTAATCTTTGCAAATATAAACATTGTATTATCATCAAACCAATGTGATAATAAACATGAATCATGAAAATGGAAAATAAGTCTACACTGTAGTGCTATGAAATTTAATCATTTTAATTCTAAAATTATTTTAGCTGTCAGTGTTCTGCAACAGAATCAAAGATGATTGCCATATGCAAATGTGAGCTAGAACCATATAATACAATATGTATAATAAATTAAATGTGGAAAATATTATACTATTTCAATTATATTAGTCATTTTAATTTTGCTTGGATCGTTCCTAGAATTAATATTAGGAAAAAATAACAGCAGCAGTTTGGGATGTGATACTTTTTGATTTCAAATTGAGTTAGAACAAAAACCACAATAACAGAATAATATGTCTGACATGTGGTTTTCCTTCAGGAGATATTGAGTTTTTAGATTTTACCGTGTCCCTTGGAAGCTTTAGGGTTCTTATGATGCCTGGAGTCAATTTTGAACAACTTTACAATTTACTATAGGGAATCTTAATTCAAATTCAACAAAACACTGAAAGATGGAGTGTTTTGGGGGCAATTAGGTTTCTCCAAGGACATCAGTATGAGATTCCCTGATGGGGAGATGGAAAATGTAAATAAAATATATCTGTAATACTGCAATATGTTAAACAGTGTTAATGATAAAAATTGCAAGTAAAGAATTTAAGCCCTAGCCATTTCACTGAGAGAATTAAGACTAGATCTAAAGACCAAGCAAAAGTACACAAGAGGTTAACAATTACAAAAACCCTATTTAGGATATCTATTTACAGGTTTATTCTAAAGTTTTTTATTTGTTTGATGTCTGATGTTCTGACTTGGATAAAGTCATCAGTGACAGAAAGTAAATAATTTATTGTTTATATTTTCAACAATGTCCTTTGTCTACATTCAATCAATCATTCATTCACTCAATAAATACTTAGTGCCTACTATGTGTCAGGTGTTATTCTAGATGTGAGGGCTACAGTAATGAACAAAAGAATCAAATGTGCCTGTCTCCCTGCCCCAGCTTTTTTTTGCAAATCTAATTTATAAATGGTGTTATGCATTTCCCATTGTGTTGTATAAGGAGACATATTGGTTTTTAGCAGTGTTAATATTTATTAATAAATTAAGGTGCTGTTAACCTGATCCATTCATTATCAAGTTCCACATTGGCTTTTACTTCTTGGTTTTAGCACCCATTGATGATCACTGTGTACAATGCATTAACTCATTAGTTGTTATAAAATGGCCATGTTTTGATTCTTTTTTTCTTTCATATTCTACAGAATTCTTTTATAAAGTAGAACTTTCCTTATCTTTTTTTTTTTACATGAGAAGAAGTTTGTTCAGGAAAGATACTTCTTTTCTGAGATGCTTGATTCTTACCTTATACTCCTCGGTTTGCAGAATAATGAATTGATTCCCTAAGATAGAACCAAATGTAAACCAAATCTAAAGTTTTTGTTTTCTCTCACTATCTTTATAAATTCAAGAATATTAACATATTCGATGTATCTAAATCCATTGCAGCTCTTGCTCTTTTTGCTGGACAAATTGTTTGAAGTTGGCTTCTGGGACCTTTTAATAAGATTCTTGAGGTCTTAGACAACTTTCATGCTTTCTGGTGGAATAAGATTTTTCAGACTCATCTTGTAGAATTCTTGCCCTAAGTCTAGAGATACCTATATCTCCACGGATCCCTGGTTCCTTTTGTTGAAAATGATATTCAGACCGCATACTCCAGGTGCTAGGGGTGCTACATTGGAGAGCCTGAGCCTTTCAGTGGACAAAGCCAGAAACTACTGTTGATTATTTCTCATAAGAAATTAGTCATAAGTTCATACTGTTATTTCTGACTCAGATTTAAGATTAAAGGGTTTTTAACTTTAAAACCATGCTTATTTTTGTGGATCTTATATTCTCATGGGTGGAGACAGAAGTCTTGAACCAAAGTATTACATTTTACTTAATGATTACTCTTCCTATGAGAAGTAGAAATAGAATCTAATTTTTGAGTGTGCTTATGATTTTCTCCTAATGCACACATTAGTCTTCTCAACTCTTCTTATACAAAGTTCTGTTTCAGAAATAACACCATAATTTACTCAATATTTTGTGACAAGAGCCAGTCAATTAAACTTGGTTATATCACCTTTAATCTTTTATATCCTACAAAAGTAAGTATTTCATTTGGATGTCATTATCATCTTGGATTCACAATGCCCAAGCAAACCTCTCATAAAGATGACAGAGTTTCTGCTAATTATCTTTAAAAAAAAAAAAAGATTTAATGAATAGTCTTGCAATAATTTATCTTAAATTCCTTTCTGAATAATTACCATTGTGATTCACTAAGAGGAAGAGGCGAAAGGAGGAGACATCTTCTATCATATCCCATTGTCCTTTTCTTCTTGAGATATTTAGTTATAATATAAATTATTTTAATGTGGATATTTAATTTAATGAAATGAAAATTGCAGTGATGACAAATGCATAAGATTTTAACTGTAAGTAATAAAACTCAACAGAAAACTTTTATTAAAGTGTGTAAAAAGCCATCTCGAATGATAATACTATGGAAAATTGTAGCATTACTTCATTATGAGGAAAGCTCAATCCATAAACTATAATTTGAGTATGCTGTCAAATAAGGTGGCATCGCCTATTGCAGATATTCCATAAAACAAATTCCAAAGGCACTTTTTCCTTTAAATTTTAAATATGTTGCCATATATTAGCTGTCAATACTGAATGCCATAGAGAAATATTTTCAAACCTATAAAATGTGTAAAATGTTGTATATAAAATGAGTACTTTATATTAAATGTCACTATTTGTGGGAGTTAAGCATCCAGTATCTTAACACATGTTGACCAACTAGATTAAAATTATAGTTTTCCATACACCTAAATTTTGCCTGTGTTGCAGAGACAACTATATTATCCTTGAAGAAGAGAAACATGATTAAAATTCAGAACGGAATTTTCTTATTAACATGACAGTAGATTAGTAATACCCAAAAGGTCTGCACATTAAAAACCCATGTAGTTAAATAGAAGGACAAAAAGAGGCCAAAGCACTGGAAACTAGTGAAAAGAAAAGACCAAATGTCAAAGTGTGGTGCAAACATTCATTAGCTGGATCACTGATGTGACTGGATACATAACTAATATTCTGGGTTATGCAGAGCAGTAAGTCATACCCCTAAAGAGGCAAGAATAACATTTTATTTAATCTTATTGGCTGAGACAGGAGAGTGTCACTG
Source organism: Cynocephalus volans (assembly GCF_027409185.1). Taxonomy (NCBI): domain Eukaryota; kingdom Metazoa; phylum Chordata; class Mammalia; order Dermoptera; family Cynocephalidae; genus Cynocephalus; species Cynocephalus volans. The sequence goes on along the minus strand of NC_084467.1, from coordinate 72,154,760 downwards.
ACCATAAAAATGAACTTGCCACTCCAAATTCCCACCTGTATTAGCCAGGGTTCTCCAGAAAGACAGAATCAATAGGATATGTTATAATTATATGAGAGGGATTTATTAGGGGAATTAGCTCACGTGGCTATGAAGAAAAGTCCCACGACAGGCCGTCTATAAACTGGATGCCGGTAGCGTGGCTCAGTCCAAGTCCAAAGGCCTCAAAACCAGGGAAGCTGATGGTGTCCTTGGTGTAAATTCTGGAACCCAAAAGCTGAAGAGTCTTGAGCTCTGATGTCCATGGACAGAAGAGAAGAGTGTATCCCAGCTCCACCAGATCAAGAGAGAGCTTCACCTCCTTCCTCTGTCTTTTGTTCTCTCCGGACCCCCAGTGGATTGGATGGTTCCCATCCACACTGAAGGTGGGTCTTTCACACCCAGGCCACTCAGACTCTCATACTAATCCCTGCTGGAAACACCCTCATGGACACACCTGAAAAGATTGCTTTACCAGGTTTCTCAGCATTCCTTCTAACCAAGTTGACATCTAGAATTAACCTTCACACCACTGATATAAATCATCTCTGAAGCAACCAGGGTTGGCTACCTCTGCCTTTTACCATATTATCCATTTTCTTTATGCATCTGTTTGAAGATTAACACCCATAGTATAGCAGAGCTATATTTGAGTAATAACATTATTAATATTGTCATACAATTTTATCTTAATAATAATTCTTAATAGTATTAATTTATATTCCCTTATGATTTAATTATTTCAAATATATTAAGGGCATGTGCTATGTCTCAGGCAATGTCCTGGCTGCTTACATTCGATTGTCAATGTCACATTAACACTATATGATAGGAAATAGTAGTATCTTCATCATATAGATTAGAAAACAGGAAACTAAAACTAGCAGGTGACTAAGTTAGAATTGGATTCTAGGTCTGGTTGCAGTGCTCTAGGGGAGAGAGAGAGAGGAAGGGAAGGAGAGTGAGGGAGATGGAAAAAGAGAAAGATGAAAGAGGATTAGGTAAGGAAGCATGTATTCTATGGAAACTTGCTGGATTTAAATATATCTAATATTTTTCAAATATGAATAAACAAAAAATTCACAAAAATGAGACTTTAAAAAATATTTCTGTTGGACATAGGAATCAAGCATTATCCAGAAGATGTAAAGAAATTTTCATACTTCTGTGTGTTTCAGATAATATAAGAAATTTTAGAAAATAAATTTTTATTCCTGCTTTCTTCAAATTCAACTGAAAGTGACCTTTATAGGCTTAAAGAAAGAACAAACAACTTAGAATTATACAGAATTTATCTGACATTAGCAACAACAACAAAAAGAAATTCAATAAAGAGATCCAGAAATTCAATAAAGATTTAATTCCACCTTTGAGGCCTGTAGAAATGATCTAACCAAAATTAAGTGATTTCACAGCCTCCCATTATATAGAAGAAAGAACAAAAAAATGTAAAAATAATAGGAGAAAATGTAATAGATTGAGAAAAGAAAAATGAACTAAATGACTCCTGTGAAAACTGATTTTTCTAAAGTAGAAATCATGACAAAATTAAGAGAAGCAATACTGGAAGATATGAATGAAGAAAACTTTCATGAGATAAAAAATTTTAAATTTTCAAATTAATTAGTGTCAATTGGCAAAGCAAAAATTTAAACTGTTATATAGACATAGTCCGATAACAGAGTTTAAGGCATAAAGAAAATTATTCCACCATATCTAACCAAAGGGAAAAGAAGACATACAAAATCAAAAATGTTGATTTTAGAGTTTTCTTGGGAAATTCAGAGCACTCAAATTAAGTGAATGATTCTTCTACATAAATGCCAGAGATGGACTCAAATATACAATCAAAGTGTTCCTACAGAAATGTGATGGAAAGGTAATCTCAAATATCTGAGGATCCATAAAACACACTGCTTTCATCCCCTTGCTGGGAAAACTATTTTTTCCTACAAAAGTAAAAAGAATATGGGTCAACACTGATATTTAGTTAAACAAATAAAGGTTAGTATAAAATATTATAAATATGGTAATAAAATTTAAACAAATGAGAATACTTGAGACTTTTTTATGATGGGAACTCTTACTCTGTGATCCCAGATTACATTTACAAAATGTGGGAAAGTGACATTAAAGGAGAAAGTAAAAGTGTAAAAAAGTTATTTTGTAGTTTTCAACTTTATCTGCCTTCAAAATAAGTATAAAATATGAAAACAAGCTACCTATGAGCTATGTAGAAAAAACTAAAAGTAAAACAATAATAAGGTATGGAACAAGCAAACAAATAATTGAAACAGGAGAGCAATATGACAATGGATGTAGTAGGTCTTAAAATGCCTATGCCAATTGAAATGACATTTGTACAGTGCTTATTATTGTACAAAATAAATAAAATTTGAAGATATGAGAAAAGGCATTAACCTGTTAAGGGTGATTAAATAGATCATATAGAAAACTTTAATTTTCCTTATAATTTCTTAGGAGATTGTATTGTTACTAAATCATATTTAAAGCAGCAATATGAATTATATCCCCAAAACTCAATTACAATATTCAGTTAAAGAGTAGTAGGTATGGGTAAAAATATTTCAGATTTTTAAAACTCTATAATTAATGATGGCAATTTTAATATAAAATTGAGTGGAATTATTAGGGAATTGTTTAAAATTAAATATGAAAATAATTCTGCTGATAAAAGATATAATTACTAGTAAGATCTTGGTTTTCTTTTACTTTGCACACTATGATGACCTCAAAACTTTTAGAAATGTAAAGAAGAGTATAATTCTAAATTTTAAAGTTAGAGAGCACTTAATAATTGATTTAATAAATTTTTTAAAAGTCTAATAAATCGGATATTGTGCACTTAAGCAGAGTCGGCTGCTTTGTTCAAAGGATTCTTTACTTTGTATAAAGCAGAATATGGAGGAATGCTTCTAACTTGAAGGCAAAAGTTTAATCAAAGAACAAAGACAAGAAAGAAGAGTAGGAGGAAATTTAAAGGCAAAGAAGGGAAGAAGAGAAAGAAGACAACTATGCAGATAATTAGAGATTAGAAAAATGGGCAATTATAAAGACTATTATAAAAAAAAGACATAAATTTAACACTTAGAGCAGTCTTTGAGCACATTTAGTGCTATAAGGGTGAACTACTATTATTTGAATTGTTAATGTTAATGAAATAAATGATGGAGTTTTTAATATTATGTTAACAAATGGCTTTTAAAAATATAGAAAATAGATTTGATAGGTTAAAAAAGAGGCAATACACAATATCAACAATTTAAACTTGCCCTGAATAAGGGAATTATATGTTTAAATAATATTTGTAATTTCCCTCTAACTGGTTTTCAGACTGGGACATGTGTAACGCTGGGGTACATTAAGACTTTCTACGATAAATAGAATACAGTGAGTTTTAAGGAAATTAACTTCTAGTGCTTCTCTTTCCATTTTTGAAAATCAAGAAGCTTGGAGCTTGCTTTTTGAGATATTTGATTTCATCCCGGCTGAGGAAAAGGAGTAAAGGAAAGCCTAGTTATCTCTGTTAAGACAGAAGATAGAAATTTTAAATGTCTGCTTTAATTTTACCTGCTACTTCAGATCTTGGGCATTAAAACAGTATGAAGCAATGGAGGAAAATTGGAAAGATGCGTAGCTAGAGGTAAACTGGGCCAGAAACAGGTCAAGAAAGGGGCATAAAACAAATCTCAGCCTTGGTAATGCAGTTTGTTGCTGGTGCTTTTTCTAGGCTGAAATCTTAAGTATTAAGTGCAGGTAGGAAGGGTGCTTTGCACAACGTACTGGGAAAACATTACCGAGTTGAGGATGGCTTTCTGTCTCTCCTCTCTCCTGTCTTACATGCCATCGCTAATTATCTTCTGTCATCTGGCTAGTTCCCTTTGTCCTGTGAAGATAATTGGGGGATACTTTTTTAGACTCTGTTGTGTATGTTGGGCATAATGCTTAGGGTCCTGGGTAACAGAAATTTTTAAACAATGTTTGGGAGGTAGAATTTTGGTAGATTTTTATAGGCACAGAGCATTCAAAATGCCAAGGGAGGTATCTCACATTATGTGTTAAACCTGACTTGGAGAAAAGTGTTTTCATAACTATATCATCAGTAGAACTTCCAAAGTCTCCAACTCCTATCCTACTTCACTGAGTGTAGGAGGAAGAGAAGGCAATATTAGGATACTATTCCTAATATTCCAATATTAAAATATTAGGCAGGAAAAAGGATAAAAAAAATAGTGTGAGCCCTTTGTCTAAATAGTTTTCTCAATCTATCATATCAATGCTTTGTCCTTCTGATACCTGTAATAGGCTATGATCAGAAACCTAAATTACTTACACTTTATATACTTTACAGTCTTCAACTTTGAGTTTCTAATTCCTAGGAGTCTGAAATTGACCCCCAAATTACTCAAGTTATGATGATGCAATTAATTGGCAAAATGGAAAAAAAGGCAATATATTATGGAAATGTCGGCCTATTCAAAGCCATCCTAGTATAAATGCTAATGGGATAAAAAAAAGAAAAGATTCTGTGAGTTTTTATATATGAAATCAGGTACGCTACAATTATAATACTGTACTTTAACACTGCCTTCCTCTTCATTTCACAAACACATTTTTCCAGGAGTGGATTGAGCCAAAAAAAAAAAAAAAAAAAGGAATAGGAGATGAAATCAAACAGGTCAGTGCTTTGGTTTTTAGCTGTAAATAAACATTTGGGGATCTTAAGAAAAAGAGTGACATGACCTGACTCATGTTTTAAAAAGATTGTTCTGGCTACTGAGTTGCGATTAGATTTTAGACACAAAGGTACAGTCAGGGAGACCACCTAGAGGGTGTTGCTGCATTATTCCAGGCTAGAGATATTGGTGACTCAGTTGGGAGAGCAGTGTGTGTAGTGAGATGCAGACATGTTCTGGATTTATTTTGAGGATAGAGCCATTAGATTTCTCAACAAATTGGTTGTAAGATATGATTGAAAAATGGTAGTGAAGAAAGAAAAAAAGGGTTTTTGGCCTGAACAAATAGAACATGAAATTTCCACTAACTGAGAATGGGAAGACTGAAGGCAGAGCAGGTTTCAGTAGAGCAGATATTCAGTTCTGAATAATATGTGTTTTGTGGGAGAAGAAGAAATTTCTTCTTCTAAGGTTTTGTGAATGGGCCAAAGATGACAGAGTAACAGGAGAAAAGCATACAAGGTTTACTTAATATTTTTATGTGCACATGGGTGTCTTCAAAAGGAAAACGAAGAGCCAAGGAAGCTGTTAGGGCTGAAAGCTTATGTACCTTTTTAAACAAAGAATGATAAATTGTGGGGATGTGACAAAACCAAGGGGTTTGGGCTAAGGGCAGTAAACTGTGGGACAGTGACTGGCAAACATGTGGAGTAAACTAATAGGAGATAAGGATTATTTTAGTAGGCTTGTTTGTACAGATCCATTTTGGCATTGACTCCCATTTTCTGGCTATAAGAATGTTCTTCTCCTCCTGGTTCAGAAAGATCACCTTTCTCATGGGAAATTTCATGACCTGTTTTTAGGTAGAAAGGAGAAGATCAGAGAGCCCTTCCTGAAGCCGGTCTTTCTCAAGTGTCTTCAGCTCAAAATTATCAATAGGCCAAAGTGGCATACATTAAGGCGGCATGTTCTGAACCTCTTCAATTTGAAATATCTACTGGATATTCCAGTGCAGATGTGAGTGGGCATTTGGTTATATGAGTTGGAAGTTTGGGAGCTAGATCTGTAGATATAAACTGCAGATAAAAACATGGGAGTTTTTGGCAAACTGATAGCATCTCAAGTCATGGAACTCTAGGAGATTACCAAAGGAAAGTGTGTAGACACAGAATAGAAAGAACAAAGTCCTGAGGTGTTTCAATATTAAGAGGATGGGGGGAAGAGGAAAAACCAGTAAAAGAGACTGAGGAGTGAAGATTTAAGGAGAAATTCAAGGGAGTGTGGTGTCCTGAAGCCAGTGGGGTGGGGGGGAGGAAATGATTGGCTTTGTCAAATGCTGTGATAGACCAAGATGGAGTCTAAGAATTGTGCATTGGAATTAGCAATGTGAATTGCATTGTTGATTCTTATAAGAGCATTTTTGGAAGAATGGTGAAGTTTAAAGCCTGTTTTGCATAAGTTTAAGAGAGGAGCAGAGGAATTGGAGACTGTACACTAACCTAAGAGTTTTACAACAAAGGGAAGCAAAGGAATGGGGCCTTACCTGGTGGCAGAGATGGAGTATTTTTTTTTCTTTTAATGTATATACATAGGAGAAATTATTGCATGTTTATATTGTGATGAGAATGGTCTGGTTAAGAGAAAAAAAAAGAAGAAATTGATGATGCATTATCTATTTTGCAATAATCCTGTAATATAGTTTTAATTGTTATTTTCATTACTTAGATGAAGAAAGTTTAAGTGACATGCCCACTTTTTTATGTCTGACTTAGGTTGTTCTTGCAAAGCTTCAATCATTCCTTTTATTTCTTTTAGCTTATTTTGAAATATTTGGTTTGTTTCTATCTACTTTGTTGCCTTATTCTCTGTGTATGTTTTCAACTGAAAGAGTGTTATTTAGTTCATTTTGAGATTTATTCTTAGGCCTCTTTTGGTGCTCGATTGTAGACCTTTTTCTTTCTTTTTCTCATTTTGTATGTATAAATAAGAATGTGTTTCCTGGACTAATAGGAGCAGGTTCCTGGGGAGTTAGGGGGAATGGGCCAGGAAATAAAACTTTTCTACCTTTATAGTGTCCTCTTCTGTTACTATGAAGGTCTCAATAACCTCTGGTATCTAAAAGAGTCAAACTTATAGAAGCAGAGAATAGAATGTTTGTTGCGAGGGGCTGGGGGTTGGGAATGTGATGAGTTGCTACGCAAAGGGTGTAAAATTTGACTTATACAAAATGAATAAATTCTAGAGATCTACTGTACAACATCATGCCTATAGATAACAATTCTGTTTGTACACTTAAAATTTTGCTAAGAGATCTCATGTTAAATTTTTGTACCTCAATCAATCAATCAATCAATAATACCTCTTCATAGTCACATCTTTTGAGAACTAAGCCTTGGTCAAGAAAGTTTCCTGGCTTTAGTGCTGTGGTTCCTACATTTATAGGTCTTGCCACTATGAGATAGTTTTTTCCACTTTATACCTTGTATTTTTCTTCTAAGATACTTTCTGAGATTGATTTCCTCAGGACCACTAACAGCTCACTAATAATCTAAAACTTCTTTCTCTTTTACTCCAAAGATTCCTTTCCTACTCTATTTAGTTTCTGGTCTTAGCAGATTTTTCTTAAGGGTGAGGCTCTGTCCTGGAAGTTGGAGAATTTACTAGAATTTGCTAAGATTACTGTGGGCTTTCCATATGCAAATGAAGTGTTTACCTCCCCTCTCTCATATTATATACAAAAATTAATTTCAGGTATCCAGCTATCAATATAAAAAGGCAAATAATAGAGCTTCCAGTAAGAAACAAAGTAGATCATCTTTGTGACCTTGAGTTTACAAAGACTATTTTTCAAGAGTAGACAAGATTATGGACTCTAAAGTAAAATAAAATTTGATAAACTGTGTTACATTAAAATTAAGAACTTTCTCTCATCAGAAAACACCATGAAGGCAGTGGAAAGTCAAGCCAGAGAGTGAGAGAAAATAGTTGGAATACATATATCTGACAAGGCAAATATCCAAAATATATGAACCGCTTCTGCAAATCAATAAAAAGGAAGATAACCTCATACAAATGATAAAAAGGCTTAGAACAGGCACTTCTCAAAAAAGAATATCCATAAGGCCAGTAAATATGAAAAACTGCTTAACTTTCTCAGTCATCAGAACAATGTAAATTAAAATTACAGTGCAATACATTTACACACCCAGCAGAGGGGCTAGAATGAAACATTCATTCTAAGTGTTGACTAGAACGTGAACAACTGAAACTCATGTTCACTGCTAGTAGAAATGTATGTTGTTTTAATTGCATATGAAAACTCTGGAAGTTTCAAAGAAAGCTGGATAGACGCAGAGCCAGCAGTTCCACTGCTAAGTATATATCCAACAGAAACCCATGCATTTGTTTACAAAAAGATTCACACAGGACTGTTCATAGCAGCACTATTCTTAAGAGCTTTCAAAACTGGAAGTAACCAAATGTTACTCAGTATTAAAATGAATGAATATATTGTGATATCTAAATATAATAGAATGTGACAACAGGTCATTTTGACTGTATGCAACAATGTGAAGGAATCTCATTCACAAAATATTGAGCAAAAAGGCAAACCCAATAGAGTACATACTGTATGATTCTATTTACATAAAATTCAAAAATAAGCAAAAATAACCAATGGTGCTAGAAGTTAGAATCCTGGGTGCCATTTCTAAGGGAGCAATAGTGACTGGGCAGAACAACGTTGTTCTCTTTCTTGATCTTGGCACTGACTATTTTAAGATTGTTAACTTTGTGCAAATTCTGTGATCTGCACACTATTATAATCTATGAGTTGTATTTCAGTAGAAACTTTACCTAAAAATACAGATAATAAACAGATAGCTGGTTATGGCTATAGCATGGTTCAACGTTAAAATCTGCTGAATCTGTTTAAGGATGTATATCTCCTCTCTCTTTATGTGTAGGCAGGATCTATGCTGCTTCTCTCATTCTGCAGTAACTGCAAGTGATGCAAGTGATGTAATATCTTTATTTATTTATTTATTTATTTAAATTTTGAGTATACCCTTCTGGATGCACGCAGAATCTGCTCTTGGGAAATGTTTATTTGTAGAGGTCACATCTTCATTACTTTGGGCTAAAATCCATTGCACTTTTGGTATTATTTAATAAGAGTATTGCTTTTCTTTGGAGAAAGGTTGGACACTGCTAATTAAATAGAATTAGATTCAATGTTACCCGTCTCTGCTGTCAAAATCCATTCTCTGTCCTATGAAAAGACTCATGAAATAGCAGCTAGTCTTCACTAAGTTATTTCATTCAATTAAAATTAAATTACAAAATTGAACTTTTTTCCTTGTCTTTTCTATATAACATTTTAGTTAATTGCTTAATTAAAACTGAAGCTTGACGTTTGTTTCTTTCTCTTTAGAAAAAAAAAAAAGAAAAAGAAAAAGAAAAAGGAAAACACACTCATTGCTACTTTCCAATTCAGTTTTATTCAGTAGGAATCTCTGGAAATAATCTTTTATTGCCAAAATAAGAAATACCTTACACCTGTCTCATAAAAATATTTTTAAAAGATACAAGAATATTAGTTAAATTCAATGTAAGATTCTGATTTCAGAAAGTCATTTGTAATACAACCATGTTCAAAAAATATCTCTAGTTTTCATTGAACCAAAAAAAAAAAAAAAAAATTCCAGAATCACCAACTTGATTTTCTTTAATATCTTTGTCATTTCTCTGTAGCCATTTTGCCCCTGGAAATAATTAGCAACTCTGTCTATTGATAGCAATATGCTACAAAAATCTAATCTCCTCCAGTATAATTACTACCACCTGTACAGTGGTTACTATTTTGGCATTGTCACATTTTTTTATGTACTTTAATTCATTTAATAAGTGTAACATTCTATCCAATAGGTATCCAGTGCTATCATTATTCCCTTTTTATAGATGAGAAAATTGAGGCACAGTGTAGTTAAATGACTTACCCAGGGTTACACAGTTAGTAAATGGCAGAGCTGGGATTTTCATCCAGAATTTTATTTTCATTCTTCTAATTTATCTTTAAGAGTCATACTCTTAACCACTGTATTATAGTGTCTCCAAGAAGATACAGGCCAACAGATAACTTTCTTTCTGAAACCACAGAATTTAGTTTTTTTCTATTCATTTATTGATTCAACCGCTATTTACTGGGATTCTATGTTGTACGTAGCTGTGCTAGGTGTTATACATAAATAAGTAAAACTGCTATAGTCCTTGCCCTCCAGGATATTTATAAAGAATTCCCAAAGATATTTGATGAGAATAAGGTCAGCATTATTCAAACAACTCCTAATGACTTTTTTGCGAGGAAATGAAACACTCTAATTTTCAACATTTCTAAGGTTTTAAATTATAGCATACCAAATAAATATCAGTTTTACTATTTTTTAACTTTTTTGTACATTTATAACAGAAAGAAAATTTTAATATCTTGAAAAGATTTTGAAAAATCATGGAAGGATGTTAATTTTTCCCACTGATTATTAAAATTGCTTTGCACAGTTTGGGCTTACTTGTATATGCTCATTTTTCAGTCTCATGTTACTGTGCAAAGCAAACATTTCCTGTGCAAAAGAAAAAGCCAGTAGTCCTTAACCTCCAACCAATCTCTCCTCCTATTACTACTCCACTAGGGAAACAACAACCAAAGTAATATTCTTATATTTCTTTTTCTAGATTATCAATTTTAGATATTTTGATTTCCTGCTATGTACATGACTATTTTGCTTATATCCACTCTTCCCCTCCCCATAGGTATGTCACCATTTTTTAATTACACTATTTATTATCTTTACATCTATAAATAGCATAGCCCCACTTTTATTTCCTCCTTCTTAAGCTGCATATCAAAAAATAGATTAAGTCCTTATCCATTCTTCTGGCACCCCTTAACTGCCAACTCTGAAATTTTGACATTTGTGCTTTTATTTTAATATGTTCAAGGTTACGTAAAGTTATATTGTTATATAAACATGTAGGTTATTATTCACATAATCACGTATGTTATCCTCAATTATGACTAGATGCTACTTCTAAAAGTTGATATTTAATGCAGCATACATTATTGTGATTATGAGACTATTATTTTGTTGAACCAAAAGAAATTGCCAATATTTTACTTTTTTGGTCTATAAAAATAGCAATTTAATATAGCTCAACCTAATATTCACTATAATGACAAATATTGGACAGTGCTGTGATATGGGTATATATTTAATTGAAGAGGTGATGCCTGGCTGGTTGATGTTTTGAACACAGGGTAAAGGTAAGGATTAATAATTCCATATAAGAACTTGTTTATCTCTGTTTCCAGCCTTATATGTGACTCCTGCTCTCTGTGGGAATCCTGAGGTCAAATCAAATTCTTCTTTCCTATGGTTCCTTCCACACTCTAGGCTATGGCAACCTCAGTTCTACTTCCTTAATTGCAATTACTGTGCTTCCATCTCCTCTGTGTCTTCTAGAAGTTTTTTGTTTTTATTTTTAAAATCTCTGATTGGAGAGTTGATCCCTCTCAATTTCTTTCTCATAAACATTTGCGTACTTTCTTATAAGTTCCTGGAATTTTAAAGGCATCTATATCTATTCAGGTCTTGTGAGAAGCAGTCATCAAGGCAGGACTAAAAGTACAAGAGATTTATTAACCTGTGAGGGGCGAGAATAAAGAAAGGAGATTGGGAAGGAAAAGTCTCAGACTGCAGCACAGCTCTGAGAAAGTCTCAGCCAGGCTGATGGGGATTTCCAGAGCACAGATTGCCTATTAAAGGTAGAAAGGGCCTGGTTCTGGTATCCCACTCCTTGCTCAACTATTGGCCTATAAAAATGGCCAGGGAGAGCATGGCCTTAGCATGAACCCTGCAGTAAATTCCAAAGGTGCAGATGTGGCAGCTGAAAGCTGTAGCCACGCTGTACTCCTCCCAGCAGTTTCTCTTGAAGGGAGGTATGAACAGTGTGCCTCCGTGGCTGCCACAGCCTCTGAGGAAGAAGAACACAACTTGACCTGGCCACTGTGTTATCTCGAATTGAACATTGCTTGAGTTTGGGGTCATGTTGCTCAATCATTTACTGATTTGTATGTTGCTCATGAAGTCGTCTTATATTGTTAAGTTAGCTCTTTCATCATGCCATGGTTCATTTGCACGTGACCTCTCATAGCTTACTAAGCTAACTGTAATTTTTCTGATTGCCGGGACAACGTCTTGCATTGCCTTAAACCTTCCTTCTCAGATAACTGTCTTACAATCCTAATTTAAATCTCAGTTTTGTTACTCTTGTACATTTAATGCAGTTATATTTCAACTTCTAAAGTATGTTCGGTCTTAAATTTTGGATGATCTAATCACTAAGAACTTTGAAAGTGTGACTTAGTTTTTTTTTTAATCAAAGTAAGTGTTTCCTGATTGTCGAAAATAAGTTCTTGATTGTCCTTTTTACTAAAAAGATTTATTTCTATTGTTGTTTACTTATTGTACAATGCATATTTGTTGAACACTTAAGAATGTGAGCCTGACATCACTGTTCAAGAAATGGGGATGTCAAGATGATAATGGCCAATGGCTGAGTGGTACAGCAGACTAATGAGAAAAAAGGCATAGAAATTACAAAAAGCCCCAAATAACAAAAATTGCAGGAAAATCTAAAATACAATATAATAGTTTTTTGTAATTTATATATATATATATATATAATGCATATCTTCAGATTCAAGTATAAAACACAGGTATTTGTTTTTCATGTAAGTATAAAAACAGATACAAGAGGGACGCCCATGTTTATAGCTCTCATTAACATAATATTTTATACACATACACACATACACACGTGCACAAAGAGAAAATACTTGAAATGTGAATCCTGAGTTAGTTTTCACATTAGATGTAAGTAAATAGAATTACCAAGAAGCATTATTAGATACAGGACTTATTAATTTGGCATTTTATTTCAAGTATTGTAGAGAGTGCTTATGTTTTTATAGGTATTGCAATTATACACTTCTTAACTTTACAAAATTGTATTAGTTTTTATTAGTTGGAAATTTTTATACCATAAGTATGAGGAAATTTGGAATAAGAAGAAAATAATAACCTTATAATAACTACTTCGAAATTTCAGTCCATGTCTGACACTCAAAGTCTAAACAAGACCGAAGAATATTCCCTACAGATTAAATAAATTTGAGCTATTAAGAATAGCAATATTTGAGAAATTTCCAGTGTGAAATCCTGGTTATTTCCTGAGTTACTGTTATTTATTTTTTACTGATTAATGGTATTCATTTATTTTCACTGCTGTATAATATTCCATGGATAAGTGGAAGAGCTGTGTGGTTATAAAGATATTTGGAAGTAATGAGAGATTAAGTGTTTTGCTGGATCATCCTCTGTGAACTCTGGGAGCAATGAGGTTCAAGAAAAAGAGAATGGAGCAGGTACTAAAGCTGTCAGCCACTGAGAGTGAGCTCTTGGAAAGTGCTACATGAAAGTTACCATTATGGTTAACAAACAGTATAAGTTAGTATCACAAGCTGATATGGTGCTAGTGTTTTGGAAGGGAAGAGTAAGGTAAGAGTATATCTTTTAACAAGATATGAGCAAGGGGGGCACATAACTTATCACTAGCCCAGGAATATATGGGCAAGAGAAAAAGCAACCTCCACTATAGAAGTACTCTGAGGGAGTCAGTCTCCTGAGAAAAGAGCCAAATTTAGTTAGAATAAGAGGTAAAGGGATGATTCAGGAAAGTAATTAAAGATATGGATGAGTTGGCTCATGACAAATAAAGAGTTCAAAGAACGATACACCCTATGAGATTGGAGCTGGTTAGAAGTTTAACAAATAAGTTTAGAAAAGAGTTTAGATGGTAATGAACAACCTGAGAGGTTAGATTTCTGTTAGGGACTAGGATTTACATTAGCATGACGGGTAGAGCAACAATTAAATTATAGAGAGAATGATGGTCTTGGGTACAGTATGACACATTCTTGAAATAGTCAATATGGTTTAGTAAATTTAATAGGGAACCCCAATTTGGACAAGAAGGACTGAGATGGAAGGGGCAACGTTCACTGAAATTTGGTAAAATGGTCTGTAGATCTAGGTTTTGATCGATATCACTTTCTGTCTGTTTGAAAACACTTTCCTTAGCATTTCTTGCCATGGAGATCTGTTGGTGATGAATTCTTTTAGCTTTCACATGTCTAAAAAAAGTCTATTTTATCTTCATTTTTGAAATGCATTTTTACTTGTAAAGAATTTTAAGGTGGCAATTTTTGTGGTTGTTTTCTTCAAATCCAATACTTTGAAGCTGTTGCTCCACTGTCTCCTAGCTTGCATGGCTTCTGACAAGAAGTCTTCTGTCATCTCATCCTTATCTTTATTTCCTTGTTAAGTAATTTCTCTTTTTTCCCCATCTCCTTTTCAGATTTAAGATTTACTTTTTAGTAAGATTTTAAGCAATTCAATTATGATGTGTCTTGATCTAGGTCCCCCACCCCCATGTTTTTGTGCTTTGGCTTTGTTGAGCTTCTTTTGAATCTGGGTTCATAATTTTCTTCTAATTTGGAAAACTTTTAGCTGTTATTCCTTCAAATATGTTTTGTTCCAACTTCCTTTGAGATTCCAATATATATACTATTGACCACTCATAGTTGTCCTACATTTCATTGATTGATTATCTCCTTATTATGGTTAGCACTTTTCTGCTTTTTTGCATTTCTTACATCTTTGATTGGGCACCAGACATAGTGAATTTAATCTTGTTTGTATTCATAAAAATATTTTTGAGCCTTGTTCTGGGATGTAATTAAGCTCCTTGAAATTAGTGTGATCCTTTCAGGTCTTGTTTATAAGCTTTGTTAGGCAGGACCAGAACTGCATTTAATCTTACTAATACCTCTTAAATGATGATGTTTTCCATACTGATTGTTGGAAAAAGATATCATTCCTGGCCCTGCATGAACTCTGGGCACTGTTCTCTTAATCCTTTTGGGTGGTTTATTTCCCATTCTAGGGTAGTTTTCTTACACATTTGTGCTAGTCAGTTCTCTACTGAATCCTCCAGAAGGACCATCTACATATTTGTAGTGTTCTTTGTCTGTGCAGCTCTCATCTCAGGTAGTCTGTTCTGTGGCCTCACTGCTCTGTCTTCCCTGAACTCCCAGATCTGTCTCTTCAACTCAGGAAAATCATGGGGCTTCCGCTTCCTTGCACCACAGCCTGAAACCCTTCTCCAGGTAGCAAGCTGGGGCAATCATAGGATCTTTTGTTTTCCTCTTCTCAGGATTCATTGTCTTTCATTGCCTGATACCAGTGACTTGAGTTCTGTTCTTTCATATATTTTATCCTGTTTTGTTTGTCTGTTTGTTTCCAGCATGAGGGTAGATTTTATACCTGTTAATCCTGCACATTATTTAAACTAGTACTTGTTGAGCACTGAATCTTTATAATATAAGCAGTAAAATGCAAGAGAAAATTAATAGAGAACAAAAAAACCTTAGTATTTGAAATTTTTAAATGCCCAGAGACATAAATATGTTTTAAGGCATAATTATGCAAATAGATGGCAAAGTTTAAAATAAGGCATTTGCTCCTCAACCTCATTTAGTATGAAGTAGTTCATTTAGTATGAATAGTTTGAACAAAAAATATTTTAATTCATAAGGACATCCTAGAAACCCTTATCAAAAGGACAGTGTAAACTTTTCTAGTTTGGCTCATTAAATTGAAAATGGTCTTATAAAAGGTCATGGAGGGTTAGAGGTTAGATAAGTCATAATCAAAGCAATTAGCAAAGGGTTACGTTTCATGAGCTCTCTATAAAAAGAAATCTCAGGTGAAATAGTTGAACCCATGATGGTATTTATTTGCCTAGTTAGAACATCATTCAATAACCAGCTACCTTTCTCACTTCGTAAATACACGTTACTAAATTTGTAGGTTGCAAAGGATTTGAAGTGATTTTCAAGTATATGCATGTTATACAAATCACACCTTTGGACAAGGATTTGTAGATACTTAAACTTTTATTTTATAGAAAGTCTAACTAGAGAAGGCATTCTAAATGCAGCTAAGTGGTTGGCTTTAATAGAACTTAGATATTATTACTGTACTATATGAAGTATTCTGGACTTTTTAATACAACTCAGTTAAATCATGTCTAAATCTTAGCTACCAATTTTTATTCTCTTTTGAAGTGTATTGTAATGTTTTCTATTACTGTTACTATTTTTCAGTTCAATTTCTTTTTTTAAGAATATGATTTAAAACACTACACTCAGTCTCGGAACTCTTGGATTTTGTCACCTAGGAAGTTAGTCAGTTTCTTCGACACTCTGAGCCTCAGTTTCTGTTAACTGTGAAATGCAGCTACAAACACTTGTGTTTTTTACTTTCCTAATAATAGATCATGTGTTAAAGCATATGCAGGTGTGGAATTTTTCTATTTTTCATTGTTAGTCTTTCAAAATATGGTGCTATTTCTGAATGTACATATTTGGATATAAACCAAAATTTGGAGGACATGAATTTTCAAAATGCAATCTTTTACCTTGCACAAGTACACCAGACACTTTACTATTTTATTAAGCATATAAAGATAAGGAGTTCTTGCCGTGATCTAAATCTGAGAGAAAAATGAAATACCGGAGTGATGTACTTCAAGATCAATAACTAGAGAGCAATGTGAAACTTCAAAAGGCAGACAACAAAGAGACCTGAAAGAGATCACTTGGAGAGTGAAATTATTATTAAATGAAACTATCTGAATGTAACTAGGGAAAAATAATTGCTGAAGAAGCAGCGTAAGAAATCAAGGATCAGAGCAGAATTGGGTACAACTTCATCATTACACTCTATCTTAACAATCAAATGACATAAATTAACCTGAATTTTGTATAAGATAATACTTTGTCATGATATTCCATTCTAAAACCCAATATTCATTTTTTTTCCCCTGGCTCTGGTGGCTGTAAGATCTTAGATCTGTACTTCTATCAGAGGAAACCTATTGGTTAAGAAATCATTCTGGACTCATATAGCTAGGGTTAGAACATCTGTTCAGGATATTAGATAATACTAAGAAATTATTGTGTATTTTTGTAAGTGTAGTCAAGTATTTAAGGTTATGTTTTCAAAAAGGGTCATTATCTCATAGAGCTAGATTTTGAAATACTCAAAGTTAAAATATATGATATGGGGAATTTGCCTCAAAATAAACCAGAAGACAAGGAGAGTGTAGGGATCTAGATAAAATAAGACTGGCTATTAATTGATAATTATTGAAACCAGATGATGAATTCATTCTATTTTCTGTCCACTTTTTCATCTTTGAAATTAAATGACACAAAGCTCGTTCCATCACATGATGCTCTGTGGCCTTAGGCAAGTTGCTTGATACTCAGCTCACCATTTATACCAGAGAAGGAAAAGCTGTATCCACCTTATAGGATTGTTTTGAGAACCAAATGAGTTAATTGATTTAATGCACTTAGAATATTGCCTTTCCCATGAGGGTGCTCCATGAATATTACCTTTAAAATAATATTCTTCATTGCATGTCCATTTTTTAAATTAAACTTTCTTGATATAATTGTAGATTCACATGAAATTGAGAAAAATAACAGAGAAATTGCCTGATCCATTTACCCAGTTCCCCCAATAGTAATATCTATAGTACAATATCATAACCAGGATATTAACGTCAATATAATCATGATACAGAATATTTCCATCATCACAAAGACCTCTCATGTTGCACTTTTATATCTACACTTACTTTTACCCTCTCCTTAACCTCTGGCTACCACTACTCTGTTCTTGATTACTATAATTCAATCATATGAAGAACACTGTACAAATGGAATCATACTGCATGTAACCATAGGCTTCCCCCCGCCCTTAGTATAATCACCTGTTGTGTGTGTTAGCAATTCATTCATTCTTATTATTCAGTGGTATTCAATGATTTGAATGCTCCATAGTTTGCCTAACCATTCACTGTTTGCTGAAGAATATCTGGGTTATTACCAGTATTTAGCTATTGTGAGTTAAGCTTCTCTAAACATTTGTGTATCGGTTTTTGTGTGAATGTAAGTTTCCATTTCTCTGTGGTAAATGCCCAGAAGTGCAAATTGTTGGGTCATAATACAGCTGCATATTTAGTGTTTTAGATACTGCCAAGATGTTTTCCAGAGTGATATTAACATTTTAAATTCTCCTCAGCAACGGATGAGTGATCTGGTTTCTCTGCATTCTTCTTGGCAAGAATCAAATAGTTATTACTATTTTTTATTTTAGCCATTGTGATAGGTGTGTCATGATAGCTCATTGGGAATTTAATTTTGTTAGAGATCTTTTCTTATGTTTATTTGCCATCTGTATATCCTCTGCAGAGAAATACCTGTTTATGTCTTTTGCCCATTTTCTAATTGAATTGTTTGTTCTTTAATGTTGAGTCTTTTTTGAGTCTTTTATCATTTATTGTTTAATTAACATTCAGCAAATACTTTCTGTCCAATAATCAATATCAGGCCCTGTTCTAGCAACTTGGGATACATCAGTGGATTAAACATTAATCTCAGCCCTTTTGAAACTTACATTCTAGCAGAGGGAGAAAGACAATGACAGACACAAGTAAATGCACAGGACATGTTAAATAGTTACAAGTACAACAGGGAAAAACATTAGAGTAGGGTAAGGAGGATGAGAATCAAGGGTGGAGGATGTGATTTCAGACTGTTTATTCACGCCTAAATACATACGTACATGCAGGCAAATTTGTCTTTTGAACAATAGTAAGGAAGTGTAAAAATTAAGAACAAAGATACAAGCATACTACAATGCTATCCCACCTTGAAAGAGGTTTATAGGATTTATATTAAGAAGAGAAATTATGGGGGTTGTAGGGGATTATAATAGCTAAGATTTATGGAATGCTAAGTACCAATCACTGCATTTTACATACACCATCCTATTGACTCCTTACATGAAGGAGCATTTTATAACTCTAAATGTGTTTTTAAGTTAATTAACTTGCCCAAGGCCCCACATCTTTTCCCACTCTATTTGGTAATATCAAGATACGCAGAATTATTTAACTTATTCATTATGGAGTACATAAATATGTATCTATACACACTCCTGTCACATAGGCCTTTCCCCATTGCTAGATTTCAACAAAACTTAAGGCCTCTGCATTAACTGCTCCCTCTTTGCCTGGAACTCTTACCCCTTTGTATGACTGACTTCTTCACATTCATATCTTGGCTCAGTGCAGACCTCTTCAGGCTTCCAAAGAACAATCCATGCAGACCATGTATATTATCCTTTTTAATTTCCTGCAAAGTACATGCTGAGTTTCCCTTGTTTGATTGTTGTTCTGGAATTATACTTGATCACGTAAGGTTCGTTCATTGAAGTAACCCCAGTACCTGTTTCTTGAATAAAAAAGATTACAGATACCCAAACTATTAATAATGATTTAACTCTATGTGGTGGTATTACAAATATTTAGTATTTTAATATTTAAAACTTCTGTAACATTACTTGTTTAATCAAGATTAATGCTATTCATCAAGTTAAATGTTTTCTTGAAATACTTCAGTGTATATCTCAATATCTCCTGTTTCATTTATGACCTCTTTCTCAGTGCATCCTCTAAAAAATATTCACCTTTGGCAATCCTTTGCAAGGCTTTCCTCTTCATCAAATGATCCATGACTTTATTCACCATCAGTCAAAATCTGCCTGCAAGAAGGAACATTTCCAGAGACCTAGCATTTGTACATGTCTGACACGCTGGCCAAGTCACTTTGTACCTGGCCACTGTTCTGCATACTACATGCGCATGGGTCCCCCTGCCTCTCCTGAGCTCCAGGTCCATGTTCACCTGTGTCATGGGTTCCATGGGTCCAAAACTGAATTACTTTCACTTAGGTAGGGAAACTAAAACATTCAGGGAATTTGGGGAAAAGGTAACAGGATTCATTTTGACAAAATTGATAAAAATATTGATTATTTTGACCATGACTCAATTAA
The DNA here is from genome assembly GCF_027409185.1 of Cynocephalus volans. NCBI lineage: Eukaryota > Metazoa > Chordata > Mammalia > Dermoptera > Cynocephalidae > Cynocephalus > Cynocephalus volans. The sequence goes on along the minus strand of NC_084467.1, from coordinate 72,134,959 downwards.
ATTTGGGCTTGGGAACCATTTGTCTAGCTATTTAGGAAAAATGATAGCATCAGATTAAATGCTATTGCTGTGTGCACTAAATCCAATTTGCTTAATATTTGAACAGTTTTAACTAGGTTTTACTTCTTCAGTGACCTTCTTTTCCCATAATCATGGTTAATCAAAAACACCTTTTGCTTATTCTATTATGTTATGCTCTCTACCTTTCTCCATCCTTTAGCATACTGTTCCCCTCTCTCAGCTTGAGAAAGTAGAACTTTAAAAATTACATTTACACCAAAACTAAACATTTCTTGAAGTGATTTATTATCAGACTGTTTAATGGCTGGCAATTTTGGGTTTTTTTTTTTTTTTTTCAGTAACTCCTCTTCCTCCACCTTGTTTTCCCCTCCATTAATTTAGACATACTTGATTTCCTGTACAAAGAGAAAATGTTTCATACCTCTTTTTATTCGTTGCCATCAGTTGCCAAGCTGAGCCTTCTCTCCATAAAAAAACTTACTAAGGATTTCTCCACAAGTTTCAATATAAGGCTACGTAAGATCAATGAGCTGTTACGTGACAGAACTTGCTTTTTGATCAAAGTATCTGATTCTAAAGTACATGGTCTCTGAACTTTGTTTTACTGCCCCAGCCTAATGCAGAGACAAAAGATTTGGCCCGGTGCCTCTATGGACCAATTTATAAGGGGCTTAAAATATTAATTTTGTGCCACGATCACATTGGGAACATACTAAGATGGAGAAAAATCTATATCACGGAGCTCTTATCGAGAGCACATTGTATGTGGTTGGAAGAAATACTGGAGAAGCCACTGGTAGAGCTTTCAAGAATGGGATGTGCAAATGTGGGACCATGGTTAAACTGTGCAGGACGAGAGAGCAATTTCCACCATTAGTACTCCTTTGCCACTTACTCCTCACATAGAATTCAGCCACTGTTCTAAATTAGTGGTGAGCAAATCTTTAAGGAGTATCAGTTTGGAAACGATTCACTTATTGGCATTGCCGTATAGCTCAATCTGTGCTGTACTCAGCTCTGTACTTTGTAGATCATAAGAAACTCTCATATGAAGCAGTGCATCCATGTCTGTTACCCTGCTGAAACTTTTTTTCCATAAGATGCAGATCTATCTTTAACATTTTAAAGTTTCAGTGGGACGAGAATTACAATATAAGCATGTATTTATTAGCAAATACAGAAGCAACGTTAAAAATTGTTTCTCAATCACAAGAGGATAATGTAAGTAGACCAAACATGAAAACTTTTTGGCTACATTGAAAGGTTAAAATAAAATTGAAAACAAATAGATCACCCATAACGTGGGATATGGTGTATGTTTGATGTTCTCCAGAAGGTGAGTTCTTATAATCTTTATTAAGAGCAATAGAGTTGTAAAGATTACATTTCCAGGAAGACGGGGTGGCACCGAGAAAGAATGCTCCAACTTCTTTCAGGATGCGGAAATAATATTGGAGTACAACCCACTTTCAAAGACTCATGAAAACAGTACGAACATGATCAGACATTAAGAAAAATCTTCCATACAAGACTTTCTTTTTTAACACCAGGTTTCCACAGCAGATCAGGGTAGAAAATGTGGCAGTCTTCCTATTTTAGAAGAATCCTTCCCCAAGTAGTGACAAGGACAAAAATATTGCAATTTTCATTGTGACAAAGCCAAGATTATTTTTGGTATTAGAAATGGGTTACTCTATACATATAAGGACATATTAAATTCACTGACAGACATTCAAATGCAGAAATATTAAAGAAATATCATTAGCACATAGGTAAGAGTAGGAGGAAATTCTGAGCATATGTACAAATATATATATACAATATGTCTGGAGCAGGCTTGACTATTTAGTAAAAAAGTAAAAGACTACTATTAAAATTTTAGCCTGAAGTCTTTTATAAATTAAAATATCGAACTTAGTTTTTCACTTCTAGAAGCCTGCAATGAGACCACTACAGCAGTCATAACACTACCATATGTTCCCATTTTCTATTTTACTAATAATATTTTCAGTTACAAAAGTCAGGATCTCAAGTAAAATCAAGAACTGGTATAATTGCATAGATAATTTAGACTTCCTTTACCTGAGACTTCCATATCATTGAGACTAATTTTGATTGGAGTCATGTGAATGATACCCACCTTCTGAAAATATATGCATTAGTCACATATGTAAGGACAACCAATGGCATCTTGAAAAGTCTCTTCTGTGGATTCATTTACTTCCCTATTTTAAAAGGCATTTGAGAAAGAAAGAATTCTAGATTTCATGCTACATTTCTAGAGGCATATTGTGACATGAAATTAAAAGCTAACATTATTGCTACACACCTTTGTCCAGTGGCATTTAACCTGATATAAGTGAAAACATATTTATGGTGAAATCATCATAACAAATGATGAAAGAGATTCTGGTAAATATAGTAGTTTTGTTTCCCAAGGTGCAGTTTCACAATTTAACACAAGAGAATAAGCATAAGCACAGTAATTTGATTTACTCATTTTTTTTTTAGTTAAAATTTTCCTTAGATCAATTTCTAACAGGGGATTTGGATTACTTTGCCTCCACTGCTGTAAAACTCTTCACTTTCAGTAACTTTTCCAATTTTGGTAATGAAGGTATTTGGTACTCACACTTGCACCATTCCTTGAAATCTTGCCCATTAGTTTACTAGGACCCCATAAAATATTAACTTGTGTTATGTGCAGTAAGGAGACCAATAAAACACCATATGTTTGGTGACTAAGCCATTAAAAAATGTCCTAGCACCTCTTCCATAATATTCTGTGACATATAGGAATTTCAGATTTGACTGTGTTTAATAAGTATGAAATATTCTTTGTTCTTATTAAACCTTCTTCATAGTGTTTGAGAGAGAAAGTTCCCACAAATGCAAGAGAAAGAATCACTGGATTCTAGTTTACCAATTTATTTTAAGAAATAAATTTGAAAAATATTCTGCTTATTTCACTGCCTTGCCTTATGTATCATTTTAGTAACCAACAGGTGATAACTACTAGCAACCGGAGAACAAAAACAGTGTTCCATTTATCCTCAATGCCTACAAAATTGAAGGCTCAAAATGCATAAACAGGGAATAAACTCATGCTAAACTAACTTTCTAAGGCTCAGTTTCTCGTAAAAACCAAATCTGGATAAGGGAAAACAAGAGACAAGATGAAAAGCTTGGACAAGATGAAAAACTAAAAAATGAGAGAATAGAAGGGTTTGAATTTAAATCTCAAATTAATCTGCTAATCATGGCAACATGACCAAGCTAAATTGGAACCAATGAAGCAAATAGAGGCATCTATTTATAAACAAAACAAAACAAATAAAAATAAAACTAGAATGGGCAGGGAAAATCACAGTAGTTTTCTACTTCTAATCAGTGTCTCTTGCTCCAGAGATTAATAGGGGCCCTCTTCTAAGTCAAAGCAAAAAATAAAAACAAACAAAACAAAAGCACCAAAATATGTGTGACTTTGAAGTTGGGTGCTAAGCAAGTTTGCAGGGAAAACTAGTCAATATCTCATGGCTATTTCAAACTTGCTTTCTATGAAAGCTTTCAAGTGCAGTTTTATTCAATAAATACAATTTAATAGCAGTTCCAAAACAGAAATGTATCTGATTGAGCATTTTTTTGTGAATGAGTGGATTTAAACTGTCAATTGCTCTGTAGGGAGAAAATTAAATACAGAGAACATGAGCATGGCCACTGGGCATGTTGTGATTGGGTTGTCTTGTACCCAAGTTTCAGACCTTGGAGCACAGAGAAGTGAAGAATGCTGGAGAGGGAGGAGAAAAGTGATAGTTTAAATTTTAAAAATTGGGAAGCATGGCTCTTTCCAATTGCTTAGCACTCCCTACCCCCCATTAGAATGTCAGCCTTGTTCCCTGGCCCAGCAGACTTGATTACATAAATGCTGTTCTAGTGCTCATTCAATCTCTCTACCATGCAGATAAATAAACAAAACACAACTTAAAAATAAGCAACCACATCTGTAAAACTCATTTCTCTGTGACAAAGTATCTCTATAAAAATTTCATAGTGAATGTTGGATTACTTTATATATAGGTATTAGTCATTTCATATTTTAGCCCAGTCCACCAACTCATTGTACAGTCTTAATATTAAAATAATGCCTCAATTTCACAATCTGTTTACAAATGTTAAAGTCACTGGACAGGGAGTGAAATATGGGAATAAATATCTATAAAGAGCTGTGAGGCTCCTTGATGAAAAATGACATGAGTGTGTGAATTATTATTGTAGATATTGGGAAAAAAGTAGTACAAATTGTTCCATTTATTTAATAATTAGCAGGTTGATGGGCTAAATCATAACTTTTTTTTAGCTGCATTTAAATTTGCAGTAAAAATAAAGTCCAATCTAAATACTCCTAATAGAATATATACAGCTGTGGTGGTAATGACACTCACAAAATTCCCTTTTTTATGTGAGAGATCACATAGCATACTCAATAGCATTGATTTTGGGATGAACTCAATTTCCACACATCATTCAACTGTTCATAAAGGTTACAAGAAAGGTGGAAAAATAGATCAAAAGAGACTGACGAAGGCCAATAACTTGGCATAAAGTGCCATACAGCCATCCACTTAGGACATGAGTCAATATAGTCATGTTCACTCCTCTTGTTAAATAAAAAGAGAGAGAGAAACCTAATGCTAGAAGATTTCAGAGCATTCAAATCTTTTATAACTTCTCTTTGTACATTTTCATTGAAATAAATATGGGTTCTCATTAAAATAAGAACATTTGAATTTCAAATGCACTAATTAGCCTTTTAAACAAAATGACCCTCAAACATTTGGAAATGTCACCTCTTCAAGGCTAAGACTGTTGCCCTGACCTTGCTCACCTGTAAAACACACTCTGAATCAGGAGTTCAGAACAAGACACGTGCACCTATCTCTACCTTAGTGACCTACAGAGAATGGGGTCAAGGGCATGTGGCAAGCTTTTGCTGTTTTTGGTGCTAGCTTATCAGTACTTTTCAAAAAGCCTGGAAAACAGCAGGAAAGTGAAAACTCACATTTCCTCATGCTGCTAAGCCTTCCTGATTATATTACTAGTTCTGTTCTGACCTCAAACTGTACAAATGGCTTTTTTTTTTTTTGGTCTCATGTAAACTAACATTTGGAAATTACATCTATACCAACAGTAATCACAATTTTTTTTTTCTGTTATTCTGAAATGAGGTTTAAAATTGATATTTTTTTTACTGGATAAATAGAATTAAACCTGGAACAAATGTAATGAATCTGTGTGCCTGTCTTGTTGATAAAATGGGGATTTATTGTATGTACTCGTACTAGTTTTCTATTGCTGCCGTAAGGGACCATCACAAACCTATGTTTTAAAACAGCGCAAATTTATTATGTTACAGTTCTGTAGGTCAGAAATCCATGCAACACAGGTCTTAATGAACCAAGATACAGGTATCAGCAGACCTGCACTCCTTTCTGGAGAATTCCTTTCCTTGCCGTCACCAGCTTCTAGAGGCCACCTGCATTCCTTGACTTGTGGCTTCTTCCTCCATCTTCAAAACCAGCAACATCAGGTCACGTTCTCATACCACTGAATCTCTGGTTCTGTGCAGCTAGGAAAGATTCTCACATTTAAGGACTCGGGTGATTAGACTGGGCCCACTTGGGTAATCCAGAATAATCTCCCCATCTCAAGCTTTTTAACTTAACATAATCATATCTGCAAAGTCCCTTTTGTTATGTAAGATAACATATTCCTAGGGCCTGGAGATTAATGTGTAAATATCACTGGGATCATTATTTTGCCTACCACATGGAAATAGCCAAAGTTGTCTAGACAGCATTTTAATCTTTTAAATAATCTACAGTATCATGCAATCAATCCAATGATCATATTACCTACTTTTGTTCTTAATTATTTGAAAACTTCTTTGACCACCAGTTTATAAGGAGCTTTCCAACATTTCCAAAATAATTCCAGGACTCTTCAAGCAAAGCAAACAACTAATATTTAAAGACTTCAGCTTTAAGCTTTTTCAATTTCAATAATAATAAATAAATGACTAAACATTATTACTTCAGAAAACAAGTATATTATTATTAGGATGTATTCGAGAGAGAAGAACTGCATCTTAGCCTGGAAATACCACACACTGTATGATCTGGGGCATGTCTCTGAAGTTCTCCAGGCAGCAGTCCTTCAAACAAGAAATGTGTAGATTAGATTATGTGATCTCTAAAAACTCTTGAATTACAAAATTTTATAATTTGGTCACTTTACGAACATGATTGCTCTTAAAACTACTGCCGGATGTCTTGATCATTAATGATGAATTCCGATATAATTAAAGAAAAGAAATTTAGAACCAAAGAATCAATTCATGCTCCATTTTATCAAAACTGGTGCATATCACCCACATAAAATAAAGACCAGTTATTTTGTTACTATTACTTTTTTTTTTTTGGCAGCTGACCAGTATGGGGATCTGAACCTGTGATGCTGGTGTTATAAGGCTGCAGTCTAACCAACTGAGCTAACTGTTAATAGTAACTTGTTACATTAATTTTGATCAATGGCAATTAAGTAACCATTTTAAACAAAACTTTGGATTTATATTAGGTCTTTAACTCTTTTAAGATATATATTAAGATAAATTTTTATCTGACAATTGTCCAAAAAGACTAAAAGATGATATTTTATTTAGGAAATAATTGTTTAAAATAATTGCTTTTGGATGTAAATGAAGTTGGTAACAAACATAAGGTATCGGGTATTCCAGGGATACAGCATATTAGGCTGTAGCTAGATCAATATTAGTGAAAATGTTCTTTAAATTATTTTAATTTAACTAGTACCTGCGTCTTGACTATTTCTTCTTGCAAATATTCCAAAGTTACATCTAAAAATAATACCATTAGAACAGAATTCTAGCCTTCTTTGTTGTCTTAGTCCATTTTCTGTTACTACAACAGACTACCACAGACTGAGTAATTTATAAAAAGTTTATTTGGGTCATGGATCTGGAAGCTTGGAAGTCCAAATGCATGGCTTTGGCATCTGGCAGGACCCTGTTGCTGTGTTGTCACATGGCAGGTGGGCAAGAGAGAGAGTGCATGAGACAAAGAGAAAAGGGGTCTGAACTCTTGTGATAACTAATCCATTCTGATGATAAAGGCAGCAGTTCATTCATGACGGTTACCTAATTACCTCTGAAAGGCCCCCCCACCAAGTATTACATTGACAACTGAATTTCATGATGAGTTTTGGTGGGGGCATTCAAACCATAGCCTTTGTAAAACCTCACCCTGTGTCCTGAAACAAAATTTCTTTGTGATTTCTACTGAAAATTGCTTCTTACTTCTTGATGTTCTCTGGGCTTCCCAGTGGCTCTAATGTTACAAACCAGAAACAGTGAATTATGTGGGGTGGAATTGTATGATTTAGTACATAAACTCAGGAATATTAATTCCAAATGCCTGTAGTTACAAGTTCTACACATTGCCATATCTATTCTTAACACTTTGTAGGGCTATGATACCCTAGCCCTAACAACAAGGTGATAATTTCCCACAGGTGTTTTGTGACACTATTTTCTTATAAATCTATCTTGGATCTTGATTGGCTCTCACCGTAAAGAATGGGTGCAACCTGTACTTCAGTATCCATGTTAGTTCAGCTTAAACGTACAAGACTGGTAGGGGTGTGTGTGTGTGTACACTTGGTATATGTTGCCTTATATGAGTACAATCGGCCCTCCGTATCTGTGGGTTCTGCATACATGGATTCAACCAATGGCACATTGAAAATATTTGAAAAGAAAATGTTGTTCCTGCACTGACTATGTATGGACTTATTTTCCCTTGTCATTATTCGCTAAACAATACAGTGTAACGACTCTTTATATGGCACTTACTTTGTATCAGGTATTAAATGTAATCTAGAGATGATTTAAAGTATATGGAAGAATATGCATAGGTTACATGCAAATACTATGCCATTTTATATCCAGCTTGAACATCCATAAATTTTTTTTTTTTTTTTTCTAAAAGATGACCGGTAAGGGGATCTTAACCCTTGACTTGGTGTTGTCAGCACCACGCTCACCCAGTGAGCTAACCGGCCATCCCTATACGGGATCCGAACCCATGGCCTTGGTGTTATCAGCACCACACTCTCCCGAGTGAGCCACGGGCCGGCCCCGAACATCCATAAATTTTGATGTCCACAGGAGGTCCAGGAACCAATTATCCATAGATATCAAGGGACAACTATATTTAACTATTTATATTTAGGTTATATTTATACCAGTTAAATATTAAGTTTGCTAAAGACTGTGCCTATGCTCTTATGCTTATTTGTATTGTTAGTCTTTGAACAGATACTTTTAAATGTAGTCAGTTCTCAATTATGGACAGTTTAGTTAAACAAAATCCTTAGTGCTGTTAAACTCTGAGGTAGGATATAAGACTTTTGGAATGGCGGAATGAGGTCCTTCATAAAAGCAGTAGAAACACTGGCAAAAATTGTCATAACTAACTTTTTCAAGTTAATTATGGAAATTAGCCAAAGACTTGCAAAAGTCTGAGCATTTATTCCAGAAAAACTGCTGACCCTCAGTAAGAACAACAGGGTTTGTGGTTATGTAACTTTACCTATTTCCCTCCCCTTCTACCCAGTTCTGCAGAACTCTTGAAAACCAGCGGCCTCGCACTCATATTATCTGCGAAAGGCAGAAGCTATGCAACTATCATAGACAGAAGACCAGGTTTGCAACTCAAGAAAAGCTATCTCTAGAGCACTGTCACTATTTGGCCTGTCGGGCAGCTGCCTGAAAAGACCCATTCATAGTGTTTTGTCATTATGTGACCTGGCTGGGAACTCCTCTGCAGGAAAAGACCTATCCCCAGCATGTTTTTGGAAAACATTCAGCAAAAATTGTTTAATATTGCAGCTGCCTTAGGCTGTAGTACCAGTTTATGTAAAGAAGAGTTTGGCTAAAAATTTAAAAAGAAGATCTGGGGCACAAGACGTCCATAAGGGCTTGGAAAATCTCTGAAATATTCCTGGAGCTCCAAAGGCCAGGCATATGTGTAGGTTTGGGTACTAGCCTAGGAAAGGACAGTGAACATCTCAGTCTTTCACTACTGGCTGATTTTTTTTTTTTTTTCCTGACTGGTAAGGGGAGCGCAACCCTTGGCACAGTGTTGTCAGCACCACGCTCAGCCAGTGAGCGCACTGGCCATCCCTATATAGGATCCGAACCCGCGGCCTTGGTACTACCAGCGCTGTACTCTCCCGAGTGAACCATGGGGCTGGCCCCACTACTGGCTGATTTTGAGACCCTTGTAAGATGTGAAGAATAAGGTAAGCCTGTAAAAGCCCAGAGTGTTTACAGTAGGCCCCAACAAACAGAGCCCCTTAACAAAACGTGGAAGACTTATTTGTTCCAGACAATTGAAGAAATCTGACTAATCATTAGTTGATCAGTAAGCTAACCAAGCAGACTTCAGTGGCTGCATACTACAGAAAACACAAACTGCACAGAATTATTTCAAGAAAGTCATTAACTAAATAAACAGCAGCAGCAACAACAACAAAACAGTCACAACATCAAACCCTGGGCTCAGAGGAAATCATAATTTCCAAAGTTGCCACATTATAATATCTCAAATACCTAAAATTTCTAGTTTTCAATTTAAAAAAAGGGGGAAATTCATAAAGAAAGATGAAAGTTGTTCATACACTGGAAAAAAGGCAGTACACATAATCCTCTGTATCCACAGATTTAGCAGCCACAGATTCACACAACACTGAACTAGATCCACAGTTGGATGAATCCACAGATGTGGAACCCATGAATACAAAGGGCTGACCTCAAGGACTTGAGCATCTGTGGATTTTGGTATCCACAGGTGTCTCATACTGAGGATGACTGCATATAGATATGTCCCAGAATGGACCAAATGTTGGACTTACTAGACAAATACTTTAAATTAACTATTATAAATATGACCAAAGAACTAAAAGAAACTATGTCTAAAGAATTAAAAGAAATTATGACAGCGATGTCTCACCAAATAGTGTATCAATAAAGAGAAATTACTAAAAAAAAAAAATCATATAGAGATCCTGGATTTGAAAAGTGCAATAAATAAAATAAAAATTCAATGAAACTTAAAAAGTTTTTAAGAATAATCCTAAAAATACATTTCTCTTTTATAAAGTAAAACATTATAGAGAGACATAAAAGAAAACCTAAATATATGAAGAAATAGACCACATCAGTGGAAGAAAAGACAAAATATTCTAATGGTATCAAGTTTGTCCAAGTTAGTCCATAAATTTAATATAATCTCAGTCAAAATATCTATAGCTATTTTGTGAAATTTCATAAGCCAGTTCTAAAATTCATGCAAAAGAGTAAAACTAACCAATAGTAAGAATGATTTCCAGTAATAATGATGAAAATAATAACAATAATAACAATAACGTGAAGGGAATTACTTACACGTAGCTAAAACATTTTAAGACCTAGTAATTAAAACAGTGAGCTATCTGTTCTGGGATAGATGACCAGACCACTAAAACCTGAACAAGAGCCTGAATTCTGCACTTATAAAACCAAGATATATGATGGAGGTGGTATCTATTAAATAAATGGTTCTGGATCAATTGATTTTCTGTACTACATACTATACTGGAAAAAATGATTTTACTTGTAAATGTGAAAAGCAAAACTTTAAACTTTTGGATTAACTTAGGGGGATTTTTTATTAAATTGGTAATAGAGAAGAAGTTTGAAATTGGACTCAGAAACTACAAGCCAGAAAGGTGAAGATTAATATATTTGACTATATTCACAAGCCACAGAGGAAAAAATTAATATATTTGAATATAAAAAGAAAATTTGTGTTTATTAATGTACCAGAAACAAAGATATAGCCTGTAAGAAAATATTTGCCAATTATATAATCAATGAAGGAGTAATATCCAGAATATATAAAGTGTTTCAATAAGCCAAAAGCAAGAAACAAACCGAATTTTAAAATGAGCAAAGGACTTGAAGGTCTTTTCACAGATACGTTCGACTTCTCTTGTAATTAGAAAGATGCACATTAAAAATATAATATTATATTCATCATCTTGAAAAAGAACAAAGATCAGTGGAGTGGATGTGAAGAAATAGAGACTTACATAGCCAGAGTAGACATGCAAGTGCACAGAGCCATGCTAGCAAGGAATTTGGCAATCTGCAAGAAAACCAGGGTATATGCTTCAACCCAGTAACCCCACTCTGAGAACTTTAGTTCAGTATTTCTACAATGACACACAAACAAGAACATTCATTACAACATTGTATACAAAGGTTAACACTGGGTACAACTATCTCTCAATGAGACAATGAGTATGTAAACTTGTAGTAAATGCATATCATTGAATATTATAAAGCTATTAAAATGAACAAATTAGAGCTGCACAGACCCACAAGGATAACTTTCACAAATAAATTATTGAATAATAAAAATCAATTTGTGAAATAATACATTTAGTATTATACAATTTATCTAAATTTGAGGACATGCAAATCAATAATGTTCATTATTATGGCTATACAAATACATGGTCTAAACACACACATGGGAATGGTATGCACCAAATTCAGGATGATGGAATGTCAGAGAAAGGAGGAAGGGCAAACAGGATTGTAGAGAGATACATAATTGATTCCAAATATACCTGTTATGTTTTATCTCTTAAGAAAATCTGAAGAAAATATAACAAATATTAACATTTTACAAAGCTTACTGTTCGTATCCCAGCATTTATTAAATTATTCTTTAAACTTTCGGTATTTTGAAATTTACTATAATGAATGTAAAAAAGAAATCAAATGAACTTAGAGACTTTGAGGTGAGGAGAAAAAGCAGCAGTACACACATACAAGGAATTTTAAAATACCAAGAAAGGAAGTTGCAAGGTTTAAGACCAAACCACCACCCCACACACAAAAAACTTTAAGGGCTGACGAATTTAGAATCTTCATATCACCCTCCTATCCTCCTTTGACCTCTAGTTTTAATCCAAATGTCTCAGTTTGATTATATTATTTTTTCAGAAGTGATGCCAACTCTAATATCTTTACTGGATTCTAGACTTTTGCACATTTTCTTTTAATGTTCACAATCAGGTTTTATAAAAATCAAATGTGCCAAGCCTGAAACAACTGGAATATGATAATAATGCATTCCTTTAGAACTTACAGAGATTAATTAGATACTTAAAATTTTTCCAATGTAGATAAAAATATGTAATATATTTGAGGTGAATTTTAGAAAAGATCAAGGATTCTTTTTGGAAAAACATTGGCCCAAACAATTGGGAGGAGGGTTCAGTCTCTGAGCGAGTGAAGACATCCTGAACAAATTGGCTCGGTAGAAAGGCATCACTGTAAGTGCTAAGAAAAATGGACTGTGGCACATTGAACCGGATGAAGAGAGCACATGTTTATGCACCTGCCATGAGTCATTTGTGTGAAACTGCTTTGCAAATGCCATTTGGGATCAGCCTTAACTCTGAAGTTTTCCAAATTAAAACAAAACAAACAAACAAACAAAAAAAAACCCTGAAACCTTCTGTTGACTTAAAAGAGGAAACTATCAAGTTTGATTATCTAAGCATAGTGAATATGATGTTGTTTAAAGTGACTTATTACTTGGAGAGTCAATGAATGGAGTGAATGAGGCAGATGCCCGATTTAATAAGAAGTAAATTAAGTTCAAAGACTACAATAAGTAGCAGGAAATAGTTGTGCTGTGTTGTCTCCAAAGATGAATTAAATTCCAGAGAAAAAGGACAATTCGGATGATGCCAAAACTAGAAAGCTAACAAGACAAGAAACATGTGCCAGGTACAATTAGCTGCCTGTCAGAGTTCATAGAATATGCAGTGTTTATCCCAAAGACTTTCTGAGCTCTGGGCTCAAAAAGGACGTTGGATAAATCTAGATTCATGTGCAGCAAACATTCTAAAGTACAGAAACACAGGTTCATAAAAGTTAGCTGCTTGTTCTGATGTAAAAGACTGGATAAAACTATCAAGGAAAGATAATTTGCTGCATATGCCCAGAAAATAGCTCTCTATCTGTGTGGTAATAGTACTGGAGTGAAGGAATGACTGAGAAAAATCAGAATTTTTTTTCAAAGACCTCTCTTAGATTTATGCTTTGTCATTTACTATGAAATAAATGTAAAGCAAGAGAATCACTTTGTAGTGTTATTATGAAGCTTAGTTTGGAGGTGCCTAGAAGGTTTTGAATAAATTCTCAATATAAATTTAACATTATTTGTTTAGCAAACACTTCTTTTTTTTTTATCATAGCATATGTTTATTAATTACCTTTTATAACCAAACAAAATTCTTAAAAGTCACCTTTTCTTATAAAATTTTGGGGCCTGTCCTAAATTTTAGCAAACACTTCTATAGCACTTACAATGTCTCAGGTTCCGGCGTAAATGCTTTAAAATATTAGCTTGCTTAATTCTCATTGCAGTCCTGTTATGTTAGGTGGGTATTAAAATCCTCAGTTTAGGAAGAGCAACGGGAGCAAAATAAGGCTAAATAACGTGCCTCCCCCCAACCCTCTGCTGAGCACGTGGTCCATGATCTTCATTGCTACTATTGTTTTCTTTCTTTATTTCTCTCTTTCTTTCTTTCTTTCCTTCCTTCCTTCCTTCTTTTGTCTGTCTGTCTATCTATCTATCTATCTATCTATCTATCTATCTATCTATCTATCTATCTATCTATCATCTGTCTATCTATCTATCTCTCTATCATCCAAATAGTCGAATTCTGAGAAGAAAGTGCTTGTAGTCAAATTCTGGGAATGAAATGTTCTAGGGAAGGGCTTTGGAGAGAAATGAAATAAAGGATGAAATGAGAAATGTGTAGAGATTAGTAGAGAGAAGAAAAACAAAAGATGGATACTCTGGAAAAGAAAAAAGAAAAAATTCCCTTCCCTTTTGGAATATTTGCAAGTGTTTTACTTGTCGTTCAGAATAAGTAAAGCAGTAAAGCAAGATACCCAACTGTCATCCCCAAAATGTTTGAATAAAGACTTAAGAATGTATGCAAGGACTTGAAAGAAGGGGAAAAGGAGGAAAAGCTTAGCTAATCTTTGCCCATGGTGAACAATATCAAACACTCATAATAATGGAAATTTATTGATGTGGGTAAAGGGCTTTATCAAATTCCTTTCTCAACTACTGAACTAATGTTGTTAAAGAAGTTTTATTTAATAATTCATTAATAAAATTGTTATCCAGAAATGCTTGGAAAGTTTGGCATATGGAGTAAAAAACACTAAGTATTTCACATATCACACATTCCAAACAAACCAAGCTACGGTATTCATAATATTCAGGATCTTTCTTAGTAATAATAGGAAATACAAATGTCACATAAACCCTTATTGATAAACTTAAATTGCTCTCTACTAGGAGCTGCAGGGCTACTGAGAAAGTTAATAAATGTAGTTCTTGTCCATAAAGAATTTTCAGCAGAGTATATTAGGATTTGTGCGTGAATAAACTAGGAAACAATTCAAGAGCAGGTGAGATGTAATTGGGTGTATATAACATCCATAAAGGCTGAAGGAATTGGATGAATCTAGAATAAGTGGGACCACATCTTAAAGTAAATAATCTGGGCACTGGAGGAAGTACTGGGTTTGTATTGGAAAAGATGAGAGGGAAGACTATTCTAAGTAGACAGAATGGATATGCGGAGGCAGTGATTTAGCATGTGGGCTCTGGAATTTTACTTTCTGAGTTCCAACGCTACATGAATGAACTTGAGCAAGTAATTTAATTTCTGTTTCTCGTATTTCAAATGAAGAAAATAATGGCACCTATTTAAAAAGATTTTTATAGAAATTAAAGGAGGTAAATTTAATACTGAGAGCCAAGAACAGTGACTGGCAAGAAGGGCACTAATAAATGCTACCTATTTGTATTATTATTTATGGAGGAATAATGTAAAAGAAAGAAAATTATGAAATGGCATCATAAGTTATTACCACTTGATTCATGTCAGTGGTAGGAAACTGTATGTAGCTGGAAGAAATAGAGTGATTTTAGCAGGGATTTGACCTACAGAAAATCAAATGGGTAACTGAATACTCATTTATTTCCACCTCTCCTTCCTTTCCACCCAGTTTTTTCCCTTTTGTATGAGATGAGAATCTCAGCTCAGAGGTACAGAGGAAGGAAAAGAAAGGGGAGGAAAATAGTAAGTCTAAATAGTTAGCAAACTTGAACAGTGCTGAAATGGAATATCCAAACAACTGTCAAAAGTGTAAGAAGCCTTTTTTATTAACCAGATGCTACCAGGCCCGAACAAGCACAGAAGAGTATGCCCAGCATAAGGCTCTGCTTTGCTTTGACAGGTCTGATTCATGAAACAGATGATTTGTTATTTATTGATCAGAGACTGAATCTACTCACTGGGTTAAGAAGTAGCTTGACAAAAGGCAATCAGGCATCTCATTTGGTTATGAGCAAAAATAGTGTTTATTGGCTTGCTGTGTCAACTGACTTTGAAGCTGTAACATCCAGATGTTCAACATGTGCAAACTTCAGAAACAAAACAAAACAAAACAAAATGGGCCTTTTCTGCCACAAAAAAGAGCAAAGCATTCAAAACATGTCCCATGGGAAAAAGAATTTATCAGAACCATACAATGTAGTCTGAAATGTATTTTTCAGTAGAAATACGCTAAATTACTGAATTAGTTAAAATCACTGAATTAGTTGGTTTTTATTCTTTTACTTTAATACTTTTTATTTCGGGCTTTCTGTTTAAGGCATTGTGTGAAGCACTGTATTGACAATGAAAACGTTCCATATGCAAATGCCACCTATGTTAGCAGAGTTCCAGGAAATTACTAGTTCAAATAAAATTTCATCAGCATGCTCAAGCAAGCCTGATACTTTTTCATCTTCCACAGAATCAAAGCTCCTATTAAGATAATTATTTTTCACTCTTGGTATCATAACATAGTTTCCATTTGTTCTTTTTTTTTTTTTTTTTTTCCAGGAAATTCCTTCAGCATTGTGTTTCTTCCCAATCAGGCCAGCAGAAAGCTACATATAACTGGGTTTTGAGATAAGGCACATGACTACTTAATCTGGGAGCATGGACACGTTTATATTTCAGTTCAGGGCCTTTAAATTGATGCTGTAGTTTGCACAACATAATTATGCCACATGATGATTTTGTATTTTTCCAGAAGCAGTTACTATTTGAAAACACTAACCCCTACTTTCTTGCTTGAGGATTTATAGATTTTTCTTTAAGTATGCCTTAAAAAACTGGAAAAATAATTAGCTTATTATCTGAAATTAGGTGTTAAATTATTTCTTTTCAATAATTTCTCTGGGAATGACCTCATCTAAGGTGGAGAGGTAAATATATTTGATGGTAATTTAGTCTCTTGTAATATATCATGACTAATAATACAGTCATTATCACTCTAAGAGCACTAAGTTGTAAAGTTGATAGCAACAACTTTGTGCAGTGATAATGAGCTGCCATCGTTTCAGTACAGTCACAGAGAGTGTTGTCTTCTAAAGCAAATATTTCTGGAAACCAGAAATTCACCAGCTTATTTGTTTTGATTACAAAATACAGTGGAGTATGGTGCTGGGGGCATGGGCTATGCAATTAGAAAATTTGGATTTGATTCTCAGTCCTGCATCTTAAAGTAGCACAGATTGCCCTCTCTGAATCTTTTCCCTCCATCTGTCAGTTTGGGATTATGATTGCTATTCATAAGGTTTGTTGAATTCATGTTGGGTTTAGACCATGTAATCTAACAATAAAATTATTTTTAAAAAATGTCTACCATCATGCTGGCCTCTGGTAAGTACTTAGAAAAAAAAACTTCTTTTTTTTTTTACTATCCTTCAGAAAGTGATAAAGATTAAACAGATAATTGGGTGCTTCAAAGAAAGAAAATCAAAGCAATAAGAATTTTTTTAGTGTCATATTATACAGTATTTGCTTTTCTGGAGAAGAATACTGCCCTGCACTATTCCATAATTTGATTGGATACAAAATCACCCAAATTTCAGAATTTGATTGTTGCATCTCTGGAGGGTGAGATAACACCTATCTAACTTATTGGCAAACTTATAAAGTTCTATATAATATTATTTATTTTTATATATAGTTTGAGTAAAATTAATTTGCTGGTTAACATAGAACACAAAGATGACTTGGGTGAAAATCATTCTTTAGCTGTTTTCACCTATTTATTCATTTCCTCATTCAAAAATATATTGAGTACCTACTTTGTGTTGAAGGAAAATGACATTGCTGTCTTTTGAACATTGTTAAGTATTGTTTAAAGTGGATGGCAAACCTCACCCTCTTGAGTACATTTATTTTAATATCATTATAGCCTGAGTACCAGCAGGAAATTATGACCCATTATGTCTACTTTTCATATGTTGTCTCATTTAATCTTACAACAACCCAGTAAGATCAGCGTTACTGTCCACATGTTAGAGACAAGGAGGTGAAGTTCGGGGAAGTGAAGTTTTACATGTCTGAGATCACACAGTCAATTAATGGCAAAGCTGGGTTTGAATTCAGGTGAAGGCAAAGTCTATCTTTTCTCACCAGTCTTGAGAACAGCAGGGTTTCTAGTATCATGAGAGGATAGGGCAGGAAGTGTTGCTAATATTTATAGACATCAGTGACTATAATCTCAGGGAATTTAAAGGTGAAATAAATTGGATGAAATAAATGTTTTAAACTAGTTAGAAATGCTAATTGAGTAAAATGCAATACTCTGTGCTTCCGACTTTCAATATACTTTTCTCATCATTTATTATAAAAATAATCCCCAAACATACGGCCATTAGTGCAGAACTTAAGTTTAATTATCGAATGTTCACCGACGGCTGTCTAGACATTCAATAACACAACATTCAAGTTCTGACTATTTGTACAAAAAGATCTTTGGTGTATAAAATGTAAATTTTTTCTGAGTTGTGGGTTTTTTGGATCTGAGAGGCCAGTACATGGGAATGAGTCAGTGGCTAGAAAATGTGTGACGTTGTTGTAACTGACTTCCAGTGGCAAATGTATTTTCTGGAGAGTATCTTCAAATCAGGGGTTGTTGAAGCTCTTTGGAGCCATCCACCACAGATGTCAAGGCTGGCTGGATGTAGTATAGCACTCAGATAGGTCTGGTGGAGGATGCAAAACCAGTGGGAGGTGCAGGCTCTGCCATCAGGAAATTTACTAGCTAGATAAAACAGCATTTTGTTGGAATATAGACAAAATGCTATTTTCACAGACAGATCTTTCACTCTTCATCTTACTTTCAACATACTATCTCATATCACTTATCTTGTTCTTTTAAAGTCATTATTTGTTACATGGCTATCCCTTTGACAAGGCTTTTCTCTCCTTGAGGGTAGAAGTCATATCCTACCTCACCCGTCTCCGCATCCGCAATCTTCAGCAGTGTCTAGCATCCTATAGTTCTTAAATGGAGAAACATCTCTGTGCATCTTCCTTTATGAATGTGCTTGTAATTTTTTTGAAAGTGGAGACTGTGCCTAAGGTCAATGGGTTTAATTCATTCTAACTTCCAAGTTCTGGATATTGAGAGTTTAATAAGTATAATACATCAATCATAGCTATTGAGAAGGCTCATTAAGATTAGTAGACTATTAAGAACACACAATTCCCATTCTTGCTTTCTGCTGTGACCTTGAATTAATCGTCTGATATCCATCTTTACATTCCAGTTTACTTTCCCCTCAAGAGTTAAGGACTGCAAAGCTGAGCATTATTTAAATAATTGTTAATTTTAAAACTTTTTATAACTAAAATGCTTCTAACCACAACCTGTACGCTTCTAGCATCTAAAAGGTCTGGAATCGGTGCCTAGGGAAAAACATCACCAAAAAAAACAAGCTTAGTTTTAACTCAAATCTTGAAAGATAGAAAGTAAATGAGTATAAAGGAGTCAAAAAGCCCAGAAAGTTCCATTTGCCATGTCATGATGTTCTACTCCTAAAGAAAATGTCATAAAATGAAGCATCACATTTATATTCCTGAGAATAATATTACCATACAAAAACTGATCCATTTTTTAAAAGTATTTGTGAATTTGATCAAAGGTAAAATTTGAAAATAGCTTTTCACTAAGGAAAAGAATGAATTCTGCTTCCAGTCAAAATATTCATTTTTTAAAGAACAAATTAGCAGATACTGAAGGAATAAATAGCATTTTTTGTGGCATAAATTGGCATCTCTAGTAACGTTTCTGCATATGAGGTGTGGAAAAACTTTCAAATTCTTAAGCTATTATTAAATATTACCTTAAATGAGAATCAAACTAATCTAAAACATACACTAGATGTCAAATTAAACCAAAACAATGTCATCACAAATTCAAAACATGGCCAGAAATGCTTATGGCTTAAAAAGCAGAATAACCCGTCATGGGGGAATTCTATACATAAAGCAGATCACCAAATCTAAAGGGATAATACAAACAACAGAGGCAGCTCTCTGACAGGTTTCTCCCACTTTAATGAAACAAGTTTCAGTGGAAAACTTGAAAGATTAAAAACTCACAACAAAATAACTGCCATACATTTTTCTTAGGACTGTCTCTACAGCCCAGAATGAAGTAGAGATTTGGCAGGTCTCCCATAATAGGATCAGTGGAGACAGTCATGCTAAATGGGACACTGAAGAACCTGAATTTTCTAGATTAGTTGTCCAGCTTGATCAAATAAACCATATATTGACTAAGTTTCCAGTTCATGTTTTAGTGGGTAGACATCTACAAATCCCAACTATATTTGGCTCCACAGTAATAATCAATTTCCGGAAACAATGCATTCAGCTTCGGCAACTCTCCGGCAATAAATTCCATCTCACTATATTGGAGTTATTTTATTTTACATGGTTTAAGAAAAATCTATGGAGGGTATTAAAACAGTTCTTTTAAATTGAAAATTATTCTCTTTATTACATTCCATTTATTGATTAGTTCATTATCAAACATCACACTAAAACAGATCTAGAATATACATACAGAGACATTTTCTTTGCTATGTAAAATTGTCAGCAGTTTAAAAAAAAGACAATATCTTTATCATCTATTTGCTAAGATGCAAAAAAGTGAGTTTTTCAAATCTGGTAACATTTAAAATGTAACTTCCAAATTTTTATTTAAAATAAGTTAATTTTGCTTTTAAGAAGAAAATTACTTTTTGCTGCTAAACTAGTGATTAAAATATCTCAAGAACTTTACTTTTAAAAACATAACTGACACTAAATATTTACGGTTTTAAAAACATCCCTAGAATCACACAATTTTATGTTTTCATTAATAAATATTAAATTATACAGTGTCCGAGTCAATTATTTTGTCTATAAGGCAAAGGAGAGATACAGAAAACATATAAAAGTCATTTTGCTGAAGTTATACCTATAAAATTTGTCAAACTGATGTTGCTAAATAGAATCGCATGTATACAACTGACCGTGGACGGTGGCAAGCATTTTTATATCTCGCTAGCAATGAACTGAATCCCCATTAGTTAATTCTACCATTGAAATGTATTTTTTAGATTTTTTTTCATTAATTGTATTGTGAGTTTTTACCTGGAAGTATCCATTATAGACCTATCTTAGTTTATCATTTGGGTAGGTATGAGCCCTGTTAAATGAGCAAAAGACCCCGACTCTGACTTTTTGACTCTGGCTGATTAATTTGGTGGCAGATACCTCATTTAATTGAATTAGGAAGGATTAGGAAATACATTTAGTAAAATGCAACTCTAGAAAGAAGATATGGCTAAACATAAACAATGGGCTTTGGCTACATCATAGGTTCATCTGCTCCCCAGAATAAAATTAACTTAGTCTTAAATCATTTATATCATCCTTATTATGTATGATTGACTAAGAGTGTTATGAGTAAGCCATAGAAAATATTGGAGGCTCCAACTTAGACCAATTTTGAGAGGATAGTAAATATTGATGCCACCATGCTGTGTACAGATGGAAAATGCCAAACACATGTGTACAACATCCCCAAGGGTGTTGATGAAATCATCCCCCAAAATATTTTGGAAAATAAAGTAAATTGTGCAGCACAAGATGAGGCAGGCTGAGGGGTTCTGTGTAATCCCTATTACACAAACTGTGTTCCACTCATTAATGCATGTTAGAGTATGAGCGAGTAAGGATATTGTAGAGACAAACATGAGTTTCTCACAATTTATTAAAAAGACAGCACATTTTTTTAGGAACACTGGTATTTAAACTCATACAAGTTATTTGTTTACAGCAATTCCTTGGCAACTCAGGAAAAGAAAGATGTTCTAAAAAGATACTACTGATTTTACTAAAATGTTGTAGAGTGTAGAGGAGTTGTGATCAGTCATTGAGACCACTTAAGGCAGACAATTCCTTTGCCCAAGAGATTGATAGAGTTGGGAATCATGGCTGTTATGAAAAAGAAAAGGTGGATAAGAAGAATGAAGTGATATGGGAATCAAATGGGAGAAATATTTCAAGAGATCTATAAAAAGGAAGGGAAAGTCAACATGCCAAATCATGCAAAATGTTGCAGCAGGATGAAACTAGACAGAAATTAATTGCATTTATTAACTGGATGGTCCAAAAATGCTTATTTTAATCAATATTGATGCTCTGTTGGCATTCATTCTTCATTCCAGTAGCTCCTGCAATCCATAAGCCTTTCCCCCCATCCTTCCAATCAGAATTAAGCCCTTATCTTTTGCACTCATTTTGTTTACAGCTGCTGTAATATTTTTTCTAGAAGTCTGCCTTGACTTACACAAAGCTGTATTTTGTGTGTATGTCTGTTTCTTCTACTAAATAGCCCAGAGCAAAAAACCATACGTTTGCCTATCTTCTCTGCCTATCTGTAACACACGGTAGAGCTAAAAAACAAAGTTATATAGGTTAATTTCAATTTATTTGCATTCTTCTCTAAATTCACATGCATCTAGTTTTTTCCAACTGGATGGTAGTGACTGGCAATGAATGGAAATGTAGAGAAAACATGTTGAGTATGAGTTGTCGTGGCCACAGGGTACTGCAGGAAGCAAATCTCACCTTGAGTACATAAATAGCTCACCTTGCCTTCGTTGTGGTTGTAGAAAGGCCATATAGACAGAACAGAAATAATCAGGCAGTAATTATTTTTATGGATTCAGAAAAGTCCATTTATGCTGGGGGGTTATACTCATAATGCTTTTATCTACTCAGGAACTGCAGAGTGCTGAAAATATAGGGATTTAAAATTTAGGCATTAGAAAACAGACAGGATACATTTTCAGCAAGAGAAAGACCATTTTATCAAGCAGAATGAGCTACTTTATGAGGAGTGAGTTCCCCGTTATTTAGTTTTCAACAGAAAAAATGGATGACCATTTGTCAAGGTTATTATCAAGAGGGTTTTTGAATTAAGGAAACATATTTTTTAAAGTCCCTTTTATGCAAAGATACTATTAGGATGAACTATTTTGAAATTGACCATACTATTTATATTTCTCAAATTTCAGGGCAAAATTTGAGAAAGTAACAGGTATAGTGATTTGAGAAATGGGATTTTCTGACTAATTTACCATTCATTTACTCACTCATTCAACAAATATACAGGCGTTATTCTATACAGGAATACTGAAAATAGGCAAAGCCTCAGTCTAAGAGGCTCACAGTTCAGACAGAAAATATACTTTGCTTTTTATTGATAGTCCTTATAAGAAGTAAAACTTTTGCGCTTTGGATATATAATTATGTCCTGTGCCAGATACATAAGGCCATGTCACTGTCTGCCTAAGTATTTATTGGCAAGTTGAAAAACACAACAAAATTAACAAGACTCAAAGATGCGAAGAGCAAAACTAATTACAAAATGAGTATTGCATTTTAGGAGAGCAACAGAAATAATATGAATCAATGAGATCGTTCATTATTCTTATTTTTGACCTTACCAACAGATATGTGAGGTATTTAGTCATTAAGATTGTCAGTTTTCTGAGGTTATATCACTAACGAATTTGAGAGACAGAATGTAACTCAGAGTTTTTTCTTTGAGACATAATCTATTCTATGAACTTTAAATGAGTAGATACATGTGGATGTCTATATACATTTTTTTCTTTCCATGGGTATACCCACTGATTATAAAAACCAAGAGAGGAAACACACACACACACACACACACACAAAAAAAAAAAACTCCAAAATTTGCCCATCTTTATATGTAATTCTCTTTTACGAAAATAATCGGTTAATCATACATATTTGTGATTTAGGAACTGAAAGTTGTAAGATGACGTGCTAGGAATAGAATCAGATGCTTGGAAAGACCTTTGAGATCTTCAAGTGCAGATCTTCAGGACCCTCAGGGGTCACACTGACCTTTTCAGGGAATCTATAAAGTTAAAACTATTTTTACAATAACGCCAGACATTATTTGCCTTTTTTACTCTTATTTCCTTACAAGTGTTCTATGGAGTTTTCCAGAGGCTACACACATGTGCTAGTACAATGGACTGAATGTAGAAACAGGTATGACAATCCAGCTGTCTTCTATTTTGCTAGATATATTTCAGCGATTTGCAAAAATGTAAAGCAATGCCATTTTTCTCATTAAATTTAAAAAAATATATAGATACATTTTCAAGAATGTTGTTTCTATACACTATTATAATATTCATATAAATGAATAAATAATATAGTTTTAAATTTTTTCATTTTATTTTGTAATGTAAATATTGATAGATGTAACCCACATAAACAAAAGTTTTTTAGGGTCTTCTAGGCTCTTCAATAGTATTTAAGACTGATTTAAATGGCCCTCAGATAAAAAAAAGTTTGAGAACCATGGTTCTAGTAAAATACCTTGTCTTAGCTGATGAATTTTGAGACCATACCCTAAACTGTTTTTTTATTCCAATGAATAGACCTTTTTTCATGCATAGCAATTAGTATTTTCTCATACTGAATCAAAATCTGCTTCCTATAATTTTCAACCACTGATCCAGGCCCTATCATTTGGGTAAGGGAAGCGTTTACTGAATTAATTAATTAATAACAATTAACTGAATGAGGTTTTTTTTTTTGGACAGGCATATTAAATTGTTGGCTGCTATTAAACTGTGGGTCACTTTCCTTCACTTCATTAAAGTCCTTTTATGCAAC
The DNA here is from genome assembly GCF_027409185.1 of Cynocephalus volans. NCBI lineage: Eukaryota > Metazoa > Chordata > Mammalia > Dermoptera > Cynocephalidae > Cynocephalus > Cynocephalus volans. The sequence goes on along the minus strand of NC_084467.1, from coordinate 72,110,656 downwards.
TGGAATTTTGATACTATATGTACCATTCTACATTTTACATTTTATTGTCTGAAATCACTGACTGGATAAACTCTTTGATTCTAGCATGAAGTTACTATATCTAAATTTATAGTAAACATGATTGAAATGTTTCTTACATTTTTTCTCATGTCCCTAAAAACACTTAAACACAATTTTTTACCTGGAAATAAATTTAAAATACTTTGACAATCTTGATGGGGGGTTCAATTGTGACTGGCCAAAAGCCAAGTAGTTGTCAAATGGAAATTGGCAGTAGATAAAAAAATTAAATCTCTTGCTATTTCTGTGCTTGTTTCTGAACATAAACACTATACTTCTCTTCTCAGCTAAACACACAGGTTGTAAGAACAAAGCACTATTTTGTAGGGAGGAAATAATGGGTCATCCAATCATTAAAACAATTCTTTATTAACAGATACAAACATTTTCAAGTTTAAATTTCTGTCATTAATTATTCGTGAATTAATTAGCTATTTTTTTTTCTGGGCCAACTAGAAAAATGGTTTCAAAAAAGGCAAGAGTTTTCTTAAACTGTACTGTTTTTCTTTATTTTACTGATGTTAGATGTCTGCAGATGTTATTGTGAGCTTAAAAAATATATGACTTTCAAAGCTAAGTATTAGAAAAAGGACGTATAACATGACAATTCTTTCCTATTTCACTGTGAGTTCCCTGGCAATTCAAAGTGGAAACCCACAGGGTAACCACAGGAGGTAACACCTTCCTGGATCAATATTTGTGCATCAGATGTTATAAGAATGTTTTGTAAGGTTCATAAATAAAGAGCTTTCTTTTTTTCTTCCAGACTCAGAAAATGAAATTAAAAAGAACTTGGCTGTCAAGGGACTCACCTTTTCTGGAGCAAATAACCAACTAAAGGAAAGCTTTAAATTAGTCAATTAAAGGCAAACGTTCAATGAAAAGAATGCCAGAAATATTCCTTATTTGAGGAGCACTTTTTTCCCCAGTCAATTGGTGGTTTCATAAAAGCCATGTCAGATCAAATAAAATCAAATTCACCAACCTTTACGAAGTGTCAAGTTTGATTCCAGTCCATTCAACAAACATTTATTAAAAACCTACTTTTTAAGAACCAGGATTACACTAGGATCTGGATTTGAAACCAAAAATAAAACAAAAGCCTGGTCCTCTAAGATCTTACAGTCTGGTAAGAGAGCCAGACAACAGCAAAAGTGTCTTCATTATTTGATAATCTGTAGATTTACTAGAGACGCCAATGACTGAACTGTGTGTTGCAGAATGAGAAAGTGTCAGTGAGGTAAAGCAAGGAGTGAGGGGCATTCTAGAGAGAGGAAATAGCCTAAGAAAAATATACCTGACTGCCTCATGCTTTTGGAGGACTAAAACACTACAGCTGGTTAGATAGGAGAAGAGACTGAGAAAGTAATAATAAACAGTTATTTTTAGATAGCCTCTTATGTCCTACTGACCAGTCAAGTTCAGTAAGGGTTGTGAGTTACAGATGAGTTTTTAGCAGGGAGTGATATGATTAGGTAAAGCATCACTGGTATTTTACATGAATATTGCCCCTACCCCACTCCCTAGTCCCTAGATCAGATGACAGGTATGCCACATCAGGTGACTTGAGGGAAAAGAGTTTCTCAGTGAGGGGTTGAGGGGTTGACAGACAGTGGAGCTGGGTGCTATTCATTTGGTTTCAGCATACTATAAAGTAGGGCTTTGTAAACTGGATTTCCAGAGTATATTATCTCAAATAATAGAATTATAATACTTCCTAATGAGATAGGGATTGACCTAGAAAGTCTATTTTACTAAAAAAAGATTTTCTGGCTACCTCAGGGCAAAGCACGTAAAAAGGGCTATTGAATCATTACCCAGTAAAATTTATTCCAGGGGTGCAAAGATGGTTCAATATTAGGAAATCCATTAATATAATTTATCATTTAATAGAGCAAAGGAAAAACATATCATCTCCAAAGATACCAAAAACTCATTTAATAAAATTCATCACAGTAACTTTACGGTGGAAAAACCTGGCAGATACCACCTTAAAAAGTGACCAAGATTAATATCGTCAGTAATGAGACATATCAACATCATGTACCCCCTAATATGATGCACCAAAATGGCATAAGACCTCTGTGGTGTTCTGCATCCAGATCCAATACCTCAATCTAATCATGAGAAAACATCAGAAAAATCCAAATTGAAGGACATTCTACAAAATAACTGACTTGTTTTCTTCAACAGTGTTGAGGTTATGAAAGGTAAGGAAAGACTGAGAAAGTGTCATGGATAGAAGAGACTAAGGAGTGACATGGCCCACCACATACAATGTGGGATCTCGGATTAGAATCTGGAAGAGAATAAGGACAGAAGTCGAAGAACTAGTGAATGAGTTAATAATATCATACCAGTGTTAAACTCTTGGTTTAGATAAATGTACCATAGTTATATAAGATGTCAATGTTAGAGGAGGCTGGATGAAGAACAGAAGAGAATTCGCTGGAGTATCTGCAATTTTTCTAAGGCTAAAGTTAATTCAAAATAGCATTTTTATGAAAACCTTACCAAATTACATACTTAAAATTGGTGAATTTAATTGTATGTAAATTATATCTCAAGAGCTAATTGTTAAAAAGATATCTTGCTAATTTGGTTAGGTAGTATAGGTATTGTGGTTATCTTAAAAAATATTTATCTATTAGATATACATCCTTAAGTGTTTATAGATAGATGACATGGCATTTAGGATTCGCTTTAAAATACTCAAATCAAAAGAGCACTTATGGGGAAAGCAAAAAGTTGCTGAAGCTGAGTGATTGATACAGTAGGGTTCTTTACATTCCACTTCTGTGAAAGTCTAGCATTTTTTCATGATATCTGCATAAAGTTTTTAAACAGAGCAAGTGAATATTTTTATTTTTCAAAAAGAGTTCCAAATTGATGATTTTGATTTTAATAAGTATTTGTTGAGAGGATGTTTTAAATATTTTTGAAAAAAAATACTAGCTGTGAGGGAAACTTGTGCTAAGGAGAGAACACTGAAGACAGTTTTGAGATGTTTTCATTACTACATGATTTTGTAAACAAAAATAGTATCTGTCTTTCATTCAAATTCTCATATCTGAATGCTTTAAAAAGTTGGAAAAGGAATTTTTAGGCTATTTTTAGAAAATCTTCCAAATAGAAGGCTTTACTGGGTATTACTGAATTCTTTTCAAGAAGAACTGGTGTCTATCAGAGAAGACAGACATTTACAATCAAAATTTTTAAATGAACTGTATAATAATTTTTGAGAAGAAATGGAAAATGGTTTCAGAAAGATATATTTCTACTACTTGGATCTACAGATCTTTAGAAGTATCCTTTCCAGCTACAACAGCCATCTGAAACAAACCGGTTTTAGAACTAAGCCTTTAAATTATTGTTTCACAAAGATTTAATCCAGGATTTAAAAAAATAATTAAGCACATTTTTTTTTTTTTTTTTTTGTCTTTTTTGTGACCGGCACTCAGCCAGTGAGTGCACTGGTCATTCCTATATAGGATCCGAACCCGCGGCGGGAGCGTTGCCACGCTCCCAGCGCCGCACTCTCCCGAGTGCACCACGGGCTTGGCCCAAGCACATTTCAGTACATTACTAACAATAAAAAAATATTTTAGGCAGAGCAAAAATATTTCTAGCATCAGTAAACAAGATAGTTATTATTTAAAGGATTATTGAATTTTTTTTTCTAATTTCCCATTTTGTGTGTAGTTTATAAGTTATGTAATATTTTAACACAATAGTGCCCACACTTCATTTTGAGACATGGATTTCTCTTTCTGCGAATATGGTGGACTAAATAAGGTGAAGAAATTTTTGATAGAATTTCTGGGTTTGGGTTAGCTAGATGTCATATATCAAATATCCTTTTAAATGTATAGCTCTACTTTTCAGGAAATCAGAAAAACACTTAAGGTAAAAAAATGAAGCAAGCCCTCAAAAGCAAGGAGGACAGCAGGCGAGCAGGTGCTGGGCCAGCTCTTTGTAAGTTCAGAGCTGGTGATTTAACGCCCTACACAGGAATGCAGGCCACCAACCATGAAACTAACTCATAAAGGGTGAACTAGGAAAAGCATGACCAGCATCCAAGGAAGACCAGTAAGGAAGCGTGTCTGCCTCAGCCTAAAACTGTGCAAGAAGGAAAAAAAAAGTTGTCCTTGAGAATTTCTAACCACAGGCCAATCTATACACACAGGTCTGTGATCTGACATTTTATTGCTTAGTAATCCTGGAATCCCCCAAGACAAGAAAGCATCATAAAAATTTCTCAGATCAGTTAGATGCTTGGAACTCTGGCAGAAGCAAAGTCCATGCTTTGGAGAGACATGCCCTCCATTCAAATTTTACAGCAAAAAGCCTCATTGGAGATGTGCATAAAAATCAGTCATATAACATAAAAAATATTCAGTCATGACAGAAAGTCAGCAGATATGATAAGTGGAAGGTTTAGACTGCCCAAGAACTTCAGTTAATAGAACACTTGGAGAAAGAATTGTAAAAAGTAATCAAAATCATGAAAGAATCATAAAATCACAAAAATATAAAAAGGAGGAAATAAGAACAAGTGAAAATATCAAGACAATGAAAATTGAAGATGTAAAAGAATCAAAGAGAACTTCTAGAAATTGGAAATATAGTATTGGAATATAATTTATATGTAAAAATGTACACATATGGGGTCAATGCTGAAATATTTTTATTGCAGAGCTGTATAATAAAAATGCTTAGAGTTCTCTGGTTTACAGGATTAAGGCAAGTAATATAAATGTGTGGAGTAGGTTGGTTGCAAGTTAAAATGAACCAGAAATGGATGGTGCATGACTTGCGTGAGGGGACAGTGTTTTTATGCAGTTCTACCAATCCCTAACATGGGGGTATGTGGACAAAGTGTTACCACCATGTGTTCTGATTTCTCAAAAGAAATTGTAAAGTCCAATTTTTTGAATGTGAAATCTAACAATTTTCAAATATTGGTCAGAAGTGCAAGAACAACAAAAGCAAAAAGAGCAGAGATTTTTAGGGAGGAGTGAGTCGCAAACAGTGTTCAGTGTGAAAGGAAGAGAGTAGGGTAAGAAATGAATTTATTTCATTTGACTTGAAATGTGCACTTTCATGATTTTTAGAGAAAAGTTTCAGTGGAGTGCTGATAACTAAAACCACATGTCAGGGAATTGAGAAATTATGATTAATTGGGAAAACGGAGTTGGCATGCGTCATCTACATTGGGCTCAGAGAAGGGCATACTGACTCAAGATCAGAAGAGGATTATTTGTTAATATTGTATCTGTTTTTCTTTAGGAAGGAAGAGACTCGAGCATGATTGTAGTAAAAGAGCAAAGATCCAATAAGGAGAAAGAGAGAAAGGAGGCAGTTAATGGAATAGTCAAATGCAAAGCATTGGCCTTGAGTAAGGGAAGAGCCCTTCGTCCTTCTAAGAGAAGAGAAAAAGAGAGGAAAGAGGCTCTTACAGACACCTGTAGGCGAGGGGAGGAATGCTGGAGGCAATCCCATTTGAACCCTAGTTACCTCTATTTTCTTAATGAAATAGGAGACAGAATCAACAGTTGATGAGGAGGTTAGGGATTGGCTTGGAAAGGAGTGGTGAAGACTAGAGGTATTTGCTTCAGTGAGTGAGAGCTCCAAAGGCCAAAGAACAATTAGAGAAAATCGTGACAGATGTAGATAAACCTGTTGTAAAAGCTGAGGTAATTAAGATGAACAAAAAACTGCCAGGTTTTTGAAAAAAGTCAGACAGTGGAGAATAGTATAAAATAAAAATTACTCATGGTACAAGTCACCAGTCATGCAAAAAATAGTGTATTCTACCACATCTTTAGTCTCTTACCTCAAAAGGTAACAGCAAAATAATTCCTTGAATCTCATTTTATTAAAAGATTTTTTGCCTATATAATTAATACATATATACTATTAAAACAACACATATAGGTTCGTAATAGATACTGTTTAGCTTCTTCAGGACTTTCCATAGAAGCATATAGATATCTACTGCATTCTATTTAATGTTTGTTTGTTTTTAATTTTTATTGAATCATAATTGATTATACATATTTTGGGGGTTCAACATTGACATATGTTGATCAAATCAATATTACTTGCATATATATTGTTACAAATCATACTTATTCTTTATGCCCTTTGTCCAATCTCTCCCCATCCTCCTCTCCCTCCCCGCTTCCACCCCTGATAACCCTAGATTTCTTCTCTTCTTCTGAAAGAGTAATGGTTACTCCATTGATTTGTTGCCTAGATGAGCTGTTCAATGCTGAGAGGTGTGTTCAAGACCCCCAATGTTATCATAGAGCAGGTACTTCTTCTGTCTCTCTGGAATGGGCTTTGTTGACAGAGACATCCTCTTCTTTTCTTTGGTCTCTGCTGGTGACTCTCCTTGTGTCAGCCAGTGTCAGCACTCCAGTGACTGGCAGACCATCTGCATGGTGGTAGCTGCTTTTGCAGCAGTGTGGTTATTGTGGTGGCTGTGGTGGGCCACCCACAGGGAGGTGATGTTTTTGGCATGCTCCTTATCTAATTGCTGGTGGCTCCTGGCTCCATGCTCAGGACCCTGGGTGGGCCCCATGGCACTGGTGGTATGCCTGGTTGTAAGAAAAAGGTCTGGTCCCTGGCTCCAAGCCCCAGGACCCTGGGCAGGCCCTGTGGCACTGATGGTGTGCCTGGTTGTGGGTGGAGGGTTTGGTACCTGGATCCATGCCCCAGATCCCGGGTGGGCCCTGTGGCACTGGTGGTGTGCCTCATTGTGGGCGATGGGTCCAGTCCCCACTCCATACCTCAGGCCCCTGGGTGGGCCCCAATGAGCACTCCATTTTTAATTTCAGTTCTGTTCTGGTTTATTTGCTGTTCCCATCACTTAAACTGCACTGAAACTAATTTGTTGTCCTTTGCCTACTTCTAAAGTGGGGGAACTTCCTGTGGGGACCAGCACTTAAGCTCTGTGGTTGAGATAAATTGCTGCTTTGCAGCTGATTCCTTGGGGAAGGCTTTTTGTGCAGCACCAGTTTTAATGGTTGATTTTATAGGTACTTCTGGGTTTAGTGAGATCTGCTGCACCTGGGTTGTGTGGAAACACTGGTCTGGGCCTAAGTCTTTTCATCGAACTGCTCCCCATGCAATTTTATACTCCTGACCAGTCTCCACTGAGGGGTCCTATACTGATTGGGAGGCAGATCAGCTGTCCTTGCTGTGCCCAAGTGTTCTCCTGGTGGCCCATCTCTACCACTGCTTGTGCTCCAGACACTTACAGGATGGGTTGTGCTCTGGTCCCTTGATATGACTCACCAACCTCTGAGTGGCTCCTTTTTTTCATTTGTGTGGCTCCTCAGTCCTATGTGGGTCCACAGGAACCCTATTAGTGCCATTGCTGGTCTGGGGGCCACCAAGGCCCTCTTCTCTCCTGCCGCCTCCAAGCAACTTTATCCAAAGGGTACAGCTGCAGCTTTTGCCAGCTCCTGCTCCATGCTCTCAGCAGCTCCAGCCTGGATGCAGCCGGGTTTTGAAACAGTTGGAGCGTTTTTTTTCTTTCTCTCATTGTGGCTTCTCCTGCCTTCATGGACTCCATAGGACTCTCCTCCTCTTCCCCTGAGCTCTAGCAGCCCCAGCTTGGCTGTCACTGCTTTTTAATAGTTAAATTAGCTGATTTGTGGGAGAGAGTGATGCTGGGGTCCATCTATTCTGCCATCTTGATCAGAAGTCTTTCCTATTTAATGTTTAAATGGTATACCAGTATATGGACACATCATAATTATGTACCAAGTACTTGATGGTAATTTAAATTGTTTACATTGCTTTTGATACTCAAACAAAGCTTGCAAAATCTTTACATCATTCCTGTTTTATTATTTAAATATATTTGAAGGGTACATTTTTCAAGTGAAATTTGGAGTCAAACAATATTTCCATGTTAAATTCTGATTGATAATGCTAATTTGTCCTCTACAAATATTACATTTATTTACACACTTTGTACACATTAGTGTACATTCATTATGATGAATAAAGCATTGTCCTTGATCTGCCTGAGATTTTAGTCTATTGTGAGGGGTAGATAATTAAGTAAGAAATTACATTAATGCAAGTAAGATAAGTTCAAGAATAGAGGTGCTATGAAAACACGAAGAACTAAAAGATGGTGAAACAAGAAAGACTGTAAGAACTGATAACTAAACTGTGACTCAAATGATTAGTGTGATTTACCAAGATCAAATTTGGACAAATTTTTTTTCCAGCCATGGGGAAAAGAGCCTGCAAAGACCCATTGGCAAGAGAAAGCATGCTTTAACATGACCAGACTTGGATATTGCTTCTGGGTGTCTTCAATGCCTATATTAATTATTCCTTCATTTATTATTTTCCATCAAATTTTATTGAGTGTCAACTCTCTGTTAGGCACTGTGTTGGAAATAGGGATGTTATGGTGCATAAGACAGGCATTGTAAATCTCTTCACAGAATTTAGAACTCAATAGAGAGAAAAATAAATGAAAATAATCATGCATCATAATCATGCATCATAATTTCACAGTTTTTTAAATCTTCTCAACAGCTATGTTCTCTACTCCAGTTTATCCATTCAAACTCATGACCATCCACTTAGGTCTCCAAATTGTTCTTTGTCAGAAATTCTAACCATTATTTTCCAATTCTCTGACATTCATTCACTTTTCTCTTTCTATCATACCTGTTTGCATTCTCTTAGATCCAGGGAGATATTCGGTCCACTGATTGTCTCATTTCTTCCCAGTTGCTCAGCTTGGTCTTGGCCTCTCCTACTTCCCAATCATCTTAGGCTGCATGAATTATCACTGCAATCACTCTCTCACTAGTTCTCTCAATAACCATGCATGCTCATCCTAATTACCTAGGAAAAAACTGATTCTTAATTCATCCCAAATTCTACCATCTCTATGCAGGATTATGAGTGCTACAGGATGAGTTCACACAAAGCTGAAGATTTTTGTTACATCAAATTCATGTTCTTCAACCTTAGCTGGACTTGGGTCACAGCATACCAACTACAGTGTGATACCACTGTATTTCAAATTGTATTAATATTCTTTATTTCTTAGAATTCCTTTACCATGACTTTCTTCCTAAAGAGCCTGAGCCACCTACAAGTGCTGTGATAAGTGGTTTGCATAGAAAAAGCAAAAAAAAAAAAATCAATATTTAGCCTTTTTACCCTAAAATTAAGCTCTTAAAGCTCATTTCAGAAAAGAAATATATGATTGTGAAAGTGAAGATTTGTAAAAACAGGGCTTTTTAGTAAGAAGATAAGCACACAAATCATCTTGCAAATGAAAAAGTATAATTCAGTGACAGCCTGTCATATTATTAAAGATTACTAGCAGATTAGGAAGAAAACAGACAAAGAGTTTGGCTACACACACAAAGACAGCACACTGTGGGAGTAGCTCTGCCTTGTACTGAGGAGTTATGGTAGGATCCCGTGGCGAAAGCACCACAACAGCTAGCTGTGTATCACCACTCTGGTGTTTAACATGCATCTGTGCTTCAAGACTTTCTCAGTTCATCCAAATACTGAATGTATAAACACCCGTCCCCCTGCCAACTTCCAAAGCTCGTGATACCTGGAAGCATCAAGAATCAGTAAAAGGGACTTTGATAGCCTGAGAAGGCAGTGGTGGTATGGAAGGAAAAGTCCTCAGCACTTGTTCTTGCTTGGATTAATTGAAACAGCTCAAGATTTCTTCCAAGATTCCAGAAAATAGGGAAATCTACGCTGTCATTATTCTATCGCAGGGCCTGGCACATCATAAGCACTGAACAAATATCTGTTGAATAAATTCATGTATGAATGAACATGAGTAAACATGGTGAAAGTCTAGCTCCAGAAAGTGATATTGGGTGAACAGACAGATGATCAGGAAATGACTAGGATAAGGAGAGTCAGAGGGGCTATAGCTAGAGATCATGACATGATGGAGAAAGTCTTTTATACAAGGGTGGAGGAGGAGCTGCTCTGGATATTAATAGGTTCCAGGGACTACGGTGAGTTGGGACAATGGTTGGCATAGAATGTACTAACATAACAAACATCTCTAAGTACACTAATGGATACATTTACTAAGACTAACAGTAATGGGTGGAGAAAGGGTATTAAAGAAAGAAAAGAAAGTAAAAAATAGCCTTTTAATAAACATTCAAAAAATGTGTATTGGACACAATATAATCCAGGCATCAAATTAAGCTCTATGACATGGCAGCAGGTGAAACAGGTGTGGTTCCTGTCCTCTTGTGACTTACCGTCTATTGAGGAAAATTGATATATTGATATTGAACAAATACATTTATGTTTATGCATAATATAAAACTTCTGTGAAGAAGAGGACGAGTGTCATTGGAAAGAATTATAAGGAGCTTGAGGAGGGCTTCTCTAGGAAAGGGACCAATGAGCTCAGGCTGAAGGAAGAGAAAGGAGCTAGCCAGGCACAGAGAGTTAGTACTCCTTTTATTTCTCTGGACCAAGGTTAAAAAAGACAGTGTGTTGGCAAGTAGAAAAGCTGAATAATTTGTATGACCCAAAGTATATATATCCGTACACATATGTATACACACATATATATGTGTATTCGCATATACAGGAGGACTTCAAAAAGCTCGTGGAAAAATGGGATTAAAAGATAATACAAGTCTTTCTATGAACTTTTAAAATACCCTTTATATATCCTCCTGTATGCATGGACATGAATTTATTAAGAAGATTTAGTCTTATGCAATGCGGTATCTGGCTTAACAGTCTATGAGAAGCTATTGTCCTTGCATCTGATGCAAAGCAAGCAGTCAATTAGGAAAGACAGATGTGAAGTCAGTAGCAGCAAGGACAAATTGCAACCCACGAAAGTGAGCTAGAACCTGTGATTTGGAGCTGGAAGTTTTGTTCCTCTCACCTCCTCCAAGCCTCTACCTTAGATGATGTTAGTGTCCTACAGAAGAAGTTGGCCCACTTCCTCACAGAGCCACACGGGCACCTGACCCAGGATTAAAAGAAAGTGAAGGCTGATGAGCGGAGAGCTGGAGAACGTTCAGGCACTGCTGCCGTCCCACATCAACAGGGTCAGCCAGGAGATCTGCAAGAGTGTGCTCTGAGTTGCAACCCAGTTTCATGCCCTGCACCAGCTTCCAAATGTAAAATAAATATGGCTGATGCTTCTCTTTCCCCTTCCAAGCCCCATGCATACCCATAGTTATGCAGGGAAGAGAATTATGAGAAATGTAGTTCCAGCTTAGTAAGTTGACACACTGCAAATCCACCATAGCACAGATTCTCAATATTTTTAAACATCCTTTCTGGGTGTCTTTAAAGGTAGGAAAGACAAATTGAATGACTTTTATTGCTAGGAACTGCAGGTAGGCCGACGAGACTTGGCCACTTGCCCTGTTTTAATAACAGGCTCAGGTATACTACAAACACAGAGAGAATATTAAAGTATTAGAAATAGGCCAGACTGGAAGACAGCTCTGTGAACCAGGTCTCTTATTGGAATAGGGTAATCAGCCAATACAGTCATGACCAGACAGCTTTCTAAAGGAAACAGGGGAAGAAGGGAAATAAAGACAACCGTAATCACATCAACTTAATACAGCATTCATCTGGGGAACACTCAGAAAGAAATAAAAGAGTTTATGCAACCAGATAATGTTTCCCATAACCAAGCCAAAAAATTTATTCCTTCTTGAAGCTATCTGCAAACTAACCCCACTTGGCTTCTTTAAGTTTCAATCACACCCAACTTCCTGTCCACTTCCCTGAATACCGAACACGCAAATGTCTCTTTACAGCTTCCATCTGGCAGATGTTTCTGTCACTTGAGTTTATGATTTTATAGGTCTACTTTGTCTCCTTCATGGGGCTGTGATCTCCTAAAGAGCAGCAGTGGGTTTCTATCTTCTTTTATGATACTCTTTGGGATGTTGCTCTTCACATGTGGGCCACTTAGTAAATGCTGTTGACTGACGTGGTGACAGATTAAAGGATTGTCTGTTTTGAGGTACTATTGTTCCAACCTGAGCAATCTCACAAGCTCTTACTTACAAACAGCCTAACCAATGTAAGGAAAGGTAGACCTTTTAAATAAAAGGTATTTCAGGAGCTGTTATTCTAGAAGATTCTATAATTCCAATTTGAGAAATCCTTTAGATCCAAACTGTTTTGTTTTGGTTTGCTTTATCAAATCAACATACTTTTATTAGCATATTTTGTTCTTGAAGTTCCCCCCTCCCCTCCCCAAAGTTTCTGTGAACTTTGCAAAAAGGAAACTCTGCTCTATTTACTTTGCCTGATGCACTGTTGGTAAGCTTGCTTCTGGATTATCACTGAGTTTTTTTAATTTTAATTTTTATTTTTATTTTATTTTGTCGATATACATTGTGGCTGATTATTGCTCCCCATCACCAAAACCTCCCTCCCTCCCTTCTCCCCCCCTCCCCCAACAATGTCCTTTCTGTTTGCTTGTCATATCAACTTCAAGTAGTTGTGGTTGTTATATCTTCTTCCCCCCCCCCCCGGTTTGTTTTTGTGTGTGTGTGTGTGTGTGTGTGTGAATTTATATATTAATTTTTAGCTCCCACCAATAAGTGAGAACATGTGGTATTTCTCTTTCTGTGCATATCACTGAGTTTTAAACCTACCACCATTTTCTCTATAATGTCTTTCCTTCTCCATCGGAAGTCACTTCTCTTTCTGATCTCATAGGATAGTTTGTGTGTTTGTGTGTGTGTGTGTGTGTGTGTGTGTGTACTGAACATATTGAACTTATTTTGCATTAGAGATACTTGTGGTTATCTTTCCTACATGGTAAACAAGGCCACCATGGTGGGTACTTGTTTCTTAAATAAAAGGGTATTGTAAACCACCCACAATCATAGGTTATATAAGCTTTATCTCTGTCTACAGAGCCATGCGATAGCACTGTGCCTTGCACAAAGCACACCCGCGATGATTCTTTCTTCCTTCCATCCTTTCTTTGTTTTTCTCTTTATTTTTTCTTTTCTTTTTTCTTTCTCTCTCTTTTTTTTAAGTGAAGGACAAGAATTAGGATAACAAAGTAAATTGAATCCCGGTGAAACAAATGTTCTCCAAGAGACCTAACTAAATTATACAGAAACAAATACCTGGGATTACTTGGGGGTAGGTGAAAGTCATGTGTGCTCTTACTGGCCTCAGTCATATTTCATTCCATCGTTTAGCAGGTGTATTACCCTGAACATATTAATTCACCTCTCTGAGCTTCATTTTTTCTCTTAAAAGTAGGAATATTGCTACCAAACTCATAATGATTTTATAATGTATACATCAGTTATCATATGAAATACCTAGAATATCACAAAGCACTTAGGGGTTCAAAATTTATACATGTTATGTCCATCTATAATGCCTCTATACCTTTTCTGTTCCTGGACAAGTTCTAGTCATTTCTAAGGGCCCAACTCAAATCTCATTTTTATGGAAGTCGTCCTCACATACCTTCATGATTTCTCCTTTCTTTATACTTTTAATGTAGTGTTTCCAAAGTGTTTCAACTTTTTGAAGAGGATCTCTTTTTATTGTCAATAGACTATTTTTTTTCTCATGGGACAATAGTTTTAAGAATCCATTAGTTGAAGTGATGCATATTGACAAGAAATGTTACCATTAATTAATATCATCATTAATTATTACATCATTATACATAAAGGAAAAAGCTCATTGTATATGTATATCATTGTGTATTTAGTTTATAGGCATGTTTAGAGAACATGAGGATTTACTGACTCTGAAAAACCCTAAGCAGTAACATGTGGCTCCGTCTCTGCGCTTCTATTCTCCCCCACCACCTAAACCCATTCATGCTTACATTATTGGGCCTACGGTTTGTTAGTAACTGGACTATATTTTTCCACCGGTTTGTACCTAAATACTGTATCTACAGACATGCTTCATTTGTTCTAACAATGTTTAAAGGACACTGGATATGGATTTTATAATAGCAGTGAATTTGTATAGTTTATTTCTTCATCTATTCACTATCGACCACATGCTGTGATAGTGTTCAGCAAATATTTAATAAATGAATGAATCTCCAATATGTATTATCTTAAATATAGGAAATACAAAGGTTTATTAGTTATTTTTATTGGTACTAAGAAGGTTATGTTCTAGTTTAGATGAGGTGGGGTGGTAGCTTTGGGAGATATGTTAATTCAGATCCTTCAAAAAGAAAATGCCAAGATGGGATTAATTGTGTAAGGATTTTATTAGGGGAAATGTCTATGAGACAAAATGCGGAAGGAGCCACAAAAGGCCAAGACAGCTATCAGACTGGGATGTAGGTTTAACCTCAGTGAAGGAGCAAGAAAAAGAAGGTTGGGTGGACAGATTCTGGATTGTCAAGCAGCGCAAGGAAGGTTTTCTCAAGGTCATTAGGGGGCTCCTCGTACCAGTTAGTATCCCTCCCACATGCTGCCACCAACTGTGAGCAGCCCAAAGGGAGCATGGCCTCAGAGCAAGTGTGGCAGTAGATTTCTGAGTGCAGCCTCTGGGTCCTCTCTTCAAGGTGCAGTCTCATATATGTCACATGTGGTTCGCAGTGAAACACATACTCAGTAAAATAAATGTAATTCATGTTACCATACAAACATTTTCTTTGCACCTCCCATTGTACATAGCATGCATGGAATAGTTTTTTGGGGTTTTTTATTTATTTTATTTATTTATTTTTTTTGTGGAACCCTCCTTTCAAACACATTTTTATTTTACTTTTGACTCAACATAACTTACACCAATCATAATTTGTAAGTGCCAGGCTCGTCTGTGGATGCTTTCAGCAACTAAATTTTCTCTGAGTCTTAGTTCCTCCATGTACAAAATTGAGGATAACTTTGGCAATTCTTTAAAATTCCCTCTTGCTTCTTATGAAGTAAGGAGACTAAGATTTTTGAGTGCCTACTACTTATCAGGATTTGTACCATGAAGTTTCATGTACATTATATCATTTAATTCTTACAAAAGTCATTCAAGTGGACATTGCCAGTATTGTCATCTTCATCTGGACAGATAAGAATTCAGATAAGCTTTCCAAAGGTAGCACAGCTAGTGGGCAGTCTGGGATTCAAAGCAAATATGCATGAGTGGTCATGTTTTCTGAGTTAAAAAGAGGAAAAAAAAAAAAAAAAGTAAAAGCAAGCTCCAGATTTCTCCCATTAGTCAAGAATAGTCACAGCTACATCAGCAGTGGTTCTCGGACTTTACATAACATAAGAGCACCCAAGGAACTTGTAAACAAATGTATATTATGTATATTAATTGTTTTATCCCACTCTCACACTGAATGTTTGCTGTACCTTCAAATCTGCATTGGAAGAAATACTCAGGGAGATACTGGCACAGAATGCATTGCTACTACACAAAGAAAAAAACTAAAGTCAGAGTCAGTGCTGCAGGAGGACAAAGAGTACAGCAGACAAGGACTGGGAAGACACCACAAGGCTGCACTGCCCAACTCACCCGGTTCCCCACGCATGCGTTTTCAACCTTTCTCTCCAAAAGTTGCTTCCCAATATCTACTCTAGGGAAATAAAAACCGATAATGGTAAACATGTTAACATAAACATTTTTATTGTGATAGTGTAAATTACACTTATTTTATCTCTTAAGAACCCTGTATAGTGTTCCAATCCAACTTTACACTATATTACCTAAGTAGAAAAAATACAGGAAGAAAATACAACTTATTAAGATGGTTACTCATGAGCGATGATATTATGGGGATTTTTATTTCCTCCTTTGCAACTTTCAGTGATTTTCAAATTTCCAATAATGCACACTTATTACCTTTGTATTTTTTTAAAAAAATTTCTAAACTTAAATTTGATAATTTCTTTGAGTATTTGAAATGTATAAGCCTAAAACATCTATCATACCTGATAGAAGGTTTTACTGACACACACATATCCAGACAAAGGAATTATTTCAATTTACGGAGATAAACAGTGACATTGATTTCTACAATGGTTTTGAAAATAAATTTATTTTTCTTTTACAATTGCTCTGATTTAATGAACATTTAACTATGTGTAATGAATACAACTAATTATAATAGTTTTCCTATATGCTTATTAAAATACTAACTGGAGTGCCTTGGGAGAGTTCTCAATACCCATTCCTACATCAAATGCCTTTTTTTATATCATTGTTTTCCAAAGAGCCTCTCCTGTTTTTGAGATCTGGTAAAGAATTTTCTCAGTGGAGAAAAAAATGGCAGATTTCATTATTTTGATGTTTCCTCTTTAATTTGCATCCTTAAAGAAGTGTTACTTCATTCCAATTCATGAGTTTACTCGTTTGCATCAAGTTCGATGTGTCTAGAATTTCATGACAGTGCATTTAAACTATTCAGTCACATCTACCTCTTCTGGGAAATTTTGACATCTTTCTGTAGTGTGCTTGTAAATTTTTTGTGGTTTTCTCTTTTAAATTCAGTAGTAGATCATCAAGCCTTTGAATATGGTATCTCTGGCAGTTGTCAAAGCAAAAAGCCATATATGTTTCCAAATATAACCGATGTTCTTCCAGTGAAGTCAAAGCTTCTATTTAATGAAGAGTAAATTAATCAAATTATTTTTCTGTATTCCAGAGGAGTAAATTACTACAATTAAATTATTCATGTGACTTTGGTTTAAACAGTGACAGATATCATATTCAGAAATATATTAAGAAAATTATTTGAAAAGCTTAAATCTTGGAAATATAATCGAAAAGCATCTTCCCAGCAGAAAACACATGGGCACTAAATGAGGTTAGAATACTTCTAAATAACGGAGTTTCTGATAATTATTTCTCCAACCTGAATATTTCTAACATGAATAGTAATGCACTAAAAAGTGAGGATTAGTTTTTCTATTTCTTATCTTACACATGCATGAGTATCCTCCTTTATTATTTAATATTTATTAAGTAGCCACACTAAGTCAGGCCTCTATCGATCATACATATAACGTAACTATTTTGGAATACCTAAGAGTTAGTCAAAATAGCCCAGATATCTTATAAATACAAATTGATGATATTGTAAAGCTTTTAGTAGCCATATCACCTTTATCCTTCCCTCTGTGTTAATTTTATTTTCCAGTAAAAAGAGAGCTTTTCCTTTTTGAATAAGATAGACTTGGGCCCACATACAACATTTCTCTTTTTATAAAATGTGTATATGTGGACAAGTTATTTAACTTACTAGAGTATCAATTTCTTATCTACAGAGAAAGATAATAATATTATCTACTTACTGAGTTGTTGAGAGTATTAAATATAAAATTAGGTAAAGTACACATGCAAAATGTTTACACATAAGGATATTTAGTGTATCATCTTTTGTATTAGCAAAAATTATACACAACCCAAATGTCTAAAAGCATAAAATTAGTAAAATGCATACAATGAAATATCAGGCAGTCATAAAAATGAAAGAATAATTTTTTTACGTATTGATATAAAATGATCTCCAATACAGAATATTATATGAAAATGATGCATTAGAAGAGTGTGTATAGTATGATAAAGGGAATCACTAATGCAAGAATTTTGCCCTTGGTCTATTTTTTTTATGTAAAATTTATGGTATAATAAAAGTTACTCATTTCCCTATGGCTTCTTCAATAGTTTTTTAAAAATTGGAAATGATTATCACAAGTCCATATTGTATTAGAATATTGATTTACCATAAATACTGATTATGCTTTTTCACAATTATTTCAGTTTAAAATTTGTATATTATTCTGCAAATATAGGTCTGGGGACTTAAAAAATTAGTATTATTGTATAGTTGCAAACTTGGAAATGTGTAAAATATAATTCCACATGAGTACGTACTTAGGGACTTCGTCAAATTGTTTACTTGACATAGAGAAGTGATTCTTTCCTGTCATGTAAAGGCAAGCTTAAGAACCTTTGAAAGCATATGTTAAGAAGAATGGCTATTTCAGAGGTACTGTGGGAATTATGCAGATTAGTTGTCCACACTAGCTGAGGATATACCCTTAACTATTTTAATTGATTCATTAGGCCAACCTTGATGAATTTCTAATTTTCCAGATACCAGCCTATGCTATATGTGAATTTCATTTCAGAGAATCATTTCATGACAGGAAAACAGTGTGAACAGGACGGGGAACACTAGAGAGATCAAGAATTGCTCCTAATTTTCCTAAAAGTAGTATAATATTTAACATAAAATTATTAAATCCTGTCAACTTTCAGGCATATATTCAGTTCTTCATTCTCTAAAACTTTAAAGACACCAAATTTTAAACAGAACTAAAATATCCAACTTCCTTGTCATATTAAATACAAAAGGAAAATATGTATTATGAAGTTTTATTTTTTCTTCTTCCCATATGTCAGCCTTTCAGGAAGCTCAGTAAATTGAATTTTTTTTGGAAAAAATTTGAAACAGTGAGTATTTTCAAAATCAGGTAGCACTTTTCCTAAGTAAAATTATTTTTACCATTTTTTAGTCAGAAATTCTTCCCTTTAAGAATATACTAGACAAAAAAAAAAGTACTAGACGTAAAATGCCAAAGATACAAAAAAACATAACTCACAATATAACTTATTCAGGGCACAACAGGATTTAGTGTTATACGAATACATCACCATAAGATGACTTTAAATATTGAATTGCCGCAGCATATATAAAATAAAGTTTATTAAGCAAAACCTTAGTTTACACATTTATCTTTGTCAAATACATAAATAAATGACCATGCTGTTTATTTTAAGGAGGAAAATTTGTTACCCAACAAATTAATCAACTCTCTATATTAATATTATATACAATCATAGCTGCATAACAAAATTTCAGTAAACTATGGGCAGCTGGTCCTCCATAGGTTTATAATAGAGCTGAAAACTTTTTATCGCCTAGTGACATCATAGCCATCATAAGGTCATAGTGCAATGAATTACTCATGTAGAAGCAATAGGTTTACCATATAGCCTAGGTATGTAGAAGGCTAAACCATCAAGGATTATGTAGATACACACTATGATGTGTGCACAATGACAAAATTGCCTAAAGATGCATTTACCAGTACATATCCCTATCATTAAGTGACACATGACTATATATGCGTGTACACCTTTGTTTTAAACACACAAGAAAATTTGAGGTACAGTGTGTACTGACAAATATGCCCAAACTGGAAAAAAAATTCATGCAAATCAAATGAAAATCAGCTACTGGATTAATGAGCAACTTATTGTAGTTTACCTTTCCTTTTTGTTTAATCTGTGGCGTATGTGTGCGTGTGTCCTGAAATGTACAATTAAAGGAGTTGAAGTAGACTCCATTTTCATACATATACTGAAGTAGGGAAGGGTGTAAAGTTGCAGATATGCAGGATGAGGATGCATAAGTCTAGAGATGTAATGTACAACATAAAGACTATCATTATTATAATAATATTGTATTATATACTGAAAATTTGCTGAGAGAGTAGATTTTAGGTGCTCTTATCATAAAGCAAAGGGATGACTATGCAAGATGATGGACATGTTAATTTGCTTGACTATAGTAACCATTGCACTGTGCATAAGTACATCAAAACATCATGTGTATACCTTAAACATATACAATTTTTTAAAAAAGAAATTTTCATATAATTCATCTGGAAAATTTCTTACTTTTACAAGCAAAAATAATTTTACTTTAATATCTCTGTAGCGTTCTCAATTCTTTTATTTATTTGGTAGTGAATGAGCTTTGGACAAAGACATGTACCCTTAAGGAAATTCAGTTCTACCAGAATGTCTATATGTGTTAATTGAGCTTACAAATAAACCTAAAAAGGAAATTTTAAAAAGTTGAAAATGGGGCTGGTAAATGGAGAGTGAAATCTGCACAAGTATTGAGGAACAAGTAAAATTTTTGGAGGCCAATTGGTATTTTGAGATACTGTTTGAAAGACTAATAAATACCTCTTGCACATATTTTAAATATATAATTTATAGAAAGATATGTATTATCATCTATCTCACTTCTGGTTACTTCCCTTAAAACTGTATATTTCATTAGTAATGCAAATTTAGTTAAATACTAGTCTTTAGTGTCAAAACATAACAGAAATAATATTTCTCCACAGCAGGTGACTGAAAATTTATGCCACAGAATATAACATTGTATTTGGCTGTCTCAGAGTTGCAGAACCATCACTAGTTCTCCTAATTGAGGTAACCAGGTGATTCCCTGGAGGAATTGTTAATTGTGGAGAATCTACAGACAGAAGGGTGTATTTTACAAACTCATCCTTAGAGACAATCTATGGTGTCTTACAGTATAATTGATCGTAATAAACTCTATTTCAAACATTTTGTAAAATCCAAGGGAATGCTTTAGTAGTCATAACAGAAACATTATTCCAAGAAAAACGAATCCTCAAACATGTTTCATATGAAGGCAGTACAAAATATATTCTTTTCATTTCTCAAATCTCTAGAAATTCAAAATCCCATCAGGTTTCTTAGAGTTGCAAAGAAACACTATTAACTTTCATTTCTTTTCATGACTGCATATTTGTGTAGGTCACTTTTTAATTTAAACTGCTTACCTAACCTATAAATGTAGTCAAATCTAGCAATTGTTATCAGTCATGACTCTAGAAATGTAACCTTTAATTTTGTTTTTATTACTTGTTCAAAATGTAAAACTTTATTCAAATGTCACATTTTTCCTTACCCTCCTTTTCATGAAAAGAAAAACTGTTTTAGTAAATAGTATGAAAACCATCCATCAACACTCATTATTGCTGAAACTGTGGAAGGCTTTTCCCTAAATTTCAAAATGCACAATAGATTTCTCTTGTCTGTTTATCCACAACATGTGGTCTATGCATGTTCTTTTGCTTCAGTGGAAACTATTGTCTTCACAACTTACAACTGAATTCTAAAATAGTAATTAATAAAATATTTGCAGAGAAAAATTTTAATGCCTTAATACTGCAGTTTTCTTGAAGTGTACACATAAATGCATTACAGTAGAGATATGTTTTCGACCTTCCAAGGACAAATTTTCAAGTATCATAATTTTTTAAAAAACCTTGATATTTTAAAAATAATACATTGTTATAAAGAAAGCATAATTATATATGTAAATACAGAATATTCACTTGCTTATTTTTTCTAATGAAATGGCTTGAAATTTGAAAGAAACATCTAAAGACTGCGAATATTGATTTCTAGATGGAAAGAAAAATGAACAGTACCTTCCAAAAATTAGTTTTTAAAAACCAGCAAACTTATTTTTTTATGGTCCAGAACCAGAAAGAGGAACAGCAATATTTTCAAAAAAGATGCAGTGTTCTGAGCTAAGAAATTCTAAGAATCATTAAATTTGTCAAATATATCTAAAAACAGCAGGAAGTATGCTGTCTTTGGAACATAGAATTTAAATTTTCTTGTCAAGAATGAAAACCTCACTGTAATACACATTGTATAATCTAGTCAAAGGGTCATTATTGACCATCTCTCCTTACTTTTTATAAAAAAAAATTATTTGAGAAGCAAAGAACTCCATCTCAATTCCTACCATGGAGGCTCTGTCTACACTAAAGAAAAAAATGTTCAATTTATTAAAAATAAGTACAAGGAAATCTATCAAGTCTTAGCTATTTTCAACTATAAATTATTTACTAATATCTGTAATTTTTTACTGTTAACTATTTGAGGAAATTCTTTGTTTTCCAATTTTTAGATTAGTCAGTAAACTTCCTCTTCTATGAAACCTGTTTTTATTTCGCACATTTTTATTTAAAGCCTGCTATGTGCCAGCCACTCTCATGGTACTTAGAAGTCCACAATGAACAAAAGAGTCTAAAATCTCTACTTCAAGGAGCTTATGTTTTAGCGGGGCAAAGAGAACAGAAAATATTGGGGGTGAGATAGTTGAGACTTTAAATTGAGTCTCTAGGTTTGACCTCACTGAAAAAGTCAATGTTGAGTAAAGATCTGCAGAAAGCAGGAAGGCTGGTCAGAGGGTATAGCAAGTGCAAAGGTCCTGAGTCAGAGACCTGACTGTAACTGTTGGAGAAAAAGCAAAGAGACCAGTGTGAGCAGAGTGCGTGAGCAAGAGGGGGAGAAGTAGATAAAGTCAAGGGTGCCAGATTGCATAGTGCTTTGTATGCTCTTGTAAAACTGTGCTTTCACTTTGAGACAAGAAGCTACTGAAGAGTATTATCAGAGGAGTAAGATAATCTAACTTTATTATTAAAGGATTGCTTGGGCTGCTGGGATAAGAATAGAAGGTAAGGGTACTAGTATTAAAGTAGAAAGATGATTTATCTTATCCATGTAAGAACCAAGATAATATTAATGGAGTGTTGTGAAGTAGTTAAATTTTTAATGCATTTTGAATATGGGACCAACAGGATTTCCTGATGGTCCGGATACAGCACTTGAGACAAAGAAGTCAGGGAGAATCCAAACAAGTTTTTGGACTTGGACAACAGAAATAATGGTGTCAATATTTACTAACATGGGAAAGCCTGCAGGAGGAGCTGGTTTGGGGGATATTATCATTTGATAAATTTGTGATGTATTAAGTTTATTTTAAATGGTGTCTATAACACATCCAAGTGGAATGTCAATTAGTCAATACAAGACATGGATCTGAAATAGAAGAGAGAGGTTTTGATGGGAGTCATTAGTATACGGATTATATTTAAAGACATGAGAATTGATGAAATCACCAAATGAGTTTGTGTGACAAAAAATAAATTATTCAAGGGCTAAGGTTTGCTTATTCTCTTGCAGGTTCAAGAAGGTAAGGAAGAAAGAGGAGAGATAAACGTATTTGATCATTTCAGCTTTTGATAGTACAGTTCATAATTACATTTTCTAGGAAATAATTACTGAACTACTTTTGGATTGAGTTGATTAATTACTTTAAGTTGACCAATGGAAGCCTATATTTTAAAATGAAAAGCAATGTCAGTTTATTGTTGGGATAGACAAGCAAACTAATGATAATATGATTATAGTATGGTGTGGAAAGAGCTATGATGAAACTTTGAACAGTGTGTGGTGGGTACAAAGTGATTTATATTAATCTGACTGGGAATTTTAAGTGAGCCGTATTTGATGAAGTTGAATTGGACTATTTTAAAAGTTATTAGCTGTTGAATAGGCACATGATATTTCAAGAGATAGTAACACCACATGAGAAAGTTCAGAGCATTAAATAGCTCCTGATCTCTGTGTTTGAAGTAATATATGTGAGAGAAGATAATAGGAATTAGATTAGTAATGTAGGTAGAGTCTGTGTTTACTGGAAGAACTTTATCCTTAAAGTTATGGTGGCCGTAGATATTTACTTTAAAATAGCACAGTCTGCAGGATGGCAGCGGGATATCAGAGAGATTAGGCTTGCTGTAGTGTAAACAATTGGACAATTTTACAGAATTTCAGGCAAGAAATGAAGAGTATTTGAACTAGGAAAATAGAAACCAGGTTGGAAAGAAGTGTGTCCACTCAGGAGATATTCAGAAGGTAGAATATACGCACTTGGGAAATAATATGGTGTGGCAGGAAAAGAATACAGAGTTCAGGAGAATAATCAGGTTTCTAACTGGACAGATAACACATGGAAGAGGGGAGGAGACATTTTGGAAGACGGAAAGATGAATTTAGTTTTATGCATACTGAATTGTGTGTTGCCTTGATGACATCTAATTAAAGTTGTGTGGTAAGCAGTAGACCCAGATACCTTTTATTTATTGGGTCTGGAGTTCAGCAGAGAGTCCAAAGCTAGAGACATATATTTTGGATATTTTCAAATGGAACTGAAACAGCAGATTTAGATTGCATTGTCTAAAGTGAGGGGAAGATAAAACAAGAACAAAGGACAGAAGCCTGAAAATGCACCAATAAAAAAGGTTTTTTAATCAATAATGTTTCTGTTTTCAGTGATTGAAGAAGTAGCAAACCTCTCACCAATGAAAATGAATGCTGTTTCCACGTCTCCATCCATTTTCCTGTCCTCTAGCACCTGCACATCATTCCTTTAAATGTCCATTTACTTCTTGGTGCATCAAAAATGATTTTTTATTACAAAGTAACAATTTCCAAACTTCTACCTGTCCACACTCCTGATCCCCTGTTATTATAGATATGGCAAAGATTGCATAGATATCAACCAAATGCAGACCCATTCGTGCACGGGGATGTGAAGAAAGTCTGGCTTGGAGTATGAGTGCATGGGATAGGCCCGTATGACTCCTCCTCCACCCAAATACTCACATTTAATGGGAAGTTACAGCTATGCCTGATATATATGGGAATCAAATAAAACAAATAGGGGACATTTTCATGCTAAATCAATCCTGGACAATTTTACTTTGCAATTTTCATATTTCATAGATAGACTCTGCTGACCAATGGCTCATGGAATACAAATGGCTGACTTTATACTGCCCTAGTCTTGCAATAGTCCTTCTCTGCAATTAGGTTTGGCTATTCTGGGCAATTCCCTGTGACAATTTTATTTGAAAGCTTAGACTGACAGAATACCTCATCGCTGCTCCCACACTTACTTTGGGATATAGGATACAATGATTCCATTCACACTAAATATTCAGACCTGTCACTATAAAATATGTTTGTGGCACCTCTGCTGCTCTCCTGCTCTGGAAAGGAAGCTGCTCAAAGGCCCATTGGAGTGAAAGCAGTCAAGAAAGCACATTTTAATGTGACAGTTCTATATCGAAACTCTATGGCCTTAATAAAATCTTTATTCTAAGAAGTGAAATTTTTAACTCCACTAGAGCGACTGTTGTCTCCAGCCTATCTCTGTTAATCATTTCCAAATCAAGTTCATGGGCAAGAGATACATCTCCAGGGTATTTCCGATACACGGCTGAACGCAGCCGTCAGTGGAAGCAGGCACCTCTGAGTACGCTGAAGAACTTTTATTTTTCAATATTTTTTTAATTGAAACATAGTTGACTGTACATATCTGTGGGGTACAGAGTTGAATATCAGGACTTGTGTGCAATAGGTGATGCTCAAATCAGGATGATTAGCATATTCAACATTACACAATGTAATCGTTTTTTGTGGACCTTTACCAATTCCTCCCTTACATTCCCCTCCACCCCCTTTCCCTCTGGTAACCTCAGTTCTGTTCTTTCCTTTTCAAAGCCCAACGTATTATTGTGATTGTTCTTTCTTTCCTTCCTTCCTTCCTTCCTTCCTTCCTTCCTTCTTTCTTTCTTTCTTTCTTTCTTTCGCATTATTTCTCTTTCTGTGCCTGGCTTATTTCACTTAATATAATTTTCTTTAAGTTGAAGACTTTTAAAAATATTTTAGGTTTGTAATTGTGAAGAACCTCTTTGGGTTTCAGTTATGAGGAAGAAGGAGAGAGCTGGTTTGCCAATAGGAGTTTTCAAAGGCCCTTGCCATTATTAAACCATAAGCAATGTTCAGTATGGAACCTAGTTCATATTGGTGCACTTTTTACATTTCGGCATGCTGCAATTAGCTTGACAATTTCTGATTGTGCAAGACCATGGTCACTAAGAGCAGAAGGATTGCAGGTCAACATTGTGATTTACTGTCAGAATTGCCTCGACACGGCTCTTGCATGATGCATGCAGCCAGTCCAGGTAGTTAGTCCCTGAAAAAGTTTACATGAATGATGCTTACCCTCAAATTAACCTCAATAATTAGGATTGTGACAGTGGAAATGGTTAATCCCAATTTTCCTTGTTGTCTGAACTTTGGCCAGTTGTAATTGCAAAGTGTGCTCTTTGCTTGATTACTAATTACACACATGCGCTTTACCAGTGCCTAAGTGGCCAGGTACTATTCGGAGTGGCAAACTAACATTTCTGTAGAATCTGTAAAACTAGCTCAAGTGCAGAAACAGTTGGAGTTACCAGGGTCAGACATTGTAAAACAGTCAACTCATCATCACAGTATAATTTCCTGAGTTTACTGTCCAACACTCAGTCTGGAGAATGAATGCTAGTCTGTTGCTGATTCTCACGGCTAGAAGGAGAGACAAGTTGAATCACCAACACACTGTGAAGGTCTCTAAACACTTCAACCCATCTTTGCTGCTTTGTATAATATTTTTAAAATTTATTATTTATTTATTTTATAATTATACAATGTAAACATTTTTTGTGGGTATGATATTACTGTAATAATAATATCTTTTGTTTATTAAAAGTAAGAAGTCTTCTCTTGACTAGAGAGGTACTATAGAGTGGAGGTTAGGCATGTGAGCAATAGAGCCAGAGTGCCATGAGTTGAATTTTAGTTCTCCAACTTTCTTCACGATCATGATCAAACTTCTCTCTGTGTCTCAGTTTTTCCTCTATGAAATAGGCTTATTGTTTGGCATATGTGTAAAGTACCTAGACTACTGTCTAGCATATTGTAAGGACCATATAAGTGTTAGCTATCATTTTTAATGCTTAAGGATCATTTTTGTTTGTTCAATTCCCACAAACCCATGAGAGGAAACCAAACCTACATGGCCTGGAAGTAAAGAAATAGGTTACATAGTAAAAGCTGGAGGTGCATGGCCATAGATGAATTTAGCCAGATATTAAACTCACTAAACTTCAGTGTCTCATCTGGCTTATTTCGTAAGGCTGTTGTGAGATTTAACAAATTTACAGTACAGTGTCTGCAACCTATAAATGACAGATAGTTCTTACCATTAGTGCTATTATAATTGTTAATATTTTC
This sequence comes from Cynocephalus volans, assembly GCF_027409185.1. Taxonomy (NCBI): domain Eukaryota; kingdom Metazoa; phylum Chordata; class Mammalia; order Dermoptera; family Cynocephalidae; genus Cynocephalus; species Cynocephalus volans. The sequence goes on along the minus strand of NC_084467.1, from coordinate 72,083,833 downwards.
TGCATTAACTAAAACTTCATCCCAATTATTGATGAGAAATGGATTTCATTATAATCAAATAACAACAATAAAATTATAGAACATTAGAGTCAGAAGGAACCTTAGAGATTATTCATTTCACCCTATAACCCAAGAAATGCTTCTCCTTTCCTCTTCTCTGCTACGTGGCTAAGACAAACAAAACAGCTCCCAAACTACCTTGGAACATCTCCAGTGAAAGTATAATAACTCCTCCAGGAAACAGCCCGTTAAAGAAGAAATCTTTTAAATATTTGCAATTTATTTCTTTTATTTACCTGAAATTACTATTTTTCAACTCAGTTGTTTCAGCTTCTGCCTTAATTATTCTTTCAGATTCCCCTAATTTCTTTTCTATATCATATCTAACTTTTCCTTTCCCCCAGCTGGCTTAAAATTTCTAGTTTCTTTTACTGTTTCTCAGATAACCTCATTTTGAGTTTCTTCTTCACTCTAACTGCTCTCCTCTGGACTGTGTTCCACTTTGTCTATTTTTCTCCTAAAATATAGTGCCTAATGGAATGGAATACTCCATATGTTATCCCTTTCAGTACATGGGAAGGGGAAATAATACTTCTTTGCTTGGACATTATGTTTCCATTATGTAGCCTGAGATCAAATTAGCATTCTTGGCAGCCGAATCACAATCTTGACTCCTTGACAAGCTTACAGTTAAGATCCTCCTAAATATCTTTCTTACAAATTGCTCCTATTTTTTTCCCATCTTGCACTTTTGCAGCTGGGTCATAGAACCTGAAAATAGGGTTGTGCATATATAGCCCTAATAATTTTCAACCTGTTAAATTCAGCCTGTTGTTCCATCCTGACTATCTTTTTTCCCCAGATACTTATTAGTTAACACTCCCAGCTTTTTACCATCTACATGTTATGAGAAGTTTGCTCTCAGTGTCATGTCCATGTGATCTCCAGAGTGTTGAAGGTGACAGAGTTGGTTGATGTCACTCCTTTAAATAGCACTTTTTGAGTATGATTGTTCACCAATTACAAATTCCCCAAGTATTTTGACACGCAGCTCAGTTATTCTCAAAGGTTCCATGGGAGCACTATTCAAATGCTTATGGCTGTAATGCTCCTCTAATTTATTCATACCAACCCTTATTATTAAAACAAACAAAAAACAGAAACAAAAACAACCATATGCTGGCAGCACCTGTACCATAACGTCTCCATCTAGAAACCTGGAGAAATGCCTTACGAGATGGCTCAGTGCATCCCACTTACCTCATTTGTCTGGCCTCAGTGGAGGAAAAATAAAGGCATTACTTTATTCTGTATGAACACAGGTAAACTCAAGGGGAAACACCCTGTGAATTTTCACAAAATGACTCATTCCCTTACCTGCTTAATTATATTTTTATTGTTGCCTACAAGGAGAAACACTGGAACCTATTCTGTATTCTGGTAAGGTGACAGACATCTCACCCTCATTTTGGTGTGTTCTTCTAGATTTCTGAGACTGAGGGTAGATATTCCTTCCCTAAGAGAATGTGGCTTTTTTGTTCATGAAATAGAAAATCTCTTAAATATTTTTTGTTACACTTGGAAATATTTATTCCTTTGACAAACATATATGGAGTGCTCAATGCATACCTATATTTTGTGCTAGGAATAGGGGATATCAATTTTTTAAAAAACACGATACCTTTGTGGAGCTGATAACCTCCCTAGAAAGACCAACACAATAACAAATAAGTATAAGCCAGTGTTGTAAATACTGTATGACAGACCATGAATAAAGGGCTAATCAAGCATAGTGGAACTTGTAGTACCTACTTAGAATGTCAAGAAAGACCACATGTTAGAGACAATGTTTGATCCCAGTATTAAAGAATGAGTGCCTTTGTCAGGACGTGAGGAATGGAGATTTTTTTTTTGGGAATCTGTTATTTTTAATTAAATTACAAAAATTCTTTAGTGTCAATAAACCATCTCTGTCAAAATACAAACATAAATGCTTATGTGCTTTTATTTTTATTTTTTAAAATTTATTTATTTATTATTATTATTTTACATTCTAAGATGTTGTGGAGCAGTTGCAGGGGAGGGTGTGGCTGAGTCCCATGGCACCTCCCTCAAGGAATTGAGATATTTGCAGTTTAAAAACAATGTTTCAGACCAAAGACACAAACACAAATTCAATAACACACTTAGTCTTCTACCCACCTGGATTATTGGTTCACCATAAACTCTCCCCACATCTTTGCAAATTTTCTCCCAGCTTTTGTCCTCACCTCCTACAGTCTATTCCACACATGAATAGACAGAGGATCCTTATAGAACCTAAATCAGATTATGCTACTAAAGTGCTCAAACTCTTCCAATGACTCGCATAATAAAATAAAAAAATGCGTATCCCAGAATAAAATGAAATAATAATAATTCCATAAAAAATAATAATATCCCAGAATAAAATCAAAGTCCTTAAAATGGTTTATTAGGCCTTACAAAATCTTCAATTCCTTGCTTTACTAACATTCAGAACACATGTCTTCGGACCACTCAGCCCTAGAGATACTGGCTACTTTGCCATTTTTGAACACTCCAAGCAGCTTTCCACCTCAGGACCTGTGCATCTGCACTTCCTCTGCCCAGAACACTCTTCCTACAGAGAGACAGCGTCTCATAGCCTCTTTCCTGCCATGTACTTGCTCAGTTGCCATCTAATCCAAGAGGCCATCCCTGACCATGTCATATAAATCCCACCACCCACTTTGGCACCTCCATTCCTGTCATCCTGAGTTAGCTTTCTCCACACTTATCACCAGGGGTTAATATATCTACCTATTTGCGCATTATTCACTTCCCCCTACTAGAATGTAAGTTCCATGAGGGCATGGATGTTTTTTGTTTTGTTCTATACTATATCCTCAAATATTTTCAGAGGGCTGAACTGTAGAATGCAGAATCAGAGGAGGCAAAGTCGTGTTGGTGCCATTTTATGAAGACACTCGTATGATGTTTTAGGAAGCATTGTCTTTAACTTTTAGGCAAAGAGAAAGTGCTAAATAATGTGAAATCCTTTGGAAGCTGGGAGTGAAATCTTTGTACTTTATGTGCCCTCAGGGTCGACTAGCTTTCTTTTTTCAGAAGAAGATTCATCCCAATATTATTCCAGATATGCAACCCCTAAGAAGTTCTTCAACCAACTGGAGTTATGAAGACCTTAATTTTCTGTAATAATATCCAACATAGCCTGAATGAACCTAGCTATTCCTCTTAATGGCTACTAAGAAACCACTGAAGCATATGAAATTGGAATCATTGCTATTTACATATTTGAATCAAGAATGAAAAATCAAGAGTCATAAGTTAACGTAATGTTATAATGAAGTACACCTGTTTTTGTCAGTGCTGAACAACATGAAAAAAGAATTGCATATTACAAGGATATTACTTGTTTAAGGCTACAAATCTATGTAAGAAGCAAAATTGAGATATAAACCCAGATCTGTCTTTATTCAACAAAGTAGTAATAGAGTTTCCTTATTCAGAAAATAAAATCAGGGTTTACCACGCGGGATATAATCTCTGTTACATCTCACTTTCCAAATACTCAGTTCCCTGTTTGTATTATCTCACTCTGGCAAAGCATCCATCATAGCCAATCAAAGAGCTAGTTCAGAACAACATGCTCTAATATGTGAAATAGGTGGGACTGATTGAATGGCTGAGATTTTTTTTTTTAAATGTCATTTGTGGTTGGGGAGGGATAGTACTACTCAATGCGCAGAAAAGATCCATGAAGTGAAAAAACATTCAAGGTGGTGTGGGAAGTTTGTTGCTATTTGAGTTAGGTTTCAAATGGAATTATGGTGAGTGTTTGAAAGTTCGCTGTCCATCTCCTGGCCCTTTGCATAAGGGCCCTGGTCAAGAGAGCATGGGCACCCTGGCCTAACTTGGCTTCTCTGAGCTAAGTGGTCTGTGTCCATGTCCTTTAGCAGGACCTGGATTGCCTTCTGTTTGTCTTCCTTTTCTGTCTTCTCCTTCTCTTACTTGTAAGGCTTTCAAGATTGATATTTCCTGCAATGAGGATTCTCCAGCTCATCATGGGTTTTCATCCTTTGTTATTTACCCAGTTCTACTAAAAAGCCATATTTTCACTCTACAGATCTATTTCCAAATGTCATTAACTCATCTGGTCAAGTGCAGAGATACCTTTCTTTTTAATAGGACACTGTAGACTCTTATTTAAGATTTCTGCATTATCTTTACTTGAATCTTCAAAATACTTAACAATGCATAATTTTTCTACTTTGGTTTGTCCTTCACTCCATAGTCTATTTGGGGGAGTGTATTGTTGTTGTTATTGTTTTTAATAATGTATACATGAAATTAGGGCCTGTTTCTCCTCTCTCAATGCAGCATTTAAAAAAAAAAATACATTGATCAAATAAAAACATGGGTACCATTAACTTACAACTTTTTGTGTACCCTCCTAGACACCATTTTAGGCAGTTACATTTTATTCTCACAATAAACTTAAATAGTAGTTATTGTAATCCTTATATTTCGGAGGAGGTAAACAACTTGCCTGAGGTTAGCCACCCAGTAAGTAACAGAAACATAGCTTGTACCTAGATTTAACTGATCCAAAAATAATGTGCTTTCCATCAAAAGCACATGCCTATAATCTTTTATAAAACATTTTCTTCACATCTAAAAATTCCCTGATTTTGGATTTACAGCAGAGTAAGGAATTTCCTCATCTGGCGAAGCTCTCATTGATGGACTTAGGAAAGATAGAAGGCCTGGGGGAAACAATACAGCTAGCCTTCTCTCTCTTGTCTAAGGAGTGAGCCAAAATCTTCAGCCCTTGGCTTAGAGACATGCTATTGATAGTTTTATTTGGCTTAAGCTCTAATAGAAAGATGTACTGTAGCCTTGGAAGAAATTAGACTCGTTAGTTTATCTCACTGAGAAAAATAGAGTATGTAACAGAAAGAATATTCAAGAATTTCTTTGTTGGCACAGCTAGCTTGGTAACCACCCATGAGTCAAATAGTATTAAAGGCAAAAGTATCATCTTATGTAACATTGCAAATAATAGGTTAATATAACATAAATTCCAACATGAAAGTATTATTCCACAGAGAATCAGCTTTGTATTTGCTTGTCTTTTGATATATTGTTCCAATAACAAGACATGATGTTATTTCAGTTCCCAAAACCTATGGATAAAGCATATATAGATAATTAATTCTATTGTCAGAGGGGTAAACACAGCACAAAGATAAGTTTTCTTCCTGTGTATGTAATGGCTTCAGTTTTTCAGTTTTTAAGACACTTCCAATAAAGTATCTGGTTTTATTTGCATAAGAATTGTTCTTTGTTTGCTTTTTTTTGGTCTCATTTGCTGAAATTCAAGCTCTTGAGAGCAAATTTATTCTGTATCTTCTAAGTTCTACTCAAAATCATAAATATCTGTTGCGAACTTAAAATATTGCTAGCTACTAGAATTACTTGGATACTTCTATTTAACACGATATTATTCAGGAGTCAGATCTTTAAAAAGAATGTGAAAGTTACCCAATTAATTAAATGAAACAAAACACTCTAACTTTCCTTACTCCAACAGCTAAGTATGGTCACGGATTTGGAGAGAAGTCACAAAGCATTTAAAAGTTAGTGTCCATTAAAAGAGTTAAAAGACAACCAACAGAGTGGGAGAAAATATTTGCAAAATATATATCTGACAAAGGATTAATATCCAGAATATATAAGGAACTCAAACAACTGTACAAGAAGAAAACAAGTAACCCAATTAAAAAATGGGCAAAAGAGCTAAGTAGGCATTTCTCTAAGGAAGATATACAAATGGCTAACAGACAGATGAAAAAGTGCTCAATATCACTCAGCATCCGGGAAATGCAAATCAAAACCACATTGAGATACCATCTAACCCCAGTTAGGATGGCTAAAATCCAAAAGACTATGAACGATAAATGCTGGCGAGGCTGCAGAGAAAAAGGAACTCTCATACATTGTTGGTGGGACTGCAAAATGGTGCAGCCTCTATGGAAAATGGTATGGAGGTTCCTCAAACAATTGCAGATAGATCTACCATACGACCCAGCTACCCCACTGTTGGGAATATACCCAGAGGAATGGAAATCATCAAGTCGAAGGTATACCTGTTTCCCAATGTTTATCGCAGCACTCTTTACAATAGCCAAGAGTTGGAACCAGCCCAAATGCCCATCATCGGATGAGTGGATACGGAAAATGTGGTACATCTACACAATGGAATACTACTCAGCTATAAAAACGAATGAAATACTGCCATTTGCAACAACATGGATGGACCTTGAGAGAATTATATTAAGTGAAACAAGTCAGGCACAGAAAGAGAAATACCACATGTTCTCACTTATTGGTGGGAGCTAAAAATTAATATATAAATTCACACACACACACACACACACACAAACCGGGAAGAAGATATAACAACTACAATTATTTGAAGTTGATACGACAAGCAAACAGAAAGGACATTGTTGGGGGGGAGGGGGGGAGGGAGAAGGGAGGGAGGTTTTGGTGATGGGGAGCAATAATCAGCCACAATGTATATCGACAAAATAAAATTAAAAAATAAAAAAATAAAAAATAAAAAAAATAAAATAAAATAAAAAAATAAAAGTTAGTGTCCTAGATATGTGGGCTGTCAACCTAAACTTCTCAAATTCATCCAGCATTGTAATCAACCATATGTGTAGTGCAACTACTATAGAGTAGTTAAAATCAGAGCAGAACAATTATAATGGCAATTTGCCACTTTTTTGAAGAATAGTAATAAATTACAATACAATTCAGCCTATGTTAATAATTATTAATCATAATATCTTAAGACTATTTTTTGAAAATGCTCATTTTAAGACCAGAATTCTGCAATTTATATCTTTTTTTTTCCTTTTCATGGAAAAAGAGAATTTTGCATAATACTCATATATAATATATATGAGGATATCTATTAAATTATATGTCTATTAAATTGATAAGGAAAATTTATTTTTAATACACATAGTTATGTTCAAACCAAATTGAATGAGGAATATGAGCATGTTTCAAAACATACCTTTGCAAACTGTAAATTATGCTTGGACCACATTCCTGGAAAAAATCCACAATTGAAATTATACACCAGGAAATTTCTGGGTGAACTGAACAACTTGACATGTATGATAATCTAAAGTCATTTTATTGATGAAACAAACCTTTGCTTTGAGAGAATAAATAGTTATGTTGCAGCGTATTCCACATTGTCCAAGAAAATGGTCAGCAAACCTTTTTATGAATATATAATTAAATTTATCTGGTCAATAATACTTCTTTGAAAAACATAAAGCTGAAAATTAAGAGAAGCCGTGCACCTGGGCATCTGATTGACATCACTTTTATTTAATATAATAATACCAATTGAGTTCCATTGAGAAGTCCATAATGGCCTTTATTTACATTTAATTAGCACCTCTCTGGATTAATTCCTCATTTTATAAACTTAATACAACCTTAATGCTGGAAGATGTGAATTGAATATGATAACAACATGTACCTGGTTGTTTTAATTAATCTGTCTAAACTGAACATGCCACTTCAGATACATAAAGATCAAGCTTTATGCTACCTTTAGACTTCTCATCATGTTAATTAGCTGCTCTGCTAGAAAATGATCTTTATATTATTCTGACTGTGTGGAAGGTAATACAGTTCCAGTTGGTTATGATAAGCATGGAGAATAAACACATAATCTTTATTTCAGGTATTTAGGCTAGAGGGAAATAAATAAAAGCATTGAGAGTGGTTAATTCTACACTTAGGAGTATAGATGATTATAAAGGTTTTTTCTCTATTTTTCACAATTTTCTATAACGAACATGTGTTAAAAATACTTTTATTAAAAATAATATACTGTATCTAGAAATCATATATATAATGTGTTTGTAAATATACAGATTTTTAAAAGTTCATAGAAAAATTCACATTATCTTTTAATTCTATTTTTCCACAAACTTTTTGAAGTACCCTCGTATATCTTTAGGTGCTCAGTAACATGAGCAAATAAACCACATGCCCATTGATTCAGATCTGTTGGGAGAGGTAGACATGAACTGGCAAAGAAAAAATGTAAAACCGCCTTAGGAAATGTGTGTATTGTACAGATATCCACATGCACACAAACACACATGCATGGACTAGCTGAGCATAAGATCATGGTTTCCTATCTGAATTATTTGTACAAGAAGAGTGTGGATGTGGCTGATATGTGAATTAATGACTTGGAAAAGTAAATAGAATAAAGTATGAGCAAAAAAGGAGAAGGGGAAGGGGAGGGGGAGGGGGAGGAGGCTGGGAGGGAGAGGGAAGAAGGGGAGGGGGCGGGAGGAGGAGGAGAAAAAGAAGAAATAATAATACAAAGAGAAATAAAGGGGATGGGGTGGAATGAGATGGTAAAATTTGTAGGATCAATCCAGGAAACTTAGGATGAGATAATCAAAGTTCCAAAAATATGAAAAGGAACAACTGGATGACGGGCAATAATTAAACACATCATTGAAGAAGTCTTCAAGGCTGAGGAAAAAACTGAACTTGTAAATTGAAAGTGCTCACTGTGCTCCCGGTTAGGAAAGACACATGCATGAACATATACAGATAAACTTTTTTTTGAGTTCTAAAAGTGGTGAGAATATGAATGGTTTAAACCATAAATATATAGTTTATACCCATGTCTTGGAAGTGCAAGGAAAACATTCATTGTACATATTTTCTGCCCATATTCTACTTGATTTCAGCATTAATGAAGGTGAAGGTGAAAAGCAAGTCAAGCAATATGAGACAATGTGAACCTTAATGGTTTGGATAAGGGGCGATGTGAATAATGAATATATGATGAATGAATGATGTCTTAAGATTCTTCCTTTTGGGAAAGTAGCTGGAAACCTCAAATGCAGAGTAAAAATAGCTTGCCAAAATATCTTTTTGTTTTGTTTTGTTTTTAACTAATGTTGTTTATTCACTTAACTGTTCTAACTGGATTGGTTTAAAGATATTTACCATCAAATTCTAAGATTAAAGTGTTGCCACTAATTAAATAAATAAGTGATCACAGGTTGTATCAGACACACATTCCATTAATTTGTGATTATCAAGTAGCCAAATTCAGATTAATAAGAAAAAGGGAAAATATAGTTAGGGAGACAAACTATTCAAAATATAAAAGAATACATCAACAAATAGAAAGTGGCAACAAAAGGCATGTTATATCTTTATTAATCAGAAATTCCAGAAAATAGAGTTTGCAATGGCATAACCTAGTCAATTCTGAAAACTGGGAATTATGCCAAACCCAACCAGAATTAGTGCCAAAAGAGTCTACTATGTAACATAAACAGTTCCTGTGATAATATTCTCTCTGCCCCAAGAATTTAAAGACTAATGTTGTCATGTACAGGAGTAATTGTTGCTCTGTCATATTGGATAATGGGATTTGTAAAATTTCAGCATTATTACTAGAAAAAGCAAAGGGCTGTGTTTAAATTTCAAGTTTATTTTTAAGTGATCCTTTACTCTGTATGTTAAGAGTATTATTTTTTATGTTTTTGTCATTTTTTTGAGTGCCCTAAGTGATCTCTAAAGCATCCCTTTCCCTAATCTTGAGCTGTCTTCTTTAATTCTTTACTATCACTAAAATAAACTTCTGTAGTTCAGGTCTACAGATGTGGAGAAAGGAAAATATTGTTTTTTGGTAAGCAATGTTTAAATAAATATGAGAGAAACTGGACAAAATTAATAAATCTTCATAAAATGTTAACTAACCAACATTCTTTTTACTCCAACATTTGATAACAATATTTTTCCGACTTTGTTAAGTATAAATAAAGGCTGAGTGTATGCACATTAAATAAGTGTTTTGAGTCCAGTGGTATTACATGGGAGACAGCAACATTGCAATCAGGCTGGGACCAGGAGACTTAAATTTCAGTTCTGGGTCTACTTCTGCTTAGTTCTGTGACTTTGGATAAACCATAACTTCTTAAGCCAATACTTTTTTTTACATGTAAGGATTTAATTGATCTTGATCTTTAGTTGATCTTTTTTTGTATGTAGAGATTTAAATGATTTTGGCATCCCCTTGAATCCTTAGTTGAATCCATGTATGTAATACTTTTGTAGGGTTTTGAATTGAGTAATTCTACTTAGCAAACCTGGACCCAGGTTTACCAACTGGGAAGAGTGCATAATATGATCTGTTGGTTCACTTTTCATCACTCTTTATTTTGTTGATTGTCATTAGCAGGTATTGATAATTACTTCTTTTCACTTGAGTTCAATATTGTGATCTGTGTATTTACAAACTGCACCATGCACCATTGCACAAATAACAAAGGACAATTCATGAAGATGTTTACAAATGAGTATCATCTAATAAGCTGTCATATTTGAAAAGAAAGATATAACATAGAGCACTGTGAATTGTTCTAACAACGTGCTTATCACACTTCCCTTTATGCCAACATGTTAGAGCTAACAAGCAATCTGTGAGTTGCTTAAAATATCAAAGTTACCATTTGCCAGCTGAAGTCTCCTTGTGATACTACCAATACTGGGATTTTGAAGTTTCCCCATGGAGCATAGAAATTGTGTACAACACTCAGTGGTGCTGGCCCTTTACAATCCAAAACGTTTAAGTGTCCTGTTTTGGGGTGATGGGGTGGAGTGGTCAGTACACCATGGTAAAGAACAAGAACATGGTTGTGAGACTTAATAATGATGTGCATTTGACCAATGGTTTTAACCTTTCTCAGTCTCTGTTATGTCATCTGACAGAGAAGAGATAATAACAACTCACTTCATGGAGTTGCTATACTTATTAAGTGAGATTAAGTGAAAATACATATAGAAAGTGCATATCATCAGCAAGGCTCTCACAGGCTTTTATTTAAATAGAATAGCCAAGAAAGCATTGTAATGTTTGAGAATTAAATGGAGTTTCCCCAGGTGCTATGTTTGTTTCTTTGTTTGCTATTAAAGCCCTGTTGAGATATAATTAAAATGCCTTAAAATTCACCTGTTTAAGTATGCAAGTTAATGTTTTTAATATAATCACAGAATCTTGCAACTGTCATCACTACATAATTTTAGAACATTTTCCTTGTCTCCCAAAAAACTCCATGCCCTAATTCTACTTTCCATATCTATGCGTGTGTCTATTCTGGATATTTCACGGAAAGGGAATCATACAATATGTTTTAGTTTGTGATTTGCTTCTTTCTCAGTGTAATATTTTCAAGTTTCATCTATGTTGCATGTATCAGTACTTCATTCCTTCGTCCTGCTAGATAATATTCTACGTATGGGTATATAATAACATATATATACTCATCAGTTGATAGGCATTTAGGAGGTTTCTACTTATTGGCAGTCATGTGTGGACATATATTTTCATTTCTCTTGGGTATATACAAAGGAGTGGAATTGTGAAGGTTATATGGTAAGTCTATGTTCACTATTCTGAGAAACTGTTGAAATATTTTTCAAGGTAGCTGTACAATTTTACAATCCCACAGACAATATATAAGGGCCCCTGTTTCTCTATATCATAGTCAACACTTGTTATTTTCTGTCATTTTTAGTCATCCTACTGTTATAAAGTTGTATCTCATCATGGTTTTGATTTACATTTCCTTAATGACTAATGATATTGAACATCTTTTCACATGACTATTGACCATTTGTATATCTTCCTTGGGTACATGTCTACTTAAAGTATTTCCCATTTTTAAATTGGTTTGTCTTTTTATTGTTTTGTTCTAAGAATTCTTTTTACCTTCTGGATATCAACCCCTTATTAGATCCATGATTTACAAATATTTTCTCTCATTATATGGGTTGTCTTGGCACATTTTTGATTGTGTCCTTCAAAGCATAAAGTTCTTTAATTTGTTGAAGTCCAATTTAGCTATTTTTCTTTTACTGTTTGTGTTTTGGTGTTGTATCAAGAAATCATTGCCTAATCCAATGTCATAAAAAGTTTACTCCTAAATTTTATTCCAGGAATTAATAGTTTTAGCTGTCACATTGAAGTTTATGATTCATTTTGAGTTAATTTTCTGTATGGTATGAGAAAGGGATCCATCTTTATTTTCTGGTATGTGGATATCCCAGCATCATTTCTTAAAAGATTATTCTTCCTCCATTGAATTTCTAGCACCACTGTCAGAAATAAATTGACCATAAATGTGTTTATTTCTAGATTTTTAATTCTGTTACATAATCTATATGTTTATCCACATGCTAGTACCACACTGTTTTGATTATTGTAGCTTTGTAGTAAGTTTTATAATCAAAAATGTGAGTTCTCCTACTTTGTTCTTCTTTTTCAAGATTGTCTTGCTATTCTAGGTCCTTTGCATTTTTATATAAATTATAAGGTCAGCTTGTCAATTTCTGAAAAAGCCAGCTGGGATTCTGATAAGGAATTCACTGAATTTGTAGGTAAATTTGGGAATCTTGCCATCTTAGCAATTTAAGTCTTCTGATTTATGAACATGAAATATCCTTCTATTTATTGAGATCTTTTTAGATTCCTTTCAACAAAGTTTTTTACTTTTCAGAATATAAATTTTGCACTTTTAAAAAATTGATTTCTAAGTTTTAAGATTATTTTAGATACTATTGTAGATGGAATTTGTTTTTAAATTTTATTTTCATATTGTTTATTGCTAGCATATACCAACATAACTGATTTTGTATATTGATCTTGTATTATCCTGTAAATTTGCTGAATTTATTAGTTCTGATAGGTTTTTGGTGATTTCTTTAGAATTTTTTTTATATATAACATTATGTCATCTGTGAAAATAGTTTTACTTCTCTCTTTCCAATCTGGATGCAATTTATCTATTTTTCTTATCTAATTGACCTGGCTAGCACTTTCAGTACAGTGTAGAATAGAAGTGGCAAGAGCAGAGATTCTTATCTTATTCCTGATCTTAGGGAGAAAACATACCATTAAGTATGATGTTAGCTGTGGGGTTTTTGTAGAAGTCCTTTATCAAGTTGATAAATTTCTCTTCTATTACTAGTTTTTGGAGTTTTTTTTTTTTTAATGAAAAGTTGCTGGAATTTTGTTAAATACTTTTGCTGCACATATTGGGATAATTATGTGTTTTTATTTTTTATTTCATTAATATGGCATACTACAATGATTTATTTTCATATGTTAAAACTATCCTATGTACCTGTGATAAATCACAGTCGTTTATTGTGTGTAATGCTTCACATCTTGCTGGATCCAGTTTGGTAGTATTTTGTTGAGGATTTTTGGTTAGTATTCATTTATAATATTGGTTGGCATTTTTTTTCCCTATAATTTCTTTGTCTGGTTTTTGTATCAGGGTAATACTGACCTCCTAGGATGAATTGGAAATGCATGTCCTACTCCATTTTTTAGAAGTGTTTGTGAAAAATTTATATCATTTTTTCAAATATTTGTTAGAATTCACCAGTAAAGAATCTGGATAAAGGCTTTTTTTCAATGAGAGGTTTTAAAATTACCTATTTAATCTCTTTATTGTGTTATAGGTTTATTCAGATTTTATATTTCTTCTTTTGGTCTTATGTGTCTTTCTAGGAATATGTCTATTTCGTCTAAGTAATATATCTTTTGTCATATATTTTTGACAGTATTTATATATAATCTTTTCTATTTCTACAGTGCTGATAGTGTGGTTTCATCTTTCATTTTTGATTACAGTAACTTGAGTCTTCTCTCCTTTTTTCTTGGTCATTTGCTTTTAAGTCTTGTCAATTTTGTTGATTTTAAAAAACAAGCAAATAAGTTTCAGTTCTGTAGATTTTTTTCTTTTGTATTCTATTCTCTGTTTCACTAATTTTTGATCGGACTTTTATTAGTTATTTTATCCTGCTTACTTTAGGTTTAGTTGGATCTTCTTTACCCAGTTTAAGATAGAAAGTTAGGTTATTGATTTAAGCTCTTTTTTTCTATTTTTAATAAAGGTGTTTATTGTTGTAAATTGTATCTTTAAGCACTAGTTTATCTGCATTCCAAAGATTTGGTATGCTGTTTTTATATTTTAATCCATCTCAAAGTATTTTCTAAAGACCCTTATAATTTCTTGTTTGTCCCATTGGTTATTTAGAAGTGTGCTATTTAATTTCACATATTTGTAAACTACCTAGTTTCATCCTGTTATTTTTTTCTAATTTCATTCACTTATGGTCAGAGAACATACTTTGTATGATTTCAGTCCCTTTAAATATACTGAAGGTGGTTTTATGGCCTAGTATATGGTCTATATGGTCTATCCTGGAAAATATTCTATGTGTGCTTGAGATGAATTTATAGTCTGCTGTTATTGGGAAGAATGTTCTAGACATGCATGTTAAGAGTATTTGGTTTACGGTGCTGTTCAAGTCTTACATATCTCTGTTTATCTTTCATTTACTTGTTCTATACATTATTGGAGGTGGGCTATTAAAGTTTCCAGCTATTATATTTGAGTTGTCTTTCTCTCTTCAATTCTGTCAGTTATTACTTTGTATATGTTGAGGCTCCATCCATTGAAGTCTATTTCTCCTGCAGGATAACGTTACAGCCTGCAATGTTGCTCCTCAGAGGGTGCAGCCTTGGACATACATATTCACCCATATTCATGGGGTGGAGAGTGAGGGAATGATAGTTATTTTATCTGAGCTCTTTCAGTATATCTTTCCCTGATATTCCTTATCTCCCTGTAAGTTTCTGGGGTTCTCTCGGTATTGGTATCACACCCAGATGTTAACCTTCACTAACTGCTAGCTGATTGCTCTCCTGTTTTCAACAATGCGATGCAGCATAAATCCTTCTATGGTCTAATCAAGTTAATATCTGGCCTTTTGGCAAGAGTAGTTTTAAGACTAGTCTTTGAGGCTTGCTCTTACCCAATGGAGGGCTCTTTTCAGCTAAAATCTCCATTATTTTCATGGTGCCTTTAGGCTTCAACTTCTCATACTTTGTTCCAGATAAAGTCAGACCCCTTAGGGTACCCCGTGTTCTTGGCTGTACCTGCCCTGAGTAAGACTTCCGTCACACTGAACTGGACAAGGGAAGGGAGTTGGTCATGGCTCAAATGACACAGACTGTTACTGTTCTCACCAAGATTTAGTAGACTGTGTTGAATAAATATTTCTCCATTTGCTTAAGACAAATTTCCTGAGACATTTCTGTTTTGTTTTGTTTTTAATTTTTACCTGTTATGATTTTTTTTTCTGGGGAGAGTTTGCACAGCTCATAGTACTTTCAGTACAACATGGAATAGAAGTGGCAAGAGCAGAGATACTTATCCCTGATCTTAGGAGGAAAACATACCAATAGGTCTGATGTTAGCTGTGAGTTTTTGTAGATGTCCTATGCTGAAGTGCTTCTCCTCCCCAGGATTTTTTGATTGGTTCATTCTTGTTTGTATTACTCGTTGCAGTTAAATAGGAGGTGCTCTTCGTAATATAATTTTTGTCTCTACAGATATTTTCTGGCCACATCAGGCTGTGGGATGGCTCCAGTCAGCAGTTCAATGACCTCAAACCCCAGAGAAGTCCTGGAGCTGTGAATATAGATGAGGGTGGACCTTGGGAACCAGCATGCTCAGGACTTCATCAGTAGATGGCTTTCACTTTATGTTCTGATTTATGTTTTGTGGGAGGAGTAAGTGTACGAAGAGTATTTTACTGAGGTTTTAGTTTGGTTCCTGACTTAAACAGACTGCATAGAATCTTAGGGAAGGCATGGAAAAGCCTCAAGCAAATACATGCTGTCCATCAGTCATCTGCATCAACACAATGAGTGCGGACTTAAAGTCCCGCAGCCCAAAAAGCTGTTGAATGAGATGAGACCTGATGTCTTCTATGACAGTCAGGTGTTTCTATGCTTTTAGCTAAATTCATGTCTTTATGTGCTTTTCTCTGTATTTCAGTGGCTGGAAACACACAGGTTATGTTTCCTAGAGTCCCTTAAAAACTTGTGTCTGCTTCAGTTCTGCCAGTGAAAGGCACTTGTGGGACACTGGAAGGAAGAAGGGAAAGAGTGAATTCCTTCATCTTTCCAGTTCCCTGGGGCATCTTCAGCAGCAGTGAAGCTTTAATGATGGAGATGCAGTACCAGAGACCTGGGAAGGGAGGTCCCAGTTACTTGGCTCTAACAACAGGAGCTTCTAAAAGCAGTGAACTCAGGAGATGGAAAGTCCTGCCACCCTTTTCCTCTTCAAACTCCAGTTTCCACAGTTACTAAGCATCAAGTAAACTTACTTTTCGCTCTTTTGTTCCTCTGGCTCCTCAAACATCCTATAACCACTTCTGAATTAGATTCTTTCTGTCTGAAATACTGAGGGTGTATTCTTTTTTTCTGAGTAGATCCTAACTCATACAAAATATTTATTTAAAACCTTTCCTCTAGAATAGAAGAGTAAGAAGGATAAAGGGAGTTAAGCGCTTGTAAGAGTCAGGGGTACTATGGCTCATTGATAAAAACTGATATGAAAATAGTATCCCTTGGGTATCTATGCAGTGCACTGCAAAGTGTAACATTTTATTCAGGTAAAGAAATGAGAAAAAGTTAAATTAGCAAAACATAAAGAGAGTAAGTAACTTTGCAATCTGTGAGTAGGCAGATTTTGTAGATAGTATGACAGAAGGAAAAAATAAATCATGAAAAAATAAATTATACTTTATCAAATTTAAACTTCTTATCATGATGCATTATGAAAATGAATATGCAAATATTTGGAAAATTCATATATCTAACAAAGGACATGCATCTAGAATATATAAGGAATTCCTGAAATTGAATGATAAAGAAGCACAATTAGAAAAAAAGGACAAAAGACTAAAGTAGACACTTTGGAAGGAAGATATATAACTGGTCAATAAGCACACAAAAAGACCTCAGCGTCATTAGTTGCCAGTGAAATACAAATTAAAGCCATAATAAAATACTGCCAAACACCTACAGAATAGGTAAAATTAAAAGACCAACTACACCAAGTGTTGGCAAGGATGCATGACAATCAGGACACTCACACAGTGCTGCTGGGAATCTAAAATGTTTTGTTAGATTCTCATAAAGGTGCATAGACATGTATCCCATGACCCAACAATTCTTTGTCAAAGTATTTACCCAAGAGAAATGAAAACATAAGTTCTCTAAAAGTCATGTACAAGAATGTTCATATAAGCCTTATTCTTAATAGCCCCAAGCTGGAAACAGTCCATATCTCAACACCAGGAGAATGGAAAACAAACTGTGGTATAAATACAATGGAATGTTATTTAGCAATAAAAATTTATCAGCTATTGCTATATATAAGCAACATAAATTAATTTTACAGATGTGATCCTGCATGAAGCAAGTTAGACACAGAAGAGTACTTAGTGTGGGATTGCATTTATTTGATCTCTAGAATAAGCAAATTACATTGAAAAAAAATAGCAAAGTGTTTGCTTTTGAGGCTTGGGGAGGATTTATGGGAAAGGAGCATGAAGAAAGGAACTTTTAGGGGTGATGAATATATCTTAATAGCTGTGTAGGATACATGGGTGGATACATTTTTCAAAACTCTTCTCAAAGTTCACTTAAGATTTGTGCATTTTACTTTATGCAAACTTTTCTACTAAAGGAATTTTTAAAAATGGATGGGTATAAAAGAGTCAAATATTCTAGCCATGTTGTACTTCACCTTTGCCTATCTGTTTATTACAAGTTAAATGTAAGTCTTATTTATCTGATAATTGGCCTTCAGCTGGAAATAAATGCAAAACGCAGTCTCCCTGAAAGCCATACAATTTTGAGAAAGAATAACTATTAGCATAATTTAGGTTCAGTCTTTGGCAGGAAGGGGCAGACTGTATATATTCCTAGCAATGTATAGGCAGGGCCTTGGAGAGTGGCCAAGTCTGTACACATGGAAGCTTGACTGGAAAATCATTATTCTAGGAGGAGACACAGGAAGATATCAATCTGAAAAATATTTGAATTAAATTAAAGAGAAAGAATAGAAGCTGATAAAATATAATTAACATGAAAGAAGCCAGACCATAAAGACAGGCAAAAAGACATAAACAAGAAGTAAATTGAAATATAACTACCATGCCTTAGATTTGCCTTAGATTTCTGGGGTTTTGTTAGATTTACTCTCTCTAGTGTACCAAGTTTCATTGCAATCTGTTAACATCTTTGGAAAGTCTTCAGTTTGGTTCCAAATCAACTGATGTAATGTCTATTTCCTGCCAAGATATAGTGGCTAATTCGAACTGTTTGTATACTTGCTTTTGCTTTATTTACTTTAAAAAAGTAATAGAAATAAAGGAAAGGAAAGTCATGTAGATAAAATCCTGACCTGCTGAGTAAACTCTTGTAAGACTCAGGCTTTTTGACACATAAAAAAAGTTCGCATTTGGATACCATTTTACAAAATCTTGACTAAACCCATAAAGCAGTAAAAGCTGTGCCGTACCAGTTTTGCTACATGTCTTTGCTAGCATGAGGGTTAGAACATCGGCGTTGCAATAGCCTATGGTTGGGTTCAAATTTCAGCTCTGCCCTTTAACAACTGTATAACTTCAGACAAATTACTGAACCCCTTTGAACTTCAATGCCTTCATCTGCAAAATTTAAATAATGCTTACGTTGGAGGGTTAATAGGATTAAGTGAGGAAAATGTATAAAATTACTCAATACCTGACATTAATATTAAGCATCATCGTTACCAAAGATGGGACTAACAAGGTGGCTTTACTCAGTTCAGGTCCCTGTTTTTATTAAAAGTGAAGTGTATTGAATCAGAGTTTAGCAATTGCTTAAAAAAAAAAAGCAAAACAACATAAAGACAATCCCTGTACAGCTTTTCTTTATCAAAGTTATTACAGGCCTAACTCTAGTGCAAGATGTTTAAGCTCCAAAGTATTTCACTAATGATTGATAAACTCTCAGCATTGGATAGACTGGTTCTATTTCATTCCACACTTAGGCTCCTTTTTTCCTTTCTCTCCTGTCTTTAGTAATGGATTTTTCTGATCCTCACCTGTTTTTGCTGCTAAGGCTCTTAGTGTCAGACTTAAGACTCTTTGTCTCTCTGATTATTATTCATTCTATCACTTAACAAATGCTTATTAATTTCTCAGGCTATGTAAGAAACCATGCTAAGTACTGCTGATAGAAGCTCTGGTGGAATAAGATAGACTAAATCCCTCTCAGAAAAAGTAAGCTAAGAAAATTTAAATGACTATTTAAATTACTCAGTCATTTAACTAAGTTACTATTACTGCCATGAAAGAGAAGTACAGTGTTATAGGATATTTTATTGGTAGAAGTTAGGGATTTGAGCAGATAAAAATTCGCTAAAGAATAATATTAAGTTGAGACCTAAAGGTGAGTATGCACTTGTAAGTGCGGCATAAACAAAGAGCTTTAAGTATGACATGTCATGCCTAAAGTTACTTAATCAAAGCCTATGTGATTGAAACTCAGATAAAGGAGGAATGGCTGAAGATAAGAATTACTACGTAGGCTTGAGGTAGATGATGGAAGTCCTTTCAGGCCATGTTAGATATTTTTTATTTCTTTATAGAAGTTTGTTTTTCCTGGTAGGGCAAGTTTACTGCTAATTCTGCAGTGCACTGCCTTTGTTGACCCTGGTCAATTTGTGTATGCGATTAGCCTTTGAGCTCTCTGTTGACATATACTCAATCTGCTCTGAAAGGCTGGTCTTTCTTTTCAGCTACTTGTGCCCTAGGCTATAACTCACATTTTCTAGGTCTCTAAAATCTCTCATCATTGGCTCTCCAGGCATAGGTGAGTGACACCATTGGATATAATGCTTGACCCAGGTTAGCCTCCTTTGCCTGTCTATTTTTTCAACCAGAAGCAAACTCTAGCCCCCAAATCAAGCCTTTCTGGTTTGATTGAACGCTAGAGCCTGTGATGAAGATTCCACCCTCAGACTGGTCTTGGCCCTCTGTCTGGTCTCTGTCCTTCACAGCAGCTGCACCAACTGTGCACTTAATTTTTATCAGACTTTTAGATGTGCCCAGCATCTAATGTGTATTACTTCTCTTTCATTCAATATTCCTGCAAGGTGAGTATTCTTAGCTTCTATTTACCAATGAGAAATGTGAGCATTAAGGAGATTTGCTCACTTGCCCAAAGTTAAACAGTGAGTCCAGAGCACAAAGATCTAAACCCAAGTCTCCATAGTTCAAGAAAAAAATAACAACAACAAAAGCAATGGTGATTATTTTGCCCCTTGCTATGGAAGAAGAAAAGCCATAACTCAGGGCTAGGAATACCACGCGGAACAAAGAGTACCCCAAAAGCATTATTCCTCTTAACATGAGACCCATTTGTCACTCTTCTTTTTCCTATTTAGCTATTTTGCTATTTTCTTTTCCATCTGTTTGTGAATTCATGCCCTACCTCCACTCATTTCAAAAATCTCACAGTACTTTCAAATTTCTTTAGCTCTCTTCTCTTACCCACTCAGCACTATAAATTGGTCCCAAACACAGGACCATTTTCCAAAATAAACTGCCAGAGCTTCAAATCAAAGTTTTAATTCTAAATTGGCCAGGTCCTGCCTTTTGCTGACACATTTCTCTGGTAGTTTTTTAAACTTTTTTCAGCAAAGCTAGCAAATTTAAGTGAGGTGGAAGAGAAAACCATTTGTACTTTTAAGTGGAAGAACACATTTTACTTTGATTCTCTTTTCCTGATTACTGATGTAGACCCAACACAATGTAAAGAAAATAGACTATGTGAAGGAGAATGGCACAAACAGTATCAGATAAATTAAATCAAGGTAAAGTCAAAACAAGAAAAGAGGTTAATAGTCTCTCTAAAATTTGCATCAGCACAGGAAAACTGTCTACACTAACACTATAGGCAGACTCTAAAATCACTATAATCTTCAGCAAATGTTTTTAAACCTGCCTCTATTTTTTGGAATCTAAAAATATCTCAAGAAATTTTCTTACAAAAGAATACGATGTACTTAACCTTAATTTTTACCTTTATAGAAAACTCTAGTCCTTGAACTAATACATATATATTCTGCATTGACAAATGCAAAAAGTTTAAAATAAAACAGAGTTGTGTAGAACATAGAAAAAGCAAGTTACATAAAGTAATATCCCAGTAATGTTTATCCATCAAAAATATAAGACAACTGAGACTAGACCTTAGAGAAAAACATACGGATTTTAATTTCAGACTATGAGATGGAGAATTGTTGAATGGTTTGTGAGGTGTATGTTGGTTTTGATGAGCTGCTGTAATTTATATCATATTTCATTTGGGGCTTCTCAGTATTCAAAAATGACTCCTCATTGAAGCTTTTTGCATGAATGACATCCTTTCTGGAACATTCATTCTGTAACATTTAATTAATATGTCCTTTTGGTGCTTAAAATATCATCTAAATAGGTTTTTGTGTGGGAAGGGTGAGTAGTTTAAATCAAAGAGGAACAAAAATAAACCCTGGACTCATTTTCATCGTATTGCCAAGAGACACAACTATAGACAAGCATCCGCTGTTATGATAAGCAAGAACTGAATCTCAAATCCCATTCAGGGTGCTGAAAATTCCACCCTTAATATATTTGTAAACACATTGTCATAAAATCAAACTCCTTGCCTGATGTTGGTGCTACATCACTTGGAAATTGTGCAGGGGACCTGAATCTAGGAAATGTAATTTCCCTGTTGCTTACCTTGTGAAAACCTTATTTTTAATATCAACTGGATATGAACTAGAATGATTGTGACAACCTCATCTCTAATGCAACGAGAGTTGTGTTTATTTTACAGAGTTTTGCTTCTAGCAAAACACAGAAATACCGTAGAGAGGAACGCGCACTTCATGGGTCTGGTGCTGATGATTTTGAGTAGACAATCAATCTTCTGGCTACATGCAGAATGAAGAAATACTGACCAACACGTAAAACATTTTCACTTTAAGAGATATTTAGATCAAAAAGAACCCAGTGTATATAACCTCTTGTTATATAGTTCAGTGCAATTTATTTAAATAAATGTATTTAGAATCTTCCATATGCAAAGTCATATGTCATTTAAAAGTTTCTCTTTCTCTCTCATTAAGCATATCATAGGTAGTGTTGGACATTGAATATACATATAGAAATATTGTCATTCAAACCTAAAATAACTTGTCCAGTGTCGTATTTTTTTATTATCTCCTTTTTAACAGCTGATGAGTGCTCTGTGTATTACATGTTCCATCTTAAACCGCCAAAGAAGTAAGATACCTTACCAAAATCTAAGATATAATTCATTCAGACGTTTATTAGGATCCACTATGAACTAGAGACTATTTCAAATTGGTCAATGGTAATATATATTTTCGCCCTGCCATGTATTTGATTTAGAAATTACTTCCAAGTTTACATTATCCTCAGGCACTTCGAAAACCGTAATTGAGCAAGATTAGCAGTGGCTTGGTTAATACATTGTTAAAAATTCTCTTTAAGAAAATTTTAATCTTAAAGGTGATATCTTTAATGTTAATAAATCTTTAATAATGGGAAATAATCAAATAACATTCATTATTCTTTCTTTCAATAAGACCTCAATTTTTTACAGATGACTATGTAAACATCAGGTGCCCATTTGCCCGGTGTAACAAAACAAATAAAATCTTTCCACAGGCACAAATACTCCGTTTTGTTCGGGCTGAACTGGGTACTCGTGTAGTTCCTTCTTACTGACTGAGCGCTGTTACTAAAGTCTTCCCACTCTGCTCCTGACACCTTTGTGTTCCTGTACTCGGCACAGTGCTGGTATTTTATCATGTTTGTCAGGGCCTGGCAGGACGACAGCAGCTTCCCCCTCACCCAAAGCCAGTGGTTTTAGCTTCCTTTCTCAGGAATTAAAACGAGCCATCTGTCTGACCTCACGAGTAACATTCCGCTCTCCCAGCCTGTTGAATGTTCTGGAGTCTTCTCTGCACTCCCCGAAGGAAGCTTAGCTGAAATCCGTAGGGAACACTCATGAACGTCTCAGAGGCCCTGGCATGCGAGACCTCCCATGACGCAAAGCTAGCTTCACAGTCTTGGAGAGTCTTACCAAATTAGGCTTCAAGGTTATTTATTACTTACCAAATCAAAAATAGACTGCTCCTTTGAAGAACAACTGGAGAGAACTAAAAAGAAAGCAAGCAAGCTAAGGAAAAAGGGATAAATAGACAATGCATTTTTATTGACTAAATAACTAAGAGAGTAAATTTTAAATGTCTCAACATAAAAAGGGATAGGTAAGAGAGGTGATAAATATGTTAGCTTAATTTAATCATTTACTCATTCCACATTGTATACATATATTAAAACATCCCATTGCACCCCATAAATGTATGCAATTATGATTTGTTAATCAAAAATAATATTAATAATTTTTTAAAAAAGAAAAAAGGGGGAGGGGAAGGAGGACTAATATCAAAACATGGGATTCCTGGATGACACTTTAGCCTTTGACCAACCAAGAGCAGCAGTACATCATCCAAATCCAAATCATTTCCTGTGCTTAGACTGAATGGTATAAAAAGTAATTTTAGCTCCAAATTTAAAAGAACATCTTTGAAAAGTTTAATTTCACTGGAGGTGGTATAAAATAGTGGGAGTAGGTACCACAGTGTTTTCAAATCATTTTCTAATGAAATAATGCAAGCTCTCTGTGGGTTCAATGTTTTTATTTTGTGCAATTCTGTATCCTTAGCACCTAGAACACTGTCTGGCAGGTAAATGTTCTTCAGTAAATATTAGTTATATGTATATTTAATAAACAAATGAGTTTCAGTGGAATGCTAGAGGGCTATCTGTCTGACTCCTCCTCTAACAAATTCCTTCACCTTCACATGGTGGGATCAGGAGCAGATAAGTTAGTAGTGACCCCAGCCCCTGACCATAGCTAACTGGTTCAGGAGTAGATAGCCCACCCAAACTGGGCTCATTAAAACACCCTATTCCTTTCCTCACCCACCCCAGTCACAGTGAGTGGGACTGAGGCTCCAATCCAACTAAACCTGGACCAGTGAGTCCCTTCTATGGGAACTGAGGCCTTGGACAAAGAGAATCAAGTCAATCTCCTTGGGATGATGGGTTCTGGGATGTAAACTTCAAGAACTGTTCAGTCTTGTTTTCCACATTAACAATATATAAACAATCTTGATGGTGTTTCCATAGCCCTAATCGTCCTCAAGGGCCAGATGCAGTTATGGTCTTCAGTTGTGTGAGACACTTGAGCATGCACAAAATAAATTCTCCAGTTTTCTTAAACTAGCTCAAGGTTTGCTTTTCTTTACCCCTCACTTGTAACTAAAAGAGTTCTAAATTCTTCCTCCCTTTCTCCCTCCGTCCCTCTCTTCCCTTCCTTCCTTTTTTCCTTCCTCCCTCCTTCACTCCCTCCTTTTAAAATTGTCCATTAATTCATCTTTTTTTTTTTTTTTTTACCTAAACTGCATACCCTTTAAAAGAGAGGTTTTATTTCAAAATTAATAACCAATAATAAATTGTCAATTCTCAAAAGACTGGACTCCAGTGTTATGGAAGTGTAGTGAACAGAATCATGGATGGAGAAGAAGTTTTAGTTCCTCCCATCTGATAACTCATTTCTGTTTATACATGCACTGGGGCTTAATATAGAAGATTAACATTATTAACAGGATTTTTTTAAATAAGTTGTTTTCTTCCCATTAAGTCTAAATACTATATGTTTCTTGACAGCATAATTGATGTAATTATCATTCTAAATGCCAATTACTGAAGCAAGAGAGCACTCTATGCTTAGTATGAAACTTCCAGGGTGCTCCCAGGTCCAAATGTCTAAAAATATGTAAATCCAAGACATACTCAGGATTTGTAGCACTGACCCTCCTTCGGAACTCTAACCCCAGAGGCTATTTGATCTTAATAAAACTTATCTTTGCTGTTTGAGAATCTCAGCCTTTAAAATAATATCATGAAGACCTTTGAAAGGAAAAAAAAAGGAAGTTTATTTACGTATAAGTGCTTTAAAAAATGCTTGGACTAACTAAAGTACCAGTTAATATATGTTATCATTGTAGCACATATATGAATAATAGTTAATACTTGCTAACCCTCATAGTGCTCACTATGTGCCAGGCACATTTATAAGAGCTTTAGACATTGAATTATTTAGGTCTCATATGATTATTTGAGGTGGGTACTATTATAGTCCCCATTTTATAGTTAAAAAAGCAGAGAAGTTAAACAACTTGTCAGTTTCACTGACAAAATGTTTGTCACAATTTATTGCAGTTCTTGTGAACTCAGATGCTAGGTTTCTATACACCTCATACCTGGTTGTAAAAGAGTGAGCTGACTAAATTAAATCTTCCAGGTATCCCTCTAGAATCAGTAATTCTTCCTTTAGTTGATTTGCTTTTCTTTGGTGTACCATGAGATGCGTTTAGACTATAAAATAAAATGAAGACTGGATCTGAAGAATTTGTGGAGAAAAATAATAAAAAATATTCAGCAATAGCAAGTCAAGAAAAATGTCTTTTGGGTCTTCATTTAATAACTAGGGATTTCATTTACTTTTAGGGGAATGAGTGTGCCCTCATGCAACCAAGAAGAATTTTGGAATCAGGAGGCCTAGACTGAGTTCCTGGCTGTGTTGGTCCTTTTTGTGTTGCTATAACAAATACCTGAAACTGGGTAATGTATAAAGAACACAGGTTTATTTGGCTTACAATTTTGGGACAGCTGCATCTGGCACAGGTCTCAGGCTGCTTCCACTCATGGTGGAAAGCGGCAGGCAGCTGGAGGGTACAAGCAGATCACATGGCAAGAGGAAGCAAGAGGGGGGGGAGTTGCCAGGGTCTATTAAACAATCAGCTCTCATGGGAACTAATAGAGCGAGAACTCACTTGTTAATCCCCCATCCCCCAGGGAGAGTATTAATCCATTCATGAGGGACCCACCCCCATGACTCAATCAGTTTCCAGCACTGCCACATTGGGGATCCAATTTCCACATGAGTTTTGGAGGGAACAACACATCCAAACTCCATCACTGGCTATACCACTTCCTGTTTGCATGAGCTTGAGGAGGGAACATCACATGTTCAAAATTAAGTGGCTCATCCTTAAAATGAAAGTAAGGATTTGTTCCTTACCTGTCTTAAGTGGTTATTTTAAGGAACAAAAAGACAATTCATGTAAAATACTTTATAAATTGTGAAGCTCAATAATTCATTGCATCAATGAGGCATTTTTGTTATACTGGAGATACAGGCTTTGAAATGTTACATATCAGAATTGCTAATTAACCCCACCCAACCCACTATATAATGTCTTTATGTTGACATAGGATTATTTGATTTAAAAGAGCCAATTGAAATGTGTCAACTTAAGTTTAAAATATTTTTAATACTCAAATAATTATTTTAGTACTCATAAAGTCTTAAATATATGTTAAAATTCAAATTTGTTTGAGTGTGCCTACTAGCATTTTGAAGATTTTCTTTTAGGTTAATCATGATTAATGATAATAGAATCATATGTCTTAATTGTTTTCATATTAGATAGGTAAAGAATAATATCATCAGACAACTGGCTTTCACATCTACTTCAGCAAAAAGATGGATGCAAAGGTGATAATATCATTAAAATATTTGGTTCTTAATAATCTTCTTATTCATCTGAGCTATATTAGCTATTAGAAGCTTACATAGTAGTAAAAAGCCTTTTCCAGAATATTTACATAGTTTTCTTTAAGAATGCTGACATTCAATAATATATCTATAAATCTCTCATTTATGACTTCCTCAAACAGAGTTTTCAAACAGGTACAAATATACTAAAAATTTCAAAATTTCCTTGGTTTCAAAAGTTATGTAAGTGCAGCCCTAATGGGATCATTAGCAGAGTATTGAATACTTTCTCATTCACAGAGCTTGCCCCTAAGAATAAAGGGCTAGGAAAATTAAATTGAACCATTATATGTAAATAGGACTTGGCAAAGACTTGTTTTTTCTTTGGTAACAGCTTTGGGTCCATGGCAAGATGCCCATTTTCAGAAGCAGAAAATGAGAAGAACTACTATAGACGAGAGAGCGGGGAAAGGAAGTGGGACCTTGATGCTTATTTCCTATCAGTGTTGAGTTTAGCTGTGTGTGTTAGGTCCTGACATGAGGTAAACTGAAATAGAGAGAAAATGTTGGGGCAGTGGGCAGATTTAAAAGCACATTAAGTATAATGTGGTGAATTTAGAGCTTTAGAAACAACCACATCAACTAACTCAAGAAGAGCCTTTGGAAGTCTCCTAAGGCCACCGATTTTCTATGTGAAGTATCCACGCTGCCTGTGCCACCCACTCTCCATTCAGTCATCCTGGCTCTCGCTTTAACTCCTATGTCAGATGTTTGAAAGAACTTAAGCATCTGACTTTAGAAAAAGTACACTGTGTTCCCCACAAGTTCCTGGATTCCATGGAAACTAAACACAAGTGTCTTTAAAGGAGGTTTTAAAAATATATATATAAACAATAAATTTACGGTAAGAAAACTTCATTTTATTTTCTATTAAGCTTGGCCAATTTTCTCCAGCTGCTTTCTTAGTAAATGAATTTGGAAATTTCCACTGCAAGAGTTCACTTAGGACTCATAGAAGAAAGAAGTCTGTAGTATTATCTGGTCTCTACCACTTTCTAACTGGGTGACTTTGCCCAAACTCCTTAACTTTTCTGGACCTCAGTTCTGTCACAGATAGAATTGGCCTATTCATGGTACTTATCTCATGGATTGATTGGAAAAAAATAATCAGCATATGTAAAATTCTTATGACAGCACTTGCCATACAGGAAGTGCTCAATACATTTAGCCATTGTTCTTCTCATCAGATCCATTGTGCACATGGATAACTAAAATCCAAAGATGTAATGGGCTTACTCAAGGTCACTCAGCAGCTGCCTCAGGACTGGGTGAGTATCTCCACTAGTCCTGCTCAACTCTATTGTTCCTAGAATTCTTAATAGTCAGTTCCTCTTTTGTGACACTGTGTTCCCAGTCTGCAATAGTTTTTACACATTGGATATGCTTATCTGTTTACATCTTGAGCCACATGTCCCCTCACACTCCAGCTGCACATGAGATCATTGGGGCAAGAAAAATGTATCTTAGTCCTTAGTACGGTGGCCTGACACATGCTAGTAGCTTAATAAATATTTGTTGAATGAGTAAGTGAATGAATGAATCAATGTATGAACAAGAGATTTTTGTTGATTGAGAAGCCCAACCTTATGAGTATTCTCCAGGTGACATGATGAAAGTTCTTCCTACCAGTCTTTGGAGTTGTTCCAATATGTTCTAACCAATTCTGAAAGGGTAGAAAGTTTAAGTAATATTGTGGCCCTTGCTTTAATAAATGATGCAATTTCTGAGTAAAGCAATTCAATTTCTCTCATCTGTTACAGTTATTGACCATCTGATTAAGGCAAGTGTGTCCTGCCTGAAAAGGAAGCTTGCTTTCAGGTGTTGATCTAAAGGAAATTTAGATCAGCAACCATATTGATTCTGCTGTATACCGAATAAAATCATTACCATTTTGCTTCTAGCACCTAACCAAACTGATGTTCAAGGACTGTTCATGTTGGCATAACTATTCAAACTAATTATGAAGTAGATCTTGGCCTTGGAGACTGAGCATAAAAAATGACACACTGCTAATTATCTCTGAAGAACAGAAAGACAAATAAAATTAAGGAACGACTTTGAAAACATAAATAGAAAAAAATTCTGAGGAAAATGAAAAGAAGATGAAAAGTGAGAAAAGTGAATAGTTTTTAACCTTCACAACTCAATTGATGTATCTTTTTATGACTATCTAGTTTTTAATGTCTAAGAGAAAAGGACAATTAGTATGATAAAGATGAAATGCTGTTACCATGGGGTCTTGTATTAATTGGATGAGTGGAGAAAATGCTCCAGAAGAGGTCATGAAGGAGATATTCCAAAGAAAGAAGAAACAAAGTTAATAAGCTAGAATGCATATGAAAATGGAGAAAATGAGAAAAGATATTAAACTAGTGAGAAACTATTCCTCACCATTCTTTTCATGCATTGCATAAACCACCACCACAAAATATATTGGCAGATTTCTTCGTTAAGAACACTCAATCCTTTACTGCCTGAAAGGTTTTCTTTCTTGAATGTGGCTTGAAAGAAAGAGTATCTAAGGTAGAGAATGCCACTACCCCTCCACCTTTCCCCTTTTTTTTTTTTTTTTTTTTGCACTGTATGGTCTAGGGACCTCACCTTTTCCGCCACTTTGAGACCGAGAAAGAGAAAGAAGTTATTGAATGGAAGAGAATGCAGAAAATGATGTCATTATTCAACAAATACATGTAAAGTGCCTCCTCTATACAGTGCATCAGGGGCTAAAAAGACAGATGGCAAGTATCTTTTCCATACACTGTTAATGATCTAATACTTTGATAGATTTAATGTAGTAACCAACAGGATGAATGATTCACTCAAGGTAATCGAGTGGATCACTTTTATAAATTGGGGTTAAACATTTAGAATTACTTGGAAATAATGTTTTTGTGTTTTGTTTTGTTTTTTCAAATTAGCAATGGAATAGAAAATAGGAATCCAATTTTTTTTTACTTTTTTATTCCCTGGCTTTGAAAATTGTTATTTTTTAAATTAAACATCATTGCTTCTGATAACTCCATTCTGTATTCTTTCCTAAAGAAAATTTTACCCATTAAGTGATGTCTTGACACAAGGAAAGAAGAATCAAATATCAAGCATTACAGGTGAGAACAGTAGCCCATTATTATGACTAAGAAAAATAGGTTTATTTTAGTTGCAAATTCCTAAAGATCTCTCAGATGTGGTGCTAACAACTCACGGCTTACTCACCCACCAGACAAAACACCCCTTGCTTAGGCTACTTTAGATCTTCACTTGTCTGAAGGTCACCTGTAATTATTCACTCACACATCTCACAGGGGCACTGGATGGAATGACTAATGTATCATTGGTAACTACTTTAAATGGTACATATTAAAAGCCAGATTCACATCTTGTATTCCTCTATGAAAAATCATTGAAAATGTAAGATAATGAAATAGTCTTTGGAGACTTTCAGCAGAAGAACCTGTCTGAATGGATGAGAAATCATTTTTAAAACCAAGCTCACCAAGAAAGAACTACAGCTGCTATAAAGCCCTGGCCCCCAGTGGTATCTGAACAAATGCTCTTGACACACATTACATTGCATCACTGCCGCCATCTGTACACATGCTATTTTTTTGGTGAGAAGTGAGCATGATAAAATGCAGCTCTTGAGACAATTATGATTTTATTTTAGATAGATGTGTTTTAGTACTTCAGCCATTAGCACAAAACACCATTGTATTTTAAGACAGAGTTGACTCTTTTAAATGTGAAATGCATTTTAAAGTTGTGATTTAAATGTGCATTGTTTTCTTTAGATAAACTCCATGAAAACGCATCCCCAATACTCCATTTATTTTTCTGCTGGGAAACGTAGTATGGTTTAAGCCATGGGGAATCACACATTTTAAATTGTGCATGCTCATTCTTGTAAGTTAATAGGAAAGAGTATTTATATAAACTCAGAAATATGATTTTTGAAGTTTCTAAGGTGAAGACATGTTATAAGCTCAGAGTTAAGTTAATTAAACATGAAGCCAATGCATTCTGGATCATGGTATGGTAAGGCTTATACGATATGGCTTATAGGAAAAAAGACGACTAGTTCCAAAGTGTCCGTGTGTCTTTGGGAGGGAAGAGAGACAGTGGTATCAAGAGTTCCCAGCAAAATACAGAATCCACCTAAAGTGGTAGCATCTGCCCAACCTTTTGATTCAGCATTAGTATGATGGTTAATTTTAGATTTCAACTTGATTGGATTAAGGGATACCGAGAAAGCCGGTAAAGCATTATTTTTAGGAGTTCTGCTAGGGTGTTCCCAGAAGAGATCAACAGGTGAGCAGGAAAGATCAACCCTCAATTTTGGCAGCGCCATGCAATCAGCTGGAGGCACAGATACAGTAAAAAGGCAGAGAAAATGTGAATTGCCTCTCTTTCCTGGCATTGGTACACCCCTTTTCTCCTGCACTTGAACATCAGAACTCCAGTATCTTCAGCCTTGGGGCTCTGGGACTTACACCAGCGGCACCCCGGGTTCTCAGGCCTTTGACCTTGGACTGGGAGTTACTTCCCTGATTCGGCAACTTTCAGATTTGAACTGAGCCAAATTCCCAGCCTCCCAGGGTCTCCAGGTTGAAGATGGTCTTTTGTCGGACTTCTCAGCCTCCGTAAATCACATGAGCCAATACCCCTAATAAATCCCCCCTTATCTATCCATCAGCCTGTCTGTCTATCTATCTATATCCTATTGGTCTTTCTTTCTGGGGAACACTAACATATAATTAGACTAGTCAGCTCTATAAACAGTCCATGATGGTAGGAATCCTGAGTTAGATTAGTAAATATCAAATGCATAAGGGAAAAGGAGAGTGCTAAGAGTTGTACAAGAATCTAATAGGCAAAATACCCACCCCCAAATGTGTATATGCCCTAATCCCTGAAACCTGTGAATAGTTTATGTTTCATGCCAAGAGGGAATTTGCAATTGTAATTAAGGTAGGGAGATTGTTTTACATTACTGGGGCCCAATCTAATTACATAAGCACTGAAATGCAGGAAATTTTCTCTAGCTGGAAACAGGAAGACATGCATCAGAAAGGCAAGTAAGAGGGATTGGAAGCATGAGAAGGACTCGTGCTTGCTGGTTTGGAGGTAGAGGGAGTAAGGAGACAAAGAAGGCAGGCAGCCTTAAGGAGCTGGGAGAGGCTCCTGCCGACAGCCAGCGTGGAGACAGACCCCAAAGCTACACTTACAAGGAAATAAATTCTGCCAACAACTTAAATAAGCTCAGGAGTGGATTCTCCCCCAGAACCTCCAAAAAGGAGTAAGCTGAAAGTTTGATTTTGGCCTTGAGAAGCCCTAAGCAGAGGAACCAGGCGAGTCCACTCAGACTTTTGACCTACAGAACTGTGAGATACAGGATTGTGTTGTTTTTAGCCACTAAGTTTCTGGACATTTGTTATAGCAGTAATAGAAAACATGTCCAAGAAAGTAGTTGGTTATGCCTAATTTACTTGTAACTAAGCATGCTCCTAGGATTCAGCTTGCATTTGGGATCTAGGGATATCTTTCCACCAAGCACACCTTTTTGAAAGGCATTGTGCTGAAATGCTGATGGGAACATAAGTGCTGAAGACTGAGGAGAGACCAAGAAACACGTGACTAACTCTAACCCATATTAGTAATAGAGATTCCAACAAAATGATGTGAGAACCAGAGTCAGAGATGACTTCCCGAGGAAGCAGAGAAGGTTTCACAGGGGTGATAATGGAGTTGAGTTCAACAGGAAGAGGGTCTTGGCATTGTTTGGGAATCTGTCATATCCTTCTAGACCCTTCTAGACACTATCTTATGAAATGAGGTACATTCTGTACAACTGTGGCGCTTAGCTAGAGCCAAGTGGATGCAAGTAAACTCATGAATTCCAGAAGGGTAGCCGGGACTATTCTATTATGTGCAGCCTGAGTTTTGGCTGCTGAGAAAGTTCAAATCAAATTTGCAGCTCACACTGTCAATTGCGAGTTTGAGGTTCTCTGACATGATTCAGGAAGGTAACTTAAGTACCTAGAAAAGTCGTTTCTAAACCTTATTACTTTTCAGAATGAACCATGGGTTTTAAAAGAAAAATTGAGTTGCCCTATCCCCATTTCAAAGTTACAGAATCAGAATTTGGGGCATATGTATGTATTTATTTATTTTTTAACTTCTGAAGTGAATGAACTTTATATTTTTGTGAGCTCCTCCAGGAATATTGGTCTCACAGCCAAGTTGTTGATGAAGGCAGAAGTGAATTCAAGGTTACATAATCTGACAAAAAACTGAACTCCTCATCCCCTATGCTTGTCATGACCCAGGGAAAGGCAGGATCACCATTGTCTTTTGAGCTCCATCGAGGATTCCTATGATAATCTCACCTGCACACATGACTGACGGAGGAATCAGAGTGGGCAGCTGCCAAATTTCCACACAAAAACTTCTGGTTTCACTTCAACTTGAAAAAAAATTAATGCTCAAAACTCCAAAGTGCCAACTTAGGAACATTGTTCTCATAAACTTTGCCTGAAAAGAAAAATGTCAGGTGAATACTACCATTACTCAGCATGGCTATGAGAAAATATCAATACCAAATTCATAGAAGGGAAAGTTTTGGGGAAAAGTGAATCTCAAAATGTGCATCTAATAATTAAATGTAATAAGCTTCTGTTGTTAATGATTGATAATAGACTGACTAAATATTCAAGAGTTTCTGATTTTAAATTTTTGGTAGTAATTCTTATAATTCTGGACACTATTTAAAAAGAAAGAAACAAAAAGTGTTTAGGAGTATAACAGAGGAAACTAAAGCCTGTTTGTTCCTCTAGAAGACTATTAAACTGAGAAAACCACACAATTTATCCAAAAGGAAACCTGGTTTATTTTAGGAGGATATTCAGTAAATTATTATCTCCAAACTTGAGTGTGAATATGTGTATTGGGAGGGTGGGGCAAGTTGAGTATTTACCTTTCTTGTAAAGTACAGTCGGCCCTCCATATCCATGGGTCCACATTGTGGATTCAACCAACCATGGATCAAAAGTATTTGGAAAAAAAATTGTGTCTGTACTGAACATATGCAGATATTTTTCTGGTCATTATTCTCTAAGTGATACAATATAACTATTTACATAGCATTTACATTGTATTAGGTATTACAAGGAAGGCAGAGATGATTTAAATTATCCAGGAGGATATGCATAGGTTATATGAAAATACTGTGACAATTTATATAAGGGACTTGAGCACCCACCTATTTGGGTACCCCAGAAAGGTCCTGAACAATCTCCTATGGATACCAAGCGATGACTGTAAAAGTCATTTTCTCCTGGTCCTTTTCCTCAAGCAGATTTGAAGAACTGCTATTTGTTTGTGATGTGCAGGTGGAATTATCAGTCCTTAAAGTAGAACTACTGAGGTACGATTACCCAGAAAATGCCAGTTGATGGTTTCAAATATTGTCACTCAGCTTAATTGTATTGCTACCATTTATGTAAAAATTATTTTCTAAAAATTAATGAACACTCATAAGACAAAGAAAATATTACTTTTGTAAGAAACTTACTTGGTAAATGGTGGAAGTGCTATAAAAATGTCCTACCTACCCCTGGTAATTATTTATAAAACATGTAGAAACCTTTAACAGAGATTCATGTCTAAGGAAAAATGTTTTTGAGGGAGAGGAAAGACAAAAATGGTGAGGTGGGCTGTTTTTAATGATTGTCATAACCAGAGACATTTGAAGTTAATCCCTGAGATGGAAAGAGATAAACATTTCGCTCTCTTGATAACTAAAAGGATTAGGAGTAAGGATATGTAGAAAGCCTGCCTTCAAAGCACATTGAATGTTAGAAAAACAATTATTATTCTCATAATATAAACTATAGAAAATAAAGATGGACAAAATCTTGCCTGGTGGAGCATGTGTAATAAAAGCTTGAATAACAGTACTCAAGGTCAGGGTATGAGAAACCTGAATGGATATGGTTGAACTAAGGGAAATTAATTGAGGAACAATTCAGCCAAGGAAATCAAATGCATAAAAAAAAAAAAATGTAGACAATAAAATGAGCTCTAAATAGGGTTTTTTTTCCCAGGAAAATATCAGTAGATATATCTGGTTTTTCTTGTAGTTGAATAGATCCAGTCTGTTGATCTTAAAGCTTTATGGAAGCATCTCCTCATTAGTAAGAGTAAATAAGACGATGAGCTTTTGACTTTATTAGAGAGTTTAAGCACTGGATTTTATGTCAGCATAGTATTCAGCTTGGGAATCTGGAGGCTTTCTGCAATCTCTAGAAAAATAGAAATGTTTTCTAAAAAATAAATAAGTTAATGTCAGTTAGCAGGACCTTTTGAGAAAAGATAACTTTCCAACATGTTAAAGCTATAATTGAAAGCAATTATGCATTAAAAATCAAAGCGTGCAAATGAAACAAAGTGACAAACTTGTCTTACAGCTTAATTTTAATGTATGCATAAACAGATTTTCTAAGACTTAGTATTTCTGATAGTGTTTATAATATTTGTTAGTTAATATAAACAAAACAAGCGCATTCTCTGTAGTTGAGAATCTCAGAAAACAGGAAATATTATTTTAGATGAAAGTAATAAAAAATCAATATCTCAAACATCCCATTACTTAAAGGTAAAGGTCTCTGCAAAGTTTAGTTACTCTGAAAAAATATGAGCAGTCAGTACAATAATTTCATACATAAAAAACTGTAACAAAAAGGTACATTTTAAAACACTAGAGTTAGAAGATAAAGTATAGATTTACAAGACAAAAGTCTAATGCCACATGATTTTTAATAGGGCCTGATATTAGGTTAATTTCTGTAGACCAAATGCATTCTGTCAGCAACACATATTTTTTAATGTTTCTCAATTTTTAAATACAATTACTCATTTAGAAAGGTGTATCATAA
Organism: Cynocephalus volans; assembly: GCF_027409185.1. Taxonomy (NCBI): domain Eukaryota; kingdom Metazoa; phylum Chordata; class Mammalia; order Dermoptera; family Cynocephalidae; genus Cynocephalus; species Cynocephalus volans. The sequence goes on along the minus strand of NC_084467.1, from coordinate 72,048,136 downwards.
ATACTGTTATAGTAAACTAAGCTTTTTAATAACACATTACTTTTTAGCTTGGTTTATATCACATAGTGTCCGTGGTTGATCTAATCCATTAAAAACAAAGCAATTCTTACCAATCCCATTTTGACACATAAAATTCTGAAATGTTTTTACAGCCAATAGATTACAATACCTTGAGTTAAAGTAAATACAGAAATAAGCTAAAATGTGGTTCAGTTATTTTGTAGGAGGGTACAAAGCTTAAATGTGCTCCATCCAGTGTCAATTGCACATTCGTCTTGGAAACTAAGTGTTCTGCCAGGGGAGCTGGTACTCACATTCACAAAAGAGACACAATTTTTGCTTTGCTTCATCACACTTACTTTGAAAATGTACACTGCAAGAGGTTCAGCAATTCCACTCAGTAAGAGGCGACATGTACTTCAATAAATCAAATACTTGGTGGGAATCTTAGAATATGTTAACCTTGAGAAATAACAAGTCATGAAGGTCTTGAAAAAAGATCTAAAAATAAAAGACAAGCAGCAAATATAATTTTCTCTTTTATTTCAAATTCTGAAGTCCATATCTATCAAATATTAAAGCAGCATTACTTAAAAATGTCCAAATGAAAAAGCAGACTATCTGTTCCTATTTCATTGCCTGTAATATAACACAGCCACATGTTCACAACATATCAAGTTCATTTTAATATTACTCCTAAACATCCATATTTTTCTACGAGCCTTGTAAAATTCATCAGGAAGTCACTGTTCCATATTTTGTGGGAAATATCATGTTGATTCACATGCAATTGAATAGCCATCCCTCCTACTCTAGTGACTGGAGTTGGAGGGAGTTAGTTCAGGGAAGTATTGCTTCCTGAGTCTTGCTGGCAAGAGCTAGTTATGAAGATATGACCATGTCATTTTCTGGGCACTATTGGGTGACGAGCATTCAATGATAAATTTAAAAATATTACCTCTGGCTCCAAGGTGAAGTTAGGCATCATGTTAGTGGAAAAGTTCCTAGGATGCTGAAATCATAACAGAACTTTTGTCTGATTTTTCAGATCTTTAATGACTAGGGCTCTTGGAATATAATTTGTACAGGGTGAAACAAGGAACTTTTAAGACACCAAAGGAGCAGACAGGAGCCCCAATTGCTAAGAGTCTGAGAAAGCTGGCTGGCATCTGTAAAGGCAAAGGCACTAAAACCATCAAAAATTGAAAAGGGACTATCCTTAGGCAGAGAGAATCATCAGAATATGGCACACTGTAATTTCCCTTTGTAAAGCCCATCACACCTACAATTTCTTGGTAATAAATGCTGTTCCCAGTAGACTGTTAACTGAATAAAGGCTAGAAATACTGAAGTCCATCTTTTTCACTGCAGTTTTTTCGATGCATTTAAGAGTACATGTCATATAGTCGGTGCTTAATATTTATTGATTTATTAATTCGTCAAGAAGCTCCTTTCCAGTAAAGTGAGAGTTCAAGCAAATCGGGCAGTGATTCAACTCCCAAAGGCTGCCCTTATTCTAATCAGAGGGGACAAAGACAAAGGCAACAGAATTGAACACAAATGTGGAATTGTTGAACATAAATTATCCTTTTTTCATCACTGCCTCCCTGATGCAACAAATTCTTAGCTTTGTGAGATACGAAAAAGTCAGTGATTTTGAAACTTGTAAGGTTATCTCAAAGAGCAGATATTTCTAGGGTTGCCATGGCAGGCAGCACAGCATGTTGCTTGGATGGAATTATATTCCTTACCCTCCCTTTAAAAAAAAATCTTCAATGAGAATAAGATAGTTTCTCTCTGCATTTAATCACAATTTTTACTCTGCATCCTCGTTTTGTTTTGGTCAGCTGTATAGACAGACAAAACCCAAAGGTCATTTCAATGTAATTCCTTTTTGTCACCAATTCCAGTCATTTGATTAACAGTTATTTGCTGAGCATCCCAAATGTGCCACACACTATTCTAGGCCATGAAATTACAACATTCAATGAATAAAACTAATTTCCTCCTTTGTGAATCTTAAATTCCATTGCAAGAAATTAATAACGAAACATGTATATGGTGTGTGTGTGTGTGTGTGTGTGTGTGTGTGTGTGTGTGTGTGTGTGTGTGTGTAGTCTGTCAATGCTGAGTACTATGAAAAATAAAACAGACAATATAGGGATTGTTCGTGATTGGGGGTGGAGGAGATACTTTAAATAGAGTCTTACAGAAATTCTTTCCTAAGGAGATGACGTTTGAACAGGGACTGAGGTGATAAAATGGAATAAATCACATGAAGACCTGGCAAAGAGCATTTCACATGGGGCAGAGCAGCAAGTGTAAAGACCCTGGGGTAGGGGTGAGTTTGGCCCATTGAGAAGTATCAACCATATTCATTTGGTTAGAATGGGGTGAATGAATGAGTGAAAAAGTATGAAGAATCATAAAATGTAGGACTTTTACAATCAATGCTAAAGCATCCTTATTCTTCACAGTGTGATGGGAAGCCTTTGGAGGATTTTGGCTTGATGGTGAGTGACAGAGTTGAAATTTTGGAGAATGATATCATCAAATTTTCTTTTTAAATATATATTTAACTGCTTTATGGAAAACATACTGTAGAAATTATGACTAAAATAAGAAGAATTAGACTGATATATCAATCAGTTTAATAATTATCTAATACATCAGGCTAATAATTATCTCAGGCCAGAGTAACTATCATTTGGGCCAGACTCCTAGCACTATAGATGGTGATAAGAAGATTGAATTTTGATGTATTTAGATGATAAAGCCCACAAAACTTGCTGATTAAATGGATAAGGGGTACTAAGGAAGTGAAAAATCAAAGAAACTGTTAAGGTTTTTGCCTGAGCAACTGGAATTGTGTGTGTTATTTACTCACATAGGGAAGAGCTAGGAGGATCAGATTTGGGCAAGATAATGGGTAATAATCAAAAATTCTTTTGACATATAATGTGAAAGATTTTTCAGATATGAAGTTCAGGGGCTGCAATAAAGTTTGAGAGTTGACATAAAATGACACTGTATTCAAAGCCATAAAGGCCAATGAAAGCGCCTTCAGATGTATTCAGAAGCCGAGAAAAGGAGGGAGCCTTGGGCCTGAAAACATTTCAAGTGAGAAAAAGGAGGAGATGTAAGAAAGAATAATTTGGCATGTTCAATGAAGTAGGAAGAGAACAAAAGGTGTCTATCGCTGCGGAGGACTTAAATGTGATGAGGAAATAAAGTCTGTCATTAGATTTTGCACAATATGGATTTGTTGGTGGCTTTATTAAGAACAGCTTGAATGGTGTGGTGGTGACAAAATTCTAAGACATTAAGGAGGGATAATAAGAGGTGACCAAGTAGACAGTGAGCATAAACCAACCACTCAAGGAGCTTTGTTGCAAAAGGCTACTAAGAGATGTGATAGGAGCTGGAGGAAGAGGGTTTTTTTGAAATGATCTAATAGCGAGGGGGAAATTGATGGCAAAGGGGAGAGAAGAAATAATTGCAGGAGAAAAGTCTCTGAGTAAGAGAAAAAGGGATGGAGCCCAAGTCGAGGGATTAGCTTTCCATGGGAGCAGAATGGTTTACTTATTAGGAGAGAAAAAAATAATGTAAAGAATAAGGCTATATTAAGATGGGTAACAGAGATAATGATAGAAAGGTGAGATCATTTTCTTTTCATTGCTATTTTCTCATTGAAGTAAGAATTTTTGATTATGTAGACCACCAGATATGAATGAGGAGTGGAAAATGGTTTTAGAGGTATAAAAACATCTGCAAGAGAGACATGCTAATGATTTAATGATGAGCCATGAGATCTAAGCTAATACGTAGGAGAGGTAAGCATGTGGACAAAGGTAATAGGGAGTGAGAACGTGGTGGGACAATAGACTGGAGCCCACGTGTGGCTGAAGAATTACGGCATCACTTCTGTAGACAAAGTGAGCTGAGAAAAATATGAGATGGTAGCCAGAATGTAAGGTGAAATGCTTGAATTTGAACATTTAGAAGTGGGGCAGTTACTGGTGATGGTAAGTTTAACACTTGACCACAGGACTGGGTATCTGAAGTGGAGTAGAGGAGAAGATGGTTGGTGATATGGTCAAAGAACTGAAGCCAGCATTAGAAGAATCATCTGTGTGGTTCCACAAATTGCCAAGAATGATGCCAAGAGTCCTTTATGGAAGAAATGGTGAGCCAGTTTCTACTTCATTCAATGAATGAAAGGAGTCATGGTGAGGTAGTAGATGACAGCACACGAAGTGTAACAGGTGGTAAGTTTGATGGCTTGCACTTCTTTGGCACTGTGGTGATTGACAGGTAGTGAGGAAATCTACTGATAGGTGCCCTGAATATCAAGCGAGCACCTCCATGGGGTGTGGGAGCTAATATACATCCACTTGAGAGCAGGGAAAGCTATAGTCTTCAGAGACAGCCAGATTTCAGTAACAGAGGGAAGGAATCTTCAAAGGTGCTGTTGAGGTCATGCAAACTTTATTGTTTGCAGAAAATGTTTATTGTTTACAGAAAATGAGCTGTAGAGGACTTAGTGGAGAGGTCATTTTTGTAGACTGGGAATATTCAAATTATAATAAAAAAGCACATTATAATTATGATAATATTAGCCACTAATATGCATCAGGTGCTTACTGTGCACCAGGCACCATGACAGCTGCTTTGCATGTATTATCTGAAGATATCCTTACACAATCCCATCAATCAGCTCTTTTGTCCACATTTTATGGATGTAAAAAGTTACATAACCTTTCAAAAATAACATATCCAGGATTTGAACCCATATTTCTCTAACTCAAGTGTCTGAGTTTCTAAAAAGTACCTTATTTTTCATTACAACAGTCATTCATCACTCATGCATCCTTTTCTTGACGTTGGTGAAAGGACCAGTCTATAGAATGCTATTGCCTTTAACCACAAATTTAAGAGTTAGATCAGCTATATTAAAATATGTTAGTATCATTATCAAAAATATCTGACTATCTTTATTAGTTACAAACTAAAGGTTGTCAAATGAATTTAGTCACAGTTTACTCTGTTCCTTTGGTGAATTCAAAGGAAAGAAAGCCCAGCATTCCCGTCTCCTCCTCATTTATATTTCCTCCTTTTTCAGGGTACCAAAGCTAGGGCCGTTGGGGACTCTGAGGTTTTTCAGTTTAAATTTACCATTTATTAATAGGACAAATACTTATTAAGTCCTCATATTATATGTTAGGCACAGTGAAGAGTAAAACTGATAAAATTCCTTGCATCTTAGAATGCAGAGTCTGGTGGGGAAACAGGTACTAAATGGATAATTTCACAAATCTTTATTTAATGTACATTATGGGAAGAGCTGTGCATGAAAAGTACAGGTTCTAGCAAGAGTATATAACAGAGGGACCCACCTATCATAAGATAACTTGCTTTACAGAGTAGTATGTCTCGTGTGGTTACTACCAGTGGTGTGTCCGTTAAAAGGAAGATGAAATCTATTACTAGTCTCATTTATCCCAGGTTAAGGCAGATCTGTGCAGAACCAAAATAAAGCAAAGGTTGAGCAATGATATAGCAGACACAGAGTTCAAAACCTTCCAACCCTGACCCTGTAGGCCAAGAAATTCAATCAACTTTTGCAGCAGGTCAGACAACACTGGGCATAGGACCTAAGCCTTCTGGTCGCCAATCCAGTTTGTATCTCTTAGACCGTGGAACACTTCAGGATTAATTTTATGATGCAAAAATTTTAAATAAATTGTTGCATTATTCTCATTGCTCTGTTTTATAAGTTAGAGGGAAAAAAAATCATCCTGTGCTGACCTCAGACCACAAAGCATTATGACTAAATAGTCTCATCCTCTCTACCCAGCCTAATCTATCAGAAGGATGAAGGTATATCAGAAAAACAGCTATCAAAAGGCTGTAAAGACCTGACAATATTCTGGCTAGAGAATAGTTTTGTCCTGACATCTATATTGACTCATCTTTGGAAATATATTGTGTAATTTAAAATGCCCTTAAAAAGTAATCAGCTGTTAAAATTTCTCACTGGAACTCAAAGTTTGATAATTGCAGACTTATGGAGAGACCAGGTATCTTTACTGGTACCAGACTGTTCTCTTCAGCTTGTACCCTGGACTTAGCAAACCCATCAATTTTAGATGCTATGGAGACCAGCAAAACTAAAGCCATCCCCGTGTCTTTCAGTCACAGCCCTTTGGCAAAAGAATAAAAAGGAGGCCAACCTTAAGAGTTATAGCTTCTAATGTCTTGGCTGCCCCTTAATACGTATGTATTCAGAGCACATCGACAATAGTGCCACTGACATTGTTACTAATATAGAACAAGTCAAAATACAAAGAATTTTAAATGGTTCAAATTCTTTAAAAATGATTTTGGAACCGTTTCTTCTTCTAAACCGGAGTCTCCTGCTGCTCCTGTTGGTAGTGCGATCTCTAAAGTGCCAGACAATGGTGACCGTGATAAATGGTCTTCATAGTCAAAGGTGCCCTGAGTGAAAAGCAAAAGCATAAAAAGCCGATCTCACTGGTGCGATGCCAGTCACGGAGACAATAAATGTCTGTGCATGTACTTTTAAAGCCAGATCTTTTAAGGTGATTGTTAAGCAGTTAACTGTTAATACTTTGAAACCGTCCATCCTTTGTTAGTGCAGAGTTGATGTTGAAAACTTTCCATGCTACTGTAAACCTAAAGCTTTCTTCAGCTGAGCTCAAATAATTTAATTACTGCCTTTTAACATGGAAGAATTTAAGCTTCTAGAAGGCTGAGGAAAATAGATATTTACAATAATCAGGGAAAGAATTAGTCACTGTAATTGACATTTATATATAATTTACATACTATAAGTAAAACCGAGAGTGAAAATGGTTGTCCCACAAAGCCCCAAATAAAAATACTTTCTTTTCCTTTGCTTATGATTTTAGGGGTTGTTATATTTTGCTTCTTCAACTCAAGTCTAAAGGTTGCAGAGGCTAATCAGGAAAAGCTCAGGAAGGTTATTTCATTGGTGATTAAATATCTTGTTCTATTATGTATCAAAGGAAGTTGTACAAGAGGAAGCTGGATTAAGAATTAAGTTGTATGAACAATACGTTGAACTCTCAGAAGGAGAGAACAAACCTAAGGATGCTAGAGATGGGGGGAGGGGTTGGGAAGTGATAGGTAGGGCAAAGGGCATAAAGAAATATGATTTGTAAGAATGAATATGCTAATAATAAATCAATAATTTAAACAAAAAAAGAATTAAATTGTATGAAGACAAGAGCAGGACGAGGAGGAGGAGGAGGAAGAGAGGCTGTTAATCTAGCAACTCCAAACCCTACTGTAGTATAAAGTTACATCAAAAATATTACAGCATTACACCACTACCTAACATCAATAAAATGCCAGTTTGACATATTATAAAGAAAAATCAGTTCCACTTCAATAAGCCAAACTCTCTAGAAAGAAATGAAAGTGAGAGGTATATAGTATGCCTCCACACAGCAAGTCATCAGAGGCCACAGAACCATGTGACTGCTATACCACAGCCATCTTTATTTCAAAAGGAGGGGTTTCCAGCACAAGGAATATAACATGCTTCAATGGCTACATTTCAATAGTGTCCCAAGACAGACAGGCAACTCTGAGGAATAAATTGTAAAATTAGAATGGGATCATGGTCTTTAGTACTATGTCACTCTCCTATTCCAATCCTGTTTGCACACACACCTGAAATCTAACATGTATTTCAATATTCATAATAAGCTTTTCACTCAGATAATAAAAACCGCTGTCTTAAAGACCCCAGGACTACCAACATTTGATCATCACAAAACTAAAATGTGAGATCTTTTGGTCTTAAATTTATAGCACCAGAAGAATAAGCATAGATGCCAATGGCAAATTTACTATTCAGTGAAGGCCTAGAAGAATGAAGAAGTATAAATAATCAGACAATTCCAGATAGATAATAAATCTGCTTCTGGCTTTCTCTTCCTATGAAAGTTTCATAAGGGAACACAGCATATTGTGGGGGTGTGTCGCTGAGGTTTGAAGTTGACATGAAGGGGACAGCCATTCACTTCTAGCATAAGTCTGAGAATACTAGAATGAGCAGGCTGTTCCTATGATCCAAGAAAAAAATACCCTATTAATTTTTGGTTTGTTCGATTTTGGAGTTTGGGACCCATCTTCCTCTGGAATAGATAATGACATTCTCTTGATATAATATTTGATCTTTTCTAGCAGCAGGTACTTTGACACCAGACATCTTGTATTGTTTAGTCCTGTAGCTTTTTCATAACCCTCATTACTATCTTTCAGATGTAAAAACAAAACAGCCTCCATCATTGATCTTAAGAAGTCTTTCAGTATCTCTACTTATGTCAGGGTTGAGAATAGAAACCTCATCCATTGGGAAATAAAGACTATCTTTACGGAAAATTTTAAGTTTTAACTTTTAGGATGGGCTTGGGAAAATGGCTAGCATTTCTTTAACAGAGTTGCAAAGAGTGTTCTAGGTGGTATGCATTACCACCTAGAACAATACCACAAGGTAAATTTATTGGGTTGAGCATTGGGGAGTTGTGGGATAACAAGTTGAACAGTAAATTTGAGGCTATACCATAGAGGGCCTTAAAAACCAGAAAGAGGCATTTATTCTTAATTCAGCATGCAATGGTTTGAAGGCATGGAGGTTCTGAGCAATAATGACACAATCTAAACTTGGTTATGCAAAGATTAATCTACCTATAATGTGTAGAAAAACTATGAAGGGGAAATAGAAGACGGAATCTATTTAGGTAAAAGATATTGAAGCCTGGCTATAATTTGAACATAATAAATGGAACAATTTCTATGCTCTCCTCCAGTTCTTTGCTCAAGTTGCTATCTCTGCCTTGCCTGCTCATTTTCTATTTCCCCAATTCAGCTACTGAAGAATAATTCCATACTCCAAAGCACAATTCAAATTGCAATTTTTGCAAAGAATCTCTGAGACCTCAAGGGGAACTCCCCAATGCCTTCATATTCTGTAACCATAATAAGTTACATGGTTCATGGTAGGTAACCAAACAATGTGTGTCAAGTGCATGAATACAATACACATAAAAATTTGTATGGTTAGCTATTTTTGTATGAATTTGTCTTTTACAATTAGGAGAAAACGGTCATCTTTACATCTTTGCATCTTTTTCATGAGATTTGCACATAGTAGTTAGTGAATAACTGTTTGAATAATTGGTTTTTTTCTTAAGATGTATAAATCTAATAAATCATATGTAAGTATGCATAAAGTTATAAAATAGTTGATTTCATCGTGTATTGTGATTATGTATAGAGTTGCATTCAGACACTATGGTTTTTAATAAATAATTTTAGAATAAACTACTTTTTAGATGTGAGTGTAATTAAAATAAGGACTGATTTTCATCAGAAGATCACCAAAGTCATCAGGATAATTGAAAACCATGGTAACCAAGAAGGGTAAACTTCAAGTCTGAATATGATCATATGCCTGTTATCAGTTGAAATACTTCTCAACCACAAAGCTACCCTTTCTTTCATGCTATATGATGTTGGAGTTGGATCCTATCAACCTCTCTCCTTTGCCAGCAGCCCAGTGATTAAAAAAACAAAAGGTGCTGGAAAGACACCTTAGTTGGCTTCCCAGTGAGTCTCACCAGCAGCACAGAAGGCAGCTACTCAGTGATAAATAGGCCACCCTATTTAATGGAATCTGAGTGAGTTTAACCTGCGTCCCAGGGTGGTCTGCTGTGACACCTCAGCAAACTTATTTCCATCCAGGGAGACCTGAGCCACATCTCTCTGACAAAGTCTGGATCTCAGCTTTGAGCTGGAAGGTGGAAGGAACCCACTTCCAAGTTTGTTTTTCTTTTGTGTTCTCCCTCAACTCTAAGGATAGTGATGTTCCCTAACTCTGCAATGCCTGTATTCTTTAAGATTCTTTTTACACCTTTTCAGTAATAAATCCTCTTTTGCCAATTCAATACTTCCTAATATTAAATTTTCCCTGTTTGCTTTACAGGTGTGATTTTTGTGTACTGAACTGACTCTGACTTATATAGTCTATAAGATAATTTTCTGGAGGTAGGCAACCATTATAAGATGAAAAAAAGTTTGTATTCAATATTAGATAGGTCATGCAAAGTACCTATGTGTTTCAAATGGAAGACATGGAATCCCTTCTGCACCTATATTCTTTCCAAGGAGTTCTTTATAAATAGAGCTCCATGTTTTTAATATGTTCCCCCTTCACTATGAACACAAATGAATGAGTGACTTTTGCAGAACCAGCAATCATACAGGATTTCAGTGGCTCTTGAGACATCCTGGCAATATTTGCTCTTCCCAAAGCAAATGCTTGAAGTTGATAGTGACCAAATCAATCAGTCAATTTCTCTGTGACAGAATAATGAGACATGGATAATAAGAGATGGACATAAGCAGGAGCCATGAGATAGTAGGGAGCATAAATAAGTAGAAAACACAGGGTAAAAGGTATCAACTACTTGTTCTCATATACCTTTCTTTCCTGGCATTATCTTAACTGTGGAATTATATTTAGATACTTTTCTTCCCCACTGGATTCTGAGCTTCACCAGGGTAGGGACTGTGTGTGTTTTGCTTTCATAAATCCCCTGTATCTAGCATAGGCATGGGTACTCAATAAATATTTAGATGAATGAATGAATGCCAATAGAGTGCAGTTGAATCAAGGATCATAGAAGAAGAATATTCGTGAAACACATAATGAAACAAGTATAGGGAATAATTCCTGGGAGTGGCAAGAGGGTTAAAACCAACATGTAACTTGGTTGAGTTCTACATAGTGTCCTGAATGCTTGTTTGAGTTCCAGAAATGTATTGTAGTCTCTATGACCTAGCTGATATCTTATGAAGCATGGTAGGGTGGGTGACTCATGACACTTTTACTTCCCCAGATATTTTTGCAGTTTATTGGAGGAGGATTTAGCCCTTGGCCTTATTCCTTGCCATCAACAAGAACCCATCAAATGCTCAACTTCATATTCTGAGTTCAAGTACTTCCACTGCTAGTCATGGGGATGTTGATGTGTTCGTACTATTACCAGACTCACCTCTGTGGGTATATGTTTTACAATAACACAGGGATCAGACATTTAAATGGTAAAGGGAAAATAATGCACACTCTTGAACTTTGACTCTCCCTTGGATCTGTGCCTCTATCCCTCATGGAGTATAGTTTTCCCTTGTATCCACATCCTCTAATTCCAACAACTGAATATTCAAAAATATTTAGGGAAACAAACAATAAAATTTACAACACAACAATAGAAATAATGCAAATAAAAATACTGTACCACAATTATTTACATAGAGTTTACATTGTATTAGGTATTGTAAATAATCTAGAGATGATTTAAAGTATACAAGAGGATGTGCGTAGGTTATATAAAAATACTATGACATTTTCTATCAGGGATTGAGCATCAGCAAATTTTGGTATCTGCAGGGGTCCTGGAACTAATCCCCCGCAATACCAAGGGATGACTGCATATACATCTTTTTCTTTTTTGCATAAAGAAACTATCACTGATTAAAGACCACTACTTGGAGCACTATTAAGTATTTCTAAGAATATAAATGTGTCAGTAGATTTCATATCTGTGTTACTTGTAATTTCTACTACCAAAACTTTTACTGGTTTCAGGCCTAATTTCTAGTTCCAGGGATGTAGATATCTAATATTAGAAAGCCCTGGAGACATCATGAAACACACTGCCTTACCCTCAAGGAAATTCCATTATGCCTGGGGAATATTCAAGATACATAAGGATTCTTTTTTCATATACTCTGCTTTATTATAATTTTGCTTAATGGCTTAATTTTGATCAATTGCAAGGGTGTGATCTCTTAAAACTATTGTGACAGATGATAGCTCATACTTATATTCTTGTTCTGGAAACTGATGAAATGATTCTGAAGACTGTGCATTTGTATTTGGTATAATATCTTATAGATTAAAGGCAATCCCTGGTGGTTGTTCTGTCCCTGGTGATTAAGAAAAATGATGAGTGTAAATATTAGTAATAATATGTATGATCTCATAGGAGAGAAAAGTTTAGTGAAATTTTACTACCATGTCTTTATATATTATAAGGACATGAATGTAATTTACAAACCCATGTAAATAACGTATTGGAAATTCCACTAAACTGTAATATGCCTTAAGTCGGCCATGATGGAAATTGCGTTTGTCGGGGAGAAAAACAGTATTTCTCTTTCCAACAACTCCCTTCATTGTCATCATGCCGTGGTCGGGTAGTAGTGAGTGCCAGCTGACGACCCTTCCCTCCTCTGTGTCACCATCTGGCTTTAGTTCCATTTCAATCAGTTTCTATTGGCTTTTTGATTTATGCTGGAATTCACAAGCAGAAATAAGGAAAGTCTGCCCATACATCTGAGATAACTCTTCTTCCTAATTTTTATCCCTTGGAAACTTCTAAAGAGAAATTTTGTACTCAGAAATCCTTACCCAGTGAATTTGTTTCACCAACAGCAAAGATACATTATCATTCCTAGAAAATCCCATGTGCTCTTTTGTTCAACTATGATGTTGACGTCAATATTTTCTTTCTTGTTGTTCTATGGTGTGATCAGGGTGGGGTTTTTTTGTTTTCATTTTTGATTTTTCTGTTATGTCAAATATTAACTGTCCTCTACAGGTAGATGATATTGTTTGCCTTGATTAATTTTAGTTAGCTATGAGGACCTTTCTATTTAACCTTGAATTTATGCTATTTTGTTTTAAAAATTTGATATCATTCTATATTTACTTTTGGGATCCCCATAGTAAAACATGGTGTGTTGACATTTTTATGAAAGATGAGCTGAGTAAATTCCTATAAAAACCACATAACTCCATGTTTCTACTCACTCAGCAAAATCAGGAATAATGCAAAGCTGCGCTTCAAAACAATTTGGCATAGAGTACAAGTCCTCAAAAGGGGATGAAATAGAAGGTTATTCACCTTTCTTTAATTACCACATGGGCTAATCAGCTGTTCATTATAAATGTAACATTTGCGGAGATACTTCTAACACAACTCTTCATAATGGTCAATCATTTTTTTCATTAGTAACCTATTTTCAGGGTTTAATATCAATATTCTACTTTGCAGTAGATATGAAATTATGTATGCAATACTGACACCTACAAATAAGACGTGAGAAAAAATGAGTTATTTTCATATCTCAGTATGACCTGCTGTTTAACAAAGTACTCATGATCAGATCCCTTTAAATTATTCAAAAATATATATGAATCATCTCCTATGTGCTGGGAACTTGTAAGACATACTCTGAAGGAGCTACTGTCTGGTAGTGAAGATAAGCATGAATGTGTATAACAAAGAGTTTTAGAGCTGGTATAGACCATCATGGTTATCTAAACTAGGTTCTCCAGTTTTTAAAATGTAAATGTTATGGCTCAGAAAGTACATGCGATTCTCCTTGAATATGTACAAGTTAGATATGACTCTTGGCCCAGCAGTCTTTCTAATAATCATGCAGTCTATACTGCATGAGTGTCCAGGGGTCTGCATATAGGCATAGAGAGAGAATTTCTGGAAATTTAGTCTGCTCATCTGCGAAAATCAACTGCACAGGCTGCCTGATTATCATTCTAGAAACAAACATTTGCTATGACAACTACAGGCCAGGAAGGAGAGAGTTGCTAAGAGAAGCAGCTTTGTTGATAGCAGCCACAGTCACCAATCATCAGGCAAACCAGCAAAGAAAAGGTGGCAAAGGAAGACAAAAGCCACATCTCTGCTACAATTTTTCTAAATGTCTCCAGTCTCATCTCAGAACAAGAAATTTATTGATAGACAGGACACATTTGTGATTGCAGGTGCAAGTATATGCTCATTGGCATGTGTATTTCCTAGAGTATCTGGTGCTTTATATATCTGGAAGCATATCTGATGTCCTAAAAACTACTCACTAAAATACTCTAACTTTCAAGTTTCCAAAGCCTTGAGAAAGGAATTAGACAATTCATCTGTCTTTCACCTTAATTCAGTGAGGTATTTGATTTTCAACTACTGTCGCAGCACTGTATTAAAACTCTGTTACTAGGGAATAAAAGAAAATTACCTGTAATCCCCTTTCGTTAGAAAGCAGGTTATTAGAATAGATTTCTCACTTTAGTCTGCCTTAGCTGCTGTCTAGAGAGAACTTCATGTGTTTAAGAAAAAGCACCGGAGCTGTGGAACCACCTTGCCAGCAGGAGGTGCTCACCATCCCCAGCTGAAGGAGCAGCAGTGCTCTTATCACTGGGTTCCAAAGATAAGGCAGAAAGCTTGTGGATCAAAGCAACCTGCCATGAATTTTCTGATTTGGGACAGGTGAAAGGGAAGCTTTGCTGAGACAAAACTTTGATTATCCTGCAATAGAGCAGCTGTCTTCAAAAGATACTCCTATATCTAAAACTATTCTATCATGGAAAACATCATGTGGATATAGTAAATACGTGGTTTTGTGAATAATAAAAGATGTCACATCGCACATAAAATAACATTGTATTGCTATTATGTACTCCTTTCTACTTAATAAAATGGGGACACATCATAATATCTTCTTTAGGCTCCTTTAGTCATCCTTTTCTCCTCTTTACCCGTTGTCTGTGCTCTCTCAGATGTTAATTTCACCTAAATAACAGTCATTGCCACCCTCAACAATTATTTATTGAATATAATATGGAAGAGATGGAAAAAACCACTTATGTAATATTAAATATGTGCCTTATACAGTGCAACATATTTAAAATTATTTTATAGAAACCCTGCCACATTGATATTATTAAATAGGGGGAAAACTGAGAATTTAAAAGGTAATTTTCCCAAGTTTTCATGAGTGGTAGTAAAAGAATTTGCTAGTAAAACAATTGATCGAAATCATTTTGCATAGATTAGGTAAAAAAGTAGCACAAAAAAGTAAAAGTCCCTGTCTCCTGTGAGCTTATAACATATTGGGAGAAATATAATGTATACTACAAATATCACAATGCAAAAAAGCATGAAATATATTATCGCAACTGGAGAAACAGGAAGGTGAGCTCATATATGAGTGTTAGAGTTAATTAAGTAATAAGAACTATTTAGGTTCAAAGAAAGTCATATCTATTATTGAGAGCCCACTGATATTTCTATGACTGATACTGCTCTTAGAGATACACATATAGTAAGCAAAAAAAGAAAAAAGAAAAGAAAAGGAAAACCAAAAACAATCAGGGCACTCTCTTTATCCCAATTCTGCAATGAGGATTTTGAGGCACAAGTTGGTTAAGGGCATTGCCCAAGGTCATAGATAATATGGGGTGATTGTTCAGGGTTATCCAAATACTTCACTGAATATATCATAATTTGTTGAATCCACTTTTCCACCCACTTTTCCACCCTCTGTAAATTAAGGTTTATCATTATCAAACTCTAGCAGAGTCTCAATTCTTCCCAACTGGTCTGTTCATCTTAAAAAAAAAAAAAAAAAAATCATAAACTAGCTGCCCTTTCAGGATGCTACTTTCCAGCAGCCCACTTGGAAGGTTTTTTGTACTTTGTTGTGCTGTTTTGTTTTATTTGAAATCCCATAATGCATTAATTCAAGTCTTGTAAGTGAAATACGTGTCTTCATTTCTCCCAATGACTTCTTCTAATCATTGTTCCTTCTCTTTTTCTTAAAAAAAGAAAAAAAAAAATACAGCTTTTTAAAGCAAGTTGTAGTAGATGATGAGTGTACCATTTAGATTCCAGAGAGGAATCATTTCAAGTTGCTAAGACTGGTGGTAAGTGATGACTCTCAGCTGAATTCCTCTCTGAGAAATTCCTCTCTAGAAGCGGTAGACAGCTCCAAACTATGCTCTCTCCCATACAGTGGCCAATGATAACTGGTCAATGAGTCAATATAAAGGACAAGTCCCCTTTCCTCGAGGTGAGACAACTCCGAGGGCCATCCCAGCATCAGGGTTTCCTATGCACTGGGTCTGGTGAACTTTGTTGTGACTTCTGTGCATTGTTACTACATTCCTCCCTCTGCCCAGTCATATTTCCTCTTTGTCACAAATGTTCATCCTAAGGGTGCACTTTGATAGACTCCCTGCACAGAAATATCCATTCCAAAGACCATTTTCCAAGAATCCATCCAAGGTACAACCCATCAAACTTGATCATTCTTTATTGCTCTTGTCTATCAGTGTCCCATTCACTGCTCCTGCTCTCTGAAGACTTCAGAACTTGAATCAGCATCCTCTTCTCCACTGTTACAACATGCTTTATTCTTGATAACTTCAACAACTGTGGGTTTGATTCCTTCAGAATTTGATCTCTTCAGTCTTTATCTCCTCCTCCTTTCCAAGAAAGGGGAAGATAAAATAAGATAAGATTTTTAAAAATCTGAATCCCAGGAAAGTGGGCAATGTGGTCAAGGGTCAAGAAGGTAGACCGTGGCTTTGTAACCCACTGTAAAGATTTTGGCTTTTGCTTGGAGTGAAATTTGAGCCATTGGAGAATTGTGAAGAGAAGAGTAACCTGATGTATTTTTCCTTTTAAAAGAATCTTTCTGGGGGCTGGCCGGTTAGCTCAGTTGGTTAGAGCTCAGCCTTGTAACACCAAGGTCACAGGTTCAGATCCCCATGCCGGCCAGCCACCAAAAAAAAAAAAAAAAAAGAATCTTTCTGGCTGTTTTTCTGTAAGTAAGTGTACAGAGGAAAGGAAAGAAGTAAGGAGATAATTTAGAAAGCTTTTTTAGTATGAAGCAAGAGATGACAATTGCTCAAATCATGCTATTAGCAGCAGAAATGTTAACAAGTGGTTAGATTCTAAACATATTATGCAGGAAAAAACCTCAGGATTTCCTTTACATAGAAGTTTGTAGAGTGAGCCTACAAGAAGGAGCCAAGCACCAGTCCAAGGGCTTTGGTCCGTGCAAATGAAAAGATGAAATAAATTTCAATTAACTGAGATGGGAGATATTTTGAGTAGACTACTTTGCATGAAAAAAAGTCGAGTGTGGTTTGAATATATTTCGTTTGAGTTGTTCATTAGACATCAAAGCTGAGTAGACAGTTGGATATATAGATGTAAATGTCAGTGTGCATGAAAGGCTCTGTGGGAGTACACTTGGGTATTCTCGAAGTTGTATCTTACGCTCACTCATTCTATTTATCCCATTTGTATTCACCTTCCATCCTCCCAAATCTGCCTCCTTCCCTCAAGAGTTTTTGAAATTTCTCTCTCAAGTTTCAGCAATCTCCTCCTAACAACTTTCTTAATGTCTTACATTAAATCTTTTATTTTATTCACTTTTCCGCTAAATTACATGCTTTTCATCATCTTTCTCTGTTCCTTTGGATCTGATAGAAAATATCCATCTGGTTTTCCTCTTAGGATTCACTATCACTTTCTTCAGATTCTGTTTTTCTGCTAAAATGTTGTGTTGCTCAAGGAACTGTGTTTTCCTTATCTTGTCCCACTGGTCACAAACTTTAATGCTTTTTGGAGTTAAGCAGCAAAAGAAAAAAAAAAGAGTGAAATAAACCTTGTATAAAAAAGCATGAGGTAGGAGGGACTGTGTCAACAAGCATGGTCTATGCCTTATCTAAAGGAATTCAAATGCAAAATTTTAAACATTGTGCAAAAAAGAACTGGTTCCTTTGGTGATGTTATCTTACTCTGAGATGAATGCATTAGTTGATTTAATGGCTGATATCAACAAATATTTCATTGATAAGTTCTCTTTATTTTGAATCCCTATTTATGAGGTAGTCTTCTGATTATTTTATGATTTTCACTGGAGATTTTCCTACCGAGGGAAAATTCATGGGGCAGATAGATTTCAAAATGATTTTTTGTCGTCCAAAAAAAAAAAAAAAAAAGGAGATACTGGTAGAGATATAAGGGGTGGTGGGGAGGGAATGAAATCAGGAAGGAAGAAAGGGAGGGAAGAAAGGAAATAAGGAAGTAACTTTTAAAACATGGTTTTCTCTTTGTATTTTGTCAGATGAATCCCAGTGAAGAAAATGGGCAGGTCATTATGACTGAGTGATCTGCTCTTTGTCCTAATTCTCAAGTAAAATCACTAAATCCTCCATTGTATTAACACAGTCGTCTTGTGAACTTGGTAATATGAGATTCCTGAACTCCAAAGTCATAAGTGTAGGCCAGAGTTAGCACCAAATAAATGGTACCCTATGAAACCTCCTCAGAGCTTGGCAAACACACATCCGTTTGATTGCTAAGATGTTTAAGCTTTGTCTGGTTTCCCAGTTTCTACCATTTCTACCTTTCTTTTCACATCTTTACACCCTTTTTCATTCCCCCTGCCCCTACTGCACTCCTAACAGTTTCTACTCTAGACTGCCTACCTAATCATTCTCCTCTTGTTATCTTTAATTTGTTCTCTGCTGCCACAGAGAGCTTTCAAAGCACAGATAATATCATCACTTCAAGAGCTTTTCAAAGAACCTTGACCCAGGCTAGAAGGGAAGAATGTGTAGGTATTCCATGGTAGTGATCAATACTAGGAGCAAGTCTATTATCCCCTCTGAGAGGAGCATAAACCATACTCTGCCTAGAATACACTGTGGTTTCCTCTTTTCCCAAGGCAGAGAATAACATTCCAGGCATAACTTCAGTTTAGGACAAATGAGTTTATTTTCTCCTTTGAGCCTGAAAGACATGCAAGTCAGGTTGAGATGAACTTCAAATGCTTACTTTGTCTTTAGTGATACTCATTTGCTTCAGAACAGCTTTCAGGGGTACTTATTTCAAGCAACACTACCTTGATCAAGTCTATAACATTAAAGGCATACATTTGTTCCATATGGCAAAGTAAGGATTATGCATCCTAGGTTCTAATAATTATGTAAAAGTACTAATTTAAATCAGATATAAACTACCAAATGAGTTTAGGACGTATTCTGCAAAATAAATTATTTTTTATAGCCTTATGCGTAGAAAGATGAGCATTTTGCAATGCAGGAAGCTCTGGCAGTGTATATAGTATCACCACGAAAAGGAACAGTGAAAGAGTATAAGATGGTGCATTTTAGTGAAGCTAGAGTTTGCCAACTTTGACACCCTGAGGTTTTTTAAGAACTGAGATGAAAGATTAAGTTTATGAGTGCTCAGTTAGAATCACAAATCTTATTATTATTAATAGAAGTGCAGAATGTGACCTCAACAAAATTTATTATGCACTGTACAAAATTTGCCTTGTGAAGTACATCATTTTATTAGTGTGTTTACTCTTTTATATGTACATCCTCAAAAGGCAAAATTGAATGATGACTGTATTCTACGCTGTCAGATTATGCCAGGTAAACAAGCATGCTGTTATTCTAGAAGACAGGCTGGGGGGTGGATGAGGAAGCATCTGTAGTTTGTAAATAGATACCATTGTTTATTTTATTGCCCTAAAGATCAGAACAGAATTCTGCAAATTAAACTTTGTAATATTTAATGTCATGGTCATAACAACCAAAATATTATCTGTCCACCAAATTGAGGGCCTAAAACACTCCACATTCAACTTTGAGTGTCCTCATGTCAAAGGCTGAGCTTTCTTTGAGTCAGGTCAGTATATAGCATAAAACAGCAATTCTGGCTATTGTAGTACAATACCTCTGTGAGAGTGTGATGAAGAGGCTGAGAAATTGCTGTGATGTATGATAGTGCCTACATCTAGAGCAAATTTGTCTGCAACCTCCCGGGCTCACTGAATATTAAGATAAGACAACTGGGATTGGCACTTCTTCCCTCAGTGTTGGAGCTAGGACATGTGGAAATGATTGTAGGGCCAGACTATCACATCTTTTTTTCTAAAAAATGTTGGCAAGTCTTCAGAAACTGAAGCCAGTTATTATTATCATTCTCCTGAACCTCATTTGGGAGAAAAATAAGGTTTGATAGAAAAGAAAGAATTCTGGCACCTTTGTAGATCCAAAAAAGTTTTATTGAAAATAAAACCCTGGAAAAATGATACAGGAAAAAAAAATCAATAGAATTTGATGACTGATTTTGGACTATAAAAAGGAGGTTGACCTAAGAGTTAATTACTGCCTTATTAAGCTAAGCTTTGGACCTGGAAAACCTAAAAAGATGCATTAAATTCAAAGGAATCAATTCAGTTCTCTTTTCTTCATGGCAGGAAATGGTACAATTTACATTTATAGTATTAAAAGAAAGATACAGGCTCAGCCTTCTAAATGCCAACATAATGATGAACAAAAATCCTATTCACTATAACCCAGAACCTATTCTCTAGTGTTTTGGGGTTCTGCATAAAAATGGAAATCTCCCTTTGAAAATGAAATATGATAGTCAAATTTTTGATGCTAAAGAGAGTCAAGAAATTCTAGTCCAAATTCTTAAGGCATAACTTGTGATTGGCAATGTCGAGAAGAAAGTTTATTTAGAAAAAAACTTTTGAAAAAATACAGAAGAGTAAACAAGTTTTACTTTGTCCTTGATACAAAGGAACATTTAGGCAGCAATATAATTGCTCTGTGTAAATGTAATAGAAATAAACATGGTATTCAAGGTCCATAGTATTCTTTTAATACTGTAATCCAAACAATTTTATAGAAAGGTCACCCAGCCTTACTGAATAACAGTTCTCTTATCTGTAAAAGAAAGATAATAACACCCATGACAAATGGTTATGTGAAACAATAAAATAATGTATATAGCAGACCCAATACAATGTCTGTAAAATATCTACTCTACTAAAGTACATTTCATCATACTGAATGGACAAAAATTGGAGGCTTTCCTCTAAGATTTGGAACAAAACAAAAATGCCCACTTTTTGCACTCTTATTCAATAGCACTGGAAGTTCTAGCCAGAACAATAAAGAAAGAGAAAACAATAAAGGACATCCAAATCAGAAAGGATGAAGTCAAACCATCGCTATTTGCAGATGACATGATCATGTACATAGAAAACCCTAAATACTCAAACCAAAAAATTACTAGAACTGGTTAAGTGAATTCAGTACAGTGACAGGATACAAAACCAACACACAAAAGTCAATAGCTTCCTATATGCCAATAACAAAATAGCCAAATAAGAAATCAGGAAAATAATCCCATTCACAACAGCTACCAAAAAAATGAAATAACCAGGAGTAAATTTAACCAAAGAGGTGAAAGACCTCTACAATGAAAACTATAAAACATTGTTGGAAAAATTAAAAAGGATGCAAATAAATGGAAAGATGTCCCATGTTCATGGGTTGTAAAAATTAACATCATTGAAATGTCCTTATTACCCAAAGCAATCTACACATTCAACACAATCCCTATCAAAATACCAATGACATTCTTTGCAGAAATAGATAAGACTGTCTTAAAATTTCTATGGAACCACAAAAGACCCCATATAGCTAAAGCAATCTTGAACAAAAAGAACAAAGTTGGAGGCATCACACTTCCTGACTTCAAAATACACTATAAAGCTATAGTAACCAAAACAGCATGGTACTGGCATAAAAATGAGTAAACCAGTGGACGAGAATAGAGCACCTAGAAACCAATCCACATACTTACAGCCAACTGATTTTCAACCACGGTGCAAAGAATATACAGTGAGGAAAGGACAGCCTGTTCAATAAATCGTGCTGGAAAAACTGTATATACACATGCAGATGATTGAAACTAGACCCTTATCACTCACCATACACAAAAATGAACTCAAAATGGATTAAAGACTTAAATTTAAGACCCGAAACTATGAAACTTCTAGAAGAAAACATGAGGGAAACGTTACACAAAATGGGAGTGGGCAGTGCTTTTATGAGCAAGACTACAAAGGCATAGGCAACTAAACGAAAAATATACAAATAGGACTACATCAAACTAAAAAGCTTCTGCACAAGAAGTAAACAAAGTAAAGAAACAATCTACAGGATGAGAGAAAGTGTTTTCAAACTATACATCAAACAAGGGGCTAATATCCGTAATATATAAGAAACTCAACAGCAAAAAAACAAATAACCCAGTTAAAAACTGGGCAAAGAATCTGAACAGACATTTCTCAGAAAAAGACATACAAATGGCCAATGAGCACATGAAAAGATGCTCAGAATCACTAATAATCAGGGAAATGCCAATTAAAATCACAGTGAGGTATCATCTCACCTCAGTTAAAATGGTTAGTATCAAGAAGACAGAAAATAAATGCTGGTGAGGATGCAGAGAAAAGGCAACCCTCTTACATTGTTGGTGGTAATGTAAATTGGTACAGCCATTGGGGAAAACAGTATGGAGGTTCCTCAGAGAATTAAAAATAGATCTACCTTATGACCCAGCTGTCCCACTACTGAGTATATACCCAAAGGAAATGAAATCAATATATCAGAAAGATACCTGCACTCCCATATTCAGCTCAACACTATTCACAATAGCCAGAGATGGAATCAATACAAATGCTCATCAATGGATGAATGGATAAAACAAACAAATAAATAAACAAACAAAAAAACTGTGGCATATATACACAATGGAATACTATTTAGCTCTACAAAGAAATGCTATCCTATCATTTTCAGCAACACGGATGGAACTGGAAACCATTGTGTTAAGTAATTCAGGCACAGAAAGACAAATACTGTATGATCTCACTCGTATGTGGAATCTTAAAAAGATAAATAAATAAAGTAAAAGAAGTGGTTCTCATAGAAGTAGAAAGTAAAATAATGGTTACCAGAGGCTGAGAGGGGAGGGAGATGGGGTTAGGAGAAGTGTTGGACTAATGGATACAGCACTATGCTATCTACCCTAAGTAAATCATTATGTAGTGCATGCATGTATTGAAACAACACATTGTACCCCACAAATACGTACAAGTAAATGTTAAAATAAAGAAAAAAATTTCATCTATGATATTTTTAGAAAAATAGAAAACAAAATGAAATACTCTTATAGTCTTCATTCTAGACTGGTTTTAAAGGCAGAATTTATGTTAATAAACCATTGTTCACTATTCTATTCCTATTGACTAAAACAATGTTGAATGGGTAAATAAGAAATTATTAATTTTATTTTTAAAGTGGTATGTCTAAAGTGGGTTTTGATCTGATTTGTTTTAAAATCAATTTTAAAAGTCTGCCTTTGATTTTCCTGCATTAGAAGATATTTCCTGCCAAATCCTAGATGGAGTTCATAAGTCACCTGATAATTCAACATCATCCTTCCTGTATATATGGCATCCTGTGGCCATTTGGGGTGAACGCCAGATGCTGGATGAGATGTAGGTATACTCTTACAAGCTTCTCTCCTAATGTGACATTCTGCAGAAAAGATCAGCTTTCTCCAGGAGCATACGTCATGCAATGCTTATGTGATCTTTCAGTGCATTAACGACAGCAGGTAAATCACTGGGTTTTGAACAGACACATTGATTTAGGAATGCAAAGAAAGTACTCACTAAACAATGTGCTATCCAGCTGGAGCATAATAAACACACCTATAGCCAAGCAAATGGATCTACATGCTTAATTGACTTTTGCTCACCTTCCAAAACAATAAGGACACTGAAAGTACAACCAGAACCTTGAATCTGTGCAGGGCCAGATTCTGATCCTACATCCAAATTCTCTATATTTACCAAGGGTTGGTTTTAATTTGACCTGACTAAATACCTGAATATTTGTTTGTTAACAGTATCTTTTTTATTTTTATTTTATTTTTTCCTGCAAGAACAACTAAGAAAAGAGTTGACTCTCCCAACAGGCATTCACTCTGCTCAGGCTCCATTCCTTAAAGGGATGTTACTTACCTCATTTGTTTATTCCAAACACTAGATTTTATACTGTTAAAAGAATAGCCAGAGATATATTTTTAAAGTGCAAATGGGGAAATAATCATAGACTTAAAGAATTTGCACAGGAAGGGAAAACCCTTTTACTCAGTACCCTACTAAAAGAAATTCTTTTTTCCAACTGCCCTTACCCCTTGAGCCGACTCAATAATTGTTCCCTTTAGCAACACAGAATTACGGAAATCTTGGATATTTTTATTTATGCTTATGTAGAAGAAAAAGCCAATGAAAAGTGGTATTTCTCCTGTTCTGCTTCTACTTTGCCTTATGAGCTTTCTTCATGTAGGGGAGGGACAACGACCACCTGCCACTCAACAACTAAGAAGCTGATGATCAGGAGAGATGATACCAATATTCCATGTCTATGTTATTTTCAATCAGTATGGCACAGTGATTTGAATGAAATACAGTGTCCTCCGTACTCTGTGCCTCAATGTCTTTATTTGTGAAGTGGATATAATCGTAGTACCTCTCTCGTAGGATTGTCATGAGACAATATTTGTGAAGCACTGACAACAGTATTTGGCACATAGTAAATACTATATAAGTGTCTACCTATCTATCAATCGTCATCATCATTGTTTGTAAATAATATGTTTAATGTGACTAAAATGGCAGAGATCTGGGGCACAATATGTTGGACCTATAAGAAAGTTCTCTAGTACTCATAGACGTTTCTTATTTTATCTTTCTCTTTTGATTGAAAGCATGAGATGTTTACACTGATGCAGTACAAATAGAATTATGACTCCTGCTTTACAATTATAAAACCGATTACATCTGCTATCATGTTTAAGGCTCTATCATATTTTCAGCATAAAACACTGTCGGTTGTAATGCAGGACATAAAAATGGCTAACATACAATGGAGCTTATAATCTTTTGGGGTGGATTCAGATTTGCACACAAATAATATTATGACATGAACAAAGAGTAGAAGAGTGTGAAGAAATGTCAACGGATAACAGAATGAAACAAATTTTAAGTTTCAATATGGTGTTGTGGATAATGCTAATTTTAAATCCTGTTAAAGCAGTATGGCCAATTTGAGAGTTTATCCATTTCTTAAGATGGGAGATCAGGCCACTCAGAGGACTGCTGCAAAGTCTCAAAACTTGTGAAGCGGCACTTCTGGGTTGCAGAGATTTATCAGAACACATTGGCAGGGCTACTTCAAATGGGGGAAATTCTTATTCAGGGTATATGGAGGAGTGTGCCGTGTCATGAAAAATTTTCAGGAAAGCTTGCTAATCAAAGATTGACTCGTACCTGTCATTACTAATAGCTTTATGACAGCATTACCGTCAACATTCATGGCTGCTATCATCATTTCTGTTTATCTCTTAAAGTGTCATGGGAAGAAGTTATATATGATATACTTCTTGATGGGCCTATGACTTCTTGAACTAATTTTCCATTTCCTCAATTGGGGCTGGTTTTCTTTTCCTTTAGTGGCTCAAAGTATACTACTCTGAGATATTCAGGATTTTTATTAAGTTCTCAACCAACCTTATATTCTGATAACTTCAGTAATCCTAATAGTTAAGCAAACTCTAAATAACTATTAACTCATCAAAAACATATTCTTTGGGTGAGTTGGGACCAGAATCAAGAATAAGGTGGTTAGACTCATTTGATAGCAACCAAGAATGTTTTATCAACTTGGGAAATTAAGTGGAAGCATAAATCAGTGTTAACAGTGATCATTGTGAAGCCTGCATGTGGAGATATTACTGTGATGCTTTCTCAGATCATTTACCTTTGCTTCTGTCACATGTGCCTCTGAAGTTATTAAAGTTTAAGGCTGCATGGATCCATTATTTACTATAGAAAGGAAAAAAAATTTGAAAAGAGAGCCACCTTTACTTTAAAGGGGAAATGATCTTAATACCCAAAATATCTAATTCTTAGACACTGAAATTTATGAAACTAGGCTAATACCAAGTAAATGTTCAAGTCAGGCAGGACATGGGTCTGACCTATTTCCCCACTCAGAGTAAAGATGCCTGTTTGACCATTGCCAAGAGAAAATGTATTCCAGGTGCTGGTAATTTTTGAGTCTCTGTATACTTTGAGGGAATAGAGCCAACTGCTTCTGAAGTTGAGAGAGAAAGGAAGAGAAGTAACAAGTGTTTGTGTGGGTGTGCATGCGTGTGTGTGTCGCATCGTAAAATAATATCTCCCTATTGAGAGGAACCTAACGCAGTCCTGCATACAGTTAATATGGAGAGATCTTTTTACCTCACATCTCTTTTAACTTAAACATGTAGGTCTCTGCCAAATATCTATTTTTAATAGAGGTGGAATTCCCCCCCCCAAGAATTTGATGGGATAGAAGACATGCTTAATTTCTGTCCCTTACGATGACCTTCCTTATAAAATGGCCTGTGTCTTCTCTACGTTCCAGCACTAAACAGTCACACCTGAATAGCAAGTGTGTTATAAAATAAAATGTCAGTTGCAATCAATCGGATCTATGTGTAAATCATTCTCTTACTTTCATTGTCTATTTCAATGCTGATAATCAATTTCCTGGTGTTAAGCAAATCTCCCTAATACTTTGATACTAGAGCATGGCTTCCTTAGATTTTCCCATCTGAGTGTACTCAGATACATTTAAAAGTTTTGCTTTCTTCTTTTCTTAAATTTATGTTTATAAAGAGGGTACACAGGCAATGTTTTATTATTCAAGCTAATGGAAAGGAAGGGTAGGGCAGATGATCTAGAAAAGAAAATAATCCTTCTGATAAACCTGTTAACAGCAGCATGAGAGTCCTTAATTTAGAGAAATAACAAAATAAGTATGTAGCTGGGAGGTATTCTTAGGAGAGAGTCTGAGGAATGAGAGGAATTCTTAAAATCATTCTTTTTCCCATGGTAATATGAGCATTCTCTAAAGGCCCTTTCCATTTCTTTATTTGTGGATGTAATACCTACCTTGCAGAAATTTTTAGGATTAGAAGAGGGGTTTTTGTTGTTTTTACTAAAGAAAGAGAGATGCAAAGAAGTGGCACATATTGTGACTCAGTAAATACTAAAAAATACCAGAGACTACAGATACACATTTAAGAATGTGGTCTTTAAAGTCAAACAAAACTGGCTTTGAACTCTTCGCTCTCGCAGTTGATATCTGTATGATCTCAGAGTTACTGAGGATCTGAGATTTGCTTCATGTGTGAAAATGAGAGAATAAACCTCCCTCATTAAACCATTTTGAGTTAACCTGAATGAATTAACATGTTTACAGGGAGTAATTAGCGACTGTTGTGTGTTGGTTCCATTGCGGGACATGAAGCTTGTGACTCTGTATGTGTCTCTTTTGCACAGATTGTTTCCCTGGTCACTGCCCGACCAACTCCATATCCAAGGAACTAAACCCTTTTGCCCACTTTTAGCAATAGTCCTTGTATTAGGTAGCTAATACAAGCTATTAGCTATCTATTACTCTGTAACAAATTACCCCCAAATTTAGCAGTTTAAAATAACAAATATTTGTTGTCTCATACAGTTTCTAAGGGTTAGGAGTCACAAAATGTACAAGTGGTGTGGTCCTGACTCAGGGTCTGTCATGAAATTGTAGTCAAGATGTCAGCAGGAGCTGCAGTCATCTGAAGGTTTGCTTGGGCTGGGGAATGTGCTTCCACACTCACTCACGTGGCTATTAGCCAGGCCTCAGTTCCTCACATGTAGGCCTCTGCATAGGGCTGCTTATCACATGGCAACTTGCTTTCCCCAAAGGAACTGATTTG
This sequence comes from Cynocephalus volans, assembly GCF_027409185.1. NCBI lineage: Eukaryota > Metazoa > Chordata > Mammalia > Dermoptera > Cynocephalidae > Cynocephalus > Cynocephalus volans. The sequence continues at coordinate 72,020,519 of NC_084467.1, read as the reverse complement.
AGAGAGAAACAGAGTGATCAAAACGGAAGCTGAAGTCTCTTTCATAAGCTAATCTCAGAAGTGACACACCGTCACTTCTGCCATATTGCGTTGGTCTTACAGACCATTCCTGAAGCAATGTGAGAAGGAACTATGCAATGTATGAATGCCGGGAGTCTGAGATCATTGGGAACCATTATGAAAGATGGTTATCACCATCTTCCACCAAATGGACTGAAGACCAGCAAGTGGATGTCACCTAACGCCTAACCTCAAGTTAGATACTCAGTATAGAATTTCTTGCTCATGACATTATTATCCTCTATCACACCTCCAAATACACAAGACACTTGCTAAATGCAAGCTGTAGCTCGTGGTTTTGTTTTATTCTGTTGGCCAGCCCTATACCCAGGTAAGATTCTGAACTGAGGCCACCTGAATTCATTACAAACATATCCATAGGTCACAATAATAGTGTTCAGATAAAAAAAAAATCCATACCACCTCTATTTTTAATGTCCACGTCTGTCTGCCCAATAT